>NC_080740.1:34914974-37414974 GCF_020826845.1 Diceros bicornis minor
GACTGGGAGATATATTCCATCAACACCAAGGCAAGAAGCCATGAGACCTAGAAACATGGGATCCATCATACAAAGAAGCAAAGGAATTCTCTGGATTATGGTGAAGGGAATTCATCAAAGCAACGTCTGTGTAGCAGTACTAGAGAGCAGACTGTCCAGATGTGAGCAGGAGGGTGCAGAGAGCTCCAGGAGAGGTATAAATGGAACTTGCAGATTACCTCAGTACTTTTCTATCTCAGGAGGAGTTTTGCAGCTCTTTGAGAATTTGGATGAAGAATTAGTGATAAGCACAAGGAAAACTAAGCAACCGATAGGTAGATAGAAAACTAGGCAATTATCATCTCCAAGAAAGTTGTAAAACCTGTACAAGAATGGAATTGTATTCATTGAACGCTATATAGATCATCTGTGAACAGTATTTATACAATTGTGTTTATACTAAATAGTTATCCAAAAATTTGGTGTATGGACAGAGACATATCAGTGTTATTTGATATAAGAATATTGGGGAAATGGGGGATGTAGGTTATGATGGGGCATTAAAGACCCATGTCTGCTCCAATCAGTGTGTGAAGGGACTACATAATAGAGGGTGAGGAAGTGGAGACAAGAGGCTTAGGCACCTCTCTCAGGAAGTTTGGCTTTAAAGGAGAGAGGAGAGACTGGGCAGAAGATGAAGGGGGATCTGGAGTCAAACTTGTGTGTTTGTTTAAATAGGAAAGACTTGAGAATGTGAAAAGCTGGTAAAAGAATTTTCATAAGGTCAAGTTGAATATGTGTGCAAGGTAGGAGGGTAGTTAATGAAAGTCATTGAGAAGACAAGAGGTGATGTGACCCACATAGCGCAGGTGGAGGGACTGACCTTACTTGTAAGGACAGATCTGTGAATAACAGAGGAAGATGTTGGTAAATCATATTTTTGGTAGCAGGGAGATGAAAGAGTTGCCATCTGATGGCTACTTTTTCTTTCGAAGGAGAAAACACAGTCATCTGCTGAAGCAGAGGTATGATGCATAAGCTTGCAAGGTGAAAAGAGTTTGAAACTGCTTTGCAGAAACAGAGAGAGTACTTAGATCAGAGAAAGGTGGTATGATGGATGGGCCATGTGTTGGATCCATTTGAGGCTTATGAACCTGGATTTGTAGTGTAACATATGCCCTTTTGTGTAAGTCCCTCCAGCACTGCTCAGCCAGCTGTTGAGGGCTGGCCTAGAGAACATGGATAGTAGGAATCTCCCATGCTTGGGGTCTTGCCAGAACGATTGAACAAAAACCAGGGAGTTGGAGACTTAACACAAATGCAATTGTGTTATCATCTCCTTCTAAAAACTACCAGTCTAATGACCAAAATCCTCAACAAGGCTCAGGTGTCCCGCGAGGTCTGGCCCCATCTTTCTCTCCGGGCTCACTTCTAACACATTCCTGTTCACTCAGTACTTGAGCAACACGAGCCTTTCATCCTCTTCATGAATACTCCCTGCTCCCTGCCATCCCAAGGCCTCTGCACATGTGAGCCCCTCTACCTAGAATGATCTTTCCTCTGTCTGTTCTTGTCTCAGATCCCAGCTCAAGCGTGCAACCTCAGGGAACCCTTCCCCGACCTCCTTTATTCAGTAAAACTTCCCCTAATAGTGCTGTTTACACAGGTGTTTGGGTTGTAAAAATTTATCAAGCTGGTTGGGTTCACACACTTCGGCAGCCAGGGGTTCACGAGTTGGGGTCCCAGGCGCAGACCTATGCACTGCTTATCAAGCCATGCTGTGGCAGGTGTCCCACATATAAAGTAGAGGAAGATGAGCATGGAATGTTAGCCCAGGGCCAATCTTCCTCAGCAAAAAGAGGAGGATTAGCAAAAGATGTTAGCTCAGGGCTAATCTTCCTCACCAAAAAAAAAAAAAAAAAGTATCAAGCTATTACACTTATGACATGCATACTTTTCTATACGCATGTTAGGTTTCAATAACAAGTTTTTAAAAATCTCCCTAAGCACCACAAAACTCTTCCTTCAAAGGACATATAAAAGTCAGAACTGCACATGCATTTGTGTGATTCACATATTTCTTCCCCAGACTGTAAGTTCCCGAAGGGCAGAGACTTTGTCTAGTGTTGTTTAACACAGTGCCTGGCATGAAGCAAGCACTCAGTAAACATTTTTGAGCACAAAGATGGATAGGGGTAAAAATAAATTGTACTGCCAGAAAATATGCTGGCTTTCTTTTTCTAGAACAGAAATGTTTAAAAAAGCAGGCTTCAGAGTCCCCATGGACCTTGAAAATTATATGACAATTTGTATGTAATTATGTATTTCTCCCCCCTAGGGAATGAATCCAATATTTCACCAGATTCTCAGAGAGTTTTGTCACCCAAAAAGGTTAAGAATCAGTGTTCTAGACTCAGCCAGAATTTGATAGATGTCTATTCAATGATAAACAACAGGCAAAATATGAAATTTTGACATCTTTTGCAAAACATGTTATTCTGGCATCCATTACAAAACAGAATTACCTATTATTAAATTTAAGTCCTTGAGATTCTTCCATGCTGAGGACAAATCTTGGTTTTAAATGTCAGTTAATCCAACTAGGGATTTGTGCCCAGGGGCAAGGTAAATATGTGTGAAGATAAAACAAGACTGAGAACGACGGGGACGTTTATAGGGCATTTACAGTGGAAAGAAAACAAAGAATAAGCTTTAGCTCTCCTATGCCAACACGCAGCAGTGGCTAGTCTCCTCAAAACACACATGCCCAATAAGAGACCTTTCAAGTGACACACAGAACCAGACAGAAGGCTCTAAGGCTGCCCAGACAAAATGATTCTCTTCCCTATAAATCAAAATAGTCTTTCCTCTGGATGGTGCCAATGAAAGGATCCTGTATCCACTCACCACAATTACTTCTCTGTGAAACACAGGAAGCCAACAGAAAACGCATCTCAACACAGAAGTCATTAAGTCTGGATTTGGGAATGTATATGCTCCAAACTATTTCAAGCAATTAGTTTGGGAAAAAATAATGTAAATTTTGGTATTTTACCAAAACTTGATAAATTCATTTTCAAATATATTAAAATCAAAATGACCATATGCTCCACATGTGTAAATATTTTATTTAGGTAATGCTGATGAAGAACACTAATAATTAAGGATGAAAATCTATAAAAACCTATCTACTTAACAATAATGACACAGTGCCAAATTCTTAATATATTTAGTGATTCCTACTATCCACACCCTCTCAAACTACACATACACACAAATGCACTTTAAAGTATTTCCTAGTTTTAAAAGTTGTCCAGGGGCCGGCCCCGTGGCGTAGTGGTTAAGTGTGCGTGCTCCACTGCTGGCGGCCAGGGTTCAGATCCCAGCACGCACTGAGGCACCGCTTGTCAAGCCATGCTGTGGCGGCATCCCATATAAAGTGGAGGAAGATGGGCACAGATGTTAACCCAAGGCCAGTCTTCCTCAGCAAAAAGAGGAGGACTGGCATGGATGTTAGCTCAAGGCTGATCTTCCTCACTAAAATAAAATAAAAAAATAAAAGTTGTCCAAGTTGAACCAATTGTTGGTAGGGAAGGAGGCAGGAAACCTTTCTCCCTGCCTTATCTAAATGACAGTTATCATCCCTGCCTTTTTCAGATGTACAGACCTGGATCCAAATCCCGGATGTGTCACAAAGGACAGTTACCATCATCCCCGAGTCTCAGTTTTCTCACCTATAAAGGTGAGATGATAATGCTGGGCCAGGTATTTTCCACTGGTACTCAGCACCATCCCGACCCATCTATAGTCTCCTCTGTATTGCCAAGACTGGAAGCCTGAAAATTACATTCTCTTGGACTCCTTTGCCAGCTGGGTTCCACTTACGGAGGCAATCAGGAGAGATCTGAAGGTAGGAGAAAAGGGGAAGCAACTTTGCCTCTGGCAGTACCTGTGGCACCACTCCTGCACTGCTGAGAAGTGGGGGTTCCACAGCACTAGTTACAGTGGCGGTACCTCCAGCAGCGACAGTAGTTCCCACAGTGGTGGCGCCCACGCTAATGTCAGCAGCAAGCACAGGCTCATGGGGGCCAGCTCAAAGGCAGAAGCAGCTTCTGGAGCTCTGGGTAACACCCCTTCCTCTCCTTTTATTCCTCCAGCCGGGGGCAGGGGGGCGGCCAGCACTGTGTCCAGATCTCAGAGTCGCACCACTCTCTGCCTCATGTTCCTTCAATCCTACTCACACTTGTGCACCAATTCCCTGCATTACTCCCGCTCTGGTGGCAACGCCCAGTGACTGAAGGATACAAATGCCAATTTCTGCATAGTTATTACAAGGATCTAATGAATATATATATTTAGCAAGCAATTTGCTCAGTACTTGGACCATGATAAATGCCAACTATTACTCCATTATCCCATCTAATCACTGCTGGTCATCATTTAGCTCCCCTTTTTCAGTCCTATTAGGTGAGGTGAACATAGCCCTTTCTCTTCTTAACCATCAAAGGATTTCAGTGAAGGTGGACCTGGTTTGAGAAAGCTGGGGAGCAAGACTCTGGGAAACTGGCAGAAGTAGAAGGACTCAAACAGGGATGGACTAGCAAGTAAGTATAAACAAGGGCAGAGAAGAGAGAAGGGCTTCTGCTTCCCAAATCCACAGAGTGTATAAAAAGAACCTTGATGATTACCTGAGAACACGACCTGAACTTCTCACAATTATAAAAGTCAATTCTAAAATACCACTTATGTAGGTACCCAAAGAAAAACACAGTCTCCATCACATAGGAATGAATTCAATTTCACTGGTAAGTCATTTCTAGGTCTTCCTCTCTTGGACCCATTACATTGCCCAGCCTGCTTTTCAGAGAGAGTCCAAAACTTCTAGATACGGACTTTTTAATTAAGTACACACAAATATAATCACATAAACAATGTGACCTGCTGGGTAAAATATAACAGGATTCATTTTCTCTGTGCTCTGAAAGGGGTTTTACTCAAGTTTATGCAACAGTATCAGTCTGGGAACAGAGCACTCAGCCTCAGCTAAAAAGATTTGTCAAAAAACGTAATTTTGTCTTCTCAGGTCAAAACATTTAGTATCTTTCATATATTAACATATATCATTAATATAATATATATTATATACACCATGTACTGTACTACACACACTAGATAATATATATAGTTAAAATACATTATACACATAACATATTTTTTAACTTATCAGTCTTAGTTACAGTACAGAAAGCAAGCTCCTGTCAATATTTTATGAAATTATTCTCTGAAACTCTGGCTGTTTAGAAGAAACGCTTCAGAATCTCTAGCTTATTTTATCTCAAAAAACATAAGCTTTCTGTTTTCTTGGGGAGATAGTCAAGATATTACGAGAATAACCTGTGACAAAAATGTGACTGGGACCTAGATATTCTGTTGAAAATTAAAACCTGAGGGGCTGTGTTCAGCTCACCTTCTCCTCGTTGGCTGTACAGAGTCATTGTCGCTCCCACAGGAGGGGTTTCGGCGGCGCCCGTAGGGGAATTTGGGGGATTTCGTGCGGTCATTGGGAGAGTTGTAGAGTCCACTGCAGTGGAAGAGGGAGGGTCAACAGCGCCTGCAGAGGGCCTGGAGGAACAAACACCCTAACCGGGATCTAGGGAAATGTCAGAATTGCACAGGCGGTACTTTCAAGGGAACACTGGATGGTGAGCACATGGTTCTCTTTGCTGACAAGATTATTGAAAGAAAAGAGAGGTAAGATCTGCTAAATTAAATCATAAAAGTCGTTATTTTCCAGGACCGGACTTGTCTCACTGGCCTTGCACAGTAAGAAATGAACACACATAAATGATGGCAATAACAACAATTTGCATTTATGACAAATCTACCACATGCCAGGTGCTGACTAAGCTAAAGGCTTTATATTCATTATCTTAGCTAATCTTCATATCAACCCTAAGCACTGAGGTATAATTATTAGGCCCATTTAATAGAAAAGAAAATGGAAATACAGAATGTTCAATTAAGTGGCCCAAGTAAAGTAGCTAGGAAGTGGCAGGGCTAGAATTTGAACCTCTGGGTAGTCATACCTGAAACTACCATAACTATATAGCCAATAAGTTACAATGCAGATCTGTCACTGGTTTGGTAGTTGTAAATAGAAAGAAGCTAAATATATCTACATTTTTAGGAATACAGGTCTTCTAAAGTCACTATTCATCAATCATCGTTTTCAACTAAAGTCTTTACAAGAACTATGAAATGGGGGAAATTATCATTAATACGTGATTTAGAGTTTTCAGAAATATGTCATCTTACTCTAAACCATCCTAATGACCTTCCAGGCAGTTTCTTAACATACACTAGTCTTCCTTTCTGTCTTTCCAGAAGAAAGTTTCACGTTAGGACACATTCTATTCATTTCTATTTCAGAAGTTCCTGGTCACGCTGATTTAGGAATCTGACGGCCTTGTCCACAGTTAGTCATCACCAGCCACACAGCAGTTGGATTCCTTTATTTAATGAGCTGCAATTGCTAACCCCTTTTCTACTGTTTTCCTTTGTAAAAACAATGATTCCCTTTACCTCTGGGGGCCATTTTCTTCCCACGGTGCATGAGATTTGCTTCTTTGGGCATCAGGGCTGTTTTCATTCTTTGCTTTCTTAAAGCTTTAATGAAAAAGAAAGTGTGGAAAATAAATTAACTAGAAAATAAAAGGAAGTTAACTCACGTACTTATTTCTTCAGTAAAATTATTTAACAAAAGTTTAAAAATGCATGTGTGTTTTTATCTATACTCATGACTCATTCCAAAAAGAATATGAAGTGACTGCCTAAAAAATACATGTCTCCAGCAAGTACTTTTGGGTCTTTTTATCCCCCCCTTTCTTCCTAGCTTTACTGCTTGAAGCCAACAGCAGCCAGGTCACCTATTGTCAAGAAACTTTCAGGAGTGTCCACCTGCAGGTTAGGAAGCCAGGACAACCATTAAGCCATGAAAAGAAGCAAAAGCTCAGGAGGAAGGAAAGCTGGGGTGTCCGGGCTCGTGAGGTTGGGTCCCTCTTTTCAGCAGTGGTCAGAGACTCCGTAGCTCGGGACTCAGGTCTCAATCTGCGCAGGCTGGTCAGCTCTGGGCAGGTTCAGGCTACCCCAACAGACCTTCCCCTGCCCCCGGTTTCCGCCATATCTTGGCT
Organism: Diceros bicornis minor; assembly: GCF_020826845.1. Lineage (NCBI taxonomy): Eukaryota > Metazoa > Chordata > Mammalia > Perissodactyla > Rhinocerotidae > Diceros > Diceros bicornis. The sequence continues at coordinate 34,922,144 of NC_080740.1, forward strand.
TCATCCTTGCTAATCAGAATGACTTTCAAATGCTATTTCCTGACCTAGTATCATCTTTCTGTCCTAAGAATGTAAATATAACTGATTTGTTATTCAATACCAACAAATTGTTTTAGAAACACACGGGGAAACACAGAAGAAGGGACTCATCAGAAGCCTTCGGTCACCAGCGGGAGGGGGAAGTGTCACCTCTCACTTCCCCAGGAGTCTCAGCCTCAGAAAAAGATAGAGCTACTTAACTCCTAATCCACTTTAACCCTGGCTTTTTGAGGAATCCTCTATATAATTGTCCTCAAACATGGTCATAGCGGGGTTCTTTACAATAGCCAACAAAGAAGAGAGAAAAAAATAACAAGGTCATTTCAAAAAAAGAAGAGAAATTTCTACTCTAGCATACTATATCCATACAGGAATTAATATAAGCCTAAAAAATTATGCATTTGCCAAGGCACGTAACACACAGCATTAGTATACAGTAGGTAGGTTTTATATACGAACAATACATTATTTTTATAAAGGTTAAAAAACTTTTGAAGATCAAATTCCCAAAGTAAAAGCCTACTTTTGAAATGAGGAAAAGTAATAAATATCTAAATATTTAATACAACAGTAGAAAGTGTGTGTGTGTTTAATAAATCAGAAAGAAAAAGAGAAAAGGGAGACTGAGAAATGCAATGGAAAGATGAAAGGGGAATTGGGAGAGTAGGCGAAAGTTGAAAAATAATGAAATCCTGGGTGGCAAATTAATTGCATTCACTCCCTAAGCTATTTCTCATCTGGAGCGTGAGTGGAAAATTTGGCGGCCCTTCAGGTATCAGTCCTATCGGCAAGAGCGCAGTTGCAAAGGAGATTGAACTCCTTCTGTACATTTTAAAAAGGCTTGGGATCTGAATTTCATGGAAGATTACTGTTCTTATGTTGGCCTTACCATAAGCATACCCTCTACATACAGATTAAGCTGACTCTCTATCCACAGCTGTGAGGCTGACTAAGGGAAGCAGGTCAAATAAAGTGTATGCAGAGGCAAAGAACTTGTCATTCCAAAAAGAGAATTTGTAAAGTGTGTATCCCGGACCTAAACTAAAGAAAATGTAGACAAAACCCTGGGGAAAACATTGCAACTCTGAAAATCTTCACATCTTGGAATTATTTTGCTAGGAGATTATAAACTATACTCCAAGTAGCCATAATCCTGGTGAATGAAGACACCATTATTTACTAACAAAAGATGGAGCAGATGATCTATGAAGTCTTTCAAGGTCATGTATTTCTCACTGCTTAAACTTCTCCATGATGTGTGTGGAACTATCTCCATAGAGAAAGTGAGCCGATGAAAGCTGCTCATTGTATGTCTAAAATGCTGTTCCACGAACATAATTGGAGACAGGAAAAAATGACACTGAAACAGCGTCTTAACAGAGAACAAGGCTGATCTTTCAGGAAAACAATCCATGTAATATATTAAAAGAAGGTCTTTCCGCTGGGGAATGCTGCTGGGAAAATTGATGCAGAGGACCACGACAACTCTTCATACATATGCAATCACTGACTTCTAAAGCCCTGCACCTCTAAACACTATAAACCCTCTTTGCAGGGCCACAGTTCAGTGCACTGCTGTAATGAACACAGTACATTAAACATGAATATCATCTACTTTATTTCACAGGTCCCTCTGAGTTAGTCCATTATATCATGCCATTTTAAAAATCACATGGAATTTTCATTTTGCTGCCAAGAATGCAGACCACAGACTATCTGTGAGTTCACCACGCTGTGACAACAGGAGCATTTCCATCAGATGAGAGAGGCAGGTCCTAATGTTTTCTATTTCACTGGCATTTTAAAGTATTCTTTGGCCCACAGACTATTTTGATCAAATGTATTAGTTAATTATCAAAGTGAAAAGATTCTTAACCTGGCCAAAAGGAAAAAGCATCTTGGTGACGGCATCTAGTGGTGTGTTCTCTCAGTTAACTGACTGACCTTTTTATTGGTGAAGGTGCAATAATTTTAGTCGTTCCTTCATTTTCTCCATTTTCCACGTTCGCCGTTACCCGATTTATGCTGTTTGATCCTAGGAGCAAACGGGGGAGGAAAGATGGAGGAAAGGAGACAGTGATTAAAAAATACAAAGAAGCAAAAAAGTTATTTTAAAATGCAATTTTAGGGACATCATGGCACATTTTGATAAATTATAATTCCAAATAATGAATCGCCCAATAAATCTGAGGTACTATTTTCTGACACGTACTAAACCTTCAACATTACAATGTCCAAGGGGGTCTAGGTTATGACATCACTTTAAAATGGGGCCTTTTGAGACTTTAAGAGTTCACTAAGTCCCCACATCATGGACATTCTTTACTTTAGACCGTTAAAATAAGATTCTAAGATATTTAGTACTATATATTGGAATGCAAGACATAATAACCAGTCCTTCATAACTATGTTGTGAAGAAGTTACTGTTTCTTAGCATGCCATGATATCCTCCATTCTAAATCAAACCAAAAAAAAAATATTTCAAACCCGAAAATATTCCAACTCATAATGCAAATGGCAAGAAAAGAATAATATAGATGTGATTTGTATCACTCACCTACAAAAAAAAGTTTCCAAATGTGTTTTTGATGCAAACATTCCTAAAAGTCTAAAACTGACTTTTTAAAAGCTATTATTCCGCAGATTTGCATACATGCTAGATGGACCAGCAGAGGGAGCCCCCAGCAGACACAATGTTGGAAATCATGATCCAAATAGAGATCAATGAAGCGCTGGGCCCATCCAGGAAGCCTGGATCCCATTCTTAGGACAGAGGCCGATAAGTCTGCAGGTGTGAGATATGTGGGCACCCATGACAGCTCTTCCCAAGTGGCATGCACCTCACTCTGGGAGGTACAGGGGAAACCAGCGATGGGATGCTCGAAGTCCTTCTTACATGTTATATGTCCGTCTCAGAGAGGCATCTTGCAGGCGTATGTCCACAACTCAAGTCCTTCAATCCAAAGTGTAATCACCATTTCGAGTCACGAGATGAGTTTGTAATACCAAGAGCTAATACTAAGAGCACCTACCATGTGTCGGGTGCTGTCTCAAGCACTTCATGTCTATTTACTCATATAACCCTCAAAATAATCCTGTAAGGTAGATACTAACATCATTCCCATTTTTAAAGAGAAGAAAACAGGCCTTTCCAAGGTCCCACAGCTCATGAGTTGGGGGTAGCTCTGAAACCCAGCTGTCTGGCTCCAGCACTTAGCTCTATTCATTTATTTGTTTTTTGGTGAGAAAGATTAGCTCTGAGGTAACATCTGTTGCCAATCTTCCTCTTTTTGCTGAGGAAGACTGGCCCTGACTAACATCTGTGCCCATCTTCCTCCACTTTATACGTGGTACACCTGCCACAGCATGGCTTGATAAGCGGCATGTAGGTCCACGCCCAGGATCCAAACTCGTGAACCCTGGGCTGCTGAAGCAGAGCGTGTGAACTTAACCACTACGCCACCGGGCCGCCCCCCAGAGACTCAGCTCTAAACCACCACATCCCACGGCCTCCCATGCATCATCTGTGCCCCACCCTCAAACAGTTCAAAAGTCAGTCTGCATTAAGGGTCTGTTGGAGAGACAGACTCTTTTGAAGATAAGTGAAAAGACTGTCCAATGAGGAGAACATTTAATAGCCAATTAAGAGAAGAATTCTCTCAAGGGCAACCAAGACTGAAAGACAACAAGAGAAACATTCGAGCACCCCCAAAGTTGGAAATTCCCTCCAGAACATTTGGAGCCATGTTTGGCTCCTCATCAGGAAAGATAAACATTAATGAATACACCTTAGCCAGAGAAAACAGTGGTTCCAAATAAGAGTTTCAACAACTATTATTATAAGGAATTCGACATGGATTCAACATATGAATTTTGTTCCTATTTTGAAATCCTGAAATGGAAAGATAAACCTGAAGATAGATATGCATTAAAGGTAAGCTCACGTTGGAGCAACATCCAGAATCCAGGAATTAAAAAAGAATAACATTGGGGCCTACGGGAAATTTCACCAGGTATGATAAATGAGACACAACCAATTCCCTGAACTATCCCACGTCCTATCAGACATCGGCAGTGGCCAGTCACTGTCTATTTTACCATAACTGTTAATAAAAATCACAAAGGCAGATTACCAAAATTGCAAGCACAGATTTGGGATGGAGCTCCTTCTCAAATTCAGAACTCTATGTGGTATGGTCCTGGGGCAGTGGCAGGAGGGATTCATTCATTGTTGCTCCAAACAGTAGGTATGCCCGAATATTAATATTTTTAGTTGTTCCTAATAAACTTTTTAAAAATGTGGTATTGTTCTCAGCAGGTATTGCTAATTTGTAATATAAATGAAGGGACCTTCATGTACCTAGGGCTGTTTTCCCAGGCTCTGGGGAGGAGGAAGCACAGCAGAGGGACAAATAGCCAGTGCCAATAACACCAATTGATGAAGCACTAAGTAAAGGTGAATGTCATGTTAACTAAAGGCCGGTGTAACTAGCTTAAGAATAAACCTCAGTTTGCGCCAATCCTCATATCTTTAGACTGACTAGTTTTTTCTTAGTCTAACAACTGATCACCATGGGGAAGGTGAGGTTGCTTAATTACTTTCATCTAGTTTCCTCCTTTTTTTTTCTAAAAAAATTAATGAACAGGTAGACAAAAAACTGAGGAATATTTTAAAATAGAAATATTTCAATGTATATATATTTTCTTAAGCTAATATTTGGTTATTCACAATATCCAAATCATAATTTTTTAAGATGAAACACCAGATGGATGGTTTTGTAAAAGAATTTCAGGAAAAAAATCATGCATGCTCTCTCTCAGACACTCACAAACAGTACAGCCAGGCTTCTTCAAAATAAACTGGTCAATTGTCAAGACAAATTTATTACCATAACCGTCATATAACTCTCATCTACACAGCATAAATGAGATAGGGTTTTGTCAGTAACACAATCTAATTCACGGTCCTTTTATATTCAGAATGGTGAACTACTAAGTAAAAATCTGTTTATATGTATACCCTTTCTCTATAACTAAGTGAACTAGACAAGCGTGGAGTTTAAAAGCCTTACTAGGAAAACAGACTACAGGGGGGAAACTACTTAAAAGCATTAGCTTACTGGGAACTCTCCTAAAGTATCCATTCATATAATATTTATATGCTAACTATAAATTACTCTTTTCTATTCATGGATGTAGGGTTCTTTAAAAGCCCTAATTAGGCAATACTTATTAGCTTTCTTTTTTTTTTGGTGAGGAAGATTAGCCCTAAACTAACAACTGTTGCCAATCTTCCTCTTTTTTTTTGCTGAGGAAGACTGGCCCGGAGCTAACATCTGTGTCCATCTTCCTCTACTTCATATGTGGGACGCCTACCACAGCGTGGCTTGATGACCAGTGCGTAGGTCTGCGCCCGGGATCCGACTCTGCATACCCCAGGCTACCAAAGAGGAATGCGCGAACTTAACCACTACGCCACTGGGCTGGCCCCTTATTAGCTTTCTTTATGTTACTAAAGGTGCACTTAAAAGCAATAACTATACTTTCAAAACAATGTATTTTAACCATCATCCTAATTAGGTCAAATTAGTGAGACTTTATCATACTACCATTTGAAAAGAAAGCTAAGCAATTTAGTAAAGCTAGGTTATGTGTTGGTTATTGAAATCTGCAAATGTGAGAAAGATAGGCTACACATTATTTAGGTTTACTGACTCCATTTTGCTGACATGCCTACTACTAACCATTTTCCTTTTCCAAACTTTTCCTCCCTTCATCACACCACCTTCCAGAATCATCCCTTCTATATTAGCTCAGATTCTTGGGCTACAGAGAAGAGAGGATCTGACAAACCCATCACACTAAAAGGCTCATGTCTTCATGTATTATTGGCCACAGAACGGTTTCATTTTAAAGAGGAAAAAGAGTAGTCAAACATTAACTAAATAATTAACTGATAACAATGGAATTTCAGGCACTGCTCCAAGAGATATTTTGAGGTTGGAGAAATCTTTTCCCCACTCCTTTTTCATTATAATTTATAACAGACCACCAGAAAAGAATATAATATATAGCATATGAACAGTTTAACAAATATTATAAAGTGAACAGCTATTTAACCACTATCCACTTCAAGAAATAAAAACACTGAAGGCAATTTTCCTACACTACACAAATCACTCCATTTGGGGCAACTCGTTCTTTTAGACAAAGCTGAACAGTTTTCCATCTAAAGTATCTAGAAACATGAATGATCACGTATAACTTTCATAAAATATTTATAATATACACAATAAAATTATTAATTTTTTAAATTAATAATAAGTTAATAAGGCCTCAAAATCTTTTTTTATTGAGGTATAATTGAACATATAACATTATATTAGTTTCAGGTACACGACTTAATGATTTGGTATCTGTGTATGCTGTGAAATGATCACAATAAGTCTAGTTAACATCCATCTCCATACATAGTTACAAAAAATTTTTTTTGTGACAAGAGCTTTTAAAATGTACCCTCAGCAACTTTCAAATATGCAATACAGTATTATTAACTATAGTTATCATGCTGTACACTATATCCCCAGGACTTATTTTGTAATAATGCCTCAAAATCCTAATAAAATGAAGAACACACCACTGTGCCCCTCTCCCCCATGACTGCCAGTACAGTGTTTTCTATATGGTAGGTACTCATGAAGGTCTACTAGTATAAAGGACGTAATTTTTTTCTACTATTTTTTCCACTAGAAGAAAAAATTCAGGATAATGAGGTTATGTTTAAAAAGTGTCAAAACTAAGACAAAAAAAAAATCTGGATGTAGTCGTATGGGAAATGCAGGACAAGAGGACACGCAGCCACATCCTGCAGGACTGGGTTACTTCTGGGAGCTGTAAAAGCGGCCTTCTGCTATAGCATGATATTCTTTTAAATGACAGCCACAGATTACCTACAACCAAGATCAGTTACTGACATATATTTATTAAGGCTCGTAAGTAAATCTGTATTTTATTTTAGCTAAAATAATATATTAACTTTAACAAGACCACTTAGAATTAGTCAGGAGCATCCAATTCATTTTGTGTATTGTTCAAGTTAAAAAGACAAAGGGTTTTATATTTCAAGAGGCTGGTCCATTTGAAAGAATAAGTTTATGAGGGGACTACTCTAGTTTATTAAGGAGCCAAATCTAGCTCATGAGCTGCGATCATTTTTGATTCCCGGATTGCTAGACACCACAGCTTAATACGGGCCCACAAAACTTCCTCCAGTTTAGACAGCACTGCAATGCCAGTGTCCAATGCTCCACAGTCACTTATTTGTTCATCTTTTAACACCCTATATGCAAATGCTTCTGGCCTGTGTGCATCAGACCACTACCAGGCTTTTGTGTGGTTTGGCTCTGTTCATGTTTGAGTGCCCTCATCTTAAGTGATCCTCGCCTTCAGTTCAGGAAGAGTGACTGTCAGAACAGAATCAACTTTCCCAGGATCTATTTAGCTACTTGATCTAGTGGCAATTCTTAAAAGTCATCTCTGTGATGTCAAGATTTGGTGATGAATATACATGAATTTTCAATTATAAAAACACTTTGAATTTAAATAATATTAAAGCCTCACAAAATTTGTAGCTCAATTTGACACTTGTCAACCTAAATTAAATCTCTGATGTTACTTAAATGTTGCCATCGCTTTTCATTTACAGGGTGGACATGGAGGGTGAATATGTGACATTTAAATGAAAAATATACATATATTTGGCAAGTAAGAACACCTTATTATGTTATATAGGGAAAAGGACAAATAGCCAATAAGGAAAACAGGATTGGAATATATAAATAATTTCATTTTAAGAACTCTCAAATATGATAAATTTGTAAACTTTCAGGTTAAATTTTATCCCGCTTAGTCACATTTCCTTTTCTTCTTTAAAAAAAAAACTCTGTATCTGATACTAAAGACAAATAATCAGCACAGATTATAACTATTCCCAATACAACAGATTACCAGGTTTCAGCAAAGCCAATCTGATTTTATATTATTTAACCCAGTATGACTTATGGGAAGAAATGTGATATTCATGAATTAAGAATGAGCTAATAATCGGCAATATATTTTAGCTCTATTTCTCCCACTGATAGTATGAAGTCACTTTGCCTTGGTTTCACCAACTTTAGACTGGGTACTATGGAAAAAATGGCAGATGGTATAGCTAATCAGCAAATTAAAACAAGTATTTTTCTAACACCACAAATTACGGTCAAACAGTAAAATGGCCAAGGAAATCTTACATACGTTTTTTCCTATCATGAAAGGTTTTATATTTGGCAGAACACTCATTAACTACGTAAGATAAAATTGAATTTTAAAACACACAATTTGGAAAATAGAGGTGTTTCTGAGTCCAACAGCTAACTCTCTAAAGTTCAAATGCTTGACATCGGCCCACTCATGCCAAAAAGACAGCCAGAGCCCTGCTTTTCTTTTTTTTGTGTGTGTGTGAGGACGATCAGCTCTGATCTAACATCTGCCAATCCTCCTCTTTTTGCTGAGGAAGACTGGACCTGGGCTAACATCCATGCCCATCTTCCTCCACTTTACATGCCACAGCATGGCTTGACAAGCAGTGTGTCGGTGCGTGCCCAGGATCCGAAACCCGGGCCCCCGAAGCACAGCGCATGCACTTAACCACTACGCCACCGGGCCCGCCCCTGAGCCCTGCTTTTCTTAAGAGTTTCTGCATTCAAAACTCCCAAGGGTGGTATTTCAGCAGTTACCTCTTTACCAAATATACAGATTTTTAAGACACTGATTTTGCTACACGTCGACTGCAAGATCAAACAAGGCATTCTGCTAAAAAGCTGGAGGGTAGATTATACAGAAAGGGTGTGGATGAGAAAGATGCTAGGAAAATATGTCTCTGCATGAAAGAGCCCTTCCCTGGTTGGTCTGCTTCCAATTTCTTCCTCCCTCACCTAGCACTCCCCTGGATCCCTCTGCTTTCCTCACTACCAAAATGATCAACTTGGGAGTATGAATCGGGTGGAAATGAAGGCACTTCATCTTCTGCCCCTCTGCCAGAGCTACAGAGGTACACACACTGAGAGAGAGGCGGTCAGAGACATCCTGCCTTGAGAGTCAGAATGTCAGGTTCAAAAACAAGAAAGGCACTCAGACTTGGAAACAACCTAAGTGCCCATCAAGGGACAAATGGATAAAGAAGATGTGGTATATATACACAATGGAATACTACTCAGCTATAAAAAAAAAAAAGACGAAATCTTGCCATTTGCAACAACATGGATGGACCTTGAGGGTATTATGCTAAGTGAAATAAGTCAGAGGGAGAAAGTCAAATACCATATGATCTCACTCATAAATAGAAGATAACAACAACAACAAAAAATAAACACATAGATACAGAGATTAGATTGGTGGTTACCAGAGGGGAAGGGGGGAGGGAGGAGGGTGAAAGGGGTGACTAGGCACATGTGTATGGTGATGGATGGTAAATTAGTCTTTGGGTGGTGAACGTGATGTAGTCTACACAGAAATCAAAATATAATGGTGTATACTTGAAATTTACATAATGTTATAAAGCAATGTTACCTCAATAAAAATAAATAAATAAAAATTTTAAAAAAAAGCAAAACAAGCAAGGTATTTCTGATTCTGGGAAGGCATTTGCTTACTCTCTTAGGCCCTCAAAGTAGAATGAAAGGGTTCTATCATCTGAAGAACTTGTGATCTACACCTGTGTATACTGGAGGGGCTGCCAGATGTGGTCATAGCAGAGGGGTGCCCATCTTTCCCTTCAGCCATCCTGGGCCCAATGACAATGCCTATCTGTGAATGGTTGGCTAGAATCAAGAAGTGTGGCAAATCACTTAGATATTAAGTTTTTCTTCCTATGATGAGGACACAGTTTGAGGGAAGAGAGATGAGTAAAGGCTCACATCCTATCCTGTCAGTTCTCTTGTACTCTTCCCAACCTCTCCAACAGGGCCACACAATTTAGAGTAACATATAGCAAATCTTCTCCAGTCATCTTCTCTCAAACAATTCATGCACACTTGGTCTAGGGCAAGTGGACAGTTCCATACCTGACCTAGAGTAGGTTCTGTTTCAGAAGAGTGTGCTAGACCACTGCTTTAGAAGTTTTAATTTGATGCAATTATAATAGTATATCAAGCATATACATATACAAAGTACATATAATTGTACATAAAGATAGCTTTAAAAGGGCTTATTTAGGGCCGGCCCAGTGGTGTAGCGGTTAAGTTCATGCACTCTGCTTCAGCGGCCCAGGGTTCACAGGTTCGGATCCCGAGTGCAGACCTATGCACCGCTCATCAAGCCATGCTGTGGCGGCATCCCATACAAAGTAGAGGAAGATGGGCACAGATGTTAGCCCAGGGCCAATCTTCCTCAGCAAAAAGAGGAGGATTGGCAATAGATGTTAGCTCAGGGCTAGTCTTCCTCACACACAAAAAAATGAGGCTTGTTTAGCCAAGGCAAAATTGGGAAAATTTTAATTTTTTTCTGCTTCCACATTTGACCGCATATTTAAGAGACCTTAAATCAATGTTCTTTAAACTTTTTTACCCAAGAACTCACTAAAAGAATTTGAAAAGTTCTCTATGTACCTCAGTGCATGTTACTAAGATGATCTCTAACATTTTTCATCAAAAGTTTAAATAGTACCAAAGGATGTCATTTGCAGCATATAGTAAATATTGACTTTTTTGTGTGTATGTGTGAGGAAGATTGGCCCTGAGCTAACATTTGTGCCAATCTTCCTCCATTTTGTGTATGGGATGCCACCACAGCATGGCTTGATGAGTGGTGTGTAGGTCCACACCTGGGATCCATTCTGCAAACCCCAGGCCACCAAAGCAGAGCATGCAAACTTAACAACTATGCCACCAGGCCAGCCCCATATCGACATTTTTAAATGGAACTGTTTCATGATTCTCTTAAATGTATCCAAAGTAATAAAATACCATACAAATTTAATACCAACAGTCATCCATTTAAAAAATACATGAAATGAGTTTACCAGTTGGAAATTCCATGGCACTCTTTTTTCTCCTTGTAATTGCATTTCAATTCCACCTCCTCTGCAAGAATTAATCCCAAAGTAATATATTTTATGCTTGAAAGTTTTTATTCACTCTACCTTATTTCTCTGTGACAAAAAAATAGAAATAAAGTAAAATACAAGTTTTATTTCCCATAACCAGAAGGATCTACGTGTTAAAATTTCTTCTGAACTAAGTTATCATTACAATTATTAATAGTATATTATTAGTATACCATACTAATGTTGATAAATAATTATTAAATGTAAAAAATAAATTTTTATTAGAAAGTAATCCTAAATGAGATGAATGGGATAGGTTTGCTGTCCCAATGATTACATAGATCATCTCCATTGAAGAATGTTATTTTTTGCTAGAATGAAACAGTTTAGCAACAATTCTATTCCTATTTTTATTTTGATAGATTTTCAATGCTGAGCAACCTTGTTCATATAAGTAGAGGTTTATGTCAAGTATTCTGTTATGAAGACATCACCAATGTCCTAAAGAACTTCTAAAAGTTACATGTAGACATATAACTCTACAAGTAGTGACATATTATCTAAAATTATTTCAAATGTTCTATCAGGTGACAAACCAGTTGGGTCTTCCTTCAATTCTGCTGGAAGCCAAAACGAAAAAATAACTTAGAAAAAGTTGTGTCACTTCATAATTAAGGTCATTTACTTTCCTGAGACCAACCCAGGAGGTTTAACATTTAAGGACAAGGCAGTAGAACAGATTCCAGACGGCGAAAATGTCTGCCTTTCTTTAGGAAAAGAGGAAAAAGTCCATTGGGAAAGGACAGGCTGGAGAAAAGAAGAAGCAAGTCTACTACCACAGGCAGATTCCTTCCAGGAAGGAGAATCTGGAAATGGATTCAGTCAAAAAACTGCCTGTGCCCACACAACCCTTGGAAAGCTTTCCTGTATCCCCTCCCCACCAGGAGTTGCATAACCCAGCTTGAAATCTTCACCCCAATCTACCCATCCTTCAAAAACCACTTCCTTCACAATAGCGTCATCGATTACCTCTAGCCATTAGCAAATTATCCTTCTGGATACTTAAAACTCTTTCAGTGTTCCACTCTACAACACTCGACACATGCTGGCCACGGTTAAGTACATCTTTTACCTCTCCAGCCTGACGATTCTAAACGTGTCTCAACAGCGTACAAGGTTGAGAGTCATACAGACCTGGATTTGTTTCTCAGCTTTGCCAATTTACCCACTGTGTGATCCTGGGCAAGTTATTAAACACCTCTGGGCCCCAGTTCTCTCATCTGTAAAATGGAGATATCACCAACTACTTACATAGTGGATATAAGGATTACATTAGATAATTTATATGAAGTGCTTAGCACAGCGGCTTGGCATTCAGAAAGTGCTAAATAACTGCTGTGTTATTTTTAGATGACTAAGTTCCTCTAGATCAGGGGCCAAGTTTTATTCATTTTTCTGTGCTCCATGGAATAAGGTCTCCACCGCCTGTGTGTTCCAACACCACCAAGCAATTCTTCAATTCTCAGCAGACACTGATTGTCTTGCAATTCTGACACTATCTACCTGGACACAGGTAAGGCTCAATCCCACAAGACTGCCCCACTTCAGATATCAATCCAAGTCCAAGTTGTTATCTGTGCTTCTGACCAACTCTGGCTATAAATCAGAAGGTCCCATGACCCTCCCCTCGAGTTCAATTTGCTAGAGCAGCTTACAGAACTCAGAGAAGCAGCCTACTTACTAGACTGCCGGTTTCTTATAAAAAGATATAACTCAGGAACAGCCAGATGGAAGAGATGCATTGAGCAAGGTACATGAAAAGGGGCACAGACCTTCCATGCTCTGTCTCTGAGCAAGCCACTCTCTCCACATCTCCAGGAGTTCACCAATCCTTCAGAACTCCCTCTTTTTTGGAGGTTTTATGCTGGCTTCAGTACACAGGCATGATTGATTAAATCATTGGCCATCGGTGCTTGATTCAACCTCCCGCACCTCCCCTTTCCCCGGAAATCATGGGGTGGGACTGAAGTTCTACTCCTCCAATCACGTGGTTGATTCTCCTGACAACCAGCCTCCATCCTTAGGGGCTTTCCAAAAGTGATCTCATCAACATCAACTCAGGTATAGTTAAAAGGGGCTTGTTATGAATAACAAAAGACACTGCTCTCACCTTTACAGCTCTCATCACTTAGGAAATTCCAAGGGTTTTAGGAGCTCTGTGCCAGAAACAGGGAGGCAGAGCAAACATATATTTCTTATTATAAATCATATCACAGGTCTTACACCAAAGAAGTGCTCAATAACTTCTTGTTGAATGAGAAGAAAAAGGGGAAAAAAGTATCATTTATGGTAACTCACTAAAACCATGATATTTAACTGGAATATACAATAGGCCTTTAGTTTTGCTTGCTTTTCTAATTTGGTAGCTATGCATGGAATGCTCAACACTCCTAGGAAGAGGGGAAACATTAACTTTTTGGAGAAAATCTAACCAGACTTGCTATATATAAAGAAACCTTTTATAGAATGAAAATAAACATCAGCTTCAAGGCAACAAAGAAAAAGATATCAACAAAGGAAAACAGCCTTGAACAAACACACACCTGACTGTACGGTCTACCTAATGCTCCTTGCAATTAACTGCCGTTAATTGTTACTGCCGCTTCCCCTCTTTGCTAGGTAAAATGTCCCAAAGAACTTAAGCATTTTCTTTAAAAAATGACGACGTAAAAGCAGGCTGACTTGCTGCTCCTCTATAAATGAGCAGAATGTGCTGTCTTCTGAAGAATATCTGCCAAAACGAGAAGGTCTAGTGAAGTAAAGAAATCACACAATAGTGGGAAAAATAGAGGATACATATTTTCAAATAATTCTAGGCCTTTCACATTTTTATTTTCCATTTGCTTTCCAAACATGTGCCCTAATATTCCAAAGACTTGAGTTCAAATCCTAATGCTGTTCTTACTATCTGTGTCGCCTTGAGTAAGTACTTAATGTTTCTGAGCTTCAGTTTCCTCATGTATAAAACGAAGACAACGGGGGCCAGCCCGGTGGCGTAGTGGTTAAGTTGGCGCGCTCTGCTTTGGCCCGGGGGTTCGCAGGTTGGGATCGTGGGGGCAGACCTACACACCGCTCATCAAGCCATGCTGTGGTGGCGTCCCATACACAAAACAAGATGGGCACGGATGTTAGCTCAGGGCTATCTTCCTCAGCAAAAAGAGGAGGATTGGCAATGGATGTTAGCTCAGGGCCAGTCTTCCTCACAAAAATAAATAAATAAATAAAAATGAGGATACTACCAATCTTCCTCACAGGGTTACCAAAAGGATTATATTAAGTAATATTATCCACTGTTGAGGTGCAAGGAAACCGACTCAACTTAGGGATTCACTGTAAAGACACAGCAGGATCTCACAGACTGGAATGCACGGCTGCTAAGTCTCCCACCCAGATTCTCCTCTCAAAGCTGCACGGACCTTCAATGTTTCTCAAAGTGAGCCTCCTCCTCTTTCTCTGCAAACCAGCTTCTCTGTTCACGTGTGCGCCTGGCACCTGGGCTGTAACAGCAGCCTCAAAAGGAGTGGCTCTTTCCAGCTCAGTGACTCATCCTCCAGGCTCCAATTCCAGCTTCTTTGGAAAAGGAAACTGAATGGGCGGTTTGGGGCAAGGCCACAGTTACAGAGGGCTCTCCCGTCACCCCTATAGGACTCTTGGTCTTGGCACAGTGCATTGTTCAAAATGCCAACCAGGGCACCTGCTCCGCAATGAAAGTAGTTCTTTTCTCCCTTGCTTTACCTCCTCTCCCTACACCTACCAAAATAACCCTGAACCCCAGGAACCCCAAACATTTTTCACATTGATGCCAATAAGTAAGGCAGGCAGAGCCACAGAAGTCAACCTCAGATTTCTCAAGGTCTGAAAAAAGTGCTGACAGAGAAATCACCACTGTGAATCCTAAATCTGGTAGTAAAACAAAGGTATAAAATCCTCAGATGCCATCTGCTTAAGAGATCTATCTCAAAACAGAAGCTCAAACCGATGACAGACACACATTCGAACACTGTCTGCAAAGAAAGAGGGGTGAGAAGGAAGGGAAATGTGCCTAAAAGGCTGGTCAAGTCAAGGCAGAGCCTCCAGAACTGCGACCACAAACAATCGCTGAGCTGTAGCCAGCTCGCATGCTGATTTCTCAAGGACAAGTAGACTCTCGGAAGGACTAGTCTACAGTTAACACTCACACAGAAGTCAACCCGGAGACAAAGCCACGCAAAGCCTGTCCTGAAAGGCCTCTTTTTATTTGTACCCAGAAAGACAGCACCAATGTCCGTGAGTTAACCAAAGAAGTAAAAACCCAGATTCAGCTGGTCAATTTGGACTAAAAGAATAATTTGAAAAGCTGTACTGAAGCAAAGGTTGTTGCAATTAATTTCATTCACTTTGTCAATAAGAGTTTCATTTCAACTTCAGTTTTAAAGAAACAGCTATACTTTAGTATACAAATATATAAAACAATATTATATATTTCCAATGGCAAAAATATATTTTGTAATCTGGGAAGGTATTTTTTCCAAGTCTGTAAGACTTCTCAAGTGATTAAAAAAAAAAAAAAAGTAATACTGAAAAAAAGCTTTCCAAAATCCTTTTTCATATTTGGTCCTTTCAACTCTATGACAGGTAAGCCAGAGGGGAGGATAGAGAATTTTAGGAAGAAGAGGGATCTTTAAAGTTCATGGTCCCAATTCCTTTATTTTATGGATAATGAGATGAAAGCTTAGAACGCCGAATGACGCGTCACAGACCACAGCTAAGTTAGACCAGGAATTCAAGTCTACTGAAAGCACGTACAACTTTCTTTTTTTCTCCCATTGTACCACATGCCTTCTCAAGGCGAAGGCTTATATAACCAGTCAAAAGGAATCGACGACTCCCTCAGCAGGAGTTCTTACAGTCAGGGTGGAGAGAAAGTGGGATCACAGATTTGGACCATATCTCAGCAGATTCTCTAATTCTGATTTATCACCTTGAAGGAGGAGAGTCACAACCACACTCTCTCTAAAACAAAGTTAACACTGTTAAATTTCCTAGAAATCATGTCCAAAACCACCCACAGGACAACTCCTAGTCAGAATGCCTTGTTCTAATTCCCTCATATGAGAATTTATACTAATTTCTTCCCTTCCTGTCTTCAGCTGACTCAGAGAAGATAAACAAACAAAAACTTCACAAAACCATGAAACTGCCCAATAGGAGTGAGCGCTATTAGGTTACTGTCTTTTTCCACACATTCCTTACTCATGATTCTCATCCAGATACCCTCCTGGTTCCAGAACTTGCTACACTTGCAAATCATTTCACCTTGGGCCTCCGTTTCCTTCCCTACAACACAGAGCGACTGTTCTCTACCTCATCTAATCCAAGGACTCTGGGTCCCACCATGAGCTGTCCTCTTAGGAAACAAAGCATGGTCTGATTTGATGACCTATAACAATCTTCTATGCTTTAAGGCCTGGATTAAAACACACAAATATCCATGTGTCTTAGGCTCCTCGCCCTGAAGACTTGGTTCTATCTATTAAACGTGGTAGAAATTTCTAACATTTGAATTTTGTATGACGAGTCTTGTATTGTTCTATTACTTTTTCCATAAATTACAATGCATACTTCCTAGCATGATATCAGTGTCCTCACATTTAGCTTTTCAAGAATTTCTATTGGAAACTTGAATGTGCATTTGAAATCATTTTGTGAACTTAATGCATTCATGACAATTATCTGTAGGGCTCTTTTTAAGTATAACATGGCAAAAATACAAATGCTATTAAAGAATATGTAGTAAAAAGAAATCTCTTGCCCACTCTTGATCACCGGTCTTTTAGAAACCCTTCCCAGAGCCACCATTACTAGTTTCTTACGGATCCTGTCTGCAAGTATATATGTATGCCTACCCCCCATCCCTGATTTTTGTTGTATTTTTATATAATGGGACCATATTACATGCTGCTGCTCCCCTCTTTTTTCTTGCTTATACTATACCCTGAAGATCATTCCATATCAGCACAAATTTATCCTGTCCTTTTTTGTTTTTCCTCTCTACACTGTGAACTCTAACTGACCTGGATTCAAATTCCAGCGCTGGGGCCCTGGACAAGTCCTAGCCTCTGTCTGCTCACTTGTACACTGAAAGCATCTTCTAAAAGAAATGAGATACCATCTGTAAGGTGCCTAGCACAGTGCAGGCACACAGTGATGCTCAATGACTATTAGTTATAACATTCCTCTCCCTTGCTGAGCTCTTCAGGGGACCTGGCCCTTTCATGGCAGATGCTGTGGGACTGTAGAATCAGACCAACACAAATTGAAATCTTGCCCTCAGATTTCTTGTAACAGAGACATGGTGTTTCCTAGGGGGTGCGCATGCGTTCTTTTATTAGTCCAGTTCCCTACTAGTGGACATCGAGGTAGCTTTCAGTCTCTGTGATGATAAACACAGCAACAGTCCTGCTCATACTGTAGAAGTGAAGTTGTTGATCTAATAACCTACTGAGGTTGGGACTTAACTTGTGAAATCCCTGATCCAGAGCCTCAGCTTGTGTTTACTTCTCATTCAATAACTCTGCTTCCCTTTCTGAGTGAGCCCTTTCAGCTTTGCCCTTTATCTTCTCTGTTTCCACTGTCTGCTTGACATGAAAAATGCACTCGGGTAGGCCTAGCAGCTAGTTACTTCAAATAGGGAAATACACCTTACATAGAAGATGGAATGATTACGTGAACTTAAAACTACCACACAATCTCACATTATTATGAATTCACTCTAAGGAGTTTGTTGTTCCCAATTCATAGCCACACAATATTTCAATTGGCCTGGAAAGTGGTGAGCATGGGGTGGGGGCTAAAATCACAGAAGAAAAATGGCTACTCTAAGAAGTGGGAACACAGAAAGCAAGACAACCCTCAGCTCTGGGCTCCTAATACTGCCTGCTAACAGCTGCCCTTAGGGACACAGACATCTGCAGGCAGGCAGGGCAGAAGAAACCTACACACAGAGGGCACTTTGATTTGCCCTCTTCCCTCATACCCTGTTTATACCAAATCTTCTTGAATCAAGCAGGAGTACCCAATTTCCTTCTGAAGCCCATTCACTGTATTTGAATGACTCTCTCCACCCATCACTCTCAAGAGGCCATACCTCCTCCATATAATCATCTTATCCTTTGGATGTGAAGTTGATACTATATGGTAAATGTAATTCAAAGACAGGTAGACTCAGACTGGTCCATACATGTATAGAAAGACTTCCTTTTCATTTAGGAGAAAGAAAGAGTACCAAGCCCTACATGTGCTCGACACAACGCCCATTTCAGACGCCATCCCCATGACAGCAACCCGTGAGGCAGGGGTAATATCCCCATTTGACAGATGAAGAAATCGAGGCTTGGGCTGGTTAAGTGACTTCATAACATGGCACAGTTAGTATAAGGACGACTGAGGCTGAACCTGGATTTATCAGATGTAGGTCACTAGATCACACTGCCTCCGTCTGACGTGCTAGTCTCTACTCACACAGCTTGCCTTCTGTCTGCCTTAAAAACATTTAAAAATATATATTTCTGATTGCCACAAGCCAAGTAGGGCTTCTGCTGACGTCACATTAACATGCCCAATAAATGATGATTACTTTCCTGACGTTACGCTTCTCAGCAGCCCAGAGCTATAAACTGCATTAAATGAAACTGTGCTTCACTCTATCAAAGCATTTCTCTGTCTCTCCTGCTTTGGGCTGCAGCCATCTCAGGTCACCAATAGATGCTGGTCAGCTACCCACATGCGAATCACTTGCTACAGGTCCAGAGCCGTGTGGCACCGTCATCCCCTGGAGTTGGCCAACTGACCTACTAACTACCAAGTGCTGGTGGCAGGAGTCAGGGAGCACTGAATCCGATTTAGTGATGCCCACAGGGGAAGCTGGAGAAACCCACAGTGCCCCCCAGGACAGGTGGATCAGCCATTCCCACAAGCTCTGACAATCCGAGGTTCCAAAGAGGCAGCCCTTAAGCCATATCTGGGTCTCAGGAATGTTCAATTTAACACCACAGACTTTCATTAAAATGAAATTAATTGCTAATATTTAAAATTCTAGAAAGTTCATACGAATATCCAAATTTCACAGTTCCCTTAAAACACTGGAAGATTTGGCAACACTGGGTCTACTCTCCTGCACAGAAACAACTAGCTTGGCCTGAGCCGGAATTGTCTGCTTGCAGACCAGGCACGAATCATCCTCACTACTCAGAAGTCATTTTCACAACCCCTTGGGCATTGTGTCTGCAGCGTCTTTCATGGATTCGAAGTGGGAATGCCAAAATGTCACCCGACCTTGCTTTTCATTTGTCTGAAGACTACACTGCAACTATTTATTTCTGTTCATCAGTGAGATACCCTGAAGAACTAAAAATGCTGCATCAGACAATCGTAGCATTGTTTATCCATTGCAAATGGCTTTACCCATTACTTTTCTTACAGCTAATTATGGATTATAGACAAATATTCTGTCTTTACTGCCTGTCTTCTGACAGGAACACCTCCGTGAGTTGCCAGGACCTTGTCAGAGAAAGGGTGGTACAATATGCACTTTTCCTTCCTGCCATCCTGCCTCCTGCTTTACCCCCAAACCTCCTCGGAGGCGGTGCAGATTTGCAGGAATGTTCTGGCTGCCTGCCCTGGCGCTGAACTCTTTGGGTGGGGCAGCAGGCAGGCTGGGTGCAGGGCTCTTGATTCTGGAATGCGCTTCCTCATAGAGGTGCCAAAGCCTAACCTTGGTGGATTCTAAACACAATGGCTTTTTAGCTACCAGGGTATTTATTATTCTTATTCCTGGTTGAGAGGTGAAAAAAAAAGGCTCTTTAAATTTGCAGAGAACTGAGATGCAGGTTAAGGAGTGTAGTCATCGAGCTTGACTAAATTACTTTAACTTCAGAGGAAATAAAAGAATGTCTTTTAAAGTAACAAGTCATGCACTATAAATTAATGATATCAACTAACAAAAACCAAAAGTCTCCTCTCTATCACAACTTGTTTTCTATTATATATAAACGCTAAATGAGAGGTGAGAACTTATGCCGATAACTCCTGAAACTGTGGTTCTAAAATTTTATTTTAGAGAGAATATCAGCATAATTCAATTTATGAAAATTAATAGCTGGTCTTATTAGAATTTAAAAAAAATCTATCTTCTATTTAAACCATAACTCCATTCTTGCCAAATACAATACAATCTAATAAAACAAACTTTTTCTATGTTTTAAAATCAGCTTTCTGCCACTTTCTCAAAATTTTTAAATACAAATTTAAACAATTGTGGCAGGATAATTTAGTAAGGCAATACTTTTGTTTCTCTTTGGTCAGTAAAAAATAATTTAAAAAAAAAACGAGAGCTACTGTTCCTTTCCTGCCCAGCCATTCATGAATGAGGATCGGAATAGGCAGCTTCTCAGGGAGGCGGCTGCTCTGGAGCTGGGAGGGTGGGAGGAAGAAGTGACAGGGCTGGAGGGGCTGCCTGTAGTGGTGGGGAAGGGCTGGTGGGGAACAGACAGAGGCCTGAGGGCTACAGTGACCTAGCAACTTGCAGGCCACTCCCTCACAGCATCCCCCACCCCAACCCCCCAGGCAGCAGAGTCTTAAAGGGGCACTGGCAGCATAGTCTCTCTAGATAGGCTTGATCCTAAGCACAGGAGGCTCTCAGGCTCACCAAAGACCCCTCCCCTCTCACACACATGCCAGCCCAGCTTCACACAGAACTGCCCACCTTCATGGGGCCTGGAGGGCTGGGACAAGGAACACAGCTGTGACTGATGTAGGTGAAGACAAGAGGCCCCTCTTCAAATATTCTGCTCTAATCAGACCCCACCATGACTTTAGGAGTAGGGGATGGCTGAGACTGGGTCTCTACCAGCTGGGTCCAATTGAGGCTCAAAGCAGAGTACTTTTGAATTAGAGGAAAAAGAAAATGTAACATTTGACAAAACAGAACAACATGGATCCCCGGCCCTACAACATCCTTCATATGTGCATGACTGCAGCTGTAACGTCGCATCATTGGCATTTGCTAAATGGTCTTTCCCCACCCAGGATAATCCCACTGTCAAGGGAAGGATCATCTCCGGGTCCCCAGAACACATCACAGTTTTGTGGAAGCGAGGCTTGAGAAGTCAGGCTAAAAGTAATTCAAAATCAAAGTAAAATGTGTGCACAGCCAAGTCATAGTTTCTAAACACAGCATTGCTTAATCCTGTTTTTAAAATAAAAATGACGAAAATACACCATTGTTTAAAATATATTTAATAAATTAGCATGAATGCTTAAAGATATCACTACAAGGATATTCACTTTCGTTATATCTATAGTCTTCAAAATTTGAAACAGCTTAAATATCCAAGAACTAAAGATTGGTTGAGTAAATTATACCACATCTATACATCTATGAAGCAGAAAATTATACAGATCTTAAAATGGTGCTGTATAAGGACATTTAAAAACTTATTAGAGGGCCGGCCCCATGGCTTAGCGGTTAAGTGTGCGAGCTCCGCTGTTGGTGGCCCGGGTTCGGATCCCAGGCGCGCACCGACACACCGCTTCTCCAGCCATGCTGAGGCCGCGTCCCACATACAGCAACTAGAAGGATGTGCAACTATGACATACAACTATCTGCTGGGGTTTTGGGGGAAAAAAAGGAGGAGGATTGGCAATAGATGTTAGCTCAGAGCCGGTCTTGCTCAGCAAAAAGAGGAGGATTAGCACGGATGTTAGCTCAGGGCTGATCTTCCTCACAAAAAAAACAAAAAACAAAAAACTTATTAGAACATATCCATGATATATTACTAAATAAGAAAAGCAGGTTGTAAAACATTACTATATCACTTTTGCAGAAAAGATATACAAATGACTAGAAGGCTATTTAATAGTGTTAGTACTGGAGAACAGAATAGAATATGAAAGATTATTTTTCTTTTTGGGAGGGAAGATTCTAAGTTTCCTAAATTTTCTAAACCAATAAAAGCATAACGTACTACATTTTTAAAAGATCCCCCTGATGCTGAGAGGCTGTCCTCGAGGAGCCTGGGCTGTGCATTAGCCACATCCTCATCCCCTACGGAAGGAAGAGGGAGTGTGTTTTAATACAACACGAAGGGTGTGTGGGTGGGGGTGGACACGAAGGCTCCAAACAGTCCCATGTTGCTCTGTGAAAACTGCATTTGGCTGGCTCTGCATAAACCAAGAGAGAGACAAAAACAAAACCCCTTGTCCCTAAATTAATCAGCTTCTAGAATTTGGGCTTCCAAGGAGAGAGAGCAAGAGAGACAGACAGACAGACAGACACAGTGTTACAGAAGCAGATATTTTTATAAGAGCATATGAAGAAAAGGAGCAACCTGAGTAGGTTGTATAAAAAGCATGTGTGATTCCCACATCTCAAGTGGAACGAAATGTTGAAGAAAGGAATGCCTTTGATATTCTCAGCTGGTCTCAGAATAATTTCATGAGGCATGGCGTTTCAGAAATAGCATAGGATTTGAAAGTTTGCTTATTAATTATACAACACTATACTTGATCCAAATGGGATTTAAGACTGCTCGAACACAAAGACAAATAAAGAATAATAAGATAAAGATATTACATATTAAGGCTAGACTTTTTGTCCATAGCCACCTACCTATTATGTAATCTTGGCCAAATTACCTTTTTAAATCTTAGTTTCCTCATCAGCCAAATGGGAATAACGATATACTTATGTGGCAAGGTAATCTATTGCAAAATTAAATCATGTCTATTTTTGTCACTGTAGAACCATCAGAAAGAATTTAATTTCCTCCCAGCCCAGTGGAGGGGGGACTGACAATCAGATTTAATTTGACTTTAGGAACAGTTGGCCAGGTGACATTCTCACAGACAGCAGCAGCGGAGCAAACTCAAACACCTTCTTCATAGGCTTGGCATGAGGATTAAATGAAACAATGGATGTCATAAGGCTATGTCAATTCTCATGCAATGTTCAGATGTTAATTATTGTTATTAAAAATTCCATTCACTTCACACAATATGGCAGAAAGACCCAAGAGATCTGGGTTCTCATCCCAGCCCCACTCCTGTCTAGCTGCTGGGACCATGTTTTCCTCATCTGTAAAATGGGAACATCCTCTGCTGTGTCCTACCTCACAGAGTTATTGTGAGGCTCAAGTGAGATATCATATGTGAAAAATCTGTGGAGCATGTTAGACAAGGGTGAGCTATAAACAAGCCACAAATTAAAGTCAGTAATATTCTAAGTAATATTCAAAGTCTAATCTTGTGAGCTCTGAGCACTGAACATGGATTAAAACTGATTGATTAGGTTTTATGAAAAAAGCAGTCTGCATTAAAAACAAAAAGTCTGGGCTGGCCCCATGGCTTAGGGGTTGCGTGCGCGCGCTCTGCTACTGGTGGCCTGGGTTCGGATCCCGGGCACACACCAACGTGCCGCTTCTCCGGCCATGCTGAGGCCGCGTCCCACATACAGCAACTAGAAGGATGTGCAGCTATGACGTACGACTATCTACTGGGGCTTTGGGGGGCGGGGGGGAGTCTGACTAATCAAATGTCCATTAACAGCAGAATGGATAAAGAAACTACCATACAATAGAATACTCACAGCAAGAAAAATGAATGCACTTTACCACACACTACATATAACATTGATGTAAAGAAGCAAGACACAGAAGAACATACCATGATTCATTCATATCTCGTTAAAAACAGGCAAAATAAACTAGTTTGTTCAGCGAAGGCTACATAAATAGTAAAATTATAATGAAAAGTAAGGAAATAATTATCACAAAGTCAGATGGGGGTGTTGGGGAGGGAGGAGATGGTGAAGATGTGATCAGGCAAATAGGAGGGACTTCTGGGCTGCAGTCCATGTTAAATTGTGTGGGTGTATACATATATTTATATATAGAAATATACGTTCATATGTGTATGTGCATATGTATGTATGTATATATATTTTATGTACTTTTCTATATATATATATTTCACAGAGAGACCAACAATAACAAAAAACCAACCGAATTCTGTACAGATTAAGTTAGGTCAACAGTGTTGCTTTTTTTTTTTTTTTTTTTTAAGACTTTTGCTAAAAGGTTGTTTCAATTCCAATCAGATACACCAAACTAAAAAATTACTCAGTTGAGATTTTATTTAATCCCTTCAAAAAGAAAGCATAGCCATTAAGCAGGTTATGGTAATTCAAGTTGATTACTTGTCTACTTACTAATAATTTCTGATTACTTGGACATTTTCAGGGTCAAATTAAAAATTCTAGTATTAACAATAAAAAAACTATAGAGCTTTAGTCACCACCTGAGCATATCTTGCACCACCAGCCTAAAGGAAACACAAGTTTACACTGATGACCTGGGGGGCTCCGTGACTTACCAGCTGGCTGTGTTTGTGCTATTCTCTTAGGGTAAGTCTTGCTTCGACTTCTTGCCACATTCTGATCTGGCCGGGGAAGCTGAATAGAAAGATCTCGACTCATTTGCAATGCTGTCCTGCCACTTGAAAATACAACATTTTGATTAACACAGGTAAAACCACACAGCCACCAAATTAAACAATGGCTCATGCAGAATATCTGCAAAGTATGGAGAGAAGAAAAAACACACAGACTCACTCAGGCTGTGAGTATACATGGGTTTTCAATTGATTCTCACGGCAATATTAACCAAGGAAGTAGTGTTAAATTCTAACAGGGAAGATTTAGGTTAGATAGAAGGAAGATCTTTCAGGAGAAGAAATAGAGAAAAAGGGTTTATTAAAGGAGGAGTTACGTTTAGATTGAAGTAGAATAATGGGCTAAAAATAGAGGATGCTGATGGTCTTCCAGCTCTAACTAAATAATAAAGAAATTATGTTGGGCTAAATGGCACAAGGACAATGATTCTATATAAATCAACATGTCCCTGTGTTGTACTTACACAGCAAGTTGTAAAGCATCCCCCACAGGACCACTAGATGTGACTTTACTCTGAACCCTGCTGTGGCACAACCAACCACTTATTATGCCCACCTCACATGATCAAGTGCCCCAGAAGATTTAAAGAAGGCCTAAAGCCTCACACATGGGTTGCTTCTCTACAGAGTCTGAGGATTCAAGAGGGCGAGCTGTCCCAGGGGAGGGACTAATCTTCTCAAGGAATTGTGTAACTTCATTTGCTGGATTTCAGTGAACATCCATCCTACTAAAAATTTATCTCACAGCTGCTGGATTTGAGCCAATGAATGACCCCAGCTTTCACACAGGAAAACACCATGTAGGTACAGGAAAAATGCATTTCTGTATGTCTAGTTTGATTCACCACAAGAAGAGCCATCTATGGGAAGAAAATAGTCTTTTAATGGCCCCAAATCCTATTCATCCCACATTTACAGGATAAATTTTGGTGAATCTCTTCTGAAAGAAATTGAGACTCATAAAGCAAAATTAACCTCCTACACACTTCTGTGAATGTTTTCCCTCCTTACTACTCCATCTATCTTCATTAGAAATAAAAAGATGCTTGAAACACTCAAAAAAGTGGTTTCTCATCAAGCTAACTGGGGATATCACCTGAAATGAGCTACTATGAATTAAGATGCCAGGTTCCATCCATGAGTGCTCTTCATGTTCAACAGATCACAGGAACCAGGAGGAGGGATGGGGAGGGGAGGGGAGCAAATTATGATAGGTTTTCTTTTGCTTGAAATTAATTAATTAATTTATTTATTTATTTATAAAGATTTTATTTATTTATTTTTCCCCCCCGAAAGCCCCAGTAGATAGCTGTACGTCACAGCTGCACATCCTTCTAGTTACTGTATGTGGGACTCGGCCTCAGCATGACCGGAGAAGTGGTGTGTCGGTGCGCGCCCGGGATCCGAACCGGGGCCGCCAGCAGCGGAGCGCGCGCACTCAACCGCTAAGCCACAGGGCCGGCCCTATTTTTTTTTTAAAGGCAGCACATAAGGTAACACATATAGCAACATCTCTCTCCTGAAA
This sequence comes from Diceros bicornis minor, assembly GCF_020826845.1. NCBI lineage: Eukaryota > Metazoa > Chordata > Mammalia > Perissodactyla > Rhinocerotidae > Diceros > Diceros bicornis. The sequence continues at coordinate 34,948,337 of NC_080740.1, forward strand.
AGCTAAAAAAGAATTCCATTTAGAGAGCAAAATTCCATTATTATAAATGGTTTGGAGTATGAGATAAGACTATAATCAACTTTCTCTGTTATCAGAAAGACTTGGGTACTGTGTACCTCATTACAGAGAGGAAAAATATTTGCCCTAAAAGTATAACCCAATATGTGGACCACTGAAGTATTTTATAATGAGATTTTACTTTATTACTCAATTTTTCCTCATAGTTTCTCTCTCAGGAATAAAGGAGAAATGAGAAAATTATATCACAAGATTAATAAAACTAAGGCCCAGAAACATTAACTGATCTGCCCCAGGCTGTGTGGGACCCAGGACTAGAACAAGCTTTCTGACTTCCGGCTGGTCAGTAGGGCACAGCCTGGCAGTGTGGGAGAAGGGACAGAACACTTAGCCACTGGGCTTGAAGTTGCAAACCCAGTTTAAAACACAGCTTTGCTATAACTGTGAGGTCTTCAGCAGATTATTTTTTAAAAAATCTCCTGGAGCCTCATTTTCCTCATTTATAATATATTTCTACTTGTTCTCACTATTTCCTAGCAGAATATTCTTGTACAGTATTCTTACTATTTCCTTGCAGCAGAAACTACCATAGACTACCATAGAGATTTACAGTGTGAAGTATGAGAAGTCCTACGCTGTCCGGTGGCTCTTCATAGTGACAGGTTAGAGCCTTATTCCCAGGATCACCCACTTCCCTGTCTCCTCACACTCTGGCGCACACGCTCCCATTCTATGCGGAGTGGCACTGCCAGTAGCCCTTCAGCCCCACAGTGAGGGCACCATGGGCAATCAGTGGGGGAGACAGAAGAGGACAAGAGTGGAAACACCTGGGTTCAAATGCCAGCTTTGCCATTTTACTTCAGGGTCTTTAATTCAGTTACTCAGAGGTTAAGAGTCTTTTTTCAGTTACCTTACTGTTCGGGGCTCATATTTCTCATCTGTATAAATGAGGTCATGATACCTCCTTTGGCAGGTCATTGAGCAGATTAAACAAAGTAACACACGTAAAAGCACCTGACACAAAGGGGGTTCTCATGAGAACTCGGCCTCTCTTTAAGAAATGTGGAAAACTCGTGTGATGTAAGTCATACAAGAAGGTCATCTGGGTACCCAGGGGGGTTTCTCAGGCCTAATTCTTATTTCTGGAGTATAATTTCTACACAACTCATTCATGCATCAAAACCAGGAGCCCCCTAAAAACTTTACAAAAGGTAAAAAGCAAGGTTAATTTTTAAGGGGCTCAGAGAAAGAAAGCAGTGTTTAACAAAATATTTAATCAATCAAAGATTTAATCAATCTCTATTTCAGCTGAATGGTCTCTGATAATAAGACAACAACAACAAAAGAATTAGATTATCAGATTTCATCTCAGGCTTTCCTCCACAAATTTAATTTTGAATTTTTGAAAGGATTGGCTGTCACATCTCACTAAAAATGTTTAACTTTTTCCATTCTTAAGTAACAACTAGTTTTCCTAAAAGATGTTGGAATCTCCGTGGTATTCTGCAAGCTCTAAAATGCAGTAAAGAGAGGAAAGACTAAAACGCTACCTTCCTCCATCACCTACACACCTACACACACACACCATTATAAACACATACACAATTATACACACAAATACCCACACTCATACACCACAGCCACTTGTTTATCCCCCATGCTCTAAAGCCTCCAGGGTGAAGGAGGAGGCTGTTTTTCCAGAGCTCGGCTTTCATTCCACAATATCTCCAGAATGTCTCAAGAAAGGGGCAGGCATACGATATTCGTTAAAGGCTGGTTGTTTTCCCTCTTTTCACAATTAACAGTCTAAGTACTAGTGACCACCCACGACCCAGCAGTCAGAGACCCATCCCTGCCTAAGCCTCACTCTGGGCAGTGGGATGAAATATCTTTCTTCCAAGGGTGGTGTAACGTTAATGCTTCTGACATACAGACACGGAGATTTGGGTTTCATTAAGACTTACTGGGTAGTTAACACCAGCCACAAAATTATAACAGATTTAGCAGAGCCTCCAATTCTGTAAAGGTTACTTTTAATTACTTTCTTGGAAGAAATGATATTTAATATGCAAAATCCAATAACTTTCTAATAGTAATTCCCAGTAGCCACAACATTTGCATTTCAATAAATTTGAGAAATCAGGTATGGGTAAATTTGTGGAAGCAAACTACAGCATATGTTAAACAGCATAATTACAATTTTAATAGTATGAACATTAAGACAGATGTCTTTTCACTAGCGTCATTTCAGTGACAAGGAGACAAATTTACACATTCTCTCTACAACCCTAGAAATGTTTTATGCCACAACTGGAAGAACAGCCCAAATACTGACTATTAACTGTTCTTCTCAATATAAAAGTAAATACTCTTTCCTTAAATTCCTGATAATTATATCACTGTCTAGGGTAGAACTTTGATAACCCGAAGGTTAAATTTTTGGTTATCAGTGAATACCTTCATACAAATACCAAGAACATCTATAATACAGTAACACTAAAGTTTTATTTTAAGTCATCAAATGAGCAAATATCCAAGTGAATAACATGCAAAGATGAATGCACTGAACATTTAATATTAATCACTCATTGATTATCTCTGGTTTCAAAAATTCAAGACAAAAGAAGTAAGGAATTAAAATCTGGCATACAATTGTCCTGTGAACACTTGACTCGGCTTTATTTTTAAGTCTCTTAGGTAAGCATTTCATTCAGTGATGGCACCAATGGAAGGAACAAAACTGTGTCCCACCCTCCTGAGCAGCATTTCTGTACCTCCTTTGATTTTACAAGGGCCTGCCTCACTGCCTGAATAATACTGTAGCTTTCCCAAGGCAGAGATGGTTAGATCTGACTCTTTGTATCTCTGGGAACCCAGTACCATGCCTGGCATATAACAGGCTCTCTCCATGAACAGAACAAACTGAAACAAAACAAATTCTTTTTCAAAACATAGAAGCCTCCTATTTTTAACACTGGTATTAGAAAAAAACACAAGCATCTGCCTGGCTGCAAGACAATCAGGCTTTTTCTGCAACAGGCTAACAGTTTGCCTAATGGTTAAAAGCAGAGGTTCTGGAGTTAGACTGCCAGAGTGTGGATCCCACTTTACTGCTTCCTAGCCGGGTTACCTTGAGAAGTGACTTGGACTCTCTGAGCCTTAGTTTCCTCACATATTAATGAAGGTACTATTTCAAAAGACTGCGACGATTCAATGAAGTAACAGGAGGAAACCATTTAGCACAATCCCTGGCCCTTAGTAAACTGCTCAACAAAGTTGAGATATAATTGGTAGCATTACTATATGTAGGTTTCATGGTGCAGGAAACATGACTTGAGCCACAATATAAACTATACATTGTGTTACAAAAGGGGATCAACTGACTGTCTTAAGAACACCAATCAGCTACTATTCAGAATACTTACTTTGTTTCACAATCACAACATAAATAGAAATAAGTCATAATTGTTTCAATATGAATTTCTGAAGATAATAATCTCTGCTACATTCTAAAAGCCCTAAACTTAACATAGCTAATGCAGGCATTAAATATAATTAAACCTAGAAAGTCATTTTTGTCATGCAAGTTTTTAAAAAAATGTTGGGCTTACGAAATTGATTGGCACTGTGGAAAAATAAGAAAAAATTAAATCATAGATTTTAATATCTATGTATGTAGACAGTTGAATATTTATTTATTCACTCACACATACACATACACACATACCCAAAGGAAAAAACGCCATTTACCTATACCGGTGCTTATAACTCATGGATCCAAACTTGCTGAGTTTTCTTGACAATGAATTTGATTCATTTTCTGGCATTCTAATAAAGTTTTAAAAGAAAATTAGAAAAAGACTCATAAATACAGGTACTTATGCAACACTTGTTCAAAAGCTGTGTAGAAAACATAGTGCAACAGTGTTTAACAGCTAGTCAAAATATTTTATTTATTTTACACATTGGCAAGAAATAATACTCAGTTATTTTAAGCTAATATTTGAAACACAACCACACTGTAGGATTTTATATATGTGTAATATCAAAATACTCATACTTTCTGAAGACTATTGTATACATCATTGGTCTAGGAAGCTTTAGTTGTGAATCAACTTATTTTCTCTACCTAAATCATCTTGGGAATTTTGTCACTACGCTGATTTACACATGCCAAGGTTTTTACGGCAGTTAATCATATCTGATGTGGTGATTCACTCTTCTTCATACAATATACTCTAGTACCTCCCAATCCAGGGTACTTTCAACAGACACCTCCCTGGGGAGCTCCTCAGCCCAGCCCCTCTGAACTGGAGACAATGTCTCAGGCTTTCTAGACCACATCCCTCACTTAATACAACTATATAAAAGACACTGGTCATTTTATAAGAATACTTCTCCAACATTATGCTATTTGGGGAAATGGTACCATGCAAATCAAATAGAAATAGGGGAAAAATTAATCTAGTTTTAAATTTTAAAACAAAAAGTAAGGCTTAATGTATTAACTGATAAAATTTAGTTTTATCTTTACACCATAAGGATGTGAAACAAACAAAAAGTGTCCCCACACTCCAACGGTCAATTCTCTACCCTTATCTTATCTTGACCTCCCAGGAGCACGTAACGCAGTTGCCAGCTCTGTATTCGCCACGGCATTTTCCTCTCATTTCCCACCTTCCCACACACTCGACTGGTTACTCCTCACAATCCTCAGCCTGCTCTTTCTGTCTTCTAAATGCTGGGGGGTCCCACAGCTCAGTCCTTGGCTTTATGCTTCTCTCTCTTCACTTTTTCCATAGGTGACCTCATCCAGTCCCCTTTGCCTTAAACTTATTAAGTTTACATGGACAACCTTGGTCTTTCCAGTGAGCCTTATACACCCGACTGCCTACTCCACAACTCCACTTAAATGGCTAACAGGCATTTCAAGTTTAATACGTCCACAGCAGAACATTTAATTTCCACCAATGTCAAAATTGCACTTTTTACATAAACTCAAAAAAATTGTCCTTGACCCTTTCTTATAGTACAAGCAAAGAAGATATCTATGTGTATGTGTGTGTGTATGTATATATATGTTTGTATACTATGATCCAGAGAATTAGGTGGTTCACAAAAAATTAATAAAAGAAAAACATTTATAAATTTCTACTTGTAGACTGAACAGAATTCTTGTTATAAAAACAAATATGATTTTCATTAGGACAATGAAAAAAACTTTCACATTAACATACCTAAAAAATGTATGATGTTCTACACTGCACTTCCAAAGATGCTTGCAAGCAGTTTTACTTCGAGCTTCAAAAAAGAATGAGGTTTCATTACACTGAGGAAAAAAGAGAGAGAATATGAATTACTGATTATAACATTCTTCAGATGACAGCCACCCCCTAGGTACCAAAGACTCAAGTAAGCAGACAGATTATTGTTAACACACAAAACAAAGAAGAATTATCTTTTGGTAATTATTTTTGGAAGGTTGCCTTAAAACCACCTTCAATTAATTAAAATTACAAAATATAAGTTCCGTGTAACTCTTAATGCCATCACATTTATTACCTGCTCCTACATCACCCCATGACCAGGGATAGTCAGGGTGATGGCACTGAAGTGTACTGCCAAGTCTTCTGTCATAAATGGGCACCAAAACAGGAAAAATACTGACCGTGTGTGGAAGTCAACTCCCAATAAAAAGAAGCAGCCCATAAATCCAGTTCTTAACTGTATTACTTTCAGGGATGTACAGGCCACACTTAAACTGATGTCTGAAGAATCTCGAGAGGGGCCACTGGGAAGAGCAACCACCACAGCAGTGTAATCTGGGCAAGTTAAATAAGGTCTCTGATTCTGAGTTTCTCCACTGGACATCAAGTTATTGGGTGAATTAAATTAAATGATATGACATATGTAAAGTGTCATATAATAGGTATACAATAAATTTTAACTATTATTTTAATCCAGTAGTTTACTTAACTATCTATAGTTAATGCATGAGTAACAGGCAATATTAGAGGTAATTCTAATTGTGCAGAAGATACTATTTTTTTTTAAGTGACTGAATAGGAAACCAAGCAAAATACAATATAAGTACTAAAATAATAAATCACAAGTTCTGTGAATTTATATAACTGCTAATTTAGTTTCAAATAAAAACCAAACTCAAGTCTCAAATGCAGTAATGCCCCTTGAATGAGGTTTCCATGGATTCATCAATGCAAAATTGTCAGTGCAGAGGAATAATTGAAATGATTTTCCCCTCCACTTTTAACAAGGACAGAGCATTTATATGCATGAAATTTCTCCCAAGCCCATCTGGAATGAGGCTGCCCAATTTAGGAATTTATTTGTAAAATGAAAGGGTGTGATGAAAACAGAGCCAATATATGCATGTCACAGCAGGGCAAGCTGTAATTCCAAAACCTTGTGAGGTGGAGGAAGAAACTTAGCATGCTTCCCAGGTTTCTGGCTTAGGTGCTGCTAAGTACTAACATACAGCAAGTGGAAAAAATTGGGGATTTGGATGGGAAGGCAACAGACAATAAGTTCAGGCTATTTTGATTTTGAGGTGCCTATGGAATTGGAAACTCAACACACAGTGGGCCAGTAAACACACAGGTGTAGAGCTGAGGAGAGACGTCATATCTGCTGGCACAGATGACTTCACCTGAGAGTATAATGAGATTGCTCAGGGAGAGCACACAGAGCAGGTAAAGGTGGAATCACAGTGAAGATGCTCATGCAGATGGAGTGAGAGAGGTCAAAATGGACCAGGAGGCAATGGTGTCAGAGGCTGGGAGGAGAGCGCAAGTCTCAAGCAACCCAGAAAGGTCAAAGGGCTTTGAAGAGAGGTTACTGCACTTCACGATAAGAAATCCTCGGTGACTTTCACGAAAGGGGCAGGGATTACATAACTAAAGACGAGGAAGAGAAGTCAATGAACTCAGAAAGCATTTCCCTCAAAAGCAAAATGGTGGGCGGGGAAGGGGGGTCACAGAACAGAAGAAATCACAGGAGATCCTTGGGGCAGGGTGGGAAATGAAGCGGCCTGTCAGGAGATGGGAATGCTTAGAGGGGGATTTCTTTTCTTTTCTTTTACTTTTCTTTTTTTAATATGTAATATACACACATGGTACAAACACCAAAAGTTACCAAAGTAGATAAACAACAATAATTAAATCTCCCTCCCACCACTGTCCCCAATTCCCCTTCCCAGAGGCAACCACTATAAGAGCTTCTTACACAACAGGTGGGTATTTTTAACACCCACTAAAAATATAAGGCACAGATCATTCATTTTAAAATAATTTTGCTTGTGATTATATTCTATGAGGATAGCTGTTACAATAAAGCGAGTGCAGGACAGGCTGCCCTTCCCTCCCCCACTACCACCTTCCTCGGTATATGTGCCCCAACTCCCTGTGCCCTTTAACAGCTGAAGTCCTGATGGTGGCCGGACACACTGGGCATTATCACCGACAGGAAATGGTGGCTGGTGACGTCTACTCTGTGACACAGACACTTACACATTTTAGCAAGAGTGCCTACAAATAAGGTGGAATTTACACATCTAAATCAAATTTTCAAAAAGTTATTACATATAATCTAGATTTCCAAAAGTGGAGAAGAAAGAAAAAAGCACTCAATCTTAAAAATAAAATTAAGTAAATCTCCTCAAACTTTTCTTGGACTGATTTCCACTTTATTCTTCACATAAACATCTGTATTCTTTTGCTTTTCAAATAGAGGCCTAGTCTCAGGATATCTAATTTTTAATACATTTTTTTAAAACCACCACCACTTAGTGAAAGGATAAAAAGTATTTAAAATCCCACCAGAATTGGGTTTCCTCAAGTTTCCTTGGGTACAAAATATATTAAAGGAACGAAAGCCTCCCACAGGCCTCCTAATTACCTCTGCCATGTGCAAATGACAAGTATAAACTCACTCTCCATTTATACAGGAATTGAAGACCAGTTGCCTGGTTTTATCCCATTGTTAGCAGAACGATCCAAATACTAACAGAAAGGTTAACACAGCTAAAAAAGGAGCCAGCTATTCTGAATAAATTCTGTGTATTTTTGCCACTTACAGTAACTGCTAGCATGAATTAACTGATGCAACATTTCAAATGTCTTTCTTTCCACCACTCTCCTACCTACTAAATCGTTTCCAAACAGACATGGCCAATTAGCACCTTTCCATTCATTCATACAAACAGGAGCAGCTGCTTCCCTTAAGAAGTTCACTCCAACCCACTGCTAAAATACCTTTTCCAAGCATCCAGTGCTTACTTTTGACAAAATTACTCAAACACCTTCAGAGCTTTGGTCATTTCATGCCAGAAGCAAAGCTATCATCTGAATCTATTTCTTTTTATTTCATCAACTGATCAAGATTAAATCACCTCTAACTCAGGTATCATGTGGGGGTTTCATTGCTCTGTGGATCTCCAGGCAAACTTGGCTAAAACTCCCAATTCCATCATTTGTAAGAATTCAGGACCTGTATCATAGCAACAAATTCCAACTTAACTCCCTCTGGTCTTCTCAGTCTCTTTTCCCATCTTTGCTAGCTATGTTTCTCTTTGCAAGCTTAGAAGAAGTAGGTCACTTTACACTGGCTTCTCCTAAGTATACTGAGATGATGGCAGGGTCATAGAGGGGCTCACACCACAAGCCGCACAGCAGCCTACTCTCCCTGGGCCCACTCAAGCTTCACCGCCTCTCCAGAGCCTGACCCTCCTTGCCACACACAGCCCACACTCTAGCTGGTTCCTGCATTTCCATCTTGGGAAGCAGCCAGGACTAGACAGTCTGCTTTCCCCAGACTCCCTAGAATTATGGAGATGAACACCTTCTCAATCCTATTATTGTACATTTGTCCCACCTCCAAGGTCACTAGAAGTAACCCAAAGTACACTGCAGAGGTCACATATTTAAGAGTAAAAAAAATTAGGACTTCCAACAGTAGTAAGATGCAATAGCTATATAAATACTGGAAAGGCCAACAGCAGAGAGGTTTCCTATCAATGATCCACAGAGGCAGAGGAGTGGCTGAAAAGAAGTGTGAAGATTACAAATCTAAAGTATTATGGGATTTTTTTTTTACATTCAATCTCTACAAGATTTATATTTACTTGCCAATTGTTAACTTACTTTAGGCACTATAGGGAAAAAACGAAAATCATCCTAGGACTGATAGCAAATGACAGAAATAATTATGGATAAAGCAAAAGAAGGCAAGTTGTGGAACTGAAAAAATTTATTCTTCAACTAAAACTAGATACCAAAGGGGTTGGCCCCGTGGTGTAGTGGTTAAGTGCGCATGCTCCGCTGCTGGCGGCCCGGGGTTTGGATCCCGGGCGCGCACTGATGCACTGCTTATCAGGCCATGCTGTGGCGGCGTCCCATATAAAGTGGAGGAAGATGGGCATGGACGTTAGCCCAGGGCCAGTCTTCCTCAGCAAAAAAAAAGAGGAGGATTGGCATGGATGTTAGCTCAGGGCTGATCTTCCTCACAAAAAAAAAAAAAAACTAGATACCAAAGATATCACAAAATTTTAAGGGTTTTGAGAAATTTTATCTTTGTAAATGGTGAGATTGAATGACTGCAGTTTTAAAAATTGAGCTATGTTTGTGCATCTGGGAGAGTGGGCACAATGTCTGTTTTAATGACTTTCCCCGTATTTTCCATTGCTTTCTCTTGTAGGCATCTTGAGTTCAAAGATGAACTAGCTAACTAATTCAGAGTGAGCCCTGCAACAAAAATTTACCAGTTTGTTATTATTTGGAAAGGGAATTTTAAAACACTGCATAAAATGTTATCTTTCAAGCTTTTTCTTTACATAGTACTCCCTCAAGAGTGTTTCTTACAACACTAGTATCTTGCGATATTGGTATAAGAGTTCTATGGTCAGATAAGTCTGGGAAACACTGGGTTAAACACCATATCTTTTAACGTGCTAACGTGCCCTGGGAATCTGCAAGAGCTGGGAAGGTAGTTGATTTATATGAACAAAAAATTTGACTTCAAGGAAGTGTCTTTTCAGTACTCTGGTTTAGAAAATATTGACTACACAGAAACACCCCTACACACACGCATTTTTTAAAATTCTTTTTGAAATGCATGTAATATGGTTTGAATTAAAAATCACTGTGCATTTCAGCAGAGCACTTGGAGAATAAAATTAATTTCCATTCCTGCATGCATGTTATGTTTTACAATAAAAGAACAAAAACAGCAAAAATATTCCAGTACTCTTTTGTCAGCTGTGTGGGTTATGTTCCAAAATATATACTAACTGTGAAAAACCTTTTTACCTTTTGTACAGATGATTAAATTGATTGCTTGATAAATAATTGTATACAACTCTTTGTAGTTCATAGAAATGTAAATTATCGAGGTGGAAAGGATGTGTTAGATTATGTTGCTTCTCCTCTTGTTTCTTTTCCTCCCAAAGATTCAAAAAGAAAAAATATGAGCCAAAACACCAGAGAATATTTATATCATGTTTGAGTAAACTTTGAAAACTACTTATTATGTTGCGCTTATTTTGGTTCCTATTTGAAGAAATTCACAGAATACAAAACCAGGATTTCAGATGGTTTGCTTTTGTTATTGCTGTTTTTTTACTCTCTCTCTTCTTCATCTGCTCTTTAGATAAACTATAGCATTTACTAAAATGTCAGCATTTCTCTTACACTTGCAGATTTAATTCTTTAATGATAATTAATCGTTAGTCCCAATTTTATAAACGTTAAGAAAAATTTTAATAAATGTTGTTTAAGCTTGTTAAAACAAAGGTATATCTGGTAAGATCAACTGATACTCTAACAACTTTTATAGCAGAATTTAAAAATTTCTTCCAAACAAAGGGCCTGTGGGTTTAAATTACGGAGAAATTCAACAAACATAGTAGCAAGTGAAACAAAGGAAAAGCCATGGGCCTGGAAGACCTGGCTCCCCTTCCCACCTGGCACAAGCTATTCACCAGCCGAGACCGGCCAAGCACACGGCGCTCCCTGGGCCCTTTCCTGTGTTCGGTAGCCCTAAGGGTCATGAGGCCAAGACAGCTCCGATTCAGACATGTACCAGGTGCCTACTACATGTACAACTGTGGACTAGGTGCTTTCAACCTCACAACCACTCTGTAAGACAGATTTTTATCATCCTCACTTTATAGACAAGGAAATGCAGGTTAAATGTTGTTCAGTGAATTGTCCAAAGGTAGATAAGGGGGAGATATGTCCTTAAACTATGCTATTTGACCACAGTCTAGTAGTCCATCACTGAATCTGAAAGACTCCAAACCAAACTGTCAGTATCTAAATATTACTAACAGAGCCACACTTAGGAATACTTAGGGAACATATTAAATCTATAGTTTCAGGTACGCTCATACACTGTAGGTGGAAATGCAAAAATGCCACAAAAACTATGGGTGGAGGTGGGGGGTGGGGTGGGGTCAGGGCCATATCTAACCAAACTACATATGCACTTACCCTTTGAACAAGCAATCCCACTCCTGGGAATTTATCCCAAAGGTATTCTTCCAACAATATGAAAATACATATGCACAAAGTTACGGATTAAAGAAAAATTAATAAAAACTACCTAAATGTCCAAGCATAACAGATTAGTTGAATAAACTATGGAACTTACACTCAATGGAGTACTACACAGCTGTACAAATGAAAAGAAAGCTCTCGATGAACTGAAAGATTTCTACGAGCCATGACTAAGTAAAAGAAAAACAAAGTGCAAAAGCATATACAGTAAGCTATCTTTTAGGTAAGAAAGAAAATATACATGCTTCTCTTTACAGGAAGAAACACAGGGAGGATAAACCATAAAACACTGAAGTTGGTTACCTACGAGGAAGGGTGGGGGAACAGAACTGAAGGAACATGGGAGTTACTGGCACTTCTCTGAGTATGCCTTTTTGTATATAGTTTTGACTTTTGGAAGCAGATTAATCTTCTACATCTTCAAAAAATAAAATCAAATAAATAAGAATGTGAAGTGGGGACTTATAACTAAAAACAAACCGAAGCAAGTAAACCTAACTAGATTTCAAATGAATACCATAACCACAGTAATAGGGAAGGAAGAACCAACCCAAGTAAATTTTGAACACGGGATTTGACTATATGCTCTCAGTCTTTGCAAGGTGGTAGGTGAGTGAAAGAACTACAAACAACTGTCAGTTTTAGTGGTTTAGCCAAAGCAATTCTGAAACTATAAGATGTATTTTAGAATTGAGCAAGAGAGTAAATGTGCTGCAGTTGTTGGGAGCCAAAGTTCTCAAGGCCAAAGAAAGGACATAAAAATATGAAATGAGGGAAGGCAAGAAAGAACCCTGTGGGGATGGACAGAAATTGGAGGCATGGTATGAACTCATGATTTCTAAAATATGTATAAGTATGTGTACAAGCACGTTTATATGCACACATATATACATATGTATGTTTGTGTCTAAGTGTATATGCATGCATATATTCTCTAGCTCTGTCCACTGAAAAGGTCAAGAAGCAAAGTCACCCGAGTAGCCATGACCACACCTAGCACCCAGATCTTGACCCCTCCCCATGAAAAAGAACCGGGGTTCCTTGGAGAAACGGCTGACAACAGGGTGGTTACAGGGTAGGTACAAGATGCACCTAAAACACCATACTGTACCAAAAAGGAAGAAAGTGCCAAAAAGAGGCAGGTCAAAAGGGCACAGGAGCCAGATACAAGGGGCTTCTACTAACCAAATCTAGCACAACTTGAACACCAAAACAGCTATGTACAGTAATGTATCATAAACCACTGAAAGAAACAGTAATTAATAAGTCTGTGCCAATAACAGATAAATAAATAAATGAGAGAAGGTGGGGCTCTCGCTTAGAGTGGAATGCCAAGGGCTGACTGATAAATATGGAGAGAGTGGACAGCTGGAAAATCAGCATTTTGCAAGCATCATAGGAAAAGATCCGATCAAGCAAGAATCCTCAGTGAATGCTAGATCTACAGGGAAACTTTTAAGAGGAACGAGGTGTTTGCATTGACTTAAAGTACCTCCCCACAGATTATTTATTAGTTGCAAGGGAGAAAAAAACAAAACTAATTATACAGCAGAGAAATCGGGTAACACTGTGATGTTAAGTGACCAAACTTAACCAACGAGAGACAGATGGTCATCATGCGCCTCGAGATGTGACACCCCAAGAAGGTGCCACTTTCCAGCTGAGAATGCAGAACCTCAGTCTAATCACAAGGAAACATCAGACAAATAGGAAATGAGAAGCTTTCTATTTTTAAAAAGTGGAGTATTCTTCAAAATATCAATGTCAAAAAAAACAAAGAAATCCTATGAAAATGTTCCAGATTAAAGGAGGCTAACTGGATTCTATATTGGAGGGGAAAAATGCTATAAAGGACATTATTAGGTCAACCAACAGAATTGGGATACAGAAGGTAGATGATAAAAGCATTATATCAACATAAATTTATTAAGTTGATAACTATACTGTGGTTACATCGGAGAATATCCCTATTCTTAAGAAATACACGCTGAAGTATTTAAAGACATATGATACATGTAACTCCCAAATCATTCAGAAAAGAAGCGTGCATGTGTGTGTGCATAGAGAGAGAAAGAAAGAAAAACACAAATGATCAAGGAAATGGCATAAAATGTTAACAAGAAGTGAATCTGGGTAACAAGAGGTGAACATTTTCTTTGTTCTAGTTTAATTTTTGCAAGCTTTTGTAAATTTGGAATTATTTTCAAGTGAAAACATTTTTTAAAAATCTACGTTCCATTTAAAATGTGAAAGGAACCCCTAGCTTACATCAGTGAGACCTCTTGGGCTTGTTGATGAACAGTGACAACTCCTGGCCACCATCACTTCCTGTCTATCTTTCTCAAAGCAGGTCTGAGAGTTCAGCCAAGCGGGTCTAATTACTCACGGCCAGAGCTGCCAGGAACCTTTGGATTCTACATCCTGTCATGCTGGGTAAGTTTAGCTGAGGTTAGTTCCATGATGCATTATACATAAAAGTAATCACAGCATCATTTATTCATTCTTTCATTTATTCAACAAATGTGCTTATTACATGCCAACTTCTAGGCCTACTGCTGCTGGGGACCGTAGTCTCTCCCTGTTGACGAACCCAAGAATTTTGGGTATGATCCTAAACTCCCCCCAATCTTTCACAAAAACATTCAATCTGCTACCAATAAAAAGCAATCTTACCTCCTAAATGCCTCCCACATCTGCCCATTTCTCTGCATCCTTGTGGTGGCCACCCTCTCGTCATCTCCCCCTGATCAGTGTGCAGGCTTCTAACTTGTCTGCCTCTGTTTTCACCTCCCTGTTTCACCTGCAGCAAGAGTGCTCTTTCTGAAATGCAAATCTGATCGCAGTGAGTGAAGTCCAGGGCTTGAGGTATCACCCAATTTCCCACCAGTCCTCAATGCCATCAGCCCAGGTGAAGATCGAGTACAGGCGTACGGGTAAGACAGGCCCTCTCGCACACAAGGTAAGACTGAACTAGTGCACCGGGATACCTCACTTTCCTTAGGCCTTCTACCCCCACCACTAGGGGGCACACATGGAAACCTCTCACAACCTCTCCACTTTTATCTGCCTGAATCTTCTGGACCCAATCACATCGTGCTCCTTACCTCTGTTTATGTCAGTCACCCCCAAATAATGCTCAGCACATCCCTTAGTCTGTCCCCTTCTCCCACTCCTGAAACTCTTCCTTCATGCTCTCTGGAACTCATGGCCTATCATCAGCAAAATCCCCTCGCTCCTCAGTCTGTCTTGTACGTTGCCTTCAACCTCTTCTGCCAGTAGAAAGCTGGCTCGCCCCTGGGGACACTGTCTCGATGGCATTCCTCTCAAGTGGTGGCTGTGCCTTTTGCCCCCACTGTCCTTGTATCACTGGGCCTGAAAGTGGAGGAGAATCCTCCTTGCTCCCCATTGCCACCTTCAGACCATTCTCTCTAAAACTCGCAGCTTTGAATCTCATCAGATTACATCACCTGCTACTCTATGGTGCCTGTCATCCTTGAAGTCATCTCCCTCACATGTCGATGCTACTGCAATCACTGTCACTCTCTCCAATACTATTCCTATGTTACTTATTGGAAATTTCAACATATAATATAAACGATCCCTCCAACACCCAGACATCTCAGTTCCCTGAACTTCTCCCCTCCAACAATGCTGTATTCCTCCCTATCCCAGCCACTCACTCCCGTGCTCCTAACCCTAGAGTAGGGTTTCTCAGCTTCAGCACTACTGACATTTGTGGGGGGCCATCTTGTGCCTGCATAGCACACTGTAAGATGTTTAGCAGCGTTCCCAACCTCTACCCTCTAGATGCCAGTAGCACCCTGCCCCACCTAGCACTGTGACAACTAAAAATGTCTCTAGATGTTGCCAAACATCCTGGGAGTGGGGGGTGGGGGGCAGGGGTGAGAGGTAACTGCCACCAGCTGAGAACTATTGCCCTAGGACTTGCCATTTATAGTAACTGAAGCCCCTCCATAATCTCAATGCCTAGCACCCAACTGTCTGACCACCACCCTCTCTCCAGCTCCCTCCCCCCAGTACTTCACCTCCAACAATCTCTCAACTCCACCAGGACCTCCACCCACAGATCCCACCACTACTCTTTCACAGTCCTCGCTCACCTCCTCACCCAGTTTCAATTCCATGGTAAATCACTGTAATCGCTCCCCTGCCTCACTGGATGCCCTTGCCCTTCTCTCTCTTTATATTACTCTCTTGACAAAACCAACTCTCCACCTGCTTTGTGCCTGCACCAGTGCCACTGAATGTGGCTGGAGAAAAGCACACCATGAGTGGGCTCACTTTAAATTCATAACCCTTCATATTACCAAGCTATCATACAATATCAACCACATGTCCCTTGTCCATTTTCTCTCCAAAATTACTATTTCATATCTTCTTCTTCCTTTAGACCCCAACTCCTCCTCCCCAACCTCAGTTTCTGCTGATGTGCTTGCTACCTACTTCCCTCAAAATAAAAGCAGAACAATCATAAGAGAACTATCCACCTACCCTCACCTACCTTCCCATGCTCCATCTTCCTGCCTGCTAACCCCAGTGAACTGCCCTGGCTGCCCTCTAAAACCAATCCCTCCATTTATACACTAGATGTCATCCCCATCATCTACTCGAGGAATCTCATTCCAGCAATTCTCTCTCTCCTACATCCTCAAGTTTTCACCATGTATTGGATCGTTCTCATCAGGGTATACAGGTGCTATTATTTCTTCCAAGTTAAAAAACAAAACAAAACAAATCTCCTCTTGATCTGCTTCACCTACCAGCTATCTTCCTATTTGTTTCTCTTTGTGCCAAAAGTCCTCAAAAGAGTTGTCTACACTCACCATCTCCAATTCCACTCCACCTATTACCTCTTTTGGTTTTTTTCTTAATTAATATGCATCAATTTAGGTACTCATCTCCTATTAAGGGACTTTTGGTTTTTTTATTTCTTTACTTGCACGCACATACATGTCCCTTGTGATTCTCTAGGGTACACAGACCTAAGAGTGGAATTGCTGGATTAAAGCTCACTCTTTAACCCACTGAAGCTCGTCATATCAATGACCTCCACTCTTCCTAAATTTGGTGGTCAATTCTCAGTCCCTCTCTTAATTGACATACCAGCATCATTTGACACCCACTTAATACATGATTTTTACCTGGCAAATGTGAGGACAATTAGTGTTCTTTCTACCTCCCTGGTTGTTCCTTCTCAGTCTCCTTTTCTGGTTCTTTCTCTTCTTATCTAGACTCATTCTCCTAGTGATTTCTCATAGTTTCAGGGCTTTGAATACCAGGATACGTCAATGATTCTCAAATTTGAATATTCTGCCCTGACTTTGGTCCCCAACTCCAGATTCATACAGACCACTTATTAAATGCCTCCACTTAGATGTCTAACAGACATCTCAAACTCAACATGTTAAAATTGAGACTCCTGACCTTCCCTCCAAGCCTGCTCTCCTCACAGCCTTCCCCACCTCGTGTTATGGCAGCTCTATTCTTCCTGCCTTTCAGGCCAAACACCCTTAACTCACCAGGACTCCTCTCTCTCATACCTCCCCACATCCACGAAACCACGTGGCTAAATCCAGAATCCTACAGCTTCTCACCACTTGGAATGTTGCTGCCCTGGTCTGAGCCACCCACATCTCTCACCTGGATTTTTGAAATCAGCATTAGTTGTTGAATGAGTGAACAAGCAACAATCTTTGCTCTGAAGGAAATCAGTGAAAAGTAACCATTTGGTAACAGGCTTTGAAAAAATTTAAACCCCTGGTAATGAACACATATTCTTAAAACCAAGAACTAACACATAAGTGGTGGAACAGTAGTGGTATTTTCATTAAAATGAGAAAGCAATCGAGGATGCCTCATATTGGTAGGTCACTTAACACTCTTCTAGAAGTTCTGACCAACACTATAAAATATGAAACATAACAGAAATGAGGGAATAAATTACTTTTATTTGTGAGTGATATAATTATATATCTATAAAAATTTATGAGAATCAAATTAAGAACCCTTGGCTACAACACAAGAATTCAGCAAAACGGCCAGATTTGAGATAAACATAAAATTCCACAGCTTTCTCTTCTACCAGTAAAAACCAGTTATAAGATATAATAGGAGGAAACAATTCATCCACAATATTAAGGAAAAAAAGTAAAACCCATAAAAATAAAAGTAAAACACATTATCAAACACTGTGCAGGCACACATGAATAAGTATAATAAAAGGAGCAATGCTTATGATACGATATTAAGTATAAAACCTGTGTATAAAAACCACAGGGGGGATGATGCACATACATGTATATATACATATTATACGTTCACTCTAACAGGGCAAAATCTGAAAGGGATTGTACCAAAATAATAGTCACTACCTCCGAATTTTACGTTAATAGGTAATTTTATTTTTCTTGTTTACAGTGTATTTCCCAGTCATCATGTAAGATCTTCACACAAAAAGTTTTGATTTTTCTTTGAGGTATTATTTAAACCACAATACCTATTTTGAAGCTTAAATAAGGCATAAAAGTATTTATAATAATTAGCTTCTTTTTACCAAACCAGGATGTAGTCGCAGACAACTATTTGTTGCTCTCTCAAAAATGACTCACTGAACTCATTAAGGTTATATCTGAGAAAGCTGAGATTGTTATGTGTGGATGCAAAGAAATATATGAATACACAAACAGTACATGGTAATACATTATTAGTATTTATTAAGATATGTTAACATGTTATGTTGGACACATTAATATTAAAAAGTGGAATTGAACAGTGTTCATGGCATAGTGTGACATCAGGAATATCTTTTATCTGTAGGACATTGCTGTTCTTTTGGGAACTGAATCTCTGAATTTGGCCCTAACAGCAGCAAACATCCTGAGTTAAGTCTCTCTGACCACACTAGCCGACCAGAAAACCAGCAGAATAAGCATTTCAACCATTTTTCAAGTTGACTCTGATTATTGTTCCAGGTGATGGGTTTCAGGGGGCTTTTTAATTTAATGTATGATTACAGTTAGGCCTCCATAATAATCAACTTAATTCTACCATTATGTAAATCACTGCCTCACAGAGAAGTACCCTGGTGGAGAAAGGAGAAAGACTCCACAAAGGAAGAATGCTCAGGAAACGAGTGCTTTGGTTAAATTAAGGTGCTATTTAATGAATTTTTAGAAAAAAATCCCTTTGATTCAAGCCTGAGTTATGTGACCTGCTTTGCTACCTTCCTAAAGATCAGTGACATTAGGCTTAACGACCAGGAGCATGCAGTGCCTTGGGCCACACCCAAACATCCAGTCCTTCTCAGAGCTGCAGAAGGGACAAGGGCCAAGCCCAGCGTGTAGGAAACCAGGTCATGCCATGAAGATTGCCATGAAAAAAAATAACATGATAATATCCATTTTGTTGTTGTTTTCACCTAATAATGAAGAAATCTAAGAAGTTGAAAGTTCAAGTTAGCTGTGACTTGACCAAATATTCATCCCAACCAGAAGACGTTTAAAGGCACTGTAATAATAACATACAGGTAGTTCATGAAAGGACTTCACTCACAAAAATAACAGGAACAAAGGGAGGAATGACTTTGAATAATAGTAATGCTTTCATGAAAAGTCTTATTATTTTATCATATTCTTATTAGAAACTTAAAACATTATTTTCAATGCATTGAACAGACCTTACTCCTTGCATTATTAAGTCATGTGAAACCAGAGGCAGGATAGGGAGAAAACTGTATAACCCTACCATCTAACTAGCTATTTTACTTTTTGGATGATTTTAATTCAATCTTATACTAAAACATCTTTTAAGATTGATGTGCCTAATCAGGAGTTGAAGAAAACTGGATTTCCTTCAAACTAGACCATTAAGAACTACTATGAGGTTTCTGGACTACCATTTCTTTAAAAGTCTGGAATTTCCCCTCCTTACAAATTCAAACTTATTTCAAAATCCAATTTTAATTTTATCAATAAATGGCAGCATGTCACACAGTTCAGGGAGGGATCACTGCATTTTTTCTAGAAGAAGAACAAATAGTAGCATCAGGTTTTCTGATCTGGCAGCACATAACCTCAGTAGATCAGTCCACTGATCACTGGACAGATATTTACTGAGTACCTGCTACATGAGGCCTATGCCAGACACCCCGCTTCAACTGTGGTTGCAGCCATGCCTTTCCTGTGGATGTATAAGCAGATTTTAGGTACTTCTTTTTCACAAGTATCTCATCAGAAAGTCAATTCAACACCATTCACTGAGGTTTTTCTTCTGCATAAAATGACTATCAGAGAGACAGAAGGGCGGATTCTCCTACTTCACGTTTGCACTCATTTATCCCATAAATTGGATTATAGTAATAGCACTTCAAGGGAGCATTATTTTCACAGGTAGATGAAAGGAAGCTTTCACATCCTTGCTTTCTTTTGCCTAGTTTCCTAAAAGCTACCTGTCAAGGCATGAAAGCACCTCCAGGCTCTGACAAACACTGTACCCATTACCCAAACAACCCTGGAGGACACTGCTAAGTTGCAGAGCGAAGCTCAGCATTTCTGCACCCTCGCCTTACATTCTCCCTTGGAAGCGTCCAGAATTTCCCATCTGGTTTACCTACCACACTCAACTAGGGAAAGAGCAGAAGTGTGACTCTCTACAGGTTAACTTACTTTGGGACAAAATCAGGACACTTTTTATCCTGTACGCAGGCTACACCCTTCTGATGACGAATCCTACCTTCACAGACAGAGCTGAAGAACAAATTACACTAATGATAATCACCTCCTAGTCTCTCCTGTGCCCTAGAAAGGCTTTTTTTTTCCCCCTTTTTTAAAACTAAAATGACATTTCTCCAGTTACCAACTTATTCATTTCTACTCACTTCTCTTCCCTTTCCTTGAGAAAAACTATGCACGTGAATCAATTAACCTGGTTCCATGTGGCTGCAGCTGAAGAAAATACAGCAGTTTTACTTCACGGTGTCTTTTAAGTTGTCAATGAGCAGACAAGACTTCTCTTCTCAGTTAAGCTATGTGCTAAACAAAAACTTACATCTTTTCCCAGTACTCTGAGTTCAAACTGTGTCTCCTTGAAGTGAACCTTTGTAATTCGAGGCCTGAAAAACAAAGCAGATGGTGGTGGTGCTGCTGTTTTTAAGAACTAATCTTTTGGAAATTCTGAGAAGTATCCTGTGGACAAAGGTTGGTTCCTACTGGCTCCCTTACATACTGCTGCAGTAATTGTAGTGAGTTTCCTGTACATCCTTTGTCTGGACATCCTCCTAAACAAATCTCCATTCTCATTCTCCTGTGCTTCTCCCCTGAATGTAGACAAGCTGGGAAGCCCCAGGCCCTGCCAATGCTGCCTTCCCAGACTTAGTGTAGTGCTATAGGCACCCCCAATCTCTCTCAGATCCTTCCCCACTAAGAATTAGAACTCAGAGCAGTCCTGGGCCCACAGCATATACTGGAATGGGTAGGAAATCCTCCTACACACAGCTCCCATGGACAAGAGAGTCCAGAATCACAGTACCTGAAATTTATAGAGAAACTATATACCGAGACACATTGAGAGAAAACTTATACCCAATTTCACTCATTTATTGATCAACCACTGGAAATGTACCTGTTTTCTTTTCCCCAACCCTGTCATTGACACACAAGTCCCACAAGCCCAATACAAACAATGTATAACTTGAATAACAACTCTGCTCTCAAGTTATACTTACCAGAAATACTTCCCCACTTGCTTTTTATTCTTGTAGACAACAACACCAACTGGAGTTAATCCTAAGAAATACTCAGATTTGTTTTCTCCCTGCAAAAACAAACATATGCCTATTACCATGAATTTATTCACATAAAAGCTCCTTGTCAAACTGTAATTGGCCATACAAACGTAATTTGTTGCAATAATACTGGATCTAGTTTTTGAAAGACATCAGCTTAGAAAGCTAGCTAAGCTATGATGGTAGTTAACTTGCTCATTTTTTTCAAAGTTCTTAAGAAAAATCTTTCTTAGTGCATTCATACTTGTAACTTCAGTTCATTAAAAGAACCTGGACTACCAATCAGGCCACAGATCGACTCACTCCATGTTGCTTCTACAGTGGTGTGCAACCCTGGCTGCACGTTAACGGGAATCACCCACGCCACTTAAAATGCCGGTGCCTCGGTGCTACCAAAACCAGTTAAATCAGAATCTGTAATGAAGGGGCCCAGGCATCAAAACACATAAATGCTCCAGGTGATTCTCCTGTGCAGCCAAGGATTGAGAGCCACTGGCTTCTATCAAAGGTCCCTTCCAAGGGCTCATCTTGATGTTCTTCTCTGATGTGGACCATCATGAGGCCTGCTTCATACCACCTCCTCCAGAAAGTTCAGGCAGCCGCCTCCAGGCACACACTTGGATTTGCTAAGGTCTCTCTCATGTTCCTTCCTACTTCCATTTCTGACTTCAAGACTGCTCAAAAAATTTAAAAATGTCCTCTCTTCTGGTAAAGAATGGAAACCCTTCATTTCCAGAAATGATAAATTCCAACTAAAAAAGTGAGATTCTGAAATGAAAGAGTCACAGGGTGGGTACCAAGGACATAAATAGAACTGTTTGCATTAATCTTATTTCTACTCTAAGGTCAAATAACAGCCTGCAAAGCCACATTCCCAAGGAACACAAGACAGCTAATATGTTTTGGAAGGATACCAGCTACCGCCCACTTTCAGTTCTAAAAAGTCAATCTTAAAGGAAGGTATGGAAGATTCTAATGAATCCAGTTCATTTGCCATAAATTCCTACCACCCACAAAAAAGTGTTTGTGAATTAGGATAAACATTACACAAATGCAGAAGCATTTTGCAGAAGACTTTCTCTTTATACATTTCCTATAAATATATTTTTTAAAAAACTGAAAACCTAACAAGATTATTATGGCTAGAAGGGAAAAAGATAACTATTCCACAAAGTTTTAGGGGTGTTCTTAAAGGACAGTAGTATGGAGCATTTAATCATCTAATGAGATTTGAATCTAATATATCAGGGAACTACTACTTCCCCCAAGTATGTAACTCTTATTGCCTTATTAATGGTATACACAGGGATGCTTCTAACTCTTTACAAATAATGAGATGATTTCTTGTTTTAAGAAACTCTGACAAGCAAAAGACATATTACAAAATGAATGCATGAATGAATGACGCGCTACAGGAAGCTTTATCAGCGTTCCTTAAAAACTGAGTTCCATACTCCAACTGACATTTACTCTACATATAATCTTGAGCGATTCATTTCATGTAAAGAATAAGGCACTTGGCTCATTTTCTCAAATAATCAAATTTGACTATTTCTAACTAAACTCTTATAAAATGAAAGGCAATGACATGTCAATCTCACTGGCATAAAATAATCAATTGGTAACCCTAGAGAGGTGGCTCACAGGTTAAGACCTGGATCCAGAACACTCAACAGGGATTTAATATAATTGTTCATTGACTATATCTGGCAAGTTTTCATCAGCCCCTGAAGAAAATCTGCAAAAATATTTCCATTAATGCAGTGGCAATAACGACAGCAGGCAGTAACCCTAATACTGACAGAACCTGCACATTCAACATAGAACCACCAACAGCTGCACCTATACTGTTGCCTAAAGCCTACTTTACCCGGAAAATGATTTTATGACTATTTTCCAGCCATAAAATCTACTTTTGGAAAATCCTCCTGTTTTCTGTCTAACACAATCAATTATACACCAATTTCAAATTGTTTTGACATTTAGCTAAGCCCTTTGGAGCTGTTATCCAGATTGTGTTTTCAAGCCCAGTTAATTGTTTTCTGCACATGGAAATATAATCAGACTTTTATGCAAAACTCATGAGGGTTTAATTCACGCAAGAGATTCTTTATGTTCAAAAAACAGATGAAAAAGTATCCTCTGCTCGCTAAACAACAGGACTGCAGCTCTCCTTTGGGAGTTTCAGTGACTTTCTAAGAAAAATGTCATCAGCTTAAAATATTTTGTGTTAATTAAACGTTACTCACATAGACGGGATGGAGGTCAACGCCATACATCTCCAGGGATTTGGCAGTCTTCAAGTAATTCAGTTCCGCTTCACAAGGAGCCTGACCCCTACACCCAGCATGAAAACAAAGAGGCTTACTTTACTCATAGCTACTGCACTTGTAGGAAATGTAAACCGTCTCCTCTATATCCACTCGAAAAATAAAGAATTCTTTGTGCTAATGCAAACGTAAGTCTCTGTATTTCAAGAAGCCCTTGCCTTCTTGGTGACAAAATGTTATACTCTGAGCTGATACTTGTATTAAGTTAATTTCATTTACCAGATTTATTTTGCTCATTATAGCCAATCCCAATGTCCCATCACATATTAAAACTTCTCAGTTTCAGAAACCCTCAAAGAGATTATTGAGAATACAAGCACTCAAATTAAAAAGCACACCCTTTACAAAGAGTAAAATGTCTCCATGCACCAGCAGCTCTCCATAGGAGGAAAAGGAATAAGGGCAGTGGTGGGCAGGAAGAAGAGAACGGGCTCCCCACCACCCAACCAGAGTTCAGCATCTCCTGAACACATTAGGATTTAGAAACTGTAAAAATAGTTGTCATTTTTTCAAGACAAAGTATAGAAATCTTCCCAAAATCTTCACTGGTGGTAACATACAGAAAATAGCATTCATTCCTAATGAGGGTGAGTATCTGCCAGGAATCTCCATGGATGAGTGGAACTCTGTGTGTGCGCGTGTGTGTGTGCGTGTGTGTGTGTGTGCGTGCGTGCGCGCATGCGTGTGTATGCATGTGTGTGACAGAGAGACAGAGAAAGATTTTTAACGGTTATCAAAAGGAGTTATGAATTTTTTAAAATTAAGAAACCCTGCTTTGATGCATTCCCATGTTTCAGCCATGGTACCCTGGAAAACCCAGCAATATACCATACTTTTGAAAGCTATGAAAAATGTGCATCACAATTAGAGACGAAAGCTACCACGCCTTGATCAAGCTTTATTCTTTTTTTTTCTGTAAAAAAATTTTTTTTTTAATTTTTTGTTTATTGCAGTAACATTGGTTTATAACATTGTAAAAATTTCAGGTGTACGTATTTATACTTCTATTTCTGCATAGATTACATCATGTTCACCACCCAAATACTGATTACAACCCATCACCACACACATGTACCAAATTATCCCTTTCACCCTCCTCCCTCCCCTCTTCCCCTCTGGTAACCACCAAGCCAATCTCTGTCTCTATGTGTTTGTTTATTGTTGTTATTATCTACCACCTAACGAAGGAAATCATACGGTATTTGACCTTCTCCCTCTGACTTATTTCACTTTGCATTATACCCTCAATGTCCATCCATGTTGTCACAAATGGCTGGATTTCATCGTTTCTTATGGCTGAGTAGTATTCCATTGTGTATATATACCACATCTTCTTTATCCATTCGTCCCTTGATGGGCACTTAGGTTGCTTCCAAGTCTTGGCTATTGTGAATAACGTTCTTTTAGAAATAACAGTCACATCACACTGTCAACACCATCACATAAAAGATATAAGGCCCTTTACCCAAAGCTCCTTGATAATTTCAAAATGTAATTGTACTTGGACACTTCTAGTAGAATTAGTATTCTCAGAATGTGCCAAACACACTGCCCTTCATAATGTTATAACAGGCACTCTCTGAGCATCCACTTCAGCAAAACCTTAAAATGAAGGGCTCTAGAATCAGACTGGAGAGCATTCTCGTGCATGCTAACACAAAATGGAGAGCCTGGTTTCTCTGATTGCAATTCAGCAATTGACTTCTGCTGCTCCTCACTGAAACAGATCCTTTAGGCAAACATTTTTTGTTGACCAGATTAATTCTACTCTTTTTTTTCTTAACTATAATAGATCTGAAACCAAGCAAATTCAAGAGGGAATGTTACATAAGAGGCAATAAAGCAAAGTTAATCAGTATAGAGGATTTAACCAAAATAACTATAATTAAATTATAACTTCAATGCTGCAGGCCATTAATTGAAAATCCTACTAGGAGAGCATGTATATTAGCAGAAGTGCATATGGTGTTAACATAATACTATCCAAGTCTCCACACTGGTGTCATCATGATTTCCAGATTTGTTGCTATAGACTGAATAGGACTCTGCTTATAACTATGAAGAATTTACATACTTAACATAGAGCAAATCCAGAATACATTAATGCTTTTGCAGTTATAAAATATATTTGTAGCTAAAAAAATAAATTTCACAAGGTACTGGTGATTGAAAAAATAGAAGACCGCAAAATATAATACATACAGAATGATTCCATTTATGTAAAATCATACATACATACATCTATAAAAAAATCTATTTTCTCTATGCGAAATTACACACAGAGAGGTCTGAAAGGCCATTAACCAAAAATAACTTGACTTTAGGTATTGGGATTTAGTCTCTCCTTTAATACTTTCTAAATTGTTTGGGTTTTCTATGAGCATTTTAGTATTATAAGAAGCAAAAAACTTTAAAAAGAAAAAGAATGCTAGAATGTTCAAGGCATACGTTAAGAATTTATCCTTCTAGAAACTTTTCTTAAGGCTGCCAATAGCATAAGATGATGGTTCATGGATAATGTAACATAAGATGTGATCCTTTTTTTCCAGTTTTATTGAGATATAATTGACATATAACACTGTGTAAGTTTAAGATGTACATGTTGATTTGATACACATATATTGCAAAATTATTACCGCTGTAGCGTTAGCTAACACTTCCATCATATCATATAACTACCATTTCTTTTTCGTGGTGAGAACATTTAGGATCTACTCTCTTCACAACTTTCAAGTATATGGATGGACCTTGAGGGTACTATGCTAAGTGAAAGAAGTCAGAGAAAGACAAACACTGTATGATGTTAGTTGTATGTGGAATCTAAAAAAGCCAACCTCATAGAAACAGAGACCAGAATGGTGGCCACCAAGGGCTGGGGAGTGGGGGAAATGAAAAGGTGTTGGTCAAAGAGTATAAACTTCTACGTATAAGATGAAGTTCTGGGGATCTAATGTACAGCATGTTAATTACAGTTAATAAAATGTGATTCTTACATTAGAGTTTTATGAATCCTTTCTATGGCTTCTTCAAGTTCTTCCTTCTGATCAGGAACAAACCGATACTCTGACACATATCCTGCAGTATGCTTATATGGGTCATAATCTCCAAGTTCAGCTAAAAAAGAAAGAAATCGTAATTTTTTTCCATTTTAAGAAGATATTCCTAACATACTTAAACATTTGGTTCAAATGCCTTAATAAATTCATATATAAATAATTTTAGTAAAAAACAACTCTGATGAGCATCTATGGATCATATAAACAAAATAAGTTCTACATTTTTGCTTTCTGAAACTCTGTAATTATTATTTTCATTTCAATTATTCTTATCAGTTTATACGAAATAAAACATTGCAAACAGAATTTAGAGTATATATATTGGAAATGCTAGAGGTGAAAAACAACCATGACCCCAATATATCCTCTCAGACAATGACACCAACAGATACAGCATGTGATTCAAAACATATATGCCCCAAATAATGGTCATGGAAATATAACAAAATGCTGCACATAACCCCATTACAGTTTACACCAAGAAGCAAAATGAAACCAGAAAGCTCACTATATTACGTTTATAAAAATTCTTCTCCCTACATTAATCCACCTTCCAAGCCCAACCCAGTTCATCTATGTGACTTTCCCTCGAATATTTTTTCTAGACTGTTTCTGGTCCTCAAATGCTGCAAAGGCAAAGAACATGCTGTCTCATTGCTCCCATACCTAGCTTGATTCTTAGAAGGATCTCAGTAATTGTAAGTGGAAACAGCCTCAGCCTCTAAAACTATACGCAACCTGAAGCTGCCCCACGTGGCCGCCATATTGATGCCAAGAGCTCAATGAGTGCTGAACGTGTGCCATACTCTGAACGGGTGTTGGCCCCTGACCATGTGGAGTCTTCACAACAGCCGCCTGGAAGCAATGTGATCTCTGAGACATAATAGCTTTGACGGATCAATGAACTCAGGTGGGATGTAGAATAGAACAGATTTTCAGACCCTCCACTTAATCAAGAATCAATGTCATTCCCATGACTAAAACTCCACATGACCTACTTACAAGGGATATGTAACCGGCTTAATTTTTATCTCTTCCAAAAGGACACTGATTATAACTTGAATTACAACTAAATTCAATTTTTTTAGCAAAATGTCAGTTGACAAGAATTTTGGTATATAAATTTCTTACAAAGAAAAATTCAAATATTTTTCTCAAGACATCTGAAGCAAATTTGCTCAAGCGGAACCTACACTGGATGGCATATGCTCCCAGCTGAGCAGCAATGTTGACAGGGCAGGGCAGCCGGCCCTGAAGGACATCTTGCTTCACCTGCAAGAAAAACTGATATCTAAAAAAAGAAATGGAAAAAAGAGATTAATGATATTTTACACCACCCAGACCTGAAGTTTCAGACCCTGATAATCAAGGTAATACTCAGTGACCTTCCATGAAAATAAAGCTACTTTCCGCTCTTCTGTGAGGAGGCCGTTGAGTGAACAGGGACTATTTAAACACACTCTACAGAGGCAATACAGGGTAGTGGCTAAAAAGTGCAGGCTCTGAAGTCATACCGGCTGGACTGCAGCCCAGCTCCAGTACTCACCACCTCTGTGGCCTTGGGTGGCTGCATAACATCTCTAAGAGCCAGACTCCTCACCTGTAAAACTGGGACAGTGAAGTATCTACACCTCATAAAGTTGACGTGGTGGTTACATATAAGCTCTCCTTACCCTCCTCATTACTGCCACGGCCACTACTACTATGACATGCTCTCAGGGGGAGGAGAAATTCACAAGGACCCCACACATACAGCATGCATTATCTACAGGGTCTAAAATCATGGATACAGGACAAAAAGCTCATTATAGTGTAATTCCATAAATCCTCCCACGTAAGACCCTGCCCATTATCTGTAGTTTTGCTCATTCTATTTGCCTAAAGAAAACCTGTTACAATAATAGTGCCACCCACTCTTCTAAACATTGTAAATATAGTAACTCATTCCAAGCATCTTACATACAATAACTTATAGAAGACGTCAAAATGAGGTCAGTGCTATTATTATCTCCACTTTGTCGATAAAGAAACTAACAGACACAAAGAGATGAAGTCCCTTGTCTGAGATCTCACAACTAGTTAAGCAGCAGAGCCAGAACTGGAACCCAGGTAATCTGAACCTAGAACTCTCTTCATGAGGATGCTATGCAACTATGGCTAGCTTTTTTTCCCCTATTCAGCCTTTCTGTCAGTGAGATGAAAGAGGCCAGAGTTTATGAAGCAATACAATGAACCATCAACGCCATCCTCAGCCACTATCACTTACACACACACACACACACACACACACACAAACACACAGTCTCACTCACACACTTCAGGCTGTCCTTTGTGATTTCTCTTCCTTTGTAAGGTGACTCGATGTCATTGGAAAAGGCAGAAAAAAAGCAATGGAAAGGAATTATAAAAATCAGCTGTGATGTTTCTTTTCTCCAATGCTCACAACCAAAGCCCTTAAATGAGGGAATCCAAATGTTAGATGCTACTCTGATTATTCCTAGAAGACTGATATCAACTTTGATTGCACGCACAGGCTCCAGTGAAAATCTGCCTAACATCCTGTGTTTCCCCACTGCCCATTTCAGTAAATGGCAGCACAGTTCTCCAGACAGTCAAGTAAGAGAAATCTAAGAACAATGTGTGACCCGTGGCACCCACATCCAATCACTAAATCTGCTGTTTTTTGCAATCCATACACTTCTCTCCATCTCCTAGTCCAGGTCTCTATCCACTGAATTTCGAAAACCTTCACTGCTCTCCATCATTCATGCTGATCTCCCTTCCAAATAACTTTCCCAAGAGGTAAATACGATTCTTAAGAGGTAAAGAGGATCACTTGACTTTCTTAATTAAAAAACAAAACAACACTTTAAAAGACTTCTGTTTGCCTTCAGGATAGAGTTCAAGATCCTTAAGATAGCTTGTAAGACTTTTGCTTACTTCTTGAGCCAAATCTCTTGCCATTAACCAATGACTAACACCACTCCCTAATTTACATTCACTTTTCCAGCTTTACTTAACTACTTTCCATTCCCTGAATGCTCATCTTGGATATCAAATCCACTTTTTGTTATAATTATCTGTGCTCCTCTTGAAGAGGAGGAAAGCAGAGTAAAGTGATATTAGCAAAACTTAAATGCAAAAGCCTATAAACTAAAGAGATATTTCCTTGAATTACTACTGCTTGCTGGAAACTTGCGTTTAGCTACACTCTCTCTATTATTAACTTGGAATCTCTTTTCCTGAAAGTGGAATTGTTTTAGGAAATGGGTCACAGATGCATGTTCGTCTTGCTCTATTAAGACTTTTATAACATCTGACTGAAGAGTCAAATCCCTTGCCAAATACAGAAACTGAGGGACCTAATCCCACAAGAGTTTGCTTCAAAGAGGAAGGGAAAGAGAAATAGAGGGAGATGAAAAAACAATGAGAGCTGAAAGAGAAAGACAAACAGATACAAAGAAACAGGAACCATATCCCATTGGTAACTGTGTTCCCAGCATACAGGGCTCAGCACACAGTAGCTGCTCAATAAATACTTGTTGACTTGATGGATGGATATATGACAGAGAGACAGATGGATGAAAATGGAAAAAACTGAACATTCTTTGCTGTCTCTGAGAAATTCATGGAGGAAAAAAAAGGAGATCTGTTCAAACTTCCCTGGACAGCCTGCCTTTTTTTTTTTTGGTGAGGAAGATCAGCCCTGAGCTAACATCTGTTGCCAACCCTCCTCTTTTTGCTCAGAAAGATTAGCTCTGAGCTAATGTTTGTGCCCATCCTCCTCTATTTTGTATATGGGATGTTGCCACAGCATGGCATGATGAGCGGTGCACAGGTCCACGCCCAGGATCCGAACCTGTGAACCGCAGCCTGCCAAAGCAGAGCGTATAAACTTAACCACGATGCCACTGGGCTGGCCCCAGACAGCCTGCCTTTTAAAGATACCAGAGATCTCTAAGTCATTGTATCAAAAAAAATCCACTAAAATCAAAGAAGACAAGAAAACTATTTTTAACTAAGAATTTGATTAATCTTTATAGCAGCAAGCATCGTGTTAGTTTTACATAAGACAAATTTATGACACAGTAAAATCATATTTTAATATGCTAAATAAGCACTTTATCATAGCTCAGGGCCTATTTTTAATTAACTGTATATAACTTATCCATTTTATGGAACTTAAGAGTATAATATTTTATTTAAATGATAGATTTAGAGTTGTTAGGTCTTTTCTTCTGTGTCATTCTGATTAAGGCTATGATTGAATGCTTGAGTCCTTGTTTATCTCTGGTTTAATTAGGATGAAACTACAACCCAGTTTGCCTAGGACTGTTCTAGTTTATCCCTATTATATATGCCTAATTATTAATAACTCTTCATCATTTTCCAAAGTATCAAGGTTTGGACAATGAGTTATATCATGACTCTAGTTATATTGTACCCCTATTGGAGAAAAAAAGTGCTGATTAAAAATGATCCACTTAATAAGGAAGCTTTCCAGAACACATTCTGGTTCCAAGCAGAGGCTTCATAAAGCAATTACTGGTTACCTTTTTATGTAAATTAACACACTGGTGTACATGCACTGTCTCCTAAGCTAGAATGTGAACTCTGGGGGAGCAGTGCTCCATCTTCCACCCTATCCCCACTTATCACAACACTACAACCAGTACAACACAAGTGAAGGTCTTGAAATATCGGCCTCACAGTTTTCCATTTATCTGACATTCAATGAAAAGAGCTGAATTGATACCAAGGATGTAGACGTTGTTGAGGACCATCAACAATTTAGCAAATATCAGAGGCAAGAAGAACAGCAAAGGAGACTTGCTTAAAGAAGCGGTGGGAAGACTACATTTCTTCAAGAGCCCAAACAGCAGGTTTCTCTGCAATTCTGTGGCCAAAGACAGCCAGAAATGCTCACACCAAGGAAGCCTCAAGTACATCTTCTAATGACGTAAGCCAACAGAATCTTGAGAAAGAGGAACAAAGCTGGAGGTATCATGTTCCCTGATTTCAAACTATACTACAAAGCTATAGTAATCAAAACAGTATAGTACTGGCACAAAAACAGACACATAGATCAATGGAACAGAATAGAAAACCCAGAAGTAAACCCATGCTTATATGGTTAATCTATGACAAAGGAGGCAAGAATCTATAATGGGGAAAACATAGTCTCATCAATAAATGGTGTCGGGAAAACTGGACAGCTACAGGCAAAAGAATGAAACTGAACCACTTTCTTATACCACATACAAAAATAAACTCAATGGATTAAAGACTTAAATGTAAGACCTGAAACGGTCAAACTCCTAGGAGAAAACATAGGCAGTCAGCTCTTTGACATCGGTCTTAGCAGTACTTTTTTGAATCTGTCTCCTCAGGCAAAGGCAACAAAAGCAAAAATAAACAAATGGAACTACATCAAACTAAAAAGCTTTTGCTGAGGGAAGGAAACCATCAACAAAACAAAAAGGCAACCTACTGAATAGGACAATATATTTGCAAATGATATATCTGATAAGGAGTTAATATCCAAAATACATAAAGAACTCATCATACAACTCAATAGCAAAAAAACAAAGAATCCAATTAAAAAATGGGCAGAGAGTGGGGCTGGCCCGGCGTTGTATCAGTTAAGTTTGCGTGCTCCGTTTTGGCAGCCGGGGGTTCGCAGGTTCGGATCCCGGGCACACACCAACGCACTGCTTGTCAAACCATGCTGTGGCGGCGTCCCATATAAAGTACAGGAAGATGGGCACAGATGTTAGCCCAGGGCCAATCTTCCTCAGCAAAAAAATGAGGAGGATTGGCAACAGATGTTAGCTCAGGGCTAATCTTCCTCACAAAAAAAAAAAAAAGGCAAGGAAGTCTGGCAATGGATGTTAGCTCAGGGTGAATCTTCCTTGGCAAAAAAAGAAAAAACTACGAGATATCACCTCACGCCTGTCAAAATGGCTATTATCAAAAAGACAATAAATAACAAGCGTTGGCGAGGATGTGGAGAAAAGGGAACCCTCATACACTGCTGGCGGGAATGTAAATTGGTGCAGCCACTATGGAAAACAGCATGGAGATTCCTCAAACAATTAAAAATAGAACTACCAATTCCACTTTGGGGTATTTATCCAAAGAAAGCAAAAACCCACTAATTTGAAAAGATGTATGCATCTCAATGACTTGAGATCCTCCCTGATGAGGAAACTGAAATATGTGGGGACAAGCAGAAGTCCGATTTCTGGTACCAGTTGAATGTGACACTGAAGAATCTAAGAGGAGAGTACCTACCCACATGGAAGGCAGGATTGTTTTCTGCATCCCACAGAGACTGAACACAGCATTTGATAGGAGCCTCATTAGTTTGGATAAAACTTAAATGTGAGGCACAGAAGGAAACGTTTAAATAATAACATAATATTGAACACTGTGGGGAAAATGGCTTAAGAAGAAGAAAAATAGTAGAGGAAGAAACCACTAATTCTCAAGAGAAAGTGACAAAGCAGATAGGGAATAATACTTGCCTCAGAAGCTTAAAGCTGATGATTAAAACACAGGAACAAATAGCAATAATATCACCTTACATTTGTAAAGTCCTTTAAAGTTTACAAATTTCTTTTAGATCCATACTGGAATATGACCCTCACCTCAACTCTGATGTATTGAGGACCATTATCTTCACTTAGCAAAGGAGACAGGGACTCCAGAAGTGAACGTGAAACTGAAGGTCATTCAACTAGTAAAGAAGCTAAAACAAGCTAATCTTCACAAAGTGAAGAATATGGATTACCAAAAAATAGTAATAATAATTGATGACAATGTCAATCTCCAAGAAAATACTATAAAATATTATAAAACAAACTAAGAAACACACTCCTGTTTTTAGAAGCTAAAAAGTGTTCATTATGAACAAGTCGTTTGGAACTAACATTACTTTCTTTTTCAGAAATAGTTGCTTGATCTTTAGAAGTTCAGGAAAATTTCAGTGGCATCACAGATAGGGTTGTCAGCAAAGCAGTGGACAGTCTCTGTGTCCTCTCCAGAGGACTGAAACTCTCTCTTTCACTTTGGTCACTACTGAATCACTTTAGTACTCAGCACACTGGAACAACACGCTCTACGTAGTTATTGAACAAACGGAGGTGAGTGAGTGAGTGAATTCTGTCTTTGCGTACGAATTCAAGAAATGCAGGCTAGAGGCCAGTAGCAGGATGATTCACAGTTAAATGAACAACTACACCCAGAAAGTTCTGACTAATGGATTGACCTTAACTTGGAAGACCTATCTCAGGTCTCTAAGTTCTTCTTTTCCTCCTTAATATTTTAATCAATAATTTGAAGACATAAAATAATTATCATTTCCATTTTAGGTACCCTTCCCATCTACTGCTGGCGGTCTAGTGGTTAAGATTAGGTGCTCTCACCGCCGAGGCCCGGGTTCACTTCCAGTCAAGGAACCACACCACCATCTATTGGTTGTCATAACGTGGCAGCTGCATGTTGCTATGATGCTGAAAGCTATGCCACCAGTATTTCAAATATCAGAGGGTCACCCATGGTGGACAGGTTTCAGCGGAGCTTCCGGACTAAAATAGACTAGGAAGAAGGACCTAGCCACTCACTTCTGAAAAATTGGCCAGGAAAACCATATGCATAGCAGGGGAGCATTGTCTGATATAGCTCCGGAAGGTGAGAGTATGGCACAGAAAGACCAAGCAGGGTTCTGCTCTGCTGTACACAAGGTCACTAGGAGTCAGAATCGACTGGACAGCACCAACAACAACAAACCATCTACTGAACACTTATATTTTGCATTATTACATTTTGCATGTATTATCTTATATATTCCTCCAATCATCTTTTTGAAGAAATACTTGCACTCCATTTTACAGAGGAGAAAACTGAAATTTTAAAAGGTTATGTAATCTTCTCAAGATTACACAGCTAGTGAGTGGCAGAGTAAAGATGCAAAACCTCAGCCTGTCTGAGTCTAAAGCCTGCCTTCTTAACTAATATGTGTGTTATGCTTATCAAATCTGCAGAGGATACACAGCTATGAGTGACACAGAATAGATGGAAGGCTGTCATAATATTTTGAATCAGAATTGAAAATAGGTTTAACAGATGTCATGAGAACACGAATTATTTAAAGGACCGACGAAGAGAAGAGACATTAGATTTATTCTGCATAGACCTAGAAAGAAAACCTAGTACTGATGACAGAAGTTCAAGGGATTTACTTCTTATTGAATTTCCTATTGCTTTGCAAGGCAGTAAGGTTTTCTATCTTAAAAATGTTTACAAAGAAGCTGGGTAACTTGTCAGGAATGCTGTATATAAGGGTGGAGGTTAGGATATATGCCCTCAGAGTCCCTCAACTTTATTTCAGAAAACATTTTAGAGCACAGAGCAGGCACTCCAGGTTGACATGATTCTATTCACTTATATTTTTCATGGTCTAGAACCTTATTTTCCTGTGTATGCCATTCACCTTCTGTTTTTTCTCCTAAATACAACGTCCTTCTGGAATAGTGATCCAGTATGATCATATATGCACATGAGAAGATTCAATGCAGCAATACCTATAATTTAAAAAAAGGGAACAAGCTGGAGAGCCATCCACAAGGGCATGGTTAAATAAATTATGGAATACTACACAGGGGTAAAACAAGTAGGTTAGATGGTGAAAGACGTCTGTAGAATAGGTATAAAATAATATGATTATCAAAAAAACTATATGTATGGAAGAATAGGTATGAGCAAGTTTACTATAGCATTATTTTTCTTTTCAAAAAAATAGAAACAATCTAAGAGCCAATACAGAGTAGGCTGGAACAAGTTCCAAAGAATTAAAGCAAGATAAATGTTCAACTTGAAAATGCTGGCCTAAGTATAATTTTCCTTTAAGAACATATATTGGGGGATTTTGTTTTTTGATTTCAGTTTCTGCTTTTGCCAAAATTATCTCATGTAATTGACTCCATTCTTAAGGTCCATTACGCCTACCCATTTAAGTTAACATATTCATGCAAATCAATGACTTTATCTCTAGGACATACTAAGAATAAGTATATAGTGATATCACATTAAATGCACATTTAACTTACCTAAATTCAACTATATGTTTTAGGCAAAAAATTATTACAGATATAGCCACTAACTGTAAGCCAATTATGTCATCTGTTTCTTAACTACATGATCTGGCCTAATACTTGAGGAAAAACAGGTTGTATTGAATGCATTGTGGGGCTGTACATTACACACAAATCCATGTATTCTGTTAATGAGCTGTTAGTAGATTCCAAAGGGAAATTTCTGTTCATCATTAGTATTTGGTGAACAGATGTGAAGTAATGCATTATAAAACACAGCTCTTTTTCCCTTTAACACTAAATCAAGTATCTTTTGGAACCTCATTTAAATAAGACGTATCTCCACTAAACTGCCAGAACAAGAGGGAATGAAATAATAAAGGTTAACACTTATCAAGCACTTACTATGAGCCAAACACAACCAACTGTAAGAGTTTGTATTTACATACATTATTCCATTTAATGCTTACGAAATCCTTATGAGACAGATACATCTCCAATTTTACAGTTGAGGAAACTGAGGCACAGAGAGGTTTCAAAAAGAAGGACTTTCCTTGTATTTTCCTAAAATGTTGTTCCCTTGCAATTGCCTAATGAGTTTTTATACCACTTGGGCTCAGTGTCCCCATGAGCCTATGATTCAGAAATCCCTCTTGATTGCAAAGACTGTTCATGAAATTCTAATGTAAAAACGACCCCTCTCCTCAACATCTCCCCAACATAAGCCCTTCTCCCATAGAAGTGCACTCGTGGAAAGCCTCAACGGGCAGCCCCGCTTTTCAGAGGGCTCACTAACAATGTGGCAATGGAAGACGTGAATGCAGACATCAGCACAGATCTAAAAATGAGGCCTAATTATAGCACTTCAGAGTGGAATAGGTAAGGTCCAATTAGCCTGCCCTCTTCTCACTCTTCTGTGTGCAGTCCAAAACCAAGACAAAAGAAAGTCTAAGGAAAAAGATGAAAGGATGGAATAGAAACACAACCACAGACTACCTTGGTTATCAAAGACATGATTTACAATTTTTTGAATGACACATTAGGCTTTACCTGAGCCAGTGATAGGGGTTCACTAGGAAAACGGATCACTTAGAGTCAAGTTAGAGAAAACACTTTTGTTTTCGCTACCATGTGCAGTCAGGTCACTAACGGAATAAGTGAAAACATAACACTATTGTCTGCTCGTTATAAGCCACTTTCAAATGCTGGCATGAACTATTTTAACAATATAATCAATGCCAATTGGAAACTCTGCCTTAATCAAAATAAAATATTTGATGACAAAGGTGATTAATATATTATAAAACATTGGTTCTTTTCTCTCCCTTAACACTAAAAGCAATTATCTTTTCATTTCCTATAGAGATAAATGAAACCCCCCGACAGCTGATATTTAAGCTACAACCAATTAAAGAGAAATAACAGGTTCTTCAAATTTATATTTATATATGCAAACCAAGCACCAAAATATCCTTCCTTTATGCAGTTCAAACGGCTACTTTTATATGACTACAAAGGCTGAATGCATCCTTCACAATAATGATATGGAAATATCCCATCACAGAAGATACAAAATCCATCATCATGTTACCCAGGTCCATGCCATTGTTCAAACACATCTATCATCAGACAGTGATCTGCCTCACGCAATGCCAGTGTAAATTTAACTTTCAAAGGAGGTGCATTACAAAACGCAGGTAGACACACATCCAAATGTTTGACCCCAATTTGTTTTAAATAAAGCTTTTTATATATGCCATACATGTACTGTTCAAAAGCAAAGTCAATACCATACCTGGTTATTTCTTCTTTAAGCTTACAAGGATCTTCGGCATAAAATTTAATACCAAAATACAAAGTATATGGAGGTCCAGCTAAAACAAAAAATAGAAATTAATTAAATTTCCATTATAAATCAGTCAAAGTAGTAGTGTAATATTATACAACTATTAAAAATTACACTCACCAAAAATATTTGCAAATCATATACTGGATAAGAGGTTAATTCCAAAATATATGAGGACCTCATAGAACTCAACAGCAAAAAACAAATAACCCAATTAAAAAATATGCAAAGGACCTGAATAGACATTTTTCCAAAGACGACATACAAATAGCCAACAGATACATGAAAAGGTGCTCAACATCACTAAACAGCAGGGAAATGCAAATCAAAACCACAATGAGATATTACCTCACACCTATAAGACTGGGTGTTATTGAAAAGACAAAAATGTTAGTGAGGATATGGAGAAAAGGGAACATTTGTACACTGTTGGTGGGAATGTAAATCGGGACAGCCATTACATAATAGTACGGAAGTTCCTCAAAAATTAAAAATAGAGTTACCATATGATCCAGCAATCCCACTATAGGGTATTTATCCAAAAGAAATGAAATCAGGATCTCGAAGAGATATCTGTACTCCCATGTTCTTTGCAGCATTATTCACAACAGCCAAGATATGGGAGCGACCTACATGTCCGTCAACAAATGAATGGATAAATAAAACGTGATACACACACAAACACACACACACAGGAATATTGTTCAGCCATAAAAAAGAAGAAAATCCTCCTATTTGCCACAACATGGATGAACGCGGAGAACATTATGTTAGGTGAAATGAGCCAGACACAAAAAACAAATACTGCTGGATCTCCTTTATAAGGAATCTAAAACAGTCACACACATAGATGCAGAGAGTAGAATGGCGGTTGCCAGTTGGGGGAGGGGGAAATGGGGGGTGTTGGTCAAAGGGTACAAAGTTTCAGTTACACAAGATAAATGAGTTCTAAGGATCTACTATACCGCCTGGTGACAATAGTTAACAATACTTTATTGTATACCTGAAATCTGCTAAGAGGATAGATCTTAAATTAAATCTCCTCACCCCCCTATCGTCCACACACACACACTGGTAACTATGTAGAGGTGATAGATAAGTTATTTAGCTTGATTGTGGTGATATTTTC
This sequence comes from Diceros bicornis minor, assembly GCF_020826845.1. NCBI lineage: Eukaryota > Metazoa > Chordata > Mammalia > Perissodactyla > Rhinocerotidae > Diceros > Diceros bicornis. The sequence continues at coordinate 34,987,183 of NC_080740.1, forward strand.
ACAATGTATACATATATCAAAACATCAAGTTGTATACCCTAAATATATGCAATTTTTATGTGTCGAACATATCTCAACAAAGTTGCTTAAAAATTATACTCACCAAGAATTTCTAAAGACACAAGAGAATATAAAAGGAGAAAAACAAGGTGCAGATCTGTGTAAGAGTAGGACTTCAACTATGCAGGTATCTACGTATGTATGGGGCTACGTGTTCATAAACACAGGAAAAAAGACAGGACCAAATATGCCAAAATGTTGCTGGTTCTCATCTCCAGTGAGGTTATGCACAATTTTTAGTTATAATTTTTCCATTTTTCACATTTTCTACAACATACATGTATTTTTTTTTCATAATGAAGATTATCGATACACAAAATAAATCGTTTTAAAAACCATCCACCTATTACTAACTGTTGCAAAAAGTACAAAAAAACATATCTGCAAAAAGCTGGAAAGAACTTAAACGCTGAGGAGCAGGCGGACATTTAAGTCAACCACAGGGCATACATATGGTGCCATGCAACTGTTCACATGGGCAAAGGGAGAACTTTACGTGCTGATGGGGAAAGATCACCAATCTCTCTTTCTGACTGTAGAAACATGATCGCTTTTGTGGAAAAAAACAAGTTATCCATTAAAATGCTTGGGGATTTTTTCCCCTAGAAGAATACATAAGAAATTAGTAACAGAGGCAAATTTGGGGAAGAGGGACTGGAAACTTTATTTTTTCCAGCTTTATTGAGGTATAGTTGACAGATTAAATTGTAAGATATTTAAAGAATGCAATGTGACAATTTGATATATGTATACATTGTAAAAGGATTCCCCCCATCAGGTCAATTAACACATCCATCCCCTCACCTATTTACCTTTTTTTGTTTTTTTTTTGGTGAGAACATTTAAATTTTACTCTTAGCAAAACTGGTAAGTTAGAAATTTCTTACGTTTTTAAGAAAAAAAAAAACAGTTGTCAGTGAGGCTATGTGGTAGGATTAGGGGCAATCGTTGTCTCATTCTCAAACTTTTCTGAACCTAAGAATGTGTTCTTACATATTTAAGAAGACATTTCTCATCTCAGTCATTTACCACACACAGAAGAACTATGTGCACAAATACCAAATATATATGAAAAAAAGCCTGGAATTATACCTACATGGGCAAATATAAAATATAATTAAATTAAACACTCATATTGTGCAAGAGGACACAAGCCCCGTGGGTGCCAGCCACATTTTATTATGCTTTTACTTGAAATATTTCTGTTTCAGAGGATAAGAATCTAAGCTGCACTGTTTCCAAAACTGCATAGTTCTGAGCAGTGTGGTAACTAGATCTTATATTAAATCTGTTTTAAAACGGATTTGTTACCTGGTGGACCAATTGGTGGTCATAGTTTCTAATTTTTTAACAAAAGCTCTCCCACACAAACAAAAAAGAAAAGATGTGAAGTATGCACCTCAGTAAAGATATTTCCACCTACACATTGTGATCCCAACTCTCTGATACTGTGTAAGCGACAGAAAGTAACCCTGGTCTTCCTATTTTCATTTTTAACTAAGTAAGTAAAGTCACGAACTTAGAAGCTGGAGAAAGGAAATTAAGTAGAACAACAGGTAATAAAGCCATAATACATTTATAATATACAAACTATGTCATTATTTATTATTATTATGACACATTCACGCTATTTTTGTAGAACCCCAAAGCCCTGTTCCTGGCGTATAGAAGACAACCAACACTGGGCCCTGCTCCTCTCCCCTCATCTACACCTTTCTGTACAAGGCACTCCTTAGGCTAGAGCTCTTTTAAAAACTAAATTTTAAAAGAAACCTCGTTTCTTATCATTAGAGTTGATTCCATACGTTCGATTTTTATGTTTACTTAATCACTGTGTTTATATTTCTGACAAACACACCTCTACCCCTGATGGAGATGTAAGGGAGGCACAGCCTATTAAATATTTAGAAGAGCCAGGAAGTCCACCCTCTGCTGATCTGTCTCTGTCAATCACGCTCCGTGTTACTGAGCAGATGGGTCTACCTATGCCCGCAGGCTACTGGGGCTGGTGTCGAGGGGGTGGGGGGAGCACAGATGCAGCTAAGACGGTGCACAAAGGGAAGAAGGCATTGTCCAGACTCCAGAATTGCTTTTGTTCCCTGGAACGTGGCAGATTACACCCTACTGACAAAGCCCAGCCATTTCAAACAGGTTTAGTGATGAGCAGTTATGCAGAATTTTGAAAAATACACAATTAAAAACATTCAGGTTGGGCTAATTTTCTTTAAGGACTTTTGGCCAAAATCAGCCCTCCATTTCCCACTTAGATATAAAATCCTTGTGTTCTGAGGCCAGCCCTGATGGCGTAGTGGTTACGTTTGGTGTGCTCTGCTTTTGCGGCCCAGGTTTGGTTCCCCAGAGCGGACCTACACCACTTGTGGCCATGTTGCGGTGGCAACCCCTATACAAAATAGAGGAAGATTGGCAAAAGGGGCCAGCCTGGTGGCATAATGGTTAAGTTCACATGCTCTGCTTTGGCGGCCCGGGGTTCACAGGTTCAGATCCCAGGAGCAAACCTATGCACTCACTGCTCAAGCCATGCTGTGGCAGGCGTCCCACATATAAAGTAGAAGAAGATGGGCACGGATGCTAGCCCAGGGACAATCTTCCTCGGCAAAAAGAGGAGGACTGGCAACAGGTGTTAGCTCAGGGCAAATCTTCCTCACCAAAAAAAAAAAAAAGATTGGCAACAGATGTTAGCTCAGGGCAAATCTTCCTCAAGCAAAAAGAGGAAGACTGGCTGCAGATGTTAGCTCAGGGCGAATCTTCCTCAGCAAAAAAAATAAAATAAAAAATAATTTCTATATACTAATAAATAAGGAATAAATTCTTTAAAAAAATGGCTTGTGTTCTAAATATAAGGCATCATTACCATTTGACTGCATTTGATAATGTACAAAAATATTTCATAAACATTTGATTCTCAACAACCACCTGGTAACACATGGAAGGAGCATCCAAGGAGCAACTTGCCTAAGATCACAAGGATCAGAACCAAGTTTGCTAACACCTGGAGGTCAGTGCTTTCCAGCCACTATTCTATGCAGCCTCTCAAGGAAAAACAAAATTACACCACCTTTAGAGTAAGCAAAGACTTTCATATATATCACTGTTTTATAGATCAATCTAAGGCTACGGAAATGGACATTTTGGAGCAAGGATAATGTCTAGCCAGATACGTTTAGGTTTCCTATTCTGACTACAAAAATCAGGCACTGATGAAGCCAATTTCCAAATTATTGTTATCGTGAATCCATGTCTTTCCACAAAGTCTACCCTTAAAAAATCCTCACATAAAGTAAGTTAATATTGTTTCCCTTTAGCAAAAAATACAGAAGCCAGAAACTGGTAATCCTCTAATCTACCGTTTGTGAAGACTAATTTCAAGGTCTTTAAAGATCATAAAGAGTCTCCCATTAATTAGCTCAAGCATAAATAAATCAAGGCTTACCTATGAGCATCCTGCTGACTAGCAAATACTCTATCATTTTTATAGATATTCCTCTGACTAATCTACTGGAGATTTAAGAGCCATTTTCCTTCATTAATTATCACATTATTTCATGAGATGAAATATAAAGATTATGTATTCTTCAGTTACATAATCTTTCTTCAGTGGTAATATCAGTGTTTTATTCTCACTGTACATCAAAATTTTGACAGGACAACATTTATTTAGGATGAGAAAGCAACTGCATTATAGATTTTAGATATTTAAGTAGAATATTTCATACTATGTAAAAAATAGATAATTCAAATGTGCTTAGGAACACTTTGATACACACCTTAAATAAAATAATTTACATGTTTCTTCATCACCTGAATAGAAATCTCAACTTTTTTATAGAAAAATCTGTGTTTATTTTAAAATAATCATTCCTGAAATTATTCTAATTTTTAAATTGGTATTTTTTAAGTATTTGGTTCAAATGACTAGATATTTAGTGTATTTATTATCATACCTGAATCTTTCAGCAAAGTGCAGATATCTAGATCCCGAGGGATGAGACTTTTTAAATTGGAACTCCTAGCATTTATATGAAGATACCTCATGGGAGTTGTTTGCATTTATATCTAATCACCCGTAACCTCATACCTCCCCTTGGCCTTCAGTAGGCAGCTCACTCACTCAGGAAGAACATGGCACCAGAAGTCAGAAGACCAGTCAGCCTTCTGCTACCAACTAGCTTCTTATCCATGGCAAGTCACAAACCCCTTCTGAATCAGGATTTACTCCGGTGTAGGCTGAGTAGGCAGAACTTGATGATGTGTAGGCTATATATTTTGAGGGTTCTTTCTCACCTGACAGGCCACCAGCCCCCATCTCTGAAACCTGCCACCCAGTTGATCCAGAAGGCTGGCCCCTGAGCAGCTGTTTGTATTGACTTTGAAAAAACCCAGACATAGCCCAGTGGACTGAGGTGGGCTGATGACTCAAACTGGGCTGGTCAGACTCACCCTTCCTAGAATTTGGCATTGCAATTCAGAGACAGCCAGCCAGCCTCTGCTTGTGGCTAGATGTGTAACTTGGAAACTGTGGAGGTTTCCACCACAGACATGGAGAAACAGAGAGAGCCAGTCCAGGGAGAGAAACAAAAATGATGCTGATGTTCAGAGAAACAGTACTTGCTGAGTTCCTGATGGTTTCGCAGTTCCTAGTTTCCAATTCCTTTCTGAGGCACAACTATGTTCCTGCCCTTGGGGCCCGTGAAGCACCATGCAACCAATTTTACCACAAGGAACGAGCCAATATACATGGAAAAAATACAGGCTCAGAATGGGGGTAATAAACACCAGAAGAATCCACTAGGTCTTATTAGCAATAATTTGCACATTAAAGCAAAATGGTTTAACGAGTATAAAGTTTCAGTTTGGGGTGATGAAAAAGTTTTGGAGATAGATAGTGGTGATGGTTGCACAACAATGTAAATGTACTTAATGCCACTGCATTGTACATTTAAAAATGGCTAAAATGACAGATTTTGTTATAAATTTTCCCATAATTATTTAAAAAATAATTTTTAAAAAGTAACTACTCTTTTGCATACTTAAGGACCGCGTGTGTGCACACTCATGCATGCACATTTATAAATAAAAATGTGGGTTATGAAATTAAAGTTACAGAATATAACCTTAATTGTACTCTGAATCCCCTAGTAAGATTCATATTGATAAAACCAAAAGCTACCCCCTGAAAATAGATAGGTCCTTTCTGAAGCCATAGAAATCTTTCAGAATACAAGGGTACTCCTTAATTACTGACTCAGCAAACTGAATGTGTGAACGACAAAAACCACTCCTTAACCCAAGAAACTCAAACTCTTTAAAGGGTCAGATGTTCATTAAACCTCTTTTTCAAATCTGTGCCTCTCTGCCTTTCCTGTTTTAACGTGAAATTTTGAAGACAGGCAAACAGAAAAATCACAGACAAAAGTCAAGGCATACCACAAGCCAAATTCAATATTAAGATCTACTCAGAGTCTTTATCAACTAAAATTTAATCAATGCATACAAAACCCGTTTCCATATTCTGGTACTCAAGTACTAGTACTCATTCCTGTAGCACTAAAGCCTATTTCTGCGCCCAACTAATCATGAACATTATATCATTTTCAAGGCATCCTTTAGCAAAGTTAAAATTAAATACCTACTGTTAATCAGTTCTTTGTGTTCAGCAAGGGTTTTTGCAGGATCCAGCCAATACTGTGTGAGGAAAAAAAAGGGTAATTATAGAAATTAGTTGCTTTTCATAGGCCTTCACTTCAAGAATATTTGCAAAGTATTATTTTAAATGACATTTAAATACTTAATAAAGCATTTAACTTATATACACACAGAAACATACATAAGAGCTTTCTGTGCCTAGAACACAAAAAGAAAAATGATGTTGATGTTCAAAGAGAAGCAGAGGAGAGAAAAGTAGTTGCTAGGTTCTTGGTAGAATTCTTATACTGATTCTAAGGTCAGTAACATCAAGATGCTTATGAGTGACAAAACAATGGCGACAGAGAATGCTCCCCAAGTCTCTTTCCAAAGTCCCCACCCAACCCCCTACAGCCACGTCTCCCCCTAAAATGTCCTCACACCCTCTTCACCTCCAGTCTCATTTCTTACAGGTATCACTGCTAGATGTTAGGAATAAAGCAAACAAATTAAATCAAATTCTCCTTAAGTACCCAGGAGAGGCAGTTCAGCCCAGTGGATAAGGAGGGTCCGAGTCCTAGAGCAGACCCCACTGGATTCCACCCTGCCTCTCCACTCCTCATCACCATGTAACTTGGAACAAATTACTGGACATCTCTGAATCTTCCTCATAGGCTTGCTGTGAGGATTAAATAAGTTAATTCGTGTAAAGCCTTTAGACTAGCCCCTGGCTCATACTAAGTATGCAACACATGCTAGTGATGATTATTATTGAGGTGTTAGGGTCATTCTTAATAAGTGTCTTTAGTTAGTCTAAGGTACTTGCTTATTAATTCAAATTAATCTTTAATGAACAGAATTTCAGACAGTGAGGAGAGAATTTTTGGCCCTGAGGAGAAGCCTTCACCTTTGTGAAACAAAAATCACTGAAATAAAAAGAAACAAGCCTTCAGTCTCATCTCTCCATCTGGAGGAAGAGCAGGAGAGAAGCAAACGAAGCACAGATGGGCGTCCAGGGTTCCCCTAGAAGCACACAGTCAAAGGGATTCCAGCGCCCTGGAGGGTCAGGGGAGGACAGAGGTGGAATCTCTCTCTCCTGCTGCCCTTGACAAATGTTGGAGGTCCCAAGGGCCATGCTAACCAGTTTCCGTTTTCTCATGTTCCTGAATGAAGAAGGGGCAATTCTCAGAGCAGAGAGGTAGGAGCTGGCCCACCTTGAGCCACTTCAATCTCTGCACTCTCATGTTCGCCCTGGAGAAAACATTCACACAGCCCTGACACCCCTGGGTCAGGAAGAGTCACAAGAGGAGTCCAAGAGAAACTTCCAGCCCAGTTCTGCCTTCCCTGTCCCTCAGTTGAGGGCAGAAATGCTAACTCCGCTATTTAACAGTAGCAGTAATTATAATATTTTATACAATCCCCTTACCTTTATTCCTAATTACATATATTATAACAACAGTTATTCATACTAAATGTACGTCAGTCATTTTATTGTAGATTTTATTACAGTAGTCAACTCCACTCATGTACGCATAATCTTCACTATTTGCCACTCATAGAGCAGTTTCAGTTTTTCAACTTTTTTAAAAAGTAACCAATACATGTAAGTGTAGCAACTTATAACACAATGTTCATTATTCTGGTCCTTATCACTTCTCAATTTTTAAAGGTCTAGAATAACTCACTTTTAAAATAAAAAAAATATTTGAAGCATAGTCTATAATCAGTGAACTGTCTTTGGAGCCCACAGTGACTAAGGATGTGGCTTTGGTGTTAAAATAATGGTTCACAGGGAAACACCAATTCATCCAAGGAGAGTAGAAATCACTCCACTTGTTAAGCTGTGTGTTGGGCAGAGAGCAGACCCTTGCCTCTAGGCATATAAAGCTACAGATGCTTCCCATGAAATGGAAACATTAGGTAGGTGGACTGTTTCTTGCCATTCATGTTAAGTGAAAAGGTTTGACTATCCCTGGATTTTTCAAAGATGATAGAACCAAGGAAAACACACACAAATAACCATAAACACTTGCATTAGGTTTCTATTGCTGCCATAACAAGTTATCATCAACTTAGAAGCTTACAACAAAACCCATTTATTATCTCCAAGTTCTGTACATCAGTTGGTTTCTTTGCTTCAGGTTTCACAAGATCAATATCAAGATGTCAGTGGGCTGCGGTCCTAGAGAGTTATTTGGCAGACCTTATCCATGCGAACACCTGAGGGAGGGGACTTGGAATTGGGCCATTAGAGGCTTCCCCAGTTTCCCCCAGATGTCAAGGCACACATAATTTTAGGGCTTATACCACACTCACACATGAGGACTCACTAAGTGCTTGGGGCAGGAAAGGAGAGAAGGCAAGGGGCCTCTGGTCTTACTCCTCTGTCTAATCTCATCTTGAAACTAGTAAGAAATAGAAGTTGGAAGAGAGCTTCTTAATCTCCCCTTCTAACATCATCATCCCATGAAAAAACTTTACAAACAAATACTTAAAACCAATTCTTTTTTTTTTTTGCGTCCAGAATGTTTTTAAGTCAATAAAAAACCCAGGTAAAGAAAATAAGAAGGAAGCTTTTAACTAAATGTAATAAAGACTGGTTAACTTATCAAAAAATTTCACATTAATGATAATCCATACAATTTTAAAATAAATCTCTTTCCTTGAGAGCAATCAGATTTGTGAGGTGAAAAAGTATAATGAAGGTTCTGAGATGAATTAGAATTACAATTTCACAGCAAATAAAGGAAAGTCAAGACTCAGTCAAAGGCTGTTCAATCAGCTCCCTGCACATTAGATATGCCAGGCATCAATCCGGCGTGCACCATGCACAAATCTCATTTGATCCAAATGGAAACCAGGGTTTACAGAGGTCAGACGATGATAAATGCCCCAGAACATAAATAATAAACATGAGCCACCAGGTTTCACAAGCTAACATCTTAAAATGTAAAACCCACTTACACCCAACCAGGGAAAAAAATGACCTTGGAACCAAAGCAGCCATATTATGATAGCATTTGTCACTGCTCATTATCAACAAGCAATCAAACATAGCTCATCTCTGATCACCATGAAACTCATCAGGCGGCTACTCCATAACCAAAGAGAAAAAAGGGCATAAGAATTTGCCAATAAACACAGTATCCCAGTTTTAAGGCTTACATCCAGAACATTCTGGGATGTCGTTCACTCAACACTTACGGAATACCCACTATACATGTTTTTTGTGTGTCATGTCAGATCCTGTCCTGGGGAGTGTGGGAAAACAAAAACGACTGAGACCTGCCCTTAAACTCAAGGCACTCACAGCCTAGCAGGAGACACACAGACACAGAATTACAATACAATGTGGTAAGTGAGCTAACAAAGTGCAGAAGATAATGACATATCTCACACATATGAGATAAAATTATGTACAAAGAAAATTAGCACTGCAGGGTGAGTGTAGGAAGGCGTCACTGAAGAAAAAACCTTTGAACAGTGTGTTCACAAATGAAAACTTTCCCAAAAGAGAGAAATGGAAGAGAATACAGCCTTAAATTTTTACAAAAATGATGTCTACCAGCTCAACTGATCCTTAGCAAATGAGTCCATTTGTAAGTGACAACACAGAATGTGATATTCCAAGTCCTGTGCAGCTGAGTACTATATTGAAATCAGTGCTGCCCCATAGCTAACAAAGATGCAACTAAGAAATCAATGTTCATGGAGGACTTCCAGAAAGAGAAGAGGTCGCTCAGTCTTTCCATCTGCCTGGGTGGGGGGAAAGGGAGGAGCAGAGAGCTGAGCAGGGTTTACTGTGGCACTGGGCTATGGAATGGTTTTTCTGACCTGCACTTTGGTGTGAAGCCGTCTTGCCTACCCAGACAGTCACAAGGATAGACAGCCCTCTCTCTCAACATTCAGGCAGTTCATTCTCTGTGAACACCTTTCAATCAACCACTCTCCCTCTCCCCTTTCCCCATCTCCTCTCTCTCTCCTATTTCAAACTCATATCCTGTGGTTTATATTTCCTCATAAGCTGGATTCGATCCTATTTTGTAGGAAGATAACAATTAATCAAAACAGACCCTGCTCTCTCATCCTGATTTTGATAGAGGGCTTCCTAACATAGAAGAATGTTAACAGACTGCAACCCCAATACCCAATCGCCATGGAGTCGAGACAACAGTCCTCCCTGGCTCTGACCCTTTGCCAGGATGCAAGAGGCCAGGAGTTAGGTGGCCTTGTCTCTTCAGTCCTGTCAATCTAATGGCATTTATGTAACCTGGGGAGAAATGACAGATGGGCACAAGTTCCTCCTTACCCTCTGACAGTCTGCTAAACGCTCTGAGCATCTTCCATCCACCTTCGCCAATAATGTCTCAATTTCAACAATTTCCTAGGTAACAGGCATAGAATTAGATTTTAAAACTCTAACACTGTCCAGTAAATCAATATCCTAACCTTTAAAAGATATATATTAAATTCAGGGTCCAACCTTTCATTTGACAGCTGTGCCTTTGGAGTTTCCTAAAGTTCTAATACCAGAATAAACCCTAAAAGATTTTAGATAAAGCAAGGACAGCATGAAATAATAAAAGCTTTGCTGCATTTTATGCCACCCTGGGCATCATGCTGATTCTCGTTTGGAGAATTTAAGAATGCTACAATGATATTTAATAATGTTTCCTATAGATCAAAAAAAGGCTTTAAAAGCACACATAGTTTTCATCAATGTAACAAAACAACCTCTTAATCAAAGGGAATATAAAGAAAGTTGACCATCTACAAGGGACAATGGAGCCACAAAGATGTCAAAAAATGATACCACTGTTCATTCCTAGGACTCGACATAATTTGAACATATGTTCCAAGAAATCGAGGACTGTGGTGATAGCTATTTGTGCTTTTCCCAAAGCCCCCGTAGACAGATCTCAGGCCCTCTAAGCAACATTAACAGGATGTGGTTTTAATTTGCTCCTTGGTATGAATCACAGAGCCTTAGGACCTCATGTAAAACCACTGTAATAGAGCTAACTCACAGCAGGGACAAAAACAAGGGCCTGTCACTGGGTGATCTACAGTGTATGTGTGTAGGGAAGGCGGGTGGGGACTCATAACTGGGCCCCATTTTTCAACAAAAGTGGATTCTAATGAATCACTGTTAGACCATCTGGCTCCTCAAGAAGTGTCAATGGCCCCAGGGACTATTCCTCAGTTCTCACCCATGGACCCTGGCACCACTCTAGGAGTTATAGAGATAACAACAGTAATAGCTAACATTTATTAAATGCTTACCAGGAGCCAGGCACTACAGAAGACTTTACATGTTTACTCATTTAATCCTCCTAATAACTCTATGAAGTAGTAACTACTGTAATTATCACTTTACAAATGATGAAAACTGAAACACTGAGTATTTAAACAACTTGCCCAAAAGTACAGAACAGCAGATCCAAAGAACTGAACTCTCTTCCATCTTATGTTCAGGCCAAGCCACTCTCTAGAATATTTTCAGAATAGAAACATATAACTTCATTTTCAAGATTCTTAGACACAACTACCAACTCCTCTTTTTCCAGCTCACTCACTCTAATACTCTGATCCTACCCACACAATTCAGTGACCTTACTACCTTGTCACTGTGCCTCCTCCCTGCCCCCTACCCAGGCCTCACCTCCCTCACTACCCCTTACAGACATTCACTTGCAGTCATCCTCAATTCCCTTGCACAATCTTTCCTTCATAATATCTACCCCAATTCTCTGCCTTCTCCATGCTAGCACCTGAGAGGCTGACCATAACTGGAGACTCAAACTGCACAACAGAGATGGGCTCACTTTAAATTCTTTATCAGTAACCCAAGGGAACCCTCAGTACCACTCCGAATCCTACCACATATTAGTCTTTCACTTGCCTGGAGAACTTTCTCCTCCTACTTTCTCACTCTCAGCTGATGATCTTGCTTATTTCTGAACAAACTGAAGCAATCAGAAGAGAACGTGCATGCCTTCTCACCACCTCTACCAACCTGTCTGCGTCTGTGCTGGTGTCCTGTCTCTTCTCCTGTTACTACAGATGAATGTCCATGCTCCACTTAAGCCTAGCCCTTCTCATCTCCTCAGGAACATGGTTCCAGCAACCTACTGTTCTTTTTCCCCGCACCATCAAAGTTTCCCTTTCTACAGAACCATTTCTGGCAGAATATATGCCTTTATTTCTGCCATATTAAAAAACAAAACACTTTTTTGATTTCTATATCTGCCCATTTCATTTTCATACTGTAAAATAAATCTCTGAGGGGGGGAAAAAGTTGTTCTATACTCTGTCTCCTCTCATCTTCTCTTGAACCCACTTTAGAACCCACTTTAGTACCTACTGCAATGACTTCCATGTTGTTAAATCTAATGACAGATGCAGAGTCTTCACTCACTTTCTTGAAATGCATTTGTCACGCGGTTTCTAGGACACCACTCCCTCTGGCTTCTCCTCCTACCTCATTGGCCACACATTCACCATCTCCTTTGCTTGTTGCTCATTATCTCCCTAACCAGGAAAGGCTAGACTGCCCTAGGCTCACACCTTACATCAAGGCTCATGGCTTTATACTGACAATTCCCAAGTGCCTAGCGAGACCAGAATTGTCCCCTGAATCCAACTGCCTACTTGACATGTCCACTTAAATGCCTACTAGAGTCTCAAACTTTACATATTCAAAAGAGAAATGATGATTCTACTCCTCCCAGAAAAACCTGTTCTCCTGCAGTCTTCCCCATCTCAGTAAATAGTACAACACTCTTCCATTGGCTCCCATCAAAACCACTTTACTGTCTATCTCTTCTAACCACTTGCAAATCCTGCTGGGTCTATGTTCAAAATACAAACAGAATCTGACAAGTTCTCACCACTTCCAGGTCCAAGCAGCCATCACCATTCCCTTGGATTTCTCAAACAACTCCTTTAATGGTATCTCTGCATCTACCTTTGCAGTTAAAGGAATTCTTTTAAAATATATGTGTATAGGTCAGATCAGTTTACTCTTCTGTTCAACATCCTCTAGCGGCTTCCCATCTTACTCAAAATAAAATCCAAAGTCCTTATGATGGTTTATAAGGCCCTACATGATCTGCTCCCTCCTCACTCACTCTCTCCTGTGTGTCTCAGGGATGAGGTGGCAGGAAGGACCTTCAGGAGGGTGTTAGTGGAAGCCTCAGGGCCCTGAAGGAGGCTGCTGGGAGGGCCCAAAGAAAAGCAAAGAGAAAGCTATGGAAGCAGGAAGAAAGGGGACCTTATTATCTAGAGGCAGAAAGTTTAGCAATGCTGTTGCCTGTGGCAACATGGAAAATAAAAGATATACCTAATGAACTGGGTGATCCAGATTAGGAGACTTCCATGCAGACTGCTAAAAGAGCAAACTGGCTTCTTTTGCTGCCTATAATGAAAGGCAAGAGGAGAGATATAAGCTAAAAAATAACTGTTCATTATAAAGGAGCTTGGAATTAATGGGTTTGAAAATAAAACTCTCTCATCCCTAGACTTATCAGAAGGCAAACGGTGCTACAATTAAGAAATAGCTTCTGGGCAAAGAGTGAATCCAGAGTACTGTCAGGAAACCATGAATGTAACCGTAAAATTCTTTATTATGTCCTCAGAAAGATTAAATATGATGCCTTAGACTCTTTCAAACTAACAAAAGTCCTCTAAGAATCTTAAGGACTTTGTTCCCCAAGAGCCTTACAAGGAATCTAAGGCATAGAAGAGTTTATTTCAAAATGATTTGTGAGTGTTGCCTTTGTCTAATAGAGTTGATTATAAACTGATTCATAAAAAATCCATAAAGTTTAGAAGAATTATTACTGCTTAGGCTGAAAAGGACAGAGACAATACACACTGAAAAGAGGCTGTTAGACCCCCCCATCTTCACCAGGCAAAAAGCAGGCTGAGAACACAACTCAGTTGCAAACACATACCACTTTTTATGGAAAGGGAAGGAAAACTCAGGGAACAGAACCAAAAGCCCAGAGGGCAGAGTTAATCGTTACAGTGAACAACTCCTAGGCAGTAAGACCAAGCTCTAATCAAAGGAATAGCTACACGTGCCTGGCTTGATTTCAGACCTGTTATGACTAGTGACTGCTCTGTGCCTCCTGTTTTCTCCCGTTCCAAATGAAAAGTGTCTATAGCAGTTATCGTGTCCTATGTGAATCTCATCACTTTATGTTGAATGGTGGGGGGTGGGGAGGGGTAAATCTTTCTTACTCCCTTAGTTCACAGGTCTTCAGGTCAATAGAAGCTACACTCAAGGGGGTGACTTGAAGAACAATACACAAAGAGTCTGATTTGATGAGATCCTGGACCTCAAGTCTGAGTTCAATGTCATAATAAATGCAATTTAGGGAGATTTGGGGAGGGATGAGTATGTTTTACATGTAGGAAGAATATAAATACTTTTTGGCTAGAAGGCAGATTCTCATGTTTTAAAGTATGTCTGCAAATTAGCTGACATTCCTCCCATCAAATGGTATAATCCAATCTCTCTTCCCTTTAAATGTGGGCTGGCCTTCTCTTCACTTCAAATCAATAGAACACAGCAGAAGTAACACTGTCTGAGACTTGGCCATAACAGGTGACACAGCTTTTGCCCCTCCCTCCCTATCTTCTTCTGGATGCTGGCCCAGGGAACCCAATCACTATCCTGTGAGGAAGCCAAGCAACAACAAGGAAAGTCCACACGTTGGTGTTCCATCCCCAGCCTCAGCCAGTGCCAACACCCACCACCAGACCCATGACTTAGACTTCAGTGACTCCAGCCTCTAGCCTTTGAGCCTCTCCAGCTGAGACTAAGTGGTACAGATATGAGCTGTCCCTGCCAAGCCCCGTCCAAGTCACAGATTCATGAGTAAAATTTGTGTTGCCATAATTTAAAGCCACTAAATTTGGAGGTGGCTTGTTATACAGCAATGAATAACAGGAACACGTCCCAATTCATCAAGATCTCTTTGATCTTCACTCTTCCATTCAACACACTTGCTATTCCTCCTGTGTTTATATCATCTGTGAACTTGATGAGCATGCCCTCTATGGCTTTGTCCCAGGAACTGGTATAGATATTGTAAGCCCTGGGACACACCTTGAAACCTCCACATTGATATCATTCAAAAATCAGTTCTCTCTGCTTAAGGGTAATCAACTAAACTTTTTTTTCAATTTAACCATCATTTTTCTGTTTAGTCCACAAAGATATTATGTAAATTTCCTGTATATCTTTCTGCATTTCAAATACACTAGTTTTATCACAAATAAAGAGGTCAGACATAGTTGTTTTTGTTTATGGAACCATATTCGATTACAGGGACCCACTATTATATCTCCTAGGAGCCCACAGATCATCCTGTAAAAATGCCCTCCTGCCAAGTTGTGACTGTCTCTAGTTGGGCTGCCCTACAATTGTGTCTAAAAGGCTGTTCCTAATCTCTTAGGGGCAGGGCATCTGGGCAATATGTTTGGATTTCTTCCTAAAACGAAAATAAACAGGGTTTTAGGGATGAGAGATTCTATAAGAAAAGTGCTGATTCCTACTCTAAGATATCAATGTTGTGCTGCTCAAGAGACTTCCATTCTTTAGTAAGTTTCCTCTACATTTTGGATAACTGAAGTTTCTACCTGCACATTTCTAATATCTAGGTAAGAGAGGCATCACTGTTTACACTATGGGATCATTTCCTCTTGAAGTAAAATCTTAAATCTGACATACTCTGAAACTATAGTAATTAAAATACATAGGTGGTTAAGTTAGGTTTTGTTAAACTCTATTCTAGCAACTGAATGTAAATGTAGCTTTAGCTAACCAGGTAATTTACCACAGAGGAGCCAAGCTAACCCAAGGGGTTACGAAGTAGGTCTGCAGAAACTGGACCCCCTGCTCAGCATCACCACACATAGTGGTGCCAAACTCCAGAGTGCCCAAATTACATGGTTAGCACAGCTGTAAATGGCAATCTTGCCCCTTTTCTTCTGCATTTATAGTCTCTTTCTCCCTAAATGACTTTTAAACCCTTAAAGTCTCATGACTTTAAAAACCTTGTTGTTAGTGATGTTGAGTCAATTCCAACTCCCAGCAACACTGTGAACAGCAGAGCGGAACCCTGCCCCATCTTTTTGCGCCATCTTCTCACCTTCCAGCACTGTACCAGACAACGCTCCCCTGCTATTCATAGGATTTTCAAGGCCAATATTTTCAGAAGTGGGTGGCCAGGTCCTTCTTCCTAGTCTGTCTGGTCTGGAAGTTCCACTAAAACCCGCCCACCATGGGTGACTCTGCTGGTATTTGAAACACCGGTGAATAGCTTTCAGCATCACAGCCACACACAGCCACCAGAATATGACAACTGACAGATGGGTGGTATAGTTCTCTGATTGGAAACGAACCTGGGCCATGGTAGTGAGAGTGACAAATCTTAACCACTAGACACCAGGACACCTAGTGACTCCTAAATGTGACTCTAGCCTCTTAGGAGCCCAAACTATTCACCTAACATCTCCAAGTGGATGTCCACTGGACATCTTAAGCTTTACCTATCCAAATCAAAATTATTGACTCTCCATGTCCAAAATCCAGCCCCTCAATCAGACCCTATCACTTCTCAGTTTAAAAATCCCAATAGATTCCCATAGACATAGCCTATCACAGGCTCCTGGGCCCTCTGTAATGTGGACCCTGCCCACTCTTCCCACTTCCTCACTCCCTTTCTTACTACTACCTAGCATCACTGGTCTTTCAGTTCTAGAACACCTCATATTTGTCCTTGCCTTAGGGCCAACTGTACCAGCTGTTCCTTCTGCCTGTCATGCCCTCCCTTCTTGCTAATCAAGTGTCAGTTTAAATGTCATCTCAGAAAGGCTTTTTCTGACCATGCAACGGAAGCAGCCTCCCAGTCACTCTGGCATGTCATCTTACATTATTTTCAAGTACGGTTTGTCTGTCCCCTGGAATAGAAACTCCCTGAGCCTGGGGACCTTGTCTCTTGCTGACCCCTGCACTCTAGTTCCTGAGACACAACAGTCTCCCAGTAAACATTTGCTGCATAAGTGAATGGAGATGAGAAATAGCAATGCTCCTCTTTCCTCAGAGTCCCAGGTCAGGGGTGTTGATGAGAATAAGGATATAACACTAAAGAATTTTAAACAAGAAGTTTCCTCAATAAATATCCTCTATAAAAATATCCTGTAATCCAAAACACTGATGGGTATCTTGCAAGAAAAAATTAAGCTCCTACACGTCATAAGCTTTTAAAGGGCCTACTTTTGTTAATTCATAAAGCAATTTTCAAAATTCACAGTCCAATAGGGAAAGTGAGTAAGTCCTACCTTCTGCCCCCCAAAAAAAGCACCTGCCCAACTTGGAACAATTCTTGGAGCACCTCTCGTACTGGAACAAGTCATATAAAAGATAGACAAACTAGTCCCTGTAGCTTTCAGTGCATGCAATATATTTGAAATTTTATAAAATTCAAGACAAAATAATATAAGAAATAATGCAAAAAATACATTTTATCAGTAGGCTACCAGCATATCCGAATCAAATCTCTGTTTATATTCATGGAGAAGATCATCTTAAGATTCAGAATAAGGTTAAATCAAGGTCAATCTATCAGAGGTTTGTATCAACACTCTAGATTAAAAAACAACTAGTTTCCTGTGATAATCAAGAAAATGTCTGGAATCATTAACTCTAAAACCACAGCTTTCCCATTAGCCAATCAATCAGCTGTCTGAAATTCTATCCTTTATAGTGCATTCTGATTTAACCAGGGAGAAGGACAGTCTAATTTAATAAAATGTTCATAGTAAAGAAATCAGCAATATCCCTCTCACGCATTTATATGACTAAGAAAATGTGGGTCACAGAAAACCTGTTTTACTGCCAAAAAAAACACTTAGCATACCCACATACCTTGTTGTATATACAAATATATGTGGGCATATACATATAGTGAGGTTTCTACTTTCTTGATATTTTGTTTTAAAGTATTTGCACCTTTATCATCTTCAACTGTTCCTCCTTTTAATCTATTTTTGCTGAAAAAAGGCACTGAGTGCCATTAATGAAGATAGAACTTTCTATGCAAGATAGAATTCAATCCCTCACCTCCCTAAATCTGGAAAACAACAAATTTATGAAAGCCACAAGATAAAATATCTTATTTATACATAACCCATGGAAGACACATTTGTGCCTATTGTGATCAAGCATCTGAGAGGGAAAAAGAAGAAAAAAAAAACTATAAGAGCATTAAGTTCAAGATCCATCATGGAGCTGACTTCAGACAAGTCTAGGTTCTTCAAAAGCTTTTTTTTTTTTTTTTTGCTGAGGAAGATTCCCCCTGAGCTAACATCTGCGCCAGTCTTTCTCTACTTTTTTGTATGTGGGTCACCACCACAGCATGGCTGACGAGTGGTGTAGGTCCACACCCAAGATCCGAACCTGCAAACCCGGGCTGCCGGAGCAGAGTGCGCCAAACTTGAACACTACACCATGGGGCCAGCCCCCAAAAGCATTTTTGAATCCATGTCAAAATCAACACAACGAACAAAGAAACTGAAGAACAATCAAAGCATGCTCTGCTCCCCAGGTGCTCAGGTGTGAGGAAAGCATGTAACACACCAAGCGGCTCTGTGGGTGGCGGCGGGTCAGCAGGCCCCCCTCTCAGCACTTCCCAGCGTTCTTTCACCCATGTCAGGCTGCTGAATTCTCATGATGCATCACATGACTGTGCTCAGAAGAGATCAGACCCACCCTAAACAGAAAATGCTTCCAGAAAATCACCTCTTCCTTTCTTAGCAGAAATTGTTCATCAAAAACAGAGAAATAGAAAAACCTACTGTTTTATTAGAAATACAGTTTACTATAAGAAAATTTTTTAAAATCATAGGATCCACAACCATACAGCTACCAGTGACATTACCTGAACTCATACACCTTCTTCTACCACACACTGTACTACCTCTTACTAGAGAAGAATATTCTGAACACCACCCAGTAGCTACCAGCACACTAAGAATATCATCTATCTGTAATTCCTTACAATCCCAGACATTGCCAACCTAACTTCCTAACATCTCAGTAAAGCTTTTTTCCTTTTCTAATATAGGTGAAATCTGGTTAAAATGAATAATAGGAGAGGCCTTTCAAAAGAGAACACAATAAATTCAAAGAACAGCAGGGCAAGGAAGCAGCAGACAGACATGAAAACGTGAGGCAAGGAAGCACCCATCTGGCCTGCCTACTTGTCTAGGTGCGAGTTCTTTCGTTCACTTATATTATAGATCACTTAGCCAGCAGTGACAGGAGGTGGTCATAAAGCGATGAACAGGACACAATCCCTCCCTCAAGGAGTTTCCAATCAAGTGGCGGATCTTATTTAACAGGCAAATACAATGCAGTATTTTTAATGTGCGACAGGAGCATGCCGAGGGCATTTCTGGAGACTGAGGGAAAGCTTCAGGAAGAAGGAGACAGAGACATCTCAAGTAGGTGGTAAGGAGGAGCAGGATTTAACCAGGTAAGAATGAGGAGAGGAAGGACACACCATTCTGAGACCCTACAGAACAGGTAAGGAGCTGCAGGTCGTTCAGTGTGGCTATGTACCTGGAATGTGGGTTTGGGTGGAGCACGAGTAGGGGGACTGAAGAGAAGAGTTGCGTTGCAAGAGAAGCTCAAGAGCAACCAAGGGCCACATACCTTGAAGGACCTGGTAATCCACGTTAAGCAATTTGGGTTTCCCTTAGGGATCCTTTAAAGAATTTTAAGCCATAGAGGAGACATCATTAAAGTTGCCTTTCTGAAAGAAGTTGTAACTGCAGTGAGGAAAACCTTGGAGGAACAAGAGTAAAGACAGGAAGACCAGTCAGAAAGCTTTTATAGAAATCCAAGCGAATGTGCTGGCATCTAAAGTAGAATTCAGAGATGGAGACTGAATCTAGAGAGGTTAACAGGTGACCCTAAGTCCTGTTTACAACTGCTGTCCTTAGTTATCAACAGTGGCCCTGTTCACTCTCAGAAGTATCCTGGGTTGAATGGTGAACTACATAGGCCCTCCAGCTATTAAAAAGTAGAATTGACAGGACTTGGTGACTGGTTAGCTAGGAGGAAAAGGAGAGATGACTGAGTTAGGAATGACACCCCATTTTGGGCAATCGGGATAGTGGTGGCATGCACTAAGGTACTCAAACAGATGCGCAGGCATCTCAGGGAAACATATCTGAGGAGTTCCTGAAGGATACACAGGCAATGGATAGTTTTAAGGGACTTAATTCCCAGACTCCCAACTTCTATGCACACTCTTTCCTAAAACTGATCTATCTAAGAGCAGCCCTGAGATAAAATGGCGTGCCAATTCTCCTTTCCACTGCACTCCCCTTTCACAATCCCCTTTCCCAATTTAAAGTTGAAAGGCACTGCTTACCCATTTCAATCTCTCTATATAGCACATTGCCCCAGGGTGTGAAAAATTCCAGGAGTAGAAACATAGGAATATTTTTAAATATCATTGTTAGCAAAGTTGTGTTTAATAAAGACACCATAAATTGTCTTTCCCTACCTTATACATATTTCTGGTAAAGACTAGGCAAGGTCATAGAAGCATGGTATTTTGGCCCATAGTTGGGCTGTTTTGAACTCAGATATAGAGTAGGGCAGCAGAGGGAGTGATGATTTTCGTTTAATGATCTTACAACTTTCATCCTCCAGCTATCATCAAAATATACATGGCTCATGAGGAAGAGTCCCAGAAGAATAAAGCAAATCAAAGCCCTGGTAAGCCTATCTCATCTAAGTAACAAAACACTGTGCCTTATCTGCCTATCCATCTCAGAAATAAAATTCCAAAGTGAAATTCACAGAACACATGTTAACATTTTCATTTAAATTGACAAATGACAGAAAGCAAGCGGGTATGGCTGACTGGTTTGATGACTGGCTTTGCCAAAGCGTTATATGTTGGACATTTTCCATAAACTGCATGGGCTGTATCTGCAGCTCCAAGACTCTGATGAAAATATAAAGTATGTAATTAGATAAAAGCATTTTATCAAAAACCTTGTATTGGCAAATGTACATTAAAATTAACAATTTTTAATTTTCCTAATCCTTTCTAACTAAATTGGATTAAATCAGGTGCTTCTAAGTAAAAGAAAAAAAGCATAATTCATACTCTTTTGATAAATCATGGTAAAGCATTTTTTAATACATTTCCCAGAAATTATAAAATTGAATTAGTATAATGATTAACAATCTTTTGCAGGTCAGGTGGTTTTGAATTTACTGTTTTCAACTAAACTGAAGGAGAACCCAATGAGCAGTCTGAGAAATCACTGCTCTCAGGAACATAAGACAAAGAGCAGATTTACAGGGAAGATGATGACAACATTGTACCTGATAGATTACTAAAAATAATTTTAGATGACATATCACTATATGGTTTTTGGCATATAACTCAGAAGGAGTTCAGGGAATTAAGTGATCTTCCTTTACCAAAACTCCTTCTTTTTCTATCTATCTACTTTAGAAGACAAGGTTACTCAGTGCTCATACCTATAAAACTAAAAATAGAAATAAAATTGTTGCTGACATCTATCTCACTCCAGAAATATATTATAACCATCCAAGGGTACTTAGACTAATTGAGAAGAAAAAGCCTCATTCATTTCATTAAGACACACATTTCCAATAAATGTTTCCTTTTTATGTTTAATAATTATTAAAATGCATAATATCTTGCTGTTTTAATTAATGGTATACTGATAACCATAGTAATAATAACTGCTCTTAAGGCTCAATAACAACTAGAGCCTTAAGGTCTCAGGAAATAAACTTCTAAAATTTCTATTTATATGTACGATATTGTTATAGATAAATATATTTTATTAATAAAAATATAATGAGAAAAATTAATGAAGAAAGTGGAGTAGAAATACAGGTTTAAGGAGATAAAAGGAATAAAGACAAATTTCTGACTTGTTCATGTATATTTTTTTAAAGATTGATGAGTACAAAACTGCTATAATATACAGATTCACTGGATACATTTAAGAGTAATGTGACAGATTTTACAATGTCAGTATTTATGATAAGCCAAAAATTTGCATCTAAACTTCTCATAAAATTTTTACTCTCAATCTAAAATTATACACAGGCATATAGTTTTAAGAAATTCTGGAAAATCACTGCTCTCAGGAATATAAGAAAAAGAGCAGGTCTGGAGGGGGAGATGAAGATTTCAGTTTTGAATAAGTAGCATTTGAGCCACCTGAGGGACACCCAAGTACATAGTAGGAGCTAACACTGATATTACACTGACTACAGGGTCTAACGCACCAGTCTGGGCGTTTATTACATGGACTGCTTTAACTCTCACTATCTCCCTTTAAAGTTGGTACTGTTACTATCCCCACTTTATAAATGGGGAAACTGAGGCATAGAGAAGTTAGGAGACTCACCCAACGCCACACAGCTCTCCCAAGCAATAGAGTGTGTGTGAATCCTGACAGTCTGGAGGCAGAGTCTGCAGTCTTTTCACAGTATACGCTCAAGAGTATAACGCCTCTTGAGATATCAGGGTTGGAGATACAAATATGAGGGTCATTTGAGCCTTTGATCATAATTTAAACCACAGAGCAGATGAGATTACATAAGATGAGTGACACATATTCAATAGCAGGAAAATGAGAGCTTCAGTGGTAGGGGTCCCCATGAAGATGCTTCTGGCACTCCCCCTTCCAGACCCCTGGACTCTTGAGAAGCCTCCAGCCATAGTTTTCTCCAGGTTTTTTTCCCCAGGTCCCCTTCATATGTTGTTGTCAGTTCTCCCGGGCTGCCGCAGTGTTTATGATGCTCTTCGTAAGTCAAAGGGCTACTGGAGGAAACCTTTCTGCTTCTTCATCTTTGCCCTCTGTTCCTCCACCATATGCTTGAAGATGCCTCAGATAGTAAAAGTTGTGATTCAAAATAACCCAGCATGACAAACTTCCTTTCTTTCTTTGCAATAGGAGTCACATCATCACTTACATACATCTTAGTCATTATGGGTGTTTACCAGAACATAAAATTACAGAAGTGAAATCTCACTCACACTGCAAAATACAATAAATGGGGATACAAAGAACACCATTACTCATGGCAGAGCCTGCCTGCTAGTGCTCAATGGATGAAGATCATTTTTGCTCAGTACTACTCAGCATTCAGGGGTGGAAGGGAGGATACAATATATATACACAGTTTAGTTTATATATTTTAAGAAATTATTTCAGAGACAAATAGCGCTGGAAGAGGTAGAATTAAATGTGTGAGCCTGGACCCAGTTAGAGCATAAGAGAATCAAGGACAAAATCCTGATAAATATCAACATTTTACGGAATAGATAGAGGAGAAGTGATCATAAAAAGACTAAATAAGAATAATCAGAAGCAAATTTGAAAAGAAGAAAACAAAGAGAATGTGCTGTCATAAGAGCAAAATGAGATTTCAAGAAGGATTGAGTCATTAGGGTCAATGCAACAGAAGGGTCAAGAAAGATAAGGGCTGAAAATGTCACTTGTATTTAGCAACTAGAGACCCTGAGGACAGTTTCAGTGGCATGATAGGAATCAAAGCTGAACTGTGAGAAGTTGAGGAATGAATGGGATTTGCAAGTGGAGGCAATGAATTAAGATAAGGCTTTCTGGAGTTGAGGTGTGACACAGAGGAAGTCAACGTGGCAGTTGACAGAAGAGGTCATGGGAGTGGGAGAAGAGTGGCTTTAAATGAAAGAGACTTGAACATGCCCAAACCCCGAGGGAAGAGAGGGAATAGAGAGGGAGAGGGTTAGAGATACAAAGTGAGAGGTGGTAAGATCCAGGTCAGAGGCATGGGGGCTCTTCCATTGTGAGAGGAGAGGAAAGGATGGGTAAGAAGCAACTAAGTATGTGTGGAGAGTCAAGAGGTTGGGAAGGTACTGACAAAAGATTTTCACATATTGAGGCATACGGGGTAACTATTTGGGTTCAAAACTGATTCAGCTTGAACTAAACCAGCCTGATTTCTGGCCTATCAAACATACACTGCACATCTGTTTTAACCATTAAAGTCAAGAATTCACTCTCTTAAGATAAGAATGCGTACTTCCCTCCTACGCCCTATTGGTAAAGGCCGTGTTAGTCCCTTTCTGGACATCAGGGTCACGTTGACCTGCTAATTTGCAACTGAATACCTCTTTGAAACTCTGAATGTATATCCTGGGCATGTTTAATGTGTGTTCTTTGTTCTAAAAAGATATAAGACTGTACTGAAAACCAGGCTTCTCCAAAGGCTATCTTCCTTCCTGGAAAAGGCCTTCCCGGGTTATAATCCTCAGTTTGGCTCAAGTAAAACTCACCTATCTCTCTTATCTAGAGAATGGTTATTGGTTATTTTGAAAACTCACCTATCTCTCTTATCTAGAGAATGGTTATTGGTTATTTTGTGTCCACAGTACCATGTGATTACCTATATTGTCTTACTGAAGCAAAAGAGCATTCATTAGAAGAGGATATTCACATGCTGGCTGTACCTGCATTCTACATGTTTCCCCACTTCTTTGACGTATGAAGTCACAGGGCAGCAGATTCAGCAGCCTGATTCTCAAAGCCAGGTTGAATTCCATACTCTGAGAAAACCTCTAATTACACAGAACCTCTGCCTTTGAAGGAGTAATTTGTAAAGGAGCCTGAAGTGCTAACGTTAAAATAAGGTATGATTATAACTACTAATTTTAAAACCAGAAGTAGTATTGGGATATCACATTTATCCTCATTACAGCTTTCAATAACAACAAAACTCATCTTCAAAAATCTCCAAAGGTGTCTAAGAGTCAAGAGCTTATTTGATTTTCTCTCTTCTTTCTTTCAGACTGTTTCCTTCTTTCCTCTACTTCACTCCTTCAAATAAATGTATCACCAGCAATATTTTCCTCCATCTGAGTTTCAACAGGAAAGGCCGTCTACATGTTTAACACCTTATAATCTACAAAGAGCTCTCACGTGTTCTCTAATCTGGTCCTACAACAATCCTGAGTTGGGAAGGGGAGGCATTATTACTCTCAAGATTCAGAAAAATTAAGTGACTTGACGATTCATTAGGTGCAAACACAGGACTCAGATCTATCCTGTGACTCCAAAGGGAGTTATCTGTTCCACCACATCACACTCCATTTATAATAACTTCTGAACACCAAAAGGTGGTTCATGTTCCTTCTAGCCTTAGAGTAATTTCAAATTCACCCAATTCTTAAAAGTGAAGAAGTCTGTATTGTAATTTTAATTCTCTGCCTACCATTAACAGAACTCACTAGCCCTCTCTCATAAGGAACCTAAATAATCTTGAAGCAGCAGCTAATATTGCTCATAGACATCTGGAGATGCACATGCAGCCCTAATCCCAGCAATCCTGACATGCAGAAGGATATATGCTATTATGACCCAGTGAAAGTAATAGTGTTCCAGGTTTCTGCCTAATAGGTAAACCTAAACAAGAAAGCCCTCATATTTCCACTGAACAGGCAAGATAAAATGCTTCCCACCGTAACCATGTGTATTAGTTTATTTTTGCTGCTGTAACAAATTACCATAAATTTGGTGGCTTAAAAACGGAAACTTATTATCTTACAATTCTGAAGGTCAGAAGTCCAAAATGGTCTCACTGGGGGCAACAGACTGAATGTTTGAGTCCCCCCAAATTTCATATGTTGAAACCCTAATCCCAATATGATGGTATTTTGGAAGTGGGGCCTTTCAGAAGTAATTAGCTCTGGAGGGTAGAGCTCTCATGAATCGGATTGGGGCCAGAGAGCTAGCTAGCTCTCTTTTCATCATGTGAAGTTACAAGGAGAAGTGAGCTGTCTGTAACCAGGAAGTGGACTTGCACCAGAACCCAACTATGCTGGTACTCTGATCTCAGACTTCCAGCCTCCAGAACTATGAAAAATAAATGTTTCCTGTTTAAGTCACCCAGTCTACGGTAATTTGTTATAGCAGCCCAAACGGATTAAGACATTGGGCTAAAATCAAAGTGTAGGGGCTGGCCCAGTGGTGTAGTGGTTAAGTTCGCGTGCTCCCGTTCGGTGGCCCGGGGGTCACAGGTTCGGATCCCAGGTGCGGACCTATGCACCACTCATCAAGCCATGCTGTGCTGGTGTCCTATGTACAAAATAGAGGAAGATGGGCACAGATGTTAGCAATGTTAGCTCATGGCCAATCTTCCTCACTAAAAAAAAGAAAGAAAGAAAAAGGGGGCCAGCCTGGTGGCGTAGTGGTTAAGTTCACACGCTCTGCTTCAGCGGCCCGAGGTTCCCAGGTTCGGATCCCGGGCGTGGGCGTACACACCACTCATTAAGCCATGCTGTGGCAGCATCCCACATACAAAAAATAGGGGAAGATGGGTACACATGTTAGCTCAGGGACAATCTTCCTTACCAAAAAACAACAAAAATAACCAAATGTAGGCTGTGTTCCTTCTGGAGGATCCAGGAAAGAATCCACTTCCTTGCCTTTTCCAGCTTCTAGAGGTTGCCTGCATTCCTTGGATGAAGGTCCCCTTCCAGTAATGGTCATGACTCTGACCTCCGCTTCCATTATCATATCTCCTTCTCTCTGACTCTCCTGCCTCCCCTTTGTCATGTATAAGGACACTTGTAATTATATTGGTCCCACCTGGATAACCAAGGATACTCTCCTCATCACAAGATCCTTAATTACATCTGCAAAGTCCCTTTCGCCATGTAAGGTGACATATTCACAGGTGCTGGGGATTCAAAATAAAGATACACCAAGCTGAGCTGCAAGGCCACACACCATGAGGAGAATGAGGTGTTCCTGCTGAGCAAGCAACTAAACTTGTGATAAGCAGTCCTAGAACGTACTGGAGGGAGCAAACTTTTCTGGAAGTTCTGCTGTTCTAGATTAATGGTCAGTACTCTAAGAGAATTTTAAATATTTACAGCTAATAAGTGGCAAGGTCATTAGACAAATCTAAATCTCTGACTCCCACATGTGTTCTTGTAATCCCTACAGCAGACTACGTCACAGCTACCTTTCTGTAAGTCAAACCAAAGCCCTGATATAAAAGAGGTACATCCCCCGCATAGACCATTCTGGATCAAGAAAAAACCTGATGACACAGGCCAGAGCAGAACAGAAAGCAGGCTCTATGCCCAGGCTAAGTGCTTTCCTGTTTGTCTTTAGGAAAAGGAACTGCAAGTATGTGAAGCCCGTGGTGCATCGTTCAGAGATTATTTTATAAAAGTAAGTCTGAATTAACACATGCAGCATTGTGTTAATTCAGTCTCAGTAAACGTTTCTTCACGAAGAATTGTTTTTATTTCCTGGAGATTATTTTATAGACCCTACCTCAGAAGTGAAGAAATCATGGTGCCCAGAGTGTTCAAATCAAGTCAGCTGCACTCCTTAGAGAGAAGTTGGCTCTAACAAGGTTTATTTCTCTCTTGTTGTTACTCTTTACACATAGGTAACACCTGAATCAATGCATTTGTTACATGAATGTCCCAGGACTTGGTTTCATGGAATGTATAGTTTAATAAAATTTGTGATTTTTCATTTAATATTCCAGGCAGTAAATTCCCCTTCCTCAGAATTCCTGAGACTATGTGAAAAACAGAGAAAGCTCTAGCCCATGGCCTGCATTCATTAAATATTAGGCATTCATTAAATAACTGTTTACCACATGAACATATAACATACATAAAGACCTCAATAAACTTTCTTGCCACAAGGTCAATCTGAGAAGTTTACTCTTTGGAAAATGCCATTTAACTCCTCTCAACAAACATTAATATGTAAATTGCACAGAAAGAGAGAATTCTGTAGTATCCTAAGTATGCAAACCCTTTCATCTTACATGCATTCAAGTCAGGCTATTATAGTGGTTGAAACGTCTTGGAGACAGGAACACTTGGGTTTGAATTCTAGTCCTAATTCTTGCTAGTTATGTGACCTTGGGCAAGTTGCTTAACCTTTTAAGCTTCTGTTTCTTCATCTCTAACGGCAGGATAATAATATTGAACTTGGACAGTTGTTCTGAGCATGTAAAGACAACACACAGAAAATGTTCAACAGTTCCTGGTGCATCAATGACGATGATGGTGACGGGTGATGATAACGAACTGTCTAGATCCAAGCCTCTCGGTTACACTGGTCCTCCAAGATAGACAAGTTTCCTGCCATGTAAGGTGCATCTGTCCTAGGGACATGTTCACCAGGTATGTTGCTCTCTAATTCTCTGGAGTAGCTGCTCACGCAACACGCACTAAATCTCCGAGCTGGGCATAAAGCCCTCCCTGACTCTTGCCCCACAGCCCTTCAGCCACTGCC
This sequence comes from Diceros bicornis minor, assembly GCF_020826845.1. NCBI lineage: Eukaryota > Metazoa > Chordata > Mammalia > Perissodactyla > Rhinocerotidae > Diceros > Diceros bicornis. Next base: position 35,015,269 of record NC_080740.1, read on the forward strand.
AGTCCAGCTCACTTGCTTATACTCGGACCACAACTGGCTGACTAGCATGCTGCAGGCTGCCCAGTCTACTCCCCAACCCCAGCCAGAGTTGGGGATGGCCCCAGGGCACGATCCATTGCTGATGGGAGAGCGGGAGGAACAGCCTAGGGCTTTTCACTGATGTGAGCCATTTCTTCTTTCCTTGTCATCTTTCTTCTCTTTTAGCCCCAGCTCCTTCTCCCACCTTCTCTCTTTATTTGCCTCAAGAGTTAACCTCAGTAGTCCTTCTTAGGGTCTCAAAGTCTTCTCTATGTAGATCTTAATTATACTAAAGATAGTTACACAGGTATTCTCCATTAAAAATAAACTTTTGGGGGGCCGGCCTGGTGGCGCAGGTGGTTGAGTGCGCGCGCTCCGCTGTGGCGCCTGGGGTTTGCCGGTTCGGATCCCAGGCGCGCGCCGACACGCTGCTTGTTGGGCCATGCTGTGGCGGCGTCCCATGTAGAGTGGAGGAAGATGGGCACGAATATTGGCTCAGGGCCAGTCTTCCTCAGCAAAAAGAGGAGGATTGGCAGACGTTAGTTCAGGGCTGATCTTCCTCAAATAAATAAATAAATAAATAAACTTTTGGGTGCAGAAAAAGAGCAAAGCAATACACAAAATCCAATCCAAAGGATAGTAATTTAGGCTCATTCATGGAAATTATTACTCTATTTCTAAGACAAAGATTTTTCACCATGTCCTGGGCCATTCTAACATAGGGCTATTCTTTAAATGCTTATTTACCTTAAGTAACTAACTGTGGGATATACAGGGCTGCTCCCACTAATATAAAGAGAGAACAGGGAAACATGATTTGGGGTTTATGGACAATTTCCCCAGAAACAAAGTTGTGCCTTGCGTGGCTGCCCCTCTAGAGTGAAAAGCCTGCCTGAGCTTTTTCTGAGGGAGATCCTAAGTTCTGCTCAGTATACAAGAGAAGAGAATCAGGGATAGAATCACGTGTTCCCATGCAGATACTCTATCAGCCCTCCAGAAATGGTACACTTTGACGCAATGGTTACCTAGAGGAAGGGCAAGTTTTCATGACCTTATTCTCACAGCTTCCTACAATTAAAAGGAATATAAGATAATCAGATAATACATTTGAACATGCAAAGACTAAGCTATGTTTACAAACCACCTCTATATCTGACTTCACTAGAAAGAAAGAAAATCAGCAGAAGCAAAAAATAGCTTTTTCATATGATTCACACTCCTGATGTTCTTACCACATCAAAAAATACAACATTAAGAACTTTCTCCTTCTAACTGTGTAACTTATTTTCTCCTAAAACATCTGTATTACAAACACTATCACAAATGCCAACCCTTAGGAATAAAGGTGAAAAAAGTGAAAAAAAAGTTTTTGGTCTTAATATAAGCCCTAGACAACTTTTAATAAATTATCAATACCAACTACTAATTCTTTGGCAATAACAGACAATTTTTTGAATTCTCTAGCTTTTCACATTTTTTTCTTTGCAAAGTTAAAAAAAAAAAAAAAGACAGATAAGGTCTATACAATTTTAGTAAGACAGTCAATCTTTCCAGGCAAGGTCTGACACACTAGATAAGATCAGGAAACTGTATTTTTCTCTGCTAGGAAAAAAGTTATTTCAAAAATATGAATGTAATGCAAGATATCTTCTATAGCCTTCAATTTAATCTTTCGGTATAGATTTACAGCTCTGCTATATTGACTTATGGCCTGTACAGGATAGAAGTCAGTGAACTTCTGAATATGTCCACTTCCCTTTCTTTGAAGTATGCATTAATAACCACTTGCCTTTAGAAAGCTATTCCTTTCTATGGAAAGCTAACCAACACACCCAATTTTTCATTCCTACTTTGTGAAATCTGCCTGTGAAACAGAACAGGTTACGGAACTAGCTCAAGAAAAATCACAAGTTATCACCATCAATAGCATTCCATTTGCCGGCCTCTTCTCACCCTAGCACATTACTGGGACCAGGGCAGAGAAACCCCTCAGACAATCACGTCCCTCACTGAACAGACCCCAGACGACCCAGTGGAGGCTGGGAGAACTGATGAAGGAAGAGGAGGAAATCTTTATTTTAACAGGAGTTGAACAACATGAAAAATAAAAGGTAGGTAAGGCAGGTAAATACCCTATAAAAATAGGGTATTTTTAAGGTAAGCATATAAGCATTTTGCATAGTGTCTATCTGAGGTTAAGATCTTTCTTAGACTAAAACAAAAGTCACTAATGAATATCCTTTCATACCTCAAAATCATCACCTCCAAAGTCTCCCCTCTGTTCACCATCCAAGAGACAGCGTTTCAGAAACATACATATGCATATACACACTAACCAATGTGGTGCGTTTCTTAGTAACTCTACCATCCAACCAGTCAGGAAGGTTCTGAGTTAAACCCTCATGAACAATTGACATCAGACACCAAAAGCTTGGTTGCCATTATTATTCCATGAAGCTCATGAATGAACACCCCTACTTATTTTATTTTATAATTCCTCATCCAACCTCTAAAACTTAGATAGGCACCTTTTTACACCATGTGTATGTCTTCTCTTTAACCATTTACTTTCTTAAAAGGCAACAATATCTGTCACTTCAAGAGACTAGCCACTTGCCTCCTAACACATTAAATGGCTTATTCAATCCTCCTAACAGCACAAATGGAAAGTACTCCCTACGATATGGTTGCCAAAATGGAAACCAGGTAAGCCACCTGCAAAGAAGAGTACACATATATAAGTTGTGAATCCTGCAATAGATTTCCGGCAAAAGAGGGGAAAAAATGAAAGAAATCAGCAGGGGTAAACACGTTTAAGGTTTTCAAAATTATTTTCATTTACAAAGACTCTAACCACCTAAAACCACATTAGAAAAGGCCAGAGATAGAGTGAAATTTATATCCAGAAAAATTTAACATGAAGTCATTGTACTCACTGTCTGATGGCTCCTGTCACAGTAACGCAGCCCAAAATAATCTATCTCCACGAGGTTTATGTGACGGAACACGTGGTTAAGGACAACGGAACCTTTCGTTGACTTCTGCAAAAACAATGCACAGTTTGTTTTGTTTAACAAGGTGTCTTATCTTTCTCAGTGGAGCAGTCACAGCTCTCACCTTTTGTTAGCTTTGCTCACAACAGGAGCGATTTTATTAAGTTCTACCTCTGCTACCAAGAAAAGAGAGGTTTTAAGTAAAGCGCATTAAAAAATTGCTTTGGAAAGCAATTTTAAAATTGTAATGGGTTTCAAATTAATACAGCCTTCTTTTCTCATGGAACTGTAAATTATCTTCAGCACAAAATTCTTCTAATAAAGATAATCTTTTATATGAAGAGCATCTAATAAATTCATCAAAAAAACCACTTACTTTAGTTGAAATCCCACAATTCTTGCACTTTAAAAAGCAATTTTCACCTACAGCATTACTCTCACAACTAATACAGAAGATATATAAAATTAAAATAACAGCAGCCAAACCTTTTATTTTCAATCCTCAACTAACAAACCGATAGATTAAAGCTGCCCAAGTCAATGTTCTGGAAAACCCTTGTGAAGATATTTTACTTTATCTCTTTCACATAAGCACAGACATAAAGAAAGCATTTCCCTTGGCTGCTCTGTAAAGGCTGACACCTATCTAAAAATCTAATTTCTCTTCTCCCCCTCCCACTATATACACGGAGATTCTTTAAATTAAGATTATTACCATATATTAAATACCAATTATTCACACACATGAGATAAACATTTAACCAGCAAGCACTGCTCCACATATCACATTAATCCTGAAAATAATCCATTTCGATGGTATACATATAGACTTTTCCTTTCTTTTGCCCCATCATTGGCAGGTTTAACAAGGTACTAAAAGAAATCCCCAAGAAGTCATACATTATGATAATGAAGTAGGCCTTTGTTCAGCTGCATCTTCCCTCTGAGAATTACCATTATGTGCTTACTCATGAATGGTGAGTACTCAATATTGCACTGTTTTTAGAAAATGGATTTGTAACGTAAGGGAAATGTTTTGATTAAATGTATTATAAAATGACTGATAGGAGGTGATAAAAGCAGACACTGGGAGAAGCCAGTTCTTGTTGCAAATCCCACAGGTATTTTGTTTTCCTCTAAATTACCTTGGTTACACTTAATTGGTCCCTTTTTCAAAACCCATTAGATAATTTATAAACAAAAAGCCCTTCCATGATGGATCTTTAGGTTATTGGACATTTTCTGCTATAACAATACCACATCCAGTAAATGCCTTTTTGGACTCATGTACCTGTGCTTTTAGCTAAGGTAAAAATCTAAACGTGAAATTACACATTTGAAGGCTATGTATACTTAAAATTACAAGGGGCACTGCCAAAAAGACCATTACAATTCATTCAATGAGAGTACGTTTCCCACACCCTTGCCAACATTTGGATTGAGCAACTTTTTCCAAACTGAATGAGCAAAAAAGTGGAGAAGGGAGTAACTGTTTTAATTTGCATTTTCCTGACACTAATAAAATTAAGTGCTCTTAACATGTGCTTACTAACCAATTGCATTTCCTAGCATTTAGGTTAGGCATTCTCTAACCCGAAGTTTATGAGCAAATTCTCTTAAGCACTTCTTTTACTTGTACAATTTTACTTAGAATATTTAGCTCATCACTGCATCTGGAAATTATTTTTGTGCTTGGGATAAGGGCCTAACTTTGTTTCCAAATGGATAGACAATTGTACCACCATTTACCGAAAAGGCTATGATTTCCCTTTTGATTTGGAACAACCTTATCATCTACTAAATGAACTCTCATTCTATCCCATGGATTATTCCTGGACCAATACTCCAAGATTTTAATGAGTTTAGTTTAATATAATTTGTTGATATCTATCACTCTTTTTCAAAATTGTCTTTGCCAATTCTTAGACATTTTCTTCTACCAGAGGAAGTTTAGAACCAGATTGCCAATTTAATACACAGTTCTGTTGGGAATTTGACTGGAATTAAACTTAATTGACAGATTGGATGATTGGGGGGATATGATGATATGATATTTCCAAAGTGAAACCTATATTTTTTTAATATCCTTCAAGGAAATTTTACTTTTTTTTCACGTGGGTCTTATAAAATTCCATTTGAGCTTTGTGGCAGGCAGAGTTTACAAAACACCCCCTTCCCAAAATGTCCTGCTATAATATAATCCCCAGATCCGGGGTGAGTATGAGGAAATATCACTCCTGCGATTGTGTTATAAATCACAGTTTGCCTTAATACAGGGAGGTGGTTCGAGTGGATCTGACCTAATCACTTGGGCCCTTATAAAAGCAAAGCACTTTCTCCAGCAAAAGAGAAAGGCAGAAGGTAAGTCGAAGATATTCAAAGCATAAGAACAACTGCACAGGTCCTTGCCATTTGAAAGATGGAGGGAGCCATCTGAGAAAGCAATGCAAGCAGCCTCAAGGAGCTGAGAGTACACCCCAGCAGACAGCCAGCAAGGAAATGGGAACCTCAGTCCTACAGCCCAAAAAACTATCAGATTTTGCTAACAACCTGAAAGAGTCTGGAAGCAGACTTTCCCTCAAAGCCTTCAGATTAGAGCCCAGCTGACCAACACCTTGATTTCAGCCTTGTGACACTGAGCTTAGAACCCAGTCATGCTGTCATGGACTCCGGATCTACAGAATAGTGAGATAACAAATGGGGGTATATTTAACCAGAATTTGTGGCAATTTGCAGCAATAGAAAACTAATACAGGCTTATTCTTAGCTATTTTATAGTTTTTTGTTGTATTATACTTTCTGAATGGCTATTGCTAATGTATTGGGAAGCAACTGATTTTTCTACATTGGTCTATTTCCTAGCCATCTTGCGTAACTCATATTAATGAAAAGAGTCCTTCACTCTCTGTCTATGGTGTCTTTTCATATGACCACATTTTCTACAAATAGTAAGTGTTCTAGTTCTTCCTTTTCAAAACGCCTCCTCCATATTTCTTTTTCTTACTGCATTGGCTGGAGCCTCAATAAAATGATGACTGGCAGTGTGAGAACATTCATTCCTATCTTCTTGACCTGAAGGTAATCACTTCTAAAATTTCACCACTAAGTATAACGGCTGCTATAAAGCCCTTTTACATACCCTTTATCAAATACAAGATTCCTTTTATTCCTGCTTTTTTAGTTTTTTTGTTTGTTTTTGTTTTGTTTTATTCTGTTTTGATTTTTAGTTAAGAATGGGTAATAATTTTATCAGCTTCTTTTTGGGAATCTGAGATGATTACATGATTTTTGTCCTTTCATCTATGAGTTACATTACTGGAGTTTCTAATGTCAAATATCCTTAATAGAGAATTTCCCATTTTGGTTCTTTTGTTTGGGGTGTATAATATCAAGCCCATCCCTATTTGGAAAGGATCCCCCACTATGCAAGTCTTGTTAGAAGCAGGAACTAGACTCCCTAACACCTGGCACCTGGGCTGCAACACATGACCTGGTTTCAGCCAAGGACTTTGACTTCTGAGCAAGTGATGGAAAGATGAAGGAAGAGTTGAGAATTCAGTCATGGCAGTGGCTCCCAATGGTAGGCTGTCCAACAGCAGAGACGTCCAGAGGTGGAATCATTGTGACAGGGAGTAATGGTGACTGATTCCTGAGCCAGGTTTCCCAGAATTCTTGAGGTACTGAATAGAAGCAGCCAGGTGATCCACTAGCCTCCCTTCCCTTGCCCTGTCGGAGCAGTGACCATGTGTTTGGACCCAAGAGCCATGCCAGAGTCCCAAGTAAAAATCCCGAGCAAGAATACAGAAAATTGGCTGCAATGGCATACTGAAAATATCATAAATACTAACATTTCATCCTAGGAAGTGCAAACTGGCAGAGTTCTTGGTTGCAAACAATAATACTTGACTCTGGCTAAGTAACCATGAAAGGAATTTATTGGAAAGACACTGGGTATCTCACAGTTTCTATAGCCATCACCCTGATGGTTGCTCAAAATTTCTCCTAATCCCAATATATCCACAGCCACTAAATTTGGAGCAATCCTTAATCCATCACTACTTCCTTCTATAGTTCTCCTGCCCATGTTTTGGGCTATGGTTTCACCTTCAATTGTTTTACATTTGCCTTTTGCCTCAAGAATTTTTTATAATTTCTGGCCAACTTAAATCAGCCTTTCTTATTTTCCAGGCTGCTGTAAAATATGCACAAATATCTTTCCTGTTAGTTCAAAATATTTCTGGAAGGCTGGCATATGAGCCTAGTGCTCCATCTTGATCTAATCTCTCCTCTGGGTCCGTTCTCCTATCCAGGCACGGACAGAGTAACTAGAGGAGGTAGAGAGAGCTGCACAACTCCACCCAATTCTTCTATTCCAAGCATGTAAAGAAGTGCTTCATGAACAAAAGAGGAATGAATGATGCTTGAAATTAAAGCACTGAAATGGTGTAGAATTTTTTTTAAAAATATATAAACCAAGGCTGACTTTATGAAAAACATTTTATGCCTCTATTTCCACAAGAAATGTTAGCTTTCTCATAATCTATTCATGAAGCATAAAAAAGATATAACACTCTACTCATGAAGAATACACACAAAAGCAAGCTTGGAAAACCAGCTTAGTAGTTTGGAAAGCATATGGAAATCACAAAAGTTTCATGCATAGAAGGAATCACCGTTTTCTAAAACTATCATTCCAAAAACCCCAGAACATAGTCGGTTGGTCCTCTGTGACAGTTTTGCATTTATATCGAATCTGGTGCTAAAAATACTTTAAAAATATCATCCTTTAGCATATTTGTTAGCCTCTACAAAGAAACCACAAGGAAAGCATGCAGTGTTATGCAATGAATCCAGAGCTAACCTATGAAAAAACATGTCTCATGATTCCCTCTACAGCTTTCTGTACATTACGGGTGTGTCTACACATGTACCTGGAGCAGAGCCAGGCGAATCTCAGAAATACCACATTTCTGTCACTACTTCAAGCATACATGTACATGAAAACCTCTTAACTTCTTATCTGTCACAGCGCAATATGACAAGACTCAGAAAGTATGGATGCCTGCAGTAAATTAGCTACTGGGGTGGGGGTGCACACAACCAGCCCACATTTCTGCCACTCCTGCCCTAACTGACCCCTTTCAATCACCCTTCCCCCAAAGTATATTCCATTGTTATGCCTCCTACTCTTATACTTCTGGATAATTTCATTCTTCATGTGGGTTCTTCATCGAGATTGCCTATGGGCTATATTTTCCACTTCAGGTTAAAAGCCTTCAGGTTCAGAAGAAATTACCCTGAATAAAGAAATTAAGAACAGATAGAGAACTGACATGAGAGCTAAAGAAAAAACTCGAAGTACACTGGACAAGGAACAGGCCAGTTCCAGGATTTATTACTAGAAAAGGACAAGTACCTTCAAGAATATTATGAAAGAAACATGACTTCATTCATTCAAATATTTATTGAGTACCTAATACATGCCAGCAAATGATTAATCTCTAGAAGATGGAAAAAATATGCTAATAAAAATGCCAGAGGAGAGCAAGATGCACCCAGAATACAACACAAAGAACCTTGATGGGGAAGGCAATTGATTGGCATATCAGAGCCCTGGAGCTATGGAGTGACTAAGAAACTTCTAGAAAGTGAGACAGGGAAGGACTTGGTTTTCATCAGAAGATTTTTTTGTACATTTGACTAGTTACCACGCACACATTTTACTTGTGTAAAAATATTTTTAAAAAGGAAAAGTATGCCAAGTAGAACTAGTCATTACCTTTTTTTGCTCATGAAGGTAGTTGTTTTGTGGATTTGCTTCACGCACCATCAAGTGTTAAATAAGGAAAATGCATAGAGACAAGATAGGACTATGGTGTTGAGCTGTCAATTTGTTGACCACATTTACACATAAACAAATCACATTCCCCATTCCTCCCCAAAAAAGTTACTTTACGACTTCTTAATCTGAATTCTTCCCCAGCCTTTCATGTAGGTAACTCTATGATACGCCATTATGCACCAGTGTATAGGCTATGTACCCCAGGCCTTAAAACGCTGAGGCACAGCTTCACTTCTAAGTCAGATGGTTAGTTTCATTTGAAGTTTAAGGAAAACTTGTTTATTAACTTTACTTCTTTCAGTACTTGGCAAAGGAAAGACATGAATGTGATTGTATTTTACACAATTCCAGTTTTTTCTGACCATTTCCAGAAGAAATCTCTGCCAAAATGAGGAATTCATCAGGATGCTACAAAATAAGCTATAACTATGACCACAGCATTTAGCAACATGCCCAAGGATTTTCTGAAAAATGAAGAAATTAAAGTATTGTCTTAGACACATAAGAGACCTCCACTGATGAGACTTTTGAGAGAATGAGTTGAGCTCCAACATAAACATCAGGAACAGAATTCATGAGGTCCCCTGTGGCCTTGGCTTGCCTGTACTATTCCCTTTATGTGGAATATATTCCCTGCTCTATCATCAAAATCCCACTTACCCTTCAAGACCCAGTTCAAACACCTAGATCCATAAAGCCTGTCATTATCCCTTCAATGTCATTATGACCTCTGCCTCCATTGAACCTACAAAGTGTCTTATTTTTGCCCATCTCTGAGACTTATACTATTCTGCCTTTACTAAAGCCACTTCTCTTAACTTTTCTACTAAAATTTAGACATTTTGAAAGCACTTGTTGAGCATTACATACCACGTCCTTCCCATGTAGTCCAATAATTTACACACAGTAAGAATTCCCTGAAAGTTCACTGAATTAATACTAAGAGCCAACAAACAAAGAAGAGAGAGATGCAATACTGGAAACACGGTGGCCTACAAGTTAAACCTCTCTTCCTGGGGCCGGCCCAGTGCCGCAAGCGATTAAGTGCACGCGCTCTGCTGGGGTGGGCCGGGGTTCGCCGGTTCGGATCCTGGAGGTGCACTGACGCACCGCTTGGCAAGCCATGCTGTGGCAGCGTCCCATATAAAGTGGAGGAAGATGGGCATGGATGTTAGCCCAGGGCCAGCCTTCCTCAGCAAAAAGAGGAGGATTGGCAGATGTTAGCTCAGGGCGGATCTTCCTCACAAAAAAAAAACTAAAAAAAATAACTCTCTTCCTGTCTCTTAATAAATATTTCCATTTTTCTTGACCAGTCAGACACATGAAAGCAAAGAAAGATGGATGGATTCATTTATCCTGACCTCAGTATATCAACTGATTCAAAGACGCTTAGTTTACTTTTAATTTTAAAAACGTACATTTGTTTCAGTGTTAATATAATTCCAACAGACTTAATAGACTTTAGCATAAGTATCATATATTTGAAATTTATGCGATACCAAAAAATAAAGGAGCCTGATATTAAATTTTTGTATATAAAACTTAGAGATGTACAGTGATTTCCTTAGGCAATAAAATAAATTGATAGGAATTTGGTTTTCTATTATCGATAAAACAAAAAAGATTGGATATGAGACAGTTAAGAAGAAAATAAAGGAAGCACTTGATTTTTTATAACTCTATTCATAAAAACTTCATTTAAATATTACAATATATTAATTTACTTTTCAAATGACAGTAAATAAATGCCTGTGACATATTCCTGGATTGTGAATTATATGCCACTTAAATCTCAGCAAATAGAGACAGATTATTTTCATTACTGAAATACTAGCAATATTCTGGAAAGAAAAGAGAGCTACAAGAGGTTTATAATCTTAGAGAAAGACTCCCAAGTAGGACAAGTTTATTTGAAAATACCATCAGTGAGGCTCTCAACCAGAACAAAGAATTCTTCAAATGAGTAATAACACCTTTGCAGATTAACATGACATTACAAACCAGAAACGCAGGTTTTTACCAGCTGCACAGAATGATAACTATTACACATGAGACAAACAGCTCACTCCTTCACAAAGGGGAAATGAACCCTTCAAAAAATTCTTTAATGTTATGCCTTTAACATTTCACTATATTTTTATTTAGTATATTTAACATAATAGATGCTAAGTTCTCTGGGAAAACATAAATCATGTTAAATTTTTTAGCTCAGGCCGATTAGAGAAAGGTGAAATAGAGGCATGGAAGAGACCTTCCTCAGGCCCCTATGGATGACTTGAATAAGAGTTACTTTCATCCTCTAGGTGAGGAATTTGTAAAGAAAATCTTCATTTAATCATTTAAAAAATGTTTACTTTTCATATATAAGAGTTTGTTCACACTGATAAACTTTCCTCTGACTTGAGTGTTTCAGCTATCTATTACTGTGTAACAAATCACCTCAAAACTTAGTGGCTTAAAGCAACAACCATAATTTGCTCATGACTCTGCAATTTGGGCAGGGCTCAGAAGGGACAGCTAGTGTCTGCTCCATCAGAGGTCCACGTGGGCTCGAGCACTCAAGATGGCTTCATTCACATATTGACATCTCACCTGGAGGGACTAGAATGACTGGAGGCTGGTGAGGCCTCTCTCACTCCTCTCTCATAATCTAGGGCCTCTCTCTCCAGCAGGGTAGTGTGACTTCACTACATGGTGACTGAGGGCTCCAGAGCAAAAGTAGAAGCTGCCAAGTTTCTTAAGGCCCAGACCTGGCACAGCATCACTCTTGCTACACACTTTGTTGGTCAAAGCAAGTCATAGGGTCAGCCTAGATGGAAAGGGAAGGGAAATAGATTCCATCTCTGGGTAAGAGGAATGACACAAACATATAGGGAGTGACTGAAAGAACTATTGGTGGCCATCTTTATAGACAATATACCACATCTCACTTCCTGATTTTTCTCTCTAGACCTGTTATACTCTTTACGATGTTTTCCTCTGCTCAACTTATCTTCACTATAATGTTTCAAATTACAGTAAAAGAGAGTAAATCTTCAGCATCTATGTTTATGGAACTATGTTAGATGCTTTCATAATCTTTATTTCATTTAATCTTCACAAGGGCTGTGCAAAAATAAAAAACCCAAATTTTTATTCCCATTTTACAAATGAAGTCACAGAGGTTGAGAGAGGATAAGCAGTTTGACTACAGTCCCACAGAAGTAAATCGTAAAGGCAGGATTCCAACTCAGAAATATCTGACTTAAAAGCCTCAGCTCATTCTCTTACACCAGTGGTTCTCAAAGCGTGGTCTCAGGATCCCTGGGAGGACCTCGAGACTCTTTCGGTAGTCGGTGAGTCAAAACTGCATTCCTAACATTATTAATTTGTTATCTGTCATTTTTGCTCTCCTCTCACAAGTATACAGTTTTTCAGAGGTTACATGGCATTTGATATCACAACAGACAATGCATAAGGCGGATATGGAATCCAACTGTCTTCTATTAAGCCAGATATTAAAGAAATTTGAAAAATGTAAAAACAATGTCACTCTTCTCACTAAAATTGTTTTGTTTTGGAAAATACAGCTATTTTTATAAAAATGTTATTTATGTTGACATGTAATGGTTTTTTTATAATGGGTTTTAAAAAAATGATTTTTTTTTAATTTCTCAGTTTTAATTTACAATACAGTAAATATACATAGAGATAACCCACATAAACAAAAGTTCTCTGAGGTCTTGAATAATTTTAAAGAGAAAAAGAGGATCCTGAGCCTAAAAATCTTGAGAATCGCTCTACTATACTAAAGACAAGGGTACATTCTTGATGACACATATTGTAAAATAGACAATGTTCTTGATTCTTCTTTATCCAGAGAGTCTTGTAAAGCCTTCCTCCTTTTATAGAGGAGGAAGCTGAGACCTGCGAGATGAGTGATTTGCCCACAGGTCACGGGCTAGCTAACTGAAGGTCTAGGAACAGAACCAATGTAGTATAACTGCCACTAAACAAACATTTGCCTCTCCCACTTTGTTAGAACAGGAGCTCACAAAAATCTTGTCAGTAATAAAATGAAACCAAAAGAAAAAACCAAGCAGTCTATAAGGAAGCTCAGAGATCAAATAATAGATAGCATTCTTTGACAACAGAAATCAGAATTTCCAGAACAGCAAGCTATTTTCAACACTCATGTAATGCATACTCTTTGGTTTCATCAAGTCGCATTAAAAAATTAAGTTCAAATAAAAAAAAATGCCTGAAACACAAGTCAAATTTATATCTGTCTCTTGGACATCTTCTAAATGTCTCAGGGGCTGGCCCTGTGGCTTAGCAGCTGAGTGCGCGCGCTCCGCTGCTGGCGGCCCAAGTTCGGATCCCAGGCACACACCGACGCACTGCTTGTCTGGCCATGCTGAGGCGGCGTCCCACATACAGCAACTAGAAGGATGTGCAACTATGACATACAGCTATCTGCTGGGGCTTTGGGGAGAAAAAGGGGAAAAAAAAGGAGGAGGATTGGCAATAGATGTTAGCTCAGGGCCCATCTTCCTCAGCAAAAAGAGGAGGATTGGCATGGATGTTAGCTCAGGGCTCATCTTCCTTACAATCAATCAATCAATCAATCAATCAATCAATCAATGTATGTTTCAAATTTAAGAATGTTATAAACCTCAAAAATTAACCTTTCTAAATGAAGTGTGGTTTCCTGGATTAGATTCTGGAAGAAAAAAAGGACATTAGTGGGAAACTGCTGAAATCCAAAAATAATTTGTAGTTTAGTACTAGTATTATATACAACTTATTGATTGTATAAATTCCTGGTTTTGACAAATATAACACGATTATATAAGATATTAACATTAGGGGAAGCTGAATGAAAGGTACTGAAGAACTCAATCTTTGCAATTCTTCTATAAATCTAATTTGATTGTATTTCAAATAAAAAGTTTTTAGAAATTAACCTTTGAGCTAAAAACGTTTCACAGGTAAGAAGAGACACATAAAGTGAAGAGAAACCCTGTCATATCCATTCTATTCATTACAGGTCAGAGAGGAAAACCAATAGTGAAACATTGCGCAATGTAAGGCATCACAACAGCAGCCTTTTTTTTTATTTTTTAAGGAAAAAGAAAAACTGGTTATATATCCTTAAAATGAAATCTTTGATAATTCATTAATAACCTTGCTTTATTCAGAACATTTAAATAATTATTTTTTAAATTTCTAAACGTTATAGAGCAGAACATGTGTTAAGCCAAGGATCTGTGTTTTACAAACATAATCCCTCACTTAAGATATAATCATTTGAACTTTAATTTGAATGATGAAAAGACTATATTTCAAAAGTTTAAATGTACTATGTTTAACATTAACCATTATAAAGTCATACTAAAAGCAATCAACATTCTATTTTGTATACAAGGTTTAAGTTTTAAAAATCCATTCATTTCATACTCATAGATTTTTCAAGGTGTGATGTAGTCAGGATTGTTGCCAACTTGTTGACTCTCTTCTCATCAAGAGGTGGGTCTAATTCCCGTCCTCTATTCTGGACTAGCCTATGACTGCCTTTACCAATACAGTATTGCAGAAGTGATGCTAAGTCAGTTTCAGCACAGATTTTGAAACAACTGGCTGCTTCCTCGTTGGTGTCTCGGAACCCTGAGTGAAGCTTGAAAGAAGTCTAACCACCCTGCTACAGAGACTATGTGGAGAGACCCTGAGTCTCCACAAGGAGGAGTGGGGCTCGGCTGAGCCCAATCTTTCGGAATCTCTGCCAAGATGCCAGACCCGTGAATGAAGACACCCGAGGCCCTCCGGAACAGCCCAACTGTCTGATCAACACCAACAAGGATCCCTGGTCAACGCCACATGGAGAAAAATTGGCCCCCCCCAGCCTCACTCAATGTCTTAATAAGACAGCTGCTGTTTCAAGCCATTAAATTTTGGATAGTTTGTTATACAACTAAACAACCATAGATAATTAGACTTATGGTAATACTCAATTGTTCTCAGCCTAGAAATGCAGATCCCCATGAAGAAGAGTCAAAGCATATACCAAACACTCTTTATTACTTCCTCTGTCTTCCCATTACAAGTTAGATAGGTAAAACACATATGTTAGATAGGAAAGCCTCAAAATTTTCCAGTTAAAAGCTATCTCATACTCCCCCTTTAAAGTCCCTGCACTGTAGCCCTTCCTTCCACCTTTGTTTCTGGCATTCCTGGAAGCTTGTCCCTGGGTATCCTGGCACTAGCTTGTTATCTGGAACTCTTAAGAGTCTCCATTGTTAACATAACAAATATTTGGTTTCCTTAACTAGAAATTCTTCTTGGTATAAATGTTTTTTTTTCCTGAATGGTAAGACACAGCCCATGTTCCCAGACTTCTGTGTTACTTCAACATATTAACATGATCAAGCCCTTATTTTGCTAGAACTTTTTTCAGGATTGGGAAGCAGAGTTTGTTTTTTTTATCTTGTACAACACCCACCTATATGATACAAAAATGCTCACATCTAAGAACAACGGATTTGTAAAAAAGTGGATAAAACGCAGTAAAATATAAACTCTCTTACCCAAAACACAATATATGTTCAGATAGAGCAGCTCACCCTTCTTTTATCAGATGATAATTCCATTACAACTGAGCCATACATGCAGCTGTGACTCCATAGTACAATCACAGAGTGATATCAGATTTAAAATGCAGGGCCCCAACATGAATGATGATTTTTACTTTCATCTCTCAAACACTTGGGGGGGGGTCAAAGAAATTAGTCCCTCCCTCTCTTCCTTCCTTCGTAATTGAAAAATTCCACTGAAAAGCCATTGGGGTCCCTTCCTCTTCCTCAATACTTGTTAGAGATGGACAGCAGGCTCGGGGCTGAGCAAGGTGGTTATCTGATGGGGTTGGAGGTTAAGCCAAACAAGTATCTGGGCAAGGATGGCTGCTGAGGAAGCAGTGGCCAGGCAGAGTTGGGGGATTAGTTACACAGAGAGGGATTAAGCAATAAGTAAATATATTGAGAAAAATAGGAGCCAGGTTTCTCCTGTTAGAGAAGGGAGTTACAAATGTGAAAAAGGAGAAAACAAGAATGAACCCCATGGACACGGAGGTACTGGTGTGAGTACATGATTTAATATGTTTAGATAGATATAGGTGCATATACACACACACCCAGACTCTCTAGATCAGCCCACTGAGAAGGCATGGGAGCAGTGACTCCTTGAAAGCTATGACCACACCTAGTGCCCAGACCTTTGGTTTCTAAATATCATTCTCCACTCCTTAGAAAACAGTCTGATTCAAGGCTGACATAGGCAAGTAAAAGACCTGAAATAATTTTTTGTACCAAAAAGGAAAGGAGTGCTCAAAGAATGATGGAGACCTTGCAAAAGAACACAGGAGCAAGTCTAAAGGCACTCCTATTGGTCAAATCTGGGAGAATGTGAGCATCAAAATCAATGAAAGTATTGGATTGTAACCCCCTGAGAGGAACCCTTGAGTCCATGTTAATGTAAATATATAAAGGAATAAATAAATAGAAGAGAAAGTACTTCCTTATGGTAAAATGCCAACTAATAAATGTAGAGGAATAACTGAACTGGAAACAACCATCATAATTACAACTGATTCAGTCGAGAATCATCTGTGATGTGAAAATGAGTGGGTAAAAGAGGAGGAATGGGATACTTACAAGGTCTCAGAATATCTCCACACAAAATAGGTATGCATTACAAAGGATAAAAGAGAAACTTTATAGCAGAAACACCTGGCAGTTTCCACCTTAACCAAGCTATTGAAATTAATTTCACCAGTAGTGGAATAAATTGACATCATGTAGCACTTGAAAGGATGCAACAAACACAAATGCAGCATCACTTCTGTGTTTTTCCTGCCAAAAATACTCAACCTGAATCTAATAAAGAGAAAGCATCAGACAAGCCCAAATTCAGGGACATTGTACAAAATACTCAGCTTAGTCTCTTTGAAGGAGACAAACAACATGTTAACAAAACAATGAATAATCTGGATTGGATTATTTTGCTCTAAAGGACAATACTGGGACAACTGACAAAATCTGAATGGAGTCTGTCGATTAGATGGCCATACTGCATCTAATTTCCTGATGTTGATAGTTGTGCTGTGATTACATAGCAAAGGGTACTTGTTCGTAGGTCATAAGCACTAAAGCATTCAGGGGTAATAAGTCTCATGTTTTTAACCCACTCACAAATCGTTCAGTTAGAGAGAAAAAAAATAATGATAAAGCCTATGTGGTAAAATCTTAACAATTGCATCTGCGGGTGAAGAGTATACAAGAGTTCTTTGTATTCATCTTGCAACTCTTCTGTAAGTTGGAAATTATTCCAAAATACAAAGTTCAAGAAAATATCTCATCCTCTCTCACTTGAGGCACCCCAAAAGTTCCAGGCCTCTTTCACTCTTCCACTCAATTGAACTCCTGGTCACTCTGCATCTTGGTCCCACAGTGCCTTCTTCCCACCCCTGCTTGGCTCTCGGTCTTTTTGTCTTTTCTTCAGGGATCAGGGAGAGGGGGAAATGTGAAGATAAAGGAGGAGAAGGTTGTGAATGCCCTACAGATCGGCTGTCTGTATCCTATCATACAACATAACACAGGATTCCACTGAAAGTCTGGGTTTTATGACACATTGTAACTTTTCCTCTTAACACAAAAGCCCCCACAAAGTGATACAAGAAACATTTCACTAAAGTCATTTCAATATTTGTAACTATTCTTACTCTTTTTTTTAACGTTAAAATTCCTAAAAAAGAGTAGTTTTTCAAAATTGCAGTAGTCATGGGGCAAGGGGGTTGGTATGTCCTCCTGCTAAGAGTCTATTTTTCCTCAGCAATTCTCAGGGAATAGCCTAGAAAGTTAGGTTATCTCAGCTGAAAGATAAAGAGCCCCAGAGGCAGAGAGGCTGGAGACATATCTGAGTCCAGAGTGGTCAAGTGCGGACAGAAAAAGCCACTTTCTCAATCTTTATTTCCTTCTACTTACTTAAAACAAAATCCACAAATCAGAAGACCATGTTTCATTCGGTGGCCAACATAGTGATGTGACAATCAGGAAATGTTCCCTCTGCCTCTGCTAGCAACCCGAAGCACAAGGCAAAAACCAGCTGGGGCATCCCAGCAGCTGCCCTGTTGAGTGGGAATGAGCTCTCCAGTTTACAAGCCCCCCCAGGCCCTGTGGTCTTTAACTCTGCCCGGTCCACACAGGCATCCGAGTTGCACTCCCACATTAACACAGACAGAAAAGCTAAAGGTGAGTGACCTCAAGTTTCCTGAGAGGTTTTGAGAATAGGATCAAAGGGACTACAGATCATAGAGGCTTCAGGGTGTTATCGTCTTGCTAGTGGCAGGATAGATACACATGAAACTCATAAATTACAAGCTAGTTTATATCAGCATGCTAGACGGAGAGACAGTTCACAAAGCTTGGGATCACAGAATAGGTAACATGACGAGGTATTGGAGAATCTACAAGAAAGAGATACTCTTCTGGAGCAGAACTGGAGCAGAAGATGGACGGACATTAGGCAGCTATAAGGGAGGTGGGGGTGCAAGTGAAGGGGCCGTGAAAAGAGGATGTCCACAAGGCATATTCGTGATCTGCTTTTCTTCCCACCTTCTCTCCTCTCCACTTCTCTATAGTGACCAAGGTGAGCATTTTGTGCAAGTGATATGTACCTTAAGGAAGCTCATAATCTAAAACATTTCCCAATAGGAATAAAAGAAAAGCAGAAGGATGCACTCTTAGGGCACACAAATCTACAACAATTGCTTTAATTATCACTTTGTTTTGTAAAAATAATACTGCATTATTATCTATAATATTTGGCACAACGCTCTCTCCTAAATTCACAGCACAGCTCACCATGATAGGTGTTCAACTATTTGAATAGTGTTCATCACATCTAAGTTCTGCTTCAAGTTACTGATTTGAGGGGAGCATTTCTGCCCTGGCCCTAATACACCACAAACAAAGGAATATTTGGGGGATACCTTTTTCCTCCAAATAAAAGCAGCTTTTTAAAACATAACAGTAAATGTTAAAGTAATAGCACAGTAGTTGCTAAAATTTGCTACAGAAGTTCCAATGCATAGGGATTTTCAACCAATACAAAAGACGGTAGATATTTCTTTTCACCAGGTAAAGCAGCCCCACGATGTAGGTGAACCATAAACACTGTTTACAATTCACTCAGCCTGCCATAAAATTATGTGATTTTTGATGAATTTTTTTTAGTTTGGGGGGAATTCCAAATTTAAAAGATAAAGTGAGGCTTTGTTAATATTTTATTAATATTTCAAAGTCACATAAGTCAGAATCACGTAAAATAATAAAATTGATAATACTAACATTTATTGACACATATTAGTACTTTACATATACTAACTCACTTAATCCTCAAAGCAGCCCTATGAGTTGGAGATGATGATAATAATAGTAAATACTGAGTATTTGCCATCTGCCAGGCACTGTCCTAAGAGCACTGCATCTTTCCATAAAAGTGAAACTCACTTAATCTTCATATCAGCTCAAGGAAATAGGTGTTATTATTTTCCTCATTTTTGAGAAGAGATAATTGGACCCAATCTTCCCAAGAGCAGACAGACAGAAAATGGCAAAGCCAGGATTAAAACCTAGGTGTCTAGCTCTAGAATCTGTTCCAAAGTGCTCTCATGCTGTACTGAGAAAGCTACAGAATGGGTCTGAGGCCAGAGTTCTCTCAAAACTCCTAGGGAGAGTGCTCTTAAAATCTCTGTCAGAGCCAAAGGATCCACCTGGGTTAACCACAGATTTTAAAGCTCCTTAAAGTGACATGGCCAGAAATCTAAGTTGGTTCTACTTGGGAAGATACCATGGATGGTCCTTGGAGGGGCTGTCTGATCTTACTGAACCCAGCAGACCTTTAGGGTTGCTGTACTGGTGAGCTAGACTGCTTTTGAGAACCAAGTAGGCTCCTCCCCACAGCTCATTAATGGGGCCCAGTTTGATGGCTTATCCATCCATTATAAAACACACACGTGTTTTTATCTTCCAGTACTTGATAATTTACCACTGCCCAAGAGTCTGCTCAGCCTGCCTGAGGAAGAGACACCCATTAAAAGACAAAGAAAAATTACAACCCATGGTCACCACTAAGAACATTCAGCGTCCTGAAAGATCAAACAGATATCATAAGTAAAAATATCAGAGACATGGAAGACATAACCAGAAGACAGAAGATGCAGAAAATAGGTTTTCCTGGAGGAAAAATAGTAACAAATGGAGAAGAAATAATTGGAAGGGAAGAAGGGAGGGGACAAAACAAAAGAAAACCTCCCAGAGCTGAAAGAAGGGATAATTTTTTAGACTGAAAGGGCTCACAGCTAGCTCAGGCGCCATTAAAAAGGAAAAAAAGACACATGCCTAAGCTTGTGAGATATTTAAACCGAGAACGGAAGGCATCTGCAACCATATATCTTAATATGTGCATTAACATGACTTTACTATTCAACTGTCTGCATTAATATGACTTACTATTTCAGGAAACTCTCACCCTGGAAGATGAATTACAAATACTTTTGTTTGTTTCAGGAACTTTACAAAAAAAAACCATTTATCTGAACAATAGACAGCTCCACTATCCTAACTAAAGTAAATACCCTCTGCTCAGCCCACCAGTCTTAAATCATTTTATCAAAAACTTTGTCTAATTCCATGTCCTTGCACTGAACAACCTGCCTCAAACCAGACCCTAACAGACCTCATAAATTCCCCATCTCTGTCCTCCCTCCTCAGAAACACTTAGTCAATGTCATGGTCTCCCTTACTGCAGTAAGCAACAAACTTGCCTTGGCTTTATCTACAGGTTATTCTGCAATCTTTTCAGAGTCAGCAGTCAGAGACTCTAAAGATTAAGAGGAAATAATATAGTCATTCAAACAAATTGAACAGAGAAGTTACAGAGGAAAAAGAATCAGATTAGCATCAGATTTCTCGACCGCGACATTGGAAACTAGAGCACAATTAATGACTACTAAGAGAAGTCAAGATATTCTTCACCTGTCAGAGCAGACAAAAATCCTCTTTTGAACACACAAGAACTAAGAAACTATTTAACCAATAAACCCAACCTGAGAAAATCTTTGAGGATGTGTTCTAACTGGACAGAGATCTCAAGATATGGAAGACAAAGAGGGAAAAGTAGCACAATGTAACTAGATGAAGCTAATATGACTAGGAATTTATAATTTAAATGTTTATTAAGGAAAAGAGACAGACAATAAGAAAAAACTTAATAGACGAGAACAAAAAATTCTAAACTAAGTAAAATCCAAGGGGAGGAATATTATTTTTATATATTAATATAGAATTTAATTATAGCTGCTCTGAAAGTATCCAGTGGGAAAGTAACCACGAATAGGATGGAAAAGCAGAGAACTTCCATGTTAATGATGACATGAGTAGAGAACTGAAGAGAAATTCAACCATGTAGCAAAAGAAAAGAAGAGAAGAGTGAATAACAAAGTATACTAAACGATAAATAAAAAACAGATGTTAACTAAGACTTACTGTGGTGATCATTTAGCAATGTATACAAATATCGAATCATTATGTTGCACACCTGAAATTAACGTTATGTCAATTATATCTCAATAACAAAAGAAAAATCAGCAGGAAAAAACAGATGGAAAGAATAAAAACAAATGTAGCATTTATGATGATAAATGTGAGTGGTGGAGGAGTTACAACAATCTTTTTGAAAAGTACTTGGAGAGTAGCTACTACACATACCCTCAAAATGAGCTATCTCACTTTGGGGAATCTAAAAAGCACCAGCTATACAGCCAAAGATGTTTCTTTGCAGCAATATTGGACAGTGGCGAAATAAAATCCCCCAACTTGCATGGCCATCAATAGAAGAATTATTGAATAAACTATTGTGTCATTGTCATGCAAACTATGAGAAATTATGCAACAATTAATAAGAGTTGGATAAATATGTGTTGAGTTGAAGTGATGTCCATAAGATATTTTAGTTACAAAAGCGGAGCGGTGTCATAAATGAGTGATGAGGAACTATTAACTTGTTCTTTATGCATCTCTCTATACATTTTTTTTTTGTTTACTACAACAGCATGTTTTACTTTTGCAATTTCAAATTTCAGAAACATCTAAAACATAAAAAGTGGTGGGGAGGTCACTCCAAGGCAGGAGAACAGCACAGACCAATGTTCAGAGGCAGCTGAAGGCGAGTGGGGGACCTGGGTTTTATCCAGCTCTGCTCCTGACTCACTGTGTAACTTCACGTGGGCTGCTTAACCCCTCATGGTCTCACTTTCTTCATTTATGAAATGGGATAACTGAACTTCATCAAACAGAGCCCTCTCAGTTTCACAGTAAAGGCAATAACCGTTTCCCCCACTCCGGGGATATCACTGGCTAAGCAGTAAGTCAAAATAATTTTGAGTAGAAAATGTTTCTTTTCATCTCAAATTTCTGAAAAGATATAAAAAGGAAAGACTTACCTCTAGAATCAAAGTTTTACAGATGGGCTGTGGTCCTTGCAAAGCTTTCTGAACTCACCGGGCCTCTGAAGACAGGGTCTTGTTCCAGTGCCCTGCTATTTCATTTACTGTTCCTCACTTCAGCACTCCTGACAGAATGCGACGGACAGCAGTTCATGATGCAAAAGGCTAGTGCGCTCCTCAACTCACTCACTGTTTTCACTCCTACTTACTGTATTCTCTTCCTTGCTCTCCACTTTTAAGAACCAACCAAATGACTAAAGTCACTTACACACATACACCATGTAAGTTCTACATTCAACCAAAAATCTTCAGAGGCAATAGAGCACTAACAGTCATCACAGAATCAAGTATTTAACCAATCACTCAATAAGCATTCACTGAGTGCATACCATACACTGTGCTAGAGACTTGCAATACTGCGTTTAACCCTCAAGGCGATTGTGTCAGACAAGACAAAGTAGCCTTAATTTTACAAATGGGGAAACTAAGGCTCAGGAGTCAGCTGAGTGACTTGCCAAAGCCACAGAGCCAGTTAAGTGTTGAAGCCCAGATGTGCACCCTGGGCTCTCATGCTCATGGTCCTTTCTGAACGTGATGTGAAAATGCACGAGAGTAGATAGTATTTCAGGCTAGAATAATTAGAAAAGGCTTCCTTAAACAAAAGAAATTCAACATATTATGGAGTCAAGAAAACTTTTAAAAGAAAGAATTCTCCATGTTTAAATTCAGTGATTCTAAGAAATAAGTATCTTCTAAAGCTACTTTTTTTTTTTTTGCAGGGGAAGATTTGCCCTAAGCTAACATCTGTTGCCCATCATCCTCCGTTTTTCTTCCTCCCTCCCATCCCCCAAAGCCTCAGTACACACATAGTTGTGCATAGTTGTAAGTCCTTCTAGTTCTTCTACGTAAGCCGCCACCACAGCATGGCTACCAACAGATGAGTGGTGTTTCTGCACCCAGGAACCAAACCAGGGCTGCCAAAGCAGAAATGGCCAAACTTTAACTGCTAGGCCATCAGGGCTGGCTCTAAAGCTACTTTTAAGGATGTAAAATGTCAAAACTACATGTACCTACTCAGTAAGACATTTCTTTCTGTTGTAATGAGAATTGCAAACTACGAACTTGAGCCATAAATAGAGGCACCTTGAATATAGAAAATAATCAATAACTACTCCTGAAAAACAGAAAGAAAGAAAATGAGAGCAGGCAAGCACTGGATTCACAATGGGGTTTGGTTGTCCAGTCAACTGACTCTTCACGTTCACTGTAGTTCTACAAGTTCTCATTACCTGCTGTCTCCATTATCAATTTATTTTGTCTCCAGTTCATATCTTCATTTTATTTCTAATATTTAGGCAAGTTATAATCCTTTAAAAAGATGCTGTAAAATATTAGGGGGGAAGATTCTATAAATCCAAATAATCTTAGTTTGATTCTGACTTTCCCAAAGAAATAATATTATGAATAAACAGTTGTAGTCCTGAGCAGAAAAGGGCTGTATATCTGATAACCATGTTTTAATAGTTAGATCTAAACTCAGGTTTTTAAAAAAATCAAGTGATTCTGGATATTTTCATATAAGTATTGAAATAGATCTAACCTAAGAAATTTGCCCCAAAGTCAATTAATAACTAGAGTGGAGAACAGAATCCACTTCTCCGAACTGCTCAGTTTTTCATGCTCACTGATTCAAAATGTCATTCACCCTCTTACACTGCTGGTGGGAACGTAAACTGGCGGAGCCACTATGGAAAACAGTACGGAGATTCCTCAAAAAATTAAGAATAGAAGTACCATACGATCCAGATATTCCACTTCTGCATATTTATCCAAAGAACACAAAAACACTACTTCAAAAAGATATCTGCACCCTTATGTTCACAACAGCATTATTCACAACAGCCAAGACTTGGAAACAACCTAAGTTCCCATCAACAGATGAATGGATAAAGATGTGGTATATTATACACAACAGAATACTATTCAGCCATAAAAAAAAAAAGATGAAACCTTGCCATTTGTGACAACATGGATGGACCTTGAGGGCATTATGCTAAGCGAACTAAGATAGAGAAAGCCAAATACCGTATGATTTCACTCACATGTGCAAGATACAAAAAAAAAAAAACCAACCCCCCTGCCCCCAAAAACACAGATATAGAGAACAGACTGGTGGTTACCAGAGGGGAAGGGGGAAGGGGGAAGGTCAGAAGAAGTAAAAGGGCATATGCGTATGATGACAGATGGTAATTATACTTTGGGTGGTGAACACGATGTAATCTACACAGAAATTGAAATATAATGATGTACACCTGAAATTTATATAATGCTATAAACCAATGTTACTTCAATCAAAAAAAAAAAGAGAGAGGGGGCAGGCCCCATGGCTTAGCGGTTAAGCGCACGCGCTCCGCTACTGGCGGCCCGGGTTCAGAAACCGGGTGCGCACTGACACACCACTTGTCCAGCCATGCTGAGACAGCGTCCCACATACAGCAACTAGAAGGATGTGCAACTATGACATACAGCTATCTACCGGGGCTTTGGGGAGAAAAAGGGAAAAAATGGAGGAGGATTGGCAATGGATGTTAGCTCAGGGCTGGTCTTCCTCAGCAAAAAGAGGAGGATTGGCATGGATGTTAGCTCAGGGCTGATCTTCCTCAGCAAAAAGAGGAGGATTGGCATGGATGTTAGCTCAAGGCTGATCTTCCTCAAAAAAAAATAATAATAATAATAAAGCTTTAAAAAAATAAAAGAGAGAGAGAGGAACAGGAGTTAGCTGAGAAATAGATTGTGACAATCCTTAGAAGACTCTATAATGTCATCACACCATATACTGTCATAGCTTGTCATCCTGTGCATTATACATTAACCAGTTTTCAATGTGACATCTTCACATGTGGAATAATCTGAGATTTTTAGCCAGTATCATTAAAAAGTATGTTTCCCTTTAACATCAATTCAGGCAACTTTTTGTTGTTCCAGTGGCTAATTATCTAATTGTTGACTTATTCAAGCTTCTTATTTCTCCTGTTTCATCCTCGTTTTACTTGATTTTTAAATGGACAGTTCTAGTGGAACAAGGGAAGAAAGATGGAAGTGACGGTCTTTATTCTAAAATTGTTACCTATTTGCTTATACAGAAGTTGGTGGAGAAGAAGTTTTAAAAGATTTGGCCAAGAAATATATACATATAATAATTAAATAAATAAAATGTCATTCAGGTTAACACTTTGTAAGTAATCAATATATCCCTAAAAAGTTGCAAGAAAATCAAATTTAAATCATTCAAACTACATTGTACCATTGACTTACTTTTTCCTCAAGTAGCAAAGCACCTAATAAATCTTCTCAATTCTTTGGATTTTTTAATGAAATAGTTAATACATTAGAAGGAAATACAAACATATTAGAAAAATTTATAATTTAAAGTCTATACAGGGGCTGGCCCCGTGGCCTAGTGGTTAAGTTCAGTGTGCTCCACTTCAGAGGTCTGGGTTTGGTTCCCAGGTGCGGATCTATACCACTCGTCGGTGGCCATGCTGAGGCGGTGACCCACATACAAAATAGAGGAAGATTGGCACAGACGTTAGCTCAGGGAGAATCTTCCTCAAGCAAAAAGAGGAGGATTGGCAACAGATGTTAGCTCAGGGTGAATCTTACTCACCAAAAAAATAAAATAAAAAAGTCTATACAATGAATTATTTTTATAATGTGAATTACCAACTCCTAAATCACAGGTTTTGAAAAACTTTGATTTTTCTGTGGCACTAATTAAACAAAGTTCATCCAGTCTCCATTCTAAGGGAGTTTAACCAAAATGTACAGTGAAATGTTGACAAGGGCCAAGAGGTACAGCCTTTGTTTCAAGCAACTTGAACAATGTGCATTTAACCAGCCCTACCCTCTGAGAGCTATGCTGTCCAGCACAGCAGCCACTAGCCACATGTGACTACCAAGTCCTTGAAATGTGTCTGGTCCAAATTGATACGTGCTGTACATGTAAAATACACACTGGATTTTGAAGGCAACATAAAAAACTTTTATATTGATTTTTTATGCAGATTACATGGTGAAATAATATTTTAGATATACTGAGTTAAAATGTTTTAAAATTACTTTTTTTTTCCTTTTTTTAATGTGGCTACTGGAAAATTAAAAACTGTCTATGTAGTTCACATTGTATTTTTATTGGACAGCACTATACTGAGGCTTTTCTTGCCTCAAGGAACACAACTGCTGATAGCTGGTTGCCTAGTTTGGAAAAAGAGTTCTGATAGCCCTGATCGATTACTAATTCTTTTATTACAGACTCTCCCTATCTAGTGCTGCCTCTGCTCTTAAGTAGCTGGGTGACCCGGAACTGCCACTTAACCTCTCTGGCCCTAAATCCCCATCTGTAAACCTAGAGAACATCCAATACCAAGGCATCATTTTAAACAATGAAGACACTGAGACCACATTTCCTGCCTTCTGGTTCATTGCTCTTTTCGCTGCACAACTACACCACACCCTCTTCCTGATTTTATCTGTTCAGTGACCCGACAATACATCTCTAATCCTAGAGACTGCCCTGAAAATATGTGTCACTCTTTACAGGAAAAGGAGAGTGTGGATGGATCTGAGCAAACCTATCCCACCGTGGGGGAAACACATTCAGCGCCTCTGCCCCCTCCTCAGCTGAAGGTAACAGGACTTTCCCATAGTAGGTGGCCCACAGGGTTATTTGCAATATCAAAGGGAGGCAGAGTACTGGGCATCTTCACAGTTCTACACCAGGCTGTGTGACCTAAGGCAAGCCTGCTGAATTATGTTCAAACTTGGTTTCCTTATTTGCAAAACACATTAATAATACCTACCCAATCCACATCACAGGCTGGCTTGGAAGATCAAATAAAACATATGTAGAAGCTCTCTTTAAAAGCACAAAGCCCCACATACATGGTTACAGTCTTATTCCTATCATCAAATGCTAGCCAGCGCACAATCACAGCATGTTTTGCACTAACCAGGCTCTGCAGCACCGAACAATAAGGGCGTATTTTTATAATTTGCTAAATTCATTTCTTTAGGGGAAAAAAATAAGAGTAGATGTAGATTTCATATTTTTTAAGTTTAAAAAAAACCCAGCAAGATGCAGAGTAAGAGACAGCTTACATTCATCCCGCATTATTATGCACCAGGCATTGTTCTACATTCTTATCAGATTCGATCAGAACAACTTGTTACAGATGAGGAAACTGAGGCACAGAGAGTAACTAGCTCAATGCCTTAAATGTGGTAAGAAGAAAATACCAGATTTGAACCCAGGTCACCTGGCTATGCAGCCCATGCTCGCAACTATGCTGTCCTGCTTCTAATGTGCAGAGTACACTCCCTGTGTACAAATAAGAAAGGATAATACTTTCGGGTCTGTGTATCAATATATGGTAACATATACATATTTTATATAGATTTGGAAGAAATTATTAACAGTGATTACCTTTGAAGAGAGCAGTTAGGATGGGGTGTGGACAGGGCGAGAGGCTTTTATTCTTCATTTTATAAACTTCTGTACTGGTTCAATTTTCTGACCTTGTGCATCTTGTTTACATGAACAGACTATTTTAAGTAAGGAAAGGCATCTTTCAACATACTAAGAAGCTACTTTTCCATTCTTGTAAATCATTAAACCAACCCGGTAGGAAAGCCATGGACTCTGTGTCAAGCAAACCCAAACCCAAATTCCAGTTCCCACTACTTAAATGTGAATTTGGAAAAGTTCCTTAACTCTCTGTGCCCAGCTCCTTATAAAAGGAAAAAAAACTCCACCTTCCTCACAGGTTGGTTGTGAAGACGGATGCATGCCAAGAACCTGGTCCCAAACTGGTGTCCTGCCATCACTCAAAAACATTACTTCCACTCTACCCCCCGATAACTACTCAGATCTGCTAGTTTACACATAAACCAATGGACAAGTGTTGATCTGCTCTGCCAAACGGCCCCAAACTGGTGGTTAGCCTCCACTTCCTGGTTTTCTTGTTTATAATGGGCAGTGGGCACACGCCCTCCGAGATATCCCAGCACTAGAGAAGTGAGGATTCTCTGGGGTTTCAGAGGGCTGGCATGTCCTGCTTCCCACTGGGATGTTGAACCAAAATAGTGAGCATCAGAGGCCAGAGCAGCTGAGGGCATCAGGCTAGGGCTGCCTCAGCGGAGCCCCCTGGGTCCTGCTGCTGCACCCCAACGCATCTGTGAGCAAAGCTGTCAGCCTCACTCTGGCACTGGGTCAACAGATCCTCACAAGCACAGCCAGTGGAGGTGGGAGGCAAGGAGTCTCGTCTCAGCTGCTGGGAGGAAGCACCCACCAGTTCCCCAACCAACATGGGCTGCAGCAGCAGCCAGGGAGTTACTAACCCAACACAGGATATGCTCTCCATGGCACCCACAGGGTGCCCGCTTCTGCTCACATGTGAGAACCACCTGGGCTGCTCTTTCAAAATACTGATCCCTCAGTTCCCACCCTGTGTTGCCCAGGTGATTGCCAAGGGCAGCCAGGCATCAGAATCACAGTAAGTAGTTCTTATTAAGGAACAGGACTGCTACCGAGCAGCTTCCCTCCAAAACAGGTGAACTGGGAATGGAAACAGAAGGAACCTAAAGGATCTGGTCTGTGAGATCAAGAAGGAAAGCAAAGGGCATTTGTAACCTCCACCTCTGACTTCAAGGAGGTAAGTACAACATTATGGAAGTCCTGCCTCTGAAGTTCCAATTCCAAAATCCTAAGAAGGATAGGGAGAAGAGTAAAACAGTCTTTTTGTTTTTAGTTCTCTATTCCAAACTATCTTGTCAACTTTCTTTATTCTACCCTTTAACCAGTCTTGCTGAAACACAGCCTTAGGTGGTGTAGTACTACTTCTGTTATTTGGAGTCATTACCTAGCTTGGGGACCACCCACAACCTTGACTCCTCTTTTGTCTTTGTCACTGCCTGTTTCAGAGCGTGAAAAGGTCTGCCACGAAATAGTTGCTTATTGGTTTTCATTTTTAAAAGACTGTAATAAAACTCTGGGCTAAATGAGATGTATGGCACTGATGCTCTTGAAAGATACCCTTAAACCCTCTCGGGAGTCACTCTTCCACTTCCCAATCTAGGCACACCTCCCCTTTTTCCATCTCTGGTTTTCTTTCTTTTCCCTGTTCCTTTCTGCATTCTTTCTTTCTTTCTGCATTTGACTGACATCCCCAAGTTATATTTTATGCCCCACTGATGGTAACCTGTTATTCTGAGAACGGTACAGTCAAAATTAGGAATTGAAAATATACATAGATATGGTGGAACTATGGCTTTTTAAAAATCTACTGTACTTTCCAAAAAGCACGTTGTTATTTTCGTAGTTTTGCTTATGTACTTTGTGGCTATTTACAAATAGTAAAAGGCTTTCTCCCTTTACTATTTTAAAAGCAACGCAACATATCCATCAAGAGATCATGGCGTCCAAGGTTTGGAGAAAGGTTCTTCAGAGACTCAGATCATACACACCACGTGGTGTAGGGAGAACAGGGAGACGGCGGGTATTGATATTTAAGTGTAACTTGTAGTTTTTCTCAATACTGTAGAGTCCCCAATGCCTGTGATTTCAGTGGCTACTGAAATCATTAGTAGCCACTTTGGTGACCAATAGCTCAGTAACTGCAGGACTATTTTTTTCTCCGTCAGTTTAACATGGAGGCAACCCCCAAAGGGCTTAGAGTGCATCCGTTTAGGAACACGCCTCTGGCTACGGAGCTGCATCCCCGAGCAGGTTTCATTTCTCAGGCAAGACCCCTAATTCCTCCTGGTTCCGTTGGGCCCTCCCCTCTAGGAATATACTGAGTGGGGAGATGTCAAGAAGCGGGGGAGGGAAAATGGCAGGAATGTGCATGTCAGTGCTGCTGGCCCTACCAGCCAATTAAGGAGATGCACTGCTGGTCTCCACGGGAAGCTGCAGCCAGCCCCAGATGGAAGTATAATGGTTGTGACACCAGGCCCCAGGAGATGGAGTGTTGATGAATATTAAACACACACACACACACACACACACACACAGACACAGACACAGACACAGAGACAAAGCAGAGATAATCCAGGATGCTCTGTTTGCAGCTACTATTCTCAGAAATGGACAGCTGGGCCACGAAAAGAGACTGTGTCTTCCCAAAACGGCTTGACTTCCTCTGGTCCTCTTTTCTTTCCTCACACTCTCCTCCTTACACATTATACGAGTCTCTCTCTCTTTCCCTGACTGCTACATACTGACAGCAAATCTGATGCCACTCTTTCCAGAACACATGTCACCAGCTCTCCTTTTGCATAAATGCTTCTCTGGCAACCTTGCTGTCTGCCAGGGCCTCTGATTAGCCAGGAGGGATATCACATTGAATTATTCCATGTTCAAACTCGATGTTGTTACCATCAGATTCCTCTGTAAATAAACAGAAACAGCTTACTCAGCACCCATTTCAGGTCGCCTCAAGGTCTGCAATGCGTGATTAACAGTGAGATGAAGAAAATGAAAAGTAAAGGAGTCTGGGTGTTTTCATAGACATCCCACTGTGCGAAGCCAAACATTAAACTTTGATAGAGAAAAGAGCTGCAAAAAACATTCGTGACAAACAACTTTAGGAAACTTATTACCAAACCCTGGCCTAGAATGGGGTAAAATCTCACCCTGAACATCATTTTTACTTCCATTAAGTTAAAGTAGCATAAGAATAACCACTCTGTCAGTTAGAGCAAAGAAGCCAGGAGGCTTTGCATTGACCAGGCACCAGGAGCCCTGGACACAGGCTGCCTCGTTAGGATCCAGCCAAGGCTCTGCACAGAGTACACACAGGCAGGGAGAGCTCTCCATCACGGAAAGGCAAAACCAAAGGCACCTCCAGTAGAGTCTGAACCCACCCAAGCACCAAACTCACAGAGAGATGCAGTGTTAACGACCTTCCTTCTTGAGCAGTCAGAAATCTTTTCAGTCTTATAAGAAGAAGAATTAATCTACTGTCTTTTAACAGGAAAAGGTAAGCCTAATGTAGATTTATAAGCAGAAAATACCAGTACCTTTATTTATTTATTTTTTTGAAACCTAGTATTATTTGTTAACAGTTCTATAAAATCAAAGGAAATGAGGAGTATGGGAAAATCATTCAAACAGGTTTGGGTGCTTCTAGATGTTCAACTCCATTAACGGAGGCCGACGAATTGGTTTTTCCAGATGGTTAATTTCACCCAATCAGCCAGATATTGTGATGATGGAAACAAGATTTCTGGACACAGATCTGTCCAGGGCTCGCCATCTCCACCACCACCCATTCTAAGTCACCTAGACTACTGCAACTGCCGCCTCATTGGTCTTCCCTCATCCACCTTTGCTTCTGTCTCCACACAGCAGCCAGAGTGAGTATCTTAAGACATAAACTTGACTTTAACACCTTCTTATTTAAAATTCTTCAATGGAGTCCCACTATTACAAAGACAAAAACCAAATTTCCTTCACTTTGATCTCTACATCCTCCCCTATAACCTAGTCCTGATCAGTCACAGCTGATGTTTCTCTCTCCCTGCTCTTCAAGTCCAGCCACATCAGACTTTTTTTCCATTGATCCTTTGCACCTGCTATTTCCTTTGTCTAGAAACAGTACCCTCTCTCAGTCTCTCTTAATCCATCAGGTACCAGTCTTGAATGTCCTCAAAGGTGCATTTTCTAACTCCCTATACTAGGGAAGGAAAGGCTCCCTGGAGAAAATGAGTCTTAATAAATGAAGAGGATTTAGATGAGTAGAAAGAAAAGGGGACAGCCGTCCAGGTAAGAGGAAAACATGAGTGAAGACACATCGGGGGATTAGAAAGCAGACAACATTAGTAGTTCAAGAATTATGCAAAATCCAGAAACCACACATTTTAAGACCTAAAATGGATGGGAGTGGGGTAGTGGAAATCCTTGCATAATCCCACCAAAAGCAGAGTTTGGGATAGAATTTCCTCAACAATAGTAATATACTAAGAAGCT
Organism: Diceros bicornis minor; assembly: GCF_020826845.1. Lineage (NCBI taxonomy): Eukaryota > Metazoa > Chordata > Mammalia > Perissodactyla > Rhinocerotidae > Diceros > Diceros bicornis. Next base: position 35,047,683 of record NC_080740.1, read on the forward strand.
AAGTAACCAAAATAAACTGAAGGGCATAGTTGTCAATTATCTAGGGAATTGAGACTCTCTAGACTGTCACTTTGGAACATGCAGGTCAAAAAGCTTCAAAGTAGAATGACTCTCTTTCCTCTAAAGATATTTCTGTAGTAGTCACTAGAGCTGCTCACCCAATGGCCCCAAAGGCAGGACAGCACTTCCTGATCCCCTTGTGGTTAGGGGGGCCCTACGATTAGGGCTCACTACTGAGCTGGGCCAAATCTGGCCTGCCACCTAAGCTTTGATTGGAACAAAGGCACACCATTGTTTTACAGATTGTCTACGGCAGAGACCTCATGACCCAAAATATTTACTACCTGATCCTTTACAGAAAAAGTTTGCCAAACCTTGCTCTAGAAAGTCAGGCAACCTCCCTGTCTCTCCTGCGGTGCTCACAGTTGATCTCCAAAACTGTTAGTGCATTACCTAGCATGCAGCAGGCACTCAGCAACCATTTGTTAAATAAAAGAAAGTGAGAGGGAGGAGAAATTATGAATGGAAAGGAGGAAATGGATGCACGGGATGCTGGAGGGAAAACCAACATGCCTGGTGACTGGGTTTAGGAGCCAGGGACAACAGGAGGAATCACACAACAGAAGCATTTCAAATGCGGCTATGTTCCTCGAAGGGTGAGATTCTAATCATCAAACCATAAATACAAGTTCTGCACCAGGGCTGACTATCTTCCCGTGCATTACTTTAAAATGAAAGTGTCAGGCTCCTTGGCAAAGTCAGTCAATGCCTGACCGCACAGCCCCCATTAATAAACTGGCTTCCTTGTTATGGGACTAAAATATACGTTGGAGATTCTAAGTTTGGTAACCATAGATAACATGTTTAAATCTGAATGGCTAACAACAAAGTAACAAATAAATATATTTAAACAAATTTATAAATTTTAAATACATAAATTTCATAAGCAAATAGAAAACCTTAGACCTGATGGAGGAGATCCTTTAATGATTAGCAAATCTCACTCTCTGGGTTAACAAATGAGAAACTAGGGCCCAGATTGGTTAACCGCTCACACCAAGTCAGCTAGCTGGTTAAGAGGAGGAGGCTGGACAGAACCCAGAACTCTTGACCAGGGGCCCAGGGCTCTTCCCATGTATCAGTGCTTACAGCAGCATGAGAGATCCTGCCCACTTACAGCACTTTCAGTGAAGTGTTGGGACAGAAGCATGACTGCAGAGGACTGAGACAGCAAAGGAGGGAAACAAAGAACTGCCCAATGAGGAGCTCCAATGGGGATTTCTGGCCCTTACTTAACTTGACCTTTCGGTAGCACATGGTTCTCAAAATTTAGATGTATCACAATCAACTGGTGGCCTTGTTAAAACAGACGGCTGGCCCCACCCCCAGAGTTTCTAACTCAGTTGGTCTGGAGCGGGCCTAAGAATTTGCATTTTTAACAAGTTCCCAGGTGACTCTGATGCTGCAGGGAACCAGTGCTGTAGCATTTGACCAGGACCCATCCTGTGGCTTTCCTGACATCTCTCTAATCTGGGTCTTCACCTCCCTCTCAGGCCACTAGTTTGAAAAATTTGTCTATGAAAAGACAACAGGGAAATAGGGTGGTGGGTGATGCAAGTTCAAGGAAGACGAGGGAGACCTCAGCTTGCTCACATCAGAGGAAAGAGCCACTATGAGTGAGGGAGCAACAGAGGATGGGACAGGAAAGGATGGCAGGTGTCAGCACAAACAGAAGGGGACGGGATCTATCTAGACATTAATGATGAGCTCAGTGCTCTAGAGGTCATACAAGGAATAACTTTACAAGCGTGCCAGGATGAATGTCTCAAAATGAACGCTACCCACCTCAAAACAACTCCCGTGATTATTATGCTGTTTTGCTAACAGGGCAGACATGTCAAAATAGTTCAGTGCTTCCTCTAGAATTGCCTTCTGAGAATACAGCACATTCTTTAAATATCCTCAACATTTGTAAATTGCTATTTGAGGGTGCCTATAAATTGAGAAAAATCCAAAAATTATCTGAAGACTAGTCTTAATAAAGGTATTAAGTGCAGTGAATAAGACAATAATTTCTAGTTAAAAAACCAGATATAAATTTAAAGTGAGACTGATTTTTTTAAATTATATTATATGACTCAAAATGGCTCATAGGCTATTTCTAGAAGAAAAGTTCCAAAGTTCTTTAAGCAGTAATGGGAGTACCATTAACATATGGGAGTCCCATTAACATATGTACAAAGTCTACTAGAAAATATGCATAGATACATAAGTTCTGATATACTTTTTTAAAATTGGTTATATAATTTCATAACTGCAAGACTGATGTTTAAGTCATCAACAAAAAATATACATATATATATAGTAAAGAACAGATAATAGATACTGGCTCACCATCACCATCACCTTCCTCCTGTTATAAGCCTCCCATAAAACCAAGAGTGTTGGGGCACTAAATCCAGGTCATCACATCACATCCAGGTCAGGAAAAGAAAAAAGGTTTCTCGTTGGTGAACCAGATGCTGGGGAGGGGGAGAAATTGGTATGATTCCCCCAAAGCTGGAAGCTTCAGCTCTGCAGTCAGACAGACCCAGTTCAAATCCCAGCTCCATCACTTCCTTAATGTATAACTAGAGACAAGCAACCTTCCAAAGCTCACGATTTCCAATTTTAAAAACACAACTGGTAATAAAAACTGCCTCACAGGAGTGCTCTGAGAATTAAATGACAAGATTCTGCACTGTGCTTGGCTGGCACATGCTGATTGATCATAAGGACATCTCCCATGCTAGCTATCACTGTTATCGCGCTAATGGATCTGCTAAGGTCAGGATGCCCCTGTGAAGCCTGAATGTGCCTCATGCTCCATCCTCCTCCCTCCTATCATGAAGACTAACGCCAGCTCCAGAAACTAGGAAGAGTCAATGAGTACTTTTACAAATGCTAACTTCTTCCAAACAGGATTTAGAATCAACTAAGGCCTCTGTTCCTCACCATCGTCAGAGTCCCTGCTCCCTGGGGAGTCATTAGGGGCTGGCTACAGGCATCTTCTCCCTAAAGCTCCCTTTGGCCAGTGCCCTGAGCCATTGCCTCTCTCCCACAGATCTGCTTCATCTGCCCTATCTTTCTATCTTATAATGGCCATAAATTACTGAGCACTTAATGCGGCCAGACACTGTTCTAAAGCACTTTACAGGGATCATTTCATTTCCAAAACCACCCTTTAAGGATGGAACTACTGTTATCCCAATTTTCAGAGGAGGAAACACTGAGACACAGAGAGGTTCAATACCTTGCTCAAGGTCATAAAGCCATCAAGCCAGGATTCAAACACAAGCCCTGTCGCTCAGAGCCCATGCTCCTAACCATATACCTCCTCATACAAACGCACGACCAGATTTCAATGATCCCAAGCCACAAGCACTCTAAAGCTGCCTGACCACACCAGGCAAATGCCCCTTCAGCAATGACCCCGACCTCCAGCCTCAGGCTTTTGTTTCCCAGTGTGAAATAATGACAGCACATTCTTTGAGTTTTGTTTTTAAGAAAACTTCCTCAACTTACTACTTCTCCTGCTCCCTGTAAAAGGCACAAGTTAACCGGCCTCTCCCCAAGGCATGACCATGTGCTTTTGTTAGTTCTTCGGTGAGAAGGAAGCTTATTCATTTTTCTCGTGTGTTATTATAACAGAGCAGCGGCCTTGTAAAGCACTAACAACCAGAAAATGGAAAATATGTAATATAGAGACAGCATTCCTGGAAACACATTACACTTCCATCGGGGATTCTTCAACTGTTACACGATTTATGTAGCTGCCATGTTGCCAAAAATCACATTACCTATTTTAGATAAAGAAATCAACAATCAAATATGAAGTATCCATCAAGTGTAGGGAGACCCTGAGTGTGCAAAGGCTGTTATCTAGTTGGGGTTTGTGGGTGTCTGTGTTGGCCCTACTCTATGCCTAACCGTCAAGTTGCCAAGATACAGATAAAGTATTTTAAGGCTTATCTTCTCATTTCATTTTTGACAGCTTTATAAAGAAAACAAAATATTCCTTAATGCCTGTATTAGTTTCCTAGAGCTGCCGTAACAAAGTCCCCAGACTCGGCGGCTTGAACAGCAGAAACTTATTGTCTCATAGTTCTGGAGTCTGAAGTCCAAGATCAAGGTATTAGGAGAGGTGGTTCTTCTGAGGGCTCTGAGGGAGAATCTGTTCCAAGTCTCTCTCTCCTAGCTTCTGGTAGCCACAGGCTTTCCTTGGCTTACAAGCCATATGGCCTTCTCCCCATGTCTTCACATCGTCTTCCCTCTGTTCATGACTCCGTGTGTCCAAATTTCCCTCTTTTTATAAGGACACAACCATATTGGATTAGGACCCATCCTAATGACCTCATCTTAACCTGACCATCTGCAAAGACCCTATTTCCAATTAGGGTAACATTCACAGGTACTGGGAGTTAGGACTTGAGCATCTTTTGCAGGGACACAATTCAACCCATTAAAATGCCTAACGGGGAAGTCTGTTTTAGACAGCTTCCTTCAATAAGAAAAGATTCTCTAGTTCTCATATAAAGGTTAAATAGTAATAAAAACAGATCCTTGCTCTGACTATAACACATTTTTATAACAGCATGTTAATGTTTTATTTTTTCCTTTTACCTTTCTTTACTAGTTCTGATGTAACTACATGTGCATTTTTGCTCATTTTATTTTGTGATGTGAATTTTGTTTACAAATGATCCACTTAAAATGATGTACATCTTACTCCTATATCTACTCCCTGGATAAAGATCTAATTCAGACAGCAAGCCCAAAACATTCCCTCAACCCTAATATAATCTGACAAATTGTTCATAAATAAGTATCCATTTAGACATACCAGAGGGCCTTCACACCTACGGTTCGCTCAGCAAGGATATTTCTTCCTCTCCACCAGAGAGCCAGATGGTTTGCTCCCTTACTTCATTCAGGTGTCTGTTCAAATGTTACCTCATCTGAAAGGCCGTCCCCAACCACTGCTCTAAAATAGCAACTCCCCACACCCCATCACTCTTATCCCCTTCACCTGACTTTTTCTTAACATTTATTGTTTTTCATTGTGTAACTGGTCTCCTCCCACCAGAACATAAGCTTCATGGGAACAGGGACTTTGTTTTAGTTCATTGCTCTGTCCCCTGAGCGTGGCACATAGGGCACTCAATAAATTTTAGTTGAATTTGTTGAATGCATCCTTATTAAGTTCCAAAAATCCCACAGGTAATTCATTGTGTTCAATTATAATGCATAAGTCTTCCTACCTGAAACTGATACAAATGTTGCTCACCTCCCTCACAACCAATTCTTCAAGGAATAAGTATACAAAAACACATATTTTGTGTGTGTGTGCGCAAAGAAAATTATTTTAATAGCAGAGGTCACCAAATGTAGCTCTAAAATATCTGATGCTTTAGCTGTCAACTGAAATATCACAGTAATAGGATTCTCTAATACCTATTTCATAACCTCACAAATTAACAAGGCAGGTAAGTCATTATAAACATCTTTGTTGATGGCTCACATGCAACAATCCAAAAGGAAGTAATTTTAAATGTTAAAAGCTATATTTTTCATCCTTAACTACATGCCTTGAAAAATAGGACACTCTAAGGCCAGCCCTGGTGGTCTAGTGGTTAAGTTCAGCACACTCCACTTCAGCAGCCCAGGTTCAGTTCCCGGGTGCGGACCTACACCACTCGTCTGTCAGTGGCCATGCTGTGATGGTGGCTCACTTACAAAAAGAGGAAAATCAGCAGCAGATGTTAGCTCCAGGCACATCTTCCTTAGCCAAAAAAAAAAAAAAGGACAGGGCCAGCCCTGTGGCACAAGTGGTTGGGTGCGCGCACTCTGCTGCAGTGGCCTGGGGTTCGCCGGTTCAGATCCCGGGCGCGCACCGACGCACCGCTTGGTAAGCCATGCTGTGGCAGCGTCCCATATGAAGTGGAGGAAGATGGGTACGGATGTTAGCCCAGGGCCAGTCTTCCTCAGCAAAAAAAAAAAAAAAAAAAGAGGAGGATTGGCAGATGTTAGCACAGGGCTCATCTTCCTGACAAAAAAAAAAATGGACACACTAAAAATAGAGACTCGTATCTTAAAAAATTAGTGAAAAACATTTTTGCACAGTAACCCAAAATTCTGTACATCAGCTTAGGTGAAAACAGTGTAATAGTATTAAATGTGAAAATTAAAAATGGTGAAATTCCTTCAAATACCTATATCTAAAGCCAAATATCAATTTCATCTTATAGAATGAACCAAAATAATTCACAAAACACTGTGTAAGATTATCTGCAATTAGAAACAAAAATTGAGAAATACATTCTTGGGAGACACCTAAAAACTGTTAAACACTTCACTTTTTAAAAAGATAAGTTAATAAGTAAAGTAACCCTTTTCATTAAAGACCATTTCATTCAAGATACTGGGCAACAAAGAGAAACACTACACACAATGTGCAATAAGACAACCATGCTTATTGGATATAATAAATGCTGTCCCAGCTGGCTCACCAATTTCCTTTCCTTCCCTCTCTTTGTTTCTTTTTCCTATTCTTTCTCCTCCTATCTCTCTTTCCACTGAATTGCAGACATATGAAATACACCTAATCTTATCACCGGTCTTTCTTGATAACTTCTCTAAAGCACTTACTGCCAGGTGTTTATAGAAACTGTGCTCAGCCCAGTGCAGCGGGGCGGGTTTGAGATGCCTGGCAGTCCTGAGTGGGTGGGCTAGCAATGGGTTTACAGAGTTGCAATAGCACCAGGCACCTCTTCCAGGCCCTTTTATCGGCCAGGCTATTTTCCCCAGGTGCTGTGTTAGGTACCAGTTTAATCCAATACGTGTGAAAGGAATTAGAGCTGGAGGTGTCTCCTCTTCCTTGGCATGTAGAGCTGCAGCAGCCGCCAGCGGTGGGAGCAGCCTGCTCCACGGCCACCTGGGTTGAAGAAGGGAGAAGGCCACATCCAGAGGAGTGGTCTTGAGAGGACAGCAACCACCAAGACATGGATTAGCTTGCAGGCTTCCAGTGAGCAGACTGGCATACGAAGCAGGAACATTCAGTGCACACAGACACTCAGGTCTTGTAGTAAATTCCTATGCTTCAGAGGCATTCACTCCCAAGAGCACATTTCAGCAGTCCATCTTGTCAGCACAAATTTCTCCTAACCCAGAGGAGAAAAATAATCTAGAAAATGCACAAGGCACTTTAGACAGAATAGTTTCTTAGAGGATTTCTATAATGTTTAAGCGACTTTAAATAAAAGTGTCGTATTCAGAACATGGCCTGTAGGAAGAGACTCCATTTTAAAGCACCTGACATACAACGCACAAATAAGAATCTGGGAATAGTAGGCAGTTGACTTTACAGACAAGTAAACACTTTCCATAACATTCTTTTACATTAAGGGTTCTCAATTGCTTTCAAGCATTAATTGATTCCACCCTCCCAACAGCCCCGGAAAAAACACTTGGTAAAATTTAGCTTCATAATTTCAAACATATCCAGGTTCCTAAGAGGCAGCCAAAATGAATTTCTCATTCCCTGTGTTTAAGAGGAAATATAGTATGGAGACAATGTAGCATAGTGGTTAAGAATTCAAACTCTGGATCCAGACTGCCTGAGTTTGAATTTTAATTCTGATACTTACTAGCTGTTTGACATTGGGGAACTCAATTGAAGGGTCTGGAAGACCAGAACAACAACAATATCTATATTGTAAGGATGAAATGAGTTGATACATATAAAGTACTTAAAGTGCCCGGCATACAGCAGGTACTCCAGTTTAGCTATGTTGTGGTTGCCATCACTACCACCACCACAGCCATCATCACCACCACCACCACCATCACTTCAAGAAAGGTTAAGAGCTCAGATCCTAGAGTCAGATCGGCTTTGAGCTCAGCTTACCCAACTAAACCTTCACCAAATCATCTATAAAATGAGTAGGACATAGTATCTAGACAGGACAAACAGCCCAACATTTTCAATAAATAAATAGCAAATCAGAGAAAGAGAACCTAGAGTTTTGAAAACACACATATCTACCAATTGCAACGTATAGCTCTTATTTGTATTCTGATCCAAACCATTAAAAAATAAACAACTTATCACACATAAAACAACTGGAAATATTAATATTGACTGGATATTTGATAATATTAAGGAATTACTATTAAATTTTTGGCAAAATAATAGGATTATGGTTATATTACATAAAAAGAGCTTTTATCTTCTTAAGCCATGCTCTCCAATACCATAGCCACATTTAATTAAATTAAATTTTAATTTAATTAAAATTGAATAAAAGTAAAATTTTAGTTCTTCAGTCTCACTAGCCACATTTCAAGTGCTCAGTAGCTACATGTGGCTAGTGGCTACAGATATAGAATATTTCTGTCGTTGCAGAAAATTCTGTTGGACAGCACTAGGCTAGAGCTATACACCTACTGAAACATTTGCTGATGAAATGATATGATGACTGGGATTTGCTTCAAAATAAACTAGGAAGAGGAGAAGCGGATGAGGTAAAATTAGCTTATGGTTGTTGCCAGGGGGATGGGTACATGGGGGGAGTTCATTCAAGTATTCTGTCTGATGGTCACCTTTATGAGTCAACATGGCTGAGCTATAGTCTCCAGTTCCTCACACACTGATCCAGGTGTTGCTGTGAAAGTATTCTGTAGATATGACTAAAGTCTATCATCAACTTACTTTAAGAAAGAGAGGTTATTCTAGATAATCTGGATAGGTCCCATTCAATCAGTTGCAAGGCCTTGACGATTCCTACAAGAAGAAATTCCACCTGTAGACAACAGCTCAGCTCACGTCCAAGAGATCCAATCCACCCTTCCTGATGCCTGTTCTGTAGATTTCAGACTCGCCTAGTCAGTCCCCACCATCGCTTAAGTCAATTCCTTGCAATAAATCTCTTGACATATATATTCCAGTAGTTTTGTTTCTCTGTGAACCCTGATACAGTCTACTTCTGTACTGTTTGATTTTTTTTTAAAATATACCTACCTCACAGAGCCATTGTAAAATAACTGTAAATATCTTAACATGGTGCCTGCCACATAAGCCTCAATAAATGTTAACAATTATGATACTGTTCCCTCATTTGCACCAATATTATCTTATTTGCCAAAATTTGCAGTTCCTGAGACATAGAATACTCACATGCTATGATGACTGGTATTACTATTTTCATTTCAATCTTATTTTATCTGGCCAATGTGACAATAGGTTCCTTTAGGGGCATAGGTGGAATAGCTCACAGTTCTGCATGTCCAGAGCAGCCCGCAAGTACGGTTCTTGAATTAAACTGAATCGAACCAAATTAGAGTAAACTCTCACATACACAAAATATCCAGAGCTGAGGAAAAAGTTTTGTGCCATTAAGTTTATAAGTCTTATTTACAAAAGTGAAGAATTGTAACAACCTAAATATGCAACAACAGGGAAGCGATTATATAAAACTGTAGTAAATTCGGATAATGGATATAGTGTGGTTAATATTATATTTAAAGCATGTTTAATGACATTTGGAAATGTTTCAGACAATGTTAATTTTTAAAAAGTAGGCTACAGTACTCTATACATGGTAAGATCAATTGTGTATAGACTGACCAATTTTTAAACATATTAGACTATAAGTAAATATATAAACTGTTAACCATGGTTATCCCTGAGTACAGAGAGCATAGAATGATTTTCATTTTTTTGTACCGCAGTATAATATATATATACAGATCTTAATACAGTTTGATGAGTTTTCACAAATATACCCCTGTAACCCAGAGCCTAATAAAAAAAGAACATTTCCATCATCCCAGAAAGTTCCCTAGTGCCCCTTCATAGCCAATATGAACACACACATCCCAAGCAACCCAGGATGATTTTCATTTTCTTGTTATACCTGTCTGTGTTTTCCAAATTTTTCCAGTACAAACATTTATCTACTTTATAATTTAGGCAGTTTTGATGTTTGTTCTTTTTTTTAATTTTTAAGATAGTATATAGTTTATTGATTTCACTGATAAGGACAAGGGAGATCAATTCATTTGCCCAGAAATCTTAGCTTACTAGAAATACTAGGAACAAGACTGCTAGCCACAACACTCTACAATTATTTTTGCTTTCCTTTTCCAAGATTTCCAATCTTTTTGCAAGCCACATCATTTATTCACACAGATATAACTGTGTGTTGTATTTTCAAACATATCTGGTAGAAAAGATCCTTAAAAGTTACATCAATTGTATACTTTTACCTAACAAAAGAAACCAAGAGAAAGAACTTAAGATGCCTAAAGGTTGATAAATAGAAATTGAAAGAAGTCAAACTGTGAGAATAGACACTTCCTTTTGGTTTTCATGAAAATATTAGCCCCCGAGGTTCATCAACAGAAACATGGCAGCCGTATACTATACTGCAGAAATGTACAAGACTAGCGACACTTTATAATGTTACATTATTATTTTACAGTCATAATCGAAAACAAAATTAGCGAAACAAAACTTTCAAATCATCACTTTCCTGTTCCAGTCAACAACAAGTTTTAGCCACAGAAATCCTCTCTCAGACTTCTCAGGTCATAACTTTGAAAGGAGAGCTGTATCTACATGAATTCTTAAATCCCCTGTGCTCTGTTGAGCTTTCTAAACACGAGGGGAGAGGAGCTGAGGGTGACTGCCCACTCTTTGCCATTTGGACAGTGACAGTCTGGATAGCCAGCTGTATGTCTGACCCTAACCCCAAACCAAAGTTGGGCACAAAACCAGTAAACCAACAGTGTGTCCTGGGCCACAACATGGATAGAACCACTAAGATAGACACACAGTTCTGTGAGGTAAACAGCAAAGCAACTGAAAGCACAAGTAGCATCATCTAGCCACAAAAGTGGGTTGGAATAACCAAAAGATAACAGGATATAGACACACATCCACCAGCATTTTCAAAGTGCGATCCATTAAGGGGATCCACAAGGTCAAAGCTGTGTTTGTAATAACACTAAGACATTATTTGCCTGTTTCACTGTGTTGACATTTGCACTGATGGTGGAAAAGAAAAGCAGGGGGAAAGGATGAGGAAAATGCAGAAGGAATTGGCTGAATTTTTAAAAACTGAGGAAGACTCTGGTAATTCCCCAGGCAGTGTGGTTAATTCACATCCACTTATTAAAATGCAGAATTTAGGCAAGGACTAACACTTTAATTACAGATATTTCACTCCCCCACCAATTCCATCTCCTACAGGCATGGCTTTCCAAGCATCCTGGAGCCATTACACAGGTTCACCTAAGAACGTGTGGTTGCTGTGTTCCTATTAAACGTGCTTTTGGACCCTCGTGCAGTTTTGAATTATTTATTTTGTGAGAGGCTTCTCTTCATCTTCCCTTTCGCTGACTGACCTTTGGGCATCCCTTTTGAACGTAATTGAATATTTGTGGAATACAGAAGTGACACAAAGGCTGAACCAGCAGATATTTAGAGAAAAGCTTCAGTCTAAGAAGCTGGGCAGCCAAAGGCCATAGTCTTGGTCTCCAATCAGGGTGGGGCATAGCCAAGGGGCAGCCTCTGCCTCCCACCATCCAGGACTCTGAAGAGAAAACCTTAGTATCACCATCTCTCTAGGCTAGTCACCTACCCACAGGTGCCCCACCTTGAAGCCTCTAATGCACCCAACTTACTGCTTGCTGCCAGAGCAAGTTCCCAGCACCCAATCTCCACACTTCTTCTCTGACGAAAACTCTTACAGGCTCCCCACTGCACTTAAAGGCTTACCACATCTGCACTACTTAGGCTAACATTTGAGGTCCTCTATTTCGTGGCTCAACTTATCCTTCCATGTTTCTCTTTCAATATGCCCTTACGTGAATCAAACTGAAATACTCAATATTAAGCCAACACATGCCACACTCTTTGCCACCTCTATTCATGTCACTCCCTCCACCTGAAGTGCCTCATCCTTACTCTAGTCTCGGCCTGTTGAAATCCTTACCCATCTTTCAAAGTCTTCTTCAAATTACCTCCATCATGAAGCCTTCTGTGAAACATGCTACCTTTGTCCTTTTATCACAGTGTGCCTGTATTAGAATTAAATGATACACATCTATGCTTTTCCTAGTAGCTTATAATCGCCTCAAAAGCCATGGCTTTCATGTTTTATTTCTTTTTATATCTCTAGGAACACAGTCCTCATAAATTGCTAAAAAATCATTTCCAGATATGATCAATAATAATGTACCCAAATCCTATTTTATGGAAAGCCATTTTGTTAGGGAAAATGTGATTTAAAAACACGATAGTTCTGAATGTTTCTTGGCTACAGACAAAACCCAAAACATCTGGGAAGTCCCATGAGTCACTGCAGGGGAAGTGGGAAGTCAGCTAGAAGAGGCAGGTGTGGGGAGGGGGGCTGAGTGCAAGGCAGACCTGCAAAGTGAAACAGTATGTGACGAGTGATGTGACAGTGATACTAATGAAGCATTCAGGTGTTCTGTGGAGAAAGAAAATGTACCTCAACAGTGAGCTCCCAAACATCTATTAGGGATTCCATCTGTCCTTTCAGAACCATACATGTGTAAATCAAAAATGTGTTTCAAGGTTTCCCCAGCAAGCTATTTATTCCCTGTAGGGAATCTCGCTAGAGCTTCACTCCACTCAATGTTACTAAGCACAATTCTCATACCACACACCAGGCCTGACGCTGAGGATTTTTAAATAAAGGAGATGTGACTAAGACAGGGTACAAATCCACATAAATAGCTGCAGTCCAGTGTAACAAGGGCTGTGGGGAGACAGAGAGTGCAGAGGATTCTGGGAAGTAACTGGAGAGCTGAGAGGAGAACCAGAGAGCACGTGCCACGGACCCCAACGGAGAAGAAAGGTTCAGGAAAGTAGGAGTGGCAACTTCAAGTGACACTGCAGAGCACAAGTCTGGCTTCTGGAGTAGGTTCTCCTCCTGTGAGAGGTGAGGTCCTCTGCTGAGGCTGGCAGGGGTGGGAAGAAAGGGGTTCCAGGGGGTGAAAAGGTCTGTAACAGCCACTATGGGGGAAGAGAAAGCTATATAAGAGTGAGTGATAGGACTGCCATGTGGACGTGAGATTCCCAATGAGATTGAAATGTTACCCTGACACGTGCTAGAAGACAGACGATCTTCTCTAGCGGCAATGGGGCAGGAGGGGCAGAGAATGTACATGGCTTCATATCCAGCAGTAGAGCTGGCCACTGTGGGTGTGGCAGGAAAAGAAAGAGAAAATAGAAGACATTGGAGGAAATGTCTAGGCCATTCCTGATGAAAACTGAATGGAAAAAAAGAGATAAAGCCTGGAAGAAGCTGACAGGGGAAGAATGGGTAGGCAGAGAGGTCGACTAAATAAACAAGGTGGAGAGAGGACAGGCTCAGGTCAAAGACGGATTTATGAGTCAAAGATTTTGCAAAGTAGACACGTTTCAGGCGATGACAAGGCCCAGGGTGTAGCCATGGCAGTGGGCTGCTATAAAGAATAGTGGTCAAGGTCATAGGTCAAGGCAGTAGACAACGTGAGGGATGGCAGGTCGCACGGTACAGAGCAGTGCTCTCCAAGAGAACCTCTGCAGTGACAGAAATATTCTCTATGTGATCCACGACAGCAGTCACTAGCCACATGTGGCTATGGAGCACTCCAAATGTGCCAAGTATGACTGAGGAAGTGAATTTTTATTTTATTTACTTTTAATTAAACTTAAGCACCTGTGGCTAGAAGCTACCATACTAAATAACGCAGCTGTAGAGCAACGGTTCTCAACTTTGATTGCACAATGGAATCACCTAGGAAGATCTAAAGTGCAGCTGCCAGGGCCCCATTCCCCAGAGATTCTGATTTAATTAGCTGGGCATGTGTCCTAGGCATCAGCATGTTTTAAAGTCCCCAGGTACAGCCAAGTTTGGAAACCAGTGGTGTAATGGTTAAGAACTTGGACTCTGGAGCCAGGTTACATGAGTTTAAAACCCAGATCTGCTGATTTTGCATTCTGTGACTTTGAGCAAATAACCTCATCTATAAAATGGGGATAATGACCTACTTACCTCAGAGGGCTATTCTGATTAAACGACATCTATAAAAGTGCTTTATAATAGTGTCTGGCACATAAGCAGAGCTCCAAAAATGTTAGTCAGTATTATTACAAATGGATGTTGGAGTTGGGCTGACAGCTACAGGAGAAAACAGTGGATGTGAGTTGCCAAAAACCTAAATCTGAGTTGAGGAGGGACCTAGCAGTAAGAAAGTCACAAAGTTAAGAGTAAGGAGAAAGAGAGGACAATAAATAAAGGCAAGAGAAACAATCTGGAGGGGGTAGTGATAAGGCAAGAAAACACAGACCCCACTCCCTAGCAAAGTGATATATTGCAGAAGATGTGTGTCAGAAGAAAGCCAAATTTTAGTTAGGGTAAGGAAGCACACGGAAGAAACATTTAATTCAGTTTGACAAAATCTCGCGAAAAGGTGACATAAGCTAAATATCAGTCAAGCAATGGTTTTCGTATTGTTGTTTGTTTTTCCCTGCCATATAGTTCACCATTTACGAAAAACATCCAGAAAAGGCTTCTGATGAATGAAGATACTATTTTCTAGTTAGGACTTCCTAAGAACTAGCCACCTCTCCACAGATTAACAGTAAATACTTTATGACTCATAACTGATCTAGTTCGAACCTGGCTTAATTGATGTTGAAGTCTCTGCAAACCATATGCCAAGACTCTTCTAGCAAACCTGTTGTATTTGCATTTTTAACTATGTCTTTTGTAAGCCTCAGAGAACACTAATGCCATTAATAAGCATAGTATATTACCTTTCAGTAAGAAAAATGACTATTACATGTGACTAAGAAGGGTTTTTTAAAGTTTGATTTAAGAACAGGTACCAAAACAAACAAAAGAAGTGGGGGGAAAAACCTCAAATGGGACCAGAAAGATATGGGAGTAAGGGAAACGTGACCAACAAATGCCATAGGTTGCAGAGTTTTTTCCTATTTCTTCAAAATTTCACATAAAGACATTAATTTAGTGAACACAGATTTATACTCAAATTTCATTGTCACTACCAGATAATCGATTTCATCAACTTGCAAAAGAAAATAAGTAACAAAGTATTCAGTTATTTGCAACTAGTAGGAGAAGTTACTAGAAGCTGAAAGCTATTTCAAAGATAGTTTCTGTGCAACTAAAGTGGCTGAAATTAAGCAATGCAAGGCTTGCAGATCAGGTGTTTTAGATGACTCCTCTATGTTTAGATTTCTACCTGAATAAAAATGAAGTCTGAAATTTCTTTACAGGCTAGTTATTACTCATGAGAAAAAGAAACACTGACAACCTCTTTTCTACAGGCGTGTCTCACACTTCAAAATGATGTTTCACATGCTTTGGGAGTGCTAAATGTGTTTACGTATTGACACAAGTTGAGTTTCACAGTTGAAACACAATTTCCAATATGATGAAGCTCATTGCTGGTTCCTCATTAGGAGCCAGGTTTGAGAGCATTAAGAACGTGTGCCGGGCCAGCCCCGGGGGTGTAGTTGTTAAGTACACGCGCTCCGCTTCAGTGGCCTGGGGTTCACAGGGTCGGATCCCAGGCGCCCACCTACGCACCACTCATCAAGCCATGCTGTGGCAGCGTCCCCTATACAAAATAGAGGAGGATGGGCACAGATGTTAGCTCAGGGGCAATCTTCCTCACCAAAAAAAAAAGAAAAAAAAAAAGTAATAAGAATACGTGAAAACAAAAACACTCTTCCAAACCTTCTCCTAACACAACTACAAGCCCTGCAGAACTACCTTTTGCAAAAGATCCCCACCCATGGAGAATTCCACTCCTTCACTTGTTTCCCCTTAACTACCCCTTAGGGATGCTCTCTTAGAGCTATACTAAGATCTTGGAGCTGGAAACAAAAGCATAACCAATACACATTCTATTTGCTCCAATTCTCTCAGAGAGCAATCTCTACCATTTTACTTTTCAAAAGTTAGAGCTCCACTAAATCCTAGGGACCTAAAATACCACTGTCTACCAGTCCAGGTAACGTTTATTCTGGTCGGGTGATTCATGACATTTTGGCCTCTTCCATCTCACAGTGGGTCCAACAAATCCATGGACCCGCCCTATGGCTATTTTGCAGTTTCAGAATGTATTATTAGAGTAAACATACTCAACCACTGGGAGCATTCTCACAATGGCTCCCTGACCATGGAAGATGGGCTATTATGATAGGAATGACCAAGCGAAAGATGCTGAACTCTCTCCCTCTCCCTACCAGGATAGCAAAACAAAAGAAACACCCCGTCTATGGGAAAACTGTAGAGATTAATACCACCATTAAAAACTTTAAACTTCCAAGGACAGTAATTCCTATTACATTCCTGTTTAATTTCTCTTTGGTCTGTACAAAAAGCAGATAGATCTTGGAGAACGGCTATGGGTTATCATAAACCCATTCAGGCAGCTGCTCCACTCTGTTCAATTTACCAAATTAAGTACCTTTTTCTGGAGCACATCTAGCCCCTGACACCTAATATGAAGCTACTAATCTAGAAAATGCTTTACCAATATGCAGGGCACACAAGAAGCCATTTGCTTTTATTTCACAAGGCCAAGAATATGCTTTCACATTCTTGCCTGAGGACTGAGAGATCTTGCTAGTCTTCACATCCTTACAGACCATCCCATTGGCCCTCTTCATGATTACACCATGGTGACTGCACTTGATGAACAGGAAGGAACAAATCCTTTAGGTGTCTTAGTAAGATGTATGCAAGCTTGATGGTGGAAAAAAAAAGTATGAAGATTCAAGGGCTGCAACCTCAGTAAAGTTTCGGAGGATCCAGTGGTCTGGAACATGCTGAAATATCTCTTACCAAAGGAAATGCAAGCTGCTGAGCCTTGAACTGCTTACTACTAAAAGAGAGGCAAAACACTTCATGTGCCTCTGCATTTTAAAGACAATATGTACCACATTTAAACATGTTGCGCTGACTCCTTCACTAGCTAATCTATAGGCTGAGTAGGGCCCAGAGCAAGAGATGGTTATGCAGCATGTCTGGTCTGCAGCACAAACTGCTATGCCACAGCAGCAGATCCAATTAGTTGAATCCAATAGGATCCAGAGAATCACAGCACAAACCTCTAAGGTTCTGGAACAAAGCCATGCCCTCTTCTGCAGATAACTGTCCTTTTAAGAAATGACTCCTGGCTTGCAACTAGGCCTTGGCAGAGCCTGACTAAAAGATATCAAGTGACCATGTGACCGGAGCTGCCCACGATAATCTGACTGTTATCTGACCCGCCAGGCCATAAGGTTGGGCATGTGCAAAAGCAATCCATCACCAAAAGGCAACGGTATAAGAGAGATCAGGCTCAAGCACGTCTACAAGGCACAAGAAAATGCACAAGCAGAGGCAGATACCTCTCCTGTGTTGCCACATCTACAGCCTCATGGAGAGTTTCTTATGACCAGATGACTAAGAGGAATGCTTGGGCCTGGTTTGGAGATGTTTGCATGATATCAGGCACCAAGCAAAAGTAGACTGCTGCAGCCTTACATCTCCAATAAAGAGTGGCCCTGAAATACCTGATGAAGAGAAATCGTCGCAGCAGACAGAACTGTGACCAGTACGTTTGCTTGTCCACTTATCTACACTGAGAAATGACCAGAATTATGGAGCTACACTTAGGCAAAGACTAATGGTTAAGCTGAATGGTCAAGGATTTGGTAAGAAACAGTACTGGAGGGCCGGCCCCGTGGCTTAGAGGTTAAGTGCGCGCGCTCTGCTACTGGCGGCCCGGGTTCGGATCCCGGGTGCGCACCGACGCACCGCTTCTCCGGCCATGCTGAGGCCACATCCCACATACAGCAACTAGAAGGATGTGCAGCTATGACACACAACTATCTACTGGGGCTTTCGGGAAAAGAAAGGAGGAGGATTGGCAATAGATGTTAGCTCAGAGCCGGTCTTCCTCAGCAAAAAGAGGAGGATTAGCATGGATGTTAGCTCAGGGCTGATCTTCCTCACAAAAAAGAAAGAAACAGTACTGGAAGAGAGGGTACAAGGGGATCTAGGGAAGATGTATATGGATGGACCTCTCAGAGTGAGCATAGTGTGTGAAAAATATTTTTGTCCCATGTGAATGTACCCCAAAGGCCTTCCACTGCAGAGGGGCCTCTCAATCAGGTGAACTAAATTACAAATCTGTGGATGTTAGCCTCTTCCACCAGCCACCCCAGTACTTCCTCCATAGACCAAGTAAAAGTGACTATGGTGGCAGTAGCAGAGGCTATGTATGGATTCAACAATGACTTCTCACGAAGGCTAACCTGGCTCCAACCAACAATGGTACCTAACCTGCCAACAGCAAAAACCAATCCTCAGTGCCCAAGACGGTGACATTCCCCTGGAGGATTAGACAGCCACTCGGTGGCAGATGGATCACAATGGACCCTTTGTATCAAGGAGGAGGTAATGATTTGTCCTCACTGTATATGCCCAACTTACTTAAATACACACATACCCATGTAATTTATTTTTCTTCATTTCTCCTTTCTCCATCCATTTCAAGAAGGATTGGTCATGGTGGTTAACTTTATGGTTTAGTTTCCAGGTTATAGAATATTCCTATGGAATTGTGAATAAATTAGAGGAGATAATTTCACCCAGAGGCAGACACAGTAACTGTCACCCAGCAATCAAGTTCTTAATCTGAGATCCTGATGTGAGTCCAAGATTAATCATTAGGAGAACTATCTCCCTGCAATTATAAAAATTACCTCTTAAAAGAGCGAAAATTTAAAAGACTGATAATACCAAATGTTGGTAAGCGGTGTGTCGGTACACACCCGGGGTCCGAACCTGCAAACCCCGGGCCACTGAAGCGGAGCGTGCACACTTAACTGCTACGCCACCGGGCCAGCCTCCTGACGGTACCTTCTAAAGCAAAACATATACCTACCCTATGATGCAGGAATTCTACTTCTAGCTATACATGTATAAGAAAAGGGTGCATAGGTTCACAAAAAGATGCATAAGAACGCTGAAAATAGCTTTATTTATTTGTAATAGCTAAACAGTGTCCATCAACAGTTGAATGGATAAATTGTATTATATTCAGACAATGGAATACTGCACAGAAATTGAAAAAAAGAACTGCTACAGGCAATAACATGAGAGAATTCCAAAGCATTACACTAAGTGAAAGAAGCCAGACACAAAAGAGTACATATTGTGTTATTCCATCTATACAATGCCACCAACAGGCCAAATTCATGTACAGTGCTACAAGTCAGAAGAATGGTTTACCTCTGGGTGGGTGAGTGGAGGGGGAAGGGAGGGACTGTTAGAAAAGGGACACAAGGGAGCCTCCTGGGGTACTGAAAATATTCTGTATCTCGTTCTGGATGGTGTTTACACAATTGTATCTGTATGTAAAAATTCATCCAGCTGTGTATTTAAGAATCGTGTACTTTATGTTATACCTCAATAAAATTGTTTTTTAATAATCTATGAATATATATATTACATAGAAGAGAATCTGGAGTAGGTTTTTTTTTCCCAGGTTCTCTAATGGGTCAGTGATCCAACAAAGGTAAAGAACACCAAACAAGCAATTCAGCAAATTTTCAGCTGAGTGCTTGCTTGGAGAAACTTCCATCTTTCTACATAGCCAGAGGCACCCAATTATCTAATGTAGCTGATTTCAAAAGGTTTTACATTCTTATGCTTTCCAATCTTAATACAAGTGGAACAACAACTACTGATTGAGTTTTGAACTTGAAACAACTTACTTCTCGCTTCAGTTTCAAGAAATAGGAAAAATGTCCATGCAAGCCTTAATGAGTCTGTTTTAAATATAAATCATATCATATACTACTTCAAGTAAAGTTATCCTAAATGATGATACAACATCTTCACTTTCCATCTCAACATATCATGTTTCAAATCTCAAAATATCCATTTGAACTCCATAATCACTAAAGCGTACATTTTTTTAAAAAACTGTTTTATACAAACTGTAGATCCAATAAAAATCCAATACACTTGTAAAAGTAATTATCAGAGAAAATAAGAGCTGATTCTAAAAATGTTTTATTATGTTGACATTGTTTTCTTCTGGATAAGGCAAGCCATCAAGGTAAATTAATTTAAATTCTTGGGCTTGTTGGCAATACCACACCAAATGGGCTAGTCTACCATTAGACTAAGGATCCTGTTTTAGATTTATAAAATAAACAGACCATTAATTTTAAAAGTCAGCCAAACCATTGACCTCAGTTTGCTGAGGTTAATGTGGACACTGCTGACAATTAAACCTTGAGACACAATAGATAAGCCTTCAGCACTCAACCTAACTTTCCCCAAGTAATCATTAACAATGGTCTTTACCCCTTTCTTCAAAGCATTACCATCATCCTTAAGACAACTCATCATTTTTTAAATAATAAATACAGTAAAAATGATACCAAGTCTGAGGGCTCAGCCTAAATCTGGTCTAATGGCTTATGACATTTTCTAAGAGTAGTAGATGGCTTCATCTGTATCTTTGATTATTCTTATAGTCTAAAATATTAAATATTAAGTTTACAGTTTAAAATTAAACTGTTACATAATAGCCTTATGCACATTCAGCAGTTTCTATTAAAACTGCACATTAGTGTTTTCCCCTACATCAATCACACATTCATTCACCACTGAAACTATTTATGCCGTATTTGTGTAAGTTCTGAGAGTGGAACTTTCAAAAAATATTCAATAATGAAGTTTACTTCTCAAAAAACAATAAATTCAGCATGGACTCTAGGAAAGGTAATAATGAACCTATGCCAGTACTTTTATGCATTTATTTATCATATGTAGAACATTTATAATGTTCACATTAGTTACAATGCTTAAATTTTAGTTGTATTATATTGATCTGGAATTGCTAATACTGTTTAATTTTTCACCAGTAATACTGGCATTATTGCCAAATTCCTACTTAATAGACACCATGATACGAGCACATTCTCACTTTCCAGTGAGACAAATAGTCTGAGAAACTCAAAGGGGGGAGGGGCTTTTTTCATAAGTATTATAGTCAAAAGGAAATCATACTATAGATATGCAGTATTCCCCCTACCAAATTAATATGTCTGACCAAACTTATCTGATTTTTTATGAATTTTTTTTTTTTTTGGTGAGGAAGATTGGCCCTGAGCTAATATCTGTTGCCAATCCTCCTCTTTTCTGCTTGAGGAAGATTGACCCTGAGCTAACATCTATACCAATCCTCCTCCATTTTTAACGTGGGATGCCACCACAGCATGGCTTTATGAGTGGTGCGTAGGTCAGCGCCCAGGATCTGAACCCGCAAACCCGCGAACCCCAGGCAGCCAAAGCGGAGCGCTTGAAGTTAACCACTACGCCACCAGGCCGGCCTCAAATTTATCTGATTTTTTGAGAAGGCTTTTTCTCTAAATCCTGACTCCAAGGAAATACTTAAACATTCTTTCACCAGACTTTAAATACTTCTTTGTACTAATCACTCATTAAATAAATTTGTAACACAAATACTTCAGAATATACAATTTCAATCCCTAAGGTTAAAGATAATCCCTAAGTCCAGCTTCATTCCTTAAATTGAACATGAAATATAAGATAAATATACAGCATATGTATATTAGGTCTAAATGTAATTTAATACACATACCCTTAATTCATGGAACTTTCAGTACCTAATGTGAATATGCAGTACTATGTGCTGGAGTAAAATAAATATGAGATAAAGAATTAGATGAATATCCTGAAAAACAAAACTATTTCTCAATTCCAAAAAACCTTGTCTGTTCTTTATTTCCAAAGTCCAATTCAGTTCCTGGCAAAAAAAACAAGTACTAAATAAAAGCTTGCTGAATTACGAATGAATATTCCAGACAAAAATAGGGGATCTTAATGAGTCTGAATTGTGCAGAAGATTCATGAATTCTATGCTTCACTTTGGGTCCAAACATTATCTTCCTCAAAAACTGTGCATGACAAAAAAATTTTATGTAAATATTTTAACAATAAAGTATTTCTGATTTAATATCAACTTACCTACATATTAAAGTCTGACTTTTTTAAACATTTTAGAATAGTTTTAGATTACAGAAAAGTTGCAAAGATAAGAGTTCCCTTATACCCAGCACTCAGTTTCCTCTATGAACATCTGACATTATTGTGGGACACTTGTTACAACTAGAGTCAACATTGACACATTACCCAGAACAAACTTCCACATTTTAATAGGATTTCACCAGTGTTTCCCTAATGTCCAAGACCCTATCCAGAATACCATATTACATTTCCTTAGCCTCCTCTGGTCTGTGACAGTTTCTCAGACTTTCCTTAAATTTGATGACCTTGACAGTTTTAAGAAGTACTGAGTTGAGGAATATCCTTCAATCTGGATTTGTCTTATGTTTTTCTCATAAGGCTTTGATTTTTAAAACATCAGATTTCAAAATGTTCAGCTCAAAAATTTCTGATTGGGGGCCGGCCCGGTGGCGCAAGTGGTTAAGTGCGCGCGCTCCGCTGCGGCGGCCCGGGGTTCGCTGGTTCGGATCCCGGGCGCGCATCGACGCACTGCTTGGCAGGCCATGCTGTGGCGGCGTCCCATATAAAGTGGAGGAAGATGGGCACAGATGTTAGCCCAGGGCCGTCTTCCTCAGCAAAAAAAGAGGAGGATTGGCGGATGTTAGCACAGGGCTGATCTCCTCACAAAAAAAAAAAAAAAAAAAAATTCTGATTGGACAAAATACAAGGCAAAAATTTTGGCCTTTATCTCCCCATTTATTGAACAAAAAATGCATGATTCTGGGAAGAAGCAAACTACAAGTTTAAAATCTCGACTGCAGATACAGAACCTAAGCAATTGGAAACTGAAGTTGAACAACACGGCCGGGGGACAAATCACAGGGACCCTGGGGAATGTGAGCCTGAGAAAGACTAAGAGCAGGACACATTTAGGGAAAGCTGGGAAAAACTAATCTGGCATCTACGTTCCAGGCATCACTCCGAAGTTAGAGTTCAACCTCAGAAACCATACTGACTATTGCCCCCTGTACTCCCAACCTTTGCCCACTCTTTTTTTTATTCCAGTTTTATTCACTGTAGTGTATTTGTCCTTTTTTGTAAGTTGTCTCTAATCATTTTTAGAAAAAGAAAAGAAAGTGATCAGTCAGGTCTCAGCAGGAAACAGCATTACCAACAGAATAACTGAGGAGAGTTTAATCACAGAGCTGTCATCAAAGGTGTGGGCACAGAAACCAACCTGAGATGGTACAGTACCCTGGGGCTGGCAACCATGGGGAGCTGTTCCACATCAGGCTTGGAAGAGCTAGGGAGGAAGGCATTGCCAGAACCCAGAGAGAACAGCGAATGGGAAAGGACCACCTGTCGGGAGATCGGGGAATAGACATCCCACCTTGCTCTCCTCCTGCCCTCCGACCCTGCTAGTGCCTCCCATTGGATGGAACCAAGGAGACCAGAAGGCAAAGGATTAATGTTGCCCATATAGGTCACCTTCCCAGGGCACAGAGCAGAGTGGATCAGGATGGAGAATGGATCCGGCGGGGCAAATGAAAGCTAATGCAGTTCAGGAAGGAGAGCGAGCCAAGCTCACACCCTTCATCTGGCTACCTGCATTTTGATATTTGTTTGTGTGTCTTATCACCCCTACTGTACTGTGAACTCCTCAAAGGCAGGAACAGTGGTTTTCAGAAAGAATCTTAGGTCCCGTGCACAAACCTCCTAGTAAGCACTCCTTGTATATCTGAAAGAAGAGATGGAACAGGCCCACCTCAGCCACTGGTCAGGATGGAACTTGAGTCCATCAGAGCATGACTCTGTTGCAGGGAAAACTCACACACAGGGCACCCCATTGAGCCTGACCCTGACAGAGCACTCAGAAACAGAGGCAGGTGGGGCTAGCCCTCCCTTGTCAGAGAGAGGGCCGATCAGTACTTGCTCCATAACTAGAGAGAGGCTCCAAGATTTCTTTCAACAGCCAGACTGATGACTCAGCTCTGCCCGACATCCTTATGTCAACACAGGACTGAGTTACACCTGTGGTTGGAGGCAAGAGCCTGTGTTTTAACAAGTAAGAACCTAACCATTGGATCATCCTGCCCAATACTTCATAAGCTCCAGTGCTGGACCTTGAATCTACTCTTGATAGACTGAGAACAAAATAAAACTTCATTTACATTTCACTCCATTTCTTCAAATAATTTCTCTTGCTTAAGAGCCTATAAAACCTTTTGTCTCCAAGCCCTTTAATAAGGCACTAATGCTTCTATGTTTATATCAACACTCAACTTATCTTCCTTATCACCCACTATTTGCATAAATCTCCCTGAGTAAAGGTCCTAAGCTCCCGTGCAACCCTGCCCTGCCCTGTCCTCCCCTCCTGCCTTGGTGCTCTTGCCCTCTCTTTCTCTATGGGATTTACCACTCCACATTCCCCACTCGGCAGGGTTCCATTACCAGCTCCTTCTAGAACAGAGAGATGCCTCCCTATTTCTTCCAACTTCCTCCTGAATTAACAAATTCATCAACTGAACGTACTGTGTACAGATGCCTGTGCATTTAATAAAAACACCCATTTTTCTTTTCAGAAATACAATAAAAATATGAAAGGTTGGAGGACCACAGGAATGACATTTACATTTCATTACGATTGTGCTGTCAATGAAGGCCCAAGCACCTGTTTTAACAAACCATGAACTGCCTGCTCCATCAAATAAAGAACACCAAATACCATCACTCAGAATCCAATCTTTGCAGCAGTGCGGCAATGAACTACTATGTTTACCTTACCAGGAATACAAAGCAGATGATTTAATATTGTTATTTATAAAAGAGGATGATCAACAATTGTATTTAACTTATCAAAATGGGTTGGTACAGAGACTACTTTGGGGGAAAAACAGCTCAGAAAGTTTATGGTACAAAATTTAAAAGTAGCAAAGAAACAAATATTTTTTGTAGCTTTTAAGTCTTTTCTTAATCTTCTTATTACTCAAAGAATATTATCTTTAAGGATGTGAAAAGTAAATTTTGATAACAGATTGGCCTTTCAATGGGAAGTCTTCATGCCTATCTCATCTCTCTGCTTCTACTTGTAAAACAGTTCTGTTCCTCCTCACCTTTGTCTTACAGCATCAACTGTCTCTTGTTTGAGGCCATTCTTTCCACAGTATGGCTGATACCACTCCCTCTTCCCTCCTCTGGTACCTGCCCCATCTTTTGTCTCCTCTTCTCTATCACCATCTTGTCCCCACTGACTTGCTCTTTCTTTCCAGTCTATGTATGTGCGAATACACACACACACACACACACACACACACACATACACACACACACACACACACACATATATATCAAACCTCTAAATAATAAAAACCTCCCTAGCCCATATATAAGTCCCTCCAGCTACCACCCATGGTTTTCCTTCCCTCATTTGAAAGATACTGTTGGTGTTCTGCCCTCCTTCATCTCTATTCTTAACCCCTCCTTTTCTTGAGCCAAGGCCTGACACCACTATTTTACAGCACCTGCTCTCCCAAAGACACCAATTTCTTATAGATGCAAAATCCACTGAATTCATTTCAGCCCGTGTCTTGCTAGATATCTCTGCCATGTTTCATACCATTCGTACCATCAACCTTTCCTTCCCATGACTACTATACTGCCACGCTTTCTTTTTTGGTTCTTTTGAAGCTCTCTGACCATTCCTGCTTGCTGTCCTCTCTGGGTGTTTCTCTGCCCACTCCCGAAACACCGCTGTCCCTACTGGTTCTATCTTTTTGTCGTTTTGCCTTCTCACCCGTGTTTCCAGTTCTCTTCCATCCTCCTAAGTTCCCTGCCCTCATTCTCACTGTCCCAGCTCTCCTTCGAGCAGTCTTATACCACTTCCATGGTTTTAACTCTCACCTTTCACTGAAGGCTCCCAAGTCCTTTCTCCATCACAGACATATATTTAGATGACTGCTTGTTGTCCACAGTGTTTCAGACTCAACACAAATGCCCCAAGGGTAACTCAGCCACCATTAGTCTATCAAGCTAGCAATCTGGAGTCTCCTAACCTCTTCTTTCTTCTCCATTTCCAACATCTAGTCATCACCAAATATTGCGAGTTTTATCTCCTAAGTATTTTTAAAACCCATACATTCCTTTCCACACTGACTTCCCCAGTACTACTTTGAGTTCTTATTATCTTGCACGTGAACCATTGCAAAGCCTCCTAACAGAGCTTCCTGTTCCTAGTCTGAACCTCCTAATTTCACTTCCCTGACACAGCCCTGCAAGAGCTACTGAAAATACAAATGCCTATCACTAACCTAGTCAAAACCCTTAAAAAGCCCTCCCATTAACTGTGCATACAGAGCGTAAAGGTTCTCCCTTTCGAGGCCCATCTACTTCTCCAGCCTTATGTCCCACCTATTCTGTACTTGGTCTTCACTCTCTAGTAATATAGAGCTAATTACTGTCACCTGCATGCGTTCCCCCTGCTGTCTCATGCCCCTGGGTCTTTGCTCATGCTGTTTGATCTTCTTGGAATTCTCCTTATACCTTTCCTTCCCTGAAAAAGTGAGATTCACTCTTCTGGTCTCAGATGACATCTCCTCCAGGAATTCTCCTTGGCCTCATTAAGTGAAGTCACCTGTTTGCGTGCTGCCTCCAACAGCCTGTAAGATGCCAAAGGGCAGGGACCACGTCCTGTTCAGTGTTGTAGCTGGTGCACAGCATAGCACAGAGGCGCAGGAAACATCACTGGGTCAAAGAATCTTAACAAAAGTAAAGAATCTTAACAAAAGTAATTGGACTTATTAAAGCAAAAGTTAGTAAGATTAAAAACATTTTATGGGTATTTCGAATACCATTTAGATTTGGATCAGATTACTGATAAATAAAGAAGATCTAAAGAAAAATTCTTGAAGGAGGTAGAAGCTTTGATGAGCCATGAGAATACTATCTTTTCCTTCATTATGATTGCAAACAAAACAATACTAAAAATCAGGTTAGTATACTACATTGTTTCTGGTCCAACAGATATTCAAAGGAAGGTTATTTCTCCTGTAGATGTTCTTCTGTTCAGGGACTTGAAGAAATAGATGCATAATCAGAGCTAGACATAGTATTTCTTTAACGAATGAATTAGAAAACTTATGAATGTATTTGGGAGTTTATTTGAAATAGCCATAAATCTTTGACTAATTTCAAATGCTGTGCTTATATTAAATGATTTATGATAATGTGATGCTAGTTTAACATTAAAAAATGTGGCTCATGAAATTACTTCCAAAAAAGCTAAATTAATTCATTCACATATGTTTCACTAGATAGAGAGGCCAATGCCTCATACTACTTACTTGTATCTACATGGCACTGAATAGACCGTTTATAAAGTTGGCGCTCTATTACCACTTATATAATGAGCACCATGTGCTATTGCTGGGTACTTTTTTTCACATTCACTTACTTAATATTTACAAAAATCTGGGCCGGCCCCGTGGCTTAGCAGTTAATTCCGCACGCTCCGCTACTGGCAGCCCAGGTTCGGATCCCGGGTGCACACCGATGCACCGCTTCTCCGGCCATGCTGAGGCCCCGTCCCACATAGAGCAGCTAGAAGGATGTGCAACTATGACATACAACTATCTACTGGGGCTTTGGGGAAAAAAAGGAGGAGGATTGGCAATAGATGTTAGCTCAGAGCCGGTCTTCCTCAGCAAAAAGAGGAGGATTAGCATGGATGTTAGCTCAGGGCTGATCTTCCTCACAAAAATAAATAAATAAATATTTACAAAAATCTTCAAATAGTTGCTTTATCTCCATTGTATAACTGAAGAAATGTTGAGAAATTACCAGCCTGCCACTAGTAATTTCCGGGAGGCAGCAGGAATGCTACGAGGGAGATAGGGCAGCTTATCACCTGGGAGACCCCACCTTTCACCTGGGCACAGACTGCTTGGCCCCACTTTAGCCTGGAGCAAAAGTGACTGAAGCTTGGGGAAGGCTCCCAGGCCTCCAAGCTCTGAATTCATCTCTGACGAACACCCCAGGGCACTGACCTGCTCCTGGTGCTTTCCATCTCTGGCATGCAGGTCTCCAAAACCATTTCTACCTCTGCAGCCATCCTCAGCTCCTGCTTTCACCACTCTTGTTTCTCTACAGACCTGGTAACTTTTCCATCTTTCAGGACTCACTCTACAGTTTAGTTTCTTAACGGCATTCTATATCTTTCTTAAATTTTTAAGGGTTTTTTTCTTTAAAAAAACTTTTCTCTATCATTTTTGTAGCATTTGTAAGCATGTGGATGGTAACGGATGTGCTCAGTTTACCCTATTTATAAAATGTCCTAATCAAATGAGACATTTTTGACTGATGATAACCAATCCAGTCATCAATTTGATTTACGTTAAATTAAAATATTCATGGATTTTTAGAAAAAAGTTGATTTTTAAAGTTATAAAACCTCAAGTTAAAAGTGAGTTATGCGGGCCAGCCCTGTGGCACAGGCGGTTAAGTGCGCGCAGTTCGTCACGGCGGCCTGGGGTTCGCCAGTTCGGATCCCGGGCGCGCACCGACGCACCACTTGGCAAGCCTCCACGTCCCATATAAAGTGGAGGAAGATGGGCATGGATGTTAGCCCAGGGCCAGTCTTCCTCACCACAAAAGAGGATTGGCAGATGTTAGCACAGGGCTGATCTTCCTCGCACACAAAAAAAGTGAGTTATGCTCCAAAAGTTTGTAAGCCAGTTGTTTAGAGGACAGGTTTTTTTTTTTTTCTATCAGAAATAGTTTTATTCATTCATGCAACACCTATCACGCACTAAGCACTATTTTAAATGGTGGAGATACTATAAGAAATGAAACAGACAAGGTCCCCATCTATTATAATTTCTGTAATTTAGGAAAACTTTGGTATAAACAATGCGTATTGGGAATGTTCACATGTTAAGACTTTACTGACACCCTAACAGCCATTAGTTAGCATTTCAAGTACCGTTATAAGGAGTTCACACTCCTGCTGAGCACTTAAATATCATTATCTTAAAATACAACAAAAGGTTTGTTAATTAGCAAAGGGGCTGTTAGAAATAATTTTCATTTGTGAAATGAGTGGAGTCCAAGATATGCGGTTTATTAAGAGTGTGCAGATTACACCATCTCTGTAAAAACAAGACATAAAAAATCTGGTAGGCTGGGCCAGCCCCAGTGGCCTAGTGGCTAGGTTCGGTGAGCTCCACTTCAGCAGCCCGGGTTTGGTTCCCAGCTGCAGACCTACACCACTCACTGGCGGCCATGCTGTGGCAGTGGCCCACATACAAAAAGAGGGAGACTGGCAAAAGATGTTAGCTCGGGGCGAATCTTCCTCAGCAAAAAAAAAAAAAAAAAAAAAAAACCTGGCAAGACCAAAAACGTCATACCTGCAGTACAGTGCTCAAGATCTGGACCCCTTCGGTCCTGCTTCTCTCCAATCCTTGGGAGACTCTGTTGCATGATCTGAGTCACACACAGCTGGCTGGTCTGGTCATCAGAACTCCATCACATAATTATTAGGAAGGAAATAAGCAGAATGGTCAGGAAAGGCCCTTTCAGGAGGGGTTATCTGAGCTGAGTATGCACTAGTCATGAGAGGGGAGAACCTTTCAGGCAGAGGAACCACAAGTGCAAAGACCCTAAAGCAGAAAAGTATAGGATGCATTTGAGAAATCAAAGACCTGTGTGGCTAAGGATGTACACGGGAGAACAGTACAAGATGAGACCGGAAAGAATGAGAAAGAGCCAGATCACATCTTATGCATCTTATAGGTCTTGGCAGGTCATGGTAAGGAGTTTGGATTTTATTCAAAGTGTAATGGAAGCCACTGAAGAATTTTAAGAAGCTGCCTGATTCCAATTCACATGTTATAAAAATCACTCTGGTTACTACATAGCGAAATGAACTGTAATGGTGAAGGAAGTAAGTAGAGGAGACAGGCAGGAGATTATTACAGCAGTTCAGGTAAGAGACAAGGATACCTGACTAAGGGGTAGAAGTGGAGGCAGAGAGAGGTGGACAGATATTTGGGAAGTAGAAGTGACAGGACTTGGCAGCCCTCGATTGCTTATTTAACCCTTAAAATCCTTGACATAACATCAATATTTCTATAATACTCTTTTTTAGAGCAACACAGAATTTAACAACAAGGAATAATAATGTCTGTTCTGAAAAATGTATTCAGATATAAACTCAGAGCCCAAGAACACAGATCTTCACATTGCAGGCTGAGTAAGAGTCTCAGGGACTCCTGGCTCCATCCATCTGCCCAACAAAAAGGGGGGAGAGGGAGTGGGGATGCCCCCACTTTCAGTCTGCTGGCTGCAGCTCCCTTGGCCTGGCACAAACATCGGTCAGGTCACAGTGACAGATGGGATGGAACGGTGGAGAGCTAAGATGAGCCATTCCTGAAACATTCATCCCCAGGGTCCCCTCAGGCCAGCTCCCTGTCACCACAGTTCCCCTTTCTTTTCTCCTCAGACCCCGTGAACCAATCTACGTGCTTCTCTTTCCCCTGCCATCACTGGCTGCTCTGATGTGGTTTGCTCTTTCCCTCTTGCCCAATCTGGAATTGAATTCCTTTTCATATATATGTCAAGTGTGCAGAAACCAGAAGCCACCTGTATCTTATGTCCACTAAAACAATAAAACAAAAAAGCTAATTTATTGAGCACTCGTTATATGCCACGTACTGTTTCAGAGCTTTCAACGTATTAACTCATTTCATCCTCATAAAAATCCTATTCCCATTTTATAGAAGGGCAAACTGAGATACAAAGCAGGTAAGTAACTCGCCTAGCTAGCAAGCGACAGCTCCAGGATTAGAACCCAGACAGTCTGGCCACGGTCCCCATGCTCTTAACCACTTGAGTATACTGTCGCTAGAGTCCAGCTTCAAAGTCATGATCTTCAGGAATAAAATGAAACAACTGCATCATCAACCACAGAAACGTCCACAATCCAATTTAAAGATAGAATCTAGTGGGGCCGGCCTGGTGGCATAGCAGTTAAGTTCACAGACTCTGCTTCAGCGGCCCAGGGTGGGCAGGTTTGGATCCTGGGCGTGGACCGACACACCACTTGTCAGGCCATGTTGTGGTGGGTTCCATACAAAGTAGAGGAGGATGGGCAGGGATGTTAGCTCAGGGCTAATTTTCCTCACATACACACACACAAAAAAAAGATAGTATCTAGCTTTTATGTTTTAATGAAGAAATGTGAAGTGAATGTTTATATGGTTTCTTTAGTGCTGAAACTATGTGAGTTTATTTTCCTCAAGTTTTGGATCACTTCCAGAAAATCAGATTAACATGTGAAGAAGAGAAAACATTCATTTTCCACTTAATGTGTAATAAAAGAGAACAACTCATGTACACACTTGTCAGTTCTGCTAGAGTGTAACCTTGCAGGGTAGGAAGCACCCATCTTCTGTGAGAACTCCCCACAAAGAGAATCATTAGTGTGGAATGAGTGCTCAATTCAGAAATAAACGGCATTCTTCAAATGTCAGAAGCATCCCCATGGAATATCTCAGGTCCCCAACAAGACTATTAAACTGGTGCTATCAACTGTAAGCCATAAGGAAAGGAGTTCATCTATGCTGACAGTGATTGGGAGTGGAAACAAAAAGGCTGAGAATGTTCTCATTATCTAGCAGTTCCCTGGTTTAACCTTCTAAGAATGAAGAGAAGTGTTTCCTAAGATTAGAATTCAGAGCCATGGGACCTTCATCACTCAGAGCTCCAGACCAAAAAAATTAGTTATAAGAAGTATCAGTATTCAGGGGAATGAATACTTTGACAGTTAAAGATGAGGAAAAGGAGTCAAGTCTTTTAAATAAAAATGATTCATACTATAAAACATCACATTAGGCTGGTCACCTAGGTTACAGAACAATAAGAGTTATAAACATCACTCAGAGACAGCAATATTTTGCCACCCAGGCCTTCATGGTGCATCTCAAAGCAGTTCCACCAAAGTAACCCTAGTCAGAGAGCCCTGTAAACACACATCCCTGGTGCTGGGGCTCCCCACTAATGTGAGCTTTCTCTAGAACTCCACCTGGTTTTTTTTTCTTTAAAAATGCATGCAAATTTTACATTCGATTCCACAAAAGGTCTGTTTAGATTTTTGCTCTTTTTGCAAGTTAATTTAAAACATGACTTTTCTATCAGGCAAAACTGGTACTCCAGGAAAATAAGCCAAGTTTATCCTGTGGCTTTTCACATCTCCCCATCACCACTGAGAATGGATATATTCAAAACTCCGAGTTGGAAACGAAGGCTTTATGTAGGAAACCACAATGTGATATTCAACACTCAGGTTCTCTCTGTCAGCAGAGCAGTAGCCCTCAACTCTATCTGCAAGTTACAGTCACCTGGGAAGCATTTGAAAAATACCAATGCCTAAGCTCCACTCCACAGCAAGTGAATCAGAAGCTCCAGGGGAAGGAAGAGACCATCGTGTTTGTTGTTGCTTTTAGCTCCACTGAGTGACTTTCATAGGTAGACAGGGTTGAGAACCACAGCTTAGACGATGCTCAAGAAACATTAAGGTCCTAGAGGGATGGTTAACACCAAAGCCAACCCCTGGGGTCAATCCTCTTGCCCCTTCTTCCTAACAACTCCTTGGAGACACAGATTTTAACTAGGTGACAACTCTCCCCCCTTCCCCTGCTCAAGTGGTACCAAAAAAAAAAAAGGTTTAAATGAGATCCAGTCTCGTAACATAACACCAAAATGCCCAGGTTTCAATAAAAAAATCACACATTATACCAAGAACCAGGAAGACCTCAAACCGAAAAAAGACAATCAACAGATTTCAACATCAAGATGACAGGGATGTTAGAACCATCTGACAAAGATTTTAATGCAGCCATGATAAAAATTCTTCAAGGAGCAATTAGGAACATGCTAGATAAATGATCCTCAGGCCCTTGAAGTAGGTTCATCACTGGCCCAAACAGGATTGTGCAGGTCTGGGCTGGCGCAGGTTGGGAAGCTTGCTTGGTGGAACGATCTCACAGGACATAACCCAGCTGTACACTGGCCTGAGGTCTCCCAGTGCCTGTTCACTGTAATTCGCCTTTGGCTTGATGGATCTAATCTGACTTTCTGAATGAGACTGTTGAATGACTCAAAGACAAGAATCACTAGAGAAGAGCTACACCCCTGGAGACTGACGGACTGACAAGGTCTGTGTCTCCAAGGGACTGGGCTAGGAAGAAGGGGCAAGAGGACTGACCCCACGGGTTGGTTTTGACCTCACAGGGAAAGCCAAAAAAATCAATAAATTGAATTTCATCAAAATTAATCATTTCCTGATGATCTCCAGAGAAATATGCTGAGTAAGAAAAGCCACCCAAAACGTATGATTCCACTAATACAACATTCTTGAAATGATAAAATTACAGAAATAAAGAATAGATTAGTGGTTCCCAGTCAGAGAGTTGAAAGAGGTAGAGAAGTGGATGTGGCTATAAAAGGGCAAATGATGAACCTTTGTGCTAATGGAAATGTTCTGTATCTTGACCACATCCGTGTCAACATCCCTGTTGTGATAGTATGCTATAGTTTTGTTTTGTTTTGTTTTTTATAATTTTATTTATTTATTTATTTTTCCCCAAAGCCCCAGTAGATAGTTGTATGTCATAGCTGCACAACCTTCCAGTTGCTGTATGTGGGACGCGGCCTCAGCATGGCCAGAGAAGTGGTGCGTCGGTGCATGCCCGGGACCTGAACCCAGGCCGCCAGTAGCGGAGCGCGCACTTAACTGCTAAGCCACGGGGCCGACCCTAGTATACTATAGTTTTGCAGGAAGCTGTCTTTAAGGAAAATTGGTTAAAGAGACACAGGCTCTCTCTGTATAATTTCTTACAGCTACATGTGAATTATCTCAAAATAAAAAGTTTAATGAAAAAAAAGGCTACTGGCCCACTGAACCCTGACCTCAGCATACAGCAAATAGCCAGTACTTGGAAGTGACCTTTATGCGTGTTCCAGGTTTTTATTTACTAGCCATTTTTAGCTCCAGCATTTCATCCATGATTCATGAGTCCCAGCAACCTAACTAATTTTATTCAGTAAAGAAGGGGCACCCTGTAGCCTTGCCAAGACCAATTATTTCCTTGGTGACACTCAATATAGTATGAGCTGTGAAGCCTACAACACACCACAGCCTAGAGTGACCACTTTCTATGCTGCTACTTGCTTTGTTCTCTTCCACCTCTTCAGAGAAAGACGCTAAAATGCTTAAATGCGCCTCTGTCCAGTATCACCACCTTTCCAGCGCTGTCTTTCAGACTAACATTGTCATAACATAGCTTCTTTTTCTTCACTGGAAAAAAATCAGTACTGCTAACTCCTCATCTTTCATATTATAACATACGCAATTTCTCGGAACAAAAAAGGATGTTACTCTACAGTGTATTTAGAACAAGAAGAATTCCTCTGTGACTCAATTCACATTTGGAAGATTCTAAATCTACAATTACGAGGTCCAAAAACAATAGCAACAATCCTTACTTTTCCCCCCAAGTACAGTCCTTAAAACTTCCCCAGACATAAGAATCCATATACCTCATCTGCAGGGAGAAACTTATTTCAACATGGAAAGGTGAAAACCTATCCTGAATTGAAAGCTCTCCAGAGAGAGAAAAACGACAATCTATCCTGATACTTAATTTGATATTTCACAACCTTCATTTGTCAAGTCATGCTACCTTTTGCATCACAACTTGGTAAAAATTATGTCTGTTTCCTCTCTCGATCGTAGGAATCGATTTCTGCAAAATTTTAGTCACTCCTAAGAATGCCCTGTTGCCTAGGTCAGAGAGCATACAGCACTGCGCTTATGCAAACTGAGTTAGACCAATTTGAGAGAGAGAGAGAGACAAGGCGATTCCACAGGCCATGCCTGTTTCCTCAGTCTCAGTTCCTGGATGCCTCTCTTAGGTGAGCTTCGAACTACTGACTCTGACTCTAGTGGCTCAAGTGCATTTTTTTGTACAACACAAAGCCTCTAAACACAAGCCTTCTTAGTCTTTGTCTGATATTTGACTGAACATATAGTAATTATTCCAAATCAAGAGGAAACATGGGGGCCGGCCCTGTGGCATAGCGGTTAAGTGCGCGCGCTTCGCTGCTGGCGGCCCGGGTTCAGATTCCAGGCACGCAGCGACGCACCGCTTGTCAGGCCATCTGTGGTGGCGTCCCACATAAAGTGGAAGAAGATGGGCACGGATGTTAGCCCAGGGCCAGTCTTCTTCAGCAAAAAGAGGAGGATTGGCATGGATGTTAGCTCAGGGCTGATCTTCCTCACAAAAAAAAAAAAAAAGAGGAAACATGGGCTGTGTTTAATGGCTAGTGGGGCAGTGTCTATGGTGGAGCCTTCCTAAAGGGTTTAAGTCTAATTTTGACCAGCACTATTTTTGCATCAGCGGCTGAATTTGGAAACCATTCCACTGTGATGTGCTCCCCGTAATCCTTATCTGTTCTCCTGTGGATTGGGTGTGTACAGGTGTGTGTGTACACAACACCTTTACAAAGGTGGCAGAGCACACTGAGCTAGCACCAGACCAGTACTTCCTCAGTCTCTGTAGACACCCGTTCGCTGAGGGACAAGCAACTGCGGAAGCCAACGCAGCCCACAGGCTTTCAGTGGGCATTAAAGGAGGCAAAAGAGCATACACATCTCCCCTCAAACACTGAGATGTTTACTCTTAAAATGAGTGATTAGAAGTTTATGCACTTCCTTTTATGTGACAGACCTATAAAACAGCAGTGCCAAAATATTTTCCCTACATATTTTGAACACCTAAAATTCCTTTATTACAAAACTATGCCTTGTATCCCACAAATAAATTTAGAGCATAACTTCAAAATACTTTTGAAAAAAGGGTGAAGGTCTAAAATCGTCTTTCGTAAAGACAGGTTTTGATGAAAAAGGCGAGGAACACAAAGGCCAGGTTGAAGGCTGAAGAAATGCCCAGGAAGAGGAATAGAGCTGTTAGCAGGAGATGCGTCTGGGACAGCACACTGCGACCATCCTGGGAGTTTGCCCATAATTAAGAGTAAGAGAGAAACACTGAGATGTTCACATTCCTAATCACTCCTTCCTCATTCATAAAGGGAGGAAGAGGTCTCACCAGCAGCAAACTGCATGAGAAAACCAGCTACTCTTAGATGAAACTCAGCCATTCTAAAAAGCTATGGGCAGCATTTCCCATTCTAACTTACAGAGAACTTCATCTCAGGCTCTGCAAAAGGCACAATACATTCTCCAGCATTTAACGTGAGAGTTGTCAAGATAACTGCTTAATGGAAGCTGTCCAAACCTAGAACCAATCACTTTTGCCAAAATATGATCAGTTACTGTAATTCTACAAGACGTAAGAAAGGCAATTTGAGCTGCCTTTTGCTCAAAGCACTGACCTAGTCGAATTTAAGAAGACTATTTTAAAGAAATTGAAAGCCATACAATTTCTCTATTTTATGATCTTAGGTAGGAGGACAAAATTTAGAGTCAAAATTGAATCTACTCTTCCAAGTAGATTAATCATCGTTACCTAAAGGAAAAGTGCTATATGATCAAAAGTGTCCCCTCTAGTGGAGAGAGCTCAGCCCTAGTCCCAGAGAAAAGTGCAAGAGTCAGGTTCCAGACAGGAGTAGCTAAAAGGGTCTCACACCAAATTAGGAAACTCAGCATGAATCTATGCTACCGAACCCCGAGGAAAAAACCACAGTTAGATTAAGAAGTGACTGAAAACACTAAGGATCAGAAAGAAAATTATCCAAGGGTACATACTTATCTATGTTTAAATATAATGCTTCCTCTCTCCCTATTCAATAAAAAACTGTAAGTCTATTCAAATAACGCTGTTTTTCATTAACAAAATATTACATAGTTGCTATAACTTTATTCAAAATGTTCTGTAAAATAATATTAAAATAACTCTACAGATAGACAGGAATCGACCGTAGATACTTACTTTTTCTCATCCATAATGCTACCACTTGAAAATTCTTTGACCAATGGATAAATTCATGGGAACTGACAAAAGAAAACCTTCTCTAATAATTGGCATACTCAAGTAAGTTCCCAGAGAATAACCTCAAAAACAGAAAAAAACAAAAAAGACTCTAGTTTCAGATAGTTTAACATACACTCTTGCAAGCTTTCAAAAAACAGTAAGTCGGGGCCAGCCCAGTGGTGTAGCGGTTAAGTGCGCACGATCCGCTTCGGGAGCCCAGGGTTCGCAGGTTCGGATCCCAGGCGCACACGGATGCACCTCTTGTCAAGCCACGCTGTGGCAGAGTCCCATATAAAGTAGAGGAAAATGGGCAGAGATGTTAACCCAGGGCTAATCTTCCTCAGCAAAAAAAAAAAAAAAAAGAGGAGGATTGGCATCAGATGTTAGCTCAGGGCTGATCTTCCTCACAAAAAAAAAAAAACAGTAAGTCTCTGGTTACATAATCTATAACAAATCACAAGAAAAAGACTGAAATATCCCCAATTTTCTGATGCTGGCATAATCTCAGTACCAAAACTGGTCAGAGAAGCCACCCCCCTACACTCACACACAGGCACACATACACACTACTCAAACAAAGAGAAAGGAGAGAGAAACGTGTATCTCATTCATGCAGAGGATCCCGATGTTTCGGAAAACTCTCCCAGACCATTCTCTTCCTCTCTCTGGTTGAGAGCCAGTGTATGTTAACAATCCTTCACAAATCCCTCACCCAAAACTCATGAGGCCAGATGTGTTTCAAGATTCAAAACTTCCCAGAAAGGCACTACTGGGCATATCCAATATATTTCACACACCTTCAGAGAGTCTGGGGCAGCTATGATATTTCTGCAGCAAAAACGCATAAACAGTTACACTAATGTGATAAATAAAGGCTTTAAATAACCTTACATCATAGTCAGGTTTTTTCCCTCAAATATACCTAATTCAGGTCAGGTTTTACAATCAAATGAGTCATGAAAAACTATAAGTTTTCAGAACATTTTGGATTTCAGAATTGTGGAGAAGAGAATGTTGACCCGTTACAGAACATTCTGTAAATAATAATGATAACTACTGGTACCTCATTGAGCGTCTACTATAAGAGATGATACATTTGGCATACATTATCTCTAACTCTTTCTGCCACTCTGCAAGGTTTTACAAATGAGGTTCAGAGAGGTTAAGCGACTTGCCCAAAGCCCGCAGTTGAAAGAACCAGGTCTTGAACCAAGATCTGTTCTTTCTCCATCCACTATGCTATTACATAGTCAAGTTCTTGACTGCAAGCTACAGACAGCAACTCTAGCAAACCTAAGCAGAGACGCAATTTTCTGGAAACATACTGATAGCTCACAGAATGGATGTGAAACGCAGAGAATCAACCTCACAAAATGAGCAAAAGCTAAGGAAGGCCAAGCCGCAGAAGCCATGACCAAAGTCAAGTACTGAAGTTAGGACGCCGTTACTGGCATTGCCACCACTACTGCTGCCTCTATGCCACTAGGGTGGGACACACATCACTGCTGCTGCTGGACTTTTGCAAACCAGGCACAGCCACGAAAACTTTCTGAATTGTCCCTCTGTCTTCGCAAGATTCGAAGTCCCACCACCTTGGTTAAGCCTCAGCCACATGCCTTCACACTTCCATAGTGTGAAAAAGGCAATATGTCCCACCAATTCCACACCAAGGAGGGGCTCTTCCCCAAAGTGAAGGAGGGTCAGAGGCGGGGCAAGCTCCCCCTAAAAGGGGGTGAAATGCAGCCATTCTAAATAAAATATCTGCAAATCATATTCAATGGCATGCAATAAAGTAGGACTTCTTCCAAAAATGAAATCTTTTAATTTTAAGAAATCTACAATATGGTAATTCATATCAATTAGTCAAATTTTAAAAAATAAATCACTTGGTGCTTAAAGAAGGTATTTGATATAATTTAACATCCATTCTTAATTTTTAAACTCTTAGTAAGGAAGAGAAACCTCTTTCTTTAAGCTGATATTCTTCACCTCCCTCTAATCATATTTAAAAGAACACCACAAAAGGCATTTCAAGCAGTCAACACCATTTCTCCAAATCACTCAAAAGTTCTAACCAACGGTGGTCAGAAAAGAAGGGATGCAACCGCCAGAAAGTGGGGAGCAAACCATCATTATCTGGCAGACGACAGGACTGTACACCTGTAACAAGGATGAAGACTGCAACCCAGAGTAGAGGCTAAAATCTACCCTTGGGAGTGGCCCTTAGATGAATCCTGTGTGAGCCAAGCGCCCGGCTATTCTTGGAGAAATTCTGACCCAGTAGAGTAATTCAAATGCAGCTAATCAGACTGGGTGTTAAATATTCCATTTTATAATGCAGGAGTAACTCTTAAAGAATAATTAGGACATCTTTTGAGTGTTTTGGTTTCTTTTGATCAGATCAGACTTTGTTGGTGCCCAGGGATTCAGAGAAAAAGGAAAGGCAAGGGAACTCTCACCTGGGGTGCCGGGGGGGGGGGGGGGGGGCCCAGATAAAAGAAAGTGTATAGGAAGCAGGTGTGTATGACACCCAGTTGTCAAATTTCCTTTCCTGCCTTCTAATTCTTTTAGGTTATACTTAAACCCGAATAAAAAATATTAATAATTAAAAAAAAGTCATACCCAACCCAGACTTGAATTAGAAGTAACTGGGTGGAAAAGGGAAAATGCTTTGGGGCAAAGCAGAGACTTGCAGAAACAGGACAAAGCAGTTTTAAGAAGCCAGAGGTGACTCTTGGAAAAGCTGGAAACAAAAGTCCAGAGCAAGAGATGATAAATGCCAGTCAAGACAAGTCAATCTCCAGGACCAGATGGTTTGCCTGGTGAATTCTACCAAACATTTAAAGAATTAATGCCAATCCTTCTCAAACTCTTCAAAAAAAACTGAAGAGGAGGGAACACTTCCAAACTCATTTTAGAGAGAGGCCAGCATTAGCCTGATACCAAAGCCAAATAAAGACACTCCAAGAAAAGAAAACTATAGACCAATATCTCTGATGAATATAGGTGCAATAATTCTCAAAATACTAGCAAACTGAAACACACACCATAACCAAGTGAGATTTATCCCTGGGATGCAAGGGCAGTTGGACATATGCAAATCAATAAACATGATACACCACATTAATAGAATGCAACATAAAAATCATATGATCATCTCAGTAGATCCAGAAAAAGCATTTGACAAAATACAACATCCTTTCACGATAAAGACACTCGATAAAATGTGTATAGAAGGAACATAACTCAACATAATAAAGGCAATATATGACAAGTCCACACCTAACATCATACTCAATGGTGAAAGGTTGAAAGGAAGATCAGGAACAAGACAAGAGTGCCCATCTCACCACTCCTATTCAACACAGTACTGGAATCCTAGCCAGAGCAATCAGGCAAGAAAAAGAAAAAAAAAGGCATCCAAATCGGAAAGGAAAAAGTCAAATTGTTTGCAAATGATATGATCTTATATATAGAAAATTCTAAAGATTCCACAAAAAAACTGTTAGAACTAATTATCAGATTCAGTAAACTTGCAGGATACAAAATCAATATACAAAAATCAGTTTCATTTCTATACACTAACAATGAAATATCTAAAAAAGAAATAACGAAAACAGTCCCATTCTCAGTAGCAACAAAAACAATTAAATACTTAGGAGTAAATTTATCCAAGAAAGTGAAAGATCTGTACATTGAAAACTATAAAACTTTGATTAAAGATACTGAAGACGACACAAATAAATGGGAAGATATCCACATCACAGATCACAAGAGTTAATATTGTTAAAATGTCCATGCTACCCAAGGCCATCTATAGATTCAATGCAATCCCTTTCAAAATTCTAATGGCATTTTTCACAGAGACAGAAAATACAAGCCTAAAATTTGTATGGAACCACAAAACACTCCAAATAGCCTACACAAATCCTGAGAAAGAACAAAGCTGGAGGTGTCACACTTCCTGATTTCAAACTATATTACAAAGCTATAGAAATCAAAAAGTATGGCACTGGCATAAAAACAGACACATAAACCAATGAAATAGAATACAGAGCCTGTAAATAAACCCACACATTTGGTCAATTAATTTATGGCAAAGGAGCCAAGAATAAACAACGGGAAAATGACAATCTCTTCAATAAATGGTGTTGGGAAAACTGGACAGCCACATGCAAATGAATGAAACTGGATCACTATCTTACACCATACACAAAAATTAACTCAAAATGGATTAAAAGACTTGAACGTAAGACCTGAAACCATAAAACTCCTAGAAGAAAACACAGGCGGTAAGCTCCTTGACATGGGTCTTGCTGATGATTTTTTAGATTTGACAACAAAAGCAAAGGTAACGAAAGTGAAAATAAAGAAGTACAACTACATAAAACTAAAAAGCTTCTGCACAGCAAAGGAAACCATCCACAAAATGAAAAGGCAACCTATCAAATGAGAGAAAATATTTGCAAATCATATATCTGATAAGTGGGTTAAAATCCAAACTACAGAAAAACTCATATAACTCAATAGCAAAAACATAAACAATCCAATTAAAAAATGGGCAGAGGATCTGAATAGACATTTTTCCAAAGATAGACAGCCAACAGGTACATGAAAAGGTGTTCAACATCACTAATCATCAGGGAAATGCAAATCAAAACCACAATAAGGTATCACCTCACACCTGTTAGAATGGCTATCATCAAGAAGACAAGAGATAAGTGTTGGTGAGGATGTGGAGAAAAGGGAATCCTTGCACACTGTTGGTGGGAATGTAATTGGTACAGCCACTATGGAAAACAGTATGGAGGGTCCTCAAAAAATTAAAAATAGAAATACCATATGATTCAGCAATTCCACATCTGGGTATTTATCCAAAGGAAATGAAAACACTAATTTGAAAAGATATGTGCACCCTCATGTTCACTGCAGCATTATTTACAATGACCAAGACATGGAAACAACCTAAGTATCCATCTATAGATGAATGGATGAAGAAAATGTGAAATGAAGAAAATTCCACATACACTATGGAATATTATTCAGCCATAAAAAAGAAGGAAATCTTGCCACTTGTTACAACATGGATGGACCTTGAGGGCATTATGCTAACTGAAATAAGTCAGACAGAGAAAGGCAAATACTGTATTATCTCACTTATACGTAGAATCTAAAAAAACAGAACA
This sequence comes from Diceros bicornis minor, assembly GCF_020826845.1. Classification (NCBI taxonomy): domain Eukaryota; kingdom Metazoa; phylum Chordata; class Mammalia; order Perissodactyla; family Rhinocerotidae; genus Diceros; species Diceros bicornis. The sequence continues at coordinate 35,090,028 of NC_080740.1, forward strand.
AAACAAAAAAAACCAAACTCACAGATACAGAACACACTGGTGGTTGCCAGAGGTGAAGGATGGGAGATGGGTGAAATGGGTGAAGGTACTCAAAAGGTACAAACTTCCAATTATAAAATAAACAAGTCATGGAATATACTGTACTGTATATTCAAAATTTGCTAAGAGAATAAATCTCAAAAATTCTCATTACAAGGAAGAAAAAGTGTAACTATGTGTGGTGATGGATGTTATCCAGACATTCTGTGGTGATCATTTCACAATATATACATATATCAAATCATTATGTTGTACACCTGAAACTAATATACTGTTATGTCAGTTATATTTCAATTAAAAAAAATTAGTACTTCTTTACCTTGAGTTTAAAGGCAAAAAAATGGTAAATATACGTTTGCAATTAATATGGCAGACCAAGACTAACTTTACTACAAAAAAATAATATAAAGATTACCATGTTGTGAAATGAATCGTCAAGTAAAATCCCCATTTAGAGTCTGAGAACCTTCACCCATAGCCAAATTTCTGCCACAGCCAAATACAGCTTTTTCCTTCTCATGGAAACAGATGGAGTGGAAGGAATGTACTTCCTAGAAGATAGTTTTGATATCTGCATATTCAAACTAAGGAAAAATGACTAACCTGTCAAAACCCTGATTGAAGAGCCTTTGTTTATTAAAAAAAAGCAAAAGAAAAGTCATAACGGGATTTTGCCTGGGCTTGCAGACATTTCAGCATGGGCAGTAAATAAATTTTTCCCTTGGCCTCAATATATGCTGGGAAAAATAATACAAAGAGCTGCCCCCATCCATTTGCTAAGGTGGTATCTCTGAAATTCCCTCTGTGGTCAGTCTTGATCATTGCATGACCCCATGACCCCTCTTCCCACCTTCAGGAAGAGGCTGGAAATAGCACATTTGATCCTTGGATATGGTTTCAGCTTTACCTTTTATAAAGAGCTACTGACAAAAGCCCTTTTCAGCAGAAGTCGCCTTCCTCTAAACCCTGCCAAGTCCACCCTCCACGGTCTATAGCTTGAGTGTGTGACCTATCCTGGCCAATGGGACCTACGAGAAAGGAAGTCTGATAGAGATGTGATGCTTCCGGGAAAAATACTCCTCTCTGAAAAAGAGAGACATACCTGTATCAGTCAGGGCCCCAGGAAGAAACACATAGTAGACTCAATTTGGGTGATTTGGGAAAGTCTAATAAAGAGTACTGTAAAGTATGGGTATGGTATAAGAAAACCATTAGAGTGTAGAATCTCAGAGTTGGTAACAAACTTTTATCCACCCCAAACAAGCATGAGAAAAATGCCAAGAAACCCACAGAAAGCCAATCCAGAGCCCTGCACAGTTGACCTCTGAACCAATCCTGAACTACCAACCTCCAGACTTACTTTGAGAGAAGAAAAAACCCATTATCTAAAGCCAAAAACATTGTCAATTAAAAAATCCACTGGGGCCAGCCCGGTGGCATAGCGATTAAGTTCACGCACTCTGCTTCAGAGCCCCGGGGTTTGTGGGTTTGGATGATGGGGTGTGGACATATGTACTGCTTATCAAGCCATGCTGTGGCAGGCGTCCCACATATAAAGTAGAGGAAGATGGGCACAGATATTAGCTCAGGGCCAATCCTCCTCAGCAAAAGAGGAAGATTGGCAATGGATGTTAGCTCAGGGCTAATCTTCCTCACCAAAAAAAAAAAAAAAAAAAATCCATTGACCAGTCTCTCTCTTTTCATTCACTGAAATTATCTCTTCATTGATATTAAAATTATAGTCAAGTGAGAAAAGGGAGGCAGCCCCAAATCTGGAAGATCTTTAGAGAAACCCAAAGAGACCAAAGGACACAAAAGTCAAAAGAGAGAAACAGAAATGGATAATATCCAACCTCACCAATTAATTTTTAAATGCAAATTTATATTTCTCAAATCTTCAAATACATCACTCAGAGATGATGAGGTTCCAGTCTCACAAGCTCCCAGCGGATATTCAAATTGGTAGAATTTCTGAAAATAACGTGGGCAACATGTATTGATTTCTTTGTAACTAGCATAGCACTCCTTTCTCCCTCGAAGCCTTATTGTCTCAGAAATATTTAAGTTGTGAGTTCACTGTTAGCCAGATAATTAACTTTTTAATATGGCTTAATTAGTCCTTTCAATTACACTTATTTCTAGCTACTCTAATAGAGACTTCAACCCTAGCGTTTTATACTTTTAAAAGGCATAGTGGAACGAAGCGATGCCCTGCATCTTCTCAGCCTGTTAGTCGTATCTTTAATAAGCACATCTGTTTGCACTAAGACCTATCGAAGGCACTGTCACCCACTAAGGGCATCATATGTTAAATCATGGAAACATACCATGAAGAAATAAGCAGCCTCTGAAGTACCAGCCTCGTAAACCCAGCCCTTTAAGGGTACTGCTCAAACCTTACATAAAATATCATTATAGCAAATTACTCCTGTCTAATCCTAAATTATTTCCAATGGGACATCAAACCTTCAGTAATAAATTTTAACTTAAAAATTAATGTTGATTTTGATAGATTTTAAAAAGATGTGTAGATTACACATCTATAGTAACTATTTTAAGGAAGACAGAGACTTCCAAGTTCATCTATATGGCCCAATATTGATTTAAACGGATGCTAAGGGAATAGGGTTTTCTGGGTAACTGAATTTTCCAGGTTGTTTTAATCCAATAAATGATTGTTGGATTTAACTGTTAGGCTCTGATCTGTGAAAGATGTAAGAGATTGGACTGAGCAGTAACCTCAGGGCATACTATAGAAATAGTTTTAAAATGAATCTCTGATATCAACTTTCTTTTTAATCCTATATTTAGGATCATAAATATAGAATACATCTCAAAATGGAACTTATAAATTCCAATTACTTTGACTGGATAAAGGAAGAGACTATAGACATGACACAGGAAGACTGATAAAAGAGAGGCTCAATGGGAATGGAAAGTGATTCTTCTACAAGAACGCAGAAACAATTGAGTTAAGGGAAAACAAACCAACAAGATGGTGGTTGATCCTTTCCCTTCTACCCCAATTCAACGTTGACCTCACCATTGACAGAGCCTACCAATGGGTCCCTGCTTTAGCTAAGAAAACTAGGAAGAGAAAAAACGTGAACAAAAGAGCAAACTGCCACCTGGATACCTTGAGTGTGTGTCCACCTGGAGAGCTCAGATATGCCCAAAAGATATCAGCCTCACATCTGATACAGAAATCAAAAGCCCAGAGGAGAGAGCTCCCTTCCCACTGGGACTAATGACCGCATAAAAGCACTGAGATTTTGCAAAGACACAGCCATCCGTGGGAGGAAAGCCTGAAGGCTGCCTGCCCTTCAGCTCTGTCAGCAAGTGCCCTTAAGGGACTGATTTAGGGTCCTGCATTGCTCAGGGTAAAGCTCTCTGAATCTGAGGCCCTCAGCGGCCTCTCTACTCAGACTCTGCCTGATAACTCTGCTCAAAAATGCCCCTAGGCTGACTCTCAGGGCCACTGACTTAGCCAGACCCAGCTTCCACCAGGGATTAAGGCAGCTGCATGAACTCCTGGTGCCTGAAACTGAACATGGCCAACACAGGTGCCCTCTCTGAGCCCACCCAGACCACCAACCCAACCGGATGCCCCAGTTTCCATCAGGGCTCCCGGCCTTCCCAGCATTTTAAGTATCTCGAAGGTAAAGAACCGCCACTAAAAAGCAAGTGTCAGACTTTGCCTGGCATGGACTACTAATAGTTTCTTACCAATATTACAAAGAAATTGTGTAAATAACTTGCAAATTTTCCTTTGAGTTGCAAAATAATATCTACATTTCTCACAAAGTCCTCCAAAGTGCCGATTTGGAAAGTTTCTACATTTTCATATATAAATTATCTGTAAATGAGATTTTGTATGAAACAGTTCTGTAAACTGTACTTTTTATTAAAATGTTAAGTCATTATTATACAATCACATTAAAGAAAAAAATTAGAAATTCAGATTAACCCTAAGATATTTATTCAGAACTCACGAAATACAGTCTTAATCTTCCACCTTCTCTACCTAAAAGGAAATGTAAAAGTTGCCCACCCAATTTTTAACAACAACAATAATAATAAAAGAAAAATGAAGTAAACTATCTCAATCTTCTCTCACTGTACTGACTAGCAGAGAGAAATTTTAAGACACCCAACCCCAAGAGTTCCTCTCTAGGGGCCATGACACAGAGGAGACTTAGAAATTCAAGTTCTTTCAGCAGAAATTCACAGATCATTAATTCAAAACTCAACAGGGCAGCACCTAACAACTTGCCCTTACTATATCTGGTTACAGCCTGTGAATTTTCACAAAAATAAGTCTCCTTCCTTCCCACCATTTACAAGGGCAAGCAGTTGAAGGTCAGAGTTTAAAAGTGCAGTGCAGAGCTGATACCAGAGTCAAGGCATAAACACACGGATTTAAAGGAGGTTAGGCGGACGGGAGGGCCCTGGAAAGGCTAAATCAGAGATCAGTGGACCCACCTTCGCTTGGGTTCCTGGCTCTCAGGTCCTGGGGTACAGCTGAATCACCTGGGGGAGGTTTTTAACTTTATCCAAGCTTAGATACCACCCAGACCACTTGAATCAGAGCATCTGGTTGTTTTCAAAGCACCCCCCCCCCCCGCCCGGCTCAGGTTACCAGTGTGCATTCAAGGGTCAACACCACTGGCCTGAGAAGGAGAGGGAAAAGGAAGGCAGGATGAGGAACAAGCAGCCTGTGTACGAGAAACCTCAAGTCCACAGGCTGCCCTGATGTAAAACACTGCTCTGTGGCCCACCTGGGCAGCAGAGGGCTCTCTCAAAGACCTGGTCCAGGCTTCTCATCCACCCGGTCACGACTGCGTGCAGGGTCAGCTCCGGAGGTCTTCTCTCCCTCCGCCCCATCACCCTATCGTTAGGTGCTATGCAGAACAGGTGTCTTGAATCTTCCAAAAGGCATCTTGGTTGGACCCAGGAAAACAGAGTGGAACTGTGGAAACACTGCCGGTTGGAGGTCTTGTGAGCCAGCTGGACAAGGGAGTTTCCAGGCCCATTACTCTCACTTTTGAGCCCCCTGCTATGAATTCTTAGACATAAACACGCATTTAAGAGTAAATTATTGGTTTGCGAGCCTCTGAAGCAGGTGGACTCTTAAATTAACTTAATGAGCTGTGAACTTATACTAAAGTAACTTCTTATCCCAGAAGAGAACTACTGGACACACACACACAAAAACAAATGTCTGGGGCTTAGCAAGAGGTTCGGAACACAAGAGTGGGGAAAAAATAAAATAAAGTACAATAACTTAAAAAGCAAAGCTCTAACATTTTCTAATACGAGAAATCGATTTCATTCAAAATTTTTATTTCCCTGTATTAGGGCAGATTTGTATTGGCATTTTTAGAGCACTTTAAAAGATATAATGGACTTTATAAAACTGACCCTGTGTAATAAGCACTTAATATATATTATCTCATTTGATCCTCACCACAATGCTAGAATTAGTAGCAGGTGTTACCACCACCACTTCACAAAGGAAGAGACTGAAGGATACCTGGAGGCTAAGCAACCAGTCCAACTTCACACAGTAAGGAGAGGATGGGGTCAAGATGCAAAACCTGGTCTGTCTGCCTCCAAATTTTCAATAACTAAGCTCTAGTAAATGAATTCTGCATCTCTCAATGCTTAAATGATATGAAAAAATGCCACTGTCAGAAAATCATTTCACACTTTTATACATAAAGGCTTTGTCCACATTGCCTTAACAAGCAGTTTCTTCCAGATACATACTCGGTGTTTCTATGACATAGAATATGTCATATTGAGTTTTTATTTTAGTTTTAAACAATATCCGACATCTACAGGACATTAGAAGACAACTAGGTCACTACTGCTGTGTAACAAACTACTCCAAATCTTACTGGCTTAAAACAACAAACATTTATTATCTCGCACAGTGTCTGAGAGCCAGGAATCTAGAACAGCTAAACTAAGCTGGATAGCTCTGGTTCCTAGTCTCTCGTGAGGCTAGCCAGGGCTACAGTCAATTGAAGGCTTGAAGGACCAGATTCCAAAACGGCTAACTCACTTGGCTGTTGGCAAGAGAATTTTCTTTTAAAAGTAAAAATAAATATTTATTTTATAAACAATTCATAGACTCAATCTGAAAACAGAAATAATTTTTACCAAAACAAAATAATCCTCACATATTATACATATATTTTTTATGTTCAGAAAACGTATATAGAGGGGCCCAGCAGCGTAGTGATTGAGTTCACACACTCCGCTTCGGCGGGCTGGGGTTCACAGGTTCAGATCCCAGGCGCGGACCTACACACTGCTCATCAAAAAAAAAAAAAAAAAGTACATACTACCTGTTGACCACCGACTATGCATTCTCAGTGCTGTGTTCGGTATTCTTAAGGACACCAAGTGCATGTAATATGCGTGCTGGATGCAATATGGATATAAATTTAGAGAAGGGAATCATTACTATAATGAGGTAATTTGCAACACTAAAAAAAAATACACAAACTTCAAATAACCATAAACATAAAAAAACACTCAACCTTAACAGTAATCAAAAAATTTGAACAAAACTTCACATTTTCCTTATCAAATTGACAATGGTATTTTATAGGCTAATATTCTTTGCTCATGAAAATCTCGGAGTATAAAATAAAATAATGATAATAATAATAGCAGCTAGGGTGCATTCTCAGTTAATCTTCATAACAACCCTGTAAGGAAGGTATGAAAAAAATGACGGGACGGGATTAAGTAAACCCTCATCACAGCCGGCAAGCAGCAGATCGAGGATTAACCACAGCTCTCCTAACTCAATAACCTAAGCATTAACCATTATTCTACAGCGCAGCCTACCTAGAAAATATTTGGCCCTATGAAACAAGAGCCTCAGAAATCTCCAAGCATTTGTATTCAGAAATCCCCCTTCTAGAGTGCTCAGGCTGGAGACAATCATAAAGCAAGCCACTAAGCTAAAGAATGCACACAGCATGTTCATACAATGGTGTGTAAAGCAAACTGGCCAGAGCAGGATATTTCGACAGAACAGGATCATACAGCTTTCAAGATGGAAGCTGGTTTTAGAGATTACTTAGTCCAACCCATTCACTGTACAGGGATAATTCTTCAACATGAAAAAAATCTAACTTTTTTCCCAATGTGGGGACACACAAGGAGAATTCTTTTATAAAAAATGGCTTTTCCTTTCTTTTTCCTAGGCCTGCCCAATTTCTATCCTCAGGATTAATGACAGGGAAGGTCTATCAGCCTCTATAATCAACAGCCTCATAATAAATGCATTTTTAAACTTGAGTTTTCTTTCTTTCATGTACGATCCTCCCAGTAAGCCTGTCTTTGCTACAGACTCAGAAATCAGATCAATTAACCTATGTGTTTATAAAATCAGATTGCTGATTTAAGTTCATAGGCTCCAAGTGAAATGATCAGGACATGGCTTCAAGGAGGCTCATCCAGTGCCTCAGAGACCTTTTTCCCTCACTATCAGGATGTTTTCTGGAAGGAAGAAGCTACTGGGAGCCTATCCTCAAAAAAAAAAGGGGGGGGGGGTATGACAGCACACCTTGATGAGAGCCAGTCAGAGAAACGAATTTAGCCCACGTTAATAAGAGGTGTTCATACAGTAAATATGTACTGTGAGCCCACTATGTGCCAGACATAGTAGCAGGTGTTGAGGAAACCTCAGTGGATAACTCCTAAAAAAATTCCTGCCATCACGAAGCATACATTCTAGTGGAGAAGACAGGCAACAAATAAAATCAGTAAATATGTTACACAGTATGTTAGAAGGTGGTAGGTATGATGAAGAAAAATAAAGCAGAAGGGTAAGGGAAAGTGCGAGCAGAGGAATCAGGGACAGCCTCAGAATGGAGACATTTTAGAGAAATTTGAAAAGGTGAGGGTAAGCCAAGCAGAACTGTGAGGGAAGGAGCATTCTTGGTGGAAGGAACAGCAGGTGCTAAGGCCCCAAGGCAAAAATAGGCTGCATGTTTGAGAAACAAATAGACTTTATTCCTCACAACTTCATGAATCTTAAGCCTTAGAATTCAGAGTACTTAAGATTAATCATTTTATGGTCTTTTAAGAATTCTCAAAAAATAAATCTAAAGCTTTTCATGCTTTAAGTAGCCATACAAAACAGAAAATGCTGTGTTTTGAGGGCATGTTTCTCTAGAAAATGGACACGCTTTAACAAGCATATCTAAATAAAACTGCTGACTTTGCTCTCAGCTGGGTCGCGTTCAACAAGACACCAGCTGAAGGTAGAGTGATGATTAAGCCAATGAGCCATGCTCGGGAGTGAGCCTTAGCATGCAGGTGGGATTCTAGAGGCAGACCAGGGCACAGGTGAGAGAGAGAAGCAAGAGACCGTCAATCAACAGAAATGGAATTCCGACTCCATCATCTTCCCAGCTCCCCCGGTAGGTACTCCCCCCCTCTCAAATCAAACCTTCCAAACCATTCAGTTTCCCTCAATATTCTTCTCAACACACCCTCCTCCACTTATGATGGTAACTTATCACCAGCTCTTTCATTTATCCCCCTGACTGCGCTCCAGCCACAGTGGGTTCTTTGTTTCTGTTTCATGGCCTTTGCACAGGCTGTCCCCTCTGCCTAGAACTTGCGCCTCCACGTCACCCCCACTCAACCCAAATATGACTCCCTCAGGAAAGCTTCCCTCTCATTCCATCAGAGTCCCTGTTGTACACTCTCCTATCACCGCCACCATTTCCTCCCCACATCCGTGTGAGCATACTCCTGCTCCCCTACGAAGCTGTAAGCTCCATGCTCATAGGGACTACGTGAGCTGGCCTCACCATTGCATTCAGGCCCAACCCAGTGCCCGACACCTGGAAGGTTCTGAAAATATATTCGTTCAAAAAATGACTGTCCAAAACATCCTTACTATCTTTTTTTTCCTACTCCACTCCATGGTCAAATCTCAGCTCTCATCACCTCACCACTAACTCCTTTCCCAGATTCCAGGTTCCCCTCACTCCAGTCCAGCCCACAACGGTTAACTGCCAGCTTACCTTCCTAAAATACCACCGGGACTTTCCTCTGCTTTGACTTATCACACACCAGGTCTTAACTCCTCTTCATGGTTTTCAAGTCCTTTCCTTATCACATAACACCAACTGAATGCAATTTGATTTTCCCCTTTGTCTCAAGGTTCAGCCAACCTCCTCACTGTCCCAGGAGTTCCAGTGGGCAAGTCCTAATTTCTGTATAGCTAAAGCCCAATTATCCTTAAAAGTCAAATTCAAGACACACTTCTCCATGAGACCCTCATGTCTCACACTTCAATATCACACTTTCAGCCCTAGTCTACATTTAGCTGTTCTCTTATAATTTCATGCATGTTCATTCTGTATCTCCCATAACAGGCTGACTAGTATCAAGAAAAAAGGAAAGGCATTAACATTTACTGAACATCACTGGGTGTCAGATATTACATGAAATATAAAATATCTGGGTGCATAGTAAGTACTGTTAAAACTTCACTGAACTGACTCACATGTTTTTAGGGGCTACCTTTAATAGCATATAGTCTTACTCTATGAAGTAGCCTTAAAGAAGAAAATAATATAATCAAACAAAGGAGTAATTTAAAAATCAAAATGCTCATGAGTTTGAGAAAGAACAATCAGCTTCACTCTCTTTTCCCTACCAAATCAATCACCCAAGTTGTCGAAAACAGGAAATTTAATTGCTTTTCCTGGTCCCTGTCCACTCTACAAAGGGAACTGAAAAAGCCACAGTAATCTGTGAAACCTGAGTAATGAAAAGTTGACTGTGGCTCCAGATTAGATAAACCACAGACACAATCTCCAGGCTTGAAAACTAGCACCTGTCACCACAGCCACCTTAAACACAATCCATCAGACCATCAGAGCTAGAAAGAAGCTCGGCTATTCATCCTAACGTTCAAATGTTTGTATCGAACATACGCATAACATATTCACTATCCAGGGTCTGCAGCTAAAAGTTCCTACGTAAGGGCTGGCCTGGTGTCGTAGTGGTTAAGGTCATGCGCTCTGCTTTGGCAGCCCGGGGGTTCTCAGGTTTGAATCCCAGGCATGAACATAGGCACCACTCATCAAGCTATGCTGTTATACAAATTTACAAATCAGAGGAAGATGGGCACAGATGTTAGCTCAGGGCCAATCTTCCTCAGCAAAAAGAGGAAGATTGGCAATGGATGTTAGCTCATGGCCAATGTCCCTCACCAAAAAAAAAAAAAGGTTCCTACTTAAGAGAAAACTATTTCTCCGTCAAGACTGTCTCATTAATTTGGAACAATTTTTTAAATGTTATCCCTGCATGCACTGACACAACCAGGAATACCAGAATCATGTAATAGCAAATATACATGCGGATTGTATATGCTTTATTCTCAGCCCAAAAGTTTTAATTTATGGGGAAGTGTAAAATCTATTCACAAGCATTATAAAAACTACAGATGTTTCTAAATATATAGGTTCTTGCTGGCTCTGACACCTTTTTCTGCCTGCAATAGGAACCTTAACATAATCTAACACAAGAAATATGTAGCCAAACCGACCCAAGTAGTGTCAATGAATCTTCCGTGGAGAAGATATTAGCCAAATGAGACCCAAACTCTTTGACAAATGCATGCAGTGAGATTCAAAATATGCCAGTCAGCATAAGCCATCTCTGCTCATCATTTTTGGTTGAACATGCTTAGAAAACTAGCAACTCGGCATATCTAATAAGCCATGGATTACATTCAGAGCAGCAGAATGTATTAAACGTGGGGGGCATGGCGCATTTTGTTGTCGCTTTGCTACCCCAACCTCAGGCAGAAAACATAAACTAGCTAACCATTTGAGGACGAAGGTGGAAACATACTGGTAAAACCACAACAGAGATATGCCTACCTTCCACTTTGTGCTGAAAACCACAGTGGTCTTTGGTGGGAACACAGCTTTGGTCAACTCAGCAGCGACTGCAGCAAGTGGAAAAGCACAGGGAAGACCCAGCAAACTATAAGCAATTTAGCACATAAATCACCACTCCTCTGCTGGGAAAAAATTCTGTGTCGTATTCAACTTTTCAATGACACCAGATGGGAAGCATTTTAAAACACAAATCAATTCACAAGGAAACTTTTCAAAAATATAATTTTTTGAGTAAAGCAAGGTACATCTTGTTGAATATGCACACTGGTTTTCAGTAGTCCCAATTTTCATACTTTGAGAAAATGCTGTTTCAGGACATCTTTGCTGCTCATCTTTTGAAAACAGTCTTTAAAACCAAGACACATGGGGGCTAGCCCCAGTGGCCTAGTCGTTAAGTTCAGCTCGCTCCGCTTCGGTGGCATGGGTTTGGTTCCTGGGCATGGACCTATACCACTTGTCGGTGGCCATGCTGTGGCAGTGACCCACAAACAAAATAGAGGAAGACTGGCAATAGATGTTAGCTCAGGGCGAATCTTCCTCAGCCAAAAAAAAAAACAAGACAAATGGTTTCCTAGAGAGCAGTCAGTCATATATTTACCCTTAAACACGACTTACCCAAATATTAAAACAGTATTTAAATGGTAAGTCACTTATCTTTCTCCCTCTGGTGCACATGTACACGCAAACGTGCACACACACACATAAATGGTTCAGCATTTTCAAGTAGGAGGAAAACTCAAGGATTTTTAACCTGAAAACATACTAGGAGCCCAAGTTTTTTCACCACCATTCACAAAGGAAATTTGTGACCTAAGGGGATCGATCTTCTGTCAGCCTGGGGTCCGGTTTCCTTTATAGCTGTTCCTTGGGAGTCGCCATCATGCTTGTGTCAATACTGATGTTTCCATGACACTGTCACAGCCTGCTCTCCCTGGGTACGTGTAATGGTTTAAAGGCAGTCTAAGGGAAAGTTCTTTTAGGGTTTGTGGGACAAAGATTCTAGAAAATAATGATTTATCAAGGTTCTCATGATCCTCAAAAAAAAGGCTATCCAGATTCTTACAAAGGCTAAATCATAATTAATTCAATGTCTTCATCACTGAAATTCACAGAAGAATTGCAAGTCTTCATTTTTGACTCATAATTTATTCCTATGAGGAATTTTAATAAGTAAATCCTGCTAGGTTTCCAAACCTAAGCTGCATTTTTGAAACACATCATCAAGCGATCAAGGTTATCTAAATTGAACTCACATCTTTCTGCTTGGGCAGGCAAGCTGACCAGTCCATTCTTGACTACTATGCTACCAGAAATGCAAAGGGATTTATTTTCAACTATGACCTTCTAAAATTTGAAAAGCTGTGCATGAAGGTCGACGTAAAAGAGAGAGAGGAAGCTAGTAGTTGTTTTCAAAGTAATCTCTGTCCAACCCAATAAGTCAGTTTTCTAGTCAGCAAGTGCAAATAAAAATAATAAAAAGCACTTTAAGGAAAACAGTACTTTGTCTCGCCATTTAAAACTGTCTAAGGACATTCTAAGTCATCATTTCACCTTTTTTTTAATCTCTCAGAAGGCTTATTATTATATGGCTACATAATAATAACAGCTAATATTTAGTTGGTATTTTTCATGTTATCATGTGCTGGGCACTATTCTAAGCCCTGACATACATTATTTCAGTCAACTCTCATAGCGATCTATGAAATATATAGTAGTAGTATCCTCATTTCACTGATGATGAAACCGAGGCAGAGTTAAATAACTTGCCAAAGGTCAGTAGTTAGTAAATGATAGAGCCACAAAATAATAATTATTAACACTCCATAGCATGCTAAAATTTTTCAAGAGTTTTTTCAGCCATTATCTCCTTTGAGCCTCACAACACCTGTGATATTGATGGGATAATATAAGCACCAGTTTAATTTCACAAATGTAAAAACTAAGGCTCCAAAACATTGACTTTTCCAAGCTAGGAAATGAAGGAGCTAGAACACAAAGCCAGATTTTCTGAGTCTATATTCTCTCCTTCTCCCACTATACAAGTTGCCTTTCTTATTGTAGACACTCAATAAAAGTATTTTCATCAAGCACTGATTATTTCTCAAAGCATAATTCTAGATTTCTCAAAGTATAATTCTTTTTTTTTTTTTTTCCTTGTAAGGAAGATTAGCCATGAGCTAACATCCGAAGCCAATCCTCCTCTTTTTGCTGAGGAACATTGGCCCTGGGCTAACATCTGTGCCCATCTTCCTCTACTTTATATGGGATGCCGCCACAGCATGGCTTGACAAGCAGTGCGTCAGTGTGCGCCCAGGATCCGAACCCGCGAACCCTGGGCCACAGAAGTAAAGCATGCGCACTTAACCGCTCCACCACGGGGTCGGCCCCTCAAAGCATAATTCTAGCTCCAGACGGTTAAAAATTTATCTGATTCACCCCGGCATCAAGTACAGTGCCTGGCACATAGTAGATTGTGAGTCTAGAGTATTCCCCAGACGCTCCTCATCTTCCTCCACCAAACTCATCCCTCTGTCTCTATTTCATGCTACCTTGCCATCCTGGATTGCCTTCAGAGGCACAGTCCATCCTTACAAGTCATCACTTTGAGGAGGCCAAAGTCTATATAAGTCCACAATGTCTTTTCCACAATCCAAAATTCAAAAAGATACGAAAACTGAAAGTTTTATCTTAAGTTTGATGACTATGGTAGTCCATCTTCAAGATGGCTCCCAGTGATCCCTCCCTCCCAGGATTCACACTCTTATATCTAGTCCCCTCTCACAACAAGGCTGGTTGGTGCGACCAATAAAATACGGCAGAAATAACAGAGTATTATAAAAGACTGTGGATTCTATCTTGAGCTTTCTCTGTCTGGAGGATCACTTGCTTTGGAGGGAAGCAGCTGCCTTGTTGCAAGGACACTCAGGAGCCTATGAAGAGGCCCATGTGGTGAGGAACTGAGGCCTACCAACATGCACGTGAGTGACCTTGGAAGCAGATCCACCATCCCCAGAAGACTGATGCCTCAGGTACAGCTTGAATGCAACCTCATGAGAGACCCTGAACCAGAATCATCCAGCTAAGCTGCTCCTGGAATCCAGACCCACAGAATCTGTAGGTGATAAATGTTTGTTCTTTTAAGTTGCTAAATTTTGGACGTAATCTGCCACATACCAAGAGATAACTAATACTGGGACATAATCTGTTATAAACTGGCATAAGGCTACTTAAAGCCTCTATTTATCCCCTCTTATTGTGACTATCCGAATGATGAGCTGCACAAATATTAACGTGCTTGTTTTATGAGAGATTACAGCAGACCTGGCCAGGGATATTGCATAATGAATGGTATATGTACCATATCACCTTGCTGAACTCTGAAAAATTTTTAATCTTGAAACATATCCGGCCCCAAGAGCTACAGATGAGGCACTGTGAAACTGTATTAACTTTTTCTAAAACACCTTTCCTGATCAGCCCCAACTTGGCATAAAAAAACATAATTTCTTATAAGAATACCTGTACCTCTTAGAATCTCTACCACATAACCCAATACTTGATTACAAATTGCCTTGTACTATATTTTGTTGTTTTACAAATAAACGTTTGTCTTTCCACCTAAAAGTTAAACTTCTTACGGGCAAGAATCCTCCCTCTACTTCATCATTCCCACCAGAAATCCTAGATGCTACTGGGCACACAACAATCTCTGAATAAATTCTTGTAGAATTGAGTTCACAAATCCATACCTACAATTACAGACACATAGCATTGGTTCAAACCCCTATATACCCTCACACTCAAAACCTACTTATCTTCAAATAACTGCCCCAGAACATGATGTAAAAACAGTGTCTGAAAGAAAAAGAAGCTGGCTCTGAGGAATTCTGGAAAATTTGCACATTCTCCAAGTGCCCTTGTAAACAGCAGCAGAAGCACAAAATAATCATTATCAGAGGAAAAGATCTATTAGCCTCCCAATGATTGGCCTATCTGAAACCTTTCAACGAAAGAGCAATTTTACCTTTCTGCTTTTCTCTCCCACACCCTCCCTCGGGCAATAAGAAGGGTCACTAATCAGTTTTTAATTTTCTTTCCTGGAGAGGTATTCAGAATCAAGCTGTAGGAACTCAGGGTAAAGCCTTTACAAAATAAAGACCAAAGAAAAACTCTGAATAATATGAACTCTAAAACCAGGGCACTAAATAAATTATTCTAGACCTTCTAGATAAATAAGCATTTTCCAAAAAGCCAGAAAATTAAAATGCAATGCAATAAATATCATTCTGAAAAGAAATTCCACAGAAGCAATTTTCTTTCTTTTCTAAATCAAAGGGGGAAAAGGCTCCCTGGGACAGAAGGGTCTCTCCCTCACATAATCTACCCAGAAAGAATTCCACAAATCCAAATGCCAAGATTGCAGGTCATGAGGCCAGATTGTAGGCCTATGAAGACTTAATTTAAGAGGTCAGGAGCATAGGAAGAGATGGGATTGGCAGCAAACCTAAACGATTTTCAATAAATTCTGACTCCTTCCTCTATAATCAGCTCTCAGCCCTTCCTCCCTTGCAGGCTGCAAAGAAACTGAGAGTGGCTGAGCGATGAGAAGATGACCTAACAGGAAACCAAGACACAGGGGTTCTAGGACCATGTGCTGGGCTCTGGCAAATCACTGCCCCTCACTGGGTCCCTCTTCCCTCACGCACAGAATGGGAGGGCTGGACGGCACGATTCTGAATGTTCATGCCAGGTCTAACTTTCTATTATAAGTGAAATCCAGTCTGTTGTAATTTATGTCATCTCTTCCACGGTCTCCCCCGGGTGTCGGCTGCATTTTCAGGGAGCATCAGGGGGCTGAACTAACTGAAAACATGTGACCACACACAGGTTTGGTGCGGAGAATCAGACAGTTCAACTATTGGGCAAAAGAATGAGTGGCTGGCAGGAAAAAGCGATGACAAGTAGAAACGAGTTTGTGTGAAAGATTTTGTCATGTTACGGCATTATCTAGATTCTAGAGGTTTGAGATTTTCTTCACAGAAGGAGCTGCCTCTAGCCTGCATATCTATTGGGATTTTTCAAGTGTTTGAATACTACTGACTTTTAAAATGTGCAATCTGGACAAAATTGTAAAGCTTATATTATGCCAGTTTCAATATCACTAAGATTTGCTACAATTTCCCTCAGTCATCCCTCAGGGGATGTGAGTCTAATTCCATAAAGCCATAGTGGCTCCCTAGGCTTTAACCTGCAATCCTACTAGGAATCCTGAAGTTCATGGTCGAAAGGAAGTTCGGGGGGGTGGGGGAGGGGGGGGTGTGTTCAGAAGTGGTCTTCTAGCCATCTACATTATCTTCCTGGGAGGAAAACATTGCACACTGCACTGCTCAGGACAAATCTCTAGCAATTTCTCAGTATGTTTCAAGGTAATAGACGAAAACTACATACCTATTTAAACGGTATTCACTTTTCTAACATGCTACACCTTCACCTATCAAAACTAACAAAGTTTTTCATAAAACATACGCAAAGACCCTTTTACCCTCTCTCCACCAAGTGATTTACAGAAAAAGCCTACCAAAGGCAAATCCTTTACACAGTGTAAATAGCAACACTCAAAGCTTATACAGGAAAGTTTTTGAAAATCTAAATATTCAACCAAGGTTTCAAGTTACAAAAGCAATAGCAACGGCATGACTGAAACAATCCTATCAGTCCTTTTTCAAATATAACAAATATTTACTGAGAACCAACCACCATGAACCTTGTAGGTTCTTGAGGATTTAACAGTGGATAAAAACAGACAATGTTTTACTGCCCCCAGGGAGTTTACAAGAAATTTTTCTCAAAATTTTAAATGTCAATTTTTTTGTGTGTGTATGCTGAGGAAGATTCACCCTGAGCTAACATCTATTGCCAGTCTTCCTCTTTTTGCTTGAGGAAGATTCACCCTGAGCTAACATCTGTGCCAATCTTCCCCTATTTTGTAGGTGGGTCACTGCCACAGTACGGCCACTGACGAGTGGTGTAGGTCCATGCCTGGGAACCAAACCCAGGCCACCAAAAAGGAGCGTGCCGAACTTAACCACTAGGCTATGGGGCCAGCCTGTCAATTTTTTTTTAATGGGAGTGTTTTCTCTGCTGAATTATACACACTTACCAAGGAACTAGTAAAAACAAACAAGATGCATAAAGATAGGATGTAGATCAATGGAACAGAATTTAGAGTCCAGAAATTAACCTTTACATTTATTGTCAATTGATTTTTAATAAGAGTGCCAAGACAATTCAATGGGAAAAAGAACAGTCTTTTCAACAAATGAACTAGGACAACTAGATATCCACATGCAAAAGAATGAAGAATGGATCATAGTCCTAAACTTAAGAGCTAAAGCTACAAAACTCGTAGAAAAAAACACAGGAGTAAATCATCACAACCTTGGGTTAGGCAATGGTTTCTCAGATATGACCCCAAAAGCACAGGAAACAAAAGAAAAAATAAATAAATTGGACTCCATGAAAATTAAAAACTTTTGTGCATGAAAGGACACTGTCAATAAAGTAAAAAAAAAAAAAATAGCCCACAGAATGGGAGGAAACATTTCCAATCAAATATCTGATAAGGGACTTGTATACAGAATATATACATATATATTTTTAAACTCTTATACTCAATAATAAAAAGATAACCCAATTTTAAGAATTGGCAAAGCATAGACATGTCTCCAAAGAAGATATACAAACGGCCAATAAGCACATGAAAAGATGCTCAACATCACTACTCACCAGGAAATTGCAAATCAAAATCACAATAAGATATCACTTCACATCCAATAGGATAGTTATAATCAAAAAGACCAATTATATCAAGTGTTGGCGAAAACGTAGCGAAATTGGGACTTTTATACATTGCTGGTGGAAACGTACTATGGTTCAGCCACTGTGGAAAACGGTCTGTCAGTTTCTCAAACTGCTAAACCTGTGACCCAGCAATTCTGCTGCTAGGTAAATTTGCAAGAGAAATTAAAACATGTCCACACATAAACTTGTACATGAATCTTCATAGCAACATTATTTATAATAGCCCAAGTCCATTAACTGAGGAATGGATAAATATATATGATATATCCATACAATGGAATTTTATTCAGCAATAAAATGGCATGGAATATTGATACACACATTGTGAATGAACCTTGAAAACATTATGCAAAGTGAAGGAAGCCATTCACAAAAGACCACATATTATACAAATCCATTTATATGAAATATCCAGAATATGCAAATCCATAGAGACAGAAAGATTAGCGGTTGCCAAGAGGTGGGGGCTAGGGGTGTTGGAAGGAAATGGGGAGGGACTGCTAATAGGTATGAGGTTTCTCTTTGGAGTGATGAAATATTCTAAAATTGATTGTAGTGATGGTCACACAACTTTGTGATATATATGAAAAACCATTGAATTGCACACTTTAAATGGGTGAATTGTACAGTATGTAATTTATATCTTTAAAAAGCTGTTTTTAAAAATTAAATAAATAAGAAATAGGGGCCACCCCAGTGGCACAGTGATTAGGTGTGTGCGCTCCGCTTCAGCAGCCCGGGGTTCACAGGTTTGGATCCCGGGCACACACCAACTCGCGGCTTGTCAAGCCATGCTGTGGCGGCGTCCCATATAAAGCAGAGGAAGATGGGCACACATGTTGGCCCAGGGCCAATCTTCCTCAGCCAAAAAAAAAGGAGGGGGGAAGGATTGGCATCGGATGTTAGCTCAGGGCTGATCTTCCTCACACACACACACAAACACAAAAAGAAACTAAGGAGTCAAGCAGGTATAAGCACTACTTATATGCAAGGAACCTAGAAAGTAAAGAGGAGAAAGATGTCTTTTCTTCCTCAGATTCATTAGTTCATGTCAGTCTGGCAGTACCTTTTCTTATTCAGATTAATTCATCCAGTCAACATTGATTCATTCATACCTACTATTCCTTAGGAACTGGGCTTGATTGGAGATCCCATAAAAAAGACCTGGTCCCCTCTCTCAAGGCTTTCTATGTCTAGTAACAACAGCTACCACCCTCATTAGGCATGGATGCAGGTAAGGGTTTCTCGTGCAATACCTCAGGATGAGGTGAAGAGCCTCACCCTAATTTTACAGACAGGAAGCAGACTCCAAGAGAGTAAGGGACTTGGCCAAGCTTACAGCATGAACAAACGGAAGGGAAACTTAAAGCCAGATTTATCTATGACCAAGGCCCATGCCCTCTTCACCTTACTATGTTCCTCCCAGAGTGAGGAGGGAGGAAAGTACAGAAACTATGGGAATGAAATGCAAGTTTCCTCAGGGTCAGAAGAAGGCCTCTCCAGCGCTCCACCAAGGAGAAGTCTTTAGAAAAAGTGACACCTGAGCAGAACTCTGCTGGATGAGGGCTAGTATCTCACTCAAACAAGAGGAGGTTGGGGCTGGCCCCGTGGCTTAGGGGTTAAGTGCGCGCGCTCCGCTGCTGGCCGCCCGGGGTTTGGATCCCGGGCGCGCACTGACGCACCGCTTCTCCAGCCATGCTGAGGCCGCGTCCCACATACAGCAACTAGAAGGATGTGCAACTACGACGTACAACTATCTACTGGGGCTTTGGGGGAAAAAAGGAGGAGGATTGGCAATAGATGTTAGCTCAGAGCCGGTCTTCCTCAGCAAAAAGAGGAGGATTAGCATGGATGTTAGCTCAGGGCTGATCTTCCTCACAAAAAAAAAACAAAACAAAAAACAAAAAACAAAAAACGAGAGGTGGGGTGGGGCTTTCCAGGCAGAGAAAAAGAATGGGTGAGAGGGAATGTGGAAAATTGAGACTGGGAAGAAGTTAAGTCTGGCTAGGCTACACTGACAGGTTTAAGGAAGTGGTGGGAGAAAAAATAGAATGAGGCAGGGGCTGCTGAGTGCCACCACCATATGCTAAAGAATTGACATGTAAGCTGCAGAGGTTGAGGAGCCACTGATGTATTCTAAACAGAGGGTAGGAAAGACCACTCTAGAGGCAGTCACGGGGAGTTAATGCCCGAGGCAGGGCCAGTGGTTAAAAGGCTACTGCAACTGTCCAGTTGAGAACTGAAAAGGATCTAAATTAGGGCAGTAACAATGAGAGGAGAGAAGAAGAAACAAATCTAGAAGACGTTTGGGAGGTGGGAATTCCAAGACCTGGAAGGATGTGAAATTTAAGTGGAACACTTGTGCCAGAATCCTAAGATGAGGGGTAGGTGAACACTGTTGGTAGCAAACAGCACCCACAGCTCCCTCCTTCCTTCCTGACTGAACCCCTCCCCCATACAGCCATTGCCTCAGGCTGATTCCACCCCTCCCCAGCCCCAGGGAAGATCTGTTGCCCTAGAAGTGATCCCACTGCCATTATGGCTCAAGAATGGCCAGAAGACTCCCTCTGTTAAAAGATATGAGGGAAAGTCGGCTGGAGGACCTCTGGAGAAAGTGTCGTCTATCCTAAAAAAGAGCCATCTCTATTCCTATCTCGCATATTGCCATGTAAGAATATCATTTCCAGAACCATTTAGCCATCTGCTACCACTCACAGATGACCCTGACTCCCAAGATGGCAGAGCACAGAAGAGAGGGAGAGGAGCTGGGGACTTGATGTCATCAACCTACCCTGAACTCCTCTCCTGGCCCCCAGATTCCCTGAGAGGTGAGCAAATAAATTTACTCATGTTAAAGCAGTTTGCAGTGGGATCTACTGTAACTGGGAATCAAAGCATCTTAAATGATAAAGATGAACTGTGGCCTCATT
This sequence comes from Diceros bicornis minor, assembly GCF_020826845.1. Taxonomy (NCBI): domain Eukaryota; kingdom Metazoa; phylum Chordata; class Mammalia; order Perissodactyla; family Rhinocerotidae; genus Diceros; species Diceros bicornis. Next base: position 35,110,804 of record NC_080740.1, read on the forward strand.
CGCCAAACTAAGCAGCACAGGAAGAGAAGGTCTGGAGGAAGCAGAGGGTAGCGACGGCGGGCTCAGGCATCTAGTGTGAAATCCAGTAGGCAATCAGAAATAGAAATCAGGTAAGAAGAAGGAAGTCTGGACTAGTGTACCGATGTGGAGTTTCAGCATTCCACTGGCAGCTGAGGCAATACGAGTAGATACAGAGATCTGACAAGTCACTGGTATCTATGAATATCGAACCACCACTGCTCCCCCATTCTAACAACCACCACGCCCCTCAGAGAGCCAGCATCACTTTGGGCAGGAGAGGGGGTTTAGATATCCCAAATTGGAATTCAGAAAGAAATTTATTAGCAAATAATAGATCCTTCATAATAATAGCTATCATTTATTGAGCATCTTTTATCCTATGTGCCTAAAATTCTTTTATCAAATTCTTACAATCATCCTATGAGGCAGGTATCATGCCCCTCAGCTTACAGATAAGAAAACAGAGACTAGTTCAAAGAGGAGTCAGTCGGCCAGTCACAAGGCAGACCAGGGTTTGAACACAGGGCAGGGACGGGGAGAAGGGAGAAACTGAAAGTGACAGCAACCACACAGCACCCCAGTTAGAAGGCTGGTTCGGGTGCAAAGCGTGAGGGCCTGGACTAAGCTGGAAGTAGTGAGGATGGTGGAGAAAAACCAATGTCGACCACAATTAAGGCAGATGAGGCTCCAAGACTGCTTCTCAAACACGGCTCTGAACACAGGTCAAAGTGGGACCTAGGTGGTTTAAAAACTCAAACTTGTCTCTCTGGGCTAGCTGAGGGACCTGGCTTTCATTCACGCCACTATTTGTATGGAAAGCTGTATTCTACACAAGGTACTTTCTAACCAACTTCGGGGACACCATCCCCACAAAGTTGGGAACTCTCGGCATTACTAACTTTGCTTTCTCATGTGCTCAGAAAGGGTCATTTCTAAACACTCTGCTGCTGCATTGAGTTCCCTCCTTGGTCTCGGTCCTGCCATCTGACCTTTAGGTTGTTGTCTGTGGGGGCAAGCAGTCAGCCCCTCTCGGCCTTCCTTGCCTGCCCCCATCCCCCTTGTGCTAACCTCTTGGCAAGTCAATATCCTTGGAAACAAACTTCTCACACCTTTGGAAGCCACTGCCAGGCCTTTTCATGTCTTCAGGAAAGCCTCTGGAGGAGCTGTCTCAGCCCTTGGGGAATCCCTTAGCAAGAGTGTTTAGTTACAGAGAAATGGATTAACAATAGGCAGCATTAAGGAACAGTAGCTGTTTCACTTAAAAAAAAAAAAAAAAAAAAACAGGAAATACATACATGGCTCAGAGGGCACAGGAATGCAATCCACGTTTTTGAGAATGGTACAGACTCTCCATATTGTAGTTATAGGCTTTTTGACTCACAAACTAAACTGACTGGTTCCTGACCTTAACACACCTAGCCTATACCCACAACAAGTGATAATAGACGCCTGGTTAATCCTAGTATAGGAAAATTAGAAACAAATCTTGTGATCCAGAAGCAAATGGCAGTGGCCAGCCCCGTGGCTTAGTGGTTAAGTGCGCACGCTCCGCTACTGGCGGCCCGGGGTTCGGATCCCGGGAGTGCACCAACGCACCGCTTGTCCCGCCATGCTGAGGCGGCGGCCCACATACAGCAACTAGAAGGATGCACAGCTATGACATACAACTATCTATTGGGGCTTTGGGGAAAAAAAGGAGGAGGATTGGCAATAGATGTTAGCTCAGAGCCTGGGCATGGATGTTAGCTCAGGGCTGATCTTCCTCAAAAAAAAAAAAGAACTGTTGCCTTCACTTTAAAAAGAAAAAAAAAAAAGAAGCAAATGGCAGTTACTCATTATAGCCCAAAGCAGGCTGACTAGGAGGGTTACGTATGAGATTTACTTGTGACTAAAATATCAGAGACAAAGATCAGCCAAAGCAGTCAATCTCAGAGAGGCTGGAAGGGCATGGCAAATCTGACCTCTGACTTTTCGTGTTTATAGCAGACCTGCAGAAAAATACATTGTGCATCGGAATGACAAACTTATAATTTATCATAAAAACCAATATTTAACTTCTTGACACTATCTTTTCCATTTAAGCCTTAGAGCGGTGTCAGATGAGGTTTATGCAGCTTCAAGAGTAAAAGGGGTGGGAGAGCACGATTAAAAATTATACTGATGGTCCCTGATTGTGTGAACTCACACTGTGAAACCAACTAACGCTGTTCTCAAATGGTTTACAGACTAGGAGACAAGGAAGAAAAGTAACTACAGTATAAGGATCTAGTATCCCTTCTTGAAATACGCCCTTCTTCCAAAAGATTCTCAAGCTGTAAAGGGAAAGTTATATTTTTTAAAAAGAGAGAGACAGAGAAAGACTTAGTTACCTCTACAATACAAAAATGGTGTGACTCCTGTTTTCTGAAAAAGCTGCTGGCAGCTCTTCAATGTGCTGCATGCATTCAGTCCACTGCACCATCTCATTTTCTACCCATTATCAATACAAAAATTAGAGTATCTTGGCAACAGATTTTTCAAAGTGAGATTCACTTTATTCTAGGATCTTTTCTAGTAAAAATAAAATGGTGTAGGAATCTCATTATCCAGAAGATTTTCAATATGGCCTATTCCAACTGTAACTCTCCATTCATTCCTCTATTCAAATTATAGTTAATAAGCATCTATTACACGAGGTGTACAGCTCCAGCTGCTGGGGATCACAGGTAGGGGCTCACAGGCTGCTGGAGGAGACACAGGTGTCCAGAAATAACGCTTGCAATGCAATAAGTGCTGTAACATGTGCGAGGCCCTGACCAGCGCTTAACTCTGCCTGGGCAGGCTAGGTTGAAGGCTTCCCAGCAGACGGGACACTTGATTCAAGTCTTAAAGGATGGTTCAGATGAGTTTGTGCTTAAGGACAGACAAAAGGGTACACGCCACTCAGTGGGAACCCCATGCATAAAGGCACAAGAGAGTCAGGTATGTTTGGGAGACCGAGCAGTTCTGCATGGCCACAGAGCAAGTCATTTGGGTAGGCAGGGCTAGATCTGGTAGGGTGCTAACTTAATGAAGGCTAGACTTTATCTGCAGACAGGAATGAGGTTCTAAATGAAGAAGGAGAGAATGAGGCAAGGAGGAGAGAGAATAAAGTTAACATTTTCTGGGTGCTTACCATATGCAAGGCACTGTGGACGTATAAAGCAGATACTATTTTGTCCCCATTTTACAGATGGGGAAACTGAGACTCAGTGAAGATAAGTATCTTTCTGAAGGCCCCACAGCTAGTAAGTAATCAAGGGAGCCAAAATTTAAACCCAGGTGGTCTGACTCCAGAACCCATGCTTTTAATCACTTCACAATATTGCTCCTAGTATAAGGATATTAAGCAAGTTAAAGACCCAGATATCATATTATTTTCACTCACATATGAGGTACATGACTCAACCCTCCAAAAGAGAAAAAGGAAGGCAGCCAAAAGTTAGCCTGCATCCAGTGTGGAAGGCTGAGCACCAAACACATAAGAATAAAGGAAGCTGCGATCTTCTATGGCAGTGGTTGTCAACAGAGGGTGATTTTTGCTCAATGGGGGCCATTTGGCAACATCTGAGGATATGTTTGGTTGTCACAACTGGGCAGGAGGTGCTACTGGCTTCTCTGGGTAGAGGCTAGGAATGCTAAGTATCCTACAGTGGACAGGACAGCCTTCCACAACAAAGAATTGTCTGGCCCTACTGTGAGATACAATCTGACACAAACCATGAAAGAAAAGATGAGTATCCCCTCTTGTTTGTGTCTTAATAAAAATAGCAAACCACTGTCCATGTGGCTAATCCAAAGTAGAGTTGGGACTTCTGTCCTTGCGATTTAGGTTTAGCTTTATCACCACTTGCTATGATCTGAATGTTTTATGGTCTGAATTTTTACATCCCCCCCCAAATTCATATGTTGGAAACTTAAATCCCAAGGTGATGGTATTAGGAGGTGGGACCTTTCGGAGGTGATCAGTGCTCCTATAAGAGAGGGCCAATAGAGCTCCCTAGCCCCTTCTGCCATGTGAGAACACAATAAGAAGTTTTCAATCTAGAAGAGGGCCCTCACCTGTCCATGCTGGCACCCTGATCTCAGACTTCCAGCCTCTAGAACTGTCAGAAATTTCTCGTTTTAATTCACCCAGTCTAGGGCTGGCCCGGTGGCGTAGTGGTTAAGTTCCCGAGCTCTGCTTCAGCAGCCCAGGGTTCGCAGGTTCGAATCCTAGGGCACAGACCGACACACTGCTCATCAAGCCATGCTGTGGCAGCATCCCACATTCAAAATACAGGAAGATGGGCACAGACGTTAGCTCAGAGCCAATCTTCCTCAGCAAAAAGAGAAAGATTGGCAACAGATGTTAGCTCAGGGCCAACTTTCCTCATAAATAAATTAATTAATTAAATAAATAATTTTAAAAATTCACTTAATTCACCCAGTCTATGGTATTTGTTATAACAGACCAAAAGGACTAAGGCACCACTCATGCTCAAAAGCAACAAAAGCTATGCATTAGTTCAAGTTTAGTTCAAGCTTAACATTATAAAATTCAAGAACAATTATATTAATGGGGCTGCAAAAAGTGTGGTCCACCATCAACTAAGAAAATTATAAATACCTGGGGAAAGACAGCCATTAGCTAGCTGCTGGAAATAACAAACAATGCTTTCCTCCTTAAATTGCTTTTAAATTACTTTCAAATTACTTTCAAACCATGGATGATTGAAGGTACTTTTAATAATTTTTTTTAAAGAAAACAAACTTCTTGTAAAATTGAGGGGGCATTTAAGGGCTGAGGATCTAATGTATAACATGGTGACTATAGTTGATAATGCTGTATTGTATAACTGAAATTTGCTAAGAGAGGAGAACTTAGGTGTTAACAACAACAACAAAAAGATAAATATGTGAGGTGATAGATGTGTTCATTAACTTGATGGTGGGATGGTGAGAATCCTTTCACAATGTATATGTATATCAAATCATGTTATACACTTTAAATATATTACAATTTTGTCAATTATGTCTGGATAAATCGGAAAAAATACTTCGAATCATTTTTTAAAGACAAAAAAAATTTTGAAGAAGCATTTATATACTAGTTCATCTACATGGCCACAACATGAGATATCATATTTGAATTTTAGAAATTTCGATACAGGGGCAATCTGGTGGCGCAGTGGTTAAGTGCACACACTCAGCTACGGCGGCCCAGGTTCGCAGGTTTGGATCCGGGCACCCACCGATGTACCACTTGTTAAGCCATGCTGTGGTGGCGTCCCATATAAAGTAGAGGAAGATGGGCACAGATGTTAGCTCAGGGCCAATCTTCCTCAGGAAAAACGGGGAGGATTGGCATCGGATGTTAGCTCAGGGCTAGTCCTCCTCACAACAAAAAACAAGAAACTTAGATACAGCGTGGAGGAGGGGTACTGCTATCCCAGTCACATCTAATTTACTAATCAATCAAGACCTACAACTAATCTGACATTAACAAAAATGTTGGTACGATTACTTGCTTCAACCTATGTTTATAAGACCCCTGATTCTACCTTATATCAAAAAGATGTAGGTGTTCACATATATACTAACACAAAGCACTTTTTTCCCCTATCTTCTTAGACGTTTTCTTTACCAGTCCAAATGGAATGAAAATAACAATTCTAGGTAAGTGAGATGCATACAATTTAAGTCCCCACCTAATTGTCTTTCTTGTTTATTAGGAAGTTTCAGATCAAAGCATCAAAACTGACTCAGAATATTCCCTCGGGAACCTCAGGATGATTAGAAAGTAACTTCATTTAAAAGTTAATGGACGAATTGTACACATTAACTGTGTGAATTGTATGGTATATCTCAATAAAGCTGTTAAAAAAAGTTAATGGAATTTCCATTTCACTGTCATATTGGTTTCATTAATTTAACCAAATACATCAAGGGAAAAATGAGCACCTCAGTGTTTATTACATTACTACTCAGAGGACTAAAATCTTGCTAAAATGAAAATACTAATCTAGTTCACAGTTGCAGCAGCAATTACAAGGACTAAATTTGCAATCAAACCTTGTGATTTTTTTTCCTCTGAAAACCTTTTGCTAATCAAATGACAATCCATAAAAGTAGTTTGAGCCACATTCAAGGTTTGCTTTCCAAGAGAACAGAAAGAAAGATCTCTACCTCCCCCAGCACAGACAACTAGAAAGCATGTAACAAAAGTTTCGCTGAACAAACATTGCTCAAAAACCAAGAGACCAGCCACAGTAGAAATTCTTACTTAAATAAACAACAGAGATAGCAGCAGAGAACAAACAGCCCAAAACTATTGTGGGGCTCAACGCACAACCAATAGTGTTGAGCTTATGTAAACTTGCGTTTTTAAATGTTGGGTAGGGCTTGAACTACAAACTGGGTGCAAAAGACTTCCTGCTTGTCAAGGTGAGGTTACCGCTAACGCAAGTTAAGAAAGCAAATTTCTACATAACATTAGAATGAATACAAAGACATGGTCTTTTACCTTTCTAACTGTTTTTTAAACAGAAAATTATTTTCCATTTAAATGCTACTCATCTTAAATATAAGATGTATAACTACTGTCTTCAGGCTGAAATGCTTTCCATGGGAAGAAACACATTGATTTTTTTTCTGAAATCAATGGAAAAACTTTGATCTAAGTTGCAGAAAATCACTTCAAAACTAACTTTTCAATGTGTAATTTGGTGCTCAAACAAATCCCAAAAAGTATTTCAAAATGGCCCACAGAAAAAAATGTTTTACCAAGGTTCTCTCATACTAATTCTACTTAAATTTACTACAATTAATCTTTTTTAGCTCACAATGCATTATTATAACAGTAATACAAGCAAATTCTTAACTATTTAGGAATCAGTAAAATTTCTTCCATTAAACGATGAAATGTGTAATTTTAACAAAACTAGCTGTCTTCATTTCATTTGAGATAGAGTTCAAAAAAAGGTCACTTCAAAATAAGTATTAGGAAATAGTTTTGAAAAATAAAAAGATTTTTCTATTTATTTTCAGGAAAAAACTGGGCTAATTGATGTCACATGCTTAACTGTGATTTTAACTAGTGATAATCAAAATTATCAAGTGTACCATCCCATGGGAAAACACCATAACAATAGTCATTGGCTCTTAACTTTAAAGTAATTGTTTACTATTTCATTTACAAACTAAAGCAGGAGTTAAAGAAAATGCCAAGTAGGTAGAGAACAATAACATACACATTTTCATTCAATGTTTGAATACCATCTACATGTGAGATGCTGTTCATACATTATTCCATTTATAAATATACATATTTGTTTAATTTAGTACCTACCACAAGTAATAGGTGCTTAACATGGGCATTTTATGGTAGCATGGTAGTTACAGATAATGTGGTTAACTTCAGCAGACAACATCTGTGTTACACATATGGCCATCAGAATAATCGTGGCATGCTTCTGTGACACCGAAAGAGGCCAACCCTGTCACAAAATGATTACTTCCAACAAAAGCCTGCTTAAATTACTGTTTAGTTGAATGGCATATATTCAGAATAACAGCATTATAAAGTTGCTTTTGCCTTTGAATCACTCACCAATTTTCAACCTATTGGCAAAACAAGATAAGCACCATCAGGTTATAAAAAGTAATTACGGATCAGGATTTCTGATTCATGTTTCTTTTACAAAATTATTCCATTTGATCCCAAGTCTTGGCTGCTCTCTTGACAGAATAATGCACACGTTCCACAGCTGACAGGGGCATGGCTTTCATGATTCAATAGGAAGCTCACACTCCAGAGCACTTTCCACTTTGCACTTCAGAAAGATCTCTCTGTTGTTTTAGTATCAGATCATCAGTTACGTTTCTCTAAATTGTTTCTAAGCCAAAGAGAATCTATGTATTATCAAAAATTTATGATGTTTTTGTGGTTTTTGCTATTTGATTTGCACAGTACACCAAAGAATGTTACCTCCTCTTGTAAAGTAAGTTCTTTTCCTGATTTCACGGGGGGGGGGGGGGGGGGGGGGGGGCGGGGGGGAGGTGGAACATAAAGAAAAGTTGAAAATATAAAATGAACACCCTCCCCGAAGAGAGTCTTTTATTGGCCTTGAAAGGAAATACCAAATGAGAATCTGACTGACTTCTGCTCATTATAATTACTGGGGAAACAATATGCAAGACAATTTCCTAAAAGAAAGGGTTAACTTTGTCTTGTGGCTTGAATTGATCATTTTTGCCCCTTTCTCCTGCCAAAGGATGACACCTGTGAAATCAGAATTCTGTACACCAAGAATGGTAATATCAAAGCTGAAGCTTTTGACCAGGAATAGTCTAGTGTGCATAAAGCTATGTAAAAACTGATTCACACAAGGAAATGCCCAGGCTCTACGCCATTAGGATTAACTTCTGAGATGTCAAGACTAGAAGAGGACAGTTGGCAGCCTGAACTTGATTTCTCAGACTGCCAGCTCTACTAGGGGGGAACAGGGGAACGGGGAAGCGGTTTCCCTTCATCAGATTCAGCTGTTGAGTTATCTAAAACGCCTCAGTGATTTCAAACTGAAGGAGAAAGGGAAACAAAACAACAAAACGCTCCCGATTCTGTTCACCTCCAAGGAGTTACGTTTTTGCAGGAGCAAAACAAGCGCGCAGGCGCGTGCGTCAGGTTGTCAACTAGAAACAGAATTCATCAAAATTAAGGAAGTGGATCTCTGCAAACTCCCACAGCTTTTTTGTTTGGGTTCTCTAGGTTAACAGTAGTAATTGCATTTTAATGACCTACAAAGAGGCGCAAACTTATTACCGAGTCGCTTTGAGAGGTGTTTACCTAAATGTGGGGATAAAACCAGTTCGCTTGTGGAAAGGGAAATTATTTTCTGTCCAAACGCAGCATTACCCAACCACAAACCTAGGCGACACAATCACAACTACCCAATAAATGTGTTTCACCGAGTAAACTACTTTACACTATCAAGATAAAAGCTTTCAACAAAGCCGAGGGAAACTGTGCCTTCAACACTGTACTGTATGCAGCCGGTATATTCAATTCTGCGCCTCTTCGGGAGCTGCTGGGGGCCTTAAATGCTTTTGGAGGAAACCGCTGTTGGGAAGAGTTTGGGTCTCAGCTGCAGGATCGTGGGTTGCAGCTGAGAGTTGGTGCGTGGACTACCCTTGGAGACGTCAAACTTACTTTCCTTTAGGAAGGGACTCAAAGTTAACCCCCCCCGGCCAGGTCCCCCCTCTACCTGAGCGCAGGGGGCAGCTGCCGCTCCTTCCCACGGCGCAGAGACGCAGTCGCCCGCCCCGACCCGTGACAGCCCTCAGACAAAGCCGCAGACCCCCGAGCGCGCCCGGCTGACCCCCGGAACGCGCCCCAGCCCGCGCCTACCTTGATGCCCTGCTGCTGGGTGGTGAGGGTTAACTTAGATTCATCGAGGAGCAAAACTTCGCAGTAAAATTCTTCCGGAACAGCGCAGAAACAGCCCATGTCGGCTGTGGCGTCTCCAGCCAGGCGAGAAAAGCAGCGACCCAGGCGCCGAGCCGTCCCCTCCCCTCAAGCGCGAGGCATTAATTCATTGTCCGCGCCGTGGCGAGGGCGAGAGGAACAGTTCCCGGCAGGGTCCAGGGCCGCGCGGACGAGCCGCCCCGCGCGGGCGGGAGACAAGAAGGGCGGAGAAGCCCCGAAGAGTCAGCGCCCGGGAGCGGCCGGGGGAGCGCCGGCGGAACTGGGCGCGGAGGGCGGCGGCGCGGCCCCGCGCATCCTGCGGCTCTGGCTCCTCCGAAGGCGGGGGCGTCCGGCCCCTCCCGCAGTCCTGGGGACGACAAAAGTCGCCTGGCACTGGGGGCAATGGGCAAGAAAAGGGAGGGACGAGAGCTCGAGGCCCTCCCCGGACTCGTAAGCCCCTACAGCTCTGCAGCCCCCCTCCACCCGCGCCCGCCCGCCCGCAGCGCGGCCTCGACGCACCGGCCTCCTCTCCGCCTGCGGAGTCCCCTGCGGGCGCGCACTCCAGCTCCGACCCCACCCCGCAGCCCCCGGTCCAGTCCGCCGAATAGGGAGCGCTCGGCTGTTCCTTTGTGTCAGGGGTACCCACGACGTCCCAGCCCCACTGCAGGGGCAGTGGCGAGGGTCGTCACTGAGTCTGCTACCCCACCTCCCCAGACCGCGGGCCCCGAGAAGTCCGAAGAGGATTGGAAAGGGCAGCGGGCTCTTTACCGAGACCGGGGAGTGGAGGTCAGCTCGTTGCGGGGCGCGGCTTGCGTCTGGGGACCCCCGAGCTCATCACGGGGCGCTGTGTGTGGCCAAGTTCAAGCTCTCCCTCCGCGAACGCCCTGCAGCGGCGGCGAGAGCTGCTCTTCCAGGAGATTCAGAGAAGCAGGGAGTCGAAGGACTTGCAGGCGGGCGCCCCGGTTGGGAACGCGGCGGGCGGGGGTGTGCCCTGGGCGTGCCAGGCCACGGCGGCTCCGGGGAAAGTTCTCTTGGTGGCGCGGGGGGTGGCGCCCTGGGCGGGAGCCGCCCAGGTGCAGCTGGGCCGACCCCGACGTCTGCAAAAACCCCCGGAGCTTCGCAGGGGCCCAGAGGCCGAGGCAGGGGGCGCCTCTTCTGGGCGGGGTCTCGGCTGGGGGCGGAGGGCGGAGCGGAGGTGGTCAAACGGCGAGGTGCAGGCAGGTCCGTACGAGAACCCGCCCGGGGCGCCGGAGCCGCCGGGGCGCCGGGTGCCTGGCCGTGCTCGCTGTGTCCGTTTCTCGGGAGACCAGAGGTCTAGCTCGGGGAGGGCAGGACGCAGCTCTGCTCGAACCCCCGCGTTCGGCGCTCCCAGTCCCACGCCCTCCGCGCGGCCGGCCGTGTCCAGGGCTGGCGGGCACAATAGCTCTGAGGCTGCAGTGACCCCTGGTGGGTCCTCGTGTCCGTGCACAGGCAGCTGAGGCTGAGCTGCGGAGGAGGCAGGGCCCCGCTGGCCTGTGGAGCAGGTGCAATCTGTGCTCTCCAGCTGGGAACCAGCCCCGAGTTAATGCGAGTCGCAGTTAGAGGAGACCCAAGGGGAGGACGCGGAGCAGGGTTGGTAGTAGGTCTCCCAGAAAACTTCTCTACTTTATATGGGTATTAGAAAGAGCAAGGCGTAGTTGGCATCAGACATAGTTTTGAGTTCTACCACTTATAAGCTAGGTAGCCAAAGCTCAAAAAATTTGCTGGAAACCCGGACGTTAGTACCTTAAAAAAAAAAAAAAAAGGCCAGCGTCCGCAGCACAGTAGAATGGAAATGAGCAATCTGCCGCTTTTCCTTCCTTAGTGATTGGCCACAAAGGACCTTGTGTTGGCCCCTTCCTTGCTGTCGCAGTCCCATCTGAACATGAATTAGCACAACTCCGGAAGTGCGATATAAACCCGCCATGTTTGGTATGAACTTTACTTAAGGTTATGAATCAAACCCTGTTTTATCTTCCAAGCTTTCTGTGAAATGGAAGCAGATTTTGACTTTTTAATCAAATTCTGTGGCCAGCTTTGGGTTGTATTGTCAAAGTTTTGCCTGACATGAGCTGACACCTTATGATTATGGATTTTAGCGTCTTGTAGACGCTTTCCTTTTCTGTAATATAATACTCCTGATACAGATTACCCAATGTGATTGAAAGACTTCGTAACAGGTTTTCATTCTTTATCACAGTATCCAACAGAGCCACCTAAGCTTGCAAAAACAAAAGGTAAGGTCCAAGTGGAAGCGTGTGTTTCCCAGTTTTGAGTTTAGCTGCCACCTGTTTTATGTCCTTCGATTTTGTGTTTTTGTTTTTGTTATACCCCCAATGGTAATGGAAAGCCTGGGGTTTTAGGGTGAGGCAGGGATTCTGTTCCAGGCTCCTCACAAGGAAAAGTAGGAAGCCGTGAAGTCCTCTACGTATGCACATGTTTCTGAATGAGGCATTTTCTTTTCCATTTCTTTATCAGGGACTGGAGAAGAAAATAAATTCATTTAACATAACATTGGAGTTTCCTAGAGATAATAGGAAGATTCCACAGGTTTTTTCCTTGTTTTTTTTTTTTTTTTTTTAACAGTATTATTGAGGGGCTGGCCTGGTGGTGTAGTGGTTAAGTTCCCATGCTCAGCTTGGGCAGCGTGCGGTTGAACGTTTGGATCCCCACGTGGGCCTCACACTGCTGGTCAAGCCATGCTGTGGTGGTGTCCCACATACGAAATAGAGGAAGATTGGCACGGTGTTAGCTCAGGGACAGTCTTCCTCAGCAAGACAAACAAACAAACAAAAACCAACCAGTGTTATTGAGCTATAACTGGCATACAATAAACTGCATTTATTTAAGTCCCTAAGTGCCCTACTGCAGGCTTCTGTGGCTCTGTTCAGTTTGACGTGGCCCTAGCTCGCCCTTCAGAAGGAAATTCCAAGCCCTGTAGTCCATTTGACTCTATAAAGAACCCTAGAGTTTCTCCTTTTCTTGTTCTTCCCTTAGGGTTAAATATTGCCAAAATCCAGCAGGCAGTTCCTCCTCTCTCGCATCTCCTGGTTGAGAGAGAAGATGCCACAGAGTCATGATAAAAGAATGTTTTAGGAGTGCCATGTGCCAGAATATTCTAAAAACATTTTTCACTTAAACCTCTGAACAATCATATGAGGTACTATCACCACACCCAACCCATTTTGCAGTTGAGGAAACTGAGGCACAAAGAGTTTATATAAACTGTAGAAGTGTGTTGTGGAACCAGAATTTGACAGATGCAGTGGAACACTGGTACCTAAACTTTTAACCACACACTCTGTAGCTTCCCACAGCCTCTAGCTTCATCCAGTATCCTGGGCTTGGGTGGGGAGCACCTGAAGCTTTTGCCACCCACACTCAGGGTGGCTGCACCCTTAGAAGTTCTCTCTCAGTGACCTTCAAAATGCTAGAGCTCCAGTAACTGGAGACATGGTCCCCAAGTTCTCTTCAAAAGTCTTCTGTGGCTAAATATTCATAAAGATTTTTAATTATTAAAGTTACAAATAAATTTCCTGTCATAGGCATGGCAAAAATGCACAAGGTCTTTAAACATCTTGAAAAGAAAGTAAATTCTTTTTTTTAATATTAATGGACACCTTTGCCCTTTTTGTGAGATGTTTTGTTTTTGTTTTTGTTTTTGTTTTTTTGAGGAAGATTGGCCGTGAGCCAACATCTGTTACCTATCTTCCTCTTTTTTTTCTTTTTTTCACCCCAAAGACCCCAGTACATCATTGTATATCCTAGTTGTAGGTCCTTCTAGTTCTGCTATGTGGGATGCTGTCTCAGCATGGCTTGATGAGCAGTGAATAGGTCCGCGCCCTGGATCCAAACCGGTGAACCACGGGCTGCCAAGGTGGAACGCGCAAACTTAACCACTGTGCCCCCCAACCAGCCCCAAGAAAATAATTCTTTGGAGATTGGTTTACCATCATTTTTCTACCTCACCTTTGACTTCTAGCCCTAGTTATGCCGATTTGGACACCAAATAGGAAGGGAAGATGGAGAGAAGGAGGGAAAGACGAGAGGGGAGGGAAGGAAAGAACTAGGGACTTGTTGGAGGAAAATGTCATTGGACAGGGTAAAGTATTTTTCAGTGATTCACAGCGTGTGCTTATATTTCATCTACAATCATGTAATTCTTAGAGTTCATTTTAAAAAAAAGTTCACATCAGTCTTTGCCAGAGGCCTGCTGACCTAGTGGTCAGCTATAAGAAGCTATATAGCATTAACCTTTTAAGTTCAAGACAACTGGTTCTGGATCTACCCTTCACACTTTCCTGGGCCTTCTGCTCCTGAGAGCAAGCAACTGCTTGTAAGCAACTTGATGAGTTTTGACCTATGTATACACCCATGAAACCATCACCACAATCAAGCTAGTAAACATATCCATCACCTCCTCAAGTTTCCTCCTGTACCTTTGTAATCTGTCCCTCTCATTCTTCACCACACCTCACCTCCCAGGCAACCACAGATTTGTTTTCTGTAACTGTGGCATATCTGCATTTTTTAGAGTTTTATATAAATGGAATCATAGTGTCAATTTTTTTTGTTCCAGTTTGTTTCATTCAGCATGATTATTTTGAGATTTATCCATATTATAGTGTACATCAACAGTCCATTTCCTTGTATTGCTCAGTAGTATTCCTTTATGTGTATATACTGCAATTTGTTTATCCATTCATTAGTGTGGTTTCCAGTTTTTGACTATTACAAATAGTACAAATCCTGCTATGAGGATTGGATTAGTCTACTTGAGCTGCATAATAAAATTCCATAGACTAGGTGGCTTAAACAACAGACACTTATTTTCTCACAGTTCTGGAAGCTCAAGGTCTGAGATCAGGATGCCAGCATGGTTGCTTTCTGGTGAGACTTCTCTTCCTGGCTTATAGGCGGCTGCCATCCCACTGTGCTCACATGATCTCTTCTTTGTTCAGAGGTGTGTGGGAGAGCATGGGGAGGAACTCTTCTTTTAAGGACACTAAATGTATTAAGGCCCCACTCTTATGACCCCTTTTAACCTTCATTACCTCCCTTGAGGCCCTGTCTCCCTACATTTGGCGGTTGGAGCTTCAATAGATAAATTTGGAGGGGACACAATTTGGTCTATAGCAAGGATCCATATCTTTGTATGGACATTTGCTTTTATTTCTTTTTAAATAAAAAGGAGTAGAATGGTTGGATCAGAAGATATACAAATGGCAAATAAGCATGTGAAAAGATACTCAACATAATTAGTCATGAGGGAAATGCAAATTAAAATCCCCATAAGATACCACTACAGACCTAATAGAATGGCTACCATACCACAATACCAAGTGCTGGTGAGGACAAAGCACAATTTGAATTCTCATACACTGCTGGCACAAATGTAAGATGATACAACTGCTTTGGATAACACTTTGGCAGATTCTTAAGAAGCTGAACATATACCTTCCACAGGATTTTGGAGGAAGACTTTCTCTGCCTATCCAGAGAAACAAATTAACAAGATACTATAGAAACACATTTTTTTCCAGGAAAATCGTATAGATTTTCAACATGTGTATAACATAATACAGTCTGTTTAAAGCGTTGTGTCAAAGCCTTTGATCTCTTTTCAGAGATTTTTTAAAATCTTTAAAAAATATTTTCTTTGGTCAAGATGACTTTTTGTCATAATAAGCCTATGTAGATGAGTCAAATGACAAACAAATACAGAATAGATATAATTCTATGGAAACATGTAGACCATCTGTGAAGGACTGCAGGAATCCTCCTCCTGAAGGAAGCGATTTCACTTTACATAAAACAGGCCCCCACCCCTTGCTGAAACATGCACTTCAAAATGCCAGACACAGAATTCTTTATAAAGCACCATATTCTTCTCAGGAAGATGTATTTAAACAATCCATGTCTTCTGTCATCTTTTTATAATTTTGCATTTTCCAAACTTCAAAAAGTTAACTTGTAATTTGAAAAAGGAAAAACATTGACAGTAAATAAGTAAATAATTTAATTACTTAAATACCCGAGGGCAACGCAACAGAGTCGCCCGGAAAACTTGTTAAAACATAGATTGCCGACCCCACCCCCAGAGTTTTGGATTCGGCAGGCCTGGAGTGGGGCCCGAGGATTTGCATTTCTAACAAGTTCCCAGGTGATGCCTATGCTGCTGGTTGGGAACCGCACTGTGAGAACCACTGCTCTAGAGATTATCTTTCCAGAAACTAATGCAAGTTGCTCCTAATTACCTATGAGTAATTTTTTTAAAGGGGGAGGTCCATTCTTGACCAGGAGCCTCCCTATTTCTCTGTCTCTTCCATCATTACCTCATTAATGCCTCTCAAGGAAGAGTTTTGAAGACCCTGCCAAGTAAGTTACATCAGAAAGAGGGTTGTTGTCTTGTTTTTTGGGGGGTTTTTTGTGAGGAAGATTAGCCCTGAGCTAACATACGATGCCGATCCTCCTCTTTTTGCTGAGGAAGACTGGCCCTGGGCTAACATCCATGCCCATCTTCCTCTACTTTATATGGGATGCCACCACAGCATGGCTTGACAAGCAGTACGTCGGTGCATGCCCAGGATCCGGGCCTGCGAACCCTGGCACGCTGAAGAGGAGTGTGCGCACTTAACCACTGCACCACCAGGCCAGCCCCAGAAAGAGTAGTTTTTAAGGAAGGGAAATATCCCTCTTTTAGTTTCATCGTACTACTGCCTAGTCTCTTCGCACACCTTACTCATTTTTCTAATATAGTATCTGCCTAGGAACATCCAGTTTTTAAGACCATCCTGCCTTCTGACTCACTTCATATATATGTCATTAACTGGCTATCCTCTCTTCTAAATATTGAGGCCTTAGATCCCATTTATTGAAAAGCCTCAAGGGTATTTACCCACACTTCCAGGGAAGTCATCTCCCAAAACGGCAATCTGTTTCTTCATTCTTGGGATCGCCATATAAATCATCTTTGGGGTTTCCTGAGAATTCCCCATTTTTTCCCTCTCCCCAAAGGCCCAATACATAGTTGTATATTCTAGTTGTAAGTCCTTCTAGTTCTTCTATGTGAGCCGCCACCACAGCATGGCTACTGACAGACGGATGGTGTGGTTCCGCCCCCAGGAACGGAACCAGGCCACAGAAGTGGAGCATGCTGAACTTTAACCACTAGGCCGTCAGGGCTGGTTCTGAGAATTCTTATTTTGCACAGTTTTTAATGCTTGTTGGTGAATGCATCAATATGGTTTATATTTTGTATAAATGATTTGGAACTTTGGCTTTGAAATACCCTATTATCCCCTTCTCTGTTCAAATGTAAACTAGCAAGAAATGGGGGCAGGGAGCTAGTTGATAAGTCTAGTCTCTTTGGAGACATTTTTAAAGTTTTTTAAACAACAGATTGACATCCTTTGTCTATTTGATTGAGAGCGATTCCAAAGATTGGCAAGAGTGGGTGAAATGTGTATTTTTACACATTGTTGGTGGAACTGTAAATTGATTCAGGCTTTCTGGAGTACAATCTGTCATAAATATCATAATTTAAATATGCATACACTGTGACCCAGAAATTCAATATCCTGGAATTTATCCTTATCAAATAACAGATACAGATGTATGTAAAAAGATATTTACTACAGCATGTTTATAATATTGAAGCTTTTAAAATAATAGTAATAGGGAGTTGTTAAGTTAATTCTACTGCATGCATATAAAGAATACTCAGCAGCTGTTAGAAAAGATGAGATGGATGTATATGCACTGACATGGAAAGTTCTCCAAGGTAAACAGGGAGGTAGAAAAGAGCAGCTTATATAATAGTGCAAATAGAAAGGTCCATTTTTATTTGTTTCTCAAAGAAAGTTTGAATATTTTAGAATGAGCATGAATTAAAAATGAAAATAGATTATTAAACAAAAGAATGTTGTCAAATTTCTGGTTAATGAAATTGAACTTCATTTAAAAATTAATTCCTTTTCTAGAATTTAACTTGGATTCTAATGTGTTGACTATTTTACCTGGTTCATATTTAATCTGGTTCCCCATCAAAGGATGGGGAAATTAGCTTTAGTTATCCTGAAATTATGTTGATTTTAAGTCAGAGTAGCCATGTGACCTTAAAGAAGTCCCATAATCCCTCTGTGCCTCAGCACACTCTTCTATTAAATAAGGGACCTGGGACTTGTATTCTGGTGCCTCTAGATCTTCATGCTTGTCATGCTGCTTTCCCATCCCTTTCTTCTGGAAACAACACATTGCTCTTCCTACAAAAGTGGTATCCCAGGGAAGCAGCAACCCAGTGTAACATCTGGCAAAGAAACATCTGGAGTAGATGACCTCTGAACTCATGTCTAGCCTTCTGATTCTGACATAAGAAGTTACCAAGAAAAACTGAAAACAGTCATTTCATGGGTAGTTGATGGACAGGACTAGAATGGAGACTTAACATTTCATTGTATTCCTTTTTATAGATTTGGAATTTTGTGTACTGTTATTCTATACATGTGTTACCTAGTCATTACATAACTAAATATTTTTAAAAAGGCAAAGTACAGTTTATGACCTTATCTTTTTAAATGAGCATGCACAGAGTAAGGACTGGATTTATATATGTGAAAATGTCAACAGTGGTTTTCGCTTTGTGGTAGAACTGTGAGTGAATTTCGTTTTCTTTTCTATGATTTTATTTATTTTTATAAATTTTCTTCTATGAATATTACTCCTGTGGCCAGATAAATCTTTTTAATTTTAAGCATTAATCTTATAAAATAAAAAATGTAAAATAAAGAACAAAAGGAGGCCAAATGAGCACATCAAAACAAGGGGAGGAAAAGTTGCCACAAAATCTCGATTAGCAACCGTGTCACCTGGCACAGACAGGTGCTAGTGGATGGCCTGTGAATCGCTGACTTGCAGCCCCTGAATCCTCATGCCCTCTCCCGTTGTGAGCTGTTTTCCCAGCTTAAAGCCGTTCTCTTTCCAACACCTCCTCCTGCTGCCCCATTTTCATCTCGGTAGGTCCCACTCGCTGCTCAGGTATCCACTTCGCTCCCCCTCCTCTAGGAAGCTCCCTTGACCCCAAGTCTGGGTTGGGTCCCAATCCAGTCTGCATTGTTACCACCCCTTACTAGACTGTAGCTCCTGAAGTCAGGGCCATGTTTGATTGTTCACTATTGTATCCCAAGCGCCTATCACAGTGCTTCACAGACAATAGACTCTCAGTAAATATGTGTTGAATGAATGAGTGAGATCACTTGTACAAGCTTCACTTCCGGCATGCTACATGCACATTTCATTTGAGCAACCCTCAACTGGACTTCAGCTTGATTCTCTTCTAGAAAACTCTTATTTTGCCAGCTGTCCATCTTCTTAACCAAAAGCAACTTTTGTTGATGTGGTAATAAAGAGCTGGAGTCAGCATACAACCATTGCTGTATATTGAAATATGCACTTTACCCTGAGGCTTCTCACTGCCCCGTGTATTACTAGGTTCTGCACTTGGCACTTGGATGGCAGAAGTTCTGTGAGACATTCCCTTATTTTCTGTAGAAATTAACTTGGATGAGCAATTAGGGCAATAATAAACACTTAAGACTTTCTTTGTGCAAACTTACCAGAGTTTACACTTAAGGTGTATTAAATAATTACCAAATGCTATTAGAGGTAGCACTTGAGCTGATATCCAAGATGATACTGATAAAAGAGTTGCAATAATCTGTTCCTTTAGCAGGCTTGGTTGAGTTGCCCAAAATGAGGAGCGATCACTAGTAATTCATTTAATCTGGGTTTAGAGCATGCTTTATTGATATTATGATTATAGTTGGCAGTGGTAGTGGTATTATAAAACAGTGGCAAGTAATACAGTTACATAGGACCTCTAGCATGTGAAATCTGGAAGAAACTGTAATGATCACCTAATCTCACCCCTTAATTATCTTACAGATTAAGGTATTGAGACACAAAGAGAGGAAATGTCTAGCTCTTGGCAGAGTTGGGTTTGACCACAGGACTCCTGCCCTTAAGTCTTAATTTATCAATTTTTTTTCATTTATAATTTACCACTGCTTGTGACATAACGCTACCTAAAACTCTAGGAAAGTATGAAATTAATTTAAGCTTCGTTGTACGTACATATAATGTATATATCAGTAGTGTAGATCTGAGTATGCTTAGTCCAATTTGTAGATAGGATGAAGCAATATTTAAGAAGGGATGTATATCCAACCATAATCAAATTACTGTATTTCATTGAATCTAAGATGCCACCAATTACATTAGTAACTTATTTACCACTAAGAAAGAAAAACATTTCCAATTAATTGAAGATACCATCACTTATAGAGGTACCTCAATTTCAGAAATATTAACACATGAAAAAAAGTGTCATCTTGAAAATTGAAGAAGTATGGTGTTAACTAGGATCATGTTTATACTACTCTTTTCTGCTAAAATAATTGATTTAATGTTACTAATGTCTCCATATTAATACCATGTTTATTGGTAAATATAAGTGAAGGACACAGGGACAAATATTTTCATGTAACAGATGTATATAAGAAAGAATGCATGTATATAATTTTTTGGTAAATCCGATAATATCAGGATGCTTTTGAAAACCCAACCTAAACCAACCTTTAAAATAGAGTTTATTGCCTCACCGACAACAAATTTCAAGCATCATCCAAGAACAGAGTCTGATTCTCTACGTCCTTTCACCTCTACCACCTCCGTGTATTGGTCTTGAACTCAACCTAGCTTCTCTTGAAGCATTCAGATGCTGGAGCCATTCCAGGACGCACATCTGCTGTCCACAACACACAGAGCAAAGGGAGGCAACCAGCCTAACTTGCTTAGTTGGAGGCCCAGAGTTCACTCTGATGGCCCAGCTTCGGTCACAAGCAGTTCAGTGGAATCATTAGGAGCACAGATTCTAGAGCTCAACTGCCTGAGTTCAGAATCCAACCCAGCTCACTATTTACCAGCTCTGCACCTCAGAGCAGTATAGACATTGGGTTATAATAGCACCTACCTCATGCAACTGTTGTGAGGATTAAAGGCACTAATGCAGGGCCGGCCCTGTGGCGTAGCGGTTAAGTGCACGCGCTCTGCTGCTGGCGTCCGGGGTTCGGATCCCGGGCACACACTGACGCACCGCTTGTCAGGCCATGCTGTGGCGGCATCCCACATAAAGTGGAGGAAGATCGGCATGGATGTTAGCTCAGGTCCAGTCTTCCTCAGCAAAAAGAGGAGGATTGGCACGGGTGTTAGCTCAGGGCTGATCTTCCTCCCCAAAAAAATAAAAATAAAAAAATAAAGGGACTAATGCAGTGCTTAGAACAGTGCCTGGCACTTAGTAAACACTATGAAAGTGTTGATGATGATGATGGTGATGTCATCCATCCCTGAAGCAATCACCGTGGCTAGAGGGAGACTGTACTGAATGGCTTGACCTAGGTCAGAAGGCACCTCCAGAGTGATAGGCAGAATTTGCTTCTCTGGAATCACATGGGTCCCCAAATAGGGGCACTGGGAAGAAATAACTATGCAATTGAGGCATAGAAATTAGGCAGGAGTAACCAACAAATGTCCACTACACAAATCGTGATTTAAATACACAGGGCTGGGGCCGGCCAGGTGGCACAGTGGTTAAGTTCCCGCACTCCGCTTCAGCGGCCCAGTGTTTGCATGTTCGGATCCTGGGCGAGGACCTACTCACCACTCATCAAGCCATACTAATGTGGCGTCCCACATAGAAGAACTAGCAGGACCTATGACCAGAATATACAACTATGTACTGTGGCTTTGGGGAGAAAAAAGAAAAAGAGGAAGATTGGCAACAGATGTTAGCTTAGGGCCAATCTTCCTCAAAAAAAATTAAAAATAAAAATAAATAAATACACAGGGCTGTTTGACAAATCATACTCTAAAATGAAGACCATGTGTTCTAGATAAATAATCTATGTCTTATATCTTTGAAAAACATATATTCTCATATACCAAGTTTCCATGTTATATAAATTATGCATTTAAAAAATGCTACTCAGGGGGCCGGCCCAGTGGCATAACGGTTAATTTCGTGTGCTTGGCTTTGGCGGCCTGGGGTTCTCGGGTTCAGATCCAGGGGGCAGAAGCGTGCACCACTTGTCGAGCCATGCTGTGGCAGGTGTCCTACCTATAGGTTGGAGGAAGATGGGCACAGATGTCAGCCCAGGGCCAATCTTCCTTAGGAAAAAGAAGAGGATTGGCAACAGAGGTTAGCTCAGGGCTAATCTTCCTCACCAAAAAAAAAAAAAAAGTCTATTCAGACTCCCCTTCTCCTCACACACTTCAATTCATTTTACTACTTAGTTCGTACTCAATTGACCATCCACTGTGTACCAGGCTTAGCAGTGAAGAGACTGGACATGATCTTTGCCATCATGGAGTTTGCAGTCTTACAGAATGATAGTTCTTAGCAAGTATTAATCTTCCTTTAGCTAGATCACTATTATATCAAATAGAAGTGCACATGGACCCTAGAAAATCAATATGTGGATTTTTTGGTTGAGTAGATTATTTTTTACTAGAGTATTGTAATTATGAATATATTTTATGTGTCTGCCTCCCCTATTAGACTCTGAGCTGCATGAAGGCTGAGGCAGCACCCTATTCAGTTTTTTATCTGTAACGCCTGACACATCATACATATCCACAGATTTTAATTGATTAATTTAGTCCATACTCCAAAAGAAGTAGTATGCATGGCTGGAGTGGGTAAGAGTTAGGTAGGAAGAGGCCATTCCTGAGTATTTATCCAAAAGATACTTCTGATTTTGCAATTTATGATAACTTGAGGTTAAAACTGACCTTATTATCTATATATCAAAGCAAAATGTGGCATATAATTTACCTCTGAAACTAAACCCCAACTTTTAGCTGGGCATTTTCCCCAAATTCCCGGCAAGTAGGTCTGGCCATGTAGCTCAGACCTAGCCAATGAGATGTTAAGTATTGAGTATTAAATGGCACTTCCTGAGAGTCTTTTAAAAGTCTTCCTAAAAGTCTTGAAAAAGAAGAAACGTTTAGAAAGATGAAACCAGAAGGGAGACATGGGACATCTCTGTCCTCCCCTCTGGTGGCTGGAATTTGAATGTAATGGCTGGAGCGCAAATAGCCATCTTAACACGATGGAGGGAGGACAGGAAAGGAGCCTGTACCCTGGAAACGTGGAAGCTTCCCACCAGCGTTGGGCAGCCTGTCTCTGGGCTTCTTTATGCAGAAGGAAGAAAGAAAAGTCCACCTGTTCAAACCCTTGTTGTTTGTTTTTTGGGTTTGTTTGGTTGGTTGGTGTTTGTTTTTTTGTTATAGGTGAGTAAATGGAATCCTGATTGAAATCGACACCCCTCTCTTTAACTCTGTAAGAGCAGGTACCAAATAAACAATCTGTGTCTCTGTTTTTAAGGACCACTTGCTTATTTGCTATACGCTTTTCCTTGGAAATAAGTTTTGTCTAGTATTGAATGAAAATATTTAACTTCTCTGATTCTGTGTGTCCTTAAAATTAGTAAGTTCCATTTCTTTGAAAATCTAGAACTCAGAATTCTTAATTCAGAAAGAACTGGGAGGAAAAAAGGGATTTCTTCCCCTGCGGAAGTCACGTGGCCACCTCCAATGGCAGCATGTCCTGTCTTTGCCCCTCCTTTGGCCACTCCGGGCTTGGGGAACAGGAAGGAGGGCAGAAAGCCAAGTGGTGTCAGGGGATACTCCAGGGTGACTTGTTGTTACTCAGAAGTCATTGTAATTAACTTTTAAAAATCCACAGCCCTTTTCTCCAGGCCCTGTTATATAATTAACCTCGAACTTCTAAACCCTGTGACAAAGGCAGGACCAGTGTTACTATCCATGTCGTGAGGTTGAGTAAACTGGGGCTCAGAGAGGTCAGGGGAATTCCTCAGCAGGTGGTGTTGAATGGGTTTCTGTTCTTCCACCAGGGCATGCTATCGTTGCCCGCACACTCATAGCTCTGACCCAATAGAGTAATTTCTCCTTTGTTAAGTAAAGGTGAAATAAAACAAAGATATACTTATGCCCCTCAGTCTGATTTAACAAAGGCTCTCATGGGACCATCTGAGGTTAGACAATCGATATCCATCCCATTTTTCCTTTCTTGGATTTCAGATTTTGCAAGCAGCCTTTGGTGGAAGAATTGGGGGTGGAGGGGATTAAGGCACAAGTGGAGAGCCTTATGGATATTTCAGTCTCTTCCCAAGCTGTGCTCCTAAATGACCAAGGCCCCTGCTTGCTGGGCTGCAGACCCCCTGACTGATCGAACCTGCCATCATATTTCAGCTGGCACCCTAGCAAACATATGGTCTCAGGGTCAATATTTACCTTCATTGATGCATGCAGTGCTTCATCTATTTATTTATTTATTCAGCAGGCAATTAGGCTTCACAGAGCAAAATCCCTTGCTTGTCGATATGGGTTACTGAATATCAGAGCATGGAAAACAGCTTTCAGACAAGACCATCCAACCCTGAGTGTGCAATGTTTGCAGACAGTTGCTTCTCCTATGAGAGGAAATATGAACATACACACACATATACACAAATAAATATTGGAAATATATTATTATATATAATATGTAATATATGATATCTATATTTGAGAATACATTATTAATAATATATATTATTTGGGAAACATTATATAGTATTCTTTTTAATTTAGGCATACATCACGTCAATGTGTTGTTGGTGTTTTTGGTAGCTTTGAGAGACTTGTGAACAGAAAAGTTTATTCAAGAACTTTGTTTTTTAAAAAAAATAAGTAATGTATTGAAATTAAAAATGAAAAGTCTAAGTCTTTCTTGAGCTTTTAGTTCACTTAAAAATCTTATTATTCTGTTCATAAAACTAACAAATTTTAACAAACACTTTTAAGGAGGCTTTGATTAAACTGTTAAATTAGTATACAAACTTAGTTAATAAAAGATACCCTCAAACATTTTAAACCGCATTCATACATTTTATTTCCATCTTAAGTATTTTAATTATCTAAAGAACAAGCAAAACCTTTTTAAGAACCTAAATTACTCGTATACATGGATGTCAAGCATATTTTTTAAATGTTTTAAGATTTCTAATCCTGTTTTTAAACTTAGTAAGATATTCTTTTTTCTTTTATTTTTTTTTTGTGAAGAAGATCAGCCCTGAGCTAACATTTGATGCCAATCCTCCTCTTTTTGCTGAGGAAGACTGGCCCTGGGCTAACATCCGTGCCCATCTTCCTCTACTTTATATGGGACGCCGCCACAGCATGGCTTGACAAGCAGTGCGTCAGTGCACTCCTGGGATCCAAACCGGCGAACCCCGGGGCACCAAAGCGGAGCTCGTGCACTTAACCGCTGCACCACCAGGCCAGCCCAGTAAGACATTCTTATACTTTCTGATTTATAGTCAGAAGTTTCAATTAATTATCCAATTATAAATTTATACTGGAAACAAGGCTGCTTGTTTACTCTAATAGGCTCAATTCCCTTAAATATCACAAATACTTAAAGTACCAAATATGCACAGGTCCCTTAACACAAAAATTATTGATTCCTTGGGTTTGCCTTTTTACTTAATTCTAAATCTTCCTGAGATTAAAAGATGCTTAAAAACTAAGGAAATAATGTCATCCCAAATAATTTTGGGGTTACTGTCTTAACATGCTAGCACTTCTTCAAAATCAGATATTAATTGGGACATGAGGTTAAGTGTGGGAAATATGCAGCACCATTTTCCTCCCCACGCCTGTGGTCAGGCTGAGCCCCTTCTCGCGGTGACTATGTCAACTCCAAGTTGGGTTTAAGTCTCCTGACCCCGCAGGAGCCTGGGATAGTCTGCAGACTCTAAACAATGGATGTGCTAAAATCTTTTCTCCCTCGTCCTCCTGTGCCCACCCCTGGCACTTGAGCCAGTAACCTGGGATAAGGCTCCTTCCTCTCCTTCAATTCATAATCTATCCAATCACCGGATTCTTCGTCTTTCACCTCCAACCTCCCAAATCTCTCTCAAATCAGCGCCTCGTCTCCTTCCCCACAGTTGCCTGGGGTCTGGGTTCCTCATTCTTCTTGCCTCTGGTTACTCAGTAGCCCCCTCACCAGCCTCTCCTGTTCCAGGGCCTCATACCGCAAGCCTCCTCCTTCAATCATGATGATGATAACTACCTGGCCACCACGACTGCAGTTTACCAACGCCTTCTACATACCAGGCAACAAGCTAGATGCTCCACCTGTACTACCTCACTGGCAATCACCAGAGCACTGCGTCAGACCCACTATTAACCTCACTTTAAGATGAGTAAATTGAGGCTCAAAGAAGTTAAGTAACTTTTTCAAGGTCACACAGCTAGTACATAGATTAATCAGGATTTAAACACAATGCTTGACAGTTCCCCAAACAAGTCTTGTCTCCCTTCTGCCCCTATAACTCTCCTACTATTTTTCAAAACTCTATTCATGGATCTCGTCCTCTGAGAAGACTGTCCTACTCCTGGCCGTGGTCTGACTTAGGTATCTCTGCCTTGGTTTTCCGTAGCACTTTCTACATTCCTTTATCAGAGCACTAAACACACTTTACTATAAATGACTCACTTATACTTTTTTACCTTTCCAGCATTGAGGAAAATGCCTGCCACGCTGAGAAATAAATGGGGGTGGGGTGGAAGATGGGAGGAAGCAAGCAAACAGCTCCTCGTGTGACTCAAGCACAGATTTTAGAGACCGAAAGACTCCATCACTTCCTAGCACAGTGACCTTGGGAGAGTCATTTAACCTCTCTAATCTTATCTTAATGATTAAATGAGTATAATAATTCTTCTTGCTGGACGTTGTGAGAATAGAATTAAAATATACAAAGCAGTAGGCATACTGCTTGACACATAAACAATAAATAATAGTTGCCATTACAATATTGCTATGGTTATTGACCACCAAAGAAGTTATTTCTAAGTAGGCGATGTGAATGAGGTGGGATATAAAAGTAGAGCTTCTTGGGGCCAGATTCGGCCACCCGGGGTTTGCAGGTTCGGATCCCAGACCTATACATCACTGATTAAGCCATGCTGTGGCAGCTTCCCACATACAAAGAAGAGGAAGATGGGCACAGATGTTACCCCAGGGCCAATCTTCCTCAGTAAAAAAAAAAAAAAAAAAGTAGAGCATCTTGTAGGCAGGAGCCTGGCCTCTCTGGGGACTGGGTATAAGTTTGTGGTTTCAGAATCTGCTTCCCAGCTCTATACACAGCTTCCCTTCAACCCAATCAGAGGATGCTGAAAGCTCCCCTTTTCCATGGTTTATTCTAATTGAAATCCAAATTTCAGACATTTACTGAGCTCCCACTGTGTGCCAAATACAGAGCCTTATAGAGGATACACTAATGAGAGGACAGGCCTCTGTGCCCCCAGGAGTTGGTTCCAGTTCTCCTAGAGGGGAAAAAACTAAGTAATGCACACTCAGTGCAGACATGGATGAGGGCCATCACTGGCCCCCGTGGACCTGGGAACATGCAAAGGGGGGAAAAGAGAGACAATCGGTGAAATCAGAGGGGTAATTCATCAGCCCAGGACACATTTGGGTTGTGGAAAGCCCGAAGCAGCCACAGTACAAAATACCGAGATTTTGGGCCAATCTAGAGAGCTCTTAACATGTAAACTTTACGTGTTTTGGTACCACGGATTGACGTAACTAAATCAAACCCAGCTTCTGCTGCTCCATATGGTGACTTCTGTGTAGAGCAGGAATTGGATTGTTACAGAACTTGAATCTCTGTTCTACTTTACTCTCTTCTAAACATTTTGTTTGGTTGTTTGTTTGTTGTTTTGGGGTTTTGTTTTTTGTTTTTTTTTTTTTTGGTGAGGAAGATTGGCCCTGAGCTAACATCTGTTGCCAATCTCCCTCTTTTTGCTTGAAGAAGATTGTTGCTGAGTTAACATCTGTGCCAATCTTCCTCTATTTTGTCTGTGGGATGCCACCACAGCATAGCTTGATGAGCAGTTCGTAGGTCTGTGCCTGGAATCTGAACCTGCAAACCCCAGGCCACTGAAGTGGAGCATGTGAACTTAACCACTATGCCACCGGGCTGGCCCCTTCTAAACATTTTTTGTGGATTATTTCATTGGATTCTCATAACTGGACATGACACTCAGGACTTGCTCCTGCCAAACCAGGTTAGTACAGTTTATCTAGATGATTGCCTGTGCTGTATGATTTGACAACTTTGGAAGACACAGATTCCAAAAGCTTTCCATCTCCCAGAAATTTCACCAACACTAATACATTCGTTTGGATTAACAACTGACTCCAGAAAGGTGCCGTGTTAAGTTGGCTGTGTTATATATTTTGGTGTGATCTAGTTAATTATCTTCTTAATAACTAGATGAAAGCGCAGAATAAGCAAATACACATTGAACACCTACTGTGTGACAGGCAGAAGGCTAGAGGCTGGGACACAATATGAATAGGATGCAATCCCTGCCCTCCAGTGGCTCACAGCTTAATGCCTGGAGACTTTCGATGTCTGCAGCACTGCCGGAGGGAGGCAGGTTTGCTGAGGCCCTGTGGTAGACAGTTCTGGGTAATTCAGGGCCCAGACCAAAAAGGTAAGAGAATGAGTTTATAAATTTTAGCTGTTTCACAATTTGACCTGGGGTAGCCTCGTTTCCTGGATTTCCCTAGTCTGCTCTCACCTTTGCCTCCTAAGGCATCAGCAGTATACCGTCCCAATCTGGAGTATTCACTTAGGTGGCCTGTCGACTTCACATCCTGAGTGCCTCCATGGTACCCACTCCTCTCAGGCCTGCAGCACCAATGTCAGGCCCCCATTTTCTTCACAGCCAGTTACCTCATCTCACGGCCTCCAGCCCTTGACTATCTACCACTCTTTCTGCTCTGTAGCCAGAGCATCCTTCTGAAACACTAAATCTGATCTTCATCACCTTCTAGGTCTGATCATCCCACTCCCCAAGTAAAACTCTGCCAGGGGTGTCCCCTGCATATACAAGCTCCCCAGAACATGCACGATTCTTGCCCTGTATAGTTTTCCCAACAAACCCCCATGCACTTGTGAGTTCGAACCAAAATGAACTGCAAGCCAAAGGAGGATAGGCATACTTTTATTTTTAATAGATCCCGCCAGATTTCTCTTCTCAAAGTTGTAGCAACTATTTCTCCCCATCCCCACTAGCCCTTTTTAATTTTGCCACCCTGATGTGTGAAATGTTGGGTCTCATTGTTGCTTATTTGGATTTTTTTTCCTTGTTGGATGGAGAGAGAGGAGGGAGGGAGGGAGTAGGAGAGGGAGAGATGAGAGAGAGAGAGGAGACTCACTGTTGTTTAAATGGGTATTTTCCCCTGACCTCTAGGGAAGCTGAGCGTATTTTTAGATATTTATTGATGTAGGAATTCCTCCTCTATAATTTGCCCTTTCATAATCCTTGCTCAATTTTTAATTAGAGTATTTTCCTTTTTCTTATTAACTTGTATAAGCTCTTTGTGGTACTAACTTTTTAATTTTCTAGGAAAATAATAGCTAACAATTATTTAGTGCTTTTATGCACCAGGTACTGTTTCCCCAGTCAATTGTAGGTCTTTTGATTTTGTTCATGTTATATTTTCTAAATATAAATTTATAAATGTGTTATGAACAACGGATAAATGAATGAGTGAATGAATTGAATGAATGAATGAAAGGCATAAATTTTATCTGCCCCCAAATACTGGCTCTGTGATCAGGGGCTGTTTCATCACAGAATTCCTTTATA
Organism: Diceros bicornis minor; assembly: GCF_020826845.1. Taxonomy (NCBI): domain Eukaryota; kingdom Metazoa; phylum Chordata; class Mammalia; order Perissodactyla; family Rhinocerotidae; genus Diceros; species Diceros bicornis. The sequence goes on from NC_080740.1 coordinate 35,140,091, forward strand.
TTCTCTTGTGCCCCTTAACCTCCTGTCCCTGCTCCGTCCAACCACCACTCTCTGCCTCTTGTTTGGCCTGGTGGTAGGTATATCAGAGACACTTAATAAATGCTTTCAGCATGAGGAGAATGCCTTTCTCTCCCTTAAGTGTTGGGCTTTGGAAAAGGGCTCAGGAAACACACACTTGAGGTGAGAGCAGGAAATGCTTCTTGTTTCATGAATTGTATGGAGGGAGCAGTTATTAGTTACCTTAAAATGATATACCTAGCACTTAGTGACATGAAACATCTTGGCAATGCAGCAACTAAAATTTTAGTGTTATTTCTTTAATATACTAGATCCTTCTAGGAGGACTTTAAAATCTTTTCTGGCTTATTTATGCAGCACCAACTAGCCTGCAGAACAGCAGAGAGATTTCTTCTGTGTTCTAGCTTCCCCAAAAAGGAGTAGAATCCCTGACAACTGAGCAAAGCAGAATGGCAGAAAAATATTAAACCAGAATCAGAGAGATTTCACCCCTAGCATGGATTGGATAATTTCCTTTTGATTTTATGCTATGCATTTGAATTTATACCAGTATACCCCAGTGTAGTTCAAGATTAAATTATTCCCTCAACATCCCCACCCCATTCCTCTGCTACAAAACAACCTCCACTGCTCCTTTCTTGCATGCTCCCCCCCACCCACCCAGTTTTCCTTTAATAGCGCTTTCTCTTAAATGACTCATAAATTAAAGTCTGTGCATTTGGGACATTTTGTGTGTTACTTGCAGATAAACACTTAAGTGTTTCATTTGGAATCAAACACAGTTTCCTGAGGAAATAACTGAAATCACAGCATCGTTCAATAAGCTGATAAGCAAAATCAGGTCACCAGGCAAAAGTCATCACTTTCTGAACAAAGAATCTAAGCAGCTTTACAAAGACACACAAACAGAAAGGCCTCAGTCCAGAAATCACTTAGGTTGGGCCCTAAATACCAGGTTGTAGGCAATGGAAAAATAAAGGTTTCAATACAAATGAAAAGCAGGACCAGGTTCAGCAAACTCATCAGGAAGAACTACAAAAGCCCCTTCCCTGGAGATGGAGTCATGACATCTGGCTTCAATGGTTCACCTGTCTCCTGGCGGGAAGCAGAGGTCCAGTCAAGATGATCAAAACACTGGTCCATAACTTATTCTAGCCCGAGGATGATCATTGACATCAGACTTTGGTGAGCCTTGAGCCGGATCAATTCATTCATTATTCACTGAATATTTAGAGAGCACATACTCTACCAGCAATACACTAGGTCCCTGTAGGAGAGTGAGGGTGTGTAGCCAAGTCAAATGCCTTCAGAAGCTGGGCGGGTAACAGAAATGAGGCAGGCCAGGTGGGAATTTTGAGCTGTGGTAGACTGAAGAGCAGAGGCTACATGTAAAAGAGGCTGCCTTTATTCAGCTCCGTTGATTATTTCCAGAGGGAACGGGAGCTCAGTATCACCACATTTTCCAGTTTTCGAAAGAGAAAGCTCAAGTCCCAATTTTATTGTGAAATGTCTTCTTTTTAAAAATTGGCAACTAATTACAATTTTTTTAAGTGCTATGTCAGCAAAGCAAAACCAAATTTGCAAGGCCAAATTTGACCAGAGCAGCAAGTTTACCACCTCTGACATAGAACGTCATATAGTATTTTAAAACATGGGCAATGAATTTTAAAAAGTGTTGCTATTTCCCTCTCCCTCTCCCCTCAACTTTTGGAAATATCTGAACTGTGGGACAGCTACTCTTAAAATATGTCTGGCATAAAACAAGATTTTTGTCATGATTGGAATGCGATACTGGAAATCTCTCCGCACCCCATTCCCTCCCACCATGTGAAGTGTCTAGGATTTCCTATGCAATGACTGAAAATATAGGAACTTTCTAATCAAGTGTCCTTACCACCTACACATCATTGGTCCTCTGGTTAACTTTTTTTTCCCTGAGAGCTATCTCAAGATCTGGATGCCACCCCTTTACATATTCTGAAACTCAGGCCCTCCTAGCACTGCAAATCCTCACTGATTTCTACCAAGAGGAAGGTAACTTTTTCCCTTTAGTGGGGATTGTCAGCTTCTCTCTCTCTACTCCTGGAAAGTCTCCCCTTCTTGGTCTGCAACCCCAGCCAGAGTTGCACTCACCCTGGCCCTGATGCTAGTAGCCCTTACTGCAACTGTGCAAATTAGGAAAAGGGACCCTTGACTTGAGGCACTTCGCTAACACTTGTTGGAAGATTGTCAGAATACACAAATCTCTGACTCCTTCATGAATGGGCTTCCTTAGAGTTGTGCGGTACACAACCACACAACCATAGGGGATGGCCCTGTGCCCATCCCCTCCAGGGGCACTTTCTCTTCAATCCTTCCTCAACTTCCTTTTCTTTTGGCACCTCATAAACCCATGGTCCTTGGTTTTCAACTTCCCGTCATCACAGTTAATCAACCAGTCCATAATGAAGGACCTAAACGGTGTGCTCCACCCCCAGGGCTAGATCTGTAAAGGACTGACAGGCAGAGTCACCTTTACTGGGCTATGTGAGAGGGATGCTTTGAACAAACTGGAACAGAGGGGGATGAGTATGTGGCATGCGGCAGCTTTCCAGGGGTTCTTGAGTCCAGGCTTCAGAAAAGAGATTGAAAGCTGGCAGCCACAACTGCAAACTAATTCAATCTACCCTAAGACATATTTTTGTTTGTTTTTGTTTTTGCATGCACATTGTTTTCTAAAGTTTGGAATTTAATGCTTTTAGGACTTGAACCACTCCTCTCAATTGTCTTACAAACTGTTTAAATTAAAAAATGGATTCTGCTGTTAAGACAAAGTCCTAAAGTAACAGTGACTTAAATGAAACGTGTTTGTTTTTCTCTCATGTAATATAGTTCTAGTATAAACAGTACAGAGTGACAGGAGATTTTCACATATTGAGGTATATGGGGTAACTATTCAGGTTCAAAACTGATTTAGCTTGAACTAAAAAGCCTGACTTATGGCCTATCAAACATACGCTGTACATCTGCTTAACTGTTAAAGTAAAGAATGCACTCTCTTAAGATAAGAATGCATACTTCCCCTCCTATGCCCTATGGGTAACGCCCAACATCAGGGTCATGGTGACCTGCTGATGTGCAACTGAATACCTCTTTGAAACTTTGATGAATATGTGTCCTGGGCATGTTTAATGTATGTTCTTTGTTCTAAAAAGATATAAGACTGTACTGAAAACCATGCTTCTCTGCAAGGCTTTCTAAGGCCTTCTTGGGTTATAATCCTCACTCTGACTCAAGTAAAATTCACCTTATTTGTCTTCTCTATAGAATGGTTATTGGTTATTTTGCGTCAACAAGAGCTAGGATGACAGATCCATGTTGTGAGGGACCCAGGCCCCTTCTATGTTATTGTTCGACCATCCCTAAGGCACTCTCCTCATCTGAGTGGTCCCAGATGGCTGACTAGCACTATGTGTAGGTTCCTGCTGATGAGAAAAAGAGAAGGGGAAGGGAAGGGTGTGCCCGTTCTCCATATTGGCATACCCCAGAAGTTACACATATTTCTGCTCCTACCTCATTGGCGAGAACGTAATCATACGGTGTCTTAGTCTGTTTAAGCTGCCATAACAAAGTCCCACAGCCTGGATGGCTTAAATAACAGAAATTTTTTTCTCATGGTTCTGGAGGCTGGGAAGTAAAAAATCAAGGTGCTGGCCAATTTGGTTTCTGAGGAGGGCTCTCTTTCTGGCTTGCTGACAGCCACCTTCTTGCTGTGTCATCACATGGTAGGGGGAGAGAGAGAGAAAGATATCTCTACTTCTTCTTGTAAGGCCCCAGTCCTATTGGATCAGGGCTCCATCCTTATGACCTCATTTAACCATTATGCATCTCCAGATATAGTCACATTGGCGGTTAGTCTTCCACATGTGAGTTGGGTGGGGACACAATTCAGTCCATGGCACATGGCCTCACCTAGTTGCAAAGAAGCCTGGAAGGCATAGTGTGCATTCTGAGTAGGATGCTATCACTAATATTGGAAGTCCATTTGTAGTCTTTCATACAACCCAAGTTTTTACCTTCTAGGCATTTCCTTTGGCAACATGGTTTTAGTATCTGTTATTTTATTTGCAGTTTTCTGAATCACAGCACCACAGTCCTACTATATTCAGAAATAAATATACTACAAAGACCAACATAGGGGGCCGGCCCCATGGCTTAGTGGTTAAGTGCATGCGCTCCGCTACTGGCGGCCCGGATTCGGATCTGGGCGCGCACCAACACACCGCTTGTCTGGCCATGCTGAGGCGGCGTCCCACATACAGCAAGTAGCAGGATGTGCAACTACGACATACGACTATCTACTGGGGCTTTGGGGGAAAAAATAAAAAAATAAAATAAATAAATAAATAAATAATAAGACCAAAGTAAATGATGTGTTTATTGCCCAACACCAGCCCTCCCCAACGCTGTAAATGAATGTTGATTTAGCATCTCAGAGAACAAAAATGACCAGTGAGCTAATGTTAATAGTATAAAACCATTTTAATTTAATAAAACTATGTAAAACAAAGGAAAGCAGTGCCATCTTTTGCTTTTCTACCAGTAACTAGCTCAGCGTCTGCTCTGTAGCCTTGTCACCTGACAGAAGTGAGGCAATGCTCAAGACTCCTCACTTGCCTCAGAGAGCAGACCACATCCTGCAAAATTGGATTTTAAAAATATGCAAATTAAGGTCAAACAACCCCACAGCTGAGATTTAATGGCTAATCTGTTCAGACAGCTGCTTCTTGGCCATTAAATTACAAGGTAACTGAGTTCATTAAGATTTTCACACACAACTAACTCCTCAAATTGTATTCCATACTTTTCTAAGACTTCCACGGGCAAAGCTAGTCAGATGAGCTATGGTTATAGCAGAAAGAGCCAATCTGTCGCCATTTGTTTTCCAGTAGACAAAGAGGCATTATTTTCAGGTTGATTAAAACTGGTCACTCAAGCCAAATTCCAGGATGAGGTCATGAAGATCAGTCACTGTGGGGTTTATTGCCAAAGGCAACTGGGAAAAGAGTCCAGTTTTCTTTGCTGAAAGACATATTGCCAAAAATTCAAATTAAATTTTAAAATTAAGTTACTTTTATCCATGTTATCTTGCACACATTAAAAAGAATGAAGACAAATATAGTCCTTAAACACTAGCATTATGTATGGACATTGTTTAATATTTACACATCACTGGTTTAGATCAGGCATTGTTTATTATTATTGCTATTCTCTTTCTTCTTCTCTGACAATTGAAACCTTATCTGTTTTATAAAACTACATTTGTAAGCAAAATAGTGTGGAACATGCTTCATTCTGCTCATACAATTTATTTAATATCATTTTATTATTAAATATGAAAGAATTTTAGTCAGTAATAATTTTACCACACAAATTTTCTCATATATAGTACAATCTACTTTATTTCCACAGAACTGTCTGGCCAATGAATTAAAATTACTGTGAATTCGAGAAAGACTGGTAGTTGTGAGAGGCAGAGGGTATGGGGGTAGGCAAAATGGGTGAAGAGAGTCAAAAGGTACAAACTTCTAGTTATAAAATAGATGTCATGGAGATGTAATGTATAGCATGGTGACTATAGTTAATAACACCATATTGCATATTTGAAAAGTTGCTAAGAGAGTAGATCTTAAAAGCTCTCATCACAAGAAAAGAACTTCTGTACCTACGTATGGTGACGAACGTTAACTAGACTTATTGTGGTGATCATTTTGCAATATATTAAAATATGGAATCATTATGTTGTATACCTGAAACTAATAAAATGTATGTCACTTATATCTCAAATAAAAAACAAAACAAAACATAAACAAAAATAAAACTTTACTTGACCCTCCAAAAAATAATAATAAAATAAAATTACTGTAAATTCTTAAGACAACTCTGAGTCTTGGACAATAAGCATGTTATGATAAAATCTCGCAAACTAGCAGCAGCAGCAAAGAAATGGCTATTCTACCAAGTGAGAATTCTTAATTACAAAGTATTTTTGAAGGCAATTTACTCTTAATATAGTACGTATAATATATAAATAGGGAGCAAAATGAACTAGTAGTATTGTTTGAATAATAAACACAAGCCATTAACACAAAATAATTTATTGCTAAAACCAGAAGTTGAAGGCTCATAGAATAAATTATTAATTCTTGAGCTCTTGATTTGAAAAAAAAATAATAATAATCAGCTTTGGACTAAACTGCCTTTTCTAACCAGTAAGGCTCTAAAATTCACAGAGCAAAAAATTACTTCCAGGTATAATTAATAAGAATCAATTATACCGTGAATTATCATGAGTTCAAAATGAAATAATCATTAGACTTAAGAGAGTTCAATTGGGTCTTGGAATATAATCAAAGGAAATAAGCTTTAAAAAAATTTGAAAAAGTCCTATCTACATGCTTTGTTATTTATAAGTGAAAAAAAAACTGTTAGTAATCTAAATATCTTTTTATAGCTATGGTTATAAAGTCATTTAAAACTGCACTCAAAAGAATATGAAATAACATGGAAAATAGTTATGATAGAATGTTAAGTAAAAAAAGCAATTCCTGAGACTTTTTTTTCAAAGGACTAAATTACTGAGGCAGGAAAATAATTTTGGTTGTCATTGATAGAAACTGAGAAAGATCCATGTTTGATGTGTCCCGGTCTTATGCTGTAATTTTAATAGTGAAATACAGCATTGTAAACAACAATTCCAGTTCCCTCCAGTGAGGCATTTATTTGAAATCCATACATATTAGCTACTTCTCCTTCCAGTTTCTCCCCAGCATCCCAGGAGTAACAGGTTTATTGTCTGTGCTGGCTCCACATGGAGCAGCAGGAAGCACCTTCTTTTTTCTCCCACTTGGATCTGCAGATACCTCCTGTCAGATCTCCCTTCTCAGCCCCTGGGTGATAGAGCTTAAGCAGAGCCCATAGAGTTGCAGTCCCCTTCAGATATTAAAAGGTTTTATTTTCAGGCACAGTATTAACAAGTTCTGTGTGATAAAAATGAAAACTTTGATCTCTCCTGCCACCATCCACAGACCAGCGGTGGGGAAGGGGCATAGTCTACTCTATATCTTCACAATTCCCTGACTTGGCCCCTCCTCTACCTCTCCCACTCACTGTGCACCCTTTGGCTCCTCCAGGGTTGGAGGAGATGGCAGGGAGAGGACAGGCAAGGGGGCAAACAGGTCTGACCCAATGGGTGCTGTAGTAACCTAGTGTTAGAGACCCCTGCATGGCAGATGCACCAAAGCGAGCTCTTTCTCTTTTGGAGGTTCTTTGGGGCCTCTGTCCTCAGATACATCCATCACTATATGTACGTTGACATGGGCAATTCACTCCCCAGATGGCTGCTTACTCCCACTGCCCCAGATCCTATTTCCAATGGAATGCCCACACTGGCAGCTCTGGCCCAGGGAATCTACTGCACCTCAAGGGAAGACAGCCAACATTCCCTCAACTGCAGCTACTCACTTTGCCCTGCTTCAGGGGCAGGTCCAGAGAACTTGGAACCTTAGAAATTTCCAGGCAGGTATCAGGCCCCAGATGCTCCAAACTCTGGGAGTCATATGTCAAAATCTCCTGTGAATTCTCTCAGCAGGCTCCCCTCCAGCACCATTGCTTCCAAAGGGTTTACGGAGCCCCCTCACTTGGCTTGAGGTGGGAGAGGGTAGCAGCCTCTCTCTCCCACTGAGAGGGGAGGGGCCATACCACAGAGCTCAACACCCACTAGACTTCCAAGAAATCCTCCTTCTCAATCCTTCACTAAACCTAGAAGAGGTAGCAGAACCAGTTTTGAGTCACCTCTTTGCAAGTCCTATAGAGATGGTCTAGGACCTCTTTTTAGAAAATAGGGGTACTTTTCATCTACTGTTCTCAACTTCGTGGCCTCAATTGAAATTAAGAAAAATCCTGTTTTGCTGTAATTAATAAATAACTCTCCTCTATTTCCTCTGCTTAATTCCAATGGATTACCCTAAATATCAAATGGCAAGTCAGTTTCAAGCACTTCTCGTTTTATGCTCAATCACTCAAAGATACTAGAGGCTTTCTTAAATAGACTGTATGAATGCTCAGGTCAGTCTGTTTTCTGCAGTGACTCATAATTAGGATTCAGACAGGACCAGGCTTGTCTGCTAAACTGGTAGGGCAGGCCTACCAAAGGGTTTGGTTTGTCTTGTTGGTTGAAAAGGAGAAAGGCAGGGTGCCTAAGTCCTGGACGGAAGGAGATGTGGGGGAACATGGTAGAGTTCCAGTGATGTTCCCTCGGCAGGGCCCACAGACTTGGGGTTGAGTCTATGGAGCGTGGCTGCAGGCAGACACTGAAGGAGCTGTTTTCATAAGAGACTCTGTGTGACACTGTGAGACATGAGGATGTAGGCAGTGCTGCTTCTGTGCTCAGGTAAGGAGAAGGCATCTTCTCCCCAGTTAGGCACAGAGCACAATGTGCCTTCAGAACACTAAGGACTCAGAAGAGGGCAGCATAGCTAGTGATTTGCAGCTTAGGGGGTTCAGGTGGCAGCACCTTAGGCCAGGACATAGGGAGAGTCTCAGTGGGCGTCCATGACAGTGGCAGTGGATGTCAACAAGGTAGTTCCTGGCAAACTCCCCAAGGGGAGTTAAACCATGTATCTTCTATGCACTTCAACCAGCTCCAAGTCCAGGTTCTCTGGGTGATATCCAATCCCCCTCTTTATGTTTAACCAAGTCAAACAACCCTATATAAAATAGCGATGAGGGAACAGAGTAACTTCAGTAACAACTCCCATTTGGGAAAGGAGAGAACACAATTGCCCTGGACCATAGCATCTGTTCTCTCCTGCTGGACAGGAACAGAAGGATTCCGTGCCCTGGCGGTTCGTGGTCTATCTGCAGCTGCCTCAGCTTCTGATCCTGGGGGGAGAATCTCCTTTCCTCATCGATTTCCATGATCACCTTCTGATTTCTAAAGATCTCCCTGTCTAATAACCCAGAACCACAAAGGAAATTAAGGCTGTTGTGGTGGCTATACCTTTTTCTGAGACCACTTTCTATTGGTGTGAATTCTGGAGGATCAGGAGGTTGAGAGCTGTGCATTTTTAGGGGTTTTCTGACCATCTAACTCCTTTAAAAAACAGTAGTCTTCAATTCCACGGGCTCCAATGCCTTAGATCCACTGGAGTCATGGACTTTGGATATAGAACCTGGCCTTTGAACTTCTTTATTCTGCCAACAGGCCTGGGTGCCTGTGCCGGTTTTGTGGGACTCCTTGGCCTCTGCCCCCGGGGGCAATTTAAAGCAACAGAGGTAGGGCAGCAACCACTAATCTGCCCCTTGTCTGCAGCCGTATCCAAGCTGACATTCACAGTGACAGTGATTGTCCCTGTTGCACAGGGCAGGAGGTGTTTGAAAGGGCTCAGGGAGTGAAGTTTCTCCCAGGTTCCGTAGAATCCCAAACTATGGTTCTTGTCTCTCTGCTTTTGCTTGCACCAATATTAGATTGGAGAGAGAATTTGGATGTTTTTCCCAGATATTATAGGATCTAGATCTAAATTAAGCACTATAGATAGAATAGGTTCTGTTATCAAAGTTGTGTTTTCTTCTTCCTCTATCAAAGGGCCATTTATTGGGGCACTAATGTTAATTGGATGTCTAAATAGTGTTTACTATACTAGCTTATAGTTACAGTTTATGTGCTAAGTGTAAATGTACATCGTGCTCAGGGTCAGCTACATAATTTGCAGAGTCCAGTAGGAAATGAAAATGCAGAGCTCCTTGTTCAGAAAAACAAGAAAAAAGTGCCATTAAAGTTACTAAAATATAAACCTTTTTCTTTTCTTCTGTGGTCCTCCTTTCAACTTGTCCTATGTTTTTAATTTTCTATGTAATATCATTCTAGTAAAGAAAAATTAAAATTTTAAGTTATTAGCATGAATTTTACCATTCATTTTTATATTATGTGACGCCAGTTTTAAATGCAAATATAAGAACATTTAGTTTGTATACAGAATCACTGTAATTATAAAATTTGTATTTTGTAGCTCATACATGCATATGCATTTTGGTCTTACCAGAATGGTGGAAACACTACATAAAACTAACTCAACTGTTTTTATTTTGCTTCTTGATACATGCACATTCTATCAACATTCTCTGCCTTTGGCTTACTGTTGAGGGAAGGAGGATGGAAAAGAAAAGGAACTATGGGTTGCCTTCTCTTTCTCTTTCCTTCTACGTCATAATTTTCAATGTAAATGGTTGGCTAATACACGGAAATAAGAAAGATATGATAGGGTTACTTGGTTATTCATATTTCTTAGAATGACATTGCCTTCTTTCTGCATTCAAAGCAAATTTTGGTTCGAACAGAACGCATGGCCTCCTAGGTCTGTCTATGTCATCATTTACTCAGTTGTAGATGTAACATGCTTACTTTGTTCTTGAATGATTCTTGCTCAACTCCCATACATAGTGGGTCCACCAGAATTCTGTGCTCATGGGACATCGAAGATACTTTATGCAAACGAGGCAACAAAGAACAGAGGACACACGTTGCACGTATCTCCTCTGCTCTCATGCATGCTCTATTGTTCTATCAGAGTTTATACAATATATAAGTTCAAAGATACAATTAAGAATTTCAACATGGCAGCAGTAGGTCATTAAACCAAGCACGCGACCCTTCTAAGCACTGAGCCCTGTGTAACTCCACAGGTTGCATACCCATGAAGCTGGCCCAGCTTGTGTTATGTGGTAGGCACTGTTCTAAATGCTTTACATATTTTCATTAAAATATGTAATTCATTATTTAACCATCTCAACTTGGTGCACAATTCATATTAGGTCTGTATGATATTCTCTAACAACTGTATGATCAGGATTTATCTGAGTGTGTCTTTGCTTGAAACTGTACTGTCAAAATGTCACTTCTTATAGCATACCTACTTAGTGCATTTTGGGGTGAAAAAGTCATGAAGGCAACAAAAACAACAAAAGGAGTCTTTGTCCAAAAATGGTATAACTTTTAAAGAGCTGTTGGGGCAAAAAATTGCCAACTGAATAATCATTATATGAGGTAAGTCTGTATTAATTATGATTACATTGGTTGAAAATCTTGCTAAATAATAAACAGGAAACCAGGCTGCATCTATTGTTTTGCTCCATCGTATTTAGTATGCAGAAATCCTCCTAATGGTCAGAAGATGACTGCTCCAACTTTAGGCGTCATGTTTACATTCTAGAAAGAAAGGACAGTAACTCATCCTTAGAGACTTCTTTCAACATTTCAGTATCCATAACTATATTATCTATAGCTGCAAGGGAGTCTGGAAAGGTGTGTATTTTAGCTTTTCAGTCTCTTTAGTAGAGAAAAAAAAGGGAAAAAGGGTTTGTGAAAGGCTCTTAGACAAGCCATCCATAGTGTCTGCCACAGTCCTCCCTTTGGCATTCACACCTGTCTTTATTTTCAAATATTTATATTCATTGGAACACATTTACTTCTTCCCCCAAGGAATACAACTCCTGTAACTACATCTAGATCAAGGTCCAGTATCTCTGTGTGATATCCAGTTCCCTTAAACAGTTCTGGCTGTGGTTCCACGTGACCTGGCAAACTTAATTTTAAAATTAAAGATATCTGCTTCAAATACACCCAATATACGATGGTAGGGGAAGAAATAAGATAATTACAATAAAAACTCCCACTTGGAAAGGTGCAGATGGGAAACACATAGCCCATATTATATCCTGCTGAACAGTAAGAATGGGGACCTTGTGCTTAGACAGTGGAGTTTCTTTCCTCAGACCCTGGCTCTGCCCTCTGGGGAAATTCTCGTTCTTTATTTTCCTTTGCCTTTTGGTTATACTTTTTGAAGAAAACTTTCCCTGTTGACTGCCTCTCGTGACCACGTCTGACATGAGCATTTAGGAGGATGCTCTTCCTAAAGGCTTCTCAGCTTTTGCACTGTCTTTTTATAGGTTTTAATTCAGCCTTCAGTGCCAGTTAGTGACAAGTTGTCAACCAGTCTTGAGTTTGTTTTGTTTTTGTTTTATTGTTTTGTTGTTGTTTTTGCAATAGACTTTCACCATAAAATAACTAGTCTTATGTACTGGTTTTCTGTCATTTGCCCCTCTAGAACTAGTCTCTACTCATCTCAACCCTGCTCTGTGCTGTGGGAAGCTGACCTGTATGCATAGCCTCAAGGACATCCTTCCTTTCTGGATTTCTGTTGGTTTTGACCAATGGGGGAGAGCTTATAGGAGATCACAGGGAGAGAGGAGAGTGTGAGATCAGGGTATCTTTTCCCTCAGATCTCTTTCTGCTGGGTTGCCATGGGCCTACCAAAGGTCACGGCTCTTACTATGTGGCCTTCTCTGAATTCTGATAACTGCTCCTTCCCCTTGCTCTTCAGGTCTGAGAGTGACAATGGTTCCCCGCTATTACTCAGCCTGGGGTGCCACACTATTCTTTGTGGTTTTGCTACACCCCTCCTACATCTTTGTCAATAGTCCCTTTTTAAATCTCTCCTCAAATTACCCAAATTCCATGTGCTATCCACTTCCTGCCAGGATTCTAACTACTACAACTTCCAGTTTATTTGCTCTGATCAAATATTTATGTAGGTATATATGTTTTAGGAAATTGCATAGTGGCATGAAAAGTTCCTTCAGCTATTTGAGAAACTTGAAATTTATCTTATATAATGTATGGAGAATCAAACCAATTGTGGATTACCGTTATCATACACCTGAAGGTCATATAAATGTTTGAAAGTAATGGAATGAGAATGCAATGTGGTGAATGATATACCATTTAAATTCATGGGTGGTCTCAGAAATTAGTAAGGGCCAGGTGTACTATTATTACTTCCATTTTACAATTGGGGAAAGTGAAGTCCAGAGAGGTCCAGAGACTTGGCCAAGGTCAAACAATTAATGAGCAGCAGAACTGAGATTTGAACTCAAGAAGTCGGGCTCAAAGTCTGGGCTCTTAACTTCATCCACTGCTTCTCAGGTCAGTACCTGGAAATAGTTGGACCTCGGGCACAAATATCAGAAACCTCAGATCCTAAATTTTGAAACCACATGGTTTCCTGTAATTTCTCACAGTTAAATAAAGAGACCATTTTGGAGCTGGGAAACAAACTTAGATCTTTTGAAAAACACAAGATTCTATGACTCTTAGAAACTAGCTACCACCTACAGGTTGAGTTAGTTTCTCCTTTCTCGGTATTTTCCTTAACATTGTGAACACACCCGTGTTATAGCTTTTATTACAGTGTTGTAATTGTTTTTACGTGTCTATCTTGTGGTCTGTGAGCTTTACACAGAAAAAAAATTATGTCTTATTCATCTTCATTAATGCTCTATAATATGGTACATTTAATGAAGGACCAATTAATATCTAATCTATAAATATCCATCTAGTCATATCTTAATTTAGCCATTCAACCAGCTAGCCACAATGTAGGTGAACGTGTATTGGGTTTATTGTCATTAGCCATTACATATTTTAGGACCCAATTAGAATTTTTACTCTTATCAGTATTGAGACAAATATTAAGATTTAATATAGATATACATAAAAAACTAAAAGCTAAGCAACAAGAGATAAAAAATAACAACAACAAAAGAAACAAAACCTGGTTTCCCTAAATTAAGCTTTAGAAACATGAATCAAAGAAGGGATTTTATAATTATGTCTTAAAAATGTTCTGGTTTATACCCAGCTCAGTTAGCCCCTTTAAGCCTCTACACCCAGACTGGAGACACACAGGGTCCGTGATCACTGTATTTGGAACCTGCAGAGACGGTACAATGAGAGATAACAGAGAAACTCCCACTTGGTTGCTTTCTGTTCCAAGTTGGAAAATTGGGTTTATATAAACTTTCTGCTGCATTATTCTATGTGGCAAGTTCCTCTTCTGCTTGTCCAAGCAGGAGAAAGATTGTTGAGGTATTTTCCCTATCTCATTTTGTCTTCCTTCAGCATTTCAAAGGGGTAGGGGAATGTTAGAAGGGAGGTTTGTCTGGGCATGGTTATTGTGACCGCTCTGTGTTGCTTCGTTTCCTACATCCTATACTTGAGAGAAATGGCATGGATGTTGGGCAGTGCTAAAAGTACATCTGTCCCCCAGATTCCCTCCGTCTGGCTTGACAAATGAGCTCAAGCCGCAGGCTTATATCTGTCCTAGGCTCAGAGGAGTATTCATTCAACAATATTCATTCACTCAGTGAATGCTGTCTGAATGCCTACATTGTGCCAAACACCATGGCAGAGATGAGATTAGCAAGATAGTCCCTATTCTCACTAGTTTAAAATCCATTAGGGAGCCAAGATGATCTCACTTGGAATAAACAGTCAACACAGAAGAGAGTATAACAGATGATAACTTTTTAAATTAAAATTTTAATTTTGAAGTAAAGATTCACATGCATTTGTTAGAAATATTGTTTACCCAGTTTCCTATAATGATAATATCTTACAAAACTATAGTACAACATCACAACCAGGATATTGACAGTGATACAGTCAAGATACAAAACATTTCCATCATTTCTATAAACACAAGGATCCCTCAAGTTGCTTTTTCTAGACACAAACATTTTCCTCCTGATACCAGCCCCACCCTAACCTCTGGCAACTGCTAATCTGTAATCCATTTATATAAATATGTCATTTCAGTGGAATCATGTAATACGTAACAATTTAAGATTGGCTTTTTTCACTTAGCATAATTCTCTGGAGATACATCCTGTTTGTTGTGTGTTCCAATAGTTTGTTCTTTTTATTGCTGAGTAGTACTCCACGGTATGGATTATCACAGTGTGTTTAACCATTCACCCTGCTAAAGGACATTTGGGTTGTTTCCAGTTGGAGGCTATTATGTATAAAGTTGCTATAAATGTTCATGTCCAAGTATTTTTTGTGAACATTCTTTTCGTTCTCTGGGATAAATACTCAGGAGCTCAATTACTTAGCTGTATGGTAGCTGCACATTTAGTTTTTTAAGAAACTGCCAAATTGTTTTCCAAAGTAGCTGTACCATTTTACATTCTCATCCACAATATATGAATGGTCCATTTTTCCACATCCTCGCTAGCGTTTGGTGGTATCGCTATTTTTTATGTTAGCCATTCTAATAGGTGTGTAGTGATAGCTCATTGTAGTTTTAATTTGTATTTCCCTAATGGCTAATGATGTTGAATATCTTTTCATATGCTTATTTTCCACTTGGATATTATTTGGTGAAAAATCTCTTCATGTCTTTGTTAATGTGCTGAACAGATCATTTGCTTTTTACT
The DNA here is from genome assembly GCF_020826845.1 of Diceros bicornis minor. Lineage (NCBI taxonomy): Eukaryota > Metazoa > Chordata > Mammalia > Perissodactyla > Rhinocerotidae > Diceros > Diceros bicornis. The sequence continues at coordinate 35,155,421 of NC_080740.1, forward strand.
TTCGAGTTTTGAGAGTTCTTTCCACATCTGAGATACCCACGCTCTGTCTGGATATGTGGTTTGCAAATACTTTCTCTCAGTCGTAGTTTGTCTTTCATCCTCTCACCAGGGTCTTTCACAGAGTAAAATTTTTAATTTTGATGAAGTCCAATTTATTTTTTTTATTTATATAGATTGTACTTTTGGTGTCAAGCCTCAAATCCTAGATGCCAAAGATTTTCTCCTACGCTTTTTTTCTAAAAGTTTTATAATTTTACATTTGACTCCGTTATTCATTTTGAGTTACTTTTTGTATAAGGTATGAGATTTATGTCAAGATTCTTTCCTTTTTTTATTTATTTTTTTATTTTTGGCTTGTAAATGTCCACTTGCTCCAGCACAATTTGTTGAAAAGACTATCTTTCCTCCATTAAATTATTTATGCACCTTTGTCAAGAAACAGTTAAGCATATTTGTGTAGGTCTGTTTCTGGGTTCTCTATTCTGTTCCATCTATCTATGTGTTTATCCCATTTCCAATATCATACAGTCTTGGTTCCTGTAGTTATACAATATAAGTCTTGAAATTGGGTAGATGCTTCTTCCCACTTTTTTCTTCTTTTTCAAAATTGTTTTAGCTATTCTAATTCTTTTACCTGTCCTATGAATTTTGAAATAATTTTGTCTTTATCTACAAAAATCTTGCTGGGATTTTGATAGGAATTGTGTTAAACATGTATATCAATAGGAGAGAATTAACATCTTTATTATGTTGAGTCTTCTAATCCGTGAACATGATTAGAAGTTTCTATGCACGTTTTGCTAGATTTACATTTAAGTATTTCAATATTTTTGAGCAATTATAAATGGCATTGCATTTTTTAATTTTGATTTTCGCGTGTTCATGGCAACAAGAGTGGCCTCATTACCGCTGAGTAACGGTGAAAGTACTGACTCTCTTCTAAGCCTCCTCTGAGACCCCTCCAGGAGAAGGGAGAGGAATGGAAGCCCAGGCTCCCTACTTGGCCTTCTCTGACACCACCTCACTTGGAGTGCTGGGTGTCTCATTACAGCCTCACAAGCCTGGAAGTCTAGGCTCCCTATTTGGCCTTTGCTGGCACGGGTAGGAGTGAAGCCACAGTGTTTTCTTTGGTGTTTGGCTGGAGTAGTGCTGTTATTGTCTTAAAGTTTTCAGTCTTGCCAGGTTTTCCCTTTTTCAGTCCTTTGGATAGGCTTTTGTTGGGGCTTTTTTTTTTTTTTTTTTGTCTGCCTGTTTGGCATTTCTGGGTTGATTGCTTCTTTGACTCCAAGTTTGGGATATATGAGACAAAAAGAAAACCCAGGGAACTCACCACTGTGTTGTTCTTTGTGTCACCAAGTCTTTAGCTGCTCTCCCTTTTTCTCTCCAGTTTCAGAGTCTTCTTATGTTTGTTTTTTTATATATGATATTCAGGGGTTTTAGTTGTACTTGGCAGGAGGAATATGGAAAAACACATCTACTCCATCTTCCTGAAAGCAAAACTAACATTTTCAATATAGATAAAATGTTGTCCACAGGAAAGCAGATTGGGTCAATGAGGACTGAATGGTGGAAACAGGTTTGAGTCTAGCTTTCAAAAATGGGAAAAGAGGAGAGTAAGAAAGAAGAATAGAGAGAAGAAAGAAGGCACTTCTAAGAGGACATGGCATTGGGAATGAATCTCTGGACCTGTGATAAAATCAGGTTGACTAGTATGGACAATTCATATTGGAGTAGAGTGGATAATAATAAGAGAATATTCCATTTGTTGTACTTAGTACCTTTCAGGCATTCAGCTAAGAACTTGAAATATATTGTTTTATTTATTCCTCATAGTTCTTTGAGGTAAGTACTAACATTTGTATTTTATAGATGAGGAAATTGAAGCTCAGAGAAATAACATAATGTGTCCAAAATCACATGTTTAGTAAATAGTGAAGCCTGGATTGAACTCGGATCTTTTTGATACCACAGACTATGTCTTTAACCACTAGTTCTTACTACATGATAGGTAGAACCCTCAGATTATGATCTCCTGGAAATCCAAGCAATGAGTTTGAAGTCAATACCGTGGAAGATGAATAAAGTGAAAAAACTGGTGTTAAAGGATAATTGATCTGTTAGTGGAAGGCAGAATACACTAAAGCTGGGAAAATGAAATCAGTGCCTAGCTATAGAAGGCTTGCGTATTCATTTTTGCATTCAATTCATTCACTCAACAAATGTTTATTATATACTGTATTCCACATGTAAGGATTCCACTAGAGAAACAGAACGAGTATATATATATGAGAGAGAGATATATATAGATATATATGGTCACGCACTGCATAAGGACATTTTGGTCAACAACAGACCACATATATAATGGTGGTCCCATAAGATTACTACCATATAGCCTAGGTGTGTAGTAGACTATGCCTCTAGGTTTGTGTAAGTACACTCTATGATGTTCACACAGTGACAAAATCACATAATGATGCATTTCTCAGAACATAGCCCCTTGGTTAAGTGATGGGTACATATACACAAATAGGATCTTCACAAATATATGTATACTTATACACAAATAGGGTCCTTGCAGAAGTAATAAAGTTAAGATGAGGTCATATTGGATTAGGGTGGGCCCTAAATCCAATGTCCTTATAGGAAGAGGGAGATAGAGACACTGGGGAGAAGGCCACATGTAAATGGAGGCAGAGATTTCAGTGACGCATCCAAAAGCCAAGGAGTGCCAAAGATTGCCAGCAACCTCCAGAAGCTAGAAGAGGCAAGGAAGGATTCTTCCCAAGAGACTTTGGCAGGAGCATGGCCGTGCTGTCACCTTGGTTTTAGACTTCTGGCCTCCAGAACTGTGAGAGAATAAATTTCTGTTGTTTTAAACCACACAGTTTGTAGTAATTTGTTATGGCAGCCCCAGGAAACTAATACGGAAACCAAGTTCAGTGAGCAGTGTGAAAGATGGGAGAAGATCCAAAAACAGTGAAAAAACTGAGAACCAGGAATGAGGTGGAAATGCCCAGAGCAGGTTTAGGTGGAAGTGATGAATCTTCTTGGTAGAAGGTTAGAACTGCAGTGTCGGTGCCTTGCATCGTTGTCCTGGCATGTGGGTGTGACAGAAGGCTTAGGAGCCATTTTCTAATACAGGAGACATCAACAAGAATGGAGGTGGAAGAAGGGTACTGATTGAAGTAAACAGGAGACCCTAAGACCCTCTTTAATGTACTGATTCTTGGAGTTAGAAGTGAGAGAAAACTCCGAAAGCATGTAGTCCATCTCCTCATTTTACAGATGAGGAAACTGGGGTCCAGAGAGACTGCTTTTGTGACTCGGGTTTTTTGAACCGAAGGTGTCTTCTGTAACTGTGGCAGGTGATTTTGTGTGTTGCAACTGATGCTAACCCCTTTCAATCATCAGGTTTCTAGGTAATTATTTTCTATCCTTCAAGGAAAGTACCAGTCAGTCTTAGTTGTTAAAAGCGAAACTGAGAATGTGGGGGCTGCCGTGCTAAAATATGAAAGCTCTGATTAGAGAAAGGAAGAGGAACGATAAAGGATGAATTTCATGATAGTAATTTGGGGTCACCATCTGGGATCCGGACTCCCTTTGGGATGGATAGGTCACATGCAGGGTATTTAACGTAACTCTTAGAGCGTGGAGACAAGGACAGCAGGGCTGGTACTAGTGGAGTTTCCAATCAGAAAATGGCCACTGTAGTGGTACATCAATTTAACAACAATTAGATTCACCCCAAATTAGATGTTGTCATGACTCACTTCTGAAATCCTTGCTGGGACTTGGGCAGCAGACACCTGGCAGGGCCCCACAGGGAACCATTAGTGAGCAGCATCTGTAGTGGCAATGAGAGGGCACAAACCCCCAAATCCACCTAAGGAGACAGCTCCCAGCTGGGGCAACCCTGCCAATTCAGGTGGGGCTTTGGGAGCCTAACACCAAAGCTGTTTATTAAATAGCTGAGAAAGAATAGAAATGACTCTTTGAAATATGGGTCATCTCTCAAGGTATATTTTTGGTCTCCTAAGACTGACTGATCTGTCCCTCCACCTTTTTTTTTTCTTTCTTTAGTTTTCTACATCCGGGAGGCTAGGATATTCTGCCCCGATACCAACCGGCAATGACTGAGTGGTCTGACATAGACACTAAAAGAGATTCTGCTAAGAAAGCAGCTCTAGATCGGAGGCTATTATCCCTATCTTGTTTTAATCAAGGTGTCCTTGATTTTGCTTTGAATTTCAGTCTCTTTGACTGGAGTTTTTGAAAAAGAAAGAGAAAAAATAAAGAATAGGCTTGTGGGAGGAGTGCTCAGGGTGACCGTCCGCCAGAGAAGTCTGCCAGCTTTGTGCATCCCGGTGGCTCTGACAATGGAGGGCTCTGAGGCCTCGAGCAAGGGAGGGAAAGTACCGATGAGGGGTTTTCTAAGACCACTCATTAAATGGGTTGGTTGGAGGAGGAAAATCTCTAAATGTAACAAAGTAAAGAAGTGCCTCAAGAAGTATCAAAAATTCAGTTATGGACACACGCCAAAAACAAAGGCAAGATTCTATTCTATTTTTAAAGTTGTTTTTTTTTTGGCAGTGTAAGGTGTGCAAATTAGAAGATAATGGAGGCAATTATCAAGATCACTCATTCAACACCACTCCTGTGCCTATACATTGCTCTTGATTTACGCTTTTCTGGATGTCCCAAGATTAAAACCAATTTGAATCCCATTTTGTACTTTGTGTTTGAAGATATCATTCAAGTGCTTAGAACTTTAACTTACTAAGACATAAGTTAGAGAGGGAAAATAAAAATAGTGATTATTTTTATTAAAGGTTACCAACAACTATTTTAATGATGAAGTGGAAAAGATGGAAACAAGAAATCCGATTTAGCAAAATTTACTCTCTTTAGTAAAAGCAGAATGAGACACATTCAACTAGTCAAACATTTGACAGGATCTGGCAACACCTGAATACATTTTACTGACCCAGAGGGCAACTGCCACATTCATCACAGCCAGAATGCTTAATGTAATAGAAGGTGATTTATGGTGACCAGTCAGAAATGTCTCATGAAATAATGGAATGATAAGGCCATTCAGGGAAAATGAAAATTGACCAGTAGATTTACAATAGCTACTATGCTTAACTTTCAATATATACCTATAAGGAGACCATTAATATTTGTCATTTAAATGAAGGACTAAATTATGTTTATTGTGGTTTATTTTCCAGTACCTTGCCTGATTTATCTCAGCCCATACAATCACAGCATTTGTCATACATTTTACAGAAAGTACTAACATTTTTTGTTGAGAAAAGATTTAAATGCACAATAGCCTGGAGCTGAAGAGGCTAATCAGTTTTACAAATTGAAATAACGCCTTGTAGAGCTAGAGCATGTGCCTCCAAAGCTGAGTTGTATCGGATCCTACAGCATAAGAGAACATTGCTGGCCTGCTAGGTACTTCATCCGAGAGCTTTAGGCAAATCACTTCAGCTAGGATCTATGGTTCATCATAACAAAGGGAAGTCAAGCGTATACAAAGAGAAACGCATGTCTCAAGAACATGCCTCTGGCATTTAATCCATTAAATTATCCCCTAAAGTCTTTCTTTGCTCTTTTAGTAGGTGCTTTTGGGACACATCAATATGATTTGTGGGTACTTGAAGCAATTCAGGAAATGCCAGAAAGTGCTCTGATTACCTACCTATAGGTATTTTTCTTGCCTCTGAAGTGAAGATTACACTCACCAAAATAAGGTTTGTCAGATGAATTAGACCCTTCTCTACAGGTGTGTTCTGTGGCCCGTCTGCCCCAGCTTAGTTTTGTGCCTACATCTCTCCAGCTTTGGCATCAGCTTACCTGTATTGTTTCTCTCTCTAGATTACTACTCTGCAAATACCAGCGGGTGCTTGCAGCTTGGCTTCAAGGACCAGTGGTTATGTGGAATATGAGTATCCTAGGATGTCTAAGCCATCAGCCCAGTGCTCCGAGCATGATCCTGTTTCCAGAACATTAGGGCCCTGGCCTCTGACCCTGGTTCAAGACAGACTCCTCTCCCAAAAAGAGAGTGGTAAGACAACTGGGTTGAATACCGAAGCAAGCCCCAGACCTCTGGCCCATCAGCTCCAGGGGGACACCCATTTTCCATGCTACCAAAGTTCCCTATGTATGATTTGTTAGACTGCACTTACTTTTTTAAATCAATTTTATAGATGCATAACTGATGTACAATAAATTTAACATAGTTAAACTATAAAATTTGATAAATTTTGTCTGATGTATATATCTGTGAAACCATCACCATAATCAAGATCATAAATATATTCACCCCCTTGTGCCCACCTAACCCCACCTCCCTCAACAAGCAACCACTGATCTGCTTTCTGTCACTATAGATTAGTTTGCATTTTCTAGAATTCTAAACCAATGGAATTCTATAGTATGTACTCTTTTTTGTCTCGCCTCTTTGACTCAGCATAATTATTTTGAGATTCATCCACATTTTAGTATATAGCAGTTGCTCATTTCTCTTTATTTCTGAGTAGTATTCCACATGGGTATATGGGTATACCACAATTTGTTTATGCTTTAATCTGCTGATAAACATTGGGGTTGTTTCCAGTTTGGAACTATATGCTGTGAATATTCATGTACAAATCTTTTTTATGGATATATGCTTTCATGTCTCTTGGATAAATACCTAGAAGTGAGATGGCTGCATCATGTGATAGTGTATATTTAACATTTTAAGAAACTGCCTCTATTTTCCAAAGTGATTATTATACCATTTTACATTCCTACCATCAGGGTATGAGAGTTCCAATTCCTTCACATCTTTGCCAACATTTAGTATGGTCAGTGTATTAGCTTCTATGGCTGCTGAAACAAATTATCATGAACTTGGTGACTTAAAACAACAGAAATTTATTCTCTCACAGTTGTAGAAGCCAGAAGTCCAAAATCAGTATCACTGGGCAGAAATCAAGGTGTCTAGTGGGGCCACACTCCTTCAGGAGCCTCTAAGGAGAATCTGTTCCTTGCCTCTTCCAGCCTTTGGTGGTTGCCAGCATGCCTTGACTTGTGGCTGTATCACTCCCATCTCTGCTTCTATGGTCACTTTGCTTCCTCCTCTTTTGTCTATGAAATTTCCCTCTGCCTCTCTCATAAAAAGATTTGTGATCGCATTCAGGGTCCACCTGAATTATCTCCTCATCTTAAAATCCTTAGCTCAATCACATCTCCAAAGACACCCTCCCCCCTTTATTTGGCCATATAAGGTAACAGTCTCAAGGTTCACGGATTAGGATATTTTTGGGCAAGGGGCATTTTTCAGCCTACCACAGCCAGTCTTTTTAATTTTAGCCTTCCTAACAGGTTTGTAGTGGTATAACATTATGGTTTTAATTTGCATTTCCTTAATGGCTAATGATGCTGAGCATCTTTTCACGTGCTTATTTATATCTGTGTATCTTCTTTGGTGAAGTGTGTGTTCAAATCTTTTGCTGATGTTTTAATTAGATTGTTTTCTTCTTTTTGAGTTTTGAGAATTCTTTATATATTCTGTGTACAAGTTCTTTATCAGATATATAATTTATAGTATTTCTTCCAGAATCTGGTTTGTTTTTCATTCTCATAACAGTGCTTTCTTTGATAGCATTTCTTGATTTGTATCGTGATTTATTCTTCTTAGACTTTCCAGACTGAGCCCCTTAAGGGCATGGACTGTAAATTATTCCCTCTACGTCCTCAGCCCCCAGTACAATGCCTGACACATAGGAGATCCTCATTGAACGTTTACTTTTTTCCTCCTCCCTTTACCACACTTCATAGGGTCACATCTAAAAAGCATAATTTCTCATATTATTAGCAAAATGTCAGTGTGGTCTAAATAGTGTGTAACTTATTTTATTTTATTTTTTTATTGAGACATAATTCACAAGCCATAAATTTCACCGTTTTGAAGTATACAGTTCAGTGGTTGTTAGTATATTCATAAGGTTGTGCAACCATCACCACTATCTAATTCCAGAACATTTTCATCATCCCAAAAAGAAACCTCATATGGATTAGAAGTCACGCCCCATTCCCTTCCCCACCCCACACCCCCACAGTCCCTGGCAACCACTAATCTACTTTCTGTCTCTATGAAGTTGCCTATTCTGGACATTTCACATAAATGAAGCCCCATGATATGCCATCTGTGACCACGAGACCCAGGAAAGCCAATGGTGTAGTTCAGTCTGAGTCTGAAGGCCTGAGAACCAGGAGAATCAGTGCAATTCTCAGTCCAAGGGCAAGAGAAGACTAATGTTCCAGCTCATGCTGTCAGGCAGAAAAGCAAATTCTCTCTTCCTCTGCCTTCTTGTTCTATTCAGGCTCTCAATGGATAGGGTGATGCCCACCCACATTGGAAAGGGCAATCTTCTTTACTCAGTCTACCAATTCAAATGCTAATCTCACCTGGAAACACTCTCACAGACACATCTAGAAATAATGTTTAGCCAAATATCTAAACACCCCATGATCCAGTCAAGTTGACACATAAAATTAACCATATAAAGATCATCCATGTTTTATCATGTATTAGTACTTCATTTCTTTCTATGATTAAATAATATTCCATTACATGGATATATCACATTTTGTTTATCCATTCACCAGTTGATGGACATTTGGGTTGTTTCAACTTTTTGGCTACTATGCATAATGATGCTACAAGCATTCATGTAGAAGTTTTTGCTTTAACATGTTTTTAATTCTCCTGGGTATATACCTAGAAATTGAATTGTTGAGTCATACAATAATGCTATTAAATATTTTGAGGAACTTCCAACTGTTTTCCAAAGCAGCTGTGCCATTTTACATTACCATCAGCAATGTATGAGGGTTCCAATTTCTCCACATTCTCTCCAACATTTATTATTATCTGTCATTTTTATTATGGCCATCCTAGTGGGTATAAAATGGTTTTGATTTGCATTTCTATGGTGACTAATGATATTGAGCATCTTTTCATGTGTTTATTGGTCAATAGCTGATTTAAAGTCTTGGTCTAGTGATTTCAACATCTGGGCTTCCCCAGGAACAGTGCCTATTAATTGCTATTTTTTTTTCCTGTTTGTTGGACATAGTTTCTTGTTTCTTTGCACATCTTGTAATTTTTTGTTGAAAACTGGACATTTAAATAATAAATTGTGGCAACTCTGGAAATCAGATTCTCCCCCATTCCCAGGGTTTGTTGTTGTTGCTGTTTTTTTGTTTTAGTGACTTTTCTGAATGATAAAGTCTGTCTTGTTTGTCGTGTATGGCTGCTGAAATCTCTGCTGAGTTAGCTTAGTGATTAGGTAATGACTGGGCAGAGATTTCCTTAAATGCCTAGAACCAGTAAGTCTCTCAGTCTTTGCCAAGAGGTCCTGTGTGTTTGTTGGAGCCTGCCTTCAAGACTCAGTCAGGAAGTTAACAACTCTGCCTTAGCCTTCACTTTCTGCTTGCACAGACCCTAAGGTCATCCAGAGGTGAGAGCTTAGGGCTTTCTCTGGTCTTTCCTCAGCATGCACAGAGTCCTGGGCACACATAGTCCTATGCATACACTTGAGCTTTTAGATTCCTAGGAATATGTTATAACTTTTCAAAGTCCCTATGGACATCTTATCCCTTATCTTTTCCTTTTAGGCTTTTTGGTTAGCCTATTGTTTATCCCAACTTTATCCAGCACTCCTGGCACTTACAAAGTTAAACAATTGTCACCAATTGTTTTGACAAACAGCCCTGGGGAAAAAACTTTTCCCTCTAGCTGAGCTCCACTCTGAGTCATGTCAAATAAAGACAGCCTTACAAGCAGGCTCTTCCAGAGAACCACCAGACAAGTCAAACTATGGCAATTCTCTGGGAATGCAGCTTTGAAGGAGGTCCAACTTCATTCTGCAACCTCCAGGGGCTTCCAGGTTGCCAGTTTTCAACATGATTACAGGCTATTGGTTTTCAAGTCTGCCATGGAGATAGAGAGGGGGAATGGGAATAGGTTAAGTTAAAATGCCACAAACATCACTGTTTTTACTGAGATTCAGCCATTTTTCTTGACTAAACACTCTTTAGATTGCTGCAAGCCTTTGGATAATATCTAGAGTTCTGAAAAAGTTGACTTTGATGATTTTTTTGCCAGCATTCTTATTGCTGTTATGAAGAATTGTTGGAGGTCCTTACTCTGCCATTTTCACTGACATCACTCCTCTGTAGCTTATTTAAGGCAACACATTTTGCCACTCAAATGGTTGTGTCCACTTACTATATTTTTGCATGGCTAACCCCTACTCATCCTTAAGACTCAGCTCAAGGGTCACTTGAGAAATGCAACACTTTCTGCAAATTAAATCTGACACAGAAGCTGATTAAGTGAATCAAATGCTATCCCAGCTGCTCTTGTTCAATGAATGAATGTGCGGAACTGGATCCATGCCAGGTCAGCATTCACTTTTCCCGGTTCCCTCCACCTCCTCCCCATAGTAGCCTTTGAAGGACTGCCTCTGAGAGCCTGAGGCTCTGCAGATCATAGCATGAAACTCTAAGTTGGAGGAATGCTTGGTGAGGATTTCAAAAGGCAGACTCAAGTAGTAGGCAGTCAATTGGGCTAGAGGATCTAGATCCCTTCTAACCAGCAGTTATATGTTTTCTTGAATGAAAGGGATGAACAGTTACTCTGAATATTCACTAACAAGGTCATAATGCTTTTTAGAAACTTTTAGAAATATGTAAATTACTGATGCATGCTCCCCAAAAGAATAGTCACTCCTAGGACTACAAGAAATAGGAATGCAAGAAAAGTTTTCTTAATCTATTATGAAGATTCTTATAGAGAAATGTTGCCTAAATGAATTTTGAACTGTTGGTACAGGCATATTGATACTACCACTGCTTTGGATCACATCTTAGTTTTTCAAACTTAGACAATAAATGTAAATCAAACTGAACATCCCCTGTGATATGTGAGCCCATTTTGGAGACCATAGCATCAAATTAAAAAAAAAAAGTGGGCTGTTTTTTTCTAAGTGAATTTATAGCATTTTTAATGTATAGAATTAAGAAAATTGGGTATTAGGGGCCAGCCCCATGGCCTAGTGGTTAAGTTTGCAAACTCCACTTCAGCGGCCTGGGTTCAGTTCCCGGGCATGGACCTACACCACTTGTTGGTGGCCATGCTGTGCTGGCGACCCACATACAAAATAGATGAAGATTGGCATAGATGTTAGCTCAGGGCGAATCTTCCTCAAGCAAAAAGAGGAAGATTGGCAACAGATGTTAGCTCAGGGTGAATCCTCCTCAGCAAAAAGTAAAAGAAAATTGGGTATTAATTGGTTTTATATAATTATTATATAACATAACACATTTATAGACTGATACAACATGTGTTGTGGAGAGAAAAACTCATTGGCAAAGTAATACCGATAAATAGTTGTTGATTATGGTACTTCTGATATTTCAAACAGCCCTATTCATATCCTATTTAGACAAAAGAACAAAAAACCATGTAGACTTATGGGATTATTATGCAAGTCATTTGTTCATACCTAAAATTCTAAAGCAAAGCAAAGAGAAATCAAGGCTGACCAATTATCCTGTGAAGTTTGTCATTGAAGAAATCTAGCCTAGGTGATTCAAAAGAGAATAAAATACTCTTCTCCTAATAACAGGTATTTTTACTGGAATAATTCAGACAATTTTATTCATACTTCAATTAGCATTATCCATAAAATCATTTAAGTAAGAAGTTTTTAAATTAGAACTTCTAACTGAAGTATTCAAGACAAAAGATACAACATTCCAAAGCAAAATGAGAATTGGTTGCATGACCATTTGTAAAATGACTTTATATTTTGAAACAGTTTGACTCCCACGAAATTGCAAAAATAGTTCGGGGTTCCCATGTACCCTTCACCCAGCCTTATCCAATGTTAATATTTTACACGGCCATTATACATGTCAAAACTAGAGTTTTATAACTCTTAAACTGCTCATCCATGTTGAGCATATAATACCATCAGGTTGCTGGAGATCAAAATAAAGGATTTTTGAAGGGTGATATTTCTTTGGAAAGAACTCTGGTTGTGCTATGTGTCCCCCCTAATGCTCCATCTGCAAGTGACCACAGATTTATAACAAATGGGTATCTTCTATTATTTCCAAGAGGTCCCAACTGTCTGAAAAACTACAGGAGGGAAAAAGAGCCCTTAAAGTAACCATATGAGTTTTTGGTTTGGTTTTGGTTGTTTATATCCTTCAAGATTGGCAGCTTTTACCATTGTCTAATTCAAGGAGAGTATTCAACAACAAAAAATTATTGTTTCCGGGTAACTGAGACATAAGACTTCAAAGGCAAGATTTCTTTCTCTTTAAATCTCTCAGGAGCACATCTCTAATTTTACTTCTACTTTTGCAGCTCTCTCATCCCAACCTCATTTTAGCAAAATTGTTGTCAAAGGCTACTTAAGAGAGAAGAGGAACTGCAGTCATGTGCCTGTGGTGGTTTTTATCTATCTGAACGCAGAGGAAATGCCTACCTGTCCCCTGGGAAGTCATAGCTTTATCACCGAGCTCTCCTTTGTACCTCACCTCCCGGCTCAGCACTTGGCTGGTCAGCTTCCTCCCAACTCCGCATCACCCATGTTCTCCACGCTCAACTAGACCTCTTTTTTGATCTTTTTCAGGTTTGGATTATTCCTGGGACTTTTGTAATCCCTCAAATCTTAGACTTGGTCCACAGAAAATAGAGCATGTTTAACTTAAAATCAAATACCTTTATCTCATTCCTTTTGGGGAAAAAAAATAATAATCACTTTCCTTCTTACCTTAATATTGTTGATCTTGTTTTCTACTTATCTCTGTATTTCTCACTTTACCTAGCAGAGTGCCTTGAACATAATAGGAACTCAGTGTCTGTCTACTGAATGGATGGATTCCTGCCATGAAGAAAGGGGCAGTAAGGATGACTAATAAAGGCAATTAGCCAGATAATTAAAAAACATTTTTCTCTAATATTTGGACATTTCAGCAAGAGTTTTTTGTTAATTATATAGATAATTACTTTAATATACTACATCACTCTTTGCACCCGTGTGGGACCCAATATTTGTGTACACATACAGCCCTACAACAAGTAGGTAACCCCAGTTGGATAAAAAAAATCATATTCATAGAAAATATCTAAATGAAAACAAAAGATACTATTACCAGTATTATTTCTGGGGAGTGAGGAAAGGGAATTGTTGGATCAATGAGGTCACTGAACTTGTACTTTTTACTGTACACACTTCTACATTGTTTTAATTTTTTATGAGCATGTATTACTTTTCAATATTAATTTTTGAGATTATATTAACTAGGCAGAAAACTAAGCAGAAGTAGAGTGGTCCTGAACTTTTGAGCTTGTATCCTTCATTGACTCATAGTAGGGGATATAAAATCAAATGCTTCCAGGGCACAGGCAGGTAATGTAAGGAAGCAAATTGGACTGCATATGGATTGTGACAAATCGGGCAGTGCCTGCCCTGTCTCAAGTGGCCAAGTGCTACCCAAATCTAGCTGATTGTTGCCATGCAGGAATATGGGTCTGCTGTCATATCACCCAATTTTCAAAAGAAGTTAGAAGTCTGGAGAGTTTTGGGGTGAAATTTCCTGATTTCTAAATGAAAGCAATTGATTTTAAGATTTTGTAGTTTAAGATGCAGGCCAAAACCATGTTTGTGGCCCAAATCCAACATGTGAATCACCAATTCTTAAACTCTGATTTAGGTAGTAGTGTAGTTTGTTTTTTGAAAAACAGATGAAAATGTTTCAAGAAATTTACTTATCCCTTGCCTATTTTCCTCCTATCCAAAATATCAGCTAATATTCCAGAGCCTCCCATGGCCCTAGGTATTTCCATGATGACTGAGCAGTAGGACCCAGAAACTGTCGAGCCTCTGTAGGCTTATAAACTGATTCCCAATCAGCACAGCATTCTGGGGCCAGTCATGCAGAACAAGTCTAGGGTGTGGTAGCAGTGTTTTTTTGAGGGGGATGTAAAGGCCAAGAACTGAAATGAGGTTAACAGAAAAGAATCAAATTGGTGGCAAGGACTAGTCTTCAAATCCTAGAGTTAGAGCCAATTGGATTATAAACTCTAAAATAGTCACGAAGGCCAAATTTAGGATATGCCCAATATGGCATTTGGGTCTGGGCAGGAGTCAAGACAAATGAAAAGCATGTCTTCCTACATAAAAACATTGGGAGGGAAGATACATAGATAGGGAGATGGAGTCCCTCCAAATTTCAGGCTTAGTATTCAGGATTGAGCTGTAAGGGAAGAATAATCCAGAATAGCCCATTGGCATCTTATTTTTCACTTAAATCATTTGTAATACCATTCAATAAAGACCATGAAGATAGTGCAGTTACCTGGTGAATGAATTCTATGAAGCCACTTGCTTGATTAAGGTATCATGCCAAGTATTTTCCCCTCATATATCATAATGTCTGCGACACCACTTACCAGCACTCAATACTGAAAACCTAGCTGAAAACTAAGAAATAAATGAACATCAGCTAACAAAAGCCCTCATAGCATCCAAAATCACCCTCACAAGACCAGGCAAAAGGATCACAAAGCTGATTACAGGGGTACCTCTCTCTCCACACAGCACATGTTGACGCTACTTGGCACACAACACAAAGAAAATGGGCTCTCTGGTGCTCGAGTTACAGTAGTTTGGAAGCAGCAAATAAACACAACATAGCATTTAGTAGGCACTCTATAAGTTTATCAAGTGATAAATGTGAGTTCTGGAAATAAAACACAGCTAAAATTATCAGCCAACTGCTTGACAGGAAGAGAGAAGACAGATATCCTGAGAAGCTGACGCAGAACTTAAAATAACATCATGGTCTGAAGATCTGAGGGGTAGCAATAAAGCTCCCGAGAGTATCATCACTCTAGATGGCACAACGCAAAGCTGCTGCTCTACCCCGATTCAGAGGGTCGGCTCTGGAGCCAGGATGCCTGGGATCCATCGTGACCAACTGGCTGGGTGAACTTGGACAAGTAGCTTTCTCTCACTTAACTTGCATTTCCTCATCTATAAAATCTATCTGCCTCATAGGGGTGTGAGCATTCAATAAATTAACACTTGTAAAAAAAAATCTTAGATGGGGCCGGGTACATAAAAAAGCCTCAGTAAGGTTATCTATGGGTACTATGTCATCATGAAAATGAATAGATTATGTTCAGGATAATCTAATTAATAAGGCAGGAAGTACATAACAAATGTATGAAAGTCCTTCTTCCAAAATTATTAAAACCAAAAGTTTTGGTTTGTAGAGTGCTAATTTTTTAGCTATCTGGAAAAGTCGTGTGATAAACCTCACTGATGCGCACGTCGGCATGGCTCAGAGCAGTGTTGTGGGGAGCACTGGGAGCTGACTGCCTGACTTGAGGCTCAGCACTGTCAGTTACTAACTGTGTAGCACTGGCAAGTCACTTAAGCATGCTTCTGCTTTCTCATCTATAAAATTAAGATAATAGCAAAGTTGTTATTAAAACTATGTTATGGTTTTCGTCAGCCCTACGTACATTTGCCTTCATGGGCCCCTTCTATAAGATAATATTAAAAATTGTATTTTACGACTGCATGGGTATAAAGATAAATATAATTCAGGCTGGATTTCTTATTATGTATTTAGCCAGCCCTGGTGGTCTAGTGGTTAAGATTTGGCCCTCTCACTGCCAGGCCTGGGTTCATTTCCCCTCAGGGAACC
Source organism: Diceros bicornis minor (assembly GCF_020826845.1). NCBI lineage: Eukaryota > Metazoa > Chordata > Mammalia > Perissodactyla > Rhinocerotidae > Diceros > Diceros bicornis. Next base: position 35,171,213 of record NC_080740.1, read on the forward strand.
ACACCACCCTTCTGCTGGTTGTCAAACTGTGGCCACTGCGTGTTGCTGTGATGCTGAAAGCTATGCCACTGGTAAATCAAATCCCAGCAGGGTCACGCGTGGTGGACAGGTTTCAGGGGAGCTTCCAGGCGAGACAGACTAGGAAAAAGGACCTTGCTGCCTACTTCCAAAAAAACTGGCCATGAAAACCATATGAATAGCAGCAGAGCGTTGTCTGATGCAGTGCCACAAGGTGAGAGGATGGCACAGAAAGACCTGGCAGGGTTCTGTTCTTCTGTACGCAGGGTCACCGGAGTCAGAATGGACTCTGAGGGCACCACCAACAAAAAATATATTGTACTCAATTTTTTGCTCCTGACTTTAAAAGAAATTGCAGTGAAAACGTTTTTTCATGGACCCTAGACACTGTGCCTACTGCATAAGTCGGCCCGATCATTATGAGAACTAAACTAATTAGTGTTTGTAAAGCACTTGGAACAGCGCCTGACACAGTAGTAAGCACTATACGAGTGTTTGTTAAATAAATAAAAACTTAGTGTCAGACAAGCCAGATGTTACTTCCTTCCAAACATCCTCACTGCTCCCCCTGCCATTCTGATAAGTAAATTCTGTTTCAAAATAGGGTTAAAAACTTTCCTATCACTAACCTGTAGTTAGCAGTAGCAACTCTGAAAATGTAAAGGCTTCAGAAGAATGAATTACGAGCACCAATTGTGTTTAATTAAATTCCATTTTGTTACAATTAAGTAGAAGTGCGGAGCATTGTTTTCCCATCCTCTTCAACTCAGCCCAGCTTCAGAGGCACTGAGCAAGATGCTGCCCAGCCCATGGAATCCCAAATGGGACAATTTGCTTTCTGGTTTCCAGCCTCCATTATCAGAAGCAGTAGCCCCTATCAAAGTCTCCCATATAGATGAGTAAGGATACCAAACTTAAGAGAGAAACCATCAAGTTTTTTTCTCCCTCCCAGATTAAAACACACAAAAAATAATGTTATAGCAGTCATTCTTTTCAAGAGTTACAGTCACATTAAATGCATAACAGACAACTGAATTTTCATTATGGTAATTCACTCCCTCATACAGGAAGGCTAAAGGAAAAAATCAGCCCTCTGTGAACTCCCTCAAGACCAGAAAAATGTGTCATTGCCTTTATTTCCCCTCTCAAGGACTAACATAGGCTTAGAACATAGTCAACACTGTTTAGCCCCCTTTTTGGCCATTTGAGTCAAATGGACCCTCACCCACGTATAAAACAAGACTAAAACACCAACCACTGTTTAAATTTGGATTCGGAATGCCCTAGCCACGCTTTTGTCTTGATTTCAACTTCCTTCTGTTTGTCTTGACTCTCCTGCTTCAATCCTGACTCCATCAGCCTCTATATTTGCCCATGGGTTTGTTGTTCACCCTTACTGCCCCCGGTGTTCTGATATCAGCCTAGCTCACTCCTTGGACAGTCATCACCTTCCTCTCTCACCAGTGTTGGCTACATAAACTGTGGGGCCTACAGCAAAATGAAAATGTGGGGCCTCTTGTTTAAAAAGCAGAAGAAAAAGCTTTTTTCCCTTTTTTTTTGCAGTCTCTCCCTTGACTTGTCATGGTTTTTTTTATCTGCTATTTGATGTTCACTCCCTCGTGTGCAAGGATACTTGCAGGATGAGTAAGACTCAATCTCACAACTTGACAGGTGGCACACGTGTGGCAAGAGCATGCCTGGTCCCAACCCCTCCTGCCTCACACCCAAGCCCCAGCCAGGGGCGTAGGGTGCCAGTGGTGGCTAGGGGGTAGGGTGGCGGGGAATGGGGCAGCTGAGATCCCATTCCTGGAAGGCAGGAGGTAGCGGGAAGGAAGATTGCTTATGAGCCAAGGCCTCAAGCCCCTGGTTCACGCTCCATTATCCCATCTGACTTCACTTATAAAACACAAATTCAAAGATAAAATTACTAAAAATTTCAAGATGGTAATCGCAGAGCATTAAACTCCAAGAGTGGAGTCTTTCTGAGCAGAGGGCCCTGTGCAACTGCACTGGCTACATGCTCATGGAGCATGAGCCCTGCATGCCACCTTTGAATTCTTAATCCACGCTCAGGATCTCAAAATCCAATCCCTACTTGGGCCTCTTGGCCAGCACCCAGGTCCTCTGTGAGGGGTTCTGATTCAGATGCCATCCTTCACAAACAACATAAACTCATGACCAGAATTCCAGAATACAGCAAATTATTCCTTGTGCCTCTTGCTTTACTCTGTGTGTCTGGCTTCCCTGGATCCATGTACTCAACATGAACAAGTACCTCAAGACAAGAGATGAGTGAGCTGCACTTTTCTCTGCCAGTCTCTGCTTCCCTTTCCGGAAGCATTTCCAAGTGTCTGAGCTCCTAAGAGGAGTGTTGGACCAGATCCCATTACACACATAAAACTAACAGGACACCCTTCATTCAAGACCTTTTTCTATTTTTTTTCCCTTCCTTATCTTTCTCGGGCTCCATCCTCTTACTCATATTTCAAGTTAGACTGTGTTGAGTATAGGAAGTCACTGTTTATTATTAGAAGAGACATTCTGACCCAGCCATGACAAGATAGAGAATCAAACAAAACCCACTGTAATGCCCTTCAGAGTAATCTGAGTAGGCTGTATGGATTTTATAGTAACCAGCCATGTGCTTCTGACTGCCAGCTCCTGGATTGAATTTCTCTGCTACCAGTAAACATTGGAGAAATTCTCTGGAGAAATAAAAACAAGATGCACTCAGATCAGATACACCACATTTGTTTCAGATGAATTGACAGTTGCTTTATCTTGAGCATTTGAAAGATCTGTTAGACTCAAAAGAGTTTGCATTTAAATATGAAAGTTGTGGTTATCTTAGCTAATTCGGTCACTGCCTTATCCTTTCATCAATTGCATCAGGTGAAATCATATTGCTTGTCATCCCATATCATAGTTTTAAAATGAAAAAGGCCTCGAAATGATCTCATCTACTCATTTCATTTTACAGATGAGGAAACCAAGACCCAGAGGAGTTAAGCCCAGAGTCACGCACAGCGTATTAGGTGTGTTGAGAGCACAGTTGGAACTGGCTTCTGACTTTCTGCCAGCCCTGCCTTGATTCTAGGGCACAAGGACTCAAAGAATCAGAATAAATACAGAAACGTTATTTGGATATTCATGAAGTTTTTTTCCGAATAAATACCAAACACATTAGCCTCAAATGAACAGTTTAAAACTCTTTTGTGGGCCGGCTCCATGGCTTAGCGGTTAAGTGCGCGCGCTCTGCTGCTGGTGGCCCGGGGTTCGGATCCCGGGCGCGTACCGACTCACCACTTCTCCAGCCATGCTGAGGCCGTGTCCCACATACAGCAACTAGAAGGATGTGCAGCTATGACATACAACTATCTACTGGGGCTTTGGGGGAAATAAAAATAAATAAATAAAAATTATTAAAAAAAAAAACTCTTTTGTGTAAAAATTGAAAGGCCAACTGCAAACTGGGAAACATACAAAATTTGCAACACAAACCATATTGTTCTTATTCCATTAAAAAGCACTTACATACTTATGTACTTACAAATCAATAATCATTAGTATTTAAACTTATCTAGAATCTTTCTTTTTTGTTCCTTTCCAGGATCCCATGTAGTGATTGTTTGGGGCCAATGAAACCCTGGTGTTACTTTTGATAACCATATACTAGAATTACTTTCACTAAGTATGACTTTAGCAGAAATGATTAAAATACATTTAATTTAATTCACGTCAAATATATTGCATTAAATGCTAATGAAGGAGTTGGGCAATGGCCACAGAGCTGGGCATAGCTGACCTGAGACATGGCCTGAGGTCCAGGCACACTAGGGTGGCCTCATCCTGACCCAGTTGGTGCTCAAGAGAAAGAAGTGACTCTTTTTCTAGCCCCACAATACCTACTCTGGCTGAATTACCATGCGGAATTATGCCAATTAGGATGTAGCTGTCATGAAATCTGGAGGGGTCTAGAAAGCCATTCCCCATGCTGTTCAGCAGCAAGAAATCCCTCTGTGGCTTGGAAGTCTCCCAGGTTCCAGCAAAGGAAGCTCTTCCTGGTCTGAGAAGTCTTTGACAACGGTGATGAGAGGCCAAGGAGGAGAGTATCCATGAGAGAACTGTTTCCAGAAAAAAAGAAAGGCAAGAAGCTCAACGAACACCCAGATAGGGCTGGAGGTGGAGAGTATCCCATGGACGCTTGGCTAAGCTGGCCTCCTGCATTTGCCTGAGGACGTGGTGAATGCCCCCTGACTTGGAGCCATGCCTGATCTGTCACTGGCACAGAAGCCTTTTGAACCAGTTTGTACAGCAGATACTACATGCCAGATGTCTCTCTATCTTACCATGTTTCCCATCACCCAAAAGCAGCTGGCCCAGTAGAATGGTGGGATGGCCCATCAAAAACTAGTTTACAGTGTCCTGATAAAGACAATATCCCGAAAGCCTTACAGGATACAGTACATGCTTAGATCAGTAACCAGTATTTGGTGCTCTTTCATCTATAGCCCACATACATGGGTCCAGGAATCAAGAGGTGGTTGTGGGAGTGGCTCCTGTCACTATTACATCTAATTACCTTCTTGCAGAATTTTTGCCTCCTGTCTGTGCAATAGTGATCTGTACTGGCTTGGAGAGAACATAACAATGGTTCCGTGGAATTGGAAATTGAGACTGCCATGTGGTCATTTTGGGGTCCTCAAGTCCCTGAATCAACAGGTAAAGAAGATTACTCTACTGGCTAGGATGATTAATCTTGATTACCAAGAGCCAATTGTGTTTCTACTACAAAAATAAGGTAGGGAGGACCATGTCTAGAACTCAGGGGATTCTCTGGGCTGTACCTGAGTACTTCCATGACCAATAATAAAAATTAATAGAAAAATCCAGCAACCAAAAAAAAAATCAGAACCGCTGAGGATTCAGACACTTCTGAATTCATTCTGACATTCATTGAGGAACAAATATTTGGGTTATCTCACCAAATAAAGAACTAGCTGAGGTGCTGAGTGCATAGAAAACTTGGAATAGGCCAGTTTTAAAATGTGTGCACGTGTGTGTTTAGCTAAAGCAGGGTAAAACTTTCTCTGTAAAGGGCCAGATAATAAATATTCTAGCCTTTGCAGACCATATGGTCTCTGCTGCAAGTTCTCAGCTCTACCATTGTAGCCACAAAGTAGCCAGAGACAATATGTAAATTAATGGGTGTGACTGTGTTCCTATAAAACTTTGTTTTTAAATTTGGATTTGAGCCATGGGTTGGAGTGTGTTGACCCTGATATAAATAATTTTGTATTTCTTTCTCTCCTTTTCCTTACTATTTTACGCGAGACAATTTAGTCTTTCAGTAATAGAATGTTCTGATGAGACTTTGAGAGAAACTCAGCTCAAAGATGGATAATGTGACTGCCTCCCAGAGTAGATACAATGACGGCTGGGACTCTGAGGGACCGTTGGAACATTGAGATACAATGAGGTTGAGAACACCTTCATTCATGTGAGGAAGTTGCATTTTGTCAGGTGGCAACCTGAAGTTGTTTTCCACGCATGGAAGCCACAGGGAAGCTCTTGTGTGCAAGCAAGATGCCTGTGGATGCTGAGTAGCCAAAGGAGAGGTCAGTCATTAAGTGATTGTTTCCCACCCTTTCGTATTCTGCTCTGTGACTCTGGGGCTGGGACTCCGAAACCTCAGTTCTCCTTTATCAGCAGGATCCCTGTTAGGCTTTGCCAATAGGCAGCACTCGAGGGAGACGGCAAGGCTGGAGGAAGAAGGGACGCGCCCCTCCCTGTGTACTTCTTGTTACTTTTTGTCTTACTGTTCCTCTCACACCATCCTAGCAGTGGATTTCCATCCCAGTGGCAGCAGCCGGTTGCCTCAGTAGCGCAGTTGAGTCTGGTTGCATTTTTTTCCAGCACCTGCAAAACCACCACCTAGAGACCCCAGCACCAGCCAGTCAGTGCCCCCTCATCAGAGGTCTGGGGCCCACCCCACGGGTGCCACCTTCAAGCTCCTGAGGCAACAGTCCGGCTGAGCAGTGACCTTTCTCAGAGATCTGAGTTTTAGCTTTGCAGGGCCCCTCCTCAAGCTTCTAAACCATAACAACCCCCAACTCTTCCATTTATTCCCCCAGTTCTAGGGTGCTCGCTGCTTCCTAAGACTGCTACCATCTTAGCATTTCCTTTCTGCCTTTTCACCTCTTTAATACTTGGTTGACAATTCTTTATATGAAGTTCTCTGTTAACTGGTGTGATTTCTGTCTCCTGACTGATATAATCAATCCAACAACCCTATGAGGTTATACCCATTTTTCAGATGAGAAAACAGAAACAGAGAATAGCAAATAACTGCACCAAGGCTGTACAACTAATATAAGACAAGAATAGGGCTTTTTTTTAAACACTACACAGTTTTGCAAGGTGAAGGCAGATCTAGTCAATTGCTCTCTGGCCTCTTCTTTTTTGTGAGGAAGATCAGCCCTGTGCTAACATCCATGCCAATCCTCCTCTTTTTGCTGAGGAAGACTGGCCCGGAGCTAACATCCATGCCGATCTTCCTCCACTTTATGTGGGACGGCGCTGCAGCATAGCCTGACAAGTGGTACATTGGTGCGCGCCCGGGATCCAAACCCGGGGAGCCAGCAGCAGAGGGAGCGCACTTAACCGCTATGCCACAGGGCCAGCCCCTCTCTGGGCTCTTCTAACAAGGCAACTGGTATTCAAATTAGACTGGGTAGGAGCAAGGTAGGTCACGTGACTACAAGAGCAAGCACACCTGGCAGCTTTAAGAGAATTTATGACACTGGGCCCAAGGGAATTCTATTCCAAAGGACTCAAGGAGCCTGCAGACAGGATCTGAGATACTGCTGTAATCTCCAAAAAATATGGGGTGCTGCCAGAATACTGGAGAGAGTTAGAGATTTTTCCATTTTCTAAAATAGATGTACAGATATTTAGTCTTGACATTAATCTCCAGCAAAAATCCAGGGTGTAATTTTAGCAAAACTGCCTGATTCCCAAGAACAAGCGTGTGAAACCAAGTAAACTCGTTCCATTCACAAAGTCCTCCACGATACGCTTGTGGGTAAAGGGGTGAAATGAGGAATGGGTGAGGATCACAATTTTGGCATGTAAATATGCTTGTTTGGAAGCAGGGGCGAGGTTTGAGGCAGTGTTGGTGTCTGGTCTGGACCCAGCAGGCAGGTTTCAAAAGGAAGAGCCTAGAGCAAGGCCGAGTCTTCATCATCACTGCCAGCAGGTGCCGGCAGGCAGCCAGAGCTCCTCCTGAGCCTCCCAGGGAAAATGATTCCAGGGTGGAGCAAGACCAACAGGGATGAGGTCGTCAAGTTCATCCTGAGGATCAGATGAGGAAGGTGAGGTGGACCTGGGGTTCATTACTAGAAGTGAGATAAATCTATCAGGCTGTGCAGTCAAGTGTTACTTCCTAGGGAGGAGCTCCAGGTTTCCCTTTGCAACTCTGTCTCCAAGCGGTCTGGCTGCCCAAAGGATGGTGATTAAGATGGCGACTATTGTCATTTGTTGGTTTTGCTACCAGCATCCATTCCTCCTCAGATCCTTGATCTTTTTTTATAGGAACACCTTCTTCTTCATTGGCTACATACTGCGTGGATGTTAAGAAGTTCTACTGCCATCCCCAGCATACGGCGGGCATGGGACCCGAGCTGGGCCAATCAGATGCTCTCTCCTTAAAATTTGAATCTTGATCAGAGAGACAAAAGACTGAAAACAACTGTTGCTGAAACAGTAGCCACACCTTGAAAAGACTGTCCCTTAGTTCTTCTCGTTAGACCCCCAGAGCTATCCCTGTTCTCCTCTTTCCAGGCCCGATTCTTCCACTCTCCCTTCAAGTTTCTGAGCTACCCCATTTCCCTCAAATAGATCCAGTTTTTGCCAAAGCTTTTGTTCATTGTGGCTACAGTTTGCTTGCCTTAACCAAGGAATTCTCACTGACCCCACAAGCTGTGTTGGCGAGGGAAAATCTAAAGGCTCTCTACTAACTTTAGAGGACTCTCTTACAGGAAAAAGACAGCGGCCTTGTTCTATCTTGTTTCCGGTTGCACATTTCCACAGGAAAGTTACAGGGCAGCAAACTGTAACTTCTCTACATTCAAGGACTGAGTTCATTTTCATCCCCCCAGATCCGAAGTTCCCGGCACAGAGTAGGTGCTAATTAAGTATCAGTTGTATGAGTAAATGGAAATAGAGAAAGAGCTTTCCAATGATTAGTTTAATAGTGGAATTGCTACATCAAGGAGTAGTAGTGAGCTCTTTGTCACTGCAGAGATTGGAAAAGAGCCTAGATCTCTTCGGATGACAAAAAAAAAAAATATCCTGCATTAAAAAGGTGGTTTCCAAAATGCATTCTACTGGCTTTTTAATTCTATAATTATTTCTTATTTGCTTTTGGAGAATATATTTTAAAGTAAAAATAGAACACTATATGCATTAATACAAACAGCACAGACTAGATGATCAGAACATAAGGTATATAGTTTTTCAACATTAGAAGAGCATTTCTTCACATGCCCACAAGAAAGACAGCAAAAGCTGTAGCAGCAGATGTAAACCATCGCTGGACTTGTTTGCAATGATCTACACTTGATCTATTTTTAGTCTCAAGGAAAGTGAAATAATAAGAAAATGGATAGTTTGGTTGCCATGGTTATTCCCATCCACCAGTTCATCTCACCACCCATTTTCCATCATTTCTAATAACCCAGTTTCCTGGAGCAATATTTTAGGAGCCTATAACCCAGGGTCTTTATTAAATGGGTTCTGCTGGTGCCACCCTCATCCAGCCACTTTTCACAGCTTCCTTTGTCTTGCCAGTCTTCAGCATGGCTTGGGAATGGAAAACACCCAGCCTAAGGCTTCCAAGATTTTCCAGTGCAGGTAAGTCTTGTGCTTAGTCACAACCAGTTCAGGTTCTGAATGGTTCACGCGTTCCTGAACCTTGAGGGTACATCCTTCCCTACGTCACCAGGGTGAAAAGCAATTGAGATGGTGGGTTGCTGTTTTCTTTAACACTGATTTCACTTATTGTATAAGCAGCATACCTTGACATGGGAGGCAGGTGGAATTTAAGAAAACACAGTCTGGAGAATATGTTACCTTGTGAAACTGAGCTAGATAGCTCTCTAGGTTGCTTTGGATTTCTTTAGTAGCTAACAAAGACAGTCCCCCAACTTTTGGCAGAAGCCCATGAGAATGGAATGAATCCATTTGGGGCCTCTTAAGAGACACTGGGGGGAATTATGCTCCCTTGGTAAATTCTGGTCTGTGTTATAGCAGGTTGAGGAAATTTGGCTTTCTATAGACTCATACAATTTTTTTTAAGATATTGCTGGTGTCACACATCTACACATCTAAACACTAGGTGGCAACCTTGCCTTTTGTGTCACTGGTCAAAGCCATTATATAAAGTCATATTAAGGAAATAAATTAAACGATCAAATAGTCTTCCTCTGTCACAGTTTTATTTTAATATTGGCATCCAGATACAACAAACAGCCAAAGGCCATCCTTAAAAGCAGGCTCAAATTAGGGGAGCATTCAATGTGTATAGACATGGCTTTTTCGGCAGCATTCACCTCACAATTGTTAGAATTCTCTCACCTTCCTGCGTGTGGACATTCAAGGATTAAACACTTGTTCCAGGTATGGAGGATTCTCTGGGGAACAAGAAACAAGGTCCTTGCTTCTGTGGAGCATGCATTGAGGTGGAGGAGGTAGACAGTACACAAGTAAATGAAAATAATTTTAGATAATAACTGCAATGAAAAAATGACGGCGTAATGTAATAGCAACAGAGGGGAAAGGGATGGTGGTCAGGAAAGTCCTCCGAGGACCCGATACGTGACAAGAAGCCCGACTGAGGAGAAGGAGCCAGCCAGGCCGAGAGCTGGGGGAAAAGTGGTCCAGGCAGAGGGAAGAGCAGTGCAGCAGCCCCGAGTGGGGACAAGCTTTGGGTGTTAAAGGAATGGAAAGAAGCTAGTGTGGCTGGAGCACGGGGAGGGGAGGGAAGAGCAGGAAACCATGAGGCTGAAGAGAAGCAGGGGTCAGACCACGTAAGAACAGTTGGCCAAGGAAGGAGATAGAATTGTATTCCAGGCTCATGGAAAGCTCTCACCCTCACCATTGTCGCCAACAAGGGTGTATTAAGCTCCTCACAGTGCTCACAGTGGACTGACCATTAAGGCAACAGATTTAGTAGACACGGCTCCCACCCTAGGACCTCCCAACCAGGAGCAGAGCTCAGGGGCACAGCACAGCCCAGTGAAGGCATCTTTTTAAGTGTGGATCTCTACAAGGAAAAGGCATAGCAGAGGAAAAGTCAATTTTTGAAATACTCAACACTGCAACAAGCATCTATTTCCCGGTGAGAAAGTATTTTAACCCATGAACCTCCTTTACGCCAGAAAGAAAAAGAAAAGAGGTAGAATTTTCCCATCATGATATACACAGATCAAATTTCGGCTCTAGGACACCTGAGCTCTGCATGGCTCTCTTTACCTGGCACCTAACAATGAAGCTTTATAATAAAGGGTGATGGCAACAAATTGATAGGAGATAATCTATTTAGTGCACAAACTGAGGCATTTTAGTCAGAAGACAAACATTCTAAAATAAAGGTAGACTCCGTTAGTCCCAAGACTTTCCTTTCGATACAGCCACACCCAGACCTGTTTATAGACTCGTCTGCTCGCTCAGCTTTGCGGAGTGCCACTGAGCAGCATCTAGGGAAGCCGTGAGAAGAAGGCGGCGGAGGAGGCTTTGCCCCCGACCACAGAAAACAAAGACGTGATGATGAAGGTGCAGGACTGCATTTTCCTGCCAACTGTGTATGTGCACAGACACTCACGTGGAGCTTAGCTGACCTTTTATTACTGTTTTCCCCCTTTTGAGGTTGCTCTGGATCAGTGTCATCAACTGAGAAGCTGGCCCATTCACGGAACATAAATGAGGAGTGTGTATCTCGTGGGGTCTGTGTCCAAGAGGAGAGAACATGCCCCATTGAGAGGGGGCAGTCACTCCCCAGCTCCAGCCAACCGTTTCCATGCAAGAATGTGGTGCCTGATGTTATAGGATCTCCCGATTTTTTCTAGAGAAACCAGTTTCTCTAGAAAAATATAAATCCAGATGTATTTATAAAAATATAAATCCACATAAAACCCAGATTTTTATGTGGTCTCCTCCTTTTTAAAATGTTTGCAACTGATTCAATTAAAAAAAATCCCTGATGGCCAAATAAATCATATCTATGGGCCTTAGGTGGCCTGTGGGCCACCTGTTTGTAAACTCTGCCTCAGTCATTTATTTTCCAATATTTAGTATGAAAATTTCAAATGCGTAGAAAAGTTGAAATAATTTTACGATGGATACCTCTGTATACCTATCACCGAGATTCTTCTTGCTTTATCACGTATCTTTTCAGTTACTTATTTTAACTGCATTTTAGCTGTATGGAAATTTGAAGGGGTGGGAAAGAGGGAAGGAGAGAGTATGATCTACAGAGGTGACTTTAGTCTATTAACTCATTTCTTAAAATTCAACCTCATGAGGAGAGGGAAATGGGGAATTGCTAATCAACGGGTATAAAGTTTGAGCTATGCAAAATGAATAAGTCCTAGAAATCTGCTGTACAACATTGTACCTATAGAGAACAATACTGTATTGTACAGTTAAAGATCTGTTAAGAGGGGAGATCTCATATCAAGTGTTCTTACTACAATAAAATGAATAACAATAATGTTTTTAAAAAATTCAACCTCTTTCATTCACCCAGTTTTCTGTTTGGCCATGATTTAAAAATGGGCCCTAGGAATGTGAGACTTCAAATAGGAATGAGAGACTTCAAAGCCCTGGCGATCCAGGTCAGCTCCGGGCAGATCCCACCTGCCTCTCGAAGTGACATCGCAAGGATTGACCCCCCCGAATGCCGGAGGATTTTGTGGACTAAAGAGAGCGCATATTCTTCTCCCATCTCCCTGGACAGAGTCAGAACCTCTGACACTTCAGAAGTGAGGCCGGGAATGTCCAGGCAGGGCCACGGGCCATGGATCACCTGTCACAGCCCTCAATTTAGTCAGAAAGGGCCAGATGCGGACTATGGGATCCCTACCAGGAGGAGAGCCAGCAGCTGGAGATGTCACTCGCTCTGAGGATGTATGAACCGGGCCTCCTTGAAGATGGGATGCTCATTTTGTGTGGGAGGTTAGAGTCGAAAGCCTTGGCTGTGAAAACTGATTATTTTAATTGAGTCTCATGAGACTTGAGGCAGAACACTTTTTGGAGGTTGAAAACAGCCTTTCTCAGGGTTCCCACGTGTGCGCTGGGACTCAGGGAAGGGATTTAAATCCTGACAGCAGCTCTGGTGTTGGCTGGTCTGGAGACATTGATCAGCAGCCCGCTCTTGCCCTTTGTGGTGACTGAGGAGCACCTAGGGACGGCGGGAGAGAAAGCTTTTGTACCTGCCCCTGCCCCCCACTGCTTTCCACTGAGCTGAAGGAAAATTACATTCCCAGTGCAGTAGCAGCGTATCATTAAGGGATGGTAATCACCATGGTAACCAAAGATAGTCTGCCACAAGCAAAGGGAAAAAGACAGAAGAGCATCAGGCCAGAGCTTGCTACACCCCCATTAGCTCAAAATGCCCAGGGTTTTAAGTAATATGGAAATGGAATATATTTTCTAGACTGACAGCTGGACTAAATTTTAGAATCATTAAATTGTTAAAGGGAAAGAAGCCTTATGGAGTGACCAAGGGCTGCAACCAACTGCCTCAGGCTCAGATGACCAGGTAAATAATCAGCCCGGTGACACCGTGGTGGTGGTGGGAGGAGAGGGTCTGCTAGACTGGGGCTGGGCTCTGAGAGAAGGGGCAACAGCTTCTGCAGCTGCGGCTAGTTGCAGCAAGGGGAGAGCCCAGCCTTGTTATGTCAGGGAAAGCTGAGAATGCAGATTTTCATGTGAAGTATCCTAATTTTGACTACTAATTAAAACTAATTTCAAGCAGGTCAAATAAAACACATCTGTGAACTCCAGTTTACAACATTTGATTCAATACATGCACCCACTCTTTTTCTTAAATTCTGAGGATACTGAGGTCCAGAAAAGTTGTTATTCTTGCAGGTCACACAGTCAGCAAGTAAGTCAGGCCTCTGGGGTCTGGACTCCCAGTACAGTGCTCCTTTCCTTCTAAAATGTTGTGGTGACAAGGCAGCTTAGCTCCAGGGGCCTCATTCCCACTTTATTTGGTACATAAACTCTGCTGGCAGTCAGGCCTTCCTATAGGCTAAAAATTTAAAAACCATAAAAAGAGTTCTCCGAGAGTATAAGGTGTGTGGATCTATCCATTCCTTATTAGATCATTTCTTGAATAGTTTGTGTTTATTGTTATTGTTCATAGGATTTTTAAAATTATATTTTTAACTGGTAGCTGTTTGTATATAGAAAGCCATTAATTTTCTCATTACATTTGTAATACCCACTTTACTGAATTTGCTTACTTTTCTCTAATGACACATCAACTCATTGTCATGGAATTTCTAAATATAGAATCAAATCTTCTGCAACTAATTGTTATTTTACTCCTTTATCTCTTTTTCTTTTCTTTGCACTAATTAATACTTATGTAGGACAGTGTTAACTAAAAGTAGTTAGTGGGCATCTTGGTCATGTTCCCGAATTTAACAGAAATTCTTCTTTTGTCTCACCATTAAGCGTGATGCTGGCTTTTTCTATACATCTTAAACACATTAAGAAAGTATCTATTGGGGCTGGCCCGGTGGCGCAAGCGGTTAAGTGCGTGCACTCCGCTGTGGTGGCCTGGGGCTTGCCACTTCATATCCCGGGCGCGCACCGACGCACCGCTTGGCAGGCCGCACTGTGATGGCGTCCCATATAAAGTGGAAGAAGATGGGCATGGATGTTAGCCCAGGGCCAGTCGTCCTCAGCAAAAAAAGAGGATTGGCAGATGTTAGCCTAGGGCTGATCTTCCTCACACACAAAAAAAAATAAAAGAAAAGAAAGTATCTATTCTTATTTTATTAAGAACAGTTTAAAAAATAATGAATATATATTACATTTCATCAAATTCTTTTTTAGCACCAATAGAGATGACTAAATAGTTCTACTCCTTTGAGAAATATGGGGAATTACATTCCTAGATTTCCTCATGTAGAACCACCTCTGCCTTCCTGTAGTGAAGTCTGTTGTTTTAAAGTTCTGCTGGATTCTGGTTGCGAATGTTTCCTCTAAGATGCTTGTATTCATATATGGTCAATCATTCTCTTTTGTTGTGATATCTTTGACAGCTTTTGTCATCTATGTTATTCTATATTTATAAAATAATTTGAAGGCTTTCTTCTCTCCTCTACACTCTTGAATGGTATAAATAGCATGGGAGTTGTCTGATCTTTCAAGATTTGATTGACTTAAACTATTACAATTTCTAAGTCCCATGGCCCTGACTAAGTCCGGCCCCAACTCTTCTCCAATGAGCAATTCCGTCTCCTGATGGAGAATCCTTATCTTTCACATCCCCCACCCCAGAGTAGGTGCTCTGCCTCCTTGTCCAGCAACAGCTTTTATCTCCCTTCCTTTAATCCAGTTTCTTAATCCTCGTGGCTGAAAACCCCATGTTTCCTTCAGAGGGCCTCTCTAGGCCTAGGAGTCTTCAAAGGAACTAGAACCCTTCTGTGACAACTCAGGGGGGCTGAAGTGTAAATGTAGAGTAGAATCATTTAGGCTACCCCTTTCCTCCTGCTTAGAAGGAGTACCAGACCCGAGGTTCCTGTTGCCCTTAATCACTGGTCTTCAGCATTTGTTAGAGCCCTGTGTATTAAGTGTGGCTTTACCAGGCCAGTATGGGGATGTCTATTCTTCCTTTTTTACTTTGTCCAATCTTATCCTCTTCATTTTTTCCTTCCTTCCTCTCTCTTTCTTTTCTAGTCTTTTCCTCCTGCTAATGGCAGAGGTATGCATAAATTAGATTGTAAGACCAGGAGACACTCGGGCCTATCTTTGTGTAGCTCATATCCCGGATTCTAGATTTTCACCAACATTTTTGTTGTAATAAAACCAAGATCATTGCACAGTGTTTCCTAGTCACTCCAAATGAGTCATATTGGCAATGAAACTTAATTTCATTTTTACCATCATCCTTCACGTAGATGAAACCACTAATGGAATTGACTACAGATGGGTGGAAGAGAGCTTTTGCACCAAATATTCCATTTCCTCATCAGGATGCTCTCAAACTAAACTGTGAGCCCAAGAGTTTTCTTGACCCAATGGATATTTAGATGATGTGGTCCAGAGAAGGAAAGCTCCAAGGCTTAACCACATGCACGTTAAAATTGGGGCAAATTGAAAATCCCATGCCCTAAAGATGAGAACCAGCAGTTGCCCTTCCCTGAAGATCTTATTGTCAAGAGGAAGAATGTGCATGGCCTTCTTGGGACTGATCCTTTGTGCCTCATTTCCTTTGTGGAAATGTGCCACACATTTCCTGGGCTCTTGGTGCCCAATTCTATGCTCTTTCTGAAGCCCATCATCCTAGATGAGTTTGGGGCAACATTATAACCAAAGAAAGAAATTTGCTGATGACAGAAACATGGTTCTCACAGTAATAAACATGAACAGGTGGTTGAGAAGTAGGTTCTTAAATACTGTGCCACTGCAAGAGAGGGAAAAGAGAAGATACAACATCTGCACTTGCAAAAATATCCTGCCTTTAATAACAACTTTACACTGTAAATGCAAATGATATGTTAAACTCTGTGGGGAATGGCATGATACTGCCAGAGTTATTTGGTAGGACAGTAAAACAATGTTAGCAGAAGCCCTGCTGGGCACTTGACTGGTACTTAACATTTTCAAAGGCTCTGACAGGCAGCAATTCATTGTAAGGCTTTCCATGAGCTTTCTCTAGCTTGACAGTACTTTAGAAGCATGTAAATAGCTCTTTTCTACACGCATACCTGAATGAAGTAGCTAGCTTGGTTTATATCCTCAAGTGACAGTTTTTAAATGTGCCGTAACCATGTAGGAAGTCAAATTTTGGACTAGTTAGCATCCTAGAGATTAGTGGTCGTTAGCTTGAGACTCTAATCTCTAGTTAGAGAGAATAAATAATATCAATATCTCTTCCTGGTTTTCACTTTCATGTGACAACATACCCCATTAATGAAGCCCCAGAGAATATAAAGTCTTTAATCAGATTTTAGAAATGCATATATACCTACTTTGTCAATAATAACAAAAACTTCATGGGACAAAAAACATTTTTATCTGTGTCCCCGTCCCCACAGAATTTACCATCCATACTACTGACCAAATATGCAAAAGCAATCTATCCCATAAATGATTCATTGTACATTTTTATTGGGTCAAGAAATGTATTTCCTTTGAGGATGAGACTCCAAACTCTCTTGTATTATTTTTCACAGTTTATTACAATCTTCTTTCTCTAGGTTGTGACAAAGATTCTTTGCTTGACTGAACTTCAGTCAGTCTCCTGAACCTTTTCCTAGGCCCATCCATGCACTACCTTGTAAAATCCAGTTTTAGCAAGAACCCTGCTAAGTCTGTTTAGCAAGAGCCCCCCTTCCTCCATATCTTATCCTCCTTGATATCTAATCAGGTTCCTCATCATCCATCATCCTCCAGTCTGATCCCCCTGGCCTGTCTTCAGCAAAGATCCTGTTAGGTTGGTTCAGCCAGAACCCCCCTCACCCCTGGTGTTTCCCCTCAGTAATTTTCCATCCACTGATCACCACACTGCTCCTTGGCTATAAATCCCCAGTTGCCCATGCTGTATTCAGAATTGAGCCCAGTGCTATACTTGGTCTCTTTTCCCCTATTGCAATAGTCCTGATTGTGATCTGTTTTTACTGCTTTACCTTCTGCCCAGCTCTGGTTTTTCTTTAACAGTTAAACAACTACAGTCACATACTTATTGTCCACTTCTAGGAAAGTTATTCTAAGAAAAATAAATACCTATGGACAAGTTAGAAAAAATGGACTTTCAACTTTTCTTTATGCTGAAAGACAGCATAAAAAACATTAAAAAAATTAGTGTACCTCAGTCCACACACAGCGTTACGGAGGCTGTGCTACATACAAAGCATGTGCGAGGCATAAAGATACCATGATGAATAAAACGTGATTCCTGCCTTTAAAGATTTCACAGCCTACCTGGGTGAAAGAAAATGTCTACGTGGAATAAAGTATAATAGTATTTAAAATAGAAGTGTGTCATAGATGATAGATAGATAGATAGATAGATAGATAGATAGATAGATACTATGGAGACACACAAAGGAGAAAACAATTCATACGCTTGGGATCATGGGGTGATCAGAGAAAGCTAGAGAGAGGAGATGGCATTTTAACTTAACTACAAAGGTTAAGTAAGCAGTTACCAGCTAGACAAGGGGAAGGTAGTTCTAGGCAGAGGGCAGAGGTACCACAAAAACAAAGTTGGAGAAGTAAGAAGATGCGTGGCACTGCCCCCAGTACTCCTGGAGCCCAAGGATTCGAGCCCAGTGTGAAGTCAAAGCTCAGTAAGACTTTGCTGAATGCACAGATGCATGGGTGAATGAGCGAGGCCAGGGAAGGAACATAAGCCATTCATCTCAAAATTGGGACAGTCCCGAGAAGCTGATCTAGCTCAAGCGCGACATCTGACAGAAGGCAATGGCTGGGCTAGTGAGTTTGTGAAAGGCGTATGATAGGTCTTAGAACTCCTACTGCCTTTCTCACGGGGGTAAAGCTTTTGTCCATGAGAAAATTTTCAGCAGAGAAAGATTAGAACTGGAAGGGACCTGAGAGAGCATCTAATTCAGTCCTGAGAGGTTACAACAATGGACTCGAGCTCCAGATTCTGTGTCCAGTGGTCTCTCCTACAGTCAACGCTGAATGACCCATCACAGCCAAAGCCTCTGACCCTCTGAAGGAAGGAAGAAACGGAAGAAAGAAGGAAGGGGTATAGAGGTACACAGGAAGAAAAGCAGGCAGGCAGGCCGGCTGGCTGGCCTGTGGACCCCGGCTTGAGATTTGGCCGGCATTTGGTTTATTTCTCAGCATGTTGCTGGAAGGGAAACTCCCTTGAGCCCAGTTCTCATCAGAGCAAAGGAATGGCTTTTCACAGCCTGCTACACAGAAACAAGCCGCCTTCAGTCCCTCTTGGGGAGAGCGGGCTTTTGTGGGACTTCGGCAGCGGTGTTGGTCCTTTTTTCCCACTTCACCAGGGCGATTGGTTGCAAGTTTCCAACCCAGCCCTTCAAATTCTTACAGGAAATTCCTAGAGACTAATTAGTCTGGCTACAAAGTTTTTGGCAGCTCAGCTCTGAAGCCCTCCTTTGAATTCTAAAGGAATCTGCAGGGGCCCCTGGGCCTCTGCTCCTGGGCTTTCCCTAGCCTTGACCCAGACACCTGGGTGGGATGGGTTTCCCCACGTGGAATAAAATTGATCTTTGATTTCTTTGCTCCAATGTTTTCCTACACAAGGTGTCCTGAATTAAATATTCTTCCTACAGAAGAGGATGTTTTAACCTAGTGGTTCTTAAACTTTAGTATACATCAGAATCACCTGTAGGGTTTGCTAAAGCACAGATTGCTGCCTCTCCCACCCCATTTCTGATTCAATAGGTTTGAGATGGAGCCTGAATTTGTATTTCCATCAAGGTCCCAGATGATGCTAATGCTTGAGCGCTATCATAGCCCACACTTTGAGACCTGCTAAACCAGGAATCAGGTCTTGTTTTTTTCTTTTTTTCCTGCAAAGAAGTTCTTCTCTACTCACCTACACCTCAAAATTGCCAAGAATTCCTAAATCAGGAATCAGGCCTTGTATTTTTTCCTGTAAACAAGTTCCTCTCTGCCCTCCTATACCTCAAAATGGCCCTCTGTCCTTCTCCTTGGGAACGTAATCATTTCATCGATTAATTACTGCTCGATCAACTTATCGCTACAACAATTTTGTTCCTGGCATCATGAGACATTCTTAATTTTATTTCCTGCCTCTCTTATCTAGACCACCATCTTATTTATAATCTCCACGTTCGAATACATGTATAATAGAAACAATAAAACAATACAGTCCAGAGAACAAAGATTTTGTTCTTTCGTAAGAAGAAGGAGCTGCAGCTGAAAGCTTATGCAAGCTTGAGATACAAAATGGAGTAGTGTGCACGTGGAGTGACGGTAAATTTCCTGCTAGCATTCTAAGAGGCTCTGTTAGTGAGGAAATTTTTTCCCTGGAGAAGGTTAGGAATCGGTGCCAGAATTAATTAAGGAATAAAGGTGAGTGATTCTTTTCCTCTGTTGAATACAGTCTATTCCACGTGGCCTTGCTTGCTCTAGTAATACCAGACAAGGTGTAGTGTGAGTTTCTCTGCTGGTGCTCTGAGCCCTCCTGCAAGAGATGCCAGGGCCATTGCGCTAGTAGAGGGGTTGGGTAAATCAACAAACTCCCACCCATAATGATTTTTCACATGTTGGGCTACTTTTTCACATGTTGGGAAGGAAGCCCTATGGGCAGCATTTCTGAGCTCATGAGAAGACACAATTAGAAGCTGGTTTTAGAGGTGGCTATTTGAGGCCCTCAGGTGGATGGCCTGGAGTGGAGATAGAGAGGGATATAGTCCACTCTGGATGTTACTAGATACCAAAAGCTACAGTTATTTGCAGGTGACATGGGTCTGGGGGTGGGGCAATAGAGCAGGTGCTAAAGGGTTGTGAAATGTCATCCAAGAGAGAAATGACAGAGGGTTGTGTAGAGTTGTGATGGGTAAACATGAATTTTTAGAGGAGACTATTCAGTCCACTAGGGCATGAGGTGGAGGATGAGGGAGATGCTATCAGCTGACAAAGAAAGTTGTTTGCGGACTGGGTGGGGGAAACAAGGGACATGTTGAACAGGCTTGTTAGGTTACTACCTAAGCTCCACCATTGTGGCTACAACCCATTCTGTGGGTTGGACTATTTCACCTACACCTTGAGCATTTTCCAAGATTCCGTGTTGTGCTAGACTGGCTAACACCATGCCATTTTCTTACAAACTGTACTATCCACCCTTTCCGCAGTAAGGTGCTTGGTGCTGGGCTTATACAAAAATGACCACAATAAAATCACTAAAGAGAAGAAGTGAAAGCTATAAGACTTTCCAACTCTGAAATCAGTATTTGGTTAGACAATCTCCGTCTTCTATCTGGGTCTTTTGTTCTCTTTGCCAGGTGTATCATCTCACACCTAAGTCTATTCCGTTTGTTTCTTGCTACTTGCTTGTAGAAATCCAGACTTCGGCCTAGGAGGCAGCTGCATGAGGTCAGAAACTCTGCTTTGTTCACAACTGTATACTCAATGCTGGGTGCCTGCCTGGCATCGTGTGTCGTGTGTGCTCAATAAATTATTGAATGAATAAAGAGGGGGAGGAGTTGCAGGGCAGAAATCTGGAAAAGAGGGGCAGAAATGTTTCTGAACAGTGAATCTGCCCTCAATTCCCCTTAACAAGTGCTGCTCCTTTGGATGATGCACCTTAAATTCTAACAGCTGCACTTTTCTCACCTGTAAAACAGAGATCATCATGGCCACCTTGCAGGGTTGTTGTGAGGATTAGAGAAACACGTGTACAATGCTGAGCTCTGCGTCTGATGCAGAGAAGGAGCTCAGGAAATTATAATCATTATTGTTATTATTGGTTCACTTATTCCATACATTCAATCATTCTGCTGTTCTTTTAACTATAGCCAAGGACATCCTAAGAAAATTAAGCCTGTGTTAATCCAAGTAGTTTGCAATTTGGTGTTTTTAAACTCAGCAATATACTGTACTGTTCTTATTTTCTTTTTCTTCAGTTGAAAAGATGCCCCGAAGCAAATAAGTAGTCACACATAGATTGGACAGCAATTTCCAACCAGTGCACAAATACTCTGATAATGCATTTAGCATGCAAGTCAATTGCACATTGAATTTTCCAAGCAGACTCCTTACTTTCTGTATCAAGAGGACTATATTTGCCATCTACTCTCTCTGGCTGTACTGTGGTGAGGATTACTGAGTTGATATATATTAAGTACTTTGAGCTGCAGGGAGGAAAATGTGTCATAGGAACACAAAGAAGTATTAAATGCCAAACAAATTGCTTTAACTCAATGGCATGTTGGAGTCTTTACAAAGAAAATCATAAGGAAATAGTAAATCATGATTTCCACAAATAATTCAACTCCCTTTTGGTTTTTCATCATGTGTGAAATGCTACACAAAATAGAGAATAATTCTAGAGAATAATGATATTCTCTAGATATTAATGATATTCTCTAGATAATAATGAATATCTCTAGATATTCAAAATAGAGAATAATGAATTTGCTCCTGTTTAAACATCTCAAAGCTAATTAGTTGCTTAGTTTTCATAAGTTCTAATGAAAACACTTCATGCATGTGTTGTATCCTCACAGCACAAAGTCAAAATTCATCAAATATTTTATGTGATTGAATTTATGATCAAGGCAAAATGCCTTAATTAAACAAGTAACTAGCCTTGAGGAGAGAAATGAACACAAAAGTCCAATTAGTAAAGTTGCTAACTGTTCCTCCCAGTGACAGAACCAATAGCCATTCTATATGACGTTAGATACGACAGTTACTTTGATCATGGGAATTACACACGTTCCTCTGAAATGCACAGTGGCAAAAATAAAAACACTAAGGTAAAGTAATGAACTTGGATACAACGTAGCAGAATAACGATTAGATGAGGAGCCAAGAAACCTGGTTTTAGTTCAGGCTGCCACTTATAAGCTGTGTGACTTAGGATAAAGTACCTTAAACTTCCTAGTCCTCTGTTTCCTCAATTATAAATTATGGAAGCTGGACTACATGATTTCTTAAGTCCCTTCCAGTGCTAATATTTTTCAAGCTTGTGTGGCGGAATTTCTCCCTTTCAATTCTTATTTTGGGAGCCCCTTGCTTCCTAACACTGTGCCTGTCAAACATCATCGCTGCCAGCAACTTATAAGGTAGGTCTGCGGGTGTGAGAGAGAGGCTTCTGCCTGATCTAGTTTTGTTTACAGTGGCAGCAGTTCAGCACATCCTCTGTGCTTTCAGCAGGAAGCAGCCAGGCAGCAAAATTGCTCTAGCATAAAACAAATCCAGCTGCAGGGCATCTTCAAAATGCTCCCTATGTGTTTTTCGATTTAGCCTACTATTAACATTTTAAAGCACAATTTAGAGCTACAGCGTGCAGTCTTCTGTTACAAAACGCATCCAAGGTTCTCATTACTGGATTTGGGGTAGCAGGGGAGGGTAGGAGGGAAGGGGGAATGTTCAGAGAGAGAAGAGACTTTAGAATGTGGAGTATGATTTGCCTTGCATCCGTCCGATCCGTGCACTCACCCCCTGGGCCTTGTGCAGGGCTTCAGCCCCATTCTTCCCACAGCCCAGCCAGTTCAGAGCTGCAGGTGAACTGCAGACTGAGAGGGGATGGGAGCCGGGCCAGCCTAACCTGCAGATGGAATGGGTGGTTTGGGTGAGAGTTGTGATCTGAGAAGCTGTGGCTCTGGATTGGCAGGAGGAGGGGAAGCAGTGGACAGAGAGGACATCCGGAGCAGGAGGAGCAGAATAAGAGGGCATGGAGGAAGGAAGAGCATGGTATGTTTGAACAATACAACTAGTTCTCAGTGGCTTTGTGTTTAATGGAAGAAAAAGCAAGAGATAAGATGGAGAGATAAGCAGTGACCAGTTAAGTAAAGTCTTGTAGGACTGTGTCATGCTGCCCAACCACCCCCTCCAGGACTGAAGCACTCACTCTTTTTCTTTTTTTTTTTTGGTGAGGAAGATTAGCCCTGAGCTAACATCTGTGCCAATCTTCCTCTATTTTTGTATGTGGGTCGCCACCACAGCATGGCTGATGAGTGGTGTAGGTCCGCGCCCGGGATCCGAGCCTGTAAACCTGAGCCGCTGAAGCAGAGGGCGCCAAACTTAACCACTACACCACGGGGCCAGCCCCTGAAGGACTCATTCTGTAGCTGATACTCACCCAAGGTCACACCCCCTTTTCCCCATAACTTGCTGATGTAGGGCAGATATAAAGGTTCCCAAGAGCACTCCCTAATACATTTCCTTCATGCTGATCAGCAACTCGGATTCTGCTTCTCAGGGAGCCCAGCCTGCAGCACTGTGCTGGAGAGATGGATGGTACCCTGTCAGCAATGGTGAGATGCTGAAAGGATGTAAACAGGGGTTAACCCTGATCAGATTTGCAATTTTAAAAGATGACTCTGTGGCAGTATGTGGACGGTGTATGGAAGTGGGCAAACATGGAGGAACATGGGAGGCAACGTAGCCTCCAAATACACACCCAGAAGAACTACCACAGAAACAGAGCTCCCCCCAGAACAGGAAAGCTCACAGTGCAAATTAAAACACGCAAACCACACAGTTCATTAAATCAATCCAAAACACACAGTGAGAAGCAAGGGGAAGAAATGGAGTATGTCGACACAGTTAGGATAAGTGCAAGCAGGTGAAAGGATCATGCTGCTGAGTCATGTCCATATCATATCAGCCTTTCCCGCTAATGGTGTGGTTACAAGGACCACAGTTGAGGTTTGAGCAAGGGGTCCACAAAAGGAAGGCATCCGAGGCCCAAGACACACTTGCTGTATAGAAGGGGCATAGGGCAAGTACCCCTGGCCACCGCTGTAGCTTTCTAAATAGCCTGCTGTACAGCTACAAGTTTTTTCGGCAGTTCTTGTGCAAAGCACACATGGGGCCAGAAGGGTATCATAATCATACTGGATGTCACTAGGGGCGACATATCACTGTCACCCCAATGAAAGCACAATCATCCCTTTCTATCTGTAAGCAACTCTCTTGTTTGTTATATCCATTTTCTATTTATTCTATATATTCTCTGCATGTCTCATAGTTAATAACTTACTATTTTTAACACATCTTATGAATTCTACCTAAGTATCACATGCCGCTTGTTTAATCATTCTCTATACTTAAACATCCTATGAGTTTTGCCTGTATCTCATAAGCTCTTCATTTACTTACTATCAATCCTTCATACTTCTTAGGAATTACATCTATCCTGTTTGTTTTATCTTTTCTAGCAGAATTGAATATTCTCAAATACTACAGTAAATGCACGTAAAACTAGAGACCATTTTGCGGGTTTTTTGCAAAAGTAGAGGCTATAGATGATGTGGTTTTGAATTAGGAAAGTGGCTGTGGAGATTCAAGGGCGATTCCATTAGGTGAAGTGAGCAGAAATAATTAATGATTGATTAGATGTAGTGGGTGAATATGATGGACACTGGTGGCTGGCTGGCCCAACATCCATTCCAACCCCCTTCTCCCTCCCAGTGTAGAGGCTAGAAAACCTAAATACTCATCAGCAGGTTCTCTTATTCCTGGGGGTGGCCAAAGGTCACAGTTCTAGTCAATGACATATATGGAAGTCTGTTAGGGGGAATTCTATGAAAGCAGTTGCTTCTCTTAATAAAAGGGACAGATAAAGCTAGAGCCATCTCTCCCATCTTCTTCCTGCCTTAAACAAGAAACCGGTGCTTGGAACTGTGACAACCATTGTGTTATCTACCGTGATGTGAGAGGCCACTATGCTAAGAATAGCAGAATGGAAATTTAGGAAGAGCCTGGAACTTGATGACGTCTTTGAACTGCTTCTTCAGCCTTGGACTGCCAACCTCCAGACCTATTGTCATGGGAGAAAAATGGACCCTATTGTTAAACCACCATGAGCTGGATTTCCTGCTACTTATAGCTAAACACATCCTAAATTCTCAGTGAAAAGGCGAGAGGAGACAGGATGATTTAATCAAACGGCCAGACCTTGATGCACAAGATGCTGTGAAATACAGCCTTGATTTGAGGTGATCATGCGCCCAACTAAAAATAGAAAGATATCTTACTATTACAAGGGGACAACTAGCAGTATTTCCTGTAGGAGGATCCAAGCTGCTAGTACTCAGCAAAGCAAAGTCAAGTTTCCCATCCTGCCTGGTTCTCTAGCATCCCACAATCACAAACGAATTCAGACTGATTAAACTAGAATTGGGAGATGGCGGGGCCCGAGATCAACATTTTTCAAGGCTCCTCGAATGATTCTAACAAGCAGCCAGGGTTGAGAACCTCTGCTTTTAGTGAAGACATCTGTTTTGGAGTAAGAGTGTGTCATCCCTTCCTCCTCCTAAACTTTACATACTGTTGAGCTTAGTTATCCGGATCTTTGAGCAGAGGTAGGAACTACCAGAACATTAGGAATTACAGATACCTGTTTCCTCCCGTTGAATCATTGTAATACTGTGAATCTTGAATGCAAACCCATGCTTTTTGGAGTGTTGAGAGAAAGTCTGGAGAGTGGCATATTGCCATTCTGCTGCATTTTTCTGTCTACCGCTACGTGTCACCAAAACTCCTATCCACGTAGCAAAGAGAAATAATCCCACTGCTCTCCTCCTGTCCACAATTTTCCTACAGTCTAGAATCCCTTTTCAGGCTAGCCTTTTTTTTTTTTTTCCAGAGTGGAAAACGTTTCTAATCGTGCTTTTATCAAGAGCCTTTTCTGATGTCTCAATTCAGCCTTACCTTTGTAGTGGTCATAATATTTCTGGCCACAATACTCAGGTATGCAAAAATGTAACAACCTATATTTTCCAAAACTGACTCAATTTGTATCTTGAGGCCCCATTCTACTTGGTGGCAGAACTGGAAACAAGTCAATTCCAGGTAAACTCAGTCCATTCAGGGTTTTTCTCCTCCCGCCTTTGCCCTGGGGAGTTGTGGGGAGATTGATAGAACATCTGGACATGGAGGGGGCTCATCTGGTCCTTGGATGTCATCTGTCCATGCTGGCATCCTCTGCCATGTCCTTTCCTAGGAATCGCCAATTGTCAGCATCGCTCCCTGCTGGCATCCGCAGAGGCAACTGAGTTCCCATCTGGCCTTTGGTATAAGGACGGTGCTGACATCTGCTCTTGGGCCCCCTCTTCCCAATACGAAGCATCTCCTAATCTGCCAGTCCTCCTTGAGATACTCCTGTACCTGTGTCTGACAAGCGTGGATGCACTTCTGGCCACGCCAGGCTCTGGGAGACTCAGGACTGACCTGCTGTGCTGAGATTTCTCCTCCCCAATTCGCACATTAGGGCAAAGGGCAAGACAATCTCAGGCCTTCGTCTTTCCTGGGAGCCCCACAAGAAGACAAGGCAGACTCTCCCGGCCCTTGAGCCTCTCATTCCCATCAGCCCAGAGAGGGGCCAGCCCAGGGCTGCCCCTTAGAGCCACACAGCAGCTTGTCCCCCCTTCTCCCTCATTCCCAGCCCACGGGACCTTCATCTATCAAAGTAAACAGGAAAAATGCTGGCTCAGTGTGTGGGGACGGGGTAGGGGCAAAAAACGTTATCTTTGAACGTGTATTAATTAATTTTAATTAAGTTTATTCATAACCAAAACCTATTTAAATACATTAATATTTGAAAAAACATTATTCTGCCACACCTCCTTGTCAACCCGGGAAGTCTGCCTCCATTTCACTCTTGATCATCATGAAAAATTGCATTAAAAGCTAGACACAATAAAACAGGAATCTTTTTCTAATAGTGAGAACATCAAAGCTCATTTTTTCTCTTATATCACCTTTTCTACATTTGTCAAATTTCTACTGTGAACTTTTTTGCTATTTATTTCTATAGCAAAAACATCTGGAAAATATCCAACTAAACCTCTGCTGGAAAGAAAAGGCATTAAAGATTGATGAATCTGATCACATAACAATGTAAAATTTAAATAAAGTGGAAAAAACTCCATAAACAAAATAAAAAGGCAAATGATAGACTATAAAAGAAAAAAACTGACACGTGACAGAAAAAGGATTCATGAAAAAAATTAATACACTAGGCGAACTATATAAACAGCTTATTAACCGAAAAATAAAAGCAAATGGCCAAAAACATACGAAGAAAGTCACTCAATTACAGATATGCACATCAAAACAAACCTGAGATATCGTTTTTAATTATCTGATTTGCAAAGTGAAAAAAATGTATAAAACTTAGTAATTGGTGTAGGAACAGATATTACATTGTTCTTGAGAATATAAATTTGAGTAACTATTTTTGGAGAAATTTGGCAAATTGATCAAAGTTTTAAATATATTTCTAGGAGCCCTTGCAAAAGTACACCAACTGAATAGGGACGTGAACAAGGATAATCATCACAAGAATGTCTGTGACAGCCGAAAAAAAGTGGAAACAACCTAAAGGACCATCAAAAGAAGATTGGTGAAATAAATTATAGTATAGCAATATAATCAAATACCATATAACC
The DNA here is from genome assembly GCF_020826845.1 of Diceros bicornis minor. Classification (NCBI taxonomy): domain Eukaryota; kingdom Metazoa; phylum Chordata; class Mammalia; order Perissodactyla; family Rhinocerotidae; genus Diceros; species Diceros bicornis. Next base: position 35,198,611 of record NC_080740.1, read on the forward strand.
GTTTAAAACAAACATGAAGTGATGTGTCATATTCTAATATGGAAAATTCTCCAAGATACATTATTAAGTGAAAAAGCAATGTGCAGGACAGGGCGAATAGTATAATGATCTTTTTCATGTAAATAAAAACTATATTATGTAAATATCAGTGCTTATGTACTCACAGACAATATTTTTGGAGAGTAAACAGAACCATTAATTTCTCTCCAGTTTAAATATTCTGACTAAGTCTATGTTTAATGTTAACCAAGATTATCTACCTATGAGCTTACAGATAATTCTGTTTTCATACAAAATTCTGTTAAAAAAATGAGCATTAGGTTAATAAAAAAGCAACAACATGTAGAATTTCATGAAGTCTATTCATTCCCCTGATTGTTGGTTCTTAAAGAATGTGATAAAAGTTATAGCCCTGAGCTGTCCAGTGGAGCAGCCACCAGCCACACGTGGCTATTGAGCACCTGAAATGTGTCTAGTCCCAATCATGATGTGCTGTACGTGTATCATACACATCAGATTTTGAAGACTTATTACAAAGAAAAGAATGTAAATGATCTCTTAGTAGTTTTTTATATTTATTATATGTTAAAATAATATTTGGATATATTGGATAAATGAAATTAAGTTCATCTATTTATTTTTTATTTTTTAAAATGTAATTACTGAAAAATTACAAAATTTTGAAAATTTTTAAATTACAAATGTCATTAGCATTATATTCATAATATTTCTATGGGACAGCACTATTATAGATTCTCTCTCCATATGCTGAAGATGTTTTCTGCAGTTTCAGGATATTCACAGTCCCTGAGTCCGCCAAGACCTCAGATTAGACACCCTGCTCCAGCTACAGATTAGGCAAAACCAGCAGAGAGCTGGGTATTTGGACTGGTCCAGACTGGGTCACCATGAAAATGTGTTTCCTGAGCTGCACTTTAGGGTGATGCTGTCATTCTTGGTTTGGGGTCACTGTTATCAACATTCCTTTGGAGCTTGTTGTTTTAACCGATGAATGGATATTTTGGTGACTTTCACCACAGAATCTTTATAGAAGAACTTTAGAAGGAAGATGATACCAGAGTCGTGCTTCCACTGACTAATTAGTTTGTTACTATAATAGCCAATATTTATTGAGCCTTTCTATATGCCAAGCACAGTTTCAAGTTCTTTACATCTTTAGTATTACTTTACTTGATCCTCACAACAACTTGGTGAGCTAGGTATCGCGATTATCCCCATTTTACAAATAAGGAAATTGAGAGTTGTTGCTCACAGTGACTAAGCCCATAAATAGTGGCTCTGACCCAAAAGCCCAAGTTCTAAATCTCTATGCTATCTTTTATGGACCCCGTGAATTGTAGCCCAACCAGGTTTTCCTTTTGGGAAGGGCTGCTAGGAAGCTTGGAGCACAAGAAGTGTGTAATGCAGTCTTGCAGAGTCCTCATTCCTCCCGTGTTGTATACCCCTACATTTGTTTAGTTTATTCTTTTTTTATCTCCTGATTAAATCCTCTTCCCATACTTTATATATCCAGGTAAGTTGCCACACAGCATTTCAGAAGAAGGCATTGTATGTATCTTCTCAGATTCTCATGGCCTCATGTGGCTCCCAGACGCTTGCTCTGCCTCCATCACCGCTGTGACACTGGCTTTGTGCAGGCCTGTGCAGACTTCAACCTGAGCCCATACCCCGTGTCTCTACCTCTTCCCATCATTTCTGAACTCAAATGAAGTGCCAAAGGGACCAATTAATACAACCAGGAATAACAGGGGAGTTAACTTTCTGTAAGGTGACCTTTAACCCATGGGCAACAGGAGACGGGAGGAAGATAGCAGATAAATATTTTCTCTGTACCTATGTCCAATGGACAAATCCAAGGCACACATTATCTGAACGGACTCTTCAGAAATATGCCATGTGGTCAAGCAATCCACAGTCTCTTTTCAAATCTTGCAAAGAAGTAGCCAGCTTGGTATTTGCTTGATATCCTTCCCCGTTTAATTCCCATTTCCTCCCTCTCACTGCCCTAGGATTACACCTCCCAATAAAGCATTATCTCTCTCTCTCTCTCTCTTTTTTTTTTTTAGTGGAGGAGTGGCAAATTCACTCTCTCTGCTTGAGCTGAGATATATATCTTTTCCTTTTTTCTGCCTTTAGACATAAGAGCTCCCAGTTCATGGTCCTTAAGATTTAGACCAGGACTAACACCATTGGCCCTCTGATTCTCGGGCCTTTGGACTCAAACTGGGACTTATACCGTCAGCTCCTTTGGTTCTCAGGCCTTTGGACTCAGACTGAATTACACCACCAGCTTTCCTGGTTCTCCAGCTTGCAAATGGCAGATAAAACATTACTTCTTAACCTTGCCTCAAGCTCTGTTTTCCAGAAAACCAAACTAAAGCTATAGGGTATAAATGAATTAATTAGTTTTTTAAATGAACTGACCAGGTTGTAGCGGAGCAGAATACAGATGTTTACTATTGGAGCAGGATAGCTGTGGAAATGCTATACCAGCCATACCAGAATTTTTGATAGTGGTTACCAATCTGGTCATTATAATTTTCAAATTTTTGTCATTGTTATCATTACCACAATCACCTTCCCCCTGGATAATATAATGGGTTACTGAAAGAATGGAAAACCACAGAGGGATATCTGTCACAGGGCTCCCCACTTCTGTCTGACTTCACTACAAATTCAGAGGTTCCCCCTCCCGCCTCAGGTTCAACAATTCAGTCATTCACTTAGAATGACTCACAGAACTCAGGAAAGTACTTTGCTTATGATTACTGGTTTATTAGAAAGGATACAACTCAGGAAGAGTCAAATGGAAGAAATGCATAGGGCAAGGTATGGGATGAAGGGTGTTTGAAGAGCTTCCATGCCATCTCCAGGCCCACCTCCCTGCACATCGATGCATTCATCAACCTGGAAGCTCTCCAAACCTCATTGTTCAAGAGTTTTTATGGAAGTTTCGTTACATAGGCACGATTGATTAAATCACTGGCCATTGGTGATTAAACTTAATCTCCAGCCCCCATCCCCTCCATGAAGGGAAGGCTGAAAATTCCAACCCTCTAATCATTTGCTTGGTCTTTCTGGTGACGAGCCCCTACCTTGAAGCTATCTAGAGACCCCAGCCTGAATCACCTCATTAGTGTAAATTCGGATATGGTTGAAAGAGGCTTGTTCTGAGTAACAAAAGACACTCCTATTACTCAGGAAGTTCTAAGGGTTTTAGGAGCTTTGTGCCAGGAACTGGGGCAAAGACCAAGTATATTTTTTTATTATACAACACTTGTGTATCCTTCCAGAGATATTTAGCGCATATACAAACAAATATATTTTTATGCCACTTTAAAAAATCCATATAATAATATATACATTATACTTCTTGCTTTTTTCACCTAGCAGTTTATCTTAGAAATCAACCCATTTCAGAACACAGAGCACATTATCATTCTTTTTTATTGACTACATTCCAATTACATGGAAGTATTACAATTTATATAACAAGCCCCAACGTATAGACGTTGAGGTTGTTTCCAATCTTTTGCTACCATGAACAACCGGAAGTTGCATTGCTGGATCACAATTTAGGTACATGTCAATGTTGATGGCAATGCCTAATGCGTTCCACAGTGTTGCACCAACTTACACTCCCTCCAAGAATATCTGAGAATGCCTACTTAACCCCATTCTGTTGCCATTATGATATGTATCAAATTTGTTAATCATTGTCAATCTGATAAGCAAAACATTGTTCTTCGCATAATTTTATGTTGCTTTTATTATAAATGATATTAAGCATATTTTCCAATTTTAAGAGCCATTTGTGTTACATTTTCTGTAGTCATTCTGTTGTATACCTTGTCCATTTTACCACTGGGTTTTTGGATTTATTGATTTGTAGGAGGTCTTTATATATTAAGAAAATTGCTCTTCAGGAAAAGCATGAAAGAGCCGCGGGAAGCAGGATAGGGAAGGGGAGAGAATGGAACAAAGGAGGGCTTAGGCTCCACATAAACCTCCCTGCAGAATTGTCTGTCCTTTAGTGAGACCAGGGGCCCCAGTATCAGCCAGCGGTCAGTTGTGAGGATAACTTCCAGGACAAGGTGGGTCGCTTCAGCTCGTGGCAATTCTCCGAGAAGGGGGCGGCTGTGAGCCACTGGTAGCCAACACTCACAGAGCTGGGAAAGGATGCTCTGACTTGGTCATGGGGATTGGGTGGCCCAATAAAATAATGTCCACTATAGGAGGTTAAAAACAAGTGTTTCATTTCAGACACGGTAAGTTTGAGACATATTGGAGATTTCAAGGGTCAAGTAAGTAGTCGGAAAGTCTATAACTCAGAGAAGAGGTCTGTACTAGACATATAAATTCGGTAGTAGTGAGCATTTAAATGGTCTTTTTTACATCATGTGGATACCTCTGCTGATATAAAAAAAGCTGTAGCATATACAGTAAAGCGAAAAAAGCAAGATGCAGAAGAATGTTTGATACTGCCTTTTGTGTAAGAAAGGGGAAAAATAAGAATACACACACACACACACACACCCTCACACATACACTCATACGCAGACATACATTTACAGGTACAAAGGGAAACACTGGAAGAACACACAGGAACTGGTAAAAGGGTTTACCTGAAGGGTAAAGGGGTAGGAGTGGAGGAGGACAGACGTAGACATGAGACTTCTTAAAGTATTTTTATATCAATTCAAATTTTTTAAGTTATTGCCTATTGTAAAAATAAATAATTTAATTTTTTTTAAAAGGAAAGAAAGCCATGTGGATAGTTGAGATCTTCTATGGAGAAAGAAAGAAAAAGAAAAGAGGGCCCAGATCCAAGGCCTAAAGAAGATCAACATTTAGAATTTCGGTAGTGGAGGAAGGACCAACAAAATGCAAGAAGCAAGTGAGGTAAGAGGTTAAAGCAGAAAACCAGGAATAAGTGGTGGTAGGATTCCATTCATGGAAACAGTGGTATGAATGAGCCATTGTTAAACCATTGGGAGCTTGATACTGGCCATGATGGGAGTATTTATTTACACTGTGAAAAAAGGAAAATGCTACAGTCAGGGCTTTTTCCCCTCTTTGGAGCCAGTTTACCCTCATACCACTGCATGCAGGTCAGGAGAAGGAAAGTTATGAGAAGGGGGGAGAGTATTCAACAGCAGGAAATGCTACCAAAAGGCCAAATGAGACAAAGACAGAAAAATCTCTATCATTTGTAGGGTTATCAACAGGGAGGTCATTGATGACTCAACAAGAGCAGTTTTAGTGGAGAGATGGGTGTGGAAGACTGACCTGGAGAGAAGAGTGCTAGGTGAAGAAGTAAAGACACTAAGTACAGGCAACCCTTCCAATACGTTTTGTGTGAAGGGAAGGAATGAAATCAGTAAGTTGCTGATATGGGATCAAGGAAGGAGAATGCATGTGTTTTAAATGAGTAATATTAAAACCGACACACACTGATAAGATTATCCGGGCAAGAGAGAATGTTGAAGAGAGAGGGAAAAGGCTAGAGCATTGTCCTTGAGATAGCATCCAGAGCACACATAGAGAGACTCTCATTTGATAGGAAGGACATTTCTTCCATTAGAGGAAGGAGTTATCAATCTCCAAGCAGCATCCGCGATGGGGCCATGCCAAGAATCTGCCACCTCACTGCCTGTGAAAGTTCATTACCAACACCTTGACATTGTTCTTAAGACAGAGTGCACACATATGACTTTCTCTGAGATGTGTAACCAAGTAGTAAATAAATTTCTAGGCATCCTCAATATCTCAAGGGAAGCTGGAGTGCATACCTAAAAACCTGGAACTCCAGCCAGAGAAAGAAGGGAACCTACTGAAGTGTGTAAATATTCTATGCAGATGAGTTTCCAGGAAAAGGTTAGAGGTAATTACACATCAGCATTTCACTGTCTGCCACTTCTAGATTATACGTGACTTCAAAAATGTGCTAATGTTTGATTAATGCTTTCTTGCTTTTAGTAGCTCAGCTAAAAGCATAGCTTCTAGGGAACAGGTGGTACATTAAATTGAAACATAAAAGAAAGAGACTAAAAGTGCTTGGGATGAGAGGGAGAAAGGCCTTTAGAAGATGGAAGTGATGATTACCTTAATTGTTTCAAAAGGGAAAGGACTGATCTTTCATTCAGAGGGAGGCGCTCCAGCCATGGTAGCAGTTTTCCACTGTCTTCTGACTATTTTGCAGCTATAGAGACCAGTGCCTTTGATGAATCACACTTGAATGGGGTCCTTGCTATGCTAACCGGGTGTTCATAGAGTTATGAAAAGAACAAGGCCTTTGGATAAAATGCCTAGCACTCTACCTGTGATAAACAATATCAATTATTTTATTTTTATTATTATTATTTAGTTATTTATTTCTGAAAGTTCTATTGTGCTGTTATTACCTAAATGTGTGAGCATGACATGTGGCTCCCATTCTTTCCCAGTCTGCTATCACAGGTGAATTGTCCAGTGGTTAGTAACTGTGACTATTATATGAAGGATGAATTCCTATTTATAACTCTGCTGGATTTTAAGATATCTCTCTTCAAATGAAGACCTCTGTCTATGAACATTGTATCCAGATCAATGTCCATTGTAACTGTGTCTGACTAATTGGCAGCTTCCTATATTTCAGTTGGTGTTTAAATGCATCTTAAGAGTTTCAAGTGAGTATATGGGACCCAGCCACCTTGTTCTCAGTAGCAATAAATTGTTAGGGAAGATTTCTCTCACTCTATTTGGGAGTGTGTCTTAGGACAAGCTATTTGGGAGCAAAATCTGAGATGGAGATTCTTGTGTAAGCAATTGTTGACAGAGTGAGAGAATATTCTCAGGAAATACCTGTAAGGGAGTGAGGGAAGCAGAATAGGGGCAGGGAAATCATTAGGAAATGATGCGGTTTCTGGAGAAGCCTAGCCTCAGTCTGATCTCACCAGGAACTCTGGAGTGTGAATTGTACCACAGTTTGTCCTGCCTCGAGGTGAGGGGGCGGGGCTTTTATACCACCCCCTGTCAGTCAGTCATGGTCACAGGCCACCCTCCCAGGGAGGGGAGCATAACCTCCCTGGCTTCTCTGAACAAGGGGGCTCCCATTGGCTAAGGACAGGTGCCCAAAGAAAGGGGCAGCTGTGAGCTGCAACTAGCAGCCAAAACCCACAGTGAATGGGGTGGGGTGGAGTTGGGGGGGAGCTCCAGCCTGGAAAAAAAGGATCTGGGTGGGACGCCAATAGCATCTGCCTGAGAGGACAAATGGCAATGGTGATTCCAATCCTAGACCATCATCCAGGAGCAGATCCAACAGGGGATGCAAGCTTCCTTAAGCCATGCCATTTGGATCACTGTGCCCAGTTCTTGAATGCTCAGTCATTGGATTTCTCAAGGCTGAAAATAGAGCTGCCAAGTAGTACCAACTTCTCAGAGAACTAGAATTACAGATATGTTCAGCCCACAAGCTTATTGTTCCTGTTCCCCTATTTAAGGGTTGTTAAATATTTTTTAGAGCCTCCAGGTACACAGCAAAGGCACAATTCTTCTTCTAGAAATGCTTACATTTGACAACATTTGATGCTATTAAGAATTGTCCATATACGATGATGAAAATGACATCATTGTGATATGAGTCTTGCCTTCTCTTTTGGAAGTTAAATCTCACAGGGCAAAGCCGTGGTTTGGGTGAGTAACATGAAAACAGGCACAGGGCAATTTGCAAGGTACATGATGTTATATTGTTAGGAGAAAAATAGGTACACTGTGTGCTGTGTGTTGTCAGTGACCAAAGGTTACTTCAGTAACCCATGAGGTTAGCAGATGAGCTTCAGATGAGCAAATAACACAAATCAATACCTGCTTCTGTAGCATATTAATCACAGCGAGACTTTTTGCAGATTTCAATGCTGTTATTCTGTCTGCTACTGAAAATGCTTTCTCAAGGCACAGATTTCACAACCTGAAAGGGTGATTATAATAGTGCTCCATTGTAATGTTTCTGGTCCACGATCAGTGCTCCTGGCCAGATAGCACTAGCAGAATGGAATTGCAGAACACGAGTTCAGGAGCCTTGGCCACCTGCATGGTTGCTGAGTGGTGGAATTTCCTGGCGGGAGGCAGTATATTGAAGCAGGAACCTGGGGCAAGAGTGCTGAGGAGAATTCAGGGTTGAGGAGAGAGACTGTTTTGTCTGGCAACTACCAAAAAGATTCTCTCCACGAGACAGGAATCGAGACGGTCCCAAAGAGAACAAACAAGGAGAAATGTGGTTGGGTGCCTGAAGAAATGGTGGAAGTCATGCCATGAGAGCATTTGGAAGGCAATAACTGTGTCACTTATTTCCCTTGAAACTCCCAAACACCCACTTCTGCATATGGAGGGAATGTAGCTGACCAAGCTGGAAGCTCTTTGGCATATTTGATTTTTCCATTGTCTTCCAGAGCGCCTGATATTTAGTAAGAGCTTACTAAGTACATGTTTAATTAATTAATACTGTGTTGTCATTGATGTCCTACAGGCCAATTAGCTTTAACTCATTCAAATTTAAACAGGTGGTATTTACTGGACACCTGTGTGAAAGGATAGCTTTTTGAGAAATGCTGTGTTTATAAATCACCTCGAGAAGCCTTTAAATTTCTCAATTCCCATGCCTTTAGTTAAATGATTCAGTGAGAAAAATCTTGTTTCCTGGTTTCTTTACAGGCCCAAATTTCTCAGAACAGTTTTTTGTAGGTAAATGTAGCAGCTCTCTGGGTGCTAACCTACTGATCTTTCCATATCACTGAAAATAGCATGGTGATAAATGCTGTAGTCCAGTAGTAAGCCTAAGACTCTCCTGCGGATCTTGTAAAAATGCAGATTTCTAAAAACACCCTAGGTATTATCAGTTATTAAGTCTAGGATAGAGCTCAAAAATCTCATTCATAACAAGGCCCAAATAGTTCAGATGCAGATGTGTCTCAGTAAGCTATTGCCACAATAATATTGTGTCACAAACCACCCGACAGACAGCAATAAGCATCTACTTCTCACTCACTCACACATCTGCAGGTAAACTGAAGTACAGCCTACCTAGGCTGGACTAGGTTCCAAGCTGTTGGTTGGATCCAGGTCTGCTCCACGTGTCTCTCATCCTCCTTGAACCAGCATCTACCTGAGGCAGGTTCTTCTCATGGAGAAAAGCAGGAGTGTGAGATGGCAAGCCCTGTCACTCAAGCACATGCCAAGCCTCCACTCACATCTTGTCTACTAACCTCCCACTGGCCAAAGGAAGTAGCATGACCAAGGCAAAAGTCAAGGGAGGGAAAATATACTGTTTTTGTAGAACCCTGGTGAGGGGAGTAAATATTTGCTGAACAATAATTCAATCCACCACAAGGTAGTACAAAAACTTTGTACTTTGAAAAGCACTAAAGTCTCTTGAACCATCCAGGGAAGGTGAAGGCAAGGTCAATTTTTTGTTTAGTTAGTTATTCAACAAACACTTATTAGTGACTACCAAAGGCCAGACAGACAGGTAATTAGTTATTGTTTGTCTGTGAAGAGTCCAGTCCAGAGGCAGATAAGTACATAGATAATTACAAGGCAATGTGCCAGCTACTATATTGCAGAGGTAACAGAAGAGTTATTTTAAAAAATCTAAAACAGACCTGAAAAGCAAAATGTAAAGCTCTCTATGAGCTAGCAATTATAAAAAATCCTTAATATAGGAGAGACACATGGAATCAGATTGTAAGATGAGATCAAATCCCAGAGTACTTGCTGGAGAAGACTGCTGCAAACAATGGACACGGCTTCTGGAATGTTCCAGGCTCACAGGGCGTAGACATGAGGGCAAAAGGAGACCTGGAATACCAGCAGCATAGCAGACAGCAAGAGCTTCAGAAATGACTTTCATTTCTGTGTGGCCCAGATCAGGGCACACATCCACCCCTGAATCATTCCTGTGACACTAATTGGCCCAATGTGGATCATAGTCCTGCTCCTGGAGGGAGTAAGGTGATCAGCCACATGAACAAACAGTGTGGTTTCCCAAAGAAAAATCAGGGTACTGACAGAAGAAATTTGTCCTCCATGCTCGAATGCTATATGGCAGAAATAAAGCGATTTATTTATGCTGACATGGAAATACCTTTAAGACGTGTTGTTGGGTAAAAAAAAGAAAGTTGCAGCATGTTTTGTATAAATATTTTGAATAAATTGCATATTTCTGTATGTACATTTGTATATCTAAAAATGCATAGAAATGTTATAGGATACACACTAAAGTCTGAAAAATAGTCAGTGGTTAACTTGGGGAGGGGACTGGGATTTGCGAGTGAGGTGTAATAGAAAGAGACTTAGAGTTTTTCTATATTATTTGAGGCCGTTTTCCTTTCTCCCCTCTCTAGAAATCCCAAGAGAATAGGGACTTTGCCTGTCTTGCTCACTACTGTATTTCTAGAGCTTTGAAGAATGGCTGGCACATTTTTAATAAGTGCTTACTAAATGTTTATCGTATGAATGAATGAAGAGCACACACATAGGGATGGAGGTGGGAAGGCCATGGACCAATTAGAAAACTTCAAATAGTTTAGCATGACCAGAGGGCTTGGTATAAAAGAAGCAGTGGCAGAAGATGAATCTGAAAAGTAGGCAGGAGTCCATTCATACACAATGACAGGGAATTGCGTTATTCACTGGGTAACAGAGACGTCAGACAGGTAAGAGACATGATCAAGTTTGCATTTTAGAAAGGTTACTTGTGCAGCCATTCGAAGGAAGGAATGGAGGAAAGCAAGATGGAGAACTACATACCAGTCAAAAACCTATTGTCAGAGCCCACTTGAGAAATGATGAATCCTGAAATAAGGGAGGAGCAGTGGGGATAAGGAGCAGAGGATGGTTTTGAGAGATATGCAGGCCTCCTTGACCTATGGAACGTTAGGAGGGGTGGAGTGTGGGAGAGGGAGGGGTCTAAGATGACTCCCGGGTGTTTGATAGGCAACTGTGAGAATGATGGTGCCATTCACCAAGAGAGGGGAAATGGGAAAAGAAGTTTCTGGGCGAAGGTTATGAGCTCATCTTCAGACATGTTGATTTCGAGGCTGCTGTGTAGCATCCAGGTAAAGACGTTCAACAGAAAACCTTAGGTCTGTACTGAGGTCTCAGTTTTCTTCTGCCTAGGGAGAGATTTTGATATTTCGTTAAACATTTTTTAAAAAGACCAATCCTCAGACAACAGAGTGCTTAGTGCTTACTAACTTAACGAAGGAGGGCAGCCCAGCAGAGACCGTTTTGTCCTGGGGCCCAGGATTTCAACTCACCCAGCTCTCTCTAATAAATGTTACCCTCTTGCTTCAGTAGCCAGAAGATCATTCACGTAATTTATTGTAAGGAAAGAGACTGAAAAATGTACCCCTAGAGAGTTAAAAACCGAAAAGACACAGTATTTAGTGACACAGGTTGCCTTCAATTTAAAGGGATTCTCTGGCAAAGGATTGTGGGAGAGAGACAGAGAAACTCACAACCCCTTCAGCTGTGGTCCCATTGGGCTGGAACCTCATCTCTCAGCTCTGAACCCCAGAGCACCCGTTTCTTTCACTTGCTTGTACAACAATCTCTTTCATCTGTTTCAAGGTTCAGAGTTTGCAGTAGTGACAAACAGTAAGAATTGGGACTAATGGCCATAAACCTTGATGGCAATGGCGTTCTGATTCCCCTGGGAACCAAGTTCTGCACCTGGCACTTCAGCGCAGGGAGCAGAGGAGCACAAAAGAGGCTTTCGCCCCGGATTCTTTTTCCCCACTCTAAAAAGATGAAGCCTGGGATGAGGGGAACTTGCCTCTCCCACAACAAAAGCTGAAAACTTAAACCCACCTTGTGCCTAACCACCAGCTTTTCTGGAAAACCTTCCCCTCTTTGTCTCTTTGTATTTCACAGCTATTGGAACTGGACTGTTCAAAGAAGAACCTGACCTTGTTGTCAGATGCAAAACAGAAAATGCTGACCCTGAACTCTTTTATTTGCTCCTGCTGCTAACCTAGCAGTACTGCAGAATCTCAGACACTTCAGCAGCTGTAATGAGGCTGGGGGTATCGAATAATGAATGCATAAAGCTCCTTGACAGGAGCCTTCTCTTCCCTCTGAAGAGAGGGAGGCCATTAGCAAGGAGCAAGCACGAAGACAAATGAGAGGTAGGCACGCTGAGGACAAAGGCCAGTTTCAGCCAATGCTGTTTGACCTGCTGGTACCGCTTCTACTCAGAATGGTTTTTTTGCTTTGTTGTATTGTCAGGGTCCTGCCATTAATTTTGTCAGGGGAAGAAAGTGAGCCCATAAGGACAGAGACAGTGTCTCATTGGTGCCTCTCTAGATTTAGAGAGGCAGAGATAATGGGGGAGGGCATCTTTTGCAAATTTGAAAGGTAATAGCTTTTATTTTCAATTTGCAGAAGAGAAACATGGGTTTGGAGATGTTAAACTGATTCAAAACACAAAGCTGATCAATAGCAGTGTCTCATTTGGGCACCTTTGCAGATAGGCAACAGAATACAAGTCTGACATATTTAACCAAAAAGATTAGTTATTGGAGGGATATTGGATATAGAGAAGGTGGGAATCTAGAAACCAAAATCAGAAAAAGGACAGGAGTCAGGACAGACACAAAGAAAGCAGGGATTCCTCACCATCTCAACTAGGAGTCAATTCACCCCAACATTTTTTTCCTATCCTTGCCATCACTCTGCTCAAGATGGTCAGAGTCCTAGGAGAAAGTATTGGATTGGCCAAGCTCAATTCCACATACCCACCGCCTGGAGAGGGGTGGGCAAGACACCATCTCCAAAAGAGTCTCATCAAGTTTACATACAGTGGGGAAAGGTTATTCCTCCTAAGGAAAATAAGGCACTGTTAGAAAGAGGAAATGGGTGCTGAGTGGCTACAAAATTCAAATGTCCACCCCAGAGAACAGGGTTCAAGCTCAAGAACATTTGACACCAAAGTTTGTACTCTTTCTTTCACTAGGCCAGCATGGTATACACAGTGGTTCTCAAGCAGCGGTAATTCTGTCTTCCTACCCCCTGAGACATTTGGCAATGTCTGAAGACATTTTTGGTTACAACTGGGAAGAGGTGCTATTGGCATCTAGTGGCCAGTGGCCAGAGATGCTGCTGAAAATCCTGCGGTACGCAGGACAGCCCTCCACAAAAAGAATTTTCCAGCCCCACATGTCAATGGTGCCAAGTTTGAGAAATTCTGGTACAAGCAAAGACAGGGAGTTGAGATAATACACTGCAGGTTTAAGAAAATTCAATAATTCAATTTGGTGGAAGTATGGATTACATATAGAAAAGTAGAAGGGGAAGAAAACCTTAAAAAAATAGTTTCAGACTAGATTTTGTATATCTTGAATGGCAGGCTAAGTTGTATAGACTGTATTTAATAAGATTGGGTGCTTCTTAGCCCCAAATTATAACTTAATTGCCTGGGCCTGGCAGATCTTCCTACTTATTCTGAAGTTTATCTCTAGAAGACCTTTGGAGCACGTGATCAAATGACATTAGACTGTCAGTGACAGGGTCCCATCAGTGTCCCCCCTCCTGGGCAAACTCTCAGGGTCTTCCCAAGAGTTTTGCTTCTCTATGCTTCTCCCATCTCTCAGGTACATGATATTGGAAAAGTCATTGCTTCTTAGAGTGGGTGCTCATGCTAAAGAGATTAACACTATCATCAACATTCTTTCAAGTAATATAGCTACTGAATGATCTTTATTCTTTTCAGAATAACATATTTTAAAAATTAACGTATTTAACTGATTCACATTTTTTCCACACCTCTGAAATCAAGATGTACTTGCAATCAATAGTATGTCTTAGTTTAATTGGTAGCACTTTTTTCTTTCTTACGAATATATAAAATAACGGCATTTACAATCAATGGCACTTTAAGTTCAATGAAATAAGATATATTTATTTTCCTCTCGTTTGTCATTGGTGGAATTTTATTCACACTCATTTAAAAGAACTGGCTGTTGGCATTGTTTGTGGGTATTAGTGTCGAACTCTGGCAGCATGTTAAGAACCATAGAGAATATCATGATGGAACTGGCCCCTCTCTGTCATCATTATTTTATAATTAGAAATACAGCTCTTATGTTGAACAGAAGAGGTTTTGTAACCATGCAACCATCTCCCCGCCGGGAACATCCAGGGCCTTCCCCCAGTGAAATGTTTCGTCTATGTTTCAAAGCTTTTAAAGAGTATGTGAAAGAAACATTCATTCAGGTTGAATTGTCTTGGCATGTGCTTTTGGGCTGTTCTTATTTTATACAGACTTCCTTGGTCCATCATTAGATAATTTTATTTGTACAAAGGAAATGGAGTAAAATTTCCTTCTACATCCCTTCTCTATTTCTCATCTTTATCCTCTAACAGGACTTCCTCTGTTCCTTTTTCATCACCATACATCGGTAAGATTAATATGCAATGAAATCCCCCCTCTTGCAATGCTATCAGCCTAAGAAACAAAGGCGCTAAGTAAGACGAAAAAAGAACAGAAGATGAATAGTGGTGAAGCTTAAGCAAGTGTGAATTTCCAGGAACTATTTATGAGCTGATTTAAATATTAATGAGCTGGTAGTCTGACAGCAGCAAGAAGACCAAAATACAGGAGCACAAAGTCTCAGCTGGGCTGTGGGTTGTCTTATATCTACACAAGCTGTACAGTGGAGCAGCCACATTTCAAGCCTCCTGCTAAACAGACATTTCAAAGTGCTGTTAACTGAGAAATTGCCATTTTCCCACTGATTTCAATTTTTATTTCTACCATAGTACTTACCAATCCATTTGAATCTCATGTTGAAAAAAGTACCTAGGGCCTGACTGTAAAAACCACTTCACCCGAACCTTTTATCTAAATGACTACTGTATTAGGAAAGACTCTTTCAATTTCCTTTTTCTGTCTCCTTTAAGAATCCAACAAACAGCTTCTCCTCGCAAGTTCCTATGCAGCGGCATGAATGGCGTCTCTAGAGTATAGCAAGAGGTAATATATCTGAACATGTCTCCTGTCCCAGCCTGACTGCAGAAAATACTTCAGTTGCCTATGGGTTAGAAAAGATAAAAACACTTGCTATTCCAATAAAACTAATTTAACTTCCAAAGAGCTTTTTACATAGATTGCCTTGGGCCTGACAATCCGCTGACTTGATCCAAAATAAACAACTGGCTTTTGCATTTCTAAATCATATGTCAAAGTTCCACACACAGAGTTGCTGTTAGGGCTTATTCAGCAGGGATTTGTTTTGTTTTGTTTTGTTTTGTTTGGCATTTTTCCTAACATGAAGATGCTAAGAAAGGCAGGGAGAAAAATAGGAGGAGCAGCCAGAGATTCCCTGGAAAACTAGCCATCTTTAGAACTGGGGAGCTGTATATCCCAAGAGAGCAGAGAGTCTGGTCACATCATCTAGAAACCTTGCACATTGTGTTGCCCCCGGGATTGAGGGCTAGCAGGCCTGGGACTAGACATAGGCGAGTGAGACACTCACTTCGGGTGCAAAATATAAGTCGGCACCAAAAACCTCAGTAATCAAGATAAATTCTATCTTTAGGCAATATTTTTTAAAATCAAAATTAATGCAAAAAACCTATAATGAATAAAATGGCACAATTTTAAATAAAAACAGGATCCAATGATGCCATGCCAAACCATATTGGAGCCTGAGGCAAAAGGAAAAATGTGCACCCCTGTATACATGTTTTTATGTTTTTTAATGTTTTTTTTTCCCTAGAAATAGATTTTGAATGTATTACTGATAAGTTTGCTTCCATTAAATCGAGGAAAGTAAAATTATAAAAAATTGTGTTTGGGATATAAGTCAAATGTTTAAACTTAAATAAAGGTTGTGAATTTTCACACACACCTACTTTTCCATGTTTCAGTATTTTTTTCAACTACATAAACATTCTGGTCAGATCTCTGCAGTGGTAGCATTGCGCAGAGCTAGCCCAGAAGACGTGTTAGAGGCATTAAAGACATCAATGTGCAAGGCTGAGAAACCAAGCTGAAGGCAATGTTAAGACCTCTCTTCAAGGGTGTTCTGTTATTCTGTGACTATATTTCATTTTATGTGCAACATTTGTGGACCATGGTATAAGGATGCTACAGTTAACAGACAACCCATTGTTTATTACTTAACAATGAAGAAAATTTACTTTCATATCACAAGAAGTCCAGAGGAAGAGTGTCTACAAAGTGGTTAATTCAACATCTCAGTGATACCAACCAGGATGCAGGTTCTTTTCATCCTGCATCCTGCATTCTTTTCATCCTCCGCCAAACTCAGCAGTTGGCTCATCTTCTGCTGGCTCCTCCAACAGTAGAAAGTGGCTGCCTGGGTTCCTGGATTCCCATGCAAACCTGACAGTGCCTCGCAAAAAGGAACAAGAGGGAATTTTTTCCCTTTTGGTCTCATTTTAAGAGTGAGGAAAACTTTCTTAGAAGACTTCCTGCAGACATTTCCTATGTCTCCTTTGCCAGAACGAGATCACATGTCACCATTGAAACCAGTTCCTGAGAAGGGGAATGGGATGACAATGATAGGCTTAGATTAACTAAGATTTACCCTAAGTCACATCATGGAAGGATAGTTACCCAAGCAAACTTAGGGCTTTGTAGCAAGGAAGATGGAGAGAATAGCTGTCAGCCAGCAGTGTGTGCCACAAATTCCAGTTGCGGGTGGTCAGGCACTGGGAAGAAAATTTATCACTAATCTTTGGATCAGGCTTATCATTCGTCAGTACAGGAAATGGCCATGACATCATGTAAAACTGCAAAATCTTCAATGAAACAATATAGCTAGGTCCATACCTCCCAGCTGGCAGCAGAAGAAAGTCCAAGTAAATCGTAGAATTAAGTGTGAAAACTTTACTGCTACTAAATGAACACATTGGAGAACTCGATTATAATCTTGGAGTCAGAGAAGCCTGTCTAATTATGACTCAAAATCAAGAAGCCATAAGGGAAAAAAATTTCAGCATGGAATGAAAATACAAGAAGCAAAGCCAAAAGGTAATTGATTAACTGGGGGTGGGGGCGGGGGAGCCGGTGGGGGGGTGTCTGTAACTCATATCATAGACAATAAGCTAATCTCCCTATTGTATAAGAGCTCCTAGAAATCAATAGGAAAAAAAGCCATCAACATATCGAATAACATAGAATGATAGGCAAAGGATATAAACATCCAATTCACAAGAAAAAAAAAGTCCACAAATGTCCCTTAAACATATGAAAAGTTGTTGAATTGCACCTATTCATATTAAGAAAAATGAAAATTAAAATTATCCTGAGATGCCACTTTTCAGCTGTCTGAATAGCAAAAATTTGATAACACACTCTTTGCAAGGCTGTAGGGAAAGTCACTCTCATAAAGAGCCAGAGAGAGTATAAATTGGTATAACTCCTATGGAGGGCAACTAGGCAGTATATGCCATACCCTTCAATCTAACAATTCTGTTTCTGAGAGTACATCTACGGAGTTTACATTCTACAGATGTACTTGATTACTTGCAAAAAGATTTTTCATGGCTAATATTTAACTGGAACATACACATAAGACCTAACTGATAAGTTCATGGCCAGTATCTATCCTAAAAGGTTGATGTCCATGATGTACTCGAATTTGAAATTTTTAAATATTATCCCTTTAGGCATGTAGAAGTCTATTTTTTGTAGAAAATTATTGGAGACAATCCAAACAATCAACAAAAGTGGACTAATTAGATAAATTATGGTGATCTATACAGGGAAATAATATGCAGCTGCACAAAAGAATGAGTACATATCTGTACATAGTGATACAGAAAGGTCTCCAAAACCTAAGATTAAGTTAAAAAAAAAAAAGGCAAGGTGCTGATCAGTACATATAATACTCCAACTTTTGTATAAAAACAGAGGAAAAATAAGTATAATTAATTTATCAAAAATAAGCATAATTACATTTGCTTATAAAAGCATAAGGAAACACAAGAAAATAATAACAATGGTTACCTGTATTAGGGGAATGGCAACTAGGAGGATGAAAGACAAGGTTAAGAGGAAAATTTTTCACTATTTATCATTAATTTTTCTTTTGATTTTGAACTATGTTAATGTATTTCTTCAAAAATTTAAATAAAATTTATTAAAAATCTTCAATTATTTACTGTTGTGTACATTTAGGTTCCAAATCTTTAACTTGACATTTAGCACAAATCACAGTTGAGCTCAAATCAACCTTTCCATGGTTGATTCCTTCTAATTTCTCCCCACCCCTCCCCAGACCCCTGAGACACACATACACACACTGTCATCCCTGGGACCTCTCCCTAAAGATAATCACTGTTAACAGATTTCACTTCAGAAAAAAATATAATATACATATGCCTATATTTATATTATATGAATATCATTTTAAAAATTTTGCACATGGGGGCCAGCCCGGTGGCACAGTGTTTAAGTGTGGGCGCTCCACTGCCGTGGCCCAGGGTTCACGGGTTTGGATCCTGGGCACGCACTGACGCACTGCTTGTCAAGCCATGCTGGGGCGGCATCCCATATAAAGTAGAGGAAGATGGGCATGGATGTTAGCCCAGGGCCTCTCTTCCTCAGCAAAAAGAGGAGGATTGGCATCAGATGTTAGCTCAGGGCTAATCTTCCTCAAAAAAAAAAAAAAATTGCACATGATCTTGTTTTTATTTATCACATATTTTTAAGAATTTTCTGTACTATGAATTTTTTCCATTTATTTATGTCTTGTAATTTTTATATATCAATACATACGGCTTTTTTAATGGTTAGATAATATTCCATCACATGGATACATCATAATTTAACTAGTTATTTCACTTGCTGGACATTTAGATTGTTTCTGTTACAGTTGTTGGTACAAGCAATGCTGTAAGAAATATCTTGGCATACTTTTGCCATGACAGTAAAGTGTAATTGTTAGGCAAATATTATGTGCATTTAAAAATTTGATTGATAGTGTCAAATTGCCTTCATAAAGGTTATATCATGTTATGATTTCAACAAGTATATGAAACTACTTCTTTTTTCCTCACTCTCTTACCACTACTGATTTTGAAACTTTTGAAAGTTGCCTGATAGGCAAAAAGTATTCTTTTAATGCTTAATCTGCATTCTCTTAATTATGAGAATGAGTATATTTTTATACATATATAGCAATTTGTATTTCTTTTTCTATGAACTATTTTAGTTTTGTAAAATCAAATGAAGCCATCTTTTCTATTATGACTCCAGGATTTAGAGTTGTGTTTAGAAAGGCTTCTCCATTTCCTCATGACACAGGCACACACAAATTGTCCTATGTTTTCTTCTAGTATCTCATATATCTTTAAATCTTTAATCCATCCAGATTTGAAGGGTAGAGGAAGGGGGGTGGTATATCCTGAGAGGTAACATTGTAAGTTAATTTTTTTCCAGATGTCCCAATACAACTTTCTGAACAATCTATACGTTCTTCACTGATTTGAATTACTTCATTGATATAAATTTATTATATACGAAATTCTCATAGGCAACAGGTCTTGTCTATCCTGTTCTATTCATCTGAATAGCTCTTCTCACCTAATACCACAACATTTAAGTTACTATAGTTTTATAGCATGTTTTTCATCTGATAAGGCTGGTTTCCACCTCATAAATCTTTTTTTTTCCTTTCAAAACAGTCTCAGCTAATCAGCACATTTAATCTTCCAGATGAATTTACAGGTTAATTTGAGGGAAATAGTATTTTTATAATATTGAGTTTTTTTGCCTCTACGTCCAGTGCACAAAATGTCACATGAAATCACTAGCTAATTACTTAGTGAATCTGAGACCAGAGCCTTGTGGACATTTCTGACTGGATTAGTTATGTGAGTCAATTTGAATCTTCGCAATTCTCCCCTTTCTTGTGTGGACACGTGAGAATTAAATGGGTATCTGGAAAACCAGGCCCAGAGCAAAAAGTAAACAGTCCTTGCATATCCTTCAGGAATTGTTTTTTTTTTTTTTTTTTTTTTTTGGGAGGAAGATCAGCCCTGAGCTAACATCTGCCAATCCTCCTCTTTTTTAGCTGAGGAAGACTGGCCCTGGGCTAACATCCGTGCCCATCTTCCTCCACTGCATATGGGACGCCGCCACAGCACGGCTTGCCAAGAAGTGCGTCGGTGCGTGCGGGGGATCCGAACCGGCGAACCCCGGGCCGCCGCAACAGAGCGCGCACACTCAACCGCTTGAGCCACCGGGCCGGCCCCTCCTTCAGGAATTTTTTAATAGAAAAATTAATCATTCACATCCTGTCCACAGTGAGAGTGGAGCTCCAGCCACAATCAATGCCCCTGCTCATGTGTGCTGGAGGCTGTCTGCGTCTCGGGTATAGAATTCCTGGCTCATGGCCATAACCAATACAGGAATAAATGCCATTTAATTCCACTCAGCTGTTCCTGGGGCCTTCCATGGGTGGGTCTGCTGAGGGGTGTTTCATTCGATTCACAAGAAAAAATGTGCCCCTGAATTTCTTGGAACAGAGCCAGGTTTGCTAGGACTTGCGGAACAAACCACTGTGGGGGAGAAGCCATGAAGACTCTTCACATCATAGGTCAACCAGCCCACGGTGTTCTGCTAGGGGCTCTGTCAGTTTGCTGTGCTCTGAACATACACTTCATTTCATAGTGAAAAACCAGTGCTTTGTGTTCAGTGTAAGATCTTTCTAACAAATGAGGTTAGGAAGTTCATCTTTACCTATTTAAATAAATGAGGCAGTGGAAATGATTAAATAGAAATTATAGTTTACATAGTATTAAAGGTGACATCAATCTGTATAAATTAGTGTAATGAAAGAGAATGTAATGTTCTTAATCCAAAAATATAAACCTTCTTTTGCTGGACAGTAGGCTACCAAAAAAACAATTTCAGGTTCTGCAAAGAGTAGTCATTTCCCATTTCATATCACACAATTCCAGTGTTATAATTCAAAATTATCCTTCTTTCCTTGAAAAACAAATAGATACAAGGGACTCTGTGTGGTTTGCTCTTTTGTTGTTGTTTTGTTTTGATACTTCCCAAGGCTATGTTAGAGAGTTTAGAAATTGTGCACCATGTTCAAGGTTATACCAAGAGAAAGGCTAGTGTGGCCAAGGCCATGTGGCATAGTAGGATTGGGAGGTTTGTCAAAACTGAAATATGGCTGCGGCCAGCCCAGTGGCACAAGCGGTTAAGTGAGCGTGCTCTGCTGCGGTGGCCTGAGGTTCGCTGGTTTGGATCCCGGGCGCACACCCATGCACCGCTTGTCAAGCCATGCTGTGGCCACGTCCCATATAAAGTAGAGGAAGATGGGCATGGATGATAGCCCAGGGCCAGTCTTCCCCAGCAAAAAGGAGGAGGATTGGCAGAAGTTAGCTCAGGGCCGATCTTCCTCACCAAAAAAAAAAAAAAAAAAAAAAACTGAAATATGGCTAAATGGCTTGGGGCAACCCCAAACCAAAGGCTCATGCATTTTTACCTCTGGTAGGCGGAAGCTATATGGAGACTAGAAGGAAAGAGAGTCTTTATTGAGAACCCACTTGATACAGGTGGCATATTTGATCATAGTTAATCCCCACCATACCCTGTTTTGAGAGCTGTCTCGCTCTCAAAACTAAAAAAATTAAATAGCTAATTTAAATTAGCTATATGCATTTTAACTCATTCATCAAACTCTTAACAGTTCCAATATGGGAAGTCTGTGGGCTGGCCAACTCACATTTTAGGAAAGAAAACACATTTACTGAACACCTACTATGTTTCAGACCTGTGTTAAGACTGCTGTTGACAATTTCTAGCCCACCATGTTATCTTTCAGTATTCCAAATCCATATTAATTTACTTAATAAATTTTTTAAAATATTCAGTTAAAAATTGTATTGCATACTCTATAACACTTAGAGAAAGGGAAGTCAGGAATTTCTCCAAAGGAAAAGTTTTCAATACAGAGAAGAATTTCTTCTGAGATCCAGATACCCCAACTGAAAGGATTTTGGAACGTTCTCAAGTCCTACAGTGCAGCACATCCTAGGAAGGGACCTTCCTTCCAAAGTACATATTTTGAATAGTAAATAACAAGGTGCTGGAGAGAGGCTGGCTCGGATTGGTTGACTGTTGATCAGCATCCATTCAATTTCATTCTCTGTGCTTTCCTACAGCAGAGGCCAGAAAAGTGAAATCTACATTTTCCAGGCTCTCTTGATTCCAAGGTTCTGGATGCCACTGGGCTCTGATCATTGGATGCACTTACATTTGATCTGGAGTATGGGAGTGAAGCCAAGAACATCTTCCTGTGACTGTTTCTACTGGCAAACAAGGTCTCAGAGCAGGTGGTGGCTGGAGTCAGACATCCAATTTCTAGTCTCCAGCTTTAAGGAGGTGGAAAGCCACTGTGGCAGTGGCTTTCTGGTCCCTAGATCCTTGCTACAGCTGTGTGTTCTTCAACTCAATATTGCCAGTGGGCACAGCTGATCCCAGCTCTTCCAGTCCTTTCAACGGTTTTGTTTATTTTTTTACTTTTTTGGTTTTTTGTTTTTTTGGGTTTTTTGGTGAGGAAGATTGGCCCTGAGCTAACATCTGCTGCCAAGCCTCCTCTTTTTGCTGAGGATGACTGGGCCTGAGCTAAGATCTGTGCTCATCTTCCTCTATTTTGTATGTGGGACGCCACCACAGCACGGCTTAATGAGCAGTGCATAGGTCCGTGCCCAGGATCCAAACCCCCAAACCCCAGGCCACCAAAGCAGAGCACATGAACTTAACCACTAGGCCACTGGGCTGGCCCCCACTTCCAGTGGTTTTAGAATACGAATGGTGAATATGTTACCTTACGTGGCAAAACGGGTTTTGCAGGTATAATTAAGTTAAGGGTATGGAGATGGGGAGATTATCCTGAATTATCCAGGTAGGTCCAATGTAATCACAAGAGTCTTGATAAGAGAGAGGCAGGAGAGGAGGCCAAAGGAGGAAAAGGAGTCATGACAACCAAATCAGAGGTCAGAGAGAGAGAGATTTGAAGATGCCATGCTGCTGGCTTTAAAGATGGAGGATGGAGCCATGAGCCAAGGAATGTAGGTGGGCTCTGGAGGCTGGAGAAACAAGGAAACAGATTCTCCCCTAGACCCTCCAAAAGGGATGCAGCCTGGCTGACCCATTTTTGACTTCTGACCTCTAGAACTGTAAGAGAATAGTAAATTGTGTTGTTTTAAGCCGTTAAGTTCGTTGTAATTTGTTACAGCAGCAATAGGAAACTAATATAAACATTTAATAAATATTTATTGAGACTCAACCATGTGGTGCTGGGATATACAGTTGTAACAAAACTACATGCTGGTGCTCATATTCCAGCTTGCACTCTTGCCTGCAGTTAAACGGAAGCAGGACCTGAGCCCAGGCCTGTCTGTCCTCTGAGCCAGTGCTCTTAACACTATACTCCACTACCCAACCATGCCAAGCTCAAGGCAGATGCCCAGGCCTGTGCTCTTTTTTATTCTAATAAAGGGATCTAAGAAGATTTATTCCTAACTGGATAATGATAAATTAACCCAAAGCATCTTTTCTCATTTGTAGAGACCTAGAAGATTCTCTTCCTCCTGAAGCCCATTGTGGTATTTTCTGCAAAGAAGCCCCCCCCCCCCAGTACATTTCTAGAACTTTGGTTCTTGAGTCTTTTCCTGCATATGGAGTGGTTGTTAAAAGCTCCAGCTTCTAGAGTTCCAATTCCATACGTCTGAGTGGGGCCTGAGGGTGTGCACTGTCACACCCCGGGTGATTCTGAGATGGGCACACCAGGCACCTCACTTGAGAAATACTCTTTTATATAAAATTATAGAAGAGCCTTGCTTTCTGAGTCCTCAGAGACAGCTCTTCCAACATTCCAATTGCCTTAGTTCTTGTAGCAGGCTTAGAAGCAGACATTCTTTTCCTGACTACACATGTTTTGCAATGGTATTAGAAAATAACTGAATCCCACAATGACTAATAATAGGGGTTGTATTGTTTTGTATTTTCTTTGTGGCACAGTAATGCTACTAGAGTTATCTCTTTTTTAATGTTATTATAATAATAAAATTTAGCATTATTACTGATCCCATTGCTTTTTTCAAGTCATGTTGAAATAGTCAATGCAGTTCAACATTCCCAAACCTACTCCAGTAGGATTGGATTTTTTTAACGTAATTTAAATTCAGTTACAGATTGTTTCATTGAAATTTCCACTTACTGGTTTGTGGTTTAAGAAATTTTTTCTAAGTGACAGCTCAGAAGCCAATTTCCCTTCACTGAAAACAACAGATTATATGGCTTCCTTTAGATATTTACAATATTTCATTGAACCAGAGAATTTTACTGCTGCAAAGAGCACCCTAGAAATTATCCAACCCGACCCCAACATTTTGCAAATGAGAAAAATGAGGTTTGAAAGACAGAAGTGACCTGCCTACTGTTATACATGTAGTTATGGGCCAGAAGTGAGACTAGCAACTACTTTCCTGACTCCTGGTCTTTCCAGAAGCTCAGTATCACTATAATTTTATTTATAAATACTCTCATGGCACTTTCATTGCAAGTTAATTTTTTATAGTGGATAATCTGGAGAAGATAAACTTAAAATTCTCATATTTTTGTTTTGCTGTTTTTCCTTTTGAAGAAATAAATTCAAGGCCTTTTCCATGTTGACTCTAGCTTTTTTCCACTCGTTATTCATTATTCAAAATAGGACCACTAAGACTTAGAAAAATTTTTGTGGATCGCTACTTTTTTAGCCTTATCTTGATAACTGTCCCACTCAAATAAAAACAATGTTTGAGAGAATCAGTAAGGCCTGGAACACTCGTCTCACTGTGTTGCAATGCATCGTTGAACACATCAAATCCAGCCCTAACCCCAAATCCTCTCTGCCTTAACCACTATAAAATAGTTTCATACAGTATACTCAAGTGAAGTTCTTTGAACAGTTGTTAAGGCAGGAAACTCAACACCCCAGAACAGTGACAACAGAGGTGGTGGTATAACAGCTGGGGGAATGTGCTGCCGGCAAAAGCAGACGTGGTGTGGATCCAACTCTCAAGTTACCATTGCTCTCATTTGGATCCAGGAGGAAAAGCCTTGAACAGTGAGTGCCTAGATTCAGAGTGAATCTCGGAGACATCCATCCCCAGTTTAATTAGCACGACCAAATGACTCCTAAAGTGTTCCTATTTGCTAAATTCTTCTGGCCTGCATGTCTTTTTCCTGCCAGTGGAGAACCAAGGAGAGAGCACTGCTGACAAGCAGGCCATTAGACTACACACAGCAACTGGGGATCAAAAGGCTGGAGGAAGCTGGTAGAGAGAGGAGAGGGGACATGGGGAGGGGCACAGGGCACAGTGTGGCTAATACTGATCCGACTTTACCTCTGTCCTGATGAAGTCAGGTTTCTAAAGGAGCCATACAGGACTTTTAGTTTCAGCTCCGACATGTAAAACAGTCATCCTCCGAGATTATCTTGACATAAAGCAGAGCAGGAAATTGAAGTGGAGGAGGGGGTTCTAATTGTGTCTCTTGGCAGCAGGGCTGACAACAGTCAGAGGTGGAGGTAGTAATTTTGTGGGAGAGGCTTAAGATAAGTGTTGTGTGTTTTCACATGTCTTTTACAGATTTTCAGTTCAGGCATGTGAAAAATTGAGTTGGCCCTTATGTTTATTGTTGCCTTGAATTCCAGCCCATCTGGGACAAAGTAGTGTTTGATTACATCCCACTGGAAAATTAGTTCAACGTCTTTTTCTTCCTCTAGAACATAGCTTTTCTTTGTAACAATTCATTCATTCGCTTTATTTATTCTTCAACAAATAATTGTTTCTCTGTGCTGGCACTTGCTAGGTGTTTGAGATATGGTGGTGATTATAGCTGACTTCATAAAGCTTAGGATCTTGTGGGAGAACCATATAATTAAATAAGTCATGATAATAAAGTGTATTAAGTGTTACGATAAGGGAAGTAAAGGGATGGATAGCTGAAACACCAATCTTGTCTACTTGCTCACCTATAAAATAGGGATGGTAAAAAGAATGTCTACCCCTGGGTCTGGCATGAGGACCAGATGAGATGATATGGTCAAGATGCTTGTTAAGTTTAATGCCTTTTAGTTGTGTTTTCTTGTCAAATCTCCTATTGAAATAATTTAAATGCTGCCAAGAAAGATTTGCGAGAACCCCCTCTTACTTTGAGAGCCCAGGCTCTGGTTCCAGAGGGTATAAGAGGCCGGCCAGGCATCATCCACCAAGTGCTAAACAAAGAGTCTATACTGGCCTCCGTGAATGAGTGAGTTACTCCCATGAAAGTCCTGCCCCACTAGGTGTCTACGTTCCAGAGCAGGAGGAGACTGCATGGACACAGGCAGGAGCCAGTCAAATGCAAGGCACAAGAAGGGCAATGTACTTCAGGTCTCAGCTCACCAGGAACCCACCTGACCCATTTTCATTCTCTTGGCTTCCTGTCTTTCACTCAGCACTTCTCACAACTGTAATCATATATTTGTGTGATCGTTCTGATCAATCTCCCGCTGGTAGATAGTGTGCTCCACCAGGACAGAGCCCAGGGCTGTTTTTCTCACTACTGTATGCTCCAGTCTCAGCCCAGGATGGGAGAATAGAGCTGCTCAATTGATATTGCCTGAATGAACGACAGAATGTGTGTTACTTACTTTGACTTATATCCCTTGGAAGTATCACTTTCTAGCTGAACAGTAGTTTCCACTTGACATTTCTCAATAATGAAATCTCTACAAGACTATTCCTGGGAGATAGTACAGCAGGCTGGGGCAGTTACCCAAAATGAAAGCTCAGGTTGAAAAGGGTCAGGACAATCACCCAGGGACTCTTTCAAGTGCCGAGAGCAGAACATTCTAGAAAGAGTTTCACAGTGCACCTCCAGCTGTGAAACATTTTCAGAAATGAGGGAAACACATCCTTTTGAAAACAAGGCAATTTATGCCCTTTAGTGTCGGGAGAGGCAGCTGGGCTCAGCCCCCTAAGGTGAGGAGGTTCCTTCATCAGGGGGTCTTGCCCAAGTCTCCAGTGTGTCCTGCAAGGAAATAATAAACACTGACCCTCAGCTTCTGGTGTCTGTTTTTATGCCCTGGATGTGTGCGGTAGTTTTAATGGGAAGGAGGAAAATGGGAATATGTTTTGAATATGTGTGTTTTTTCCCTGGTGCCTGCTGACTCCCACAGAGGCTGTAAATCCCAAAATCCAAATACAAGACGCCTCTGTCAGGAGGCAATGACCCACCACTTTGGACTGCACTCAATGTTCACATGAAGAATATGCTTGGCAAAGAGCAGTTAGAGAGTAGTAGTGGTAAAAATAACAATCATTCTCTCAATTTTGAACTAAATAAAACTACTAATGGCTAAAGCACTATAAGCCAATCAGAATTTTTTTTACCTCTAACAAAGCAATTTGAAAATCAATATGATATGCAAAATCAGTGTTACCTATACCATAAGATACTCTGGATTGCTGTACAAGTAGTTGTTTTACATCATTATCTTAGAATTTTGAGTGTTCCAGTCTTTCCTATGTGGAGTGAAAGGAGAATAGAAGAAATAGGATTCACTGTATACTTTTCTCTCTGTAAGAAACTATATGTTCTGTATATGGCGAAAAAGATCACGCCAAAAAAGTCTATAGATAATCGAAAGAGAGAGAGAGTTTAATAAACAATGAAGAATATTGGAGCCTTTTGGTTCAGATAAACCTTCTAGGGGTAACCAGAAGGCTGAAGGGAAATCGAGGTTAGCCAACTGGTTCCCAGATGTTTTTGCCAAGCTGGGAGGAGTGACAGCAGAATCACTGACAAATGAGTCCATTAGTAGACAAATGCTGAGACACTGGTGAGACCCTGGTGCTGAAGAGGAAGTGATAGTGATTTAGGAGACACAGGGTAGGGAAAGGGGCACTGAACCAGGAGAAATACAGCTAAAATTAGAACAGTTAGGGGGAGAGGTTTAAAGGCAAAAATCATGCCCATCATGGTTCCTTTTCAAACCTCTAATGGAAAACTAAGCTGACCATCATGTCTTCACGATTTGTTCACTCAGGAATCTAAGAATCAACTCCTCCTTTACCCTGAAAGAGGTAATGCATTAAACCTCTGCCCTACACATTTTAACCAGGAGACTAGGCCAGGTCCCCATTATACCATTTTTAGCCCCGACACATTTTTCTTCATAGCACTAAATAGGAGTTATTATCTGAAATTTACATATGTGGTTATTTGATAAATGTCACTGTCCACCATAAAACTACAAATTCCCAAATGACAAAGATTTGTCTTCTTTTTTTCTAACCATTGGTTCCTAGTGTCTAGCACATTGCTTGACACTTGGGAGACACTCATTTACTAACTAAATGAATAATGAATGAATGTAGCTTAATTACTTTTTATCTTCATCTTTCTTTTCTACTCAGTATTTTCTCTTTTTTCTCTATTTTATTTTATTTCATTTCATTTTCAGATCAAAACCAAAATTCATCTCAACTCTTCCACAGGTTGGGTTCTTTTGGTCAACAGCTGTGCATAAAGCTAGGGGTATCTGCTTTTGCCTCCAAACTACTCATGTGTCTATCCCATAAAACAAAGATTGGGAAACTTTGAGATCCCTAAACCAACAATTCCTGGGAAAGGTGGAAAAGTGCAGTGGTTCAGAGTACAGACACAAGTAGAATGCTTGGGTCTGAATTGTACTTGGGTAACTTACTATATGTGTGATGCTACGTGAGTTGCTTAACCCTTCCAAGTTTTAGTTTCCACGACTGTAAAAGGAGGATAATAATAAAACCAGCCACCTCCAAGGGTTATTATAGTGATTAAATGATTTACTATAAGCTAAGCACTTAAGACAGTGTCTGGTCCGTGGAGAGCACTATCAAGTGTCAGCTATTATTATCTCAGTTACCACAAAGCTAAACGTGGACTTTGTTATAGATTTTTGCAACTTGTCCACAATTTGCACCCCAAAAGTGGACAAAGGGACACAACGTTAGGCTCTTATCCCCTGCTTCCTGTCACTGCTCATTGGCAGTCTCCTTCCTCAGCTATCCAGGCTGCAGGAATGTCTGCTCTGGACTAGGGGGACAGGGCAGTGGTCTGGGGATGCGGTAGAAGGGAGAAAGAAACCAGTCAAAATCGGAGCTCAATGGCCAATTGTTATTCCAGGGCAGAGATTTCTTTGTCTCCATTCTTGGCCTTCAGGCAACTGTGGCCTAAAGCATTCCCATGAATCTCCAGGGAGGCAGCCTGTGCCTAGAAACATAGCATCGTTCCAAGAGCTCTTGTTCCTACAGCCGCCTTTCCAAAACACTAGTAGGAGTCATGTGGTTGATTTCCTGTGTCACTAGGAAAAAGGAATGCTTTATAACTTTACTTCAAGCATCCGAATCTTTCTCTTCACATCTGAGGAGGGATGAGGTTTCTGCGACACGCAGCTCAGCAGGCTGAAATGGTTGGGGCCTCGGCAGGGACAAAAAGTGAGAAGCTGCCCAGAGCAGCTCTGAGGCCGGGGTCACTGCACCCACCAGCCACTGCTTGAAAGAGGGCTTTTCTGAGAGAAACAGGGAAGATTGGATGCACTGTCAACATTTCTGCATTTTGCTCTCCAGACAACCAAAGAAATCAGGATGACAGGCAGAGACCCCTGTGGGGGAAAAGCAGCTCTTTGCAACCCAGATTAGAGGGTTGGGAATGGGGAGGAAAATGGAGGAGTCAACCTAGACACACTTCTATTTGTCTGGGATGTGGGAAGAAATAGGAAAGAGGCAGGACTCCAGCATGTCTCCAAATGGATCACCCCTGAGGCTTGAAACTGGACGGATGCACGGACCAGCAGCGTGCTTAAAGCCCACTGCAGCTTTCTGGGCCAGGGGCTGTGACTGCAGAGACGGAAACTGGTATGTCAGGGACCCCAGGGAGTGCTCAGAAATCAGAAAGCAGAACTGCTGCGACAGGGTGACTGAAGCTGAGGTTAGGCTGTGTGCATGCGGAATTGTACAGGGAAGAGAAAGCCCATCAGGGTTTTGCATTCTAGGCCACATTTGGGGGCTGCTGCCGAGGGTTCTGTGTCTGGAAAGCGGAGACACGAAAGCGGCAGGGGCAACCCGAAGCTGTGTGTCTAGGCTCACGAACGCCAGAGCAGGGAAGACTAGAGGATCATTCTTATGTATGCTGCGTGGAATCAAACTTACACAATTACAGTGATAAATAAATGAAAAGCAATAGGATATATTGGAGTATACGAGGAAGCCATTTGGTTTAAAACTAATTCGACCTGACCTTGTTTTTCCAAAAGGGCCTGATGTGGCCTGTTGAGCATGCATTGTGCATCTGCTTTAAACATTTACAATATCCCAAAGACAAGAATGATGCCCTTAAAGACAAGGATGTAGCTTCCCCCGATGCTGACATTTCTTTAAGGATAAAGCGTCTCTTCCTGGAAACCAAGGATTAATTACTGACCTGCTGTGTTCACTTTGTGACCCCTGATCTGCTGACCACTGACCTGCTGTGCCAACTAAGCATCTCAAGATAGTAGTAAAAGAGATATTCCTGTCATATGTAATGTATGCTTTTTGTTCCAAGATGGTATATAACCACTCTGTACACCCCACTTCTTTGATGCCCTTCCTTCCTTGGGGAAGGAAGGCCTCAGGCCATAGTCTTCACACTTGGCTCATAATAAACTCACCCAATTTTGATTTATAGATTGATTATGGATTATTTGCATCAATGACAGGACCTCCTTTTTCACAATTGAGCCACAAGGCAGGAACTCTATGTATCCTTAAGGTCAACTCAAAATTTCCCAGTTTGTGGGAAATGAGGAAGAGAAGAGGTTTGTCATCACTTTCCTTCCCACCAGGTTTCTGTTCTCTGGGCCTGATTTCAAAACACTTATATAATCCTCACCTTTGAAATTAGCCTGATTTTTAATTTCTTACTGAATTTAATTTTTCTTTAAGTTTCCATTTAGATAAATCTTTTTTTGCCAATAGAGTATCTAATGAAGGATGCAGGCAATCTAATGAAGGATGCAGTCAATCTAATTTGGAAACATTTTCTTAATAGTTATACCTCATCAGAGGAAGGAGAAAATACTTAAAACACTGGAAATTTTAATATTTGATTTAATTTTCCAAAGCTACAAAATAATTAGGAGCCAAAGCAAAAAATCTTGGAGAGGGACCCTTTACCCTTTATTTAAATGGAAAAATAAGTTGATTTCCAGAAAAGTGAAGCTTTGGTTTTCATAATACCACTGGGTACCACTGATACTACTCTAATACTGCTGTTAATATTCCAATACTACTTATTGTCAATAGTCAATACTACTGTTAATACTATTATTAAAGTCACTAGTAATCATTATGCAATACTCTAAAGCCAGACTTATTTTTTCAGCAACGGTGTACATTTAGGGCTTCTAGATCTTCCGGGCAAGACACTCTCATTTTAATAATGCACTACATTGACATAGCATTTTCAAGTTTTTCAAAATGCTTTTTGATATATTATCTCACATTTATTCCTCAAAATGATCTTGTGAGACAAAGCAAGCATTATCATTTTTGTTTTTGTTTTAACCACCTTATTTCTTGAAAAATACACTCATGCACATGGTAACAAATTCAAGGGCATAAATTAAAAGTTAAGTCTCTCTCAACCTGTCCTGCCCTGCAGTCTCCCCCTGAGACATAACTACTGTTAGGGGTTTCCATGTGTGCTTTCAGAAATCATTAGGCACACAGTACACAATTCTATCTAAGCGTACACTTTAAAAATGAACCGTGGCTTAGCGGTTGAGTACGCACCCTCCGCTACTGGCGGCCCGGGTTCGGATCCCGGGCACACATCGACGCACCGCTTCTCCGGCCATGCTGGGGCCACGTCCCACATACAGCAACTAGAAGGATGTGCAGCTATGACATACAACTATCCACTGGGGCTTTGGAGGAAAAATAAATAAGTAAAATTCAAAAAGAAAAACAAAAATGAACTCACGTATATGTGAGCAGGCTCTTCTCTGGTTTGTGCCTTGTTTTTTTCAATTAACCATGTATCTTGGAGATCTTCAATACGAACATATAGAGAGCTCCCCCTCATTCTATGTTTGATAGTCTATGTCACTGATCCCCTAGTGATGGATATTTACATTATGTCCTGGCTTTTCTGATACAAACAATGCTACAATGAGCAATATTAGCAAAAACTCATATAGTGCTTATTTGGTGTTTTTCATGTATATGAACTCAGTTAATCCTCACAACTATCCTAAGGCATAGAAACTATCATTACTCTGTTTTAAATATGAGAAAATAGGCAGAGAGATGTTCAGTAAATGGCCCGAAGTCACACAGCTAGTAAGTGGCAGAGCAAGGATTTGAATCCAGAGAGTCTGGCTCCACAACCCAAGCTCTTAACCAAATCACTGTACTGCCTCTGTGTTTTCCATCTGCAATTAGATCTGAAAAGCCAGGACACACTTTACAGCTGGGGAAACTGAGACCAGAGGGGTTTGCGTTGCCCAGCTGGGTAGTGGCAGAGTGGGACTAGAAACCAGGTCTCCCAATTCCCAGACCCTTGCTTATTCCTCTACGCTTGGTGACATGCCGATGCCTTCAGAACGTGGTCTCTGGATTCCTGAGAAGCTCTGAACACTTCGATATAAATGGAGAGTCTACGTTGAGCGGTGGTTTAGGACAGTCTTTCAGAGACATGGGACACTAATGAATGAGTTTATTTCTCAGGGTCTGTCTAACACTCAGATCCTATGCTAGCACATACTATAGTCAGAGCAAATATTACCACAGAATATCTTTAATGTAAAAATGTACTTTTTGGGTTGCGAGTTTAGAGATAATTTATGCCATATTTTATTCAATGTTACCACTCATTTTTGGCTATTACCGCAAAGAAAAATGTAATAAATCATGGAATTTTAGACTAAAGAAAGTATGCCCAATTGAATCCTACATGACTACTCATTTCCCACAGAGAAAGTAGCATGGAACCAACATCCTCCCCCAGGCTTGGGGATTTCACGGCTGTACTCTGTATCTGAAACCACCTTCCAGAGTGCTGGGCAGCACGTGAGAGAGGTGAGCAAAACTATTTTCAAGCACCTCTTGAATTTAAATAGTTCAAGAATCTCCCTCAGATCCTCACACCCCCTGGTCCTGGCCCCACTTGAGTGTAAATGCCTTAGATTAAAAGGACAGAAGGCTTCTCAGAACCATCTAGTCCAGCCTTTCACATGATAAGGCCTGACGTTGCCTAGTGCTTCATTGTCTTCAATCACTTCACCACTTGTAAGTTCCTGTGACCCCCATAGCCACCCCACGAGAGCAGGTACTGTGTCTTCACACTTTTTGTATCCCTTTCACCTAGACATGGCTTGAGCCACAGTGGAAGCTCCGTAAATGTTTGTTAGATCCTTCCCTGTTTGTATGCTGTCCTAGAAGTTCCCCCCACTATTGTCCCAGCCGTTGCCCAGGGAGCTTTTCCAGCAGCTTGGCAGTCTCGATGGAGAACCAGGCTCCCTGCCTTTGCTGCCAAAAGAAAGACTTGAGACAGGTTTCTGGGCTTCATATTTAGGTTTATAACTTTTTCTTCATTCATTCATCAGTTATGCACCCACTATGTGCCCAATAGACTGCCAGGCACTGGGTGTACAGAGATGAACAAGAGAGACAGAGAGTTACAGTCTCATGTGAATGGCAGACACAACATGGAACACACAAATACATATATAATCACAAGCCCTAGGAGAGACTGCTGTACTATGTATATGCTATGTATATATTACTGTACAGTCATGCACTGCTTAATGACAGGGATACGTTCTGAGAAATACATCCTTAGGCAATTTCAACACTGTGTAAACATCATAGAGTGTGCTTACACAAACCTAGATGGTATACATAAGCCTATAGGTATACTTACACATACCTAGGCTATACGGTCCAAATCTTATAGGACCACCATCTTACATGAAGTCCATCGTTGACCAAAATGTTGTTAGGTGGTGCATGACTCTACTATGAGGGAGACTACCAAAGGAGATGTAATTTAGATGGGGAGATTGGGGAAGCCGTCTCTGAAGAAATGATGTTTAAGCTGAGATTTAAAGGATGGAAGGGATCCAGCTACTTGCAGAGTGGGGAGGAAGAGAAGGCCAGCAGAGAGAACAGCATATACAAAGTCACCAATGCAAGAAAAAGCTTGGAGTTGGAGATGCCTCTGGTGCCCTACATTACATCTCCTCAGCCATCCTGTTTCCGCCACAGCTGTGGTGGACAGTCCCTGCAAGCTCAAACTCACCTTCAGCTGACAGCCACCCCCTCAAGTAGCTGTGCGTCTTTCTGCTTTCTCTGATAATACCACAAGTGCAGCCTGCAAGTGCAGAGATATTAATGCCTCCCCCCGGGCAGCCTTCAACTGTGGGGGACAGGAGCTGGTAGACAAATGCCCCAGCCTCCCCTCATTTAGGTTAACATCTCTGGGAGGCATTCTGTGTACTCTTCAGGAGGTCTCAGCAAAATAGAGCCCTGTTGCCCAGAACAGCAATCTCAAAAAATGCACTCGCATTGTTTTTTCCCCTTCTTTTCTTTCTCACTCTTCTCATGCCATCACTCCTTCTGGATCACCCTTCAATTTGCAACTAAGTCATTTCAAGGGAACTCAATCTAGGATATAGAAACATATTAGAGGAACTGAAAAAAGGCCTGAAAGCGAGTGAGCAAGGAAGAGAGTAAAGCAAGATGAGGTTGGAATCGTAGGATGGGGGCAGACTATGCAGAGCTGAGGGCCAAAATGAGAATGTTATACTACATCCTTAGGGGCGATGGGTTATAGTAGATGTACAAAGCAGGGGGCTCTAACAGTAGTCCAGGCAACAGAAGATGGTGGCTTGTACTGTGATGTTAGCAGAGGTGATGAAAACAGATGGACAGGTTGGAATATATTTTAAAAGTAGAATGGTCTGCACTTGCTAATGGATTGGGTTAGAGAAAGGAAGGGATCAAGGATGATTTGGCTTGAGCAGCTGGGTGGATGGTGGTAACATTTAACTGAGAATAGGAGGATGGAGGAAGGAATAAGATTAGACAGGAAAATCAAGTGTAATTTTGTACCCATAAAATCTGAGATGTCTATGTGACATCCAAATAGAAAACGTCAAGTACACACTTGACATTGGATACATTTGGATATATGAGTCAGGAGCTCAAGGGAGTAGCCAGAACTGTAGATTTAGGGGTCTCTGTTTGTATGTGGTGTTTAAACTAAGGGGTAGGATGAGTTCACATTGAGAGATGGGATACTCAGAGAAGAGAAGCGGGCCTGTAATGGACACCTAAGGAACCCCAACATTTGGAATTTAGGTAGAGAAAGAAGAGGCAGCAAATGAAATTAAAAAGGAGCCACCAGAAATATAGGAGGCTTGTGGTACCAAACAATCCAAGAGAGAAGAGTGTTTCAAAAAGGAAGGGGTGGTCAGCTGTTTTGAATGCTGCTCAGAAGTGGGATAACCTGAAAACAGAGAACTATCATCATCTTTTGCGTCTTTCATCAGCATTAAATCACAAAAGGCACATACCCTCAGGCCAGGCGTCCCAAGTGCAACAAAGCTACTCCTAAAAACAAGCCGATGACTCAAGGCAGTAACTAAATACTTTGTCTGGTTTAGGAGACATCTTACTTAGAGATCCTTAGATTTGTGTGCCTCCATCTACCTGAGCCTCTCACTTTCTACCTGTCTACTAAGTCGATATTCTTTTGCTAGTCCACTGATCCAAGTCCTTGAATTCTTCTAGCCCCAGGGAAGCTATCAAATTAGTTTTCTAGAGTAATAGATTAATTTTCTAGGGCTGCCACAACAAATGCCACATACTGTGTGACTTAGAAATTTAAATCACCACTCTGGAGGTTAGAAGTCCAAGCTCAAGGTGTCAGCAGGGTTGGTTTCATTCTGAGGCCTCTCCTTGGCTTGTAGATGGCCATCTTCCCCTTTGTCTTCACATGGTCTTCCTCTGTGAGCGGCTGTGTTCTAATCTCTTCTTATAAGGACACCAGTCACATCGGATTAGAGCCCACACTAATGACCTCATTTAACCTTAGTTACCTTCATAAAGACCCTATCTCCAAATGCAGTCAAATTCCAAGTTGCTGGGTGTTGGGACTTCAATGTATGTATTCTGGGAAGACACAATTCAGCCCTTAATGGGTATATTATTCTTCCCTCAGTTCTTAGTCATCAGTTAAGAATCCCACCACCATAGGCCTACCCTGCCTGGGTTCCCAGGTCACAGATCTATACAATTACTCAATTTCTAAACTTTTCCTCTTGACTTTTGTCTTCGTTTGCTCATTGCTTTCCTCTTTCATGTAACCTTTGAGCTTTCTTTGTTTCACTGTTGAGCCTTGCTACAATCACTCAGGTTTAAAGTTGCCGCATTGTTGGCCTCTGTACACAATAATTCATCAGGGCTACACAGACTGGTCCCAGGAAAATTCACTGAGATATACAGGACGTTTCTTCACTGAAGTTAGGTGTTCCATGCCATAGGAGGTCAGCTTTCTAGAAGCAGTCCATCTCTTCCAGCAACTCTTCAGTTTAAATCAGCCAGTGATGGCTAATGCTCTAAGATTGTATCGGGGGTGGGAAAAAATCTGTTTATTTTATGGTCATCTCCTGAGAAGATAGGATCATATAATTAGAGAAGTTGAAAGGCTGTATATCTTGCAGCCAGATTTTCAAGATAATCAGAGATGCTCTCCATCTCCTAAGCCACCCCAAGTACCTGCAACTAAACTAAACTCCCTTGAGTTATGTCATTTTTATTAGGTCACTCTTCTGTTCAAAGTTTTCAGTGTCTCTTTCTTGTTTATTTCATCTAATCTTGCTCCTTGTAAAATCTTCTGTAAGCCAGCCCTACCATACCACTATCTATATGATAAAACAAGCTTTCCACCGACCCAGCCCTTTCTCCTTATGGCTATGGAAGTCAATATTGCCTCTTTCCACTTGCCTGTAGTCCTTACTCAGAATGCCCGTCTTGGTGCAAACCCCACCCTTTGATGGAACCCTGCCTGCTACTGTACTCCAGACTTCATTCCCGTTCTTTGCATTAGTCTGAACTCTCTATCCAAATTATAAATTCCTCTCTAATCTCACTGCCTGCCACTGACCTAGGTCAAGCCCTTACTATCTCTCACCAGAACGATTTTAATAGCACTTAACTGGTATAATATAGTCCCTCCTCTACTTAGAAATTCTTCAAAAGTTCTCAGGGTGAAGTTCATTCTCTTACCTAGCACACACAACCTCTCATGCTCCAGCCTCGCTGCCCTTTCTGGCTTCATCTCCCATCCTTTCTCCTCCCCACCCCACCACACACACAGCTTTGACACCATCACATATTGCTGATTCATACCTCTCACATGCCATTACCTGGAATGCACTTCCATGCCTCATTCACCCAACCAATCTCCATTCATTTTGTATACTTAGCTAGAATGAAATCTCCTCCAGGAAGTCTTCCCTTACTTAGATGCCCCTGCTCTGTGCCTCCAAAGCACCCTATTCCTACCACTCCCAGCACTTCTTGGCCTGTTCAGTAAGCCCTGGTCCTCTTCGGGAGCAGGGGTTATGTCTTTTTTGTATTGGTATCCTCAGTGCCCAGGATTGCAACTGGCACATCATCATAATAAAATATCCCATAAATATTTGTTAAATGATTGAAAGAATTAATGAATTATTGGTTTCCTGCCTACTGTCTCCCTTTTTCCTAATTTATCCTACATATTGGTGCCATAGTAACTTTCCTATTAGAACAGATACCATATATCTTCCCTACCCAAAAGCCACCAACGGCTCATCATAGCTAACAAAATCCAGCCTCTTCAATTTAGAATTCAAGATCCTTGGCAATCTGATCCCTGCTCTGCACACACCCCGTTCTACTTGCTGTTTTGTAAGAGCGTCTCCTCTGCTTTCCAAACCCTGGTTATTGATTTAACCCAGAACAGTCTGCCTGCAGTGATGTCCTTTTGTTTCCCCCTCCCATGTTCTCCTATCAGTGTCCAACCCATTCTCCAAGCCTCAGGTCAAACCCCATCTCTTCTATAAAAACATTCCCAGATTTCCCCTATGCCTGAGTCACAATTAATGTTTCACTACTTTTATAATATTTTGATATCTAATTATAGTATTCATTGCTGTTTGCTTTATATTAAGAGTGTGTGCGTCTGCACGCACGTGCTCGCGCATGTGTTCCCCACTACATCGTGAGCTCCTAGATGATCAGGCCCCTACAGCGCCCAGGACATAGTTCTTGCTCAGTAAATGTACTAAGCTGAGAACATTTTTGTTGGAAGCAGCTCTGAGTTCCAGGCCAACTTCTATTCCAGGCTTGGCTGCTTATAACCTTGGGCAGGTCCCCTAACTTCTACTTGCCTCATCTCTAAAGGAAGATTAATCATATCAGGAATGCTGTGAAAATTAATTATTTATCATTTTGAAAGTGCCTCAAGATCTTTCGAGACTGGCATTTCTATTTTTGTGTCATCTTTCCCACTAGAGCTTGCAATTCTTTTAAAAGAAACTCACAAAGGAGAGGCATGAACTATTCAAAGAACAGTTTTTTCAGAACCTGAAATAATTACATCCAGTTTTTCAGACAAGGTCGTCTTTTACCCTTATAGTAAATGATGGAGTCTTCAAGAAACCTACTTTTTCTGCCAGTGACTTTAAAGTGATTACAGTATTTTTGTTGAATTATAAAAAGATGAGTCAGGATTCTATCATGCAGAGAACGGAGATGTCCCTGAGGGAAGAAATAAATGAGAAAAATGTTTAAAACATACCAAATGTAAAGGACCTTTACGGAAACAAGTCTCCTGGTCAAGGCTAGTGGTAGAAACACTTACTTGAGTGATCTGTTCATTTCAAGACACTCAAGACATAATCGAAGTCAAGGGCAAAGGGAGCAAAGTCACTGATATAATAACTCACGTTTCTTATACATTAACTCACTCAATCCTCACCATACTCCCATGAGATACTCAGGGCGGGCCTCACTAAAGCTCTTTTATGACTGAGGAAATTGCAAGCCAGCGTGGTTATACAACTTGTCCAAGGCCACTCCGGAAGTAGTGGAGCCAGGACTCAACCCAATCTTTTGTCTCAAGTCCAGGGCTCCTCCCACTGACCTCACTACACCTCAGCCCTAGTGCTCTGCGCACTCTGCACAGGACATCAAGGCTGCTTGAAGATAAGATGGGAGGGTGAGGAGGTCAGGGACTTGAGAGAACTTCCGATGCGGCGTCAAGCCCCTCTTCCAAACCAGGTCACTTAGGCGCTCTGCATAGAGATCCACCTTCTTCCAGATGCTGGTGCTCTCTCCGTGTGTAGGTGAGCTTTATTTTTCTGCCCCCTTCATCTCAGTCAGGGCTTCCCTCTCCTCCCAGGCTTCCATCAACTGGCTGCTGCGTGGCAATAACTTAAAAGTACTGAACAGGGAGAGTGTGAATGGTGTCGGAATGACACGCCCAGCACACAAAGGGTAACATCGGGGGGCATCTCAAGTTTGCACCCACAGCAGCTGCCCCTGTGGTTCTCTGAAAAGAGTGGCACCCAGAGATTGCAGCTCCTACAGTCTGAGGGGACACCCTTAAAAAATGTCCATGGCCCAGACGTGAACCTCCTAACTTTGCATCCCATCTGTTCAAACCCCTTCTCTGAGAGCAGTCGTGAGTGAACAAGAGAGGAAGGAGTTCAGCCTCTGAGTCTGGAGTAGTGCCTCCGTCCAGTCCCTTCCATCTTAAAGAGGGAAATGCAAACAGTTCCCCTGGTTGGTTCTCTCCGTCCTGTGTGCTCCCAGAGCACTTTCACGGCTCTTGCAACATTCCTCACCTTGGGCCTTGGGTTATAGTTCTCTGTGGCTGCGTCTCTGTGGCTGTTACTTTTGTGGTAACAATAATGGGAAGCACTATTTATTGAATACTTCCTGGGTGGTAGGTACGGTGCTAAGCACTTTACTTATCAGGTGTAAGGAATCTTTGCAGCAGCCATATGAGGCAGATATCATTATTTTCATCCAAATTTTATAGCTGAGGAGATAGAGAAGTGGAGAAATTATTTGTCCTAGGTGTCATATCTAATAGTCATCAAAGCCAGGACCAAGAGTGAAGTCTGTCATTGTCCTTCTCTGGAACCCCTGAATAACCTAAGAGGACAATATAATGTTTGCTATGTTAGAGTAGGACCTAGAAGTGTATTTAATAGGATGTCATAGATATTTACTTGATTTAAGTAAACTGCTGTATAGTTTAATTTGGAAGGCACATAATAATGATAGCTAACATTTTTATTGCTAGGACCTGTGCCAAATGTACTATGTATGCACTCAATCTCTGTCTCTTTCTCTCTCATTCTGTTTCTCTCTCTCTCTTTCTCTTTCTCTCTCTCTCTCCCCCCCAAAGCAAAACATCTTTCTTTATTTTTCTTTCAATTTATTTATTGAAGAAACTGGGTCACTCCTCTTGTAGAGTTTCCTCCACTCTGGATTTTGTAGATTCTATTATATAATCCTCAGAACAACCATATGATTAATATTATGAAGTAGGTACTATTATTATTCCCATTTTGCAGGTGAGAAAAACATGGCTCAAAATGATGAAAATTTCGCTTATGATGATATAGGAAGTGGTTAAGTGAGGACACAAACCCGG
The DNA here is from genome assembly GCF_020826845.1 of Diceros bicornis minor. Lineage (NCBI taxonomy): Eukaryota > Metazoa > Chordata > Mammalia > Perissodactyla > Rhinocerotidae > Diceros > Diceros bicornis. Next base: position 35,239,424 of record NC_080740.1, read on the forward strand.
GTCTCACTGACTCCAAGGCCCATGCTCCTAGCCACCAGATCAGACAGCCTCTCACACGGCCTTGCCCCGTGAGCATCTGCCAAATGGATGCCAATCTCTCTGCTATAATTCATTTTACCACTTAGACTGAGATGCAAATATTCTATTAAAGTAGAATAGGCTTAGATGTTTTATGTTCATTCACAAGTTTTATGAGAATCATAACTAATACTCAGTGTTTGACTAAAGAAGCATAGCACACATTATTCTCTAAAATGACAAACTTAGAAAGTTGTCTTTAATAAATCAAAAACATCATAATTTTATCATGGGTCATCAATTTACAAAAATCTTTTTTACAAAGTTCTTTAACTCCTAAGTTAAAAAGGTAAAATATATAAGTTCAAAAAACATTTAGCTAAAATAATAGATTCATAGTGGCTTATGAAAAGAACAAGGATATTTATGATAAATATCCCATCTTTAAAAAGTGTAAATGAAAGTAATGTTTATTTTATTGAACATTTGGAAAAAATTTTAAAGTACAAAGAAAATAAAAGCCACCTACTGTGGTCTTACCCTCGATTCTCTCACCTGTTGAGGTTGTGGGGGAAGAGGAGTAATCCCCCTCTGCCCTTTCCCTTAAGGTTCTTATGGCTGGCCAAATAATTAACAAGACAGGTTAGCAGGAGAAAATAATACCAAGTTTAATAACATGTATACATGGGAGAAAGCAGGGACACTGCGTTTCTCAACACAATAGCAGAAATTCTTGTCTTAAATACCATGTTCAGCCAAAGACAAAGGAGGATGTTGGGGGGGGAGTCAGTTACAGGAGATTACCACTAAAGCACAGTAAACAAGAGTAAGGTTATTATGCAGATATAAGGCCTCACCTTCCACATTGATAAGTTTCTAGAAATGAGGTTGCCCCTCCTCTTCCCAATACAGAGCGGGAGATACCTTTACAGACGGAGATTTCCCTTATAAATGTAAATGTTTGTCTGGTAGCTCCTCGCAGGGCCATCCAGAGAATGTGGCCAGAGAGACAGAACTTGCGATAAGATGGGCTTGTTGGTGCCTTTTCTATTGTAACATCTATTTTACATTATATTACAGCCATCAGATAGAAGATCTGTTCCAGGAAGGAGTTACTATGTCAAATTCTTTAGGCAGTTAGTGGGGGAGGTCAAATGTCCGTCAGAGAAAACAATCAAGGTAAAGAGATATATTTCAGGGTGGCCAAATCTTGATCTCCCACAAGGTCAACATGGCAAAAGCAGCCAGTCCCACAGTATGTGACTGCAGAGAGAAAGTTTGGCCTGCAGGTAGCAAAGATCTGATTCCTAGAGAATTTTTCAGAATGGGTAGAGTGTATGCGCACAGACACTAGAGGGGGGAGACATTTGAGATAAGAAATAAAATGTCTAGTGCTAATGGGATATAAGAGTCATAAAACCTGGAATTAAAATCTGAGAAAGACACAAATAATAAACAGATATTGATACATATAAGTATCAATTATTGATACTTATTGATACTTAAAATGAAAAAAGTGAAAAGTGGAAGATGAGACGGGATGTGGCGTAGGTTTATATTTTAGGTGAGTTCCAGAAGTTTTGACACTAAAATCACTTGCATTTTAAAGACAGAGATTTTGACCCTTGTAGTCGGAGATTAAGTCACAGGATGACATGTGATGTAAGAAACTGAGCTGCAGAAAATTTCTAAAAAGATGAAAGACCTCACCTTTTCCAAAGATGCCAAGCCAGGGGTTCACAATGCCACAGCCGAGGCTGTACATCAACCACTCCCTGTGCTTGCTTTTGCAGACCCAACCTGGCTGTCACCCTGCCCAGGTCTTCACTCTTGTCTCCCATTCATTAGAGCATACCTGGGCTCCTCTAGGGAGGTTTGCACTGCAGCTGATAGCAGATTTGAGTTTAGAATCTTGTAAATCTAAGTGTAGTCCCTGGACCAGCAGCATTAGCATCATCTGGAGACTTATTAGGAATGCAGACTCTCAGGGTCCGCTCCAAACCTACTAAATCAGAACCTGAATTTTAACAAGATCTTCAGCTATGTCCTTGGCTTCTCTCAGTGATGATTCCTCACTCGTGGCCCTGGCAGTCTTTGGAAAACATCATCGAATTTCTTTGATCTAGACCCCAGGGCTCCCCTTTCCCCACTGTCATCCCGACCCAACCTGGACCCACTGACCAAACCATTTTCTAGGACACACATGCTGGGGATACGGCAATGTACAAAACAGACAACATTCCCTTCCCTCATGGAGCTTACATTTTGGAGGAGGTAGATAGATTGATTAAAAAAAAATTAGGTAAAAAATGAAAAAAACAAACAAGGCAAATCTTAGCCTTTGCAAGGTCACCTCTACCCAGGCACCAAGTCAGGCCTGGGTCCTCTGTGTAGAGATCGTCTGCCTCTGGCCTGTGTATACCTCCGCCCCTCTTCCTGCGCGCCAAGGGAAGAAGACGACCTTGGTGACCCCTATGCTAAGACCTGACATAAATAATCAGAGTTAAGCAGTTCCCAGGGCAGATGGAAACAGTTTGACATTGCCCTACAACTGGCCCTTCTCCAAACATAATTCTTTCTGGAGATAGTCACGTTTTTAAAGGTAACCACACATATATCTGTAATGCAACCTGTGGTGCTTATTATGGTATTTAATGAATGGGGCATAACAGATCAGAGTTTTATAGAGAGACCTAATAAGCAGGCCTACTTATTTTTTCCAGTCGCAAGACTGCTCCACAGCCTTCTCTGCTGCCCTCCCTTAGGTCATTTCTACACTCAGAGAGCCACAAACGTAGGAGGCAGGGGCAGGTCATTGTTTCTTAGGAGCCGGCGGTTCAGCTCCTAAGATGTCACCTGGTTGTTCTGATTTTAAAATTGGGACTTAGCAGACTTCATTTTTTAGAAGTTTTATTATCATTATTTTTCTTCAGACAAAATAATCAATCATAAACTAATTTGGAGACTCTTCTATCAAGAGAGAAGAAGAAAAGCAGACTACAGGGCAATGGGGCCGAGCAGGAAAGGGAAAGTATTTTCACCAAAACAAGTGAAGTCTTAGCTCAGAAGCCTCACTTTAGCCAAAATGAAAGAATGATCTCTTTCTCTCTCCTTCATAACCCCAGCCCAACTTACTTTTAAAAATTCTGCAGCTTGGTAGGTTTATAGGAATCCACCCAGGAATACCTAGTTATATTTCTTTCTTACAGAAAGATTTTGATTTTACAGTTTCAGAAAGTATGCCTATAATATCTAGGCCTAAATGAAATAACTATTCACATTCCTCTAGTTCTCCTAATCTTTATCTACATATACACTTACTTTTTACACGATTCTAATCATTGAATAGGTACGATTTTGTGTTCTACATTTTTAACTGTGTTTCTACTGGAGATTTTTTTTCCAAGTCATCAAATGTGGCCTGGGACCCTATTCTCTAATTCTTACATTTCAAAATAAAAGATTTTTATTTTAAAGTGATTTATTATAAAAACTGAGTTGCAAGAGTTGCTTCAAGTGGAATATCTGCTTTATTTAGTTTCTAGGTTAAGAGACTCTAACTTATAGAGAGCCACTTCATCTTTGTAATGGCTGTATCTATTACATTGGATGGACATATGTTGATTTATTTAGAGAATTCCTCTCATTTAATCTTTTTTACATTATATTTTATATCTGCTTGTTGCTCATATGTATAAAACCTTCTGATTTGGCACACTTATAGTTATACCTGGCTTTCCTACTTATATCTCTCATTAGACCTCATTGTTTTTCCTTTGATTGTCTTCAGTCTCCTAGGAAGAAAATCATATTATTTAGTGATCATGACATTTTTGTTTCTTTTTTCTCGATACTTCTCATCATATTTCTTCCTCTTGTCTTGTGCTTTGGCTAAGACCTCCAGAAGAGTGATAAATGTCACTGAGCATGGCCGTCTGTGTAACTTAGGTAAAAGTTGATCTTTTGAGTTCTAGAATTATTGAGAGAACTAAGTTATCTAATTAACCTGTACAGACCTGGCCTGAGTGTGCTTGCTCTCAAGCACCATCTTGCTTTCTTTAATTTGATGATGCACCTCGGAGATAGAGTTCAAGGTGGACATTTTTAATTGCAGACAGCAGAGGCAGAATGAGGAAGTAATGGATGGACTTTTGCAGGTGGCACTAATTTGCAGTTTCTAGCCTCAGACATAATCCTGTTCTATCCTCAGTTTCCTGTTTCTGCCACCTTCTATCACAGGGAAAGAAAAAAAATTAGGAACCCTCAGGTTCTGCTGTTTTCACACCTGTCTTATCCCCAGACAACTGTACTCCCAGCTGCACAGTGGTAACTTAGGAAGGTAGAGCTGCTGCATCTAAGTGGCAAAGGACTTACTTGGATGCCTAGTGTCTCTCCAGGTCTTAGTGGGAGGGATAACTAAACCTCAAGACTTTGGTAAAATTACTTACTGATATTATTAATCTGATCTAGAAAGTTGCTTTATGTTGAGTAGACAGATGGTTAATTAAAAAAAAATTATTTCCACTTGATCTAAAAATTAGGCTAGAAGACTAGAATTATTATGGCTTCGGGGGAAAAAAAGCAAAGACTATTTGAGGTCAGCACAATTCTGTCAATAACAAAGTTGAAAAAGTTGGAAAGTTATGCTGTTTTTACTGAGTCTCATCTTGTTCTCAGTAATTGCTTCCTTTCAGCCATAAAGTTGTTTAGTGTAGGAGAGATATTCCAAGGCTTCTCTTTATATTCACTGCTGCAAGATCCCATTTTAGCATAATTACAGTCTTGGAGTTGCAGAGACAAGCTCACTCTATCTAGCTATGCAGCTGGTTTTCTCAAATGACAATAGGATGCTCACCAGCTTAGCAACGTCCAAGGCTGTGATCCAGGGGGAGGCCCTCATGCTGAAATTTTGCCCTTGCTTTGTCTGTATTTCCTCTGTGAACAGGGGGAAATGGTTTAGAATTTTTAAAAGCACAGTTTTTTTATTCTCTTAGGGCTTTTAAAAGGACCTGCTGAGCTTCAAATGCAGATTTCAGAATCCCAAATCAGAGATGATTCATCTTTACATCTCAAACTGATATTACTGAGCAAAAAACAATAAAAAAAACAGAAAAAAACAAATTTTGCAATGCTTTTCTCTTCTCCTTGTCCTTCTTCTTATCTTTCTTTTTCTTTTTGTGAGAACACCAAAGAAAGTCTAAATTTGCCTACCTCCATTACTAGCAGGGTGATTCCACATTCAGCTTGACTACTTGCTACAGAAATTCTTTTCATGATTTGAAATAATCAATAACCATTCACACTCAACCCTCAGTTTTCTACTGAGAGACTTCTGCTTACAGCTACACTGATTTCCCTGCTTCTCAGTAAGGCCAGGGCCCCCTCCTCTCTTCTACCCAGGTCATCAATATGTATTGCCCCCTGCCCCCAAGTTCTGTTCATTCTTCCTTCACACAAATTCTTGCACCCATTTCCTTTCTATTCAGTTATCACAACCTTAGTTCGGGTCTTTATATCTCTTTTCAGAATTGTTACAAAAGCTTCCTTAATGGTCCATCTGCTTCTAGGCTCTTTCTATTTAAATTCTTTTGAAGGTTTCAGATCAACTTTCTTATAGCACCATTGAAAAAGGAATGAACAAAAAAGACTTATAACCCATCCATTATGTGTCAGTTGCCAAAACTGACACTTCAAATACATAGATGAAAGATACTCTGATGAGCGGACTTTCTGCTCTGGTCAAACTGATGTCTTGCCTGGCTCAGGGACAGGTTCCATATATCAGTGGTTCTCAAATGAAGGACCTTTGAAATGTCTGGAGACTGGGGTAGAGAAGGGAGTTACTGTCATCCAGTGTGTAGAGGCCAGGGATGCTGCCAAGCATGCTACAATGTACAGGACAGCTCCCCTCAACCAAAACAGTACAGTACAAACTGTCAGTGATGCCAAAGTTGAGAAACTCTGCATGTGTTAATGGTTAACTCATGCACTCCATGTCTCTCATCTCTATGTAATCAAATCCTACCCATCCTCCAAAACTTACTTCAACTCCATCTCTCCTAGTTCTCTCTCTGAATTCTTAAAGCACTTTTGGTCTGTACCACTCACAGTGGGTGTATCAAGCATCATTTTTCTTTGGAGATAGTGCTCTGTGTTCCATGTGCCTTGTCTTCTGGTACGCTATCTTGTTCAGGTATTGCTGCAAGTCACTGGGCCCATATTCTACCTTATTGTCTATAGCACCAAACACAGGGCCCTGCATATATTACACAATTAGTAAATACTTGTAACTCAAAAGATGAATCCATTAGCACAGAAATTGACAGTTGAAGTGGTCAGAGGAAAATCTGCTGCAGAGTTGAGATTAGAGCAATTAATCTGCAATAATCTCATTAAGAGCAAAGCTAAGGGGAATGAGAATGTAGAGAAAGAGAGGGAGACGGACCTCAGGATGTACTTCCTAGGATAAGATAGAATGTGCACTTAGGGCAGGCCCCGTGGCTTAGCGGTTAAGTGCGCACTCTCCGCTGCTGGCGACCCGGGTTCGGATCCTGGGTGCACACCGACGCACCGCTTCTCCAGCCATGCTTAGGCCGCCTCCCACATACAGCAACTAGAAGAATGTGCAACTATGACATACAACTATCTCTGGGGCCTTGGGGGAAAAAAAAATAAATAATTAATTAAAAAAAAAAGAATGTGCACTTAGATTCTTTCAATTGTGTTAAAATATACGTAACAAAATTTGTTATTTTAACTATTTTTGAGTGTACTGTTCAGTGATATTAAATACATTTATATTGTTGTGCAACCACCACCACCAACCATCTCCAGAACTCTTTTCATCTTGCAAATCTGAAACTCCATACTCATTAAACAATGACTCCCCATTCCCCCTTCTCCCAACCCCTGGCAACAATCGTTTTATTTTCTGTCTCTATAAATTCAATTACTCTAGGAACCTGATATAGGAGGAATCATACAACATTTGTCCTTTTGTGACTGGCTTATTTCACTTAACATAGTGTCTTCAAGGTTCATCCACGTTATAGCATGTGTCAGAATTTCTTTCCTTTTTAACTAAATAATATTCCATTGTATGTATATACACATTTTGTTTAACCACTCATCTGTTGATGGACACTTGGGTCGCTTCCACTTTTGGCTATTGTGAATAATGCTACTATGAACATGAGCATATAAATGTCTGTTCAAGTCCTTGCTTTCCTTCTTCTAGGTACATACCCAGAAGTGGAATTACTGGGTCATTTGGTAATTCTATTTTTAATTTTTTGAGGGAGTGCCATACTGTTTTCAACAGCAGCTGTACCATTTGACATTCCCACCAACAATGCACAAGTGTTCCAATTTCTCCACATCTTAACAACACGTGTTATTTTCTGGTTTTTTAAAAATAATAACCATCCTAATGAGTGTGAAGTGTAGCTTATGGTGATTTTGATTTGCACTTCCCTAAGGACTAGTGATGTTAAGCATCTTTGCATATGCTTATTGGCCATTTGTATATATTCTTTGGAGAAGTGTCTATTCAAGTCCTTTGCTCATTTTTTAATCAGGTTATTTCGTTGTTGAGTTGTAGGACTTCTTTATATATTCTAGATATTAATCCCTTATCAGATATATGATTTGCAAATATTTTCTCCCATTCCTCAGGTTACCTTTTCACTCTGTTGGTAATGTCCTCTGATGCACAAATGTTTTTAATTTTCATGAAGTCCAATTTATCTATTTTTTCTTTTGTTGCTTGTGTTTTTAGTTTCATATCCAAGAAATTATTGCCAAATCCAACATCATGAAGATTTTCCTCTATGTTTTCTTTTAAGAGTTTTATTGTTTTAGCTCTTACATTTAGGTTTTTGATCTGTTTTGAGTGTATTTTTGTATATAGTGTAAGGTAAGGCCCAACTTCATTCTTTTGCATGTGAATATTCAGTTTTCCCAACACCATTGATTGAAAAGACTGTCCTTTCCCATTCAATGGTCTTGGCATCCTTGTTGAAAATCATTTGACCACATATGAGAGGGTTTATTTCTATTCTATTCCATTGGTTTATATGTCTCTCTTTATGAAGTACCACACTGTTTTGATTACCATGGTTTCATAGTAAGTTTTGAAATCATGAAATGTGAAGTCTCCAACTTTGTTCTTCTTTTTCAAGACTGTTTGGCTATTTGGAGTCCCTTGAGATCCACATGAATTTTGGCACAGGTTTTTCTATTTGTGCAAATAATGTTGTTTGAATTTTGATAGAGATTGCATTGACTCTATAGATCACTTTGGGTGGTATTGACATCTTAGGAAGAAGACTACATCTTCCAGTCTATGAATGCTAGATGTCTTTCCATTTATTTGTGTCTTCTTGAATTTCTTTCAACGTTTTATAGTTTTCAGTGTACAAGTAGATCACTTGTCAAAAGTCAATCAATTCTTATTTTAAAGAAATATTTTTGCAAACAGTATAATAACAACAGTATTTGAAATTTTAAAATAGAAATTATTCATCCCAAATCTCACTTCCCAACAAACCATTTGGCCTCATTTTCCCCATGTCTTCTTCTAGTCTTACCTGCATGTATATAAAATTTCAACATAATTGCAATAATTTCATAAGTCCTTGGTTTCTATACTTATTATTATACCCTACTCATTTTCCATGTTGTCACATAGTCACTTTAACAGATTCTCAGGGTGCTGTAGCAATAGTGGACCCTATCTTGGACAGGGAAGAAGGGCTAGTGGCCTGAGCTTTGGTGTTGGAGTAGGGATGGAAATCGTCTTTTTTTTTTTTCAATTTCACCAAGTAGTGGAAATAAATACTTCCTAAGCAGAAAGAAAACGAGATTTAGAGATTCCTCTGTGGAACCTGTTTGGTGCTTGAATGAGAATGGTCACAATTCAGGAAAATATATTGGCTGACTCTGCTGGTGCCTCCTCTGAATATTCTCTAATCCTAACTCTAAAACGCAGCCTTTAACATTCAGAAGCCATCTTGAAAGACAAGAGTCCCAAAGCATCAAGAACATTTGTTTGCTGCACTTATCACAATGGATGATTGAAATATTTATATCCGTCTGTAACTTTGAGTTACTCAGTTTTCAATAGCCGTTCAGAAATTCTATGAAACTGGATAAAATGCAAATAGGTTTTCTATAGGAAGAGCCATTTTAGTAATATTTGATTTTATCACCTTTCTTGGAATGACAAACTAAGCTGACAGTGTTGAGTGTTCAACTGGGAGGTCTGAATTGGTAAAGACAGCTTGGGAAGCCTTGCCATGTCCATGTTTATAATCAGAGTAGTGAACATGCCTAGACAGCAAAAGCAGTCTGTCTCCTAGAATTATCTCTCCTCCAGTAGTTTGAAGGAGCCTGTACATACTTGACTGCACCAATGAAAACCCACAGCTTCACCTTTCCTTTTACAAAACTTATGCCATTTCTTGGATGACTTTAGGGGCTGATGAAACGTAATCACAGGTCTTGAATTCTTCCTTTCTCCACTGACACCACCCTTTTTACTTTCTCAATTTAGGGACCATACACTTCTTTTTTTTTTTTTAAAAGATTTTATTTATTTATTTTTCCCCCAAAGACCTGGCAGACAGCTGTATGTCGTAGTTGCACATCCATTCCGGTTGCTGCATGTGGGACGCGGCCCCAGCATGGCCGGAGAAGCGATGCGTCGGTGCTCACCCGGGATCCGAACCGGGCCGCCAGCAGCGGAGCGCTCGCGCTTAACCGCTAAGCCACGGGGCCGGCCCGGGACCATATACTTCTGATAAGACTTATTTATGTATGGAAAATTCTTCTAAGTACTTTTCTCCTTCACCATCATCATCATCAGAGATTCTTATTCCAATTTTAAAGCTTTTTATATAAATGTCTTAATAAGTCACATTTTTCTACTGTCACCACTTTCTCCGGGTTCAGGAATTGAAACATGGGTAAAGCACTCACCACGTTCCTTTTAACTAACTTCTAAAGTTTGCTTTCCTACTTAGTTTAAAATGGAATATTTTTTTAAACTGGAATATATTTTGACAGTCTTGGATTAAAACTTTTTTTTAACTCCCAGAGACCAGCTCTGAAAGATCTGAGACTTTCCTTAGGAGGTTAAAATAACAGATATCCCACTGAATAGCTAGTAGGAAACTGGTTAGTTTAACTTTTTAGGCCAGGTGCCCAAGGTGGGCTGCTTCCATCTGTGAGTCACACACACCTTATTGTAGAGGGCAGAATGCACACATTTTAGCCAGTCACTTTTAACATGCCCCAGAGAAGTAGACAGCTCCATTAGGCAATGTCAGAGAAGATAAATGTGTCCGAATTACTTGCCAAAAATGCTTGGTAAGCATCAGAGAGATGAGTTCTGCTTTCCAAACTATTAAGCAGCTATTCGGAAGTACTGAAACATCCATTTTTCATTAGAGGTTGTTGACAGAAGCCAGGGACAGCTGTCTTCCCATGATGCCCTATGGTGACGCCCATGGAAACTTTTTCCCTTCAGTTCTTTATTTATTTATTTATTTATTTTTTGTGAGGAAGATCAGCCCTGAGCTAACATCCATGCTAATCCTCCTCTTTTTGCTGAGGAAGACTGGCTCTGAGCTAACATCTATTGCCAATCTTCCTCCTTTTTTTCCCCAAAACCCCAGTGGATAGTTGTATGTCATAGTTGTACATCCTTCTAGTTGCTGTATGTGGGACGCGGCCTCAGCATGGTTGGAGAAGCAGTGCGTCGGTGCGCACCCGGGATCCGAACCCGGGCCACCAGTAGAGCGCGCTCACTTAACCGCTAAGCCACAGGGCCGGCTCTTTCGCTTCAGTTCTTAACCCGCTAAAAGATGTGTATCATTTAGCAGCCCTGACATCTAGGATTTAAGTGAAGGATTTTATGCAGAGAAACCCATGGATCCTAGAAGATCAATTGTCTACCTTTAGATGAATTTGTTTCAGTAATATCAACTTGCTTGGTTTTCTCTGCATAAAAGTACTGAAATAAATGATCATAGTATGCATGTGTATTGTATGTATACATGTATCACAGTCTGTATGTATGCATCTCTCTGGGAGGCAGAACGTGGATTTAAGTCTTGATATAATTAAAGTGCATTTTGCTCAGATTCTACAAAAAGTAGAGTGGAAGTCAACCATCTCCAAGGAACTATTTTTGAAAATGAGGTCCTGGATTATCTGCATCAGAATTATCTGGCTTTTTAGAAAATTCATATTTCAGAGTTTCACCCCAGGAAGAGCCTGGGAATCTGCTTTTTTAAAGCAAATATCCCAGGGGATTCTGATGCAGATGACCCTGTCATATCTTGTCTAAGAAATACTGCCCTGGGGAGCCAGTAGAGCACCCACTCAAAGTCTCCCTCAGAGGAACTGAGTTCTCTTCCTCCCCTTTGATGGAAGGAAGAAATTGAGCATTTATGCTACTGAATTATTTTAGGCAGAACTACTCATAAAAAAGAATTAAGAGAAGTTAGTAGCATTATTTTGATGTCTGTCAACTTAGTCATCTTCTTTTCTCATTCTGGTATTTCTTCAATTTTTCTCCAGGATGAAATGAGCCCTGTGCTCCAGCTGTGGGCCCTCAGCAACTCTCATTTATTTTTATGCAGCTCACTAAAGAGCAAATAGCTAGCCACTATGGCCACTATGTTTAGGGAATGATTCAATTGTCAAATGATTATTCCCTTATTAGTAACTAGTAGAGAGGGACCAGAATTCTGGCTAGATTTTCCTCTGACCACTAGAACACTTTGAAGAGAAAGCACACAATAGAAGGTAAAGGAGGATATATGAGGTATAGGACCATTCTCTGTTTGAAACCATTTCTTAGGAAACTTGTATCAAGTAGGTGGAGTTCCTTTTTCATGCTTTTCTCATTGCTTTGAACTCCCCACCTTCTCATCAGTTCCTTTGATGAGAACACATAGCTGTCCCACTTTTCTGTTTGCCATCACCCAGGTGCCCCTCATCTCTACTCAGGGGCCTCCAGCTAAAACTTTCTCCTCCTTCCTACATGCCGAAATGTGTTCTCCTCTCAAGCTTTGCCTATTCACTTATTAATATCAAGGCAGAAATCATAAATAAAATATTATTTTTAAATTTTATTTATTTATTTTTTCTTCCCCCAAAACCCCAGTAGATAGTTGTATGTCATAGCTGCACATCCTTCTAGTTGCTGTATGTGGGACGCGGCCTCAGCATGGCCAGAGAAGCGGTGCGTGGGTGCGCGCCGGGACCCGAACCCAGGCCGCCAGCAGTGGAGCGCGCGCACCCAACCGCTAGGCCACGGGGCCGGCCCTTAAATAAAATATTATTAAACAGAATCCAGCAGCACATCAAAGGAATAACACAGCAAGCCCAAGCTGGCTTCATTCTAGAGATGCAAAGGTAAGTCGATTTTAGGAACTCTAGTAACAATTCATTTTAATAGATCTTAGGGGAAAAGTTATCTAAGATCATCTCCATTGATGCTGAAAAAGCTCTTAAAAAATGTACACCTATTCTTCATTAAAAATTCTCAGTCATTAACATGACTGAGCAGGTCTGTGTTAGCCCAAAAGCTATCATCATACTTAACTGAAAACCACCAGAAACATTTCCACCAAAGTCAGAAACAAAGGATATTTATTCACTCTCAATTCTCTTAAGAGTCACTGTAGTAAAATGGTCAAGTCTGTGGGCTTTGGTGTTCAATTACCAGGGTTCAAATCCCAACATAGCCACCTAGAACCTATGTGACTGTGGGCAATTTACTTAATCTTTCTGTGCTGTTTCCCTGTCTGTAAATGGGGATGATGATAATACTTACTCCTTAAGGCTGCTTGTTATGAGGTGAAAATAGCTTGATAGCTGTAAAGCACTTATACACTATAAGGCATATAAATATTCAGTAAACTTTAACTATCATTGCTATTATTTAACATTATTTTTGAGGTACTAGACAAACCACATAGATAAGAGAAGGGAATTAGAGATATTAAAAGTAAGGAGAAAATTATCTACATTTTCAGTTACTATAGTTGTAAAACTGGAAAATCCAAGAGAATCTACTGAAAGACTACTACAAATAATAAGAAAATTCTATAAATAGCAAGGTATAAAATTCATGTTCAGAAATCAATAGACCTCATGTATATGAAGAAGACCTTAATAAAAAGAAAGGCATAGAATGTTCCTGGATAGGAAGATTCGATATCATAAAGATGTTAATCCTCTCTAAGTTAATTTGTAAATTTGGCACTGTCATTAATAAAATGCAAGGAATTTTTAAAAACTGGATAACTTGATTCTAAATTTCATATGCAAAAATAATCATGCAGGAAGTTCCAGGGAATTCTGGATAAAAAGAGAAAAGTGGTAATTTATTCTACTAGATATTAAACATTATAAAGCCTCAATAATTTTAAAAAGCACACATATTAACTGAATAGAATATAAGCTCAGAAATGAACCTAAACACATACAAGAATTTACATATGACAGAGTTGTCATCTAGAATTGGTTGGGAAAGGAGGAACTATTCAAAAAAAAAAAAATATTGATGGCGTAATAGTGTAGCCATCTGGAAAAAATAGAGGTAGATCCTGTCAAGAATTGTGATGAGTATGAGATTTTACCCTGCTTGAAGCTGAGATTTTACTCTTCTTGAAGCTAATATAGATGCTGTCAGAAGATGTGAGATCTTATTTTTTATTTTATTTCTCGTGGCACAGCAGGAAGCATGAGCTCCATAATTGCATTACTCCCCTTGCTCCCTAAGTACCTGTGGGGTGATGCAGAGGTTGGTCCAGGTAGATGCTGCACACACAGTGGGTTTGTGTCACAGCTGAGGAACTCTGAGCTTAGGAAACCCTCCATCTTATGAGAGAACTGTTAGCAAACTTGACCCGGAGGGACACATTATCTTTATTATCCTGGACAGCAAACAAATCTGCCTTTTGACCTGGAGGGAAACGCTATCTGTATTTCCCGAGGCTGATCACTATATAAACATCCTTGAAAAATAGTTCAGAACAAAGGCTGCCATAAGATACACAGCAACATGAGAGGTCCGTGGAGAATTGACTCCCAACAGATCCATACCTTTCCCATATACCAGGATAAGTTCCAAATGGATCAGAGAATTAAATGTTTACAAAAAAGTAAGCAATAAAAGAACCATAAAAAGAGAGAAAGAATCCTCAAACTGGCAAAGGCCTTTCTAAACTATGACACAGAAACATTAAACATAATTTTTGTGTGTGTGTGTGTGTGAGGAAGATCAGCCCTGAGCCAACATCCATTGCCAATCCTCCTCCCTTTTTTTCCCCAAAGCCCCAGTAGATAGTTGTGTGTCATAGCTGCACATCCTTCTAGTTGCTGCATGTGGGACGTGGCCTCAGCGTGGCCGGAGAAGCGGTGCATCGGTGCGCGCCCGGGACTGAACCCAGGCCGCCAGCAGCGGAGTGTGCGCACCCAACCGCCAAGCCACGGGGCTGGCCCCAAACATAATTTTTAAGTACATGGTAAAATCATCATTAAAAAAGTCAGGAAACAGACTCCGAAGAATTTGCAACTCATGTTGTGAACAAAGAGCTAATTAACTTAATATAGCTGATACAAATAAAATTGATGTCCTCCACCGTGTCCTCTCTCACCATCTTCCTGCCATCTGCCCAGTGTCCACACAGCAACCAAATATCATTTTTATCATGTTTCACCATCAATAAAAGAAAAATAAGTCCTTTGTTATACTAACATCTGAAAAATTTTTAAACCCTACCGAGCAGGAAATAACAGATGAAAGCCACAATCTCTAATGGAACTTCTCTTAGAGAAAACAAGCAGCACAGCACTGATAGGCTATCAGTTAGAGGATGTAGCAAACGTGTAGGCAAAGTTTCCGACACATTATTCCCTAGGGAGTTTCTCCATTTATTTGATATGCAATGAAATTTGTTTAAAGTATTTTTAGGGAATCATCGGACTAGAAATCATTAGACTGGAAAGGCCAACCCGTCCAGGATGAAAACAAAAACTACTTTGCTCCAAAATAAAATCACCCACCCTGGTTCTCACCACTTAGATTCCTCTCAATCCTCCAATAGTCAGCTTTGCATACTATGGAAAGACAGGCAGGAGTCTGTTATCCAAACTTTTTCCAAGCTGGAGAATTAGTCTGAAAAGTAGATGGGAGTGGGAGTGGAGATGTACACATGGGCACAGTTCCTGGAGGAAATGTGGACCCCTGGTCTACCCCTCAGGAACTGAGCCTTAGCCCTCCCTGTGAGTCTGAGGGCTGTGTATGTTGGGTCTGGCCTGAGGTGGAAGAAAGTATGGCCACTGTCAAGAATAGCTCTCTGCAAGATGGCTGGGGTTCAGACTTGGCTGCCCGTGCTGTTGATCTGTTTCTGCAGCTGCAGAAAGCAGCTCTGCACTGCCTTTTTCAGGCCTGGGCTGCCCAACGAATCCCACGGAAACATCAGCTCCTCCCCGCCGCTTTCAGCCAGTCACTCGTCCCTATTTTTAGGATTCCTTAGCAACTGAACAGCCTGTTATTCCATAACTAATATTTTGCATTCCTGATTTCATACTACACTTATCACCCTCCCCCCAAAATGTATGCTGTATTGTCCCTGCAAGTTCTTCCTCCAAATGTATGCCATATTGTTCCTGCAAATTCTCCAGAGACAGAAAAAGCACATTCATCGGGATGAGCTCTGTGCCTTATAACGCCTGAATTCGGGAAATTCTTGATATGTCCACGCTAAACTCCTTCTAATGAAGTTAAACCCTGTTCCTATCTCTCCATCTTCACAAGAGATGAGGAATAGCTAATCAACATTCTCTTTAAAGTAAGCTTTCATTTTACTTTATTAGAAATAAGAAAAGCATAATATTTTTAAAAATCAATTATCTGCTTTTGAAAAAACCATAGAACAAGAGAGTTGCATCCACTCCACTATGGCCCCAGTATGGGAGGTGGTGGGGAGAGAATTTATTTTTAAGTCTCCACTAAGGAACTCTGACATTTTTATTGCAAATCATAGAAGCATTTGTGCTACTGTTATAAGATGTTATAACATAATGGAGTGGGGGAAAATCTTTGCTTTTTTCTACTCCGGATCATTTTTAATCATTCAGTCTTGGCAGGTCTAGTTCTCACCCATCACTCCCTCTTACTAACAGCTTGTTCCTATTCTTAGCTTGGTGGGAATGTTTGACTATCTGACATATTTTGGGAAAATCAGCTAGAGTCATTGAATGTACAAATGAAGAAGCTCGTTTTATAGATATTTAAATTAAGATAATGCTAACCTTTAAAAAAAAAACTAGTCTATCTTCCATAATAAAACCAAATTTTAAATGTATCATACTTATGAATATCTTTTTCTGATGAAAAAGAGATTCTGTTTTCCTTTTACCACGAGAGCTTGACAATAGCCAGTTCTACAGTGAGGTTTGTACTTTCAAGTTGAACCGTGTGGGCTCTAGACTCACCGTTATGGACTCTGCTTCTGCTTTCCTGGGGCAGCTAGTATGTTCCGCTGAAGAGTTTGTCCCCGGTGGAGCCTGAAGCAGGGCATTCTTTGAGGCAGGCCCTACATTTCTTGCCAACTATTTGAAGCTTTGTCTGCCCAATGCAAAGCTCATCTCACTCTAGTGCCTAAAGAAATGACAAGATGAGAACGTGGGTAATTTGCATTAGCAGGGGCTCCGTGGGTCCATGAATCCTAAACTCTTTTGATGTAAATTAGAATGTACCTTGTTTTGACATTAACTTCAGCCAAATAAACCAAGATAGAAAATTAAAGAAAGATATTGTGGGATTCTGGATAGGTTAGAGGCACTGATTGGCTCAAAGAGCCCCCTTTTACCCAGAACATTGCATGCCTCTTGACAACCCAATGGAGTAAGTCACTGTTATGACTATTACCCCTGAGATTAAGGAATGTGCAGATTTCACACTTCACTCTAAAATTTTGCCATCAGAATCTGTCTTTTAGACATTGTCATCTGCTCTTAGTAAATGCTGTGGGTAAATGTATTCTAACAGCTTCATCCACATTCGTATACTTTTACCAAAAAAGTTATTTTAATTCTCATCTATACCTACCAAATGATGTAAACAATTTTTATTGTCATGTAAAATAAGCCAAAAAGACTGCATTTGTATGAGCCAGCTGTGTGTTTGAACAAAAGTACAATTTTGACAGAATTATTTAGACCATTTCCCTCAATTTTCAGAATCACTTTGATCCAGCTGATGCTCTGGTAGTTTTAGCCAAATGCTGCTCTGGATGACCATACCCAAGTCGTTCTCTGGAGACCTTAAAGACTCAGAGGTCTTTGGTCCCCTAAGTCCCAAGGAAAACCTTTCAGCCAAGGAGCTAAAGGCAGAACTGGGAGACCAAACCACCATGTGCCGCTGTCCTCGCTGCTGCCCTCCCCTCTGCAAGCCTTTCAGTCCAGGACAGGAGTCCATCGGAGACCTGGCTCAGCCTCCATTGTTTCAGAAAGCACAGAGAAAGAGAAGCTCCATGTTCTCTAGGGCTGCTTTTCCCAAATTCCTAGCATTGGACTTTGATGGTTCTTAGTAATGTAGCCCTCACCCCTTCCTCCCCTCCCCTGCTCCTTTCTGCCTCCTGCCAGCAGGATCAAATGGTGGGTGTCACATTTCTCCAACCTCAGCCAGAAACAAGTTAAATTCTGGTACCAAAGGGGCCATTTTGTTCCCTTACTAAAGGCAAGTCCAGCATCTTCTTGGTTTAACACCTGAAAAGCCAGTTTGTAATAGGGATTCATGGGTAAGACACCTAGAAACAATACATCCGAGTAGTTCCTTATGGTGAGATTTTGCCAAAACGCTCTACTTCATTTTTATATAACTCCTGTGAGCTCTTTTGTGAAACAAGATTTTGGCCCTAAGCACATTTCTTAGAAGTAAACAAGAAATTGAGGTAAATATTATGCAAGTTCCTTTGAAGCTACTGCTCTGTATTACCTTCACTATCAGTTTTAAGAACTGTCTTTAAAATACCATGTTTCAAAGGGAGATTTGTTTTTCTCAGCCCTTTCTCCCATCTGCTACATTCTGTAGCAGAGCCATAATCTGGTGTTTATGATATTAGTTGCTGTGGAAATTAATTTAATGCTATGCTATCAGTGTTTACTGAGACAGCATGGGTCAGTAAAGGGGTTTGAAACACAAGTATTAAACTAGAGTAAGTATTTGAAAAAAATAACACATTTAATAAATAGAATCAATTTTAGAATTAATGTGTACTCACCTTTGTATTCCCACATTGCTTAGTTGCAGGTGCATTTTAAAGGATTTGGCCAAAACAAATCCTATTGGAAAAGACCTATTACTTGGGAAATGAAATTGCATACAAACTAACAGATGAGGCTACTATGTTTTAAAGTGACCTCCATTGCATGTCCTAGCATAAAGTATTTTTACAAAGATATTGGCCCCTCTCCCTCCTCAGAATACTAGATTAGTAACAATAGGTTGTGTGTGTGTGTGTGTGTTTTGGGGGTGGGGAACTAATATGGGAGGAAAGACAGAGGCCTGTAATAGAAGACACTTCTATCTTAAATAATAATTTTCTTAAAGCCTTTTATTCCTGCCACAGAGTGAAAGGAAATAATGCCTTTCTTTCTCAGTACCTCCCTGCCTTCCCATTCCCTCAGTTACCCCCTCCTCCCAGCTCCCACTTCTGCTCTAGTAGACTACATTGACACTGCCCTCCACAGCAGACCACTCTCCCCCGCAACGTCCATGCTTTCACCACATTGGACTTTCCCACAGGTCAAATGAGAAAGGACTTGATCAGAGAAGACTTGTTGTTGGCAGTAATGTGAGCTTTGACTAATAGCAAGGAGGAAAGCGGATTGAGAAGGAAAGTCTCAGACTGCAAGCTTGCTAGGGCTAATGCTTATACAGCTTTTTCCCATCGTTATGGTTATCTCATTCCTGCTTTGACGCCACCAACTTTACTCACTGCCTCATTCCTGCCCCTGATTTTGCACTCTGCCCCTTTGCTGCCCTTTGTCACTTTGTCTTCTCAGTCATCAGAGGAGAGGGAAAAGCAGTTTATTATTTGAGAGATTTGGCCTAGGTTATTTAGCAAATGCTTTTATTAGGATGTATTTGCAAGTCGAATTTCTTATCTCCTTGTTTCCCTCAGTGAGCCCCTTGAAGTAAGCTCCTATCCTCCAACATATTATTTACAGGCTGGCACTTAGCATAACATAAGCACTTAATAAATGTTACTTCTTGGTCATACAAAGATAATTAATGGGGATGTATAATGTGCCCTAGCCTCTGAAGAAGCTGTGTCATCACTGGGCTATTGTCAGCTGGGACAAGTTGAAAAGTTCTGGGACCTCTGAGCCAGATGCTCAGATGAGTGAAATGTGCCCAAGGGCTCCAAGTGTGGGCTACAAAACCCACAGACACTGCCTATATTGTTTTACTGAGCTCACATCTGAGTCATAGTGCTGTCCATACCAGGTACACAATTTAAGACTTCAAAGGGAGAATATGATAGGGTAATGCATTTAAAATTCACCATCTACAACTCAAGTGGGAAGAAATGTATTTTAGTTTATTTCTGTGTAATGGAATTCCATTTAACTCTAAAGTCCCCATTTTCAATGATGGGGGATACTCAGTCTTGTCACTCTCAAGGTAACTGTGTCATTGGAGTTTCAAGTTAGTCTCGGAGTAAATATTCAGTCAAATTAAACATTTAACCTCAGTCCATTTAGAGCTCAAATTCAATATCAGAGCTGTTCTCCACTCTCAAGGATTCTTCTCTTCTCTTCCTCCTCAGGATGTATCTGGATTCAGGAGAAGAACAGCAAGGGAGAGTCTGGTTGTGCCCCAGATGTCTCTGTCCTTGCTGCAAATGAAAATTTTGCAGCTGAATAATTTGTAGTGTGTTGTCTTAATATACTAAAGGTCCACCACCCTCACCCCATTCAGTTCCTCCTGGCTTGAGTAAAGCTTGGAGACTCAGCTTCATCCTAATCCTTTGGGCTGCCCGCCTGAGAGCCTGGGCTATAGGGTCACCTTGCCCCAAGGCCAGACCAGCCCTGTCATGCCCACTACTGTGGCCTTTTGGAAAGCTCCGTGTTCAGGTGCTGAGCATTGTCTCCAGCCTTCTCTCTGCTTAACTTACCACACCACCATTTCTACTCTGGGTTCCAGACAAGAGGGTCAAAGGTCCCTCTGCTCCAGGGTTTCTGAGCTTATCTACAGAGCAGAAGGAGAGTTGTCTGAGGCTGCGGTGGGAGTAAAGTAGGTGGAAGTGAACCGGGGAGCAGCATAAATATTCTCAGCTAAACTCTTGCTTTCTTCTTCTCTCTTTCCAGGTCCCTTTCACTGGCTCATCTCTTTTCTATGATTTGGAGACATTTAAAAGATGTATTGTCTTAGCACAATCTACTCTGTATTTCAAAATAAGTAACTTTGTAACTACTGCTTCAAATACGAGCAGCAGATAGGTTTTAGAGCAACTTACAAATAAAAGGAAAAATCTAAGTGCAATGATACACCATATTTTAAGATACTATTCTTATTCTTAGCAATGATAGCTACAATCTAAATTCTAACATTATTCCTAGCAAAATCTAGTGTTTTCTTGGTTAAGCTTATGGACTACTTTGAAGCTTCAAATGCTATCATTTTTCACCAGCATCTGATCTCATGCAGCAATTCGATCTTGCTGGCCTCAGCTTCTTTTCATGGGCAAAGGGCAGTAACAGACAGCCCTTTGATCACTGATAATTTCATCATCTAACCCGTCAGTTCCCAAGCAAGTGGGAGGTGCTCCTGGAATAGAAAGCCATGATCTTGGCTTGGGGCCAGGGTGCTTTTGGTATGTGAGGGTGGAGTCCAGCAGGGGACATTGAGGCCTGGAAGACACCCTTTCCTCAATAGTGAATAAGCTATCTGGTCTGGAGGAATATAGGCTGTGGTCTGGAAGGCCTTAAAACGTCACCAGGAACTGTGTTTCCTGGGAATAATGTCCCGTGCTAGCCAGCTTTAGTCATCTGGAGTTCTGTGGGGACCTCATAAAGCATCTTTGGTCTCCATAGCTAGAGGCACAGAACACCTGGAGCTTCCTCCCACCTCCTTCACTGCCCACTCCTTCCCCCAGTACTGGGTGGTGTTATGCCAATGACCAGTGAGAGCACTGACACCTGTCTTACCACTGGTCTGTTTATCTGTGCAGTATCCCAGGACTTCACTGTCACGTTTGTGGTGTTGGGCATCACTGGACATGCCTGAGAAAGATTATTACTGCAAGGATAGGCAGGGACTGCTACGTGTGCCCTCAATGACCTTCACCTGAGTAGCTCAAGGATGACCTCTTCAACATCCACCTGGCTGACTGGGTTCATCACATACAAAGAAGAACTAGAGGGTGGCCCATACTTCTGCTCAGATATAAGAGCCTTTGTCTGCAGATGGCAACAGAATCCACACCAGCATCCAACCTTCACCAAAAACATGGACAGCATTTAGTGATGCTACTGCTGCTCTCCTTTTTTAGTGGAGGGACTTTCTTTATTGTCCCAACAAACACCTCAATTCCCCTTTGGCCTGGGGCAGGGCTCTCCCCCAGTGTGTAGCCCATAATGAGGGCCTGGAGCACTGAAAAGAGTCCCTTTCTCCAGGAAGATTGACTTCAGATGAGATCAAAGAGAAGGAAGCCTGAACTTTTCAGGCATGAGATGCTCTGCCAGTTATCACTTTATCTGCTCTCAGCTCTGAATTCACCCTTTACTATCTGCTCTGTGATAATGGAACTGGACTCTAAATATTTCTCCTCTGCCAGCTAGCATGATGTTAAGTTTGTCAATAGAAGGGCCTTGTCATCTAGGAGCTCACAATCTAGTGGGGAACACACACACACACACACACACACACACACACACACACACACACACGCTTCCTATAAGACACAAGGAAGATGGAACAGGACAAGAATCCAGACAGAAGAGATTGAGGGGACCCACATCAGCTCAGCTTTAGTGCAAAAAGAGATTTTCCAAAGGGAAATGAGAAGGACTTCAGAAGGCACAGTGAATTTGGGCCACAAAAGAGATTTTCTGGCCCCCTTCAGGAACATGAGGAGAGGTACTAAGTTGCCTTCCATGGAGACATACACAGAGAGGTACACACCCACTGCTTTGCATTTCACAAGGATATCTGAAGGTCTCCAAGTCAGAGGGCAGGAATAAAGTCCAGAACTTAAAAATGAGCGCTCCAAATATAGGTCCCTTGACCAGTTCTACTGGTGAGACCCTTAACTCTGAATCCAGCTCTGCCTCATCAGGCAAGGAGGAAAGACCCCAGGGACCCTGGTGTCCAGGACCCCTGACTGTCCTTGTTGCCCTGCAGCCAGTAATGCTTCCCTCTCCTCCCAGGGCTCACTCTCCTGCCCTATGAAGGCGTTCCTGGGAGGTGACGCAACCCCATTTATCGGTCCCCATTCCTCGATTCCCCTTTTGCACAATCCCCTGGACTTTGAGTCTTAGGGTTTTAGTGTCTTACTTTTCTCCCTTGTCTACCCCGTCCTTCTTGATAAGGAGACTGGAAGAGGCACAATAAAATTCCTAGATATATTTTCTTTAAAAAAAAAAAAACCACTGTAAATAATTATGAGGTAGAAATCACAAATGCATGGGTTCAGAATGAATAAAAATGTCAACTAATGTGATGCAAATAGGTACTTGTGGCTTGTGATAAAATTGCTGAAGACAGCTTCATACAGAGATTCAAAAAGTACTGTATTTCAAATAACAGAGGTGCTGATGTGCTCAGAAAAAAACTCAGTTAGATGACAGAAGTGGTTCTAGCATTGGCAAAGATTCTGACAAAGACACATGTGAAGAACTTAAGTAAAACTATGTCATGATATGTGAGAGAAAAAAAGCAACATTCCTAAGTGTATATATCATTTTATATAATATAGGATTTTTATAAATAATTGCTAATTATAACAAAGTTTAAAAAAAGAGACATTTGACTGTTTTGTCTGTATCCCTAGAAGTGTATGTTGTATTCAGTTGACCTAAAATAATTTAAAATTTAAAAAATTATGTTATTGAAAAAAAAAAGTGAAGGATCTCCTTATATTCAAGATTGCCTTGTATTCAGGCATATGAGGTATACAATGAGCAGGGTAGCTAGTAATCAGCCAAAAAACTCTCCTTCAGTTCAAGGTAGATTGAGCATAGGCCTGTGTCTTCCTGCAAGCTTCCTGCTTCAGGAATTTACTAAACCCTGGGAACTGGTGAGGATGGTGTCTGTGGCCCCCTGAGCTACCCTCTTCCTCTCCAGGAAAGAATAGTTCATAGCCTCTGACATAGAAGGTCTTATTTAAAAATTCTAACACAACCCATATATATATTTACATGTGGTCAGTTGATTTTCAACAGAGGTGCAAAGATAATTCGATGAAGAAAGAGCAGTCTCTTCAATGAATGGTGTTGGAACAACTGGACATCAATATGCCAAAAAAAAAAAAAAAATGAACCTCGACCCTTATCTTGTACCATATACAAAAATTAATGCAAAAATAGATCATAGGCATAAATTTATAACCCACAATATTAAAACCTCTAGAAGAAAGCATAGGAGAAAAATTCTGTGACTTTGGATTAGGCAAGATTTCTTAGATACAACACCAAAAACATGACCCATTAAAAAAAAATTGATAATTGAGACCTCATTAAAATTTAAAACTTCTCCTCTTCAAAAGACACTGTTAAAATAAAAATACAAGCTACAGACTGGGAGAAGATATTTGTAAAATGCATATCCATTAAAAGATGTGTATTCAGAATATATAAAGAGCTCTCTAAACTCAATAATAAAAAACAAGTGCCACTACACACCTGTTAGAAAGGCCAAAATCTGGAACACTGACAACACCAAATGCTGGCAAGGATGTGGACTAACAGGAACTCTCATTCATTGCTGGTGGGAATGCAAAATGGTACAGCCACTTCAGAAGACAATTTGGCAGTTTCCTACAAAACTAAACATACTCTTACCATACAATCCAACAATTACACTCTTTAGTATTTACTCCAAGGAGCTGAAAACTTATGTTCACACAAAAACCTGTACACAGATGTTTATGGCAGCTTTATTCATAATTGCCAAAACTTGAAAACAACTAAGATGTACTTCAGTAGATGAATGGATAAATACACTGTGGTACATCCAGACAATGGAATATTATTCAGCACTAAAAAGAAATGAGCTATCAAGCCATGAAAAGACATGGAGGATACCTAAATGCACATTACTAAGTGAAAGAAGCCAGTCTAAAAAGGCTACATATGGTATGATTCCAACTATACAACATTCTGGAAAAGGCAAAAACTATGGGTACAGTGAAAACATCAGTGGTTGCAGGGTGGGGGAAATGAATAGGCAGAGCATAGAGGATTTTTAGGGCAGTGAAAATACTCTGCATGACATTATAATGATGGATATACGTCATTATACATTTGTCCAAACCCATAGAATATACAACACCAAGAGTGAACACTAAGGTCAACTACGGACTTTGGGTGATTTGATGTTCATAGTTGGTAATGTATGTACCACTCTGATGAGTGATGTTGATAATGGGGAGGGCTATTCATGTAAAGGGGGCACAGGAAGTATATGGGAAATCTCTGTACCTTCCTCTCAATTTTTTTGTGAACCTAAATCCGCTCTAAACAAATAAAGTCTTTCAATAAATACATAAACCAACCAACCAAGTGGAATTATTCATTATCATTCCAAACTGAAAACAACCCAAGTGTTTTTCAACCGGTGAATGGGTAACAAACTGTAGTACTGTACCCTGTGATCTGTAGAGTGAGTAAAAAGAAATGGATTTCTGATACATGCAACAATGTGGAAAATCTCCAATACAATATGCTAAGTGACAGAAACTAGACTCAAAAGGCTACATATTGTATATAAGTCATTTTATGTGACATTATGGGGAAAAAAAATAATAAGAGGGATAGGAAAGTAATCAGTGGTTGCCAGCAGCTGGAGGAGGGGAGAGGGGTTGATCACAAACAGGTTTGAGTGAATTTTGGAGCATGATGGAAATGTTCTACATCGTGATTGCGGTGGTAGTTACGTGACTATGTGCATTTGTCAAAACTCATAGAACTGTACTCTAAAATGACGAATTTTACCGTATGTAAATTATACCTCAATTTTTACAATGTTAAAAACAAAAACCTAGTAAAACTCTTTGATGAAGAGTCTGCATGGTCATTGTTGATGGAGACTGCTGGCTCCTTAGCTCCATAAGTGGGATTGCCAGCTGATCCACAGCATATTTGTGACTCCAGGAGTCCTGAAGGGGTGTGCAGTGGTTTGTCTCCTTTCTCCTAGACGGCTGCTAACTGATGGTGAAAGACAAGAGGAGGCAGGATACTGTACAAGGCAAGACGGGAACTCGCTCTTCCTTTTCTTTCCTTTCTCTTTCTCTTCTATTCTTCCTCCCTTTGCAGCTTTTTCTCCCAGCTCTTATTTTTCTGTCACTTCTTTTCCCTATTTATTAGTCAGTCTGTGTCTAGCTGAAAGAGATCTGCTTGAGGCTATGGCCAGTGGGGCAAAAGGAAGCAATTTGATTTATCAGTAGTGTTCTGGTAAATGACTAACGACCAGCTCTCTGAAACACACACACATACACACACACACGCATGCACGAGCTTATTTCAAATTTTATTGATATAAAGAGTACAGAGCACATAGTTTATAAATAATAATAAAATATACAATATTATTTTATGTGAATTTCATATAACCAACTGATTCTCACTGAATGTTTCACTGATTTTTGCTGAACTTTAGTATCTGTAGCCAACCTATCATTGTAAATAACAAACAAGTGTAGTTTTGACAAGAATCTTGGCTGGTATTTTCACTGACATTAATGATTAAGATGAAAGTGAAACAACAGAGATATGTGTTGGAACTTTACTCATTCATCAATAACATGAGTGACTTGGAAATATTTTACAATAGTTTTTGAATACTGGAGGACTATTTCCTTGATCTTTGTGTTATTCACAATATAACAGCTATAAACATGACACTTTTTTTTTTTTTTTTGTGAGGAGATCAGCCCTGAGCTAACATCCGCCAATCCTCCTCCTTTTTTGCTGAGGAAGACGGCCCTGGGCTAACATCCGTGCCTATCTTCCTCCACTTTATATGGGACGCCGTCACAGCATGGCTTACCAAGCAGTGCGTCGGTGCGCGCCCGGGATCCGAACCAGCGATCCCTGGGCCGCCGCAGCGGAGCGCGCGCACTTAACCGCTTGCGCCACCGGGCCGGACCCAAACATGACACATTTTTTAGTTTAATCTACAGTATTAACATTTTCTCCATCACTAGACAATCAACAAAACAAGAAATCAAGCCCAGATCTGGAGTATTTGTTGATTTCTGTGGTTTAGATACTCACCTTGGCCAATTTCAAACTCCAATGTGAAATCGCTGAACACAGAGTTATGAAGAGATGTGCCCCAGCACGCCATTATACAATATTTCCACCATACAGACACAACAGATAGAAACAACAGCAGGATCATAGGTAACAGCAAAGAGTAGTTAAATGACTAAAAAGTGATAACTTTTGAGTATTTATTACCTTTGTTTTGGATATGATTTATTTAATTATAAGTTTCTATCATTTGATTTTAAATAATGACTGTGTTTAATAACCAGCTCACAAAATTCCTAAAATTTAACAGCTGGCTCTCTAGCACTTCTTTGAGCTGGCTGCAGCCGGTGAAGGATCCCGGTACAAGTCCGTGAACCCCTCCTCCCCCACAAGTTCTGGGACAGCAGTGGCAGCATGAAGAGAGAGTGGGTGCAAACATATGTTGTTTCCCTGAGCGCACTACTCTCCACATGCTGCCAGGGCTGCCTTAGCCTTATGGGACTTTTCTCTGAGCTATTCAGACTGCTTGTCAGGGCTAAATTATCCATGTTATCAGCCACACCATAAACTGGATGAGGAAATGGATGTGGATTTCAGCAGAATAAATGGCTTGGTTTTCTTCGTTAAATTTCATTCATTAAACTATTCTGTTGTTTTTTTTAAATGAGGATCTATTGTTGAGGAAGAAAAATTGTTATTCTGAAATTCCTTGTATTTTTAAAGTCAAATCTGGAGAGGCAGTCACCACAATGTTAACAATTACCTTGGATGGTGAGATTTTTTTCTTCTTCTTATGATTTTTCTGTGGTTTCCAAATTTTCTACAATAAATATATAACACTTTAGTAATATAAAAAAAATGAAACAAATCTTTGGTAACTTGATATTTAAAACTGCCCTGATGCTGTCCTTTTAAAGATTAGAAGAATAAATAGCATTTCGGTAAAAGAATGCCCAGGGAAACAGACATTACTATGTTCAGTTTCATTTAAAAGCCAGATGTCCAGGAACTGGATATGGCTAATTATCAATTTCTACCCAGATGGAGTGTTTTCTTTTTTTCTATCAATAGATGGAAAAGCACAGCATCTCTGGCTGCTTGCTTTATTACATTCAGTCACTTTAGTTGGAAAGCTTTAAGGAATAGGTGGAGCTTAGAAGAAGGGCGGTTTCTCCTATCATGAATGAAAGATTTTCAAGCCTGCTCTTTGAGCAATTCCAGTAGTGTTAGAAATAGAATTCATACCTTCTCATATCTGCCTTCCTGTATTAATCTATTGCTGTATAACAAATTACTCTAAGACTTAACAGCTTAAAACAAGAAATAGCTTATTTCTTCCTATTATTATTTGATAATAACAGCTTCTTATTTCACAGTTTCTATATGTCAGGGAGTTAAGCATGGTTAGCTGGCTGCCTGCGGCTCAAGGTCTCCCATGAAGCTGTTAGCTGAGGCTGTGGTATCATTTGAAGGCTTGACCGGAGGAGGATCTGCTTCCAGGCTCATTCACATGATTGTTGGCAGGATTCCATCCCTTGTAAACTGTTGGACTAAGAACCTCATTACCTCACTGGCTTTTGGCCAAAGGCCTCCTCTGTTCCATGCCATATGGGCCTCTCCATAAAGCAGCTAACAACATGGCATGATTAATATTAAATTATTCCTTTGCTAAGCACCCAGGGCAATGAATCGTAATAAGAGGGGGATGGGTGAGAGGAATGCTTCTCTTTGGTAAAGCGGTGAGAGAGCTATTGTGAAATGGATGAGAAAGGAGAATCTGTATGATTCAGGATGGCTTTTCAGGCAAGTCAATTTTAGAGACAGGTCATATGAAATTTTGGGATCTGAAAATCATGTCCCTATAATGATCCCTTACACATATTATTATTTTCCACATGTTCCATGACATGAAAATGGTTGGGAAGCACTAGTGTTGACAATGCTCCATATCCCATTCCTGTTTCTGTACCTATGACTTGCTAACCTGTATCTTTGCTAGACTTCTCCAAGAAGAACTAGCAACCACCTCTGCTGTGGTCCTCTACTGCAGTCTTCGTCTGTTTGTGTTCTGGACTGGAACGTTTCATCCACCTTAGTTCTTCTATCACGTCCTGTCTTCCAGACATTTGTCAAAATCTCTCATCAACTGGTGGAACGTTCTCCCATTCTCAGTATTCATGGATGTATTCCCTTTTATGTACACTTATTTGCCAGGAAGCAGATCCAGATTTTATCATGAATGGGTCTTGGATTTGGATTTTGTCAAATGCTTTTTCTGCATCAATTAATATAATCGTATGATTTTTCTTCTTTAGCCTATTGATATGTAGATTACAGTATGGATTTTTATTTGATTGTTGAACCAGCCATGCATACCTGGAATAAATCCTGCTTGGTCATGTGTATTTTTTTAATACATTGTTGGGTTTGATTTGCTAATATTTTGTTGATATTTGCATCTAAGTTTATGAGAGATATTGGTCTGTAGTTTTCTTTATTGTATGTTCTTTGTCTAGTTTTGCTATCAGAGTAATACCAGCCTTATAAAGTGAATAGAGAAGTATTCCTTCCTCTTCTATTCTCTGGAAGAGATTGTATAAAATTAGTGCTAATTGGGGCCAGCCCGCTGGCGCAAGCGGTTAAGTGTGTGCGCTCCGCTGCGGCGGCCCGCCGGTTCAGATCCCAGGCGCACACTGACACACTGCTTGGCAAGCCATGCTGTGGTGGCATCCCATATAAAGTGGAGGAAGATGGGCATAGATGTTAGCCCACGGCCAGTCTTCCTCAGCAAAAAAGAGGAGGATTGGCAGATGTTAGCTCAGGGCCGATCTTCCTCACAAAAAAAATAAAATAAAATAAAAAATAAAATTAGTGCTAATTATTCTCAAAATATTTGACAGAATTTTCCTGTGACACCATAGAGATTTCATTTTCCAAAGAATTTAATGACAAGTTCAATTTCTTCAATGATTATAGGACTATTCTACTTCACCTTGTTTGAGCTTTGGTAGTTTGTAGTTTTTGAAGAATTGGTCCATTTCTTCTAAGTTGTTGAATTTATAAGTGTAAAGGTGTCTATGGTATTCCCTTATTATTCTTTGAAAGGCTGCAGGAACTGTAGATACACTGTGTCATTACTGATGTTGGTGATTTGTGTCTTCTCTTTTTTTGTCACTCTTGCTAAAGTCTATTAACTAGCTTTTTGTTTCATTGGTTTTTTAAAAAATTGTTTCTTTTACAATTTCATTGATTTCTGCTCTTTATTATTTCTTTCTTTCTGCTTGCTTCGGGTTTATTTTGCTTTGCTTTTTTCTAGTTTCTTGAGATAGGAACTTAGACTGTCGGTTTGAGACTTTTCTAAAGTAATCTTTCCCTCTCTTCCCATGTAAAATTTCCCTTTCATCACTACTTTAGCTGCAACTCACAAATTTGGATATGGTGTATTTTTATTTTCATTCAGTTCTGTGTATTTCTTAAAATTTCCTTTGAGACTTCCTCTTTGACCAGGTATTATTTAAAAATGTGTTGTTTAATTTAGAGATTTTCCTGTTATCGTTCTCTTGTTGATTTATAATTCAATTCCATAATGGTCAGAGAACATACTCTGTATGATTTCAATTCATTTAAATTTGTTGACATTTGTTTTCTGGCCCAACATGTGGTCTATTATGGGTGCTTGAAAAAAAATGTGCATTATGCTGTTCTGTGAATGTCAATGAGATCCTGTTGGTTGATTGTGTTCTTCAGGTCTTCTATATCTTTACTCATTTTCTGACTGTTAGTTCTATCACTTGCTGGGAAGGGGATGTCAAAATCCTCAATTATAATTTCAGAGATCCATGTTTTATGAGACATCAATTTTGGAGTCCCTGTTTAAGAGAAAAAGATATAAAATTTGAATACAAATTTAGGTAAGAAAGTGAATATTTATTTACAATGAGAAGATAAATCATAACAAATTACAAATTTTAGAATGCTGATGTAAAATCCACAAATATCACAAAACCCAAAAACAATATAATATGTTTATTTTACTGCCTGATATACTTCTATAAAACTTTCCCCATATATTTTTTTATCTGGATGCTCTTTAATTGGCTCTTCACATGACAATGATTTTGTTTTATCGTATTTGCATAGACTGAATAGAGAGATAATTAAGTCTTCAAGCATCAGTGATCAAAAAAAACTTTATTATTGGTAATTTTTTTCTTCAGCTTGACTTATTAGTAATAGCTTGTAATTTTTTAATATTGTAGTCATATTTGGGAAAACCTCTATTAAGTTTCATTTATATATGAGCTATAAAATTTGGAAGAATTTTCTACGGACTAGCTTCTGTCTCTGTACATACTTCTGGTCCAACTGCATTAGGAGACACTCATATTGCAATACAACCTCTGGCCCTGTGCCTGTGTGTTACAGTCAGGCAATACTGTAGGAGTATTACTGGAAGCGACTCCTCCACCAAGATGGGTAGCAATAAGATACTACACCAGAAGTGACTGTGAATCACATAAATATCCCTCCACTCAATTCAAACAAATGGTATCCCAAACTCAACTTCCCATTAGATGGATCCCAAAAACGACTACAGCCACTCTTACTACCTAACACAAGGAGAACCATGACAGTGGGGATGTCCAAGTAGAAAGAGACAGTGCCTTTGCCTGTTGTGGTTGAAGTACACTCTTTTTGTAGATTTTACAAAAACTTATGAACATGTGAACATATTGCTATGGCACCTTCTAGTACATTGGAAAGGGCCCATTCAAGTGAGGGACCTTGAAGCTTAACCTTCATCAGTTTCATTGAAAATTAAGCCCTGCTGCCCACATTTTAATGGGATACAGAGAGAAGGGAGATAGTTATATTTAATCCACCATCATGAAGCAGAAGTTTTTTAGATGCCTTTTTAAAAAAAAAATTTACTATGAAAATTTCCAAGCATGTCGAAAAGTAGCAAGAATAATATAATGAATATTCATGGTACTCGTCCTTCAGCATCTAAAATTATCAAATATTTCTGATCTTCTTTGTTAGGATGCTTCCATTTCAGGACATTGTGGGAGGTAGATACAAAGATGAATGAGACATGGTCTCTGCCCTCATGGGTGTACCTAGTGAAGAAGATAAGTCCAACAAAGAATGTCATACTACCCAAAGTAGAACTCTGGACCATGAAAGGAGAGATCACCTCCATCCAGGAATGACCATTAAAGTCTTCAAGGAAGAAATGGGCTACTTAGGAAACAAGTACATATTTTAACTTGTCTAAGCTGAGGAAGAATTGAAATGAATTTCTGGTTTTTTACTCTAGAATGTTCCTCTTGGCCTTTGGGAAATAGTTCAACCTCCTTGCTGTTTATCTAGATCTCTAACCAGATACTCAGATTCATTCAGATGTAAGTAATATTTATTGAGTACTTGCTAGGTGCTACACATTTTCCCATACACTATTTCATTTAATCCTCACAACAAGCCTGAGAGATAGATCTCATCATCCCCATTTCTGAAAATGAGAAGAGAGATCCAGACAGGCAACTTGACTAGGGCAAACATAACTAAAATCCAGGACTTCTAATTCCAATTCTAGGGTTCTTAAAGTTATGTCTGCATCTGCATGGTACTTTTCTTAAACGTTTCAAGGTACTTCCCCAGTTCAGAAACCTTCAGTGGCTCCCAGTCACTACATGATAAAATTAATAATAAAATCCTTAGTCTACTATTTCCCTTTCTCTACAGTTCAGCCTTGGTTTTCCTTCAACTTTATCTTCCATCTGCAAGACTGCATCCGAACCTTCTTCCTGTGTTTGGGAAACCGCCTTCCTCGTGAAGCAGAACCCACCTCTCACTATGGAAATAAAAAGTCCATGTACTCATTTTCTCAGCCTCCCTATCAGTTAGAGCTATGCTGTCAAATATGACAGCCACTGGCCACAGGTAGCTATTGAGCATTTGAAATGCAGCTAGTACCACATGTTGAAATGATAGTATTTTGTATATACTGGGTTAAATAAAATACATTATTAAAATTAATTTCACTTTTTTTTAATTTTCTTAATGTGACTACTAGAAAATTTAGGATTATATATGCGGCTTGCGTTATATTTCTATTGGACAGCATTGAGCTAGAGTGTTAACATATGACCAGGTTGTGTCAATCATTTGCTCCCAGGCTTGGGACTGAAAGCTAGGGTGGTGAAGTCACAGGCACCCCTCATTCTTTTGAGAGTACTGGCAGTGATAGTAATTGTGTCTGGTTTCCAGGGGCAGCAGTGGCATCATCCAGTGTCTAGGTCAAGTGGTATTGGTGGTCCCAGTTTTGGTATCTGTATCCAGCAGTGGCTGCAGGGGTGGCTTCCTGGGACCAGTTCTGGGCATAATGTTGAGTGTTGCTCCTGACGATCCTGCAGGTATCCAATATCCTTTGAATAAATCCTTTTTCTGCTAAGGTCCTTCATGAAGTCTCTCCTGTCCAGCCCAGTCCACAATGATCCTTCCCCCTTTCAACATCAATAGTGAGTCAGATCCAAATCACACACTTGGCATTTGGCCTGTGCTAGTCATCTTACCATAGGAAAGTGCCTTTCTTCTTAGCCAGATTGTAAAATTCCCCATGGCAGGAACCCTGTCTTTTGCATAATTGTTTCTCAGTAGCTGTCAGGCCATCTTGGTCACAGCATCTCTGGAGGAATATCTGTTAGTTATCACTGCAGATCTCTGAGGTAGGCAGAGCAGCTATCATTATCCTTGTTTATACAGAGGACAAAACTTGCTCAGTGGGGTCAAGTGACTGGCCTAAGTTCTTGCAGCTGGTTTGCTGCCAAATTGGGACAATAGCCCAGACCTGCTTACTGCCCATCCCCATCTCTTTCCTCTACTTCAGGCCCTGCCGTATACATAAGGTGGTGCATTAGTTTCTAGGGCTGCTGTAACAAAGTGCCACAAACCAGGTGGCTTACAACAACAGAAACTTATTGTCTTACAGTTTTGGAGGTTGTAAGTCCAAATCAAGGTGTTGGCAAGGCCATGCTCACTCTGAAACCTGTAGGGAAATCTTTGCTTGCCTCTTCCTAAATTCTGATGGTTTGTCAGCAATCTTTGGTGTTCCTTAGCTTGTAGCTGCGTAACTCCAATCTCTGCCTTTATCCTCACATGGCTTTCTCCCTGGGTGTCTCTTTCTTCATATGGCTGTCTGCTTATAAGGACACGAGTTATTGGATTAGGGGTCCACCCTACTTCAGTATGGCATCATTTTAACTTAACTAATTACATCTGCAATGACCCTATTCCCAAATAAGTTCATATTCTTTAGTACTGGAGCTTAGGACTTCCACATATCTTTTTGAGGGGGACATATTCAACCTATAACAGATGGTAACCATAAGAGGAGAGAATACCATAGAAACCAAAGACACTGTCTTGTTTCCAAAATTTATTCCAAGGAAGAGTTACACTACAGTGGGGTAGAAGGTGGGGAAGTCTTCTCAGCTATGTATTCCCACTTACTACTTGGTTTGCATATGGACTAACTGGTTTTGGTTGACAAGCGGATGTTATCATGAGTTATAGTGTTCCCTCACAGGAGGACTGAATGGCCCCAGATATAAGATAGCAGCCCTATCCTTTCTAGTAGTTCTCCCCCAGCTACCTGTAAGCAGCTATCCCGTTTAGAGGAAAATGGTGTGTAATTCTGATGAGTAAATGGGATAAGTGATTGTTGTGGTACGCTTGTCATTCCTTGCCAGAGAACTGCCTTTGATGTCTAAAGTATTACTTGGGACCTAGATGAGAGAGCTAGTCACACAGTAACAAGCGTAACCAAGGGGATTCAGCTAGCATTTAGGATATGCACCCATTTTTTTGGTGTCTCCTCTTTTCCTTTGATAAAACATATGGAAATTATTAATAAAAAAATACAAAATTTTTGAAAAACATGAGAAGGAAATGGTAAAACGAGCTCTGGTCTAGCCCAAAATAAAAGAATAACAATTTCCAATCAGGCCCTTTGTTAAGATCTTGTACAAGAATAGCAATATGATTGGGATTCTTGCAGTAGCTGAGCTCTCTAATGAAAGCTTGCTAATGACACAAAATCAAATCACCAAATAAGCCCATCTCCAAATCCAATTTCTTCAAATGGGAAGGGCATGGGCTTTAGGGTCAGCACTATCTCTTAATGTGTGACCTTGGGCAAGTGACTTAATCTCTCTGAATCTCTATGTATAAAATGAGGATAACTACCTAGCAGGGCTGTGGTGAAGGCTAAGTATCTAGCAAAGTGCATAGCACATATAACAGGTGCTCCAGTAAATTGAAGCCTCTCTTCTCCCAGTCCTGCAAACATATACAATACAATCTCTGCCTACCGCCCCACCATTACCTACTCTTCTCCGTCTCATTCTCTTTCTCTTTCTCTTTCCAAAGTTCCTATTTATAATCTAGCTGAGGAGACATATAAATAGGAAATGACTTGCATTTAATTTTAAAAACCAATATGTGAAAAACAATGCAGTGTACCACTGACTACTTAGGCCCTACCAAACTTCCACATTCATTAATTTAACAAACATTTATTGAGTGACCACCCATGCTAGGCATGGTGCTAGGGATGGGGTATTCATGGGTAAACAAAACATCGTCTCTCCTTCATGGAATTCACAGTTTAGCAAGGAGATAATGGAAAAAATTAATGTATAATTTAAAAATATGTTGAGTGCCTTGGAAAACATGATCAGGTGCAGTGATGGAGACTAATGGGAGGGCAGGAGGGAAAGTTAGTTTAGGAAGGATGGCCTTTCTGAGGTGACATTTAAACTGAAACCTGAAAGATAGCAAGCTGGACATGTAAAGAACAAGAGTAATGGTCTTCAAGACAGTGGAATCAGCATGTGCAAAGCAGTGAGGCAGTCAGGAGCTAGAAGCCTTTGAAGAGTAGTTGGGGCAGTCAACAAGTTAGAGGGGGCACTTGGAATAAAATCCAACTCTTATCATGGCCTCAATGCCCTACCTGATTTGGCCTCTGTCTCCCGTGACCTCATCTCCTCCTACCGTCCATGCCACCTAGTCTTCCTGTCTCTCTTACACGCTGGTCTTATTCTCCCCTCAGGCCTCTGCTTTTGCTGTTCCTCTGTCTGGAAGGCTCTGTCCCACGTGTTCTCATGGCTCTTGGCCCTGTGGTCTGTCAGAACACAGAACAAATGTCACCTCTGGAGAGAGCTCGCGAAGTACCACCCCTCACTCTCCACCATCTTTCCTTGGTTTGCTCTCTTCCTATCCCTTATCACTATCAAACATGATTTTGTTGATTTATTTTAGTCTTTTATCGTCTGTTCTTTCCCACTAATGTAACTTCCTTGAGTTTATATTTCCTTACTGCTCTGAGTCTAGAACAGCACCTAGTATATAATAGAAACTCAAATAATATTATTTGTTGAATTAATGTTGAATGAAATTAAGCTAGAGGGGTAATGCAAGGTAAAGAACTGATCAGATTCTGTGAGACAAACAGGGAGGTCTTCCCAGAAGAGTTGTTTTCAAATTAAAATTGTAGGGGCGGGGGAGTGGGGGGGCAGGTGGTGCGCAACTACAAAACAAGAATTCAGGGAATTACTCGTTCATCTCCATCTTCTTCACTAGATTATGTGTTCCTTTAGGGCTGGAGTCGAGTTTTATTAATCTTTTTATCATCAGCGCCTAGCCCAGGGCCTGGCACAGAGGAGGCATTACATAGATGTGCGCAGAATAACTGACTGTTAGGTGCATAGAAAGGTCTCTTCATTTGGCTGAAGCACAGTTCAGGAAAGGCGAGTAGGCCTGGCGACTCCGAGATCCGGCGGCCCGAGCAGCAACCGTGCTCAGGACCTGACCCTGAAGCAGGACCCCCACAGTCCGCGCGCAGCGACCAACACGGCTGCGCATTACGGTTCCCTGTTCGCAGGGTAGGGGGACGCCGGCAATCTCTGCGCACGCATGCGCACTGTACTCTTCCCGCTTCCAACAAGATGGCGGAGGCCAAGTAGCGAGGGGGCGGAGTGTGGCCGCCGGAAACCCGGCTGCTGCTGTGGGGGAGCTACAGGCGAAGGCCCGGGAGCAGCGGGCCGAGGCTGGCGCGATGCTGTTCCCGGGAAGCCTTGTTGGGTACTGGTGAGGAAGGTGAAGCAAACAGTTGCCTTCCCGGGCCCTCGGCGCCCCCTATGTACGCCTCCCTGGGCTCGGGGCCGGTCGCCGCTTTGCCCGCTTCTGTCCCACCCTCTCCTCTCGGGTCCTGCAGCTCCAGCGGCCGCAGGGGCTGTGTCCGGCAGGAGAGGAAGCGCCCAGGCTACGTCCGTGCTTCTGGCCACGGGGCGAGCGTCTGGCAGGTGAGTGAGGCTGCAGGCATCGACGTCTCCTCCTCTCCGCTGCTCGGGACCGACTGCGGCTCTCTTGTCTCCAGTCCCACCCCCTCCCCGCCCCGCGCCCCCTTGCAGGCCTCCAGTTGGCCCCTGGCTTGGCAAGTCCTCCATTCTCACACAGTGGGTGGGGGTCGTGGGGCCTGCCGCCCTCCGCACCTTGCCTGGCTCCTGATGCAGCTTCCCTACTACAAGCGGTCTCTGGGCGTTAGGTGGGTGGGTCGTCCGCCCCTCCTATTTTAGTCGCCACCTTATCTTCCTCGTTTCGACCCTCTTGTTTCCTTTAGAAGTTTTTAACTGGCAAGATTACCCGATAGCCTGGTACATAGAGTTACAAAGAAAAGGCTTGTTATCCGGAGGCCAGTGAATTTTATTCACCTTGATAAGGGAATCAAGTCCCCAGGAGACTGGGATGGTTTGGGAGAGTCTGACTCCTTGACCCATCGAACTCCTGTGTGTGCAAGTGATGGCAAATGATTGTTCATCTAAATTAATCTCTTTCTGACTATAGTAAATCTTTAGTTTCTGAACTTTTGAGGCGGGGGCGTAAGTTTTCTAGATCTAGTGAAAAATTGAGAAGTGTGTTCGTTTTAAAAAAGAAGGCCTTATGAATGTAAGATACTATGTAATGGCACAAGAAAGGATAAGTGGTTTATTCTTTTATTCGATGTTAGCTTAAATTGCCCTTTGAGGCTTTAGAATCCCGTATTGTACAAGCCCTTTGTTTTATGTAGAAAGGACTAAAATGGAGAAAAAGCCTTTTAAACTCAAAACTTTTCAAATTTCTTGGATTCTCGATTGTTGCTAGTACTTAATCCGTATAGTGCTTGATATTTTCTGTAAAATTTAGGCTGTGCCAGTCTCAGTTCTCCCTCCTTTCTCGCTGGGGCGAGGGGAGTCAGAATTAATGGTGTAAGAAACTGTCCTAAATAGCGTGGTACCTCACCCAAGTTTATAAATGCAAACTGCAGGCTGGAAGTGGTAGTGGAAGATGTTGCCATGGCTGATTCTCCCATCTTTTCCTATAGTTGGATAATGTGTGAAGAGCCCCAAAATTGTAGAAGTGGGATTATAAATATAAATGGTAGTTTGTTCTTTGAGATTGCAAATGGGTGGATCTTTTTTTATTAAGTTGAGCAATATCATTTTGTTTAAACTATGCTGGGTGCTCTCCAAAGTTATTAAAGCACAAACTATCCTTGCCCTATTGGAAATCTATATTAAAAATCTTTAGGGGCCGGCCCTGTGGCTTAGTGGTTAAGTGCGCGCACTCCGCTACTGGCGGCCCGGGCTTCGGATCTGGGACACCTGGGCGCCCGCAGATGCACCGCTTCTCAGCCATGCTGAGGCCGTGTCCCACATACAGCAACTAGAAGGATGTGCAACTATGACGTACAGCTATCTACTGGGGCTTTGGGGAAAAAAAAAAAAGAGGAGGATTGGCAATAGATGTTTGTTAGCTCAGGGCTGATCTTCCTCAAATAAATAAATAAATAAATAAATAAATAAATAAACAAATAAACAAATAAATAAATAAATAAATAACTTTAGCATATGGCTTATAACTGGCCTTGCAGATGTGTTTACTTTTCATTCTCCCTCATGATACATAATATGTTTTCTCCTTTGCTGTAGACTTTATGGCCTCTTAATGAATCTCTTAAATTTAGAGATAGAATTGTTCAGTTTAAAAGAAGGGAAGATATTTTTATGTTTGATTCCCTATGAGCTAGTTCATTCATTTGTTTGTTGCTAGCCTTCACTTTTCTAACAACCAAGAACTGCATGTTTATAGAGCTAGTTGTCTCAATTCTGTGCTTTTGGCTGAAGGGATAATAGGACTGCTGATCCCCAATCAATGGCTCACTGCCCCTGGCAAAATAATTTGAAGCATTGTGTCAGAAGTCATCTCTGACCACAAATTCTCCTTAAAATCTCTCACTCTTCTACTCTTACAGAATCTATTTGATCTCTCTCTCACTCTCTCTTTATGAACCTGTTTTTGTCTCTCTGTTCATCCAACCCATTAGTCTACTGCTGATTTCATTTGCCTCCCTGTGTAACCAGGATCCCATGGTCATCACTTTTCACCAAGCTCTCATACGTGTGCTAGAGTGCTTTACTTTCTCTAGGTTTACCTTTCTAGTCCCCAGTCCTGAATAAGCCTCATCACTAACTTTGTCCGTTTGACCCCTGAAATCCTAAAGGATGCAAGATACAGTTATATAAGGATATTGGTTAATATTCATAGCACTTGGTGCTCTGGTTTCTGCTGGGTCTTTGGTGTTGATTATGATCTTTTTTGTCTCATTTCCTAAAGGTTGCTATAGCAAATAACTTGATCTCTTTCTTTACTGAGAAAAATCTCAACCATCTGAGGTATACTCCTACTTCTCTCTTTTCCATCTCAGTATCATTTCCTTATTTACTCATGTCTCAAAGGAAGAGACGTCCTTCCTTTTTTTTTTCTAAGGAAGATCCGCCCTGAGCTAACATCTGCCAGTCCTCCTCTTTTTGCTGAGGAAGACTGGCCCTGGGCTAACATCCGTGCCCATCTTCCTCTGCTTTATATGGGATGCCGCCACAGCATGGCCTGACAAGTGGTGTGTCGGTGGACGCCCGGGATCCGAACCGGCGAACCCCAGGCCACCACAGCGGAGCGTGCGCACTTAACCGCTTGTTCCAACCGGGCCGACCCCCTTCCTTTTTTTTCAAGAGCAACCCCCTCCAGATGTGTTCATGATCATCCCTCCCCATCTTTCCTTCTCTAGAACTGTGCATTATCACTCCTTCTTCAGCCTTTCCCTCTCTAGGCTACATACATGCTTATATCTTGCACAGGGCTGCCAAATACAGTGCTGTGTGCTGCGCAACTCAAGGAAGCCAGTCTGAATCTCGAGCCTGCTGTGCCACTGTATTTTTATTCTTTAAAGACTCATTCTGTCATCCCCGGAGTCTGATATTGTAGGAAGAACATTGACTTTTGAGCCAGATCTGGATTTGAAGTCTATCAAAACCACTTAGTGGCTGTGTGGCTGTGGGCAAGTTACTACTCAGATTCTATTCTTTATCTATAAAGTAGAATGTTGCACTTATCTCACAGAGTCAAAATTGAAGAAATTTAACACACGTTAAGTATCTGTCCAAGTGTTTGGTACATTATGGAGTTCTTATAAATATAAATTATTTTTTCCTTTGTACTTTGACTTCCTTTACCATTTCAGCACTGAAATTGCGAGTTTGTAAAAGTCACCTATGGCCTCCTAATCACCAAATCTGATGGCCTTTCCTCAGTTATCCTTCATTTCCGTAGCCCATTTGTGAAATATACTCTATAGTAATGAAATGATCTGATTTCTTGGTTCTTCTACCTTGTACTTCCTAATTCTCCTACTTCTCTGAAAGTTTCTTCACGTTTCTTGCATTATCTTGATTTTGTTCTTCCGCCTAAACAT
This sequence comes from Diceros bicornis minor, assembly GCF_020826845.1. NCBI lineage: Eukaryota > Metazoa > Chordata > Mammalia > Perissodactyla > Rhinocerotidae > Diceros > Diceros bicornis. The sequence continues at coordinate 35,279,793 of NC_080740.1, forward strand.
AGCTGTTCCCTATATCAGTTAGGATGCAAACTGGATTTAAAAACAAAAGGAATATATTGGCTCATGTAATTGCCAAGTGGAAAGATAGAATTGGCTTAAAGAGTAGTTTTTTTATGGGCTTATGTCATCAGGGCTGAGGTTCCATTTTTCTGCTATTCTCTCAACTTTGTTCTCCTTTTTGGGCTTCATGCTCAGACTGGCTTCCCTCCTAGTAAAAAGGTGGCTGTCAGCAATGTTCATGCTATAGGCTTTTTAATTTATTTCCAAAGGGAGAGAGAAGGCTTCTCGTCTAGCCTTTCCCAAAAGGCCTAAGCTCTACTCTGAATAAAAGGAGATCATGCTGCCAAGTCTGCACAATATCTTTGTGAAGAGAGAGAGTATTCTATCGGCCTAGGCATTGGATGAATCCCATCTAAAAGGAGAGGGAGGTAGAATGGCTCCTGGGGAGGTTACCAGTGCCCTCAAGGGTCTCTGTTTTTCACTGTGTTCTCTTGGTTATCATGTCCTTTTTTTAATGATAGAAATCATCATTTTTGTGTGGATGTTTCTCAGTTCTGTAACTCTACTTCCTGCTTCCACTGCCTGCTATATATCGCTAGATTAGATGTCCTACTGTCAGCTTAACTCATACCAACTGAATCAATTGGGTTTCCACCCACCTACCCTCACCTAGTGTGTTTACATTTGCATGTGCGTATATGTATTCCTCTTCTTCCTGATTTCTCTTTTCTAACCACCTTTCTCTCAGCCTCCTGGTCTTGAAACCTTGTGGTCATCTTGGTTCTTCTCCTACTTCCAATCAGTTGTCAGATCTAGAATATATCTTATATTAGTTTGGCCCCAGGTTACATAATACTCAACTAAAAGGGATTTAAACTGTGTCTCACATAAAAAGAAGTCCAGAATTGGAGGGTTCCATGGTTAGTCAGTTTAGTTGCACAGTGATGTTATCAAGGATCCAGGTGCTTTCCCTCTTTATTCTTAGTATGTTGACTTTTGTGCTCAGGCTTGTCCTCTCATGGTTGCATATTGCTCTTTCTGCTCCAAGCATCACATTCTCACACAGCCACCAAAGACAGGAGGAAGTTTGCCCTCTCATCTCTTGATTAGGCAAGTAAACCTTTGACAGCAGCCCTATTTCACATGTCCATCCCAGCATGCTCATGTCCTACTTGTAGCGGGGCAGAGAAAACTAATATCTGACATATCAGTCTAGGAAGAAGTTAGCCAAATGGCTGAAGGGAAGATAATCAACAATGTCAGTGACATACGTCCGTAGTATTATATGGAGAAGTAAGTTTAAATAAATAAGAATTTTCAGATAGTAGTAGCAAACTTTAAGCACTGCTTACCCCGAGAGTTGATATAAGCTATACATAGGATTTTGGTCAAACGTTAAATAGTCATAGGTGACTGATTAAAATTGGATTATTATGTAAAATTGGGATATTTGAGTGGTATATGCCAGTTCTTCTAAGGTTGATGTTAAAGTACATTTAAGTATACCTGGTGGAGCCGCTGTGAGAAATGGGTACATATGGCAACTATTAGGAAATGGATTCGTGGTTCCCCTTGGGGGTGAGAGGCATTTGGAAATATATGGGGATATTTTTGGTTGTCACAGTGATTGTGAGTTCCAGCTGACAATTAGTAGAGGCCAGATACACTAAGTGTCCTGTGACGTCTGCCCGCAAAGCAGGAGTCATCCCTTCAAAAATGCCAATAGTGCCCCTACACACAAAATAGGCAAATGCTTTGCTTGTTGAAAGAATTCACCAACATTCATCTGTATTCTTATATTGCAAGTGACAGAAAACCAAATTCATATTGCTTAAACAATAAAGGGAATGATTAGATTTTGTAGTTAAAACTTCAGCTAAGCCTTTATCCAGCGGCTCACATGAAATCATCAAGGACTTGGCTCAGTTTCTCTGTGATTCATTCTGCTCTGTCATTCCCCTTGTTTTGATTTCATTCTCAGGCTAGCTTATCTCATGGTAGTAAATTACTGTAGCACTTTCAGACTCAATACCCTCATTTTACATATAAAGTAAAATGAAGACTACCTTTTGTGTTTGATTTTGCAAGTATTTGTTGAGTATCATCACTGCTGAAACCTTCCCTAAACACCTACCCCTAAAAGTTGATTACTTCCTCTGTCGTGCTACAACTTTTATAATCTATATAACTCTATTATATGTCATACTCTGTGGATATTACTTTTCTATGTCTCATGCATTACCTTGTCTTAATTATCTTTGTATTCTTAACGTGTAGGATACTCTCTGGCTTAGTGGTACACGGTACCGTTGATGGAAAAAATTAATGAATGATGCAGGAAGCAAGGATGTGGGAAGAGACACAGAAATATAAGAAGGCCCTATTCCTTCAGCGGTTGTTATTGAACCCTGAATTCTTGTACATTGTACTCCTTCTACCACCAAAACATGTATATGATACTCTTGTGATTAATAGAGTATAAATTCATTTGAAGCCTTACTGAATTCTTGTTGTGTTTTTGTCATTATTTTCTCGACAAAACTAAAAGCACTTACCATCATTCATTCATTCAGCAGATATTTTTGAGGGCCTGCTGTGCGCACATAAAATGGCAACAGTGGTGAACAAAATAGAGCCTGTGCTCTCGTTAGTGAAGGGCACAGTCAATAAACATTATACATGTGTACACATGTACACACATATCAAGTAGTTAATAGGCTTTGAAGTAAAATAAAATAGGTTCCGGAGATAAAGAGTAATGGGATGCTACTTGAGATAGGTTGGTAAGGGAAGGGCTTTTTGAGAAGCCCTTTAAACTGAGAGACCTGAATGAAGTGATGGAGTAAGCCATAGAACCATCTGGTGGAAAGTGTTCAGATAGAAGGAGCAGCACCGTCTAAGATGAAGTGTGTTTGTCATCTTGGAAGAACAACAGGGAGGCCAGTGGACTGAAGTAGAGCGAGTGAAGGGGAGAGTGGTATGAGACGTGGTAGGACAGGTGGGCAGAGGCTAGATCAAGTAGGGCATTGAAGATCATTTAAAGACTTTCTTTTATTCTGAGTGAGATGGAAATCATTGAAAGGTTTTAAGCATGGAAATATCCAGATTTGACTTGTTTTTTGAGAGGAATACTCTGGCTTTGTGTAGAAAATTGATTGTATGAGGCAGGAAACCAGTTAGGAAAATCTTATAATAATCTAGGTTGGAAATGTGGTGCTTGGACAAGGTGATAGTGGTGGAGGAGCAAAGAAATGGTCAGATTTGTGATAAATTTAGAAAGTGATTAATTTAGAAAGTATTTAGAATTTACTGATGGATTAGATGTGGAGTGTGAGGGAAAGAGAAGTAAAGGATGACTCCAAGTTTTCTGACATGAGCAACTAGGTGAAAGGTGGTACATTTTACTGAGATTGGGCCTATGGGGCAAGAGTAGGGGGTTGGTGGGAAGTAGTTTTGGAGAGTTAGATCAGTTTTGTTTTGGGTGTGGCTACGTTTGAGGTACCTATCAGATATTCAAGTGGAGACATTGAATAGGCATATATATTAGGAATTTAAGCTAGAGGTATACATTTGGAAATTATCAGTATACAGCTGCTATTTAGGACTATGGGACCAGATGAGATCACGTGGGAAGTGAGAAAGGGATTTATGAAACATTTTGATATTAAAAGTGGTTTCTTATGGGCCGGCCCCATGGCTTAGCGGTTAAGTGCGCGCGCGCTCTGCTGCTGGCGGCCCGGGTTTGGATCCCGGGCGCGCACCGACGCACCACTTCTCCAGCCATGCTGAGGCGGTGTCCCACATAACAGCAACTAGAAGGATGTGCAGCTATGACATACAATTATCTGCTGGGGCTTTGGGGGGAAAAAAATAAATAAATAAAATCTTTAAAAAAAAAAAAAGTGGTTTCTTATATCAAAGGTTGGAAGCCACTGTTTTGGACAATAATAGTTATAGCATTCAGAGTATAGAAAGATGAGTTAGTAATTCTATGGGAAAGAGACGGGACTTGACCTGGACTTCAAAGGATAGAAAAGGCTTTTTCCTTCTCCCATGCCATGCACAGTTCCTGACATGTAGTAAGCATTCTGCAGGTGCTGATGAATGAACAAGAAGCACTCAAGCTAGGGAACAGCTTGAGCAGAGGTATGGCAGCAGGCAAAGCTGGGTGTGTTTTAAAAGAAAGTCAGAGAGGGGCCAGCCCGGTGGCATAGCGGAGCATTCACATGCTCCACTTTGGCGGCCCAGGGTTTGTAGGCCTGGATCCTGGGCACGGACCTACACACCGCTTATCAAGCCATGCTGTGGCAGGCGTCCCACATATAAAGTAGAGGAAGTTGAGCACGGATGTTAGCCCAGGGCCAATCTTCTTCAGCAAAAAGGAAGATAATCTTCCTCACCAAAAGAAAAAAAAGACAGACCACTAGAGAAGATAGTTTGTGCTGGTAAGTAGTGAAAAGTAGGATTGGGTTAGTCTATTCAAGCCTTTAAATGCTAAAACGACAGTTATATTTAGTCCTATGATTATGATTTTCAACTCTATTTCTGTTGTTAGCACAGTGCCTCTAGTTTCTGTCCTCCAATAGATGCTTAGTAAATATTGAATAAGCAAATATGGAATTCCCAACATGTAAGATTTATCTCTACCGTATTCTCTCCTGCTCATTAAAGTATACTAGAATGCAAACTATGTTACGTGACATACGGATAACCTTATGTTTGCTTCAATTTATTATTTCTAATAATAAGCATTAAAAACATTTATTCTTTATTATTGATATCAAATTACTGGAGACATACCTCACAACTGGTCAGAAAATACCAGAGTATTGGCAACACTGGGTTGAAAAATGGCTGCTCAAGAAAGTGAGGAGCCCTAACACGCTTTTACTGCAGAGACTAACAGTTACTTCGTTTTTATAGGAATGACTATTGGGGGCCTGTTGATAGATCATTTTCTCCTTTAGCTATCAGGGAGCAAAACTAGAGATGACATGTCTTTGGAGATCTAATTATTTTTTTAAAGTTATATCATTTAAGGGCCGGCCCTGTGGCTTAGCGGTTAAGTGCGTGTGCTCTGCTGCTGGCGGCCCGGGTTCGGATCCTGGGCGCACACCGACGCACTGCTTCTCCGGCCATGCTGAGGCCGCGTCCCACATACAGCAACTAGAAGGATGTGCAGCTATGACATACAACTACTGGGGCTTTGGGGGGGAATAAATAAATAAATAAAATTAAGGCATTAAAAAAAAAGTTATATCATTTAAAATACTAAATATAATTAGAAATTATTTCTGTTTAAAATAATTAGCGTGTCATAGACTTACACAATTTAAATGTTAGAAAATAATTTACCTGAATAAAATCATACTGAGATAAAAATTAATTGAAATTTTAAAGTTACATTTTGAAGTTATTATTTTTTTATATTTAGGATACTTTAGGTTTGTGGTTATTCTGTTCTTTTAATATACCCCATTATTAAAGTTTTAAATAGTCCGTAAAGAAAATTTAGGAAATGCAGTAAAAAGTATAGATAACATCCATAAACTCATCATATAAAGAAAACCAGTATAGTTTTTGTCTCCCCCCACCCGTCCCTCTTCTTTCGTTTCTGTGCCTAGGACTTTTTTCCCCCTTTAGTCACAGTATAAATGTGTGTGTGTATCTATATCTCTAATTTTTTTTAACATTAGGTTATATATATTTCTTAGAATATTTTGTAAATCTTATTTTTATTGACTGTATAATAATCTCATTGAAGGAATTATTTTTAACTATTACCTGTAGTTGGTTATTTAGTTGTTTTCCATTTTCCATTATCATGTGTGCAGTGAACATCTTAGCACATTATGGATTTTTTCCTCTTTTTTTTTTTTTTAAGATTTTATTTATTTATTTATTTATTTATTTATTTTCCCCCCAAAACCCCAGTAGATAGTTGTATGTCGTAGTTGCACATCGTTCTAGTTGCTGTATGTGGGACGCGGCCTCAGCACGGCCAGAGAAGCGGTGCGTCCGCGCACGCCCGGGATCCGAACCTGGGCCGCCAGCAGCGGAGCGCACGCACTTAACCGCTAAGCCACGGGGCCGGCCCTTTTCCTCTTTATTTTAGCCTTTTTCTTTAGGATAGGTTCATTGACAGTGGAGTTACTGGATTATAGGATACAAACATTTTTAATGTTCATAATGCATGTTGCCAGATTGTACAATATCTTATAGGCCCAATAAATGTTAATTGCTTTGAAATTAATCATAATGGGAAAAAATTAGGACCTACAGAGTTTCTGAGTTTAAGTGATAGTCTAGGTCAGCCTTTTGTTCATCTCCAAGTATTTCTTCTTTTTTATCTTTAACTATATTTCAAATTGCACGTAAAACATAAAATGAAGAACTTGTTGTGTTATTGTAAACACACGTGAAGTCATTACCCAGGTCAAGAAATAGAACACTGCTGTCGTCCCAGAGCTGCTCTCCCTGTCTTGTTTCTGACCTCAAAGAGAAAGCTTTTGACATTTTGCTCCAAGTATGTTTGCTGAAGGTGTTTTTGTTAAAACCTTTATTGTATTAAAGAAGTTCCCTTCTATGTCTAGTTTACTAAAAATTTTGTTTTTGTTGTTTGTTTGAATTTAATGTTTTTTTGGGGGTAACTTTTTATTATCGTTTTTCTCCTTTAGTGTGTTAATGTGATGAATTATATTTCGTTTTAAATGTTAAACCTAACCTAATTCCTGGGATAAACCTCATTTGGTTTTACTGTATTATCCTTTTTATATATTGCTGTGTTCAGTTTGTTAATATTTTGTTTATGATTTTGCATTAGTGTTCATGAGTGAGATGGCCGATATTGTCCTTGTCAGAATTTGAAATCAGCATTATGCTAGCCTTATAAAATGCGCTGACCCTCATTTTCTATTCCTGGAAGAGTTTGTGTATGATTGGAATTATTTCTTCCTTAAATGTGTGCTGGAATCTGGTGGAAAAGCCATCTAGGCTGGGAGTTTTCTTTGTTTTTAATTACTAATTTGACTTCTCATTTTAAACCTAATCAGATTTTCTGTCTCATGATTATTTTGGTAATTTTTCCCTAACAGCCTGTCTTTTTCATCTAAACTTTTAAATTTACTGGCATAAAGTTGTTTATAATAAATATTCTGTTATCCTTTTAATGGTTATAGGAAAAAATTCCCTTCTCATGTCTGATATGGGTATGTACCTTCTCTTTCTCCTTTATCAGCCTCACCGGAGATTTAGTAGGCTTTCAGAAGAACCAAATTTGGAATGTTGATGATCCTTTTTATTGTATGTTTTCTATTGCATTGATTTCTGCTCTTTATTTCCTTCCTTCTACTTTTTTGGGGGTTTACTTTTTTGTTCTTTTGCTAACTTCTTGTAGTTCACTGCTTTTCAGCATTTCTTCTTTTTAAATATATGCATTTAAGGCTGAGCATTTCCCTCTAAGCACTATTTTAGCTAGCTACATTACTCAAATTTTGATATGTGGTATTTTTATAATTCACTTTAAAATGTTTTCTAATTTTCATTGGTTTCTACTCTGACTTTTGGATTAGTTGGAAGTATTATATTTCTCAATTTCTGAACACATGGAGATTTTCTAGTTATTTTTAATGTATTTTTGATTTTTAATATTACAGTGTAATCAGAGAACACACTCTGTGTGTCAAAGGTCTATGATTGCAGACTTTTAAAATTTGAGCTCTGCATTATGGCCCAGTAGATTGTCTTTTTTTTCTCTGTAGTTATTGAGTGCAGTGTTCTATGTATTTTCATTAGGTCATGTTTGTTAATCTTGTATTTCAAATCTCTAGTATCATTAGTGATCTTTTGTTTGCTTGTATCAGTTACAGAGAGGGGTGTGTTAAAATATCCCAACATGGTTGTGGATTTTATTATGGATTTGATTATTTTCCCTTGTAGTTTTCTCAACTTTTGCTTTATATATTTGAGGCTACACTAGTAGATACATAGAAATGTATAATAGTTACATCTTCTTAGTGACTTACCAGTATAAAGTGTTCCCCTTTTATTCTGATAGTGCTTTTTGCACTAAGGTCTAGTTTATCTGGGATTGTTATAACAACATCAGCTTTCTTTTGTTATTGTTTGTAAGATATATCTTTTTCCGTTCTTTTACCTCCAACTTTTCTGTATTCTTATGTTTTAGATATGTCTCTGCGTGACATGTGGAATTTAAATCTCTCACCTTATTATGTACTTTATGTTTGCCCTATTTGTTAATTGTTCCCTTTTCTCTCTTTTCTTATCATTTAGGTGAGTTGGCTATTTTATCATTCAGATTTTTCCCTTTCTTATTTGGAAGTTATGAGCTCTTTTTCTCTTTTTTTACTAGTTACTCTAGAAATTACAATATGCGTCTTATAATGTCTAATGTTAATCCATACCTTTTTATCCTCTTCCCAGATGATGCACTTTAATTCTGTTTACTCACAGGCCTACTTATATAGTATTCTTGTTGTGCATTTTAATTCATTCTTATTTTTCTCTTTCTCTTCATTATTGTTGTTATTGTTTTATGTTATCAATACTCAGTTTAGGTTAGTGCATAAATTTACCATGTTCTTACACTTAGGATCACTTCCTGGATATTGAAGAAACATGCCCTTTAGAATTTCTTTTAGTCTGTTTGCCTGAAGATGACTACCTCACTCTTGAAGGATATTTTTGCTAGGTACAGAATTCTAGGTTGGCAGTTACTTTATTTCAGCACATTCTAGATTTGTGGTTACTTTATTTCAACATATTCCATTGCTGTTGAGACTTCAGCATTTTGTGTCTCTTTTTCCTTCTAAAATAATCTATCATTTTCCTTTGGCTGCTTTTAAGATTTTTATCTTGGTCTTTGATTTTCTGTTGTTTTACTGTGCTGTGATTAGGCATTGGATTCTTTGAGCTTCATGAATGTGTGAATTAGTGTCTTTTATCAGTCCTGGCAATTTCTTTAGCCATTATTTTTTCAAGTATTTCCTTTGCTCTGTATTCTTTCTCCTGTCCTTTTGGGACTCCAGTTTAGTATGTTAGACCTTCTTATTCTCTCTCTTCCTTTCTTTTCTATTCTCTTCCTTCTTTTTGTCTCTCTAGGTATCATTCTGGATAGTTTGGTCTGAGCTGTCTTCAAAGTTCAAAGTTTTTTCACCCATGTATTAATCTGTTGTTAACTTATCCAGTAAGTTCTTAATTTAGGTTATTTTATTTTTCAGTACTAGAATTTTTCATTCTTTTTCAGATCTACCTTGTCACTTTTTATAGTTTTCAGTGCCAAGCAAAAATAATTGAGCTGACTTTTATCCTTGAATGTATAAGCATAGTTACTTTGCAGTCTGTGTCTGATAATTCCAATATGGTCAAGTTTCTGGGGGTCTGATTCTCTTGTCTGTTGTAGAAATAATTTGATGTATAAATGAAGTTAATTTTTCTCTAGAGAAGATTTTCACTTGCAATTACTTAGTGCCTGGGAGTATCAGACCGTCTTAATCCGATTTCAAATCTTCAACTTTTCTGGGCCACCTTCTGGTTCCTTCTTACTCTTCTTAGGGTACATCCCTTTGGAGTCCCAGCCCAAAGCCAAGGGTGTTTTTACTGCAGTCCTTACCCTTGGTGTCCTAACTCTGACTTGTGTCTCCTAGTCCTGCAAAGCTGGCAACAAATCACAAAACTCATTCCCTTAAATGCTGCTTCTTTGTTGGCAAACCCACAAAAGGCAAAAGCTCAGCTCACCTCTCTGGGTTTTGACTTCTGGTGGATTTGAGCTGGTTAATCATTCCTCACTGTGTTCGTAGTTATTTGATGCTTTTGAGAAGATTATTTTCCTATATTATGTAGCTTTTAAAATTGACTTCAAAGGATAGTTGGTCTGAATTGCCCGGTCTGCTTTTTCTACAAGCAGAAGTCCAAATATTTCTTTGACCAACTTATTCAAGGAAGACTTAACATTTCTATGTTAAGTCATTCCTATGTGTTAAGGACCTTTTTATTGTACAAATGAGGTACCTGGGAAAGGTAAACATTAAGCTATGGTTGCCTTTTAATACTTCAGCATGTGTTATCATATCAGTTGTTATTACTTTGCAAAGCCCCAAGGGAGGAGGGCAGAGTATATTTTAATTGACTGGAGAAGTCAGAAATACTTGTAGTATGTGGATAATGCATTGGGGTAGGAATTGTCTTTCATGTGCACAAAGAGAATATAATGTGAACATTTTTGAAGTGGAAATGTATAAAAGGAAGGGAGAATGCACTGAGCTGAGGAGAGATTGCAAACAAATTTGTCTTTTAGTATTTTTGTTTGAAGTGAGGTTCATTTCCAGTAATTAATGTGACACCTCTCTATATGCCATGTGGGTGTTGTGATTTTTAATTATTTTATTTTTAATATTTTTTGGTATATCTCAGGGACAGAATGTGATTTTTGAATCATTTTACCCACATCTATTTAAAATATTATATGCATAATTTGCATTTGATTTCTGAGATTAAATCTATTAAATAGGTCAAACAGGTTAGAAATCCTACTAGGCAAACCAAACTATAGTAGTCTTTACATAAATTGACATTCTTCTGTGGGTGGGGGGATGTTGAAAATTTAGTATAATATACCAATATATTTTTATTTTAAAGACATTTGACTTGATGTTAATCACAGCTGTTAGCATAAAATGCCATCCATCACTTTGTGATTATATTGATGTGTCAACAAAATATAAAAGAAGTTTTTTTTAAGGAAACCTAGAATTCTTGTATTTGTTTACTTGATTCTTTTTTTTTCTCTCTGCTAAAAGAAAATACTAAGTTGAAGATTCTTGTTAATTATAGTTCCTTCCCTTTCTGCTATGTTAGATTTAAAGAGCTCTTTGTTTTAGGTTTGCTTTGGAAAACTGAAAGATGAAATGAGGTGACAGAGAATTTTAGAACTGGAAGAGATCCTAGATATCATTAAGTCTCTCACGTGCCCTCCCTTCCTGTCCATCTCCCATTTTAAACATGTGAAAACAGAGGCCCAAGGAAGATGGATAACTTGACTTGCCTAAAGTGATACTGAACTAAAATCCATATCTCGCCCTCTTCATAGTTTCTGAGGTTCTTTTCAGCCATATGGTACCACTAGCTGTACCAGGCATAGGTGAGATGATGATTTATCAGTAACTATTAAGATCAGAGAAAATATTAATACATCTTTATTATCTATATATTTATTACAAATGTAATTAATTTTATACTTCCTAAATTCAATTTGTGAGTCTAGTGTTTAATTTCTTAAAGTTTACTTTCTCTGACTAAATTTAGATGTGAATCAGCCTTGACATTCAGCCTCAGCATTTGCTAATGTTTGTGCTGTTCCTGAGTTGGACTTTCATATATGTTTTCTGAAGATTTTTACTTCAATAATATCTCCTGTAAAACAGCTCTTATGTTTGAGTAAGTACTTCAGACAATGGATGAAGGATACTATTCTACTGTGATAACATTTAGCATATTTAGTTAATGTGCTTATTATACATATACATATATACATAGTTAATATGCTTATTATAAGCTCTTGTTTCCAAAACCTTGCAATGCTTGCCACACAATTATAACACACATTTTCCCTATCATATTCTTCATGTTCATTAGAGCTTGATTTTAGTACCTCTGCTTAATTAGGCCTGTGGCATTGTGAGCTTCTCATTCTAGTCATTCTTTCATTTCTTCTATTTTCTTTGTCTTCGCCATAGTTTCATTTCAGAGACTCTGACATCTTTTCTAATATTTCAATAGCATTTCTCCTATGGCTTCTTCTTTTTTTTTTTTTTTGTGAGGAAGATCCACCCTGAGCTAACATCCAGTGCCAATCTGCCTCTTTTTGCCGAGGAAGATTGGCCCTGGGCTAACATCCGTGCCCATCTTCCTCTGCTTGTATATGGGATGCCGCCACAGCATGGCTTGACAAGTGGTGCGTGGGTGCGCGCCCGGGATCCGAACCTGAGAACCCTTGGGCTACTGAAGTGGAGCACGCGTGCACTTAACCACTGCACCACCGTGCTGGCCTCTCCCCCATGGCTTCTTAGTTCTAACACAAAAGTTTTTCCTCTGCCTTGTTTAACAAACGTCAGTTTACGTATTAGCATCACTGAAAGATGATATTAGCCATCAGTTAAGAAAATAAACTTACAGGTTGAAAAAAATGTCACCCTGGACAAAATCTACAAATGTATTTTAATTATTGTGCTCATTTGGTTGAACACTCATATCACATATATTCTAATGAATTATTGAGTTGGGTCTCAATTGAAACTAAGTTATGAATTTTCACAGAATTTTATTGCTTACTTGAAAACCGAAAGTCATATGGGAGAAAAATCAGTTACATCGTACCAATATAATGTATTATGCCAACTTTAAAATCCAATTATCACTTCACTTTCATAGAAGAATTTACAGCATATCTTTTGGAAGTACCTATTGGTAGGATTTTTTTTCCACAACTTAATGATATTTTATGATGATTTGCTGCATACTATGATTTCGTGTTAATTTATATTGGACTAATAAGATTCTTGATTCAGTGTAGAATTAGGTCTTTGACAAAAGGTTTGTCTCTTATTTCAGATAACAGCCTGCTAATTAAATTTTATTATTAGGACCTTGAGGACTGGCCTTGAACCATGACAATTTTCTTGCCAAAATATTAAATGAAGGAATCGAAAAGAATAGCTGAATGGGAAAAAGAGTTCTTTTCATCTCTGTAACCAGTGTTTGGTATACTGCTTTATATGCCTGAAAAAGTAGATTATCGTGTGTGATATCTCTTTTTATTCTATTCCTAATCTACCTTAGCATTACTGAGTTGCAAGTTAAAATCTTTTATTTGGCTTTTAATTGCTTCTTAATGAAGTTGCTGAAGGCTTTCTGTAAACCTAATAGTGGAGGCTTCTGGTTTTATTACTTACATTACCTATACTCATCATTTAATTTAAGTAGGGTATTTTATATGATTTTCTTCATACCTGTCATGCATATCCTCATTATATTTGTCCATTTTTTATTGTAATTAAGGACCAACCACTGGTTTAGGAAGACATGTCTCTATTAAAGTTAAATTTATTTAGATTTCTAAATCAGAAATAGTTGACTTTGGTTCAGTGGAAAATGAAACCTGGATTCAAGTCTTTGGCTCTGCCTTTAACTAGATCAGGACAAATCACTTAACCTTCTTGTGATTTAGCTTTTAGGTCTACAAAATTAGGACATACTATGTTTTAACTATGCTTTTTTTGAAATATTTTTCTGAAATGATATAGTGAGCAGCTATCCCAGGTAACTTTTCTAAAGTTGATCTACATACGAAATTTTAAAAATCATATTCCACTTTTATGTTATCAGAGCCAGGTTGTTTCTTGTCATATCATCTTGGTTGCTTCCCGAGTTGTAACACATAACTGGCTTCTTGGCCTCAAACTTAAATGTAGGCACCAATAAGATACTGAGATAATGTCATACTTGGTATGGTTTTGAAGAAGTGCTACAATTGTGTTAGTTCTCTCTCGTTTTAAACATGAAAAATGCAGCTTTGTCAGGAGAAGAAGTTTTAAAATATTATATCTTTGAGCAGATATTACATGCATGTAGTACACATTTCAAAAAGTACAAAAGAGTATGTATGAAATGAAAATAAATCTCCTACCCCTGCCCCTCAACCACCCACATCCCCTCCACAGAGGCAATTACTGTTACCAGTTTCTTGTTTAGCCTTTCAAACTATAGTCCACAGAAACCCCAAATTTCACAAACATAGCTGTGGATGTTCTTTAGGAGGGCAAATATATATACTATTATGGTAGAGTCTAATTTGTGTTTTCATCAAAAAATTAACATTCTGAAAAAAAAATTAGCATTCTGCAGCATAACATAAGAATTTTAAATCATAATGATAACTCTTATTCAAGCTCTAGAATAGTTTTTTACTTCAAAAATTATAAAGCAGATACAGGAAGAGGATAAACAGCCTTCTATTTAAATCTGATTATCCAGTACTTCTGTGTGGAAATCCTATTGGTTAGGAGTTTAACAAAAGTGGTCCCATGATTAAAGGTAATTTGGAAAAATCTGGCTCGTAGCTCATTTGCTAGCCACACAAGAAGGTGGTTATGAGAAATTTCCATTGTAGATTACAGTAAAGTGAGAGAATCTGTATATTTTGCTTATTCTCTGTCTACATGAGCAACATTTGTTGACCTGACTGGGGCTAGAGGATCTGCTTCCAAGATCACTCACTCACTCATTTGGCTGACAAGCTGATGCTGGTTTGGGCCCCATGTTGGCCTTTCCCTAGGGTTACTTGAGTATCTTCACAACACGGTGGCTGGCTCCAGAGTGAGCAATCCAAGAGACCAAGGTGGAAGCTACAATGTCTTTTATGACCTAGCCTCGAAAGTCACACACTTCTGTAATATCTTATTGGTCACACAGGTCAGCTCTGTGTAGCATGAGAGAGCACTACACAAAGGCTTGAATACCAGAATTTAAAGATCATTGGGGATGGGGCCGGTCCCGTGGCTTAGAGGTTAAGTGCGCGCGCTCCGCTACTGGCGGCCCGCGTTCGGATCCCGGGCGTGCACCGACACACCACTTCTCCGGCCATGCTGACGCCGTGTCCCACATACAGCAACTAGCAGGATGTGCAACTGTGACATACAACTATCTACTGGGGCTTTGAGGGAAAAAAAGGAGGAGGACTGGCAATAGATGTTAGCTCAGAGCCGGTCTTCCTCAGCAAAAAGAGGAGGATTAGCATGGATGTTAGCTCAGGGCTGATCTTCCTCAAAGAAAAAAAAAGATCATTGGGGATAATTTTGGAAGGTAGTTGCAAGGCCTCCCAACCATAGGCCCTCCCCTCCCCATTTAAATAAGGATTGGATCAGCATTCTTATATTTGGTGTTTGTGGTAATCTCAAGGTGAATTTATGCAAAAAAGCCTAAGGCTTTCAGAGTGCTACATACCTTTCTATTATTTATGCATTGCTCAAGAAAATGCTTGTTTGATTGCCAAGCTTTTTGCAGTGATTTATTTTTTATTATGTTTGATGTCTGATGAGACAAAAACTCACATAAACTGGGAATATCTAAAGACACTAACGCTAGCTTCCTCTTAGAAATTGTAGGATACATCCTTTAGCTTTAACACGGTGCTAAATCTTGGCTACCTTGTCTATAGATGTTACTACTTTAATCTAGCCATTGGATCCAGGTGTCATCTGGAAATCTGAGTGGATATAGGACATCTTGCATTCACAAAATAATGAATTCTGATTGTAATCTGCAGAAATTTAAGGTGCTGGCATATTTATGCTGCTGGAATAGTGTGGAAGAAAGAATAAGGCTGCCACTATAAGATAAAACTGAGAACAAATTTGTCCATGTGTTATGTTTGAGGGTAATCTTTAGAGGAGTAAGAATTTGAAGACTTACTTCTGGTGAGGCGGTGGCAGGGAGATTTGTGGATCAAGTGTTTGTTTAGTTTTGATGTCTCAGACATCCAACTGAAATATGAGATAGATATTCAGAGGAGAGGGTTAGGATGGAGATATAAATTTGAGATTTAGCATCATATAGATGATGGTTAAAGCCTTGGAATGAGGAGGAAATAGTGAAGAGAGAAAGCAGTCCTAGAGCAAGCCTTGAGGCACTCCATCTTTTAGAAGACTAGTGAAGAGGCAGAGCCATTAAAGGAAATTAGAGGGAGGAGGAAAACCTGGAGAATATGTCCTGGAGGCCAAGAGAAGACGTCTATTTCAGGTAGAAGAGAGTAATCAGCTTTCTCTAATGTTACTAAGAGGTTGTACTAAGATGAGAGGATGGAATTTGGCCACATGGTGGTCATTGGTAACCTTGACAGTTGAGCTTCAGGAAATTGTTTAGGATTAAGGTAGGTTAAAGAGTGAATTAGAGGTGAGAAAATAGAGCCAGGAAATGAAGGCTACTAGATCAAGAAGTTTTGCTGTGAGTAGAACAGAGTAATGGGGTCATATCTAGTGTGTATTGGGGGTAAGGTCAAGAAAGGGATTTGTAAAGATGAGTGATATTAGAGCATGTTTGTGTGTTCATGAGAATGATCCAGTAGAAAAGAAGGAATTGATTACACAGGAGAGACAGGCTAATCGAAGGTGACTTCATGAAAAGACAAGAGTAGTTGGAATCCATTGCCCAAGTGAGGGTATTGGTCTTTGGTAGGAGCGGGGGTGCACATTTTAATGAGAGTGAAGCAGTGCAGGCTTGGTAGGGAAATTTGAGGGAATTTCTCTCTAATGGAATGAAGTAGATCTTCAACTGAGAGTGGCATAGGGAGGAAAATAGGTGTGTTACAGGTTTGAGGAGAGAAAAAAGGTATGAAGAAATTAACTCAGAAAGTGGGAAAGTAGAATTTCTAGGAAACTCAGTAGTCCTGCCGGTCAGTGTTGAATATCCTTTCATGTTTATAGTTGTCAATTTAAAGTGAAACCAGCCAGCCGTAGTATCTGATTTCCCCCCCTTTTCTGCATAATAAGCTACTCTGATGCAAGCGTGCAAAAACAGAATAGTTTCAACCAGAGCTGGGGTTTTACCAGGTAGATATAATAGGGGGAGAGAGAAATGAGGGGTTTGAGTGACTGAAAGGGAGTGGTTATTTGGTTATTGTTGAGTCTAAGGAGGAAAGTAAAGATGAAAGTAATGGATAGTGAAAAATGATGAGAACATTAGATTGATAAACTCAATGAGGTAAAAGAATGTTGCATTTGGAGATAGTAGAGTGAACTAGAGGGGTAAGAGATATGCTTCAGAAACTGGAACTTTCGTAATTGAGATTTTTGAGTAAGGTTTTGGAGTTGGTACAGTTATTGATGATGACAAGGCCCTGAACCTGGTCATGAGAGTGGGTATTTGGAGGTAAAGAAGTTAAGAAAGTGAGTAATCCACAGACTTTGAAGTCACTGAGAAGGATGTGGGGTAAGAATGGAGAAGAGTGCTGGGGGCAATAGTAGGTGCATGGCTGAATAGTGTGTCAAAAGAGCTTAGGTATTTAAAGAAGTAGGGAAAATGGTTTGGAAGTGGTAATTGGATGCAAGGAGTACATCCTTCCCTTCCCTGGGCCCCTTCAACATCCTGCCATTCCTATCTCCTGGCCTAAAGTACATGGTATATGAGAGGGAAAAAGTCTCCCATTGAGAAAATTGCAAAGAAAGTGGTGTCATCAGATTTCAACTAAGATAAATAGGTGAAGAGGATATTCATTAAAGAGCTTGAAGTTATAGGGGAGTTAATTGATTAATTTATTGGTACATTAGTCTCTTGTATTTTTAGAACAGTAGTACTAAAGTATACTGTTTATGGGAGTTACATAAATTTCTGTGCTGTTATATTAAGTATGTTAAACACTATGCCAAACCTGTTGTGAAATTCAGATTTTCTTTTGTCAGAGGGAGAAATATGAAGAGAGGAATATCTAGTACAAAATCTAAACATCTGGTATGGTCTCATAGGAATAGTGTTGATTATAATGATTATGTCCCCAGCCCTGCCCACGGACCATTTAATCCATATGCAGTATTAACTCCCATAACTACCATGTATACTATTGAATAACACTATTTCTAGAGGAAAATGCATTCAGCTTTTCAATTCAGGTTGTTAGAAACATTTCATCTCTCCTGGTTGCCCTGAAGTAAGTTTCCCCTCCTTACCATACCATTACTGCCTCTATTATTACTGACTTCCCTACTTATAAGCTACTGGCAGGGCTCTAGTTTTGTGGGGTCACAGGAGTAATTGTTAGAAATGAGAATAGAATTTGGATGAAAAAGAAAGTAGTTTCAGGAAGTCAGGGGATAAGGAGCTATCTGGGGAATAGTTTAGTCTTTTAATGGCTTCCTATCCCTAATCCTAAAGCAAGCACAAAATGTTTTTAGAGCTTTATCATCTCTTATTATTAGTAAAGATGGAGAAATAAATAAGAAATGAGCAGGCTATCCTATGCTTGTTCTTTTTTCATGTGTACTTTTTAAGGAATATTCACTTCATGCTCAAGAAATATTTAGATAAATAAATAGATATCTGAGACAGTGCTTGTGTATTTGGGAAGATGAAGACAGAGCTCCTTGTTCAGGTCACAGTCTTATGGGGGAAAATAGGTCTAAGTTGAGTTGTTAATTGATTTAAGTACTATGGGAGCATAGAGGGAAAAGCTTCTGACTACTTGGGATAGTTAGAGACATCTTCACAGAATTGGATCTTGACGTATGAGAGGAGTTCATTCATATTCCACAAATATTTGAGTAACTACTTTGGACCAGGCAGAATACTAGCTTTTGAGAATACAACGATGACATTGTATTGTCCTCAAGAAGCTTAGTGAGAAAGATCACCAAATAAGTAATCCCAAGTGTGTGGTAAATGAGATAGCTGGTAATCTCAGGGACCTCTGGAAGCATATTGGGGGAGTGGGGATCTGACTCTGGCAAGAGGAGTTAGAGAAAGCTTTTGGGAGTTGTCTTCTAAACTGAGTCCTAAAAAATGGGTCAGCGTTAGCTAGGTGAAAAAGTGGGTGTGAGAACCTTCCAGGAGACAAAATAGTGAGTACAGTGAGTTGGTGGTGAGTGCACAAGAGTCCACATGGTTGGAGTCAGAGTATAGGTAGAGAGCAGTTGGATGGCCCTGGGTAAGGGTGAAGTATCAAGGGCTCAGATCGTAAAGGACCTTACATGTAGTGCTAATGAGCTTGGAGTTCATTTTATTTTATTACTGACTGAACACTCTGAAAGGTAGAAAATACTAATCTTGAAGGGTCTTTCCAGAAGCTGGCCATTATGAATTATTTTTTAAGTATAGCTTAGTGCTGGGTGCTTGTTGTTGTTGTTGTTATTAATGTAAAAGTAGTACAGATCACTGTTAAAAATTTAAACAGTAAAGTGGTTTCCTAGAGGAAGCCACTGTTAAGTTTCTTGAGTATTTTTTAAAACATTCAAGAAGCATAGTGTTCTTAACCAAAGTAGTGTTAGACAAAAAACTATTTCAAAAGAAGTGCTGGGGCAGGGGATGGGGGATCAACCCTCCTAGCTTCCAGGCAAATAAGATTTTATATAGACTGTGTAAAACAATGGTTGATAAATCCAGCCCGTTTGTCCAGTTGTCTTTTTGCTGCATAGGAGACTTTTTTTCTTTTTTTTAAAGAACTTTCTTTATTCTCTATTATAAAAGAACAAGTATCAAAAAGATCTCTTTTCCATTAAAGTCCCAAGTGTTTTATTGAGCATAGGTTGTCTTATCACTGCATAGGAGACTTTTTTTCTTTTTTTTAAAGAACTTTCTTTATTCTCTGTTATAAAAGAACAAGTATCAAAAAGATCTCTTTTCCATGGAAGTCCCAAGTGTTATATTGAGCAGATCTAACTATTTGTTTGAATTAAATAGCAGACCTTCTTTGGGAAAAGATTAAGAAAATGCCTTTATCGTATTGTGTAGGTGCAGACTGGTTTGATATCAGGGTGCTTATTGATTGCTGGTGTCTGTTGAGGAAGGTATTTGAATGTGAAATGAAATTTAGTCCCATTCTTAAGAAATCTTACTTTTTGCTTCTATAAAAGGTCTGTGAGGAGGCCGGCCCGGTGGCATAGCGGTTAAGTTCATGTGTTCTGCTTCAGCAGCCCGGTGTTTGCTGGTTCCCATCCTGGGTGCGGACCTACTCACCGCTCATCAAGCCATGCTGAGGCGGCGTCCCACGTAGAAGAGCAACAACTCTACAGTTGTGAAAACCAGCAATGTACTGGGGCTTTGAGGAGAAAAAGAAAAAAAGAGGAAGATTGGCAACGGATGTTAGCGCAGGGCCAATCTTCCTCAAAAAAAAAAAAAGCTCCGTGATACTTCAAATAATTCTACCCAATCTTGGAGGACTTGGCAAAGAACATTTAAAAAGATTTACAAAGTAAACATGAAGTTTTAGTTTTAAAAAGATTAATCTATATTGAAAGAGGGAATTACATTTGCTAGTTTGCCTTCGTCTTCCTTTCTCTCTTTCAACTCTTAGAATATAATAGTAAGTATTCATTTCGAACTCTTTTATTAGGCAGCTCCTAATCCTTAAAATGAAGCTCTATATTAGGTCCTGTCCTACTGGGGGTAGTCCAAGTGACCCAGAGGTTTCTGATTTGATGGACACAGTCCAGTAATGCTAGGTAGATTTTTTTTTTTAATTTTACATAATAATTTTGGATTATTTAGCCTATAATAACAAACATTTATCTTCACATATCCAGAAGTGAAATAATTTTATAATCTATACTTTGCCTTAGATGTTTAAAATTCGGCGTAAAGGAAGAGGGAGGGAAGACATACAAAAAGGAAGAAAATGTTAAAGAATTAGGCAATAGCATCTGCAGTTGGTATACAGGATGTTGAAAAAGTGATTATTTTCTCATCCAAGTTAAGAATTTGGGGATATTGGTATGAGAATAAAAGTCTTGACCCAAGGATTTGGTTTAAGATTCTAATAAATAAGGTAGACACCTTATTAGGCCATATATTTATTCTTTCCTGTGTACCAAATTTTATTTTTAACGTCAATTAAAATTGGTTTTTTTCTTATCAATCTGATGTATTTCATAGGCTAATTTGTGTTATAAATTGATAAATGAATCATCAAGTAATCCAGGTTTTATGATATTTTAAATGTTAAAGTGATAATCATATCACTATGATTTTTATCAGTTTTTAATCATATTTTCCTGGGAGAAAGACTTTTTAAGAAAACTCATTCTATGTGCTCCTCTTTCTTGAATTCACAGTGTATACCATAAACATATGGTACTGTTTGGTGAGCTTAAGTCATGGAGCTCTTTAGTGTTAAAATGTTATCCTTATGAATAGGGTTTATGAGTTTATATTGTAAATTGTACCTTGGGGAGCAATCTTATAGCTGTTTTAGGTTTTCAGTAAAGATCAAAGTTAAAATCATTAAGACATATTTTAAAAAGGCAAGCATAAAATCTTGTTTTAAACATTTAGTTTTAAAAAATTAATAAGAATTTTTTTTTCCCTGAGGAAGGATAGTTTAAAACATAGGAGGCACCGTAGGGGCCTGCCCCGTGGCTTAGTGGTTAAGTGCGCGCACTCCGCTGCTGGCGGCCCAGGTTCGGATCCCGGGCGCGCACCGACGCACCACTTCTCCGGCCCTGCTGAGGCCGTGTCCCACATACGGCAACTAGAAGGATGTGCAGCTATGACATACAACTATCTACTGGGGCTTTGGGTGGGAAAAAAATAAATAAATAAAATCTTTAAAAAAATAAATAAATAAAAAATAAAACATTGGATGCCCTGAAACTGGAACTTTACCAAATTAGGGCATGTTAAGAACTTAGAAAAAATTTTCCTTTACTTATACGCAAACATGTGAATATTTTATTAATTGGGTAAAATGATTGCCAAAGATGATTTTGTTTTTTTGTTTAATTAACAACATAAAATTAATAAATAACTATGTTGTCAAAATAACACCAAATAAAACAAAATTACATTCCTTATAGAGTATAAATTTAGTGTTTTTTCCTGCAATCATATTTTCCAACTGAAAAAGTCTTTGGCCATTAAATTTAACTATAAATTAGTATTAGTATGCATATGATTTCTGATTATTGCTCCTCTTGAGTAGGAACTAGAAACTAGTCCTCTTAGTTTTTGTTGTTCTTGCTCTAATAATGTATCCTTCCTTATTTGAAACATCTGTGTTTTTCATTGCCTATAAGGTAAAGTCTAAATTTTTTAATCTAACAGACATGATCAAAATCTCTGCCCTGAAAAATTCCTAAACATCTTTCAAGGCTAGTTCTGTTGCTGCTTTCTCTCTGAAATCTTTCTTGATTACCTAGCTATAAATGATCTAATATCTCATCCTTTGACACACATGTTGCTTTGTATTAAAACTTTTGTTGTAAATGTTTTAGGTCCCCTACTAGATTGTAGCTTGATGTTTAATTCATCTTTATGTCATCTACATTCATACATTCAACAATATGTATTGAATGCTTACCAAGCACTGTTCTAGGTGTGAAGGAAACAGCAGTACATAAGAACCTAGGTTCCTGTCCTCATGGAGTTTATGTTCCAGTTTGGGAAACAGTGATGAAGGAGACAGAATTACATAAATAGTTACATAGATAGAACCTTTTAATTCTTAAATGATTTGAGGACAAAACAGCATGATGTGATAGAAAGTTTAAGGACAGTCCCAACGTTGATAAGGTGATCATGGAAGAACTCTTTGAAGATGTGACATTTATGCCTAGACCTGAATGATGAGATGGAACAGTCATTTGAAGATTTGGGAAGAGAGTTCTTGAGGCTGAAGGAAAGGCAGCGCAAAGGCAAAGGAGAGTGAAGAGAAGGGGAGACAGGAAAGGAGAGGGGGAGTGGGAACAGGAGCTAGATTACGTGGTTTTGTAAACCAAAATAGGGAATTTGAAATTTATTCTCATTTCATTGGGAAGGCAGTGAATGGTTTGAAGCTTTTAAGGGCTCGTGTGATTACACTGGGCCCACCCAAGGTAATCTCTTTATTTTAAAGTCTGCTAATTAATAACCTTAATTACATCTGCCAAGACCTTTTTACCATGTAATGTAGCATATTCACTAGAGGAACACCAGGGCGTATTTAACCTAATACATATTTAATGTATTTAACATCATACAAGGGCAGTGAAGCAGAATTAACTCAGACGGAGTAGCCATTATGGAGTCATTGACAGTTTTTCTGATCTCTTTTGCTGTTACTGATGTGCCCACTACCAGACATTGCCTTGTATTTGCCACATCCCCATAAAACAACCCCAAACTCTGTTTCTCTTTAGTTATTTAACTAAATTACATAAAAATGTCTCCTGCATTTAAAGAAATTTTGTTCTAGATATCTTCCAGAGAAATCTGTTGTTACTGATAAAAATTTATGGGTAAAGAGGATTTATTGTGGATTCCAAATAATTTTCGAAGCCGTTTGAGTTTTCTTGTTTTCACTTACTCTGAATATAAAAAATGCATTCGTTCAATTAATATTTATTGAGCACCTACTGCTGTAGAGCCGGGGGCTGCAGTAATCATCAGGATGATAATAATTGAACAAGTAACATTTTATGAGGCGTGAAGCTCTGCAGAAGTACAAGCTGCCCTGGGAGATAACATACTTAGATCTAACTTAGTTTAGGGATGTGCCTTTGAGACCTGGAGGATGAAGCAGTTTGATCAACACTGGTTTAGGAGTCAGACTGTCACTTCACTGTTGTGTGTACTTGGATGAGTTTTTAAATTTCTTTGAGCTGCAATTCTCTATGTGTGTGAATAGTGATCTTTTTTTTATCTCTACACAAATTTTATTAGGGTTAGAGGAGATTATATATATTTGCCTAACAATGTCTCCTACTGGTTTAGAAGCAGATTTATCATGAAACTAATGAAGTTTAATGCACTTAACTGCATGGGCCCTTCCTAGGCCCTTTTGCAGCCACCCTACCAATTTTTAATTAATTTATATTTTCCTTAAGGAAGACACCCCCACAATTTAGATATGCTTCTGGCCCAACCAAAATCTGAATCTACCTTTGGCCACAGATTAGATGAAAAATAAATGTTAATTTCTCTCTCCTTCAAATGTTTTGATTTCAAACTGTGTCCAATTTAGAAGTACTTGAATTTTGAAAAAAAATTACAGAAATATTATGTTTTAGGTTGTGGAAATTTTATAAAATTCAGAAAAATTAGAACTTCTGTAATCCTACACCCAGGGAGGGCACTTGATATTTTGGTTATCTCTTTCTAGTCTTCTCTGTGCACATATATAATTCATTAAAAAAAAGAAAGCTAATTGGTATCATGTTAAACATATAGTATTCTGCATTTTGCTTAATATTACATGAATTATATTATTATAATCATATAATTATCTTCTATGATATAGTTTGATTTTATTTTTATTTCTATGAGTTTGACTTCTTATTTAAGTTCCATATATAAGTGATACCATACAGTGTTTGTCTTTTCTCTGTCTGGCTTATCTCACTTAGCATAATGCCCTCAAAGTCCGCCCATGTTGTCCAAATGGTAAGATTTCCTTCTTTCTCATGGCTGAATAATATTCCATTGTATGTATATATTGCATTGTCTGTATCCATTCATCTGTTGATGGACATTTAGGTTGTTTCTATATCTTGGCTACTATGAATAATGCTGCAGGGAACATGGAAGTGCAGATATCTCTTCCATATCCTGTTTTCCTTTCCTTTGGATATATAACCGAAAGTGGGGTTGCTGGATCATATCGTAGTTCTATTTTTAATTTCTTGAGGTACCTTCATACTGTTTTTCATATGGCTGCACCAATTTACATCCCCACCAGCAGTCCCCAAGGGTTCGCTTTTCACCACATCCTCCCCAACACTTGTTATCTCTTGTCTTTTTGATGACAACCATCCTAACAGGTGTGAGGTGATGTCGTTGTGCTTTTGATTTGCATTTCCCTGATGATTAGTGACGTTGAGCATCTTTTCGTGTACCTGTTGCCCGTTTGGATGTCTTCTTTGGAAAACTGTCTGTTCAGTTCCTTTGCCCATTTTTTAATCAGATTGTGTTTTTACTGTTGTGTTGTGTGAGTTCTTTATATATTTTGGATATTAACCCCTTATCAGATATATGATTTACAATTTTTTGTCCCATTCCATAGGTTGTTTTTTCATTTTGTTGATGGCTTCTTTTGCTGTGCAGAAGCTTTTTAGTTTGATATAGTCCCAGTTGTTTACTTTTGCTTTTGTTGCCCTTTTTTTGGTGTCAAATCCAAAAAATCATTGCCAAGACCATTGTCAAAGAACTTACCTCCAATATTTTCTTCTAGGAGTTTTGTGGTTTTAGGTCTTAAATTTAGGGCTTTAATCCATTTTAAGTTGATTTTTGTGCATGATATAAGATAGGAATCCAATTTCATTGTTTTGTTTTCCCAGCACAATTTATTGAAGAGACTGTCCTTTCTCCATTATTCTTGGCTACTTTGCCATAAATTAATTGACCATATATGTGTGGGTTTATTTCTGGGCACTCTATTCTGTTCCGTTGATCTATATGTCTGTTTTTATGCCAATACCATACTGTTTTTATTACTATAGCTTTGTAATATAGTTTGAAATCAAGAAATATGATGCCTCCAGCTTTGTTCTTTCTCAAGATTGCTTTGGCTATCCAGGGTCTTTTGTGGTTCTACACAAATTTTAGGATTGTTTGTTCTATTTCCATGAAAAATGCCATTGGAATTTTGATAGGAATTGCATTGAATCTGTAGATTGCTTTGGGTGATATGGACATTTTAATAATAATAATTCTTCCAAACCATGAGCATGGAATATCTTTCCATTTATATGTGTCGTCTTCAATTTCTTTCATCAGAGTCTTATAGTTTTCAGTATACAGATCTTTCACCTCCTTGGTTAAATTTATTCCTAAATATTTTATCCTTTTTTATGCACTTGTATCTCCGACATAACTTTAATCATCTTTAAGTGTACCAAAAATGTAATTAACCAAGCTATTGTTATCAGTCATTGAAGTTGTTTCTGACATTTCACTAGTGTAAACAATACTGAATATTACTGAATATAAATCTTTATGCATATATCTGATTGTACATAGGATAATTTCTTTTAGCCGAACTTACTTCAGTGTGAGCATTTTAAGGACTTTTGAAACCTACTGCCTATTTTCATGCATCCTCACTAATCAACAGTATTATTTTGAAATATCATTGCCTATTTAATAGACGAAAATGATATTCTTGTTTTTATTTCTATTTCTTTTATTCCTTAAGGTACTAAAACATTTTCTGTATATTTATTAGTCCTACTAATTTTTTCTCATGTTAATTGCTGATACATAACTAGGAAGCTTTTTGACAGGAAAAAGTAAGTGTTTTCTCCTGTAAGCAGGGCCTTAGGCTGTTCAGCACTCTTATTAAAAGGCATTTCAAAATGGTCTCCCTACCATATTGCAGTGAGAGCTTTGACAGCAGAAGTTATAGTAGTACTTGGTGTTTCTCAGTCCTGGCAGCACATACCAATACCTGGGCCTCATCCTTAGAGATTCTAACTTAATGGTGTTTTAAAAACTCCTCAAGCTCCTAAAGTGATTCTACTGTGCAGCCACCTAACCTCAGAAACTTAGTCCCAAGACTGCATTGCAGTTTTTTCACCTAAAGGGCCCCAGAGTTTTTATTTAAAGTGTTCCATTTCCACTGTAGAAAGTATATTTTATTTATTTATTTATTTATTTTTGTGAGGAGATCAGCCCTGAGCTAACATCTGCCCATCCTCCTCTTTTTTTTTTTGCTGAGGAAGACTGGCCATGGGCTAACATCCATGCCCATCTTCCTCCACTTTATATGGGACGCCGCCACAGCATGGCTTGACAAGCGGTGCTTTGGTGCGTGCCCGGGATCTGAACCGGTGAACCCCGGGCCGCCTCAGTGGAGCGCGCACACTTAACCACTTGCGCCACCGGGCTGGCCCCTGTAGAAAGTATATTTTGCAATAATATTATTCAGCATTTGCTCTGCTGTTATTCCATGAGGACATCTACATTGGATGCCCTTTGGAGATTAATTTTAAGTCATTCCTAAACTAATATTCCATGAACTCTTACTATGTACAAAATGTTGTGGTACACACCATGAGACATACAAGATAAAATCAGCTTTGGCTCTTCCCTCAAGTTGCTTATAGTCAGGAATGGGAAAGGAGATATACACCTAGAGGTGCAAAATGTGTTTGTGCCATAAGAGAGGTAGGAACAATGAAGGGAAGAAGAGGGTGAATAGATTCTAGGTGGGATGATAGATTACTTCATGGAAATGTATGTTTAAGCTGAACCTTGATTTGGACCAATAGAGCAATTTATAGTCCTTTACTTTTTAAAAGTATTTCATAGTTTAAAAAGTTTGTTCATAGTTAACACATTTGATCCTTAGGATAGCTCTATAAAGTAAGCCAAACAGATATTCTCATTTTACAGATGAAAGAGTAGCCAAGTCTTAGAATAGTTAAGTGACTTATCCAGAGTCATAGAGCTACAAAATGAAAGAGACAAAACTTTGAACCTAAGTCTTCATTCTCCATATGCTGGAGCTCTCTACCATATCACATTAGAGTAAAGGCAAAAAAACTCTATGTTTAAGGTGAGTTTTAAAAATGGCTTATTGTTTAGTTTGATTAGACTATTATTAGGATGCAGGTTCTGGAATAAAGCTGTAGTGTGGTAGGTAGAATAGTGGCTCCCCAAAGATGTCCACGTCCTAATCCCCAGAACCTGAGAATATGTTAGATTATGTAACAAAGGGGAATTAAGGTTGCAGGAGGAATTACGGTTGCTAATCAGGTAACCTGAAAATAGGGAGATTATCCTGGATTGTTGAGGTGGGCCAATGTAAGGGTCTTTAAAGTGAGTCCTTAGAAGTGGAAGAGGGAAGCAGAAGAACTAGAGTCAAAGAAAGAGATAATGATAAGAGAAGCAAGGTCAGAGTGCTGCAAATTGAGAAGGACTCAGTCCACCATTGCTAGCTTTGAAGATGGAGGAAGGAGGCCTTGAACCAAAGAATGTGGTTGGTCTCCAGAAGCTGGAAAGGGGAAGTAAACAGGTTCTCCCTTAGAGCCTCCAGAAAGGAGTGCAGCCCTGCAGAACACTTTGATTTTAGCTCAATGAGACCTATTTTGGACTTCTGAACTATAAGACTGTAAGAGAATAAATTTTGTTTTAAGCCACGAAATTTGTGGTAATTTGTTATGGCAGCCATAGGAAACTTAATACATGTAAGAAGCCTTTTAGTGTAGGAAGACTGATTAACATGCCATTCAGGACACTCCATGATTAAACTCCAAAATATCTCAATTCCACTGTCAGCAGGGAAAGCCATGAAATATTCTTGAGCAGGGGTGTAAAAAACTATTTTGATATTTGTTGATTAGGGAGAAGAAAGATTGGAGGAAGAAAAACTAATTAAGATTCTGTTATTGGTGCTAGGAACATTTCTTTGAGACACTTTGGCCCCTTGAGGTAACACAGAACACCACAATAAGTCTGGCTTGTACAAGACTATGAATATATCTCCCACATAGTTTATACATCACTAAAAATCCCATTGCCATTGCAACATTTCAGCTCCTTCCCATGTCCCATCAAAAATATAGAAAAGATGGGAGAATTGATCTTCACGACCAGTTTGGCCTTGGAAATCTGACCCATTTTATTTTCTTCTTATGCTTTTTCCTTATACCATGACCCAGTATAAATCTAAAGACTGGAAAGTTTCTGAGTGAGTCTGAGCTTTATTTGATGCCTTAGCACCTGAAGAGCTTAGATTTACACTAGCATGTGCTTTTTCAATCCATAATTATTATTTTTAAAGAAAAAAACCTTTTGTTCTTCTCTTGGTAGGCATAAATCTATTCTGTTCTACTGTATCTGAGGTCTCCAGTAAGAGAATCTTTCTCTTTAAGTATTGACAAAGCTCAAGAGTCAATTAAGATAACTGAAAGGAGCACTAATTTTAACTCATTTTATACTAGTTAATATTGTTGCCCATATTCTTCTTGTCAGTTTTTAAAATCACAAGTCTTAAATTAGGCCAAACATGTCTATGTTAAAATGGAATGCAAGATTTAAGACATTAAGACTGCTATTAATCCTATTTAGTCATTAAATTTTTTTTAAGCTACAGAAGGTTCAGAGTTTTTTTGTTTAAGGTGAACTATATGTTCATATTTATAACATTTACTTATGAACATTTACTAAAAACAATCAAGCTGATCATAATGAACAACAGATATTTGAAATCAGGGGCATGTTTGTCACTGCAGTCTTATAATAGCCTTAACATACAATTTATTTCTGTATTTAATTTTTATCAGAAAATATTTTAATGCATATGAATATATGTAGTATAAATGATAACATTTTTAATTAAACAGGGGTGGCAGGAGCTTTATTGTGAGATATGTACAAACCTAGTAGCACAAATTAATGCTTCAGTGATCTGCATTGTGTTCAAATTTGGCCCAACACATTTTGATTGTATATGTTTTTAATTATAGTTTTTAAAATAGCTAAATATATTTTTAAAGTAAAATACAGATCAAACTTTTTGGAATCCTCGAGGAAGCTGGTTTGAAAATCTTAATAATTCAGTTAGCAACATTGTAAAATGTAAAGTTTTTAGATTGGCTTGCTTTTAGATTTGAATCATAGTGAATAATGAGCATGTAATGGTCATAGCTTTCTTTAAATTCTTGTCATTTGAATCACTAACTTCTACAATACATGTAATAAAAATTTAGACAAATATTTTGGCTACAAACTGGTTTACTAAATAATAGCTTGAATCGTAGTCTGAGTCAAAAGTAATGGAGTTGTTTCTTAGGGTACTAAGAAGTTATTTTTAGGAACTTCTAAAATATATTCTTTGTTTTGAAGTGTACTTTTTCTTTCCAGAAGTTTTAAGCCTTATGAGAAATTATCTATGCTGAATTTATCACACATAGTCAATGACTATATAAGTCCTGTTTGATGAATCATGTACTTTCAGTAAGAGGGTCTTGGAAGCCTTCTGTAAAACTAAGTCATCTTGACAAAAGGGATATTTAAGATAGAACCAAATTGATTCACGTTTCCTTTATTTCAAATATGAAGGGAAATTGTTTCTAAATATATTTCAACTTTTAATATATAATTTTTCTAATTACTAGTAATATGTGGTTAGTATATGTTCATTTGTTCATTCAACTAATATTTAGGGGGTATTTGCTGTATGTCTGGCATTGTAACATAGAGAAAAAGAAAAGTATCCAAAAGCACAGAGGAAAAGCAGAAATCACTCCATAATCCCCCCTTCCGAGAATAAACCCTAGGAACATCTGTTGTGTGTGCATCTATGAACATCTTGCTGTATGTCTATTACTTTTCCAATTTATACAATTTTTAATAACATGGATTGCTGCAAAACGTGGTGTTTAATAGCTTGTTTCTTCTCATGCTATTAATTTGAAAAATTAAGAAACAATTATAGTAAATATATTTCATTTAAAAACCTGAAGTTAAGTTTGAAATAGATCAGGGGAACTAGTTCCCCCCCATTTAAACCACAATTTAAATCCACTTTAAATTCTTGGCAATTTGGATTTTGTTTTTCTAACTTATAAAAATTAGTAATTTTAGCTTTAGTTGGTTAGATTTAAATGAAATATAGAATTTGCATTAAAATATTAAATTAAGTCTTAGATTAATAGTAGCTAACAGCACTTATTGTGTCAGGGACTGCTCTAAATATAGCTTTATGTATATTAACTCCTCTATTCTATAACTTCTACTCCCATTTTATAGAGGGAATTGAAGCGCTGAGCCTTTAAATGAATAAAGTCACACAGCTAGTAAGTGGCAGGAGCAGACAGCTCAGACCCTGTGACTCCATGATTCTGATCTCAACCACTCTACTGTGCTGCCATCATAGCTTTTCCGGTAACTGTATTTTTAATTCAAACATAGTTTGAGTGATTTACCTAACAAGTCAGTGATTTGTAATGTAAAATTATTCATTATAATACAATTAATAGAATTCTTTTTCTCTTTGCTGCAAACCTTCAGATTTTAGCAAATGAAATGTAATTTATTACCCACCCACCTCCAGCATCTCATGCTAATCTTTCTGCCCTGTGGACCTCCTCCACCTCACCCTATTATGCATACCAGCCTCCACCAGCTTCCGTGGGTTGCATGGGATAGGGGTGGTGAGGGCGTACCCACGAGCGCTAGGTGGGGTTAGGACTCCCCGGCTGTGGGGTGGGGCGGGGCCCTGTGCCCTGCTGTGGAGTGCGGGTCGGGAAGCGGACGTGAAGGGGCTGTGTAATCCGCTGGATGCGGACCAGGGCGCTCCCCATTCCCGTCGGGGACCCGCCGATTGGCTGGGCGCGGGCACACGTGACCGACATGTGGCTGTATTGGCGCAGACAGCCCGGGTGTCACTGGAGACGGAATGGAGGTGCTGCTGGGCTCGGAAATGGGGTAGGTGCTGGAGCCACTATAGCCCGGCTTGCTGCGGGGGGGAAGGAGGAGGCGATTTTCCCTCGCATTGTCAGAAACTAGTGACCTTTCCTTGGCACAGGGTCTACTGCTAAATGCCAAGCAAGGAGGCAGGGGCGTCTCCCCCCTCCCCCCTTACTGCAGCACGGGAGATGGATTTCCTGTGCTTCTGATCCAGGGTTTTTGACAGAAGAGGAAGAAGGGGGGAGGGGTAGGAGTTTTAGGGGGAGTCTGGTGAGAAAGAGCTGGTTTTGAAGCTAGAAGGAGGTTTTGTTTTTATAATGCCTGTTGACAGAGTAGAGTGGAATAACAGTATCTAAGGAAACGGGTAGAGGACAACAAAGAATGGAGCATATTCATGGCGAGGAGCAAAAGCTCTAGCCCATTGAAAGGCTTCTTTTCCTCCCTGGCTACAAGGACGCATGCAGTGGTAGCCAAGAGAGGGGACGCAGAGCCGCTGCTGAGGGCTGATCTGAACCTGGTGGAAAGGGCTACTTGAGAGAGGAGGAGGAGGCGGAGGCAGGTACTGCAGAGCTGGAGTGGTGGTTTTGGTTGATGGGTGAAATTTTGGTCTCCAGAAGTGCTTGCTTTTGCAAAACATCTAAGTGAACTCCCTGTGAATAAGGTGGCAAAAAGATAGCAGTGTCTTTGTTAGTTACCAGACGCAGCGGTAGTGGCTTTTTGCAGATGACTGCAGCAGTGCTTTTCTCCCTCTGTTAGGCTGAAAAGACAACTGCAGAGGAATAAGAACTCTTGCAGCAATGCTGGTGGGAGAAGTCCGTTTACAAGAAGCCATAGTTTATAATTGCAACCTGAATAGGAGAAAAATTATTTAGTTTTTTAAAGTGGGAAAAATATCAGGCTATGAATGTTTTGAAAGTGGAATGTATCAGACACTTTGATTCTTTATCACAAAAGAGATGTTCAAATTCTTTGCTTTAACATAAATCCTATAGGAAGTCTTAATAAATTATGTATGAAGCAGTGGATCTTCTCCTTTGTTAGTGTAGCTTTATGCCATTAATTAGGTTATTCAAGAGTAAATCAGTTTATAATGTAAATTGCTTTGTGAAAAATTACAGTGATAAATTTTTCGTAGGCTTAATATTTAAGATCTATATTAAGTAATTTTATATTACTCTTTGGTCACTTTTAGATATCATTGAATAAAGTCTATAGGCAAACATAATTTAAAGCATGATGGCTTTTTTTTAGATGTATTTCTGTTTAGTGAGTACTTGTAAGATATACTCTTGATATAATGTGTTTTCATTGTACTTATTTTCTTCCTTTCCTTAAATGTCTAAAAATATATGTTCTCTGATTGAGTACCATTTTAAATGCTTTATCTTTATACATATTAATGGTAGCCAGCCTGCCACACCTCCCGATTCCCTCAATAGGATGACAGTGGCTTTGTAAAGCCCTCCAGGATCAGTGACAGTGTTTCTTAAATAGTGCTTGTAATAGAAAGTCTTGAGAGAACCTGTAATTTTGTTTTAGTAATTTTTTTCAAGATAATAAGGAATTGGACTTGAATAAATAAGCCTGTATAAAGTTTTCATTGATAAATTAAAGCAATTTAATGTTTATTTAAAAAATTATTTCTGCTTCAAGAATTATTTGATCATGGATATCAGGGTTAATAGTCCTTAAGATCTCTTTTTAAAATCTGATGGAAACTGTAGCTAGAAGTAAAGATGTCACATTAAAATTCCAAATGAAATTTAATAGCTAATACCATTCAGTTTTTGAGAGTTTATGATTTGAGAGGTTATGATTCTTATTTTTATACAAATTATCTTATTTTACCATTTAAACAGATCAGTGTAGCATTATTTTCATTTTAAATGTTAGAGTACTCCTAATTAGGTATGTTGTGACTTTATCCAAGGTCATGTATTGTATAAGGATGTAAAGAACTTAAGTCTTCTAACTCTGTTTTATTCTAACTCTATAAAACTACTACTTTAAAATGTCTCATTACGTAACATACAAAATAGTATATAACAGAAATTATTTGAAAAGCCATATAAATCATTGACAAATCATTCAGCAAATGAAAAAGAAATCTAACTTGGTTATGGGTTTTAACTACGATGTAAGAATGCTTTGTAAAATACCTGGTAGCTAAGCAAATGGAGAGGCAGCAATTTTCATAATGACATTCATAACATACTTTTTCTAAGATCATCTTATTAATATATGAACACTTCTAAGTAAAACAGCATTAGATTGAGATATTTTTCAGAATTAAATACAAAATAAAGAACTAAATTAAGGAAAGTTGATTTCTTTCCTTATAGTATGAAATACCTAATATAAGACTGAACTTTTGGCTTTAGTGGTCTTTGAAATTATTCATTGTTAATTGACATGGCCAGAATTAAGCTATTAAGGAGTTCAAAAGTTAAATATTCAGGGGCCGGCCTGGTGGCGCAGTGCTTAAGTTTGTGCACTCCGCTTTGTGTCCCAGGGTTCACAGGGTCAGATCCCAGGTGTGGATCTACAAGCCATGCTGTGGTGGCATCCTATATACAAAATAGAGGAAGATTGACACAGATGTTAGCTCAGGGCCAATCTTCCTCACCAAAAAAAAAAAAAAAAAGTTAAATATTCGTAAGCATGCCTATGAACTGAATTAAAGTTATTTATTGATGTTTTTCATGCATTAATTGCTCTGGATTTATATTTTTCTATTTTTCTCTGTTTTTTACTGCTACTAATTTCCTATAATTTAACCAATCTTTTTATGTTCAATGTGTTCTCTTTAATTTTTTCCTTCCCTCTCTCCTTTTTTTTTTTCTTGTATTACAATCTGAGTGAAACTTTAAATAGCACACAAGATGGGATAGATGGGATAGGGCATTATGATGTAGAACAGATGAATGAAATTGGGGAAATACTTTCACTACATATTTGAGTACCTACTAAATGCTAGACCTATGAAAGGTGCTAGAGAGTTAAATGAGACATGGAAACTAACCTGTAAGAAACTTATAATACTATGTGAAATATTATTGCTGGTTAAACACTGATTGTTTTGGCTACTCTAGGATCTTGAAAGGTTTATATCATCTAAAATATCTTCTAATTTAGAGGAGTGTGGTGGTTTGCTCTTTGAAGCATTGTGCCTTGTAAAATCTGCTTGGAATCACAGAGTTATGAAAGGTAAATTACTTTTGAAGTATTATGTATGTATGTAAATGTAATGTAAATGAGTAGTTGGAATGTAAAATAAGAAGGTTAGATGAAGTGATTTCTGGGTCTTCTAGTTCTAATAGTCAGTAGTGTGTGGTCCTTGATTTCTATTGGGCAACTATTAGAAGGAAAGGTACACCAGCTCTTGTTTTGGTATAGGTGGCATCTCACCTGTTATGTAATAGATATGTTCTCAAAAATTATTTTTGTAAATCAAGTCATGACATCATCAGTCCATATAAGGCAAGCCTTCTTCCCTTTATTCCCATGCCCCACTCCCACTCCCCTTATATATAGTTATATATAAATAAATGGACACACAAATGTGTTCTTCAGTATGCATTAATTCTTGTGAAATATTTGGGATCATTTTGTGTGCCTGTTTTTTTTACAGTTGATGGTTTTTTTTATTGTGGTAAAACTTACATAAAACTTACCATCTTAATCATTTTTTGAGTATATATTTAGTTCTGTAGCATTAAATACATTCATATTGTTGTGAATGTACCACCATCCGTGTCCAGAACTTTTTTTGTGTTCCCTAACTGAAACTCTGTACCTGTTAAACACTAACTCCTGTTTTCCCCTTCCTCTAATCCCTGGCAACCACTATTCTGCTTTCTCTCTATGAATTTGACTTCCCTTGGACCTCATATAAGAGGAATCATACAATATTTGTCCTTTTGTGGCTGGGTTATTTCACTTAGCATAATGTCTTCAAGCTTCATCCATGTTGTAGCATGTGTCAGAATTTCCTTCCTTTTTAAGGCTGAATAATATTCCTTTGTATGTATATCACATTTTGTTTATCCATTTATCTGTTGATGGGCACTTGGGTTGCTTCTGCCTTTTGCTTTTGTGAATAATGCTGCTGTGAACATAGGTGTACAAATATCTGTTTGAATCGCTGCTTTCACTTCTTTGGGGTACGTACCCAAATTTATGTTTTTAATTTACAAAGTTTTTGAACATTTTTAACTCAATACTGTTTTTAAGATTTATCTATTTTACTTTATATTCATCTGGTTTGTGGTGCTAACTCTGCTGCATAGTGTCCTATAGTATCTGTCACTATTTCTCTAGCGAAGGCCCTAGGTTTTTTCCAAATCTCTTTTACCACAAACACTGCTATGGTGTACATCCTTGTACATGACTCCTTATAGACTATATTAGTTACATATCATTATATAACAAAATACTCCAAATCTTAGTGGCTTAAACAATGAATATTTATTATTTTAGAGTTTCTACGAGACAGAAATTCTGGAAAGTCTTAGTTAGTGCTCTAGCTCAGGATCTCTCATGAAGTTGCAGTCAAGATAGCCAGGGCTACGGTCATCTGAGGGCTTGACTAGACTGGAGGATCCACTTCCAAGATGGCTCACTCACATAGTCTGTTTCTCCTGGCTGTGGTCAGGAGGCCTTAGTCCCTTGCCATTGGTCTCTCCATGTGGCTTCTTGAGTGTCTCATGACATGGCAGCTGGCTTCCTCCAGTGATCCCAGAGAGAAAGAGCAGGAAGGAAGCCATTTATGACATAGTCTCAGAAGCACACACCATCACTTCTACCATATTCTCCTCATTAGAAGTGAGTCAGTAAGTCCAGCCCACAGAAGAGGAGATAAATTAAGCTCTACCTTTTGAAGAAGTAGGGTCAAAGAAATTGTGGATATATTTTAAGGTCACTATACAGACCACTGAGAAGATTTCACTGGAATTTATTCGTAGGAGAGGGATCAGAGGGCATTTTTTCCTATTGCTCTTGTAACAAATTACCACGAACTTAGTGGTTTACAACAACGCAAATTTATTATCTTACTGTCCTGGAGGTCAGAAGTCTGAAATGGTTTTCACTAGACCAAAATCAAGATCACAGATGTGCTGCACTTCCTCCAGAGGCTTTAGGGCAGAATCCCTCTCCTTGCTTTTTCCAGTTTCTAGAGGCTACCTGCATTCCTTGGCTCATGGCCCCTTCCTCCATCTTCAGTGCCAGCAGCGTACTAAATCTCTCTCTGGTTCGGACCCTCTGCTTCTGTTGTTACAAATCCTCTGCCTCTGACCCTTCTGCCTACTTCTTATAAGAACCTTTGTGATTACAGCACGTCCATCCATATAATCCAGGAAAATCTCCCCATATCAAGCTCTTTAATTTAATCACATCTGCACAGTCCCTTTAGCCATGAAAAGTAACACATTCACTGGTTCCAGGGATTAGGAAGCAGACATCTTTGTTGGGTCTTTATTCTCTCTACTACAGGCATACACATACAGTTCTTTATTTTTTTTTAAGCTGAAGTGTTGTTTTTTTAAGTTAGTTATACTTTTGTGAATGAATGTTACTTTTTTTGAGTAAATTTAGATATTCGTTTACCAGATTTGTTTAAAATATAGTATAGATACTATAATGGTCACAACATGGTAAGCAGATATTCATTGAAAAATATTGAAATTTATTTTCCACTAGCTATTTTTAAATTCTTGGTTTTATTATCATTTAGTTTATGTCAGTATGTTAGCTCCTTCCGACAGTCTATAATAGAAACTGAGAAACGTTAAAGCAACATAGCCTTATACCTTTTAGGTTTGTTATCACACCATTTCTGTGGGTAATCTATCCAAATCTCATCTTCCTTACACTGTGAAGTCACCTAGCTACAATGTGGTTCCAGTCCATATTTATGCTCTTACCTTCCTCTTTTCCCGGATTCCTCCACACTGTATTTCAGTTAAATTAGACTGCCATTTGTTCTCCTAAATATACATCATTTTCCAGCCTCTGAGCTTTGATTATGCTGCTCCCTATTCTGAAACACCATCCTCACATTTATGTCTGTTACGTTGGTGCCGTCTCTCAAGTCTCTTCTTGAATGGCTTTTACATTCTGAGCACTTGTCTCAATCTTCTCAGCAAGGTGTGACTCCCATAGCACTCTGTCAATGCTTTTGAACCTAAATTAGCCTTTGAATTGTAGGTAATTTGTATCTTAGCCTGTGTTCCCTGTAAGTCAGACTCTTGAGCCAAGGCCTTGTGTGAAAAATACTTTCTTTGAGAAGTGATCCAGCAACAGGAGTAGAGGCCTAGAAAGAGATAAATAGTGAAGAGGGACAGCCAGTATAAGCATGTGTTCTCAAGTTGGCCACCACTTTGGACAACTGGGGCTTGATCTGCCAGGACTTGTTGAGGAACCATGTAGAATTGTCCACCCAAGGGAAAGAATTCTATATACTAGCTCCCATTCTCTTTTAGTCAAGGATTGCGCCATCAAGTGTTCACTCTTTTATAGGTTGTACAAGCATGAGTATTGGGCACCCACACTTAGGTGTCACAGATGCCCTAGGACAGAAAACAAAAGATACCTGGTGCAGCTGCTATGCTGTCAGTGTACATCTGCAGTGAGCTGATTGATGCAGCAGTGTCTAGAATTAAGTGAGCCAAGAGAATGTAAAGTGGGACACAAACGTCATTGATATATTTGTATACTGATCCTATTTATTCTCTCTGCTGGAATATTATCCCTTTGCTAGATAATAAGGCACTTGAGAACAAGGAACATGTCAATTTATCTTTTCCTCCCGTACTAGTCTTGCAGGCCTGCACAGAGTACCACAGACTAGTGCCTTAAAACCATAGAAATCTATTCCCTCACTGTTCTGGAGGCTAGAAGTCCAAAATCAAGGTGTCAGCAAGATTGGTTCTTTCTGGAGGCTCTGAAGGAGAATCTGGTCCATGTCTCTCTCCCTAGCTTCTGGTGCTTGTTGGCGATCTTGGGCATTCCTTGGCTTGCAGCTGCCTCACTCCAATCTCTGCCTCTGTTGTTGCATGGTGTATTCCCTGTGTCTCTGTCTATTTTTTCACATGGCATTCTTTTAAGGATACCAGTCATTGGATTTAGGATCCATCCTAATCAATTAAGACCTCATCTTAACTTGATAACGTCTGCAAAGACCCTGTTTCCAAATAAGGTCACATTCACAGGTACCAGGGGTTAGCTACTTGTGACTCACCATATCTTTTTGGGGAACACAATTCAACCCAACAAAACCTCCTTATAATATTGCACGGTGTCTTGTGAATAATAAGTTCAACATTCATAAATGTATGTTGATTTGAATTGTATAGCCATAGAGAGAAATCCATAGTCGTGCTGTTTTAATGCGAAAGTCATTTTGGATATTCTCTGAATTTGTGCCCTCTTTTTCTGTGCTTTGCCTTCCATGGCTGATAAAGCACTGTTTCTGTTTATTCTTGCATGTATTTGCCTTTTTGTGGCTGTCACTGAGTAAGTATTTTGGACATTACAAGAGCTAAGTATTAGATATAAACCTTGTCTTAAAGGTGAGAAAACAAAACTCACCAAAGTAAAATGGAATAATTAGAGAACAACTAAGACAAGTTGTGTAGTATGTACTGTACAATCAGCAGGAAGACTCATTACTGGCTGGAGAAGACAGGAAGGTTTTATGTAAGGCCACAGAACTGGGCCTTAAAGGATGGGGATATGTTATAGCAAAGCAAAGGAAAAACGGATGGGACATTCAAAAAGGAGACGAATTATGAGCAAAAGTACAACCAGTTTGTACAGCATAGTGAGGAGGGACTTTCTTAAGGAGGAGGATTATATTGGGACCTAATAGAAAATAAGTTTGGAGGTTAGACTGTCATCAGATAGAAAAGGTCACAAAAGTCACACAGAGGTATTATTACGTGGTATTTAAGAGCACGAGCATTAGAAACAAATTTGAATCCTGGCTTAGCTGCTTGATCTGTATTCTTAGGAAAGTTATTTGCCATTTTGAAGTCTCGTCTTCGTTAAAGTAGAAGTGATACCTACCTCACAGTTGTCAAAATTAACTGAGATTATATATGTAAGGTACTTTTATAGTACATGGCATACTATAAGTATGCAATAAATAGTAGGCTTTCTAAATTTCACATTTCAAATACACAAGAAAGCACATCTATAGAGGGTTTAAATAATATGCTATAGTCAAACAGGTATAGAACTTTGAGAACTTTGTATACTTTTTCCTTTTTTTAAATTTCAATGGGATATTTATGAAAGTTAGTCATGTTCTTGACTACAAGGCAAACCTTAAAAGATTCTAAATAGTAGTAATTTTGTAGGTGACAATTTCCAATCAATCTAAAGACAATGTCAATGGCAATAAAAAGATGACTCAAAAGTCATTTTATACACTTAACTATTGAGAAGGATCTTCAAAGTATCCCCTAGATCAAAAAGGAAATCAGAATTGAAGTTATGAATTATCAAGAAATAAAGAGATGGGCCGGCCCTGTGGTTTAGCGGTTAAGTGCGCACGCTCCACTGCTGGCGGCCCGGGTTCAGAACCCCGGGCGCGCACTAACACACTGCTTCTCCGGCCATGCTGAGGCCACGTCCCACATACAGCAACTAGAAAGATGTGCAGCTATGACATACAACTATCTACGGGGGCTTTGGGGAAGAAAAAAAGGAGGAGGATTGGCAATAGATGTTAGCTCAGAGCCGGTCTTCCTCAGCAAAGAGAGGAGGATTAGCACAGATGTTAGCTCAGAGCTGATCTCCCTCACCAAAAAAAATAATAATAATAAATAAAATAAAATACTGTAAGAATTTAAAACTCTTTACTGGTTTCTCTTATAAAAATTCCACGTGGAAAACTGAACAAACTAATACAATAATAAAACATGAACAAGTAGGGTTTATTGCAGGAATGGAGGATGGGTCAAAATGAGAAAACCAAATAAATTAACAGCATCAACAAATTAAAAGAAAAAACTATAATGCATAGTACCTTTTCACAGAAGGTGCTGTGAAAGCATTTAGAAGCCACTCCTAATAAAAAATTTAAAATAAAAGGAAAATACCTAAACATATTAAAAATATTTACTGAAATCTAAGAGTAAGACTAAAATTGTGAAATACTAAACCATTCCGATTAAAATCAGGAGTAAGATCACTGTTGTTCAATGTAATTTTGAAGTTTCAAGCTAACAATAAGACAAGAAAAAGAAATGAAGTCTAAATATTGGGAAAGGAGAGACAAAATTATCCTTACTTACATCTTTACTTATAGATCATATGATTGCATACCCAGAAAAACTTTTAGAACTCATAGGATAATTTGATAAGGTGGCTGCGTAAGGGATATATATTAAATAAAATCAGTATCTTTTATCTGTACTAGTAATATCTAGTATGGAATGGTGGTGTTTCATTCACGGTAAATCAAACAACAAAAAAAGTAAATTTGATGCAAAAGGCATAAGACCTTTTCTTGAAAAAACTGGAAAATGTGATTGAAGGACCTGAATTATTCATGCCACAGAGAGGTAAGATTTAGTGTCATAGAAATGTAATGTCTCAAATTAATATAAATGTAATGCAGTTACACTTCTAAGTATACATGAGAATTTACTATATGATGAGACACATTTCCGTTAAGTGGGAAAGAAACGGTTTATTTAATAAATAGTGCTGATGTAATTGGTTATCCATATGGAAGACAGTAAAGTTAAGCCACTATGCTCATAGCATATACAAAAATAAAAATTTTATATGAATTAAAAATCTTAATGTAAAAATAGAATTTCTGATGTAAGCTAGTGCATTAATCACTTAGATTTATCACCTCTTTCTCCTAAGACCCCACTGAAGTGATAGTAAAAAAATTAAAAAATATATGTGTTTACAATGCCAAAGAGTGAGAGGGAGCCAAACTTAGATTGCAACAAATTTCTGGAAGATGAAGAAATTGTGGAAATTAAAAATGCCGAAAAACAGTCAAGGATCTTAAGGCTTCCTAGTTCACGTCCAACATAGCAGGTTACATCCTATTATTTAAAAGTAAAATGCTAATTTTGAGAGTTTCTCAATAGCCTCTGAAATTAGGTGGGCTACCTTAGGGTGTTTGAAAACCAGAATTGGAAATTCATGCTCTGGGCCAGGGGTTAGCAAACTGTCACTGATTTTGTAAATTAAGTTTCATTGGAACACTGTCATGCCCATATATTTATGTGTTATCTGTGGCTGCTTTTGTGCTACAGCAACAAAGTCAGGTAGTTGTGACAGAAATCATGTGGCCCACAAAGCCTTATTATCTGACCCTTGCAGAAAATGTTTGCCAACCTCCACTTCAGGTAATTTTGGTGGCCGTCTTGGGAGCTTGCCCTCACTTAGGATGGGCTTGGATGGAGTCCAGCCAATGTATGTAGCCATTTACAGAATGTAGGGAAAGGACAGGGTGGGGAAAGAGTATAGCAGATAGGAGACTGAACATCACTACCTATGGGCCTTGGTAGAGAAGAGGAGGAGAAGTACAATGGAGGATAAGGCCTTGCATTGATGTTGAATAAAGAGAAAAGAATTAAAAACAAGTGAGGTGCATTCTGCTTGGAATTAAAAACTTTTTTTTTTTTTTGTATATTGATTTTTTTATCCTATAAACTTGTTAAAATTTTGTATTTAAGACTTTTCTGTTGTGTTTCTTTTCCAATCATTATTCTTTCCTTTTTAAAAATTTACTGTGCTAATTAGGACTTCTAGGATTGTATTTAATAAAAGTAGTAATAGTAGACATCCTTATCTTGTTCTTGATTTTAAAAAGAATGCCTCTAAAATTTCACCATTAAGAATGTTTTTTATTGTAGGTTTTTGGCAGCTTCCCTTCTATTTCCAGTTTATTAAGACTTTTTATCTTGAACAGATAATGACTTTTATCAAGTGTTTTTTCTTTGTCTATTGGGATGATCATATGGTTTTTCTTCTTTAATATTTTGATGTAGTAAATGACACATATAAAATAATCTAATGTTAAACTTTCCTCCTTGCATTCCTGGAATAAACTTAGCTTGATTCTGCTGTAGTTTCTTTACTGTACACTATTGTATTCTGTTTCCTGATACTTTGTTTAGGATTTTTGTATCAATATTCATGAATGATATTAGCCTGTAGTTATTCTTTTTCACACTACCTTTGACTTTTATATCATGATTTTATTGCCCTCATAGAATGCACTGGAGAATATTTCCTTTATTTCTATCCTTGGAAAAGTTTGTATAAGGTTGGAATGATTTGTTCCTTGAAAGTTTGGTAGAAGGTGTCTGTAAAACCATTTGGATGTGCTGTTTTTTGGTGTTGGGAGGAGTGGAGGGAAAATATTTACCTTCTGTTCCAGTTTTTCAATAGTTAGAGAACTATTGAGGTTTTCTATTTCTTCTTGAATCAGTTTCCCCCCCCTTCTTAGAATTTTGTTCATTTTATGTGTTTGGGCTCTTCTCTTTCTCTAATCATATTTAGTCTTTTCAAAGAACCAACTTTTTGCTTTGATCTTCAAACTCTACAAAAGGGTATACAATGAAAAGGAAGGCTGCTTCTCAGCAGACTTCAGACCTTTGTTTCAGAAGCAGTGACTGTATTTTTGTATATCCTTTCAAAGACATTTTTATCCTCATACAATCCTTTTACTTTTGCTGGAATAGGATGGACCATATGAGATGTAGTGATTTGCACTCTCCTTGTTTTGTTTTTGCCTTTTTTTTTTTTTTTTTTTCTTTTTACATCAAGCCCATTCTTGTTAATGCCAAGGTCGTATTCCACTGCATGGAATTCCTGTTTAAAAAGTAGTTATCAGGGCCGGCCTGGTGGTGTAGCGGTTAAGTGTGCGTGCGCCGCTGTGGCGGCCCGGGGTTCAGATCCTGGGCGCGCACTAAGGCACCGCTTGTCAAGCCATGCTATGGTGGCATCCCATATAAAGTGGAGGAAGATGGGCGTGGATGTTAACCCAGGGCTAGTCTTCCTCAGCAAAAAGAGGAGGATTAGTGACAGATGTTAGCTCAGGGCTAATCTTCCTCACAGATAGATAGATAGATAGATAGATAGATAGATAGATAAATAAATAAATAAACAAACAAACAAACAAACAAACAAACAAATAAATAAATAAATAAATAATAAAAGTAGTTATGCTTTTATACCAGATAAAAACTTTCCCATTTGTTTGCAGTAACCTAAGAACCCAATCTGTTACTTCTATTCTAGTAACAGACATCATCATTTCAGAGAATTCCAGTTGGTCCTCCATGTGCCTTGCAGCCATTAACAATTAATTAAAATTAAAATGTACATTGCTCCATAACACCCTCCTTGGAAGAGGGTATAAACACTTAAACCTCCCTTCCTTTTGCAA
Organism: Diceros bicornis minor; assembly: GCF_020826845.1. Classification (NCBI taxonomy): domain Eukaryota; kingdom Metazoa; phylum Chordata; class Mammalia; order Perissodactyla; family Rhinocerotidae; genus Diceros; species Diceros bicornis. The sequence goes on from NC_080740.1 coordinate 35,323,321, forward strand.
TTTATCCTAGTGTGTAGTATCAGAAATAGATGAAATTTTATCTTTTTCCTCATGACTGTCCTATTTCCCAGTGCCACTTATTTCAAGTCCATCTTTTCACGTGTATTTGAGATGCTACCTTTGTCATTACTAAATTTACATATCTTGACTTCTGGGTTTTTTTTTTAAATTATGTTCCCATGATCTATTCATATGTCAACACATAGCTTTTTAAAAACTTTTTATTTATTTATTTTCATTTCTAATATTAAACTAACCTTGCCTTCCTGGGATAAACCCAGCTTGGTTGTCTTATTCTATGCTTTCATATTGATGAATTTGGATTGCTAATAGTTTTTTTGTTTTGTTTTATTTTATTGAGGTCATAATAGTTTATAACGTTGTGAAATTTCAGTTGTATATTATTATTTGTCAGTTACCATATAAATGTGCCCCTTCGTCCCTTGTGCACACCCCCCAATCCCCTTCCCCTGGTAACCACTAAACTGTTCTCTCTGTCTGTGTGTTAGTTTATCTTTCACATATGAGTGAAATCATGCAGTGTTTGTCTTTCTCTGTCTGTGCTTATTTCGTTTAATATAATACCCTCAAGGTCCATCCATGTTGTTGCAAATGGGATGATTTTGTCTTTTTTATGGCTGAGTAGTATTCCATTGTATGTATATATACTACATCTTCTGTATCTAATCATCAGTTGATGGGCAATTGGGTTGCTTCCACTTCTTGGCTATAGTGGACAATGCTGCAGTGAACATAGGAGTGCATAAGTCTCTTTGAATTATTGATTTTAAGTTCTTCAGATAAATACCTAGTAGTGAGATAGCTGGGTCATATAGTATTTCTATTTTTAATTTTTTGAGAAATCTCCATACTGTTTTCCATAGTGGCTGCACACCAGTTTGCATTCCCACCAGCAGTGAATGAGGGTTCCCTTTTCTCCACAACCTCTCCAACATTTATTATTTCTTTGTCTTGGTAATGATAGCAATTCTAACGGGTATAAGATATCTTAGTGTAGTTTTGATTTGCATTTCCCTGATGTTTAGTGATGTTGAACATCTTTTCATGTGCCTAGTGGCCATGTATGTATCTTCTTTGGAAAAATGTCTGTTCATATCCTCTGCCCATTTTTTGATCCAGTTGCTTGGTTTTTCGTTGTTGAGTTGTGTGAGTTCTTTATATATTATGGAGATTAACCCCTTGTCGGATATATGATTTGCAAATATTTTCTCCCAGTTGCTGGATTGTCTTTTCGTTTTTTTTTTTTTTTTTTAAAGATTTTATTTATTCATTTTTTTTCCCCCCAAAGCCCCAGTAGATAGCCGTATGTCATAGGTTCACATCCTTCTAGTTGCTGTACGTGGGACTCGGCCTCGGGTTGGACGGAGAAGTGGTGCCTTGGGGCGTGCCCGGGATCCGAACCCCGGGCCGCCAGCATCAGAGCGCGCGCACTTAACCGCTAAGCCACGGAGCCAGCCTGTCTTTTCGTTTTGATCCTGGTTTCCTTTGCCTTGCAGAAGCTCTTTAGTCTGATGAAGTCCCACTTGTTTATTTTTGCTTTTGTTTCCCTTGTCGGAGTAGACATGGTGTTTGAAGTGATCCTTCTAAGATGGATATGAAAGAATGTACTGCCTATATCTTCTTCTAGGAGTTTTATGGTTTCAGGTCTTACCTTCAAGTCTTTGATTTGACTTGAGTTAATTTTTGTGCATGGTGAAAGATAATGGTCTACTTTCATTCTTTTGCATGTGGCTATCCCGTTTTCCCAATACCATTTATTGAAGAGACTTTCCTTTCTCCACTGTATGTTCTTGGCTCCTTTGTTGAAGATTAGCTGTCCGTAGACATGTGGTAAAAACTTTTTATTTTTAAAAAACTTCAGACTTAACAGAAGAGTTGGAAAAGTTGTACGGAGAGTTCTCCTTTACCCTTGACACAGCTTCCCATAATGTTAACATCTTGCATATCCCTAGTACAGTGATCAGAACTAAGAAATTAACTAATTGGTACAACAGTTAACTACATATCATTTTACTTATAAAGGCTTTCTACAGTATTTTAATATGTGGTAGATCTCTTCCTCCTGCTTGTTTCATATTTTCCTATTTTTGCTTGTTTGTTTTATTAAAATGTCTAACTGCAGAAAACAAAAACAAATTTTACATAGTATTTTTATTGGGAATATGTAAATTTCATAAATTAGGAAGAAATGACATCTTCATAATACTGAATCTTCATATACATGAACAAGGTATGTCTTTCCATTTGTTGAAATCTACCTTTGTGTTTTATAGTTTTCCTCGTATATGTTTTGGATACTTTTTCAGTTTGTGCCTAAGTATTGTATTATTTTTTTAAATTACAAATGGGATTTTTCCTTCCATTTCATCTTCTAACTGGTTTCTCTTTGCATATATAAAGGAAAGATTTCTGTATATTTTGTGCTACACTACATTACAAAATTACCTCATTATAGTAAAATTTAGTTGATTCTTTTGGCTATTCCAGGTATATAATTATATTATCTGCCAAGAGTATTCCTGTCTAATTTCATTCTTTAATTTAATTGTGTTGACTGGTATTATGAATAATAGAGTGGTAAAAATGGGCTTTCCCTGACTTCGGGAATATATCTAGTGTTTACACATTAAGTTCAGTGCTGGCTTTGGGCTGATGTATATATAATGTTAAAGTGTCCTTTAGGGCCAGCCCCATGGCTTAGCGGTTAAGTGCGCGCGCTCTGCTACTGGCGGCCCGGCTTTGCATCCCAGGTGCCCACCGACACACTGCTTCTTCAGCCATGCTGAGGCCGTGTCCCACATACAGCAACTAGAAGGATGTGCAACTATGATGTACAACTATCTACTGGGGCTTTGGGGGGAAAAAAAAAAAGGAGGAGGATTGGCAATAGATGTTAGCTCAGAGCCGGTCTTCCTCAACAACAACAACAAAAAAAGTGTCCTTTATATTCAGTATTTTCAGCAAGAATGACTTGAATTTGTAAAACATCTTTTCATCATCTTTGGCATGATCATATTTTTTTTTCTGTGTAGATCTATTAAGATATTGAATGATATTAATTGTCTAATAGTGATTTTTATTGTAAGTTATAGATTTTTTCATCTCTTTTTGGGGTCAGTTTTGATAAATTGCATTTTATAGTAAATTATTTCCTTTAAGTTTTCAAATTTATTTGCATAGAATTGAGCAAAGTAGTCTTTTATGATTCTTTTGGTTTCTTCTCTTTTTATTGGTATTTTTCCTCTTATTTCATTACCATCTAAAAGTGCTGGCAAAAAGATTTTGTTTTTTAATTCATTAAAACAAAACGGTAAAAGAAGCTCCACTAATTAAAAAAAAAAAAGTGATCCCAAACTTCTTAAATAAGTAATAGTGAATCCTCCACATTTAATTCTAGTTGAGTATCCCTTGCTTGCCTGAAATTTTTCTGCCTCCTTTCATTAATTTCTTAGGATACTTGTAAATTTGTTTTCCAGTGAGTATTTGAGTAAGAGTTTAGATTACAGTCCTTTTGCTTTCTTCTCCTCTACCCTGCTCTTATGGGGTGGGGATCTCTTTAGTGGTCATCTTTACTACAGAAACACAAATGGGGATGTTTGCAAACTCTCCATAAACCTCTCAGAGGTTTTCCTCATTTCATGAGATAAGTTTTGATTGTTTTTTTTTAATGCTGTTGAGTGACTTGCAGTTAAGAGAGATTTGGTATGAAATTCTTTTGATTGTATGAAAGGCATTCCAAAGTAAAGATTTCTCAAATTTTGCATAAAGCAATTTTAAGTTGGGGAGGGATAGCTGCAACATCCTAAAAGGATATAAGATAGAGTATTACTCCATGAAGCATCTTATTTTTCCCATAAAATTATATGAAATACTCTGCTTTCTAGAGCAGAAATGACTTTAATGATTGTGATTCTGAAGGGGAAAAAAAGATGATAGAATGTTTTAATTCTCCATCTGAAGGGTTGAATTTTTTTCCCTCCCATAGAAAGCACCTTTAGTCTCTGCTTCTCTTGCCTATCTGGCTCTTTTGTGACTGTGCAATGTTATACCCTTTATGTCTTAGCATACCTATTTTCTATGTGTGTTTATCTCTTCCTGTTATTACCCTTCCTCTTTTTTTGTTTTATTATTTTAGTGTAAAATTACCTCTTAAAATTTTATTTGAAATAAAGAATTTTAGAGCTTACATTATTAAATTCTGACAGATCTCCACCTCTGTCACATGGTTTTTTTATGTGCCATGTATTTCCAGACCTATTTATTGTTATTAGTATGGTGTAAAACGGAAAAACGATCACACCTATGAATTTCTCCTTCATTTTTTAGATGTCTCCTCTGTCCTTTTCAGAAGGGTGAATTACTTCACCTCTTGTCCCTTGGTGGAGGGACAGGGGCTTATAACAGTAGATCAACATTAAGTTCTTAATAAGGAAGTTACGTTACATGTGTGTTTTCATAATGTAACATTTTCATAGCACTTTTATTTTTCAGCCTGCCTTTTGTTGCTTAATTCTAACAGTATCCCTGTAAATTATATAAGAGTAGGTGGTAAATGTCCATTTTACAAGTGGTAAAATGAATTAAAATGAAGGGGCAAAGGTTAAACCATGACCAAGCCTGAAATTAAGATCCAGGTCTCCAAATACAAGTCTAGTGCTCATTCTTTCCAACCATAACGACTTCTGTGAGTGATCCCCACCTCCCAGGACCCCCTTTCCTCCTCAGATGACAATGGGTTGCACCAGGTTTGTCATTGACTCTAGAGCCATTGGAGAACTGACTAGACCTGAGTCCCTTGGTTTCCCTTGTTAGGGGCCTTGCAGTTGCTGAACTCCAACATTGTCATGACTAGCCATTGTTATAACCTGTCTGCCTTATATTGGATAGTGGATTTTATTGCAGAATCATTTATTTATGTCAAGATCTTTAAATATTGCTTAAGTACAAACTTTGTAATACTTTTTAGCTCTTAAAGAATTAAGATAGGCAGAATTTTATTTATTCCAAAGTGAGTTTGGGTTTAAACTAAAAAGAGAATCTGGGTCTTAGTCTTAATCTAACTCCTAGCATTCTATAATTCTTCATGCCAAGGACCTCTTATTACCTGGCTATCTTCTATATCTTTCTTTTTTCCCCTCTTCTTTCACTGTCGTATAATTAACTGCCAGACTTTGCTTCACTTCTGACAATCTCTACTCCTAAAATGATCGGTTTTCTTTAAGTGTCTTTTGGCCTCAGTCTGAGCACAGTGGGTCCCAAGACCTCATACGCTAAAGCATGGCCTATGATATTCATCTTTTTGAATAAGTGTAGTAGAACTTTATATTAGTAATTCTTATTTGTCATGTTCCTAGCAAAAAGATTTGAAGTCTCAATCTAATGCTTGCTTTTGTGTCTGTTTTGTTAAATGGCTGCCTTTTAATGAGGCCTTCTTGGAACTTCAGAACTACTTCCCCATGGATGGTGTGTAAGACTAGCCTTTTATCAAATGAAAAGTGTGGAATACAATACCTAATCTTATTGATCCATTCTGGCTCTAAAATTCTGTGATTATTGGACAAAATCCAGAAATTAATATTACCAATATAAATAAATTTCTTATCAATAATTACATTTCATCAGTTTTGCCTATAAGACCAAGTAAAATATCTTTAAAACCTTGAAAAAATTCTAACCTGATTGAAATCTCATCTATAGTGAAAAGGCAAGTGTTTTCAAACACTACTGAAGTTCTCTTCTATTTTAGTCCTGTTTGTCTTCAACTGAGACCCCAGTGTTTCATCCTCTTAGAAAGATGCTGCTACTTGAACAATATTGTTTTGAGGCTGAAACTAGCGTATTAACACAATTCTTCTTAATAAACGTCTCAAGAGTTTTGTTTCTTTATCCCTTTCTTTGTAAATAGGCAGCCACTATATTTTTTAGCAGTGAATTTCAAAATCCTTTTTAACCTTATAGGTCCAAGGGTAGCCAAGGATGGCTGCAGCTTCATATGATCAGTTGTTAAAGCAAGTTGAGGCACTGAAGATGGAGAACTCAAATCTTCGACAAGAGCTAGAAGATAATTCCAATCATCTTACAAAACTGGAAACTGAGGCATCTAATATGAAGGTATCAACACTGTGATTTTTAATTACAGTTTATCCATTTTTATTCAGTATTCCCTCTTGTAAACTGGGGTTAGATACTTCACTTACGTAAAAGTGTATTTTAAGTTGAATATTAATATGTAAACATGTTCTTGTAAAAGTTAACATTTATACTTTTAAATAAAATGTAGTGAATTCATCCAGTGAATCATATAAAGAAAATAAGTGTAAAACCCCAATGACTAGTTAGTTCTTAGTTATTTTTAAGCTTAAAAATAAGAGACCAACTTCAGCATAACTACACTGAGGCTAGGTATTCTGTGTAATTCATAGAAACTAGCCTCTGATCTTTAGAATATATCTCAATTATTAAATATAGCCTTCCTTCCCAACTCTCTCAGATCTTGTCACCACTTAAGTGCTGCGTTGATAGATGATAAAGAAAATCAGGGTGCTCTATGGGAATAGTCCTGAAGTGTAAGTCAGTACCTGGGCCTATTCCTGGTTTTGCCACAAGCTGAGCTACATCACCTTTGGGTGCCCTTCTGGACTTAAGTTTAAGTTGCCTTATTTGGAAAATGCAGGCATTGCACTAGCCTGGATGATTTTCATGGCACCTTCAAGCCCTAAAGTTAGTTTGTCAAATAGCACTGAAAAGCTGTGATAACCTCCAAGAAAAGTTATAAAATATTCAGTCTGCAGTGGGGAAAATATGTTCTAATTTCAAAATAATTCAGGTTAAAACTGTTTTAATTTCCAGTTACTTAGGCAGATTCTCTTCTCACTGAATTTAATAACTTTATAGGATTGGAGATCATCAACAAAACTGTTAACCTCCTTCCCTTTTAAAAAATTCTTCTTGCTTTATGTTCTTTCTGCCCCAGGCTATTTTAACATCTGGGTTCCTGACCCTGTTCTTCCTGTCTGTTCACTACTCCTATTTCTTACTCATTTCCTGTTCTCTGCAAGTTCTTTTACTATGCATTTTGAGGTCTCCCTTATTCTTCAAGCTTCCGTATGTCACTGAACTGTTTTTGCTCCTCTTTTACTCTTTATATTCATATCATAACAATTCAACTTTTTACTCATATGTGCTATTCTGTCTGTCTGTAAATCTTTTCTACTCTAATTGCCTATTTCTGTTGTAAAAACTGTCCCCAGCATGACAGAAATCCAAGATATTTACCTCAAATCCTTTTGGAAGTAAGATAGACTATAAACAAATTTTTTCTTACCACAAACTGTGGGTAACCTTAAAAATAGCTGAATCAGTTACCTAATAGGTTAAAAAAGAATGGTTTGGTATTTTAACACTGATCAACACAATATATCTAAAATTGTTGTACATGGCATGTGTTTTTAAAAGTTTTAAAGATACAAAATTAAAAATTCCCAGAACTACTCTTTCATCTACTTTGAAGGTATGTTTTGCAGAGAACTCCTCCTGGCCGGCCTATCTGGATGTCTGTTTTGTAGTGCAGAGCTCTGTGATGGCTTTTTAAGTTTTTGTTAAGCTACTTGAGCAAATTCAGATTTCATTTTGGGGCGGCGTTGTAACCTACACTTAGATCCATCTCCATGCTGAATGTATCTCAGAGAAACAATAAAGTCAGAGTCTTAAATTTCTGCAACGGAATATCAGGTTGACCACCTACCCATGTCATAGAATATACATCATGAATATTGGCACTTAAAATATATCGGAACTCAGCCATGAATTTATTATTAGTCAGCATGTGCTTCTATAGACATCCTTGCAAATCCATCCACCTGTTTCTTTATGATTGGGCATATGGTATCATAGCAATTACAACTTTATAATGAAATTATTCATGTATCTCTTCCTTAAGAGGCTTTAAGCTATTAAAGAGCATATGACCTGTTTATTTTGTCTTAGAAGATTGATTTGTGAAAAGACTTGAAAACATTGGTGCTTCCTGTGTTGGATTAAAATTAATCCAAAACAATGGTTATTTTTCCAAAAAATCATTTATTAGACTTTGGAATACATTATATAATATTGAATCATGTTGCCTGATCATTAACCTATTTACCCCAAAGAAAGGCAAGGTGTGTCTCCTCCAACTAGATAATTTTAGGATACTTGAAATTTATGCAATAGTACCATCTAGTGGCAAAAGAGAATACTGCTTTCCTTTTGATTACATGGCATTGGTAAAACAAACTATAAAAATATTTTTGTGTCTGTGACAGGGAAATGTGTGTTGTACAACAGTTAGGGAAATGTGAACACTTACTGTATATTTGAGAATATTAAGGAAATGTTTGTTTTTTAAGTATAATTATGGCATTGTGGTTGTGTTAAGAAAGAATCCATGTTTAAATATACATATTGAAATATTTACAGAAGAAATGAAGCGATGTCTGAGATTTGTTTTCAGAACAAATCTGGGTGGAGGGGGGAAATGGAGGAAGTTGGTATGGGTATAGATGAAACAAGACCATGTGTTGATAATTATCAAAACGGGTTGTGAGGGTACATGAGAGTTTCTTTTTTTTTTATTTATAATTTTATTTATTTATTTTTCCCCCAAAGCCCCAGCAGATAGTTGTATGTCATAGCTGCACATCCTTCTAGTTGCTGTATGTTTGACACCGCCTCAGCATTGCCGGAGAAACGGTGCGTCGGTGCGCCCGGGATTCGAACCCGGGCCGCCAGTAGTGGAGCGCGTGCACTTAACCGCTAAGCCATGGGGCCGGCCCCATGAGAGTTTCTTATAAAGTTCTCTATACTTATGTACGTTTGACATTTTCTGTAACAAGAACATAATAAAATAAAATAGAGATCTCATGAGATGTGGGTGACCTAGAATCAGATTAATGCAAAAATTATACTAAGCTTAAAAAAAATTATGTACTATATTTTTTTACTCCAGGGCGAAGACACAACTTTGATTGACTTTAAAATGCTGAGCATAGCAACAGATAAATATGGTCATGTAGATATGTGAAGCATTTAAACAGAGATGGCATGGTATAGAAAAAATTATCTAGGCAAATTATTAATGAACCATTTGTATCTTTGCTGTATTTTGACAAAATGAAATATTTATAAATTGCTCTATAAACTGTAAAACCATATACATGTAAAGTATCTTTTATTTTCAGAGTGTAAGGAAAAATGAGAACTAAAAATTCAGATTGACATATTTTATAATTTATTTCAAAGATTTAATTATCAAGTGTACTTGTATCTGATAATGAAAAGAATCTGTAACTATGATATATTGAGAAAAACAGAAGTGGGGAAGGTAGCAACCCCCTTGAAATCTCACAGTTGCTCACTGATAAATATTTTCTATTCACTGATATTACCACAGTACATTTCTCTTTGAAAAATAATTCTCTCATGTTTCTAAAATCTTAAAATATTTTTAAAGTAATGTGGGATTATGTAATGTAATTAGCTAATTTTTTAAAAACTAAGCTTCCAGAATTTATACATACAAATGAATATTATCTCCTCACAATTACATATTAATTTTAAAAGCTGCCATTTCTCAAAGTATTTTTTGAAATATTTTATTTGGAATTGCTTCGCAGTTGTGTTGCATTTTCTTTTAAAAACTCTGAAATTGAGGACGACTTCTTTTAGGTTATATGCAGTCTCAGGCAATCAGTCCTACTCAGCAACTAGAAAACACTAGATAAAACACAAAAATCATACTTTTAAAGACATTAGAGAACTGCGGAAGCATCAAGGACTGTAATTAACTAAAATTCCAAAGAGGAAAGAGCTCTTTCTAGATGAGCTGAGATCTTTGGTGATTTTCTTCCCTAGGGGTATTTGTGGATTCTGGGTTCAGGCTGATATTCATCATTGACACAGGCAGAAGGACTCCACTGGAAGAAAGAAAGTACTGAATGTCTTGACAAACGTGGGCAGATGTGAAGTATTGACATTTAGATAAGCTCCAAATGCATGGCTGGTTTTCCCCATGGAACACTGGCTGAGTCCCATGGTGAAGGATGCTGAGGATGGATTAGGAAAGCAGAATGTTAGGAGGCAGAGTCCTGCTAGAGGAAAGACACATTACTTTCACACAACAGTTCTCCTCCTCAAGACATTTGCCAGATTTTGAACTTTGTGGTGCAAGAGGTTACCTACTTAAGCTCACAGCCTCCAAAGGACAGAAATTTTAGGGCTAAGGAGTCAGGTGCCACCTGAGAATAAGGCTGAGCTGGAAGACAAAGTAAAATATTCCATAATCTTGCAATGCTTGAGAGACACAGACCTCCTATAGAGGGAGGGGGCTGTATCAAACATGGCCGGTTTTCCTTTCAAGATAAATGTCCAGTTTTGGAGCTGTGTAGGGTAGGAGGCTAAGGGCTGAGGCGACAGAAACCTGTAATATTTTCAGTCTACATTGAGAGAGACACACTTAAGGATCTTGTCAAACCAAATCAAGAGAAGGATTTAGATGGGAAAGGAATAATGGCATCAGAAGTCAGGAGGCAGTGAGCATACAGTCATTTGAATATCTGCTGCATGTAAATCAATATTCTAGTAGAATAGACTTAAACATGGTGTAGAAAGGGTTGAATGTTTGTTAGGGTGTTAAAACAACGTATTGTAATGTATTCATTTGATGTTTTTCATGGTCATGTTGGTACAAGCTTAAGAGACATGGATTCTAAACACATAACTAGCTTTTGTGGCTAGGGCAAGTCTTTGGAGTCTCAGTTGATCTATCTGAAAAATGAGACTAATTCACTTTATTGTCTTGTTTTAAAAGTTAGAGATAATGTATCTCAACTGTTCCATATAGTTTCTTACACTGAGATTCCCCATAATGATCATTATCACAAAATATCACTATTACTATTGTTAGGGTATAATTTATTATTTATAATTAATAATAGGTAATATATGTAGAGTGCTTTACAGCTTATGATGTGTTTTCAGATTGATCTGAAATGACTTTTTTCTCTAGCATACCTAAGTGCCAAGAAACTTAGAATCATGTCTTCAAGAAGTTTTTTAGAATTTTGTGACATTCATATATTGTATTCTTTTTTACAGGAAGTACTTAAACAACTACAAGGAAGTATTGAAGATGAAGCTATGGCTTCTTCTGGACAGATTGACTTATTAGAGCGCCTCAAAGGTAGATTTTTAACAATTATTTTAAAATAATTTTTTAGTCTACAATTATCAACTTTATGTGTGTATATCCAAGTATAGCTTCTCTTGATTTGGGTGTTGGTATAGCAGCCTTACCCATTAGGATGTAATTATTAAGAAGTTTATTTGCTTGTTATTTCTTCAGTTAAACATTTAACTGGTTTGAATAAACTATTTTGGATCCCTTCCTTGATAATTTTTAGCTCTCTTTAGAGCTCATTGCTGTTCTGTCGGTCACCAGATAGACTTTTAGTAAGCTGTGTGCCACAGACAGCCCATTGCCTCATTTGAAGTAGTGTCCTCTGTTTCATCCAGGATAGAAATGCTTTATCTTCTCACATATATAAGCTGATTTTAAGCCCTTTATAGCAGACTTTTGAAAGAATATCTTCTCATTTTGTTGCTTAAAAATTCCAGTGTCAAAACAAGGAAAGTACTTAATTTTATAGTAGAAGCTAGGCAGAGAATTACCTTTGGTCCCTAAATATGTTATTATCTAGTGGGACTCTAAGGAAGGACATTTTGTCTAATTTTCCTTTAACATACTCCTTTTCCCCCTGACTCAAGCTGCCTTTGGAGGGAGTCTAGCCGTTTTGTTTCTAAATAATTGTTTATTCAGTCATGTATATTTGGGCTTCCTCTGTTAGAAATTTAGAGTTGTGGGCTTCTGAACCCAGAAGTGTATGTACCCTTTTATGGAGTCGATGCTCCAGTACACGGTATACTGTCCTTTTGCAAGCCCTCAGAGAGCCAGCCTCGCTGAGGCTTGACCATTTTCTGATGTTTTCCCAGGAGTATTCTTCTTATTCTCTCTCCTAGACATTTACCTAGAATGTATCTCCTTTACGTTTACCTAGAACCAGGAGTCAGTGAGTTTCTCTGAGCACCAGCGTTTGAGATAAGATTTCCTGTGTTCCCTGCATAAATTGCTGCTCAATAGCTGCCGTAATTTAGCATGCCTAGGGGCTTTATGTAATATGTATAAAATATTTTCAATTATATTATAAATGGGTTAAAATTTGAGGGCTAAAATATGAACCTAAGATTTCACTTTTAAAACAATATAATTGCATTAGCAATTATTATATAAAAGCTTGTCTCTATTTTGTTTAGAACTTAACTTAGATAGCAGTAATTTTCCTGGAGTGAAACTGCGGTCAAAAATGTCCCTGCGTTCTTTCGGAAGCCGGGAAGGATCTGTCTCTAGTCGTTCAGGAGAGTGCAGTCCTGTTCCTATGGGTTCATTTCCAAGAAGAGGGTTTGTAAATGGAAGCAGAGAAAATACTGGTTATTTAGAAGAGCTTGAGAAAGAGAGGTAACTTTTCTTCATTAAATAGTAAGCATTGACTTGTGTGTTCCAATTTTTGCTGTTATTTTGTCATTTTGTAATACAAGTTATGAATTATGAAGCATGTATCCTAAGTGACGGCTAACACTTCGGAAGCATTTTACATTTATTAACTCAAGGTAGTATGTTACTCATTGTCCTTATATTAAATCTAAAAATGTAAAAGAGGCAATTTCTTGGGATTATAAGACTTCTACTTTGTCACTTAAATACTTCGAATGCTCTGTACATGGGGTAATATACATAATCATAATCTTTATGTTTGATTAAAATCTTTAACTGCTAAATCCAGTATTAGGTGATTGTTTCCATTATGGAAGGCCTATTACAAGTGGCCACAAGGAAACATTTCTTAATTTATCAGTTTCAGTATAGAAAAAATATTGCTTGACATACAGAATGAGTTCTGGTTTCTCACAGCTAGTGTATTTATTCTTTTCTTCCTGAAGTTAAAATCATCTCCTACAAATATCAGAATATATATCATTATCAAAAACTTTGTCAAGTGTTTGTCTCCTAAAAGATTATAAATGCTTTAATGCGTGAATGATACCTTATAATCTTTATATTCCCAAAAGTTCTATTAGACATTCAAGAAATTTTGTAATACAAGTTATGAATATGAACAGATATAAATGTTACATATTAGCTCTGGGACCTTGGTTAAGTCGTTAAATTTTTGTATCATTTTCTTCTGTAAAGTAGGGATATGGTTCTACCTTGTGGAGTTGTGAAAATTGAATATTAATGTATGGAAAATGCCTGGCATATCTCACTGAGAGGCGAAAGACCTTTTACTACTTTTTTCTCTGATTTTAGGTGTGTCCGTCTATAAAAAGTAGGGATAATCATCTGGATGGGAAGTAGTGTTAAACTTTCTTTCATCTCTTAAGTTTACATGAGTCTCTGTTTCATACCTTGAACCTGGACTATTTCTCTCTGACAGTGTAGGAAATACTCTTCTGAAAAGTAAGAAGCTAACTAGTGTCCACGATCTTCCATCTCTTTGTCCCCTTTGAGCTCTATTAAGAGGCAGAGGACAAGCGAGCATACCTACTTTCCCAGGAACTTATTTTGCTTCATGTAGATAAAGTCCTGATTTTAGTAACAGAGAGAGAGAAGTTGTGTGTGTATGTAGTTCTGATATATCTTGTGTCCTCTTGGTTTTCGCTATATTGGAGAGAGGAAAATTGAGTCCTTGCTTATGTGACAATATCCTTGTTTTGCTTTCACATTTGATTGATAGTTTGAATAGGTCTAGAGTCAAACTCATTTTCCTCTCATTATCTATGTAGCTGATGAGAAATTTGATACCAGTCTGATTTTCATTCCTTTGTATGCAACCATTTTTCCTCGTTTGAAGCTTTTAGAATGCCTTGGTATATATGTTTTTTTCATTCATCGTGCTAGATACCCTTTTCATCTGGAAATTTATTTTCTTTTTTTTTTTTTTTTTTGTGAGGAATATCAGCCCTGAGCTAACCTCCATGCTAATCCTCCTCTTTTTGCTGAGGAAGACCGGCTCTGAGCTAACATCTATTGCCAATCCTCCTCCTTTTTTTTCCCCAAAGCCCCAGTAGATAGTTGCATGTCATAGTTGCACATCCTTCTAGTTGCTGTATGTGGGACGTGGCCTCAGCATGGCCGGAGAAGCGGTGTGTCGGTGTACGCCTGGGATCCGAACCTGGGCCACCAGTAGCGGAGCATGCGCACTTAACCGCTAAGCCACGGGCCGGCACCTGGAAATTTATTTTCTTCAGCTTGTGAAAATTCTGTTATTTCTTTGATGGTTTTCCACCCTCTGTTTTTTCTGTTCTTTCTTTCTAGACCTCTCTCAGGTCATAGATTAACTCTCTCTTTTTTTCTTATTTTCTGTATTATGCAAGATAAGTATTAGAAAGTAGTCAAGTAGAGTTCAAACCCAGGTCCATAGCTCTATAACCTTTTTGAACCTTAGTTTTCCAGTCTGTTGAATGAGCAAAAGAATAACTACGTCAAGGGATGGTGTGAGGATTAAATTAGATTTTTTAAAAGTACTTAGCACTATGTCTGGTGTATAGAGCATTCAATAAATGTTAGCTGTTGTCATGTTAGCCATTAATTCATTTAACAAATATTTATTAAATGCCTAATACATATGTGCGTAAGCAGGGTATCATAAGCAGAGTCTTCCTTTCTTACCATGGATTCCCTCACTACTGAGGTTGCCATATCAAAAGTGAAGGCTTATTTCTTATTTTTAAGATTGCTTTTCAGTAAAGGGAAGGGAATTTTAGAAAGAATAGAACCTTCCACATATGTGCGTAAATATTTTCCCAAGAAAATAAAATCAACAGCATTTTAAAGTAACACTGTCAGAGTGGGGAACATCTCTCTGTGTGTAACCAAACTCCAGAAGCCGTAATAGAAAATATCCACAAATCTGACTGCAAGAATATCAAAATTTTTTACATGGCAAAAACATTGTAAACGAAGTTAAAAGACAAGTGATAAACTGATAAAATATATCCGCAACTCATATGACTTACAAAATTCTATCATTCTTAATGTAGAAGAGGTCCTAGAAATGAGTAAAAAAAATCACAGAAAAGGAAATACAAATGGTTTTTAAACTTGAAAAAAATGCTTAACTTCACTTATTCTAAAAGAAATCAAATTAAAACCTTACTGATATACTATTTTTTTGGAAGGAAAAAATACCCTAGATTTGCAAAAATAAAAAAGTTTGAGAAAACATTTACATTGGTGAAGGTAATAGGTGCATAAATTGGTATAACATCTGATAAGGGCAATGTTAAAATTTATACACCCTAGGAATTTATCTTATCTACATGCTTGCACATGTGTGAAATGAGGTTATGTATAAGGATTTCAGTGCAACATTGTTTATAATAGCAAAAGATTAGAAAGGCCCTAAATGCCCTCTAACACGGAACTGATTATTTGTATATACTCTCGTGGATTCATTAATACTATGGAATACTGTGCAGCTGGCAAAAGATACATGACATTTATGTTCTGACATAGATTCATCTCCAAGATAGAGTTTTTAGTGAAAAAAAAATTTATAGGACAACATATAATAATATGCTACTATTTATGTTTAAGTATGCACATATATCCTTGCATTTTTATGGAATATTTATGGAAATATACATAAGAAAATGGTAATAGTGGTCGCTTTGGGAAAGAGCCACGTGAAAGGAGATAGATCATATGCTGTTTGTACCGAGTTTTATCCTAGAACCACTATTTTATTTCGCATTTATGTTTATAATGATCAGATATAGGGTGTCTTGCTAGAGATTGTTATTGAGGACACCATCTATTGAGTTGTTCAGAAATTACCTAACAAATTCATCTTCAAATTCCAAACTAAGAAATAAGTTTTTCTCCCTCAGAATGACTCCCTCTTATTACACAGTGATAACACATTTCTTATTATTTTGGCTGCTGAGAAGCTGAAAACTACGTCTTGTGTCCAATACAGTAGCTTCCTATACTCTAGATTTGTTTTCTGCATGATTACTGGTTTTATTTACTCTTTTGTTATACTTTTTATTCTCATCTTAATTTTGGGTTTCGTTATATCTGTACTTTTTACTGTAAACCATCATCATATTCTTAGACTGTAAATAAATGTGAAGAATGCCTTTGAGGAAATGTAAATATTCTAGTAAGGATGATTACCATTTTACTTAGATGAAAAACTAAAAATCTTTTAATATTCAAATTTTAATGATTATAATATTCTAAGTCCTATCTTCAAAAATCGAAAGTCAGTGTTTTTCATTTATTGATTATTACTACTTTAACTTAGAGAACTTGACAATAACAGCTAATAAGAATTGCTGTTACACACTCTATATTAGCATTGTGTAAACTTACCTTTTTTAAAAAACAGGTCATTACTTCTTGCTGATCTTGACAAAGAAGAAAAGGAAAAAGACTGGTATTATGCTCAACTTCAGAATCTCACTAAAAGAATAGATAGTCTTCCTTTAACTGAAAATGTAAGTAACTTGGCAATAATTTTAGACTTTAATAACTTGATCTTTTAAAAGAACCTAGATTATCCATTAAAAATTCAGGTTAACTGAATTTATAGTTATTTGTAAACTGAAGTATGTTTTATCTAACTTTAAACTTGATTATATAATAGTTAATGAATTTTTCTTTATAAAGATGATAAAATTTCATTATGCTCAAGCAAATATTTATTTTAAGCCCCTAGTTAAGAAAATCTATTAAGTTTGAATCGTAAAGGACTCAGGATTCAGCTAGGCAACTGATTTTTTATTCTGTGTATTGAATTGCCAGACATACTCTGTGGAAGTATTTATCCCCATCTGTCTGTTTTTTGAGCCATATTACAGGAATCTTGCCAGATAGTTTTTGCAATAAAAATATCTTTGAAGATAATTTGAGTCCTATTCTAGTTATTATAAATGACAATAGCTCTTGGCATGAATCTTACAACTTTTTGCAAGTACTAAAATGTGTTTGTTTTGCACATATAACTATGTAAAAAAGAATTTAATCCTGTCAGCCTCTCCCTCCCCACCCAACCTCTCCATGTCAACTATCCTATTCATGGGATGGCACATGGAAGAACATTTCTGCATTACGTTCATAATTTCAAACAGGGCTGTAAGAGTCCATAAATATTTTTTGTAATTTTTTAAAGGAGAACATAAAAATAGGCAACTTAAAATATATCTTCCTCTCTTAGGTTAGATTTTTCATTTTGTAAAAGCACTTTTGAAAGAACATAGTAAACAAAAAGCAAAAGTAGAAAGAAGTAAAACCTTTTTCGAAACATTAGGTAGATTTCCTGAGTGGGATTGTCTGACAGAAGCTAGAACTAGAAGCGTAAATGCTCACTCCCTAGAACACTCATCCAGGGTTTTGAGAGGGAGAGGAAAGATCCTTCTTCCTGACAGTGTCCTTAACATCTTCCTGGGAATTAAATAATAATTCCACAAGTAGTGAAAGAACAAGTTATTGGAGAGTTGTTAGCAGACACGGATTAGGAACTCAAGAGCATTTGGCAGGATTTTTATTCTCATAAAAATACCAAAGCGGGCCCGCCTGGTGGCGCAAGCAGTTGGGTGCGCGCACTCGGCTGCGGCGGCCTGGGGTTCGCTGGTTCAGATCCCAGGTACGCACCAACGCAACACTTGTCAGGCCATGCTGTGGCGGCGTCCCATATAAAGTGGAGGAAGACGGCACAGATGTTAGCCCAGGGCCAGTCTTCCTCAGCAAAAAAAGAGGAGGATTGGCAGATGTTAGCACAGGGCTGATCTTCCTCACCAAAAAAAAAAAAAAAAAAAAAATACCAAAGCATGGTTTTGCTTACCATTCACTTTGGTAATTAGAATATACAAAATTTAGAGACCAACTGTCTGCATGCAGTCAGGTTCAGGAAAGTCTTCAGATATATGTGACAACTCAAGAGCACTTGGTTAATATCTGAAACCAAGATCAGTTGTCAAAGTAATTATCCCCCTATTAATTTATTAAATAATCACATTTATTTAATAGAATATATAAGACGTTATTAATGGAACATTTGACAACATTAGCAAATTTAAATTGCTCACATTTCATAAATATTTTTTAATTTCACAAATTTTGCTTTTATATTGGGATGCCAAGTTAAGAACACTTTCATATGGAAATACTTATCAAGATATTAGACATTGCTTAAAATATCAGATCTAAACCACAATATTGGAACATACTGTGTCATGTTCAACTTTTTTTTGCAGGGTGATTTGAGAAGTGGAGGACAAATGAGTGGAGTTACAACTGGTTCATTGAGATATAGAAATAACATGCAGACTCTTTCATCTATATTGCAACCCATAATTTGGGTATGCCTATAGGAATACATTCTGCATACAAATGTCATCTATAAATTGCAAGGGAAAAGGGTGAGAGAGGTCCTCTAAATTAACTGACAACACAATTTGGAATCCTTGGACCTACAGAATGCTGTTCTGAGTCAGGCTCGTGCCACACCCAGCTTTCTGTTGGTCATTTAGAGCGTGAAAAATCTATAGCACTTCTTCATTCCCTTCATGACCTGTTGTAACTCTCTCACCTATCATTTTGTCTAATCTATTTTTAGCCTTTATTACCTCTTGGGGCATGTGTTTATAAGTTTCATTACCTTGTCCTTTTCATCCTTTTGTATGCCTAGCAGTTATCTCAGCGCCTGGAATTTTAATTAAAGAGTTAATAAATTTTTGAATGACTTAACATTTGCTCTGTGAAGAAGTACTTCTTTTCATTTGTTTCAACTTTGCTTCTCTTTCGGATTTTTACCAAAAAGTTTGTGTTGACTTTGTCCTCGTGATTTATGAGTATCTGTGTTACATAAAAGCTTTTTCTTACCCCATTTTCTTCATTTTACAAATGGAGACATTCTCTCTGTTTAGTCTGCATGTGTATGGTAATGCCTTAAATTGAGTTATAAACTTAAGGATGATGGACCTGTTTCTTGATTTTTCTGTGTTGTCCACATTAATATGCTAGTTTTTAATAATTAAAAGTAAGACTTCTTTGGTCTCGAAGAATCATAAGAGAACTGAAGATAGGCTGACCCTAATTGGACCAATTGTATATTTTAAATGAAATAGTACCATTTAATTAAGGACGTTTGTGGCTATGGAGCAATAAAAATGTTTCAACTCTGCATTTCACATCAGGGACTCAGACTGAGCCTAGCACCTATAATCAAGTTTTCGGACTCCTTGGAGTAAAAAGTAATTTTCTCATGCACCATAACTTACATATTATTTTCTATGGTGGTATTTATATGCTTTTTTGCTTTTACTGATAAACACGCAAATATAAGATATTAATATTTTATTTTATTTGTGGTTTTAGTTTTCTTTACAAACAGATATGACCAGAAGGCAATTAGAATATGAAGCAAGGCAAATCAGAGTTGCAATGGAAGAACAGCTAGGTACTTGCCAGGATATGGAAAAACGAGCACAGGTAACTGATTTATTATTAAACTAAAAACAGCAGTAGCTAGGGAAGAGCTATTAAGAATGTAATGAATTATAGCTCTGTTAACACTGATTAAATTTTATTATTAAAGATATCTATCTGTCTTCACTTTGGCAGTACTGCAAAATAAGAAGATTTACCGTGGCTGCTGGACAGCGTGGCCAGTGTCCACGTAATTCTGCCCCCACCGTATTTGATTTCCCTGGTACTGTTCTGTTCTGCCTTGGAATTGTCAGAAGGAAAAAGAGTTAGATGCCGGTCGTCTGGTAGCTGATAGCTTCAATGCTCCTTTCAGATTTTTACTTCTTGTAATCTAAGTGTGTTTGATGACATTCAGAATATTTCACTGCTCTTGAAATTATACACTAAAAAAAAAAGGAAGCCCTCATTCAAGGAAAGTAGGAAGGAAACATTTAAAGATAGCATTGGAGAGGTGAAATGAGTTGGATGGAGAATTCTCGTATTTCTACACTCAACTAATGTCCAGAAAGAATATTAACTAGCTTTGCTAGTGTTAAGCATTTTCATATATCATTGAAGTTAGTCCTTTTATATTCATATGAGTATGTGACTGACTAATGTTTTTAAGCCCTGAAGAGGCTTGTCTGTTTCAAAGCAAGCGTGGGGAGTTAAAACAAAAAACTATTGGAACAAATTGGGAGGAAAACATTATTTGAAAGGTTTTCTTTAAGTAAATAGCAAATACAAAGGAGGACCTACATTTGTATGTCTGGTGTAAATACATTTTTATATTCTAAAAAGTTTATTTCATAGTTTTAAAATCACTAATACAAGACATTTTATTTTCCCCAAAGTGTGTCTTTGTCTTTTATGTGATAGCTTCCTAAACATAATATATATTCTATTTATGCTGGAGTATTGTGGTATACTAGGATGATACTTAAACACCAGTACCATGATGCATTTCATAGTCCATAACCTGTTAGTTTCACAATGAGGCTAGAGATTCAATATATGCATATATTAGTTATATTATAATATGTATATATAATGTATTCTTTTTTCTTAATCTCCTCTTACTCCTGTCTCATTCAGATTAAAGTCTTTCTTAAATGCCAAAAGTAAAACTTTAAATCTTTCAGTAGAAAATATACGTATCTTTCTAATATTGGGGTAAGAGAGGATTTCTTAAATGACAAAAATACTAATTATAAAAGAAAAGATTGATAAATTTTACTATATTAAAATTAAAAATTTATCTTCATCGAGTAGCTTAAAGAAAGTGAAATAATAGGTTACAAATTGGTAGAAGATATTTAACACCATATAACTAACAAAGAATTAAAATCAAGAATATATAAGGAATTTCCAAAAATACATTCTATTTTATATTTAGTATTGGTAACGTTTGAGATTTTCCTGGAATTACTTTAAAATATCAGGCAGGTTTGTTTGTTCACAGAAAAGCCATGAGAAATATTGCTTTGGTTTAAATGAATTTGCCTTTTTAGAATGTGAATATATGGAATACTGTATACAGAAGTTAGTTTTGCTGTATCTGTTAGTGTTTGTTTTTAGAGAACCTTAAGGAACAAAAGGAGATGGTAGATGTGAAAATTCTTGTGTGACGCAAATATAAGTAGAAGTATTCCAGACAGTTTAATCTATATCCTAGAAGAGAGATTAACTTGAGTTCTTTCTTGACCATTTTGTTCAGATATGTGCTGATACAGTCATTGTTATTTTATTCTAGAATACAGTGTTCTTCATTTTGACGGTTAATATTCTTAAGGAAGTTTATTCCATATTTTTAGAAATACAACAAGCATTTATTATGGAAATACCCATGTGAAGGTTGGAGTTAAATATTGTAGACGCAGTGAAAAGGCAAATAATGGAAATGTTTGTGGTGTATGTAAGGAGTTAATGTCCCTAATATGCAAAGAGCACCTACAAATCCGTTGAAAACAAGACAGCCAAATAGTAAAATATCGAAAGATAAGAATAGTCTCATCACAAAATAATTGGTTAATAAACAGGTGTGGTGCTTAAACATCACTAGTCATCAGGGAAATGAAACATAGTTTGGTTTTTTGTTGGTGGTGGTGGTTTTGTTTGTTTTTTGGCCTATCAGACTGGCAAAAACTTTACAATTTCATGACATGCAGTATTGGTGAGAATGTGAGAGTAAGAAGCATTGTCTACCCTGTTGTAAGAACAAATTGATACATTTGTGGAGGACAGGGTGGCACTACCTGTCAAAATTAAAATGCCTATGCCTTCTGACCTGGTAATTCTATAGGACTTTTAGGAATATGTCCTACAGAAGTACTTACTTAAGGCAGCAAGAATATAGGTATAGACTTTATAATATTCATTGCAGCACTATTTGTAAGACATTAACAAAAAGAGACAACTTCAGTGTCCCACCTTTTGGGGGAATTATTTAATAAATTATTAAATGACTAGTATGCAGCTGTTAAAAATAATAAGGTAATGGGAATAATGGAAATACATTGGCCAGAGCACTCCTTTCCCTCATAACTCTCTGCTTGAGTGATTTAACATATAAAGCAAGAATGGCCAACTATTGGACTTGGAAGTGGATCCCTGAGGACTTGAGGCCACAAGAAAAACTGTGGGATCTCATTTGCGAGGAGAAAGGATAGATAAGAATTCCAAATAAAAAATAGAGTGAAAGTTTTTTAAAAAACAAGTATTTTTTCAAAATAAAAATTAAATTAAATTAAAAAATAAATATTTTTCAGAAACCAGAGGCAAATTTTATATTAATTTGAGAAAATAGAGAAATAATGAGATTATTAACATTGCAATCATTAATATGGTTAGGGTGCCTGCTGTCACCACTATTATTTGACTTTGTTTGGAGGCTCCACTAATGCAATTAGAAAAATAAGTGGTATAATTACTGTACTATATTCCAGCTAGAAAGGAAGAGACCAGATAATTGTCATTTGTAAATGATATGGTTGTTTGCCTAGAAAAGCCCTAGAGAATGAACCAAAAAAATATTTAAACTAATAGAGATTGAGTAATGTGGCTGGAGTTAAGATGTATTACAAAAATTAGTAGCTTTTCTCTAGTAGCAATAACTGCCAGTTAAAAATGGAAATGGGGGGGCCGGCCCTGTGGCTTAACGGTTAAGTGCACACGCTCTGCTACTGGCAGCCCGGGTTCGGATCCCGGGCGCACGCCGACGCACTGCTTCTCCAGCCATGCTGAGGCCCCGGCCCACATACAGCAACTAGAAGGATGTACAACTATGACATACAACTATCTACTGGAGCTTTGGGGAGAAAAAGGGGGGAAAAAAAGGAGGAGGACCGGTCTTCCTCAGCAAAAAGAGGAGGATTGGCATGGATGTTAGTTCAGGGCTGATCTTCCTCACACACACACACACACAAAAAAAAAAATGGAAATGGGGTAGGAGGACTGGTTCACTATAACGGGAAATTTTAAAATACCTAGGAAAGACCCATATGAAGAAAAGTAAAAAGTTTTTTATTGTGTGCTAAAGGATACAAAAAACAACCTTAAAAATAGAGAAACCTGAATGAGAAGACTTTAATATCCTAAAAATGTCTATCTTTTAAAAATTAATATATAAATATAGTACAATTCCAATCATAATCTTAATAAATTTTTTGGAACGTGGAAAAATGATTTCTAAAGTTTATAATGTAAGAACTTCCAAAAATATAGGAAAAAAATCATAATGAGTGGGGATTTACCATTTGTTAAAATTTACTGTAAAGATGTTGCAACAATCATAGTATGATAGCACAGGAATAGACATGGGCAAATGGAACAGAATAGAGACTAGAAGAAGATGCAAGAATATATGGAATCTTTATATGATAAAAGTTACATTATAAATTTGAGAGGAAATGGTAAATAACTCAGTAATACAACTAGCAACCTATTTGGAAGGAGAGAAATTAAATTAGATCCCTACTTTATATCTTGTACAAAGGAAATTACAAATAGATTAAATATCTAAATGTGAAAAATAAATCTAAAATTAATAGAAGAAAATATAGGACAATAGAGGCCTTTAACTAAGAATGGAAACGCAAAAGCAATAAAGGGGAAAAAATGATTTATTTCATAAAATTTTTTAAAAATTCACCCTGCCGAAGATAAACTAAGGGAAAATATTGGTAACACATAAAGGGAAAAAGGTTAATATCCCTAAAATATAAGAATTCATACGAATTAATAAGAAAAAGACAACTATTTTTTTTTAACACGCAGATGATGTAGTCAGTCAATTTATTGAAAAGAAAATGCAAATACCAGTAAAACACATACAAATGACAGGTAAACAATTTAGGGAAGCTCAAAACAAAATCCATTCTTGCTTATGCCTGTGTGAGATTGTTAGTCTCCAGCTACCTCCTTTCACAGTTTGATTATTTATTCATTTATTTACTCCTTTGTTCAACACATATTTGGGCTAGTTTGATGGTCCCTACTCTCCTCTAGTCATGTAAGCAAAGGTTGGAAAAATGTACAAGTTGTTATAGAGCTTACCTCTGGGGAGTGGGGATTGGTAGGGTGAAGGTTATTTACCCACTTCTATATTGCCATAATTTTTTATAATTATATGGATGATATAGTTTAATATAGTTTGTTTCCTGGTTGATAGACTTTTTGTTTATAATTTTTCACTGTTAAAACAACTCTGGTAAACATAGTTATTCGTATCTTGTAAACATGTGCAAGAGTTTCTCTAGGTCAAGAGTCAGCAATCTTTTTCTTAAAGGGCCAGATAGTAAATATTTTAGACTTTGTGGACCATGTGGTCTCTGTCACAACTACTCAGCTCTGCCTTTGTAGCAAGAAAGCAACTATAGATGACGATATGTAAGCAGATGGGCATGGCTGTGTTTCAATAAAAATTCACAAAAACAGATGGCTAGCAGGTCCTAATTTGCCAACCTCTCCTTGAGGGTGTATACCTAAAAGCATAATTGCTGGCTATAAGGTATGAGTGTTTTATACTAGTGTTTGCCAAATTGCACTCAAAATGACTTCATCCATTTACATTTCTACTAGCAGTACGTGAGAATTGCTGTTTCTTCTACATGTCTTCTCTAGCACTTTGAGTCAGACTTTATAATTAACAATCAGTGGGCAATGAAACATCGCCTTGTCATTTAGTTTATACTTCCTTGAATACTACTGAAGTTGAATATCCTTTCATATGTTTATTAGACTTGGATTTTCTTTGTTATTTGTTCATATCTTTGCCCATTCTCTAATATGTTAAGTGTCTTATTCTTTAATATTTGAGAGATGTTTTAATATCCTCTTGATACCAATCTGTTATGGATGATATACATCATAACCCCTCCCTGCCAAATCCATTACCTATTTTAGCTTCATGATAACAAAAATTAGTTTTTGTTATAAAACTAAATTAATTATATTGCTATATTTGTACTTTCTGTGACCTGTTTATAACAGCTTTTCCTATCCTGAAGTCATAAAGATACCCTCCTATTATTTCTAATAGTTTTAATGTTTTAGTTTTACAACTGGGTCTTTAATTCCTCTCGAATTTGCTATTATGTATGTTTTGGAGGTAGGGGTCTAATTTTACATATATACACACATATATATGATTTTTATATGTATGTATATATATTTAATATTATTGATATGTAATTTAATTATATTTAATAGTAATTGAATATATAATTATATAATATATAAATGATATGAAAATAAACTATATATTAATATTAATATATTATATGATATATACACATGCATATTTATATTGTTAACCACATATCCCATTATCATTTATTGGGTACTCCACTATTCCCCCATTGATTAGTAATGCCATCTCCAGCATGTGTGAAGTTTATATGTGCTGGATATTTGTGGACTCTATTCCATTAGTCTGTTTTAGTTTCTCTGTGCCTGCACTGATACCATATTTGCTTTATTTGCTCTAGTTTTATAAATTTTGGCACCTGGTAGGGTGAGTCCTTCTCCTTATTTTTGTTTGTAAAAATGTGGTTATATTCTGTCTTGTTAGCCTTCCATTTGAAATTTAGGATCAGCTTGTCTAATTCAAAGAAAAGCCTTATGAGCTTTTGATTAGAATTATATTGAATTTATAAATTAATTTGAGGAGAATTTCTCTTTATAGTACTGAACCTTCTTGATTGAAGGGATGGACTCTGGAGCCACATGTCCTGGGTTCTAATCCCAGACCTGCAGCACTGTGATCTTGGGTAAACTCTCTGCCTCAGTTTTCTCATTGGTAAGACACAGATAATGATAAACTGTAAAATGTGAGGATTAAATGAGTTAATACATGTAAAAGCACTTAGAATCTGGCACATAGTAAACACTCAGTAAATATTAGGTATTGTTATTAATTTTATATCTCTCTATTCATTTAGGTCTTATTTTATATCCTTCAATAAAGTTTTGTAATATTCTCCGTAAAGCTCTTACACATCTCTTTGTGTGTGTGTGTATGTGTGTGAGGGAGATAAGCCCTGAGCTAACATCTGATGCCAATCCTCTTTTTTTTTGTTTTTTGTTTTTTTTTTTTTTTGCTGAGGAACATTGGCCCTGAGCTAACATCCATGCCCATCTTCCTCTACTTTATATGGGACGCCACCACAGTATGGCTTGACCAGCAGTGCATCAGCGCGCACCCGGGATCCGAACCTTCAAACCCTGGGCCACCGCAGCGGAGCGTGCGCACTTAACTGCTTGTGCCACGGGGCCGGCCCCGCATCTTTTTTTTTTAGATTTATTCCTAGATATCTTATAGTTTTTGTTGCTGTTATGAATGAGATTTTCTTTAATTATATTACTAAATTACATTTAAGTAATAAGTATCCAGTAATCTTCCTGAACCCTTTTTTAGATTGTCTCAGTAGTTTAAGATTTTCTTAGATTTTCCATATATAAACTGTCATATTGTTTGCAAAGAATGACAATTTTGTTTATCTTTTCCAGACCTTTTTTCCTCTTTGTGTAAGAACTCTAATACATCTTTGAATAAGAAGCAGTAATACTAGTCTTCTTTGTCTTGTCTTACCTTTAAAGGGAATCCTAAAATTTTACCATTAAGTATGTTGTTTACTCAAGGTTTTTGATAGACACCCTTTATCAAGTTAAGGAATTTACCTTCTCTTCCTAACAGTTATCCTGAATCTGTATTGAACTGTATTCCTATTATAATTTTTTAATTTTTCAAAAGTGATAAACAACTTCATACTCCTGAACAATTAAGCATTTGTTATTAAACATAATTTCATAAATAGTCAAGATTGTCATATAGAAAAAGAAAAGAAATACTACTGGCTTCCTCCATTTTCATGTTGAGAAACAGAAGCACAAGGGTTGTCATGTCAGAAATCATCCACCTCAGCGGACATCAAGACATAGACTTGACTTCAGGATTTAGTGACATATTGGCAATATAGAAATGTAGTGTTGTGGAGAAGAATTTTTGGTATAATTTCCTATTTTTGTCCTCTAAATATTAAAATTTTATTTAGGGTTTTATTGGTGATGGAGAGCTAGTTATGTAGAGGAAGGGGGAAACAATCAGATATTACAAAGCCAGTAATTGTGTGTGGTTTGGTTGTTTCTCTAAAGCCAGGAAGTATTTACCATCTGGTTGTAGAAGTGATCACTCATCTTTGCAGTGTTTTTAGAAAGCTGCCAAAGTACAGGTGTTTCTTCTTCAGCATGTTTTCATCATGTAAATCGGGCATGGTAAGATTTGTTAATTAGAAAATATTATTTACCTTAAGTTCACTATTTTCAGAATCATGATAGAGAATCAGCATACTTGTAGTGTTACAAAGGAGGGAGGGAAGGAAGAGGAGGGTGAAAGAAGGAAGGATTTTTTTTTTTTTTTTTGGCGAACACAATTTCTTTGAGCATTTCTGTTTATTATAACATTGGATAATAGCAGCAATAAAAATATTTACTATGGTAATAAGAAAATCATGAGGACATTGTATTTAAGAAAACCAAATATGATCAAAGGGTAAATTTTGTATGTAAGTTTTATAACTATATATACTTAAAGCTATTTGTTACAGTACTTTTAATATTTATCTATTGGGGTATACATGCCCAGAAATCTTGTATTGATGGGGCACATAATCAAAAAAATTTGGCTGTGACAGATGGAAACTAGACTTTGGTGGTGAACATGATGCAGTCTATACAGAAGCCGAAATATAATGAGGTACACCTTAAATTTACACAATGTTATAAACCAATGTGGCCTCAATAAAATAATTAAAAAAAAAAGTTTGGAAATGACTCCATCTAGCCTCTAACCCTTTTCCCCCCTGTCAAAACAGTTACTCCTATACAGTTTTTGATACCTCAATATTAGGATGTCAACTATAGAATTATTGCAGAAAATGATACAAGATTGGCAGTACTTGTTTTTAAAACCTATGTATTTGATCTGTCATAAAGCTAATTAAAAATAATTTCAAATTGCAAGGTTTCTCTGTATGTGATTTGTTTTTCACACTTCCACTAGTATTCATAAAAATTAAAGCAAAATCTAGCTTTTTCTGGAAACACTTTTCCCGTGTTGTTTGATCTGTAGTTACTGCTTTGTGTTCACTTAATGGTCTCGGGATAGTGGGAAAGCAAAAGCTCCACTATCACTGTGATCCTAGTGTTGGGAATAAAAATAACGTTCAGCTTCAGTAGGTATTTGGGAAAGCTAAATCTTGTAATAGGAATAAGTTTGGGGAAGGTTAATCCTGCTGTTTAAACCTTGATGTTTATTAGAACAAATCAGATGCTCTTTCCCTTTACAGGTATACCATGCTTTATATAAATTCATTACATTATATTGACATCTGGATTAATATAAAAGATTAAATTGAGGTGCAGTTTTCTCTTTATTGAAATATTTTTTGAGAGTAACTTTTAAATACCAATTTTTACACTACGTGCATCATACAATTTGATATATGACTTATATTTGTACAATTTTCCTAAATAGATCTAGAGATCTATTGTATAAGTTTAGATGTGTTAAAAAATTGAAGTGACCCCAATATGCCATCAGTGTGTGAATATATATATATGCATACCTATAACTTCTTATATAACAGTGGTTTGGCGTACCCTGAGCTGTTAAATGATAGCCATAGTATGATTACTTACAGGAATGTTTTTAATAAAAATAGATCTAATTTGGTCACTGATTTTATTTCAGCGAAGAATAACCAGAATTCAACAAATAGAGAAGGACATTCTTCGTATAAGACAGCTTTTACAGTCCCAAGCAACAGAAGCAGAGGTTAGTAAATTGTCTTTATTGTTTGCAGGTATAAATATAGGTAGTTATTCTAAGAAAAGAAAAGATGTATAATTAATGTGGCATCATTGAAATATAGATGTTCTTCTAGAGAATTGAGACACTTTATAAGTTTTTTTCATGAAATTAAATTATCAAAAACCTTGACTACTTTGATTTCATAACTTTTAGGCAATTAAACTTTATAGAGCCATAAATACAGATATCTTACTTCAGTTATCAATTTACATATAATGAGATAACTAACTGAATTTGGCTATTATCAACTAGTAAATATGCTATAAGCCAGGCTTGGTGGTTAAGATTTGGACTCTCACCACCACAGCCCAGGTTCATTTCCCAGTCAGGAAACCACACCACTCGTCTGTCGGTTGTCATACTGTGGTGGCTGTGTGTTGCTGTGATGCTGAAAGCTAGGCCACACCGGCATTTCAAAGACCAGTAGGGTCACCCATGGTGGACAGGTTTCAGCGGAGCTTCCAGACTAAGACAGACTAGGAAGAAGGACCTGACTACCCACTTCTGAAAAAAGTGGCCATGAAAACACTATGAACAGCTGTAGAACATTGACTGATACAGCACTGGAAGATGAGAGGATGGCACAAAGAGACCAGGCAGGGTTCTGTTCTGCTGTACACAGGGTTGCTAGGAGTCAGAATCAATTCGATGGCACTAACGACAACAAAAATAAGCTATTTCGTTATATGTAATTCGTAGTAAAAATTAATCATACACATTTATCTATGCTTACTCCACAAACTCTGTTAAAATGACAGAAAAGGCATAAAATGAAAAAGGCACAAAGACCAGGGGAGGTAACGTCAATAAAATTGGGGGAGCTGGAAAGCAGGTGAACAAAGGGGCTAGTCTAGCATATGGTGGAGAGTTGACCCCTAAGGCAACAGTAGGAAGTCATGAAGCAACCCGTTTTATACTGTGGAGTCCTAAAAGGCTCCGGAATTGGTTTCACTAGGTACCTCTGGATGTGAGGATAAAAAAAAGGGGAGCCAAAAGCAAAAGGATTATTGAAAATTGGTAAAGAAGCAGGTGGAGCCCCCAGAACCTGTCCTCAACTCTGCATAGTTGAGTGACTGCTCCTTTCCAGTCCCAGCAGAGGAGAGATCTATTCTGGAAAGGGTAAAACAAAGGGCCTTTGGACTGGGGATAAAGAGAAAATACTAACACTTTCTAGAGTAGCAGAGGAAAACAAATTTCACACAAAGAAACAGGAAGACAAATGTCTTCAGATATATAAACACCAACACTGGAAGCTCAGAAGTAGAGGAGCAATTTCTTAAAATTTCTCAAAGAAAATTGTTTCCAGCTGTGTTCCAACACCAATTCTCTGGCACCACTGGGTGTCCTACAGTTCAATTGAATCCTGACACAAACTACGCAGAGTTAGTGTGGACTCCACATTTAAGGGTAAAGTCATTCACAAGAGTACCCTCATTCAAGATGCCAGCTGCAAGTTACAGGTGTCCCCAAGCCACCTGCTCTCTGCCCAGCTTGTTATAAATTCCACCCCAAGTGAGTAAGTGCCAGTACAATTCAATTCTGACCCTAACTACCTAGAGTTAGCATAGACCCTACAGGTTAAGCGCCAAGTCTTTCACAAGACTGCCCCCACTTCAGATGCCAAGCTACCCATACTTCTGCCCAGCTGGCTACAAATTTGGGGCTTCCCACAACCCCCTTATGTTTGATAATTCACTAGGATGACAAAGAACTCACTGAAAGTACTACACTTACAATTACAGTTTTATTATAAAGGATACAGATCAGAAATGGCCAAATGAACAGACATATAGGGCAGGATCTGGGGAAAGTGAAGACTAGAGGATGCAGAGCTTTCTCCTCATGGGATCTGGGCACATCACTCTCTCAGCACATCACTGTGTTTACCAACCAGGAAGCTCCACTGAGCTTCAGTGTCCAAAGTTTTTATTGGGGTTTCATTATGTAGGCATGCTTGATTAAATAAGTGGCTATGTGATTGAACTCAACTTCCAGCCCCCTCCCTGGAGGTCTGGCTGGCCCAAAGTTCCAACCCTCTAGTCATGTGGTTGTTCATTCTAGTAACTAGTATCCATCCTGAAACTATCTAGGGGACCTCCTTGAGTCCCTTCATTTCCATAACAAACTCAGGAAATTTCAAGAGGCTTTGAACTTCTGTGTCAGGAAAGAAGGGACAAAAACCAGATATATTTTTTATTATACCATACCAGCCTATAAACTTACCTCTAGTCAAACTGCCTGTTAAATTTGGGAGTAGAATACATTTTCAGATAGGCGAAGTCTCAAAAAGAGGTATTTCTCATGTACCATTTTCTGGAAGCTATTAGAGGATATACTTAAGCAAAATGAAGATTTGGGATCTAAGACATAGGGAATATAATAAAAGAGAAAGAGACGAAAGACTCCCCAGAATGAAGATGAAGGGAGATTCTGAGACAAATGATAGAGAAGGTAAACAGTCCGTATTGGAACAGTTGAAAAGATTTCAGGAGACATGTGTCTGAGAATATGAAATCAGTAAAATACTTAATGTTTCTGAATTTATTGAAAAGATAGGAAATTTACACAGTAGGAGAGAAACTGAGGATGTCATAATAACACAGAACATGAAATATACAAAACAAAAATGATAACCTTTAACACATGGGCAGCAAGAAGTTGTAAAGGGCAACAGTCGTGGTATACCACCTGCCAGCCATGATTAGAATTTAGTAGTCAAAATAATGTAAATAGTGAAAAATTTATCTAACTATAAAGTGATATTGGAAGGATAGAGGAACAGAATGAGTGTCGTGTTGAGGGTGGGATAGAAGTAAAAGAGAACCCAGTCTCCTTCTTACATAATAGGAAATCAGTAAATGGTGCATTAAACTGGAAAATGCAGAACTAGCAACACAAGCAGGTTATTTAGAGATGAGATAAGTAGCCCCCCCCCAAAAAAAAATCCACTGAAAAAGATGAAAATGTTTGCCTTAAGAGAACAGGAAATGGGACAGGGCAGGCAAGTGTGAGAGACTGCTGTTTATTGTCACAAGCCTTTAGAACTAATGATTTATTTAAACTATGTAAATGTATAACTGATAAAAATAAAACATTTAAAAGAGCCAAAGCCATAATTTAGAAGATGTGTATACTTATCTTGCTCTACAGTCCAGATTGGCTTAATAATTATACCTTCAGAATGATGATTAGTAAAGAACTTGATAGAGCAAAAACAGTGGAAGCAGTACATGCTAGGAAAAGTCATGTTTAATATACTGTCATTGAGTATAAAAGACCAAGCAGTGGGAGTAAGAGGAAGATACTGTCTCAGTGGAACACAAATACAGTGTATTCATACCTGCTAGAAACTGAATGTTACTGAGGCTTGTGCATATCTGTCAGCCCTGCAGCTAAATATCTGAAGTTTGGTTTTGATCACTATCCAGAAGGATGGAGTGTAAGTTAAAAGACCATCCCCTCACCTACCTGTTGACAACCACTATATTTGGGCACGTCTCACCTTGTTTATAGGTGAATAAAAAGAAAACCTAGGGACTGGCCCCGTGGCCTAGTGGTTAAGTTGGGCGGGCTCCGCTTCAGTGGCCTGGGTTCAGTTCCTGGGCATAGACCTACACCACTCATCAGCGTCCATGCTGTTGCAGCAGCCCACAAAATAGAGGAAGATTGGCACAGATGCTAGCTCAGGGTGATTCTTCGTTGGCAAAAAAGAAAAAAGAAAAGAAAACCGACGTGGGACTTAAGTAAACTATTGTTGAATAAGGAAAAGGGAGTAGCATCTGGGAGACTTGGGGAAAATAAATGTTCAGGAAAATATTTGCTTCTTAAGTCAACTACAGAAAGACCTGTCTCCCTGCAACAGGAGCAACGAGTCATAAGGAAACAGTGGAATGAAATGACATCGAGATGAAATTAAAGGAAAATGCGATAAAGAAGGACTGCAAAGATTAAAAGAAAAAAAGCTGAATAAAAATCCACATTGAACAATAAAGAACAGAATTGTTGGTAGGAGAAATTGGTTTAGTATTTGGGGACAAACTTCAGAAGCATCAATGGGAAGTTTCTAATGCACAGCCAGATTCAGACTCACATAAAAACTAAAAGCATTTATTTATATTTAAAAATGTTTATGATATACAAAAGAATATGCACACTTTGATCCCCTTTTTAAAAAGATACACATACACACACATGAACATGTGCATGAGAAATAATTTGAAAAGACAGATAACCATTGTTAATACCTCCTTGTTTTTCTAGTTTGGCCTTTTGTTTTGTAATTTTTTTATAGTAACTGTGAACAGCTGTTATAATGAGGAAAGAAAAATCTTGTATACAAAACAAATTGGGCATGTTCTGTCTTTGCCAGCACGTATTTTCCACCCATGTATTCTTTCTGGGAGTATTTGCTCAAATAATGAACAGTTCTGTTTTAAACCAAAAGCTTAGTTCAGACACTTCTTTACAGGGAAGACAACTGTTTCTAATGTTAAAAGTCTAACTTTTGAAAGAGTAGAGTCCAAAGGTTCATTAGCTCATGTATTCTTTTTCAGAATGTTTTCATCATGCCTGACTTTTAATATCTTTGGAACTTTGGCTTCAATATATCTGAATTTGAAATATGTAGAAACATGTATTTGCTAAGTAAGCAGTTTAAGTACAATGTGATAGTCAAATTCCTAAAAGAAGTTTAACCTGGCTGTCCTAGCCAATGTAAACCAAATATTTGTAATATAAAGAATAAGTGTCTGTTTTGCAATCTTGACTCTTAAGAACTGGGGGGGAAAAAAACAGTATCTCTGTGTGCCTTTTTCAATTTCATTGGCATTGTTTGATGCAGTATTCTGGTTGTTATGACCCATTTGGCTTCCAGTGTGATTTAACTGTGTCTTTTTTTCCTTGATCAAACTTAATACCACTCTTTTTTTTTTTGGTGAGGAAGATGGGCCCTGGGCTAACATCTATTGCCAATCTTCCTCTTTTGCTTGAGAAAGATTGTCACTGAGCTAACATCCGTGCCAGTCTTCCTTTATTTTGTATGGGGGAGACCACCACAGTGTGGCTTGATGAGTAGTGTGTAGGTCCGCACCTGGGATCTGAACCTGCAACCCCAGGGCACCAAAGCGGAGCACGCGAAGTTAACCACTGTGCCACCAGGCTGGCCTATTAATACATTCTTTTTTAAAAATAATTTTTAGGGCCAGCCCGTGGCTTAGCGGTTAAGTGCTCGCACACCGCTGCTCGCGGCCCAGGTTCGGATCCCGGGCGCGCACCGACGCACCACTTCTCCGGCCATGTTGAAGCTGCATCCCACATACAGCAACTAGAAGGATGTGCAGCTATGACATACAACTATCTACTGGGGCTTTGCGGGGAAACAAAATAAGTAAAAAAAATAAAATTAAATTAAAAAAAAATAAAAATAATTTTTAAAGAGACAGCTTTTTGTTTTTATTGAGCAACACTACATTTTATAGTTTATCTTTTGGTATTTTTTGCTTTGAAGTTTGCTGCTGTTGTTTTTTCAGCTTCTTTAGTTTTAGTTAGTATTTTTCTCCCCATCTTTCTTATATTCTATTACTATTTGGCGGCATTTAACAAGTTTTTGTATTTCTACATCAATATTCACATCTTTTTCTAGTTGATTGAATCTTTTATTTGTATGAAATAGCCCTCTTTATTCCATTTAATGCTCTTTACCTTGAATTTTATTTTGCTTCACAGAGAAAACGGTAGCTATCATAGGAACTACCTCTCTTCCCTACCAGGAAGCATTCTGCCTTTCTTCCTGTGCTTTGGATTTTCAGCTCCTGCCTTCTCAGGAACTTTTTACTCTTGTCTCTTTTTTCTCACATGTTTATCTTCTTCCTCTTCTGTGGCACTTCTCCATTAGCATTTAAATATGCTCAGGTCTTATCTTTAAAAATATAAAACGAACTTCCTCAATCCTGCCTCTCTCTGCAAGTTTTCTTCATCTGTCCCCTTCCCTCCCTCATTGTCTTTTCCCAGTCCCCACTCCAGAGTGTTTCTAAACTCCAAGTCTACGTTTCCTCCCCATCATTCACTCTTAACACATGCCAATCTAATCTGGACACCCATAGTTTCACGGAAATGGATCCTCAGTGACTTCCATGTTATTAATTAAATTGACATTTTCAGTCTTCATCTGGAAATATTCCACATTATTGACACTTTCTGTTGCTTGAAATATTCTTCTCTTGGCATGTATAACAATACTTTTTTGGTTTCTTCCCACCTCTTTGTACTTTACAGGCTCATGTTCCTTTATCTGGACGTTAATTTTAGGCATTCCTTAAGGCTCATTTCTCTTTTCTCTGTATTGTCTCTCCCTAAGACCATCTCATTTGTGCTTAGGGCTTCACTTACCATCTCTTTACTATTGGCTCTCAAATTCCTTTTTGTGGCCCTGAGCTCCAGACTCCTAAATCTACGTGCCTACTCTGCATCTCCACTTAGACTGAAAGGCACTTGAAATCCAACATATCCAAAACATAATGATCTCCTCCTAAGCCCTCCTTACTACCCCTTCTCCTCCAAAAAAACCCTTATCCTCCTTTAGTATTACTGTCTCTGTGAATGATACCACCATTACTCAATTGCGTGAGCTAAGGAACATGGGAGTAATTCTTGACACCAGATCTTTCTCCATTCACCATACCAATCTATCAGCAAGTCTTTCAGATTTACCTGTCTGCACTTGTTTTATCTCCCTTACTGCTTCTTTAGTGCAAAGTACCATCATCTTATACTTAAATTAATACATTAGCCTCCAGATTGTTTTCCTCTATATTTCCTACCTGCTAAGACCATTTAAAATTTGACTTTAGAAAATCAATTTACATGCAGCTTTTCCCATTAATATGCTAAGTATTAGTTATGTGGGGGCAAGAATGCCATCTGAGAATTATTCTAAAATTTAACAAAATCAGTAAGATTTTTTTTTTTACCATCTTTTTGTTCTCTCCATACTATGATTCTTTTTTTTTTTAATTTTTTGTTTATTGCAGTAACATTGGTTTATAACATTGTATAAATTTCAGGTGTACATCATTATACTTCTATTTCTGCATAGATTACATCATGTTCACCACCCAAATACTAATTACAACCCATCACCACACACGTGCCAAATTATCCCTTTCACTCTCCTCCCTGCTCCCTTCTCCTCTGGTAACCGCCGATCCAATCTCTGTCTCTATGTGTTTGTTTGTTGTTGTTATTATCTACTACTTAATGAGTGAGATCATACGGTATTTGACCTTATCCTTCTGACTTATTTCACTTTGCATAATACCCTCAATGTCCATCCATGTTGTCACAAATGGCTGGATTTCATCGTTTCTTATGGCGGAGTAGTATTCCATTGTGTATATATACCACATCTTCTTTATCCATTCGTCCCTTGATGGGCACTTAGGTTGCTTCCAAGTCTTGGCTATTTTGAATAACGCTGCAATGAACACAGGGGTGCATGTATCTTTATGCAGTGGTGTTTTCAAGTTCTTTGGATAAATACCCAGCAGTGGAACAGCTGGATCATATGGTAGTTCTATCCTTAATTTTTTGAGGAATCTCCATACTGTTTTCCATAGTGGCTGCACCAGTTTGCACTCCCACCAGCAGTGTATGAGAGTTCCCTTCTCTCCACATCCTCTCCAACACATGTTGTTTCCTGTCTTGTTAATTATAGCCATTCTGACGGGCGTGAGGTGATATCTCATTGTAGTTTTGATTTGCATTTCCCTGATAGTTAATGATGTTGAACATCTTTTCATGTGCCTGTTGGCCATCTGTGTATCTTCTTTGGAGAAATGTCTGTTCAGGTCTTTTGACCATATTTTAATTGGGTTGTTAGTTTTTTTGTTGGTGAGATGCATGCGTTCTTTATATATTTTGGAGATTAACCCCTTATCAGATGTATGGTTTGCAAATATCTTCTCCCAATTGTTAGGTTGTCTTTTCGTTTTGTTGATGGTTTCCTTTGCTGTGCAGAAGCTTTTTAGTTTGATGTAGTCCCATTTGTTTATTTTTTCTATTGTTTCCTTTGCCCGGTCAGACATGTGCTTGAAAATATGTTGCTAAGACCGATGTCAAAGAGTGTACTGCCTATGTTTTCTTCTAGAAGTTTCATAGTTTCAGGTCTTACATTCAAGTCTTTAATCCATTTTGAGTTAATTTTTGTGTATGGTGTAAGGTAAGGGTTTACTTTCATTTTTTTGCATGTGGCTGTCCAGTTTTCCCAACACCATTTGTTGAAGAGACTTTCTTTTCTCCATTGTATGTTTTTGGCTCCTTTATCGAAGATTAGCTGTCCATAGATGTGTGGGTTTATTTCTGGGCTTTCGATTCTATTCCATTGATCTGTATGTCTGTTTTTGTGCCAGTATCATGCTATTTTGGTTACTATAGCTTTGTAGTATATTTTGAAATCAGGGAGTGGGATACCTCCAGCTTTGTTCTTTTTTCTCAGGATTCCTTTAGCTATTCGGAGTCTTTTGTTGTTCCATATAAATTTTAGGATTCTTTGTTCTATTTCTGTGAAAAATGTTGTTGGAACTTAGGGCTTGCCTTGAATCTATAGATTGCTTTTGGAAGTATGGACATCTTAACTATGTTAATTCTTCCAATCCAAGAGCACGGAATATCTTTCCATTTCTTTGTGTCTTCTTCAATTTCTTTCAGCAATGTTTTATAGTTTTCGGTGTACAGATCTTTCACCTCTTTGGTTAAGTTTATTCCTAGGTATTTTATTCTTTTTGTTGCAATTGTACATGGGATTGTATTCTTAATTTCTCTTTCTGCTACTTCGTTGTTAGTGTATAGAAATGCAACTGATTTTTGTATGTTGATTTTGTATCCTGCAACTTTACCATATTCGTGTATTACTTCTAAAAGTTTTTTGGTGGATTCTTTAGGGTTTTCTATATATAAAATCATGTCATCTGCAAATAGTGAGAGTTGCACTTCTTCCTTTCCAGTTTGGATCCCTTTTATTTCTTTTGCTTGCCTGACTGCTCTGGCTGGGACTTCCAGTACTATGTTAAATAGGAGTGGTGAGAGTGGGCATCCTTGTCTGGTTCCTGTTCTTAGAGGGATAGCTTTCAGTTTTTCACCATTGAGGATGATAT
Source organism: Diceros bicornis minor (assembly GCF_020826845.1). Lineage (NCBI taxonomy): Eukaryota > Metazoa > Chordata > Mammalia > Perissodactyla > Rhinocerotidae > Diceros > Diceros bicornis. The sequence goes on from NC_080740.1 coordinate 35,361,428, forward strand.
TAGCTGTGGGTTTGTCATATATGGCCTTTATTATGTTTAGTTACCTTCCTTCTATACCCATTTTATTCAGAGTTTTTATCATAAATGGATGCTGTATCTTGTCAGATGCTTTCTCTGCATCTATTGAGATGATCATGTGATTTTTATTCTTCATTTTATTAATGTGGTGTATCACGTTGATTGATTTGCGAATGTTGAAGCATCCCTGCATACCTGGAATAAATCCCACTTGATCATGGTGTATAATCTTTTTAATGTATTGTTGTATGCGATTTGCTAGTATTTTGTTGAAGATTTTTGTGTCGATGTTCATCAGTGATATTGGCCTGTAATTTTCTTTTTTTTGTGTTGTCCTTGTCTGGTTTAGTATCAGGGTAATGTCGGCTTTGTAGAATGAGTTAGGGAGCTTCCCCCCCTCCTCAATTTTTTGGAAGAGTTTGAGAAGAATAGGTATTAAGTCTTCTTTGAATGTTTGGTAGAATTCACCAGGGAAGCCATCTGGTCCTGGACTTTTATTTTTGGGGAGGTTTTTTGATTACTGTTTCGATCTCCTTACTGGTGATTGGTCTATTCTAATTCTCTATTTCTTCTTGATCCAGTTTTGGAAGGTTGTATGATTCTAAGAATTTATGCATTTCTTCCAGATTGCCAAATTTGTTGGCTATATGCTTTTCATAGTATTCTTTTATAATCTTTTGTATTTCTGAGGTGTCTGTTGTAATTTCTCCTCTTTCATTTCTGATTTTACTTATCTTGAGCCTTCTCTCTTTTTTCTTGGTCAGTCTAGCTAAAGGTTTGTCAATTATGTTTATCTTTTCAAGGAACCAGCTCTTGGTTTTATTAATTTTTTCTATTGTTTTTTTAGTCTCTATTTCATTTATTTCTGCTCTGATTTTTATTATTTCCCTTCTTCTGCTGATTTTGGGTTTTGTTTGTTCTTCTTTTTCCAGTTCCTTTAGGTGCATTGTTACATTGTTTATTTGAGATTTTTCTTGTGTGTTGAGATAGGCCTGTATCGCTATAAACGTCCCTCTTAGAACCGCTTTTGCTGTATCCCGTAAATTCTGGCATGTCGTATTTTCATTTTCATTTGTCTCCAGGTATTTTTTGATTTCTCCTTTGATTTCTTCGTTGACCCAATCGTTGTTCGGTAGCGTTTTGTTTAATCTCCACGTATTTGTGGCTTTTCTGATTTTCTTCCTATAGTTGATTTCTAGTTTCATACCATTGTGGTCAGAAACGATGCTTGGTATTATTTCAATCTTCTTAAATTTATGTAGACTTGTTTCGTGGCCTAATATGTGATCAATCCTGGAGAACGTTCCATGTGCATTTGAAAAGAATGCGTATTGTCTTTGGTTTTTGGATGGAATGCTCTGTACATATCTACTAGGTCCATCTGTTCAAGTGTGTCATTTAAGGCCAATGTTTCCTTATTGATCTTCTGTTTGGATGATCTATCCATTGGTGTAAGTGGAGTGTTAAATCCCCTACTATTATTGTGTTACTGTCTGTTTCTCTTTTTATGCCTGTTAATAATTGCTTTATATATTTAGGTGCTCCTACGTTGGGTGCGTAGATATTTACAAGTGTTATATCCTCTTGTTGGATTGTTCCCTTGATCATTATGTCATGCCCTTCTTTGTCTCTTTTTAGTTTTTGTTTTAAAGTCTATTTTGTCTGATACGAGTATTGCTACCCCAGCTTTCTTTTCATTGCCATTTGTGTGGAGTATCTTTTTCCATCCCTTCACTTTCAGTTTGTGAGTGTCTTTAGGTCTGAAGTGTGTCTCTTGTATGCAGCATATATATGGGTCTTGTTTTTTTATCCAGTCACCCACCCTCTGCCTTTTAATTGGAGCATTTAGTCCATTGACGTTTAAAGTAGCTATTGATAAGTATGTACTTACTGCCATTTTTTAACTTTGTTTTTCCTTAGTGTTTTAGTAGTCCTCTATACAGAGTTGATGGTCTCTTTAGTTTGACCTCTGTCTGAAAGCTCTACTCTTTAACTCCCCTCCTCCCTCATTTTATGTTTTTGATATCATATCTAACCTCTTTTTTGTGCATTTGTATCCATTACCATCTTATCATGGACATAGGTAATTTTTCCTATTTGTGGTCTTCTCTTTTTCCCCTTAAATCAGTCCCTTTAACATTTCTTGTAGCACTGGTTTCTTAGCGACAAACTCCTTTAATTTTTGCTTGTCTGGGAAACTTTTTATCTCTCCTTCCATTTTGGATGATAACCTTGCCGGGTACAGTATTCTTGGCTGTAAGTTTTTTCCTTTCAGCACTTTAAATATATCGTGCCACTCTCTTCTAGCCTGTAAGGTTTCTGCTGAGAAGTCAGCTGATAGCCTTATGGGGTTTCCTTTGTATGTAACTTGTCTTTCTCTTGTGGCTTTTAGGATTCTCTCTTTATCTTTAATTCTGGACATTTTGATTATGATGTGTCTTGGTGTGGGCCTCTTTGGGTTTATCTTGTTTGGTGCTCTCTGTGCTTCCTGTACCTGGATGTCTGTTTACTTCCTTAGGTTAGGGAAGTTTTCATCTATTATTTCTTGAAATAGATTCTCTGCCCCTTTGTCTTGCTCTTCTCCTTCCGGGACACCTATAACACGGATGTTAGTGCACTTGATGTTGTCCCAGAGGTCCCTTAGACTGTCCTCACTCTTTTTAATTCTTTTCTCTTTTACCTGTTCAGCTTGGGTAATTTCTTCTAGTCTTGCTTCCAGCTCGCAGATCCGTTCTTCTGTATCCTCTACTCTGCTTTTGAGTCCCTCTAGTGAATTTTTCATTTCCAGTATTGTATTATTCATTTCTGATTGGTTCTTATTTATATCTTCCAGTTCTTTGTTGACATTCTCACTGAGTTCGTCTATTCTACTCCCCAGATCAGTGAGCATCCTTAACACTCTTTGTTTGAACTCTCTGTCGGGTAGGTTGCTCATTTCTGTTTCACTTAGTTGCTTTTCTGGGGTTTTGTCCTTTTCCCTTACTTGAAATGTATTCCTTTGCCTTCTCATTTTGCCTCTTTCCCTGTGCTTGTATCTGTGTGTTAGGTAGGTCAGCTATGTCTCCTGCTCTTGGATAGGTGACCTTATATAAGTGATGCCTTAGGAGGCCTGCAGTGTGCTTCCCTCAGTTCTCAGTGTTCCAGGAGTGACCCTTATGTGGGCTATGTGTGTCTTTATGTTGTGGCATGTTTGCTCTCCCTGTAGGCACCCAGGGAGGCTGAGTTATGCTCCTGGCCAGCTGTTGTAATGCTCAGCTGCTTGTAGTTGTTGTGGGCCCTTCAGTCTCTTTATCAGGTGTGGGAAGCCCCAGCACAGTTGGCTGCAAGTTCTAATACCACGTTTGTGTTGCAATATTTCTTTTAAGTGAGTAGGCCCCCAGCATGGCAGGTTGTTAGGCTCAGGGGCTTACAATTGCTATAAGCCTCCAGCCTTTAGGTCTCTTGTCAGTTCTCTGAGGATTGCAGCTGCATGGGGCTGGCCTCAGGCACGGGAGCACCCAGTTGTTTCAGGGCAAACCCCCTATGTGGGTCTTTGAGAAGCACAAGTCTTCTGCAGCTGACAAGCCCCGCCACCCATAAGTCCACACAGAAACAGTCAACACAGTCCTGCCCCATGTGCGCGCCTTGACCTCCTGAAGGGGATCCAGTCTCTCCACGGCGGGAGCCCCACACACTCCACCACCGCCCCACACTCTCCACCCGCTCTTTGTGCACGCCCTGCCCCACTGAAGTGAGCTCAGTCGCCGGGCTGCAGAGAATCCAGTCACCAGTCTGTGCAGGCCCACAAGTTGCCTGAGGGCTTGTTGTTGGGTGGGGCCAGTCCCTAGGGTGGGCTGCCTGCCCTGGCTCTGCTGGATGAAATCGGTGCTCTAGTGGGTGGGGCAGACCCTGGGCTAGCAGGCCCCAGGGAGAACTCCAGTGGTGTCTGTCAGCACGCTCACACCAGGCCACAACAATGGCCGCTGCCAATATACCAGTCCCTGGAGAGGTCTCACCTCTCACTGAGATGCACTCAGAGCCTATCAGGTGAGTCTCTTTTCACCAAAGCACTGTGCACCTTTCTTTCTGGTGATTTTTAGGTTGCTTTCTGAAATGGGTGAGTTTGCGTGTGGGCCCTTTGAGAGCCGGTTTTAATTTCTTTGTGAACCAGCTTTTCTGGGGGTACTCCCCAATGCTTTAGTAGCAGGCAAAGTCAGATATGCCACTTGTCTCGATTGTGCTGGGTCCACAAAAATGCCTGCAGCGGGGGCGCTCCCCAGCTCAGGGCCCCGCTCCTCCAGGGAGGGCTGCGCACCTTTGGGCTGCTTCTGGGAGGCTGTGAAGCTGGCGGCTTGTGAAGGCGGCGTTTTTTCTCTCCAGAAGGGAGTTTCTGCCTCTTCCACCTCAACTAGGATTGTCCTTTGTTGCAGGAGTTCCTCTTATCCAGTTTTCAGTTCTCTCTCAGGGGTAATTTTTCCACGAGTAGTTGTAAGTTGGCTATGTCCACGGGAGGAGGTGAGTTCAGAGTCTGCTTACGCCGCCATCTTGACTTCTTCCCCATACTATGATTCTTTGATACACTAGAACAAGTCCTGCTCCCTCCCACCCCAGGTCCTTTACATATGATCTTCTCTTTACCTAAAACCTTCATCCTCTACCCTTTTCCCAGAACTCCTATTTATTCTTCAGATCTCAGTTCAAACAGCACTTCTAAGAGAGCTCTTCCCCAAACTCCCAGACCATATAACATCCCTCTGTTATATATTTTTACTTGTACCCTTCTTTCAGAGCACTTATCAAAGTTTTAACTTTGTTATTTCTCATTATTTGATAGTATCCTTGACTGGATGGTAAGCTCCAAGAGCACACAGAACAATGTCTGATTTTGCTAGCACTGTATTCCCCAGCACCTAGTACAAGGAACTAACATGGCAGATGCTCAGTAATTACTTTTATGTTGACATCTTCAGTAATGTTAGTGTCAAATCTTTGTGGTTTTAATGATCTTTAATTCATTTTTTCTCTAAATTGACTTTGTATGTCTCTACTTTTGTTGATTTTGTTGAATTTTATAGTGTAATTTTCAGATAGCACTATTTTTTCTTGCATTTCTGAATTATTGAGGCTACCTCACTTTTGCCTTCATATAACTTATACTATTGATGGAATTGCTGCATGTAAATTAATTTTTAAGTCACATTTTAAATGATCTAGGAAAGCTTGATATTTAAAAAGGTTCCAGTGGAAGCCATTTTGTAAGATAATTATCCACTAATGTGTCAGATTTTTAAAAGTATAATTTTTATTTTAGAATATCATTATTCTAGAGCAAGTATGTTTGTAATTGTTTCTGTAAAAGATGATGGAAAAATTATTTTATTTCTTTGATTCTACAGTGGTATTTTTACAAAGTGACTGCTTTGTACTGGATATAATCTTTCTTGAAATGACTGCTTTTACTGGATACAATCTGTCGTTTTCATTTCATATAACAGATGGTGGTTACATTAGAAAAGGTTTTTGGTTTTATTCATGTCAGAATCTAAGAGCTTATCTATTGGTTTCATATGACTTATTAGCAAGAAGATGTATATATATTCTATGTATAAATATACTTACACAGAAGGTATTTGTAAGCTTAGATAGTAGTTTAACTGTTATATTGCGAGCTCCATTAAATGACGGAACTATGTGACCTTGCAGAAAAGACAGTTATTTGTTCTAGTTGGGTTATATTCCTGATAGTGATGTGAGCACAGCTGGTGGAGGATGGTGTTTCTGTGAGTCTCAGAAAATCCTTTGTCTTGTGCAGCTTTAATGCTCAAGGGATACTTCACTTTCCTCTTACCGAAATAGTCCACTGCCAGCCATGCTGGAGGTTATGAAGTATGAAGTACAGTTCTGTGCCTTTGTAAACCTGTATAATTGATGCATTCAAACCTTTAAAACAAGAAAGAAAAAAAGCTGTGGGCTAAGAAAGCATACACCATTTTTGTATGTAATGATGTTAACTCCATATTAACAGAGGTCATCTCAGAGCAAGCATGAAGCCGCCTCACATGAAGCTGAGCGGCAGAATGAGGGTCAAGGAGTGGCAGAAATCAACATGGCAACTTCTGGCAGTGGGCAGGTAAATAAATTATTTTATTGTTCTTGGTTTTTAATTAAATATTTAAAACGAATATGGAATGAGATGGTCCTCAGAATGATCTGTAAATTTTATCTATTTTCTTGGTCCTGAATGGACATCTTCAGAAGAATTTGGTACCATAATGCTATCATTTTTATTTATTACATCTAACAATAATGCTTTCAAAATTTCTGAGTATATTTTATAGCTGTCACTTGTGTGTTTCCATTTTAGTTTAAAATGATTAGTGTGAGTAGAGTTTTTTTGAAAAATAAATGCTAAGCTGCATTTTTATTATATATGTCATTTGACCTAGTTATTATTGCTTGTGTTGAATAGGTTTGCTCTCTTTCTCTAAGGCATTCTTTGCAAAGACATTTTTATATTTTTAAAAATTATCATAAGAATTTCGTTATAGTTTTCTGTTGTACTTCAAGATTACATAAATCTAGAAATCCAAATCTTATCATTGAAAAAGATGATTCTAATGCTCATAAAAAGCAAAGAGACACAGCCTAGTTATGTTTAACTATTATCACATCATTTTTAGCAAAATTATGGAAGTCAACTTTTTTTTTAAATGTAGAATTATTATCTTATTATGCTGCCATCAATTTTCTGTTAGAGTTTATTGGAATGCATCCTAATATGACAGAATTTTTCTTTGAGATGTTCTGTATTCTCCACATTTTTTCAATGAATGTTTTTATGTTATGAATGAATAATTTTTTAAAATAGAATTTCACTAATTTGGTTTTAAGGTAATTTTCCTACTGTTGATATAAAATATTTTAGTGTCTGTAGGTTACTTCTGATGGTATTATTTATAAAAAAAAAGAGCATGCTTCTATTAGTTCATTAAAATTTAAAGCTTAAAATGTCGCGTTCTTGAGTATTTAAATTTATCATACAGAGTTAAAACAAAGAGATATTTCGTTTTGGTATTACTAGTTAGTATTACACTGAGGAAAACTCTTTAAGTTATAGATGGTAAATTAGGGCAAAAGAAATTATATTTAAATAGTACATTTAAATTATTTCTTTGTTGTTTAGGGAATTATTTGGGAAGTTTGTGTGTTCCTACATATATGTAGAATGAACAAAGTTTCGTCTTTTGACAGAAAAAAAATTGTTTGCTTAAAATTAAACCTACTCTTAGTGCTTTGGGTCATATGCCAATTATTACGTACTTTAAAACCTTACTTATCCAGTAAGCTGGCTGTCCATTTAAAAAATAATAGTTGAATACTTATCACACTTCTTACATCAGAATTAATTCTAAGTAGATTAGATTTAATGTCAAAAATGAAAACTATTAAAAATATGAAAAGATTAGAAGAAAATGTGGGTAGAATTTTTATAATCTCTAGATGGGTAGGAAACCATAAAAGAAAGGATCAATAGCTTTCATATAAAAATGTAAAATTTCAGTATGCTGTAAAATCATAGCAAGGTTACAGGGCAAACAAAAAGCAAGGTCACATTATTTGTGAATATTTATGACAAGGAAAAAGTTAAAATTCAAAATACATTAAGAGTATTTACAAATCAGCTATTTAAAGACTGTTAAAACATGAGCAAAAGACATGAACAGGAATTGAAAAGAGAAATAAAAATGACTTGTAAACATATACAAAGATGATCGATTTTATTAGTAAGGATGTATAAAATATAAACTACAACCAAAATGAGATTTTTTTGGAGCCCATTGGGTTGGCAAAGATCAGTAACACTCAGTATTGGTAATAGTAAGTTAACAGGCATTCTCATATACTGCTTTTAGTTGTGTGAAATGGAACAACTTTTCTGAAGAGCAATTTTGTAATATTGTATCTGAATTTATAATGTCCTTGCTCTGTGGCTCATCATTATAACATCTAAGATTTGATGAGTGCTCAGACATATTTGAAGAGATACATCATTATATTATTTATTATAGTAAAAATTAGAAATAATTTGAATGTACATTAATCAATAAGTAACTGGTTAAATTATCCGGCAGTCAACTGGATAAATGGTTAAGTGTGTCGAGAGTCAGCAGACCTGGGATTAAATCCCACTCCCCCACTAACTAGTTAAGAGACTAACCTTGGACAAGTAACAGAATCTGAGCTTTAATGTTTCCTCTTTAGTAAAATAAGATGATATAGTTGTGAGAATTAAATGCAATATGCACTTAACATAGTCCCTGGCTTATAGTAGATAGTCATTAAAGGTAACAGCTATTGTTGTTGTTATTAGTAACTGTTAATAATTATTTTTACATGAATAAATATTATGTGCTATTTACTGTATTGGACTGTGGAGATAGAGAATTGAAGAGGACAATGGATCCTGGCATCATGGAACCCATGTGGTATATCCATGCAAATGTTAAAAATGATAAATTACGTTTCTGTTTATATAGAGATCTAACTTTTGTTTTAGCCTTTAGCCTTGCCTTTTCTAGTGTATTCTTCATACTTTACTTAGAGTGATCCTTCCAAAACACAAATCTAATCATATTACTTATTTGTGTAAACCTTTAAGTGGCTACCCACTGCCCATAGAATAGATTCTAGGTTCTTTATGTTGCCTGCTCTTCCAGCAGTATCTCTAACTATTTGCCCCCATTTCTCACCACTCCCTCAACTTTAGCTTCTTCTGGTTCTTGAATATGTCTAGGCCTTCCACATGATGTTCCCTTTGCCTGGAACTCTCCTCTGCTTCAGTTCACTTGTATGTGTTTTACTTCTCCTTCCCTCTGTTTAAATGGCACATCTTCCAATTGACACTAATTGAAAGTGAAAATCAATCTCTTGGACTTGCTTAGGATCACAATAGCGTGATCCACCAAAGCTCCTACCTTGGGGCACTTATCTTTACCACCACAGGGAAGTTCACTGCACCCCCTCTTTCACCTGGTTTCCTGCCTACATCCACTCTGCCAGAATGATCTTTACAAAGAGTAAATCACCTTCTTTGTAAAACACTTTATTGGCTTCCCTTGGTTCTTAGAATAAGATAACCCTTTATTATGACCTATGTAAGCTGGCTCCTACCTAACTTGTCAGCTTTATGTCACACTTTGCTCTGACCACTTCAGCCACACTGGCTTTTCAGTACCTCCTGTTTACTGGGCTTCCTCCTTCTGCAGCCTGCACACAATCTGTGCCTGTTCCATATAGTGCTCTTTTCATCCCACTTCACTCGGTTAAGATCAGTTCATGTCTGAACTTAAGCATGGCTTCTCAGGAGGCTTGAATAGTTCACATCCCACTGTTAAAGGCCGTCCTATTGTGTTCCTCTCCTTTGAAGACTACCACATTTGCAGTTTTATGTTTATTTGTGGGATTATTTGATTAATATCTGTTTCCCCCACTAGACTGCAAGCTCCAGAAGGGCAAGGATTCTGTCTAGTTTTGTTCATTTTCATGCCCCACAGTCTCTGATAAATAGTAGATAAAAATAAGTATGTGTTGATTGGAAGGAAGGACTGACATCCCTTCTAGAAATAGAGTTTCTTGATCTGTGGTTAATCTCCCCTGGAAGTTAAATGGAAAGAGACAGCTAAAAGGAAACTGTACAGGTCAGATCCCTGCTTGCTTAGTCCATAACTATGTGTGTGATTCGTTTTATGAATTGGTTCTCAGCTTTTCTATTTAAAGTTTAGAACCAGATCTCTAGTGATAGCCAGTAAGTAGTGATGAAGTTCAACTAAAAGTGGGAAAAGATGAAATGATAAGAGAACCTTTGCTGCTGCTAATAAGTGTTTTAAAACTTTTTATTATGGAAAATTTCAGACATATACAGAGGCAGACAGGATAATATAGTAATCCACATGTACCCCATACACTTTGCCCTCCCATTTTCTTTTTGAAGAAGATCCTAGGCATCATCATCATTTCTTCCATAAATATTTCACTGTATTTCCAAAAGATAAGAACATTTTTTTAAATACATAACTGTAGTGCCATTATTACACTTTCAAAGAAACTAAAAGTAATTCCTTAATAGCATCAGATATCCAGTCAGTATTCAAATTTTTAGTTATTTCATAAATGTCATAATTTTTCACAATTTATTTGACTCAGGGTCCAGATAAGTTTCATGCATTAAGATTGGTTAATATGTCTCTGAAGTCTCTTTTAATCTATAGGCTCCCTCTTTGTCTCTTTTGTTTTCTTGCTATTTATCTGTTGAAGAACCAAGTTGTTTGCTTTATAGAGTTTTTTATAGTCTACATTTTCCTGATAACATCTCCATGGTGTTATGTGACATGTTCCTCTATCTTCTGTATTTCCTATAAATTGCTAGTTGGATCTAGAGATGTGGTCAGATTTGGGTTCAATTCTCTCTCTCTCTCTTTTTTTTTTGGCAAGACTTTTTCATAGGTGGCATTGTGGTCTTCCATCAGGAGGATGCACATAATATCTGGTTGTCTCTCTTTTTGTGATATTAACAACCATTGATACTTAGTGCCTAGCTCCATTAATTCATTAGGGGTTACAAAATTAGCTGGAATATTTCTATAAAGAGAAACTTCTCTTTATCTACTATTTGATTACTCCCAGATACAGTTTGTATGGAAAAAACAAAAAATGGGAAATGCTTGCTTCTTTCCCTCTTATGCCGGGTTTCTCACAGTGAGTTGGAGACTGCTACTACTTTTGTAGTAGAATCCTTTCTAAAGTGAGCCAACAGGATGATAGAAAAGGGGTTCTGACCCAGCAGGTGTAATTGAAATTCACTATCCCAACTCTGCTAAGTGTAACTGTCAGGCATAGTCCTTCTAGGCCCCCTCCTCAAACATTTGAGTGCCTATAATGGCAATGGATATTTAAGGATGAATAAGGGGAAAGCAGAAAATAGAGATGCTTGATTCTGTACGCAGTGAAAAGGAATTGTACTTAGTTGGAGGGGTCCCCTCCAGCCATTCATCTTATCCCCACCTCTCTACTCCCCAGCCCATTTTTCACTCTACTGTTAACCTTTTTCTTGACCCTTTTCCCTTGAAAGATAATATAAAACTCATTTATCAATGTTCATCATCTGTTTACTAAGCATCTGCATTATGCCAAGTCTGTTCTCAACTCTAGGATATGGTGGTGGCTAGGTAGATGCTACCTTGTCCTCAAGAAACTTATAATCTACAAGTAAGACAGAGGAAAAATTTCCACAAAGTGTAGTAAGTACTATGAGAGAGCAAGTACACAGTGCTACAGGAACACATATTTGAAGCACTTAACCTAGTTTTAGGGTAAAGTTGGTCCTAGAGAAAGTTACAGATTAATTTATTCTGACTCCTCAAAAATGATTGGGTAAATTAGGTACAGTAATCTAGGTGAAAGATGATGGTGGCCTGGGGGTTAGGGAAGAACTGATAGATTTGAGAGAGTGATTTAGTCAACAGGTATCTAAGTATCTGAGAATATTTAGGAAATAGAATCCATAGGTTTGGGCCGGCCCCGTGGCTTAGCGGTTAAGTGCGCGCGCGCTCCGCTGCTGGCGGCCCGGGTTCGGATCCCGGGCACGCACCGACGCACCGCTTCTCCAGCCACACTGAGGCCGCGTCCCACATACAGCAACTAGAAGGATGTGCAGCTATGACATACAACTATCTACTGGGGCTTTGGGGGGAAAAATAAATAAATAAAATTATAAAAAAAAAAAAAAGAATCCATAGGTTTTAGTGTTGGGTGTGAGATTTGAGGGGGAAGGAGAAGTCAAGAATGATTCCCAGGTTTCTGTCTTAGGCAGCTAGAAGGATGGTGATGCAATTCAGTGATAACATTAGATGAGGAGCAAGTTTGTGGGGGAAAGGAATCTAGTTTTGACATGTTAAGTTTAAAGATATTAATTAAGTCTGAGAAGTTGAAATAGAAATGTCAGCTAGGCTATTAGATATTTGGGTTTGGAATTGAGACGAATGATGAAGAATGTGATAATTAAATGTGTGGAAGATTTTTACATCCTCTATGATTATAGAGTTAGAAGATGAAGACCTGGGCTAAAATCCCAAAGCAAGGGAATAATATTATTCCTAAAAAGAGAAAACAGTTAACAGTATCCACCATTGACCATAAGGACTGAAAAATCTCCATTGTGTTTCACAAAAAAAAGAGAAGTTCAGTGCTGATCTTGGCAAAAGCAGTTTCATTGGCTTTCTTCCCTACCATATCATATTGAAGTGAGTTGAGGTTTAAATGGAAGGTGTTAAAAAGTAGAAGAGAGCAATTTTAGCTAACTCAAAAAGTCTGAGTGTGAACTGCCCAAGAGAGAAACGGCCATTAACTGATTCAAGAGAAAATTTGGAGATTGTGTCTGTTTTTTAAAATAGACAAGATGAGAATGTTTGAATGATAATGGGAAAAAGCCAGGAGAGAAAAAAGTTGAAGATCCAAAAGAACAAAGAGAAATGGGGAGGGAGAGGATGCAGAGCACACATGAAGGGATGGGCCTCGGATGGGAGAAAGGGAGCCTCTGATGCAACAGCAGGAGGAGATGGAGATGGAGGCAGGTAATTTTGTCGGTTGGGTAGCAAGAAGTTGAGGGAGTTTTTTCTGATGGTTTCTATTTCTCTGTAAATTAGAAGGTAAAATCATTTGTGGTAAATGAAGGAGAAGAGCCACAGTTTTGTACAAAATGAGGCATGCCTAAAATAGTCACTGTGAGGCAAGAAAGGAGAGCTGACTAGGGAAACGCAAGGATTGCGGGTGCAGTACTAAGGTCCCAGGTGTATTGGTGACGATAAACCTTATATGGGCAGCATCCTGGAGAGTTGTGTGGTTTTCTCATATGCTCCAGTTTATCAAATACTGCTCAGCAGTTCATATCAGAGTAGAGATATAGACATACGGTGTAGAGAAAATAGACAGTTGGATTCATCTACAATTGCAGTGTTTCCAGATAGGTGGGATGGAATAACCGTTCAAAGCAATTGAACACTAGCAAGAGAATTATGGAAGTGATAGACCACAAGAAATCCAAATTGGAGTATGTAGAGAGATCCATGCACTGAATATTCTAGTCATTTCAAAGAAGCTTTCTCGGGGAAGGTTAAAGGAGATTGCTAGAATAATAGGCTATCAGAGTTACAACAGGATAACTAAATGCATTATTCAGAGATGGTGCATTTTGGGGTAATGGGAAATGGCCCAGGATATTGCTATGGGTGTCAATGGCTGAAATTGAGTAGAGGAGAAAAATGTCATTGAAGACAATATCAGAGAACTGAGGGGCCAGGGTTTTGAATGGGTCATGTGCATGGATGTTGAAGTTAGGCAAAATGATGGCAGTGATTGAAGTGGAAGGAAGTCAATGACCTTTGTGCCAAATATTTAATGATTGAGGATAGTGATTTTGAGTTTAGTAGGTCATAGCACTGGGTAAGGAGAAAGGTAATTATAACACAGAGATTTGGGGCTGTTATGGGAAGATGGAGGATAATGGTTTCAAAGTAGTATTGAAGAGTGAAGAAAACATTGACTTGTGCTACCTGCTGACTCTGAAGTTTGTGAGATGTGGGAAAGGGGGCTGCAGGGGGAAGTGGTGTCCTGTGAGAGCTGGGTTTCAGTTAAGGCCAGGAGTAGAAGGAGCATTCAGTGAAATGTTGAGGATGTAGAAGTACTTATGAAGCGTGGAACCTGGATTCCATAAGGAAGGTTGGATAAGAAAGAGAACAGTGTGAAATAGAGTCTCACACATTTTAGAGCTGAGAGTCGAGAATGATGTAGAGAATACTTATATCTTTGGACAGTGAGCAAGGCTGATTCAAAGGATGTACAACGTGACTGATTTAAAAGGTCTTGAGGCTGTGAGAGAGTTAATCACACTCAGTTTTTTTCAGAATTTAGTCGTGAGTTGGTTGGGAAACACTTCTTAGGAAGTTACCATTTCTTGCAAGTCCTTCTGAAAGATGTCTACTCAGGTCTAGCCATCATTAAAGGACCCAGGAAAGAGCCTCAAGGCCCAAGTTCTAGGCTTACAAGGAGTGTAGGTATGGGAAAGTTCTCTCAATGTCTCCTTATAATAAATGCATCTGGGATTTCTAGCTAGATTGGGAAAGGAGGGAGTGTCCCAAAATCAAGGAGCTGTTATAAGGGAGATACTAAGACTGAAGCTTAAAGAAGATTTGGTATCTACATTGAAATGAATGTCAGGAACATGTTTTGTTGTGGAAGTAGTTTTCCCCTTGTTTCCTAATTTAACCTCTGGTTTCTCTTGTTTCAAACAGTGTGTTTTCTATTGCTGCTTAACAAATTTAGCAGCTTACAACAACAAACTTTAGCAACTTAAAACAACAAACATTTATTGTTGAAATAGAAGCTGAGTGCCTCTATTTCAGAGTCTCTCACACGGCTACAATCAAGGTGTTGGCTGGGGCTACAGTCATCTCAAGGCTGGACTAGGGGAAGATCTGCTTCTAAGCTCACTCATATGGCTATTGGAAGGCTTCATGTCCTCACTGGCTGTTGGCCAGAGATATCATTTCCTTGCCACCTGGGCCTCTCTGGCAGTTTGCAACATAGTAGCTTTCTTCCCTCAGAGAACAAGAAAAGATGCCCAAGATGGAAGCCACAGTCTTGGTAAACTTATCTTGGAAGTGACTTGTCACTGCTGCAGCATTCTATTTTATAGAAGCCAGTCATTAAATCTAGCCCATACTTGAAGGGATTTCATAAAGGCATGAATACCAGGAGACAAGGATCACTAGGAGTTGTCTTAGAGCCCACCTACCATATTTAGATATCCTCAAAGATAGTATGTTTGCTTCAGGATAAGGAGTCGTTCCCCTTCTAGTGTAGAGCGAGAAAGGCCACTTGCCTGAATTTACTGAAGAAAGCCCCCTGACTGTTCTCTTTACTGAGTCTTGTTGCCTCAAATCTGTCCTCTTTATTGCAACCAGAGTAAGCTCTTTATCTCCAAATTTGTTTGTAGTTTGCTGTCTCTCTCTTTCCTTCTCTCCCTCTCCCTCCCTCCCTCCCTCTCTCTCTCACACACACACACACACACACACACACATCCGTATTCCTATGCTTCTGCCTTGTCTGGCCTGCCTTGTGGCTAATCCCCCCTTTTTCTATTGGCTGAACTCCTCTTCATAGTTAAGTCCAAAATCAGATATCAGTTTTTCTAGGAAGCCCCCCTGTTCTCCCAAGACTGAGTATTTTCTGTGTGTTCATACAGCCTCTGTTAAAGCACTTGCTACTAGGTAATTACATGTTGAGCTCCCTGTCTAGACTCTGTGTACAGTGAGGATGGGAATGTCTTCTTCAGTTATGTCCCTGGTGACTAGCACTGTATCTAGAAAGTAGCAGAAGCTCAATAAATATTTGTTGTTTGGTTGCATGTGAATTGAAAGACCGTTGTAAAAGCACCTGGTAGCTGGTGGCAGTGGAAAGAGATGCAAGATGAGTCTTCCTCTGCTGCCCCTTCTCCCTTCCGGGAGGAGTGCTAACTAGCTACTCCAAATTGAGAAGTATCTCTAGGGGGCTAATCAGCATAAAGCATCCAGACCCACAAAGGGAGTTGAGCCTGGAAAGGGTAGCCATTCTGAGACTTGACTAGTGTTCTTAATCCAACCCTAGATTTCCCTTTGTGGGTGTGAAGAAGTGAGTCTTCATGCTTTTATATGGGGGACATAAAAAAGACCTTTCATGTTAGGACTTCTTAATATCAACTTTATTAAGGAAAGATTAACATATAATAAAATGTACCCATTTTAAGTGTATGGTTGAATGAGTTTTACAATTGAAAAAAAAATTTTTACAATTACATTTACAAATGTAATTTTTTCTTAAAAACATTATCGCGAATGATGGTATAAAATATGTTTTTGTGGACTAGTCAGAAAAACCTAACCTTGGCCTTTAATGTGACCTCTATGGAAGTTCTAAGCAGCCCTTTTAAAAATGAGCTTCAGAGTATTGCCTATTTAAGGGCTTTTTATAACAAATTCGGACATCTATGTATGAGCATTTAATTATAACCTATTAGAATCCTGACTAATCAGTTAGGAATGCTGGTTAACAATCTTCTGTGTTGTCTACCAGTGGAACTTAGCAGATGAATAGTTAAGGTTGCTGGCTAATGGGAAGTTTTTAACATGTCACCAAAAGTGAACTCTATGCATAAAAGGAAGTTACAAGGTCTGTTGGTTCCAAAATTTAGGGAAATGGGGTATATTCCGAGATATTGACTCATTCCAACCCTTTGTACCCTCCAGAGTAGGAGATACCAACTCAAAATCCTCAAAACCTATTATTCCCATCGTGGTTTTCTTTTTGCCACACCTCTTTCTCCAATTAGCCAGAGCATGTATATCTGAAAGACAATGAGAACCAGCAATGGTGTCCCCAGTCCTGATATTCTTATGAATTTTACTACTAGCTCCTCATTCATTCATAATTTAACAAATATGTTGTGTATGCCTACTGTGAGCCTAAGACTACCCTTGGTACTAAGAATACAGAAGTGAACAGAATAAAGTTTCTGCCCTCAAAGAGCTTATATTCTAGCTTTTCCTGTTGAAAAGTTGAGAACTACAACAGAGTACCTGCCAATATTGCTTTCTAATTGAATGAAATTCTTATAGTCATTCTTAATCATTAATGAGTGGCTTTAGCTATGGCCTATATTTTGATAGGTCCCAGATATTTATCTGCAGCCCCTACTCCTGTCTAGAGTTGCATCCTTTGTTTTCAGATGCTCATTGAGCATTCTTAGTGGATGTCAGTATATTCAAAGGTGAGCTCAGTTCCCACACGGAAAGCCATCATCTCTTCCTGGTTTCCTGTATCTGTTAATGGCACCAGTATCTACCCATTTATCCATGCTCGGCACCTCCAAGTTGTCCTTGACTCCCAGCATCTCTGTACTCACATTCAATTAGTTAGCAAGCCAATTGATTTTATCCCCTGTATATAGGGCATCCCCGTTTCCCTATTCTCACTGCCTTACTTTGTGCCCTCCAAACTGCTCAACTATTAAAAATATACTCTTCCTGATTTCCCACCTGTGATCTCTCCATCCTGTCCTCTAGACTCTTTTTAAGACATATTTCTGGTTGTGCCGTTCTCCTGCCTAAAGTCTAGTAGCTCTGCAACATCCACAGCTTGAAAGCAACATCTTTAAAATGACACGAGACACTTAATAATTTAACCCAACCTTTATCCTCCACCATACACTTTGTGTTCTATCCACATTATACCGGAGCTCCATGCTTTCCATATTTATACCTTTACACAGGCTCTTCCATCAGTCTCCTACCCCAAAATCCAAGGCCTACCTTCAGTGTTACTTATTTTATGCAGCCTTCAATAGTTCGTAAGCAGGTAGTTGTTTCTTCCTGTTTTCCCTCAGTATTTTATACATTCTTCTGCTATGGCGCTTATCATATCACACTGCAGTTATTTATTTTTTCATGTTTTTCTCCAATAGAAGTTTCAAGCAGTCCTCTCTATACTGTGAGCCCCTGGAGAACTTGGACTGTACCGAATTCACAGTTAGTTTTGTGGTAATTTGGAGCATTTCATCAATCAATAGAGCTTTCTGTCAGTCAATTTATATTTAACTGAATGTGGTTGCATGTCTTTTGATCTGTGAAAAAAATATTATTCTTAGAATTTCTTCAGTTTTTTGTTACTTACACACTGTAGTTTAACCGTCTTTTGCAACAAATCTCCTTTTCTTCAGTTTTTCTCTAAAATCTACTTAGTAAGTTTATAGGTAAAAATACTCATTTTGAGCAGTTATGTTCACACTTTTTAATGGTATATTTAGCTGTTTACCATAAAGACAGGAGTACCTTAACATGAAGTTAGCTATATGTATCTATAGTCTAAATTATATTATCTATAATTTGCTTAATTTCTAGGGTTCAGCTGCACGAATGGATCATGAAACAGCGAGTGTTTTGAGTTCTAGTAGTACACACTCTGCTCCTCGAAGGCTGACAAGTCATCTGGGAACCAAGGTAACAGAAGATTATAAACCTGCTCACTAACACCATGAATACTCTGCCAGAACATTCTTCATTCATCTTTTAAATTCAGCTAGCGGAGAATTCTGATTCCATCATCACAGTCTCATAAAGAAATGACATCTTTTTACACAAAGAAGCATAGACAAAAGGAATATGAGGATTATAAAAAGTCCCAAGTTAGATAGTTTTTATTCTTTTTCAGCTTTATCATCCACTTCTCTGCAAATATCCTAAGCTCCAGCCAATACTGGCTTACTTGCTGCTTCCCGAGCACTTCCTGTGACTTTCTCCCTCCATGCCTTGCCTGCAGTGGCACACACCTCCACCTGCTACCCTACGGCAAAATGGCTGTCAGAAACCTAGCCAGCCTTCAGAACTCTTCTCAGCCTTTACTGCTTTACAAAACATTTTCTGATTCCCAAGATCCTCTCACCTCCCCATGCCATCTGTCTTCCTCCTTTGAATTCAACACTACAGTTTGCAGGAAACTCTTGGAAAACAGGGACTGTTTTTTATGTATCTTTTGCAGCATCTAGCACAGACCTTGCACATAATGACTGTTTAATAAATATTTATTTAAGTGGATGGAAAAATTATTGAAATTGAACATTATCCAGTGCTGATAAGTGAGCTTTATACAGCTCTCCCAGATGTTAACAAATATTTTAGGAGTTGGGAATAGTATGTTTGAAAAGAAAATAATTATTTTATTATTGTTTGAAGCCAGAGGCTTTAATATTATATTGACAAAGGTGAAATTCTAATATTACTAACCTGCATTTTCAGTTAAATCTAAATAATTCCATTAATTGTTTTCACAGCATACTATACATACTCTTTCTTTAATAATATAATAGCTTCTAGGAAAAGCATTACTGAAATAAGGAATGTTGATTTAAGAAATGAATTTTAGAGTAATCAATGATATTGTTAATATGAGGCTTAATCTTTTTAATAACTCACAATAGCTACTACTTGGGACCACAGTTATGCCAGTAACTGTGCTAGGAGTTGTATGTACATTGTCTCTGATCTTCTCAAAAATCCTGTAAAGTAGTCTTATGCCTCTTTTCAATGAGAAAACTGAAACAAAAAGGTTCAGGAAGCTGTTGTGTAATTAAATTGGAATTCGACCCCAGATCTGTCCAACATCAACACATAGTTTTTACTATAAAGAAAATCTCTAGTATTCAACAATATTGTTGTGAAAACTGACAGCTAGAACACTGTTTTCTTTTGAAGTGATTTATGCATGCTAATATTAAGACTTTAGTATGTTCTTGAATGCTGGCTACTGCCCTACACATGTATTATTTCATTTAATCTTCACAGAGAAAACCCTTCTAGGTAAATTCCTCCATTTTGCAACTGAGGAAATGGGCTTATAGAAATCAAATAACTTGGTAGTGTCATATAGCTCGCTCCTAAGTGGTGGAACCAGAATTTGAAAGCCCATTTATCCACAGTTCTATACTGCCTTCCTAAAACTTTCATATATAAGAATAGTGTGTGTTTACACATTTAGAGTAGAATTTCTCAACCTCAGCACTATTGGCTGATTAATTCTTTGTTGGATTGTACAATGTTTAGCAGCATCCCTGGTCTTTACCCACTAGATGCCCATGGCACTTCCTCCCACAGTTGTGACAACCAAAACTGTCTCCAAGACATTGACATAAGTGTCTAGAGGGGCCAATATTGCCCCCAGTTAAGAACCACTGATTTATAGAGATGATACATTTTTTATATAATAGCCTCTACTTTTATGTAATAGTCTGGAGCTTTGAAATGAGGCTGGTCACAGTCCAGGATAACAGGGTACTGTTTGCTGTTTCTAATCTGCTTCTAAGTAAATCCTTAAAATTCATTTTCAGAGAGTAATTAATGCTTAACAGTTGCTTTAAAAAAAAATTGAGGGGCCGGCCCAGTGGCATAGTTGTTACGTACATGCGCTCCACTTCTTTGGTGGCCCCAGAGTTCGCGGGTTTGGATCCCAGGCGTGGACCTACACACAGCTTACCAAGCCATGCACTGGCAGGCATCCCACATGTAAAGTAGAGGAAGATAGACATGGATGTTAGCCTAGGGTCAATCTTCCTCAGCAAACAGAGGAGGACTGGCAACAGATGTTAGCTCAGGGCTAATCTTCCTCACACACACACACACAAAAATTGAATAAGAATCCTGGCTTTGGTACTCCCTATGTGATCATGGCATTCTTTTTTTTTTTTTTTTTTTTTTTTGTGAGGAGATCAGCCCTGTGCTAACATCCGCCAATCCTCCTCTTTTTTTTGCTGAGGAAGACGGCCCTGGGCTAACATCTGTGCCCATCTTCCTCCACTTTATATGGGACGCCGCCACAGCATGGCTTGCCAAGCAGTGCGTCGGTGCGTGCCTGGGATCCGAACCAGCGAACCCCGGGCCGCCGCAGCGGAGCGCGCGCTCTTAACCGCTTGCGCCACCGGGCCGGCCCCGGCATTCTTTTTTTAATGACAAAATATTTTTACATGTATAAGCGAGAAATCATATAATTTTAATAATATTATCATTATAATCTGATGAGAGTGATTGCCAAGAACTAGTACTTAGTAAATAATAATTGTTGAAAAGTGTTTTCTGTTTATTAATTATAGTTGTAGATTAAAAGAAGTAAAATAAAATTTTAAATTGTGTAAAGAATTTAGATAAACTACATTCCTCACTCTGTGTGTATGTATGAGAGAGAGGGAGAGAAAGAAATTAGTTGCTTTTCATTCGTTATAATCAATGGATTGTCCCCAGCTGATCCAGACAAACAGCAATTTAAGTATGTAAGAACCTACTTTTTCTTTCAACACTGTATACTATTACTACTACTATTTACTCATATAAACAAATTGGTGATGATTATATGAATTTTGAAATAAGGCTCATTATTTCATCCTGGAAAGGGTTTTTTGTTTTTGTTTTTTTAAATAAGTTACAATAAATATCCCATTCATCACTTCATTGGTGTTGGCTTTTGGATATTAAAGTCATAATTTTGTTTCTAAACTCATTTGGCCCACAGGTGGAAATGGTGTATTCATTGTTGTCAATGCTTGGTACTCATGATAAGGATGATATGTCGCGAACTTTGCTAGCTATGTCTAGCTCCCAAGACAGCTGTATATCCATGCGACAGTCTGGATGTCTTCCTCTCCTCATCCAGCTTTTACATGGCAATGACAAAGACTCTGTGTTGTTGGGAAATTCCCGGGGCAGTAAAGAGGCTCGGGCCAGGGCCAGTGCAGCACTCCACAACATCATTCACTCACAGCCTGATGACAAGAGAGGCAGGCGTGAAATCCGAGTCCTTCATCTTTTGGAACAGATACGAGCTTACTGTGAAACCTGTTGGGAGTGGCAGGAAGCCCACGAACAAGGCATGGACCAGGACAAAAATCCAAGTATGTTCCCTGTAGTGTACATCATAGTGCATGTTACAAAGCAAATGTAAACATTTTTAAAAATAAAACTTTTTTAGTTAGTACGTTGTCTTTATGAGTAGCAAAGGGAAATTCATATTAGCCATCTATACTGCTAACATAGTTTAAAGCTTAAGTCTATATTTCCCTAGAAACAATTAGCAAAGGAACATGTTATATACAGTACTATGCAACCAAAAAAGAACAGGAAATCAAGAGAGACTTATAGAGTCATAGCATAGTAGACCTAGAAAGAACTTGAGCAGTTATGTTACCCATCTCTTTTGTTTTATAGATTAAGTTCAGGCAAGTGACTTAATATAAAATTTCCCTCAGCTATTAAGGACCAAGCCCTAATCTTTGACATTTGCCTGTCACCTTCTCAGAGGATACAGAGTTGTGTTATATCTGTTGTTGTTTGATCCTCACAACAACCTTGTGAAGTAGGAAGGGAAGGTATTATCATCTCCATTTTACAGACAAAGAAACTGAGGCTCAGAGAGGCTAAAACACTTGCCTGTGGCCTCACAGCTAGTAAGTGGTGGAGCCAGGAACAGAAGCCAGATCTTCTGACTCTCAGCCTGCTACACCGTCCTGCTCCAGGCGATGGGCCCCAATTGCTGGGGGAGATCAGCCACCCACCTCTTTGCTCAGGGAGAGACCCTTGGCCACCAGCCCCTCTCCTTCAGGAGCAGGGAACATGGGAGTTGGGACCCTTGGGGATATAACTTGCTTCATTCCTGTAGCAAGAACCAAAAGCAGTAAGTATATAAGGTAAGACCTTCCTTTCACCTGAGAACACACACACACACACCCACACACACACACAGACAAAGACACATAACACAGACACGACAAAGGACTTTTGTATCAACCTGTTGATTTGAGGAGCAGGCGAGGAGTGATGGAGAGAACACAATCTATAAAGCTTTAGCAGATTTTTTTAGCTTAAGTATAGGGCTGAATTTATTTAAAACTAAAAATTATCAAGAATAAGAAAACAGCAGAAATAGTCCTTTATATCTGTTTGTCTTAGAGATGAGGAGAACTAATGAGATACTTTACTGGGAGAACATTGTCTTTCTGGATTGTTTTTTTTGGCTATCTACAATTATATAATGACTTGCATGTTGCGCTCTTGGTACCTGTTCTCTAAAAAGTTAAATAGAATAATATTATTACTTCTGAAAAATAGACTTGCTTTTTAAATTTTATTTCAAATAACGAGTTTAGAAACCTTGTACATAGTATTAAATGTAGAGGTACTTTTTCTTGGACACCTTTTCTTTAAATTTTTGTTTAGTATCTACTATCTGTCTAGAGGTAAACTTTCTCTACTAGGTTTGTACTGGGTTTTTCTACTACATTGTACACAGCCATGTGCTTTTAACCCACACTCATGACAATAGTTTACATAAAAATTATAAACAGAATTCAACAGCTTTATACCAAAATGTTTTTATTCTTTAATATAGTTCATATAATTTTAAATTATTATTTGAGTTATAGCATAAACCTGCAAGGGACTTATTCTAACAAACTTGGTTCAAGGACAGATGAGTGGTAAACATTTTTTTGGAACCAAGAAAAGCCCTTTACTCATATTTTCTCTTCCATGTTCGTAATATTTATTCATTTATTCAGCAGACATTTGTTGATCCACTGAACTACTATGCCTTAGGGATATATTAGTGATCCCTGTACATTTTTTAAGTATAATAAACATCATTGCTTTTGAGAAAACAAAGCATTATGGTTATGTCAATTTTATTTTTCAGTGCCAGCTCCTGTTGAACATCAGATCTGTCCTGCTGTATGTGTTCTAATGAAACTTTCATTTGATGAAGAGCATAGACATGCAATGAATGAACTTGGTAAGACAAAGACGTTTCTGAATGCCATAGAAGAATACTGAAGATTTTCATCATTGTTGAATTGGAATATAAGACCACTAACTTTTATTACCAGCTGCTTCCTCCTTGTAGCAAATGATTATTCTCTGGTTTTCAGAGGAGAAAAGGTTCTAAATGACAAAAACTGCTACCCTGTTATAAACTAACTTGGATTTTCAAAATCTTAGTCAAAGATTGGGAAAATTACTAAAGAGGCCACTCTTTGCCTCTGTTGCCAAGGTAGACCCTGTGTGACAGTTGATGGAGAGGGTAATTTGTATTATTTAGAAATGTGGAGCTACTTCATTGTTCTGGAACTCAATCACTTCTGATGGACACCAGAAGGAATTACTAAGATTCTCATTTATCTTTGTGGTTATCAATACTTTACTGGATTTTCATGATAAGCAGCATGGTATCTTTGAAACTGGTTAATATAGAAAAGCGTTATGCTCTAATTTAAGGTAGAAACATTCCATTAATTTTGGAAGGATTACTCTCTTAGGTATATGTTATCACACACTCTAAACCTGTGTAACCTGCATTTGCACACCCCATTTTTCACGGTTTTTCTTTGATTTCTAGGTTCATTTTGCACATGTGGTATTTATAAATTGCATCATGCTGAGCCATCTCATGTGAACTGGATCTCTCTAGTCGCGCCACAAGCAAGAACCGCATACTGAGTTCCCATTTTAGTGTAGCTGTGCCCTTGCTTTTTGTGCTACTTATGTTACGTTACATTCTAGCCCCCACTTTGTTTTCCTACCTCCCTCGTCATTGTCATTCATCATTTATCTTAAAAGTGACAAAGTCAGTAGAGAACCTGAACAGCCAAAAATGAGTATTATCTCCTCAGAGTCATCACTTTGGGAGGCTATGCACTTGTGGTTTCAAGCCTGCCCTCCAGCCAGGCTTTTCTTCCCTCAGGCCCTCGCAATTGGCCCACTTGATTCTCTTTCCTTCCCCCATCCATCCCCAGCCTCCTGTGGAACTGAGTGTAATCTTATGAGTTCTCCTCTTCTCAATACAATCTCAGCATTTGTGAAAATGTTAAGTTTGGATGTTTTTTTAATGCTTGTAGTAATGGGAAGAAGGTAAAATAATGAATAAACAGGAAAATTAATCCAATTTTTAAGCTACCACAAAAGTTTTTCTATAAATGTCCCTGTGTTTCAATGGACTGTAGACTAGGACTGACACATTAATCATCTGAATTTCAAAGTAAAACCTAGACTCAGTATTTGTTCCTCTTCCTTCTTCAGGTAGGAAGGCTCCCCGGGGCATTTCATCACAGGAGCTAGGGCAGGGGCTTTCAGGTGAGGAGCAGGATGGGGCATCTGGGGGTGTGACTGCTGGGGACATAGCCACAAGGGATTACCTTTTTCTCACTCCTAGCCTCCGAATTTGCACTGGAGCAAAAGAAGGGTCGAGGTTTGTGGATTGTGGAGAAATAGAGTAAGACAGCACAAGGTATCTGACATTGAGGGATAAGGAGGAAAAAGTCCCAACTAGGTAAAGGGAAATTCCTAAGCCCAGTCAGCTGGGACTGTCATTTGGACGTACAAGAAGATTCTACAACTATCAGGGTCATTTAAGTTTGCACCTATTAGTATTGCAAGTTTTAGACTATAATATCAGTGATCTATACATGTATTAATTCCCAGCTCTGTCCCAGAAACTGTGCTAGGCACTAGATATAAAACTGATTAAGACATGGTCCTGACTTTCAAGGAACTCATAGTTTATTTGCATTCGTGTTTCCCAAACTAGATCATAATGATCACTAGAGGCACTTGTCAAACCATGTAGATTCTCTGGCCCTGTAGCAAGCAAGCTTAGTGAAACAGAATCTCCAGATGGGAGACCTAGGAATCATATTTAATAAGTGACCCAGGTGATTCTTATGATCAGGGAATTTTGTGAAACACCAATTTATAGAATATTGATGTTGGGCCCCTAATATTTATTTTAGAATGTAGCATTTCATGCTAATGGTGACTATCTAAACCAAATAAAAAATAATATACTTTAAAAATTGTGTCATCTTTCTATTACCTTTTTTTGATAAGTCTAATTAAAGATTTTGTTGGGGCCGGCCCGGTGGCGCAAGCAGTTAAGCACACGCGCTCTGCTGTGGCAGCCCGGGGTTCCCCGGTTCGGATCCCGGGCACACACCGACGCGCTGCTTGGTAAGCCATGCTGTGGCAGCGTCCCATATAAAGTGGAGGAAGATTGGCATGGATGTTAGCCCAGGGCCAGTCTCCCTCAGCAAAAAAAGAGGAGGATTGGCAGATGTTAGCACAGGGCTGATCTCCTCACAAAAAAAAAAAAAAATTAAAGATTTTGTTGAATGTCACCTGAAGCCATTGGTCCTCTATTGTCTGTAAGGTTATGTGATATCATATTGGATAATATTTAGTCCATCTGGACCACTGTTTTCTAACATAGACACCAAGAAAAATGTGGAAGGACATGCTTATCATCTTTGTATTGCCTTGAAACATACTAATTTTTCTTAGGACAACCCATTTTTTGTTCTATCAATGATGAATTTGCATTATATTTTTGTGAATCCATTTATAGTTTTAATGTATGAATTCTATTCTTTGTCTTAAAATTCACTGAAATCTCTTTATTTGCCTGAAATTATAAAGGGCTTTCTCTTTTATCTGATATCCTAAATTTTATTGAATGTTCTTTTTTCATTAGCCATGTTCTTCATGGTTTTGTTTATATCGACCATATCCTTCTTTAATCTTTGTTTTCAGAATCAAATCCTAAGATTTTTAGTTTTTCCACACAAGAGTACTCAACTCTTTGCTCACTTATTGCTCTCTTGGGACCTTTATCACAGATATTGCTATACCAGGCAGGATTTTATGTAGGCTCAAAGCATAGTACGTTTTGTTTTGGTATTGATAGTCTGCTTATAATGCTCAACATTTTGGTGATCTCATCAGTACACAGGGCCTCTGTCTTCAGGTCAACAGTGACCCATAGGTCAATCTCCTGGGTCAAAACTTTCAGTTCTTTTATTGGCTCCTTCTACTTTACCCAAGTATTAAATGGTAGAATTCTTCTAGGCTCTGCCCTAGGCTCTCTTCGTCTCTCCCTAGGCAGTATCCTCCACTCCATGGCTTCAGTTACAGTGTTTTTCAAATTTACGTCGTCTTCACTTCAGTGATTTTTCAGACATCTCTAACTCCACTGTCACAAACTGCATTTGTTATCTCCTCCATCCCCAGATCTCTGTCTATTCCCGAGTTCCTTTTCTCAGAAAATGGCATTACTCAAGCCAGAATCTTGGAAGACATCCATGACTCTATCCTTATCCTCTACATCTAGTAACTGAGTTCTTTAATATATCTCAAATGAGTGCTCTTCTTTTCATCCCCAGTCCAAGCCACCGTAGTCTCTCCTGCAGTACTTTGTCTTACTTGTCTCCCCATTTCCAATCATAATCCATTCTACACCCTGCAACCCTCGGAATCTATTTAGAACACACCTAATTATTCCTTCCTCTGCCTAAAATCCTTATTGTGGCACACAGAGTCTTGCACGATCTGGCCTCTGCTCATTTTTGTAGCCCCATCTGTAACTGTCTCCTTGTTGCTGTATACATTTCAGGCCCAGGGCCTTTGCACATGCTGTTTCATCTGCCTAAAATGCTTCATTGTTCCTGCCCCACTCTTTTTAGGTTTTATTCATCCTTTAAGTCTCAAACATTATTTCCTCGGCCTTTTTCTTGACTCCCCACCCTCCACTCTAGGTTAAGTTCACCTGTTATCTTGCTCTGGGCTTCTACACAACCCATCACACTTAAATTAGTTGTTCAGTGTCTGTCTTTGCTCTAATCTATAAGCTCCCTAAAGACAGTGACAGTATTTTGTTCACAGCTATATATTTTTCCATCATCGTGGGTGGATGGAGGAAAATCTTCCTAAATATGGTTTGGATTTTCCTTAACCAAATTAATTTTCACTTATCTACATTCAAACTCATCTGTCATTTCTGCTAGTCATAAAGATTTGCACAAATCTTCTATAGTTAAAATCCCCTAGCCTAGAATTCTTGACCCAAGATAGAACTTGGTCTGTTTTGCAAACTTGCAGATTCCTCTACATACTGACCCTTCTAGATCATTTGCAAAAATATTAAATGTACAGGTTCTCTTTCAGATCAATGACTTGACTCTTTAGACTTAACAGTATCTAAGAATTGCCTGTTTACATTCATCCTCTTTTTTTCTGTCTAAGCCACTTCTCTGTGACAAAACAATATCCCCAGTCCCATGATGATTAATATTGATAATGAATAATATTTTGAATAGCCCCATATGCACTTTTATTTTTCTTTTTGTTCACTTCCTCACCATTTTGCTTTGCGTTTTTGTTTTTTTTTTTTTTTTTTTTTTTACTACCCGTTCCTTTATGTCTTTCCCCTTCCTTTCCCTTCATTTTCCTCCTTGCCTTCCTATTGTTGACCACTGTGGGCATTCTTGAGCATACCCAGTGGTGGGAATCAAAGAGAAAGAAAATACTAAATCCTAGTATAGTTGGTATTTGACACTTGCAAGTATCAAAGAAAAGTAGGAAATTTTTTAAAAAACATAAATAAATAGTTTTATAGAACTTGTAAAAGTTGAACAGGTAATTCTTTTTCATAAAAAAAATAAACTTTGCTTCATGTACAGTTTCATTTAGAAGTTTCAGTATTCTTAAGGATAATTATTCAGCAGATAAAAAAATATTAAAGTAATTAGGCCAGAGTATGCAACAATGAAGAGTGTTTGTCAAGTCCTAATAATAAAAATGTTACCTTTTTCTGCTTACATTCAGGAAGACCTGGTGTTAGAAAATAGCCTTCTTCATCATTGACAAGATACAGTGTATGTGCAATAAAGAGAGTATAATGCTCATTTTACTCAGTAAGACAAGGGGCTGGAGGGTGGAGAAACTGGCAGAAAATGGAATAGTTGTCGATTGTACTTTATAAATATATTACACAAAAGTCCTTTATAACAGTTTTTGTAGCTTGTAATTCTGAAGACAAATTTAAGTCATATATTCTCATTCTTTGAGATTTTTTCCCTAATATTTAAGTTATAAACGTGGTACCAATTTGTTTTATTTTAGATTATTATCTTTTTCCTCTTGCCCTTTTTAAATTAGGGGGACTACAAGCCATTGCAGAATTATTGCAAGTGGACTGTGAAATGTATGGGCTTACTAATGACCACTACAGTATTACATTAAGACGATATGCTGGAATGGCTTTGACAAACTTGACTTTTGGAGATGTAGCCAACAAGGTATGTTTATAAGATCCATTTCTTAAGATACCTCAGGTATGAGTTAGTTTACTTTCATATAAACTACTTCACTGATTTTCTTTTTGTTACTCTCCTCATTAAACACTGACTAATAAAAACCTATACTTCACATCCAACTGCATATCCCTACTCATTTGGTTGTCGTATGCCTAAACAAAGGCAAAAGATGGAACACAGTAGTAGATTTATGTAATCACATTTACAACACTGTTCCTAGGAATGAGAGCAAAAATCTGAAAATTCTGATGGCCAGTGCAAGTGTTACACACATATTGGTTCCATCCAAATAAGAGACCTTACTTTAAACCCCTTTGCTTATCATTTCTTATCATTTATTCACTTTATTTGTCCAGTTTGCCAAGAGAAGAACAGATAGCAAAGGGTTAGGAGGGTATTTGTCTTTCATTTATGTAATCTGATTCTAAATCTTTTATGGGTAAAATATTAGTTATGATTAAAATGAAACAATTAAAACTGGATTTGAAATTTAGTGGTCAAAAATAAAGCACAGCTTCAGGTTGCCTTGATACTGACCCCCGTTCCATATCTAATTTTACAGGCTACACTGTGCTCTATGAAAGGCTGCATGAGAGCGCTTGTGGCCCAACTAAAATCTGAAAGTGAGGACTTGCAGCAGGTACTACTTAGAGTTTCAGATGTTTTTCTTGGATATTAGCAGGGTAGTGTTCTGATTTAGATTAATTTAATCTGTGGCTCAGTATTTAATATCTCGTATTTAAATTATGATTACGTTAAAACCAGAACAAAGGAAAATAATGATATTGTAGAAATTCCTTTTGGCACTATATTAGCATTTAGGAGGAATTTCTTTATTAATAGATTTCTACTCTTAACTCTAGCAATAAAAACAAAAAAGCAACTAGTATAAATCATTTTATATCCAAATTATTCTAAAATTGATTCATTTCAGGTTATTGCAAGTGTCTTGAGGAATTTGTCTTGGCGAGCAGATGTAAATAGTAAAAAGACATTGCGTGAAGTTGGAAGTGTGAAAGCACTGATGGAATGTGCTTTGGAAGTTAAAAAGGTACCTTTGAAAACATCTAGTATTGTAATATGGATTTTATCTTTGGATGTTTTTTGCTTCCCTTTCCCACCCCTGAGATTCCCTAATTTTGACCTGTGTATCTCCCCAGTCCTTATTCTTAGACTAAACTCCTAAAAGTATTAAGATGGAAAAGATTGTCTGAGGGGGCCTAGTGTAAGTCAGCATTTCTCAGACTCGCACTATTGACATCTTGGAGCAGATAATTCTTTGTTTTGGGGGACTGACCTGTGCTTTGTTTAGCAGCATCCCTGGCCTTTGCCCACTAGATGTCAATACACCCTCCCCTTAGTTGTAACAATCAAAAATATCTCCAGATATTACCAGATGTCCCCTGGAAGGGAGGAGGGACAGAATCACCCCTAGTTGAGAATCACTGGTCTAAGTGTTACCTCTGTGCTCTCCAAATCTCAGTCCCCCAAAGTCCTCAGATTTTGATGGTCAGCTTATCAAGAGGTGATCAGACTCAAGGGTGAGGAATCCCCCAAATAATAATTTGTTTACAAAAGGAAACATCTCCAGGTGGGCTGTCTACTTCAGAAACTAAGCTAATTAAAAAAAAAAAAATTTAAACTTGAAATTTAGGAGGGACTAAGCAAGTCTTCTTAGCTAACTAATCTGGGCTTTCTTTCACCCAACCAGTCCCCCTAGACCCACAGCCCACATTTTTTTCTTCAAAATTTCCTTTTTAAGAGAAGGCAAAAAGTTTTATTTTTTTATTGTTTGTCTATTTAAGCATTTTTGCTGAATTATATTATTTTATATCTGGAAAAAACTGAAAATTATTAGAAATAGGACAAGTATTCAGGGCCAGCCCCATGGCTTAGCGGTTAAGTGCGCGTGCTCCGCTACTGGCGGCCCGGGTTCGGATCCCGGGCGCGCACTGACGCACCGCTTGTCCAGCCATGCTGAGGCGGCGTCCCGCATACAGCAACTAGAAGGATGTACAACTGTGACATACAACTATCTACTGGGGCTTTGGGGGGGAAAAAAAAGGAGGAGGATTGGCAATAGATGTTACCTAAGAGCTGGTCTTCCTCAGCAAAAAGAGGAGTATTAGCATGGATGTTAGCTCAGGGCTGATCTTCCTAAAAAAAAAAAAAAAAAGAGAAAAGAAAAGTATTCAACTAAATAACTGGTTGTAAAGATAATATTCAAATATACTTAGGGTCTGTATAAACATACCTTTAAAACACTATTGAATTGACAGAATGCTTTTACTGACACTGCAGAAAAGAAGATATATGAATGGCCAATAAGCACTTGAAAAGACACTCAGCATCATAGTCATCAGAGAAATACAAATTAAAACTGTGATGAGGTACCATTACACATATTATATTGGCTAAAATTTTAAAGATTGACCAAGTGTTGTCAAGGATGTTGAGCAGCTAGAATTATCATGCACTGCTGGTGGGAATGTAAAATGGTATAACCACTTTGGAGAATGTTTGGCAGTGTTTTAAAGTTAAACATACACCTACCTTATAACCCAGCCATTCCACTCCTAAGTATTTACTCAAGAGGAATAAAAATTTATGTTCACACAAAGACTTACACACAGATGTTCACAGTAGTATTATTTGTGATAGCCAAAAACTAGAGTAACTCTAATGTCCATCGACAGGTGAATGGGTAAACAAATTGTAATATTCACAATGGAATACTATTTGGCTATCAAAAGTATGAACTATTGATACATGCAATAATCTATAGTGACAGAAAACAGATCAGTAGTTGCCTAGGTTTGGGAGTGGATTACTAGGAAATTTCAGGAGATAAAATAAATGTTTGTTATCTTGGAGTGATGGTTTCATGAGTATGTACATACATCAAAAATGATCAAAATGCACACTGGAAATATGTGCACTTGATTGTTTTCTGAATATACTTCAATAAAGTTATACAAAAAAATTAGTACCACGCACAATTTAAGACTCCTAATCTAATCAACCTTGTGTATTTTCAGAAAGATTTAATGTACTTGTGTGTATTATGGGGACTTGTACTGCTGCTGAATAATAGTTCATGACTTTCTTATCTCTCAAAGACCTCAAAGATCTACATACAAACTAATTGCTACTAACCGAGATTAAAATACACATCCTACTGAGAAACATAAAATAAGACTGTAATAAATGGAAAATCTCTGTTCTTGTAAAGGAAGAGTAGTATTTTAAAGATCATTTCTCCCTAAACTTATATATAAATTTTTAATGTAAGTCCAGTCTTGGAAAAACTTGCCCATCAGAAATTTATAATATCCAATTCTGGTTTGGGCCTGCTTCTGGTCAGCAGTATTAGAAATTATTTGTTTCCTCTTTTTCTACATTCAATGCAACAGTCATTATGCACGTTCTTTCTCGTTTTAATTCATCATCTCTTCCTTCTCAACTTCATTTACTGCTAATGACCAATAGAATCAGAACTACCTTCCATATTCCCCATGTATTGCATCATTTTAACTTCATGCAGCTGGCTCTTACTCTTCTACACAATAGAACCTTTCTTTCACCTGCACTCTGTGCCCACGGGTTGCTGTTCACTCAAAGCCGTTAGTCTCTTAGCCTTATCTTCTATATCTTCTCTACTGGATGGATGTAGAAAAGAAGGCTTTTTTGTTTCAGCTATCTATGAGAAGCTGAAGGGGGGAGGGGTGCTCTGTTGCTTCTTCTAACTCCTGCAGTGTTTCTCTTTTTCCTGTAACAGTCAAAATCTTGAACAAGTCACTTGCTCCGTTTCTTAGCTGACCATTCCTTCTTTAGTCTCTCCTAATTTTGCTTCTAACAAAATCTAGATTTAGAGATTAACTTGGGTTTTTCTTTTCTACCTACACCTATATTTGATACTTTTTTTTTTTTGGAAGATTAGCCCTGAGCTAACATCTGTTGCCAATCCTCCTGTTTTTGCTGAGGAAGATTGGCCCTGGGCTAACATCTGTGCCCATCTTCCTCTGCTTTATATGTGGGACGCTGCCACAGCAGGGCTTGATAAGCAGTGCATAGGTCTGCACCCAGGATCCAAACCTGTGAACCCTGGGCCGCCGAAGCAGAGCGTGCAAACTTGAACCACTATGCCACCAGGCTGGCCCCTATATTTGATACTTTTTGTTCACACACTTTATTGAAACTCCTCCATTTGTTTTTACCACCTATATACTTCCAACCTCTAATTATTATTTTTTCCCCCCAAAGCCTCAACAGATAGTTGTATGTCATAGTTGCACATCCTTCTAGTTGCTGCATGTGGGATGCAGCCCCAGCATGGCCAGAGAAGCAGTGCGTCGGTGCGCGCCCGGGATCCGAACCCGGGCCGCCAGTAGCGGAGCGCGCACTTAACTGCTAAGCCACGGGGCCGGCCCGCAACCTCTAATCATTTCTTCTCATCTCCTCTAATTCTAACTATAAAGCTTCTTTGAAACAAAACCCTGGGCCCTATGCATGTGGTCTCGTAGAGAGCAACTTCTGTTTTCCTACCTTCAGCTCTCACCTGTGGGCCAGTTGCAGTTTAGCTCACTCCTCTAAACTCTTGCTGTTTTTTCAATACTCAGGATACTCTGAATGCCGCACCTTTACCTCAATAACAGTGTAATTAAAATTGAACTCTATCCTTCTCACATCTTGATTGGTAAAAGCACTTCTTCCCTACCTCCTGATAAATAGTAACTAAACCTATTCTTAGATTTTTTTCATTCATTTAATTTTCTGATAAAGAAAATACAGTACAGTGGCTAGCTATTTATTGGATTAGGCCCGAAATGTTTGCTGTGACATTCAAGACCTTCTTTGACCACTCTGACCTTACTTCCCACTGTTCCCCAGCACGGACTTGGATCTCCTCTGTGTCTTTCTGCTCTTGAGTCCTCTCTTGCTGATTCCCACTTCCATACCTTTCCTCATTCTACGTCCCCTGCTAGGAGCAGCTGTCTTCTCTCTGAATGTACAAGTCTTACCTTCTACAGAGCTGCTCTCCTCCATGAAATATTTTATTTATTTGGTTAAATTCAAGTGGCAATAATCTTTCCTTTAGAGTACTTTGTTTCATATATGGTTTTGCATCTTTTTTCCCCAAAGTAAATTGTCAGCACCTTCAAAGCAGGTATCAGTTTGCTATGTTTGTATCCTCTGGAGTGCCCGTAATTGTGATAAGCATAGAGTAGATTTCCAATGAATGTTTGTTCCTTGATTGATTTGTAGTAAGAAGAAAGACTGACATCAGGATCATGGCAAGTTTTGACCAAATATCCTTAATTGTGTACTCAGGAGTGCTTCTAGGGCAATTACAGTTTGACAATTTACTCTAATATTGTATAGCAGGGAGTTCTGGTTCTTGTAATTACTTTGTTTCTTTGGGAGTTTTAAGAAATTGGAGTTTTCCCAGTATGCTTTCTTCTTAATGTTATATTGTTAACTTTTGAATGAACCCCACATAAGTATATGTGTGTGTTTTTTTATACAAACAATACTGTACATACTGCTCTGCAACTTGCTCTTTGCATGTAGTAATACATCTTAGATCTTTCCATATCAGTATATAAAGAGTTTTGTCTAGTTTCTGTTATCCTGGAAGTATTGTCTTTTTTCAGAATACACATTAGTTCTGTTTTATTTTCTAATATAAGCTCTTGTAAGATATGTGTGTACAATCTAAACACTTAGAATAAAGTTCATAAAGGTCATTAGTTTAATACTGTGTTCTGCTTGTTTTATGGGGATATCACTGACTTAAGTTCCATTTGGTATTTTATGAAAGTTTTTCTAAATGGGGAATTCGTAATACTTTACCAGTGAAGGGTAAGCAGCAGGGGAGATAAAAAAAATAACTTAGAAGTAAACATAGAAGTTATAAGAGGCAAATTCCAACTCTGATTAGATAACACATACTCTGTTTCTTAATAGGAATCAACCCTCAAAAGCGTATTGAGTGCCTTATGGAATTTGTCAGCACACTGCACTGAGAATAAAGCTGATATATGTGCTGTAGATGGTGCACTTGCATTTTTGGTAGGCACTCTCACTTACCGGAGCCAGACAAATACTTTAGCCATTATTGAAAGTGGAGGAGGGATATTACGAAATGTGTCCAGCTTGATAGCTACAAATGAGGACCACAGGTAAATACAGAGTTTTATATTACTTTTAAGTGAACTGGTATAGAATTCATACCCTCTAAAAGACCCACTTGTAAGCAGTGTTTTTCATAATTGTGAGAGTTCTAAACCAAACTGTATTTATTATGGTGAAAAGATAACTATTAATTCCTAATTTACTCCTTAGTATATTTATTCTAATAAAAGTTCATAGTATCATAAAGATGTCTAGAAATAAGCAAATGATAGATGAGAGGCATAACGCATACGTAGAGAAAAAAATTAAAAGTCACAAACATTACAGAGAACAAAATCCCTTCCTATATGTTAGTATGGCATAGAGGAATATGAAGTTTATAAGAAACAAAAACAAAAACCTGTGAGTATAATCCAGAATGTACAGTGGTTCACATTTTTCTAATGGTGTCTTAACATTAATAGCCAACAGCCATTCATCCAGTCTGCTAGAGCTGTGAAACCTAAGAGAGCACACATTTTCAGAACTTGGGCTCTGTATTATGTCAACAAAAAATATGGATATCTTTCACAGCATATTCATTTTTTTTAAAATTTATCCAGTATTGTTCCTCTCTCATTTTCAAAAAGACCATGAGGTACTTTTAGTAAAAGAACTTGTAAAGAATGTAAACATCTTTAAGTTTTTGATGTGCAAACTACAAGCCTTATAGCCCATTCTGCTGTGCAAAGAAGACTTTCTTAAACTCAGTAAGCACTCAGATGTCTACTGGACTGCTGAAAGAAGACCACCATGTTAAAGCTTATTCACACCCTTGCCGATCAATTTTAAAGCCCACTAAAGTTGAATATGATGTCATGCTGTCACTATGCATTAAACAAACTCTAGCTCTTTCAAGTCCCAAAGTTCATTTTACTGACTCTCAACCCTTGTTTTTATAGTTACCTTTAAATGTTTTGAAAACCCTTCATTCACTTTATTTCTGGAAATAACAACTACATACACAATGTGCCAGAGAACACTTGTAAGGGGGATGGCAGTATCACAAAATCAAGCCAGAGACATAGAGATTACTCTAAAAAGTCAGTTTGCTGATCTAAGAGCTTACAGAGTGCTCCCTGACTACAGGAAGACCTATCCATTGATTCTTTTACCTGCCTCTTCCAAGATGTCTCAGTAGTCAACACTGTGGCACCCATCCATAGATTAAATTACCACAAAGTCCCTGTTCAGCATAAGATTTCATGATACATTTATAGCCCTTAAATTGGCAAACTCTGTCACCATGTAAATAAAGTAAATGTATCTGCTCAAGAAAAAATTTTAAAAGCTATTGGGTCGGAATAGGAAACACAGAATTGATTTAAATTAACACTTTTACTTCTTTTGGTCTGATAAATGAATACTTTAAAACAATAAACATTAAGTGAACTAAGGTAGAACAAAAGTAGATGTGGGATGCCTGGAATTTGTAGTATAACTTGGTACAATTTTATTACGCCTGTTAATAAGTTTTAATAGTTATCTAAGATTTAAGTATGTTTTATATCCTTTTATTTGTTGTCACTACAAACAGATTTTGACCTTAATTTTGTGATCTCTTATTTTTATTTCAGGCAAATCCTAAGAGACAACAACTGCCTGCAAACTTTATTACAACACTTGAAATCTCACAGTTTGACAATAGTCAGTAATGCATGTGGAACCTTGTGGAATCTCTCAGCAAGAAATCCTAAAGACCAGGAAGCATTATGGGACATGGGGGCAGTCAGCATGCTCAAGAACCTCATTCATTCCAAGCACAAAATGATTGCTATGGGAAGCGCCGCAGCCTTAAGGAATCTCATGGCAAATAGACCTGCCAAGTATAAGGATGCCAATATTATGTCTCCTGGTTCAAGCTTGCCATCTCTTCATGTCAGGAAACAAAAAGCCCTAGAAGCAGAATTAGATGCTCAGCATTTATCAGAAACTTTTGACAATATTGACAATTTGAGTCCCAAGGCATCTCATCGTAGTAAGCAAAGGCACAAGCAAAGTCTCTATGGTGACTATGTTTTTGACACCAATCGACATGATGACAATAGGCCAGACAATTTTAATACTGGAAACATGACTGTCCTTTCACCATATTTAAATACTACAGTGTTGCCCAGCTCCTCTTCATCAAGGGGAAGCTTAGATAGTTCTCGTTCTGAAAAAGATAGAAGTTTGGAGAGAGAACGAGGAATTAGCCTAGGCAACTACCACTCAGCAACAGAAAATTCAGGAACCTCTTCAAAGCGAGGTTTGCAGATTTCCACCACTGCAGCCCAGATTGCCAAAGTCATCGAAGAAGTATCAGCCATTCATACCTCCCAGGAAGACAGAAGTTCTGGTTCTACCACCGAATTACATTGTGGGACAGATGAGAGGAATGCACTGAGAAGAAGCTCTACTGCCCACACGCATGCAAACACTTACAACTTCACTAAGTCAGAAAATTCAAATAGGACCTGTCCTATGCCTTATGCCAAGTTGGAATATAAGAGATCTTCAAATGATAGTTTAAATAGTGTCAGTAGTAGTGATGGTTATGGTAAAAGAGGTCAAATGAAACCTTCAATTGAATCCTATTCTGAAGATGATGAAAGTAAATTTTGCAGCTATGGTCAATATCCAGCTGACCTAGCACATAAAATACATAGTGCAAATCATATGGATGATAATGATGGAGAAGTAGATACACCAATAAATTATAGTCTTAAATATTCAGATGAGCAATTGAACTCTGGAAGGCAGAGTCCATCACAAAATGAAAGATGGGCAAGACCCAAACATATAATAGAAGATGAAATAAAACAAAGTGAGCAAAGACAATCAAGGAGTCAAAGCACAACTTATCCCGTATATACTGAGAGCACTGATGATAAACACCTCAAGTTCCAGCCACATTTTGGACAGCAAGAATGCGTTTCCCCATATAGGTCAAGAGGAGCCAATGGTTCAGAAACAAATCGAGTAGGTTCTAATCATGGAATTAATCAAAATGTAAACCAGTCTTTGTGTCAGGAAGATGACTATGAAGATGATAAGCCAACCAACTATAGTGAACGCTACTCTGAGGAGGAGCAGCATGAGGAAGAAGAGAGACCAACAAATTACAGCATAAAATATAATGAAGAAAAACATCATGTGGATCAGCCTATTGATTATAGTTTAAAATATACCACAGACATTCCTTCCTCACAGAAACCATCATTTTCATTCTCAAAGAGTTCATCTGGACAAAGCACTAAAACTGAACACATCTCTTCAAGCAGTGAGAATACATCCACACCTTCATCTAATGCCAAGAGGCAGAATCAGCTCCATCCAAGTTCAGCACAAAGCAGAAGTGGTCAGACTCAAAAAGCCACCTCTTGCAAAGTTCCCTCTATCAACCAAGAAACAATACAGACTTACTGTGTAGAAGATACCCCAATATGTTTTTCAAGGTGTAGTTCATTATCATCTTTGTCATCAGCTGAAGATGAAATAGGATGTGATCAGACAACACAGGAAACAGATTCTGCCAATACTCTACAAATAGCGGAAATAAAAGAAAACAATGGAACTAGATCAACTGAAGATTCTGTGAGTGAAGTTCCAACAGTGTCACAGCACGTTAGAACCAAATCCAGCAGACTCCAGGCTTCTGGTTTATCTTCAGAATCAACCAGGCACAAAGCTGTTGAATTTTCTTCAGGGGCCAAATCTCCATCAAAAAGTGGTGCTCAGACACCTAAAAGTCCACCAGAGCACTACGTTCAGGAGACTCCACTCATGTTTAGCAGATGTACTTCTGTCAGTTCACTTGATAGTTTTGAGAGTCGTTCAATTGCCAGCTCCGTTCAGAGTGAACCCTGCAGTGGAATGGTAAGTGGCATTATAAGCCCCAGTGACCTTCCAGATAGCCCTGGACAAACCATGCCACCAAGCAGAAGTAAAACCCCTCCTCCTCCTCCTCCTCAGACAGTTCAGACTAAGCGAGAGGTGCCTAAAAATAAAGTACCCAATGCTGAAAAAAGAGAAAGTGGACCTAAGCAAGCTGCTGTAAATGCTGCAGTTCAAAGGGTCCAGGTTCTTCCAGATGCTGATACTTTATTACATTTTGCCACAGAAAGTACTCCAGATGGATTTTCTTGTTCATCTAGCCTGAGTGCTCTCAGCCTTGATGAGCCATTTATACAGAAAGATGTGGAATTAAGAATAATGCCTGCAGTTCAGGAAAATGACAACGGGAATGAAACAGAATCTGAGCAGCCTGAAGAGTCAAATGAGAACCAGGAAAAAGAGGCAGAAAAACCTACCGATTCTGAAAAAGATTTATTAGATGATTCAGATGATGATGATATTGAAATACTAGAAGAATGTATTATTTCTGCCATGCCAACAAAATCTTCACGCAAAGCCAAAAAGCCAGCCCAGACTGCTTCAAAATTACCTCCACCTGTAGCAAGGAAACCAAGTCAATTGCCTGTGTACAAACTTCTGCCATCACAAAACAGGATACAGACGCCAAAGCATGTTAGTTTTACACCAGGAGATGATATGCCACGGGTGTATTGTGTAGAAGGGACACCTATAAACTTTTCCACAGCTACCTCTCTAAGTGATCTAACAATAGAATCCCCTCCGAATGAGTTAGCTGCTGGAGAAGGGGTTAGAGCCGGGGCTCAGTCAGGTGAATTTGAAAAACGAGATACCATTCCTACAGAAGGCAGAAGCACAGATGAGGCTCAAAGAGGAAAACCCTCGTCTATAACTATACCTGAACTGGATGACAATAAAACAGAAGAAGGTGATATTCTTGCAGAATGCATTAATTCTGCTATGCCCAAAGGAAAAAGTCACAAGCCTTTCCGTGTGAAAAAGATAATGGATCAGGTCCAGCAAGCATCTGTGTCTTCATCTGGAACTAACAAAAATCAATTAGATGGTAAAAAAACGAAACCTACTTCACCAGTAAAACCTATACCACAAAACACCGAATATAGGACACGTGTAAGAAAAAATGCAGACTCAAAAAATAATTTAAATGCTGAAAGGACTTTCTCAGACAACAAAGATTCAAGGAAACAGAACTTGAAAAATAATTCCAAGGACTTCAATGATAAGCTACCAAATAATGAAGATCGAGTCAGAGGAAGTTTTACTTTTGATTCACCTCATCATTACACACCTATTGAAGGAACTCCATACTGTTTTTCACGAAATGATTCTTTGAGTTCTCTAGATTTTGATGATGATGATGTTGACCTTTCCAGGGAAAAGGCTGAATTAAGAAAAGGGAAAGAAAATAAGGAATCAGAAGCTAAAGTTACCAGCCACACAGAACTAACCTCGAACCAACAGTCAGCTGATAAGACACAAGCTGTTCCAAAACATCCAATAAATCGAGGTCAATCTAAACCCATGCTGCAGAAGCAATCCACTTTTCCCCAGTCATCCAAAGACATACCTGACAGAGGGGCAGCAACTGATGAAAAGTTACAGAATTTTGCTATTGAAAATACTCCAGTTTGCTTTTCTCAAAATTCCTCTCTGAGCTCTCTTAGTGACATTGATCAAGAAAATAACAACAACAAAGAAAATGAACCTAGCAAAGAGACAGAGCCTCCTGACTCACAGGGAGAACCAAGTAAACCTCAGGCATCAGGTTATGCTCCTAAATCATTTCACGTTGAAGATACCCCTGTTTGTTTCTCAAGAAACAGTTCTCTCAGTTCTCTTAGTATTGATTCTGAAGATGACCTGTTACAGGAATGTATAAGTTCTGCAATGCCAAAAAAGAAAAAGCCTTCAAGACTCAAAGGTGATAATGAAAAGCATAGTCCCAGAAATATGGGTGGCATATTAGCAGAAGATTTGACACTTGATTTTAAAGATGTACAGAGACCAGATTCAGAACATGGTTTATCCCCTGATTCAGAAAATTTTGATTGGAAAGCTATTCAGGAAGGTGCAAATTCCATAGTAAGTAGTTTACATCAAGCTGCTGCTGCTGCGTGTTTATCTAGACAAGCTTCATCTGATTCAGATTCCATCCTTTCACTGAAATCGGGAATCTCTCTGGGATCACCATTCCATCTTACACCTGATCAAGAGGAAAAACCCTTTACAAGTAATAAAGGCCCACGAATTCTAAAACCCGGGGAGAAAAGTACATTGGAAACTAAAAAGATAGAATCTGAAAATAAAGGAATCAAAGGAGGAAAAAAAGTTTATAAAAGTTTGATTACTGGAAAAGTTCGATCTAATTCGGAAATTTCCAGCCAAATGAAACAGCCCCTTCCAACAAACATGCCTTCAATCTCTCGAGGTAGGACAATGATTCACATTCCAGGAGTTCGAAATAGTTCTTCAAGTACAAGTCCAGTTTCTAAAAAAGGCCCACCCCTTAAGACTCCAGCCTCCAAAAGCCCTAGTGAAGGTCAGACAGCCACCACTTCTCCTAGAGGAGCCAAGCCATCAGTGAAGTCAGAATTAAGCCCTGTTACCAAGCAGACATCCCAACCAGCTGGGTCAAATAAAGGGCCTTCTAGATCAGGATCTAGAGATTCCACTCCTTCAAGACCTGCCCAGCAACCATTAAGTAGACCCATGCAGTCTCCAGGGCGAAACTCAATTTCTCCTGGTAGAAATGGAATAAGTCCTCCAAACAAATTATCTCAACTGCCAAGGACATCATCCCCTAGTACTGCTTCAACTAAGTCCTCAGGATCTGGGAAAATGTCATACACATCTCCAGGCAGACAGATGAGCCAACAGAACCTTACAAAACAAACAGGTTTATCCAAGAATGGCAGCAGTATCCCAAGAAGTGAGTCTGCCTCCAAAGGACTAAATCAGATGAATAATAGCAATGGATCCAATAAAAAGGTAGAACTTTCTAGAATGTCTTCAACTAAATCAAGCGGAAGTGAATCTGATAGGTCAGAGAGACCCGTATTAGTACGCCAGTCAACTTTCATCAAAGAAGCTCCAAGCCCAACCCTAAGGAGAAAATTGGAGGAATCTGCTTCATTTGAATCTCTTTCTCCATCTTCTAGACCAGATTCTCCCACGAGGTCCCAGGCACAGACTCCAATTTTAAGTCCTTCCCTTCCTGATATGTCTCTATCCACACATTCGTCTGTCCAGGCTGGTGGATGGCGGAAACTTCCACCTAATCTCAGTCCCACTGTTGAGTATAATGATGGAAGACCAGCAAAACGCCACGATATAGCACGCTCCCATTCTGAAAGTCCTTCCAGACTTCCAATCAATAGGTCAGGAACCTGGAAACGTGAGCACAGCAAACATTCATCATCCCTTCCTCGAGTAAGCACTTGGAGAAGAACTGGAAGTTCATCCTCAATTCTTTCTGCTTCATCTGAATCCAGTGAAAAAGCAAAAAGTGAGGATGAAAAACATGTGAACTCTATTTCAGGAACCAAACAAACTAAAGAAAACCAAGTATCCACAAAAGGAACATGGAGAAAAATAAAAGAAAGTGAAATTTCTCCCTCAAATAGTACTTCTCAGACCACTTCCTCAGGTGCTGCAAATGGTGCTGAATCAAAGACTCTCATTTATCAAATGGCACCTGCTGTTTCTAAAACAGAGGATGTTTGGGTGAGAATTGAGGACTGTCCCATTAACAACCCTAGGTCTGGAAGATCCCCCACAGGAAATACCCCCCCGGTGATTGATAGTCTTTCAGAAAAGGGAAATTCAAACGCTAAAGATTCAAAAGATAATCAGGGAAAACAAAATGTAGGTAATGGCAGTGCTCCTGTACGTATCATGGGTTTGGAAAACCGCCTGAACTCCTTTATTCAGGTGGATGCCCCAGACCAAAAAGGAACTGAGGGAAAACCAGGACAAAGTAATCCTGTCCCTGCATCAGAGACTAGTGAAAGTTCTGTAGCTGAGCGTACCCCATTCAGTTCTAGCAGCTCAAGCAAACACAGTTCACCTAGTGGGACTGTTGCTGCCAGAGTGACTCCTTTTAATTACAACCCAAGCCCTAGGAAAAGCAGCGCAGATAGCACTTCGGCCCGCCCATC
The DNA here is from genome assembly GCF_020826845.1 of Diceros bicornis minor. Classification (NCBI taxonomy): domain Eukaryota; kingdom Metazoa; phylum Chordata; class Mammalia; order Perissodactyla; family Rhinocerotidae; genus Diceros; species Diceros bicornis. The sequence goes on from NC_080740.1 coordinate 35,404,397, forward strand.
TCAGATCCCGACACCAGTGAACAACAACACAAAGAAACGAGATTCAAAAACTGACAACACAGAATCCAGTGGAACTCAAAGTCCTAAGCGCCATTCTGGGTCTTACCTTGTGACATCTGTTTAAAAGAGCTAGAATGATGAAACTAAGAAAATGATGTGTGAATTACAACTGCTATGTAGAAATTTTGTTTCAAATGAAACTTTAAAAGAAACTGAAAGTGTTTGTAAATAGGTTTGATTCTTGTTAGAGAGTTTTTGTTCTGGAAGCCATATTTGATAGTATACTTTGTCTTCACTGGTCATATTTTGGGAGGCACTCTTGATAATTAGGAAGAAAATGATAAAGCCAAGTATATTTGTACAGTATGTTTTACATGTATTTAAGTAGCATCCCATCCCAACATCCTTTAATTATTGCTTGTCTTAAAATAATGAACACTACAGATAGAAGATATGATATATTGCTGTTATCAATCATTTCTAGATTATAAACTGACTAAACTTACATCAGGGAGAAATTGGTATTTATGCAAAAAACCATTTTGTTTTAGTCCTTGTGAGTCCATCTAACATCATAATTAATCATGTGGCTGTGAAATTCACAGTAATATGGTTCCCGATGAACAAGTTTACCCGGCCTGCTTTGCTTTACTGCATGAATGAAACTGATGGTTCAATTAACAGTTCTGTGGTCACATGATGTGCATATAGCTAGCTACAGTGTAACAATTTACACTATTTTGTGCTCAAAACAAAAAAATCTGTGTAACTGTAAAACATTGAATGAAGCTATTTTACCTGAACTAGATTTTATCTGAAAGTAGGTAGAATTTTTGCTATGCTGTAACTTGTATATTCTGGTATTTGAGGTGAGATGGCTGCTCTTTTATTAATGAGACGTGAATCGTGTCTCAACAGAAACTAAATGAACATTTCAGAATAAATTATTGCTGTATGTAAACTGTTAACTGAAATTGGTATTTGTTTGAAGGGTCTTATTTCACATTTGTATTAATAATTGTCCAAAGGGCCTCTTTTAAAAGCTTATATAAATTTTTTTTTCAAATTCTATGCATTAAGAGTAAAATTCCTCCTACTGTAATAAAAACAATTGAAGCTGACTGTTGGCATTTAACCATTCTAAGCATTGGCACTTAACCAGTTAAATTCCTGAAATTTATTTTTCTTATATGTGATTAGCAATTACTAATGTTTAATATTTTTCCACTTATACATTTTTTTCTTACTCCACTGGAGTTGATTTAAAACAAAATCATTTAATAGCAATGTAAACTGCCTAGCACAGAACCAGGCATTGAACATAATAGGCCCACATAGAATATTTCTTTTTTCTTAAGAGAATTCTATACTTCAAAAATTAATTGATTATTCTTAGGTAAAGTAGTCTCTTCCGAGCCTGTCTTGGAATGTACTGTCTTGTCCCTTCATCTTCTCCCTGTTGCTACTGAGTCTGGAATGAAAACCATTTATCACCCTATATGTCATGGCAAAATTCCAGCAGCCAAGTATAATCAGCACTTTGCCATGCTCAGAAAATGCAGATCACATGGAACATCAAAGGTAGACTTAATACCACTAAGATATGCAAAAGACTGTTTAAAAGCCCCTGCCTGTTAAGGAAAACTTTGTTTTTGATGGGTAGACTGTGGGTTATTTGTTTGGATGCCCCCTTCCTCACATGGCAGGGAGAATCCTCCTTCATGAAGGAAGATAAACGGATATACTTATTAACAAAGGTAATTTAATATATCTATCTTCCCAGAATTTGTTCTAAAAGATCAGAGGGTGAGGATGATGATAACTGCTCACATATTTGTTGAATAAATGAAAATTTATTTTTAATGATAAAATGTATGCACTCTGCATTTGGGGAAGGGAAAAGATATTTAGGTATGGTGGGGCCCTGGGAAAAGGGGATGAGGAGGAGTCAGCACGTCTGTCTGGTGTCCTTGAAATCACATCATGTAGTTAATTACCCCTTACCTGTGTTTATCACTTACAGGTAATAAGGCTGATTTTCAAACTAAAATGCCAGTAAATAAAGTACTATGATTTGAAGTAAGGCATTTTACCCCAAAGCCCATACTCTTGCCACTGCACTGCTTTGCAAACACCTCAATTTACAGATCTTTGGAATATATCTACATTTAAATTTTTGTCAAATTTTATCTGAATGAAATAGTTTGTGAATAATAATACTAAGTTATTCTATTTATATTTTTCTCAAAGACTGCCTTATTCAATAGGGATACATGCATATAAGTCATATTTCTTTACTCCTTTAGTCCTGATTTTCTGTTTTTCTGAATTATTGCATGCCAGTTTTTATAAACCACTTCAAGTACTTTTATGGAAAAACATGGGATGTAAGTCAATTAGAATAAAATTGCCTTTTTCAAGTAAGGAAAAAACATCAATCCTGAAAATGAAAAAAGGGGGCCTTCCATGGGCAAGAAAACTCAGGAATTCCTGTAGGCAACACCTACTAGGAAAAAGGTCAGTCTACATTGCCCATCAGGGAAAAAGTTGCTGCGTGAGACCCTCTGGTTAGAGACAATGGTTCTGAAGGGGCAAATCTCAATTCTGCTTTTAGAACTGCACAGGGTGCCGCCATAACTGACAGCTGGCCAGATATGTCTCCAGTGTATGCTTGTTACAAATGGCACACTGAGCCCAGTGTTGGGATTAGTTGAGAGTTGTGATGCCTGTTATGTTTGGGGGCAGTGCTCTATCTAGCTTTGGACCGCAGTGAACAGAACTCCTAAGGCAGTGATTTTCAGACTAGACTGCATTTGAATCACCAGAAGTGCTTATTAAGACAGTATTAAGCTGGGCCACACCCCCGTAGTTTCTGACTCTGAGTGGGGCCCAAGAATTCGCAATTCTGACAAGTTCTCGGGTGATGCTGATGCTGCTGGTCTGGGAACCATACTTGGAGAACTACTGCCCTGAGTTATAACAAGGAAGCTCCTTGAGTGATTGATTGCCTTCATTTCTGTCTATTCCTCTTTTCCTCTCAACAACTGGACCTTTAATCTGATAATGTATGCTAACAAACTTTCTTCTCCTTTGGGCGTGAAAGATTTGAATACTGAGCTATAGAATCTGATATAGCCCATCTCAACTCCCAATAGTGGACAGATTTACCAGACATGAATGAACAAGTAATTCTAAAGACAATGACTGTATTTGAGGGATGGGCTAACGTTCCCTTTGAAACAGTTAGTGTAAATGTGGTAATTTCAGCAAATATCTAATTTGAATTTGCAATAAGATCAGAAGAGACTGTGAAAAGGGAACTTTAAAATGAGAGAAGATTGATTTCAGGTGAAAGGAAAAGCTGCCTGATTTGTTACTATGCAGTGGGAGTGATTAACAACCCATTAACTATGGCAAATCAGATTGGTATTTGAGAATAAACTTTACAAGTTACCTGGCACTAAAAGGAAAGTTAATGAGGGGGAAAATGAAATAAAAGATAAGCCCATACGCATCAAATAGCACTGTAAGTACAGTCAAAAAATTTTGACTATTTAAAATATGGATCATGTTACCACAAGGTTAAGTGAAGGGATGAGTCTGTTGTTGAGGATGGGAGCCAGTTGTACTATATCTGAATTCATGTTATCACAGGGTTTCTTTGTGTCTAAAATAGGAAAAGAACAGAGTGCCAGAAATGCAAAAAGTAAATTACCAAGAGCTGAAAAAAGATGTGAGTAGTCAGATCACTAAAATTTACCAAACAAAAATAATTTATCAAAAGTCATAGTGGCTAAAATAGAGTATATAAATTATTTTTTTTAATTTCTAATAAGCATATTTCCCTCATGCTGACTTTAAAATACTACTTTGTAGTGTTTGAAACCTCTGGACTTTGATTCCTGTAACAACAGGCTATGTTCTTGCTGTTCCCCTAACTGTTCTGTGGTCTATAAAACTATACTCTGGTTTTTGTTAGGCCATTGATACTTCTTTCAACATGTTGCTATGTGTATAATATTGTTTTTGGTGCTAAATACACTTACTTTCCTCTGATATTCAGGATAATTCTTTCTCTACACTTGAGACTATTCATTTATTTTCTTGAAGTTATGTGACTGTTACTTTTTTTAATTAAAAATACTCAACATAATGTATACTAATGAAGGTGACTACTGAATAGAAAGCCACATTAGTGAAAAATAACTATTGGGAACAATGCCAAACATTATCTGCCCCACCTACACCATCTTTTGGAATCCAAACCCTTAGCCTCACCAGTTGGTCACTGAACCATGTACCCAGTCTTTCTCCCTGACCTAAGGGAGACTCATCATCAGCTAGCCAGTGACCGAAGACTTGTATGGCCTGGCTTAAAAAAAAAAAAAAAGACTGGGCCAATCAATTTGAAGTAAGAATCACAAAGGAAATTTCTGGTTGGTGATTGCGGGCTAGAACTGAAAGATCTTGTAGAGTTAAGGCTGGAGTTATGATTGGCATCATGAAGCTACAAGTAAGAGAAAGCCAGCCAGTAGAGAAAGGGAAGGGAACAGATACAGGAGTGAGAGACGGATGCAAGTCACTAGGCTCCTGGGGTTACCTCAGTCCCTGCCATCTCTGGGACTTAGTTCTACTTTTCCACGTGTTTGGGGCATTCGTGAACTTCTAAACCCACTTTGTTTCTGAAGTAACTTGAAACTAACAAACAACTGCATTTGGACGCATCTTAGTGAGTTTTGAATTTCAGAGATAGAGACAACTTTTCAAAAACATCTGTGGGGAGAGAGGAATAGGTTGCCTACCAAAAAAAAATTAGCTTGGCATCAGATTTCTTCTCTGTAATACTAAATGCCAAAAAGAAAAACAACAAAACAGTAGAAGAATATATGCAGCATTTGGAAGGGAATAGAAATACTACCCAGGAATTCTGAAACCAGCCAAACTAGCATTTAATTTATCTTAAGTACTTGTATCATTCAGAGTTCTTAATAGTTGGTATCAACAAGACCTTCTCTAAATGACAAGGTGTTCATTTAAAGAACGTTAGGTAGCTCACAGGATCTGTATGAGGGCCAGAAATTCAGTCTTGGAAACTAGACAGTGGAAACAATACCCAAACCATAACTGTGAGGCTGCTTCAGTCAAGACCCAGTTGCTGCCCCTAAACACCGGAGCTCTCTGACACATACTCGCTGTAAAATAAGGTTACATGCAGCACTTGCTTCCTCACACTGCTCACTTCTCAAGTCTTGCTTGGGTGGACACGATTGGCAGAGGTTTCGTCACCTGCCTGTGTTGGATTCATAAAACATGAATTCCCCAATTATACGAGGGGCATTTCAAAACAGTGGGCAGCCAGAAACCATGAGATACTTCTACCTCAGTATTCCAGCTGCCCAAGCAATTAAAATAAATAGAAAGGTATTAAGGAGACAATTTGAGCAATAAAACTTTTAAGCTTGAATAAACATGTAAATAATTGTGGGTAATCTGAAAATGAATCTCAAGGTGAATGTCCAAGTAACTTAAAACTGAAAAGGTGAAATGCTTAATAATTTTAATAATCTTAAATTCCAGATTATTCCAACCCAAACTGGGAAACAAGATTTAGAAGGGAGAGAAGATGTAAAAGCATGCTAAATTGCTAATCTTGTGTAGGCAGTGTCGAGAGATACTATTTTACTTTTGACTTAGAAAAATACAATTCAATTTTTTAGTTTAGTGGTAACCGCAATGTTAAAAAGAAATAAAATTTCCCATCCAAATCACTAGCCAAATATAACAACTAAGAATACTTGAACAAGATGTCAAAGATCAGGAGAAATGGCAGAGGTAGAATTACCCACACAAAGAAGCATAAAATGAGAGTAAAACCAAATAACAAATGGATTAAACGTATAGTAAAATAACCACTCTCAGATTGAAGTCAAGTGAAAAATTCTCCAACTATATACCATTAGAAAAAGACACACTTAAAATGATCCAGAATGGGTAAAACTAAAAGTGCAACCACACTTGCACAGGCAAATGCACAGAAAGAAGTAAAATGGCAAATTTATATCAGACAAAGTCTAATTCTGGATAAAAGCATCAAGTGTAATGAAAAGAAGATGAACATCAGTTATGATGCTTTCCTTAAATGTCAAATGATAGTATCAAATTTATGAAACAAAATTACAAATATAAAAACTGACAAAAACCATGGAACCAGTGAGACTGCCAGTATTTGACAGATGCCTTGGTCTATACAAAACAAAAGGAGAAGTTACTATTTAAAACTACAACTTCATTCTAAAAAGGGTGCATCTTGAAGTTTCTCAGAAGGTCCTTTTCTTTAGCTGAGGACCTGGATGGGTTTGGGACCCAAAAAGCTAGGCCTGGAGTTTAGGTGGAAGGAAGGTTAGAGAAAATTTCGTAGATTTGCTTAAGAGGGGCAAGAATTTAGGCTTCTTGGGGAGCTCCAATAATGGGGGGCTGAGGAGCAGAGATGGAGGAGGACAAAAGGACAGAGGAGGCAGCAAAATGGCGAGAAGTCAAGGTCCTATGTAGGGTAGCATGGCCAGTAAAGACCCTAGTGATGCAGTGGCTAAAATGACTTACAAACTGAGATGTACACTACTTCGGTTGGAACTCTAAGTTCTTGGCAAAATCTTTCTTCCAGTATTAATGTATTCACTTGTTTTTAATTTTCAGAATATTTTCTTAACAATTGCAATTAGCTTCACCATTACATTATCAATAACTATTTAAATCTAAGTATAAATTAGATTTAAATGTTCACCACAGTTTCCTCTATATTACATGCCTTTCACTTTCTTCAATTCTTTGTGTTATAATTTGGCTTGGCTGAAGTATGTCCTCCAATAGTTATTTTCTTCCAGAAAAGCTAAGTTGGGGATATACTTTCTAAATGATTGCTTGTTTAAAATTGTTTTTTTTTTTCTTTTTTTGCCCTCACACAAAGGATAATTTGGGTCACAACTTTGGTCACAATTCTTTTTCCTCAAAGCTCTCAACTTCTAATGTTTACTGTGGCTAAGAAGTTCAAATATCAGTCTGAGTTTTATTCCATTATAGATAACTTTTATTTCCTACCTTGGTGTTTGTAGGGTTTTGTTTTTATCCTTGAAATAAAGAAATTTTACTGGCAATTTTAACTGGCATGTGTCTTTTTTCCACAACCCTGTCTTTTAATACTGAATCTTTTCAGTCTTGAGTCTTCAGCTCAGTAAATGTTCTCTTTTGATCTCTTTTCTTATTGCTGCTCCTCCATCACTTCCTTTCCCTCACTTTGCAGGATCAGAAACCAAGCCATAATATAAAGAGTTTGCAATGGACGCCAAGTTCATATCAACCATATCTACCAAAATGGCCCTCTCCATCAGACACCAGCCAGAATCTTGGTGGTACCAAAGTAGGGACTGTACTGTCAGGAGTTCTTGTGTCCAAAATTTGCATTGTGTTCTAGAAGTGGGAAAAACACCTGGCCACCAATTTGGTATCAACATTTTCCCATAAGAGTGCCAACAGTACTGCCTGTGTTCAAATGCCTTAAAAGGATTTTTAATGAAACAGTTTCATTAAAACAGATTCTACTAATAGTCAACCCTCCCACCCCAAGATATAGATATGAATCCAATAGAGGCTGGATATGGAATTTAGATAAACCTGACTCATAAACACCATGTTGTGCTATGGATTTTCTCCCTGACAGTGAAAGCTCTGTCATTAGGTCAAGTTGGTCTACCTAACTTTTAGTTATCCTAGGGTAAGTTCTCAGTCTTCTGTAGAAATTGATTTCTGACACTATGGTAGATCATATTTCTGAAGATGGCACAATATCTCCCATTCCACATGCTTTTTTGCAATATGAGTCTATTACCCTTTCTTGGAACCTGAGCTGGACCTATGACTGCTTTGACCAATAGAATGTGGAGGAGGTTACAAGACCAGGCATTAAAAAAGCCTGGCAGTTTCCACTTTGCAATCTGCAGGAAGCCAGCCACCATATGAGAGGTCCTGAAAGTACCATGCTATGCGGAAGCTGTTAAACCAAAAGTCATTCTGACACTTTAAAATGGTAATGGTGAGGAAGACTTGATTCAAGACCATTGCAATACAGATACTGCAATAGAGGAGTGAGATGGGCTTAACTCCAAATGTAGCAAAGATAGCTGGAGATTTATAACCAAAGAGCAGTGTGAGGGGCAAGGGAAGGAGATTCTTCTTGAAGGCAGGCCAAGGACTTATACTTCAGAGGTGGAGGATGAGGAATTTGATCAGACATTGAGGGTGATCAGATATCAAGGGTGGGGGGACTCTCACTAAACTTACTGTGATGGTTGATTTTATGTGTCAACTTGACTGGGCCAAGGGATGCCCAGATAGCTGTTAAAACATTATTTCAGTCAGGGTGTGTCTGTGAGGGTGTTTGTGGAAGAGATTAGCATTTGACTCAGTAGACTGAGTAAAGAAGATCTCCCTCACCAGTGTGGGTAGGCATCATCCAATCTGTTGAGGGCCTGAACAGAACAAAAAGGTGGAGAAAGGACAAATTCTCTCTCTTTCTTTTCTTGAGCTAGGACATCTATCTTCTCCTACCCGCCGAGATTGGAGATCCTGGATTTCAGATCTTCTAACTCCAGGACTTATCCCATTGGCTCTCACAGTTCTCAGGCCTTTGGACTCAGACTGAATTATACCATCAGCTTTCCAGGTTCTCCAGCTTGTAGACAGCATATCATGGCATATCTCAGCCTCCATAATGGCATGAGCCAATTCCTATAATAATCGCCTCATATATCTATATATAGCCTATTGGTTCTGTCTCTGAAGAACCTTGACTAACACACTTAGCAGGATTCTTGCTAAAACTGAGCTAGGCTGGGAGAAGAAAGAACAAGGGCCAAGGTGGAGGCCTAGTCGAGAGGGTCCTGTCTAAAGTTTGGTCAAGGAGAGAGTCTTTGTTAAAGTCCAGCCTAGCTGTATGCAGAAGCCACACCACATGGAGAGGGAGGTGCCCAGCCAGACTTCAGCCGTTCCAGCCATCCCAGGTGAAGCAGAGACATAGGAATGAAGAAGTCCTTGTGGATTGTCTCATTCCAGCAGATGCCACGTTCCTGCTGAGCCCTACCAAACTGCAGTTTTGTGAGCAAATAAACAATTGTTGTTTTACAGCACTAAGTTTCAGAGTGCTTTGTCACACAGTAATAGACAAGAGAAACAGGCAGACCAGCCCATTAGTTAACCAAATATACCCAGGCATGCCTGAATTCCCTGATGGACTCAACTAAGGCTCAGGCTGGGATGGCCCTGCTATAGCTATATGCAAGTCAGTCTCATCTCTTAGACTTGTGAGGAACTCGAGCAAGAGCTATTTTATTATTTATATCTGTATCCCTAGCACCTCTCAGAGGAAACGGCACATTGTAGCTTCTCAAAATGTCCTTGTTGGGTGCATTAGAAGCCACCAAGTGATCTGTAGCACAGATATTATCTAACCCACCAGTTCTTCCCCTTACCACTTTTTCTGTCAAAGCTCACAGGTCATCTAACATCTCCAGCACTCCCCTCCCACCCTCACACACATTTACATCACGCCTCTTCTTTAACGCCTTTCTTCCTCCTCCTTTCAATTCTCACTCAACTATCTTGGGAAAATTTCTCTTCCCCATGACGATCTTCTCTTTCCACCTTTGTGAACCCCACTCCTACCCAATAGCCTCAACTAAGATTGATAGGTTTAATTTAGTGGCGCATCTGTATGAGGAAAAGGAAGACAGTTTGATAAAAGTTAGACTTGAAAACAAGTGCCATCAATCTCTAGAGCCCTTTCATCATCTCCACAGTTTTCCATGTCCAACTTCATCCTCCTTTAATTCAACCTGCTTTTCCACAAGCATAAGCATTTAAAAACTTTCTATTCCCACATGCCAGAATTTATGGGATACAGCAAAATGGTTCTAAGAGGGAAGTTTATGGCAATACAGGCCTATCTCAACAAACAAGAAAAATCTCAAATAAACAATCTAACAGTGCACCTAAAGGAACTAGAAAAAGAAAAAAAAAACAAAGCCCAAAATCAGAAGGAAGGAAGTAATAAAAATCAGAGAAGAAATAAGTGAAATAGACACTAAAAAGAAAAAAATCAATGAAACTAAGAGGTGGTTCTTTGAAAAGATAAACAAAATTGACAAACCTTTAGCCAGACTCACCAAGAAAAAAAGAGAGAAGCCTCAAATAAATAAAATCAGAAAAAACAAAAGAGGAGAAATTACATTGGACACCTCAGAAATACAAAAGATTATAAGAATAATATACGCCAACAAATTGGATAATCTAGAAGAAATAGGTAAATTCTTAGAATCATACAACTTCCAAAACTGAATCAAGAAGAAATAGAGAATTTGAATAGAACAATCACCAGTAAGGAGATTGAAAAAGAGTAATCAAAAACTTCCCAAAATATAAAAGTCCAGGACCAGATGGCTTCTCTGGAGAATTTTACCACACATTCAAAGAAGATTTAACACCTATCCTTCTCAAACTATTTCAAAAAATAGAGGAAGATGGAACACTTCCTAACACATTCTACGAGGCCAACATCACCCTGATACCAAAGCCAGACAAGGACAATACAAAGAAGGAAAATTACAGGCCAATATCGCTGATGAATGTAGATGTAAAAATCCTCAACAGGGGCCGGCCCGGTGGCGCAAGCGGTTAAGTGCGCGCGCTCCGCTGCGGCGGCCCGGGGTTCGCTGGTTCGGATCCCGGGCGCGTACCCACGCACTGCTTGGTAAGCCATGCTGTGGCGGCGTCCCATATAAAGTGGAGGAAGATGGGCACCGATGTTAGCCCAGGGCCGTCTTCCTCAGCAAAAAAAGAGGAGGAGTGGCGGATGTTAGCTCAGGGCTGATCTCCTCACAAAAAAAAAAAAAAAAAAAAAAAAAAATCCTCAACAAAATACTGGCAAACTGAATACAGCAATACATTGAAACGATCATACACCATGATCAAGTGGGATTTATACCAGGGACACAGGGATGGTTCAACATCTGCAAATCAATCAATGTGATACACCATATTAACAAAGCGAGGAATAAAAACCACATGATCATCTCAATAGATGCAGAGGAGGCATTTGACAAGATACAACATCCATTTATGATTTAAAAAACTCTCAACAAAATGGGTGTAGAAGGAAAGTACCTCAACATAATAAAGGCCATATATAACAAACCCACAGCCAACATCATACTCAACAGGGAAAAACTGAAAGCCATTCCTCTGAGAACAGGAACAAGACAAGGGTGCCCACTCTCCCCACTCTTATTCAACATAGTACTGGAGGTTTTGGCCAGAGCAATTAGGCAAGAAAAAGGAATAAAAGGAATCCAAACAGGCAACGAAGAAGTGAAACTCTCACTGTTTGCAGACGACATGATTTCATATATAGAAAACCCTAAAGACTCTGTCAGAAAACTATTAGAAATAATCAACAACTACAGCAAAGTTGCAGGGTACAAAATCAACTTACAAAAATCAGTTGCATTTCTATACTCTAATAACAAACTAACAGAGAACTCAAGAAGACAATCCCACTTACAATCACAACAAAAAGAATAAAATATCTAGGAATATATTTAACCAAGGAGGTGAAAGACCTATACAGTGAAAACTGCAAATGAAAGAAATTGATGATGACATAAAGAAATGGAAAGACATCCCATGCACATGGATCGGAAGAATAAACATAGTTAAAATGTCCATACTACCTAAAGCAATCTACAGATTCAATGCAATCCCAATCAGAACCCCAATGACATTCTTCATGGAAATAGAACAAAGAATCCTAAAATTCATATGGGGCAACAAAAGGCCCTGAGTAGCCAAAGCAATCCTGAGAACAAAGAACAAAGCTGCAGGCATCACAATTCCTGACTTCAAAATATACTACAAAGCTATAATAATTAAAACACCATGGTACTATTACACAAACACACAGATCAATGGAACAGAACTGAAAGCCCAAAAATAAAACTACACATCTAGGGACAGCTAATCTTTGACAAAGGAGCCCAGACCATACAATGGAGAAAGGAAAGTCTCTTTAACAAATGATGCTGGGAAACTGGACAGCCACATGCAAAAGAATGAAAGTAGACCATCTTCTTTGACCGTGCACAAAAATTAACTCAAAATGGATCAAAGACTTGAAGGTAACACCTGAAACTATAAAACTCCTGGAAGAAAATATAGGCAGTACACTCTTTGACATTGGTCAGAGGGATCTTTTCGAATTCCATGTCTACACGGACAAGGGAAACAAAAGAAAAAATAAACAAGTGGGACTTCATCAGACTAAAGAGTTTCTACAAGGGAAATGAAACCAGAATCAAAATGAAAAGACAACCCACCAGCTGGGAGAAAGTATTTGCAAAGCACATATCCGACAAGGGGTTAATCTCCATAATATATAAAGAACTCACACAACTGAACAACAAAAAAATACACAATCCAATCAAAAAATGGGCAGAGGATTTTTCCAAGGAAGGAATAGACATTTTTCCAAGGAAGATATACAGATGGCCAAAAGGCACATGAAAGGTGTTCAACATCACTAATCATCAGGGAAATGCAAATCAAAACTACACTAAGATGGAGTGACGTCAGCATCATGGCGGAGTGAGCTTTCCCGTGAATTCTTCCCCCACAAGATACAACAAAAGTAACAGCCACAGACCAACAACGGAATCCCAGACAGTGAAAAGCTGGAGCGGAGGGATCCACACTGCCGCACATCTGAGAGCGGAACGTGCTGGGCCCCCGGAGGAAGTGGGGAGAGGTAAGGAGAACTCCGCTCCCTCCCCATCAGATCAGCGATCCGGTCCGCACGGCTCCCAGAGAGGGGGGAGGGGCGGCCCTCGGCGGGAAACTGTAGCTCTTTGGGCTCTCTCAGCCAGTGGGAAACTCCCGCACAGAGGGCTCAGAGGAGCCATAGGGCTACCATCAACATCTGAGCAACCCAGAGAGCGGATAAAGAGGGGCAAACGAGAAGCCTCCCACGTCAGGGACCCAGAGGGCAAAAGAGAGAGCTCCCCCCTCCCCGCAACCCGGAGTCTGCAGCTCGACCAGATCTAGCAGTCCGAGGCAGACCTGAATAAACTGGACTGGACCCATGGATCGCAGTGGGGAAAAGAAACAAAACAAAACAAAACAAAACTGCGGATCGCAGCAGAAAAACTGGGGCAGAGCGCAGGGGGCTTAGACTACACAGCCCTTTACCACCAGACAGTGGCGGCAGGTGGAAATTGCAACCAGAGACTTCCAGGATGAGGAAAATCAAAACCAACACAGGAACCACAATGCAAAAATATATGAAATCACCAGACCAGAAACAAAATGACAAGCACCCAGAAATCAACTCCGAAGACACAGAAATCCATAAACTAAATGACAGAGATTTCAAAATAGCTATCATAAAAACACTCAACGAAATACGAGACAACACAGACAAACAATTAAATGAGATTAGGAGTTTCTTCACAAAAGAGATTGAAATCATAAAGAAAAACCTATCAGGGCTGATGGAGATGAAGAACACAATGGAGGAGATAAAGGAGAATCTGGAATCTTTAAAGAACAGAGCTGACAATATGGAGGAAAGAATTAGTACTTTAGAGGATAGGAATACAGATATACTCCAGATGGAAGAAGAGAGAGAACTAAGACTAAAAAGAAATGAAGAAAGACTCCGAGAAATATCGGACTCTATTAGAAAATGTAACATAAGAATTATAGGTATCCCTGAGGGAGAGGAGAGGGAAAGAGGAACAGAGAGCCTATTCAAGGAAATAATAGCTGAAAATTTCCCAAATCTGGGGAAGGAGCAGGAAATACCAGTAAGCGAAGCCAACAGGACTCCTATATATATTAACAGACAAAGGCCTTCACCACGACACCTAGTGGTAAGGCTAGCCAGGGTCAACGACAAAGAAACAATATTAAGGGCAGCTAGACAAAAACAAAAAATAACGTACAAAGGAACTCCCATCAGGCTCTCAGCGGATTTCTCAACAGAAACTTTTCAGGCTAGAAGAGACTGGAATGATATATTCAAAATACTAAAAGACAAAAACTTTCAGCCAAGAATACTCTATCCAGCAAAAATATCCTTCAAATATGATGGAGAAATAGTAACTCTCCCAGATAAACAAAAGCTAAGGGAGTTCATGGCCACGAGACGGCCACTACAAGAAATACTCAAGAAGGCCCTCAGGCCTGAAAACAAGAAGAGAAAGGGAACACAAAGCTTGGAGTAAGGAGAAAAGTAGGTAGACAAAATCAGAGAAATAGTAGATCTTTACCGGAATAGGTTAGCAACCACTTAAATACTAAACTCAAAGATCAAAGGAAGAAATTCACCAAAAATAAATTTAACCTCATCACTGTAAACACACAGCCACAACACAAGATAGAACAAGGTATAACAAGAGCAACTTAGAAGGGGAAGAGGAAAGTGACTGAATTGACTTAGTATAAGGAAATAGGAGGCTATCAGATAATGGACTATCTCATACAGAAGATTTTTCGCCCAAACCTCAAGGTAACCACTAAACAAATAATCAAATTAAAACCACATATGATAAACAAAGAGAAAACTAGAAGAATCATAAGACAGAACAACCAAACTGAATTGGCAGTCCAAAACAAATGGGACAAGAAACAAAGGAAATGCAAAAGAACCAGAAAATAAGTGACAAAACAGCAACATTCAACCCTCATATTTCAATAATTACCCTAAATGTAAATGGATTGAACTCTCCAATCAAAAGATACAGAGTGGCAGGATGGATTAAAAAGCAAGACCCAACAATATGCTGCCTTCAGGAAACACATCTTAGCACTAAAGACAAGCACAGGCTCAGAGTGAAAGGATGGAAGACAATACTCCAAGCTAATGGCAAACAAAAGAAAGCAGGTGTTGCCATACTCATATCAGACAAAGTAGACTTCAAGATAAAACAGGTTAAGAAAGACAAAGAAGGGAAATATATAATGATAAAAGGGACACTCCATCAAGAAGACATATCACTTATAAATATATATGCACCCAACATAGGAGCACCAATGTACATAAAACAACTATTAACAAACCTAAAAGGAGAAATCAACAACAACACAATAATAGTAGGGGATCTTAACACCCCACTTACAGCAATGGATAGATCATCCAGACAAAAAGTTAATAAAGAAATATTAGACTTAAATGAAAAACTGGACGAGATGGACCTAGTAGACATATACAGAGCACTCCACCCAAAAACAGCTGACTACACATTCTTCTCAAGCGCGCATGGAACATTCTCTAGGATAGACCATATGTTGGGAAACAAAGCAAGCCTCAATAAATTTAAGAAGATTGAAATCATAACAAGCATCTTTTCAGACCATAAGGCTATGAAACTGGAAATGAACCAGGAAAAAAAAACTGGGAAAGTGACAAAAATGTGGAGATTAAACAACATGCTACTGAACAACCAATGGATCATTGATGAAATTAAAGGAGAAATCAAAAACTATCTGGAAACAAACGAAAAAGATAACATGCCATATCAAACCATATGGGACGCAGCAAAAGCGGTCCTGAGAGGGAAACTCATAGCGATACAAGCCCACCTTAACAAACAAGAAAAAGCCCTAATAGGCAACCTTAAATTACACCTAACAGAACTAGAAAAAGAAGAACAAACAAAGCCCAAAGCCAGCAGAAGGAGAGAAATAATAAAAATCAGAGCAGAAATAAATGATATTGAGACCAAAAAAACAGTAGAAAGGATTAATGAAACAAAGAGTTGGTTCTTCGAGAAGATAAACAAAATAGACAAACCCTTAGCCAGGCTAACTAACAAAAAAGAGAAAAGGCTCAAGTAAATAAAATTAGAAATGAAAGAGGAGAAATTACAACGGATACCATGGAAATACAGAGGATTATAAGAGAATACTATGAGAAATTATATGCCAACAAATTGGACAATCTAGAAGAAATGGATAAATTCTTAGACTTATACAACCTCCCAAAATTGAACCAAGAAGAAATGGAGAATCTGAATAGACCAATCACAAGTAAAGAGATTGAAATAGTAATCAAAAACCTCCCAAAAAATAAAAGTCCAGGACCAGATGGCTTCTCCAGTGAATTTTACCAAACATTCAAAGAAGATTTAATACCCATCCTCCTCAAACTATTCCAAAAAATAGAGGAAGATGGAACACTTCCTGAATCATTCTATGAGGCCAACATCACCCTGATACCAAAACCAGACAAAGACAATACAAAGAAAGAAAATTACAGGCCAATATCGCTGATGAACATTGATGCAAAAATCCTCAACAAAATATTGGCAAACCGAATACAACAATATATTAAAAAGATCATACACCATGATCAAGTGGGATTTATACCAGAGACGCAGGGATGGTTCAACATCCGCAAATCAATCAACGTGATACATCACATCAACAAAACAAAGAATAAAAACCACATGATCGTCTCAATAGACGCAGAGAAGGCATTTGACAAGATACAACATCCATTTATGATAAAAACTCTCAATAAAATGGGAATAGAAGGAAAGTACCTCAACATAATAAAGGCCATATATGACAAACCCACAGCTAACATCATACTCAACGGGGAAAGACTGAAAGCCATTCCTCTGAGAACAGGAACGAGGCAGGGCTGCCCACTCTCACCACTCCTGTTCAACATAGTACTGGAGGTTTTGGCCAGAGCAATTAGGCAAGAAAAAGGAATAAAAGGAATCCAAATAGGTAACGAAGAAGTGAAACTCTCACTATTTGCAGATGACATGATTGTATATATAGAAAACCCTGAAGAATCTGTTCGAAAACTGTTAGAAACAATCAACAACTACAGCAAAGTTGCAGGGTACAAAATCAATCTACAAAAATCAGTTGCATTTCTATATGCTAATAATGAGCTAACAGAAAGAGAGCTCAAAAAGATAATACCATTTACAATTGCATCAAAAAGAATAAAATACCTAGGAATAAATCTTACCAAGGAGGTGAAGGACCTATACAATGAGAACTACAAGACATTATTGAGGGAAATCTACGATGACATAAAGAAATGGAAAGATATCCCACGCACGTGGATTGGAAGAATAAACATAGTTAAAATGTCTATATTACCTAAAGCAATCTACAGATTCAATGCAATCTCAATCAGAATCCCAATGACATTCTTCACAGAAATAGAAAAAAGAATACTAAAATTTATATGGGGCAACAAAAGACCCCGAATAGCTAAAGAAATCCTAAAGAAAAAGAACAAAGCAGGAGGCATCACAATTCCTGACTTCAAAACATACTACAAAGCAATAGTAATCAAAACAGCATGGTACTGGTACAAAAACAGACACACAGATCAATGGAACAGAATTGAAAGCCCAGAAATAAAACCACACATATACGGACAGCTAATTTTCGACAAAGGTGCTAAGGACATGCAATGGAGAAAGGAAAGTCTCTTCAATAAATGGTGTTGGGAAAACTGGACAGCCACATGCAAAAGAATGAAAGTGGACCATGTGCTATCGCCATTCACAAAAATTAACTCAAAATGGATCAAAGACCTGAAGGTGAGACCTGAAACTATAAAACTCATAGAAGAAAATATAGGCAACACACTATTTGACATTGGGTTTAAAGGAATCTTTTCGGATGACATGCCTACCCAGACTAGGGAAACTAAAGAAAAAATAAACAAGTGGGACTTTCTCAGACTAAAGAGCTTTTATAAGACAAATGAAACCAGAATCAAGATGAACAACCAACCAACCAGCTGGGAGAGAATATTTGCAAAACATACATCTGACAAGGGGTTGATCTCCATAATATATAAAGAACTCACACAATTGAACAACAAAAAAAACAAACAACCCGATCAAAAAATGGGCAGAGGAAATGAACAGACACTTCTCCAAGGAAGATATACAGATGGCCAATAGGCACATGAAAAGATGCTCAACATCACTAATCATCAGGGAAATGCAAATCAAAACAACACTAAGATACCACCTCACGCCCGTTAGAATGGCTATAATCACCAAGACAAAAAACAACAAATGTTGGAGAGGATGTGGAGAAACAGGAACCCTCATACACAGCTGGTGGGAATGCAAATTGGTGCAGCCTCTATGGAAAACGGTATGGAGATTCCTCAAAGAATTAAAAATAGAGATGCCCTATGATCCAGCCATCCCACTACTGGGAATCTATCCAACGCACCTGAAATCAACAATCCAAAGAGGCTTATGCACCCCTATGTTCATTGCAGCATTATTCACCATAGCCAAGAAGTGGAAGCAACCTAAGTGTCCCTCGACTGACGATTGGATTAAGAAAATGTGGTATATATACACAATGGAATACTACTCAGCCATAAAAAAAGACAAAATCGTCCCATTTGCAACAACATGGATGGGCCTGGAGCGTATTATGTTAAGTGAAATAAGCCAGAAAGAGAAAGACAAACACTGTATGATCTCACTCATATGTGGAATATAAACCAACACATGGACAGAGAAAACTGGACTGTGGTTACCTGGGAAGTGGGGGTGGGGGGTGGGCACAAGGGGTGAAGGGAGTCATATATGGGGTGATGGACAAACAAAAATGTACAACCCAAAATTTCACAATGTTAGAAACCATTAAAATATCAATAAAAAAAAAAAAAACTACACTAAGATATCACCTTACACCGTTAGCATGGCTATAATCACCAAGACAAAAAATAACAAATGTTGGAGCAGTTGTGGAGAAAAGAGAACCCTCATTCACTGCTGGTGGGAATGTAAACTGTGCAGCCTCTACGGAAAACAGTAGGGGGTTCCTCAAAAAATTAAAAGTAGAAATACTTTATGATCCAGCTATCCCACTACTGGGTATCTATCCAAACAACCTGAAATCAACAATCCAAAGAAGCTTATGCACCCCTATGTTCATTGCAGCATTATTCACTATAGCCAAGAAGTGGAAGCAACCCAAGTGTCCCTCGACTGATGACTGGATAAAGAAGATGTGGTATATCTATACAATGGAATACTACTCAGCCATAAAAAAGACAAAATCGTCCCATTCACAACAACACGGATGGACCTGGAGGGTATTATGTTAAGTGAAATAAGCCACAGAGAAAGACAAACACTGCATGATTTCACTCATATGTGGAAGATTAACACATGGACAGAGAAAACAGTTTGGTGGTTACCAGGGGGAAGAGAGTTGGGGGGTGGGCACAAGGGGTGAAAGGATGCATTTATACGGTGACTGACAAACAATGAGGTACAACTAAAAGTTCACAATCTTACAAACTATTAGGACATCAATTTTAAAAATCACTTAAAAAAAATCCATTTTTGCCAAGATGAAAGCAAGCTGCTGGACCCAGGAAATGATGGTTCGAATCCCAGGCACAGACATATGCACCGCTTATCAAAACCATGCTGTGGCAGTGTCCCATATAAAGTAGAAGAAGATGGGCACAGATGTTAGCTCAGGGCCAATCTTCCTCAGCAAAAAAGAGGAGGATTGGCAACAGATGTTAGCTCAGGGCTAATCTTCCTCAAAAAAAAAAAAAAACATAAAGGGCATTTCCTTGCCTGCCCTAACAACCTGCTCAGAACTACACAGAGTACCTGCAGCACACAGCCCTAGTCTAAGGTGGGGGTAGCTAGCACTATGCAAACTCCAAAGGAAATTGAACATGAAGGAGGGTTAAATTTTAACCCCATTTTAGCAACAGCGCATGCGCGCGCAACGCCTGGTTTTTGGGGAGATTTGAGAAGGAAAGAAATTAGAAACTTGCGTGAGTCCTCTCGCGAGAAGAGAGGTTCGAACGCCACGTCAGAAACTAGAGATCCTGGCGCCGAGCGACAAGTGCCGGAACGAACGGACGGTAAGAACCCGCTGACGCGTGGGCGCAATGGAGGGCAGGACTTCCGCCGGAAGGCGGGGTGGTCCGGGAAACCACAGAGCCGGGTGCCGGCGGGTTTTCTCCCTGCAGCTCCGCGGCTGGCGCTGCGTGGGCCCGGGGGAAGATGGCTAGTGCCGCCGCGCGCTCCCCGGCCGAGCAGGACAGGTGGGTCCTGAGAAAGGAAGGGGCTTCCTGTGAGCCCGCGGGTGCTGCGCCGCCTTCCCCAGCCTGGGCGAGGCCCGCCGCGGAGCTCGTTCCTCCGGGAGGCGGGCAGCGCCGGGCCCTTCGCGGGGTCCCTGCAATTCCGACCTTAAAAGCTCGGGGTTTACCGGCACGCGACACAGAGGACCCTGGGTGCCACGTGGACCTGACGTTAAGTAACAGAATCGCAGTGAGAAGTCTGTTCCCTAACGCCTGTTACGTTCAGAACGGCTCGCGTGGGCCCTCAGTCGTCGGTGCCTCCGACGCGGTCCTTCCGTGAGAGCGGGCCCCACCCTCGGGAGCTTGACAGGCAGCTGTGTCCGGCGGAACAGCTACGGCGTTGCTTGCTTGCTTTTTTTTTTTTTTAAACATTGTCTAGCGAGTGATGTTTTTTCCATCTAAGGTAGTAAATTAAAGTTTGCTTTTTAAGTAAATTAAGTAAACGGGAGGCAATTTAAAGAAAAAATATTAAGCAAGTAATAATGTAGGTGTACCGGCAATCCTGTGGATGATGAATGAATGAATTTTTGGAAATACCTTCCGCTCAAGTGATACCAGCTGTGCCTTTTCTGTGGCAGGTTCATTTGTATCTATCCTGCTTATTTAAATAACAAGAAGACGATCGCGGAGGGCAGGCGAATCCCCATCAGTAAAGTAAGCGGGCTGGCGGCTCGGGCCTTGAGGGGTTGGGGGAGGTGGTAATGTTAGGGCCGCAAAGGCCTCTTTGACTTGACTGCTTTGTTTGGGGCCTGAGGAGAACAGCAGCCAAGAATTGGGGTGCTTTCCTTCATATTGGTGAAACCAGAAAGGCACTAATTCATAGCTGAAGGAATTTTTTTAAGTGGTTCTCCATGAGCCTGTGTTTGAGAGAAGTTGGACGGGGGATTGTAGGTTTTGCACGTGTTTGTTTTTTTTTTTTTTAAACGAAGGTTCTGACGATCTTCCTTCCCCTTAATAAAAGAAGCCAAAATTATGGCATTGTACAATCTAATGTCCAGAACGCAGTTTATTGTTTAAACAAGACTTGCAGAAAATTTCAGACATGTTGAGTTTTATAGTTTTATCACCATTGTCTTCCTTTTTTTTTGAGAGAGAGGTAAAATTACTTTAAAGTTAGTACTTTTTTTTTAAAAAGTAGGGTGTTATAGCTTTAAAAGACATGATTTCTCCCTTGTGCCGTTTGAATAGGAAAACCCAAGTTCTTAGTTGCCTGGTGGCTTCAGTTTGGAAAGTGCCTAATGCCAAGTGAAGGGTCTTTGTAGCTTTTTATCCTCAAAATCGATGTCATATTCTATTTTTTAAGAGTCATTTACATTTTGTAATCTAATGATAGATTTAAGGTAGTGTGGCCTGAAGCAATGCATTGTTTTTGTGTTATTCAGTATCTCCCATTTTGCTGCCTAAATGTGTAAAGGAAGGCTTGGCTGCCTCAGGGTAAAAGAGAAGATGCCAAAGCACTGGTTCAGGATGATGCCTGCCCTCACGCCACTGTGACAAAGGCCTCTGGTAGCAAGCTCTCAGATAATGCGGAGAACGACTAAATTGCTTTTAACTTTATTGATATATAGCATACATAGACAAACATGTTAAATCTTAAGTGTATATCTTGATTAATTTTCACAAAGTGAGTACACATGGGTGTAACCAAGCACCCAAATTAAAAAAAGAAAACATTACCAGCACCCATGAAGATTCCTTTATGTCCCCTCCCAGTCACTGACCCCTCCACATATACTCACAAGATAGCTACTGTCCTGGCTTACAACACCAGCGATTATTTTTGCTTGTTTTTGAGTTTTATTTAAATGGCATTATACACTGTGTACTTTTGTGCCCATCTTTTTTCACTGAACTTTAAGCTTATAAGACTTATCCACATTTTTGAGTGTAGTTTGTTAATTCTCATTGCTCTGTAGCAGGGTTTCTCAACAGGCGCACCATTGATATTTTGAGCCTGATAATTCTTTGTTGTGGGGCTGTCCTGTGCATTTTAGGTTGTTCAGTAGCATCCTTGGCCTCTACCCACTAGATGCCAGTGCCCTACCCCACCCTAGTTGTGACAACCAAAAATGGCTCCAAGGGGGCCAGCCCAGTGACGTAGTGGTTAAGTTCGCAGGCTCTGCTCCTGCGGTGGCCTGGGATTCACAGGTTCGGATCCCAGGCACGGACCTACGCACCACTTATCGAGCCATGCTGTGGTACGCATCCCACATATAAAGTAGAAGAAGATGGGCACGGGTGTTAGCCCAGGGCCAATCTTGCTCAGCAAAAAGAGGAAGGTGGGCAACTGATGTTAGCTCAGGGCTAATCTTCCTCACCAAAAAAAAAAAAAAAAAAAAAATGTCTCCAAGCATTGCTAAATGTTGGTTAGGGGGCAGAATTGCCCTGCTGAAAACCACTGCTCTGTGGTATTGCATTATATGAATATACCACAGTCCATTCTGTTGATGGATAATTGGGTTGTTTATAGTTTGGGGCAATAATAAACAGTGCTGCTGTGAGCATTCTTGAACTTGTCTTTTAATGAGCATACTTTTACGTTTTTCCTGGTTATATACCTAGAAGCAGAATCATACTGCCATAAGGAATGTATATGTTGAGTTTTAGTAGATACTCCCGCAGTTCTCTCAAGTGGTTGTGTCTGTAATGGTTACTTAACGAGTATTCACTGAGCACCTGCTGTATCCCAAGCGTCATGCCAGGTGCTGGGGATATATTGCTGAACAACACAGTCCTTGCCCTGGTGAAGTTTATGTTCTCTTGGAAGGGAAGTGGAGACACAGGTATGAATCAGTATTATTCCCACGAATTTTAAAAATTACAATTGAAATAACTGTACCTAGTGAAAAAAGAAAGCTAGGGTTTTGGTATGTCTCGATCATAGTATTTGAAATGATTTACACAACAATATAGCAGTGTCCACTTAAAGCTAAGCTGTTTAGTGTTTTTTGTTTTTAACTGTTCAGGCTGTTGAAAATCCTACAGCTACAGAGATTCAAGATGTATGCTCAGCAGTTGGACTTAACGTATTTCTTGAGGTAAGGAGTGGTTCTTTCTTTATTATTTCCCATACTCATTGATGTAATAACTTTCTTAAAGCCTGTTTTTATTTATTTTTTTTTAATGTTAGAAAAATAAAATGTACTCTAGAGAATGGAATCGTGATGCTCAGTACAGGGGCAGAGTCCGGGTCCAGCTCAAACAAGAAGATGGCAGCCTCTGTCTTGTACAGTTCCCATCACGTAAGCTTTTTTTAATGAATGAACAAAGTTTGGAGATAGATTATTCTTCTGCACTGCAAAAAGCGTTCTAAAACTGACCTTTTGAAAGGTAAAAATCATAATTTGCGTTTAGCGGATTAATTTAGAGACAGGACTACTGCTGATGGAGGGAGGTGAATGGTGGTTTTCACTTCAAGTCAAGGACTTCTTTGAGCATGTGATGAAACCTACTCATCGTTTCTCCAAAAAAATTGTTTTGTTAACATTTTATAAACCTCTGGAAGCCTGTCATTGTTCCTAGGTTAAGAGTGTAAAATTATTAAATGGTCAGGTGTTAATTGCCATTTCAGGTCCTAGAGACCCTTGAGGTCTGTTAATAATTTCTATCATTAATAAATCTAAAAAGCCATGTTGAGTGAAAAAAGCAAGAGATATGCATAATGTGGTACCACTTAGGTAAAAAATGCAATATATTACCATTTATTGATGTATGTATAATATTGTTTATTGATATTATATATGTAAATGTTTTTGAAATGGACTGGTCTACCAGTCTTAAGATAGTAGTTAACTAATGGAGGAGGGGGTGGGGAGTGGGGACAGGGGGTGATAGTCAGAGAAGACTGTAGTATTATCTCTGGTGTTTTGTTTCTTAAAAACAACAATAACTAAACAAACTTGGACATGAGTATTCCAAAATATTTATTCTGGGTATTGGGAAGATGAGTATTTATTTACATGTTATTCTTTTTTTTTTTTTGTGAGGAGGACCAGCCCTGAGCTAACATCCAATGCCAATCCTCCTCTTTTTTTTTTTTTTTTTTTTTTTGCTGAGGAAGACTGGCCCTGGGCTAACATCCGTGCCCATCTTGCTCTACTTTATATGGGACGCCACCGCAGCATGGCTTAACAAGCAGTGCATCAGTGCGCGCCCGGGATCCGAACCGGTGAACCCCAGGCTGCTGCAGCAGAGCACGTGCACCCAACCGCTTGTGCCACTGGGCTGGCCCCTACATGTTTTTCTTTTCTGAATTTTTATTTCTAAAAAATTTAATTTTCTGAGGCCGGCCCAGTGGCACAAGAGGTTGGGTGCGTGCGCTCCGCTGCGGCGGCCCGGGGTTTGCTGGTTCGGACCCCAGGCGCGCACCGACGCACTGCTTTGGCAAGCCATGCTGTGGCGGCGTCCCATATAAAGTGGAGGAGGATGGGCACGGTGTTAGCCCAGGGCCGTCTTCCTCGGCAAAAAAAGAGGAGGATTGGCGGATGTTAGCACAGGGCTGATCTCCTCACAAAAAAAAAAAAAAAAAAAATTTAATTTTCTAAAATGTAACTATTAATTTTTCTTCTTGACACAATAACCCCCAACTGACAATTGTTTTTAGTTCAATTAAAATAGTTGGGTTTTTATATACCAAAACCTGTCAGGATTGGTAGATATTTCTAAAAACTTAAGATTCTGACTTGAGAGACAGGTACTGTATTCCAGTGTTTTTTCTTCTCTTTGACATCCTCCTATACTCTCTCTTAAAAGTCAGAAGACAAAAAAAAACAACTTTTGATTTGACCAGTAAATAAAAGAAGTAAAAAGTACAGTTGAAAAGATGTTGCTTCCTGTTTCCAGTAAGAAAATAGTAAGAAGGTAAAAAGAGAGAAAAGCTGAGGGGCTTGGTATAGTGAAAGCAGATACTGGAGCTGGAGGGGGTGATTGGTGCACAGAGCAGGGGTACATGTATGCGTAAGTCATCTGGGCATATGAGGAACGTCTTTTGTAGCTTAATGTCATTGGGTTCTTGTTAAAAGACTAAGCGGCCCTGTGTTTCCGTAGCTTAAGGTACAATGGTATCCTGACCCTGTTTCCAACTTGTTAGATTTAGATATATTCTCCTTTGCTCTTCAAGTCAATTATTAGGACCAAGACCAAACTTTTTGTTTCCAATAAAGTGTTTTAAATTTTGCTTTTGTTCATTTAAATATTTCAGCATTGTTCTCAATACATTTTCTCCAGCAAAGGCCCCCACTTGAGTGAGTCGTTGTCCTCATAGTCGTTTAATTTTTTTTAATCCTTCTCATTTTCTTGATATGGTGATGATTCCTTGAACTTTATGATTTTCAAGTTAATGACCTTCTATGTCTTATTTCTTAAATTATACACTAAGCCTAACTTCTGGTTCCTAGGTAAGTCTGTAATGTTGTATGCAGCAGAAATGATACCTAAACTAAAAACAAGAACACAAAAAACAGGAGGTGGTGACCAAAGTCTTCAGCAAGGAGAGGGAAGTAAAAAAGGAAAAGGAAAGAAGAAGAAGTGACCTGGTATGAGAATATGTGGTACTACTGTAAGAGACATGATTGGAGGCCACTAATTTGTGTGGGAGAGAAACACGTTTTTTGTTTGCATCATTGAACTGAACTATGAACAGTTGTGCTGCCCAGCTTCAGCATCAAAGTTGACAGTGAAATGAATTTACATCAGAAGTTTGCATCTCACTCTTATGCAGTATAAAAGAAAATTCTTTTGCCTGTCAATGCAGAGTTGTTGTGGAAGAAAGAAGCATATTTTTAAATGGACAATGGACTCTATCTACCATAAGTTACTTGAAAGCCCTGTGTGTTGTCCTCTGTGTAACCATGCTTCAGATAAATGAGTTTAGTAAGATTTAAAAATACACATTTTGTTCACCTTTTAAGTTAATGAAATAAAATTTGAAATTGACTTTTGTAGCTTTTGCTTATGAACTGATTAATGTCAGTAGAGGAAATAGAATAAAATGGGTACTGGAAGCTTAGTGTCAGCCTGAAACTAAAAGAAAGTGGTTAAATCCTCTGAGGTCTTTGAACAACCATATCATATTCTTATAATCAGTTATTGTAATTGAATTGTTTGAATACTAGTTTTTTGACATATGGAATGTCCTGGAGTTTAAGCTTTGGATTTACTTATTTTTTAGGCTTAAGAACCTTATTTTAATTGGAGTGCTAAAATTACCTATGCTTGAAGACCTTGAGATAACGCGTTTTTCAAGAAACTAAATTGGATTGGTGATTCTGACTTTATTTCAAAGCACTGTTTCTGAAAGTGGTAATTTTGTGTAAAATTTAAGAGAATCTCTATTCAGTCGTATATTTTGTCTACTGAGCATCTGTTGGGGAACTGCCTTCTCTAATTCCATATGCATCTGGAAGGGCTATTAATTAGAGGACTGCATCCTGACCACAGGATATGACCCAAGTGAGGCCAGTGGATTATTTCTCAGAAATTTAAATCTAGAGTAGAAACACAGGAGTACAGATGGTGATGGGAGCTAAGATATCTAATGGTCTACAAATTTAAGCTGTCCTGTATTGTTCTTCCTGAGGCCTGGCTTAGCTCTTCTATGAATTCTGTGAGCTACCTCATATCCTTCCAGTAAATCCCATTTTCTGTAAGTTTTTATTGCTTGAGATCGAACAGTTTCATTTGATTACAAAATAAACCCAGAATTTCAGAGCTTTAAATGGGGTTACACACCCAGGCTGTATGAATGTGATCCATTGATGTGCAGGAAAAAGTACTAAGAATTTCTACTTATTTTTTTCTCTCTTTAACAATTTCTGTTGTTAATGTTTTATAGTGAATATAATAGTATAACAGTTTATATATTTGACTTGCAAATAAATATTGGGGCAGTATGTGCAAAACATGATTCAGAGCAGCCCTCTTGGGGAAAGTGTATCACTTAGGAATGTGTTTGGCTATGTAACAAAACAATGAGGGACTTAGGAGGTAATTTTTTTCAAATAACATGAAATACAAAGGTTATTATAGGTGTTGGTTCAGCTGCTCAGTGATCCCCTCTTATTATATCTTTCCATTCCACTATCCATGGCATGTTTCTAACATCCTTCTAATTGTTGTCTCAAGCTTATAAAAGGGCTGATAATGCCAGACATCACATCGGAGTTCAAGACAGAAAGAAAAGACAGCTGTGCCAGCCACTTCTATCCCCCGTTAAAGGAAAGCCAAAAATCTCTCAAAATCCCTCCCAGCCAACTTTCACTGACGTCTCATTGTTGAGAAGTGTGGCACATGTCAATCTTCAGCTGCAACGGAAGCTGGGAAAGTGAATATGTAGCTTTTTCAGTCCTGATAGTAGAGGCAGCCAAGAAGAAAGTAGTTGAGAATGGATATTGGGGCAGCCAACTTAAAAGATTTGTGATAGAAAGATGACTGGAGTCTAAAATTGTTTTAGTTATGGGGCAATAAGGATTGTCAAAAAAGGTTTCATAACTATTTTCGTAACATTGTATTCCTGTTTCTTCTCATTGTTGCAATCAGTGCGTAATTGCCCTTTTCTTTGCCAATCAAGTGAAAAATGAAATCTTTCCAAAGAGCAAGATTGAGCATTTATTCATATGTTGAAATGCCATTTGTATTTATTTCAGTGAATTATGTTCACATCCTTTGTCCACTTTTTAAGGCCTTTATTATTAATATTATACTTGTACATAATTTAAAGAGCCAGCTAGTTTTAATAGTTTCAGTTTTAGGCATTAACTTCTGTCTGTAGAAGAGGACCATTTAGTTTTCCTTCCTTTACCCCCAACACACGCATGCATGCCTCCCATCTTCCCTGCTACCAATATGTTTCATAATTTTAATCACTACTCCGTTTACATTATTACTATACAATCCATTCATAGCTGAGCATGTAGTACCTTTGCTACTCAAAAGTGTGGTCAGGGGTCCAGCAGCACTGGCCTGTCTTGGGAGCCTGTGATAAATGCAGAATCTCTGGTCCCAGCTCAGAATTGGAATGCATTTAATCTTCCCGAGGTGATTCTTAGGCACACTCAAGTGTGAGAAACACTGACGTATGCTATGGTTATTGCTGTTTTCTGGACTTATGTTTCCCTTGGGTCTAATTATTTTTTTCTTTCATTTGCTTAGCTGTCTTCAATATCACTAACTCAACCCAAGTTATCAGTTGTCAAAATGTCCTTTCAAAAGAGTTTGTTCACATTAGGTAGTTTATTAATTTCATCTTAAAGAAGTCTCTTCTGGAGCCTTTTACCTGGCTCTCGCCTCTACTGGTTACCCTTTAGGCTGAATGCACAGCTTGACTCGCTTCACTATCCGGAGTGTGACTCACTTCACTGCTTGGCTGTTGTGGATATCCTGTGTTAGTGTATCCTACCTATCCTCCTTTTTGGGTTACTTCCTTGTTCTGTGTAGCCCATTTTCAGGATCTTCCTGAGAAAAATGCAAGGGAGGTAAATGTTCTTAGACCTTGCGTGTCTGGAAGTGTCATTTCTTATCCTCACAGTGTTTGGCTGGACCTAGAATTGTAAATCACTTTCTTTCAGAAGTTCAAGGGCATTGCTTCATGGTCTTCTGTTACAGCTGAAGGCAAGTCCAAGCCATTCTAGTTCAAGATCTTTTGTGACCCACATTTTTCTTGTTGAAACTCACAATATCTCAGTATTCTGAAATATCACAATAGTGTGCTTTGTTTGGGTCTTTTTTTGTCCATTGTGTTGGGTACCTAATAGGCCTTTTCTATCTGGAAACTTGTGTTCTTCAGTTCTGGGAAATTTTCTTGAAAATTTCATTGATGATTTTTCTCCCCTTTCTGATCTTTTTGGAACTCTATTTGAAGATTGGGCCTGCTGGATTAGTCCTCGAGTGTTATCTTTTTATCCTCTTATTTCCATTTCTTTGCCTTTATGTTCTATTTCCTAGAATTCTCCAGCTTTATCTCCCAACCCTTCTATTGAATTTTCCATTTTTCTTGTATTTTCAATTACTGTGAGCTCTTTTGTCACCTGAATGTTTCCTTTTTCTAGCATTCTACTCTTATTTCATGGATATAATTTCTTATTTCTCAGAGAGTATGATTTATATTCTTTAGTTTCCAAGTTCTTTTTTTCTGTTTTTATTTTGATCCCTGTCGTGTTAAGCGGCTTTCCTTTGATTGATGGGGTTTTTTTGAGTGAAAGAACAGCTGATTGGAAGTTCTGAGCACCTAAGAAGGGCTTGCAGACTGAGTTTCACTCAAGGGATACCTGGCTGGGACATTTTTGGGGAAATTTTAAAGATAGAGGTGTTTTTTCTCTTAGGCTGATCTGCTTCCCCAGAGAGGAGCCTAACAAGCTTCCAGAAGGATAAAGGTCTGGGAGTGTAGTGGGAGAAGGTGGGGTGGGGGTAGTGGGTTTTCAGCATTTAGTTACTCAATCCTGTTTTTAATACAGCTTCCCTCCCTCAACTCTGCCTGTGTCCCCCACCCCAAAGATCCTCTGACTGTCTCCAGAGGATAAACCTCCAGTCTTTTACTTGGATGAGGAGAGGGTAGTTTTTCACCAACCCTCATTTTAGTTCCCTCCCGACATTGATTGCTCTTTGCAGTTATTTTGATATTGGGGGAGACTTTATAATGAAACGTCTTTACACAAAGAGAGACTAGGTATAGTAGGGAGAATAATGTCCTCCCTCCCCCCCCAAATCTGTGAATATGTTACTTTACATGGCAAAGGGGGGTTTTGCAGATGTGATTAAGGATCTAGAGCTGGAGAGATTAGCCTAGATTATCCAGGTGGGCCCAATGTCATCACAAGCATCCTTATAAAAGGGAAGCAGATTGGAATACTAGGGGGCCACAAGCCAAGGAAGCAGGCATCTAAAAGCTGAAAAAAGCGGGGCCGGCCCGGTGGCGCAAGCGGTTAAGTGCGCGCGCTCCGCTGCGGCGGCCCGGGGTTCGCTGGTTCGGATCCCGGGCGCGCACCGACGCACTGCTTGGTAAGCCATGCTGTGGCGGCGTCCCATATAAAGTGGAGGAAGATGGGCACGGATGTTAGCCCAGGGCCGTCTTCCTCAGCAAAAAAAAAAAAAAGAGGAGGATTGGCGGATGTTAGCTCAGGGCTGATCTCACAAAAAAAAAAAAAAAAAAAGCTGAAAAAAGCAAGGAAACAGCTTCTCCCCTACACTATCCAGAAGGAATGCAGCCCTGCCAACCCATTTTGGACCTCCAGAACTGTAAGATAACTTTATGTTGTTTTAAGCCACTAGATTTGAGGTAATTATAGCAGCAATAGAAACTAATATACCAGGGGAACTTACTAGCTAACACAAACTCCCAGACCTTGGGCTTCTTGGCCTCGTAGTCTCTACTAGTGGTTCTCAACCCTGGCTACATAGTAGAGTTTTTAAAGCGTACTGGGACCTGGGTATCACAGTAGACTAATGTCAGAACTTCTGGTACTGGAGACAGGTACCAGTAGTTTTAGAAAGCTCCGCAGGTGATTGTAATGTGCAGCCAGGTCTGAAAACCTCTGTATACTAAGTAAAGATAGCATTTACCTAGCCCAGTGATTTTATCTCACAGTGTGGTTCCTGGACCATCAGCATCACCTGGGAACTTGTTGGAAATACAAACTTTTCAGCTCTACCCCAGAACTACTGAATCAGAAACTTTGGAGATGGGGCCAGCAATCTATGTTTTAACAACCCCTCCCACCTCCAAAGAAATTCTGATGCACACTGAAGTTTGAGAACCACTGATGTAACCAAAGAACCTCCTTATTGCTCATAATTCTCTATGAGGTGTGTGTTATAGATTTTTATAAGCCCATATTGAGTAAGGAGTCAGAAAAACTTTTAAGAACATTCTCAAATAAATTTACTTTCCTGCTGTACTATATAGAATTGTAATATTTGATGGCGAAAGATCTGAATTGTATCTGTTATTCTAAACACCATGATTCTAGACATACAGACATGTAAAGGCAGATGTAGGAGATGGAGCTGATCAAAGCACACACTCTACAAGCAGCTATTTTTAATAAAATTCTCAAGTTCTTTTTGTGCTCTCTTTAAGGACAGAATGATTTGAGGCACATGTAAGAAGTGTTTACTACATCAAAATATATGCGATACATTATCTTATGTCATATGAGACTTGTGTGTAATGCAATATGTGGGTAGAAAGCAGTGGTTCAGATTTCCTTTAAATCTAGTGCTTATTGGTAGAAACTTCTTTTGGTTGGCAAGTTTTCTTTGCCGAAAGTCTTTCCTCTGATAGGTAGTAACCACCGGGGAAAATTACAGGCCAGGTGAGGAATAGGGTCAATAAACAGCAATGTTTAAGGTTCATTTATCTTTATTTACTTAAGATTTTGCTTAAATGAGTCTAGATTTTTTTTAAAAAGCCCCACAAAATAAAATGAAATATAACAATTAAGTGAGATAACAGAGTTTTATTTACATCCATTTCCATTTAATATATCACACCTTCAGGATAGGTGGTAACTTAAAGGCTATGCTCATTTTCTTCAGGCTGTGGGTACAAGACTCTGCCCAAGACTCTTGATCTGAATGCTTTCCAGGAGGGGAAGAACTGCTGTAAGGATTCTGTAACTTTACAAACCCCTGAAGTACCATTCATGTACAAATAAATGCTTGTCTTCAAATACTCTAGTCATGGCAATATATTTGGGAAATCTAAACTGACAGAATTGTTCAACTCATAACTTCTCCTGTCATTAATATGTATACTTCGACTGCTAAAAACAGTAACAAATGTCTTGCAGAATGCACTGTAGGAGAAAGCTATAGGGACAAAAAAATTGCACTCAATATATTTTCTTACTGTAGTAATGTTTTAAATGATAGTAGCCTGTTAGTTATGAGCAATAGTAACTTTTATGCCTCCCCATCTTGGCTCATATTCTGTATACTAAAAGTTATATATTCTGGATACTAACAATCTGATTATATATTCTGTGTACTAGAAGTTGCTAGTTTTCATTCTTCTGCCACCAAAAAAGCGTACCATATTTATGGGGAAAGAGATTTAAGTACTCCTAGAGGTACATTTTTTTTTTTTTATCTATGGCTTGATTTTCTCCCAATAACAATTGTTTGCTTTCTAAAAGCTTTTTTTCCCAAGGTAATTTTAACATAAGATGTCTTATGATCACTACTATTTTTCCCAGAAAAAAAATAAATGCCTTGATCCATATTATAATATTTGGGTGATATTGTCCCTTATTTTTGATATCTTCAATATTTTTTACATCATGAGACATCAATATGATCTTAGCTGTTATCTTTATTCGCCTTAAAATTTTTTTCACAGGCTGGATATTTAATCTTGTTTCATTATACTCTTTAGTATAGTCAGTTTAGTCTAATTCAGAAGGATCGTAGCAGTATGGTTGGTATAAAGCCCAGTTTTTCTAGTCTAGACAAGTTGTCAAGGCCTCTATAAGCTATCTGCCTGATCAAGCTGTCGACAATAATTTTAACTTTTTTGTTCTGTACTTGAACTATGTAGTTAAATGCAATTTATTAAAACAAAGCATAAAGATGAAGGCATTTAAACGGACTACAAATGATTCTGACTTGTAAACTAGAGAGGCCTCATGTGTTTGACCTTAAAGACCAGAGAAGGCGGTGAAGGCAGTTTGACTTAACCACTGCCTACTAGATTATAGATTATATCATACTTCCTTTCATTCTTCCAGAATTGCTCTTAGAGCCTGGTTAGCATGTAGTTGCTAATGATATAAAAACAAGAACATACATGTAATCAGAGGTGGGCAAGTCTCTGGAGCCTCCTTAGACTGGGAAAGAAACAAGACTAAACCAACATGTTATTCAGCTCTGACGGTGAAACCAGGGATGGTTTCCATCATTGCATCTTAAAAACAGACAAATCTAAAGCTTATAAGCAGATTTTTAAAAGGCCACAAGACAATATTACTCTTCTACAGGGCACTGGGAGCTGTAGATGACTAATGTGTGTGGCGTCTCTGCATTGATCACTAAAGGGACTGCTTCACAAAGCTGTTCTGGTATTCAGCTGCTACAATGTCAGGGAAACAACCAGGCCAACCTCCATTCAACCTCATTTACCTTAACTGTTCATTTGAAATATTACTCATTTGTATTAACTTTCTGAAGCATTATTTAGCAGATCACACCAGCACAATGGAACTTGCAGCTTTTGGCAGGTGCTCCCCATGAGCATTATACATGTTATAGTCAGACAGTAACATTTCCCTACGTATGTGTATGCACAGATGCATTAAAACCATTTAATACAAAATTGTACATTACCTGAAGTAGAACCTTAAAGAGTATCCTAAAATATAAGTACACAGAAAATGCATGCAGAGAGCCCAATGAAGTACAAAGCCTGTGGGATATATAATTTTAACTTTATATTTCCTGCAGGATGGTAACATATGTCTTTTCCTACCCAGAGGCAAAATATATTTTCCAAAGATCTGGACACTGCCCATTGCATTAAATTTAAATTAAAATGCTCCCTTTGTATATAGACAGTAAATGTAAGCAAAAAAATTTATAACACATTCCTTTTTTCAATATATCAAAAATGTTTCCAAGACAACATTATTAAAATGACTATGCCACAGTCCCTAGTATAACATCAGGCTCTAATGGGAAGGTACAGAGAGGGCAGACAGGTTCCATCCAGGCAGGGGTTTAGGTGCTTTTCTTTTCGTCGCCCAGTAAATTCACGGCAGCTTTCTTGGCTGTTGGGAGGAAAGAAAATTGTATCAAAGCTATTTGCAATACAGGTGCTGTGCCTAATGCAGCTACTAGATAACAGCTTGGATGACTCATGTGCGGAGGAGAACACACTGAGGTTTGTGGTCAGGGCTAAGAGTTTCCAGGAAATGGACAAGGGACCTCTTCAGAGCACAAATCCTGAGCACTTGAGCAAAGGTCTTTAAGGTCACCTAGCCTAGTCCCCTTGTAGTGACAGTGTCACCTAAGCTATCTTCCCTCTCTCCTCTCTGAAGCAGCACAAGCAGCAGAGATTCCTTAGGCGTACAGTGTTCTCCGCACAAGCAAGAAAGTCTTGTTTGTGCCTGGGTGCTCCCATGTACAACTTCACTGTGTCTCAATCTGATGACAACTAGGTCATCTATCCTATGGTGACAAAAATCAGAGAAAGTCCTCATTCCCAGAACCCAGAAATGATGGTATATTTATATACATATTGTCTCACTGTGCCACTATTTCCTCCTATGAGGGGAAGAGTCTGCTGTAAGTCTTCAAGTTGGTGGCAAGATACTACGTTCATCAAGAAAATATTCTTACATCTGTGGGAGACTAAGCCTTCCCCTTCATAATTACCAAGTGGCTTGGAATGTGCTGTAAGAACTAGTATGGTGTGTGAGATGGGAGGGGCTGGGGGTGTTCTGGAAATCTCCAGGGCCTCCTGTGAGATTCCACAAACTGCAGCTGTTTTTGATGGAGCCCAGAGTTGAGTGACGTCCCTCCTTATTCACCAGCTGCCTGACAGCTGCTCTCCCTTCACTCAATTGATACTGCTGAACAAAGTTAACAAAGAACAAACTGCAATCTCTCTCTTAACTAGCCCTTTGTAAAAAATTTACTTCCTGGAGAATCCAGAAGCTTTGAGAAAAGTCTAATGTGTCAACGTGTAAATTCCTCCCAACTTATTTTCATTCTAACATTCCTGTGTAGGAATGTATCATATCAAAGTAAAACTGCATTTTGGAGTATTGATATGTAAGAGAACCAAGAGGCTACAAAATGTGTGTGAACTAGATGGAAATGACATCACCAGAGGTTGTTGGTTAGGCTAAGGGCAGGGAGGAACAGAAAAGAAATCTCTTAAAAAGAAACTGGCGATCCCAAAGTGGGAAGACGTGAAGGCTACAAGTTAGAAAACACTTAGAATTGTAGAAAAATGTACTGAAGTCGACTGGAGCTGTATGCCCAGAAACCGGAGCCCAGAGGAAAGAGAGGTCTGTGAGGGAGAAGGCGGGGAACACATCAGAGCGGGGACATCAGTGCGGCTGGGGACCTGTCTTGGAGGGGATTTTACTTCCCAGTGATCAGGTCACCTCTCATCTAATTACCACAGAGCTCTTAAAAAAAAAACATTCCCAATTCTATGTCCATTGCCCACTTTTCTCCAAGTTCTAAAACCCTTATTGTGCCCTCTAGAACTTAAGACTCATCATTAGCAAAATCTCCTCTGTCCTCAGCCATTTCTCCAAATGTTTCCTTTACCTTCTTGCTTCTACAGAAATCTGGCTGTTCCCTGAGGGCACTGCTTTCTCAAGTGGCAGCTGTTTTTTTTCTTCCATGACCCCAGTACTCCCGGGTCTGGAGGTCTCTTCGTCGCCACATTTGGAATCTCATGCCATCAAATTAGATCTCCCATTAGCCTTTCTTTTCCAGTCATCTCTGACCCATGGGCTATGCTACCTTGCCTCTTGAAGATTTTAGCTCCCAACTTCCATAACACTCTCTAACACTGCTCTTCTTTTAATTACTGGTGATTTCAATATTCTTCCAATATCTTGGCCTCTTACTTCCTCCCCTCCAATCATCTTCATACTGGATCCTACCTACTCCCACCAACCTCAAGCACTCACTCCCATGACTTGTCTCTACCAGTAACTGCAGTCCCTCTGTACTCTCAGTGTCAAGCTTCCCACTCTCCACTATTACCTCCCATCTTTGCAGCTCACTCCTTCTAGGATCCTGATTCAGAGTTCTTCCCCTACCACCTTCTCCACTGTTCCTCACCTCCCTTTATGTCCTCACTTCCCAGCTTAAATTCCATCGTCAGACATTAACGAATGTGGCTGGAGAAAACCACAAACAAACGCACCGATCTCGTTTTAAATTCATGAACACAAACCTCCAGTGAGCCTTGAATACTCCCTGGCAATCACATGACACCGTCCTGGTCCAGTCACTCTCCCACTGTCGTAGGCCAGCAAATTACAGCCACACTCACTGGTTTATGTATTATCTGTGGCTGCTTTCACACTGCAGTGGCAGGGTAGAGTAGTTGCAACAGAGACCTGAAGGCCCACAAAAGCTAAAGTATTTATTATCTGGCCCTTCACAGAAAACATCTGCTGACCCTGGTCCTAGATAACCATTTCATACCTTCTCCTCTATCACCTCCTTCCCCATACTCTCTCAGTTGACCTTCTTTCCAACTACTTTACTGAGAAATTTGAAGCAATCAGAAAATCACTTCTGTAAGCTCCCACAGTCACATACACTCATCTACCAGCATCTCTACCCATAAACCTGATTTCCCTCCTGTTACTGTAAACTGTTCCTGCTCCTGTGACCAACCCCACTATTTGCACACTAGGCCCTATCTCCTCTGGTCTAATCAAGGGCAGAGCTCCAGCAATTCACCCTCCCACTCACATCATTTTTTTGCTCTCTACTGGAGAGCATTAATTTTCAAACATATTTTGTTTCCTCTACCTTAAGAAAAGATAAAAATCCTCAGGACCCTAGTTCCTTCTTCCAGTCACAGCCCCATTCTGCTCCTCTTTGCAGGAAATTTCTCAAAAGACTTATCTATGTTCTGTCATGCCTTTCCTCCCATCTCTCAAATCCATTCAGGTCAGGATTTTGCTCCCACCACCCCACAAAATGTGTTTTGTCAGGATCACGAGTGCCTTGCTCATTGCTGAATCCAGTGGTCAGTTTCAGTCCTTATCTTACTTGACCTGTCTGCAGCACGTGGCACAACGGCTCACTCCCTCCTCTTTGAAACATCTTCTTCACTTGGCCCCAACGATACCACAGTCTCATGGTTTTCTTGCTACCTCAACTGGCCACTCCTTATCAGTCCGCTTTGCTACTTGCTTCTCATATCCCCAGTCTCTAAGCATTGGGGGCCCCAGGGTGTAGGCCTTGGACCTCCTCTTTCCAACTACATTCACTCCCTTAGTGAGCTCATCCAGTCTCATGCTTACTATACTGTCTATATGCTGCTGACCCCCAAATTTATATCCCCAGACCAGACCTGTCTGCTGAACTCTTGATGTCTATATCCAACTGGCTGTCTGACTACTCCATGTAGGTACCTAATAGACACCTAAAAGTTATGTACAGAACTGAATTCCTTATTTTGCCCTCTCAACCTGTTACACCCAGTCTTTCCCAGCTCAATGACAATTCTACTCTTCTATCTGTTCAAGCTAAAAAGCTTGGCCTCAACCTTGACTCCTGTCTCATACTCCATGCCTGACCCATAAGCAAATCCTATTGGTTCTACCTTCAAAATATATCAAGAATTCAATGACTTCTTACCTCCTACTTCTACCACTAGGAACCAAGCCACCATAGTCATCTCCAGCCAGATCACTGCAATAACCTTTTAACTGGTCTCCTGATTTCTTCCCTGTCCCCCTTCAGACTATTCTTAATACAGTGGCCAAAGTGATCCTGTTGAAACACAGGGTGGATCATGTTGCTCCTCTGCTCAGAACTCTCCGATAGTACCCCATCTCATACACAGTAAAAGCCAAAGCCTTTACAACAGCCTACAAGGCATCAAAGGATCTGACTTCTCCCAGCCCCGAGTCCCCAACCTCTCTGACCTCATCTCCTTCTACTCTCCCTCTAGATCACTCCCTTCCAACCACACTGTTCCCACCTCCAGGCTTTTGCACATGCTGTTCCTTCTCTCTGGAGCATTCTTCCCCATGGTTCCTCCCTTTACCACTTTCAAGTCTGATTCAGTATAGCCTTCTTGGAGAGGATTTCCTAAATCACTTTAAGTCATTTAGAGCCCCTGGCACTCGCTATCTTTCTGTTTGCTTTATTTTTCTCTATATCACCTGCTAACTATACCATATAACTTACTTCTTAATTTTATTGTCTCTCTCAAAAAGACTGTGAGCTTCGTGAGTTCAAGTAGTCTGGTCTGTGTGGTTCACTAGTTCATCCCCAGTGCTATGAACATGCTTGGCACATATTAAGCACCTCATTAAATATTTGTTGAATGAATGAAAATCAGGAGAGCTGAGAGAGAGGGCTTTCTTTTGGACCCGTAACAAAAGCAATTTGAACAGCATATTAAGCAGTTCAACCTGAACTGAATTAAAGAGACTGTATTTGTATATAAATACCGATGATTCTCTAAAATCTCTGCCCACCACAGGGAAGTCATTCTTCCTAATGTGCTGACTGAATGGTGCATTAAATGTGGCATGCCGGAAGAATCTTGGGAAAAGTAAAGGGCAATAAGCAAAGTCTTGGTAAAGAAATCCCAGAGTAGCCTTGGCATCTGGCTCAGGAAAGCTGATGGGACAAGAAGGCGAGGAAGCTTGTTCTGCGGGCCCAGTGTCTCCCATCTCTCACATGCTGAACCCAGCTGCCCCGAGTCTTACCTTCTTTAGCGATGGTATCTGCAGTCTCTTTGGCTTTGTCCTTCAAGTCATTCACCACGGTGTCCACCTGGGACTCGTGCTTCAGGAAGAAAGGGCGGATGATGCGCCTGTAGAGCAGTTCGGCCCCGTTGGAAGGGCTGGGGGCCATGCACCACAACAGGAAGCCGCACTGCACAGAACAAGAGCCAGCATGGTAACAGGAGGGCGGTGGGCGTCCGGACAACACACACTGCCCACCACTCCTCTCAGGGTGGCACTGCCTCTGCTATTTTCGCCAATAGCATTTCCAGTGTTTTCTGCAGGCTACACGTGTGCTTTTCGACAGGAAAAAACGTGACAAATAAAGAAAAAGCTGGTAAGGAAAAGCTAAGACTGAAAAAGAAAGGTAAAACATACCAAGTCCAGCAGCTTGACTTCCCTCCTAACTTGGACCACTTATTAATTTCTAGCTACACGAGGTTTTTATTAATGATAACTCTTAAAAATCAACTTAAAAAAACATAGTACTTCCCTGCATGTGTAAAGCCCTGTACAGATAAGCCTGATATCTATAAGGCTTGCTCCTAGTAGGCTCACCTTGGTAAGTCTGTCACATTTATTCATCCTGTTACAGAAGAAATACCCTGGCCATTCCTGAATTCTTCCCTTAGTGGAATCTCAGGTTTTGGTAGATCTTAGCCTTCAAGGAATCTTTACAGTCAGCTGTCCTTCCTCTTTCACCTTGAGTGTAGATATTATTCCTGACTCTTTCTTTATGGCTGTACTTTACCATTGAGATAAAAAATCAACAAGAATTCTGCCCTAAAAACTTAAAAAAACAAGAATTGTCACACTATATCTATTTCCAAAATACTTGTACTGTTTATTCAAATGATAAATAACAACTCAGCATTTCAAGTCGTCCAAGCAATTTATTCTTCTATAAGATAAAGAGCAAAAAAGGGAATATTCAAAGTGATATGCTCATTTCTCTGGAAAGTTTAACAAACAACATACTGGGTTCTTTTAGTTTAAAGATTCTAACTATATTGTATTCCACACAGCCTAGGTGACTATAAAAAACAGAATTCATTTCTTGAGATTCCAAATTTGTATTTTTCACAAATTTGCCTTAAAGTAAAAATCTCTCAACGTCTTATGCCACAAATTTAACTCTACAGCCTTAGTGCTTACTATTCCAAAGCAAAGAATGTTTTCAAATAATCAAGAAAAAGATATTCTTTTGAGCTTAAAATGCACAAATTTGTGCCTCAAAGCTCAATCCACCAGTACTATGTTTTGGCTCTGAGAAATTTGTATTACGTTTTGAACTTCTATTACGCTCAAAATAAAAAATAAAACACAGGTTCTCAACAGATTACTCTAGATTATCTGAACTACAGACCTCTGGAAAAGTAACACTCATGAATTAGAATTTGTTACAGACTCACAAGAGCAGGGGGACAAGCTTTCAAAAGACAGGGGTTATCAGACTGGATTAATAAAACTAACTACAGCTAAATGCTTCTTATAGGAAACACACCTAAGACAAAACC
Source organism: Diceros bicornis minor (assembly GCF_020826845.1). Taxonomy (NCBI): domain Eukaryota; kingdom Metazoa; phylum Chordata; class Mammalia; order Perissodactyla; family Rhinocerotidae; genus Diceros; species Diceros bicornis. Next base: position 35,444,545 of record NC_080740.1, read on the forward strand.
AACTAGGAACACTTACAGGGATTTTCATCCCGTTATTTGTATCAGACAAACACCAACTCCCAAAATAGTTTACACAATAATATTAATAGTACAGAAACATTACTTATGGCAAAATAAGTAAACAGAATGATAAGGAAGGAGAACAATTCACCAGATTCACCTGAACCTATATATCTTTGAAATATGTAAATTACATGTAACTTTGTATCTATACTTAGATTATATCTTTATAGTGATATAATTTTTATTTTTATAATTATGTAATTTATAATTATATATAGCTACATATAGCTACCAAATACAATATGTAAATAAAAGTCAGAATTATATAGATAAATGGACAAAATCCACAATCATAGCAGATTTTTCTTTTTTTTTAGTGAGGAAGATCAGCCCTGAGCTAACATCTGCCAATCCTCCTCTTTTTTTTGTTCGCTGAGGAAGACTGGCCCTGAGCTAACATCCATGCCCATCTTCCTCCACTTTATATGGGACGCCGCCACAGCATGGCTTGCCAAGCGATGTGTCGGTGCGCGCCTGGGATCCGAACCAGTGAACTCCGGGCCGCTGCAGCAGAGCGCATGCACTTAACCGCTTGCACCACCGGGCCGGCCCCAATCATAGCAGATTTTAACACATCCATCAGAAATTGATATATCAAACAAACTAGTAAGAATACAGGACAAAGAACACAAAATTTAAAACTTTGATCTAAAGATATATACAGATCTCTCCACCCAATGAACGGAGATTCTAATAGAACCATATATATATATATGACAATGGGCTCAGAGAAACGGGTTTCAATCCTGATTCTGCCACTTACTAGCTGGGCACAAAACTTGCACAAGTTACTTAATTGCTTAAGTCTGTTTTTGACTCTATAAAATAGGTATTAATTGAAATTAAAACAAATCTACGTCATACAGATTTATAAGAAACATTTGGAGCACTCAGCACAGTAGGGGCTTTGTCTCTGTCCCAAGAATACTGTGTCTTCTACCAACATCCACAAAACAGTAACAGGCTAACTTATTAGCTTTAAGTGGGGTAAAATCAAATCTTACAACCAACATACACTCTTTTTGTGTGTGTGTGTGTGTGTGAGGAAGATTAGCCCTGAGCTAACATCCGTTGTCCATCCTCCTTTTTGCTGAGGAAGACTGGCCCTGGGCTAACATCCGTGCCCATCTTCCTCTACTTTACATGGGACACTGCCAAACCATGGCTTGACAAGCGGTGCATCGGTGTGCGCCTGGGATCCGAACCTGCGAACTCCGGGCCGCCAAAGCGAAGCGGGCGAACTTAACTGCTACGCCACCAGGCCGGCCCCCAACATATCCTCTTTTTAAACAATTATTTTGTAACTCGCTTTTTACTACTCGAAATGAAATTCATAGTAATGATACACAATAATTACAGAAAAAATCAAGACAGTACTCTAACTGCAATATAAAGGAAAAATAAAGTGAAACTAATTTATAACAAAACCATATGTATTTCAGTGTGTAAATGTTCAGGCCAAACTATACTAGAAAACACCATAAAACACTCATAAGTAACATCAGTGACTATTAACAGCTACAAACAAAATTTCCTGCGTATATTCCCCAAAAGTTGAGAATTTCTGGACTAGAGGGACTACACAGCCTCTTTCCATATCAGAGCACTCAACCAAATGCAATTCACTCCCATAATCTCCAGGTTATGATTTTAGCCAGCCCTCACTTCACCTCTCCTACCCCTGATATGTGACAGACTCCAAAACTCATTGACCGAGCACAGCACCAGGAGACTGGAATGTTCAGTTAGGAGGGAAGGCATGGCAGTAGGAAGGGGAAGGGCAAGGATGCAGATCAGCCATCTCCCCGTCCTCTCGCTGCACATGCATATGCAGCCATGCAACAACTCCCGGGAGCCCTCGCAGATACACAATGGCAAGTAAGACCTTCTGCTACAGGTCCAAACACTTAAATGAAGCCAATTCCCTGAAATACCTTCAGCACCTCAGTCAGTGCGGGAAGTTCCATCCTTCCTGTTGGCTTTCCCACGACTCTGCTCTAGCACCCGCTGGGCTTGGCCAGCTGTCCTAGTGAATTATGAGATGTTGGCAGAGAGAACCTTGGTTTCCCGAACAACACATTTGCATTAACCCAAAAGGGAGAACTAAGTGACTGCATTTTTCACTGGCTTGAGCTTTCATTTCCTCTGCTTAGAGCCAGAAGCACCCCGCAGACCATCTCTCTCATTATCATTTCCCTGTGGAACTCCTTTGGTTTTTAATATCCAAACATCATACAATGTTTTCCACTGGTTGCTTATATAGGTAATGCTAATACATATGTACCCGAAACTCAATACAACAATTTAAACAAAATGATGTGCAGGAAAAGGAAACTTACTATTCTCAAAAGAACATCAGAATTCCTGTGGACATTGTGAAGAGTATGCAGAGTGTCCAAGGGGATGTGCCATACACTACTGCATACAAAGCAATAGTTTCTTACCAGCTTTATTAACTATTGGGAGAGCAAGAAGTGATATTTTTAGCATCTAACATCCTAATACGGTATTTGTTACTTATCTAGGGGTATTTTGCCGTGTTTTATTAATGTTTAGGAAACCGGTATGCAGTTGTAGACTGACATTTAATACACTTGAACTTTTACCATTTAAAACTGTAGGAAGTGGTCACCAGGCTAGTATTCCTCCGTATAATATGTGATTCTCAGGAATGGATTATTGATGTAGAGACAGATGCCCATATTATAACCCCAGGCAGCAAGGTGAAGTAGAAATGACTCCTTGGATTAAGAATCAGCAGAGTTGGTATCTATTTCATGACTTTAGGTAAATCAAACAACCTCTCTAAGAGTTAATTTTCTCTCTTCTGCAGGATTTTAGGAAAGTCACAAATTAATATACTTGAAGAAAGTATACAAGATGTAAGTGGTACTATTACCAAGTCCTATAGTTCTTACCATTGTTGAAAATCTCTGAAATATTATATGCTTATGTAGATATCAACCCTTCAGCAATCCAGAAAAGCTGATTCATTTATCTTTTCTGGATGAATTAAGGCAAGACTACCAGACAGGACCAGAGCCAAGTGTCTACATTTTTGGTACCTCTCCAACATGATTACGTTGTAGGCTATACTCCAGACTGTTAATTTAGTTTTTCTGGTACCCTCTAGCTATTGTCTTGAGACAGTAAAATAATTACTGCTCTCCACCTTACATCCTTAGCATTTTCCAGTTCTCAAACGAAATAACTTTCTTGTATTAAAAATAAAGTTAATTACTGTTCAACTCTCAAGGGGATGTTCAGCCGCCAGCTTTTACAACTCTCTTTTCTAAATCTATGTAACTATTCTACGGCACAGGCATACCCAGAGCTACACAGATCTGGCCATCCTTTTAATCAAGCTGCCCTCAAAGTGGCAGCTGATGATACTCCCAAGAGCAAACACAAGCCCACTCTTACCTGCAGTTCAGACAGAGAGTCCGGGCTATTTTAACTGAACTCTTGGCACTATTAGCACTGACACACTAAATCTCTAAATTACAAATTACAACATGCCGGATAATTCTGTCTGTTGATTCCAATGGTATTTCCAAGGTAGGGACATGCTTAATATGCACAGTGTGGGACTAGCCTGGTCAGAACTGAGAGCTAATGTCAGAAAAAATATATTTCAACACTGACCTCCTGATATGCTGCAATCACTTGATCAGAAACATAAGTCTTAGGGAGACTTCGCAATGTTGCCACAAGATTAGTGACGGGCTAAAGTTAAAACAGACTCCTCAGCACACACAATAAAAGCTACAAAAGAACAAGTGAAGGAGAAGACTTCTCTATCTTTTGTCCACACAAAGTTAAGAAGACAAATATTATGCTTTTTGTCAATGTATAAAACAGCACAGGTGACAGTCTGGATCAGGAATTAAACCTGCCAGAGTTTATTCAACGTTGTTTTGAAAAATAAATCTAGAAAATGGTTTAAATCAGGATAAAGATGAGGTGCAAAGATATTCATTGCAACATTAGTTATAATAGCAAGATAAATGTCCTAAATGTTTAATTGAAGAATGAGTAAATTATTATCTATAATGGATTAGACAGCTATGTCAAAGAATATTGAATATGAGAAAACACTCAGGCCCCACGGCTTAGCGGTTAAGTGCGCACGCTCCGCTGCTGGCGGCCCGGGTTCGGATCCCGGGTGCGCACCCACACACCGCTTCTCCGGCCATGCTGAGGCCACGTCCCACAAACAGCAACTAGAAGGATGTGCAGCTATGACAGACAACTATCCACTGGGGCTTTGGGGGAAAAAATAAATAAAATTAAGAAAATACTCATAGTATTGTTAATTGAAAATATGAGATATTGAATTGTATATAAGACATTGTCTCAACCATACATTTATGGTTAAGACAAAAAGTATATACACAGTTCTGTGTGTGTTTACTTACATAGACCAATATGGTTGCACATTAAAAAAAAATTAAGACTATCCTAAGATGTTAATAGTGGTAGGATTACAAATGCTATTTTCTTCCCTATCTAAAACATGCCCCAATACACACACACACACACACACACACACACACGCGCGCGCGCGCGCGCACGAATGTAAACAGTATGACAGCAGGGACTTGGTTTTATTCACCAAAGTATCCCCCAGCCTAGAACACATCCTGGCACACAGAGGTTCTACATAATCTGCTGAATAAAGGAATGAACATATAGTACTTCCACAGTCAGAGAAAAAAGGGCTTTTTCATTTATTTTTAACCCTCCTGCTCAAAGACAGGCCTCAGAGCAAAGCTCTGACCATGGACGATGCAGTGTTTCTAGCTCAATACACTGTATGTTATCTCCTCAACTATTCTTTGATGTCTGATCTCTGGTTCCTCTTTATCCCTCCAATCTGACAGGCTGCTTTAGAAAAATGGAAAAAAAAATGCCAACAATATTAATTCTGCAAAAGATAAAATATTAAACACGTCCTTACTTGCAGGTCTCTTTTTCATACCCCCATATAATCACCATGTGACTGCAGCAAAGGCATAGGTAAGGTCTACACAAGCCCTTCACATAGGCTATTCTCCTACAGACTCTGCAATTCAGAGGCTTCATCTCAGTCTGTTCACTGAAGCCACTCAGCATATGCCACTAATGCAGGAAGAAAGCATTTTGATTGACAGCATAATTAATTTTTAATCATCTCAGGCATATTATCTATTTGGAACACACAGTAAATTCCCTTTCTCATTCCCATCGACACCCTGATGCCACGCAGCTGGAGACTGCTAATGGACGCACATTCATTGTACTATTAGGGAAGAAAATTTGCTGCCAAGCAATTTCTGTAAGGTATTTCAAAGCTAAATATAAGTGATTTAGTGATTATCTCTTATTTGGGATCCTCTCTCTACCTCGTGTGGCCTCTATTAGCAGAGGTGATCGGGGGCAGGCTGAAATCAGGCTTGCTCAGGTTTCAGAAGTTTGAGGTCAGATATTGGTGTGAGTGGTTCTGCTGACAGGACAGCAAGCAGGTGGGCCCAGGGCAAAAGCCAAGTTTCTTTCCATTAGAGACTGCACTGCGACGTCACTGCTGTTAGATGGCTCTTATTAAGGCTTCAAAATTATTTGGAGTTTAAAATACGTGATATCCAAATTAAAAACTATAAAAATACTTTTATAAATGCTACAAGTCTTTTAATAACAAAAACACAAAAATCCAGCAATCTCTGAAATTTTAAATCTTCCCATCAACAAATTTTTTTTCCATTTGTTTTAACGGAAAATTCTTCAGCTGTCTTACAAGGAAGGCATTTGTGGTAATGTCATTCAAAATTAGAAGACACTATAATGAGCATGTTTTCATTTAAATTTTTTAAACTATTTAGCTTCTTGTTTTTTATTTATTTTTACCATAAACGATGTCATACTGTATGTAATGTTCTACAATATTTTATAATTAATGAATTATGCAAAAATTTCTGTATCTGTACCTATGGATCATTTCATTCCATTTAACTGTACGGATGTACTATGAATTCATTAACCATTTACCTGTTGATGGACACTTAATTTTTTTATAATTTTTAGTTATAACCAAAAATGCTGCACTAAATATCCTTATGCAGCTCTCTTATGCATAGTGAATATTTCCTTAGGATACACACTTACAAACAGAATTACTAGAGTATTATTTTTCAATTTGACCAGAAGCTGTCAAAGGGTCTTTAAAAAGACTAATCCAGTTTATACACTACCACTACCACCACACATCCATTTCCCAACACATTCCCCAATACCACATATTATCAATCCTTTAAATATCTGCCCATTTAATGAGCAAAGTATGGTATTTCACTATTTTAACTCATATTTCCAAGATTATGAGTGAGATATTTACTGGCTACTCATATTTTTTCACTTCTGCAAAATGTCTATTTATAACCTTGCCCATTTTTCTCTTTTTCTTCTTACTTGTAAATGTTTTTATATACTCTGGATATTAATTCCTAATCTGGTATAAATGTTGTAAATATATCCTCCTAGTCTGTCATTATTTTAACTTTGTCTATGCTGCTCATTGTCATATAGAACTTGAATTTTTTAAAATTATAGCCCAATTTATCAAATCTTTCTCTTTGTGACTTGTTGTCTTGCTACTATACCTCCAAGGTAAAAAACATTCTCCTGTACTCTTTCCTAAGGCAGAGGTTTTGGCATAGAAGTCCTGTCCTTGCGAGGTACTGAGGAAAACAGTTAGGACTAAGCAGCCAGGGCAGTTCCTCCCCTACTCCTCCTGCTGCAACCTAGAGCCGTGAGTCACAACTTAGGAGCATCTCCTTCTAATGCTGCTTAGGGGAGCAAAGTGTGACATCTTGGCCTGAGGAGCTATTTTGTGGGGAAACAGTGATGAACTGTGGTTCCTCTGCTGCCTGGGGCTCCCCACCCTAGGACTCATCCACCCCTACCAGCCTTACTAGGACTGGCATGGATTGAGGTGTGGCCTTCCTCCAGTCCAGTGCCTGACAGAGGAGATGGTACTCCTGGAGGAAAATGAGCTTACGGGACAAAAATAACGAGGTATTTGAAAAGTACAGCCACTTCAAAAGAAAGACAACACAGTCAACTATCGATTCTATCAGCGGCAGAACTATTAGAACTGACTGACCACGAATTTTAAATTGGATTAATTGTACTAAAAGAAATAAGAGAAAATATTAGCAATATGAAATAACAAGAAAACATAGGAAAGAGCCAAGCAAAAATACGAGGCATGAAAAATATAATAATTGAGATAAAGAACACAACATATGGCATAAATAGCAGAATGGAACAACTTGAAAACTGGAAGATCAGATTCAGAAAATCTTCCAGGAAGAAGAAGGAAAATACAAATAAATAGAACAGAGAAAAAGAAAAATGCATCCATAATTACTCAGAATTAAAAATTGAGATAATATCAACATGGTGGTGGTTGGGTGAGGGAGACCAAAGAATGAAAGAGCTTCCTGTATCTGATTTCCTGTATATAAAATTTTTTTAGATTAAAAATTTAAAAGGAAAGTAAACAGAAATGTAGAAAAAGTAGGACAAATTGAAATAATGACACTAGAAAGAAATAGGTCTGAATATATAAATAAGAAAACAATTATTAGTTCCAGGGGAAATAAAAAACTGTGCAGGAACACTACATGTAGATATGTGTACTACATGGCCCAACTAAAGAGTATTTACAAAGTTATAATGTTAGTGGTGAATGTTTAACCAAAGTTATGATACAGACACCTGAGGAAGGTGGGGACATGGGAAGGCTGCATGTGTGTGGCAAGGACGAGGGAAGAAATGGAGGCAAATCTTTATCTTCCAGTGGGAATCAAGAGCTAATGCATAAAATAGAAAAATTAACACACACAGAGGTAAATGACAAAGTAATCTGCCACAAATGAAGGGACAGTGGTTGCTTTTTTAAGGAAGGAAATACAGGGAGCAGGAGGGCAGAACTGCTGTTTTTCTCCAACAATCTTACAGAACTATTTGAATCTTTAAACTATTTCATGTGTTACTTTTATTAAAACGAATACTTAAGAGTATGAAAGGAAAGAAGAGACCCCAGGATTCCTAAGGGCTGAACCACCCCTTCCAGCTTGGGAAGTCTGGCTCTGTGAACCTGAGGCACTGTTTACATCCTATGCAACTAACAGGAAGCAGGGCCTCTTCCATGGAAAACACTTGAGGAATCAACTGAAGACAGCTTGTCCCATTTAGAGAGTAAGAACCACTCTATTAAAAAGTGTGAACTTTTTCGTTCTTATTCTTCTCTAGTGCAAGGTTAAAGTTGATACAGATCCCAATAGGAGTGAGTTTCAACTTCCTACTCCTTTTCCTCACGTGGTAACCAAGGTTAGTCATCTGCCACACACAAGGTGTGGCAGGGCTGATCCCTGACTATGCACCTGCCAAAGGTATTAAAATAACTTCCTCTGAGAGCCCATTTCACATCTTCTTCCTCCAAACCTATATAAGAAATAAGTATTTTTTTCTTTCAGAAATAATGACTCCTGCTCACCACTATGAATAATCAATGGCCTGCAAAGATTTGCAATGCTTCTGCAGCAAATGTTGACAACACTACATGAAGATAGGATCTTGGCAAACTAATAGCAATGTTTGTGCTAGGTCATAGTATTTCCATCTTTTATTATTATCAAACACATCTTGAACACATAAATGCTTTGGCTGTTTCCAAGACAGCACACAAAAGAAGTGAGACACATCGAATCCTGTCTTCCTGTTTATAATCTGAGGCAGAGCCACAGATGTCCAACATTAGAGCATTTGTTCCTATTCCTTGTGTATAGGTCCTGAGATGGAGTTTATTTTAGTGGTAGGGAGCAAAGCAAAAACATGGCTGGAAGGAAACAGAGCAGTTCAGGAAAAGCCAACGTACCTTCAGCATGTAGTAGAAGGGGAACCATGACAGGAAGAGGTCAGAGAAGAATTCGGCAATGCTGAACACACCATACACTACCCAGTAGGTCAGCCACTGGGTATCATCTTCTTTGTTGGGACTCTCTATGGCTTTAATTCTGAAAGGCAATACAAGTGTATCATGCAGTAAGATCTCAATAAACGTTTTCAAACATTACACTTTCACAGCCTGCCCTCCAACACAGTGTGCACCGTGTCACTAGATGCACAAGTACAACATAAAGACAGGAAACAATGTGGAGATATCAGGACAAGCCATTATAACTACTTGTTACCCGTCTTCTGGTCACCAGAGAAACCAGCACCAGCTGGCCCTGGATCTCCACCCAGGCCCCAGGAGCTACCACCAATGACTGGCAACTAGAGTAATGCCCACTCCCAGGTGGAGTCCTCCACCAGGGACATATCAAGAACTCTCTCATAAAAATTAGACTATTGGTGGTGAGCACGATGCAGTCTATACAGAATACTGATAATAATGTACCCCTGAAATTTCACAATGTTATAAACCATTAGGACCCTCAATAAAATCATAAAAAAAGAGAATTCTTGCATGCTAACTCAGTTGTTATGCACTTTTAATAACTGAAGTACATCATGGGTGAGTAGGAATTTCCATAAAGGAACTTCTGGAACATAGTTTAGGCACCATCCAAAGTCCATAACATACTTCATAACAAACGGTAAAAACAAACATCACGGTGTCCATTTGGTTCTGACTGTCATTATGTGGTCCTCGGGCTGGGGTCTTTCCTCTCCTCATCAGTTAATAACATGACTTTATCCGTACCAACTACTGCTGAAACAAAATTCATTCTCCAAGTGAATGGAAATAAATTGAAAATAATCTTCTTTTACTTCTGAATCACAGAAATTTCTTCCAGTCCTGGGAATCCCTTCATTCTAAACCTGAATCCCATAATTTTTTTATTGTATCCTAAGGTATGTCTGGATACTTATAATGGAGCTGGACTAAAATAGTCAACTAGAAGAAATCTAAATCTTGTTTAGTCTATGAGATGGGTTAACTATTGAAAATACATTGGCTACTTGGTAAAATGGGTTCCCCGAAGCGACAGCTAGGCTGCTGAATCATGCTGAGTCATTCCCTAAAAAAGCCTCTGAGTTAATTAGAAGCAGCTTTGGGGGTGTGTGTGTGTGCATGTATGCATGCTTGAGGGTTTTAAGAAAATAACCAAGGGGGGAAAAGTTATAGCTGAAGGAGGTGACTGCTGATGGCGTAAGGAAGAGAAGAAGAAGGAGGGATGAAGTGAATACTGCTTTGAACGTCAAGACTGCCCATAGACTGGGCAAAAGTTTCTCACTTTAAACACAAGAATCACATGAAATGAATTTAAGAGAGCTGATTACAAAATAATGGCTTGTGGGGCCGGCCCCGTGGTGTAGCGGTTAAGCGCGCGCGCTCCGCTGCTGGCGGCCCGGGTTCGGATCCTGGGCATGCAACAACGCACCGCTTGTCAGGCCATGCTGTGGCGGCGTCCCACATAAAGTGGAGGAAGATCGGCATGGATATCAGCTCAGGGCCAGTCTTCCTCAGCAAAAATGAGGAGGATTGGCATGGATGTTAGCTCAGGGCTGATCTTCCTCAAAAAAAAAAATAATAATAAATAATAAAAAAATAAAAAAAAATAATGGCTTGTAACTTGTGGTGTTAGCTTTCCTCAGACAGAAGCTAGCGAATGTAATACAAGGCCAAAGAAAAAGTGTAGGCAAGTATGTTAACCAAAGAACTACCAATAGGACACCCTTTACACTAAGGTTTTTTTCCTCTGTGCTTTATTTGGTATAGAGTATGATTTGTCTATTTATATTCAAGTGAATTTTTTAAGTAATTAGTATGATAAAAATTTGTTTCTTATATAGCCATCCTGGGCAGAGGGGATACATAGTTATACTTCACTTAAGGTCTTAGTTTTGGGAGCCAAGGCAGTCCATGACTAAGCAAACACACATGATCCAGTCAGCACACATATCCACACAAATATACACTGAAATAAACGTTTCATGAAACCACTCTGATATTTTCAGTTCCATTCTACGTCATTATTTTCAAGATGTTTGTCAAGATCCACAGATTCAAAAACAGAAAAACTATCCTAGTAGTTCTAGTTCAGTGCTTCACGACATAAAAAAACAGTTCCCTAAGTTATCAGCAATATGAATTCAAAAGTTTCCGTGTTAATACCCTTGGAACACTATACAGTCACATTGAAAAGTAGAAAGAAAAGAACTCAAAATTGAACACACATGTTGATCACCATTCTGTAGAGAAACGAGGGCACAAGAAAGAAGACACGAAAAGACCACAGAGGCTCCTTGAGAGACTTCTTAAATAGAACTTCTCATATTATTGAAGCATTTAATTACTGTTTTAATTTAAAATAGCACAACGTTCATTTATTAAATGAACTGAGAAAGGCTACATGTCATAATATCATAAGCTAGTCAGAACAAGAAAGAACATAAAAGATAGTCTAACCCACTCAGTTTACAGCTGAGGAACCTAAGACTCAAAAAGGTGAGAGAAGAAAACAGCTTAAAACTGGGGTTTCCACAATGCTATTTACTTATATACTCCCTTGGCCAGGTGAGTGGACACAGGGGATTCAACAATACACTCTTCTGCCTCATACACATACTGAATCATATTTCAACTCGTGTATCAGAATGAGGATGTTATCAACCTATCAGGCTACAAAGGGGATTCAAGAAATCATAAGATGCCCTCGATGCTCTCAGGTCATTTGCAGTCCAGCCAAAATGGCAAAGGTAAAGAATGGGAGGGGTAGGAACCTAACAATTATTTAATTTAACCTATGGAATAGGTATTGTTCTCATTTTTTAGAGGAAGAAACTGAGGCTCAGGGAAGAAAAATAACATGTGCAGGGCACCCAGCTACAAACAGGAGAGACTGGATTTACACCTAAGACTGACTCCATGCTGTTTTCCTCATTAGGAGAACAACTCACCACCAGGCTGCAGAGCACTCAACAAAATGTCTGATGCTATGTGGGAATTTAAGAAATATTTATTGCATTAACATAAATACAAAAGGAGTTCATAATCTTACTTTTGGAAGGGTCCACAGAGATCTAGTCCTACACTGGACAAAATCAAGGCTCAAGAAAGGTTACACTGGTCACAGAGCAGACAGACAGGAGGAAAGGTCAGAGTGTCAACATCCAAATCCCTGGAGGACTGTTCCATCCTCCATCCTGCTTACGTGGGCGGTGGGGCTGCAGGGGAACCATCAGAAGTGAACAGGACGGTGTTCTGAATTCGTGCCCTAGTCCACTGGTTCTGCTTCTCAAACTTAGATGATGATGCACATCCACCTAGGGAACTTATTAAAACTGTACATGCCCAGGTCCTTCTTCAGACCTAGTGATTCAGACTCTCTGGCATGTAGAGCCCAGGCATGTGCTTTTAGAAAGTCATGCAGGTGGTCCTAATGTTGATTCCTAATTCAGAATCAACAGCTCAAAGTCCCAGTCTCAGCACCACCTCCGCATGTCACTTCTAGGACAGAAAATCCAAATGACTGATTTGGGTCCAACCAGCTGTAGCCAGAGGGCAGGCTACCCCTGTCCAGCAAGGAAAGAGAGGCCAAGACAGAAGAAAAGCTCAACCCTAGAGCAACTCCAAAACTGTCTCAACAGCAGCTGGTGACAATTCCACCCACGCTCTCCACAGTCCTGGGCCACTGTCTTTCCCTCTCTAGTGCCACCTCAGCCTCAAGTGGCACATGTTAGCTGCACCACAGACAGACCTTGGGCTCAGAACTACTTCCAGGAGGGACACACCGACAAAAGACAGACACCATGGTCTTACATTGCTCTCTGCAGACTCTTACTGCCGCACCCTCAAGGCTTGGCTACCTGGGCTCGGTGCTGTGGCTTCTTTGTTCTCTCCTGAGCCACCTACCATGTTGCAGAGGCAGGGCTTGGCCTCCCTCAAGCAGGTGGCAAAAGAGAAGTGAGGACTGAGTGAGCAGCAGAGACACGGCCAGGGTGCAGACGATGGCTGGCAAGACTACAGGAGCAGCAAGCAGTTCTAAACATGCACCAAGCAGGACAGAAATCGTAGGATGTTGAGCTGGAAGATATTTTACAGATGGACTAGTTCAAATTCTACATTTTACAGACAAAATAATGAAGTTCCAAGAGGAAAGAATGATACTAAAATGAATTTCAACTCAAACTGAAAGTTTATAGAAGCATGTCTTCACTCATTTTTTACGAGCAGGAATGGACTGCTGAAATACATTTTGGTGTATCCATACAATTAAATATTCTGAAGCCTTTAGAAAGGATATTAACAGGGAAAGATGTCCAAGATATAGTGTTGAGTGTAAAAAGGAGATTACTAATTTTGTGTTAAAAAAAAAAAAAAGATATATTTGTATGTGCTCACAGACCAAGAATGGCGTCCAGAAATATATCTTTCAACTGTATAAAGTTAATTTCGGGTATTGGGATTTCAGATTTTTACTTCTTTAAGGTCTTTCCAGTGAGTATGTACTACTTTTTATAACGAAAGGGAGGAAAAAAATTTCTACTTGGAAAAAAACAAAAAAAACAGGCACCAGACTTCCTATAACTACTTCCTCCTATGAGACTAGGTCTCTCTTAAGGGCTTTGTTAAAAACAAACACTGAAGTGAACATCAGACACATTCATTTAATTTCTCTCTTGAGGAAACAGCTCATGATTTTCTTACAAACAAACTTCTCCAACAATGATCAGGCACAATCTGTTATGTTTTAGAACATTAATAGGCAACACACAAAAACAGAGAGAGAAAAGTCATACAGCTCATCACATGAAACTGACTCATTCTAACTTTCTATTTAAACAAACTACCAAAAAATTATGAATTACACTGAACTATAGAGTAGCCAGGCTTTTCCCTTCATTTCTTTCCAGTGCTCATGCGGCTTTACATTATCTCACCATCCTGAACTTGCAGTTTTGTATCCTGGTTCTACCACTCACTAGATACATGTTATTCTGGGCCTTAGTTTCCTGATCTGTCAGGTAGGGATAATAAACCTCATTGTGTTGTTGTGAAAATTAAATTAGTTAACACATGTAAAGTACTTAGAAACAATAACTGGAACAGAGTAAGCACTCAATAAATATTACCTTACCCGGTAATAATTTATTATCATAGAGAGGCAAGAGATTAAAAAGAAAAGAGAGGGGCTGGCCCCATGGCATAGCGGTTAAGTGCACGCGCTCCGCTGCTGGCAGCCCGGGTTTGGATCCCGGGCACGCACTGACACACCGCTTCTCCGGCCGTGCTGAGGCCAAGTCCCACATACAGCAACTAGAAGGCTGTGCAACTATGACATACAACTATCTACTGGGGCTCTGGGGGAAAAATAAATAAAGTTTAAAAAGAAAAGAGAGCAATCAATAGTAACACTCCAGTCCTTCTGGCTAAGTAGATTGGGTAAAGGATTAATAGCATTGCTAATAAGGCTAAAAGGAGATTAGAGAATTACTCATGGATTTTAATTATACCTCACTCTCCAAATCCCAAATGCTACAAAGAGGAGAGTTAGTTGAAATCCCAAAAAACCTATTTGCAGGTCAGGGGGAACAAATTCTCTCACTGCTGAAAACATTTCCCAGGCCCAGACTGCAAAGGTGGACTGGCCAAAATTCTTTATGTATTGGACTGGTACTGGTAATGCATATAACCCACTGGCCAGTCCTCATCCAGACCAGCGGGCCCCAGTGACTGGTACTGGGTGCCTCCACCCTTGCTGGCCCATCTCTTTGTTCACACCTTTGCTGCTGTTATCTAAAAGCAAGAACAGGAATCAGGAATGGCCAAAGGATCGCATTAAAGATGTGAAGAAAACAAACGCTGAGCAGAGATAGTCCTGGGCTAGTACTCTCCCTCCCAAATTAGGAGTTGTCATTCAGAGAACGTAAGATATTCCCTGACCCATGGACAGGACTAAGCTGAAAATCCCCTAAGTATTTTATTAGAAAGAAAGCATGTAAAGTAGGGACAGTTGATGGGTTTCATAATTTTGTGAGGCCCAGCATTAAGGGAGGCAGCAATCTTGCTAACCTTGGGGCACCCAGCACAGGGAAAGCCAGAAGAGACAGTGGATCGCTAACACACTGGCCCTGGAATATCAGCCTCAGACTTATTATGTTAGCTAATTCAAGGTCTTTATTGCTTAGGCCACTGTCAATGGCTGCAGCTGACTGAATCTTGATTAAAAAGGTGAGTGGCACCACCGAAAGCTTTCCAAGCCAAGCTTAAGTTAGATATTTAGACCATGGTCAGAAACAGCTATGCTTCCCTCACTGAGGTTTCATCTAACAATTAAATTTTTCAAAATGTTTACAGTTAATGCTCCCTTGGGGGGACAGGAAAGAGATAATCCTCCACACTATTTTTAAAATTATTTTAGACACAACACATCCATCTGGGAAAACATCCACTTTTACATTCTCTTAATTCAGATTCACGATCTTTGTAAGCAAAATAGATAAAAATGCTTTTCTATACATGAATTGTACAACCCATTTATATTTCTGTTTTGAATTCTTGTCTTTTTAGGACAAAGTCCATATTTATTATTTGTAGCATGTAACAGCATTCAGAAGTTTAAGCAATTAACAATACAAAAAATATGTCAAATACTATGCTACTCAACTTCTATCTAATATTTACTATTGTAAATACGCTAGTGTTACATCATTAAGAAATTAAAACTGGCAAATAGGAAAAGCAGATATGGTGGGGGAAGCCACATTGTCTATGTCTGAGATATTTCTGTCATAGTTTCAATTATTGAGATTTTCTTCTTTCATCAATGACAACTTCAGTTACGTTGTATCGTTGGGATGATGTTACATTTTCTTACTTAAATGTAGTTATAAATTAACTATAACTCTTTCAGACTCAAAGGTTATTCCTGGTTAATGGATATTTCAACACCTTCACTCAAATCATTAAATTGACAAATGTCATTCCCTCCATTAGAATGGAGTATATATGTGTATATATTTATGTATTATACACACATATGTAGACAATGAAGAGTAAGTATAAGATAGATGACAAATCCAAAAAGCTCACTTATAAGTTTTGCAAGTATTCATTCCTACATCCTATATTGCAAATGATACACTTTAAAGGTAGCTTCTAACAGGAAATAAGATTGTCTGGCTTAATCTTCTTTACTTTGTTATAATTTTTCTTAAGATAAAAAAGGAAATGAAAAAAGTAAATAAGATTATTTGCCATCAGTACAAACCGAAAACTTGACTGGCTTTACTTTCTCCATTGAAGTCTTAGCGGTGGGGTGAAGCGACTGTCTAAGTAATTCACCAGAGACCACCAGTGAAGCGGCACACAGATGCAGGACGTACATACCCAGCACTGACAATGCACCTGACTCTGTCCTTAAGCCCTGGGCCAAAACGAGGATTCTCAAGGACCCAAAATCAACAGTCGACAAAAGTTCTGCTCCTAATTAAGCAGCACATGTGTGCTTGGGGAGGGGTCCCATGAAGGGGGGTTATGGAGGCGGACTTATGGGAAACTGGAAATCTCCATGGGAACAAAACAAAGTGAAAATAGATTTAGGGGCTGC
Source organism: Diceros bicornis minor (assembly GCF_020826845.1). Lineage (NCBI taxonomy): Eukaryota > Metazoa > Chordata > Mammalia > Perissodactyla > Rhinocerotidae > Diceros > Diceros bicornis. The sequence goes on from NC_080740.1 coordinate 35,461,209, forward strand.
CCGGTGGCACAGTCTGAACACAGGTTGAGTTCACGTGCTCTCTTTGGTGGCCCAGGGTTCGCCGGTTCGGATCCTGGGCACCGACCCAGTCACCGCTCATCAAGCCATGCTGAGGCAGCGTCCCATATAGAAGAGCTACAACCCTACAACTCTGATACACAACTATGTACTGAGGCTTTGGGGAGAAAAGAAAAAAGAGGAAGATTGGCAATAGATATTTGCCAATTAACAGATAGCACAGGGCCAATCCTCCTCCTCAAAAAAAAAAAAGAGTTAAAAAAATGGATTTAATATTAAAAAACTGTTAGTTAAAATTATACCCAGTGCTTGGGAACATGTATACATGTCCCAAAACAGAAGAAAACCACTAGCCATATCACATATTTACAACTTAGAAGAACAAAACTTTACTGTACTTCATTGCTCTTGGAATAATGATGCTGCTGATATAAACACAGGGAAATGATAAGACAAGGAACAAGAAAGAGTTAAGTGGAAAAATAAATGACAGAAAATACTACCTAGGAGTTTATGGGCCGACCCCGTGGCTTAGCGGTTAAGAGCGCGCGCTCCGCTGCTGGCAGCCCGGGTTCAGATCCCGGGCGCACACCGACGCACTGCTTCTCCGGCCATGCTGAGGCTGCATCCCACATACAGCAACTAGAAGGATGTGCAGCTATGACATACAACTATCTACTGGGGCTTTGGGGGAAAAAATAAATAAATAAAATTATATAAAAAAAAAAAGAAAATACTACCTAGGAGTTTAAAAGTCCAATGACACAGAGTTAGAGAACCATGACTAGGATTAAGTCAGTTTTCCTCTTTGTATGTTAATAAAACTAACCACCCTTAATTAAGCACTTACTGAATGCTTGATTCTGTGCTAAGTGTTTGAGGTATATTATTCCCCCCTTTTACATATGAGAAAACCGAGTTTTATAAAAGTTAAGCTATTTGCCCAAAGGTTAATACAGCTAGTAACTATCAGGTCCATGTCCATATGCTTCCGATTACTCAACCAAAGAAACTCAGGTACATATTACCTATACTGTACATGGTTCATATGTAACTTAGTCACTACAATTCACACTAGCCAAATGACATAAAATTAAGAAACATTATGTCTTCAAAGCATTGGCTTTACTACGGAAAGCAGTTGTACCCATCTACAGGATTTTAATTTTAATGAGTCGATTATATTACCAGACTGACAGTGCATCAAAAAAAAGCAGTTAATAAAAAAAACCTATAATGATAAAAGCTTTGAGATGTGCTGTTGGTAAAGAACAGAAAGGTCCATTTGCTTTGTTTTATTTCTAAGGTAGTAACTTATGTTTAACAGCAAATATTCCAGAGTTCAAGGTAGATGCTTTGAAGCTTGAACATGAATAATACAGACCATAATGTTTAGAATCTTTTTTGAGGGCCGGCCCCGTGGCTTAGCGGTTAAGTGTCAGCGCTCCACTACTGGTGGCCCGGGTTCAGATCTCAGGCGCACACCGACGCACCGCTTCTCCGGCCATGCTGAGGCCACGTCCCACATACAGCAACTAGAAGGATGTACAACTATGACATACAACTATCTACTGGGGCTTTGGGGAAGAAAAAAAGGAGGAGGATTGGCAATAGATGTTAGCTCAGAGCCAGTCTTCCTCAGCAAAAAGAGGAGGATTGGCATGGATGTTAGTTCAGGGCTGATCTTCCTCACCAAAAAAATAAATAAATAAAAGAATCTTTTTTGATACAGCAGACACATAACGTGACTATCCAAAGCGCCCACTATGCATGGGACTGCTTTGGGCTGTATTTATCAGAGTGTGGTGTAGCAACTCCTGATAGCGCAAAATGGTTTTCCTACATCCTACTACCTTTGTTTAGGTGTCTGCCATTGCAAATATTATTTGACACATACAGTGTGTCAAATTAGAAGGAAAAAAATCACACATTTTAAGACATAAACACTAGTTTGTTTCCTTGCCAATAAGGAAAAGATTTTTCTCCTTCATGGAAAAAAGGAAGGTCAGAAACTATGGGTGCTCAGAAAGTTACACTTGTTTTCCACCGCAGAGTAGGTGTGCTTTCAAAGCAAGAGGACCAACAGAGCAAGAGAGGCTAATGAAAGAAAACGTAACATACAATAAAACCAATTTGCTTATTTACTGTTTATATCATCCCCGACCCTCCTCCCCCACCCAAAAAAGATATAAGATAGCTGGTGGCAAATATACTTCTTAAATATATAGAAACTATCTTCTAAGATGACTATAACAAGAACAGTGTAAAAACATACCATGCTCCTTTTCTCTTTAAGATAGTGTTCTCCTATAGTATAAAATGACCGACTTCATGAAATGCATAATAACAATAAGCTAAATTCACAAGCAAATACATTTTAAGATGAGTCTATAAAATATCTCTAATGGAGACTGAATAATAAGGAAAATAAAAGCAGTCGTTCAGTGTTCAAACATTTTGGTGTCTAATTTCTAATCTTAGTAACCAGCTGTCCACCATTTTGGTTTCTAATGCAAAATGGAAGATTTGGTCAAGCTCCAATATAAACCATGTGGAATGCTGATAGTGCAGGCCAAGGGAGTCACCTACACCTGGCTTGGCCCCAACAGACTTGTGACCCGAGTCAAGTAAGTTCAGTCTGTGGCCTTGGTTTCCAAATCTGTTAAAGGCAGCTATCACCCCAGCAGCTTGATCTCTAAGACCTCTCCTAGCTAACATTTAATAACTCAAAACTGAATGCATGAAACTATTTGATAGATAGATGGTTTAAAAAGATGAATGCCTGAAGCAATAAAACAGCAGATGCGAATCCTCCTGGGACAACCCTTTGTCAACAAAATTGATGGCTCTGTAAATATATCTATGTCAAGTATGATATCATGAAGTTTAATTTAAGCTTAAGTACCCTCACAATCTAGACAGGAACAACCTAAATTGACCTGTCCCAGACAAAAGAGGGCCACACCAAGATACAGACAACCGTGTAGTTACAATGACCTCTGACATGTAAGTGATCCCTTCACCAGATCACCCGGCCTAACTATCAGAAGCAGCAGGATATATATAGTCGAGGCCATGTGACTGAGAGGGACCGGTGATAAGCTCTACTCCCAGGAACCACAAGAGTGAGCAAGTGATAGAATGAAGTCAGAGGAGGTTTCTACAGCCCCTACTTACATTTCAACTGCTACAAAAAGTAATTTCATTAGCAATTTTTGAAACTGTTTTTAAACTTCTGCTACATTAATTCACTGTTCCTCAAAATTAATTAATTGGTAATGTTATTGATAGCCACTAAACACCTTAAAATGTCCCATACATATTTATACCTGTTTTAAATACCATATGAGGAGATTAAGTTGAAAACTAGGTCCTCATTCACAGTCAGTCCTGAAAAAGAGAAGAACTCCAGGACAGGGGGGAGATGAAGGCAGCTCATAAGAAGGACAAATAGACCAAACCTCTAGGTCCTTCATAAAGAGAGAAAAAAAGGTTCATTAAGGTTTATAGGGAACATTCCAGAACAGAGTATAGTCAGCCCTCTGCTTCTGCAGGTTCCCATGCATGGATTCAACCAACTGGGGATGAAAAGGCCTATGACGGTTGCATCTGTACTAAATATGTACAGACATTTTTCCTTGTTATCATTCCCTAAACAATGCAGTATAACAACTATTTACATATCATTTACATTGTGTTAGGTATTATAAGTAATCTAGAGATGATTTAAAGCCTATGGGAGGTTGTGCGTAGGTTATATGCAAATACTACACCATTTAATACAAGGAACTTGAGCACCCCCAGATTTTGGTATGGGCGGGGTGTCCTGGAACCAAACAGCCACAGACACCAGGGACGACAGTATTAGGAATGGGATTTCCCTCCACAACTGCGTTAGAGCCCAGAAACTAGATTATGAATAAATAATTTAAATCATTCATCTTATTTGTAACTCAAAACTTTCTTTTCACAGACAAGGGGGAAAAAAACTAAAATGCTGGCTGTATTTCTCTACAAAAATAGTCACAAATTGTTATAAGGATATTTTATTACTTTTTCTCCACAACTCCATCTTAAAATAGTTCAGCAATATTAGCAGTAATACCAAGTGAAAACAAAACCAGTAAAAAGCTGACAAAGGTAAAATGCTTAAATGTTTAAGATTTCTGTGCTACCTAAGGCAAAATTTACAGAAAGTCAGTTATATTTTTGAGCCAAGTGCACAGCTGGCCAGAACATTTGCTTGTGCTTCACATACCCAGAGAAGTGAAGCATGGGCCCGCGCTGCTCTGCTCTTAAGAATTCTACAAAGAACATACAGTTGCAGAGAGAAAAGCTAGGGTAATAGGAACATAAGCAGCTTAACAGAAAATGTATCTGCTCCCAAGTTCTCACGAATAAAAAAGAAAAAAAATAACATAATTACAAGTTCTCAAAAAAAACATAAGAAAACAAACACACCCCTTACTAATGAGGCTAAGAAGAGAACCACAAACACACATCCTCCAGCACCATTAGGGAACCTGGCTCTGCTTCGGAAACAGAAAGTAGTTCACAGCTGTCAGTCACACCAGTGCGACTTTCTCAAACTCTCCTCTGGGTGATGCACCTCTGTTCAGGAGTCTGCCATTGCAATTCCTAAACAAGTACTTTTCAATCCTTTTTAATTTATGTTCCCTCACTTTATCTGCTGTGCATCATTAGCTAAGAAGATGCTATAGTTTTTACTTGTGGTTAATTGTATGATAACTCTTATAACTGTATAATAACTCTGTAGTTATTTTGATCGTGTTTTTTCCAAATTATCCCCCTCACAATCCTCTTTCTGACCTCACAAGGGTCATCCCCAAACATCTCTCCCTTGAGATTCATTGCTTCCTAACATCCAACTAAAGGCAAGGCTGCATTCCCGCAGGAATCCCAATTCAGTGTGCCATCTTCAGATGGGCTTGTACTGGGAAAACAGAGGAAGTCTCTGCAAATAACTATTTATAATTGCTGCCGTCAGAAATTAATGCTACACAACATGTAATAAGACAAAGAAATTGTTCCTAATACATTCTAACTCATGTTCACAAACCACTGCAAATGACCACGTGTGCAGATATGTGATTTGGGATGGCAGTACCTTGAGAGAGGAACAATACAGTGCAGGAAGGTAATGTATTGAGTGTCAAACTGATAAAAGAAAAAGTTAACATCAACAGTTCAATTTTCATCTCTGCCTAGAGGTATGGCATGTATCTGCGGGACATTCAAAGAGCCACATGGGAAGTAATATAAAAGTTAAAAACGTGGACTTTGGAGCCAGACTCCCCAGGTTTAAAAACCAGTTTCACCATCGACTAGTTGTGCGACCCTGATCAAGTTACTTCTCTTTCTCTGTTTGCTCACCTGTAAAACGGGAACAATCATAGTACTTCCACTGTAGGGTTGTCATGAGGATTAAAGGAGCTATATTTGTAAAGCACTCATATAGGGATATACGAGTGTCTACTAAAGGGCTGCACAGGTGTTCAGCAGCCACGCAAAGAGCTAACAGCAGTAACGTTCTCTGTAGCAGTAGTAAAAGTTTAAAATGGGTTGGTGAGGACACAGAGAAGATAAAATGACACATCACTGAAGTGGGCAGGAGATTTCAAAAGTGTTACCAAACATTAGGTTAAATATAGACACCAAAATGCTGGACTCTAAACATCTTTAATCTTTCCTACTTTGTTACTAAGATACATCTAAATGCGCTTTCACATTTCTGTGCAGTAACTGAGGGTCCAGACCAACTCTGGCCTCTGTGTGACGTTGAGAAACACACTCTCTCTCTCCTTGGATCATCTGAAAACTAAAGGAATCAGACTACATGTTTGATCTCTAAGGTCCAACTCTCATAGTCCCAGGAAGGTGGCAGCCTGATCCTTAAGAAAAATAGGAAATAAAAAGAGGAAAATTCATGGGCATTTTTATAAAATTTTAAACAAAAACGTTGCTGAGTAGGACAAAACCAAACCATCCTTTTTTCCTTTCTCTGCAGAGCAAAAATAAAATAGAAAATAAAGTCATCAGATTTTCCCTCATAACTCCATTTGAACAAAGACGCAGGGACAGGCCCACTGGGAGGGGGTTACCTTAGGTTTTAGGCAGTCGATTTTGCGTATGAAGGTGCAGCGCAGCACGTGCTCCAGAGGGGTCTCTCAGAAAGACTCTCATTTGTGCAAGGCCCTTAAGAGCAGGGCTGCACGAGAAAGGAAGGGCCACATACTGTGTGATCCCATTTACATGAAACATCCAGAATAGGCAAATCCATAGAGACAGAAAGCAGACTGGTGGTTTCTGGGGACCAGGGCATAGGAGAAATGGGGAGTGACTGCTAATGGGTACAGGGTTTCCTTTTGGGGTGATGAAAATGTTTTGGAATTAGTGGTGATGGTTGCACAACTTTATGAATATACTAACCACTGAACTGTACACTTTAAAAGGGTTGCATGTGAATTATATCTCAGCAAAAAGGGAAGGGGGCAGGTCTACCTTAATAATGGAGCTTCCTATTATAATCCGGTAGTCTGACTTCTCTTATCAGGAATAGAGAGAAGTAAAGAAAGTAAAGTAATTCTGCCGACAGCTTTTGATAATGAGAAGGCTGGAATCAGATTTCAAATTGCCTAGACAGGGTGGCCAAAAAGTCTAGAAACATACAGGGAGAGGATTAAAGGCTCTGCTCTCAAAGAGCTCAAAGGGAAATTACGCACACAGAGAATGAGTAACTATTTTTAAGAAAGAAGAAAACAAGAGTAATTACTTTTAATAATAAAAATAAGGCACTGGTTGCCCTCCCTGAGCACTGGCCCGGCCTTCAGCTGTCTGTGTGCTCCAATCTGCCAGGACCTGACCTGCAGCCAGGGGCCCTAAGCCCCACCCACAGGTTTCCCAAGGTGGTGAGTCAGAAGAAAAGCTAGGAAGCCACAAGCTTTTCCAAATGTCACTTCCACACCCTGCAGCCTCTGGGCCCATCGCTGACCGTTCCGCACAATCTGCGGGCCCCTCTCTGTGATAGCCCAAGGAGAGGAAACAGCAGGTGCAAAAGCTGAAAAGTGAGGAAAGAAGGGGTTGGCAACAGTTTGGCAGGATCGTCAAGTCCTTCCAGGGGTCACAGCAGCCAGAATGACCTTAAAATGTAAATCGCATCATGTCACCCCCTATTTAAAACCCATCCAAGGCTATCAGAAAACATGCAAACTCCCTACAACCACCTGGAATAAAATGCACACCAGCCACACGTGATGGCACCATCACCACTCCCTCACCGCTCTGCCCTCTGACAGCACTTCCAATGCACCAGTTCCTCCAACAGCCTTGGCACCTGCTGCCCCAGGGCCTGGCACATGCTGCTGCTTCTGCCTGGCTCTGCTCTTGGCTGGCCTATTCTCATTTCTCAGGTCTTAACTCAAATAGGAACTCAGATAAATATCTAAAGAGGGTCCTTCCCGTTATTCTCTACCCTGCTGATTGTCTCTGGATACCACCCTCTGTCACTGCCCTACTACTTACTGCAGTTTACCCTGGTAGACCGTTCATTCTAAGAGGATGGAGAGCATGTCTACCTTAGGCCCTAATGTATCTGAAGTGCTGCCTGGCACATGGCTGCCATTTGATTTTTGCTAAATAGATGAACCTGTATTTTTAAAAATAACTCTGGCTGGGGAGCACATGGAGAGTTACAAGAGGCAAGGAGAACAATTAATGTGAAGGTGATCATAAACCACACTTTAAGTAACACTGATTTAGGTACTACTAATACCACCATCTTCAAGGACTTTCTGACAATTACACAATCACATTCGGTAAGCAATGAACAGACTTGATTAGACTAATGGAACACTGATTGTCTGAATGTTTACTAACCAGGGGTCTGTATGCTTTATATTGTGCACACAATCCCATGTCTCCTTGAACCTCCTTCACAAAGCAGAGGCCAGGTAGGCTTCTGGACTGTTCCCAGAGTCAGCAGCCATTTTTTCCTTTCTTTCACCCCATCTTCAAGGGTACAAAGCAGAGGTTACTGCTGCTGCTCTACACCAGGGCTTCTCAACATTGCCTGCACGTTAGAATCCTTTAAAAACTGTAAAAGATCAAGAGCCTTTAAAAATCCCAAAACTCAGGCCAGACCCCAGACCAATTACATCAGAATCTCTAGGGGTGCAACCCAGGCATCAGTACTTTTTAAGGCTCTTCAGATAATTCCAGTGGGCAGCCAAGGCTGAGAACACGATTTTACGGACATGTCCAAGCACCCACAGAAACCACTTAACTCCCTTATGGTCATTATTTTAAAGGTAAAAGAGTTGAGTCTACCAAAAGGAAGCATCCTATGAATAAATACTAATCTAAAGATACTCATTAATTATTTCCTGAATTTTTGCCTAAATCATTAAATTCCCTTTATTAGAGTTTTAATACTTTTCCAACTCCTATTAAGGTGTACTACAAACGTCACTTTCCTTCAGAATATTCAAATAGAAAAGAAAATAAGGGGTATATATTTGGTAAATAGAATAATTCTAAAATGTGTAAAAACCACTTACCTGAACTACTCAGAAATATGACTGTGTCTACCATTTCACAGATTTCCTACCAATAGACAGGAACATTTAGCTTCTTGTAAGTAAAAAGAGCCAGTAACATTCAACTGACTATGTAAAAAATGAATGAAAGAATGACTACAAAAAATGATAAAGCCGAAATTGGCTGGCTTGAAATTACTTTAAAATATGACTAAAAAAATGGCCCCTGCTAGAATTAATCCACTTCAGGTCAAGGAGAAGCATATTCGAGTTCTATCCACATCTTCAGTCACATCCATGAATCTACACATCCCACCTAGAAATAGACTTTTACCTTTCTAAAGCCCACACCCATGATCTAATCACACCAACAGAGAAGGTTATGTTTCTCAAGATTTTGTACCAATGGCACCGATGTGGGAAAAAAAGGTTTTTAGGCTATTCAGTATTTTAAAATCCATATTCCTCACTAGTTCAATATAATTCAAGCAGCAAGGCAGTTACCAAACCACCACACAAGATTTGTTCTGAATGTGATCAATAATACCCAGAGCACAAAACTGAAAAATGCTTCAAAATTTTTCTTTTTGAAGGAACTCCTGCAAGTAGAATACATACATAAACAGAAGAAAAGTAAAAGTAAAGAAGTGAACTACTCAGTGATTTTGTCTATTATCACAGACACAGTGATGTACAAGCCAGCCTGAATCAGGGCTGCCTACAAACTTTCTATGTATACTATTTATCAGTAGATTATGTTTTACGGAAAACTGCTATTCTTATACCTTTTTCACTGATCTGAAAGCCAAACCAGTTTTCCTGGTCTGCTTCAGCATCTTTTGGTATACATACGAAACCTGCATGGTGCTTCAGCAGGTAATGCCGGAGAGGGTAAAGCTCTTCTCTGCCTGAAGACTAAGGATCTCTAAATTCATGAGCAAGCAGTGTCCTATATGCACCTTCTAGAGCGCCACTAAGTGACCATACCACACTAATACAGTAACTACTACTTACATAATTTCAATTTAATTGTTCAAATCAGAACTAACTTCTAAAACCCATTTCCTCCTTTCTAGTCATACATTAAATTCTAGCCTGGCCAATGATAGACACAAGATGTAATAATGTGTTATCTGTGTCACAGGATCCCAGCTGAAAATTTTTTCTTCTATTTTTATCCCTATGGTTGAGGAAACGTGCAAAGACCAATTCAACGAAAGTAAAACCCACTGGCTTTCTTGGGAAGAGCTGTAGAATAAAACAAAATTCAATTGTGGGGAAAAATAATTCCTACTTGAATGAATGGAAAAATGAAATTGTAGAATATTTCCAAAACACACTGTAGAGTAAAAACCACCTCAACTAATAATAAATTCAGATCCTAATCTGATACGATTCATTTTTAATTTAATTTAATTATATAAATGAGTCATTTATATAACCAAGGAGCTAGATCAGGGATGAATTTTGTAAGGTTTGTTTTCGTTTTGACATTAGGATAAGTGTTTTCCATTGCCTGTAATAAGCGGCAAACCTTTTTAAAATCAAGACGACAAAATTCTCCTCAGTGCCTGAATTAATATTAATTCAGAATTAAGGAAGTCCTAATTGATGAGATTTTACTATGTACATAAATGTAAGGTAAAGTACACATTAAAATAATTATTGGGGAAAAGGAACCAGTTCTCTGTACCCGTTTAGATCTCCCCCCCAGTAAAGGTCGGACGACTTGACTGTAACACTTTCCATATGCGCATCCATTAGAAGATACACACACACCCCGCCAGTATGATCTGAGGACATATGCATTTCAGCTAGTCATCAGGAGATCAGGCATCAAGTTAATGCTCTAAAGGCTGTGTAACCTTAAGCAGTCAGTTATTACCCTCTGGTGCTTTGACTGCTCTCTCCCAGGAAATGGGGCTATACAGTAACTAGGGCGGTCCTGGATGGGGGAAGGGGAGTCAAGAGCAGGAAAGGCCGGTTGCAGGGTGAGCCACTTACGAGACGTAGGCTGGGTAGCCGAATCCTATCAGGTTGCACAGGAGAGAGGCTCCATAACCGAACACCAGGTACAAAGCCACCAGCCCGATGACACCTGGAGACACGAGGTGAGAAGTGGGTCAGGTGGCACGAGGGGCTCGAGCCATGCAGCCCCCGCCCACACCGCAAGGCTCGGTCTGTAGTAGGCGATCCAGAAAAACAAACCACACGAAGGTTCGGCCTACGCCTTCGCGGGGCTTGGCCTCGGGTCTGGGGATCCCGCACCTTTGTGCCCTTCCTTCCGCCCTCGCTCCCGCAGAGGGCCCCCGCCGTGCCGCGCCCCAGCCCGGGACACCCCGCTCCACAGAGGGTCTGGAGGCCCAGACTCCCGCGCCGGCCCGCAGCCCCCACCCCTCCCCAGGGGACACCTCTTCCCGGTGCGGAGCTCCACGGAGGATCTGGCTAGGACCGCGTACCTCCGCCACCGTGCCCGCAGCCTCCCGCGGGGGGCCCCGCCGCTCCGCGCCAACCCTGCGCACAGCCACGGGGACACGGCGCTAGGCCGCGGGGACAGACACGTCAGCGCCGGCTCTTCCCCGCTCCCCGCGCCCCGGGCGCTCCGCCACCTGGCCGCGGGCACAGGCCGGCGCCCCCCGAGCCCGGGCCTCCCCGGCAGGGTCTCCGGCCCCTGGCCTTTCCGGGCGGCCAGTTTGGTCCTCGAGGATGCCGCTCGCCTCTGTCTGTCACCGACACCGCCTGCCCCGAACCCTCTCCCGGTTGCTTCCCCAGCAGCTGGTGCAGCAGCTGCTCCCCGGCCCGGGCAAGCGGCGGCGACCCCCGGCGGGCCGCGGCCCCGCACCCACCGAGCGCGATGTAGCGCCGGTTCACGCCGGTCTTGGCTTCGATCTTGGCCAAGAGGTCGGTCATGCAGTTCTTCTGGTGCAGGAACTCGTCGAACCTCTGCCTCATGGCTGCAGACATGGCGGGGACCGTCGCGCCGCCGCCCGGGGCTGCTCTTACTGCCGGCTGCCCGCAGCGCTGGCGGGCGGGGCGGGGCGGGGCCCGCGGAGCGTCCAGCGTCCCTCCCCCCGCGGCCCCTCGCCCCGCCCCGCCGCGTGCCGCCCCCGCGCGCGCTCCGCCTCGGGCGCCAAGCCCCGGGCGGCGGCTCGGCCTGCCGGTCTCCCGGGCGCTCCGGGGTGGCCGGAACTGCAGCGGCTCCCGGCGGGGCGACGTGCCCCCGGTCTGTGAACGGCCTTAATCCACTGCGGGTAAAAAGGAGGCGATGACGCTTGTGAGCTCCTTTCGTAGATCGGACTCGTGCAAAAGGCAGTGTGGAAAGGAGGAGGCGCCCTTGTTGCTCCCACCTGCAGTGTAGTGGGACTGGTTTGATATACCTACACTGCTGTGCTAACCCTGCTAAGGCGTTTTAAATCTAGAAATTGTCATCTACGACCATCCTGAAAAGAACTCTTTGGTTGCAGACCTGCTTTCTCCTTCGTTGCCAGAACTCGGCATAGTTTTTCTCGCCTACAGATAATAGTCTTTTTGAAAAGACCCTTGAAGAAACCTAGCACACCCTTCTCTGGGGGACACCTTTTCCAAGACAGTACTGCACGACTTAAACCTTTTCATGGTGGACTTACGTTTGCTTGATGTCTGATATTGCGGAAACGTTTTCAACCCCCCGCGGCGGAGACAGAAGCCTGCACTTGCCGGCAAAGCAAAATTACCTTGAAGGAGATAATTCCAAGCCTTAGGGCAGGACCTCACTTTGCTTCCTTCAGAATGTAGTGCTCATGCTCTTCCAACACCTAAACCTAGGTTCATGTTATTTCTCACTCGTGTTATTTCAGGAAACTCTTTCTGAAATTATTCTGACTCCTGTGGTCTACACACTGCTGCGGTTGTCCTTGTTGCTTAAGCTTCAAAGGCTCCCCTTTACTCACAGGCTAGAGCTCCAGTTCCCTAGCATAGCATTCACTGACCTCGCACACAAACTGGCCCCCGCGTTGTCTTTGTCCTACACAACCCTTCCCCTCTTTCAAATTGACTTAACTACGGTACTGCCTTCCATTTCCGCAAAAAATTATCTTGCCCACTCTAGCTTTTTCCTTTTGTGATAATTCTTCCTCTTTTCTTCCCCAGAGCTTCTTAGCTCCATTCTCAGCACTCCCACCACTATGCAGCCAAATCAGCGAACAGATTAAAACAAAAAATTAATGGGATTGTTGTGATAGCCTCCCCACTGAGCTGTCCATTTCTGTCTTTCCACACCTACAGTCGATTCTCAATGTGGCAGCCAATTAGATCTTTTTAAAATGTGGGTCCGGTTGTGTTGTCTTTTTGCTCTTAACCCTCCAGTGGCTTCCTGGCTCCCTAAAGAGTGGCCTCAAGGTCACAGGCGACGTGGTGCATCCCTCTCCCTTTTAATTTCATCTCCTACTGCCTGCCTCCTTGCTGTGCCTCAAACAAGCTGAGCACCTTTTTGCCCCCCTCGGGGCTCCCCCCTGCCCCCTAGCCTTTCACTTTTCTTCTGTCTCATTGGTTCTCAACCAGGAGGGATTTGGTGCCCCACAGGACATGTGGCAATGTCTGGAGACATCTTCAGTTGTCAGGCAGATGGTCACAACTGGGGTAGTAGGTGTTACCCACTCCTAGCATCTAGCGGGTAGAGGCTAGGGATGCTGCTAAGCATTCTACCATGCACAGGACAGCCCCCACAGCAAAGAATTATCCAGCCCCAGATGTCGATAGTGCTGAGGTGGAGAAACCCTCCTCTACCTAAAAAGCTCTTTCCCCAGACAACCACTTAATGTTTTCTCCCATTTTTCAGGTCTTTGCTCAAATGGCACTTGTGTGAGGCCCTCTTTGACCCCAAATTACATCCCCCAATGCTCTCTAGCCTCTGTCTTGCTGTATTTTTCTCTATAGAACTTATTACTGTCTGACATTCTGTATAATAGCTGAATTCTGAACTTTTTAACTAGTTGTGAGTTTGTATCATTTTCTACTAAGTGAATACAGTAATTATTCACCTATCTGGAAGTTGGGGTCATATTTTTTAGTGCTTCAAATGATTCACAATTTGGTAGTTTTATTTATTTATTTTTAAGGCCAGGAGCAAAATCCTTTTAAGTTAGGTATTCAAATCAGCCTAGATTTTTATCACTACGTTTCATACAGTGTCAACATTTGTGCTATATCAACTATACATAAAGTATCTGGAAACATACTATTCATTTGCATTTTTGTTGTATAAATATTGCTCTGTTACCAATTTTCTCCTGACTTTGATTCCAAATTTTTTCTTTCCTCCATCATTCCACCTAACACGGGTAAGACGAGGCAGCATAGTAAAGCTTAGTGTGTGGAGAACAGTCTCTGGATCCAGGCTGTATGGTGAAATCCTAGCTCCACCGTTTAGCTGTGTGACTTTGAGCAAGTTACATCAGCTCTGTTTTGTCATCTGTAAAATAGGTACAACAGTAGTACCTGTTCACAGGGTTGTCATGATGATTGAATCGGTTGCTATTTGTAATGTTTTTGAAGAGTACCTGATGCAAAATAAGTGTTTATTAAATAATTTAAGAAAGAAAAAAATACAGCTAGATGCTAAAATTAAGATAGAGGAATACTACATAATTCTTGCCTTTAGGAAATTACAGTCAGGTTGGGGAGTGTGGGACCCTTAGCTCATCCAGTCATGACTACAAAGCTTAGATTCTTTCATAGATGTGGAAAGAGATGCAGAAGATAAGAAGTCTGCCTTAGGTCTCAGACTATTGCCTCACTCATATTTATGGAGTATATCCTATGTGCCAGATGCTACAAGACCTGGGAACCAGACAGACCAGGTATCTGTCTGGGAGGCCATGGAGAAGGCGGGCGGAAACAGGTTGACTGTGGCAATTCCTAAGAAGGAAGTCTGACCAACTTGGGATGATGCAAATGATATTACTATACCTTTCCTGGGCTAAAGAAGAAAATTCTGCCAAAGACCTGTGATCAGGCCACTTTTGCTCTCCACAAGCTGTTTCTTCAGGTTAACATAATTTCTCAACCACTTGAAGTCATTAACATATTTTTGTTCTCACTGTCATATACTTGAGGAAGAAGATGGAGCACATAATCTGCCAGGTAATCTCTTCATTACCCTCCCCACATCCCTGCATTTGGAGGGGCCCCTGGCTTTTATTGGAGCCTGGCGCCAATGAGGCAGCCAGGCTTCTCAATCAGGAGACCCTCAGCCCTGCAGACACAGCCCTGTTGGCATACACCCCCCTCCCTCTGCCAGAGGAGGCTAAGGGTGACATGTCATCTAAATAAAAAAAGGAAAAGATAAAGTAAACAAAACCTGAGACAGACTTGCCAGATGACAGGAGGAAAATGCAGAGGCTGAGTATAACTTAAGAAAGAGTATTAAAAGAAATACAACGTGAAACTTATGAGGTTTCATTGAATTACATTTTGTTTGCCTCATTTATCTTATTCTTAAACAATTTCTACTGAAAATATGGACAAAGCATTTTATTATGTGTCTCCATTTATCAAACAGGAAGTTGAATTTTAGAAATTTACTGCTCACAATTGAGAATAAATTAACCTGGGAATATCCTTTTTTTTAGCAAAGTATTTTTATTACGAAATTAAATACCATATGTCATTGCTATTGCACATAAATCTATTTTTACCAGGTATAAATGTGCCCTCTATTTTACCCTTTCATTTCTTTAATGTCCCCTACACAGGAAACAAATAGAAAATAAGTCACGGATAGGTTGTTTCTCTGTTCAAGACCAGTTAATCCAGTCCTGGAGAGACCATGGTGTTGGGATTTCATACTGGGGTGGTACTATGTCCACTGACCCTGGGGTGTGGTTCCAAGCACAGAGAAAAATCCAAATTTGTCTCATAGCCCGCAGGGTGGCATGCATTTTTGCTTTCTTTCCATGTAAGAGAAGGATCAGAAGGAGTCAGACAATTCTGTGCACTTCCCTTGGTGACTAGGCATCAGGGAAATTTTGTTAACCCGAATGAAGGAACTGACCAGTTGTAATAGTTTCCTATTGCTGCTGCAACAAATTACCACAAACTTGGTGGCTTGAAACAACACAGATTTATTATCTCAACAGTTCTGTATGTCAGAAGTCTGACACAAATCTCACCAGGCCAAAATCAAGGTATCATTGGCAGGGCTGCATTCCTTTCTGAAGGCTCAGGAGAAGATCCATTTTTTTGCTCATTTTGAGTTGTTGGCAGAATTCAGGTCCTTGTGGTTGTAGGACTGCAGTCCCCATTTCCTTCCTCATCTTCAAAGCCAGCAGCAGTGGGTCGAATCCCTTTCATATTTCAAATTTCTCTTCCTTTTTCTTTCATCTCGTCTCTCTGACCCATCTGCCTTCTACTTCCCTTTTTAAGGTCTCATGTGATTAGATTGGGCCCACCCAGATAATCCAGGATAATCTCCCTATTTTAAGGTCCATAACCTAAATCACATCTGCACAGTCCCTTTTGCCATGTAAGGGGACATATTCACAAGTTCTGGATATTAGGGCATGGACATCTTGGGGGATGTCCATTCTGCCTACCACACCAGCCTTACATGGCGGATCCATAACCAGCCTCAAGGTCCTGGAAAGAATGAGCATATTGAGATCAATCAGCTGGTGTAGTCCTTTTACTCACATTAAACGCCCACCCAGGACATGGCACATGCTTAATTAAGGCACAGGCCCTGGAGCAGATGCCCTGGCTCCATTACTTACTAGCTGTGTGATCTTAGGAAAGTTCTCAGGCTCTAAAAGCCCCTCCTTATTCAGCTTACAAAATGAAGATAATGTTAGTATCTATCTGCTGTAGACTGAATGTTTGTGTCCTCCCAAAATTCATATATTGAAACCTAACCCCCAATGTGATGGTATTTGGAGGTGAGGACTTTGGGAGGTAATTAGGTCATGAGGGGGGAGCCCTCATGAATGGGATTAGTGCCCTTATAAAAGACACCCCAGAAAGCTCTCTTGCTCCTTTCACTATGTGAGGACACAGAGAGAAGATGGCACTCTATGAACCAGGAAGCCGGCTCTCACCAGACACCAAATCTAGCAGCTCCTTGATCTTGGATTTCCCAGCCCCCAGAACTGTGAGAAATAAATGTTTGTTGTTTAAGTCACCCAATGTGTTTTTGTTATAGCAGCCCGAATGGATTAATATACTACCTCATAGGGTTGTTGGGATAAATGTCATGCTCTGTCTAAAGCACTTCATAGAGGGCCTAGCCTTATGGAGTGCTGATGAAGTTTTAGCTAATCCGAAACACCCATACATAAATGACGAATATAGTCACAAGAGGTGAAGCCTAAAATTTCTCCCTCTTGTCTCATTCCTTTGATTCCAGGATTTGGTATCTGTGAAAATAAAAATATTCTAGAAGAAATAAGAGCACATTTTCATCAGTAATTTGACTATGGGAAAGAGGGAGGAAAATGAGAATTTATCCTGAGCACCTATTTTGTGTTAGGCAGTTTGTGTGCATGAAGGATCTGAGCGCATATTTTAATGGGGTAGAAGCACCAGGTGCTTGAGGATTAAAGGAGTAGGCTTTCCCTAGGCACAAAGGAATGAAACAAAATTGCTCATTTCCTAATTTTGTTTAGGACCCTTGGACTAATTGGAGGCCAAGGGAAATGGACTCTCCAGGCCTGCACAGATGAGAGCGAGGAACTGACCCAGCGACGCGTGTCAGTTCAAGTCAAGCTGTTCTCTGACATGTGGCAAGCTGATTTATGCAGCTCCTTATCACTTGGCAGTCTCCAAATGCTTCCTCTCTCTCTGTCTTTCAGCCTTTTTTGGATGAGTTTTGGCCCAGGATGCTCCAGCTCTTGGACATCGATCATACCATGCCCACACTGGTTGACTCAAGGACGTGCCTCTCCTTTGAATACATAAATAACTTTTGCTTTATTATGAGCTCTGCCATGCAGTTAGAAGAGAATGGCCTTTTGCCCTTTACCCAGGCTGGTCTCACTAAAATCGATGCTGATGTAGAGTTGTAACTAGCTAGTATTGGGGGATTTGGAATAAGGTTTGGAGGGGACAGGCTTCATCTTTTTTCATACCTTTGTTTCTAACAACTCTTTATCTATCAGCCACCATAAGAAAAACTCTGCCAAAAGTGAGAATTTATTAGTCTAAAAAATCATTATGTATGCTGTCTCCAAACAGCACCAACTATTGTGTATATCATCTTAACCAGCTTTATAAAATTTGCTAAGTCACAAGTGTTGATATTTTAATCATCATTCTTATGCGAACAGTTTGAACTTGGAAACATCAATCGATATAATTGTAACTTCTAAGTTTGTACAGTAGAACTGAATTTATGTTTAACACAATACACCAAATGTATATCACATGTGTATTTGGTATGTTTATAATTCCACACAGTGGCATATAAACTGGATTAAAGGAAGAGTTTTCATTTCTGGTTTCTTCAGGAATGTGGTTACTTACAGCTTGTGTCTTTAAACATGTAGGAAGACCTTGATACTTGGAGTGCTTGATATAAGTTCACAGCTTTCATTTAATGTTAAATAATGCCATGATTTGGACTAGATGCAGATATCTTAAATATGCCTCAAAAGACATGAATGCAAAATTAAGCAGAGGATAGGCAGTTATCCTGATAAATTAAAACAGAAAACAACAATGGCTCAATTTCAGAGTAATCTTCTTAAAATAAATTATTTTTTATAGTTACCTCGAATCACTTTTTCCCGTTTGTATTAATTCAGAGGAGAATATAGAAAAGAAATCAGCTTAAGGGGCCCGCCCCGTGGCTTAGCAGTTGAGTGCGTGCGCTCCGCTGCTGGCGGCCCGGGTTGGGATCCCCGGCGAGCACCGACGCGCCGCTTGTCCGGCCATGCTGAGGCCGTGTCCCACATGCAGCAGCTGGAGGGATGTGCAGCTGTGACATACAACTATCTGCTGGGGCTTTGGGGGAAAAAAAATGAATAAATAAAATTAAAAAAAAAATCAGCTTAAAATGAAGACCTGCATCAGAGTATGTAGTGTGATTTCTTTTTATTTGCTTTAGATTCATCTATACTGACAGAGGAAAGTGGGGAGTTAAGCAATTATCTTTGGATTTACCAGTAATTATTACTTGGTATAGACAGCCCCAGGCTATGACCTTTCAAACTAAATCAGGATGACTTAGTTTGAGACCAAGGAATAGTCAGGGCTGTTTTTGTCCAGTATAAAATAGATTCCAGGGGCCGGCCGGGTGGCACAAGCTGTTAAGTGGACGCTCTCTGTTGCGGCGGCCCAGGGTTCGCCGGTTAGGGTCCCAGGGGCGCACTGACGCACTACTTGGCAAGCCATGCTGTGGTGGCGTCCCATATAAAGTGGAGGAAGATGGGCATGGATGTTAGCCCAGGGCCAGTCTTCCTCAGCAAAAAAAGAGGAGGATTGGCAGATGTTAGCACAGGGCTGATCTTCCTCACACACACACACAAAAAATAGATTCCAGAATATACTCCTCCACCCTTGAAGTCCCTTCCCATTAGTGTTAGGCCTACTTATTTATATTTAATTTGTTAAAGGTTTTACACTCATTTTCAGAAGGCTAATGAATCATCAGCATTTAATATTCATTCATTTAACAGTTATTTACCGAGCGCCTACTATCTGCTAGGCACTGAAGATACACCAGGAACCAAGACACATAAGGTCCAAGATTTACGGATCTCTAAGTAGATAATAACCATAGCAACATTTGATATCCCTTGTTGAGAATTTGAAAGAGACTTTAGTATCTTAACCCAATATTTATATTTTTTTCATCACTAAAGAGATAACTATTATCAATAAAAAAACTTCTCAACTTGACTATCATATGATATAAGGTGATGTCATTTGTTGTCTCTTTACCAGACACCCTCTTCTGCTAGCAGCAAATCCTTTGTAGCTCCATCAGCTTTTCTCTCCTCTTTTCCTCAGATCCGACAGGAGTTGGGGGAGTGGTGACTTCATGGTTGACTCATCATTTTGCTACATTTTATAATAAATTCATAAATACTAACAGTGGGAAAAACTAAACAGTGAGAAAAGATCTATTGTTTATCCCTTATCTTCCAGTCTCCCAGTATTTCCCTAGTGGGGTCAACTGTGAAATGATCAGACCCCTGAGGAGTGGGAGGGAGAGCTAGTCACTGACCTTACCAAGCATCTGATGATGATAATCTTTTTTTAATCTACAGGAAGACATTTAAAACTGTATAAATAGACATCTTATTGTTTTACCTTAATGCAAAATGTGTTAGCAGTTAGCAATTGTCTGTCATACCAGGGAACTAACATCTGTTAACAATGAGACTCTGGCATCCCATCCCACATGAGTAATTCTGAGGAAAGGAAGCCAGAAGGGCAGACTAGTGGTCACCCCAAAATAGCCCTGAGACTGCAGCTTTGGCCAGAACAATCCATTGGCAAGGCTATGAGGTGAGCAGAGCTGTTTTTTCCGTTGACTCATCTGTTTTATGCACATCTATACAGTGGCTGTGAAGTGCTAAGCATTATGTTCGAAGATAAAAAAGATGTGCTTCCTGCCCAAAGAAATTTATAAATTTTAGCTTTCTTCTGACCTTTTTTTACCTCTTTATACCCCATATACCCAGTATCCTAATACTCCTTGTTCTTTGCTCTCTTGATTCTCTCCTCTTATCAAAAACTCTTTTTAATTAGCTACAAATTGGGAAGAAACTGATAGTTAATCCACACTAAGACGTAAAAATCTGTAATGGCTTAATACATAATATTCTACTACCTTTCTCAGAGGTATTTGCATGTTCAGAGAAAGGAATCCCTTAATCTGAAGCAGTGAAATTAGTGGTAGCACTCTAAGCATTAGTGAAGCAATAGCAGAGATGTATTTCCCTGAGTTTATGTGGTTTCCCAAGATCCACTGCACATGGAGAAGGCCAGCCCTGACTTTGAGTCCTGAATGCTTGGTTCACTTTGAGATATGAGCCCTAGCAAACCAAGCTGACTACGTTTTTTTGTTAGTATAATTAAACCAAAATCTTTTAAGTATTACAGCATATTTTTCCTTTAGTCTATAATTAAAGAAAAGTTTTCATGGCTTTTAAAAGTTTATTATGCACTTATTCATTCAACAAATACTTGCTGAGTGCCTGTAAAATGCCAGTCATACTATTAAGCAAAAGTAAAAATTCCTATTGGCATTAATAACACTAAGCATAAATTTCACAAGATATGTGATGGACATATTTGAAGAAAACTATCTAACTCAACTAGAGAACTTAAAAGACTTGGGACATATTCAATATTATAAATATGTTAGTTCTCCCCAAATGTATCCATAAGTTTAACACAATCTCAACATTTGGGATTTGACAAAATGATTCTAAATTTCACCAGTAAGAGTAAGGATGCAAAAATAACTAGTAATGTTCTGAAAAAGAAAAGTATGAGGAGACCTTGCCTTACCAGGTATGTAGCTACAGTAATTAAAACCGTGGATCCAGGCCGGCCCCATGGCTTAGCGGTTAGGTGCGCGCGCTCCGCTGCTGGCGGCCCGGGTTCGGATCCTGGGCGCACACCGACGCACCGCTTCTCTGGCCATGCTGAGGCCGCGTCCCACATACAGCAACTGGAGGGATGTGCAACTATGACATACAACTATCTACTGGGGCTTTGGGGAGAAAAAGGGGAAAAAAAGGAGGAAGATTGGCAATAGATGTTAGCCCAGGGCCAGTCTTCCTCAGCAAAAAGAGGAGGATTGGCATGGATGTTAGTTCAGGGCTGATCTTCCTCACACACACACACAAAAAATGGTGACATAAATAATTTTAATTGATATGAAAAGCTGTTAGTTATGTATATTTTTATTAATTTCTGAAGTAGTACATGCATTTTTTAGAATAGATAATGCAGATATATATGAAGTAAAAATTTAAAGTTTCCTCTACTTACCCCTCTTCTATCCCCACTCCCTGCTGTTAAAAGTTTGGTTTGTATCCTGCCAGATCATTTTCTGCACAAATAAAATCATATATCTGTGTCTCTAGATTTACATTTGTATCTAGATAAAAACATATAGAAGTTTTAAACAAAATATAGGTTATACTGTGAACATATATATTACTCAGTAACTTCCTTTTTCATTCTACAACATATCAAGAATATCTATGATATACTAGGTAAAAAAAAGTAAGGTTATAGGGGCCGGCCTGGTGGTGTAGCAGGGTTCTCCGCTTCTGCAGCTCGGGGTTCACAGGTTCAGATCCTGGCACGCACTGATGCACCCCTTGTCAAGCCAAGCTGTGGCAGCATCCCATATAAAGTAGAGGAAGATGGGCGTGGATGTTAGCCCAGGGCCAGTCTTCTTCAGAACCATGGCCAATCTTCCTCAGAAAAAAGAGAGGAGGATTGGCATCAGATGTTTAGCTCAGGGCTAATCTTCCTCACATACACACAAAAAAAGTAAGGTTATAAAACAACATGTTTAGAGTGATCTTGCTTCTGTAAAGTGTGCATGTTTGTGTGCACATATGTGTAGAGGCAAAGAGAAAAGCCTGGACATACAGATTTCTTGGTGGAGAAAGTACAGATTTCTTTTTAGTTTTTTCTATTTACTTTTTCCTACTGTTTAACTTCTTAAAATAATGAGTATGTATTACTTGTTTATGTTACTTTTATAACCAGAATAAAATATGTTTTCATTATAAAGAAAAAAGCCAATATTACTGAAAAACATGAGACAGTATTTAGCTGAGGTTCTACTGCTAACTGGTGGATTATGCTCCTATGACCTCCTATCCTCTCATAGTCTGCAAATCAATATTAGTATTCTATATATTTGTAAGTCAAAATATGACCTATAATATTATTATGATTATTATATAATATATAATTATGTATATAATATACATAAACTTTATATATTTAAAGCAAATTGTGACTACATTTAGGATTCCTGTTTCTAGACGAGATGGAGCTTAACTTTTTGTGGTTTTATTGACTTGGACAATTATTTCTAATCAATCCAGCAATAATAGGACAAACTGAAGCTGCCACAAGGGGAAGAAATTAAAAACCACAATCATTTTGTTGCCATTTTTGTTATTGCTGTAAGTGGTGAGATTGACTTCCTTTTTGCATCGAAGCGAGCTATAAATGAACCTCCCAAGGTGAACAGAGGGAGAGTGCTTTTCTACTTCTCTGGCATCCTTTGTTACACTGCCTGGCTGCAAGGAGAAGGGCCTCGTATGTAGTACCAGTTCTGGCTAACTTGGGGAGCTTGCCCAGGCACCTCTACAGCCCCTTCTATGCCCTTTCTCCTCTGGAGACAGACGATACTCTTCTACTCTCCTCTTCATTTTCCTTATAAAATCTGCTTTCAGAAATGTTGTCAAGTGTCACTTTGGCCCAGGGTATTTGTGTCTAAATAGGGAACAAACCTTAAGGCAAAGTGAGGAATGGAATGACCAAGTCTGAGACGGTCTCCAGACCTCAACTTATCATTATCTGAAGGGGAAGCTCCAATATCCCTCTGTCTCTACACAGAGTCGTGAATTTGTAGCAGTAGTAAAGATTTTACTCCATAAAACTCCAGCCCTTTGGAGGTGAGTGTCTCTCTCCCTCTGTATTTGTATTTGGCCTTGCTTTTTGTGCCTCTATTTCTTTTTCTCTCTTCATTTCTTTTCTTTTCTCTTTATTTATTTCTCTTAATTGGCCATAATATATTGAAAACAATTGTTCACTTATTGATTTTATCAAATAATTTCATTTTCTATATATTTTAAGAGTGAAGCAGTTGTCTCTTATTTAGAGGTTTGGGATCATCAGACTTTCTATTTCTTTATTGCACTTATCACGCACTGTCATTGTATTATGTGTTTCTTGGCTTTTCCCCCAATAGGATGCAAACTTCCTGAGGGCTGGGCAGTCGATCATGTTCTCTGCTCTGTCCTGATTGGGTCCACTTGCATCACCACAGAGGTCCTTCATTTACCCTGTCCCAATCCCAGTTGTTTCCCTTTCACCTAAAAGTAACCACATCTTGACTTTTATGGTCATCATTTTCTTGCTTTCTTTATAGTTCTATCACCCAAGATGCATCTGTAAACCCTATGGTTTAATTTACTTTTTTGGGGGGATGAGGTGAGGAAGATTGGCCCTGAGCTAACATCTATTGCCAGTCCTCCTCTTTTTTGCTTGAGGAAGATTGTCACTGAGATAACATCTGTGCCAGTCTTCCTCTATTTTGTATGTGGGACGCCTCCACAACATGGCTTGATGGGCGGTGTTTAGGGCCACGCCCAGGGTCCAAACCCAAAAACAGGGGCCGCTGAAGCAGAGCGCGAGAACTTAACCACTACATCACTGGGCCAGCCCCTCATTTACTTTTTAAAAAATATACATCTTTTAAGTCTCTTCCAATTCTCCAAGTACCCCTCTATTCTCCTCTTGCCCCACCTTTTTCTTTACAACTTAGTTCTGGAAGAAACTGAATTGTTTGATTTGACTTGTAGAGTTTCCTGCATCTGGACTTCGCTGATTGCATTCCCATGTAATTTACCCTGTCCTTCTTTCTTTTGTATTTTCTGTAAATTGGTAATGGAGTTATGGACTTGATCAGATTCAGGTACAATTTTGGGACAGACTCCTTTGTAAGTGGCACGTAGGAGACAAGTAACAACTGATTGTCTCTCTCTGTGTGATGTTGGCAGCCATTAATCCATTAATTCACGAGGAGTTGCAAAATGGTGATTTCAAATGTAATCATTCCTTCTTTATTTAGTTGGTGGAATACTTCCATAATGAGAAACTTCTCAGCTTCTATTTGCTTACTCTGTATAGGAAAGGCAGCATAAATGGTTGATGAACATACATTTTTAGATATACAAAATATGGAAAATAAATATACAAAAATAAAAGAACTTACTGACCATAGACCTACAGTGAGAGATCTAATAAAAGATGCACTTCCATAAGAAGAACAATAAACCCAGGGAGAAGAAATTAGATACAAGAAAAAATAGTGAGCACAGAAATTGATCAATTATTTGGTAAATATAGTTGACTATTACTTGTAAAAATAATTTGAGGGTTCAAAAACAACATGGGAATGCTTAGTTAAAGCATGTTTAACTTTGTTTCTTGTTCAGGAAAAAGAAAACAACATTGAATAACTTAAGACTTTGTAGGAAAAATGTAGAGATAAATATGCTCGTTAAAAAATAGAAATATAATGCATAGCTTCGAAACCAACAAAGGAGGAAAAAAGAATATAGAAAATTCCACCAGTCCCAACGCAGAGAGAAAAGGAGTAAAAAGAAAAAACGAAAAAAGGATGGTAAAGAGAAGACTCAAATTAGATGGTGGAAATAAATCCAAATATACTAGGATCACTGTATAAGTTAATTGGATAGAACTCGTTTACCAGGAGATCAAAACCATCTCATTTGATTAACAAGCAAACAAACAAACAAAACTATATCTAGTTCAAGAGGCATACTTAAAACCATCCAGAAATTTGAAAATAAAAGTAAGGAAAAATATAATAATCAAATATAAATGAAAAGAAAGAGTAATAGTATTTAATGGAATTAATAGCAAACAAATGGAATTTAAGATGAAAAGCATCGGGCCGGCCCCGTGGCTTAGCAGTTAAGTGCACGTGCTCTGCTACTGGCGGCCTGAGTTCGGATCCCGGGCGCACACCGATGCACCACTTCTCCGGCCATGCTGAGGCCACGTCCCACATAGAGCAACTAGAAGGATGTGCAGCTATGACATACAACTATCTACTGGGGCTTTGGGGAAAAAAAAAGGAGGAGGATTGGCAATAGATGTTAGCTCAGAGCCGATCTTCCTCAGCAAAAAGAGGAGGATTAGCATGGATGTTAGCTCAGGGCTGATCTTCCTCACAAAAAGAAAAAAAAAAAAGATGAAAAGCATCATTGGGATAAAAAGTAAAACTTTTGATAAAAGAAAATACTTTACCAGAAGATAGAACAATCAAGAACCATTTAAGAATGATTAACCAAATCACAATCAAGAGGGAGGATCTTAACACCCCTTTAAGTAATAGATCAAACTGACCAAAAGAAATGAAATGAATATGCTTGATTGAATTGATATATAACAATTGATATATATATCAGAGCTTCCTACCTGGAGGGCCAGAAGATATTGATCCCCATAAACCATACAGTGGTCAGGGTAGGGTTTGGGTTATTGAAGTCTGTGCACTGTGACAGGCTAAGTTAATACTAATCAAGGGAAGATGTGGGGGAAATGGATACTTTCATGTATTGCTGGTGGGAGTTGAAGTTGTTACAACCATTTTGGAGAGCTATTGGGCATTATCAAAGTTAATGATATGCATACCTAGCATTTCTACTTGTAGATATATACCATAGAGAAACTCTTGTGCATGTGCATAAGTAAATATGAACAAGAACATTCCTTGCAGCATTTTTTGAATGTGGGAAAAACTGGAAGTAACTTAAATGTGCATCAATAGGAAAATGGGTTTACTAAAATGAAATTCTAGATAGTTAAAATAAATGATCTAGAGTTACCATGTTAACATGAGATAAATTAGAAGTACATATGACGAAGAGAAAAAAGGGAGGTTGCAGAATAATAAGTAGAATGTGATAACATTTAAATCTTAAAACATGCATGCACAACACAGTATATATTATTTATAGATACATATTAATATGGTAAAAATATGAAAAAATGCATGAGAATGATATACAACAATATTTACAGAATGACTGCCCAAGAAAGGGAGAAACAAGCTTCCAATACTTTAAATATACCTATAGAGTGATTACTTATAGAGTATCATATTCTATAAACATGCTTATATAATATGGGTAGGCTTACTTGAGTCAAGTTTATACAAGTCTAAGAAAATAGCCTGTAGACACTACAATGGCATACAGAGGTGTCTGCTGCTGGTTTTCAGAATTACTGCAGTTATGTCAACAAGCAGTAATCTATATTCCTTGGGACACCTGGCAAATGGGAACCACATGTTGGTTTTAGCTGAGTTCTCCTTCATTTTATTTGTGGTTTATAAATACACTCAAGTTGGTTTTGCATAACTTAGGTGGAATTAATCAGCCAACAGTTGCACATTTATTGAGTGTTTTATCTACAAGTTTCTGTAGGAAATTTAAAATGAGTGTAAAACATTTTCCCTTCGATCAAAGAACTTAAAAACTAATTCTAGAGATAAGACAAACAGAGAACAATATAAAACTAAATGTGGGCTAACTTGTATGTCACGTGTTATAAGGGTTTAGAAAAGTTGGAGATCATGATGAGCTCTGGTAGCAGTTCATCTTCATGAGGTAAGTAAAATTTGAGCTAGGCTTTTAAAAATGAGAAGAATTTACTGTGGTGCAGAGATGGAATTTAAAAGCAAGACTTTTTCTTGGGTTGTGCTCTTGTTCCAGACCTGAGGAAGATTCACTTCCATCACCATTGGCGTTGGATTTAAAAGCAGCTCAACTCATAAAACATTGGTCCAGTGGGGAAGATTGGGTTGGATAACTGAGTGCTTAGCTCTTTCTCTGCCCCAACTCTTTACTAGGTTGAAAACTGAAGTGAGAGTAAGGATCATGCCATCCCTCTTTCTGTCCCCCTCAAAGTCTGGTGTAACTTACGGCAAAGAGCGGAAACCCGCTCAATCATGCAAAAGTAAAAACAAGAGCTTACCGAACACATACTGAAATTTATGAACAGTCACGATTCAAAGGGCTTCTGAATTGGAAAGTCAGGCTTGAAATCTACTCTCTGTCACTCCCAGCTCTTTCTTCCCTTTGTTTTTCTGTCTCTGGCTCTTTGTTGTCTGGCTTCCTCCATTCACTTGTCTTGCACATAGCTCAAAATGGCAGCCTGGATCTATCAAACCTAGATGCACATTCCCTTTGCTTTTGCAAATCCATTCCTTGGAATTTATACTGTAGATATACCCACACAAGTGTGCAAAAATAAACGCATAAAGATCTTTGGGAAAAAAACAGAAGCAATCTAAATGTTAATCAATAAGGGGCTACCTAAATTATGGTATGCCCATTCAGTGATAAATGTGGTAGATATTACTAGTGCTTGCCACTATTTCTTGATCCCTTCTCCTTCTGAGTACTGGGAGGATTACACTTCCCTGCCCCTTTAAGGTTGGGCATGCTGCCAATGTGATTTGCTTTGGCCCTGAAATTTGAGAAGTATCTTAAGAGCCTGTCTGAGATTCTCTATGCCCTTTTCTGCTGCAGGCAATTGCAGAAATACACATTGGGAGGGAGAGTCATTAGATGGAAGCAGCCAGAGCACTGCGCCTTCACAGAGAAGACAACAGACTTCACATGCACAAGAAATGAACTTTTGTTAAGCCACTGAGTTCTGGTGTTGTTTATTATCATAGCATAACCTAGATCATCCTGACTTATACAGTATTCTGTGCAGCCAATAAAACAAATGAGACAGATATACATGTACTAAAATGGAAAATGTCCAAGATATATTAAGTGAAAAAGACAAGGGATATAACTTTATAGAGAATTATTCTATTTGTAATTTTATAAAAATGTTATCCATAGAAAAAGAAAGACGGAAGAACTCTTCCAGATTAAAGGAGACTAAAGAGGCATGACAATTAAATGCAACATATGATCTTGGATTGAATCTTGGACCAGAAAAAATTCTTTTGCTTTTGCTATAAAAGACATTAGTGGGATAATTAGTGAAATTTGAATAAGGTCTATAGATTAGAAAATAATATTACATTGATGTTAATGTCTTGATTTTTATAATTATACTATGTTTATAAAGGAAAATGTTCTTGTTTTCAAGAAACACATATCGATGTTTACTGGTAAAAGGGCAATGTATTTGTAATCCAATTTCAAGTTCTTTAGAAGAAAATTACCTATATATAAAGAGGAAAATAAAGCAAATGTGGCAAAATGCTAATATTTGAGGAGTTTGAGTTGAAGGGTACATTTTTTTGTGCTATTTTGGTAATTTTTCTGTAAGTCTGAAATTATTCCAAACCAAAAAGCCAAAAATATCTCTTTACACATATGCATATATGCTTGGATATGCTTAGAAACTTTTAAAACTATAAAATATAGTTATTTCTGGGTAGATGGATGGGTAGATGGAACTGGAGTTCTGGGGTAGAAAGGAGACTTTTATTTTTCTTTGGGTACGCTTTTATTCCACTTGAATTCTCCAGAGATAATCAGTATTTGTTGCTGTTTTCAGACACAAAGTTTTGAGAGAATTTATCTTGCAGCAATAGAAAACTAATACAGCAGATGACTCCTAGCAAAATAGAAACTACAGCAGGAGAAAGATGACAACGTGAACCACAACCAAAAAAGTAAGAGAATTTAACAAGATTCAATTATAGCATGAAAGAGAATTTCTGGAAACATTAAGCACAAATTTTCTCATTTTAAAATTTAGTAGGTAAATTTAAAGAAAGGGTGGTAATGTTGAAACCTAAATTAGCAGTCTGGAAAGTGGAAGAAAGATTTCAAAATACAGAGGAAAAACAGCAATAGAAAAAATAAAAACATGGAATGTCTACTCAGACAAGGGAAACAAAAGAAAAAATAAACAAGTGGGACTTTATCAGACTAAAGAGCTTCTGCAAAGCAAACGAAACCAGGATCAAAATGAAAAGACAGCCCTACAGCTTGGAGAAAATATTTGCAAACCATATATCCGACAAGGGGTTAATCTCCATAATATATAAAGAACTCACACATCTGAACAACAAAAAAACAAATAACCCAATCAAAAAATGCACAGAGGATATGAACAGACATTTTCCAAGGAAGATATACAGATGGCCAATAGGCATATGAAAAGATGTTCAACATCACTAATCATCAGGGAAATGCAAATCAAAACTACACTAAGATATCACCTTATACCCGTGAGATTAGCTATAATCACCAAGACAAAAAATAACAAATGTTGGCGAGGATGTGGAGAAAAGGGAACCCTCATTCACTGCTGGTAGGAATGCAAACTGGTGCAGCCTCTATGGAAAACAGTATGGAGATACCTCAAAAAAATAAAAATAGAAATACCTTATGATCCAGCTATCCCACTTCTGAGTATTTATCCAAAGAACTTGAAATCAACAATCCAAAGAGGCTTATGCATCCCTATGTTCATTGCAGCATTATTCACTATAGCGAAGATGTGGAAGCAACCCGTGTCCATCAACAGATGATTGGATAAAGAAGACATAGTATATATATACAATGGAATACTACTCAGCCATAAAAAAAGACAAAATCGTCCCATTTTCAACAACATAGATGGACCTGGAGAGCATTATGTTAAGTGAAATAAGCCAGACAGAGAAAGACAAACACTGTATGACCTATCTCACATGTGGAATATAAACTAACACATGGACAGGGAGAACAGTTTGGTGGTTACCAGGGTGAAGGGAGTTGGGGGTGGGCACAAGGGGTGAAAGGATGCATCTGTATGGTGACTGACAAATACTAATGTACAACTGGAATCTCACAATGTTATAAAATATTATGACATCAATAAAAAAAATAAATAAATAAAAACATGGAGGACAGATACTGGAGATGCAACATATAAATAATAAGATTACTAGAAGGAGAAAAAGGAACAAATGGAGGAAAGGCAATAACTGAGCAAAAAAAGGAAGAAAATTTATCTGAGCTAAAGAACTATCTGAATTTGAAGATCGAAAGCCCTTACTGAATTCTAGTCAGATTGATCATAAAATAATAACAAAAATCCCAAACATACACTTACTTACAGATATATTCTGGTAAAATTCCCAAACTCCAAGAATCGAAAGCACTAATCTTAGAAACTGTTGCATAAAAGAAAAAGTTATTTAAAAAGGAAAAATAGCCAGGGATCAGATTTCTCTTTAAAAACCTGAAGCTAGAGAGAATGAAATAAAATCCACAGACCACTGAGAGAAAAAAAGCAAAATAACAAAAACCTCTACCCAAGAATCTTTATCCAGCTCAGCTATTGTTCATCTGTTAGGGCGACAGAGAGGCCTGTGAGGATCTACAAAGATTCAGAGAGCACACCACAGAAGTCCCCCATTGATGCTACAGACAACTGAGTGGCTACTGGGGCAGGGGGCCAGCACACTTCTTCATTACTGTGAGATACTAAAAATCTGACTCTGATCCAGAGCTCCTTGTGTGTGCATTCAAGATAAAATTAACAAAGATGAATATAAAAACCCAACAATCACTTTTTACCAAGATGCAATAATTGTGAAGAATAATAATGCCTATAGCTGGTGGCAGTAGAGGTGAGTGCAGGAGAAGACATGCTCATACATTACGTTTGGCACTATGAATTCAATACAGCCCATTGGGAAAGCAAGCTGGCAGTACCTATTAAATATATTTACCTTTGCCTAGCAATCTCACTCCCGCTAGTCCTTAGAAATAGCGGCACCAGTGCATAGGAACATACATAAATGACTGGTATTGCAACACTTTTTGTAGGGACAAAAAATTGAAAACAAAGGGTATGCCCATCAATAGGGAAATAATTGACTAAATTGTCATATATTCACGTCATAGAATATTAAGCAACACAGAATATTATACAGTAACTAAAAGAATGAGTGAGCTCTCTGTCAATTGACTTGGAGAGAATTCTGCTGTGTATTTTTACAGAGAAAAGGAAATGCTGAGAATTTTATAACAGTCCTGTTATTTTGGAAAGAAACGAGGAAGAAATCCACATGTATATGTGTTTTTCTAGTTAAAAGAGTAGGGAGAAGGCATGCAAGGGCGTACAGAGGTTGTTAACTTGCTCGGAGTAGGGGAATGCAGTTAGCGGGGAGAGGAGCAGAGGGAAGAGGTCAGCAAGACTGGGGACATGAGCAGGGCAGGGTGAGTGAGCAATAATTCACGATAAGTGTAGCACCTGTGTAGAGTGGGCTGATGCTTCGCAAATAAAGCTTTAAATTTATGAAAACTAACATATGTTTCTGTATAGCTTTTATGGTTGTTTTCTAATTATGGAGCTCTGGCACAATGGGTGTTTTACTTAAATTAGGGATGCATGCTGTACATTCCAAGTTTAGCAATGCAAATTCTCTTATGTAGAAAATGAAATAAACAGACTTTAATGTAAGTACTGAAACAAGGCCAAACCAGCAGTTCTTTTGAAACCTGGCTGTCTGCCTGCTGGTCGTTATTTGTCATTCTTTCCCAAATACCTCTGAAGAAATGGCACTCAAAAGCCAAACGTAGATAACCTTTAAGACTTGTATAATTTTGGAAACTTTAAAATTATGGTTCACTTACCCCACTGTATGAAAATAATGATATATATGGGCAAATGTATGGAAATCAACAATCCACTTTTTCACATTAATAATATCATGGCTTGGGCTTTTTAAGCATAAAAATTGCATACATTATTTATTTCCAGAGTGAGTCCTTCATTGATTTGCATGAATTTTTCATATTCAAAGTTAAGAAAATTAACTTTTAGAAAGTCGTTTACTAGTAAAAACAATGAAGCTCTTTTAAGTAGTAAAAGAGAGGGCACTTAATTTTTGCTTAAAAAAAGAGAAATTTTTCTGGGCCAGCCCTGTGGCTTGGTGGTTAGGTGCGCGCGCTGCGATGCTAGTGGCCCGGGTTCGGATCCCGGGTGCGCATCGAGGCACCACTTCTCCATCCATCCTGAGGCTGAGTCCCACGTACAGCAACTAGAAGGATGTGCAGCTGTGACATACAACTATCTACTGGGGCTTTGGGGGGAAAAAATAAAATAAATAAAATCTTTAAAAAAAAAAAAAGAGAAATTTCTCAATAAGAATGTCTGTATGAGTGATGAAGTTTAATGTATTAACTCTCTTCATGGATATTTGCATTTTTAGAGAGGAAAGCTTTAGGACAAAGGAATAATATTCTAAAATGGTATTTCCAACATTAATGAAAATATGGGTTTGGCCCCTAGTGAGTAGGGAGCCTTCTATCACGCAAAAAACCAGAACCCAGAGAAATGGGCCCTGTTCCTGTCCACCTGGCTCCCCACCCTTAAACCAGCTCCACCTCTCAGAGCCCTAGCTAACAAAGGCCAAATGCAGATGCTCCCAGTTTGGTTAGAACAATTACCAAAATCTCTTTGTTCATTTCCAACCTGATCTTTTATTACTCTGTCTCTGACTCAGAAAGTGTAGCCCCCTCACCCAACATTCCCCTTCCAATTCCACAACCCTACCCTACACTCTGATTCTGTTTGGGACCATCCAGACCTGCTGTTTGGACTTGACCTCCCAGGTGCAGCCTGACATTCCACTCTCTCAAATGGTTTTGATCTGGACGTTCCCCCTCTCCTTTGCAGGGCCCTGCATCAGCCTTAAAAGTGCTGACAGAAAGCTTATGGGATGTAAAATTGTCATCTTAAGGTTGTTTGAAGAGTGGTGAATCGAAATGGAGCCTAAGCTGAGTGATTTTTAAAGGTTAAAAGCCCTATCAGAGCCATTACATGGAAGTACTGCCAAGCAGATGGTCAAGTGGGCTACTCAGTGTGTCTCCAGTCTATGGGACTTGGAGAGAGTGCCACATTCTGCGTCTCAGATCTCTTTCAGGCTTCCCCTCTATGCCTCGTTGACTCATTGTTTTTTAGAGATGTGCATAATGTCAGCCAACTGTCTGATTCAGCTCTTCCCGCTTGGATCTATGACACAGTTTTCTGCAGATGTCATATTTCATTCATGATATATTGATTTTATGATTGTTATCAGAGTGTTCCCAAGTTCTCCAGGTTTCAGAGGTCATTCTTGCTTAGTGTCAAAGTAGTGGGGTCTAAGCTCCCATCTCCATCCCCAAGGTCACCCTCTTGCCTTGGACTGCTGCTCCACTCCTGCCTCCACTCGCTTATCACTTTTTTTAATGCTGTTTTGCTCTCCTAATAACCATACACCCCAAATGTAGGTATAGACCTCTTCCTTGATTCCCCAAAGCGCAGTAAGACCAGACTTAGTGTGTTAGTCAGGACTCAGGTTTGCAAGAGGCAGACACTCAACTCATACTGGTTTTAAAGAGCAACAACAGCACCATCAGCAAAAGAGAATGGCTCATGTAATGAAAAATCCAGGGCATACGAGTAGTTTAAAGCTCAGTTGGATTCCAGGGCTCAAACAATATGGTCAGAAATTGGTTTCTCTTCATCTCTTACCCCTGTTTCCTCTGTTTTTGGCTTCATTTTCAGGCAGGCTCTCCTGAGTGGTAGCAGAGAAGACACAGAATCTCCAGGCTTATGTTCCCAGCACTTTAGCAAGCTGAGCAGAAAGAAGGCATTTCTTTCCCAATAAGTCTAGCAAACATCCCAGCATTGAATCTTCTGAGCCCAGCTTGGGTTCCTAGCATATTCCTTAAAAAATCACTGTGACAAATGCTCTTGGAAATTGGGGGTTAGGGTGAAGGGTTTGGGGATGAGAAATCAAACCTACCCAAAACACATGGTTGAGAGTGGGGGAGGAGTTGCTCCTGAAGGAAATATAGCTTCATATTACCAGAGGGAAAATGAATGCTGAGAAGTTAAAAAAAAAAAAAAAAAAAAAAGACAGATGCTCACTACACTTGGACATTAGCAAAGAAAATCACTGTGCAGAAAAGAAAAAAAGTCCACCTTAAAATTAATGCATACGATATCCTAGCTTCTAGATCCATATCTGCAGAGGCTGCTGCACTGGCTGTCACTCTCCTTAGGCGCCTGGTGGGAGAAGCCTCTTTGAGAGAATAGATGATAGATGGGGGAATCCCAGCCTTAAACTCTATCCAGGATGCAGGCCCTCCACTATACCCTTTTTTTCCTTCTAAAAAGAGAAGAAATCCTTCCTCCCTGCTCCTTATCCCTTCCTCCAACATCATGATCCTCTTTCTGCAGAGCCTCAACTCTACTCAAAGGAAGATAAAATTTTGTATCATTCTGCAGATCTATTTACCTTCTAATTGTCTCCAACTGTTCAGTCTGTAATCGTTTTGGGCCTTTAATTTTGTATGATCAAAAGGTCTATTGAAAAGTTTTTCTCCAAATCAAAAGAGCAGTCTCAAGCCTCAAATGGGAGCTGCCTTTGCCTCTAGATTAGGAGAAGACTGCTTATGTCACTTTGGGCTACTGTCTGCATGGAACAGAGAAAATCCCAATATCATGGCTTAAACAAGACAGAAGTTTCTCTCTCTGTCTCTCTCTCTGTCTCTCTGTCTGTCTCTCTCTGTCTCTGTCTCTGTCTCTGTCTCTGTCTCTCTCTCTCTCAGTAAAAGAAGTTTAGAGATAGGCACTCCAGGGCTGATTTGGTGGCTCCAAGGTTATCAGAGACCACGGCATCTTCTATTTTGCTTCTCTGACCAGAGGGCCAACTGTTGGCCACAGGGCTTGCCACTGTCTTTTAGAAACTTCCCAGAGGTCCTAGACTACCCTACGCTACATCTCCTTGGCCAAACATAGTTGCCACATAACTGAGAGAAAGGCGGGTAATGGATGTTGGAGGAGGCGGCTGGCAGTAGCAGTATCTGTCATGTAGTTGTTGATTTCTAGCCAACAAAGTGGCCAACACTGACTGCCCTGCCTCCCACCGTGCTGCGTTGACCCCGGACTGCCAGGATGCCTCTCTGCTATCCTGTGCACTGTTCTCAATCCCTTATTCGAGCATTTACTTTGCTAGTCTATCTATGGTTCCTAAAGTTTAGTCAATACAATTTTAGGATTATATCAGGCAGTATGTTTGACAGCTCTGAGAAATAGGTTTTGGTCATTTTAAGCAATTGCTAAGTTCCTAAGCAAAGCTGAGAGGAAGGCATGTAAAAGTCAGGAAAAAGCCTTCATTTGGAATATATAATAAATATTTGACACCCAGACAGAAAATGAAGGATCCTTATGGTGATGAAAATGTTACGTGTCTTGACCATGTCAATGTCAATATTCTGGTTGTGATATCCTGCTATGGTTTTGTAAAATGTTATAGGAATCTGGGTAAAGAGTATGCCAGTTCTCCTTCTTACGACTAGACGTGAACCTACAATTTTCTCAAACTAAAAAGTTTAATTTTACAAAAAGTCGACAGCATTTCTTTGTAAATTATATCTCAACAAAGTTTTTTAAGTCAATTGCATTTCAAATTAGTGCATTTAACAGTGACATATTTAGTGTGCAGTTTTGACTATTCTTATCAATTTTTACTCTCAAATACTAAAGAAAGAAGAAGAGGAAAAGTCAATTGAATTCTCTGCAAGAAGGTATCAATTTTTTAAAACTTTTTATTATGGTTTACTTATGGTTATTACATTTGAAAATCTACACAAAGGAAAAGAATATAAGTAAACTCCATGTACCCATCACTCAACTTCAATAATTATTACCCTTTTGCCAACCTTATTTTATCTATTTGCCTTGCAACTTTTTCCCCTGGTGGATTATTTTAAAGCAAATCCCAGACATTAGGTTATTTTACTCTTAAATAAGGGCCATTCTTAAACTGGGTAATCCTATGCACAATGAACAAAGGAGATAAAACTCTATAATTTCAACTTACTAAAACTAGTGATTTTCAGATACCATCAAATTTTGTATGTCAATGATTCCTGGAAACAGAAGTGAGGGAGTGGATGGACATAGAGAAAGGCTACAGAGCAAGGATACAGAGTGTGACAAACAGAATAACGCCCTCAGAGGTGTCCCTCCTAATCCCTGGAATCTGTGAGTATTAATGGAAAAGGGGAACTAAGTTTGCAGATGGAATTAAGTTTGCCAATCAGCTGGTTTTAAGATAGAGAGACTGTCCTGGGTTATCTGGGTGGACCCAATATAATCAGAAGGGTCCTTAAAAATGTAAGAGGAAGCAGAAGGAGTGAGTCACAAGGAGATGGGACTATGAAAGAAGGTCAGAGTGATGCAATGTAAAAAGGAATTGATCTACCATTGCTGGCTTGGAAGATGGTGGAAGGGGGGCATGAGCCAAAGAATGCAGGTGGCCTCTAGAAGCTGGA
This sequence comes from Diceros bicornis minor, assembly GCF_020826845.1. Classification (NCBI taxonomy): domain Eukaryota; kingdom Metazoa; phylum Chordata; class Mammalia; order Perissodactyla; family Rhinocerotidae; genus Diceros; species Diceros bicornis. The sequence goes on from NC_080740.1 coordinate 35,497,840, forward strand.
AAAGGCAAGGAAACTGATTCTCCCTTAGAGCCTCCAGTAGCGAACACAGCCTTGCCAACATCTTGATTTTAGCCCCGTGAGATCTGTTTTGGGCTTCTAACCTACAGAACCATCAGATAATAAATTTGTATTGTTTAAGCCACCAAGTCTGTGGTAATTTTATAAAACTAATGTACAGAGTGAGATGGTATCATCATTTGGCAGTGCTATGTGACTACAGAATAGAAATGAGAAGGCCAGCTTTAAGAGGGAGGTTTCATTATGTGGGAAGGTGTTTTTCAGAGATCTGAATCATTTAACCAGAAAATAATGTAATTACCCAAACTCCTTAGAAGTGGAGTCCTGCCTATAGCAAAAGGCTCAGTTTTTAAGTCCTGCTCTTACGCTAAAAACATGAATCAGCAATAATATGTAAAATTTAAAAATGGAAAAAAGGAACGGACACCCTCTGCTGGTAGATATAAAACAGACTTTTGGTGTTTTGGATTCTGGTTTCCTTGTATATTCCGGGAACAGTTAGGGCTGCCCAGGCCTGTCACAGGTGGGCCTCTGTCTGGAGAGTGATGGACCAACTGTGGACTATAAGCCCCATGTAGATCGTGTAGAATAGAGTTATGGGGCCAAACTGAGTCGATGATTTTAATAATGAGTGATTGGAGAAGTACTTTGGATTTGTTTGTTGCTGTTTCAACAGAACCTCTGCTTTTAAGGAACTCAGTGTAAGAGATGCTGTGAGACAAACAGCTTTCCAATTAAGATGCTTACAAGGTCAGTTAAAGAAAGAAAAACCAGCCCCCAGCATGCTTGCTCAACAATATTTATTCAAAGATTTAACGTAGTAATTATGTTAATAATTTAGTTTCTGAAATTTTAGTAAAAAAAATCCCTTCAGAGGCCAGCCCGGTGGCATACTAGTTACTTTCGCACGCTCTGCTTCAGCGGCCCGGGGTTTGAGGGTTCAGATCCTCAGTGCAGACCTACACACTGCTCATTAAGCCATGCTGTGGCAGCATCCCACATACAAAAGAAAGGAAGATTGGCACAGATGTTAGCTCAGGGACAATCTTCCCCAAGGAAAAAAAAAAGAGGAAGATTGGCAACTGGTGTTAGCTCAGGGCCAATCTTCCTCACCAAAAAAAAAAAAAATCCCTTCATCAGTGACAGGGAATTAATAAGAGAATTCTTATTAGTGAGTTTATAGTATAGAGAGATGATAGAGATTGTATTTCTGGTTTTATAGAGATTATAGAGATTATATTTCTGATTTTAAAAAATTCAGAAATTATTTCTTGGGTCCAGCCTGGTGGCACAAGGGGTTAAGTGCATGCGCTCCGCTGTGGTGGCCCGGGGCTCGCCGGTTCGGATCCCGGGCATGCACCGATGCACTGCTTGGCAAGCCATGTTGTGGTGGTGTCCCATATAAAGTGGAGGAAGATGGGCACAGATGTTAGTCCAGGGCCAGTCTTCCTCAGCAAAAAGAGGAGGATTGGCAGATGTTAGCTCAGGGCTGATCTTCCTCACAAAAAAAAAAAAAGAAGAAATTATTTCTAAAAAAGAAAAATCCTGAAACAATTTTCTTTTTCCTGATTTGTCCCTCATGCAAAAGAAGGTCATTGACCACTAGATTAGAGCGTGTTCATTTGGGCCTGACAACTTCATTTGCCCCCTTTCAACTGCCTCCTCCCATTCTGGGCAAACCTATCAGAGTAGGGGAGTTAGACATGACAGAGGAGCAGGAGGGGAGGGCAAAAGGAAAGGAGGATATTGTAGAGTCTAAAGTTGTTTTATATATATGTTTATATTTAACATTCATAGTTATATATTACATATTTATATATTATTGACATATTTATATTTACTATATTATTTATATTTATATGTATTATAGTATATTATATATTTTATAAATATATTACGTATATTTATATAATATGTATCTATTACATGTATATATATATACACACACACACATAGAGAAAGAGAGAGCAAGTGAGTTCTATTTTAATTAGGACTCTGGTGAAAGTAACAAAAACCCATCTGAGCTAGAATGATTTCATCTTTTCCAACAGATTTCTCAACAGAGATTCACTTTTTTTAAAAGAGATTCATGCTTACTCATATTAAGATTTTGCATCTCATCACCTCATCCTCAGTAACCTCAGCACATATTTGGTGATAATTTACTCATTTGCCTATTCTTGAGTTAGCAAATATTTATAGAGTGCCTACCATATGACAAAGACATTCTGAACACTGGGGACAATGAAGTATATAGAAAATATCCCTGCTTCCTTGTAACTTATAGCATAGTGAGGGAGAGGGAAAAAATGGAAAAAAAGTCAAATTGAGGAAGCATAGTACGAAAAAAAAAGTGATAGATAACAGTAAGACTGTTTAGATACAGTGGTCAGGGAAGAACAGGTGATGTTTAATCTGAACGTAAAGGATAAAAAGGAGGGAATTATGGAAGCGGGTGGGCAGCATTCCAGGTAGAGGGAATAGTATGCAGAAAGAGCTCGGAGTATTCGATGAATCAGAGGAAGACTAGTGTGGCTAGAGTGTAGTGGGAGAGAGATGAAGATGGGATGTAGGATGAAGCCAGAGTGATAGGCAGGTGCCCCATCGTGTAAAGTCGCATAGGCCGTCGCACACAAATTGGATTTTACTCTAAGGTCATGAAGATTTTCAAGCAGGTGTATGATGTGATCAAATTTACGTTTTAAGATGATCACTCTTGCTGCTATGTGGAGGATGGATTAAAATGGAGGAAGAGTGGAAGACAGAAGACCAGTTAGGAGCATACTGAAGTAGTCCAAGTGAAAGATGAGGTGGCTGGGACTAAAGTGGGGAAAGATGAGGTGGAGAAGAATGGATCTTAGATATGTTTTGGAGGCAGACTGGACAGGACTTACTGATGGATTGGACATGGTAATGTGTGAGAAAGACAGAAATCAAGGTTCACTTTTAGGTTTCTGATCTGAGCCGTTGGATGGCTTGTGCAGCATATCAATTGGAATGATTTGGGCCAGAGTAACCAAAAGCTTTGGCTGAAACAAAAAGAAATGTATGGGTTCATGTAGGTTCAGAGGTAGGACAGGCTTCAGGGTTCACTCAACTCCAGCAGTTCTTGAGGAGTCTAGCTTGTGGTTAAAAACCTATGTATGATTTTTTAGGCCTAACCGTAGGTACTAACAAAAGCCCTACCTGGCAGTCCTCACAGGGGAATATCTGCCCTCCCTAACCAGACTTGGTGCACAGCCAGTGCACTGCAGTCTCTGAGGGGCAGAGATCTTCTTTAGGCTCCTCTGATGAGACCTCCTTATGGGGGCAGGAGGAGTACTTTTCCACTCCTAGCCCTTCCCTCTCACGCCCTCCCTCCCCAGGATCCATAAACCTGTTGGAGCCTTTTGTTCAGTGAGACCATCCCCAGTACAGATCCACCTGACCTGTGACCAGTGCTCTGTTCCATGGAGAGAATAGAACAGAGGGAGTCACACTTGGTTTGGTTTTAACCTCTTGCTCATACCACAACAGTAAGTGATTAAAGGTTTAACCCTTTCATCTCTGGCTTGCTGTTTTATCAGCCATTCTGACGCCTGCCAGCTCTCTCTCTTTCTCTTTTTTTATTGAATGTCATCAGGTCAGGATATGGTGTCTGGAACTACCAGGGCCATCTCACCATTATCCTGAAGATAAAGCGAACACGTGGAGTAGCGCAAAGCTGCAAGACCTGTGGAGAAGCGGAGCCAGAGCTGTCAGGAGTTCAGCTGAGCTGGGAGAGGCCAATAAGCAAGTTTATTTTTTTTCAGAATTCTATGACAACTTGTTTTGTTCTGAGGATTATGGTATTTGAAAAGAATTTTATACTATAATATGCTGTACAGATATTAACAATTATTATTGTGTCATTCTCCCTAAAGCAGAATTCCTGCTGTGAACTGAATTCTAGTCCTGGATCCATTACATACAGTGATTTAATCATTTAATCTTTATAAGTCACTTAATCTTTATAAGCCTCATTAATCGCTATCTGCCTATCCCATGTAGTTATGAAGACTAAATGCGATAGCATATTTTAAAACTATAAAGATTTTGATCAACCCAATTATTTAAAAATCATGTCAGCATTATAATTTCAGAACCCAGCATCTCTCTTTTCCTCAACTCCAAACTCCAAATTTCTGCCTTTCTCAAGCCACAGGCTCTGGGGAGTGTGGACCGCTGGGTTTGAATGAGGCCTTGGGTTCTTTGGAAGTCCTGGCTCAGAGGAGTGCCATAACAGCTGCTCTACTGTGCACCAGCCCAGCTCCTAGAAATGTGTGTGAGGAGGCAGCGGTGGGGTGGGGAATGGGCAGGAAAGTAGCTTGGAAGATGCTTGCCCCCAGACATCTCTGGAACTCCTTGTAGGGCAGATTGATTTAGCACTGTGTGAAAGTTCAGGGACTTCCTGGCTCCTGAGGGCCAAAAAAGCAGTTGTGTAGCTGCCACTGAGCTGGGAGACTACAAAGAGATAAGGGAGCAGGAAGACTTTCTCCACGTCCTTCAGCAGGGGCCCCGCAACCTGCTCATTTCTTTACCATCGGCCCCTTGGGGTTAAAAACCACTTTGCCTTCCATCATTGTTTCACTGCCATCATTTAAAGTGCTCTAAAAACCAGATTTGAGCTCCAAGTAGACAACTAAGGAAAATAGCCACTAAAGTGTCCCCCAGACAGAGAAAATAAGTTCAGTTAGGACAGATAGAAAGCACACCCAGCAAAATAGAACTACTGAAAGGGCTCACCCTCACCCTTACCAGTTCATTACACCGTGCTGCCTGGACTTCCAATTGCTAGCATCTGCATTTCTTTGCTTTTCTGGCCACCAGAGCCTGCCTTGCTGCCCCTGTGGCAGGCTGGGGTGCAGGCTCCAGGAGCAGCCCTCACCCAATGGCTGATGGAAGTTAGTATATAAACATTTCGTCTTCCTCACCTCTTAAGTGGCATAACTCTGAGGTGTGCGTTTGATACTGGCCTCCCAAGTTCTCCAGTGAGATTAGCTCCAGTTAGTCACAGTGCTAATAGCTTCTTTGATAATTATCCTCTTGTTGGCTTTTTCCACTTCCTTGACTCGTTTCTCTGCTCTTCTACCCGTCTCTCCCAGGATCACCTCCCACATAAACTATGCTCTCGAATCCTTGTCTCAGGGCCTGCGGAAACCCAAACTAGCCCTGTACTGTGCCAGGGGGACTGAATAAAGCAAATAGAATACTCCAGCCTGTGCTCCCCTATTTGACTCCCAGAAGACCTCCAGTTTGGCCTGGATTTTCTTTTTATGGAATTTGAGCAGCTGGAAAGAACGACCTACAGAGACCAATGCCAGGTGTTCCCAACCAACAGCCCAGCCAGATCATCCCACAGTGAAGGTCTCAGGAAACAAGTCCTGCCCTCCTGCTGGGAGCTTCCAATCAGCTTTTATAGCACGCCAGCTTTTCAGTTTCCTGCTCTTAAATGTGAGTGAATAGTTGAGCAGCACCAGAAAACTTCTAATATGGTATATGGAGACCAAATTAATAGCAAAAAGCAGCTGAGAGGAATAAGAGACTATTCAGGAAGAAGAAAACTTTTAAAATGTATTATTAATATCTTCATAGGGATAAGAAATCTCTGAAGCAAGGCTATGACACCACAACAAAAGGACATTTGAACAAAAAAGAGAAATCTAGAGGGCCGGCCCCGTGGCTTGGCGGTTAAGTGCGTGAGCTCCGCTGCTGGCAGCCTGGGTTCGGGTCCCGGGCGCGCACCGGCGCACCGCTTGTCCGGCCATGCTGAGGCCGCGTCCCACATGCAGCAACTAGAAGGATGTGTAGCTATGACATACAACTATCTACTGGGGCTTTGGGGGATGAAATAAATAAATACATAAAATTAAAAAAGAGAAATCTAGAAAAGTAAAAACTCTATAGATGGCTGGAAGATAAATTTGAGGAATTCTCCAATAAAGAGCAAAAAGACAAAGATGGAAAAGAGGTGAGTGAGATATATGGTAACAGGGCTCTTTGATACCAAGTTTGGGCTTGATCATAACTCAGAAGCTGATGTAGGGGAGCTGTTAGAAGCTGAAAAGATAGTAACCTGCTCATATCTGAACAAAACTTGGGTAGGCTGGCCTGCTGGCAGAGTGGTTAAGTTCGTGAGTTCGGATCCTGGGCATGGACCTACTCACTGCTCATCAAGCCACGCTGAGGCAGCATCTCACATAGAACTAGAAAGATATACAACTAGGATATACAAGTATGTACTGGGGCTTTGGGGAGAAAAAAGAAAAAGAGGAAGATTGGCAACAGATGTTAGCTCAGGGGCCATCTTCCTCAAAAAAACAAACAAACAAAACTTGGGCAGTTTTAGGCCAAGAATCTAGGCAGAGGTACCGTGTAGGCAGCTCTTGCACTAGTGAGGAGAAATAATGTGAACCTGATGTAAAGACAGTGGACATTTGGACAAAAATTGAGAGGGAAGATGGGAGATTAAATGGTAGCAGGGACTAAACTCCTTGTAAGCAGGTGTGCGTGTGGGCCTGTTGGTCTGATATAAAAGGAGGAAGTTGAAGAATAGATGGATCCAGAGTTTCTCCAAGGATCCCAAATGTATTGGACTCCATTAGCAAGATGAGGAACGAACGAGGACTGGCGGTTGGAGTGGTATGAGTGTGTAGGAGGTGGAATGCAGATTCCCGACTTCAGGTTCAATCAATATTTTCCGATATCTCACTAGGTATTAGATACTGGGATAAAGTCCTTGTCTTCACATGCGCCACTGGGCCACCACAAAAATCACAACTCTCTTCAGAGGTTTGTTGTGAAAGGAGGCACAGCTCCCAGCCTGGAGGTGGTGGGGGCGGCGGTGAGTACGTGAGCTGACCACCTGGTGACGGAATGATGACAGCACGCCTGTGCTGAAAGCGCCCGCGGGGGTGTGCCCTGCAGAGGCAGGAGCGCCGGCTCCGCCGCAGAGAGGACGTACGCGTCACGCCGAAGTCCCGGATATCAGTCTCGGGTTCTACAGCAAAGACCTGAGCCCTCCAGACTTCCTAGTAGAGCTAGGGAGGCATGGTGCGCATGCGCAAGTCCACCCCAGGCCTCAGTCAAAGGCGGCGGGAAGTTGGTTTTCTGAGTAGCTGGTGAGCAGCTTGAAGACGGATTGGAGACGACGGACCAATAAAGAAGCGTTTCATTGGCTTAGCTTGCTTAGGCTCCCGATTCTCCAGCTTCCCATTGAGCCTTTCAAGCAGAGCAGGGGGCGTGACTCCCGGGGCTCCGCCCCACGCCTCGGCCCAGCCGCGGGGTCCAGGGCTGAGGGAGCAGGACGGAAGTGAGCGGGTCCCGCCCCTTCCCGCTCTCTTCGTCCGAGCCGCTGCCGCCGTCGCCGCTGTCCGCTCTCCGGCGAGCCGGAGTCTCCGTGCCGTACCCTCGGTCCCCGGCCGCGCGGAGCCGGGATGCACTGCTCCTGCTGTGGGTCCTCATCATGGAGACCAAACGGGTGGAGATTCCCGGCAGCGTCCTGGACGATCTCTGCAGGTACCGCGGCGCCCCGCGCTGCCCCAGCCCCCTGGAGTCTCCTGGTTTTCTCTCCGATTCGCCGACCCCGGAGGCCTCCCGTCTCCCCGCCCGCATCCTCGTCCTCGCTTTCCGGTCCTGACCTCCCTTTTCCCCCGCCGACCCTTTTCCCCGACGACACCACCCCTCTTCCGCCGCAGCTTCCCTGTTTCTCACGCCCGCCTCCGTCCTTCCTCGCCGAGCACCGGAATTTCCTCATTTTCTTAGTTCCACAACTGTTTTGCCCTCCTGCAAACGAAGCTGCTTCGCCAAAGCCTGGGTCTTGAGCCTTTTTTCGGCTGCCCCCTCCCCCTCCCCCTGCTTTTTCTGCCTCTCTGACTTTCACAGACCGTTTCCCCCTCCTCCCTCCGTCTCATTCCCCAATTCTGTGGGAAGACCCCACGGTTTCAGGTCTTAGAATCCCAGGTCCCCGGACCGACTCAGGGAGCACTTTTCAAACTTACCCTTTCCCACGTGTCTTCCTGCACGTCCGTGGCGTTCTCTGTAAATTGCTATAAAGGATTACTCTCTTGTTCACCCCCAAACTTATTGGAAGCAGGAAAAAAAGTCTGGAGTTGCTTTTCATCTCTTATTTATCTTTAAAGATTCACGAGCGCAAGATTTTAACTCGTTGTATACTTTTACAAGAGAAATTTTCTGCATTCTTCCCTTTTGTCAGCTGTGATTTCGGATGACCAAACACGTGTAAAACGGACTTAATTCTTTCTTTTCCCAGCGTAAGATTTTTGGTGAAGTAATACTCTGAGTTGTCGCTGGGCGTAAGTGGGTTGTGAAATAATTTTAATTGCAAGTGAGTAATAACACCTTTTCAATGATAGTTACAGTATTTATGTCTAAAAGTGTGACTTTTAGTAATGTCGCATCCACGCTTTTTTTTGTTTTTTTAATGAGAAGGAAAGAATTAAGATTTGTGGAGTTACTACTGTGTGCCAGGCGCTGGGTGCTCCCTTCACATATATCATTTTATTTAATCCTGGAAAACAGTCTTCTTTGGTAGGTGCAGTTATTTCCGTTTTCATCTGACAGACTCAGAGAGGTTGTAATTTACACAAGGTCACATTCATCGTAAGTCAGAAAATCAAGCTTTGAAACCTAGACCTTTTTCTCTGCAATGCCTGTACTTTTTCTCCAGTGCCAGGTGGATGTAATAGAAAATCAAATCTAGCATTTTATACCTCATAAAAGTACACGTAGAATACGTAAGTAGACTAATTTTGCAACTAATAAGAATTAATGTCAGTGTACTTCTTTCGTGATAGTATGATTATAATTTTTGGCATATGATAGATTCAAATGAACCGCTTAAAAGACACTTTCTATGATCCCAAATTTTGGAAGAAAAAAAGAGATTTGATGTTTGTATGTCTGTGTGGATAAATGAGTAGAAGAACATGTACCAAAGGTGGGATTATGATTTTTATTTTCTTACTCATCATTCCAAGATTTTTAAAAGGATGTGCATTTTATAGTTAGAAAAAAATTGAAGATGACTATTTGGAAAGGTGAGCAATAATTATATATGGATTAATAGAGATACAGGTTGATTTGGAAAAAAATAGGTGATGACTATTTGGAAAGGTGAGCAATAATTATATATGGATTAATAGAGATACAGGTTGATTTGGAAAAAAATAGGTGATTTTATACTTTTTAGGCATCTAAACCAATCTTGCTACTAATATGAGATTTATTTTGTATATTATGGAGGATTCATCATTTAGGGAACTGGTATCAACCATTATGAAGGTGATTGATTTTATGTGTAGGACATGTTTACTCACAAAATAATTATGTTGTGTTTTGTAAACAGAATGTTAAACATCTGTTGAGTGCTCAAGATTCTTACTTGGTTTTCCAGTGAGTGTATTTAAGCTATTCCATACAAATCTTTTGGAATAGAGTAACATTTTTTTTCCGTTAAGAAATTTTTTTTTGCAATTATTGTGTTTTGGCTACATAAATAAGAATGATGTGTTTAAAAATTAGGGCCAGCTACTTGATAAACTAATAATCAAATAACCATTTCTTAAAACTTTAGGTTTTAAAAGTAATGCCATTTTCAAGTTAATATTTATAATATCTTTATTAATTTAAGGATTTTTTAATGTTAACAGTTCAGGCTTTTGATTGTGGGCTTTTTCAGAAATGTTTATACTTAGAATTTATGTTTAATTTCTATAAAAATAAAGCTTAAGTTGAAAAGGGTTAATTTTTCTGCGCTGCTTTGCTCTTTTAAGTATCTCTTGATTTATGAGTTTGATCTTGACTTGTTTCTACTCCTTTTATATTTCCCTCAATTCTGCTTATTATTAGTATATTTAAGAAGTTTTTTTATTTTTGATCAATTACATATTCCTGCTAATCTTGCCTACTTCAGTCAGTATATTAATATGTTTTGGAGAAATGTGAAACTTGAGATTGATTTTGATGTGAAAAATGAGAGCACTTAAGTTTCGAAGATGTGCCTTTGTAATTGTTAGACTGCTTATAAGTTAAGATATGGGATATTACTTTTCAGGTGGTTTAATATGCAACATTTCATTTACTGGAATACTGTGCAGCCATAGGCAGTTAGTAAACAGTAAACAGGGATAATATTTGTGTCTTGAAAAGGTGTACACAATATACTATTGAATGTAATACTTAGTCATTTGATGCCTTTTGTTAAAACAAATTTTTAAATGTTTTGTGTGTGTGTATGTGTGTGTGTATGCACAGGAAAAGTCTGAAAGAATATACACCAGACTGATAACACTGGTTACTTCTGGGTGGAATGGAATTAGAGGAGAGGAAGGGAAGATTATCGTCTAAGACGTTCTAGTGAACAAAAATTGCTTGATAATAAAACATGTTTGTGTATATAAAAATGTAAATGTGCATGATTTTATGGTGATACTTGCCTTTGGTGCACCATGATTTTTGACATTAAAAGTCAGATACGGAGTTTTTCAGTACTATTTAAATTAGCTTATTAAAGAATTGAAAAGCATGTTTTACAAGTAAAGACTGAAAACTACACTTTGGTAAGCTCTTTTTCTTTTAAAGAAGTTGCTTGGAGTTTTTTTAAAGCTCCTTTAGGAATTAAATGGTGAGGCCACTCTAGTGTTAAAAGGAGAAAGGTATTTTCTGGCAACTAAGGTTGCTGCTATTTTGGTGATCGCATAGGTTAATTAAATAATTTGTGCTCATCTTTAGCTTGCCATTTTAGTGTTCAATTTTACTGAAACCTTTTTCTATCTGTGGGAACATTGAAAAGATGACATTTTGTGAGGTGGAAAAATTTTTCCCGTAACAAATTATTGTGGAAAGCATTTTATTTCAGCTGTTCCTGTATACATATATGTATATACGCACACACTTTTAAATCTTTAAAACAGATCAAAAGCATTCACAGCATGAAAGCATTGAAGTGTAATTTTCGTGTATCAAAATTTCCTTTTTCTTTTAACGTTTCTTAAAAAAGTCAGCTTTTAACTATTAAAAAGCTGTGCTTGTGTAAGGTTTAAAAAAAATCAAACAGTACGGACGAATTTATAAATGAAAAGCAACAGTCTCTTGCCCTAGCCTTTTCTATCCCAGTTCTGTTCCCAGACTGTTATGTGTTTTATGTTGAATTCTTCTGGTGGGTACTTCAATATTTTAAAATATACTTGCACCAGTTTCTTGTTTTGTTAACTTTAGATTGAGGATTTAGTATATGTTGGTAGATGTTAGGTGAGGGTGTAGTTTATCACACCTACTGTTGCCCTTGTCCTACTTCCAGTACAGTTATATCACTATTTTAAATCATGCCATTGGTTACCTTTGTGACTGTAATATACTTAAAGTTATATTTCTGTTTTATGAACTTATAGACAGTATCTCTTCAGTCTCTGTTTGATAAGGTGAGGCAATTAGTGCCCCATCTTTTCTTTCATTTCTTTCTCACATTCCCTCAGCTTCTGTCCTGGTGAATTTAAAATAAAAATTAAGATTGATATTTACGTTCCATTTTATAACTTTATGAAGTCTGTTGTACTGTTTACTATTGGTTGATTGCAAAAGCTGAACAGTTATACAGTATAACTCTGTGCATATTTTTCACAGTAGAGGCAAGTCTACACTGGGTAGGATGGTGTTTCTTTTCCTGTGGGCCATAGTTATGGTCCCTTTGTAAGGGTCTTGAAAAGAGGATGTCCAAATGAATTCTCCTTTCTTACATTCTACAAATTGGTCAAAGCGATGCTGCCTTTTAGTTTTTTTTTTTTTTGGAGAAAGAGGCATATACATTCTTCATTATTCCCTGATTCCTGCCCTGAAATCCCTTTTTTTTTTCGGATTGTCTTTCTGTTCTAGTTTTGGCTTTTTGCTTCACATGTGAACTGTGATTCTCTTGTACATCTGCCCCCTCTCCCAACATGTCTAAAGTTTCTAACTGCCTTTTTTTCCCCCATCTGCTCCTTTATTATATCTTCGGTTGTACCCTCAATCATACCATCTATTCTACAGAATTCTTTTTTCCTGGAAAGTGTCCTCTTGGCGACCTCTAGTCTCCTAGTCCAATCTGGACAGCTGGCATAGAATTCCCTTTCACAGCTCTCCCAAGATGTATCTATTCTCTCTTGAATTTCATGTTTTATGCTTTCTTGGTTTTCATTCTTGTTTTGCTGGTGCACATTCTAAAGTAATTTCCTTTGAGGGTGTCATTAGGAAGTAAACTTTCTGAGTCCTCATATGACTAAAATGTCTGTTTCTCTTCGCAAACTTGTGCTGCCAGGTAGTCCAGAGTCCACACTTTGAGTAACAGGGTTCTAGGAGATATCCTCAACACTGTATTTTCTTCAGGGCCAGTTTTTTAATTTATTCAAGTCTTTGTCACACCCCAGAATTTTCTTAGCTGTTCGGTGATTCTTGGTTTCCTTTTTATATTTAAGATGAGGCCGTAGAGGCGCTTATTGACAGGTTTCTCCTTTATGTGGGTAGATAGGGAGCTGGCTCTCATACTGGAGGACCCTTGAAAACCAGTATGTGGGAGTTTTGCTTTGGGGTGCCAACATCTAAACCTTTCTGCTAAAGTTAGAAAAGAGCCTCTGGGGGCTGGCCTGGTGGCGCAAGCGGTTAAGTGCACGCACTCCGCTGCTGCAGCGGCCTGGGGTTCACCGGATCGGCTCCTGGGCGCGCACCGACGCACCGCTTGGCAAGCCATGCTGTGGCGGCGTCCCATATAAAGTGGAGGAAGATGAGCACGGATGTTAGCCCAGGGCCAGTCTTCCTCAGCAAAAAGAGGAGGATTGGCAGATGTTAGCTCAGGGCGGATCTTCCTCACACACACAAAAATGAGCCTCTGTTGTTGTCCCTCCTCTGCCCCATTCTTTTGTGGGAGAAACTCCTGGCTGTCAAAGGAGTGCAAGAGGAGTAGACATTCTTCTATCACGTAAACAGACTTTGCCGTTTCCCATTTTTAGTCCTTTTTAGCATTCCCATCCTCTAGCTTACCTTTCTTCGCTTGGGGCTTTTCTGGGTTGGGATGGGGATGGGATAGGAATTCTCTTTGTCCTAGGCATTTTCTCACCACATTTTAGGTTGTGGTTAGTGTCTTCTAGAAATTTGTTGAAGTGAGAATTTCTAGTTAAAGATAATGGATTGAACACAAACATCTACTCTAGTAAAAGAGTAAAGTTTTTTGTTTTTTAAATTTTAAATGCATAAACTTGCAAGGAAAGGAAGAATAAGAGATGAACAATAAAATTTGGAAACTGTAAAGCAGAAGGGAAAGTGGTATATGCCTTAGCAGACCTGGTAGACCTGAGTGACCTGAGAGACTCCTGGAGTAGTGTCAGTCCACTCCAGAACAGGATAATATTGAAAAATGGCAGAAGTGACTTTATACATCCTATATACATACTGAAAACCCTCAGCCCTCTTCTCCTGCTCAGCTCTCAGAATTTGACAGCCTGGCCTTTACCCTCCAGGCAGGAGATTGGAAGGTTCTTCCCTCGGTGCTCTGTCTAGCCCGTGAGGAAAGATACTGATGTTGGAGGTTCCTCAATTAAATGGCTCAGCCTGATCATCTTAAATGGTGCCTCAGTTTGACAACCCTCTTAAATAGCTTTATGATCTGTCACATTTAAATATGAACATCAGAAATAGGCCTCTTAAGATAAACGATAAAACTAACAGAAAAAAAAGCTATAGGAAGAATCAAATTATGCAGGTAGAAGAAAACTTTTTAAAAAAACTACATTCATCTCCTTAGGTAGATTTTTACAACCGTGAAATAACAGGATAATCTATAAAAACATAATTTAAACAATTAAAAAGAGTCTTTGGAAATTAGAAATATGAGAGCAGAAACAAAAACCTCAATAGATGGCTTGCAAGATGAAGTTAAGAACATTTCCCAGAAAATGTGTGTGTAGGGGTGGGAATCAGAGGTAAGAAATATCAGAGAAAAATAAAGAATCATAAGAGGATCAGTCCATGAGGTCCTTCAGCACTGAATGATGTGAATTTCCAAGTAGGTAAGATCCACTGAATGGCTGGTACAGTGGATAAAAAAATAGACATTGAGGAATTTCAGAACACTGGGGACAGAAGGAAGAATATAGACGTTTCCAGACTGAAAAAACAGGTTATACAAAGGATTAAGAATCTAAATGGCTTTAGTCTTCTCAAAATCAAAATTGAGGGGGCCGGCCTGGTGGCGCAAGCAGTTAAGTGCACGTGCTCTGCTGCGGCAGCCCAGGGTTCACTGGTTCGGATCCCCAGCACGCACCGCTTGTCAAGCCATGCTGTGGCGGCGTCCCATATAAAGTAGAAGAAGATGGGCACGGATGTTAGCCCAGGGCCATTCTTCCTCAGCAAAAAAAACAGGTGGATTGGCATTGGATGGTAGCTTAGGGCTGGTCCTCCTCACACACACACGCACAAAAATCAAAATTGGAGGCTGGCAGGAGAGAGCACTGTCCTTAGAATTCTGAAGGAAAATGTTTTCCAAGCTAGAATTCTTTACCCAGCTAAATTATCAAGTGTGAGGATAGAGTAAAGATATTTTCAGATGTGTAGTGTCTCAATATTTATCTCCCCTGCATCCTTCCTCTAGAAGGTATGAGAGGATGTACTTCATGAAAACAAGGATGTAAATTAAGGAGGAGGATGACAGGGTACAAGAAACATGAGATCTATATAGAATAGAGGTGTAGGGAACTATAGGATGCTAGTGAAAGGACATCACAGGATGTCCGTAGGACAGGTATGTATCAGGTATGGACAACAACTGGTACAGATCGGAAGGCTCAGGGATAGTCTTCAAGATGAAACTGATGCATGTGAATTAACATCTTGAGAAAAAATTTTGGTGGAAATTTTTTGGTTGGTGGAAGGTTGGGTTAGTGACAAGTGTAAAGGAAACGAAGAAAAGACAGTGATGAGACCTTTACTAATTATGGGGAGAACAAAGTGCTGTTTGTCCTGTGTATACCACCCAGTAGCCGATCTGTGAGTTGGGCAGTGGTCTCTCTTGTAGTTGAGTTCACAAAGTCTGTGGTGTGCTGTTTATAGTCTAATTCAAGCTTGTGTAGCTTGGGGTTGAGCCCCAGACTTCATAAGCAATTTCTTGGGGCCATTTTCCTGAGCTGTTCCTCCTCTGCTATCTCCCTGATACTTCTTGGTTCCTTGAGTCTCCCTTTTTGGTCCTATGGCTAGAAAGCCACTCTGCCACACGCTTCATGTGACTCTGCCTATGTCTG
Source organism: Diceros bicornis minor (assembly GCF_020826845.1). Classification (NCBI taxonomy): domain Eukaryota; kingdom Metazoa; phylum Chordata; class Mammalia; order Perissodactyla; family Rhinocerotidae; genus Diceros; species Diceros bicornis. Next base: position 35,513,160 of record NC_080740.1, read on the forward strand.
GGACCAAGTGGCTGGAGGATAAAAGAAAGAAAGGAATGGAGGTTGGCCGTACTCTCTTGGGGCTACACAGCTCTTGTGGTCAGAGAGGAGGGTTCCTGTTTCTCAGAGTTGTAGCCTCAGTGGGTCCCTGTGGCAGCCACTACTGCTGCCACCTCTGTAACCATGATGACATTGCTTGGGGGTTGGGGCATGAGAGAACAGAGAAAAGAAAAAAAGGGGGCGCTTCCCCCACTGTCTCTGAGGAGACCCTTTTAGTTTCCTTTTTGGATCCTAGAGGCAGAGCTAGAGGGCTTCTGGAGCTCTCTCTCTCCCTGCTGGTGCCCACTTCCAACCCCCAGTCCAGCTAGGGAATACTAGAGGGTGGAAAAATGGTAAATTCACTTTGAATACTGGTCTTCTTCCCCAACCTTCCTGCTGCTGTTTACTTTTCCCAGTTCTCAAATAGCTACCCCATACATTTTGTCCAGGTTTTACAGCTGCGTTTCCTAGGAGGGACAAAGTGAAGTGTGCTTGCTCCATCTTACCAGGAATAGGAACCTGTGTAAACATTTAAAAAATAAATATGACTATGTCACTATTAGTATATGTCAGACAATTTGCTTGACTATGGGAATAAGAATAATGCAAAGATATAGTACATTATCTCAGTGAACTAATTTGGAAGAGTTTGTGGACAGTAATAGTAAAAATCAGATAATTGCTGTAATGGAGTGGGAGTATGAGAGAGTACGTAAGTCTGTTCAGAGGAGTCTGGTGTACCTACATAGGAGAGGCAGTGTTTCTAAGTTATGGAGGATGAATTAGGAGTTTGCTAGATGGACAAGAGAAGAGGAAGAGTAGATATAGTATGTGGATGGCAATTTAGGACAGTTCCAAAAATTAGGTATCGCTGAGTGTAAAGACTCAGAGTGATATAAGAGGTTGTGCAGGTGAGCAGCCACCAGATATCGAATGCCATATAAAAGAGTTCAGATTTTATGTCTTAGATAATACCATCTTAGATAGTACCATCAGGGTTGCATGGTTTACATTTTGTTCTTAGTGTATGTGCAGTTTAAGCTCCTTTTCACCATAGTTTTTCTATATTGACATGTAGATTATTGTACATACGTTTGTCCTACCATTTACTTATTCATTCCCCTATTGGAATGTTACATTATTCTTATAACTTCCTCTTTTTGCTGAGGAAGATTGGCCCTGGGCTATATCTTCCTCTACTTTATATGGGACGCCGCCACAGCATGGCTTGATAAGCAGTCTCTTGGGCCGAGCCCTGGATCTGGACCTGTGAACTCTGGGCTGCCAAAACAGAGCGCGTGAACTTAACTGCTACACCACTGGGCCGGCCCCCAGAAGTATTTTTTTGATTTGAAACTTGGAAACAACCAAGAACATTTAGCACCATACCTAGTGAATAGTGTAACTGATGACCTGGGTGATAGAGTCTAAAAACTCTATATTGAAACTTTATATTGAACTCTATAAAAATCTTTTATAGAGTTCAATCTGTCTCTAAAGTTCGCTGGGAAAAAGGATTATCAAAAATGCTATGCAGTGGAAGAAGCAATTGGTGGTTGCTTAACGACTGCTGTAAATCACATTCGTGATCTCATACATACATATAGTATACATTTATAGTATATATAATAAATATGTCCCCCCTGCCCCACTGAATGTACTTGGAAAAAAGACAATTTAGGATTTTTAAAAGTGAGTATATTTGAAAGTTAGCTTGAACTCAGGATCTGCAGATGAGGCTGTTTGGGAAGTCTAGTCCATTAATGAGGAACAGATTTCTCTCATATTTCTTTGTAATAATTTAAATGTGAAGATTAAGTAGCTAACGTCTTTTCTATTTGATTGTGTGAACATATTTCCCTATATTCTTAGAAAATATTACCAGACGTGAGGAAATCCTAGTGAAGATTGTTTTCTTGTGCACGTTTAATTTATTGTTAGTGAGTTCTTAAGTTTATCTCTGTACTTAAGTACACTCTGTACTAAGAGGGTAAACAGCCTCTTAAAAAAATTCTGAGTGAGATACATATGATATCTTTCTTTTTCTTTTTTTCCAGATTCATTTTCCCTATAGGAATTTCCCCCAAATTTTGCTTCCTTGATTAGCACTGCTCTTGGTCCCTTTTCCATGTTGGTGGGTCAGGAATGAAGCAATTAAATAGGTTAAAATAAATTTTTATGGTTTGTAAATGTAATTTTTATATGTTTTTTGTTTTTGACAGCCGATTTATTTTGCATATTCCCAGCGAGGAAAGAGACAATGCTATCCGAGTGTGTTTTCAGATTGAACTTGCCCATTGGTTTTACTTGGATTTCTACATGCAGAACACACCAGGATTACCTCAGTGTGGGATAAGAGACTTTGCGAAAGCTGATATCCTTTTTATTACTATAATGACTGGTCTTTTATTCTTGTTAATAAAATATTTTAGCACAAATTTCCTTTTGCTTGTCTTTCAGATTTATAACCTATTAGATAAAACATACTTGATTTCTAAAAATTGTCAAATATAACTAATAGACACAATTTAATAGTATTCTTATTTTTATGTAGAAGACCCCTTGAAGTGTGCGCTGATGATTAGAATTTAATTTGATTTTCTTTTATAAATAGCTAGCCTATTTCTAGAACTGATCTGTTTTTACTTTTCTCTTGCTGTTCCATTTAACCAGATGATCTTTAATCAGATTACTACCTTTCTGGGATAGAAATTTTAAAATAATTATTGAATACTTACTGTGTTCAAAGCAGTGTTTTTGGTTCTGTGGCAAATAAAGAAATCCTTGCCTTCAAAGAAGCTCCCCCCAGCCCTGTATTTACAAATAAGATAGAAGCTTGTCATAATTTATTAGTTATAAAAGATTCATGTAAATATTTAAAATTATAAAAGAAGCTGTCTCACAAGGCAAAAAATTAATGAATTGCTAATGGTCCTGATATTAGATGTTTTTAGAATTTGGAAAGAGGGTAGAAAGATTTTAGGCAAATTTACACTTTTAAGGGAATATAGGATTTTCTCAATAGAAGTAGGTAATATATTCCAGGTAAAGAAAAGTGATTAAGCAAAATTGGAGGGTTGGAAAGGATTAAGGGGTGTCTCAGGAAGTAAATTAGTTTGTATTGAGCAGAGGGTTCTTATGGGGATATATATAATAGGACATATGGATAGAAGGTATATAGGGAGTATTTGTTGGTTCTTAAGTCTTGAGCCAAAGTGCTTTGAGTTTTATTCTGTAGGTCGTTTTTAACCATAAATCGTGTATTCAAATGGAATTGTACCCACAAGTTTACTACACTAGAGTTGGAGTAGGGATAGGTGACCTAAAATAACCCTCATACTCGGCTCCTTATAATTTTCCTTGAGCCCCATGAAATAAGGAACCCTCCTAGGGCTCTGCAGAAAATGGATGAAACACTTTGTTCTAGATAACTGTTCACCATACCAAGTTTTTGAGCAAAGCTAAAGAATATTACTCAGATCATTTGAAATGGTATTCAAGAAGACTTATTTGGCAGGATAGGTTGAACCATAGGGTAGACTGTTACGTAACTTGGTATGGTGCAGTAAGGTTCCGAACCATAGTAGAGGGACTACAAAGAAAAGACTAAAGAGACAGATTTCAATGGAAGAGATGATCAAACTATTTGACTTAATTAAATACAGGAAAGTGAATGAGGAATCAAGGGTAATAGAAGTACTGTTCAGCAGTGTCTTTGTTAAAGGCTTGACAGTGGGTTCTGTGGAGAAATCATGGACAGCTTTGCTTTTAAGGAGCTATAATCGAGATCAAAACTGGCAAATCCTCTTCTGTGGTTTTGATCTGTTTTGCATAGACTTAGGCTTCTACCAGAGCAACCTTTATATACTTTGGGGTTGTAGATAAGATTTTGTGTGTGTATGCACATGAGTTTTAAACTTCTCTTCCTATTAAAAAAAGTCAGAAACCTCTGTTTTAGTTGCGTTTCTTTTAATTTGGTTATATGGAGAAAAAACCTTTACTGCTAATGTGGTAGACTTCATTAAATAACTGAGTGCTTACTCTGTGCCAGACATTTTTTTTTTTTTGAACTTTTTTTTTTTTTTTTTAGGAAGATTGGCTCTGAGCTAACATCCATGCCAATCTTCCTCTTTTTGCTGAGGAAGACTGGCCCTGGGCTAACATCCGTGCCCATCTTCCTCTACTTTACATGGGATGCCATCTCAGCATGGCCTGACAAGCAGTGCATTGCTGTGCGCCTGGGATCCGAACCTGGGCCACCAGCAGCAGAGCGTGCATACTTAACTGCTACGCTATGGGGCCGGCCCCTGTGCCAGGCATTTTGCAGTGAACAACATCCCTATCTTCAAGAAGATGCGAGGGAGACGGGAAAGGAAATGATTATAGTGCAGTGTGGTAAGTTATGATAGGGTAGTACAAGGTTCAGTAGGAACAGAGGAGAGGATATACTCAACCCAGACTGGGAGTTACATAAAAGTTTTCTTTGGAGGAAGTGGTCTCTGTGAGTAAGATCTATGTGAAAGAGTGAAAAAAGTTAAATATAATTGGGTTGTAGAGTAAGACAAGTGTGTGGTTGGAGTGTGGGACAAGAGGTGAAGCCACAGAGTAAGTCAGGGCTAAAGCATATAAGGGTCTTTGTAGGCCATGTTTGTTTGGACTTCATCCATAAGAGTAATAGAGAGTATATGAGAGTTTTTTACAATTAAACTTTACTTTTTATTTTGGGAAAAAACTTCAACTTACAGGGAAGTTGAAAGAATATTACAGCAAACTGCCATCATACCCTTCTTATATATTCACCCATTGTTAACATTTTGCCACATTTGCTTTATTTCTTTTTAGGGGTGTTTTGAAAGACAACTCTAGAATAGTGTAGGCAATGAATTATAGGAAGGTGAGACTGGGAACCTAGTGAAGATGCTACTTCACTAATTTCTGAGAGTGAAATGGAAACCTGTGATAGAAGTGAATAGAAGAGGTTAAATTTGAGTGATTGGTGTTAACTTGGATGTCTGAGGAGACTGGAAGGAAGAATGAAGGATGGTTCCCAGGTTTCTGATTGGAGCACTTGAGTGGATGGGTGTGCCATTCCATTTGTAGAAGAATAAAGGAGGGGAAATTTTGTAGGGGAATGATGGGCTCAGCGTGGACAAGTTGGTTTATGGTATCTGTGGTATACTGAAGTGGAGAGACTGCGTAGAATAAAGTTAACAGCATGAGTTGTGGAGCCAGATTCCTTGGGTTAGCATCCCATCTTTGCCATTTACTAGCCATACAACATAGGACAAATTGTGGGGCTTTTCTATGCCTCTGTTTTCTCTTTTGTAAATGGTGCATAGTCTTGTGATTTTTCTTCAGTAAGCACTCAGCGCTATGGCTATAGATTGGGTGTTCTGGATTTGTTCCTGTGTTGGAGTTTTGCTAGGGAGCTATATTCAGAGAACAATGGGACAAAGGAATTTTGGATATTGCTAAGAGATTGATTACAGTGATGGACTATATTTAAGGAAGAAAATAGAAGCTCATATCAGAAAGGAAAACAGTCAAAGATTGATGTAGAATAACGATATAGTGCGAGTAATCAAAAGAATGCCATAGAAAGTTATGATCAAGATGTTTTATTTTAATTAAACTGCCAGAATAGTTCTAGTGATGGCAGTGTCTGGATTGTTGCTGTGGGAGTTGGTCCTGTAAGTGGGAATAGATGTGAAGGACAAGGAATACAGGGAACTGAGGCTAGAGCTTGAGAGGAGTTGTCCATGGAGAAATTGATACCATCTAAGGTAATGGTAGCATTTTGAATGGAGATTACTGTCTAAATGATTGTTTATATCTAGGGTAGATTTTTCATGTTTCTGCAAAAGTGTTTAGAATAAAAAGAGTATATAAAACTCATTAAATTGTTAAAAAAAAGAATATATGTAATACAAGTGGACATGTGCTTAAAATTCTTATATTCTTTAATCAGAGTAACTTTCTATCTTTCTCTTAGAACTACTGTGTAAGGCCCAGTAACCCAGATTCAAGACTCAAAATAATTTGATTTGGGGGTTAAGAAAATCAGACATAGTCAATTAAGAATTTTAGTAAAAATTAGAAATGATAATAATTATTCATTACATGTTATAGATTTTCTTGAATTAAATGCATTATCTCATTAAATAAAAATGGTATTTAAAAAATTTCCAATCCAATGTTTGAATTGAATTACTTTTATGTACTGTTAAGTATGAAGGAAGATTGAAGAGTTGTCAGTGGGGAAATTGATGTCATTTTGGATTGGGTTCTGTTACTTTCTAATTGTGTGGACTTGAGCCAAGTACTTAACAGGTTCTTTTCAACGTTAATTCCAAGTATACCTTGAACTGTAGTTGGTTGTTTCAGTTAACTCACTTATTTTCTGGTGGTTTTGGGGTAGAAAAAGATGGATAAATGTAGAGTGTAAATAGTTTCCAAAGTAAAGTCAGTTGATTTAATTTCTCTGGCTAAACCTTTCTTTTTTTGTTATTCTTTTTAAAGAAGTTGTTTAATGGGTAGAAAAATGAGATAACACTGATTTGTGGAGATGCTGATGCACTCTGAAATTATTAGGTACGTTGTAGGGAGAAGGAAGAGAAAGAAAAAAGCTGGATAACTATCCTCCTCTCTAAACTATTGGAAGTTATCTCTGTTCCTGGGTATTTTTATATGTTTTTCTCTGTGGTTAAATTTTTAATGGAAAAAATATCCATTTATATAAAATTTATACTTAAAATCTGTGATGACTTTAAAACACATAAGGGATTTTACTAAACATCTACAACCAGTTTGTTATTGGGAAATACCTTGCAGAATCTTAGCAAGCCCGTGTAGAACCATAGGGCTTCATGGAATGGTTACTACTGTATCTAAACCTAATCCCTTTTTTTTTTTTCCTCCCCAAATGAAGGCATGGAATAGTTATATTGAGATTAACCTAGTGCCTGTCTTTTAATCACAATGTTGTCATAGATGGTTGACTTCTTTGGGCCCATTGAGGGCCTCTTTAGTTCTTGCTACAACTATAAAACCAAAACAGATTTTAAAATACAAAGCTGCAGAACTCGTAAAATTTATTTTCATAAAGTGAATTTAATGTGATGTTTTTGTTTAAACCAAACTGTCAATCACAATGGGAATATAATGCTGACTTCTTTGAGGGTGTTTTGCCATGCCTGTACTACTAGTTTTTCCACCACCTCTTTTTGCTCCATCCGTTATGAAACTTTTCCTTTATCTTGGGAAATCATTTGACCCTAATACATTATTTGCATATTAGATTTCTTCTGTTTTTAGTAGCCCACAGCAGTTAAGATACTATTAGTACCAATATGGTCTCTGAAAACTAGTAGTACTTGATATATGTGATCATCCAAATGATTGAAAATATGCTCATATTACAAGTTTTTAGATTAATGTCAAAATGAAAACACAGAATATGTAAGTTTTTGTAGAGGACTTGAGGACCCTTAAGACTATGTCTTTGGTTTGAGAAGCACTAGCATAAATTATAGTTTTTCCCACACTTTTCATGATTAACAGTGTTGTAGTGATGAGGCATTTGATAGCGTGGAGTATTGGAAGCCTGAGCATATACTTTACACGTTTAGGTTTTATTTACTTTTAAAAAAAAATTAATCTGCCCAATTTTAGGTGGGGGGCATGCCCAGTTTCTTTTGAAACAGGCTAATAGCCAGATTTACCTTTCTCTAATGTCCTTAGTAAATCTTCATCTTAAAAATGTTTTTAATTATAAAAGCAATATAGGTATATGGTAAGGAAATTCAGCAGTATAGAATGGTATACTTCATCCCTAGTTTACTTTCCCGAGTTGACCACTCTTACCATTCTACCTCTTGGTGGTCTGTGTGTACTGACTGTATTTCTGTTTCTTGCTATTGGTTTTGGTATCTGTTGACTCCTGATATGATGAATTTGACTCGTTTAATGAGAAGTATTTGAGGTGTTCACATGGTCCTGAATTTATTTAACTTAGGGATCCCAGACTGTGGGTATCTAAAGCTTACTTGATTTGTGTCTTGGCTAAATGCAGAAGTTAGCAATGACTTGTTTAAGAGAAAACCAATGTGAAAAAACAAAAACAGGAAGGATAAACTTAAGTGAGGTGAAGATTTGAGTAATTTCATATAAAATACACATTTGATGGAAATAGGTCTCTTTCTGTATCTAAGTGCTCAAGCTGTAATAAGGGAGAAAGTAGCTTCCTTAACATTATGTATACTCTTCAGTCATTGTCCATTTTTGCTGCCTCAAGGTGAAGATGTGGAAAAAGTTTTAGATGAATGGAAGGAATATAAAATGGGAGTACCAACATATGGTGCAATTATTCTTGATGAGACACTTGAAAATGTGAGTATAATAAAAGATTTTTAGTGAAATAGTGATCAGCTATTTTCATCCTATTAATAAAATATATGTATTTCTATAATGTTCTGACCTGAGGTTTTAAAGTATACTTAGGTTTTTAGTGCTAAAAGGTCAAATTTTTCATATTTTGTCTGCATTCTAGGTCATAATATTTTATACGTGTTGCAGTATGGCTTCTTGCCAAGAAGTGTCACGTCACTGTCACTTCATTGTTGAAGAAATACTTTAAAATGGGCAGAATGTCTTTCTTCACCCTACTAGTAGTATATTCAGACTCATGGAAGATATTTAAACCAAGTACAACCAAGTACTGTGTAAAATTATTGGTGATGACGGTTATCTGAAGGAGAGAAACAACTTTGGCTTTTAGAAAGAAGCATGGGAAAGGAGGGCAAGTTTTTTTTACCTCTGCTTGTTTTGTAGGTACTACTGGTTCAGGGGTACCTAGCAAAATCAGGCTGGGGATTTCCAAAAGGAAAAGTAAATAAAGAAGAAGCTCCTCATGATTGTGCTGCTAGAGAGGTGAGTTATTGAAGTTTCAAACACAATAACGTTTGGTGGTTTGAGTGTTTTTTTAGCCATAGAGGCTTACTTGTTTGGACCGACTAATCCTCTTTCCAGAACTTGACTGCGTGAAGTAACTTATCTTTTATAATATAACTGTTGATTCTTTTGTCCACGTCTTTCTATCATTTATTATTCCTTTATTTCCATTTTCTTTCATTGTCCATTTTTTATTCGATTATCTTTTTAACTCCTTTTTTTTGATGGTATCTTCTCCACCTTTCCTTTTAGAATTGGGTTTGCAATTGGTAAAACATTTTAGTTAAAACTTGTTTTATGTTGGTAGTCTTGGCTTCCAGACAAGTGCACAATTTGGACTTTTCTAAGAAATTTACATTGCTTAAAACCCACTCTACCTTCCCACTGTCTATAAGGTGAAGTTTAATTCTTTAAGTGTTGAAACTCCCTCCACTACCCCCAACACAGAACTTAGCCATTCCTAAATTTATCTTTCTTTATTCTCAGTCAAAAGGATTTACTCTTTTTCCCCTGAATTTGACTGATTTGTTTCAGCCTCTAAACTTTTGCTTATCTTATTTCCCTACCTGGAAAGTCCACTCTTCTTCCTGCCTATTCAGATCCTATCTAGGTACCTTTCTAGACCTAGCTCAAATTATCCTTTTTCCCTGAAGGACCACTGCCAACTAGCTCTGTATACAGACCTGAGTTTCTTATTTGTAAAATGAAGTTTTACAAATGAATAACTTATAAATTATGAATGGATAATTCATAACTTACAGAATGGGTAATTTGTAATGTTCATTTTTACTTAAAATTCTACTTTTCTTTTTTTTTTTTTTTTTAGTGAGGAAGATCAGCCCTGAGCTAACATCCATGCTAATCCTCCTCTTTTTGCTGAGGAAGACCAGCTCTGAGCTAACATCTTTTGCCAGTCCTCCTACTTTTTTTTCCCCCCAAAGCCCCAGTACATAGTTGTATGTCATAGTTGCACATCCGTCTAGTTGCTGTATGTGGGACGCAGCCTCAGCATGGCCGGAGAAGCGGTGCGTCGGTGCGCGCCCGGGATCCGAACCCGGGCCGCCAGTAGCGAGTGCGCGCACTTAACTGCTAAGCCACAGGGCCGGCCCTCTACTTATTTTTAAATCTAACCAGTCAGCTCTAGCCCACCGTGGTTTCTGAACTTTAATAACAAGTGTTGTCTTTGTCATTTGCTTGGCATTAATTATATAATACCTTGTGATAGGCTGTGTACTGTATTCTTATTTATCAGCTTCTTATAATGTATCACATTATGCCTTATCCTTGAGATTTGAGAAGTTGACTAAAAGGAAATATGGTATAATAGGAAGAGACCTGGCCTAGGAGTTGTAAGATTTTGGTTTCGGTGTAGTTCTGGTACATGTTACTCAATAGCTTAGAGACTTTGGGAAAGTCACTTAATCTCTGTAAGATATAAATTTATTAAGGGCTTCATAACTAGAAGTAATATCTTTAAAATCTAAGGTGGTAGTGATTGAATTTGAGGTATTTTTGAGATGGCAATATGGATTTTATGGCATATTTCATTTGGATCTGTTGGCTTATATTTTTTTGACTAAATGTTTTCCTGCAGTGCTGTTCACTGACTGGTTTAAGTTTGGGTGGAATTATTAGGTAGGGATAATAGTTAACATTCTTATAAACCACTAGTGTTATTTACCATAGAAAAACCGTTAGTGGTGATTTACTTTGGAGTAGGATTTAGAAAACAATTGAAAATGCTGCATTTTAAATTCAGTATGGAACAGCTTATCTAAGCAACTATTTGCAACAGCTTTAGACAAAGCCATTACACCCAAGTAAGTGAAGGTTTATGCATACTCCTTAAAATCGAAAGCTGTTTAGGAAACAGGTGAGGAATTGCCACATCCTCTAAGAGCTTTCCCTTTCCTTTCTGTAGATGGCAGGAGATAAAATGGGGCAGTTGTAAAGTCTTCCCTCTTATGTCCTCAAACTTTGTAGTTCTCTTGCTCGTAAGGAAGGACAGAATAGGGACTCTAGCATCCTACTTAGAGGAATTGATCTGTAGTCCTGTATGTGGAGTTAGACTAGTCCTACAGCAGTGAGATAGTTGTCCTGGTCCAGAAAAGACACTACAGTAACTGGAATAACAGAAATTTAGGCAAAATTGGGGGAGATCAGCTGTCTCTGTAATTGGATCTTCTTGGGGCAACTTGGAGGAAATCAAATACCTAAACTTGCAAAACTGAAGAAGTACCCCAGACCCAAGGGATCTACCTGCACCTTCCACTACAACCCTCCATTTGACGAGTTTTATACACTATACTGTAAAGAGTCAGCATGATGCAGAAATAGGATGTTTGGGGTATGAGAGAGTGAGAGAGGCAGTTAACCTGTGAACTGAGGCACCCGGTTTTCGCTTCGGTTTGTCTTACTTGTTCTCTGCTCTAGGATACTAAGATAAAAGGTTGTCTTGTCCATGTGGTGCTAATTTCAGTAATGACTGTAGATCATCATAATTTGTAAGAAAGCAAATAAAATTTATTCTTAGGGCATGGGTAGTGGGAGAAAGGAGTGTGGATGATAGGATCTCAGGAGAATCTTGTGGGGAGGGGTACAACCCTTATGGGAAGTTGTTATTTCCGTTTTACAGGTGAGGAACTGAAACATAGAGCAGTTTAGTAACGTGCCCAACCGGCCCCGTGGCTTAGCGGTTGAGTGCACGCGCTCCGCTGCTGGCGGCCCGGGTTCGGAACCCCGGGCGTGCACCGATGCACCGCTTCTCCGGCCATGCTGAGGCCGCGTCCCACATGCAGCAACTGGAAGGATGTGCAGCTATGACATACAGCTATCTGCTGGTGCTTGGGGAGGAAAAATAAATAAATAAATAAAATTATAGTAACGTGCCCAAGGTCTCACGGTTCGTAACCAGAGAGCAAGGATGCAGACCCTGGTAGTTGGGCCCTGGAGTCCATGTTCTTGACTACTACGATATAGGCAGCCAAGGAGTATTTGTAAATGGGTATTTCTAAACGTACACAAGCACAGATGAAAACAGAAGGAATTTGTGATTTTTAAGTATATGTATTTTCTAATAACATTTACATTTCTGATTTGGATCAGTATGACTTTTTCTCTTGTGTTTTAGAGTTTTTGTCTTGCTCTGGAGAAAGCACAGGCATTCTGTAGAACCATAGTCCCTTAATTTCAGGGAAAAAAATTTCCCTTTGATAATAGTAAGTAATTCCAACTTCTAACCTTTCTGATCTAAGTTGTATCCTCTTTTAGCTGATAAAGGAACTTGTCAGAAAAGATTTGACTTCTGTAAATTTTTGGATTAGAATTTTTACAGGCAAGTCTTTTGACTTTTATTCCTGATTTTTTTTTTTCCCTCCCCAAAGCCCCAGTGCATAGTTGTATATTCTAGTTGTAAGTCCTTCTAGTTCTTCTACGTAAGCTGCCGCCACAACGTGGCTACTGACAGACTGGGATTCCACCACCAGAAACTGAACCCTGGCTGCTGAAGTGATGAGAGCACTGAGCTTTAACCACCAGGCCATCAGGGCTGGCTCTATTCCTGATTTTTAAATAACTATCTTTGTTATAAAGAGAGAAAAGTTTTGGGATTAAGGTGGAGCTTTGCTGTATTAGTCCACTCAGGCTGCTGTAACAAAATACCACAGCCTGGGTGGCTTACACAACAGAAATTTATTTCTCACCATTCTGGAGGCTGGGAGGTCCGAGGTCACGGTGCCTGCTGATCTGGTTCCTGGTGAGGACTCTCATCTTGGCTTGCAGATGGCTGCCTTTTCAATGTGTGCTCATGTGGCCTTTCCTTGGATGCTTGTGTGAGTGCAGAGAGAGAGAGTGCTGTGTTTCTTCCTCTTATAAGGGCACCAGCCCTGTTGGTTTAGGGCCCCACCCTTATGACCTCATTTAACCTTTATCACCTCCTCATAGACCCTGTCTCCAAATAAAGTCACATTGGCGGTTAGACCTTCAATGTGAATTTTGAAGGGACACCGTTAGTCCATAGCAGTTGCCATTTTTGAGTGATGAAAGAATTCAGCTAGCGGTCCTAGAGTTGCAGTATGTATGTCTGCCACTTGGTGGCACTGCAGTATAATAGAAGCAGAGGGAACCAGCAGTGTTAAGTCTTAGTTGAAAACCAGATTGTTATTCCATTCTTTATAGGAGTTTGTTAATATCACATCATTCCTTTTAATTTTCACTTATATTGACATATAAGGAGAGATTTTGTCTTAATTTTCTACCTGCCATTAGTTAGACTTAGGCTGATGTCTTAAGCACTTTTTCTCTTGCTTTGAAGTTATGCAGTTCTACTATGGGTACTTACCCATATTTTAAGTTGCTAATGATACTTTAATTTGGTTATTGTTATAACAGTTTTATTTGGTTTATTATGGTTATATTAATGTTATTATTTCAGTATATGGCCATCCAGGGCTGTTTTGTTATGCTATGTCAGAATTTGACACATCCCATAAAGACTGTATATGTGGGCTGAGCTGAAAGAAGCAGTGATAAGCAGGCTTCTCAGGGAGAAGGTACGAACAATTGTCAGTAAAAGCTAAGGGCCATCTTAGTTAATAATTTCCAATCTTCTCTTTGACCTTTTGGTTCACCTTTGTTAATTGGGTTATTTCTGATCACTTTTATTGAGTGAAATAGATTTAGGTGAAAAATGTTTTCTAGATATTGTTGAAAGGATGTGTTAGGATAACCTCAGTATGTTTTTGTTGTCAGTTGTGGTGAAACACCAGCTGTTCTTAAAAACAAGCAAATGATACTTGGCAATTCACTTGTGGTTTCGAGATTTCGTGTTGTTGCTTTATTTGGCAAAACAATACGTTTTATTGTAATGAAGCTGACTTTAATATGCATTTATATGATTTAATGTTGATAGAATTGGTACAGAGGAACTCTTGGTTTATTCTACCTCTTGGTGTAGGCTTATAGGACATAGATTACAGGCAGAGGATTTCATTGTCTATGCTGGTGCTTTTGGGGTAGCACATTTTTAAATCTTACTTAGAAATTTTTATCTGATATCATTTGAGAAGTTAATGCTATTCCATGTGCCTAGAAAATTATGTATTATAATACAACAATGGATTTGATTCACAGAAGGTGTGATATTAAAATTTTTGTCTTTGGTATCTGTACATGTAAGTGACCTATTAAAATTTTTTCCTGGTAAATGTTTGATGAGAGTGAATGCCTGATTTTAGAGGCAAATCAATCTTTATCACTTTCAGAATTGAGAGATTATATCTGTTACTTTATTATATTTGTTCTAAGTTTGACTGTACAGGGCTTGAAGCTACGTGTGTTAGCACTGATGGCCCTTTTCATTTTGCCTTATATTGTACCATTTCCTCTTTTGAGCTATCTAAATGGAATTCCTTTTTCTTCTTGTCTATCTGGCAGTCCTGTTCATCTTTCGAGTCCCAGCTCAAGTGCATCCAGCAGAATAGGATGCTGTCCATGACAGCCTTCCTAAGGTGACCACCCCTACTCAGAACTCACGCCCTCACCCAGGGCTGAGTTGGGCACCCTGATTCTGTACTCCCACAGCACCCACCTCCCTTTTGGAATATATATTATTTTCTTTTTTAGACTGAGCTCCTTAAAGAGCAGTGCTTGCTTTTATTCATTTCTGAAGTCAGTGCTTAGGACAGTACTTGTCACTTATTAAACACACAGTACATATTTGAATGAATGCACAAAAAAGAACTAAACATTAATTACATGTGACTCCTTAAAAATTGCATTAATATTGAGATAATTTCAAGTATAGTGAAAATAGTAAGAATAATACAAAGAATAGATTCACTTATTAGTATTTTGCCATATTTGCTTTATTACTTTTATACATGTGTATGTATGGTTTTTATTATTATTGCTGAATAATTTAGGAGCAAATTGCAGGCGTAATGCCCCTTAACCCCTAACTACTTCTGCATGTAAATTTTAACAACTTGGAAGTTCTCTATAAATCACAGTGTAATTATCAAGTTTAGGAATGTAACATAGATAGGTGCTGTTATCTAATGGGTAGTTCATATTCAGATTTACTAATTGCCCCATTATGGTCTTTTTCATCTGTTTCCACCTCTTCCCCCATCCAGGGTCCTATCCAGGGTCATGTATTGTATTTGCATTTAGTTATTGTGTGTCTTCAGTCTCCTTTCTTTGTGTGTGTGAGGAAGATCAGCACTGAGCTAACATCCATGCTAATCCTCCTCTTTTTGCTGAGGAACACCGGCTCTGAGCTAACATCTATTGCCAATCCTCCTCCTTTTTTTAATTCCCCCAAAGCCCCAGTAGATAGTTGTATGTCATAGTTGCACATCCTTCTAGTTGCTGTATGTGGGACGCGGCCTCAGCATGGCCGGAGAAGCAGTGTGTCGGTGCGCGCCCGGGATCCGAACCCCGGCCGCCAGTAGCGGAGCGCACGCACTTAACCGCTAAGCCACGGGCCGGCCCTTCAGTCTCCTTTAATCTGAAACGGTTTCTCAGTCCTTCTTTATTACTTATTATTAAGCCTGTATTTAGTTTGATACTATTTGTAACACAAAGGTAACAAGCTCTGCTTTCAAGGAGCTTAAACAATTTACTTTTAGCATAGTTCTAATTATTATACAGACTTACACGACTGGATATGTATACTTCTGATTATGAGATATTATTCGAAGGAGGGAGCTAAAGAGAATAAATGTAAAAATAGAATTAAAAACCATGTATAAATTACTTTTTAAACTTTTTTTTGTTGAAGGATAAAAACATAAAGTACACTAGTCTTAACAGTTTATTTGGGTCTGGCCCTGTGGTTTGACGGTTAAGTGCTCGCGCTCTGCTGCTGGCGGCCCGGGTTCGGATCCCGGGCGTGCACCAACACACCGCTTCCCCGGCCATGCTAAGGCCGTGTCCCACATACAGCAACTAGAAGGATGTGCAGCTATGACATACAACTATTCACTGGGGCTTTGCAGGGAAAATAAATAAATAAAATCTTTAAAAAAAAAAAAAAACAGTTTATTTGTTTTTATATATGTATACCTGTGAAACCACCACTCAGATCAAGATACAGAATTTTTCCAGCACCTCAGAAGACTTTTTTCCTGTCCCTTCTCAATCAATACTCACTTTTTCTTTCCCACACTTTCTAGAGGGAACCACTATTTTGACTTCTGTCACCATTGACTAGTTTTGCCTGTTCTTGAGCTTCATATAAATAGGATTTTGCAGTAGATACTCTTTGTGTTTTGTGTCTTTGGCTCAGTATAATGCCTTTGAGATTCATCTGTATTGTTGCATATATCGGTAGTTGGTTCTTTTTTAATTGTTCTGTGTAGTATTCCAGTGTACAAATATACCACAATTCTTTATCCATTCTCTTATGCATTGGGTTGTGTCCAGTTTTGGGCTGTTATGAGTAAAACTGCTGTAAATATTGTAAATAAGGCCTCATTTCTCTAGGCGTAGACTTACTGAGTGATAGGGAAGCTGCATGTGTACTGCCAGTAGTTTTCAAGTAGTTGTACCAGTTTATGTTCCTACCATCTGCATATGAGAGTTTTGGTTTTCCTGGGCTACACATGGAATTATCAGTTTAAAAAATTTTATCCTGTGTTCATGGATTGGAAGAATTAATATTGTTAAAATGTCAGTACTACCGAAAGCCATCTGTAGATTCGGTGCAGTCCTTATCGGGATTCCAGTGGCATTTTTTTACAGAAGTAGAAAAAAACAATCTTAAAATTTATATGGAACCACAAAAGACCCTGAGTAGCCAAAGCAAACCTGAGCAAGAAGGACAAAGTGGGAGGCATCACACTTCCTCATTTCAAGCTATACTATAAAGCTATAGTAATCAGAACAGCATGGTACTGGCATAAAAACAGACACATAAACCAGTGGAACAGAATCAAGAGCCCAGAGATAAACCCATGCATGTACAGTCAACGAATATTTGACAAGGGAGCCGAGAAAACGCAATGGAGAAATGGTGCCGGGAAAACTGGATTTTCACACTTTTGTAAAAGAATGAAACTAGAACCCTATCTTATACCACTTATAAAAATTAACTTGAAATGAATTAAAGACTTAAATGTAAGACCTGAAACCATGAAAGTCCTAGGAGGAAGCATAGGAAAAAAACTCCTTGACATGAGTCTTAGCAGTGATTTTTTTAATGTGACACCTAAAGTACAAGCAACAAAGTCAAAAATAAACAAATGGGACTACATCAAACTACAAAGCTTTTGCACAGCAAAAGAAACAATCAAAGTGAAAAGACAGCCTACAGAATGGGAA
Source organism: Diceros bicornis minor (assembly GCF_020826845.1). Taxonomy (NCBI): domain Eukaryota; kingdom Metazoa; phylum Chordata; class Mammalia; order Perissodactyla; family Rhinocerotidae; genus Diceros; species Diceros bicornis. Next base: position 35,530,449 of record NC_080740.1, read on the forward strand.
AAAATATTTGCAAACCATATATCTAATAAGGGGTTAATATCCAAAATATATAAAGAACTCATAGAACTCAGTAGAAAAAGAACTACTAATCCGGTTAAAAAATGGGCAAAAGACCTGAATAGACATTTTTTCAAAGAAGATATATGAATGGCCACTAAGTACATGAAAAGATACCAACATCACTAGTCATTAGGGAAATGCAAATCAAAACCACAATGAGATATCGCCTCATATCTGTTAGAATGGCTATTATCAAAAAGACAAAAGGTAACAAATGCTGGCGAGGATGTAGAGAGAAGGGAAACCTTGTACACTTTTGCTGAGATTGTAAACTGGTACAGCCATTCTGGAAAACAGTGTGGAGCATCCTCAAAAAATTAAAAATAGAGCTACTGTATGATCCAGCGATTCCACTTCTGGGAATATATCCAAAGGAAATGAAAGCACTAACTTGAAAAGATATCTGCACCCTCATATTTGTAGTAGCATTATTTACAATAGCCAAGACATGGAAACAACCTAAGTGTCCATCGATGGAAGAATAAAGAAGTTGTGATTTATATATATATTTACACAGATACTTTACACAATATATATTTACACACATATATATTTGCATTCTCTATATACACTTATATACACAATGAAATATTCAACGAGGAAATCTTGCCATTTGCGAAAGTGTGGATGGACCTTGAGGGAAGTATGTTAAGTGAAATAAGTTAAACAGAGCAAGACAAATGCTATATGCTCTCACTTATATGTGGAATCTAAAAGAAAAAAACCCAAACTCATAGTAAAAGAGATCAGATTTGTGGTTACCAGAGGCGGGGATGGGGGCGAATTGGAGTAAGGTGGTCAAAAGGTATAAATTTCCAGTTATAAGATAGATAATTACTGGAGATATAATGTACAACCTGATAACTAATTAACATTGCTGTATGATATGTATGAAAGTTGTTAAGAGAGTAGAACTTAAGAGTTATCAGAAGGGAAAAAAATTTTTTTTCTGTTATATATCTATATGAGATGGATGCTAACTAAACTTATTGTGGTAATCATTTTACAATATATGAAAGTCAAACCATTATGGTGTATACCTTCAACTTATAGAGTGATGTATGTCAATTATATCTCAGTAAAGCTAGAAAAAAATTTATGGTCATTTTGCAATATATACAAATATCGAATCATTATGTTGTACACCTGAAATTAATATAGTGTTATATGTTGATTATACCTCAATTAAAAAAAATTTAGCTATTCTGATGGAAATATAATGGTATATTGTGCTTTTAATTTGCGTTTTCCTGAGTTGAATGATGTTGAGCACGTTATCATATTCTTGTTGGCTATTTGAATGGCCTCTTATTAAGTACCCACTTATATGTTACCCATTTTTTTTAAAGTTGAGTTACTTGTCTCATTGGTATATAGGACTTTTTAACACATTCTGCATTTGAGTGTATTGTGAATGTCTTCTGGTTTATGTCTTTGCTTTTGACTCTGTTAATGGAGCCTTCGATGAAGAGAAATAATTTCATGTATCATTGATGTGTAAACTTTTAGGTAAACTAGTCTTAATTGTTACAGTTATAAATCTAATATCCATCAAAATTGCATTATAATCAATTTTTTTTTTTTTTGCGAGGAAGATTGGCCCTGAGCTAACATCTGCCAATCCTCCTCTTCTTGCTGAGGAAGACTGGTCCTGGGCTAACATCCATGCCCATCTTCCTCCACTTTATATGGGACACCGCCACAGCATGGCTTGCCAAGCAGTGCGTCGGTGTGTGCCCAGGATCGGAACCGGTGAACCCCGGGCTGCCACAGTGGAGCGCGCGCACTTAACCACTTGCACCACCAGGCCGGCCACTAATCAAAAATATTTTTAAGCACTGTCTCAAGCAGTAACGTAGACCTTAGTTTCAAAGAAAAGGAAAACCAGAGCATCTGGACTTTTGCTTTAATGGAAACATTCAGATAGCATACATGGCTTGTGAAGTAAATCTACATGATTGATGGTTTAATTACATTGTCTTATGTATATAAATCTTAAGATTTGGGGAAGTGGGAAACCATGACACCTCGATCACTGAGCCTTCAGAATTTTATTCTGGAAAAGATGTGTAGTGTTGGTATGTCTGAATGTCAGCGATCACCTCTACAATAGACAGTTTCTGTATATACCTATAACACTAAATGTAGATGTAAAGAAACACAGGACATGTTAACTTTCTTTCTTTCTTTCAATATCACATATGTACTTCTGTACCCAGTCTGTCATTTCCAGAAGTAGGAAAGACAAATAATGTACAGTAGAACAATTTTCAAGTGAGCATATTCACCTAGTTCTTAAAATTAGGAACAAAAAATTGAGCGTACTGAGGAGTATACAGAAATGGTGATAGAAATGAATTAGGTCTTATGGAGGAGCTTAAATTGGGAGTCAAGACTACACATGCCTGAGAGAAGTATAGATGTGCCCTCATTGAGGAAGGTAGAAAGATGTACATGAACTGACAAGAGAAACGGGGAAGAGACAAAAGGAACGGGTAGAAATAGCTCCTGTACACCTGTACCTTGCAAGAGATTCATGCTTGTGCATGTGTTTTAAAGTTTTCTGTCCCACTGATTGGTTAGGAGATGCTGAAACTAGAGGGAAGAAGAGGAATTCCAGCATAAAAGATCCACAGTGGTTTCTACCGCCACTGAGCATCCAAAGCCTTTTTGATTTGGGGGGTGAAATGGGGAAGGACTTGGTCAGAGTAATACAAACGGTATAGGAAGGAGAACTTTAAGGCTAGAAGAGACCAGTGGTTTTTATTTTAAACAGAAGCCCGGTATGTTAATCAGATTAAGCATGGCCTCTCTGGTGGAAGAAAAGGTGAGAGTTAGATTTAGCATTAATTCCTGAGATTTATGTTCTCTCTGTTCCTCCTCCCCCAGCCCTCGAGGCACTACTGAGCGAAGGCAGTTTTAGAACATTAATCCAGTTCACTAGTTTTCAGTTCTTTTGCATTTACCATTACAACCCCCCCCCCAACACACACACACATGCACACAAATGTGGTTGTGCTGTACTTTTGGAATCTGTCCATTTAAATGTTAGTGTTCAAACATAATCTGATGTATTCTAACATCTTAAGAGTTCTGGGCCCAATTAGACCGTGTGTGGGGGGTTCCCCACACCAACAAACAATTCTCAGACACCAGCTGAGTGTCCTGCAATTTAACTCAATTCTGATACTCTACCCAGAGATAGCATCAGATCCACAGGTTAAGGGCTCAGTCCCACAAGACTGTCCTCTGCTTCAGATGCCAATCACAAGTCTCGGTTGTCACCTGTGCATCTGACTGCCTGGCTATAGATTGGAGGTTCCAATGATTCCCTCCTTGGCTTTGATTCATTTGCTAGAGTGGCTCACAGAACTCAGAGAAACATTTTACATACTAGATCACTGGTTTATTATAAAAGGATGTAACTTAGGAACAGCCAGATGGAGGAGATGCATAGAGCAATATGGGGAAAGGGCGAGGAGCTTCCATGCTGTCTTCTAGCACACCACTCTCCCCAAATTGCACATGTTCACCAACCTAGAAGCTCTCTGGATTCCATTCTCTTGGGTTAATGGAGGCTTCATTATGTAAGCCTGATTGATTAAATCATTGGCCACTGGCGATTGAGCTCAATCTCAAGCCTGTCTCCTCTCCCTGGAGGAGGGAGTGAGGTGAGGTAGGGGTGGGACTGAAAGTTCCAAACCCCTAATCACATGGTTGGTTCTTCTGGTAACCAGCCCCCACTCTTCATTGGGGTCCAAAAGTCACCTTGTTAACATAACAAAAGACACCTCTGTTGCCTTCATCACTTAGGAAATTCCAAGGGTTTTAGGAGCTCTGTATCAGAAATGGGGACAAAGACCAAATAAATATATATTTCTTATTGTAAATAACAATACCACACATCTCCCTTCATTGAATAGGTGAAGCAACAGGCTCAGATATGCAAAGAAGTTTTTCCATGGTTGAACAGTTAAGTAGAGGCAGAGCCAGAACTAGACCCTGGAATATTCTGACTTCCTGCCTAGTGTTCGCATGCCTTTAGTTGCCTGAATATTTCTGAATTTTTGCCTTTGAAATAAACAGATTTTAATGAACTGGAGGTCTAACAGTAAAAATTGAAAATCATCATTCAAATGTATTATTTCCAGGTCTTTGAAGAAACTGGTTTTGATATCAAAGATTATATTTGTAAGGATGATTACATTGAACTTCGAATCAATGACCAGCTTGCTCGTTTGTACATCATTCCAGGAATTCCAAAAGACACAAAATTTAACCCGAAAACCAGAAGAGAAATTCGGGTATGTAAATGAAAGTATTTTCAGGTTGCTGGACAGTATCTCAATTGAATGAAGTGGAAAATTGCTTTTAGAAACTCCTTGATTTTCTGCTTGTGTTTCAGAACATTGAATGGTTCTCCATTGAGAAATTGCCCTGTCATAGAAATGATATGACCCCAAAATCCAAACTTGGTTTGGCACCTAACAAATTTTTTATGGCCATTCCCTTTATCAGGTATGTTCATGTTTCTTGAAGTACAAAACTAACCTTCATAATTCTGATAGTCAGTTTCTTTGTAAAGCCAAGTTTTAAAAGTGAATTCTTAATGTTTCCATAGACCATTAAGGGACTGGCTTTCTCGAAGATTTGGAGATTCCTCAGACAGTGACAATGGCTTTTCCTCAGCTGGTAGCACACCAGCTAAACCCACTGTGGAAAAATTGAGGTAAAGAAATATACTCATAGGATTCTGACTTGCTGATAGTTTTTAATACATTAGTATTTTGCTTCTGAAGTTTACAGAGGTGTTGGATTCCTTTTTATAGGTACTATTTTTTTTACTGGTCTCACAGATAATAGAAGTTTTTTTTTTTTTTTAAGGGTTTTTGATGAGATGAAAAAGGTTAATTGGAGTTGGAAAAGAGCTTCAGGCACATTTTAAAGTAGTATACACAAGAGGGTACCAACTTTTTAGATGGATAGATAAAACACGAGGAAAAGAAAACAAATCTTTTGTCTATGTGTGTTTATACTGTTACTTCTGTTCTCTCATATCCTACTTTAATTGAGTTTCTAAAGACGATTGAATGGGGGATATATTGAGGTCTGTTTTTGTGTAGGAGAGGTAAGGGATGCTGATGCATAATTTGTTCAGTAAGATAGAACTATGAAGACTTGGGTTTGCTTCTTTTCTTTCCCTAGCATAGACTGTGTATTGTAAAGAGTGACTATTACATGGACATGAACCACAAAGAACATTTTCTTGGTTGGAACTTAATTGTATCCAAATCACAGTTGTAGAGTAGGCTGAGTAAGTAATTTTGTTAAATAAGCATATATATTTGTAATCAGCTTGCTAGAACTTTGCCTGTGTTAGCTTCAGAAAGAGTTGCTTTTTCCATTTTCTCTAATTTAGATAGTCTGTTTTAACTTTGCCTGTGTTAGCTTCAGAAAGAGTTGCTTTTTGCATTTTCTCTAATTTAGATATTCTGTTTTTACCCTAGAGCTTCAGAAATTAAACAATAGAAGTAAACCACATGTACAGTCAATATTTTTTAAATACATAGGGAATATTCCATTTTAGTTGGGTTTTATGAGGACAAGAGCTTGGACTAAATGCCTTGAGAGTCATTTCTGCCTTTCAGAATCTATGATTATAATCACCAAATTATATACTACTAGACATAAGTGAAACAGTATAGAAAAAGTAAGGTAGACTGGAATGCAGCTCAGATTAAAAAGAAACAAAGACACTACTAAAAAGTTATTATGAAATAGTGACTGTTTGAAAAAAAGTTGTATGACTGTTCATGTTGGGGAGAATGAGTGATATGATTCCCATATCTTTTAGTTCTAGTGTTTGTGGTCCTGGAGAATGGAATAAAGAAACTTCTGTAACCAAATTTCAGGTTTCCTGGGGAGGGTAATGTGTGTTTTTAACATACAGACTAATGTCTGTGATGATGTGTTGGAGGAAATGTCTGAATTTTATCTAAAGAAAGAGTCGAGAGCCTGCAATTTTATTATAATTTTTAAATGGGAAAGGGAAAGAACTCTGAAATAGTCAGAAACAATCTTACTATAGTATGGTTCTTGGGATCAGTGACTCTGGACTGTATTATCCTTGTAAGAGGTACTATAGAATAGGATTTCTTGTCTTTATCACAGACTATTGCATGAGTACAACCTTTTACTATCAAATTGTTTTGCATAAGAATTTGAGACTGGATCTTTAATTTGCTCATCCATTGTCTTGGGCCCTTTAATTTTTTATTCTGGAATATAGCTTAATTTTTCAGATCCTTTTCCAGCACGGATGGGGTCTATAACTGACCTGTGCAGGATCAAATTCTGTACTTTAAACATCCTAGTAAGAAAGTGAGTTGTCTGTCCTATTAAGAAGGAAAATCTACTTACGTTTATTTCAACTAAATTTAGAAAAATTATTTTCTTTAGATTTTTAAAAGTATAATCACTTATAGGGAGGAGGTGGTATGGATAATTTAGAAAAGTTTAGGGGGGCTGGCCCAGTGGCATAGCGGTTAAATGTGCGTGCTCTGCTGCGGTGGCCCGGGGTTCAGATCCCGGGCATGCACCGACGCACCGCTTGTCAAGCCATGCTGTGGCGGCATCTCTCCATAAAGTGGAGGAAGATGAGCACGGATTTTAGCCCAGGGCCAGTCTTCCTCAGCAAAAAGAGGAGGATTGGCGACAGATGTTAGCTCAGGGCTAATCTTCCTCACAAAAAAAAAAAAAAAAGAAAAGCTTGGGATTAAAAATAACAGATTGTTAATTCATTCAAGAAATACTGAACGCCAGGCACTTTTCTGGGTGCTGAGGATAAAGCAATACACCAAGCAGACAAGAATCCCTGCCCTCATGGAACTACATTCTAATGGGCAAAGATAGATAATAAAGAAGGAAGTAAAATTTGTAGTCTGTAGGATAAACTAGGTGGTAGAAGAACTGCAGGTGAAAATTTTCTGATCTGATTTTTATTTTTTAAATCTTGGTATAGTCGAACCAAATTCCGCCACAGTCAGCAGTTATTTCCTGAAGGGTCTCCTGGTGACCAGTGGGTAAAGCACAGGCAACCACTGCAGCAAAAGCCATATAATAATCATTCTGAAATGTCTGACCTTTTAAAAGCAAAGGTGAGTGATATACACTGAAAGATGTTCATAACTTTAGATCATTTGACTTTGAAATGTATCTGAATTGAGGAATTGCAAATTAACAGTTATGGAGCTCTGAATTGTTGGTCCAAGGCTCCTGTCTTCTTGACTTGTGATTTGAAGCAGTGCTGACTCTTTAACCTTTATAGCTTCGCTGTAAATCCAGGGTAGTAAGTCATAGGAATTAATGTCTGACTTTGGTGTATGTGCCACCAGTGAAAGGTTCTTTACTGTGTTATATTCTAGTGTATGATTATACCACAATTTATTTATCCATTCTACTCTTAATGGACATTTTGGTTGTTTCCAGTTTGGGGCTTTTAGAAACAATACTGCTACGAATATTTCTGTCCATGCCTTTGGATGAACACATACAGTTCTTTTGGGTATATATAACTAACAGTAGAATTGTTGGGTTACTGGATATGCCTATGTTCTTGAGTATATACTGTGAACAATGTTCTCATGTAATTTATATCCCTAGCAAAATATGAGAGAGTTCCGGTTGTTCCACATTCTTACTAATCCTTGCTATTAACTGTCCTTATTATTTGAGCCATCCATTTGGGTGCCATTCTTGCTTTTTATTTTTATTTTTTAAAAAATACATGGGGTTTGTCAAAATTAATTGCGCATCAGCAGATACTATCAAAAAAGTGAAAAGACAACCCATAGAATGGGAAAATATATTTGCAAATCAAATATCTGATAATGGATTAATATCCAGAATATATAAAGAACTCCCACAACTCAACAACAACATAAAAAACCCAATTAAAAAATAGGCAAATGACTGAATAGACATTTCTCCAAAGAAGATATACAAATAGCCAATAAGCACATGAAAAGATGCTCAACATCATTAGTCTTTAGAGAAATGCAAATCAAACCCACAATGAGATACCACTTCATACTCATTAAGATAGCAATAATAAAAGAAAGGAAATAAGTGTTGACAAGGATGTGAAAAATTGGAACCCCCTGTGCATTGCTGGTGGGAATGTAAAATGGTACAGTTGCTGTGGAAAACAGTTTGGTGGTTCCTCAAAAAGTTAAACATAGAATTACCATATGATCTAGCAGTTCCACTCATAGGTATATACCCCAAAAGAATTGAAAGCAGGGACTCAAACAGATAACTTGTATACCAATGTTCATAATAGCATTATTCACAATAGCCCAAAAGTGGAAACAACTCACATGTCCGTCAACAGATGAATGGATAAATAAAATATACATACAATGGAATATTATTCAGCCTTAAAAAGGAATGGAATTGTGATACATACATGCTACAACATGGATGAACCTTAAACACATGCTAAGTGAAATAAGCCACACACAAAATTTGTATAACTCTGCTTATATGACGTACCTAGAATAGACAAATTCATGGAGACAGAAATTAACTTGAAGTTTCCAGGGCTGAGGGACAGAGGGGAATATGGAGTTATTTATTGAGTACCAAGTTTGTTTTTGGGATGATCAAAAAATTCTGGAGATGGATACTGGTGGTGGTTGCACAACATTGTGACTATACTTATTGCCACTGAATTGTACACTTAAAAGTGGTTAAAGTGGTAAATTTTGTGTGTCTTGTACCACAATAAAAATAAATACCAAGAAGAGTAGAATGAAATTGAATTAAAAATGTGTGGAAACATGAGTTTTTGAAAGTCATATTTCCCTACCATTCTTTAAGTTAGCTTATTGTTTTCAACCTATTTTAGGAACTGCTTAATTTTTTTGTAGGTAGATAGAATGTAAATAAATAACTGTGTTTTTATATATTTTTAAATAGTGATAATAAAACTATTAATGCTGTTTTAGCCAGTCCTCTTAAATAGCTGTCCCTTCAAGACCTCTAAAGACAAATTAATGTTTAAAAGTGTTGTGTTTTAAGTTAACCTTAGAACTTTTGTAAGAAAATTAACTCATGTTAAATCAGTATAATAGCAAGATGTCTAGTACTGCATTTTCAGGTTTTAGGTCTAAATTTAAGGGTAATCGCCCAAATTTTAAAAACACCAATCTTATTTATTATTTTGTATAAAAGAGATTATTAATTTAGAGATCCTTATTTGTTTATTAATAATCTTAAGCAGATTTTCGGGTACCAATTGATCACATCCGCTGCATAGTTCCTGCTCTAAGAACTGTGGCCAGCGCACCTGTGTTCCCTCACAGAGAGATTTTCTTTGACAGTCACATAAGATTTTCAAACTTGTTCCTCTCCCCTCTCCCATTCTTTCATGCATTGTAGACAAAAATCTGTAAGCAGAAATGGGATAAGGCAAGAGGTGTGGAAAGATTGCTAGGGACCATTGTATTTGCTATTTCATACCTTTAGAGGAATCTTGCTTTGTGAAGCACTCTTCTTTAAAAAAATATGATAAGGTGTGGTTCCCCATTGTTTTGGGAAGATTTTTGAGGGGCTTTGCTAAACTCTGATTCAACCAGCTAAACATATTCATAGGGGTATATTCTTTTGTCCTATTATATTATACTATAGGTTTACATTTTATTTTTTTTTATTGGAAAAACAGAATCAAAGTCTGAGGGGAAATGGCAGAAAACAGTATCAAGACTCACCTAATCAAAAGAAAAGAACAAATGGAGTCCACAGCCAGCCAGCCAAGCAGCAGAATCCCTTGATGGTAAGGGTTACAGCTCTCAGGCTAAGAAGGTAGTTCACTGTGTTTAAGGGGCAAGGGCATTGTCAAGGCACAATGAATTGATGTATTGACAGGATTTTTATGGAGCGAAGTTGCACACTATTCGCTCACTAAAAATCTCTTTGGCTACTCTCAATTACAGATTTATAACATTGATTCAATTGCATATCTAATCTTTGCTTTTTTTTGTGGGTATTTAAGTTTATTTTAATAATTATGAAAACAATGTGTAGTCAGCCTTGCTTTCTAGAGCAAGTCCTTGGCTGTTGTTCTGTTTATATTTTTCTAAATAGAGTCTATATTATTTTAATGAGGTTAAAAGTTTGGAAGAACATTGCAGTGTGTTTTTTTTCCTTCAAATGGTTAGAATTTAGAAAATAAACAAAATACAGCCAGTGCCATTGTCATTAGACTAGGCCTAAAGACAAGTAACTGTGAGCATTTTGAGGCATTTACTTCCATTCTTTTAGTTTGTGCTCTAGAAATTAATTCATAACTAATGGTCTCCTTGTTTATCTTTTCTGTAAGTCCTGATATTTGTATGTGGAATTTTCTCATTGTAGCTTCACCTATTTTTCTTTCTTTAACATTGGGTGATAAAAGTAATTTCAAGTTTTTAGCAAAACTATTTTACCTAAATTCTCTGTTTACTTAACTTGGGGTGTATTGATTCCACTAGCAAACATGTTAAAGATCAGTTTACTGTTAGACTACTTGCCCTTTACTATTATTACACTTTTTCTTGTCAGATTGGCAAAGATGGAAAGATATCCAGCTATATATTGTTGAGTGTATTGGTAACACTGAAAAATTAGTAATTGGTACAACTTTCTAGAGAGTAGTTAGGCTATATTGAAAGCCTGAAAAAGTTCTTACTTTGTTACCTTAGAAGAGAAATTTAACAAAATATTCACTCAATTACTCTTTTTAGTAATGAAAACATGGGAATAATCTAAATATCGAAGATAATATTAAATCCAATATTGTAGATCTATGCGGTAGAACATCATATAGTCATTAAAAATGACGGTATAGATTTGTATTTATTGAAAAAGGAATATGTTCACAGTATATTACATTTAAAAAGTAGGTTATAGAATACTAATATGTATCGACTAATTCCATTTAATGTTATGTAATTACATGAAAATATATTCACACATAACCTCATAGAAAAAAAGCTGGAAAGATACACTGGAATGTTAATAGTAATTATCTCTGGGTTGAGAAATTTAATGAATAATTTTCTTTTTTCTGGTATTTCTATATTATACATGTAATCAAGATCTAAAAAAAGTTTTAGGCTTAAAAAAATTTAAATACCAATGCGAGAATGGGGATGGCGATTATATTCCTGGTTTAATTTTCTTCCTGAGAAATTTGATAATGTATCTCCTTATTTATAATAAGTGAAATAACTGGGGATGGTATGTTGTCTGTGTGTTTGTGTTTTTCTTACAGAAGTGTGAAAAAAAACTTCATCCACGAAAACTTCAAGATAATTTTGAAACGGGCAAGTCGTTTTCTTTTTAAAATCTCTGCCTAGTGGGATTTGGTTTGGTTTTGGCCTAACCTTGATTTTATGGAGTGTGTGCTGAACTGTGATAGATAAGCAGGAAGAGTTGCACGTGTTCTGTAGAGAGAGTTCATATATGTGGTCAAGTTCTCTAAATATGAAAGTGGCTAGAATGAATTTATTTAAATGATCAAGATAAAATTATTTGCCCTTTCAATATGCTATTTTGTGAATGGCAAGCCTTGGTGCTGTGCATGAATATTGTAAATAAATACATATTGCTTAAGGGTTAGGGGGGAGTAAACCAAGTATTGTAAAGGTGAGGAGACCTCGTTCTCATGTATGTGTCAGGGGAGCAGTAACTTTCGAAGGGGAGCATTTTCCCTTTTTTGGAGGTAATGATCAACTTTTTAAGGTAGTACTAAGGGCAGCTTTTACTAAAATGACATTTGGACCTTCTCCATCCTCAGTTATGAAGAGTAGGTATGTGTGATCTGATTTAGAAAGGAATGCTGATGAAGGTAGAAAGCTCTTTAGTAATACTGATTTAATAGATGTCATTTGGAAGTAGGGTAGACCATTTTTTCTTAGGTGTTATTTTGAATTATATGAAATTCCCTGTGCAGTAGATATGCATTTATTCACCATTTAAATTTAAGACTTTCATATAGAAAAGTCTAAGAAATGAAAAACATTATGATCATATTTTCTTGCAATACTGTCTATGATTTAAGCAAGATAAAAGCTATTTTAAAAGAGATGCTTTAACCCTATTTTGGAAAGTTCAGATTAACTGTGAAGAAAGAGGAACTATCATTTGTTTAGTAGAGATAGGTTATGGGGGTAGAAGTCCTCTTAATAGGATTTTTATGGCCACCTTGGTTGGTGGGGACATGATAGGCTGATAGTTTAATTAACATAAGTTCAGAAATCAGTTATTTCACAAAATCTTTAAAAAGCCATACGTTCATGAACATTAAAGAAGGCACACTATAGGTTCATGTACCCAGCTTAGTTCATGATATGGATATATAAAATTTTCAGTTAGAGAGGAAGTATAAAAGGATTCTTGTCCTGGGAAACCTCATTTCAGACTTTCTGCCTTAGCCTCTTGGTATCTTTTCTAAACCTACTTTCCTGGTCAGGTCCCTGCTCTACTTTTTTTTTTTTAAAAGAAGCTCTGATAAGGTGGACTTTCGTTGTACTATGATTCTGAAAATTTGGATTTTTCTTTAGATTGATATATTCCCTAAAGGTTTGGTAAACTCCAGCTTGATTTTTCTAGAATTGGAATCTTTACAGATCTTACATTGTAATTGTAATCTTTACAATGCTTACATTTTGATCTCTATCAAGAAGCTCCCATTTTGTTGGTCCAAAATACAAATACAGGAGGTATATAAAGGTATGCCCATTTTTGAAAGCAAGTGAATATTAAGATCTTAAAATAAAGGCTGAGTTTAAGATTTTGAATGTTCGTGTGGAAATAAGTGATCATAGATTAGAAATTCAGTTGAGCACCAGTTTAGGGAAAGGAAAATATCTCGGTGGTTCTCCTTATGTTAGATTTAGAGTGTGGGGAGATAGATATATACTGTATGTGAATTCCTTTATAACAGAAGGTGGAGGGCAGTATTTGGTGTATTACTAAGTTACTGAGCTTATTTATTTTGTTTTTTAAACAGATGCTGTATATGACTTACCTTGCTCCGGTGAAGACCAGTTGCTAGAACATGCCGAGGGACAGTCTATGGCATGTAATGGACATTGCAAGTTCCCCTTTTCATCCAGAGCCTTTTTGAGTTTCAAGTTTGACCATAATGCTATAATGAAAATCTTGGACCTATGATAGCAGCATATGTGTTGTGGAAGTCCCAAGATCAGGGACCTGTCACATTTGAGTGGGTGTCTCTTTGAGCCTTACCTTTCTCAGGTGTTTTAAAGAAATGCAGGGAGGCAATGATGTTTCTGAAGAGATTGTTCTCTGTGCAGAAGAGAGAGTAGGAAGAAACATGAGTTTGCACTGTAAATGCAGTTATAACCTTTTATACACATGAACCTTTTCATTGTTTGGCTAATGAATTTAAGTTGCTTTTTACGGGGGCATTTTTTTCTGTGTGATTATGGTTTTTATTTTATATTCTGGTCAAGAAAATAGTGTTTGAGTCATCATCAAGTAGCCAAGTTAATGGGAAAGCTCCATCTACCCATTACAGTGATTGCAATAATAGTTTTCCTTACATTGAAATTTTTAAAAGAAACTTAAAATATATAATTATTAAATGAATACAAGAGCTGAAATGTCACAAGTCAAGATTGCAGGTCATCTGCTTTGGTGGCATTTTGCACATTTCTCTGCTTTTAATCACTTAGGTTCTCTAAATCTGCTCTGCTTCGAGTTTTGTTGAAAGGTTTTATTTAGAGCCAGCATCATCTATATAATGTTCATGTTCAAAATGAACTCTTAGCACTTCATTAAAGGACAAAGTCCTCAGCCTGGAGAGGGACTGAGTTGGTTGGCTGGGGAGCTGATGCTCTAATTTTGGGTTGTGTTGCATGCAGTCAGTGAACTTGTGAGACTGCTGGAGAGAGGGTAGCAGAGAGCATGGAGGCTGGGACCCAGCATTTGCTTTGGTCATGTCTTCACCATCCTGTCAGCAACCCTTTAGTGTTGTACAATGATTTTGTTCTTGTGAAAATGTATTCTTGATTACAGTTGTGTAAATATGTATGGAATACTGACATTATTAGGTTTTACATTGCATCTCAGTGTTGATCTCTGGAAACTGATGTTATATTAGGTTCCAATTTGCAGTAGTAGCAGAGACTGACACGCTTTTATGAGCATGCTGAAGCCCCTGGATGATGGAATGAGAAGGGAAGAGGTATGCAATTTACCCAAGTACAAATAAAGCATTTGACTAGGGGAGGATCAGAACGTGAAAGTAACGTACATAACTCACTTCTAGGAATGTATTTTGGTCCTTTAGGACTCATAAATCCAAATAAGGATGGCAGTGCCCGCTTTAAGAAGGAATTCAGCTATAATTGAGGACAATCACCAGGGCTTTCAGGGGGCTTTAGTGTTCGGGCTGCTTCTGACCTCACTGAAGGTATCTTTGTGTGTGTGTGGGGGGGGGGGGGATGAGCACATGTGTGCGTGTGCATCTGTCATGTGGGTTTTAAAAATCTTTTTTTTACATGTGGTATCCACAAAATATATCTCTGTAAATTTTATTGTAGAAATCTTTATTCTGTATACATAGCCTATTTAATAGGAGTTCGATCTAACCCAGTGGGACTTGCAAAAGAAGTGCTATTGTAAGGAATTCACTTGCTATTACTTTGCTTTAGCTTTTAAATGGCTTGATTTTAAAGGAGAAATTCTATTTATTAATGAAAGTGTCACCCTCTTGGTGCTAAACGGGAGAATTCACAACTGTAGCAGTGCGTTTAGAATTAGGTTATTCACAGTTCTGCATCTTTTAATGTGACAAATTTGTGAATCCTTCTGTGACTTGTTTTTAAATGCATTATATGATTGCATTTGCAAGCTCTTACTGTTCTTTCCAGAAATACAGCTGCTTTGCTTGGGTCTCCTTGAGCCATATTTATAGTTGGTCCTAGTATTCCAGATTTCTGCTAAATTGTTAAGGGAGTGAAAACTTAGTTTGCCTGGCAGGTAAATCATTTTCACTCGTTTACTGTCATCTGGAAACCATTTAATTTTTAGTGATTTTTGTATGTGTTTTTTTCTTTTTGAATGAGTATTTTGGTCAGTCTTTCTGGTGCCTAGAGTTGGAGTTTCAGCTCTCAATACTAAAGCAAAAGAGATTAGTTAGTTACCAGAAGTATGTCCTCTAATGGTGTTGAGCCTTTTCAAGAACCAACAGATTATCTCTTTTCAATTATGGTAGTTTAACTATGGTTAAATGTTATTGCTGTTGTGCTGCTTCATTTAATGCACTGTGGAACAAAATAAGGGTATTGTTGGGATGGGGTTTTGGTAACTTGAGGCTTTTAGCTCTCGACAGTTTGAGACAAAAAAACAAAGTTAAAAGATGTGAGTTAAAGTTTATGTGTGTGATGTGACTTAACTATGCAGAAAATGTATAAGTTGGATGTACCTGTTTTATGTACATCTGCTATACTTATTCCCTCGAACCTGTATATTAGTTTCTCACTGTTCAGGTTACCTTGAGAAAGGCCATGCTTAGCACAGAACTGGATTTCTCCTTTGAGAAATTTTAGCGTGGTTTGAAGAAATCAAGTGATAAAGGTGTGTGCTGAATATGCAATAATTTACTTCTGTGTGCTGTATTTTAAGAAGCTAGCTGAGAAGGGTAGTTATGTTAGCTTCATTATGTTTTATGTCTTTGAGAGAGAACTAAGTCTTTGAATCCACTTTTTAAGTGTTCTTATGTTTCAGCCTTATATGTTCCAAGGTTCAGTGCACTGTGAATCTTTTATTTTTTAAAATTTTGTAGGTGCTTTTATGTATAACTGTAATGATTTGTAGATGTTAAATGAATTGTTTGTGTACTTAACCATTATAATCCAAAAGATAGGAGAGTGGTTTACATGCTTTCACAAGGTTTTGTTAAGAAATAGTAAATGACTGGTTTTAGGATTTCAAACAGTGATGCTCTCCTGAGACATGAGTGTTTGGAGAAGTCTGAGAGCCTAATAGAATTCTTTTAGCATGGGTGAAATTTGATTGAAGACGTTTGAAAATTAAGTTGGATTTTCATGTTAATATATAAAGGCAAGTCTCCTATGCTGTCAAAGGAATTGTGGTCACTGCTTGCTGCTTTGAGCTTTGGATATCCTTATTTTTCTATTAAATATCAGTAAGTACAGATAATGAAGATGTATAGCAAAACTTAGCAAAAATAATTTTATGCTATAAGATTGAGTTGGTACTTTGTCTTTTAAGGCGTTAGTAGTTTGTGTATTATCAAATAAAAACCTCAAATCTAAGTGAATAGCATCCCTCCATGAGGATTAAATTATATTGTGGTGGTCTTTAGAAAAGTTCAGGTCTGAGTGCATATGTGTATTAATAACATTTCATTACCTATTCCCTCACTTTTTTTTTTTTTGTTTGTTTCCAACAGTTAGTTACCTTGAACAGTAAGGAGCAAAGTTGATATAGACAAATTAGACTTTTTGCCAACTTATTTTTCTGTTATGATAACATCTCTTGGCTTTTTATTCTTATTTTTGTTTTGATTGACATCTATTATGTGTCTGTATTTTGAGGCAATATTTTTTTTTGCATTTTTAATCATAGTTATAAGGTCAGATTCATTAACATTTTTCTGACTGAAGAAAAATAAGTGTTACCTAGTAATTTTGACTTGGATTATTTTCTAGCCTGGGGAAGGGGCTCATATGTATTGTTGTAACTTTAGATTAATGATAAGCAAGACAAACTCTTATTTTGTCTGAAGATATCAATATCCTTTACCCTTAAGACCTGTCTCTAGGTAAACAGGTGTTAGTAAAACAGCAGTTTTGTTAAACCTTATTCCTGATAGCTTGGTAAAGCCTAGCTAGAGTTCCTCATTTTGTATTCTGTCCTAAGACTTTAAAGTGCATTTGTATAGTTGCCAAACATTCTAAAAATGAGATTATGTTGGGCTTTCCCAGCATCTTTTTCTTCCTAGAATTGAGTTGCTCTTGAAGTTTGTACTTCAGTGTCATAAGGTGGCAGATTGCAAATGGGCAGTAAAGGCTCGGTGCGATGCTTTCAAAGTAGAGTTCTGGATTGCAGTTTCCAAAATTGTTATAGGTTATTATTATAGAACAAAAATGCCCTGAAGGGAGAAGATATTTATAGTTGCTGGGCGAAGAGAGTGTAAGGAAGAAATGTTAGAAGATAAATCAGTTCTTGAGTGCTGTATGATGTACTAGGCTAGAAATGTGATCACTGTATAGCCCAAGCAGAGTCTAATATATGTGGCCATTACCAAGTGTTTTCTAGCTCTAGATACAGTTAATTTTTTCTAAGTATGGTTGCCAAGCAATCCAGTAAATCTAAAGTAATTTTTCTCACTTTAAAGACCAGTGTTTGGGAGTCTGTGCTGATACTTTGCAACTCCAGCCACACTGAAGTGCACTTTCTTACGGAAACGTAACCCAGAGCACACGCAGCCATGGTCTGGTGTGTGTCATAGTCACTTCATGTGGTAGCTGTGTATTTGTCCTGGATGGTGATCATTCCCTATCCATCCAGTTTTCTTGTGACAAACCGCGTTTACTATTGAAATAGTGGTCTATAGCTAGGGAAAAGAGTAAAGCTACCTCTCATCCATGGGAGTGGACTTGAAGGGCTGATTTCCACCAACGTAGTTGCTCAGACTTTAACATAGGTACAAAGAAGTGTAAATAAAAAACTATGATGAAGTATGGAAGTCTTATCTTGAGAAATGTTCGTAACTGAATCTTTAATCTGGGTCTCCAGATTAATGAAATCACCAGTAAAGAGATTCCATTTATCTTGTCTCTTCTGTGGTTAGTGGAGGGAATGGTCTAGCTATGGTAGCCGCTTGAAAGCACAATCTAAAAGGAATTAACCTTGACAAGGTGCTCGCATTAGCTGCGTAGTGTTGGTCAAGGGTGCTCTGGGGAAAGGGATTGAATGCAGAAATCAATTGCCTTTGTTTGTAACTTTGTCTCACATGGACCCTTCTCTTAGTAGACTTTAGTCCTTTCTTCCAGTGGAAGAATAAGGCCCTGAACATATATTTGCTGCTTTTTTGGTGAGAGGGGTCTTGCAGGTGTTTGGGTGTTGTTTTGGCTTCTATCTGTTGAGTGTCATTTGAAGACCTGTTGTTTCCTAATCCTTTTTCTTGGTGACTGTCCAGGAAGAGGCCGTTGAGTCCCCCCACACAGTCCCCCTGTATCTTGTCGCTTCTGTAGAATAGTTTTTTTCTCTTTATTTGTGCTGCACCCTATGGTGAATCTGCCACTGTGGGAATTTGTAAGCAGTGATCATATGTTGCCATCCAGAGATGATTTCACTTTGACCCTTGGGCCACAAGCAGATTGGAGGGCTGTGGCCACCTGTGCTATTTTGAGTCTCTCAATACTGTAGTTGTCAAATTGGTTTGGGAACAAAGAATATGCCTGTGTGGTTCTAGGGTGAAATGGGCAGTGTTCTGCTGGTCCTCAATCTTTGAGAGGTCTTAGTTAACACTAACGTTCTTAGGTTGTGGACTTCTTGAGGTAGAATGTAACATTTTAATTTAATCTACTTTTAATTCATTGAACCTGAGGTTCTAAAACAATCTGTAGCTACAAACTGGTGTGAAACATTTCGGGCACAAATCTACATTGTTAGTCATTTCTCAGACTTCAAGAAATTAGCTAGTTTTTTGTAAAATGATGTCATATTATGCTTTTATGATACTTAAGAATAGACCATGGATGGCAGCAAATGAAAGCAAAGTAAAGGTTCTCAGCTGTGAATGAAATTTAGAAAAGTAATGACTGTTCCTCAGCAGTTTGGTTGGTTAGATGTGTTAATACTTTTGGAACAAATGCGCAGCAGTAGACATGCACTCTTCACGGACTACACATACGATATGCACTGATAGAAGAGCACAAAAGACCTGTCTGCCAGAGTTTGTGCATTTCACTACTGTCCGAGGGCACTCCTGCCTCCACTATTCATTTTAGGTTTGTGTTTGGATCTTGCACACAAGTATCTTTTAATTTCAAATGCAAGTGTCCAGAGAACTGAGTCTTTAATTTTACTTTTTTGCTCATATTTCACTTGAAAGTTAGGGCAGGAGACAGCTAATCTGACTTCCATTTTATAAATATTACAGAATTTTTCTTCAGTAACAAGAAAGGAAAATAAAACCACGAACTATTTTGCAAATATATATGTGTGTATACATACATACACACATATATATTTTCTTGTAATTGGTTTTGAAATTTGCTTATTAGCTTAATACCTTATAAAAAAATCATCTTTGGTATTGACTCATACAATTCATATTTTAAATTTTACCTGTTTAATGAAAATTTAAAACAATCTTATTTCAGAATAAAATGATTAATCAAATGGAATTATAGTTCATATATTAGCTAACTTAAGTGAAATCCTCTTATGTAAGATTGTCTTTCGTCTAACCAAAATAAGGGCATACAATATAGTTTGGATGGGAAAGAGAAAAAGAACTGATTTCTTTTTATACCCTGCCTATTTCCAAAACAAGATTTGAAGTGTCTTTTATGCTGTGGAGACGAGGTAATGTTCATCATGGAAGATATGTAGTCTTAAAACAATTTTCTTGGGAGTAGGTTTTAGTTTGAAAAAGGTGAAGATATTTATACTGAGTCATGTTAAAAATCTTTATTATTTGGGACCTACAAAAGCTGGTGGAAAAAAATTGATGAAATGGTTTCACTAAATATATTTAATTGAAAAAACTGGACTTTAGAGTAAATGATAACTATAAATAGATTTGTTAACTTTATTCAGTAATCATTTTTGTCTTATGTGAAATGATTTAACATTTAATTTTTCCCTTAATTCTAGCAGCATTTTATTTACCTTCTAGGGCATTTTAATGTTTGGAGAAAGACTGTATAAGTAAACTATTGGAGTGATTCTTTCTATGGTAGTAATGAAGTTCTTGGTGCTTGTTTTGGTTGTCAAACATTTACGGAGAGCAGAAAAGGAACCCCAAAATACCTGTTGGGTTCACCTTGTAGTTATAAGAATTGAAACCTTTAGAGGCAAATTTATTGTGTTTCTGGATTTATTATCTTCTGGCTGAATAGTAGATATGTGCCTTTCCCTCAGGGTTAATGAAAGGTAAGGACTGATTTTCACTTATATTGTGTGTGACTGTCATAAATAAAGGATTTCCAATGACTCTTGTTTATGAATTGGGAATGTAAGTGTTTGCAGGATTACTGCACTTCCAAAGTGGACTAGAAGTGCCAGCTGTACGCTCCACTGAGCAAAGGAACAAAGTCCTAACAGTTATTATGCTCTTTTTGAAAGCTTTTTGATGTAAATAACACCAGTTTAGAAATTAAAAACCTTTTATCTTACAAAATACAATTTGAATGATGGAAGGTTTCCTTTGTATTTTAAAACATTTTTACAATTGATCGTTAAAGTGCTGGCTTTCTATAAAAATATTATCATGTTAAATTTAGACTTTAGTGCAATATCAATAAATTTTGCTGCTTGGGCAGTTTTAATTACTACCTTAACCTGGTTTTTGCTACTGTTGTTATTGTAAGTTCCAAGTTGCTCATATTTTGGTTGTATCTCTTTGGACCAATGAAAAATGACAAGTATGAGATAAGGTATGTTTATATACAGGAAGAAAAAGTAAAAGAGTGTTTCTGTGAAAGTGTAAATAAAGAACTGGTCATGTTCTCCATCTCAAATAACAGTTTGGTTGTTGCTTTAAAGTGAGATTGTAGTGTGAGTTCATTAGATACATAAAATCCAACAATTCTTAAATTTGTACTAGAACCATTTTTTCCTGAATAGAATCCTTGACAGTCCTTGGATCTCAAGGAAGAAAGAAATACCTTCTTCTCCACTAGTGGCCTCAACTATATGATAGTAATTTTTATTTAAAATTTTAAGAGAGTGACCAAGGTATTATATACTCTTATTGTCACAGGTACTCTGCTTTGATAGAACTGACAACATTAACAGTAATAGCCTTCTAACAGACGTGCTGCACAGCTGCTTGCTGTTCTCTCTTGTAGTCATGCGTGACGTCCTTGTATTTCCAATTCTTGATTATGTTCAATTCTTGATTATATCCCGTTTCAGTGATTTTGAAAAGGCAGCCAAATAGAAATGAGGTTTCTTTGGCTATTGGCTGTTTTGACCTAATGTAGTCTGTCTTCTAGCTCTCTGCTTTGACTAGGGCTCTTGATTTAATATGAAGCATCACAGGTTTGATATTTACATGTTAGACAAACAAATAGTACTACAGAAGGACAACCTTACTTTAATGAACACAGTTTCAGTACATCATGGAATTAGAAATATTTATTCAGAATATAAGAATGTTTGTAAAATATTATAAATGTCTCTGTATAAATAAATGGAGTTTTTTTTAAACAATTCTATATCAAATAACACAAAGTAGCTATTTTACAGCAGCTAAAACTAAAGGCATCTGGAAACATTTAAAGCATACAAGTGAAGAATCTAAAAAATTACAAGCTATAGTACAGTGTTAAGGGGCAACTTTAAAATGAGACTTTCAATACAAACAGTAGAACAATACTGACAGATGCAGACTTAGTCACATGTGCTTTAATAGCTGACAGTACATTCAAGCAGGTTTTTCTAATAATCCAAGTGGTTTAAAAGCACATTTTCAAATAATAGGAAACTTAAATCTCATGCAAAGTAAATAAGTTGACAATATGTCTAAAAACTGATTAGAAATAGAAAAGAAGTGAACATGTTTCATTATCTTTGCATTAGGGTTAAACAAAAGCAGATTATCAGGGGCTCTCATTCACTTGGCAGTCCTGACATGAGCACTCTAATACTATGAGTTCTACAAACAGAACATTTTCCACATGGACTTGAATTGCAAAAAGAGCACAAGTGAATGGTAGAGCAAGAACAACTAAGCAGGTCATCAGTGTGAATGTGGGGAATTTTGTATATAGCTTGCTCTGTTCTGCTAAGCTGACATTTCAGATGATCAGTGGGTGAGTGATTTGTAGCTACCTTGACTATGGAAGAATCAAGTACTACTAGTCAAGGATATGGTTATCCAGTAGCAGTTGCTGTTACTGGTACAATGATTTCTTGATCACATGCAACATCTCCCTCAGATGCAGTGTGATAGAGAATTTATCCAATATAACTCTCAAACAAAAATATAATTGTGAAAAAAACTTCCTCTACGCAGGAATTAGCAAAATAAGAATGCACGAACAGCTGCTATTCAACTTGTACTCTTCTACTTGTTTATATCGTAACAGCCACTGGTGTGCAGTGATGCTGGCGCAGTGATGTGTGCTCAGTGATGCTGTGGGGGCAGCAGCCAGCATTACGTTAATTGATAATTCTGGTTCCAGTTCTAAAAAATTAGTGCTTGGCAGCCTAAGGCATATATTTATTAGTGAATACAAATGTAGTTAGGAAGTAACTTAAAGTATGTGAAACAGGAGGAACTTCAGAAGGCCATAGGTTCAGAGCTAACTAACTTCAACTTTGCCTATATAAACACAAGGTTTCAATTAACTAGAATAGGATTTGGATAAACTTTAAGAACTGTGTGTGCAGCAAAGGCATAATTTTTGTTTTATAACAAGTTATGCCTCTTCTACCAAGTAGTGCCCAGCTCTGAGCACTAGGGAGTTTGCAAGCCTCAGTGAAAGGTGGTGATTGTGTCATTTCTTGTCAAACAGGCCATTCCACTGAATAGAAAAATAATTGCTATGATTTTTCAGAAATTTTTATCGTGTTGTTCTACAAAAGGTGTCACTGCAGAACAGACCCCCTGCCCAAAAACCTTGGCAACCCTATGACTGCAGCCTAATTAAATTTAATGTAGAAATTTCAATCATCAGAATTCTCCCCTTTTGGCCTCTAAAAACTTTCTAACTATAGCTGTGTTTGTTGCATCTAGCAATAGGTGCAGCTGTAAACTTAGCATGATCCCTTTTCGCTTTAAATAGTTTCATGGATGAGACACACTCCCGGTTATGCATTTGCAAATGGCTTAAAGCTTTATGGAGCTTTATGCCTTCAGAAGTCATTAATGAAAGTTTGGGTGTTTTCTGTGGTCTTGATGTCTTTCTCATCACTTCACTTAAAATGTGAGCATGATACGCCAAACTGGCAAGAGCTGTGAGTTAAGATAACTGATGATAGAATTAAAAAATAATTGCAGGATGATTTTTGTGGGCCATAGGAAAGACCTTCAGAAGGGGCCAGGCAACCATGGAGATTCTCATTCATGCCAGTGACATAGGCAGTCCAGCCCAGGTCAGGTAACTGGGGCATTTTTTCCACTTAAAATAATGTAATCAGTATGCAGCTAGGAACTAGGAGACTTCCAAATAGTTTCAAATTTTTCTTAGAGAAGTAAAATCCTTACTAGCCTCATCCTAACAGTTTTTAAGAAAAAGCCTTATATAGGCTCTAATTTGGACTGCCTTTCTGGAGTAGTGGAATGTCAAGGCTCTAATTTAGAGTTCTCTGAGGTCCCTATAAAGTATTGCTGCAGGCTCAGAGGAAGACTTAGTAAGAAGCACATGCATCTCGAAGGAGAATTAAGCAATTATGTTTAAATGGCACTTAATTTTTTATTGACCTAAGATTCCAGTTTCAGGCACCATGGACATTAACTTCAGAAACCTGACATGCCAGCAGATGAGCATGAATATGAAACAGTTAATTACCTGCATTGGCAATGATGAAACCTCTAGTGTACCTCTGGGGCGAAAGGAGGAGAGAGAGGGAGGGCATGATAAATCACAGCTGTCTGAGCACAGAAGATATTTAATCAAATAACTTGGGGTATAGGTCTCAAAGAGGAGTCTTACTGCCTACAAGTCCATGGCAGTTTTGGTAGCTGTTGCACACAGGGTTTGGCAGAACATCAGATCCAGTGGGTAGGCCCACATGTTGATGGCACTGCAGCTATGGACAGAAGTCTCTTGCCTGTGATTTCTGCCTCAATTCAGCAGTGGGAAATGCACTCCAAGGGAACTGTGAAATGGGTCCTTTCTTTCCATGCCTATTGCTCTAAGAGCCAAAGACTGAACTCTGAACGGAGAGGGTGACTGCCTACTAGGGGTAACCACTGAGGAAACTGGAGGAAAACAATTAAAAATATAGAAGTCTGAAGGTTTTTAACCTCATACAAGTTAGAATCAAGATCATTGTTTACCCCTGATGGAGATGTTAATATAAACCAGCTCCTATTTAGAAAGAAAAATTCAGGTTATAAAAAAGGAAAGTGATCCAGGCACCTGTGATCATTTATGTAATCAGTGCAGTTTTAGTAGGCCCCACAATTAGCATAACCAAGTGCCTGCTGGTTCACCTTCAACAAGGATTATGTCTTAGGGACTATTTGAAAAATACAAGGCGGGGGCCTGCCCCATGGCTTAGCGGTTAAGTGCGCGTGCTCCGCCACTGGCAGCCTGGGTTCGGATCCTGGGCGCATCACCGACACACCCTCTTCTCCAACCATGCTGAGGCAGCGTCCCATGTACAGCAACTAGAAGGGGCTTTGGGGAAAAAAAGGAGGAGGATTGGCAATAGATGTTAGCTCAGAGCCGGTCTTCCTCAGCAAAAGAGGAGGATCAGCATGGATGTTAGCTCAGGGCTGATCTTCCTCACAAAACAAAAAGAAAAATACAAGGAAAGGAAATCAACTATTTAATAGCTTTTTTATTCTACACATTTATAAAGGTAACAGTTTTGCTAGGGAAATAGTTTTCACCCAATCACCACATATTTGAAAAGTATTATGTTGAAATATAAACTCAAAATGAGGCCAGATAGGATGAGCAATACTGGAGCTCATGATGGCTCATAATGAGACCTCCGGGGTCTGGGGCGAGTTATATGACCCTAAAAGGGTGGGTTTTCAGTTTTAACTTGGAGCAAGAATGGTAGACAGAAGTCAGCAGACAAGATTTTATACCTGCATCAGCCATAGTTTTCAGTGTTGGTGAAAATAAAACTGTTTTGATGCCTGTTCAGTCACAGAAGAGAAAGCCATGAATGGTTTCCCACCTTGCACATCCCAGTTTGCTTAAGGAAGGACATTTCCCTAGGCAGGCTGGAAAAATGACGAAAACAATGATTTTGTCTATTAAACCTTTTGTTGCACATACTTTTCTGCCAAAACATTTTCCTTGTGACAAAATGAAACTTTATCCAAAGAATAAAAATTGATTAAAAAGAAAATCACAAGAACCAACTTTGACAAAATGATTCATAACAGAAAGAGAAGCCAGTGACTACTTTCACAGTGATCAAAGCACCCAAAAGCTGATCCTTCCAGACTGATACCAGTTGATTCCTTTTGAAGATGGGGCAGCCCTCACTGCTGGCCAGAGAAAGAAGGGTGATTGCTTTTGGAATAGAAATGCTCTGTCCTCCACAGTGGTGGCTGGAGTGTCCTTCCCCACTAGGCAGAAAGCTGAGGAACTTGTACCATGCTCTCTGAAGACAGACCTTTAGCTCATGGACGTGGTTAATGCAGTGATCTGGTCATAAGCAAAACTTTGTGACCCATTTCCCGTAGGGGACTTTGGGTGGATCTTTAGGTGCTACAGAATAAATGGCAAGTGGTCCTTGAAAATGTGTCAATGTAGGGCAGCTACAGAAGACTTGAAACACAACGCGAGAGTTGGTAAAACAGTGAATGTTACAATAGAAGAGGAATAATGAATTTATTTTAAGATGGAAGACTTTCCTGAAAGAATTCAGGTACTTCAGTCCTGCCCAGCCCTGTCAGCATTTTGCTTGAAATTTAACCTGTTTAAGCATCGTATGCTAACCATCACCATGTCTCGGGGTTGGGGGGGAGGGGGTAAAAGGAGGCCTCAGCAACCACTCCTTCACCCCTTGCCCTTCATAACAGCAGGAGCGAAGTCTTGAACTGGGGGTTCAGTAGCAGTTTCTTAAATAGGTGGGATCAGCCTGCAAAACATGCAGTATCTACTCAGTGTCCTGCCTCTTGCCGTTAGAAAAACAGAGGCAGGTGCTGAGCTACATATGTACTTTGATTCATGCAGAACAGCAAGTATGTAGTGCCCTGGGGTGGGGGAAAAGTACCAGTTATGCTCCTCTGCTCTTGAAAAAACTCCTAATAAAATTTTAGTTCCCCTACATGTATTAACAGGATTCTGTCAGCATTAGTCTTGGCTGTTAATAAGGCTCTACTGGGAGGGGGAGATCCCAGAGTCAAAGAGAGCTCCCTTCCCAGCACTGCCTCCACAGTGAGAGGTGAAGGAAGTTTTCATTCTCCCATACAGAATTGTTCAGGAACAGCCCTGGGGTTTCTCTACCTGTAACTTCACCGAAGCTAGGACTGTAAGGAACACCTGTGTACCATGCTCCTGTAATCCACCTCCCAGAGCACCTCTGAGTGACAGCCTATATCTTAGAGTTGATATGTGGAACTTGAAAACCAAAATCTGTTGCAATAAGCAAATCAGCACTTCTAGATGCTGAAGACACACAGACCCCTCTGTGAGTGTCAGTTTTCCCCTCAAGGAGAAGGAAAGAGGAGAAATTGGGGATGCCAGAGATAAGGTCACTGTCTACAAAAAAAGAGAAGAAAGGACTGGAAAATCTTATAAAACAAATGTCTGGGATACGACTGATGCACAACCTCCAGAACAGAAAAGATGGGAGAATGGCAAAGCCAGTGCTGAAAGCAGAAGAAAGGCCTGCTGAGCACGGCACACTGCGCGGGTATTTACACGCCGTCCATGGCCCGGGAGGGGAGGAACAGGATCCTCTGGATACAGCCTACACTGTGTCACCAGGGCCACTCACCCCCCAGGCTGAGTCCATGGCACTCCAGTGTCCAAGTGCTGACCTACCTACCAACCTTCCCTTTCTCACTCTCCCAACAGGTACTCTGTCCCCCGGGGCCCTTCTCTCCTCGGTGACCTGCTATAGTTTAGCGTCCATGGGCAGAACTTCGGTGCCCATGTGCCGATTAAAGTGACGTTTCATTGGTGTGTGGCCTTGAGTTCTCCTCCTCCAGCAGAGCTATTCTTTGCTTGAGCATCCTCACTTGGGTCTCATGTCTCTCCACCATGGCCATCATCTGAGACTCCAGCTTCTTCAGTTTGTTCTGATGCTTCTTCTTTGCTTTCTCATAAGCAGCCACCAGGTTGCTATGTGGGAACAGAGGGAAATGAGAATGAAGAGTCACCCTAAGCAGCATTGAGACAAACACTGTCCTGTCCACTGGGTGGCCAGGTCCAGTGAGCACCATTCTGAAGAAACAGCTCACACTGCCTCTTCAGCAAGAATCTGAAATCAAGTAGTTATTTCAGCACTCAAGGCCAATCATCTCTTGGCTTAACCACGATTAATTCAAGCCTGCTAGAGGCTTGTCACGAACATATTAGGAGGGGTGTAAACCAACAATCCACACTAGCCCCATCCAAAACAGATAAGCAGACAAGGTAGCTGAATTCCAGAAATCTGTCACTTAAATACAAGCACTGGGTGTATTTGTTGCATGGCTGCCTGCAACAGATGGTCAAGTGTAAGTTACAGGAGAGTGTTCTTCACACACTGCAGTCTAAGTGACCTCACCTAGGATGGGGCAGAGAGGCTCTGACAACTTCCCTTTATGCTTCGGGCTGGTAGGATTTGGAACACACAGGCCATAAGCTAATGCTGCCAGCCGAACACAGAACATAGGCCTTGTGAACTGTCCCCTCTGGGAGCCCAGTGAGAAGGCGGCGAGGGGTGAGCCCAGGGCTAGGTAAGTCCTGGTACCCACTCTGGTCCAAAACAGCACCCCAAATCTCTTCCATTTACAGACAGGTTCTCAAAGTGTGGTCTGAGGACCGACCCTCGGGGATTCCCAAAACCCGTTCAGGGGAGGTCTGCAAGGCCCTTTATTTTCTTACTACAGATGTGCGTGAAGCTGGGTTTTCTCGATATATTTCAAAACAATATATTGCCTATAGAAGCAAGGTGAGAACAGAGCTGTTTGCTATTAAACCAGACATTAAAGAGATTTGCAAAATTGTAAAAATGGTGCCACTCTTCTGATTATTTTTTGGAAAATAGTAATTTTTTAAATAAATGCCATTTGTATTACACATAGTGAATTTGTTTCTTATAAACAAATTAATAAAAACTTTAAACAACTTGTCTCAGTTTTAGTTTCTAAAATGAGATTTAGCGGCCGTCCCAGTGGCGCAAGCGGTTAAGTGTGCGCGCTCTGCTGTGGCGGCCCAGGGTTCGCCAGTTCGGATCCCGGGCGCACACCGACGCACCGTTTGTTAAGCCATGCTGTGGCAGCGTCCCATATAAAGTAGAGGAAGATGGGCATGGATGTTAGCCCAGGGCCAGTCTTCCTCAGCAAAAAAGAGGAGGATTGGCATTGGATGTTAGCTCAGGGCTGGTTTTCCTCACACACACAAAAAAATAATAAAATGAGATTTAGCAATAGATAAATAATTTATAAGAACAAAACTCTTTAAGGTTCTCAATTTTTTAAGAGTGTAAAGGGGTCCTGAGCCCAAAAAGTTTGAGACTGCTGTCTTAGAACAGTGCTTCCTAAGGTGTTTCACCGATATTAAATGTTGCTCAAATAAAAGGTTCTGTGGTCAATTTTGTTTGGAAAACATTGGCTTAAACACAATTAAACAGATTTTTTTTCTTAATTGTATGACTTCTCAGAACTTTTATTATATAAAGTGTTAAGAGGGGACCACAGTATGCTGCATTTCCCAAACATATTTGGCTCAAGGACTCATCTTTTCAAGCATTTCTTAGGTTTCTATGTAACACTTTGGGAAATGATGCCCTAGGGAAGACCAGGCTCTCTGGGGCAAGTGAGGACTTGCCATTCGCTAGAGTTGGTTCCCAGCAATTATGGAAATATCCTCCCTGGTGTATGAGTCCAAGTACCACTGGGAATCTACAAACAGAGAGATCTTACCTGTTGGCTCGCTTTAGGTCATTAACAAACTCTGCTGATTGTTGGTGTCGGATTTCACTGCTCTTGGTGAGTCTTTCCAAGGCATTCACCAACTCTTGAACTCTGGCCTTTAACTTCTTTTCTCTGTATGAAGGAGAGATGAAGCACGCCATGAGTAACTTGAGATGATGGTGGAGGTGGCTACTGCCCTGGAAGTGGTGGCAGTGAAGGAGGAAGGTTTAGCTTGCCAGGTCAAAAGGCAGGAGTATGAAAAGGAAGGTAGTAAGAGAAGGCACAAGAGCTCCCCTTCCCTCAGCAGAGCCAGAACACCTCACCACTGCATTCTTGAAGAGTTTGTGCCTGCTTCCTTTAATGATAAGGACCCTTTAGAGATCAAAGTATGGGTCACAAAGAACAGACAGGAAGTTGTTCCTAGTTTTCCAGATGGGAAACTAAGCTAGTCTAGAAGTTCTTTCTGCTGTGGGCATACGAGATGCTCAGCAATGAGTGCAGCCTGACCACAAACCCCATCCTGGCCTCCACACCCTTCTTTTCCAAGTGTGCTAAGCATCTCCTGAACACTCAGGGATACAAGAACAGAAACCTCTGGTCTGGGTGGCCTACCTTGCACGAGTCCCTACTCTGCGGAAATCAACGTGATCCTACCTTGCAAAAAAATGAAAAAAGCTGGTAGTGGTAGTGGTAGAATTGATATTCTCATTTTAAAGGTCCTTGTCCCCTTGAAACTACTGAACTTATATTTGCACTTTCATTTGACTCCCCTACTCCATGGCTTCAAGTTCTGTGAGCTCTTTACTACCACAGTAACCCAGGCTAATTGACTTAGGAGTCAATTACAGGAGGTTTCTACTGTCCAGTCAGCTTATTGCCTCCCTCTAATTCCCACAAGAGCACAAGACCTAGGCAGGGAAACATCAGTGACCATCCTCCTCCCTCCCAAGGTACCCCTGTCACTGGCCCGGCATCCCACTCAGCACAGTCTGCCACGATCTGTTGAATGTACTGCACTCAGCAGGCTCCCCCGTTGGCTTGCTGGCTCTAGGGTGGCAAGGACCTTATTTGGTTTGGCTCCCCAGTGTATGTATCCCCAGTGCTGAGCGCCATGCCCGGGTGACAGCTTCTCAGCGACAACAGTTGTTAAAACAGCTTCAGGGCCGGCCCCATGGCTTAGTGGTTAAGTGCGCGCGCTCTGCTGCTGGCGGCCCGGGTTTGGATCGCGGACGCGCGCCGACACACCGCTTCTCCCGCCATGCTGAGGCCCCGGCCCACATACAGCAACTAGAAGGATGTGCAACTATGTACTGGGGCTTTGGGGGAAGAAAAAAAAAAAAAAACAGCTTCAGAACAACTCACTAAAGGTATTTGATTCCTTGGAGCATACTGAGAAACCAGGATTTATGGGAGAAATTCCTCTAAAAACGACTCATGAGTGTTTGAGGAATGTTATTTAGCACAATAGTTTTGGAAGGCAATTTGGCAGTATCTATCAAAATAAAAAATGAACACATCCCTTGACAAAGCGACTTGATGTAGGAATTTTTCTTACAAAAATAGTAGGAGTGTAGGGATAAGATACATGAGATTACAGTTGGATTCACTTCAGCGTTGGTAACAACAGCAAAGAATGGGAAACAACAGTGAACTGGTTAAGTTAATGAAGGTCTGTGGGTTCTATTGAAATGCTCTGTAATGGTTGAAAAAAACACAGATGGACATGCACTGGCACGGAAGGGTGTCCGATATACTGTCAAGTGAAAAGGGTGAGTTCTATTGGATGCCATTTTTTGCAAAAACAATTAAAAATCTTGAGTGTGAATAGCTGATATACTCTAACAATAGACCAGAAGGCTAAACACTCAGCAATGGTTAACTCTCGGAAGGGGGATGATGGAATCTTTCATTTTCTACTGTACTCACTTTTGCATTGCTTGAAATTTTCATAATTGTGTATGCTTTTTGTAAAGTATGTGAGATGAGTCTCAGTGGTTATGCTTCCTGTAGGAAGGGTGTGGGAGGGTGACTGGGGGTAGGGGGTGGAGGACTCAGGTGCTCAGATGGTTCAGCCCCTCCCTGGCTTTTCAGATCTTTCACATTTCTCCCTCCAGCTACTCTAAGTGCAAGTCAAGCTTTCCAAACTCATTAATGAAGAAAGGAATTGCAACACAAAAATCCAGGCCTGCTTTTGTGAGTGAGGACGGAGGGGGAAAGATCTTTTTAATCAAAGCCTAACAACCAGCCCTGAAGTCCCGATGAGTCATCATTCTTCAGCTCTTCCTCCTACCCACCCTGAGGAAGCAGGAGCCAGGACGCGCTGAGAGCCTTCCAGCAAGTGTCTCCCACTTTGTTGAGGAATGTGGGTTTCTCCTGGGCCCTAGCAGCCACCAGGAGATCTCCTTGGATCTGGTTGCCTTCCCTACTGGAATCCAAGAGTGGCACCGTTTCCTACCAGAAGTGGGAATGCTGTCTTGGGGGGGGGGGGCGGCTCCTTTCCTCCTCCCTCCCCAACCCATCCTCTTGTAACCAGTTCAACTGAGCCCATCTCTTATCAACAGTGATTAAGAATTGCCTTTCAGAAAATCTGCAAAGTCACGTAGCCAGAGCATGTGCAAAAGAAGAAATCTTGACCTGAAATGACCTCGAGCCCAAAGATCCTCCTCCTCACGGAACACAACCAGAACTTGAAAGGTGGATTCTTATCAGAAGTGAGGGGGTCCCTGATTCAGGAAAATCCGGTGTTAAAATTCCTTCCCCACCTCATCAGAAATGTTTAGAACCCCATCATAAATGTTTAGAATCCTGTCATAAATGTTTAAAACCTTACCATAAATGCTTGAAGCCCACCAATCAAAACCTGTCCCACCAGTGTTTCTGAGCGCCAGCCTGTTCTCCCTCACCTTTTAAATTTCACCCCAAATCCTGAATCGGTGAGACAGATCTGAGGGCACACGCCCCCTGCCCTCTCTGCAGATGGAGCTCGAAGAAAAAAGCTGATTTCTCTCCCAAAAGCTGGTGCCGTAATTAGTTGGCTTGTTCATGCGCACCGGGCAAGTAAACCCCAATCTTTTGTGGTAACACTCTCAGCCTTTCAGGCAGCCCTCTGTCAGCTGAGGGAAGGTTAGGACAGCATGAAAGATTTTTTTTCCCCTTCCCTCTGGCTGTAACGAATAGGGAAGGGTTATTTTACTACATTTTGTTAAACGGTTTCAATTCTTTTATCTTTTTTTTTTTTAAAGATTTTATTTATTTATTTTTCCCCCAAAGCCCCGGTAGATAGTTGTATGTCGTAGTTGCACATCCATTCTAGTTGCTGTATGTGGGACGCGGCCTCAGCATGGCCGGAGAAGCAGTGTGTCGGTGCTCGCCCGGGATCCGAACCCCGGGCCGCCAGCAGCGGAGCGCGTGCACTTAACCGCTAAGCCACGGGGCCGGCCCCTCAATTCTTTTATCTTTTATTCTAAAGTGGATTAATAGCGCAGAGGGAAAAAAATTGTGAAGAGAATTTAAAATGTCACCATGAACTCAATAAATTCACAACAAAAAACTACCCAGAGCAGTACGATTCCCCACCCCCAATTACATCCACACCCCTGCCCCACCAGCAGACTGGGAGAGCATGGAAATCCCAGCCTCACCACAAAACAAAGGGCTTCCTTCCCCAGGCCCCCAGGTAACGGAGGGAACTTTCCAGACCTTGCAGCCTCTAGTGGAGGACTGAAGACAGGAGAGGCTTTCCAAGACCCTGCCCAACCCCGGGGTTGGGGGGTGGGGATGGGGATGGTTATGGGGGAAAGCCACTGCTGGGAGCTGAGAGTGAACTGCTTGTACCAACTCCAGAATGGAACGAGGATGCTGATTCATTTAAAGATATAAAGACAAGACCAAACCTCAAACGTGGGTTACTTTACCTGTTTTTATTTGACTGAGGCAGACACCTGTAGTAAAAGACTGCTGCCTCCAGCACCGCTGATCTGGACTGACAGAGACGCTAACCCACGGGGAAGTAACAACTCTAGACCCGCACTGCCGGTGTGGCAGCCACATGCCACGGGCGGCCATTTGAGCACTTGGAATGTGGCTGGTCCGCACTGAGATGTGCTGGAAGTGTAAAATACACACTGGAATTTGAAGACTTACTATGAAAAAAAGAATGTAAAATATCTCAATACTTTAAAAAATATTGATTACATGTTGAAATGATAATATTTTGGATATACTGGGCTAAATATGTTATTAATTTCACCTGGGTTTTTACAGGTTCAACTGTGGCTACTAGAAATTTAAAATTACACCTGTGGCTTGCACTTGTGACTCAGATTCTATTACCAGTGGAGTGCTGCTCTTAGCACGTGTTCACAGTAACTGTACCAGGTGGTGTTCCTGGATTCTGATTCCGGAGGTTTGGGTCGAGGCCCAGGAACAGTACTTTAAGAAGTGCCTCAGGTGATTCTTCTTATCAGGCAACTTTGGAAAACTCTGGTCAGGCAGAAGTGTCCTTCACCTGGGTCTGCGGATGCCCTTCCTGTGGTCTTGGAACTCCCTGAATCTATACCCGCAGGGGCATACTTGCCTGAAGCCTACAGCTTTTCTCAGATTCTCAAAGGACAACCTGGATAAGAACCATAAGCCTGCTAATCCACGTCACTTTGGAACCTCAACGATTCATATCCTGTTCCTTCCAGTTTCTAATTCAAATGCTTGCTTGGCCTTCAGCTAAGGAAGAATTTAGTTCATCTAGATAAGATAATAAGGCTAAAATGAGCACTTTCATAGGCTCCACACAGATGAGAAAGTAAAAATTAAACCCTACATGTTCCATTTGCCCCTCGACAGTAATGCTTGCACACGATGTTTTCCGGAACGCCCAAAACTGCATAATCCCTTCCTTGTTTTTTTTTTTAACTCCTAGTAGCAAAGGCACTCAAGAATATACACCTAGACCATCAAGTAAAAAGACATGCTGGATTATACTGTTACTATGAAAACCCAAGTCACTCCGCACACGTGTGGTTCAGTTACAGGTCCGTCCACCTCACTAAAAATGAGCGTTATTTCTGGTCACAAAAGGTCCTATGAATCTTACTCTAACCACACAGTCAGGGAGGTGTTTCTTCTTTTCAACTGAAACAATTTTAAGCAGTGGCATATACACAGGGAATCTGAGAGGCAGACTCATGATGAGAGTCCACAGGTGACGAGAAAAGGCAGGGTGGCTTGCCACTGAGCTGGGCCGGAGACGGAGCTAGCTGGCCTCCGCGGTAGTGCTCGTCAGTGTGCCCAGGCCGTCGGGAAGTAGGGCCCTCTGAGCAATTAAGGGAGGAGGTTGCATTCTCCTTAACATGAAAAGACCAGCAGCGGTACTTTAATCACAGTCCAGACACCCATGAGGAGCTGGGGGAGTCAACAGGGCGAGAGCCCGGTCTTGGGTCTTGATGAGGCAGTGAGTGGCTTTGCAGCCGGCCAGGAAACCTTTCAGAGGAGCTATAATCAGACCAAACCGCAGGGAGTCACAGCCATGCAGCCACAAGGCCTGGAATTTCTTAGTAATTGCTCATTATATGGAATTAATCATTGAGAGAATTGTCTGCATATGTGGTTCCTCTCGTCCTCACCTTCCATTACTCGTTAACCCCAACCATGCTTCTGTCGCCGCTGAAACTGCTCAGGAGGTCACTGGTGACCTCGGTGTTGCCTCATCCCAAGGTCCCTCTGTCCTGATCTTACCTGTCAGCACCTTTTCCTCTTCCTTGAGCACATCTTTACTCCTGAGTGCCCGGATTTCATCCTCTTTCACCTGCCTCCCCTCAGTCTTCTGCTCTATTTCACCTCTACATACTGGGAGTATTTAGGACTTGGGCCTGGACCATATTTTATATCCTACCCTTGCTTTACTTGATTCTCTCCATTCCCATTTATTTTCTTAAAAACTACTTACATGGTAAACACTTCCAAATCTTTATCTCCAGGCCTTTCCTTGGATCTCTGGACCTATTTGACATCTCTACTTACCAGGCATTTTCAATGTAACATGTCCAAAGCAGAACTTCTGAGGTCTCCCAAATCCACTCTTTCTCCCTTGTTGGCAGCTGGCAACACCATCACCCAGTTGCTGACGCATCTTGAGTCAGCCGTAACTCCTCCCTTCCCTTGTCTTCCACATCCATTCCATAGCAAACCCCATCTACCAAACCTTCTTGTCATCTCTGCCACCAGCATCCAGGTCCAGGCTGCCAGCACTTCTCACCTGGACACCATAAGAGCCTCGTACTTGGGTTCTCTGCCTCACCTCTGCGCCCCTCTAGCCTGGTTTTCACAGAGCAACCAGGGTAATTTTTACTGTGACAAATCAGACCATATTACTGCCCTTTGGTGCCTTCCACCTGCACTTGGAATAAAGTCTGTGGTCTTACTCTGACCCATTCGGCCCTGCTTGACCAGACCTCTGCCTGTCCAGTCTTTGGAGGCACCCTCCTCCTTGCATGCAGGAATCCTATCAGTTCTTAGCACACACCAAGCTCCTTCCCATGGCAGAACCCTGTGCAGTCGGCTCCCTCTGCTTGGGATGTACTTCCTCCACTAGGCTACTTTTCCTCCTTTTCATCTCAGCTTAAATGTCACCTCCTCAGAGAAGCCCACCCTGACTACT
Source organism: Diceros bicornis minor (assembly GCF_020826845.1). Classification (NCBI taxonomy): domain Eukaryota; kingdom Metazoa; phylum Chordata; class Mammalia; order Perissodactyla; family Rhinocerotidae; genus Diceros; species Diceros bicornis. Next base: position 35,566,190 of record NC_080740.1, read on the forward strand.
CATCAAAACAAATGTCCCAGCCTTATGACATCACAGCACCTTGTCATTTCCTCCATATTATTCACTGCAATCTATATTTAATTTTTTGAAAAAACATCTCTGCAGTGACTACATCACATCACCCTATTTCCCTCATGGTAACCATTACAGTCCATAACTACTTATCTTTTAGAAAATCCACGCAGCGGGGACAGCGATCTCTACGTCCTTTACCAGGATGAAGTTATTTAATTCCCACAACAGCCCTTGGAGGTCAGTACTGTTATTATTACCCTCATTTTCTAGATGAGGAACTTGGGGCACAGCTAAGAGACTTGCCAATACGCCTGCAGAGCTGGGATCCACACCAGGAGTCTGTCGTGGGCCTGTGCTCTTCATCTTGCTGGAGTATGCTGTGACCCCCAGAGGGCCCACCAACCATGAAGCAGGAGATAAGACCTCTGGTGGAGAGCACAGGCCTGCAGAATCAGAGATGAGGTGCCCCCAGGCCATGATGTTCTGCAGGTATTATGTTGGAGTGTGGCTGTATTTTGCCAGGAGTAGCAGCAAGATGATGGTAACAGTCTATCTTTCTTGGCCCAGACTTTCCTATGAACATGTTTCTTGCCCAGGAAATGCATCTGTAGTGTTCACAGGCATGCCCCCACCTTTGCCTGTGGCTCTGATGCTCTCCATCCCTCTGCCTTTATGAGATCCCCAGTAAGGCCTTCTCTCTGAGCTTTTGGAGCATGGCGGGAGTGATAGAAATGAAAAAATCTGTTACCCAAGCTATGCCCACCTCAATCTGTGGGGCGAGCATCAGTCTTTACCTTTGCCCTTCGAGGCCCTGGCACTGGCGCTCAGCGGTTTCTTTATGCGATAATAAACTCATAGACGCACTTTGTATTCCATTAATGTCCTGCAGACCCATGTGCATTTATGGAATTCTACGCACAACTTCCATTGCCCTATTGCTCTTGTAAATCAGCCAAATATGAAGAATCAGCAAGTGCAAGCCTAATAAAACAGCACCTTTTAAAATAACGGTCCTACTAATAAAACGGTGAAGGTCTACTGCTTGTTTTCTCAGTGGGGGCTCCCTCTTTAAAAGGACCCCTACCACTTCCCTCTTCATTTCATCCCACTGTTTGTAGGGCTCAAAAACAGTATTGATCCAGAGCTGCTGAAATAGGGGTCAATCGGTGCCATCTTGTCTCCTCTCATGGCTGAATGCTTCATACAAGTTGGGAAGATTTCTAGAGCTGGGCAGATATTCTTGGAACCTGGATATGATTTGAACTCTGAGGAGGACTCTAACGACCAAGTGCTCTGCGGGCACTGATGGGTGATGAGTGGTCAGTACCATCGGGGCGCAGGGAGGAGCAGGAAGGTAGATGGCAGAGGTGCCTGGGAAAGCTTCAGGAAGGTGAGTGTTCTACTGGAGGGGACGAGGAGGAGGGTTCCCAGGTTGAGACAGACGGGAGGATAAAGTGAAGGCCTGTTCTCAGAAAGATGCATTGTCCAGATGAATCTGGACTACAGACTATGTATGGGGGAAACTTTTTGAAATATGGGCTAGAAAGTTAAGTTAGGGACCTACAGACAATCTTGAATGCCAAGCCACTGAAGGTGTTTCTGCAGAGTGACCCAATAAGAAGTGCACTTTAAGGTATTCTGGTGGCTGGACGACCCATTAGGGCGTGTCTCCAGGAGTTCTGAGGAGTTGAGGGCTAAACCCGGGAGAGGGCAATGCAAATGGCAAGCAATGGATGGGATTTTAAGGGAAAAAAACAATATGATCCGCTGACAAGAGGTAGAGAGAGGAGACTTCAAAGTTGTAATCCTGGATCATTAGAAGAATATAATTTCTAATATAAATAGGATTTCTGAAGAAGAGGCCAATTTCAAAGGGCAGGATGAGACAGGTTAGAATTTCTGTTTTGGACATGCTGTGTTCTGAGGCTCTGGCATGATTTCAGGATGGAGATGAGATGTCCAGCGGGCAGAGAGAAATGAGGCTGAGATAATTCAGGAACCATTTAGAAGGAACCGAGTCATGAGAGTTGAAGTCGTAAACCTGGGTGAGTAAGCCATGATCGCTGCCCCAAAGGGACTCTCCTCAAGGAGGTGGGAGGGTGAAAGGGGTGGGACCAGGCACATAAGACACAGAGCAATGAAGTGTTCTATGATAAAAAGGCACATAGGAACAACAACAACAAAAGATGCTTTACAGACAGGCTAGAGGCACGCTGATGTGAGGGCTTGGGGCATGGGGTTAGGTGGTGTGAGGGCAGAAGCCACAGCAGGAGTGAAGTCCTGGGGCACAAAGGAGACTAAGCATCTGGTGTGGCTCAGGGTGGGAGGGGGCATGTGATAGGAGGCCGGGGTGGGAAGCGGGGAGGGGTCAGAACATACACTTGCTAGGAGTTTGGACACAGCTGGGAGTCACCAGATGGTGGTAAGTAACAGGGTGTGGTGGGCAGAACTGTAAAATGGCCCTGGAGATTTCAGCCCCTCAGTGTACACGCACCTTCTCCCGGTTAGTCAAACACTAATCTAGGTGCTGCTGTGAGGGAATTTTGCAGATGTGATTAAGGCCCCAAACAGCTGACATTAAGATAAGGTGGTTATTCTGGGTAGACCTGACCTAATTAGGTGAGCCCTTAAAATGGCCTGGGCTCTTCCTGGAAAGAGATTTGCAGCAGGAAAGGGATTTATGAGAGGGAGGTTCTCCTTGCTGGCTTTGAGGATGAGGGGGCTATGCAGAAGGAATTCGAGAGGTCTCTAGTGCTGAGAGTTACCAGCTGGCCAACAGCCAGCAAGGAAATGGGATGTCAGCCCTGCAACCACGAGGACTGACCTCTGCCAGCAGGCAGAATGGGTTTGGAAGCAGATTCTTCCTGTGAGCCTCCGGATGAGCACACGGCCTGGAGGACACCTTGATTGCAGCCTGTAGACCCTAAACAGAGAAGCCAGTCACGCTGTGCTCAGATTTCTGACCCACGGAAACTGTGAGCTAATAAACGGACATGGCTTTAAGCCACTAAGCTTGTGGTAATTTGTCACAGAGCAACAGAACACTCATACGGGGGTAGCCATCAGATTTGCAACTGGTATAGTTATTTTGTGACCCTGAAAGACTCCCCCCTTTTATTGGGTCATTCTCAGGGGCACACAGATGTGCTCTGGTGTCTCCATTCTTAGCGAGACTTGCTCAATACTTCTGCTCCCTGCACAGCATTTCAACCCGTTGTCTTCACTTCTTGCCTCTCCCTTCTTAACCCACTCCAATTTGAAGTAGTTGGCCTCCTTGCTTTGCAACATTGTCTTTTCTTGGCCTTTGTGTCACCCCTGCTGGTAGATGTGTCAAGGCCTGTCATCTGGTGTTCCTCCCACCGTGAGTAATTTGCGCAGTGGTGGAGGCCCACAGGCCATGGGGGATTGGCGGGTATTTCCACTCCTCTCTTTGAACTCGGAGACGTTGCCCTGGGGTGCCTTCCTGCGTGGGCCAGCTCCGCTCCCAATCTGGGTACATCCAGGTCCTCCAGATCTGGTCTCTTGTGACCACGCTGATCAGATGGGGCTCACCTGCCCCTGGATGTCTCCTTACAGGGATCTGACTCACAGCCCTCTCCTAGCAGTAGCGGCTTGCTTGTTACTCATCGGAGAGAGAAAAGGAAGTCCATGTGCTCCTCCTCTGCTTGATGAGTTGGGCACATCTTGTCCCTAGACAGAGTGGCCACTGCAATTTGTTGATTGCCTTTACATTAAAGAGTGATCTGGCACACACGTAGACACAGGTGGCAGATCCCAGTGCCCTGGAGGGCTCAGCAGAGCCCCTGGTGGGCCTGTGGCTAAATGACCATAGGCCCTGCAGGAGAAGGGCGCCAACCCCTGCAGGTGGCTGTGCTGGAGCTGGAGCCAGGTCCCTATCTCCCACTGGCAGACGTGGACTCACCTGAGGCGGCACCACATGCTGCTTCTCACCATGTCACAGGCCCCTTTCCTGACCACTCCCTGTCCCCCGGCACTGAGAAGCACAGCATCCTTACCTTTTAACCCACACGACCTGGGGTCTGTGCGATTGGGGAAGTCTTCCCCCACCCCCAGCACTACATTTGCCCTCAGCATTTGGTGGACAGATGTGCGGCCATGTACCAGGAGCACAGGGGTTCCCATTCGCCCAGACCATGCACACTACTGTGGGTATAGCCTTCAGATGAGCCCATGCGAGCAGGCTCAGCTCACACTCATCTGTAAGCAAACCTCTGCCAGCACACAGGGGTCCAGCAGAGAAGGTGAGGCATGTGATTTCCCCACTGCCTCGCTGTGTGACCTTGGGAAACCACTCGGCCTTGCTGTGCCAGTTCCCAACACACCTTCCCCCATCACATGGAGAACAACACCTGCTCCTCGTTGCCTCCCAGGAATATGATGGACATGAAACAGTCTGCTCCCCTCAGCTGTGCTCAGGTCCCGAAGGCAGGCTGTGCAAACACCATATAAGTACCAAGAAGAATCATTTCCGAAAATTCCTTCTCCTTAATGCATTTTTATAGTTCACTTCTTTGGTGGAAAGGTCATTCAGTTAAATTTTACAAGGACCAAGAGCAAAAGGAGGATCTGAGATGGAGAAGGGTTTTGTCGCACACAGCCTGTGCAGATGACAGCAAAAACAAGGTACCCTGATGAGACAAATCCTCATATGCAAGACTGGAAACCTGGTCATACAGATGGGGTTTTATGGCAATACCAGAGCCAATAAACTGCAATAAATGTTCGTGGAAGTGGAGGGAACAAAGTCAGACCAGATGGGAGTTACATAGTAAATGTGTGATTGCATGGAGTCCTGGTTTTGTTCCAAACAGAAGGTTGAGAGAAGACACACTGAAAGCAGGGTTGGGTGGCAAAGGCCTGACTGAGGCTGAAGCCTGTCTAGGTGGCGGGGAGACTAGGCTGGGACAGGGCAGTAGCCTGGAATCAGCGACTGGAATGTCACACGCACCTTCCTTAGGGGTTCTCCTCAAGAAAAGACCACTGTTTAGCCTCTCCTCGCCCCCCCCCACTCTCTCTTTTCAGTCTGGATGCCCAGGCCCACAACTTTGGTGTCTGGAACCATCCTTTTTCAAAGGAGGAATATTTTTGAAAATGCTGGGAAGATTCCTTCAACTCACTTCAACCTCTAGCTTGACAGTGATTTAATACCTTCAAAGAAGGTGTTAGTGTCCACTGGATTTTTAAAAATGAAAACATCCCCAAACCTCAGCCCTCAGGTGCCTATATTATATACCCTCATGAAATGATTATTCCAGTTTCTAAGCTATATTTACAATATAATTATGTTATTTTCCTTTTTGCTGTAGCCCTGTGGGTTCTTTCTTGGCTCCATATATCTGGGTCTTGATTAGAAATCCATGCTAACCAACTTCAGGCTGGTTATTGGAAATCCATCGTGACTGACAGAACAAATGAAATCTCTTTATGTTTAGTCAGCAGAACCTGCATCCTACTTGTGCCAGCGAAGGCCTCTGAGGTTTGGGGAATTTGCAAAATTTAGGGGCTTAGCTTACAGATACAACATCCAAATGGCTCCCAGTTGGAAGCAGGAGTGGATCTGCATCCCATGTTTCTGGCACAGTGTACTCATTAGGATTTGTTGAGGGCATTTTCCTGTGCTGCTTCTCTCTTCCCGCCTCAAGCAAAGCAATTACAATTTAACCACATGGCCAGAGGTGCTGGCAATGTAAAAACAGAGCTATTACAACTTGGAGGAAAGACAAAAAGTGACAGTGAGTAAATCAGGAGGGTAGTGAAGTTCCCCACAAGGCAGTCTTCGATCTACCATCAGCTTGGAGGCCACACTATAAAATAATGGCCTGGCTCGATCAAGACAGCAGACAATAGCCTGCCCCTCCTACCCTAAATCCCCAGAAATGATAGGAAATGTATTTTTGTAAAGTCCCTGAGCATATTAGAAAGCAAGGGGTGCTCTTTCTATAACAGAAATGAGCAATCATAAAAAGGGAAGGGCAGATTTTATTCCTGAAAAAGGAAACCACAACTCAAAATGTACCCCAAAGAGAGCTGCTACAAAAAGAAGAGGTGATTCAGAGGAGCTCCAATCAGAGGTGCTGGCCATCAGGGCAGGAGGGGACCAGACGCCTGGGTCAGAGACGCAGCCTAGAGAGCCGTTGTCGACCAGGAGGAACAGAAAGCTCAGAGGGTGAGCTTGTGAGCCAACACCAAGAAAGAGTCACAAAACTCAACTCTAAAAAGAATTTACATGTGAGGAAACAGAGTTAATACAGCAGACAAAAGAAAAGTTTAGAATAAGTATAATAAATATCCTCAAAGAGATGCAAGAGGATATCATATCATTAAAAGAGATGCTAGATTTCATCACCAAAATAAAAAGCTCAACATATAAGCCAAACACCACAATGCATACAGCTAAGGGATAAATTAGTGATCTGGAAAACTGAGCTGAAGAACCTCTATAGAACTGCATTATCTGATAGATATGGCAGCCACAGCCACGTCAGCCAGCAAGCACTTGAAATCTTGGCTAGTTCGAATTTGAGATGTGATATAAGTGTAAGATATATACCAGATTTTGAAAACATAGTGTAAAAAAAAAAAAAAGCATAAGATGAAAAACTATCTCATTAATATATCTTTTTAAAAATATGATTACATGTTGAAATATTTTGGACACATTGGGTTACATAAAATTTGTTATTAAAGTGAATATCATTTGTTTCTTTTTACTTTTTTAATGTGGCTACTAGAATATTTAAAATTACGAAGGGCCGGCCCCATGGCTTAGCGGTTAAGTGCGCGTGCTCCGCTGCTGGCGGCCCGGGTTCGGATCCCGGGCGCGTACCGACGCACCGCTTCTCCGGCCATGCTGAGGCCGCGTCCCACATACAGCAACTAGAAGGATGTGCAGCTATGACATACAACTATCTACTGGGGCTTTGGGGGGGGGGATAAATAATAATAAAATAAAATTACGTATGTGGTTTGCATTACCCTTCTACTGGACAGCACTGCTCTAGAACAGAGTGCGATGGGGAGAGTATGGAACGTTGAGATATGGAGGACAGAACTAATGAATCAGCATCTGCTTCTCCTTGAAGAAGGAGAGAAAGAAACACTGAAACAATAGAGGAAAAATGTCCAGAACGAAATAAATACATGAGGCCTTCTGATTGGAAAGGGCCAGTGATTCTGAGGGGAAGCATCCCACTAAAGTTGGAAACAAGGTAAAGAAGCCTGTTTTGATTGTCACCGTTTAACACTGTCGGTGTTTAACACCGTTTAACACTGTAGCCAACGCAACAACACAACAAAAAAACAAAGCGAGACATTTTCTATTTGCAGGTGAAATGACTGCTTATACACTCTCCCCGTCACTCCCCTTTCGAAAGGCCAGGCACCAAAAGGGCTTCTCCACACCTGGCCTCCATGGCCTGGGCAAAAGTAGGACATATCGGCACTTCCTCCTTCCTAGGCAGGCCTGTCATGATCCATGAAGAGCAGGCAAGAGAACTTAGAACAAAGCTGTCTCTGCTGGAATAAATCGCTTGTGTGGGTCGTGGGAAGGGTGCTTACCGCCGGATGGCACTGGCGAACTCCGCAGCCAGTTCACTGTCGCTGCATGTGGTCCTTAGTTCAGCCAGGGACAGACCTGGGGAGGCAGCGTCCGCACACTCCTGAGGAGAGCCAACAAGTTCCTGTTAGATCTGGAGCCACGCCTGAGAGCACCTTGGAAGTGCAGGGGGCAGACCGTGGAGGCAGGACAGCAGCTCTGCCCCAGGCATCTTTGACCTTTCACCTTTGGCCAGGGGGTGATGAGCACTCACTTGGAGCCAGGCACTGGTCTGAGGGCTCAACATACATATTCTCTCACTTAATCATCTTGATGACCCTCTGAAGCAGATGCTGTCATTATCCCCATTTTACCAAGGAGAAAACTACGGCACAGAGAAGTGACACTGCCCCAAGTCACCAGCTAGGACACGGTGGAACCAGGATGCAAACCCAGGTCGGCCAGCTCCAGATCAGTGCCCTTCACCACTGGGTTAAGCCTCTCATAATTCACAGAAGACAAGTGGGAAATACATGTGAGGATCCTGGCCCCCCATCCCACTTCTCCTGGGGAGAAAACCAGTCTTCCCTAGATTTAGGAGCTTTACTGGGTTCAGTGTCATCACCTAGAAAGCCCAGGAAAGGAGGAGGAAAACAGGAGTGTCTCAGCATTAGCCAGGAGCTTGACTTCATTGAAACCAAATCCTCTCATTTTACAGATGAGGAAACATAGGAGGCAGAACTCCTGAATCCTAAATGGAGTTACCACTGTGCCTAAAGCAGTCACCACACCTGCTTGGGCACTCCACTTTCTCTGCATAGAGACCGAGGGCAGCAGCTACGCTGCATAATAAAGTGGCCGGGGGAGGCGCTCATCTCAGAATTTGCTCAGCAGACATTTACTGAGGATCTACTACACACCAGGCTTGAGAATAAAAAGTTGTGATCTGTTGCAGGAGATGGAATGTAAACAAAGTTATAACGTGATGAGATGAGAGCTACAAAGAAGTATGAAGCCAGTGCGAGGAGTCTAGATGACAGGAGGGCACAGGGTCTCCCTCAGCCCACTCTGACACAGAAACACCACCACACCCAGGGGGTTCCTCCGCAGCAGCACAGCTAGCATCTGAACACCCCTTCCCTCTGCCATGCCCTCTGCCTGCACAGCTTTCCCTCCCTCCTCTCCATCTAGCGGCCCTGTGGATCCAAGCCCCCATCCACCAGCCCGTGGAATCTGCCGAGATTCCAACACCCTCTTCTCTTTGTATATCAACTCCCATGTGATGTTAGCATTTCATGTCTCCTTAAAGACAGGGACAGCCTTGCCTCACCCAGGGCCTCTCACTGAACATGTTTGGTGATATCTGTTGCATAAAGACAAAACCACAAAGACCTAATGCAACTTGAATGAGATCTGGGACCCAGCTCGTTGGCTGGAGGGCAGTTTTAAAACAAGCACGACACCCACCCTATGGAGCAAGAGTGGACGTCCGGACCCAAATCTGGCTGCCATCTGTTTTTATAAGGCCCACAGGCTAAGAATCATTTTTCTATTTTTAAAATCATGAAAAAAAATCGAAAGACTATTTAGTCACATGTAGGAATTATATGAAATTCAAATTTCAGTGTCCATAAATAAAGTGTTATTAGAAAAGAGCCACGCCCATTTGTGTCTGTGTAATCTCTGCTTTCCCACTACTATGCAGCAACGGCAAAGGCGAGCAGTTGCAGCGGAGTCTGTGTGACCCAAAATCCCCAAAATATTGACTCTCTGGCTCCTTGCAGTTTGCTCCAGCCTGCTTGCCTCATCTACTAACAATTAAGACCAAATGAAGAGCCCAGAAGGGAGAGTCTATTGAAATAGTAAATGGATCTCATATTTCAAAGACAAGATAATCAGTTTACTCTAATTTCATTACCTGAACAACACAAGGTACTCTTATAAAGCTTCTTACTCTAATGTACAAAAAATAAAGTTAAAAAAAACATCTGGCCCTCTCCATCAAAGAGATTTCCGTACTTTGAAGCCATTCCACATAACACAGTGCTTCCCCCAGTGAAAATAAATACCAAGAACTGGGGGAAAATGCTCAGTTCATGGGCCTTCTGGCAAGAACCTGGCAAGGCCATTTCCACCCCACCCTAAGAACACACACAAACACCGGAGCTCTGTCTCCTGGGCTCTGTCCCAGCGTGACTGCTGACCAACCCAAAAGGCCATACAGAGATTTCTGCGGTGTTGGCATGGGACAGAAATCCCCATCTTCCTGAGCCCCAGGTATGAAGCAGCTCTGCGCCGGCTGCTGTCTGCCCTGACTTGCTTCCCCAAGCATCGGCAGATGTTTCACGGTGCACTTGTGCAGTGACCTTTCCGGAGCCCCAGCTGCTGCAGACTCTTCAGCGATTACTCACTGTTCTCGGGATAGCACAGCGGCTCACCTCTCCAGCCAGTGTGTCAATTCTCTTCCCTCTGGGTCTTTCCCTGGGGCCATTCCATCAGCCTAGAGTGAACTTTCTGCTCTGCCCTGGCCCTCTTCATCAGGCTAGCTCCCACTCTCCACTGGGTCTCAGTTCAGAAAACTGTCCCCAGTCTCCAAATCTGGATTCTGTGTGTGGCCTGTGGCCTCCTAACACACTCAGAATTGATCCTTGCACTCAGGACACTGTCAATGTGTTATGATCATCTGTCTGCCCATCACTGTCCCCCACTGGAATTCAAACTCCTGGAACTGCCCCCAGCACCTGGCCAGGACATCTCTTGAATGGATGACTGAAAAGCAGCCGGGGTCTTGGGAGAGCTGGCCCAGCTGGGTGCCATGGCCGTGGCCTCCTTGGCTCCTTAGTGGGTGAGAGGTGGGCCAGGTATAGTGGTGGCCCTTGGTGAAGCATACTTCAGAGTTCCTAACTGTTTAGGGAGTGACAGTTCACTGCCACACGGCATCCACAAGTTGCTTTCTTTGTGGTACACAACTCCCCCAGAAACAGCCCTGCATTCGGGCTGTGAGAAGCCACTCATTAGACAGCAAGTCAGTGCATGCCCATGAGTCCTGGGCCTGAAACAAACCAGGGTGAGGAGAAGCTAGCATTTATTAGGAACAGAAAATACGCAGCACAGAATTTCAATACCCTGGGATGAGGGATATAATTCTTCAGGGTCCAGAGCTTTTTTACTCCAATGCGGTATTTGGAATAATTCTGAGATATAGTATGACAGAATGAGCTTGGATTCTAGGCAACATAAAACTGTGGGCTAATGACAGTCTGAATTTGCAAGACGGTATCACCTGACAGCCCACTTTCTGTGACATCCTGTGTGTAATCCAGGGCTTGCCTTCCTCCTCCTCCGCCTCAGGCTGCTTCCTGCTCCCACCTCGCTGACGGCAGAGATGCCAGCAGAAGTCGAGGAGGCAACACAGACGACAGGAGGAGGGCCCGTTAGCCAAGTTTGGGTTAAATCACAATTCTGCCATTTATAAACTGTATGCCCCCTCATTTCTTTCGAGCCTGATTTTCTTCACATAAATGGGGATAACTATTCCTTCCTCAGAGTTCTGTGATCAACAAATGGTGGCCGCCGTGAGAAACAGGACAGTAACAAGAGGTGAACCAATATCAGACTATCGGACAGTGCAAGGTCACTCCCCTGATAAGACTATGATATGTGGAAATGCTCTCACTGTTACATCAAGTAGGATTTTAAAAAAACGTGGATTTGGTTTCTTGGCACTCAAAATGTCACCGTCTTTTGGATATCTACAATGGCCAGCAGTTCCTACGCAAATAAGGAAACTGAGGCCGCAGAGCAGTGAGGAGCGGTGGTGGTAACTGGGCAGGAAGTGAGGCCCAAGCCCCAGGTGTCCCCGCGCCCGTCAGTCCTACCTTGCCGGACTTGTCTTTGCCGCTGCTGCCGGTGGAGCTGAGGGACCGCACGCGCTGCTCCTTCTGTTCCTCCACCTCGGACTTGAGGTGCTCAATGTGCACCAGGTAGGCCTGCTCCTGGGCCTCCCGAGTGCTCAGCTTCAGCTCCAGGGCCTTCTTCTCTTTCTCCAGGAGGTAGAGCTGGGCCTTCAGCTCGGCCATCTCCTCCTACAGAGCACAGAGCATATGAGGCGCCCACGATGCGCGAGCAGGGCCGACATGGGAAGGCAGGTGAGTGAGAAGGGGACTCGCCTCTATAACCCACGGACCTGCGGTAGAGTTATCACTCGCAGCTGGGGATAAGATGACTGGGAGGAGACGTGACAGCTGTCTCCACACATCTGAAGGAGGAGGTGTGGACAAAGCCATGTGCTTTGTCACTCTATGGACCAGAACTGAGATAAATGGGTAGAAGTTACAGGCAAGCAGTTTTGGTTCACTATGAGGAAAACCTTTCTAACAACTAGAACATTGCCTACCCCCCCGCCAAATCGACACATCTGTCTTGTTGGAAACCAGTTTTCTGGCCTGTGGAGGCTGAGCTCCATCAGCCAAAGAGGTCGTAAAGGAGGGTCATGCATACAAGGCTGAGTCTGACTAGGTGCCTTCCAATTCCCATTTCCTTTTCCATTTTCCATGGCACCAGTCCACATATTTAACCACCCCTGATGGCACTTGGTGCCCTGCAGCTGAGCCAGGCAGGTAGGGAGGGCCCACAGCAATGATATCGCCCCCAGCTCTTGTCTATGTCAGGGGGCCCAGATGAAATCAATAGACACAAAACCCTTCACAGGTGACTACTCATCAGGTAACTTCTCCAAGTATCTTAGAGAACTCAAGTTCGAGTTTTCTGAGGAGAATAAGTGACTCCAGAATGGGACAATGCTATCCTGGGACCAGGAGCCAGATAACAATGAAAATCACCAGCATTTATTGAGCAATAACACTGTTTTAAGTGTTTACATGAACTAACTTATTTAATCCTCCCAATCTGAGGTAGATATTATGAGTACCTCCATTTATAGATGGGAAACTGAGGCACGCAGAGGGAAATCCATCTTCCCCTGGCTACTGGGTAAATTGTGGAGCCACAGTTTGAACCCAGGCTGTCTGGCTCAGAGCCTAGGCTCTTGAAAGTCCCTCCCTTTCAAGGTGAGCCCATACATGACTCCTGACTCCTCAACTCTGCTGGAGGGTGAGTCCACCACCACATGACCATCAGGTCAGTCTCCCCAGCTATCTCTGTGATCTTATTTAAAAGGATTCTTCATAATGCTGAGTCACTGCCTTGAGAGGGATTCACCAAGGTCACTGATTCTAGTCACCCCCAAAGTGACCCTTCTCTGAGGTAATAAGCCATAGGCCTGGTGTGCTCTCCTCGATAAGCCAGACTAGGGGGTGGGGGACTGGATGTTGTTGCCCTCCAACGTGGGGAAATACCTAGAGGGACCCATCATGGCCTGTAATACTCAAGGCTGGGGGGCATTAGACATGGAGACGGCAGTGGGCTCAGTGACTACTCAAGAGAAGATGCCAAACCTTTTCTGAGACATAAAACCAAGATGAAAGGTGTTTCCATACACTGAAGCCTTCTCTTCTATTGCCATTAGAAGCAGGATTCTGAAGGTTCTGGCAACACGGCATAATGAGCTAATGTGGATAATTACACCCAGAACAAACATAAACGCAAGCTTGAAAGAAGGAAAGATGAATTCACGTGTTCCAGAAATGAAGAGGGACCTCCGCCCAAGGGGAAAGGTGAGGTGGCTGTAGTGTTGGCTGACAGAGGCATCAGACCAGCATGGAGGCACTAGGACCTGGGCTTTTAGCACTGATGCAAGGGCAGGGCAGAGAGCCAGAACTGAGACCCCTAGAGGAGCCAGCCCTCAAGTACTAGCTAGAGTAAGAGACTAGAAGACTTCCTTTCTGGCGATGTGCCAAGGAAACTTGTCATCTCAGGCTCTGGGTGGGAAAAGAAAGAAAAGCCTCTTTTGAGGAATCAGAACCTCAAACTTGTGTGAAGCGTAGGTGTGGAACAGGAATCGTAAGCCAAGAATGTAACAAAAACTAGTCCTAAACCTCTGAAACCCACGAGTCCCAACAGATCTAAGCATAGAACCACTGTGTAGGGACATTTACAACCCAGGACCCACGGGACCCCATGGAAACACAATATCCACGGAAGATGAGCTAGTACGCATGTGCTCGCCCCAACACACACACAAAGAAAATGGAAATGAATCACATTGAGAGAGAATCAGCAGATGCAACAAAGTGAGAACCAGCACTTATGAGAACCAGACATAACAAGTGAAAAACTAGCAAATAAATATTTAAAACAATTAAAGGGATAAAGGAAGAGGAGTCATAATGAAAGGAAAGGATATTCAAAAAAATGGGTTTGAAAAGGAACCAAGTTGGTCATCTAGAAATGAAAAGGTGTTTACTAAAGATCACATATAAAAAGTAAAAAACAACAACAGAAAACTCGAGTTTCTCAGCAGTTGTATCCTAGAACAAAATGGAGAAAGCCAACCTAATCTGCTACTAATGGATTTGTTATGCGTGAGCACACATCTTCGTACCCACTGCAAGGGACGCACAGGGAAGGGAGATGACTGTGATGTTTATCCATCAAAAAACTCATAGGAAGGGAACCAAGCCAGAATACCAGCAATGGCTGCCCCTGGATCATGATATTATGTGTTATTTCTCTCCCGTCTTTTTATAATTTCTACTCTTTTAGAAAATTTGTAAGATGTGTCCTATTTTATTTTCAAGTAGCAAAGGAAATATTAGAGCTTTTATGCCACCAAAAATGTCTTTCCTGGTCAGAATAACACTGAATTTACTGCACAACAGATTGCCCTGAATATAAAAAGGAAATCTTCAGTCTTTGGCCAAAGGAAACATAGTGTTTGGAATAAATAATGGAAGGGCAATCTCATAGCTCAGGCCACAGGGTGCAAAGGCCCACAAAGAGGGCTCCCGATTGGGGAAAAAGACACTGTGATTATGGACCCAATGCCGGCTCCTGGGCAATGAGGAGAATCATCCAATGGTGCATGAGGATCCCCTAGAGGGAGCAGAAGTCAGGGTCTGAGCTGAGTGGGTAGGACCGATAAACCAGCTTAGAAACAAAGGGGCGATTCCTGCATCTGCTGCCAATGCCCAGAGTCTTCCCAGGCTTCACCTAGACTCAAGCTTGAGCAGCTACTGAGGGCAATGACGTGCTGAGCAAGTCACCCGAGTGTGTCGGGGATGACCGTTGCTGATGGCTCCTCTCCCCTCTCCCGAGGCGGTGTAATCAGAGATGGGTCTGCTCTTTTTTTCTGAGGACAGTGCTGGTCCCAATAGAAGAGACCAGTTACAAGCACCCTGATGACCCACCCTGGCCTAAAGGACCTGCCTCTGGTTCCTAAACTGATGGTGACCTGGCTTCTGCCCCTGAGAGCCCCTCCCTCACGTCTGAACTCCTGGGAGCCAGGGAGACTGCAGAATCCAAGGCTGTGCAAATCAGGCCTTTGTGCACAGGAGAGCAGAGTTTGGAAAGCAGGCTTGGGAACAGACTCCCAGCCCTGGCTCCCCGCATCAGCAGGCCTGGCAGCAGAGTCCTGTGCGGAGCGGCCCCTGCAAGTTCCCACCTCTGCCATGGGCCTGCTGAGAGCAGGCTGCAGTGACACAGGAGTGACATGCTCCTGGTGGGCGGTTATTGTTTCCAGCCAGACCAGGTGTATGTGATACAATTCACCTCTGACACTAACTTCCCGCAGCTCTCATAGACCCCACAGGTGAAGGGCACAGTTCTCTACAGATGGGCCTCACTTCAGAGGCCCGCCACAGTCTCAGGGGGTCCCCAGGCCACCTCCACCTCTCACCGACTGCCCGCAAATTTAGGGGTTCCCACAACCCCTCAGGATCAATAAATTGCTAGAACAACTTGCAGGACTCAGGAAAGCACTATACTTAGGATTAGAGTTTTAATATAAAGAGTACACATAGGGTGAAGTCTGCAAGAGTCCAGAACACAGATCTTCTGTGCCCTCTTCCCATTGAATTAGGGTGTGTAACTCTACTGGCACATCAGCGTGTTCACCAACCAGGCAGCTTCTCTGAGCTTCAGTGTCCAGAGTTGTTATTGGGGTTTCATGACACAGGCATGACTGATTAAATCATTGACCATACAATGGAACTCAACCTTCAGCCCTCCCCCCAACTCTCTGGAGGTCAAGGAGCTGAAAGTCCCAATGCTCTAATCACATGCTTGGTCCTTTTGGTGAGCAGCCCCCATCTTGAAGCTGTCTGGGGCCCACCATGAGTCACTTCATTAGCATAAAAAAGACATTCCTGTCACTCAGGAAATTCCATAGCTTTTTGAAGCTCTGTGCCAGGAACTTCGAACAAATACCCGATATATTTTTATCATGCCACAGCTGTCTCCTGAGAAAGCACAGAGCAGGTGAAGGCCTAGTGCTTGGCACCCCTGGCCAGAAACATGCAAAGTGCTTCCTGCTGAAGGGATGGCAGTTTAACCACTTCCCAGTGAGGGGCACCAGCTTTCCAAGAAAGCTCCCCCTGCTCTAGAGATGCTAGCAGATAACTCAGCTGGCCTGGCGAACAGCCCAAGATCTTATCAGGAAACACTGACCTGAACAGCACTAGCAAACCTCACAGGAGGGCATTATGATCTGAGCAGGCTCCACACAGCACCAAAGGGACAGGGGTGTTAGGAAACCAGGGCTCTCGTCCAAATTCTGCAACTGGCCTCGCCCTGTTCTCCCCCGCCTCATGTTAACAGCTGCAGCATCAACCCAAGAAGCCCTTGTAAGCATTCTGGAGATTAGGGGTCCTTTCAGATGGACAGAGGCTGCTCCATCCTGCAGAGGTCTGGTCTGGCTTCTCTTGGAGAACAAGGTGTTCCAGAGCTGGGCTGGGACACCCGGAGGCATTCTCCAGAGTTCTACTCACCCCTCCAGGAACATGTCCAGCCCAAGTGAGCCCCAGGCACATTGAAACAGCCCTGTCTATAAATGCAGCTTTGGCTCTCCTCCAAGAGAGAGGCGACTGAACACGAATGAGGTTGATTTCTCATCACCGGCTGAGCTGCTCTCAGAGGGCCTTTTTATACTTCCTCCTGAGCACAGCGGGGTGAATGGAAACACAGTTTGCAAACAGGTCCCCACCCACATGGATACCTTCATGGCCATCAGCTCCTGCATCAACACGGCGTTTTCAAGATCCAGCCGCTGGCTGTCTCCCCGGGGCTTGACGTCGTAGCTGAGGGGATCGATGTGGATGCTTTCCAGCTCCAGCATGGTCAACTTGACTGCAGCCCTGTCATTTTTGAGCTGCTGGATATAATCCTTCAGCCTTTGCTCATCTTCTTTAGTAAACTCGGTATCACAGCTACTGGCCGTGGAGCTGGTTGTGCTGAGAAGACAGACACAAAACACATCACATTTCCAAGTCACTGCTATGGGTCTTCCATCCTCACTCTTCTCCACACCCTGTCTCCCCAGCAGTATTTGAATGGTGGTCCAAAAAGAGCATTCTTCATGGCATGGCAAATTGACACCACTTTTAGGAAAGAAATAAGTGTGAAGAATAAGAGAAATGCTTACACCCTTTAACACAATGTTGTGGACCCCAGAAATGAATTCTAAGGAAATAATTCCACAGAAACAACAAGATATACACATACACATATGTTTCATGGAATATAGGGTTTACGAATTATAGTACATATCAAAAGGAGGGAAATGGTATGGACATTGCAGTATAATTGTGACAATGGTGGAGACATTTTAAGTGAATAAACAGGATGAAAAATAGTATATGTATAATAAAAATAGGTGTACTTGTGAATAGGATCTAAAGGGATATGTTAAGGGAACAAAGTGAAGAACAAAATACCTATGGTGTAATCTATAGGTGTGTGTGTGCACACACTCACATGTGCACACACACGTCCCAGACTGCTGAGAACAGTCCCCTTGGGGTGGGAGCTGGAAGGAGTGGGAGTGAAGGGGGATGCCTTGCACCATGAAAAACACAGGTGCGTGTAACACTGCAATCACACTGAGAAAGCAGCCCCCCCACTCGCCCCCAGGCCTCCACAGCCATTCCTCCCACAGCATGGCTGAATATGAGGTCCACCACAGGACTCAGGCCGGTCCAAGGGGCCCTCGGCCGCCCATGCTGAATGGTGATGGGCAGAGGCTGCCAGACCTAAGGGGAACCCAGGGCTGAACCCCAGGAACTGGGGCATGTGAAGGCTTCTGCAGGACCCAGACCATCATGAAAGGGTGAACACCGCAGGAAAACTGAGGCTCTCAAGAGGGTTCTGGCCTTTTCCAGCCAGTGGGGGTACTGCCCCCACTGGCTCAGATGGAGGCCCACTCCACCTAGTTGGTCCCCGAGCATTTGAGGCCAGCGTGGACCTACAGCATTTTCTCTGGACCTACACTGGAACTGCCTACACTTGACATAGCCCTCATGGAAGTAGCTTTGGAAAGATAGCAGTGTAACAAGCAGGGGCCCATTTAACTCCTGTCAAAACAGGTTAGGCTGGCATTACTGTCTTTGTCATTGTGGATTTGGAAACCGAGGCTCAGAGACATTAGGTGGCTTGCTCAGTCATGAGGCTGGAAACTGGTACAACTGGACTTGGGTCACAGCCTTCTCATTCCACAGCCCTGCTTCCTAAGATTCCCGTCACTAGAAGCTGTGCCAGGAGCAAGAAGTGGTACCCACAGGCTGTTTGGCTTCCACGAGCCCAGGCCTGCCCTCCTCACTGCACACTGGAACAGAGGTAATGGGCCCAGGCCTCCAACCCAGCAGAGGTAATCTCCTTCTGATAACCTAGGTGTGATAAAGGGCCATTCTACTCTTGTACATGACACAATATCAAGAAGACAAGGCTTCTGGGGAGAGCAGGGGGAGAAAAGATGATGGCCTGGAGCTCTGCTGCTCAGCTGGCTGTGCACAGGAGGAAGAGAACATCCTAGGGCTTAGGCTGGTCTTCAAATCAGAGAACTCCTGCTAGGACTAGAAGCTCTTGAGCACCAGAAACTCTCCCCCCACTCCCTTTGCCCCATCAGGACAGGGAGGACATACCTTGGAGATGAAGGGAGCAAGATCAGCCTGACCACACACAACCTCTTCAGACGTTGTGATAGTTAATTTCATGCGTCAGCTGGGCTAGGCTCTGGTGCCCAGTTGCTTGGCCAAAAACCTGTCTAGATGTTGCTATGAAGGTATTTTTTAGATGTAATTAAGATTTAAATCAGTAGACTTTGAGTAAAGCAGATGACCCTCTATAATGTGGGTGGGCTCATCCAATCAGTTGAAAGCCGTAAGAGAAAAGCCTTCCCCAAAAAGAAATTCTGCCTCCAGACGGTCTTCAGACTCAAGACTGCAGCATCAACTTTTCCCTGGGTCTCTAGCCTGCCTGCCTGCTCTGCAGATTTAGGATTTGCTAGCCCCCATAAGCACTTGAGCCAATTCCTTAAAGTCAATCAATCAATCAATCCATCAATCTCTCTCTATACACACACATATCCTATTGGTTCCGTTTCACTGGAGAACTCTGAGACCGAGGTGCTACCTTTACCTGTGACCAGAGCATCTTATACACTTAGTAGATTTAGAGGTAGCACGACTCCGCCTCCCCATGTCTATTTCCTCATCTGTAAATGACAGTAATAACAGAGCCTACTTCATAAGGTTGGGTAAGGATTAAATGTGGTAAATGTAAAGTGTTCAGAATACTGCCCAGCACACAGCGAGCACTCGAATATAGCTATCGTTAATTTATTTAAGAAATACTGGAGTGCCTACCATGGGGCGCTCTTCCAGGCTTAGAAAAATCCCTGCCCTCATGGAACTCCTATTCTAATAGGGGAGGCGAGCAAGTAAAATATACAGTGCATCAGACAGTGAGAAGTACCATGGAGGAAAATGAAGCAGTTATAGGGAATGCAAGGTGGGCATGGATTATTATTTGAAACGGAGTTGTGGGGAAGGCCTTCATCATAAAGTTACATGTGAGTAGATCTAAAGGAGGTGAGAAAGGGAGCTATGTGGCTATTTGGAAGAAGAGTGACCCAGGCAGAGGACTCAGCAAATGCAAAGGCCCTGAGGCAGCGAGCTTGGCCAGCAAGAATGAGATTGTGGCTGAATCGGAGTCAGCTAGGGGAGAGGAAGAACTGGTCAGAGAGGAGGGTGTATGTGGGAGGGGGCAGGGTGCCAGGTCACGTAGGGTTTTACAAGGGCTGTGTCTTTTTCTCTAGAATTAGAATGGAAGCCATTGGAGGATTTGTAATAGAGGTGTGACATGATCTGCCTTATATTTTAACAGGATCCCTCTGGCTGCTGCACTGAGAAGAGAGGCAGGGAGGCAAGGGTAGGGAGGCCCCTTAGGGAGCCACTGCACCAATCTCAAGGAGGGAGAGTGGAAGCTGGGAAGGCAGGAAGGAGGATAAAATTATCATCATTGTCTTTTCAAGCTATATTTTAAAAAACATGAGAAGGGAGAAGCAGCATCCTCCAGATGGAACACTTCAGGTCCAATTCCATCAAGAAATGGAGCAGCTCACGAGAAGCATGGAGACAACTGGGAGCACTGGGGAGCCCGGCGGGGGGACTGAGGATGAGAGCTGCGAACAAGAGGGTCTCATCCAAGGAGAAGCCAGGGTCCCTCCCTCAGCCTCTCAGCATCCTTCAGCAAAGCCCTGCCCGGGGACAGCTCCAGGAGGCAGGCCTCGGACAAACCACTGAGATAGGATGGGAGCTCATCTTCACAGGTTATCAACTCTGACGTGGAGAGACAGACCCCTGAAGTGCCACAGGCAAATGAGCCACAGAATTAAAGCAAACGGAGTGGCGGCATCGCTCACCCAGCGTTCCACAGGCCGAGTGTGAGAGGCGCTCATGGCGCGGCACGTGGGGACAGCGTGACGCTGGGAAAGATCAGCACTTCTCCTCCAGTGAGTTGGGAGGAGGCCATTTCAGGGATGAAATCCTTTCTCGTGAAGCTGGGACTAAGGACCGGAGGTTCACTTTACAAACCTAGCCCTTCCTTTCATTAAAAATTATTTTGAAAAAATTTAAACACAAGAAAAACACACAGATTAACACCCATGTACCTACCACCCAGGTGGCCTTTTTGTCATATTTTCTTCAGAATTTTTTTTTTAATAATTTTATTTATTTTTTTCCCCCAAAGCCCCAGTAGATAGCTGTATGTCATAGCTGCACATCCTTCTAGTTGCTGTATGTGGGACGCAGCCTCAGCATGGCTGGAGAAGTGGTGCGTCAGTGCGCGCCCGGGATCCGAACCCCAGGCCGCCAGCAGTGGAGCGTGTGCACTTAACCGCTAAGCCACAGGGCTGGCCCCAGACAACTTTTTAAGAAATATAACACTTATACTTGGGGCACCCTTTATTTCCTTTCACTTAAAAAAGAAATTACAAAATTCAAAGAGCACTAGGAACTAGAGTTCTCTAATTATTCTGCAGGCACGAAGTGATAATACTTGGGCCGAGTCTCCACTTGGCAGGGCTGGTGCTGCCCAGTGCATGTCAGAGCAGCTGCTGGGCTGGCCACAGCAGCATCGCCCAGGAACTTGTTGGGAACACACGCTCCCAGGCGCCACCCCCCAGACCTACAGCATCAGGAACTCTGGAGTGGGGCCAACAATCTTCGTTTTCATGCACCCTCCAGGTGATTCTGACGCACGGCCAGGTCTGGGAACCACTGGTCCGCCCCACAGGATAAGTGGGCATTTGCTTAGTAACCTGCGAGGTAACAGCATCCTCCCAAATTCTCTAGGGAGAGGCCACTACATTCTTGGGCTGATCTGGTGGGTGCCTGTGATCACGAGCAGGTCTCTGACATCAGACAGACCTGAGTAAATGCTCTTCCCCTACCACTGCCTAGGTGCATGGCTCAGAGTAAATGAGCCCACCTTTCTGGGCTGCAGTAAAGTGAGGAATACTAACAGTTCCCATGTCACCAGTTTGTGGAAAGGGGACAACGGGTCCTGAGCAGGCAGGACCAGCTAGTGCTGCCACATAGCACTCGCTCTGGGGGAGGAGGAGGGACAGCTGTGCCCATGGCCCCACAACACCCAACACCTGACTCAGGGAGTCCCCCAGGGATCAGCCACCTAGCAGGTCGTGCAGAAAATGCCCGTCTGAGGGAGAAGCAAAGCAGCAAGTGCTTGACCGGACTTGAGAAACCACCCGGAA
Organism: Diceros bicornis minor; assembly: GCF_020826845.1. Classification (NCBI taxonomy): domain Eukaryota; kingdom Metazoa; phylum Chordata; class Mammalia; order Perissodactyla; family Rhinocerotidae; genus Diceros; species Diceros bicornis. Next base: position 35,587,927 of record NC_080740.1, read on the forward strand.
CCCTCAGGGAGAACATGAATGTGGGCGGGCGGGCAGAGGCTCACAGGCTTTGGGGTGTCCTGGAGCCCTCTAGGGCCTGGGGCCTTGACCCCCGGCCAGGCGGGGAAGGCTTTTACTTCATCATCTCTGCTGTAGGTACAGTTTTTAGAAAGGAAGAAAAAGAAGAAAGAACAAAAGATCGCCCTCCAGAGATCGTACCCCTGCTGGAAGCTCAGAGCTTTCAAATGCTTTCATGAGGGGGAAGTTTAATTTCAGGTTAAGCACCACAGCCCCGCAGGCTTCCCTCCCTCCCTCCCAGGACACCAGCGGGGACAGATCGGGTGAGGTTAATTACGATTCTGCTTTGTGCCCTTGATGTTCCACTGTGGAATATGATTATGACAACAACGTCAAAGGAGGGGAAGCCGCCGGCCTTTTCTCTGGCCTCCTGCAGACAAAGGCGCTGCCTGTCTCCCGAGGGCCTGCGGCCTGCTGCTGGGCGAGGGTTCCATCATCCATTAACTCTCCGGCCCGGAATGCCGGATGATCTCAGCTGTCAAGGGGGAATAAATCACTTTCCTGGGGGCCAGCTTACTCCTCCTCTCCAGGGTGTCCAGGGTGGGAGGCTATAGGTGTTCTCTGAGGGGGATGGTGGGGAGGGCTGCAGAGGAAGAAAACCCCAGCCCACCCCCAAAAGGGTGGAGCCACACTTTTTTCTGTTTTGCTCTGGAGCTGGGCCAGGTCGTGTGGGTTTCTCTCTTCCGTGATGCTCTGCCTGAGCTCCCCTCACGATGGCTTTGCTCTGCGTCCCTGAGTTTTCAGTGGATCTTTCAGTGCACTGCACACAAGGTGGCCTATAGGCGAGGGTGGGAGAGGAAGCACACCCTGGCCAGGCCTGAGACACCCCATGCTTCTGGCTGCCCTGGCCACAACAGGATGTGCACGCAGGTTTATTCAAGCAGCCATCAATTTCAAATTTCCTCTCTTCTGTCCCTCTCCACCATGTCCCATCCTCATCCTCAAGACAACTCCTCATCCTTTTTTTTTGTTGTTGTTGAGGAAGATTAGCTCTGGGCTAACATCTGTTGCCAGTCTTCCTCTTTTTGCTGAGGAAGATTGGCCCTGGGCTAACATCCGTGCCATCTTCCTCTACTTTATATGGGACGCCGCCACAACATGGCTTAATCAGCAGTGCATAGGTCCGCACCCGGGATCCGAACCTGCGAACCCCGGGTCGCCGAAGCAGAGTGTGCTAACTTAACCACTACGCCACCGGGCCGGCCCCCTCATCCTGCTTTTTAAAGAAAAATCCGTTTTTTTTTTCAGCTTCCCCATCTTGTCTTGGCGAAAAACTAGAAGGGCACGTCATTTTGTTTCACCTCGAAAACCAGAGACAGGTTTTTTCTGAAGTTTTTAATCAATGTCTTACCTGACCCCAGATGAGATCTCATTTCCACCAAGAAGCAGCTCATTTCCAGAAGGAAAGTGACACTGGGCTGGCCTTCTGTTTTGCTGAGGATTTTAAACTTTTTTTTTTTTAATTTTATTTATTTATTTTTCCCCCAAAGCCCCAGTAGATAGTTGTATGTCATAGCTGCACATCCTTCTAGTTGCTGTACGTGGGACGCGGCCTCAGCATGGCCAGAGAAGCAGTGCGTCGGTGCTCGCCCGGGATCCGAACCCGGGCCGCCAGTAGCAGAGCGCACGCACTTAACCGCTAAGCCATGGGGCCGGCCCATGAGGATTTTAGATTTATCTGGAGGAAGGGGTCAGCACAGGTGACATCTGGCCACATCAGCCTCTCCTAAGTGGCCCCATTCCTCCAAGCGCAAGGTGGAGCCTTGTCAACCACCTGTGTCGCTAGTTGTGGGTGTCCATCCACCCCTCCCCACTTTTTGGACAGTTTTTTGTCACAAAGGATTAAAAACTCTAAACACAGTCCTAACCTCTTAGGTCTGTATGCTCTCGAATGGTCATCCGAATTCTCTAGGAGGAAAAGTGGAGGTTAGATGAGGGAAAATTACCTAACAAAATACACGTATCTGGGAAAATCTGCTGCCAGATAACTAAAATCCTAAAAAACTGCCTGGTTTCAGAAATCTCCTAAGAACTTAGCTGACGGTAGAAGTCCAAACGAGAAACAGAGATGGTTAGGAGACAGATTCTATTTCTGCAGCCATTTATAAAGGCGCTGTTATAATGGTGATGGAAACCAGGCATCTTAAAGCAAATATAAACCTACTGCTGATTCGGTCGCTGGTAACACACCAAGATAGACACCCTCTAGGCCTGACAGTGATACTGTTGCTAACAATTTCCCTGGCATTAGAAAAATTAAACATTATGAATGATTTTCAATATCACTAATAAATTAAAGGTATTTTTTTGCCTACAGATTGGCCAAAGTGAAAAAATTTATACTACCCAGTTTCAGCAAGGGTATGGAAGAAAAGGCCCTCTCATACACCGGCTGTAGGAGAGTAACTGGATCATGTACGGAGGGCTATTTGACATCTGAAACTTGAATAATTTTTGAGTCAGCAAATCCTACTTCTTGGAATTGGTCCCACAGAAATTGCACAAGAGGGACAGGTGTAAAGACAAGGATGGTGGCTGCGGCAATGTTCTAATAGTGAAAGACTGGATACAAATGTCCAACAAGAGGAAACTGTTCAAATATGTGATGGACTGCCACTCAATGGAAAACTATGTAACTACTGAAAAGAAGGACACACATGGAAAGATGTCTAAAAATATAACGTTAAGGGGGAAAAGCAAGTTTCAGAGAGTCCACGTAATAGGATCCTCGTTAGGTTAAAAATGAGATGCAGTCACATGTTTAAAGATGTCATGTCTTGGTCTGTTGAGTACACACTTTCCCTCTTCCTCTGAGACCCACCCCTTCTCTTCTCCATCCACGTGGCTTCTGTGGGAACTGCCACGGCCACAGATGACTTGGGCAGGCACCTGAGCCCAGCTGGGCAAGACGTCACTTTCCAGGATTTTCTTACTTGACACCAGTGGAAGTGGTCAGCCTTGTGCACACATGCAGGAGGTGTGCTGGCTGCCTGTCGTCGGGGGAGCCTGCCTGCAGCAGGGAGGAGAGGAAAGTGGACGTGGGCCTGGCCTGGCTGTACTCAGGTGCCTGGTTCTGCTGCTGCTCGGGCTTCTCGTGGCCCTCAGCCCCCTGCCTTCAGCCCGGGCTTGCAGCTCCCATGTGGGAGACCCGGCGTCCCTCCAGCAGGACTCCTTTTTAAGCTATCTGAGTATGTTTCAGTCATTTGCAAACAGGGGTCTTAACTATGAAAAAAATAGACAGTTAAATCTGTGGAAATATACCCCAAACTGTTTGCAGTGTCCTTTCCAGTGAGGATCCTAGCATGGAGAATTTTATGTAATGCTTGGATTTTAGTTTATTTATTTTTACAATGAGCGTATAATTTTTTTGAAATCAGGAAGTTAGGTCTTAAAGGAAAAAAAAGGCAAATACAGCACTTCAGGTCTCTACCTAGTTGTCATAGAACCTAAAAGATAAGTGACAAGGACATTTGAACAGGAGGCATAAGCAACCATGCTGTCATGTTGGGGAATGTGTCTGAGCTGGACTTGAGAATTTCCTAACACTTCTAAGCACTAATTCCAAGGACTTTGGAGGGACTCTCCTGATACCTGGAAGGGGAAAGCACCTTTCTTTCTCAGAGAGAAGTCAAGATGACTAGGATAACAGACAGACCTAGTCCGACTCTCATTCCCGGAAGCTTGCTGATGGTGGTGGCACAGGCCTGTCCTAAATGGATGGCTGTCTCAATCCCATTCGCCCTTTCAATGGACATGATTCCACTGTCCTCATCCCTTCTTTCCACCCCAGTGAAACATGATCTTAATCAAGACTCGCTGAGAGGGTGAGGACTGGGCATCTCTGGCGCTCCACCACCCTCCATTCCAATTTGGAGACTCTGCCCCAGTGTGAGTGGTCAGACAGGTGGTACCCTGGCTTCCTGCAGTTGCCCAGAGACTCATGGCAAGGCTGCCACACCAGTCTCACACGGCTCACCATGGTCCCCACCTGATGGCAGCACAGAAGGGACTCAATCCCAGTCTCTGTGAGGGCAGACTTGCTGCGGCTTATTCTGTCTCGGCCACACCTCCTTTTGTAGATTTGGATCAATGACTGTGCTTCCACCAAATGAACTGAAATTGTGCTGCCTGACAAAGAGGGTGGGCTTGATTAAGAATTCCTATTCTCACTTCCCAACAATTTAGTCCATTTGCCTCTCTGTTGTGGTATGTTGACAAAGCTATCCAGGCAATCAACATTACCTAGTTACTCTGTCCATTAAGACAATTACACTTTCTGACGAGGCCATGGCTATATTTTTCAAAAATGAAACAGCAGTGTCCCTGGGCTCCTGCCAACAGCATCAACTGGCAGGCTGGACACCTTTTTTATTCTCCTTGCAGGTAACTACCCTTCTGTTGCTCCCTTCCAAAACCACGACCTTCCTGTCATCAGAGCTGCCAGAAAGGCATCTGGAGGCCTGGTCCTCAGCATTCCTTTCTTGAGACCTTGAGGAGCAGTTGACTGACACTTGGATTAGAATTCTCTACGCCAGCTGGTTACAGCGGGAGGAAAGGGGATTTATGGAGCTGCATAAAACTCCAACTCGGAAAGCTCCTTTTCTTTCTCTTTTCTATAATCTTGACATGGGGGAATATCTGAGCTGGAATGTCAAGATTTACAAACAAAATCAATTATTATAATTATGAAAGGGTCTGGTGGTTTGGGACTTTTTTCTGAGGCCACATTTAACATAAGCAGTCCAGTTGTATCAGGTCTTAAGAATGCGGGGTGCCACATGAATGCCCTGTGTGTGGTTCTTTTGTACCCATTCTGAGCTGCTCCGATTTGGGTGGGGGTGTGAAAGGGAATTTTTAAGGAGAACTGAATGAAATCTGAGCTAAAGACCTCTGTACTTTGATGGGAAGATCCACTTAAGACTGAATTTATTTCACAGGGCTATTCTTTAGGAGGGCATCCTTGAAAACAGAAACTATGTTCTGAATTTATCTCAACCTAAAGAAATACATTACCTAAAATGAAATTTCTCTAAGAAAACTGTCTCAAAATTAAGGCTCATCTGTATGTTAAAATATTTCTAAGAAATATTCACAACCAGGGTCTCCACTAAATAGATGGTGAGAAAATGCCCCTCCTCCTGACTGACTTCAAATTTGTGTCTGATTTAGATTGACATAACAAAATTATTTTGGGGGGGGCGGGGAGGTATGAGCAAAAGATCTGTAACACATACCTTATTTGCTACTGAAACAGCAGACATTTCCTGTCAACCCAATTCTTACGTTCACTAATTCAACAGAACAATATCACTAATAACACGAAAACTACATTTCTATTCTAAATGAACGTGGAAATGATAGATAATACACATCTGGAAAAGTCATTAAGAAGAGCATCTGCTTTCTGGGTTTAAATAGAAAAATCTGGTTTTAAGAAAAAATAAATTACAATCTGTCACTGAATAAGAAAACTGTTGCTGGAGTCAAGAGGAAAAAAGTCCCTTGTGTTTGTGGGCACCTGGCCAAGTGCCTTATTGGGAATGTCCCCTTTCTGGAGGCACTCAGTCCAGGACTGGTAAATGGATGCGCTTAGGCAGATGCCTGGGTCCTACCAGCGGTAAATAGAGATGGGAACATTAAATTGCTTTCAGGGACCAGGAAAACATCACTATCTCTCCTTTGGCTCTTGAGATTCAATCTACCCCTACGTGGTTTTGGTCACTTGATCTGTAAGTAGACACTATTTTTTAACATCATGAGATCCAACCTGGTAGAGTGGAAAGAACAATATGCTTGGTGCTGAAGTCCGGGGGTTGAGTCCTGATATCCCTCTTATCTATCAGCCATGTGACCTTATTTAGGCAAGTCACTTGCACATCTCTGAGCCAAGGTTTTCTCACCTGCAAAAATGGGGTAAGTTAACCTTCCTGTCTTTTATGATTTGGCTATCACAAAAGAATCTCTAACAAAGTACTTTCTAGACTGAGGACTGTATATAAAGGGAAGGCATTCATGTTTTTAGGGCTTCGGTGGCAAGAAATGAGAAAATCTTTAGAAAAGGCTTCATTCTGACCCTCCACCCCCATCCAAAAGAATCCAATGGCTTCAGTAAATTATGCTCAGCAAGGTCTTCACGGCTTTCCTCCCCATCTTTTTCAAGCACCCACTTCAGTTGTCTAGATGCACAGACACTGAACTTGAACTCAGGTTCATGATTAAGTGCCTGCTAAGCACTTGCTCTGAATATGGCATCACTCTACAAAGCAAAAAAGATGGGGGGGGGGTTATTGTCTGAGAAGAGCTTAGAAAGGATAGAGGCACAAGAGAAAGGGAAAGAATGGAGCCTGGAAATAGGATGCAGTGGTCTGGGTCTTGGGTACTTAAGGACCATTTGCAGTAAATGGGCCTCAGTGATCCCCAATGCTTCTTGGAAATCAAGAACTATAAAGTGGAGAATAGACAAACTGGAGGCAAGAGCACCAGACAGAAAAGCAGGTTTGGGTTCCATCTCTACCACTTTCCTTGAACAGCTCACCCCTTCTCTCTGGGCTGCAGTTCACAGGTTTGCAAAAAGAGAAGGCCCTTTCTAGCTCTCCCACTCTGATTCTCTGACTCTGGATGGAGCAGGCTGCAAGCCAGGGGAGAATTCTGCCCTTACACAAGCCTCATGGTCCCTGAGAGCTTGGTCACATTATGTCAAGCCCAGTGAGTGGACTACACGTGGACACACATCCATCTTGTGGCAGAAAGGCCAAGAATTACCTGGTGTGGCTGTTGGAGGAGAGACTCTCCCAGGGCTGCACGCTGCAGCCGGCCACGGCAAAGGCTCCCCCGCAGCTGCCGTCCAGCTTCATGAGCAGGGCCTTGGCGGCATTCTCAGCCGTCTTCCGGCAGTCGTGAGCTCGCTTGAGCATCTGAGTGATGTTTTCATCCCCTGACTGGTCTCCTACATTGCAGAGAAGCCAGTGGGTTAATCATCACAGGTCTAGATGAGGCAAGCCTGGGAGTAGGTTTGGATAATCAGTTCTCAGTTATTCAGGGCAGAGGTGGCACAGTGGAGAGGAACTAGCAGTGGATGGCCAATGAAGAGATCCGTGTTCTGGGCCTGGCTCTGTCACTTAGAAACTGTACTTAGGAAGGCATTTCTCTCCTCTGGGCTCTACTGTCCTTATCAACAAATGAAGGGTTGGCTAATGTGATCTCTGAGGTCTGTTTCCAGCTCTATCATGCTATGATTTTCTAATTATCCAGGCTCCTGGGGTCTCCTCACACTCAGTCACAAGTCTACTCTTTGGCCATTCTTCCCTGTGTTGCTTGGGAATGAGGGCAGGGAGAAATTGAGGCCAAACTGTGTCTCTACTCATCTACAGCTTTGGTTAGAGCTTCGTGTAGGCAAGAGAGACAAAACTAATGGTTAAAATGAGAACTTTAGGGGGCCAGCCTGGTGGCGTAGTGGTTAAGTTCGCGTGCTCCGCTTCGGCAGCCGGGATTCGCAGGTTCAGATCCCAGGTGCGTTACCTGTGCACCACTTATTAAGCCATGCTGTGGCAGGCGTCCCACATATAAAGTGGAGGAAGATAGGCACAGATGTAAGCTCAGGGCCAATCTTCCTCAGCAAAAAGAGGAAGACTGGCAACAGATGTTAGCTCAGGGCTAATCTTCCTCACCAAAAAAAAAAAAAAAAAGAAAGACAGAACTTTACATTGGCTCTGTATTTTCTGTACTGATGCTATCCCTGACCTTTCTCTCTCAGCTTGGTCATGGTCAGTGGCAAGCTCAAATGCCTCCAGGAGCCAGGTAACTGGGCTGGAGCAAAACATCAGGAGTGGTGGGCACCAGCACAGAGCCAGATAGTGAATTCCTTGCCCAAGATGTTCACCTTCTTGTTGTGTTTTAAACACTGTGCTGGCCACATAAGTCATTGGTTTGCTATCTCTACAGCCTAGACCCATGGCCTTCCAAATATTTTCAAATGAAATCTTTTTATGCCAAAGCCTAAGATACAGAATGGTAAATGTGCACCTAGTTGAAGTGGGCAGGGGTGGGGGGCACACACGCAGCTTCCCCATCCTCCAAGCCCACTGCTGAGGCCCAAAGAAATTCCTCCAGGGTCCCTGGCACAGTTTGAAAACCACTGGTCTAAATCACCTAGAATGAATGTAATGAATGCCTGTGCAGTCAAAAGAAACAAAGAAAAAAACCACAATAATTGATACTGTGAGTAAATGTCACAAACTGAGTACTTGCTTTGCTGTGCAACTACAGGGCATATTAGGGCAGAGTGACTGATTAACTGCCATTGTCAGCAGAAGGGAAGAGCGAGATTTAATAGGAAACTGCTAAAAATTAAGCCAACCCTCAGCTTTACGGAGAGAGGGGAGGAACTGTGGGTGCACATGTCCTGCAGGCTAAGATTCCTCGGACCTCCCTCTGGCCATTTCCCTGATGACGTCCATGCCTTTCCTCCTTCCACAAGTAAGATATTTTACATACATCTCACCAACTGACTGCTCTTTGAATTCTGAAGTGGGCATGATATTACTGACTGGCTCATTTGATAAATATATCCACGAGCTACCCAGGATTAGGTTAATACAAAGTATTTCATTATTGATTTTAAATATTTTAAACGCAGATTTATTTAAGTCCTTTCGGCTCCTACCAAGTAACTGTGCTGAGTAGATACAAGCCTAATAAAAGGTACCCTTCTAGGACGGAATGGTTTAAGACATTCCTCTGATACAAACTGGAAATAAGATGATTGATTTTTTCCCTTTAATTGATCGTTTTCCTTAATACATATATTAAAAAAAAAAAACTTGACAGCAGGCCAAGATCATTTTAGATCTGTTTAATATGAGGAATAAAGTTTTATGGTTCAGTTAAAAGACCCTGAAAAATGAGGTTTCTAATGGAAATGCTGGCAAAGTTTCTACCTCTAGGCTGGGATGGTAATTCTATTGAAAAAAAAAGAGAGAGGGGAGTAGAGGATGGCCGCCCCTACAAATGGAGGCCTGCTCCCTTGCTGGGTAACTTGGATATGAAAGCAGGAAATTAATACCCAGGATACTTCCTTTCTTTCAGATTTGTTTCAGATTCCTGTACATGACAAAACTGAAGGAGGACAAATATGCGTGTGTTCAGTGCAAAAGCTAGACCCCAGGTAAAGAAGGAGCAGCTGGCGAGATTGCCCGGCGGGGGTGGGGATGCATTCGGGAGGGGCCCTTCTTTCCAAGGTGTGTCCTTAGAGGACCAGCCCTAATGGGGGCTCACAGCTCTTGAAGAAAAGCCAGTCTGAGACATGGCCTGGTCCCCATGGCTGGGGACTCCTGGCCTGTCACACCACCCATCTCTGCCTCTGGAATGATCTGGTCACCTCAGTTTTTTGTTTACCTGTCGCTGCTTCTCCAAATAAGCCGTGGTGGCAAAGTGTAGGGTGAGGTAGTATCCAGGCCTCAGCACTGAGAGATGCAATCTTTTTCCCTTGACTGAGAGAGCTCTTCTCAAGCACTATGTCTACTGCAGTCCTCTGTACGCTACTGCAAGGCCCAGAGCCATCATCACTGGCGAAGTTTTAGCAAATGTCGCTAAGATGCCATACTTGGGTCTTTTTCACTTAATACCCCTTCTAGTTACTCAAAACTGAGGAACAGAAGTGGGGGGCAGTGCAGATCTGGAGGGTCAAATCAGGCCAACAGGGCACATGACCCCTGAGGCAGGGGGATGAAGGGGCAGGGAGAGGTGGCTCGGCAGACATCTCTGCTCCATGGCAGGACCTGGGCTCATGGGATTAGCATTCTGTGAAGCTGATAAGAGCAAGGTGTGAAACCATTTCCTCTATATTCATAAGACACCTGGAGAGGCAGGGGGGGACCCATGCTTCAAGACCACCCAAAGGGACAAACCTGGAGAAAAAGCACAGCCAATAAAGCAGAGGCCACGAGACGGGAGAGGCCACGCAGCGGCAAAGGGACCCTCAACCACCAGCATCACAGAGAGCGGCTGTGGAAAAGTCGGTCCCTTTCATCATGAACATGGGCCTCCGGCTCCATCTGGTCCTCCCGTCAGCCTGGGAGAATATGTTTCCTAAGAGGGCTTGTTTGTTTTCACTTGTCTGTAATTCTGTTTCCACTCCAGTTCTCGCTGCATTCAACATAAACAATTTACTCACTCAGTCATGAGGAAAAAAACGCAAAACGTACTCGACAAGTGAGTCTTCACGTTGTTGGGAGGTGTTCCGGTGCCAACAGCTGAGATGGGGGCAGGAGAGCGAAAGGGGCAGGGGAGGAGAAGGGAGAGGCGTGGAGGGACTCGGGCCACACTTACCAGGGGAGGACCCCACACCGGCCGCCCGGAACTGCCCCAGGATGAGGCTCTGCTCGCTCTCGGCCAGCGCCAGGAGGAGTTCATAGGCTTCTATGCACTGCTCACTGAAACAGAAGCACGTGGCATCCTCAGCCCTGGCACAGGACGGGGAGCTGCTCCCGGCGTGGGAAGAAGCTCAGGACCTGCCTCTCAGCCTCGCTGTCCACGGAAGTGAGGAAACACCCACGAAGATTCCTGGACGAAGCCAGGGGCTTGCTCTGCTATGTTGCCCCCCCCCACCTTTTCTTTTAAACTTTAAACTAAGATCTAGAAATATACCAGAGAAGCAATAAAGGTGGGAGAGGCAAGTTTGTTGCCCATTTGATGATGAGCTAAAAGGGAAAGGTAATGTGCCCGTGGAAGCCAGCCTCCAGGATGCACAGCCCCCATCTCCACACACTGGTATCCACACCCTTGTGTAATGCTCCAAGGTTGGTCTGTGTAACTAAGAATATGGCAGAAGTGAAGGGATGTCAGCTCCAAGATTAGGTTATTATATCACACTGTGACTTCCATCCTGGTCACTCTCTCTCTCTTACTTTCCCTTTTGGATCGTCCTCTCTAGAGGAGACCAGCGGCCATGTCTTGAAGACTCCCCAGCAGCCCTATGGAGAGGCCCATGTGGTGAGAAACTAAGGCTTCCAGCCAACAGCCAGTGACGGACTGAGGACTCCACTCAACAGCCATGTGGATGAGCCTCCTTCGAAGCAGATCCACCAGCCCCAGTTAAGGTTTCGGCTGATGCAGCCCTGGCTGAGAGCTTGACCAGAACCTCCTAAGAGACTCTGAGCCAGAACCACCTAGCCAAATCACTCTCAGATTTCTGACCCTAGAAACTGACATAATAAATAGTTACACAATAATAGATAACACCCCAGAAAGGAGACTATTTTGACCTAGACCCGCACTATTCAATACAGGGGCCACCAGCCACATGTGGCTATTTAACAAGAATTTAAGTTAAATAAAATGAACAATTCAGTTCCTTCGTTGCAATGGCCATATTTCGTATGTTTTAATAGCCACGTGTGGCTAGCAGTTACCATATTGGACAGCACAGCCAGAGAACAGTTCCATCAGCACACAAAGTTCTATTAGATGCTTGTAAAATTGTTTCATGAAACAAAATCTCTGACAAGAGTTTGAGCTTTTGGATTTCTAAGAGGAAGAAAATTAGTCTCTCTTCTCTGTGCCCATTATTATTGGGCGCATCAGGTAGAGGATCAAAGAGTGACCCCTTTCCCGTTGCTGCCATGACACCACACAGACCCACGTCTGCATAGCAGGTGGGGTATGTGCATAACACCTGAGTGGTACTAGACAAGATGCCTCCGGTAGCAGAATTCTGCCCCTAAGCAAATAACCAAGTAGTTTCTTCAAGCTGAGCAGGGGAAATGTGCTTTACTCAACATTTAGTCAACAGACCATCTGTTTTTTGATTGTCTTTACTTTCATCTTCCTTTTCTAAGAGATAAGGAAAGAGATCCAATTACTAGCTCTGGGTGCTGGCAGCTCCTCCTTTCAAGGGCAGTTCCTCTTCAGGTTAGAGGCACTGGGACATTGCTTCATCCATGCGAATGAAAGGCAGACTGCGGGCGCAGAACAGTCTGTTTCACGCATTATCATAGATGGATTATCTGTTTGCTTTGGTGTGTCTGTACATTAGTATGATCGCTTTCTAACTTTGGTCTCATATATTTTGGTTTGATATTGTTTTTTGAAGAAACAATGTTTCTTAAAACAATATTGAACTTTTCAGAGGATGCCCAGAGTAAGATACCATCACCATTCCGGGACCTTGGCAAATATGCTTAAGTGGGGACACTAATAAAAGAAATCAATGAAAACAATAATAAAGCATAGTTCTGTAGCTATTAAACAAGCAGTGATTTAAAAATAGATAAATTCCAAGGCTGATGAGGCTGAAAAAAGGTGGTGCATTCATAGATCACTTGCTCATCAATGAATGAATCGTGCTCATTTAAACTGGCTTGTTTTTGTGGGGAAAAAACTGGTGGCATGCCCGAAGAGCCAGGAACATATTCATATCCTTTGACCTATAATTCCTGCCTCAGGGATTTTATCTCAAGGAAAATACCCAAAAGATAGAAGATATTATCTGTATTAAATTATTCACCACAGAATTATTTTCAATATCAAGAGTTTGCAAAGTCTAAATGTCTTTTAGAGAAACGAGTAAATAAAACAATGACATATAAACTTGAAGCAGGGGATACAGCCATTCAAAATAAATGGAGACGCTTAAGCAACATTATAAAACTATAACAAATTGAAGTGATAGAATGCACTAGATTTACAACAATATAAAATATATGTGAATAAAGACTGGAAAGAACAGGTGAGTATGTAACACAAAAGTTGATGATCTGAGTGATATTACTTGAACGAAATAATATTTAAGTTGACTACGTTAGCAGAAACATACCTGTTTACAAACAGCATATTCATTATCCTTATTTTCTTACTTCCCATCGGGGTGCTAATTGACTTTCAATATGGATCACACTAGTATCTGCTGGTCCCTAATCAAGTCTTCTAAAAGCCCATGTTCTACTTGTACACAGAAGGTTACTGTGGGTGCATTTCTAAACTGCAGTGGCCACACGCCCATCTCCTACCTGTACTGCAGAGCCAGCCTCAGCGCGGTAGCATTGGACTCGTACTTCCCCACCAGCATGCTCATCCTCTCAGCGTTGCTTTTGCATTCCTCCAGGGTTATGGTCAGGAGGTCGTTTTGGGACTTGAGGTGTTCAATACGGCTACAAAGGAAGAAAAATCACCTTCACAATTTCACCCTAGGATTACAATTAACTTGCCAGTATTTTAGTCATCTACTCTAGACTGAAGCCAGAAATGCATGTTAGGAGGTGAGCTTGTCAGATGTTTTCGCAAATGTAACTCACACAAAATAATCAAGGAAGCGACTCTAAGTTCAAGAATCACTAAATTCTGAGTGCATTAGAAATGAAAAATAAGCCCCCTGGTTACTTCCTGCCCAGCCATCGACACGCCATGTGCCAGGTACCACATGAGGCTCTGGGTCTCTACCAAGGAAAGGAGCCAACTGCGTGAGCACAGGCCCTCATGAGAGTTACCCTGGTGTGCTTCAAGAGCCCACCCTCCTCGGGGACAATCGAAAAGTCACATTATAGTAACAGCTACTCTTTGTTGAGCCCTTAGTCGATAACCCTCCTGTAGCCCTTCGAATTAAGTATTATTGTCTCCATTTCTCAGAGGAGGAATTGGAGGCCCACGAAGGTTAAGTACCTGGCCCTGGGATTTGAACCAGCCAGTCCCACCCCAGATCCTGTACCCGTAACTACTCACTACAGAGCAGAGGCAAAAGACGAATCAGTGAGTGAACAAGAAACCACCCCCAAGGGGCCTCTGAATGGGAAGTGGACCAGGAACTGTGGATTGTGTCCAAAGTTCCTTCCAGGTTGGACAGTCCCTCAACTGCTAACTTCTGGTAGGATAAGCAGTGGGAACTTTAAGTTTTATAGGAATCAGAACTGAAAATTCAGGGCAAATGAGTTTATGGCAAAGTCAGAAAACAAATCAGAAAAACCTAAGCCTTCAGTGCGCCTCTGTTTTCTGTCTGAGGACACTGACGCTCTAGATGCAATGATTCATCTTCCATGGGACAAGCCCATTTGTAGTACTCTGACGACCAAGTCTTAAAGGGACATAGGGTTTCACACACACAAAATGCAAGTGACTCTCAAAACGTAAAGGGGCTTGCTTGGAAGCCATTTGCCTCCAGGATAAATCTTGGGACCACAGATCATAGGGCAGAATAAGGAGACACTCAACAACATGTGAGATGTCTGGTGAGTGTATAACTAAGACCTCTGAGAGGCTTTGGCTGTTGCCAAAGGTCAATTCCTTGTAAGGTGTTAGGAGAACATATTTTTCTGTCCTCGTTCACATTAAGACATCTTCAAACAGTACCCACTCTTCCATGTACTTTTCAACTTGCTCTAGGGTACATTCTGTCCCCACTAATTAGATGAAACTGTTTACTCAGCTTACAGACCTCCATGTGGTCAATCCCACCTCAGGGGCCTTCTCAGGCAATACCCCAGTAATCGGCTACTCCTTCCGTCTTACAATGTTCTCCCTCACTTGGGTCATGACAGGTCTCTATTGGTTCTTCCCGCCTTAAAGCTTATTTCTTCTGTCTCCTTTGCTGGCTCCTCATTCTCTATAAAATCTGTGAGGGCTGACATTCTGTCAGGGCTCAATCCCAGCCCCTCCTCTACCAACACTCTCCCCCTTGGGGAGACTTTATCCAGTCCCATGACTTTAATAGGCATTTATGTTTCCATGGCTCCCAAATTTCTCTAGCCCAGACCTCTCTTCTGAGAGCCAGCCCCACATATCCAGCTGTTTCCTGATATTTCTATTTGGGTGTCACACTGACACCTCAAATTTAATGTCCCCAAACGGGACTCTTGATTTTCTCCAAACTTTCTCTTCCCCCATCTTCTCCTTCTCAATAAATGCCACTACCACCTACCCAACAATACAGGTGAGACACCTGAGAATCTTCTTTGAGACCATCCCTTTCTCTTACATCCAGATCTAATCCAGCTGCAGTTTCCGTTGATTTTACCACCAAACATACACTGAACCCGTCACGTCACCTCCACCCTTTGGCCACGCTGGCTGGTCCTCTGCAATAATCTCTCTGCTTCCGCTCTTGCCCACACCTGAGTGATCTTCCGAAACTTAAATCAGATCTGTTCTTGCCCTACTTAAAACCCATTAACGACTTCCAATGACACTTAGAATAAAGAGCAAATATTGTCCACAGCTTCAACATCCATACCCCCCCACCCAGACCTGCCTGCTCTGCCACCTCCTTCCACGCACTCCCTTTCAGTTCCATTGGCCTGTGTACAGTTCCTACTTCATGCCAACCCCTTTGCAGCCTTAAGGTTGATAAGTTGGCCCATAAGACTCTTCCTAGTTTGTCATATGGCTGCTCCTTTTTCCCTTAAAATCTCCACTTAAACGTCCTCTCTTCAGAGATGTCGTCTTGGCTACCTATCTAAAATCACCCCCTTGTTACTCTATCACAGGGTCCTATTTACCTCTTTCTTGGAGCTTTCTTATAATCTTATTTATTTGTTTGCTTCTTGTCTAGCTCCCCTTACAGAATATAAGCTCCATCAGTGCAGGGACGTTGTGTGTTTTACTTCCCTTTGCATGCCAAATAGCCCAGCACATAAGAGGTGCTTAACACAGATTTGTTAAATGAGGAAACACACTTTTGAGTAGGTATGACCCACCCCCCTCACAAGTTAAAGGCCGTCATTTTTTGGAGCACAATAGGTCTCCAACTTTGGGAGAGGTAGTAAAATGATAGACAGCAGGACATACTGGTAGATTATTTCTAAGAACTCCCATGTTCTAGCAGTAGCTATGGTCATAGAGAGGACAATGGAGGTGAGGTCAAAGGGAAAGGGTTGGAATTCTGGCCAGGCTATTTAATAGCTCTGGACTTAAGGCAAGTCACTCAACATGGAAGCCTTTGTTTTCTCATTTGCACAATGGGACTGTCCTTCCAAGTTAAGGATTAAGTGGTTGTCTGTGAGAGCCCTTTGTAAGCTGTTAAACACCATAATAATGTGAGCTACGAGCACCAAATAGTTCCCCCTTCTTTGGTCTCTCCTAGGTGCACATAATTGAAGAGAAGGGAACCTCCCCCAGATTCAACCACAAAGTAGGCTTGTTAAATCCCAGAATCTGTAAGAGGAGATTCTCACTAAACAGAGGGCCCCTAACGGCATCTGACTTCATTAAACTGCAAAGAGCATATCTGATTCAATTTTTAAGCACTCCCTAGCCTGTTACACTGAGAAAGCTGCTTCTTTACTGCTACAAGGTAATCATCAGGATTGTCACTCTTAAGTATTTTGGATTTAATAAGGAAACCATTTAATTTCAAGATTTAAAATGACCTAGATTGCCACATTTCCTTAGTTCTCTTAGTGCTATATTAAACAGCTTCAAATCACGGAGGACTAACACGATAATTCAATTTATCCAGGTTTGCCCTACACAAGGGGAATGGCATTAAGCAACAATGAATGGGGAGTGGTATCCACATTTCTTCCTGGTTAGTTCATAAGCCTTTCCAGTTCTTACTATGCTCTGCCACTGCAGACTGGTAGGTCAAGGCAGCCAGGCCACACTTGGATGTGATTCAACAGTCCATTCTGCACTGTGGAACCAATTCTGAGTCGTAGTGGTTACCATGGTTTGGCTCTGGTCCTTCTCTTTTGCTTTTTTAGCAATTCTCTCATTGCTGGGATGACACACAAGTCAGTCTTTGCCAGGAGGCAGGAGTACAAACTCAAACATCCTCTGTCATGAGACTTGGGAAGAATCCACAAAACTGGGTATTTGGTAAGATTATTCTAAGAAGGACAGTTAGACCTACTTAGAAAATCATTCTAAATAGGATAAGACACAGGGACTGAGGGTTGCACACGTCTGTGAAGAGCATAAATAAAATCAGGCAACCTCAGTTATGGCAGGGAGGGTTAGACCAGCATGCCCGTTGATCCCAGGACTGCCTCCATCACATTGCTTTGCTGGTTCCTGGTAGCTCCAGGAGCCCCTGGGGTGCTGACTCAACATTCCAGAACTTCTTTCTGCGGCTCTCGGTAGCAGAGGCCTGCATGCTTGGGAGCCATCTTGTCATTCTGACTTATTTGTCATTCCATATGGACTGCTCCCAGGACTTGCTACATAATTTGCAAAGGCCAGTGTAAAATCAAAAGGCAGGGCCCCTTGTTCACAAATGACTAAGAATTTAAAACGGCGACAGAGCAGAGCAGTAAAGCAAGTATGGGGTCCTTCTAAGCAGGAAGCCCTGTGTATTCGAATACACAGGTCACACAACACCCATGCAGCCAGCCCTCACTGCTGTAAGCACTCCTCTGATGAGCAGGATGGTGGCAAGTTGCCACCCACCAACCTGACAGCATCACTCTATGTCACAATACACAAGCCAACTTGAATTGATCTTTGCAGAGGGGAGCAGGGGCAGCTCCCCACCACTACTCAGATATACAGGATTTCCTCTTACCTATTCAACCGTTCCGTTTCCACCTCAAACTCTCTAATTTTGCTTTCAGAGATGGCAGATCCATGTGAGTAGAGTGTTTGGAAGATCTCTTGGATGTTGGAGCAGTCCTGAAGAGAGTGGGCCAGGTGTTCTGCCACGCTGCTGGATACCTGTACAGGTAAGCATTAATCTCCCTCTGGACAGTGTCACTTCAGGGACGCCCAGCCCCAGGCATGCTTTGCATGCAAAACAATTTAAAGCTGATATTCCTTAAGGATCAGACACCAGGAGCTGCTTACCCTGATCTGTTTGTATAATATGATTCTAGTATAAAAAGCTAACTACTGTGAAAGCAGTACATAAAACAGGATCAGAATACAGCTCCATCTCCCAATCACATGCTACTGGGCAGCAAGCAGGGAGGAGCGGGGGGGATCATGCCTCTTGAGAGTCCCTAAAATTTTGGATATTGAACAGAGTCTGGACTTCCTTCCCTTCCTGAATCCTTTGCCACTCCAGGCCCCTGTCTCCAGCTGCTGTAGCCAAGGAGAGAGGCTGACTCCTTTATTTTCATAATTTGGCTTTAGCATGGAATGTGGATGCATGCAATTTTTACTTAGCACAAAATACTAAATTAGGGCCTTGAAAGTGCTATTCGGGTTCTCTCTACCCCTAAGGATCAAACAGCTGGCTCTCCCAGCCTCATCCTCAATCCTAAAAGATATCCCCCAGGGACTGAAACTACTCCCTTTTCACCATCCATCAGCTTACAGCCCCAGGGTGTTTGCAAGCTCTGCAAATGAAAACGCTAATACTAAGCTAGAAGGTTCCTTTCTGTCATGGCACTGGGCTACCCTTCAAAGGCAGCATTCATCCTCACTGGAGAGCACATTCCCTTTCAGAGGGATGTGTGAAAGGTGAAGTTCTTTTAGAGCTTCCTGACTGACTCAGTCTCTGGGGCATCAGGGTGATATAAAGCAGATACTTCAAGATTTTCATCTATGTCACCAGAAACTAGATCTAAATCATTTCTTTCTGAATGGTTTCAAGTAGAGGAAAAAAAATCTTCCTTAAAGTTGAAGAAACAATTCACCATGTGGAAACCACTACACATTTTAGTCTGATTCTTTGGAAGAAAATCAGGTATGATCTATTATTATAATCAACTGGTTTACTGGAGGTGAACTTTGGAAGTTCATCTATCATCTACAAGCCACTGTCTGGATAGCTCTATTGGGCACTTTCTTGCCTTGCTTCTCATGAACACTCACCCCTATGCTACTGATTTCTGAGCCCAGGACTGGCCGATCAGACGATGAAGATTCGGATCTGGTCTTTGATAGCTTCACCCTCTCAGCAATCTTAAAAAGCAAAACAAAAAATTATCAAAAAGTGACACATCTCTCCCCAGATAAACCATTGAGACTATGTTTATACAGGGTTATTGCTTAACTATGGCAACTAAACTGATTAATCAATTTCTTAAAAACTCACTTGTCCAATTTTTCTACCATTTTCTTAATCCAAGGTTTTTCAACCTCAGCACTACTGACATTTTGGGTTGGATATTCTTTGCTGTGGGGGGCTGTTCTGTGCACTGTAGGATGTGCAGCAGCATCCCTGGCTTCTAGCCACAAGATGCCAGTAGCACTCCAGTTGTGACCATCAAAAATGTCTCCAGACATTGCCAAATATCTCTTGGGGGGAAAAATCACTTCTGGTTGAGAAACACTAGTTTGACTAACTTACTAAACTTGACACTTGAGAACCAACCTTCTTGTGGAGACTGGTACGGCAAGTCAAGGAAGAGGAGATGTATCATTTGAACAGTCTCTTTGGGGTAGACTCAACATACGAGCCGGGGCTGCGGCAGAGAATGGGTGGTGCCACTTCTCACAACTGCCACGGCCCGCCCATCATAATCTATTTCTCTGCTGGCAGGGCTGTCAGTCCCGAGAGTGGGGAGATCATTGGTTCATTACACAGGGTCCCCTCCTGGGCTGAACCTTAGTCCTTGAGAGCAACTCTCCATCCACCTCTTAGTATTGTAGAACCTGACACAATGTCTCACTCTCCACAATGACTTGTCAGCTGTGACATGCTCCAGCTGGCTGATTAATGAGAGCTGGCTCCAGGTTGCAGCCAAGAGAGACTTAAAACTATTAGTGGGTTATCGCTCCCTGCAGCTCCAGCAAAGGAGGCCTGTGTGAGACCCCAGGGAAGCCCCTTGGGACCATCTGAGCTAATAGCGTGCCTGCACGGTGGCCGTGCTCAGAAGAGGCTGGTGCTTCCAGATAACAGGAGGAGTTTCCGCTCGTCCCCAGGAGCTCACCTTGGCGATGGGAATGTCATTGCTGCTGCTGCTTGTGCTCAGCTCTCCAGTGCTGGGGTTAACTGGGCGGTTGGTGGAAGTGAGGCGGCCAGGGCTAGAGGGCCCTGTGGCCTGCACGCTCTGTAGTCGAGTTTGAAGCTCTCGAACCTGAAATAATAATGTCTTTAGACACAGTGGTGGTTTTCCTGGTCAAAGAGCAAAACAGCCAGATGGGTAGATGGCATGGCTTTCATTTACATTAAAGGATCAGCTTCACTGAAAAGCTAAGCTGGTTGAGTCTGCGTTAAAGTCACTGTGTTCTTAACTAGACCTGCCCCTGGCTGGCCATCATCTGTTCTTCATAAGTATGAGATGTTCACGTTTTCTAAGGCATTGGAAGCTTTCAGCAGAGGTAGAATGACCATCTTGAAGGAATGCTTATTCATTCAGCCTCCTGTGCCTGATGCTGTCTTGGGCACTGAAGATAGAGAACCCAGGATGAAATCTCCACTCTCATGGAACTCGGAGCTCAGAAGAGAAAGACAAATACTTTTAACACAAGTGCACGAATGCTACAGATATCTATCTCGAGTGCTGTAGGAAGCAGAAAAGGGGACGAATGTGACTCCATCTGACATCATCAGGGAAGGGCTAAGGAGGCAGTGAAGGGACCGGTCTTCCAGATGCAGAGTCTTCCAGATGCACAGGGTTCTAACAGAGGAGTAAGGGCTGGCTTTGGTGACTGTAGGGGTGAGGTGAGGTGGGGAGAACATCTCGCACAAGAGCACAGGCATCAGGATGACATGCTGTGCTGGAAGAACTGCAAGTTATTCAGTATACATGGTGGAGAAGAGAGATCTTCATTGGAAAGGAGATGAGGCTAAGGTGAAGAGACAGAGATGGCCCCCACAGCTTTTCCCTAGGGACTTCAAGATGGGATTGTCCCTGGCGTCATGGGAAGGGACATCTAAATAGCCCCTTTATATAAAAAGGAAAGACAGGGCCCTTTGAATTTTATTTAAAACACACATTTACCTGCACGGAATTTAAATGTCCAAATCCTGCTTCTCTATGGTTAGGCTCGGTGACAAGGGGAGGCGTTCCAAGTAAGGGAAGGTAGTTGTAAGAAATTGGTCTTTCTGACGACCTTGATCAGTTTTATCGTTGGGTACAATGTCTACTTTAAAGGGCAAAAACTACCAGCACCCAAAGGTCCTTACAAATGGGCACCAGGCCCTGCTGGGAAGAATTAACACCTGGACATCTAAGGCAGGGCTTTCCAAACTTTTCGGTGCACCAGAATGCCCTGGAAGGACTGTTAGAACACAGAGGGATTCTGATTTAGTAGAGGGAGACAAAGCCCAGAATCTGCATATCTAACAAGCTCCCAGGAGGTGTTGATGCTCCCTGTCACGGGCCCACATCTTGAGGAGCACTGGCCTAAGGGACTCCCAAGGCCACACAGCACTTTAGTCCCAGAGACAGGAGGAGCAGAGCCGCACCCCTGCCAGCCTTGCCACCAAAACCCTTCTAGGCAAACTCTTCTCTAAAAGCGACTGGAAAGATTTTCATATTAAATATCTTGTATGTCTCTATCCTACTAAATTGGGAAGCAAAAGTAATTGAAATTTCAATAATTCATCAACATATTAGAAGCCAAAATAGAAAAATTCCCTCAGAGCAAATTGTATTCAATAGTGAAACAGCTAAAAAGTGCCTAATGCTCTGCTGTGGCTTCCAGTAACTGTGGGTTGATGGAAATGTGTGTTGTCCCCATAACATGCCAGACACAGGGCTGACCTCAAGATAGTTTAAAGACTAGAAAAACACATGCCTGTCAAAGCCAAATGGTATTGCTGGTGAGAGATTACAGGGCTCATTCTGGAATTGTCCCCCACAAACCAAGAACAGGCATAGTGTGGATGCCTCGTTATGCCGCATGGCAAAGGGAGAGGGCCCATTTTCCCATCAGGCCACCTTCCTGGCACCGGGGGAAACCTCCCTGGTGGAGACCACATGGATTTCAATTTCTACTGCTGTGAAGTCTGATGAGGTCCTGAATAATTAACAATGTTAACACCACTCCAAAATCTAAAGTGTCTGAATCGTTCACAAAACAATCAGTGGTCTGTTCCTAGAATCCCAATTGGCCCACTCATCTTGCTTTTTTAAAAATACAAATTACACTGGGCAATTTATCAAAACTTCGTGAACATTTCCCATAGTTTTAAAAATATTTCTTCTTCCAATCACTAAAGTAAAACATGCTCATTGTGGAAAATTTAGATGACTCTGAAAAATAAAAACAGAAAAAGTATCTATTCTTTCTTAGAGTAGTTCTTTCTTACTATCCAGAAACAATTACTTCCAGTCATTTTCAACAGTGTATTTGTGCACAGGCACACAGGCTTAAAACAATTTCTAAATCTAAATATTCATTTTCATTTTAAAAGCTTTGGACTCAGAGAATGTCTTTGAAAACTAAACGATGATAAACATGTTTATTTTGGTCTATGCTTTATTATTTAATGATAGTTGTTAGGCTGTGAAAAAAATCCAGCTGAAGGGAGTGGAATGAGCCTGCCATGGAAAGAAAGGAAGACAGCTGGCTAAGTTAAACAGCCTCTCCTCTTGATTTGGGGGTGGAAGTCTTAATTTAAACGAATAAATGCACAGAAATGAAGGCTACAACCAACTTGCTGACTCAGCTTAAGTGAGGCTTGGGAGAGGGGAGAGACACAGCTATTAGGATCCTCACTTTTTTCTCATCCATTGCAGTAGGTTGAATTGTGTCCCTCCCCAAAGATATGTCCAAGTTCTAACCCCCCGTACTTGTGAATGTGACCTTATTTTGAAATAGTCTTTGTAGATGTAATTAAATTAAGGATCTCAAGATGAGATCACCCTAGATTTACGGTGGGCCCTAATTCTAACGACTGGTAACCTTGTAAGAAAAAGGAGAGGGAGATTTGAGACAGAGAGAAGGCCATGTGAAGATGGACGCAGAGATTGCAAAGAACACCAGGGGCCGCCCTGTGGCTTAGCAGTTAGGCGTGCGCGCTCCGCTGCTGGCGGCCGGGGTTTTGATCCCGGGCGCGCACCGACGCACGCTTCTCCGGCCATGCTGAGGCCGCGTCCCACAGATACAGCAACTAGAAGGATGTGCAACTATGACATACAACTATTTACTAGGGCTTTGGGGAAAAAAAGGAGGAGGATTGGCAATAGATGTTAGCTCAGAGCCGGTCTTCCTCAGCAAAAAGAGGAGGATTAGCATGGATGTTAGCTCAGGGCTGATCTTCCTCACACACACAAAAAATAAAATAAATTAAAAAAAAAACAACAAAAAAAACAAAGCACATCAGGAACTACCAGAAGCTGGAAGAGGCAAGAAAGGATTCTCCTCTACAGCCTCTGGAGGAAGCACAGCCCTGCCAACACCTTGATTTTGTGGACTCCAAAACTGTGAGAGAATAAATTTCTGTTCTTTTAAGCCACCAAATTTGAGGTAATTAGCTAATATACCTATCTTTCCCTGAAGATATTTTATTAAAGAACATACATTTCTCTCTACAAAATATGTGGTTTGGAGTCAGGGGACAGCCAGGAATCACAGCTACCCTAAGCTAGGAATTGATACTTGTGGGAAGGTCCTTCATCATCCTTTACAGCCCTTCTCTACTGGAGTTCTTCAACAACTGAACACAGAACGTGATTTGAGTGGCCATTTTCTCATTTCTCCTAAAGTTAGTATATAGCCAGAACCCATCCAGATGCCCAGAAGAGAAGTTAATCTGTTGCATATATTAGAAACCTGGTAGAGTATGAAGGTAAGATTCTTGTCTTTCAGGGGCTCAGAGTCTAGCCAAACATCACCACATGAAACATGCTCCAGAAAGGGGAGACCAACAAGGAGTGTCAGAGTGTAGAAGAAACACTGCCTCTGCCTTCTCAGAGCAGGAAATGCCGGGGGATTCAATCTTGAAGGTTGAGTAGTTGTTAAACAAGTAAATAAAGAGGAAAGGAAATGAACTTTTCTGAGCCTTCAGAAAAGGCTCTGAAGAGTTCAAGTAAGGAGATGACATTAAACTGCCAGAACTCTGCTTCACTTCTTTATGCCTTAAGGACTCCCAAAGGGAGAAGAGGATGTTATAGAAACCGCTTGATTAGAGAAGAGAATGAATTGGAGTGAGGAAGAGAAGGGAGGTGAGTCAAGAGCTGTACTGACAGTTCAGGTGAGAAATGATGAGGGCTCAGACACAGTCAGCAAAGTGGGAGCAAACATGGCAAAATACACCCTAGAGCAGCATTGTCCAATAGAACTTCCTGTGACAATGGAAATGTCCTGTAGCTACACTGTCCCCTATGGTAGCCACTAGCCTCATGTGGCTAGTAAGCACTTGTAATGTGCCTAGTGTATCTGAAGAATTGAATTTTTAATTGTATTCTATTTTAATGAATTTAAATTCAAATTTAAAAAGTTGTATGTGGCTAGTAGCTCCTGTATTGGTCAATGCAGTTCTAAAACTATGCAAGCAAGTACAAAAACACCCAAACTTGTGGCTGGAATGACTTAGCAGATCATGGCACTACTCAGCAAAATGGGGAAAACATAAGGAGGAACTGACTTTTTAGAGAAAAATAAAGATGTCAGCTTTGGACATGTTGAATTTGATGAAACCACCAGGTATGTGAATGAGGATATTCAGTCAACAATCAGAAATATAATCAGAGGAAAGGAGATCAGAGCTGAACGTACAGTTTAGGAATTTTGCATGTGGATAAAGTTGCCAAGGGAAGAGGAGAGAGCCTATACATAGCTAGCTGGATCGAAGGATCAACGGAGGACAGTAAGAAGGGGGCACTTATTCTCCAGGAGGGAAAGAAGGAAGTGAGGAGAGGCAGTTAGAAAGGTGATCTGCAGATTGGAGAATGAGGATGGGAAACAGAAGGGTTCTCATCTGATGGTTTCTGTTTCTCTAAGAGAAAAGAGTCAGGTTCTCTGCTACGAGTGAGGGAGGGAACAGCAGATGTCAGAAACGTGGAAGGGGGCCAGCCCCAGTGGCCTAGCAGTTAAGTTCAGTGTGCTCCACTTCGGTGGCTTGGGTTTGGTTCCTGGGTGCGGACCTACACTACTCATCTGTTAGTGGCCATGCTGTGGTGGCAGCTCACATACAAAAACAGGAAGATTGGCAGTGGATGTTAGCTCAGGGTGAATCTTCCTCAGCAAAAACAAACAAACAAAAGAAATGTGGAAGGAAGCTGATCTAGGACCAAAAAAAAGCTTACACAACAGCACTGAGAACTCAGCTGAGCTCTTTCATCAAGACAGAAGAGTGTGGGCCGGCCCCGTGGCTTAGCGGTTAAGTGCGCGGGCTCCGCTGCTGGTGGCCCGGGTTCGGATCCCGGGTGCGTACTGAGACACCGCTTCTCTGGCCATGCTGAGGCCGCGTCCCACATACAGCAACTAGAAGGATGTGCAGCTATGACATACAACTATCTACTGGGGCTTTGGGGCGGGGGGGCGGGAAGACAGAAGAGTGAGTAAATACCTTGTTTTCTTCAAACTCTGGAGACCTCATGAAAATAAGAGTAAAGAATAAAAAAAGATGAAAACCATAACAGTGAAAATAATGTGCTTGGGGCATTAGCAGAAAGATTTGGGCATAATCCTTGAAGGCAAAGTGGAAGGAAGAATACTGAGGAAAGAAACAGAATGGAAAAAGCCAAATTCTATAAAATATGCAAGGGGAGGAGGCCAATCTATCCAGAAGAGGGTTGGCAGGGTTTAGACTGAGCTTTGGCAGGCACTACGAAGGACAAGAACATGAAGTAGGATGAAAACAGGGAGTAACTGTCTGTAGACAGAACAAATGAAAATTTCCAGCATACGACAGCCTCAGCTGCAATAAACAGGCACTCCTCCTATTAAAAATGCATAGAAATGCTGCATAAAAAGGAACAATGAGAAAGAAATTCATTGCCAAGGTGAAAAGAAAGGCAGTAAAATCTCCAGGTGCCAGAAATGAAGTGAAAAATAAAGATGGAGAGGTTAGGAGGGGGACGGTGCCGCAGCAAGCCGGGGGAATGGAGAGCGGGCCTGGATGCTCAGGGCGGGAGGGGCGGGAGATGGAGAGTCAGCCTCTGCAAGTTAGGCTGTTTGAGCTGATCCTCCCACACAAAGCCTGGAGCCTTCCTGCCCCACCCATCTGTGAAAAGCGGGCTGAGAGTGCTGCCCATGAAGCTGGAAAGAAGCCCTGAAGCTGTGCAGAAGGGTCAACCATAAGATATCAAAATCCCAGACCCAGGACACATTTAGGTCTGGGATTTAACACTGTCTGCATACTGCGGGGCTCCAATCTTATAAATTAATATTGAAAACTGGTCTGGATTTTGCCAGGCCACCCACTGCCTCAGAGACCTAATTTGTAAATCGTCCAATATCACTAGAGAACAGGTCTCTTAAGCCTCCCATGACTGGGAGCCCAGGACCATGAAGCTGCTAGACATGAGGGATGACTGCACAGAAAGGAGGGTGAAACACAAGAGCCAGCATCTAAATCAGGAGATGAACTCACCAGAGAAGAAATGAACGTAAAGCAAACAGTAAACTATGTCACAATAAGTATGTTTAGGATCCTTAAAGAGATAAAAGGAATAATTTCCATAAAGCATAAGGAATTATGAAACAGAAACAGACATCAAACAAGAATAGGTGGATGAGAAACAAAGCCTGAAGAAAACAGTCAATAAAATCAATTACAAGTTAAACTCTGGACTGGATAAAATTAAAAAGAGAATTAGAGGGGTTGGCCCCGTGGCTTAGGGGTGAAGTGCTCTCACTCCGCTACTGGCAGCCCGGGTTCGGATCCCGGGCGCACACCGACGCACCGCTTCTCCGGCCACGCTGAGGCCGTGTCCCACATACGGCAACTAGAAGGATGTGCAACTACAACATACAACTATCTACTGGGGCTTTGGGGAGGGAAAAAAAAAAAAAAAAGGAGGAGGATCGGCAATAGATGTTAGCTCAGGGCCAGTCTTCCTCAGCAAAAAGAGGAGGATTGGCATGGATGTTAGCTCAGGGCTGATCTTCCTCACACACACACACACAAAAAAAAAACATAAAAAAAAAAAAGAGAGAATTAAAGAACTGGACTATAGCACAGAGAAATTAATTCAGAACACAGCATAGGGAGCTAGAGAGATACAAAATATGCAAGTGTCATTGAGAGATGTAAATGATTGAATGAGGCTCCAACATACTGTTAAAGGAGTTCCAGAGGAGGAGAGGACAAGAAATGACAGAGAAACAATATTTGAAAAGAAAACAGATGAGTTTTCCAGATGGAGAGACAGACATGAGTCCTGAGATTGAAATGGTACATCAGGTGCTAAGTAGGTGTGGCAGTTTTTAGACATGTCTGCAAATTCTTTGATATTCCCTCCATCGAGAGTGGAGTCCAATTCTCCTTCCCTTGCACACGCCTGGCCTGAGAGATGGCGTCTAATCAATAGAATGCACTGGAAATGATACCATGTAACTTCTGAGGCTAAGTTAGAAAAGGCAGCACAGTTTTGCCTAGCTCTCTCTTGGGTTGCTGGCCCTCATAAGCCAGCCACTCCATTGTGAGGAAGACCAGGCCACATGGAGAGGATACTTGCGGGTATTCTGACTTACAGTCTCTGCTAAAGTCTCAGACAACAGCCAGCCTCACCCACCAGACATATGAGTAAGGAAGCCTTCAAGACGACTCCGGCCCCAGCCACCCTCTGACTGCAACCCCATCTGAACCCAAGTGAGAACTGCCCACTGGAGCCCAGTCCTCCCTAGTCATCAACCATGCAGGTAACAATAAATGATGGTTGTTTTAGGTTTCTAAGCTTAGGATGGTTCATTATGTAGCTAGAGCTAACTGAAACAGGAAGATGAAAAAATAATCGCATATCTAGAAATACTGTAGTGCAAATGTGGGGAGAAAAAGGATAAAGAGATAATCTTAAAGCTGTCTGGTGGGAGAGATAGACACTTTAGGCTCAGAGGGCAAAGATGTTGGTCTGTTTCATTCACAACTGTACTGCTAACACCTTGAATGGTGTCTGACACAGTGTCAGTCTTAATATAATCTGTTGAATATCATTAAAAACAACGGTCACCCTAAAATCCAATATCTAACCAGACTATCATAGTAGGCTGAATAATGGCCCGCAAAGATGTCCACATCCTAATCCTGGAAACCTGTGAATATACACCTTACATGGCAAAAGAGAACGTGCAGGAATGATTAAGAATCTTGAGACAGAAAGATTATCCCAGATTATGCAGTGGATCCAGTAGTCACAAGGCTCCTTTTAAAAGAGAGGCAGGAGTGTCAGAGAGCATTTGAAGATGCTATGCTGCTGGCTCTGGAGAGGGAGGAAGGGGCATGAGTCAAGGAATGCCGGCCGCCTCTAGAAGCTGGAAAAGGCAAGGAGGCAGATTCTCCTCTAGAGCCCGAGACGGAACACAGCCCTGACGACACTTCGATTTTAGTGAATGAGATGTATATCCGACTTCCAACCTCTAGAGCTGTAAGATAATATATTTATGTTATTTTAAGCCAGTTTGTGGTAATTTGTTACAGCAGCCATAGGAATCTGTATGATGATATACTACCATATATCATCAAGAGTGTAGGTAAAAACAAAAACATTCTCAAAGATTAAGAATTTATCCCCTATAGACCCTTACTGAAAGAATTTCGTAAAGCTCCATGCTTTCAGGAACAAGAAAATTAAACCCAGAAAAAGAATGTATGAAAGAGACCATGGTAAGCACAAAAATTGGCAGGAGGTAGGGGCAGAAGGAACCCTCTTATGCTGCCAGTGAGTGGACGGACTGGTGAACCATTCTGGAAAGCTGCACTGCAGGACTGGGCCCAAGTAAGAATGTGCACACCCCAGGACTCCGCCATCTCACTCCTGTACACGAATTCCAGAGAAATTCCCACCCAGCACCAAAGGGGACGTGTGCAAGGGTACATGCACTGGAGCGCTGTCTGTGGTAGTGGCAAGCCTGGCACAGTGATGGGTGAGCACTACAGAACACAAGGAAGCTGTCAGACACGTCAGACGAGCTGTATGCACAGCAATATGGACAGACCTTCAAATTAGAGTGCTGAGGGGAGAAAGGAAAGAAACCTGCAGCACAGTAACATTTATGTAAATTAAAAACACACAAAACACTGTGTATAAGGACACACGTAAAATGGAGCAAAGGGAGTGGGATATAAAAGGAATAAATAAATTAAAAGAAGGACCTTTCACGGATCAATGAGTGTACCTTTAACAGAGGAATGTAATTAGCTTATCTCTCTGCCCCTGCAGGCCAGATTAAAACAAACAAATGAAAGAAAGTAAATACAAAGATGAGAGTTCAGGAGCATCAGAGATTATGTGTAGCCAGAAAGTGAGACACTGGCATTAAGAATTTGCTTCGGGAGCTGTCACAGACAAACATCTGGCAGGGGTGGCACAGAGGTGGGTTTCTGAAACGCGGAGAAGTTCACTGAGAAAGTGAGGCTAGGGCAAGTGTTAAGATGGGTCAGCTACTGGATGCTTCAATCTCCCAGGACAACTGTAGGAGTAGACAAGACGCCAGAGGCCGCTGATGAAGTCATCATGTGAATGTGGTCACAGATGAGTGACAAGCAGGAATGCAAGGTGGCACCAGAGTCCTGAGAGGGTTAGAAACATTACTATTAGCTGTAAAAGAATGAGTCTGTTCCCTTTATGATATGCAGCCGTGCTCACTGGGTAGCTATAATTTCAGGCAATTAGGTTGTAATTCATAATTTCACTGAGTAATGGAGCTGGCTGAGATGAGACGATTTCTGCACTGTAGAAGGGTGACAATCACTAGGCCGGAGAAGCTCTACTTAACGAGCTTGGAGCAGTTAGGTAGTCCCTGCGTGGGTCTTGGAAAGCTGCCTCCTCAAAGTCCAAGCTCCGTGGGTTTTTTTTGTGTGTGTGTGTGAGGAAGATCAGCCCTGAGCTGACATCTGCCAATCCTCCTCCTTTTGCTGAGGAAGATTGGCTCTGGGCTAACATCCGCGCCCATCTTCCTCCACTTTATATGGGAGGCCGCCACAGAGCGGTGCCTCGGTGCGCGCCTGGGATCCGAACCCCAGGCTGCCGCAGCGGAGTGCGCGTGCTTAACTGCTACGCCACAGGGCCGGCCCCTCTGTGGGCATTTTGCAGAGAATCACTCTTTTTTAAATTATTTATTTATTTATTTACCACCACCACCCCCCCCCCAAGCCCCAGTAGATAGTTGTATGTCATAGCTGCACATCCTTCTAGTTGCTGCATGTGGGACGCGGCCTCAGCATGGCCGGAGAAGTGGTGTGTCGGTGCGCGCCCGGGATCGGAACCCGGGCCGCCAGCAGCAGAGCGTGCGCACTTAACCGCCAAGCCATGGGGCCGGCCCAGAATCACTCTCTTATTGTAGATTTTGTAAGACTTTTCTTGGAGCCCTCAAAAAAATGAGGCATCAGAATTTATTTACAGAAACTATATATTTATGTCTATAAGTCTCATTAGTGTTTCAGGAAAGGCGTATTTTATTGTGAATGGCAATTTTGAGTAGGCTGAATCAGAGGAGACAGAGATCACAAAATTGAAGAAGGGAAAAAATCCAATAGCATTTCCATTCTCTGACGGCGAACTGTTCTCTCTTTTGTCCTATAGCCCACTAAAGAACCTGAACCAGATTATCAATATGGCTGAGTCAGGAGAAAGGTCAGCATTTGGCCGTCTTCCTGATTTCTTACCAGCTTTCCAACAAACGGAGTCGGCTACTCTCTTTATAGACAAGAGTTCGCCTTTAAACAGCCCGACCTCCTCACAGGAGCAGGGTTGGCGAAGGGAGGCTGGGATGGATGAGCAGCCACTGGTGCCCATCACTAAAAGTTACCTCACGCTTTCCATGGCACGGATGTGCATGAAACCCTTTAGAGCAACTGGAACTGTTTCCAGAAAAGACATGAAAGAACCATAGTTCTGAGGGCTCTCTGCCTTGGATCTCACCGAAAACTTCCTCAGACTACAGAGAGGGGAGGTGACAGGTTCTCCTGGTTACATTATTGGTTAATGCTCTGTTGGGGTCAAATCAAGATAAATATATGCACAAATGACTTCCTCTCTATGAAACAAACTTATTTTGCCTTCCTTACTGTTGTCTTAGAATGCTAGGAAGATTGATGTGTGGAACCCTAAAGAATCTGCCACCCGTGTGATTCTAAGAGAAGATGTTTTACTAACTTCTGATCTGTATAGAAGCAGGAGACAGAGTGGGAAAAGGGTGAAGAGAGCACAGGAGAGTAGTCCGAACATCAGAACAATGAAGATTGCATCCCATAATAAGGCTACCAGAGCCTAAGTTTTGGTGCTAACGTCAGCACAGACAAGTACAAGATTATTAAACTTCTGTGGGCCTCAGTTTTCTCGTCTCTAAGAAGGGTGTAATAATCACACCTCTTGTAGAATTCTGATGCAGACGAAATGAGATGTGCATAAATCACTGCTCATCACAAGTAAATGCTCAAATTATGTTCCCTGTTATAATTTAGGTTTTAAGTCCTGCTTTGCCTTCAGAAGTATCTGTTTTTAGTTTGATAGGGGTATGTTTAGTCTGAAAATGTTCAAAGAAGGTTAATACTATCAATATTAACGGGTCCTTAAAAATAAACTATCAAGATTGCATTGAGGGGCCGGCCCCGTGGCTTAGCGGTTAAGTGCGCGCGCTCCGCTGCTGGCGGCCCGGGTTTGGATCCGGGCGTGCACCGACGCACCACTTCTCTGGCCATGCTGAGGCCACGTCCCACGTACAGCAACTAGAAGGATGTGCAGCTATGACATACAACTATCTACCGGGGCTTTGGGGGAAAAAAATAAATTAAAAAAAAAAAAAAAGATTGCATTGAAAAAAAAGAAAGATTGTATTGGTAAGTGGTACCTTGACAAACTGCCTGTTCCCCTTCACTGGATGGGCACAGGAAGTTCTGCACTGTGCCAGGGAATGCCTCCTTGCTTTTGGAGCCCCCCGCTGGATTCCAGGATGAGCATACCCCTCTCTGCCCTCTCTCCTCTAGCTTATGAGACCCTGCTGAGTTGAGAGCCCACTCCTCTTTCAGATGCAGGGCTCATCATTTCCACACTGTGGGCCCCAGGAAGAGCAGGCCAGGTATGAGTAGAAGGTGCCAGAAAGGCAGTGGTTCTCTCTCTTTTCACTGCACCTGTGGGGAGAGAGGTAAAGATGCCGGGAGAGGCTCTCGGCCCACGTCCACTGGGTGGCTGAAGGACACTGCCTTCCCTTTCCTGTCTCTGAGCACTTGCTGGGATCACAACGGGGACGTGTGATCCTACAACCCATTCATTGATTCAGTAGCTCGTGGAAGGGCTTGGGCATATATCACTTGAAAGAGCTTCTCAGTGATTCTGACACACACGTTGAGAGCCACCACAAGATGGATGAATGAAAAGGCCTATTTCTCTGGCACTCTGATTCATGTCCACGTCTACCTGGTATCACACTCAAAGCAAATAAGCCACCTGTGTTAGGACCATTTACTGCTCAAACGTCCACATGCTCCTCCCTATTTCTCAGCCCCTCTATGGTTAGGTGGAGCATCTGTCTAGTTCCCTTGAGCAGAAGCTTTTAAGTGCAGGGGTGAGTCCGTTCAGTGATGTTTTAGATGACGGGTTGCCATCAGCCTGGGTTCCTGAGTGAATACATGGAACCGAGCTGTGGGCCCATCCCCAAAGCTGTATTGGACATGTAGTACAAGCAAGAAATAAGCTTTTCTGGTGTGCCATGCCACCGAATTTTGGGGGGTTAGTTTGTTACTGCTGTATAACCTATCCTTACTCTGACTAATATACCAGCCAAACAAAGAAGAGTCACTTGAGACCTCCAAACTGATGTTGGAAGGAGAGAACTGGAGCCAGACCCCACTCCTCTTGGCTCCCTCCTACGTGGCCAGATTAGGGCTGGGAGGGTTAAACAGGTTTTTTTTAAAAATAATTTTATTTATTTATTTTTCCCCCCAAAGCCCCAGTAGATAGTTGTACGTCATAGCCGCACGTCCTTCTAGTTGCTGTACGTGGGACACGACCTCAGCATGGCCGGAGAAGCGGTGCGTCAGTGCACACCCGGGATCCGAACCCGGGCCGCCAGCAGCGGAGCGTGTGCACTTAACCGCTAAGCCACGGGGCCGGCCCAAAACAGGGTTTGTTTTATACAAATCTTCTGTGAATTTAAACTTAGCTAATATTGGCATCCTCTTCCTCATCATATAAAGAAACTCCTAAGAAGAAATGGAACAAATAAGATATAAACAAAGTTCCATCGAGGTCAAAAGAGAAGACTGTGCTTGTGCATGAATACCAAATTGTTAAAGCTGGAAGATACAGATTACTGTCCATAATCCATACTTTATTTTTTAATTTGAAAATTAAGGAAAAATATAAGAAGAAAAATATGCCTATCCTTTCACTGCCTGATTTAGCCTCTGTTAATATTTTGGCATATTAGCATCTCTTCTATTTCTATGCATATACTGCTACATATTAAAATTTACACAACTATAAAAATACATTCATTTAAAAAATAAACTAGAAAACTATAGAAAAGTTCAAGTACCCTTTGACCTACAGTCCTAGGAACCTGTTCCCCCTACCCTCTCAACATAACTATTATTATGAGATTGGTTTACGTTGTTCCGGTCTATTTTAAATATTTTTACACACACACATATATAGTCGATGTAAATTTATACATATATAAATTCATAGTAAATATAAAGTACTGTTCTGCAGTCCTGCATTTTCCATATACAGATACTGTGGTCCAGAAAAGCAACATGGAGGGGGAGGCAGCGTGGGAAGATCCCAGATGCGACTTAAGGCCAAATAAGGTGAAACAAGACGAATCTTTATTTAACCTACATAAGGTCACAACAATTTCACTTCCAGAAATATCTCCACTGTTACTGATTTTTAGTTAAAAATATCAAAGAGATACTGACTTAGCATATAACAGGAGACAACCCAGACAAAGCGAACAGCTGCTTCAGAGACAGACCACGCTCCGGATACATCAGTATGATACTATAAATGTTATTTCCCAGTAGGAGTGGGCAGCCTAATAGTAAATATATATTATAAATGAACTAATTAGTAGAAAGAAGTACATAATAAAATACACAGTCAACCTTTAAGGTAATTACTCTTTGTAAGCAGGCCCCTCGGGTTAATTTGGATTCTTCTTTTCAACTCCTTTAAGCATGACCATGGATTGACAAGTGCCCTTGGAGATAACTCGGGTGACTACTGAAGGTGGATTTGATTCAGTGTTTAGAACCAGTTCAGTATTTAGAAACCAGCACCAACAGATTCAGAATTAACGGCTCTGGGGGAGGACCCTGGGGTCATATAAGAGGATGCTCTGTAAATCGCCTCAGTCAGTGAGTTCGTGGGACAAGTGCTAGACCTGTGTGTTGCACACTTAGATGAGCAGAACAGTTCTGGATGCCCTACAACCTCCGGGATTTCTATTGCATGAGAATCATATAGGCAGATGCAATGCAACTCCACCACACCTGTCATAATCACAAACTTAAAAGTGGCCCAAAGGATATCAACTGATCCCTGAAGGAGAAGGGGCTGGAAATTGAGTTCAACCACATGGCCAATGATTCAATCAATCATGCCTACATAATGAAACCCCAGTAAAACCTTTGGATACTGAAGCATGGGTGAACTTCCCTGGCTGGCAATACTCTGAGTATTGTCACACATCATAGCTGAAGGAAGTAACACCACCCAGGACTCTACAAGGAGAAGACAACTGGAAGCTTTACATTTGGACCCCTTCCAGACTTCACCTATGCATCTCTTATTTTAGCTGCTTCTGATTTGTATATTTTGCTATAATAAAATTGTAATCATAGGTTAAAAAAAAAAAAAAAAGTAGCCCAAAAGAGTATGTGACAGGATTGTTACTCTGAAAAGCTCACAGAGTAAATGGGTCCTCAGAGAATGACAACATGTGAAAGAAATTTCTTCTTACCTGCATCCTTCCTTTCCTGCTTCCTTTCCCCCAAAAAAGGCTACTTTACCAGGGGTTTGGGGTTACTTTCTATTAAGGAGGATGAAGTGAGGGGGAAAGAAATGGGCACTCCAGCATTCTGGAAGTTTACCCATCCTTTTTCCTGGCTAGGGAGCCACATGGCAGCCATTGAAAAATCTGGAGTTTAGAGTCCTCATTCATATTTTAAAAGACTTTAGTTGAACTAAGTGATTCCATTTTTATCACATGGGTCCTATGAACATAGAACAATGAAATCCCTTCATAAATGTAACACTGCATTTAGGAATCAAGAGTAATTGGTTTGGAAAAGACAGACACTTGTATCTTCTTATCAGTTGTGGAAACACTGCCCTCCCTTCTCCCAAGCCAAGTTAATTAATTAACACTATGAGTTTTTGAGACATTTTGAGGGGGAGTGGGTAAGAAAGAGAGGGGGAACCTTCAGATTAGGGTGACTTTTATTTGGTTCAAAACAGTGTGTCTTCTAGTCTCTTGAATTTACTATGATGATGATCAGAGAGTCAAAGCAGAAGCCAGGCCCCAAGGATGAAGGAAACCCAGGAAAGGTGATGGGATTCATTCCCAGACATGTTGAAAATACCCAGCTGGGGCACGTGGTATAAGGAAGAAACTCTGCTACCATCACCTTATGCCATGAATTTGTGGAACTTTCTGAAGAATTTGTACAAAATCTCAGAAGGAACTTGTGTGGCCCATTTTTATCCAAGTCTATGATTCAGTGGGACACAGATTCACGAGCCTGTGGTCACATTCAGTTTGCTTTACTGAACTATCTGGGGACAGCATTGATCATTTTTACTACATAGCAGTTGATCTAAACAATCAGGGAAAAAATGCAAATAGTGTGGAGAAGCTGGATCTACCATAACACGTCCCTCCTATGAGCTCCCAGGGCACCCTCTGTGTTCACCTCTCCCTACCACTTGACATACACCATTGTAATGGCCTGCTCACTTGCCTGTCTCCCCAACATCCTTCAAGTCAGGGACTGTGTCCTGTTCATTACTGTAACACCTCTGCCTGGCACAGAAGAGATGACCAATCATGTTTATGAAATGAATAAATGAATGAATGAAGAGCAAAGTGCTTCCCTTCTAGAGTAATTAATTCTACCTCGCCTAAATTAAGCCCACTTCTTTAAGTGTGAGGAAATGAGTGGTTATATTACAGAGCATGCAGAAATAAATGATTATCTCATTTAATAATGAGCTGGGACCAATAATAAAAATTGTCTGCCTGTTGTTCCTTAGTTACTGCTCTGCCAAGTAGCCCAATCTGTTAGCTGACATTAAAGATCTAATTTAATTAAATCTTGAACAAGGCTCAGAAAACCTACTGAGGGCACTTTGTTTAATTACAGGCAAGGGGCAAGCACCAATCTTATTGATCTGGTCAGTTCAAATTCTATACAATAAATGTGGGCAATGGAAAAAAAAAAAATGTGACCTCAATTGCTTTTTAGGCAACTTTGATGAACTGTGGAACCAGAGATGCTATAAAGAAAGCAAAGGCAAACCAGCCATGTATCATGTGGTATCACAGGGACAGAAATGAAACCATACCTCAGTCACTCCACAGAGCTACACATCATGAAGAACAGAAGACAACCAACCACAAACGACCGATTCCTCCTCAGAGAAATGAAATAAATTGGGTGGTGGTAGGTGGAAGTCATCCAGCATTTAAAGTCTAGTAAACTGGCATTCAAAGGCATCTAGCAAATTCTATGAGACCCACAATTGTTGAGAAACAAATCTAATTAATGGGTATATATACAAATTCCTGAGAACATTTCCAGTTGAGGAAAAGATACAAGTTCTTCAACATATTTTTATTTGGAGGTAATTGAAATATAAATTATATACATTTATATAAAGCCATATTAACTGCAAAACTTAAAAGGTAATAAATGTGATCAGAAGAAAGGTTTTGACTATTCTGTGTGTGTGTGTGTGCACACGTGTATGTAGTTATTCAATGTTTATCTTAGTTCTTCAAATATGTAAAGATTGTTAGGAGAAGGAAAAAAGATATGGTGATAAACTTTCCAGATCACTCAGCAGAGAACTCTGGATTTCACCCCAAACAATTACTAACATTTTTTGAGCATGGGTATTGTCTAAGTGCTTTGTGAGTATTATCTAATTTTCCTGCACTGGGTACTATTATCATCCCTGCTTCATGGCAGAGTAAACTGAGGCACAGAGAGGTTAGGTAAGTTGCCAAAGACCCATGGTCACTTGGTAGGTCAGGCTGTGACCACAGGCAGTCAGGCTCCAGAGCCCTGGTACATAGCATACCAGGTATTAACACTATGCTGTTATCAATACTAACCTCCAGAGTTGGAGAAAAAACTTGAAGATGGAGGATTGGCTTTTTATCTTTTGCTAGTCACAATCAAGGACTGTCTTGTACTTTAGTAACTCAAGTTAGAGGAGGAAATTTATTCTAAACCACAATATGTAATTACACCTAAAACCAACATCTCCTTCACAAAACATGCCATGAGAATGCACATGTTAAGAGCAAGCACACCTAATTAGGGCATTAGTCATAACGATCAGGGCGTGTAACCCAGGAAATTACAGGTGGTGTGGGCCTTAGCACTAAGTGAACTTCATCAGCTGCCCAGATAAAGCCTTTGCTGACTGGGATGATTTACACCTGCTGATGCAAGTGTGGCGAACCGCATCCGATACAGCTGGGTGCTGAAAATAAGCCTATGCATGTGAGTTCAAACAAAACGATGTTCAGATATGAGAGGTAGGAATGCTGGCCTTTTAATTATGACATTAGCCACAAATGAGGAAAAGAGTTGATAATGTTCAAA
The DNA here is from genome assembly GCF_020826845.1 of Diceros bicornis minor. Lineage (NCBI taxonomy): Eukaryota > Metazoa > Chordata > Mammalia > Perissodactyla > Rhinocerotidae > Diceros > Diceros bicornis. The sequence goes on from NC_080740.1 coordinate 35,625,740, forward strand.
AATAGTAATTTTTTCCATATTCATACATAATAGCAACTATGAAAACTTGCATGTGCATTAAAAACACAATGATTTACATATGCTGACCTTATCGAAGAACAAGTTAAAGAGCAATGGTGAAGGATGATGAAATCCACTAGATGAATTTTTTTCCCCACTAATTCAGCTTCATCTTTGGGCAAAATTACTGGTCAGAGCACAACTAAAAAGCCAGCTTCTAATATTGCCACAATTGAGAAAGAGTAGAGGGAGTCTAGAAATTCAAAGTGAAGTTCAGAGGAAACTGTTTCTGATTGAAGAATTCATTGCTTCACCCCCAGCCCAAATCACAGATCAAATTCACAGCCAAACAAAGAAGTACTTGTGGGTTCCTGAGAAAAAACTCCATCTTTGGAAAGCGGAGTGCTTTAGCGACTCTGCCAAACATTTCTATCCTGAAAAAACAGCTCCTTTAGTAATGGATGTATTTCCTAAATAAAGTGGTTCTCAAACTGGTTCAGGCCAAAGAGCCATTGGTACACTGGGGTGAATACCAGGAGTTACTCTTACATACACAAATATACACACACACTTAACACACATATACATGCACAGAACATATATATATGTATATGATTATTTTAACTTGAGTCTGCACTAGAAGAGATAACATTTCACATTAGACTCAGTGAGATAAGTGACAGCAGGTACTATAAACTTAAAGAAAAACTTGTAGAAGAAATGGCAAAGGGGAAAATGCCATATATTTTTGCAAATTATAAATTATTATTAGTCTATCTTAAAAGAAGAACATTTTAATTGAGCTTGGGAAAGACGCGTGTACCCTGGAGAATGGTTTGTGAATCAGTGCCCTGATATAATTTTACCATCCACTTAGATTTGAGATTCCAGAGAATAGTGTTTTTTTTGTGTGTGTGAGGAAGATCAGCCCTGAGCTAACATCTGCCAATCCTCCTCTTTTGTTTTTTTGCTGGGGAAGACTGGCTCTGGGCTAACATCCATGCCCATCTTCCTCCACTTTATATGGGACACCGCCACAGCATGGCTTGACAAGCAGTGCGTTGGTGCGCGCCCGGGATCCGAACCTGCGAACCCTGGGCCACCGCAGTGGAGCATGCGCACTTAACCACTTGCGCCACCGGGCCGGCCTGAGAATAGTGTTTTTTAAAATCTTACCTCCACACCTCATGCATTCCAACTACTCTTAAGAATGACTTCTTAACAAGAAGGGGATGGTGAGTCCCAAGACTACAAATGCCACAAAACTCTTGGGGCTGCCTTTGGCTCTACATGCCAGCTTCTCTTAGCCCCACATCCTCTGGGAGAGGCCCGGCCACGCTGGACCTGGAGTGCTTACCCTCCTCCGGAGCCGGTCCCGCTCCTCCCGGATGGCGTTCATGGTGGCCTTGGTCCTGTTCAGCTCCTCCTCTTTGCTGCACAGCATGGCGGTCAGGCTCTCATTCTCTTCCCTCAGCCCAGCCAGCTCCTTCTCCCAACGAGACCGCTCTTCAGCCAGGTTGGGATACAGGTCTCGGCCGAGTACCCCCTCAATTTCCTCGACTGTCTGGAACACAGCCAAAAAAACGAGCCAAGCGAGTTATCTTGGAGAAAGGGGTGGGGAAGAAAACAGGTCAGACGGGAGCGAGTGTCCACAGAAGAGTGGGTTTTAGAGCCCCTTCATTGCAAACAGTAATCACGACTAGTGACACCCCCCATTATCCTCTCGCTCCATTTTCAGATGAGGTTCTGTCGCTTCCCTGGGTCATAGTGTGTGTTACCCAGCAGTGCCCAGGATAAGAAAATCAGTCCCTTCCTGGTGTGCAAGTCTGTCTGTGGCACTAACTGCCGTGTCCACACAGATGTTTATCTCCTTTGTCCATGTTCCAGAATTGATGAATACACACAACCAGACAGCAAGCCAGTTAGTGATCCTGATAATGCAAATGTGAAGTAGCAAACTGCATACAAAATCTAACTTGAAGTTTCCTAAATTATAGGCCTCCCGTGTTCCAACTCCGCAATACAATAGGTCACATCACTCTTTCCAGCTTTTAGTGTCACATCAGAATCCAGAGGGTGTGAATGAGGTTCAGTCCCAAGATGTGAAAGACAAAAATAAACCTCAGTGACACAGAAAAGAGGAAGCTCATGGTGGAGCTTTCTAAGACAGCGGGGATTTAATTAATTAATAAGACAGCTATGAGCTAAAATAAATAGAATCTTAATAGTAGTTGGAGAGTTTTTTAAAAATTCATTTAAAACACAGTATTAATGGAGAAGAAACATGCATAAAATTAGAAAAAAAGGAAGAACTCATTCTGCTTGCTTTCAGAAACCATACCTTCACATTTATTGTCCTTTGGAAAACGAAGCATAAGCCAAGTGATATGGAAAGAGGAGGGAGAATTACTATGTAGGGGTGGAAGGCAGTGAAGAGATGTGATGAGAAACAGAAGGTCTCAAAAATGAAAAATGTGCGGGTATGTCACTCTTGGATGCTCACATGGTTCCCTGATGAAGACACACACCCAAATCTCGCTGCCCCTCTCCACATGTGGTGCTTTGTCCTTCCTCTCAAATCTGAGACTCTTATTCTACTCAGCCCTACTCCAGGCCCTGCTCTGACCCTTGCTGGTTGGCAGAAATGCTTGGCCTCCTCCTTCCCTCTCAATGCTGAGGCCAAGGCTAGTACCCAAGTTGACATTACATCAAATATACGGCCTAGGAGACTCCAGAGAAAGAAACACCAGTAGTTGCCTACCCAAACCACATCAACTATATACTTATAATTGAGATGAATAAAGATGGAAAACCAGCTGTGTTACAAACACGAATCATGGCTTATCTAGGGAAACTACAGCTCTTTTGTGAAATCCAGGATTCCTTCTGATAGAAACTTGGGCCTAGCGTCCTAAGACATTTTTCAAATAACACATCACATTTTCCCTTTACATGGGCTCCTCCCAGACTTCTCAGTTTGCATTGCTATGCCTAGGTCACTAGGCTATGGTGAAGTAATATAAAGACACGAGAGGCCCAGTCTCAACAGGACTTGACGTTCCCATTGTTCATGATGAATCTGTGCGGATGCAGCACATTCCTCTCACCTGGTCCTCCCTGAGCAGTAAGATGAATGCATGTGAAAGGCGTGGCTGAGACCAGCCCAGTGTGCTCAGGATAGATGACTCACGCAGGCCCTGCACTTCCCTCCTGTTAGCACCGTGGATTCATAACTCCTGAAATAAGATTCTAGAGGCCTTAAAGCTTTAATAAAACTCCCACGTTATTCTTATAGCCTAAGAGGGCTATAGGATGAACCACACTAAAATAATGCAGTCCCAAGGAAACTATAATTTTTGCTGCAAAGCCAGTGATCTTGACTGTTGATATAATGACTTTTTCTAATGTGATTCAGCCCAAGAAAAATTTATAGGGCTCCTGCTTCTCCCTGGTGGCCCAATCTATAGCATGGCTTTCTTAGAAACACTCATCCCTAACAAGTATCTGAGAAAACCACACTTCAGAGGAGAGGGATCTGCTCATTTCCCTCCTATGATCAATAAGAGCCGGATGGGGGAGGGGAAGCTACCTTAATAGCCAAGTCACAGTGCTCACTGGCCGTGGTGAGCTGCTCGATGTGCCTGTCCACCTCGGCCACGGACAGGCTGCAGCTGCTCTTCTTCCTGCAGCAGACGACATTCTCCAGCCCCGTCAGCACCCTCTGCAGCTCCGAGTTCAGGTCACTGCAGTTATCTGTGAGTGAACGTGGACAAAATGCATTAAGCAGGCAGGCGGGCAAAGAATGCTCTCCTTGTGGCTTACCATGAAGAACTCATTCAGGTAAAATGGAATGGCAATGGAGCTTGACATTTCAAAGTTTAATGCCATGCAGCCTAATGTCACAGGCTGCCAGCACTGCTTCTGAGGCTTGGAGCCAATGTAAAGCCTTCATTGAGGAGTTTCAGACCATGGCCATTTTCTAGATAGCCATGCCACGCTGAATTCTCTTGTCTTTTACTAGAAGGCAGCCACATCTCGAGTTTCTTTAGTAAGAACAAAGGAGTGTCCCAGAAGAAGCGGTTGGGACTTCAGAAGCCTTCTGGTCGACCCCTCTGCTCAGCCATTCAGACAAGCACTGTCTGCAGTAAGAGTTTCAGCAAAGATCTCATAACTTTACTAAACAAAACAAAAAGCCCCAGAATGAGCAGATACCAGGCATTATAAAAAATAGAAACTGTGCAAAAGACAGTCCTTGCCCTCAGTGAGCTTATAATCAGGACTTTTTTCTGATATAACCAATCAACATGCTCTACCACTGCAATTTAACCAACTTCTTCCATCAGGGCAAAAATAAGCTGTTCTAACAAACTGTATATTGTTCTCCATGTAAATGTCTTGTAAGCAATTCTAATAATTTGATTCTTACTTAAAAATCTGAGTTATTTTTAATTGCTGGGCACTTAGGGCCTGGTCAGGGGAGGAAAATTAATTATAATCTTAATGTGAACTAGACATATCTTAGAAGATGATTTTGTTGGGGAGAAAAAAATCCCCTTAAACTCAAATACAAATATCTTAACCTATTTTGGATTCTATGTATCAGTATACGATTCAATTCTTGTAGCAAGACAGGTGTTAAGTACATGCAATCTCTCCAAGTACATCCTTCCCCACATCCAGCCTCATTCCTGCATGAAAGAAGCTCCTCCTTCCTTCTCATCATAGGTTCCATGCACTAAACTGGCCAATTGCTTTTGGTGCTTACCTTTAGAAGACTTCAAGAAAACTCTTAGCACTATAGGAACAGGATTCTTACAATATTCCGGTCAACCTTATTTGACTGCCTATATCCATATCAAATTATCTAGGTCTAGAGAGAAGATAAGCCTGAGGCTTTCACTCCAACCAATGAATACAATTATTCCCCCCTCTTCTCAAACCTGTTCCTCCCTCATCTCTCCCATTTCTGTGAATGGCACCACCATCCACCCAGTTACTCAGGTTAACTCTCAGGCAACTTTGATTTCTTTTTGCCTCACATCCTAAACCCAATCCATCTTGCGACCGCAACCTTCAAAACTTATCCCAAAAGTGACCTCTTCTTACCATCTCCACTGATACCAGCCTTGGTCCAAGCCACCAGCATTTCTCAACTGAACCACCTGAACAACCTCCTCCCTCCACTCCCCATACTGTGGCCAAAGTGAGTCTCATAAGGACATAAGTCAGATCATGTCACTCCCCTAGCCCAAAACGTCAAATGGCTTCCCTGATCATTCAACTGAAGTCCAAACTCCTCACCAGAGTCTGTAAGACTCTGCATGATCAAGACTGATGATGTTCTCAACCCAGGCTGTGCCATGGAATTCCCTGGGGAGCTTTTATAAAATACCAATATCCAGGCCCCACCCTAGGTCAATTAAATCACAATCTCTGGGGGTGGGGCTTGGCCACTGGAAAATTTTTGTAAGTTCTTCAGATAATTCCAATGTGCAATCAGGGCGAGAACCACTGATCTCTCTGGTCCTTGCCTCATCTGTCTTCCTTGCCCCTCATTGACTATCCTCTGTTCACACTCCTGGCCTTCTCTCCATCCCTGGAACATGCCAATCTCCTGTCTGCCCAGGGCTTCCTTTTCCTTTGCTAAGACTGATTCCCACCCACATCTCTATTTACATTCAGCTCTCACCTCAAATGCCACCTCCTCACCAAGCTCTTCCCTATCTAAAGCATGCGGTTCCATCTCCTCCCCCTGCTCAGTCCCTATCCTATTAACCTATCTTCTTCATGCCAATCGTCACTATCTGATCTGACTTATGTGTTTGTTATCTCTCGTCTACTGAAGCAAAGCTTTATGAAAGAAAGGACCTTGATTTTCCTTATCATTGTATCTCCAACATCGAATAGTGTAGGCGGTCAAAAACTATTTTTTAAATGAGCAAATATAAACACCACATCATTATATATTTAAGAGACAGCAAGACCAGAAACACAGACTTTGTCAACAGCAACATGTTTTACATCAACTTTGTCCATGCTCTTTGTCCTTGTTGTGGATCACACCCCAAGCTGTCAACAGCTGGGGGATACTCCTCACTGCAGAAGGCCTTCTGGAGATGGAGGGCAGATGCCCACCACCAACTCAAGGCAAGGAGGTCCAGAGCCAGAAGCAGCACTCCTCAGCCACCACACATGCTGGTGGAACTGTCTCCAGCACACACTTAATTCCAGGGAAATAACTGGAGGAGTTTCTCCGAACAATCACTGACCTTGAGGTGCAGGGTTTCCTGGTACCCTGAGCTGGAGTGAATACACGCTCCTGAATTATTTGCATTATTAAGTGCTTATGAGTGGGATGAGAGAGAAAGATACCTCTATTCAGCCATTCCATGTGAATTTCCCTAGCAGAGCTCCATCTGATCAAGTGATCACATTGGACATGCCTGCTGATGGGCAGACTGTATCCCAGCTGTATCCTGAGGATGTTGGGCTATAGAGAACAGGAGGAAGGTGTAGGGATCTGACCAGTATTTCTTTCTCATTCTTTAATCAAATAGTTGCTGAGCCCCGGCCTCAGGCCAGATGCAGGGTACAAAGATGAATACAAGACACCCCTCAACTTTGAGAGGCTCACAGATGTACATGGCAAATACCACAGTCCCTCCTCTTGGCTCTCCGTACCACCCTGGGGAAAGTTACCACAGAGAAGATGACGCAAGCACAGGACAGGGAATCAGGAGGACTGAGGAGGGTACTTAAATTAAAATACAGACTGGAAACAGCGAAGGAAGATCTTCCCTTCAAACCAAGGAGGGCCATCAATGTGTCCCTTGGTCTTAGGAAGCCCAATGTGTAAAACACAGGTTGGATGAACTCCATACACTCTCGCCTGATAGCCACAGGGCTCTGTACTGTGGTTTTACACAAGCCCCACTAGTGATCAGGTGACACTTGGCTGTCCTTTGTCATTGTTGCCTGTTTGGAGCCTCACAGGAGGACAAGGTGACCAGACTGGCAGGAGTGGATATTCTGGGTCCCCTTGTTGGAATGCTGTCACATAGCACCAATCACTCACCACCATTCACTCCAGCATCAGCGCTGCTCGATACAGGGTGAATTATCTTTCAGTCTGTGGCATATTCTTCTAAATATAGACTTAGGATAAATTCTTCATTCTTTCCCTTGGCCTACCATGCCCTGCACAGTCTGGCCCCTGCCAGACATCAAAGGCTGAGGCAGTTGGAGTCTTTAAAAAAGACAAGAGGTGTAAGTCAAGGGATCAGAGGAGCAAGATAAGCTCATACAGGGGACCATGTGTTCCAAAATGAACAAAAGGTGCCTCATGTACAAATCAAAACCACAGTAAAATATCACCTCATTAGAATGGCTACTATATAAACAACAGAAAATAAGTGTTGGTGAGGAAGCGGAAAAACTGAAATCCTTGCACACTGTTGATGGGAATGTAAAATGGTGCAACTGCTTTGGAAAACAGTATGGCAGTTCCTCAAAAATTAAAAATAGAACTACCATATGATCTAGTAATTCCACTCCTAGGTATATATCACAAAGAATTGAAAGCAGGGCCTCAAACAGATCCTTCTACTACATCCATGTCCATGGCAGCACTATTCACAATAGCCAAAAGGTGGAAATAACCCATGTGTCCATCAATGGATGAATGCACAAACAAAACGTGGTATATACGTACAATGGAATATTACTCAGGCTTAAAAAGGAAGGAAATTCTGACACATGCTACAATACGCACGAACTTTGAAGACGTTAAGCTAAGTGAAATAAGTCAGTCACAAAAGGACAAATATTGTATGATTCCACTTACACGAGATACCTAGAGTAGGCGTATTCAACAGAGACAGAAAGTAGAACAGAGGTTGCAGGGGTTGGGGAAGGGGACAATATTGTTTAATGGATACAGAGTTTCTGTTTGGGAAGATAAGAAAGTTCTGGAGGGCAGGCCCCGTGGCTTTGCGGTTAAGTGCGCGCGCTCCGCTACTGGCGGCCCGGGTTCAGATCCCGGGCGCGCACCGATGCACCGCTTCTCTGGCCAAGCTGAGGCCGCGTCCCACATACAGCAACTAGAAGAATGTGCAACTATGACATACGGCTGGCTATCTGCTAGGGCTTTGGGGAGAAAAAGGGAAAAAGAAAGGAGGAGGATTGGCAACAGACATTAGCTCAGAGCCAGTCTTCCTCGGCCAAAAGAAAAGGATTAGCATGGATGTTAGCTCAGGACTGATCTTCCTCACAAAAAAGAATATAATAAATAAATAAAATAAAATAGGTATACAGTTTAAAAAAAAAAAAGTTCTGGAAATGCATAGTGGTGATGGCTGCACAACTCTGGGAATGTACTTTAGTGCCTCTGAACTGCACACTTGACATGGAACTCCAGTGTGAAGAGTGACACGGAGGTAGACCTGCTGCGCAGCTGTGCTGTGCTTCATGTAGGAAAGGTGACGGCTCAGTCCCATGTCCATGAGACAAAGAGGAGGCCCTTTGCATCAAATACATATTCTTCTACCAGAGGTTATTCATATCTGTCCAAAAAAGCATTTGAGGTAGCATACAGCAAACACCCACAAATAAGGGAAGAACAGTGATTGGGACCAGGGAAAGGCTGAGGAAGCTAACACAGCTCTGAGGCTGACTCTTCTCCTTAGCCCTGAGCTTCCTGGCAGCCAGAGCAAAAATGAATTATCTCTTGTCAGAAAGGAGGAAGCAATCCAGTTTCACAAGGGAGACAATGTGTTTTGGCAATGGATGCTGAAAGAATTTTGGTACACGGGACTTCACATGTGGTGTGAAGCGATGTGATTGCCAGTCTCCTCAGCCACAGTTTCACACATATGCAGATTTCATATGGTTTCTTCTTATACTAACTTTCAATTAAAATTAAGCTGTAGACTATTAAAGTACAATGTAAACGGAATTCTGGAAGGGGCTAAGCTCACACGATCTTGGCATCCAGCCTTCAAGTTATCTAATTTGCTGTAAAGATAAAAGAATGAATGGAATGGACATCTCCCTTCAACCCAAGGATGCAAACTAGCCACCTACAGCCAAAGATGTGTTTTGTTTGGACGGCGGGATTTGATATCTGGCGCAAGCTTTTTTTTTTCTAAAACAGTTTTTGCATTAATTGTCAACATTTAGAAATCATTAGAATTTATGGCCATTCTTGTAAAATTAGAAGGCCTGGCAATACTGGACCCAGCTCCTCGCACGACAACCATCTGCGGAGTGGCCAGCAGCTGCCCCTTTGGACTCTGCATGGCCACGGCACGCCCCTGCCCTGCCCACTTCCTTCACAGCCTCTGTGCCAGTCTGCAGCTCCCGCCTTTGCTGTAGTTTCTAAACGTAACTATTCTCGGTCAGCCTTCTGACAGGAGCCAGAGAAAAGACAGTTCAGGTTGTATTTTTCTAATGAGAGCCCAGAGCCTTAGGTTTCTAAGTCGCTGTTGGAGGGGAGACCCAAGTACTTTGGAAATCTGCAAAGAGATAAGAGAACATTCATGGCTGTGAAACGTAAGCCCAACCAGCTTTCTTGCTTGGTTAAACACACACTGGTGGGCAAAGCTGGTTTTCTTCTTTCTCCCTCAGGATCAGCTAAGGCCCCTGCCCCTCCCCGGAGTTGCACACAATAAACTGTACCAGAGTTGGTTTATTCTGAATCAGGTGTTAAAGGCTGCCTGGTTTTTTTGAACACCCTGTAAAAACCCTAATCCAAATAAAAATACAGGTAAACGGGCTAGATGTTAGAAACACTCTCCTGGTCCACCTGATTCTGAGCAGCACACTTTTACCTGAACAAATCTACTCCAAAATATGGTCCCAGCTTCAAAACATACATACTCCTGGGGCTCGGCATTCACTTCACAGCTAATGGTTATGCCTGCCTGGTTTGGAAGCCCCGAATTCTCCTCTTCATACTGGCTGTTTTTTGAGCTTTGCCTTGTAATCTCCTTTTCCAGGAAGCCTTCCCTGATTACATACAATCTCATACTTACTCCTTTCTTTGAGGCAGCACATTCTCTGTAATTACTTATTAACTGACACATTGACCCTACTAAGCCCAGCCTCGGGGAGCAGTGACTCTGTTCATTCATCCACGTGTTCCCAGACACTCACAATGCTGGGCATGGAGTAGCGCTCCGTAAAGACTGCAGGATCTGAATATGCAAAATAAACAAAGGACTTTTTATAAGCCAACTTTCAGAGTATCAAGTTTTTGTTAGCCAGTCTGAGAAACAGAAGTGGCTATAGGCTTGCTGTGAACTCTCCCCTAAAGCTGTACCTGTGTGGGGAGCAGCAGATCAGGCCATGACCATAACCCTCACGACCTTCCATGGGCCCATACATTGGCCCCCTCTCCGTTCTGACTGGGCACACATCATGCCTTGAAAAGAAATTCAAGTGGAGGAAAGAGCTACAGATTCTTTCAGCATCAATACAGACGTTCTGCTTGGAGGCAAGCTATGATGGATATCCTAGGGATGTCGCAGTTCAGATCCTGTTGGCTCTAAGGCTGAAACCAGGAAGGCTGTTGGTTTTTATCTTTTTTCCTGCAGTCCTCTCCATGCTACATGCAGCAAGGCCCTCCCTAACTCCAGCAAGGAATAAGCAAAACCAGAACAAAACAACACAGAAAATGACAGAACAGAATACAGTCATGTACCACATAACGACATTTTGGTCAACGACGGACTGCATATATGATGTTGGTCCCATAAGATTAGTACCACGTAGCCTAGGTTTATAGTAGGCTATACTGTCTAGGTTTGTGTAAGTACACTCTACGCCATTCGCACAACGACGAAATCGCCTAACGACGCATGTCTCAGAACGTATCCCTGTTGTTAAGTGACACGTGACTGTAGTTGACTTCCAGGTCTGAGCACCAAGGAGAAGACCAAAGGGTCCGGGAGGAAAGAAGTAAGAGAGTATCCATGGAGGTTACACCCCCGCGTAGTGTACATAGCACCTGTGTCTACCGAAGACGAGAACTTATAAGAATGATGCTGTTGTGTATATATATTTATACTCATATATTTGGGGTGAAGCAACATGATGTCTGCAACTTACTTTCAAATGGCTCAGAAAATAAAATTTCTGGAAGCAGAAGAGGGAAGAAAATCAAATGTGGCAAAATGTTAACAACTGGTGAATCTAGGCAACAAGTTTAGGGGGGTTCTTTTTATCTTATATGTAAGTTTGAAGTTTTTCAAAATAAAAAATGGAGGGGAGGGGGCTGGCCCAGTGGCATAGAGGTTAAGTTTGGCATGCTCCACTTCAGCGGCCCAGGGTTTGCAGATTTGGATCCCGGGGTCGGACCTACACCATTTGTCAGCCATGCTGTGGCAGCAACCCACACACAAAATAGAGGCAGACTGGCACAGATGTTAGCTCAGAGCAAATCTTCCTCAGCAAAAAAAAAAAAAAAAAAAAAAAGACCTGAGGGGAAAACAAATACCTCAACATTCAAGGCAAGGAGGTCTGACATAGCACGAATAGACTGACATTGAGATTTAACTCGGGGACCACTGTGGTGGTTGATTTCTCAATGCAGCTGTAAGAACAGGAATGTTCTCCTGACAGTGTCACTGCCACACCCAAATCATCCCTGAGAACATGGGCACGAGTCAGGGTGAGAGCGCCAAGGAGAGTAGCCTGCCAGGCACTAGCTCCCCGGGGCCTGGGGCCTGGAGCCTGGGAGAGACTCTTCCATGTTTCTTTTCCCCAAGGAAGCAAGGTTGCATTTTCACAACTTCTATTTTAGCGAAATCTTACAAGTCTGAGATTTGTGTTCAGTTTTGCTGTTGTCCCTTTGCAGTTGACACTGTTTGTTTCTCTACAACAGTAAACTTGGTCTTAAATGTGGTGAAGGCATAAGAAAGATAACCTAACATTAACTTTGCACCCCAGCTGCCCTGAGGCTCCTCCAGGACCCTTCCCTCTAAGCTGCCACAGTGCCCGCACAGAATTCCCAGCCACCCACCCCGGCCCTCGTGGTATAAAAGTTCTGGCAGTGGCTTCTAGAGAGCAAGGCTCCAATAACACCTTATGTGAGAAAAGTTCAAGTTCACATATAATCATTTTACTTATTTGACTACTAATCACCCGAAGTGGCACAGCTTTAAGAATAAGACAATACCCACTGTTGCAGAAGACGTGAGGAAATCTTTGGGGTCAAGATTTGGCAATGTCTACGAAGAGCCTTAGAGATCATTCTGTGTCTGTACCTCTGAGAAGTTATCCTGAAGACATAGTTAGAGGCGCACTTAGAGGATAAACTCCAGCCCCCTGACTGCACCTCCAAGGCCCTCTGTCGTCGGCCCCTGCCCTGCTCTCGGGCCTCACTGCTGTCCACTCTCCTTGGAGCTCACCAACCTCCAAGCCAAATGGCTCTTCTCAGAGCCTGGATCACCCACCTCAGCTCAAGAGCCCCTCTCCAGGCAGGCTGTCTCCGGCCCTCGAGAGCAAACAGTGCCAGCGCACAGTAGGCCATCAGCACCAGTCCCAGACCCCGTGGCTCTGATTGTAGTAGGGGTGGGAGAATTTCCAAAGCCACCAGGAGAAGGGGGAAGATGTTCTTCTGGCATCCAAAAGTGGTCCACAGAATATTTTCTCATAGGAACAAGGTTCAACATGATGGTTGGGGTTGTAGTAATACTAGTGAGATCCTATATTTTATCTCCATTATAGATTAAATAAGCTTTCAGAGGCCTGTCTCAGAAGCTAACACTCCTTTATAATGCTGGTTTTAAGAAAAAATATGTCATGAGTTTCAAACCACCAAAAAACAACCCAACCTGAGGAGACTTGGTCTGTTTAGAAAATGAAGATTGCTTGTCTTAGAAAAGGAGTTCATGAATCTCAACAATTATGGGAGCTCATTCTGAACAAATGTGGTAGATCAAGGCCTTTCCATTTCTTTCTTATACCCCAAGTCTCTCTTGGGGGCTGAAAAATTACTGAATAGCAGAATTTGAAGGAAATATCCCAAAGTAACGCGAAGTGAAGTGCAGCAATGACTCTCCCTGCTCTCGAGGTCGGGTACTCTCTAAGGAAAGTTCCGGAATAATTTTAGGTGGACTCCTCAGTCACTCAGCCCTGCTAACATTCGCTGACAGGTCTTGTCTGACCAGACTCAGATGCCTGGGAGAAAGCACACAGTCACCTCAGAGAGCACCCTCTGGTGAGCCAATGCTCGAAACTTCTAAATCTGCCCTGGGCTTGGTTCTCAGGGATGACCAACATGGCGAACCTCTTGGGAGAAATGGATGACCAACATGGCGAACCTCTTGGGAGAAATGGATGACCAACATGGCGAACCTCTTGGGAGAAATTAAGTTGCTCAATTAAAGTAAAGAGAAGAAAAAAAGGCAACAAAAGGCTCAGCCTGTTCCATCTACTAGCCAGGGCGCTGTTTTCAGTCTCGTCTAACCTTTCCAACCTGTGGACTGGTTCCTCGAAATTTCAGAATCAGGTTACAAATAATCTGATTCTCTTTTAAAGTTCTTTGCTGGAGGGTAATGAGGTACCTAGCTACCTCATTCCTAATGAAAAGTAAGTTTTCTCCAGACAGGCTGCCTTGCCTTTGTAAACACTTCTCTCCAAGTCTGCAGAAATCGTTTTTGGAGGAGACAGGGCTGCCTTTCCCCGCCCTGACCCCACTTCTCCCCACTGGGAGTGGCTGCTTGACACTTGGGAACATTTTTCCTGAAGCCATTAAGCCTCATCAGCCATTAAGCCAAGAAAATCTGGCTTTAACGTTAAACATATTTCATAGTCACGGCCGTGCCAAAGAGCCAGGTTTCATGTGTAAATTCTTCCTTGGTTGTCCTCCAAAAACTACTCATAAGGAGGAAATCTCTATCTAAACGCTCACACCGGCCAGCAAGGTATCCTATGCCTCCTTTCATCCCTAAGGGTATAATAGTTTAGCATTGCTAAATTCCAGAAAAATAAGAATTTCTCACCTAAAACTGAAGAGATCTCAAAATACGGGAGCAGAACCCATAATGGCCGTGCAAAGGTCCATTGGCTCAGGGATTTTGTTTGTTTTACAAACAGTTGCTCCAAACAAGCTTTGCTGTTTCATTAACAGAGTTGGGAAAACAGCCTGCTAGGGAGTGCACCACACACGCGCTAACACGCATGTTGCAAGAAGCCCATGAGCACACATCTGTGCTCTGCTCTATTGCAACACCCAGAATCATTTGGTCTAAGAGTGTGGTTTCTAAGATGGAGATCTGCAAAATCTCGATGAACAGCAAACACTGCTATTAAGCCACGTGCTATGATGCACAGCTGCCTCCTAAATTCCCCATCAGCACTAGAGACCTCAAAGGATTGTGGTAAGCGTAGCACACCAACCATATGCACGTTTCACTATTTAAGCAGAGGCCTGCAAAAGCAAAGCCATCTACAGAAACACGGGCGGGCACAACAAAAACCACTGCTTAGCTGTGCGGCCTTGGACAAGTGACTTACCCTCTCTGAACTCTGTTATCCCACTTTTACAGATGAGATTTATAGGGCCTCCTTCAAGGCTGAGGATTAAACATGAGGATGCAGTCCGTAAATGCTCAACACAAAGTAAGCGAGCAGAGCTTGTTAGTTATCATATCCAGCCTCTTTTAACTAGAACTCTGCCAAATTGAGGAAACAAAAACCCCAAGCCATGATTCCTACCTTATCTTTGTCCACTTAATTACCTTTATTTTCCAAACAACTGTGTGACCAGGTTTGAACACAGGTAACGTAATTTATTTTTAAGATGCAATGAGACAATGCCGGCCCCTTTCTCCTCTATATGACCACTTAGGTAAGTCAAAGCACTTCGTAAATCACTGGTTTACTCCTCCAGGCCCCGAGGACAGTGCCCAGGGGCCAGCTTACTGAAGGGGCAGCCTGACTGTGATGGGTGGGGTTTGAAAACAAAAGAAAAGCGCTTTTGATGAAGGGAATAGGTGAGACTTACTCCTCTACAGAGATCAACAAATACACTGCAGCAAACTGCATATAAAATTCAGCTCAAGAAAACCTCTGGGTTGCTAATGCAGGTTTGCAAATATAGCAACCATAATGAAATGGCTGCTTTTTAATGATTTCCTATACTGGTGTTTCTATACGGAAGCTTTTTTCCCTATTGAAGCAATTTAATTGGAAAATGGCAATGGAGTACAACGAGGCAGACATCCAGTTCCGATGCACACACACAGGGACTGCTCTCTGCTGCAGCCTTGATGAGCCCCTCCTCCATGCTGTCCCCGTGCCTGCCCTCCTCGGGGACCTTGCAGGTGCGGGCCCTGTGCCACAGCACTCTCCACCTGCCCCCTACTCTTAGCTTGTCCCTCCCACTTGTCCCTCAACTTTCTGCTTAGATGTGGCTTCTGGGATATGTTCTCCGTTCTCCGATGCTCCTGCCCGAGGGTGTCACTAGGGGCCCCGTCCACCTCTTGCTGTGGTCCTCACTCCACTGTTGGTCATTCCGTTTACTGGTCTGCATCCTCCAAAGAACCGGGAGCTCCAAGATGACGTCCACCGCTACTCATACATTTGGGTACCTTCTATGTGCGGGCACTGTGACATTGGTAAACAGGATAGCCATAGTCCCTGCCCGCATGGAGCTGCATTCTAGCCTGAGAGACTGATAAAGACTGGGAATACACAACGAAATAAACGCAAACACATGATGTCACGAGGGAGCACTAGGGGCTGTGGAGAAAAATGCAGCAGGGAAGGGAAAAGAGCGCCTGCAAGTGTGAGAGTGCATGAGTGCTGTAGGTCCCCAAGAGGGAAGGCCTCTGACGAAAAGACAGCTGACTGAGTGCAGGAGAAAGCAGGGGTGGGGGGGGGGTGGAGGGTGGTTAGGAAGGAGCACTCCAGGCAGAGGAGAGTGAGTGCAGAGACCTGAGGTAAGAGAAGCTGCTCAGCTCTGAGGGACAGTGAGGAGCACAGTGTGGCCATACTGGAAGGAAAACAAGAATAGTTGGGGAGGATGAGGTCCGAGGTGGGGGATGTCCAGGTTCTGCGGGGCCCTGCAGGCCATGGTAAGGTGAGATGTCACTCTCGGTGTGAGGGATCTGAGTGTGGAGTACAGCAATCTGATGGCAGATCCCCAGAGTCTCACATCCCCAGTCCCTAGCACAGCCCCCAAGGAGTTTGCTGACTAAATGAACAAAGGCCTCCTATTGTGGGCAGAGAACAGGGACAGGGATTGGGCAGACGGGGCTCTTTCCCTCCAGGAGCTCAGTCTTGTCGGGAATGATGCTACTTCTGGTTATAATGAATATATATTTTTAATGAGGGAAAGGATGGAAAGAAATGATTTGAGATTAATGATTCGGGAAAATGAAGCCAGCTCATAGCACAGACAGGCAGACACCGGCTCCTGGGTGGGGAGCCGGAGCCACAGATGCTCTCTCGTGTCAGAAGCCCCAAGAAGTCCCACAGTAAAGACGCCCAGCCCATTTAAGTGGGTTTATCCCTCCATTTTCCAGCCTTATTTGATTAAGAAACTTTGTTGGAGTGGAGTTCACTTATGTGATTTCATAAAATACACTTTCAGAGAAACACATGGAGGGATCAGTGTAGGAATGTCTCTCTGCTGTGATCGGGAACTTCTTGGCTGCTTGCACTTGTCTGACTGCCTAAGGCTGGAAGACAGAGTCCAGAAGCTTGGGGGCCACTAGGGTAGAGACGAGATGCTGGTGTAACTTAGCACGTAGGACTTGGGCCCACGGCGGCCTGGCCGCAGGGGGATGAGTGTGCTGTAACTTAAGGCCTGGGGTTTGGGTTCAGGTTAGTTTGAAGGAGACAGTTTCAGGCTGAAGCCAAGGCCCCTGGGGAGGCATCTCCACTCCTCAACCCAGTTCTGTCTGGCTCAAGTTGGTATCTGTATACAGCTCTTAGTGACTTTGATGTAGCTAAATCCACCTTATTTGGCCTTAGCAGCAGTCCATCCTGCTGACCCCTTCTTCCTTATTAGAGCCTTTTCTGCCCCATTGGCTTCCCGGACACCACTCTCCTCATGTCTTTCCTATAGCTTTGGCTGATTGACAGGTTGATGGATTGGTTGATTGCTTCACTTGTTCATTCCAACAAGTCTCTCTGAACAGACACTATGTGCCAGGCCCCGTGGTGGGCTCTGGAGATACACTAGCAGATAAACATGTTTCTGCACAGCTGAGTTTAGCGGGAGAGTCAGTCAAGCAAAGAAATACAAATATATCATTTAAAATTTCAGTGTGATATAAGAAGAAACAAATGGGGCAGTGACAGAGTCAGCACAGGGACGTGCACAGACTGGTGCTCACGAGATGCTTTCGGAAGAGGTAGATTTAAAAGGAGACAGAAATGATGAGAGGCACGTCCCTGCCTGGAGCTCCTGCTGAGCCTCCTCATCAGCTGGTGGCCCCCAAGGCTTAGACTCCAGCTCTCTGCGCTTCTCACTCTAGGCATCGAATTCCATGGCTTCGGTAACTATCCGCAAACAACTGATGTCTCCCAACCACTTTTCTTCAGCCCAGACCTCTCCTCTTGTCTTCTTTTGTATACGTACTGCCCTCCCAAGCATCTCCACCCAGATATCTCCAGCCGCCTCAGACTCATGCCCAAACAAAACACATGACCTCCACCCCACTCCACCCTCTCCCCTAGCAAAACAAAACAAAATTCAAAGCAATACCACCCAGTCCTTTTTCCTATGCTCCCATATTGGTGATTGGCCCCACCGTCCACCCATTGTGCAAACCAGACACTTATGGGACACCCACACATACACACCTTCTCCTTCACCCTCTGTTTCCAATCCTTTAGCAGATCTTGCCAATTTTACACCTTTTCTACACCCATCTGCTTTTTGACAGCTCAACTGCCACCACCCTAATCCTAGCAACCATTTTGCCGACCTAGACTTTTTCAGTGGTTTCCTAGCTGGCCTCCTCATTCACTCCTGACTTACTGATTCTTTCTCTTCACTACAGAGTGACTGATTTAAAATGCAAATCTGATCATCTCATCCCCTCCCCCCAACTATTAAAATACTTCTGTGGTTTCTTGTGGGTCTTTGAATGAAGGTCAAACTCTCTAACATGGTCTACAAGATCTTACATGATCTGGCTCCTGCCTACCTCTCCAGCCTCCATCTCACACTTCGGTGCCCTCCATACACGATGATCTTTTTTCACCTCCTTGAATGCATCCACCCGCCCCCTTCTCTGAATGCCATCTCTTCCTTTACCTACTTAATTCCTACTTATCCTTCAGATCGCAGCTCAAATGTGAGGAAGCTATTCTGGAAGTGGTAAACTAAATCAAATTCCTTTAATATGCTCTCATGGTATTATGTTCCTTAATGTTACAGCACTTACATAGAGTTATAATTAAACATAAATGTGTAATTATTGATTAAAGTCTCTCTCCCTAATGAAATTTTAAGTGCTATGAAAATTGCACTATATTTACTCTTCCTTCTCCTGGTTCTTCTTCCCACCTCTCCCTTACATGTGGACATTTCCTAGAATATGGGCTCCTCCCTCTTCTGACTCCACTTCCTTTTGACCAGAGGGATCTCCTTACTTCATAACTTCAAAGCCTTTATCCTCAACCCCAATCTCTCCAAAAATCCAGTTAGGCATCTCCAAGTAGACCAACGGTTTTGCAACATTTTGACTGCAACCCACACCTGGAACATTTCATTTGGCAACTTACTACATACACACATGCAGCAAATAAATTTCATGAAACAATACTGTCATTCTTTTTTTTTCCTATTTGATTACATTGAAAAAATATTTTTCATGTAATTTCCAAAGCCACTAAGGGATCATGACCTGCAGTTTAAAATACACCATACCAACATACCGTACCATCTATTTCCACATGCACATTTCTCTACAACCTCAAACATAAAATATCTATTTCCCAACTCATTTCTCAACCGAACTTCCTTACTAAGGAATATGATCATTCTCTTAGTCACTCAGGATCAACGTCTTAAGAGTCATTTTGGATTCTTCCTTACACAATAGTTGCTAAAACTTATTGGTTCTTCCACTGAAATGTGTCACCACCCATTCTATTCTTTCCATTCCCACCATCACAGTTCAGATTTTACTGTAACGAATACTGCAATAGGCTTTCTAACTGGTTCCCTGTTTCCAGAATTTTCAACTGAAGGTACCAAATGCTTGAATCGCAAACACCAGAGCAGAAAGCTAATTCAGCTCTTCAGTTCCATTTTGATCAACAGAGTACTATGTGAGAGACTGAAATGAATGTGTCTTCATCTATTCACTAAACTCCTTGACTAATTAAACTTTAATCCAGGTTGCCTCATGTTTCTAAAATTCCCATTACAATTCAGAAACCAAACCCCGGCTTCGTGGTAACGGCAAGCAGACTCACCCATGTCAGCAGTGACCATGGTGGACTGGTTTTCAGGGATGGAGACAGAGGTCTGGTCTTGGTCCATGCTTCGAGAGTCCTCGTTGACCTCCTGTTGACTCTGGCTGAGTTCTGATCGCAGTTCTGAGTACTCATCTTCCTCCCTGAGCAAAAAGGAGAGTCAGCCACCACAGACAGAGAAGAAAATCCCTAGAGAATATGTCTTTTATTGGAAAAGAAAAAGACATTCAGAGAGAAAACAGACAGACCTCCCTCACCCCCACCCCACAGGCCACAGAGACCAAGATTTCTTTCAGGCCAAATAGATGGTCACATCTATGGTCAGTGTGTGAAACTGAAAGGTTGCTTCTGTGTCCACATACATACCCATATAACAAACAAGATTCACTTATTAGCCCACTAGAAACTTTTCCCCTTCAAAGATTTCCTGAAGAAATTAGATTTCTTCACTCCTTCAAATTCCAAGGTGAAAAAGAACTAAGACTACTAGCACTGAGGTTACAGTGAGCAAAGTAATCAAGAGTCTGGTGAACAGGAACGGCACATCCCACCACCTGAAGAGTCCCATTGGTGGGCCTTCTTCGTGGAAGAGGACATAAGGAAGTGTTGGGGCTGGAGCTACTGGAAAGCCAGCACCTCATCTGTGCAGATCAAAATGGATGCTTTGAAAGGTATATGCATAAGCATGTCTAAAAAATGCCACATTTACTTTCCCCAGAGAAAGTAGGTGGATTGAGGGAATACGAAAAGAGGATGAAATGAGGAGAAAACAGAAACTGTGAGTGAGAGAATACCATTCAATGGTCTATTTCCTTCAATGTGCATTTGCCAACAGGAAGACGACGTTTAAATGCAGCTGCATTTCATCTGCACAAGCACATCCACCCCTTCTCAGCCCTTATGGGTCCCTCAACATTTGGTCTCTGAATTAGCTACGAGCAAGCTAAGAAAGCTTAAAATTGTAGTATGTATTTTAAAGCACACACATTCCCCTTTCCCCACACCGCCACCATCACTATGCACACGCTGGACACAGGCATGGAGACAGCAAAATTAACCCTCTTTGAAGTATTTATTTTGCAAGTGAGCCAGAAGAGAAAATTGTCAGAAGAGAAAATTGTCAGGGGATATAACTATGAGGTTGGAAAGCCCATAGGTGTCTGCTCAGCCTCAAAGGGAGGACATTTGTCCTCCCTTTGCCGGGAAGAGAAGAAATCCTCTCAGTCTGGCAGTCACTTTACATTGTCGGCAATCGGGGGGAAGAAAGTCTACAGTCTTGGGTTTTGGGCAGACCAAGATGGTGAGTGGTGATCAATGGAACTCGGGAAACAGGCAACTGCCATTTTAAACTGGGGAGACATATCTATAAACTGGAGAAATGTGACAAACCCTTCAGAATTCTTGCAAGAAATCAACATCCTCCCAGGGAAGGGATTCAGCTGAGCCCCTGAAGCCACCCAGAAATCTGGGAAGACTTTAAACAGATATAAAGCCCCCAGACATGCAAAATATGAATTAGAATGGGAGTGGTGAAGACAAAAAATATAGGTTAATGTTCTAGGAATAAGTTAATTATTAGATATCTGCAAAGCCAACAATAATTAGGTTTAGGAAAGAAAACAATTAAAAAGCACTCTTAAGAACTGCCCTTTTGGTCTAGAGGGTAATTGTGCCCTCATACATTAGCTCTCCTTTCAATCAGCATTTGAAATTCTGATTTTAGTTAATGGGAGATTTTGTGTGTGATGAATAAATTACCTTTGTTGCATGGCCAATGTAATCAGCTTCAGCTTAGCTGAGACTGTTGTACAGCCTAGAAAGCCAGATAAATGCTGCTGTTGTATCTCCGGTATAAATGGCATTTGCAAAATCTTTAATGGCCACCTTAAACCCTCCTGGCTCAGCAGGTTCCAAAACATATAGTGCCTGCCAAATCTCTTACTTTGTAATGAATTACTTCTAAGGATTATTAGGATGAACTTTACAAAGGAGTGCATAGGGAAGGGGTGGGAGAGGGAAGCTGTTGATTGCAGGAAACATTCCTTACTGAGGTCAGAGCACAGTCTGAAGGAGAATTATACCACACTAGAAACGTCATCTTAGGCAGAAGGCTTTCAGTATCATGAAATGCAAACTAAGGATCTCCATTCAATGTATTTGAGCACCAAAACAAGGATAGAAAAGCAAAGACTAGATAGGTGCTGTCTTCCAGGAGATAAATATGTTCACACTAATTCTAATCTAAGAAGGATACTGTGGGTAGACACAAGAGGAACATCTGGGGCTGCAGGTGGGTAGTGACCAGGGGAGACTTCCTGGATAGAGCGGCACTCAAGATGAGTCTCAAGCCAGTAGAATTTAGATAGGTCATGAGGGTGGAAAGGCACATGCAAAGGCTCATAGGAGCCTGTGAACGTGAACATGTGGAGTCTGGAGAAGAATAAGTGGCTTGGTATATAGGTGAACCAAAATGGGGTGCAGGATGGAAACATGAGTCTGGAGAGGCACTCAGTCCACTTGTTCAGTGGGTGATTTTGATCAAAAGGAGAATTTACTGTATTGAAGGAGGCAAATAATTAGGGTTAGATGGTAGAAATAGAGATAAAATGTGTGAAGTCTAGGAATTCAGGGGAAGAAATAAATATTGACGAGATCTTGTATACAAACAGATAAAAGAGGCAGGAGGAAGTGCAGAAGGTCTGTATTCTTGACCCTACGGGGAGGGGCTGAGCTGAGCACACACGATCCCTGGTTAAGGTTCCTCATAGTACTCGTAATGAGTATTATAGTAAAAAAACGACACATACAAACAAACTAAATGGTAATTAGAGGTGGAAAACCACCTTGTGAGACGATCAGGCAGAGTTTTGTGTCACAAGGAACGAGGTATAGAAAGGTTAAATGGAGCGTAAATACTAGAAAATTTGTTTCTAATATTTCTCCCACTGACTTTGGTAAAAAATCATGGCGTTGTATATCCTTATCATCTCCAGAACATCATTATCAACATCTTTCCTGAAGGGAGGTTGGAATCCAGGACTGGGAAATGACAAAAGCCAATTCTCTCAGGGCCCTTTGTAAACTGACAGTCACTTTGGGATGGTAGCATATGTAGAAGACTGATGCTTGGGGGTTCTCTCTCTCTACTGTATAATTCAGGAGCATTGGTCCATCAAAAGCAATGGAAAAAGAAGTCAAAAACACTCTACCCGGCCCATGGCAGTTTTACAAAGGCAAGAATCTGAGGTGTGTTTTCAAGGCAGCAGTGAGTCACCAAGCTGGTAAAGGTGTCTGACTAACGACCCAGCATCAGCATCTCAAAGTGACTTTACTGTTTGCTTCCTTCTGCTGTGTATTAGTAATTCTTGGCAAGTGAGAACTTGTTTCTTTGGGGGGAAAAAATGCCTCCTCAAAAAACACGAACTGCTAATGCTGGCAATGAAAAGGAAGAAAATGTGAAAAGGTCCAAGAAGTGATCATTTTAAGCCAAAAAAACAGAAGCATTGATAAACTGAAATGTTGATAATTATATGCTATTGTGGTAGTTTCATAATTATGGGATTGCAAAGGATCATCTCACAGGATTCTAAATGTACATTATTTCATTCACTCAGAAGCATTTGTGAAGTGCTTCCAAGTTGTTCTGTTTCGAGTTGCAATGATTAATGCTTGCTACTATTTTAACAACAAAACAAAACAGAAACGCTCCTAGGGAGGCAGGCATTCGATTATACACACACCTATGCAACCAGCAGTGGCAGAAAAGTCACAGACTGGACGGGATCTTAGAGACCATCTAAGCAGGATCAATAGTACATTCATTCATTCATTGATTTGTGTGAGGAAGATCGGCCCTGAGCTAACATCTGTGACCATCTTCCTCTATTTTGTATATGGGATGCTGCCACAGCATGGCTTGATGAGCAGTGCATAGGTCCACGCCCGGGATGCGAACCTGTGAACCCTGGGCCGCTGAAGCGGAGCATGTGAACTTAACCACTATGCCACTGGGTCGGTCCCTGTTGCTGTTTATTTTTAAAGATTTCTTCTCGTTACTGGGTAGGGGTGAAATGATCTAATCAGAAAAGGGAAAAGTCAATGAAAGTATAATCCTTATCACGCTTTCCAGACCTCAAGCTGAAGTACTAAGGAATTGGCAGCATTTGATAAAAATATTACTTCCTTTGCAATCCTCATATCTGTTTTATTTTGGGGTGCACATTCATGCCTTGTCACTGGATTGGAGTGATCTGTGAACAAGCCCAGATGGACATCAGCCTACCTTGGCAACTGTCAGTCAACTATGTGCAGCTAACCCAGTCTACCTGACTTGGTGGTTTTTTTGTTGAACCACCTTCCGTCTGTCTTACAATTAAAGGCTGACTTGCCCTGAAATGGCCATCACTCTTTTAAAGAACACAGATTTTCTAGATCAAGGAGGAAATGTGTTCCTTTCAGTTCTCTTAGAAAATCTATAGCAGGAAATGAGTGATTACGAGTAAAGTCCTGATTCTTCCTTCAGTTTTACCTCTTCTTATTTTTCATACAGCACAGTGGAAAATCAGACTCATCTATGAATCTTTTGGTGAATAACTAGATTTTGAAATGCTCTCCTATCTATATAATAATCCATCCTTGTCATCAATGAGTACCAGTTTTAACAAGATCTGATATAGGATTCATATTCCAGGACTTCTAAATAGTGAACAAGGGTTTAATATACACCACATAGGAAGACAGGGAGAAGAAAGCTACCTTATCCTTCTGAGTTTTATTTTTATTTCATCATATTTTACTTTTGAGGCCAGAAATTAATCAAAACTACTTGTTTTGCTGGGAGATAAAGAGGTTTTGGTTACATTGTGTTTGAGATGCAGCAACATGAAGATGGACAGACAGATGTACCACACAGGTCAAAGTGTGGGCCGAAAGACCAGGAGAAAGGTCAGGCTCACTGTGCAGGCATGAGATCTTAGAGATCAGATTATGTTAAAGAAGATGGAGACTTGGGATATTATCTTAGTCGCCCAATGAGGAGCATTTGCAGACAAGAAAGCAGAAGGGTTAAGTGCCAATGTGGAGGTGACACAGATAGGACGAGTCAGTGTTTTAGGGCTACAGTCATTCAAGGTGAAAGATGTGGGGGAGAGAGCCCAGGGTAAGAGCCAAGGCTGAGGAAGGAATCTTAGGAACAGAAGAAAAGATCTAGGGCCTAGAGGGTCCTAGAGGTTGGAGAAGAGCACACCAGGAGGGAAGGAGGATTTAGGGTCAAATTCTGCAGAAAAGGACAAGTAACAAGAAAAGGTCATTGGATTTTTCAGAAATCACTGGTCATTTTCAAAAAAGTGTCTTAGCTCAGGCTGCTGTAACAAAATACCGTAGACTGGCTAACTTAAACAACAGGAATTTATTTTCTCATAGTTCTAGACTGGTTAGAAGTCCAAAATCAAGGTGTCAGCATGGTCAGTTTCTGGTAAGGGCTCTCTCCCTAGCTTGCAGACGGCTGCCTTCTCACTGTGTCCTCACATGGTGGAGAGAAGAGAGAGCAAGTGAGCAAGCTCTCTGGTGTCTTTTCTTACAAGGGCACTCACTAATTCTATCATGTGGTCTCCACCCTCATGATCTCAACTAAACTGAATTACCCCTCAAAAGCCCATCTCCAAATACTATCACATTAAGGGTTAGGGCTTCAACATATGAATCTGGGGGGACACAATTCAGTCCATAACAAAAGGAGTTTTGGCACATTGTTGGGGTCAGAAGCCAGACAGCAGTGGGCTAACAAGCAAACAGAAAATGAAGCAGAAAACATGGACTACTCGTGAGAGTTGGCAGTGAAAGGTTGATGTTATGAGTAGCTTCGGGGAAAAGAAAATACTCTCCTTGGGAAACAAAAGATCTCATGTTTAATTTGCTTAGACATCTTTTTTTCCCCTCAGTGAGCTACTGACGTATTTTTCCATTTTCCCCATCCCATTATATAATCTCCCTAAGTCAGAAGAGCATTAAAAAAAGCCACTCATAACATACAGTTAAGTGAAAACACATATTACAAAACATGTGATCCAATTTGTTTAAAATAGTCATGAATAAAATTTTTTAGAAGGCCATATATACAACATGTTCAGTGTTTATTCCTAGGAGATGAGATTTAGGATGCATTAGGCAAGGTTCAGTTAGGAAAACAAACTACAATGGATGTTTCAAGGAGAAAGGATTTAATTTAGGCAGTTCCATGCTTACAGAACTGTTGGAAGGACTAGAGAAGCGTGAGTGGAGGCCACCAGGAGCTGTCAGATTTGCCATCACAGCTGTGGTCCCCTCAAAGACCAGGAAACTGTTGCTGCCTTGACATCTGCCCACGGCTCCAGGGTCTGGCCAGTCAATGCAGGACCTCATGCCCACCAAAGCCTGTATGTCAGTTGCCATCATCACGGCCTGAGGGACAATGGCTCCCACCTCCCTTCTGTCTTCCAAACCCATGCGAATGCATCTCATTGGCAGAACCAAAACTGTATCAAGAACCCAGCTGCTAAGGGAGTCGGTGAAGTACTCCCCAGGGTCCAGCCTCTTTGATTCTGGGGAGAGTAGAGAGAAGAGGTGGGAATGGTACCAGGTGCCAGACAACATCCGTCATAGTCTACCCTCTTTGGCTACACAACAACCATACACATCTTCTCACACATACGTAAATTTCCAAATTGCAATAGCAATGACACCAAGCTTCTTTAACTATCCCTCATTCAAATGTAAATGGACTCACATTCTCACCAAAATGGGAGACCCAAAGTCCCATCAGTTTTTTTATCCGCTGTTAGATGATCACTCCTCTTCTAGTTCAATGGCAAATCCACTAGATATCATGTAACCTAACTATTAAATGACAAGTTTCACCAATACCAACTCACCTTATATAATAGGAAAAAATAAGAGGATAAAAAGGAAATTGCACATATACATAAAAAAGCAAGAAAATACACACTGCCTAGCCATCCTTTTTGCAATTGGTCATGAGGCTACAGTTGATCTTTATAACTTCCTTCTCCCACTAGGAAATCTCTATTTCCTTTGTGTCTGGCCAGCATCTCAGGTGGTTAGAGTTCTTTACCTAGTGAAGTAATTCAAAATCTCGATTCCTGATGAGCCTTGCCCTAGGTAGTCCGACCTTTATTGGGTTGCTCTAGTCTACTAACTTTTACCACTGGGCAATTTCCAGGAGGCGTCCTAAGAATCCTGTGAGTTCCAGACATAGACCTCGCTGCCCCACAGTATAGCAATAATCCTATTTCCTTATGATAGTCAAGATCAATCACCCCAGCCAGTGCAGTAACTCCATTCATTGCTTTTTGGTTCAGTGGCATTGAGGTGCCCAAAGGCCAGGAGGCAATCAATGGAATCACTGTATTGTCTGGTGGAGGCATAGTTCCCTTGGGATCTAAGACTTCTATACTAGCAGAGCTCAAAGCTGCAAGGATGAGAAGCAACAATTTCTTAAAGCAGGTTTTTAGGTATATGAATGAGAGGAGCCACTTCTACTTCCACCTCTTGGTCCTTGGACCCCAAAAAAGCAGCAGCAGATACTGTTGCTAGCTGGGAGCATCTCCAAGGCACTGAAAAATGTTACCATGCAGATGGTGCACTATGGTAGACTAGGTCCACTATGGGAGGGATTCAGGTCATAACGCCATTTGTTACCTGATCTCCTGCTATGGACTGAATTGTGGTCCCCCACCCCACCCCAATTCATATGTTGCAGCCCTAACCTTCAGTGTGATGGTATTTGGAGATGGGACCTTTGGGAGATAATTAGGTTTGATGAGGTCATGAGGGTGAGAGCCCTCATGATGAGATTAGTGCCCTTATAAGAAGAGACACCAGAGAGCTTGCTTAATCTCTCTCCCCTGACATGTGAGGACACAGTGAGAAGGCAGTCTTTTGCAAGCCAGGAAGAGAGCCTTCACTTGCAAATTGAATTGGCTGGCACCTTGATCTTGGACTTTGCAGACTCCAGACCTGTGAGAAATAAATTCCTGTTGTTTGAGCTACCAGTTTATAGTATTTTGTTACAGCAGCCTGAGCTGACTAACATACCTTCATAAATCCATCCTGACTGGTAGATTACAAGTATTTTGGATCTCCAGGGGCTATCATCAGCTCAGAGCCAATAATCACTCAAGAATGTGGTTATTTCTTTTTCCGACTGCACAGTCTCCCCTATAAGTGGCTCCGATTCTCTTTGGAAGGGGTAGAAGGAAGACTGACTGTACCTACTAATGGGAGGGTTGTATACATCTTCCCCTTCATTTAAGGGGCTCTGGGTCTGTGAAATGGGTCAGGTAAGGGAAATTGGATAAGAGGCCATGATTCTCTACTGCAATGGCAAGTCAAGTCTCTACTCACCAGACCAGGGTTCTTTCGCATACACAGAGCAAGTAAAACTTTAGTAGGCTGCCCATTTAGCCAGCATCAAAAATCTCTACAGGTCAAATATTTTTTGATTACTATTGTAGCCCTGTTGACCAATACAGTAACCAACCCCACACTGACTCCAGTAGTTAAGCGGCATCAAAGACCCCGTTTTAATGACGTCATTTCCCACCCAACATTCCTAACTCCCTTGGTCTCTGGACTCCTACATTATACTAGGGAAGTTCTGAGATTTCAACATTATTTAATGTAATCCTCAACTGAGTGTAGTTTTCAGTTAATCAAACTGCTAGAGCTAACATACTGAATCCAAAATCTCTGATAGGAACAGTCATATCAACAAATCCATCAATCCACACTGCATTCTTCTCTCCCTGGTCTAGAAACCTTAGGTCCTAAGCCCACATATATTCCCCCCCAAGTTTTTGTGAATATAAATGAACAAAATCTTACACATCTTTTCATATGTTAGCTGTCACTTCCTAGGTTGGATTTTCTACTTAGCACCATGGGGCATGATACAAATTGACTACTTTTAGGCCTAAGGATAAAGAGGAATGGAATAGTAGTGGGGCATGAATCTATCTGGACTGGTATCAGATTGCTACAGATTCTCCAAGCAAGGCAGGACTAGCTTTATCAGACAGGGAGGAGGACTGCTTCTGCAAGAAGAGAAGCTCAATGGCGTTTGTAGGCTCTAGGTGTTCTGATTCATTTGAATCTACCCACGTCTCCATTCAAATTCTCACCATTTCATCTTTCCTATCAATGCTTGATCTTTACCTAGGAGATCTGATGTGGCTGTGAATTCAACTTACATTGGAATTCAGCAACCTACACTGTTTGATTCTTGGCTACATTAGCCCTGTGGCTATAAGAGATGGGAGAGTCTTCTAGGGTAGTCACAGAAGGTCCCTGGTTCTCTGATTGTGACCTGAGATAAAAAAATTTAAACTATGAGATTGTCATTTTCTTTTCTTAAGCAATTCAGTATTGCTTATGTGTGGATATATCATAGCTTACATAAACTATTCTCTTATTAATGATTTTTCAGCTTTTCCAATAAATTCCTAACTCAGGCCCAGATTGAAGTGACAAGTAAGTCTATAAGGTAACAGCATTGTACCTGACTAGTATGACAATCAATTCTCTAGACCCTGGTATGCTGGGGCAGTTAGAGTTCATCCAAGGCTTCTGGCTCCTACTGCCCTGGGTCTATTACAGCATCTCAGGATCTGAGGGCAAACCAGTTTCCTGGAGAGCTGGGGGCTGGGGAGACACCTTAGCCACTGGAGCTCAGAAGACAAGAAGAGCCTTGTCTTACTGGCCCACTTGTCTGCATGTCTTCCAGCCTTGCAGGGAGTCCCCTCAAGGAGGGGCCAACTAATTTATATAATGAAAACTGGCAGAATTTAATGTGACATCTGCACAGATGCAATCTTCTTTTAAATAAAAGGCACCAATAAAAGTTTATGGTCAAGAAGTTCACTGTATGTTAACACAAGACAGTCTGGCCATTATATTCAATTTAGCCATCCTGAAATTGAGTTTTCCAGGTGATGAGTGATGCATTTTTTTCACAACTCACTGAGCCCATTTGCCTTCACCTTCTCAAGTGTTTAAAAGTGCAACATGTTTTAATGGAAATTATAAATTTGCCAATGTACTCAGTCAGCCTCCTTTAAATCTGCTATAATCATTTCTTTGGGCTGAAAATTCTTCTCTGCTCATGCATTTCTAACCTACAATCATTCTGAAGACCAGGATACAGTTTAAAAGCCTTGAGGTTCTAAATTGGAATATGAAATTTATTGTGTGGCTCCAGCTCAGGGCAAATTTTTCCATGATCTTGCCCAGAAAACAGAGTCCCATCAGTACTCTCATCAAGTAGCCCCATCCTTACTGTGACTCTCAGAGTCGGAACAAAATGCACCCAAAGTTCTTCTAACTCAGGACTTCTAGAGGGAGAATTTAAAGTAGCTGCCTCTAAAACTGCTTGAAGTGTGGCTCATACAAACGTTCAGTGAACAAAGCACTTTTCTCCATAAAGGTAGGTGCCAAACATTTGCTTTCCTCAGGGCTGTTCCCCGAGCACAAGCAGGAAGATAAAAGTTCTCATCCTGGCTCAGTAAGTCACTCAAAGCAAACCCCTCCTCTGATCAGCAGGGCAGACACACCAACTAAATGCTGTGTGCGGAGAGTTGGGGGCCAACTGATTGAAAAGCAAGGATGGCAGGATCCCCAACAGTCACTTTTATGGAAAGAAAATTAAGGCAGAGACATTGCGGGTTCTGACTCCACCTCTACCCTTTGCTCAGTGTAACTTCAAAGTAGTCACTTAATATTTTTAAGCCTTGGCTTTTTCACCAGTAAAACGATGGATCATATCTTGCCGTCTACCTGAAGAGTTTGTAAGAGGCTATGTCAATGTTGGTAAATCCACTTGAGGTAAGCTCAAAATATTATTAGATTATCTAGAAGCATATGCAATGTTTAGTTATAAGCCACATTCATAAATCTCTCAAAGTCCCCGAGGGAGGCAAACAGTTTGCGTGTCTAGAGCAGACATGGTAAATAAAAGGGGTGGTAGGGATGCTAGTCTCTAAGACAGAGGGGGCTCCAGTTAGAACTTGCTAATAAAGTATCTCCCTCAACTTCTGATTCCACACCCTTATGAATAAACTGAGGATTACGATATCCACCCTGTCTACCTTGCAGACTTATCATGAGGATCAAGGTCAGAACACAATGGGGCAAGCCCCTGGCATAGTGGTTAAGTTGGCATAGTGGTACGCTCTGCTTTGGTGGCCCGGCTTCAAGGGTTCGGATCCCAGGCGTGGACCCACATACAAATCAGAGGAAGATTGGCACAGATGTTAGCTCAGGGTTAATCTTCTTCAAGCAAAAAAAAAAAAAAAAAAAAGATCAGAACACAATAATGGAGGGGAAAGTACATGGTTAACAAAGTAAAGAGAAAATATTTATTAACTGTAAATATTTTAGTTACAAATAAAACATCATAATTCACAGGGGCGACTTCAATTCCAAGACCCAGGCTACAGCCCAGTGGGGAAGAGAAGAAGCTGTGACTTGGAGCCTACTACCTGATGGTGGTCCCTTGCAAACGGTCTATCTTCTTATTGAGCTCAGCAATGATGCTGTGGAGTTCTGTGATGCGCTCCTCGTACCGAAGCGTCGTTCGCTCCTGGACATCCTCATGCTCTCTCATGAGGTGGGACTGCTCACACTGGGATCAAGAGACAAGACAGAAGTACCAATGAGTTGATGTACTTACAGGCAAGTAATTTTAAGTTTTATGGCCTCAAACTATCACAGCCTCAACATTGAGTATGCCCCAAATTAACATGCCTGCTCATTGGCCAGGAGTCCCAGAAGACACATCAACAGCTAAATTTTACAATGCCCTGGTGGACATCTGAGTCTTTGCCTCTTTCTCTCTTTAGGGAAAGGTCCCTCTGCTGTTGCACACAATCTCTGTGGCACTATCTAAGTCCCTGCTTTTCTAAACCAAGAAGTGGGCAAGTGGCCCAAGCTGGATCCACCAGATACCTTCTTTAGTGATTGGACCTAAGACTGCATGGAGTCGATTCACTCAGCTGGGGGTCCTGAAGAGACAGCCCTTTAGCTCCTGCTACCTCTAGCCCTAGAGCTTCCTTCCCAAGTTCCTTTATGGTTGTTCAGTTTTCCTTTTACCAATTCATCCCTTTTCTGCTTAAGTTTTCTGGGGTATGTTTCAGCCACTTTTCAACCAAATAATCCTGAGTGGTATGACACTATTTCTTAACTGGCTGGTTATCTGCAGACTTAACGCTTTCCTACACCCTTTCTTACCAGGCTGTACGCTCTGGGAAGGCGGGGACTACGTGTTTTCATGATGGAGCCCTGGCACCTGGCATATGGCCTGGTTCACTGTGGGTGATCTGGAAGTGTTATAGAATGAATAAATCGCAATGTTTCACACTGTCAAGAAGGCTGCTTTGCCGAAACAGTGACAAAAGAATCTGAGGAGCTTCCCTTGCTCAGCATTTGATGGACTGAGAGGCAGCAGCTGCTATAAAAACATTTTTGTAGATAGAGTTTAAATCCTAAGGAACCTGTTCATCTTGTTCACTTCTCTCCCCCTTCAACTCCCCACCAGTCACTGTGCATTTAATCTCATTTACATAATAAGAAAATACTCATCAGCGAAGGAACAAGGAGTCTGGCTTCCGTCGCTGTCTACTACATTCAGCCAGCCCTGATTAATTTCCTGTCCAGCAGAGGAATTTTAATTTCATTTTCAGCAAGGTTTTCCTAATGCAAAGAGCCATGTGTACTTACCAGCTTTGCACTTTCAGGGCTGGTGGCAGGTGGGCAAGGGCAAAACTTCTCATCCACCACCTCCAATGTCCTCCTCCCTCCCTAAATCTGCTAGGCTTCCAATGGTGTAACCCAGAAGCTACTCAGCAGAGACAAAAAGCCTTCAAAGATAAGCAAAACCCTACACTAAGCCCAACTCAATACGGAAACAAGTATTCAGCAAAGAATCCTGATAAATACCTTGGTATAAATCATGGCAGAGACCACACCTATGAACAACAGCTTGATCAGTATTAATGTGGTAACTTCCCGGGGGCTGCTCAGAGCTCCAGAAACAAGATTAGAGGCAACAAGGTTGTGGAAGCTGTACCAAGACCTTTGTGATGGGCTGGCCTGGTGGCGTAGTGGTTAAGTTTGTGTGCTCTGATTCGGCAGCCGGGGGTTCACCGGTTTGGATCCTAGGCACAGACCTACACACCGCTCATCAAGCCATGCTGAGGTTGCATCCCACATAGAGGAGCTAGAAAGACCTACAACTAGGATACACAACTATGCACTGGGGCTTTGGGGGAAAAAAAAGACCTTTGTGAGAAATAGTGATGTAAACTTCTGTTCTTAGTGACAACCTGCAACATCAAATAACCTCCCCTCAGGGTCAAACATGCAGGAAATAAGTGGAACCAGAGGCAAGGATGAAGGACGAGTGAAAGCCACATCTACATGGAAACTTTCCTAAACAGAACAAAACCCTAACAGGCCACAAATACTCTTTCTGTCAAGTTATGCCTTTTCATCCATGATTCATCACACTTTAAAAGGAACAACAGAAGTCCACAAAATGACAATGTCTCAAAGACAGTATCTGTCCATAATTGAAAAAGCTTCATATTTCTCTGGAACATACCAATAACAGAATACTGCTTCGCTCCATCCCCGCAGAATATCTATGAGTTTTTGTTATTGATCTTTATTTCCATCTTCAAATTGTGTATGTCTGTAGTATGTACATGTGGCTGATACTCTGATGAAGGTCACCAGTTTCAGATCTTAACACAATTATAGGAAATGCCTGGTCTGACCTGGACCTCATTTAGGCCACGACTCTTACTACACTGCCATGTTGCTGGTTCCTTCTCTTTGGTTTTCCATATTCAGTTTTCTAGGGCTACAAACTACTGTGAAATGCATCCCCTTACAAACTCAACAAGCTCTTACTGTCCCTTAATTCCTTACTTGTTCTTCCTCCTTCACAGACTTCATAGTCAATAGGCCACTACCACCACCAAGGCAGACAAGAAACTGCAAAATCCACTAAAAATGCAGATGTGAAAGTGTTTATACAAGAAGAAGGCATGCAATCATGCATTCCTGTTGCTTGTTATGAGCTGCCTGAAAGGTGAGATCCTGTGGGGCTGCCCATGTTGCAGTGAGGTCAAATGGGTGATGCTCGGATAACGAGAGCCTGAGAGCTGGTATCATACCATCAAGAGCCTGAGAGCTGGTATCATACCGTCTTCACCCCTGCCTCCAACTGGAAAGTCTGCCTGGAGGGTACAAGTATGAACAAGAGACAACAGGAAGCCTGATGATTCAGTTAGATGGAATAGCGCTTGTAGCTAAAAGGAGAAAAGAGACTCATGATGTATATTTGGAACTTAGGGGTTCATTTGGGAGCAGCAACAAGAATACATTGGAGAAAAAAATTTCTTAGCTGAAGGCAAAGATATCTGGTTTACATTCCTATATTTTTCATAAGTATGTTTTCTTAAATGGTAGAAAGCATCTATGATTTAATACTTCCTCTAAAAATAATTGATATGTCTTGATTTCCCATAATGTCTGAGATATTGTGCTAGGAGCCATGGGGGGGTCACTATGACACTTACTTTGAAGGGAACTGTGGTCGCAGCCTCCTGGTGGACTTCTTCCAGTGAAAAATAACAAACATGGACAGAAGTAGGGAGTGAGGAAAAGAAGAGATAGTAGAATAGTACCCCGAGGATTCTCTCCCCAGTGAAAAGAGAATGCTAGAAAATGATTATCAAAACTCCTAGCCTCTAGAGGACTGAATGGCTGAGAAGACATTGCTCAAGGTTCAACTGTACAACTCAATATCCCCTTGAGGTATCTCACTAAGCACACTTCACCCATTCTCTGCACCGAGCCAAAGATATGCTGAAGCATTGACCTCCAAGCTCAGAGAAAATCCCCTGAGCTTTTCCAAGCTGTGGTGCAAGGGAAAGTGGAGCAACTCCCACAAGGGCAACGGTGCAGGGGAAACAAGCCATCACCTGCAGGAGCCAAAAGAACCCAACAAAACACCCTTGTTCAACAGCTCCATTAAATTGCACAAGACCAACTCCAGGAATGTGGCACTTTAGTGCCGGAAAAGTGGAAGACGAGTGGGTGGCACCCGGGACAGACAAAGCCATTCTGTGCACAATCGGTGCCTTCCTGCCCCGGCGACCTCCCACCCAGGCAGGATGGGCCTGTTAAAAGGAGGCCCAATTCTACTCCCACACTCCAGTATCATACCGACCCATGCTTCTCACCACCCCGCGTTTCCACCGCCTGTGAGAGCATTTTTTAACCCGAGAGGGTGTGTGATTTTGGGATTGTGTTTCACAAGGACACAGGCTAGGTCAAGCT
Source organism: Diceros bicornis minor (assembly GCF_020826845.1). NCBI lineage: Eukaryota > Metazoa > Chordata > Mammalia > Perissodactyla > Rhinocerotidae > Diceros > Diceros bicornis. The sequence goes on from NC_080740.1 coordinate 35,660,573, forward strand.
CGATACTGCATCTCCATAGAAGAGTCACCTACAGGCAGGGATCCCAGTAAAGCCTCAGTCAAGAAGGTACTACGACAATGATAACGAAATAGGAAAAAGGAGTATTACTTCAATGATTGCTACTTAATGTTTGCACAAGTTTTCCGATGTTTAAGTTACAAATTTAAGTATGTTATACACATTTAAAAAAAATGATAAAAAGACTCATCCATTTTTTCATAAGCCATTAATACAATCCTTTTTCAAATGGTGTTTATTTCTCTCCAGTATTTTCTTATGTATGTGGGGCTCTGCCAGCTCCACCATGCGAGGTGCTCATGACCCTAACATCAAGCACCCCTGTGGTGGCCAGCAGGGGTGTTCACCAAGACTCTGCTTCACCTCCATCCGTATGGCTAGATATGGCCATGTGACTTGTTTTGGCCAATGAGGTAAGAGTGAATACACACCATTTTTGCCTAGAACCCTTTAAGAGTTCCTGCAGGATTTGCCACATTCCCTTCCCCAAGCCTTGGCAACGTTACAGATGGTAGAGGCCTACCAGCTTGGGAGGCTGGGTGAGGATGATGCCTCAGTCTCCAGCCAGCCCCAGTGAGCTCCTAGCAAGAAGCAAGAAATAAACTTTTGATATTTTAAGCCACTGAAAATTTGGGGTTATTTGGTATAACTGCATAGCCTGATGACACAACAATTTTATAGATGAAAACAGACTAAATATAAAGTGACCGATTTATTCATTATAACTCAAGTAACCAGCAAAATCCTCTGAAAAACCCTCTGATTCCTGTTTATGCCAACAAAGGGTTAAAGTTGTTATATTCACAATCTTCTGCCTTCTACTCCCTCCCAGCTCCCTGACCTGTGGGCTTATCTCCTCCTTACCATTTGCCTAATGATCTCAAGTGGCAGCAGAGTGGTCCCACCTTGGTCTCCTACTCTGAATCACCTCCAGTGAACTCCAGGAAACAAATATTATGCTTCCCAATACCAAATGAGAGGTAGGAAACCCAAACGGCTCTCTCCTTCCATCTCCTGGGAGTACCGAAATAGAAAAGGAGACACAAGGGGTGTAAAACAGGGAATTCTAAGTCCCTCCAGCACTCACTAGCCAGCTTTGGCTGCCAAAGTCAATTATTCAGCGACAGCTTTCTTAATAGGGACCAATGGCAGCTTCTTCTAGCAAAACTTACAAGCGAGAGATTTAGTTTCTTCTGCTTACTGCACAGAAGCACTCCATACAATTTCAACTGAACAAAATAAGAAATGGTCTCAAACAACATGGGACTGCTTTTTTTCCCCTATTATTCCAGGGAATTGCATCCAGGGTTCTCCCTCTTCCCAGCCTATATTCAATTTTTGACTGATACTACAGTACAGCAAAGCCAGAAAGCCTGTGGTTTGCCTCATCTTGCCTGCCATGAATTTCTGGAGATCAGTATCATTAGGAGTCTGGATTTCTCCTACAACGACAGACTTTCAATTTGAAAGGCAAAGAAAAAAAGGTTGGAATTGAATATGATGAAATTTTGCGTTTCCTGAATTTCATCTGGCACTTAATACATACCCTGAGTTTTTTCTCCGGGTTTCAGCTCTCCTATCATGATGATGAAGCAAATTTACAATCTATATAAATTCTTGTGTCTAGCCACATAAATTGGTAAAAGTGCCTATATGCAAAAATTTTAATAACAACATCATCATTACAACCGACAAGAATAAAACTCTTTAGGTTCATCTCTGCTATTGGCGCAGTCCAGGGATAAAGCCATGCGTCAGCCTTGAGACAGACCGGCCTGAGAACTTGAGCCCTTGTTGGAAAAACCCTGTGCAATGTGGGGATGCTAAGGAGCTTTATGGTTTTGTTCATGTTCTTCCCCGGGTTTTATCTTACTCCACAGAGGCTACCGATCTTTAATCATCACATTAGTCTCAGCTGTCAAACCTAAGACCATTATGAACTCCATTCTTGAAAAATGCAATGCCATCATTAATTTGTTAACCCTCTCAACCCTCCTGTGAAGGGGGTCAAGAACCACTCCCTTTTTAAAAATTTGCTAAGAAATAATGTTACTTTCTCAAGGTCACATCAGATTGGTCGCAAGTAATACTATTCAGGGTATTTCCATCCTCATTCTAAGTCCTTGCTCAGGTTCCCCCAAGGGGAAGTTGGGGGGAACCAAGCCAATTAAACAAAAAGGCCAGCACAAATGGAAAAGCCATTGAGGAGCAAAACAGCTAGAGCAGTTTACCAAAGAAGAAAAGGAAAAACAAACAGAAAAGGAATGAGGGGGAGGGGATCCTAACAGAGAATGCATCCTAACTACACCGTTATATGTCTCATAAAACAAGAGAAAGAGAAAACACTCCATCACATTTGAATGAAAACTATGTATGTTTTCTTCCTAAAAGCCAAGAGGTAGAAAATTCAGGAGATATTCCCAAGATAAAGAGCTTAGAAATAGAAAGTGTTCCATATTACTGACTGATTTCAAAGGGGCTCATAAACCTGTTTGTAATATCTCCTGCAGGACTTAAAAAATACAGTAAGTTAATTTAAAATAATTGTTGGGGGGTCAGCCCGGTGGCGCAAGCAGTTAAGTGTGCGCACTCCACTGCGACGGCCCAGGGTTCGCCGGTTCGCATCCCGGGCGCACACTGACGCACCGGCTTGGCAAGCCATGCTGTGGCGGCGTCCCATATAAGGTGGAGGAGGATGGGCATGGATGTTAGCCCAGGGCCAGTCTTCCTCAGCAAAAAAGAGGAGGATCGGTATTGGATGTTAGCTCAGGGCTGGTCTTCCTCACAAAAAAATTAAAAATAAAAAAAATAAATAAAATTATTAAAATAATTGTTGGTACTAAATAAATAGCAAACACGCTGGAAGCATCAAATCAGTACTATATACGATCTTTGCCAGTTTCCCACAAGGCTGTTCCCCATGGGGCCGCTGAATATTGGTGCAAATGTATGCATGTGTCTATGCACCTGTTTGAATCGGAAGGGCAGGAATGTTTAAACCAAATTAACCTGTGCCCCATCCCCTACTCCCTTCCAGATCCTCTCTGGATGCTAAGGGCAGTCCAGGCAGCTTAACAGATAATACAGCTATGAACTCCCATGAAACCTGGATTCAAACTCTGACTCTTGTACTTTCTAGCGACATAACCTTGGGCAAGATATTCAAATTCCCTAAGCCTCAATTTCCTCATTTGTAAAATGGGAATGTTAATAGTATCTACACCAGAGGTTTTATGAGAACTCAGTAAGATAAAGCATGTGGAATGCTTGGCATACTGCCTGGCACAAAACAGAGCTAAAGAAATGTGATAATTATCACTACTGGTATAAGCGAGTAGTGGTGTTATTAATCAAATCCCCCAGGAAGCTGTGATGGACACATTCTCAGGTGCCCCTGTGATCCCTGCGTCTCCTTGTGTTCAGCTTTATTTGATACCCTCTCATTTGAGTCTGGTGGGAACTGTGACTGGCTTCTAAGCAGTACAATGTGGCAAAGGTGATGAGATGTCACTCCCATAATTACATTACATAATATAAGACTCTGTCTTGCCAGCAGACTTATTCTAGCATCTTTCTCTCCATTGCTGGCTTTGAGGAGGCCAGCTGCCATGAATCCTACAAACACAAAGAAAGAAACTCCACCAAGCCCTCAGTGAGCTTGTAAGGGGGGCTCTTCCCCATTTGAGCCTCCAGATGAGCATTCAGCTCTGGCCAACACCTTGACTGCAGACTTGTAGAGGACCCAGCTAAGCCACGCTTGGGCTCCTGCTGCACAGAAACTGTGACATAATCCATGTGTGTTGTTTTAAGCCAGTGAGTTTGTGGGAATTTGTTACACAGCGATAGAAAACATAATGAAATACTTTGTCTTCCCCATCATATTGATATTGGGCTCCATTGCTCAGCTCTTCCCTTCCTATCACTATTCTCAAAACTCTACCTACAGGTTGGTCTCATGACCATGGTAATGAATCTTCTTTTATTCAGCTAGTTCCAGTGTCACCATTAACAATTACTCAACAGATGTGGAAACTCTTTTTGATTATTTCCGATGAACACAACCACCATTTACATTTTATACTTTAGTTCAACTACAGCTCTGTAATATTTAGAGAGCTGGTAAAATTTACTCAAGCCACTTAGCATAAATTTACACATGAACTTGTTCTTCCACGATCTGGTAAAGCCTCAAACGTGAACCACCAAGGCATATAACACAGGAGTAGAAACTGCTGGGAGCAGAATCAAAATTCAACAGGATAGGGATAACAGAGCCAAAGACAGAACAGATCCAGACAGAAGCAGGGGAGGGGAACAGAGCCAGGAAGTGTCGGAAAGCAGGCTGCCATATTTTTGACCATGTGAAGACAACACAAGACTGAGCTCTATGCGCTTAAAAACCCATCTTAAACTTTGTATCCCAAGAATTCAAGGAAACTATTTTTCATACACAAACGAAAAACAAAGTATTGAGGTCAAATTCCATACAAAGTTATAAGAAAGAAGAAAAAAAAAAGGAGCAGAATAACATCCCTATAAACTATGACAGCATGCCACACAATAGACCAAAAAAAAAAAGAAAAGCCCAAAACACTAGCCTACTCTTTGAAAATAAGGTAAAAGACCTTAAGGAAATAAAATGACATAAGACATGAAAGAATATAATTCAGAATTAGAAAAACTCAGAAGTGAGGTGACAGAACACAGAAAAGAATTAGAAATAAAATAAAAATGCATTTCAGAAATGAAGACTAAACTAGAAGGCACACAAGAGGAACTAAACACAACATATAATGCCCCAAGAGAAACAGAAGATGGAGAACAGGAAAACCAAAGTAAAAAGGGAGACATATAAAGGATTTGAGACAGTGACATATTCTTTGCCAAGACAGGCAAAGAAGATATAACATACAAATACTAAGCATCCTTGAAGAAGAAAATCAAAGCAAGAGAACAAAACTAATATAAAACACTATGATTTTAAAAAACTTCCCTGAAATTAAAAAAAGATTTAAAAATATTATCAAAAGGATACACAGCAAACCTGAGACTATCAAACCAGAGTGACTAAGATTAAGAGTTACTCTAGTAAATTTTTAAAAAAAAGAAAGAAAAATGCTATGGATTTCTAGAGTAAGTGTCTTGTGAGGAAAGAAAATTGTATTATTATTAACTACAATACTCTATGCCAAAACAGAATAAAGAAACATATTCAAGTAAAGAAAAAATGAGCCAAGGGTTTTATATCCAGCAAAAATGCCTTTCAAGTATGCAGGGCACAGGCATACTGTTATTAACAAGCAAGAACTTGGTGAGGAATCTGTTAGAAAACAGGAATCTATTAGAGGACTCTGAGGAATCTATTAGAAAATAAGCTTCAGGCAATCAATCCATCAATCGAGGGACATTGACATAAGGACCATAGGGTAAACATTAAATATACAGTTTCCTGTAGAAGACTAAACGAGGAATAAAAGGGAGAGGGCATGAGATGCAATGGCCGTATGGTCAGGCAGCGTGGATACCATACAACTGCAAAAAGTTGAGGGAATGAGAACAGCATAATGCAAAACAAAACAAAACAAAACAAAACATTCTTTTAAATTCTTCTCAGTAACTATATTTATTGTAGCATTAATATTATTCTGAGATTGGGTTTATATATAATATGAGATGAAGTAGATGAATAACTATGGAATATTCCATCATCCTCTGCAACCTTAAGAACCAGGACTCTTAATGTGCAAGAAAGGAGATACAGATAAAATACAGAAGAAGGTAAGTAAAAACACCTCGTAGTCTGAATTTGAATTGGAGAGATTAGTATGAACTCCTAAGGGATTTTTATCTTAAAATGTATATACACACACGTAGGTAAATAAGTAAGTAAATAATTTCTTGGCTCTGTCTATAAAGGAGGCTTAAAAACAATAACCAACCCAGAAGCAATAAGCATCCTTAGCACCCAGATTGCGGTCTTGAAATACCATTTCCTGCTGAGAGAAACCAGGGCCACTTGGAGAATGGTTAATTCCAGGTTTAGAGCAAGAAATGTACTAGATGAGCCTGGAATAACTACCAAGCTTATGTCAGGAGCCAACCTGAAGATGTTCTCACTGGCCAAAGATATATAATTTGAGCTTCTACAAGGAAAATGATTACAATGGATTGAAACTCAGACATATTTAAATCCGTAAGTTCATAATAACACTTAAAAAAATAATCGGGCATTTTCAGAGGATCATAGGAAATCAATTATCTTGAAAAATGTTACATGTAAAGAGTGAAGAGTTTATTCCGCTTTTCCTCTATGAACTATGCCACTGTTTCAACAAATAATAAACGATGGGAAATGTCTCTATAAAAGCATTCCAATTAATAACTGAGAAAGAAATGGTAGAAAAATATCATGATTTTGTAAATCTTAATGAATTAACGAACTGAGGCACTGAGTATCAATAACTGCTAATATCTCAGAAAGAGAGACAATCACTTCTGGGACGACTGGCAAATTCTATTTCTTGACCTGGACAATGGTTATGAGAATGTTTGCTCATTAAGCTGTAATTTGTTTGGGGTGAATTTCTATATCTGTTTTATCTTAAAATTAAAAAAAAAAAAAGTTTTAAAAAAATCTCCAGATCCCTTACCTGTGCCTTGGCCAATTTCTTTTCCAGAAGGTCCCGTTCCCGCTCCGTTTGCTGCAGACGTTTATTAAGCTCCACTATATCTCCCTTGAGCGATGCCAGGGCTGCTAAATGGAGCTGCGGTGACAGAAAGAAAGGAGCACAAGGTGAGACCCTTCAGCAGAAACTCATTTCCTTCCCTTCGTTCCCTGTAATCAGTGTAATCATATAAGAAATGTATCATCTAAAACGGGACACTTTGGGTGCTATTAATCTTAGGGGACAATGGACATAAATTAGGTGCCTTCAGGCAAGCTGGGTTATATGGTCACCCTAAATATAACTGGGGGAAAACTGTTATGTGTGGGCAGTGGGACCTAATTGTGGATGGTCCAACCAGAATAGAGAGCAAAGCTCCTCATTCTGAGGGTTTTTACTGAGTCACTCAGTAAGGATGACATTTAAGAGCTAGTGTGGGGCTACCTGATTCTCAACAAAGAAGCAAGGAAAAGGCAGAACCGAATTAACCTTTATTTTGGAAAATAAGCAAGTTGAATAGGGCAATTCAATTTTTTGCAATTCAATCACCCATATTGCTGCATGTACAGACAAACCAAGGGGCTATTAAGAAAAAATGGGAGAGCTCATATTTTCAGTTGTCTCCTCTTAAAGTTGGCCCATTTATTTTCTTGCCAGCTCTTCCTTCCTCACTGCCCCACAGACAGACTAGTTTGACCATGCTTCTTCTGTGCTAATAAGAAGCCATCTTGCAGGAACAGAACCAGAACTCTGATAAATTATGCTATGAAAAGACAAACCAAGAAACCATCCAGATATCTTTCTCAACTCTCTCAGGTTAACTGGAGCTAGAAAGAATGTTCTTCAACAGATAACAAGGGGTAATATGCACTTCCAGGATCTCAACCTGCTTAACTTTCAAGTTCTGAACATTGAGCTTCAGCTGCACACACACCTTCCATACACTTGCCTTCTGTGGCTTTTCTGGCCAATGGTTGGGACTATCTTTAAGATCTGTTCCATGCAATGATCCCAGAGCAACAACACCTTTCAGCCTTCTTTGCCCTCTGAGTCACTACTTTGCATCTGTCTTCACCGTCAGTTCCAGTTGGAGCTCAGACCATGCCCTAGCTGAACTCCACATTACATTTGGGTGAGTGATTAGAATCAGAACAAACTCTCCCTCTTTATAGGTTTTTTTTGTAGCTTCTGCCAACAGAGATTTTAAGCTGGGAGTGAGCAAATAAATTTGATCTTTAAAGATGGACACAGTACAACAGTACACAATTCAACTTTGAAGATTTTAATTTCAGGTTTAGAAAAATGCTCTTTTCTGCAACCTGCCCCTCTACACTGCACATGGGCTGGTAGGCTTGGGGATGGGGGGTGGGTAGAGGAGAAGGAGATAGGGCAGGGATTGGGGTTTCAAAGCAGCTTTTTATGTTAGACCATAACAACAGTGAATTTGACTTCACTTAATTGCATTGGGGCTGCAAACCAACAGATCAATAGCCGATGTGAAATCAAGAATGCTTGAAATTTAAAAAAGGAAATGTCAGGCAATCTGGCGGTATTTGCCTTTTCATGTAGGGCTAGGGCTGCTCAGAAAAGGTCACTTTGGGTTCCAGATACAAGGTTTTGTGTGATGAATTCTCAGCACAAATACCACAGTGGTCCCATTGTACAATCTTTGTGAGGCTGTTTTGCTTCTAGTATGGTGGAGAGGGACACAAATTCACTTCCTTAGACAGCTGGGTTGCCCCCTCCGTCTCTGAACTGTCAATATGAGGATTTTCCTTCAGTGTCAGACACTGTGGCCTGTTAACACTCTTATGTCAACTCGTGGGAGAAGATTCCCCACCCCACCTCTGGCGAGAAGGATAAAATACATGGAGTGCCGAGATGTTCTTTAAGAAATATAGGAGAGGAAACAAGGATGTCAACCGTGTGAGCCTAGACTTGCTTCCTCTCTCACACATCTCCCCTCCTACTTCTGGGGAAAAGGCTGCCAGAAGGGGGAGAATTAGGGGGAAAAGCTGACAGAGGAGGCTGTATATTCCACACTGACTTCATGAACTGGGCAGACAGGGAAACACATAGAGTAGTTATTTCCATCATAGTACACGGCAGAGGGGGTCCAGGATGGGTCATTGCTAAGGGGAGACCACTGGACTTGGAGCTGATAACACTTCTGGCCTACCAGCTCTCCTGATGGCAATGAAGATCCATAAGATGAGCATTTGGGGCAAGTCCCTTCACTTCCCTGGATGGAAGATGCCTATCCATAAAATGAGAATAGACCAGTTGTTCTTAACCTTCCTTGGGTCACAGATTCCTTAAGAATCTCATGAATGTGACGGACCCTTCTCCTAGAGAAGAGTATAAATGTGAGGTTTGTGCGTGTGTTCCACCTAATTATGGTGATGACACACTCTGGAATCTATCCAAGAACTCCAAATTAAGAAACATCTGGACTAGACGCCCACTCTGTGATCCCACATAAATTCTGTAGACTGTCTCATGTGTCATAATCACAGATGTTTGAGTGAGGAAAGGGCCGTTGGTACTTCACATCTCCCACTTTCACATCTGCAGGTGAGGATCTGAAAGCCAGAGATTGACTTGCTTACTCCAGGTGCCATGGGGAGCTTAGCACCAGAACCAAGGCTACCTTTCCTCACGATACGATGTTGTATGTGTCAGTAAGTTTCAGTTTTTTTTACATGGATGAAAATTTTACTTAAAATATTTCCCTCTGATTATAAAAGTAATGAAAATGTAACAGAAAAAAAAACCCTAGAAAGATAGCATTCTAACGTTTTAGTGGTAGCCTCTGAGTGGTTTCAAACATTTTTGGGGATAATTTTTGTTTAATAATTTGATTTTTTTTTTTTTTTAAGAGAAAGAGGCTTTTGTATTAAAGAAACAGAAGAGTTGTGATTGTGTTTTCTGCACATGTAGGCTGCAGCATAAAAACTGTAAAGGGTTATTTCCTTTCCTGGCTGCATCTTCTTTCTCTGTCCACCAGCTCTTTGGATAGAAGGTAAAACTTGAAAAACGAGATAGAATATCCACTGTTCCTTAATGCTACTGACAATTACTTAGCAGAAGCTAACTACACAGGGTGGGAAGTAGGGTGGAGAGAGAAGTTTGCCTGCAAATCGCAAGACATGTTGCTTCGAGTCAGGCTGGCAGACCACTCCCTCACCACCTGATGACTGAGATAAGTTCCCACCAAAAGGAGTGGACACTCCCTGTGAATTTCAGTTCAGCAGCCCTCCTTGTCCCACCTTGTCAATAACTTGTAATCAAAAGCTGACTTGACCTCTCTTCTTTTTGGGTTTCATCCCCCTCTTTCTGGCAGACCTGGTGGTATCCCTGCAAATTAAAAAGCTAGAGTTTGTGAGCAATGCTACAAGTATTATGATGGAACCTCTGTAGTGTCAAGGCAAGCATTAAAAAATAAGAAGTATAGACGGCCTTCCAGGTAATTTTTAAAAGGAGTGACAGGGGGTTTAAATCCTGGAAAGATAAATTTACCAAAGCAACCAAAACTATCAAGTATCTATAATAGGAAAATTACATTTATACCATTTTTGGGCATCTCTTTATTTATATCCTGATTTCTGAAATGGCCTCTAACTTGAGTCAGAGCTTCAGACATATGAACTATGAAGTACCATTAAAAGAAGATGTTTCACTAACCAAAGAGAAAGAAAACATACGATGTTTGGAGTCTGCGCTGGTCTCTTCCCCCACACATTTTTCTTTTCATGCTCAGGAACAAGATCTCGATTTTCAGCTGGGCGTATTGCTGCTCAGCTAAGCCATCCCTGTTGCCAGCCTCCCTTGCAGTTGGAGCTAGGTGTAGCGATGTGACAAAGTTCCGGCCAAGGAGACATAAGCAGAAATATTATGTGGGAGTTCTGGGAAAATCTTTTTGACAGAGGTCACACCCTTCTTCTCTTTCTCCATCCTTGCTGCTTGGAACATTAATGTGATGGATAGAGCTCGAGCAGTCACCTTGCTCCATAAAGATGAGGTCCCTACGCTAGGGAGCCAAAAAGTGTGGGAGTCCCTAACAACCCTGTAGAGCCATCCTACCAGCTTTGGACTACCTAATTCCAGACTTCTGTAACAGAATAGCAAGAAACAGACCTCTGTTGTATAGACCACTGTTAGGTTGAGGTACCCTGGCAAATGAAGTTGATCTAATCCTAATTTATAAAGAATCAGATAAAAGTGGGTTCAAATCTCATTTATGCCACTTGGTGGTGGATTGTCTTTGGACATTTTAATCAATCTCTTTGTTATAGGGCTGTCGTAAAGACAAAATGAGACCACCTCCATAAAGTGACCAGCACAGTGTCTGGACCAGGTAAGCACTCAACAAACTTGCATTTCTTCTCTCCCAGCCAGGTTCTAAGTCACCAACCTTCTCAGAATAACCCCATCAAAGGTAGTGAGACGGACATTCAGATGAGTAAGTAACACAGTCCTGTCTTGGGGCAGCTTACTTTCCAGTGGGTATCCATCCACACTGAACTGAGAGGCCTTAGCTGCTTTGCTGGATTCTGCTGAAGTCCTAAGGCTTCTCTTAAGGAGCTGACTGCCAAGGCTTTTAGTTCTCCATGAAATTTAACCTGAAGCCTAAGCAAGGTTGAGACAAGACCTTGATACTTCCTATACAAATTGGGGTCTAGTGCGTGAAGGATATAAATCCGTACATACCTCATATTTCTGGAGATAAAACGCACTAATTCCCTAGGCTGTTCTGAGCCCTGCTTCATATTCGTTTTACAGTGTGTATCCAAATGAAACTAAACCACCTGGAAATCTGGCTGCAAGATATCTGTCAAAATGGTTGTTATTTTTGGATGAAACACTACTTCACTAATACTTCACTCTTCAACTTGCTGTAATGACAGTCTTGCTTAGCCTCTGACAGATAAGGTGTCCAGCCGCCCGGGGCCCAGGTGAGAAGCGAGCAGTGCGTTTGTGACAGCCTCTCCCAGTGGTTCCTCCTCAGCTAAGGGATAGATGTCTTTCCTGTTACACATTAGCCGTGAGACAAAGGGCCTCACACTTCTTAAGATGCCCTTTTAAGCCAGAAGCCCAATGACTGATGAGCCCTCAGGAACATCACTGTGTATTTACCATTGTAAGGTGCTTTTCCATCTTGCTACTGCTGGCAATAAAAACAACCAACATATGCCCAAACTCTCCCATCATCCCACTGGACCTTCGCCATCACACCACAGCTCTGTGGTCTACAGGGAAGCTACAATTCCCAGTTTGCTGAGGGATAAGTACTTTTCCCAAGGACAGTGATTGATGAGGGGGATCCAGGACCTGAATCTAGGCTGTCAAACTCTAAGTCCACCATTTTACTCATCTTTCGGGCACTTTGGTCTGCTCTTTAAGAGCACTGTCTTCAAGGGACCAAAGGCTTCCACAGTCACACCTGAGACAGAGGAATGAGTTCATCCCTAGAGTCTCCATCCAGCCACAGGTACCACAGGTCACTAATGGTATGATAGCTGAGCCGGCCTTCCTTGCTTGGTTGGCAGGTAAGTGCATCCAGGGCAAACTGCTTGTTCTCTTTCTCCTTAATTTGGTCTGGCTCCCTGAGGTGCTCCTATTAAGTCATGCCCCTCACTCCCAGGGCATCTCTATTTCCTTCCCACTAGGAGATGACAGGAATTACTATTCTCTCCTTCTAACTCAGCCACTTGCCCCCCAGATACAAGGTTTACAAAGTTTTTGCTTATGTTTGAGTGATGACAATGGGTAGTGCTGACTTCTTTCACCTAGTGAACTATTCTCTTCATTAAAGGGAAGAAATCAGTGCTATGAAACTTTACCAAGCACGTACTTGTGGCAGGTTCTGCACTAAGTGCTTTCTGCACTTTACCTAATTCAATCAGCTGCAGAGTCCCGCAGGAGAGAGGAGAGAGGCAGTGTCAAAACCCCAATGCCAACCTCTGGAACATTTTGAGAATTCTAGGCATCTCGATAGTAATAATAGAAGTCATAATATTAACAGTTACCATTTGCTGGATGTTTAACGGGTACCCGGCTCTTGGGCTAAGCACATTTCCTACAGTATCTCATTTAATCCTCACCACAATGCTGTGAGACAGGTGTTATTACCTCCTTCTGGCAAATGAGGAAACCAAGGCACAGAGGAGGAACAGGAAATCAGCCCAGCGGCAGAAAACTAATAAATAGTAGAAGAGATGGTAACACACAGACCCGCCATGCTCTAATCTTGGCTATGTGCCTTGCTGGTACATCTCAACATGCCACTGCTCTCCCTTGCTTGTAGGATGCATATGTGTGCATGCGTGCGTGTGCACGCCTGTGCATGTATGTGGGTGGGAAGGAGGATGTGGGGAGGGAGGTCAGATGCGTGCATTGACAGAGGCAGGGACATGGGGAGAAGCAGGGTCACCATCTCCATGGATGAGAGGAGTAGGGGAAGGTCGCAGGGCACGCCCTCCAGCAGTGGGCTGGAGGTCAGCTCAGCTCGGTGTGAATCTGAGGGACTCTCTTTCACTTCCTGTGCTTTTTCATCCTTTTGGGAAGGGTTTGTAACAGATGGCTCCACTCTGAGTTCTGTGCTCAGGGCTTTGCATACTTTATTTGCCCACTGGTCCCAGAAAGGATCTGTTGAAGCTCACCGTACAAGGAAGTTTCACTATATACAGAAGTGATCAGCAAGATCTTTCCCCCACAAATTGAAAGAGCACTCAGAATCACACGTAATCTTACCATTGGCGAAGGAATTCAAGAATGTCTAGTCCAATTCCCTCGTAGTAAAGACACAAAACAGACCCAGAGAAACAAGGCTCATCAAATTCTGATTTCTTCCTTCCCTGTCCAGAGGCTTCCTACTCTCCCACATGGCAATGCAGGAGCTGCTGGGAGGTGAACGATGTGTATATCCCAGCCCCGTCCTTGGATATCTGTACACGAGAAGGCAGCCTCATTCAGCTCCCTCCCCAACACTGCCCATACTCGGCTCTAATTCAGACACATCAAGAACAAAATCCCCAGCAAAAGGGTAGCGTTCCCTGCCAGATGGACACAATCAGGCCTGTGTTGTGGCTTCCAGGACTGGAACTTTCCTATTACTGCTAGAATTCCAGCTAGGGGCACCTGCTGTGCAGTATTTCAAGAAAGGCTGCTCATAGCCTTGAAACTTAAAACTCATTCAATGTCATCTACAAGACTGCTCACTGCATGCAAATCACTTTTGCTCCCCCAGATCAACTCAGAAAGCAGCAGCTTTTTGTCTCCCATTTTATATGATAATTTCACTGAGAGATCAATGGCCCCTGATTTACTTTTTAAGCCTCCGTTGAAATTCAGTTGTTGAAAACAACACTCTAAGGCCCCTTCAACATGGCAGCACTAGAATACCATCCACACAAGAAAACTGACCCTATCCAAGGGTGTGTGACATAGGTGATGGTCCCAAACCACAAAGCAGGGCCCAGGGACTAAGAGTGAAGGCAGCCATGCCTTCAGCCCCAGGACTCACCTGAAGCAACTCTTTCCTTTCTCAAATAAATGGCTGGGGAGATGACTCACAACGAGGGGAGGTGTCTGAAACTGACCATCCCAGCTTTGAAGATGACCCTCAATCCCACTTCATCTGCAAACATATGCTCCTCTAAAAATAAGTGACATAATTTTTACTGGAAATAATATTAGCTAACATGTGGGTGCTTACTACATGCTGGTTGCTATGTTAAGCATGTAACATGCATTTTCTCTGATATTCTTCACACAGCCTTATGAAATAGGTACTGTTATTAAACTCAATTTAAAGAGGTAGGAATTGAGGCGTAGAAGTCCAGTAAGTTGTCAAACTAGCAAGTGGCAGAGCTAGAAGGAAAGCCTAGGTGTGTCTAACCCCAGAGCCCCGTTCTAACCACCAGGCCTCACGCTTTGCAACAGAATATCATAGCACTTCTGAGATCCTTGCAGATACCCAGGAAACTGTTGAGAAGACAAGGTCTCAGACAGAGGGCTCTTTTTATAAAAGAGGAAAGCAGAATTGCAAAATTAGTGTGGGGAAAAAGGTATTACTTCTTTAAAACTTCCAACATATTGAGAAACGGAAGACCATTCAGCTGATATCAGACTCAGGAAGTTATCAGAGAAAAATTAATCTCCAGCTATTTCCATTCTTTATGAGGCAACGTTAAAGAGGAAAATATTGCAGTGTAGGTGAAAAAGCCCTTAATTATTTTAATCAAACAGTAGAGGGGAAGAAAGGTTATTTTAACTGATACATCTTAAAAAATAAAAAATCTAAACAGTAGAATATCATACATATTTTAAAAAAATTTACTATACAAATATTATAATAATAGTTGCTAGAAAAATAAGTCACTTAGTATTTTCCACTAACAGATAAATTGTTAACTTTTTTGTAGTATTATTTTATTTTCAAAGCAAATCAAAATTACATGTGTATACAAAGATATTTGGAAAGAAACACAGACAAAATAAAGACATTGCAATAAACTGGCGGCACCTACTTAAATTTCAAGGTGGGTTGCATCCTAATGACACATCATGAAGGAGATGAAGATGTAACAATTAAATCCTGCTAATCAGAGGACATGAATATTTCAGCGTGCACTAAATACTGATGTGATCCCTGAGGCAGAAACTCCCACAGAGAATTATATGAACAGGAGTACAAGAGTTCCCTGACAAGGCCTGCATTGTTCATAAATTTTTATATTGATCCAATTCAGCAGGTATTGAATTCCCCACTCCAGAGAAACCAAGTACCTTTAATGGTGAAACAGTCAATAAACTCTGCAGATCAGGGAAGGCCCATGTATTTTTACACCAATAGTTGAAGTGCTTTGGAAGGACCCTATTTTTCACTGGATTGAGGACAATGTGTTTTCTTTGGGAAAAAAACTGAAGATTTAGATTTGAGTGTGTGTACACATATAGAGATACATACTTATACACATACACATATATTAACACACACATATATACATATGGAGTTTATGTGTTTATAAAACTCAAGGCACATGCTTTCAGACTTTTCACTAAAGTACAGGAGACAACCAAGATGTCAACCATTGAGATATTCAATACAATCATTTTTAAATGCATTCCCAACTTTAAAAAGATACCTTAAAATGCACTATTTCATTTAAAGAAAATCAATTTAAAATGCTTGATGCCATAAACAAGCTCCCATTTCAGTGAAGGCACAGGGAAGCCCTGCCTTCTTCCTCACCGCAGGGCTGCTGACTGGCGGGTCACTTACCACTCACTGGTACATCTAACCCAAAGCCCCAGAAGGGTAGGAGAGATACATTTCAAATCTGCTCAGGGTTCCCTCCCATCAGGCCGCTGCTGACTGCTTCAGAGAACAGTGTGTTTAAATAGAAGAAAAGGTCTGAATCGTCTCTCCTTTCCAATTCACCCAAGCTAGCCAATACTAGTCCCAACCAGGATCATCTTGTTCCCAGGAAAGGAGGACAATGGGACAAGGAGTAGAGGCAGAGATGGGGAAAGATAGTTTAGTGATTAGGAAACAGGTTTATCACAAAACAAAACCAAGTAAAAACCCCAGACGTGAATAGCAGTTCAGCCTGGGTTAAGTTGCTAAAATTTTCCAAGCCTCAGTTTACACATCCTGTAAAATGGGAATGATACCCAACCACACAGTGCTGTGAAGATTAAAAAACATACTGCAGGTAAATCATTCAACCACAATGCTTCCTGGCAGAATGTTAGCCACAATAACTATCATCATCTTAATTGTCATGATCATCATGCCACGCTTTGTGTTTGTTAAAAAGTGTCAAGATAAAATTGGGCCTTGAAAGCAGTGATGGGATACCATCCTATCTCCTTGTTTACACAGACCTTGATTAAGCAATCAGAATGACTCATCACACTGAGGCCCAGATCACATTAAACATAGTAATGTACACTTTGCCTTTCAACATGTGCAACTGAATCAGCTGCTCCTTGCACCTTAGCTGGTCCTGCAGCTAAACAGGCAAACACATCAATCCCGAACAGCCTAGAAACTGGAGCAGCCTCATGCCCAGTCTGTAACCCCCTCCTCCTGACTCCTCATATCACAAGGTAAAAGAGGATCAACAACCAAGTGGGACATATAGAGTGACCCCCCAAATGAATTTCCATAAAAATGTATCTGAGTAGTAAAGACACAAGAATTTACTGCAAGCAAAGATATGCACAAAGATCCGTTCACGACAGCCAAAAACAAAAAAGATGAGCTGAATAAATGCCACAATATACACAATTCACTATGTTGTCAACAAAGTAGAGAAATACATATCTAATAATTTACACGGTAATCCTTATTTCCCACATATATGCTCACTCTCTCAATTCTTTGGGTTGCTTTCCACTTGGCCCCACCAACCATGTGGAACAAGTTTTCCTCCCCCCCGACCCCTTCTCTATCCTTTTTATTTTTATTTATTTATTATTTATTTATTTCTCTTTATTTTTCACAATACTCATTACTACTTGACGATACATCATATAGGTTTTTTGTTGACTCATTCCCCATGAGACTGTGAGTTCCAAGAAGGCAGACATGTCAAGAAACTGGGGAAATAGCCAACGAACAAGATCAACCGTGCCTGGCGCATGGTAAAACTTCAGACAATACTTGTTAAATGCATAAATTTAGAAAACTAGAAAATTCAGATAAAAGAACTTACATTATCCTTACCCTCACCACCTAGAGATCCCATCACTCCCCAATATTTGTCATTTTTCTACATGTAAATATACTTAAAATAGCTTTTGTGAAACAATATGTTTAATATAGTATTCTCTTCTATACTTCAAACTCTCCAAATAATTCACTGTATCATTAACATCCCTCTAAGTCACCAAATCTCCAGAACAAGCCTCTATCCCCCAATGGCCCCTCCAGGATGTCAATGTGCTTTTTGATAAGTGCTACCCAGGACAAGACAAATTCTGGCCAGCACACTTCCTATGTGCCAGGGACCATGACAATTGCCTCACGTGGGCTTTCACTGAATTCCCACTCAACAAGATAGGCACTGTTATTACAGATAGGGAAACTGAGGCACTGAGCTTTTCTAGTCCTTGAAACCAAAAACTCCCCAGCTGACCTATCCCACTCGCCATTACTGCATCTCATTTACCATAGTTCCAGGGTCACGTTTTTTCAGATCGCACGATCTGGCGTGGGCCAAGGGAGAGAATCTGAGGAGTCAAGATTGCAGACCTGGATGGCGCCCAGCACCAGATGGTTTACAGCACTGCTGTACAAGCTGGAAAAGCCACTGGAACCAGAGGGAGTTTCAGTGAGATCCCATCCTTGCTTTGACAGTGCCCAGCCCTGGAGGGAAGAAGCTATGGTGCAGGTAAAGGGTAGGGTGAACTCTGTGGCCAAACCAACCATTAAAGACTCCATTTCTGCCAGTGAGGCACTAACTCACCAAAGCGGGTGTGCGCCCCACCCTAGCTGCAACCTGGCCAGGGCCTGGTGAGTGTTTCACAACTTCTTGCCAAATCACAAAGATGTGAGAACTGCAGATGCGAGCTATAACACAATGCAAGTGAGCCACAGACGAGAATGAAACACTGTGGTTCAAGTCCAGCTTGACAGCATTCCGGCTCCTTTCCTGTAAGGAGCTGCTTGTCCCTCAAAGGCACCCTACTCTCCCACTTTGCCTCTAGAAACCACAGAATAATAGTCATTTGGACAAGTACCTAACAGCTCAGCATTATTTTAATAAACAAAGCCTCCTTTTTTTCCCTTCTACCTACAAGGAACACATTTTATCGCATATGCCTTGACAATTTTCTCTCTTATAAATTGATTTAGCCCCCTTCTTGCCCCCTCCATTTCACAGGCTAACTCGGAAATTAATAAAGTACAGGGCGGGTCGTGGCAGAACTAACCAACTGCAGATGGGGGAGCTAAGGACAACGTAAGGTCTCCTACATCGGTGCTCATCTCTACCCTGCCACTGTTGTGGGACTTCTGTAACACCCTTGGAAGGGAAGCAGCAGGGAGGATAAAGAGGAGGCCACATTGGTGGGCTGATGAACGAAACTTTCCTTTGGGCACAGGTATTGGCAGCTGTTTCGGGCTTTCTCTAAACGGAAGGAGCC
Source organism: Diceros bicornis minor (assembly GCF_020826845.1). Taxonomy (NCBI): domain Eukaryota; kingdom Metazoa; phylum Chordata; class Mammalia; order Perissodactyla; family Rhinocerotidae; genus Diceros; species Diceros bicornis. Next base: position 35,679,412 of record NC_080740.1, read on the forward strand.
TCCAGTTGGGAGGCACTGTCTTCCAGACTATTATGTGTGGCTCCCAACAAATCGATGCACAGTTCTGGACCTAGCTGAATGGTGGTGACAGAGGGAGACAGTTTGGTTGGAGCTTCTGGGTAGCAATAAGGTGTTCTTTCTTCACACATTTTTGGATATGGCATTGCTTTCTTCCCATTACATAGGTTCATTTGCAAACTAAATTCCTCCTGTGCTTATAAAGGGGGAGACACCTATTTTCCCAAGCACATGAAGTCCAGCCTAACCATCAGTTCAAACATACCTCAGCAAAAGAGGTGACATCTACTCCTGGAGTTTCTTGTAATGTCTACACCCTCCCCAAACACTCCTTTCCTATTACCTCCTTGTAGACATAATACTAGAATGCCAACAAAAATCCCTAAAGCTGCCTTACTTTGTTTCCCGAAAGTCGAAAGGCAGTAAGCAGCAAAACTACTGAAGATTCCAAGGCTGTTTAGGCATGAAACATTTCCAACCTAGATAAAAATGTCAAAAGAAAGCCTAAATCTGGCAGTAACTAGAAATACTGCAGTTTCAACAATACAAAAACCAAAATTTACCCAAACTATTACAGCTGAGCTTCACTGCTAAAGAGGTTGACACTGTCAATCATTAGGCACAGGAGTGGAAAAAACGGTGAGTCAGCTGCCTGATATTCAGATACAGTCTCCTTAGAGGCCCATGTTGAGTTACCCTGTGAGGTAAAAATTCTGAAATGATAATTATGAAACAGTGTTGGTGATATTATAGTTTAAATGAGAACACCATTCTGAGATGGATAAATAGGATAACAAGATCCAAAGACTCTGTGAGATAGTTTTCCCATTAATCTCAATCCAGGGTATCATTTATGAAAAATATTAAGCTTAGTTCTGGGCTCCCAGAAAAACATCACAAAAGTGAAATGGGATTATTTAGCTCCAAGGCAGAAAGGATGAAGGCAAATTAGCATGAGCTGACAGGCACTTGAGGAGCCCTCACACTGAGGGTAGTCACCAGTGTATACAGGCTGAGATAATGGGTTTACATTTCAGCAAGAGGATTCAGGTTTGCTCTCACAGTCTCTCCTGACAGTGAAGCTTATGTCTTAGAAGGTATAGCCACGGCTATGGAATTCTTCTCCCGGGAAAATCTTTCGAGATGAGAATGAGTTTGTCTCTCTGAGCTAATGTGAGTGCAGTCCTGCTGGGGCGTTTACTCTACAGCCTCTGGAAATTCATTCCAGTCTGATGATTCTCTCATTTTACACCCCAATAGATGCGCTGGGGCAAAAAAAGGTGAGTCAACACACAGAGCGATTATGGAGGGCATTTCTTTCCGTGTGCAAAGAAAAACAGGTTATTTCAAGGGAAGCATGGGCACCTCAAAGAAGCTTTTGTTTGTTTTCTTGGTTTCCAAAAATCCTGGCAATCGCGATTCTTAATAGAGCAACATTTACAGGAGCGCAGGATCCTGCTCTTCGTTCCCTGCTGCACTGTGGCCCGAGGGCTGTGGCATTTACACACCTGCAGGGCTGAGGGTGACCCAGAAAATGACTGCACCAGAAGTGGATATTTATTTAAAGTGATTGATATATAAAAGAATAGCTCCCCCTCCCTCCAAGTAACAGACGAGTCAAAAATGTAAAGACAACCACCACCTTCCATTTGCAATGGAACAGATCTAAACTCCCATTAGACCTTTAAAACAATCTTTCCTGGGGCAGAGAAACCAGATCTACAACTAGCAACTTCCCCTTTCAACTGTCATCTTAAAAGAAACCACAATTATTCAAAAATTGCCTATTGTCTCAAGATGGTAAAAATTAAAAATTTAACCCACCTCATTCCAGATATTACATTCTTTTGGGCAAGAGATTTATGTTCACAAAGAAAAAGTGGGAACATATCAAATCATATCTTGGGAAAACACAGAGCCTGGGAGTATCCTCGTAAAGCAACAAGGTTAAGCTGACTTTTCTTTAGTCATTTCACACACCCAGTGCAATAGTAAACTGCAGGCATGCCACAGCAAGCCTATTTGCAGCTTACACACTGTTCATGCTCACATCAACCTGGCAACTGGAGAGCCTTAAGGAATTGATAACTAAAATTCAGAGTGTTAAAATTTTGCTGAAAATGTGCTCTTTTTTCCTAATACATTCCAGATGTTGAGTACCTTCATATCCATTTAGACCAGTGTTTTACATGATCTGTTCTTTGAAACCTTTTGAAAAAATATACTTGCATTTCTTTCTCCCACTGTATTGTACGGACAAAAATGCAGTTATTCACATACTTTAAAAAAAACAAAAAAAGATTAGCTATGCCCCATAAGTTAAATGATTTCCACAGAAAAGCGTTTCATAGGGTATACAGAATGATAAATCTGTGCTATGAAGGATGATAATATAAAGCAGACCTCGCCTATGGTGAGTTCAAATTCCAGAATATACCATATGCACAAAATTCCTGCGGTTTCTGGAACTCTGAATCTCCAAGTTTAAATAGTGGGCGCAGGCCACAGCAACCCATGCTTTTCCGCTGTGTCCATGGATTTTTTATTAAGCCCTCCTAGTGGGGTGGGGGTGGGGGAGAAGAGAGCAAACAGATTGGAGGTGGGGAGGGGAAGGCAGGGCAGGGGCAAAAGACGAGGCAAGGCTAATCCCACGTACTGCATTTTACCCACTAAAGTCTGTAAAGCAAAGACCCCCTGAATTCAGGCTAGTCCAGTAGCAACAGTTTATGCAGGCTTCAGCCCCCATAATATCCATCAGCTCTCCTGCAGGCGTCCAACTGAAGCAATCAATCCATGTAAAGACTGTGTTGGCTGAGCAGACAGAGCTGTAAGACAAGCCCCCTGTGCCTTCCCCTCCCCAATCCCCCGCTGGAGAGCATCCCTCCTGTATAGAAATCTTGGAACTGCCACTGTCCCGATGCCTGCCCTCTGCCCTGGGGAGAGGTGGAGAGGAGACGGTGATTTGCACTGCTCTTGCTGTTTTGTGGCTAAGAAGGGAAAAGGATAAGGGAGGAGGAGAAAGAATCAATCCGAAGGGCAGGGGGAAGGGGAAATAGAAGGATATGCCGTATACATGGAGGCAGCCATTAATTCTGAAGGAAGCCAAGAAACCTAGAAGGACAAAGGAAAATAAGCAGAAGATAATTAGGAATTAGCATTATAGGTTAAAAAAGACGGGTCCTTTGAACGACTTCTTGCAGGACCATTCCTGCACCTAAATACATCAAAGCCTTCATCTTGCATCATCTCCTGTAATGCTGTCCCCACGCCCTCCCAGCCAAGCACACGGAGGAGCATTCATGCTTAGATAATTGCGTGGAGTTGAGCTGTGGACCGAGAAACAGCTTGAGGTTGTTCTCAAAAAAGAATTCTCTCATTCAGACCCTGTCAAACTGCTCAGGTGCAGAGCCCAGACACAAGGGTGGGTTTCTTAAAATTCATCGACTTGCCCTCTTTCCCGTGACAGGTCACCTTTTGACCTGCTGTGGGAGGACCTGGGAGAAAAACAGAAAGCTCTGCAGCCAGGCACTCCTGTGTGAGTGTAGGAAACAATCAGAGGGCTGTCTAGAAAACAAAATGCCTCATGTCTTTAATGGTAGCTATTCAGGCAGCAAGAGGCAACTCAGGGACCGGACAGCAAAGTGCACTGCTTTGGGAGATCGGCATAAATGATATGTTTCTAGTCTGCTCTAGCATTTATGCATTGCCCAACTTCACTTTGGTTAAATAAAATACTTTCTTCTGGGGATGGCAAGTGCATGACACCTCAGCGATGGCTACCATGATAGAATTAGATGGATCTACCCCACATAGCACAACTCCAATGTAAAAGTCTTAGGATTTTTAATAAGTTGCACAAATGGGTTTTATTATTTTCTTTTGAAAGGACAAGATCATTGGGAGGTCTGGTCTTCATGGAAAGAAGTAATTAATGTGGTGTCTAAATTAAATTTTTTCTTTCTTTCTTTACAGCAAGTACTTCTTTTAAAACATGGACAAATAGAGCCATGTACTTGGTTCCAGCATTTCTTTCATCTTTTTTTCCTTTTCTTCAATGGACTTTATTTCTACCCCATGGCAGAAACATCCTTCTCTTGTAGAATCGGGCAGTGTACCATTTTCCCACCTCTCAGGCAGGAAGCTACATTTCTGAAAATTTCTGATAAACCACAACCACATTAATGGTGGGAAACTCCGCTGCTTTTTTTGTGTGTGCCTATAATTAAAGTACCTCAGGGCCCCGTTTCTGTCTACTCCCACCCACTCCTATTTCCTTATATGTTCTGTGGAATCTAATCTCTACCCTACCTACCTCCCAGGGGTACTGGGAAGAGGGGGAAATGTTTATATGTGTTGTATGTTATAAGCACCATAAAAATGTTAGTTATAATATATGATACAGTTCAAGGTGGTATTTACTGACTTTTATACTTAACTCCCTTTACTCGGGTCCTTAAAATTCATCTCAAACACACTTTATTATGCTTGTCTCTGTTTATAAAATTTGGCAAGAAGTCATATTACGGACTGTAGCCTCTTTGTTAAAGGGGTCAGTAGCTACAGCATAAGCAAGCACCGCTGATGGGTTCTGCTCCCACTGATCTTTTTTTTTTTTTTCGTGAGGAAGATCAGCCCTGAGCTAACATCCATGCCAATCCTCCTCGTTTTGTCTGAGGAAGACTGGCCCTAGCTAACATCCATGCCCATCTTCTTTCACTTTATATGGGACGCCGCCATAGCATGGCTCAACGATGAGCAGTGCATCGGTGTGCGCCTGGGATCCGAACCGGCGAACCCCGGGCCGCCACAGCGGAGCGCGTGCACTTAACTGCTTGCGCCACCGGGCCGGCCCCAGGACCACTGATCTTTAAGGACAAGATTTGAAATTCGAGGGTCAGGATTCAGATATTGCCAAATCACTCTCAATATCTTTACGCTAATAGGAGTTGCCTAAAGTAAAGGGTGGGTGTTTGGCTTCCAAACCTGGGATTTCTGCATCCTGAACTGAGACTTCATTAAGCGCTGGCTATGAGAGTCCCTAGAGCTTTGACTTCAAATATGCTGGGTGCCCTTCTGAACCATTTCTGTTTTGCAGAGGCATTTGGCCATGACCTCATCAAATCACAGGAAGTGAGTTCCTGGAAGTTCACTCAGATACCTGCCTTCAGCCCAAAACATCTAACCACAACTGTGTACGTCTACAAGGAAGTTCCCGAGACAGATTCTGCAGAGCATAACCACAGCGTGGTACAAGATAATTTACCATCAGACAGGGAGCCATATTCTTGACTCTACAGACTAAAGGAGGAAGCACAAAAAATAGAGCTGTTTCATCATTCTAGTGCTGATTAGCCTGCATTTCTGCCCCAAAATGTATTAAGCTTCAGTCTGGCAATTAGCTGACAAGGGCAAAAATGCACAGACAAGCAGAAGGTGGAAACCCCCTTAACCCAGAAAACGTAATTGGTGGCTCTGGGTCCGTATCATTTCACGGTGGTTACTGGGCAGCCTCCAAGAAAAAAGGCAGTTATGGCAAAGGAATTCTCCAGAAATTGTGAGATTTCAAGGCACAGAGAGCTTCAGAGATACCCGCCTATCACACCAGGAAGTGCTGGAACTCATCAGTAACTGACACTGTTGCAGGAAGTTCTGCCTAAGGAAGGCTCTCCCTTCCCTGCCCCCATGATCAATCTACCATCTGCTGAAATTTTTGACCTAGAAAGAGTAAAATGGAAAGCTATCCAAATGCTGGCTGACTGGCTTCAGGTACTATGGGTGCCTTGGGAAAGAAAAGAATTATTATTTAGGGAAAGGAATCTGTACAAGAACACATTGGACACTTTTCTCCACTCAAGGAGTGGAAGACAACACAGACACATACCAGTGGACAGTTCACACCAAATGAACATAGTTCAGCTCAAACTATCCAGACACCTGACTTAATACTGATGACCAAGTTGCACTAAAAAATGGGACAGCATTCAGAGCTGACTGGCACAGCTTCTGTCCATGTGACCACAAAACAACACAGGTAAGCATCTCAGGCATCAAAACCACCTCTTTAAAGTTATTTAACAGCCTAGGCCAGGTTGTAGAGGTTGTTACAGCTATTTAGCTTCTTCAGCAATTCATTTGGATACAGAATACGCTTCATTTTCTTTTCACATTACATGTGGTCAGCTATTTCCTACAGCTTCATAGCTGAGAAATCTTTACTTTCCATGTACATCTCTTCCCCTTCTAAGTAACCTTGTTTGAATAAAAAGGAGTAGGGGTGGAAAATGTAAGATTTTGCTCTTTCCCTACACCTTTTAAACATTGACAAAACCCAGAACAAACCAGGCTACAAGAAAGAAGACCCCATCTATGGCCATCTGTCTATCTTAACATAATTATCTATGTGCTGGATGCACCATAATTTAACCAGCAACCAAGTATTGGATGTGTAACCAATTTTCCTTGCATATAATGCTGCAATGAAGAACATTAGGACAAATTCCTAGAAATGAAATTATTTTGCCAAAGCTTCTGAGTGTGAGATTGCCTCCTCCACAAAAACTATTGTAATATACACTTATGCAGCTGTTATCTATTTTGCTTTACTCCCCACAATTCTAGATATATTATTTAAATAATTCTTTTGCTAATACAGTTCCAAGATGACTTTCAGGCTTCATTTCCTTGATTATCTGAGGTTGAACTTTTTTCATAAATTTATTGGACATGTGGCTTTATTTTTTAATTGCCTGTTCATGTTCTTTGCCCATTTTGACAGGATGTTGACTTCTTGGAGTTTGATGTGTATTACAGATATCAACCTTTCACCATATATATTGCAAATATTCTTTCTCAGTTGGCTGTTCACCTTTTAATTTATATAGCATTTTTTGACATCTACATATTTTATATTTTTATGTTATCTCCATAAATCTTTTCCTTTACAGATTTTTCCCTCTGCTTTTTGTTTAGAAAGTCCTTCTCCACTCAGATCAGATAAATAGTTACCTATATTTCTTTCATTGTGATTTTTTTTTAATGCACTCATTTTAAATCTTTAATCCATCTGGAATTTCATTGTATACATAAATTACAAATCTAACTTTGTTGTTTTTATTTAGCATTTGTCTTATTACTACTGAATAGTTAAACCATTTCTACTGTTCTTATATGTAGCCATTATCACATAACTAAATCCTTTTTTATATTATTTTAAATGACAGTATTATGTTTAATGTAGCATTAGTGTAAAATCTCCCCTTTGTTTTTCAAAAATATTTTGGCTGTTTATTCTTCCAGATAAACATAAAATTATTATTAAGATTTTTAAACATCTCATGGTGCTGTGGATCAGAACATCATTGAGTTTCTACTCTCCCCTCAGTCAGTGTAGTATGTATAAGAGTGAATCCCATTTAATAACATGGACATTTCATTTATCAATTGTAATTTCCTTCACAGTGGCTCTCTTTAACCTAGACTCAAATTCCTTGAGGACAAACACAATGTATGTTTTGTTCCTCAGTGTATTCGATTCCTAGCAGCTAGTACAGTACAAACACATATAGTTACTGAATTAATGAAATCAAAGTGACCTAGAACATTTATCTTGAATATCTTTAATATCTCTAACCCCAAATAGCTAAAACAGCATTATAACTCTGAACGCACTTGGGGCGTGTAAACTGAGCAAAGGTGTACAAGGGATTTATAGGCCATGGCACCCAACTCTGACTAAAGGCATAACCAACTCCAAAGATGAAGACCTTCCTTCATTACTGCAATAGCAACACACAGGACAAAGGAAAGTGGATGGTAACACTGGGGTAGATTAAGATGACCTAAATTCAACGGATTAGGAATTCACGCTCGAGAACTACAGAAACTTTACTAGAGTGAAGTCCACTGTAATCATTGCCTTGGAGGAGTAGAGAGGTCAGCAAACTACATTTAAAAAGTCCTAGACCCAATGCTAAGAGAGATTTAGGACATTTAAAAAGCAATGGCCCAGGACAGGGGTCGGTCAATAGAGAAGCATCCTAGGTCAAAAAGATGGCCTCAATCAGTCTTCCTGATCTGTCTTCTTCCCAACGTCTTGCTGAAGGGACTCAAATAATAAAAATCAACCTGCTGGTAGAGGCTGAAAGAAATAATGGTGAATCATGCCCCGAGTACTGATAAGCATCACCTGCATTCTTTATGACACCTAGCGAGCATCTCTTTGATCTAAAGGCTTACTAGTTTGGGGATATATTTACAAAGATATTTATTGTAGCACTGTAATAATGACAAAAACTAAACTCAACAACTAAAACACATAAGTACCTATCTACAGGGGAGTGAATGAACGAACTGTGGCATATCTACATTTTGCAGTGAAAAAGAATGAGATCTATTGGAGACCTTAGAGAGAAACCCATGACATATTGCTAAGCTAAAGAAAAAATTAAGGGGCCAGCCTGGTGGCGTAGTGGTTAAGTTTGCATGCTCCACTTTAGTGCCCTGGGGTTCGCAGGTTCAGATCCCAGGCACAGACTGATGCACTGCTTGTCAGGCCATGCTGTAGCAGTGTCCCATATAAAGTAGAGGAAGACGGGTATGGATGTTAGCCCAGGGCCCATCTTTCTCAGCAAAAAGAGGTGGATTGGCAACGGATGTTAGCTCAGGGCTAATCTTCCTCACACACACACACACAAAATCGATTAAAATTATCTAGTCTGATCTACTTTTATAAAAAGGTTCATCACATATATAAATATTTGTGTATTTCATATGAGATAGATGGGTATTGAAGAATATACATTAAGTTGTTAACATGGGTTAAGGAGGGAGGTGGAAATATATGGGGGGGAAAGGAACTGACTTGGCTTTTTCATGGTATACTTCTATGACATTTGACTTCTTAAAACGGGCATGCATAGTTCTTGTGCCTTGAAAGGAAAGACTAATAATTATTTTTGAAAAATAACTAGACGTGTCAACAAATTTTGAAAAATGGATATGTACAATGCAAATGTAAAATTATCTCAGAATTATCAAATGTAGAACAAACAAAATAATGAACCCCATTAGAACATACTTGAGACAGTCAAGCTTTGATGACTCAAAGCTGGAAAGAGGTACTGCAATTAGTTTTCCTTTGATTTCAGGGACTTACTTATTCTGCTTATCTCAAGACAGAGCTAATAGACCAAATGGTTTTGAAAGGTCCTAAATGGTTCTCAACGTTTGGGTATATTCCAGAAAGACTAAGTTAATTTAGCTATTCACAGATTGGTACATTTGATGGGGAAAATGCAAATCAGATTACTGTAGTTAGTGTTCAATTAGCCACTCAAACTGGAGCGGAAGCAGTGACAGATAAGTAGAAACAATGCTGCAGCCGCCATAATTTATTTCATGTTTGAAAGCCTTGTTCAACTTGCTCAGGAAAATATTTAGGAGGTTGTATGAGGTTGCAAATTCACTGGAGTACCCCAAGGGATAAATTAAAGACCAACTACATGATATTCCTTATAATATACTCTATAATATAGTCAACTCTAAGGAAGAGATAAAATGGTCCCCAGTCAACCATCCCTAGAGTACTTTTCATGGATGTTTTCAACCTGTGGGTCATGACCCATGAACAAGGTTAGAAATAAATTTAGTGTGTTGTGATCAGCATGGGTCTAGATAAAACAAAAAGTTTGAAAACCACTGCCTTATATAGCCCCTTTTTCCTGCCCTCCTCCCTATACCACCTACTCCCAGCCGGCAGGAGCAAAACGCTTTCTCTCAAGTCTGCATAGCCACATCCTATGCTAATTTTCAAGGAGCTGATTTTGACACATTAAAAAAAAAAAAAAAAAAAAGTCAAGTTCAAGTATCCATTAGAAAATTCAAGAGATAATTCTATTTTCTCCACCTCTCAACAAAGTGTTTGTTATAATGGGGAAGTGGCTTTGCCTTCAGATTTCTCCCTGAGAAATAGTTTCTAAATTCCCTTTTCTTGTATATTAAAATGCCACTTAAGGGGCCGGCACCCTGGCTTAGTGGTTAAGTGCGCGTGCTCCGCTGCTGGCGGCCGGGGTTCGAATCCCCGGCACGCACAAACGTACTGCTTGTCTGGCCATGCTGAGGGGGCGTCCCACATACAGCAACTAGAAGGATGTGCAACTATGACATACAACTATCTACTGGGGCTTTGGGGAGAAAAAAGGAACAAAAAAAAGGGAGGAGGATTGGCAATAGATGTTAGCTCGGGGCCGGTCTTCCTCAACAAAAAGAGGAGGATTGGCATGGATGTTAGCTCAGGGCTGATCTTCCTCACAAACAAAACAAAACAAAACAAAACAAAACGCCACTTAAGAATAACGGGGATTACAACAACAAAGTTATAATGCTGGGATCAGGCTAGGTTCCTAAGGATTGCATGAACAGCCCAGCAGCTGTAGAACAGAGAGGAAATGTGCCCTGAGTGCAACAGCTAGTAAACCCTCAAATCTGAAAAGTTTCTTCTTACAGCTGTGCTGCTTGCACTTGGAATTCCCAAGACTACTGTTGCCAGCAGAATTCTCAGGGTAAATGACATTGACTACTGAAGCTCTAGCATGTGCCTCACACACAAAAGTAAAACACTGATCTCCAATCCAATAGCCATGGGTGACAGGTCCCTTGTGCTCAAGACCTGTACATCCAAGCTGCCTATCAGACCTCTGTACCCAGAGGGTCACACTCAACATACTCCAAACTCAACCTGCCTTCTTCCCTTGCAACCCATCCCACCCCACACATCCACCATGCTGCTCTGTTACCTGCTTCAACTAAATGAACAAGTGCCAAGAGCCAGGCTCTACGTGCCCATTTGCCTAAGCCAGAGACTCGGGCATCCTTTTGAACTCTTCCTCCTTCTTCCTCATTCTTATCATTAATTTCTGTTGATCTTACCTCACAAGTATCTCTGGAAACTGTCCAATCCTCCCCATGCTTGCCATCATTATTCTAGCTCAGCATACCACTGCTCACCTGGATTGCAGCAACAGTGTTTTAACTGGTTTTCCTGCTCTAGCTCTCTCTCCAAATCGTTCTCCAAAGCCAGAGCCAATACTCTAAGTGCAATTCTGTGTATATCACTTCTCTTGTTAAAAGATAAATATAAACAAACAACAACAACAACAACCCTTCAATAGCCACTGAATAGACTCTACCCTCAAGTAGAGTCAAAATTTCTCAACTTGGCCTAAGGACCAAGCTCCCCCACGCTAAGCTATCATCTCTGGCCATACTGAACCAACTGCAGTTCTCCAGATAAGTCACGATCCCCGCACCCTGCCCCCCTCCCCACTTAACTCCATATCTCACTCAGGTGGCCTCAGAAAGGCTTTTTGAACCCTGGTAGGCACCGCTCCCATGTGCCCTTCCTCATTCCTATCACAGCACCTATCACACTACCCAACGGCTACGTTTCTTGGGTCTCTTCCACCAGGTCTGTAAACTCCTTGAGAAGCAGGATTGCGTCTGACTCGTTTATAACACCCAGCACTGTACCCAGCACAATGTTAAGTACTGAATACATACATGTTAAAGATGAACATTAATCAGATCCCCTGTTTGGGGCAATGGGAACTATGGAAAAACTAAGCCAGGTATTGGAGGTCACTGTGTCATTTGCACAATTATACAATGCGGACTTTCAGCAGTAGTTAGGAAACCATAAAACCTCTGAGGTGCACAAGGATGGAAAACCTAGAGCTAGAGGGTCATGTAATGCAATCTAAAAACAAAAAAAGCATTAAAATCAACTATATGTCTGCTTATGATTATAAAAAGTGTCAACATTAAGTATATTTTACCTTTAAAACCACTTTATATAAAGAAATTGCACAAAAAATATCACAATTGTAATAGCTATTAGATTTCTCTATGGCCCTTTCTATTTTTATCCACATATTTGTGTTTTCTGTTAAATAGCTGTAATCCTAGCATACATATATTGCTAATTTAGTGTTATTCTGTATAGGTTTCCCCAAGTGGGTACACAGTCTTTGTATTCATAATTTTAATGATTGAGTAAATGCCGCCAGGTAAACACATTATAATCTTCTTAATCATATTTAGGCAGTTTCTTTTTTTTTTTGTGAGGAAGATCAGCCCTGAGCTAACATCCATGCCAATCCTCCTCTTTTTGCTGAGGAAGATCGGCCCCGAGCTAATATCTATTGCCAATCCTCCTCCTTTTTTTTTCCCCCCTTTTCTCCCCAAAGCCCCAGTAGATAGTTGTATGTCATAGTTGCACATCCTTCTAGTTGCTGTATGTGGGACGTGGCCTCAGCATGGCCGGACAAGCTGTGCATCAGCGTGCGCCCGGGATCTGAACCCGGGCCGCCAGTAGCAGAGTGCGCGCACTTAACCACTAAGCCACGGGGTTGGCCCCCAGGGAGTTCTAATCTTTACTAATTTAAATAACGCTATAACAGATACGTAAAACAAATATAGAAAATTTCTTTTTCAAATTGGAACAGAATTTTTTTCTCATTTTAGAGGATTATTTCATTACCTGAAAGAACCTGCAAAGAATGAATGTCACGGATACTGTCCACATGAACAATATTCAAAATAGCAACTAGTGGGGGCTGGCCTGGTGGCATAGTGGTTAAGTGCGTGCGCTCCGCTTTAGTGGCCTGGGGTTCACAGGTTCGGATCCTGGTCACAGACCTACGCACTGCTCATCAAGCCATGCTGTGGCAGGCATCCCACATATAAGACAGAGGAAGATGGGCACAAATGTTAGCTCAGGGTCAATCTTCCTCAGCAAAAAGGAGGATTGGCAATGGATGTTAGCTCAGGGCTAATCGTCCTCACCAAAAAAAAACCCCACAAAAAACCAAAAGCGACTAGTATAATTATGGAAAAAGGGGTTTGCAAATCAAAACACATGATTGGTAGACAAAGAGCGATGAGCAAGAAAGGAAGCTGTGAGCGGTGATGGAGAAGACTTGAGAAGGGCAGAGATGCTGCTGAAATGGATAAGGATAAGCAGGAATTGAGATAGGCAAGGCGCAAGTGAAATGTGTTCCTGAAAGACATGAGAAAAGCAATTTTGAGTTACTCATAGTTCTCAGACAGTTAACTAAGACTCTACCCTTCAGCTGTCCCTGATCAGATTCAGGACATCACAGTGGTAAGTGGATCATCTCCATATCTCTGAGAACACAGAAGCTTTTCCAGTAAGGTGGCTAGGTGCCAGGTTTAAACATCAAAGCTGTGACTGACAGCAGAGGATTTTGACCTTTTTCCAATAGCTGAGGGACTAAAAGGCAAGAGGAGAAACAGCAAACCAGGGGAGAAATGGCTACCAAGGGCAGAAAATTTATTTATGAGGGACTTTTTGAGGAGGAGAGCCAAAGGAACAGTAGAATCTCAACCCACTCTGCCCCTGACAAGTGGTCACTCAATAATACTCCCTCCCTACCCTTAGGTCTGGCCCTTGCAGTGACAGCTAAACTTCTGCCAACAGCCTGATTCCTCAGTAGGCATCCTATAATTAAAATCTGATTCAGCACTCATGTAAATATTATTTCTCACAAGCCGTCATCTTCTATCATTCTTGTGCTAACCTCAACAATTTTCCCACTCCACTTCCACTTTCAAAGAATAATAAAATCCTCCTAGAAATCTCCTTCTTAATTAATATGCTGTTTTCTTTTCCTCCCAGCCTAGTAGAACGGATCCAGCTCTAATGGAAGGAAAAGGGATCTGAAGTCTCCTTGCAGACACACAGCTGTGGTCTTAAGTCATTACAGTCCTATTTCTATCTGTTCCACTTATTTGATCAAAAAACCTTATAACAATATTTATACATCCTCTAAGAAGCCAGGTTACTGTTAAGACTTGAATTCAGCAGACCTTAAAAATAAGAGGAAAAAATGGTCAAGTCATACTTTACTGTTAAAAATGCTATATATCTCACGCACCATTCCCCACCCCCATGCCTCTTCTGTGCCTCATTCAATATCCTACAGAGACCCTTTAAGAACACAGTCTGTGCTTTCAGCTATAACTGACATCCCTGTAAATCCATGTAATGTTCAGAAAATAAATCCACTGCTCTCTGCTGCCCATATAGCAACATTAATCTTATGAACAGTACTACAGAGCACCCTCCCCTCTTCCTCTCCTCCCCTCCCCTCCATCTGTTTTAAGTAGGGCAAGTATTTTACTCATGTTAATTGTTCTGACAGATGAGGATCAACACTGCTTTAATCCATTTGCAGCCTAGCACTGGGTACATTTGTCTTCTCAAATGCTGTTAGCAGCAAGTACACTGGCTGTTAGTAACATGAGACCTACTTCAGGGCAATGCTCAGTACTCTTAAGTGACTGGCTCTACATTCTTTATTGAGGGAATCCAAGGGAAATTCTTCCCCAAACTGGTTCAAAGTTTTCTCCTTGCTATTGTGGTTGTGTTTTGATCCTTTAAAAACAATACATAGTAGGATTTTATTAAATTAAGACTAAAGCGAATCGATTTCTATTGATTTCTTTTAAAACGTTAGTGTCTCCTCATTTACCAATTAATCATATGCAAGTTCTCTAAAAGGCAAAAGGATGCAGCCAAATTCAGTAGATTTTTACTATAAAATCCGACAACCTGGGTCCAGCCCAGTGGCATAGCAGTTAAGTGTGCACGCTCCGCTTCAGTGGCCGGCCCGGGGTTCACAGGTTTGGATCCGGGGTGCACACCAACGCACAACTTGTCAAGCCATGCTGTGGCAGCGTCCCACATAAAATAGAGGAAGATGGGCACGGATGTTAGCCTAGGGCCAATCTTCCTCAGCAAAAAGGGTAGGATTGGCATCAGATATTAGCTCAGGAATAATCTTCCTCACCAAAAAAAAAATCGACAACCCAATTAGGAACTGTGTGCATTTTGCAAGATATGCCACCTATTTGTAACTCACACTGGGAAACATTAGAGCCAAGGCCTGTCAGTGTTGACCACAGCATGAGCCTTAGACATAGGCACACCTGGATTGAAATCCCAGCTCCACCACTTTTCACCTCCACACTCAGCTGCCACGCGTACCGTGAGAATCACATGATTTAGCACATTTAACACATCCAGCCCAATATTGTCCCTAGCTGAGGGTGTGTTCACTTAAGCTACTGATAGGCATACCCAAGCCTTGGTTCTGAATTACCTGAAAAGGTAGCTTCATATGATATGCTAAATATTTCCTAGACATTTCTACTCCTATCCCAAAAGCGTAGTCAAAGAGGACTTCTATAGAGAATGAAGACAGTGGCCTGACACCCTCCTCCCCCAACTTTAGGACAGATGAAGCTCGTCACCCTGTCCTCCCTGAGCAGTATGTCTTCACTAGTGTCTGGACTCCACCGGCCCATCTCCACAGCTTATCCCCAATGTGGTTCTGAATTTGCCATTTTCTCTTTCCTAATGCCTCTGTCTATAGGTCATATTTCTATTTCCTCTTCAATTCCATCCTCTGTCTCTTGTGCTTTCAATTTAATAACCTTATACATTTCAAATTTTCAGTACAGTGCTTCCAGCTCAGAAATCTAATGAAGAAAAATAAATATGGTATGACTCAGATTTATGGAATATATTGCATAGGGAACCCTTTGGCAAAAATCACCTGTTACCCCCTCACAGGCAGGACTAACAATTTCCTCTTTCTTCCCCTCACCCCTCTGCTTTCAGCCCTGTTCAAGCTATGTTGGTGAGATGAGAATAGACAGACAGAATATTCTTCCAGCTTGCAGGAGTTTGCAGGCTCTGTCTTCTTCAACTTCCAAGTAACGGGGTTGCCCACGGTCAGCTGCTTAACAAAAATTCCTATTACAGACATGAGAAATGCTTATGCCAGCCCTTTTTGCCCAAAATGAACATACATTTGCAGATATGTTAGGATTTCAACAGTGTAAAAAAGATCCATGTTTTTTGGCTATACAATAGATAATATTAAAACATTAATGGTAAATATATCTGGACACAGGATTCTAGGTATTTGGGTTTTAGTATTTTTTCTGACTTCTTATATTTTACATGATGGGTATGAATTACTTTTCTATTCAGAAAAAAACTATAATTATGTCATTTATGTCCTGCCTATCCCCACTCAGCACCCTACTTTGCAAGCCATCACTAACCCTGTTTATAATTTAATCTAAAATGATCCTGAGTAGGCACCTCTAATTTTGAAGAGGCAAAGGTTCGACTTAATCACATTATTAAATTAATATAGCAGTGCCCTAAACGCCTACATGCACTCTTCTAAGCTTTAAGTTTTATATTGAGACCCATAAATGTCTACATGAACTGATGGCGCCCATTAAAAACAACTCAGTTTAAACCACCAGAAATAGACAATTTAGACCGCTGCCAAATTTAGACAATTCCTAAAGATGGATTTTGATGGGAAGCTTTGATTCCCAAGAAGCAATTTTCTTGGTTCTGCTAACAGAATATGTCGGGATGCACATAGGCCTCTTTAAGACCATATTGGGCAAATTTTAGACGAGCACTATTTGTCAGAATACCATGACCAGCCTTGAAATGCCCTGACTAGAATTTAGAAATGGCTTCTGGCGAGCTACACTTTTACTGGGACTCAACGGAGTTTAGCTTGGCTGTTCTGTTGTTTATAATCACTGAAGTCAATATTTAAGAAAATAAAACATACGTGAACTCCAAAGACTAAGCTGATAGCATTCAACAAAACTATCTTGCATCTATAACTATAAAATGGAATGTACATGAGAGAGAATGCATGGCAGCCTTAGCTATATTCTCACTGTGCACTGCTGTCTGAAGAGGAGTCAAATCTGACTTTGTTCTCTGAACCTCAGTTTACTCAGCTACAGAATGGGATAACTAGCCCCCCTGAGAGGATGCAGTGAGAGGACATGTACAAATGAATGGAAATAGTAACAGTTGGCAAATGTGGGGTGTTGGGCTTACAGTATTAACGACAAAAGGCAAACCTCAAACCAAAATGAAGATCATCCACCTGGATAGTTCCCTTTTTCACATGGAAAGGTCACAGTTCCAAAACTAAAATTGCATTTAAAAAAAAAAAAGACAATGAAACCAGCTCCTGGTCATTGTGCCAAAGGATGAGCAGTCTCACTGCAGCCCTGCAGTGCCCCGCCCAGGGCTTGCAGCAGTCACCATGCAGGCCTGGCACTCTCCACAGGACCGAGTCCCTGTCAGCGGTGGCTCATCGGCATCATCAGTTGTTTCCTAACAACCCCGCCCGAGGCCCCGATGCAGTTACAAGGTAGAGACACACCATATTCCATGTCAGCTCACTGGATTCCGCTAGAAGCGTCCTCATGTGTTTATAAGGTAACAGCCACAGCGCTCTTCTTCACTGGGCTTACTCCTCATCTATCAATTTAGTTTCCACATTAGGAAAGCTCCCTCCAATTGAAATGCTTTTAAGGACGTTTTTACAGAAGAGAAGGAATTCAACTGCCTTATACACACGATAGAGAACTTCTTCATTCAGCTAGCGTTTACTGGATGGCTTATGTGAAAGGTGCTCTTTAGCCATCCACAGCTTGAAGTCTGTTCTTCCATTACAGCACTCAAGCCAGACCCAGTGTTATAGTGCAGTTCATTGGGCACAGATCCTTTTTGCTAACTAGATGGTAAGTGATTCATTCAATATATATATACTTGGGAACCTTCTGGGCACCAGGCATTCTGTTATGTATGGAAATAAAAGACTGATACGACGCTCTCCAACTTCAATAGGTAAGAACTCAGAAAGCTACATGGAAACACTCACATGAAAATGTTAAAGTGCTTGATATCTCCTTTCACTATACAACATACATCACAGTGAGCTTTATATTTACATGGCAGTCTCCATACCCAGCGGTGAGCTCCTAGACTGACCTATTTCAGTTCCTAGCACAATGCCTGGCACACAGTTGGCACTCCTTGCGTGTTCATCCAATGAAGACTTGACAATCTAGATAACAGAAAGGTGTATACCCAATAACCATACTGTCATAGGAAGCTTGTGATAAGGGCCATGGTTCAAGTCCCAATAATGCGCCATAGACAGCACAGGAGAGCTGCATGCAGTTCCCACTGGAGGTGATTTAGGAAGATTTTATTGGACAGTGGGCATGTGGGCTAAGCCTGGAAGTAGGATTTCAATAGGTAGAAAGAGAGAGAGAAGGGGGGAAGGCGTCCAGGTGGGTAGAACAGCTTAAATGAAGGCATCATATGATTTATATTGGGTACACAGCTGCCAGAAGATAGGCCTTACGAGGTTGGGGCCCTGGATCTCTCAGTGGCCCCATCTGCTCCTTATTGTTACTGATGTAAAAGGCTGGAGGCTGCTCTAGTGGCCAAAATGCAGGTCCCTTACACTCCTGAGAGAAAGGCTCTGTCTGATGCAAACTGGAGAGAGGTTTGAAAAGTTTAAGCAGTGTGTGTTTGTGTGTGTGTGTGTGTGAGTGTGTGTGTGAGGGAGACAGAGAGATGGATAGAGACAGAGACACTGAAAGATTTTTCCTTCATAGTGTTTCTCTAAATTTCCATGTTTTCAATACATCACTCCTTTCAAATCTCTTTTCTTCTTTTAGGTAACAGGTTGGAGAAAACTGTAAAACTACTCTTAAAAACATTCTTTTGTGCTCACTTTGGCAGCATGTATACTAAAATTGTAACAATAAAGAGAAGACTAGCACGGCCCCTGCGCAAGGATGACATGCAAATTTGCGAAGTGTTCCTTTTTTTTTTTTTTTTGGTGAGGAAGATCAGCCCTGAGCTAACATCCATGCCAATCCTCCTCTTTTTGCTGAGGAAGACCGGCCCTGGGCTAATATCTGTGCCCACCTTCCTCCACTTTATATGGGACGTCGCCACAGCATGGCCTGACAAGCGGTGGGTCGGCGCGCACCCAGGATCAGAACCCGGGCCGCCAGCAGCGGAGCGCGTGCACTTAACCACCACGCCACGGGGTCGGCCCCGCGTTCTGTTTTTTTAATAGTGAAAGATTTGTGAGATGGTACCTAGCAGTGCCTAGATATAAATAAGTTCCAATCTTCATCTACATTATATATCACTTTTTTATAACTAGAAAATCACTGCTTTGACTTATTATTTGTATAAATATGTTTTATTTAAAAGGTAAAAATGAAGTCACTAGCAGTACACAGGCTGTCTGTGCTGTGTCTGGGGAGTGGTATGCACCAGGCTCTGAGGAAGCCAGCATTCCGTGGATTCGAGGGATCCACTGAGACTTAGGGCAGTCAGGGCTTCAGCTGGACCTCGAAGATGCTGTCCAGGAGATCCTTGACATTTCTGGGAGACAAATCCCCAGATCTTGTAAGTGTCTGATCACAGACCACTTTAGAAAATTCTAATGCATTGACAGAAGAGCAGCCAGAGTGAGTTACAATAAGGTATAATTTGAGCCACGAGTTACTATTTGTGCTTAGATTTAAAACAGTCTCATTAACAAATTGCTGAAACAAGTGATCAAAATTTAATTTCCAAGTTGTTTTTAATTTTGTAATGGAAGAAAAAGTCCATTATTTTAAAAAAGGATAAAATGTTTCATTTTATTCAAAAGGGCAAAGTGTGTGAAGATAAACTCTCTATCACTTTACATTTGTGTAAAATATACCTTCCAAATAAATGTTTTTAAGAAGAAGAAAAAAAAATTCTTTCTTTTCTACCCCAGAAGAAAGAAGAATGTACAATTTGTGTTATGGCCCCTGATTAAAACATCATGATCGTACAGTCAGCAACCTCCCTCCCTGCAGACATCTCCCTCCTCGGAAGGGGCCTGGCTCCCGATAAGGGTTTCGGCTCCAAATAAGCCTGGAGGGGAACACAGCATTAGCTGCCCCAAATGACAAACCAACCTCAGCTGTGTTAATAGGCATATTGTATCCAGCACAGAGAAGGGCCGGAGTCTAATCATACCCAGAGCTACTCTGACACCTGGAGAAGTGTGCAGATGCACAAACCCCGTCCTAAGAGCACCATGGGGAAACTGGGCCAGCCAGAATTCTCTGATGTTCTGTCTGAAAAAAGACTCAGGGAGAAGGGAGGAAGGTGGGTAAAGGACTACCATTATTTAGCTCCTTCCACACACCTGCCACTCTGCTCCCTCTTTTGTTACTCCCTCCCCCCATCTTCACAATTCCCAGTTCTATTTTTCAGTTGTGCAAACTGAAGCCCATGGAGGTTAGAGTAACTATCCAAAGTCACAAAGCTGGTAAGTAGAATGAATGTCTGATGCCAAAACCCATCTCTACCCACTCCAAAGCTCATTAGAGGAGACAGCTGGCATTTAATTTTTAGTGATCTTCCAAAGAACTGTCATCTCTTAACGTCAGAGTTTGCTCTTATAAGATTGTTTTCCCATTTATTAGCACCATGTATTTGTTGAGATGAATTTGGATAATATCAATACTTTAGCAGAATATAACGACATAATTCAGGTGCTTAACCCAAAGCTCTGTTTCTATAGTCTATAAAAACCTACAACATCAGCTACTAATTCTCTGCCACCCACCCTCCCACCAACTCAACTGATTTTGTTTAACTACCAAGCATAACTTAATTTTTCATTTGGACTGGCTAGAAAGATGTTGGAAGAAAAATTAGACCAACTTGTAAAACTTTATTGTGCTAATTTGTGGAATAGCACATGGCTTTCCTCTATTGTGCTTCAGGAACAGAGGTCAACCAGGCTTACTTTTTTTTGTGTGTAAGGAAGACTGGCCCTGAGCTAACATCTGTTGCCAATCCTCCTCTTTTTGCTTGAGGAAGATGTCGCTGAGCCAACATCTGCACCAATCTTCCTCTATTTTTTGTATGTGGGAGGCTGCCACAGCATGGCCCTACAAACAGTATATAGGTCCACGCCCGGGATCCAAACCCGCGAACCCTGGGCCGCCAAAGCTGAGCACAAACCCAACCACTACACCACTGGGCCCGCCCCCAACTAGGCTTACTTTTATTAAAAATACCAGAAGAAGAAAAGGACAGGTATGAGTCAAATGAATAAGTCTGACACTGTAGAACACAATTTTTGGGTAAAATCTTTATATGACAGATAGAAGTGTACTAGACAGCTGATAACTTCAACTTCACATCTCCGTTTCTAGAGGGTTATACTCTGAAATAGGCAATCTTAACTTGATCAAAAGGACTCACTGACATACACTGTAGTAGAGAAAGAAAAAGTTACTCTGAGAACCTCTGTCTCTAAACCCAAATCTCATTTCCTCCACCTTTTAACTGAAAGGGGTAAGAGAGAAGGACTGCAAAGGCCCCAGGGCGCCCATGGGAGATCTAATGCTCACGTACAACCAGGCCTACTACATTAACACTGGTCTAAAAATAGGGAACGTTTGGCCACAAAGGGCTGTTAGCCATTCCATGTGTAAAGAGCCTTTCCACAACAGTTGAAACTTCACCTTATGAGGAGAGAGTGGGCATAAGGGGTTGAATTCATCCAAGTTGGGATCCTGACTGTCTAACTGTCTCCAAGATGAGGTTGCAAATCTCCAGGAAACCAGGGGAGAGGAGAGAGGAAGTAAGGGTGGCTGTATGAATGGGAGTAGAGTTACTACATGCTGTATATCTATCTTAGCGAGATAGAAGTTCTTGGAGGAACAACTCTTCTACAGACCTGAAAACTGTGAGGAAAAATAAATAGCTCTTACCAGCAAAGGAGACATCAATGTCCACCCTGTGCTTACAATACTTGATCCATAACAAGGGTCCACATGCAGAGACCGTCTATCTTGTTTGAAACTCTAAAAATCCTGATTACACGATTCTAAAATTCTTGAACACACAATTTGCCAATCATAGGAGACTAGAAGCAGCAAATTAAAAGGCTCGAGATAGCTACATAGATAACAGCAAGAACTGACAGCTGACAGAAAGGTAAGAAAGACAATGATTTTAAAAAGCAAACATATTTAAAAACTCAGCAGCGGTCTAGGACCACTGGGAGGGACAAACAGCTTTACAAACGTCAGTCGCTCTTGAGTCATTACCATTCCCAAGCATGCAACAATAATTTATTACAAGTGTAGGAGAGAAAGACGGCTTGGTAGCAGAACATATAAAAGAGATTCAGGAATTCTAGTTCACACTAAGTTCATGGTGAATTAAGTGTGCCGTGGCTGCCAAGGGACTCTGCAGTCTTAGGATACAGTAACAGAGGCTGTAGGAGGAGTGTGAAGGAGGAGGTAATTCTTCCTGACCCCACACTGGTCAGATTAGCTCATTTCTGGACTCCTTGTTTTGAGAAGGAAGAGCAAATAAGGGTGCATTCAGATGAGAGGCACCAGGACGGTGAGATTTCCAAGTGGGTAATATGAGAGAGTTTTTTGTTTTAACTGAAGAGGTGGTGTAAGGGTGGGGTGGCGGGAGGGAGGGGTACATAAACCCAATATGTAGGATTAAATCAGAGCTGCTGCTGCTGAAGTAGGTCCCTGGGGTTCCCAGGGGTATACTGACGACCGGGCTGCAGTCGACCCTCTCAATGTTGCTAGGGATCCGACCACATTGCACGGTATCCTCGGCTCAGAGGCCCTACTTCACCAACTAGGAGAACCCAGAGTGGAGGTGGCAGGGTGTGTGCCAGGAGGCACTTGAAGCCATAATCTACGCGGCTGGGGCTGGTGGTGGTTTATAAACAGGCCATACAGACACACTGTGTTTGGTTTGCACTTTTTCCCTCATTTGAGCCTGTTTTAAATATGAATGGATTTAACATGAAAATATGTTTCTGGATTTCTTTAAACAACCTGAACTCTGGCAGCCGAGGACCTGCAGCAGTCATGGTGACAATGGCCTAGAAGTGAGTGCAGCTTCCCTGCTTGGCCATCGCCCTCCATAATTCACATCATCTCCTTTTAAACAAAAACAAAAAAACCTCCTAGCCCACATCATTGATTGAACCCACTCTGCCTGATATTTGAGTTTATAAAGCCTGCCCTAGAGCAACACTTTACTTGAGTTAAATGTAGCTTAAAATACTTTTATATTTAAGACCAACACAGATATATTAAAGAACAAAGTAAAACACATGCACACTCTTAAGAGAAAACCTCTCAGTTCTGAGATGTTGGAGAACTTTCAAGCTATGGACCCTTTCAACGGTCACCATGGGCTGGGCTCTGCTCCCTAAGGGGTGGCAGTTTCTTTTTTTGTTTGTTTGTTTTTGTTTTTGCGAGCAAGATCAGCCCTGAGCTAACATCCATGCCAATCCTCCTCTCTTCGCTGAGGAAGACCGGCTCTGAGCTAACATCTATTGCCAATCCTCCTCCCTTCCACCCCCCACCCCCACAACGCCCCAGCAGATAGTTGTACGTCACAGTTGCACGTCCTTCTAGTTGCTGTACGTGGGACGCGGCCTCAGCATGGCCGGAGAAGCGGTGCCTCGATGCGCGCCCGGGATCCCAACCCGGGCCGCCAGTAGCGGAGCGCGCGCACCCAACCGCCAAGCCACGGGGCCGGGCCAGGGGTGGCAGTTTCTAATCTTGCTTTATTTTAGGGCAGTGGTTCTCAACCAGGGGCCATTTTGTTCCCAGGGAACATTTGGCAATGTCTGGAGACATTTTTGGTTTTCACAATGGGAGGAGGAGTGGGGAGTGCTTACCAGCATGGAGTGGATAGAGGCCAGGGATGCTGTTCAAGTCCTTCCATACACAAGACTGCTCCCACAGCAAATCACCACCCAAAAATGCTGAGGCTGAGAAATCCTGCTTTAGGGGAAGGTTTGAGAAGTGCTGGCCTAGAGGAGATGGGATATTTTGAGGCTCCTCAACATCTGGCCCCAACCAACCATTCCAAATGCATCTCAACTTCCATCCCTTGTCGTTTCCCCTCCATTCCTCATCTGTCTCGTCACTACTCGTCTTCCTTCTACCCCTCACACACTCAAGTTGGCCATATCATCCCAGAATGTATTAATGCCACATCCTTCTATCCCTACTTATCTTTCAAGGTCACTCCCAATACTACCTCCTCCTAGAAGCTGACCCCAAGGTATCCTTGCCAAAATTAGTTTGCTTCCTTCTGTGCTCTCACAGTTTAAAAGTTAAAAAAAACAGGGGGCCGGCCCAGTGGCGCAAGCAGTTAAGTGCGCGCATTCTGCTGCAGCGGCCCAGGGTTCACCGGTTCAGATCCCAGGCGCGGACCGACGCACTGCTTGGCAAGCCATGCTGTGGTGGCATCCCATATAAAGTGGAGGAAGATGGGCACGGATGTTAGCCCAGGGCCAATCTTCCTCAGCAAAAAAAAAAAAAAAAAAGAGGATTGGCAGATGTGCAGCTATGACATACAACTATCTACTGGGGCTTTGGGGGGAAAAAAAAAAGGAGGAGGATTGGCAATAGATGTTAGCTCAGAGCTGGTCTTCCTCAGCAAAAAGAGGAGGATTAGTATGGATGTTAGCTCAGGGCTGATCTTCCTCACAAAAAAAAAAAAGAAAAGAAAAAAGAAAGGCAACAAGAATGTGTGTTAATGGGGTGGTTAAAAGCATGATCTCTGGACCCAGGCACACCAGGACGTGCATTTCTGCACTGCCTCTCATTGGCTCTGTGATCGTGGGAAAATTTCCTTTTATTTTTTTTGACAATGGGATAAGAGCACCCTCAAAGGACTGGGTGTTGTGAGGATCAGAGGATCCCAGGATATTTCAGGGCTTAGACAAGGGAGTTTTTGGGATTCCGGGGATATCCTCAGGTAGGTCCACCTCTAACACCACAGCTAAGACTGGTGCTCTGTGTAGGATATATATCCCATTGCACTGGGAGGGAGACAGCACTGGCTTGAGAAGCACCCTATGTTCCCCAGAAATGGTGCCACCTAACCCCAGAGCTGGAATTCTCTGAGGATCCAACAAGACACTGAGAGTGCACCTATTCCTAAACTATAGATTAACACCCCCCACCCCATCCACAGCAAACAGCCTAGTCCCACTTGTGTGTCTATTGTAGAATTCTTGAAATACGTATTCATATTTGACTGTGACACACCCCTGAATACCATTTCAGCGCTAACGTCATTTAGAGTCTAAGCTGGCTGTGCAGACCTCGCCTCCTGTACGGCAATGAGCACTCGGCAAACTCCCGAATAACCTGTAAGTATCATTTAGTTCAGTAGAGAGTGTCATAATAAAACACATTAGCAAAAGCAAACACGTGCACCCATGACCAAAACAGGAAAACCAAATGGACGCTTTCCCAAAGAGGTAAGTCATCACAAACGTGAGCCACACCAGGTGAGACAGAGCCCACAGGACTAATTAGGACCCTTACGGTGGTATCGCACACTCAGAACAAATGGAAGGACAAAGACATAACAAGGGAGGCATAAACAAATCTGCGGCCCTGCTGCAGCGTGACTCCATCATCATTTTAGAGATGGGGAAGTAGGCGCAAGTAAACCAAGCCATAAATGAGCCTCGCTCACTCCCGGGGTTTTGCAAAGGGGATGTAAAAGGGGTCATGCATTATTTAGAGTTAAGGAGGCAGGGAACTGAAATGACAGATACAGCTTATATCAGAGCCAGCTTGTCCACATCACATGCAAGCCTGTGGTTGTTTCTGGACATCTCATTTTCTGTTGTAAATTCATCACAGCTACGACCGGGTGTTGTCAAGCCTCATGAAAAGACAAGAGCCAGCTGACAAAGTAAATTCATCTCATTGTTTACCAAAAAGAGGTAAAAAAGATTCTAATTATTCTAGCACTGTCATGAAACAGGTAACCAAGAAACACGATTCATATCTTCTGCCATAGAGTACCACGCAGTCCGAATTCAGTTTCAAAGGACAGCCACCGTGACGACGGGAGTATGCAACATTTATATTATTTAACAAGTAAGTTTGATCAAGAGGCTGCAGGCTTTACGTTTCATAATCACTAAGTGAAGATGGATTACAAACACCTGAACAGGAGAGAGGAGGAGGGGGACATTGAGACTGAGGGCACACACACTTTTCAGAGAGGTATGGTATGAAGATGCCCATCAACACTTAACCTGAACGTCACATGCAAGGTACCACACACATCATCTCATTTAATCATCACGATGCCCCTTCAAGAAAGGTGCTACTGATAGTCTCATCTTACCAGTGTGAGGTAAGTGAGTTGCAGAGGCTGAATAATGTGCCCAAGGTCACACCACTGGGCAGTAGCAGAGCCAGGAATCAAAATGTCTGCCTGACTCCAACCTCAGGCCTGTGACTCAGGTAAACTCTGAGCTTAACACTACCTATAAAAACAGATCAAACCATATTAAAGGCCAGTATTAGATAATGCGAATGAGAGAGGGATACCAAATAGGAAAAGTAAGTGTGAGAAGAGAAACGCTTGTTCCCGCATGGGACAAAGTTGAACTTTGTGCCACAGATTTTCTGAATGCAAAGCCCAGAGACAGCTTCACCTTGGAAGAGCCAGGCTGTCTACTGAGCCCTGTGAGAGGCCATCACCGTGTAGGGAACTGCAAAGCACAAGGAGGCCTGAAGAAGCATCTGAACAGAATCTTCATCACCTCAGACTTGCCCATTGCTTCCAAAGGCTTCAAGACAGCGTTCAGGCAACAATCCAACGTGTGCACTCTGAGCCTACTGACAGGCACAGACGGCCCTCACCTACTCTGACATCCTTTCTGGAAGAGGCTCTTGTCTTATATTGTGACCAATAGTCAAATGTTCCCTGGAGTGTGAGACTGTCAGTTGTGGTGGAAGGACTCACTATAGACCATCCCCCTGATCTCACAGGACAGGAAAAAGCAGCTTTGAAGTTCTAGCCTAATTTTACACTCACACAGAAGAGAATGGTGCTTGAAGGACTAGATGATCGAAGCAGAGATGGACCATGCTGGTCTGTCAAAAAATATATCAGAATGGTTACGAGGCAGGGCATCAATAACAAGGGTGCTCTATGAACAAGCAGATCCAACGTACACTTTTACGTGGATGCATTCTGTCCCTGAGAAGCCCACTCGGGGGCTTGCTTTCATGATGCTGCCGCCATCCAAACATTTGTAGTCTCGCTGACTGTTACGCCAAATTCTCAATTAGAAAACGGCATTCTCCTGATTTATTATCCACCTCACTCAGATTCAATGCCATCTGCCCTTTATTTTTTAAAAAATCCAATTTGCTCCCAAAGGATGAAGATTTGTGGCTACTAAGAAAAGGTCACAACAAGAATGTGCAGCAATCTTTGCAAGGAATTCCAAATGAAGAGTTCCCCAAACGGAGTCTCTGTGCTTCCTCTTTATCAGGAAATATCTAGAACATACAGGAGACTACAGAATTGTACCATGTGCTGAATACCTGATTTCATAAATGTCAACCTTTTGTCATATTTGCTTCCATATTTATTGAAAGAAAGTATCATGTTACAGCTACACTTGAAGCCCACTTTTGTATCCATCCTTGAACCCATTCTCTTCCTCCAAGACACCCACTCCACTGACGCTGGTGTGAACCTGCCTTACCACATTTCCATATTTCCAACATAACTGCCCATAAACATATAAAATTGTTTATTTTTCTTTATATTTTATATGTAGTATTCTCTTATACATAGCCTTTGACATGTTGCTTCCCCCCCATTCACCATTATAAGGTTATCTATGCTGATACAGCAATATTAATGAAATATTAATTTTAACTGCTTCCCTTTCATTGCTACAATCTTAAGGAAGTCAATTTTAACTGCTGTATGGTATTCCATCATACGATTCCATAGTTGTCAAGTCACTTACTGCTAGAAGTCTCAGCTGCCCTTAATTTGTTTACTATAATATACAACGCTGTGAAGTAGAGTCCTCTACTTGTCTCCTTGTGCTCACAAAGGAGATCCCCAGGATACACCAAGACATGGAATTGCTAGATCATCTTTGATTTTCCAGGAAGCTGCCCAAATACTTTTCTAAATGGTGGTACCAATTTACACTCCCACCAGCACTGCATGCGAGTGGCTATTGCTTCTCATTCTAATAGAAATCACATGATTAGAGTTTAATTTTTGATAAATAGATGGGTGTGAAAGTCTTCCTTCAATATTTATTTCCACTCACATTTCAGTGTGATGAGGAATTTGAGCCTTTGAGCTGGAATCCTGGCTTTGAATCCTGGCTCTGCAATCTATAGTTCATGCAAACACTGGTAAATTTCCTTGGCCTCACCAAACTTCAGTTTTCTTATATATAAAATGGTAGGTATAAAAATGGCATCTTCCTCAGAGGCATTGTTATGAATAAATAAAATAATGTACTTAAAGCACCTAATACAATGTGCCTAGCACATAGCAAGTCTTCAATAAATATTAGTTGCTGTCATCATCATCATCGTCAAAGAGCAGTCTCAAAGTAAAAGCCTGCGCTTTAGGTGTAAGCCTATTTTACAGGTGGCAAAACCCAGTCTGAGAAGCTAACTGGACAGACCTTCCAGGATCACTCTGACTTGCTAGTGCAGAGCCAGGACTCAGGTGATGCCAAGCCCCACAGTCTATCACTATGCTGCACTGCCTTACACACCCCTTTACAGTCATGCTGCACAACAGACGGAATCAATCAAAGTGTTTAAGGTTTGAAAAAAGCAGCACTTTGTGTTCAAGGACACGGATGGATACTGTCAAATTTAATTTAAAAAGGCTAGTCATTTACTTTTTATTAGCCACAGTCTCAATAAAACAGCCTCCCATAAAGAGGCAGCCCTATAACCACGGCCTCCCCTCAGCCGTATAATGCTCCTGCAGGAGGAGCTTCGGGCTTCCTTCTTTGCTGCAGGTTACCAAGACAACTGTGTTAGCCTACGGAGATCCCGGGGCCTGTGACAGCCTGTCACACCCAGTCTAGCCACCTGCAGCCCACCACCCCACCACTGGGGGTCTTCTGTTAGCATCCAATCAGGTGTTCAAGTGCCTATGAGGTCCCCCTATTTCCTGTCTAGACGGCTACTGGAATAATCTTGGCCAAACTGTTGTTGTCAAGTGCTCTAACTCCACAGCGTACAGGTCAGGGGATGAGATGCGAGAGAACTACAAGTCTTCTCCTTGCCTTTGTAAGGCTGTTGTACATCATGAGGGATTTGCCAAGCTACTTGGTCTCCATTTCCACATGGAGCTAGGTGGGCTACAGGGAAGGATGATTGTGTTTTCCTAGATCAGGCTCTCTGGCCTACTTGGCAAGGGCAAAACTGTGAAAAAGGAAGGCTATAAGAATTCTCCAATGTTAGAAAACTTTAAATGATGCACTCCACAGGAAAAGGCAGGGCTTGGAACACAGACAAGAAATGACTCTGGATCAAAACAAAGAAGAGCCTCAAATCCAGGGAGGAAAACTTGGTCCTGAAACATAGCTCAACTGTGTAGAGCTAGTCAGTAATAGCTGAATTCTGCTGATAAAACCAAACAGACAGACAAAACAACCACAAAACTTGAGGTGGGGTGGGGTAAAAGCAGGGCTGGTACAGTGATATTCACCAGGACCTGGTACAATAATCCAGAATATGTTAGTGGTTCCAGAATTACAGCATTGAGAGATGCAAAAAAGGCTGTGCCAAGGAACCCAGGGCAGGGGCGAGAGGAAGTGTGTGAAATACCCTCTGAGAGGATTGCTTTCTCTGGGGGCCCGCCTCATTCTGTGAGGCAAAGAAAAACAAAAAATGTCCCTCAAGTTTCACAACGGAAATGTCTCTTGAAAACAAGCCCCATTACCACATCCACAACCATCTGTAGGGCCAAATGAAAGTCCCCCGAAGTGGGAGAGGGAGATGAAGTGGAGGGCAGAGCTTGGTGCCCACACACAGCAGGGGTGATCAGGACAGCTGGTCCTCTCCAGATTATCTTCACCGAGTTTCAAAAGAGCAGAAATCATCAAATGAAAAAATTACAATCACCTGCTTTTGGCATTCTCCATTACACTGCATTTAAGTCCCCAAATGTCACTGAGCAGAAGGTGGAGGCTGTCTACCTGTCCATGCTCCTGATTTCTTCCCATCCAGTCATGACAAATGTCCAAGGCAAGAAGGGTTGGGAAGGGTGGCCCCTATCAGCCTCCACCACAGCTTTCCAACACATTCTCCTGACCCTTGTTCTTCTGGCATCTCAGGTTTCGAGAATTCTTTGCAAGTGTTTACCCCGTTCTCAATCTACTCGGCATCCCAGTCAGCTGTCTAAACCTCTCATTTCACGTCAGCCCTGGTCTGGGATTCTGCCACACTCCTTCTATCACTTCAGAGGAACAGGGCGTCCCCCGTTTTTTAACACGTCTCTTTCTGGCCCTGGCCCATGCAGGAGCAGTGGTGGTCCTGATGAAAACAAGTTTTCCAGACTGCACCGTGGAAATAGGGCCTGTCTTGAGCACGACATCACAGAATCCAGAAAGCACTTGGAAGGCCTTCCCGAGGAACCGTGTCGCCCCACAGCCAGGTTGCCACCCTCGGTGGGAGCAAAGGAAGAATGAAGGATGGGCAGACAGGAGAAAGAGGGGTATGAGGGAAGTGAGGATGACAACCATGGGGCTCCCTGATCTCATGGTGATGCTGGCAGAGGTTTCCTCCTTATTGTTGGCAGCATTTTATCTCAAGCCACACCTCTGTGCACGTGAGCGAACAAAAAGGAGGCAAGGTCACGGGGCTGAGATGAGGCAACTTTCTTTTTTATGGGATAGTTAAAGTGACACAATTGAGTGAAGAACAGTGACTAAAAAGAATAGGCTGCTGGTGGGCCATCAGTTCCCAACAGTGCACATTCCACACTATGCCGGGCCCAGGGCCACACGCCCCTGCCATCTCTGCCCCCACCTTCACCACAGCTTCCTCCCACCCAGCCCTGAACACGTGCCCACACCTGAGAGTAACTGAAGACAATACCTGGAGACGTTCTGGTAAAGCCGAACAACTAGATCAAGGCACCCTTTGAAAATCACCTCTGAGAAGCGTAGTCTAGAGGGCTTCTAATCCAGAAAAGAATATTCTCTGGGAAAATTTGTTGTCAATGATAATAAAACATGAGAGGTAAGGTACCAATCTTTCACTAAGAATTTTTTCCCCTTCTTCTGAACAAAAAATTTTATATTTTCAAAAAAAATATTATATTTTCTCTGTAATTTGTAAATTATGTAAAAAAAAACCCATAAACAGAAAATATCACTTATAACCCCAATCACTATTTACAATGTAGCACACGTCCTTGGGCTTTGGGGTCATGTGAGCCAGAAAGAACGGTGTGATGTGCAATTTAACAATTTAAGCCTTATACTTTATTTACTTGCAAAAATGAGAGTTATACTACCTTCTCCACAGGTTTGTGAGGACTAAGAGATGATACATGCAAAGCACACAACACAGTCCAGACACGGAAGGAAGCACTTGCTAGGTGATAGCAGACATCATTAGGAAGGTTCCATTCATTTAGGCTCTGTGTTAGTTTCCTATGGCTGCTGTAACAAATTACCACAATTAGTGGCTTAAAACAGCACACATTTATTATCTTACAGTTCTGGAGGTCAGCGTCTGAAATGGTTTCACTAGGCCAGAATCAAGGCATCGGCAGGGCGGGGCTCCCTCCAGAGGTTCTGAGGAAGAATTCCTTTCCTTTCCTCTTCCAGCTTCTGGAGGCTACTCGCATTCCGCGGTTCAAAGCCCCTTCTTCCCTCTTCAAAGCCAGCAGCATTGCTCTTCAAATCTCTCCGACTCTGACCCTCTGCTTCCATCATCATGCCTCTTCTGACTTTCATCTTCCTGCCTCCCTCTTATCAAGACTCTTTTGATTATATTGCGGCCACCTGGTAATCCAGGATAATATTTCCATCTCAAGATTCTTAATCACACATGTGAAGTCCCTTTTATCACATAGGGTAACGTATTCACAAACTTTAGGGATTAGGATGTGGACATCTTTGGCGGAAGGGGGCATTATTTAGCCTACCAGATGCTCTTACTTATTTCAGGATGGTAACATAGATTTGTTGGAAATATTTTCTCCAGTTTGTCTAAATTTTTCTATAAAAGTAACATATTTGCTGTCAAATCCTATTGATCTATTCTTTTGTCATTTTTCTCACTGATTTTAAGCCTAGGAATTCCTTCCATAACCAGTCAGGTTAGTATTTGTGTACATGAGTCTATGTGTATTTTACTCATTGTTACAAATTCAAACAATAGAGAAATACATGAAGAGTAAATTCTGCTTCTCACAGGAAACCACTAAATAGCTTGGGATCCCCTCTCCCAGAGTTTATGCTCCTCATTCACACACATGTGTATTTCCATTTGTTTACAGGGCCAATTTGTACATCTAAGTCTATAGGCCAACTGGGATTTACTTTAGTGAATGCTATGCACCTAGGAATTCCTCCTGTATTTTATTTCTTTTCTAAAGAATGATTAACCAAGGCATTGTTTGGGTAATATTTGTTATCCTTCTATGAAAGTGTGTTTTGTGGGCTATTCTTGTTTTTTCCACTCCCCACACCTGGGGATCATCCCCCTGCCAATTCTACTTCATGTTTGCAGGTACCACTGTTCACCTGGTGGCAGCTGCACAAACTGCAGAAATAGCACTTGAGCAAAATTAGTCAATGTCCAGAGGACTCATTTTGTAAACCCAAGCCCATTAAGTGACAAATGTCACAATTCTGGTTTTATGATTGGGGAGAAAGAAAAATGGTTATACTCGACGAATGAATCTGCCTTGAATTTGTCAGGAAGAAATCCAGGAATCCAGCAGGCATGCATGATGTTAACTTATCTGTCCCTCACTTCAGCACGTCTAGGGCCTTGCACGATACTTAGTGCACACAAAACATACGTGAGAAACTTCTGTTGAATGAATAGGGAAAAGAATTCTAGCCCCATAAAAGAGAAATAACTTGATGCTATCTGAAAGGCTGCTGTGTGATAACCACTCTACTCACTAGGAAGATTTCTGCAATTCTGAATTCCCTTATCAACAGTCATTTCTTGAAGACTCATTGTGAAAATGAATCTAGATGCAATGCAAGAAGCAATAATAAAATAAACCAAACCTAAAATAGTCACCAAACTGACACAAGAATGAGCACCCCTGCAGCTCCAGGGGCAGGCCTCACTTCTCTGCTTTTTGTGGCAACATCACAGCCAGGCTGGCAATTCCATCATTGGGAGCAATGACGTTCAACTCTGAGTGAAACCAGGTCATCCCAGCTAAGAAGCATCTGTACTTGTTTCTGATGGTGATTGTGCCATAGGCTTTCCAAGGGCGTAGTGTGGACTAGATATATCAAAGTGGTTGTTGAAAGGAGCAGCAAAGGAAGCCAGCTCCCAGATCACACGCAGACCACACTTGGTGTGAGGACAGCAGCAGACCTTGTGAAGGCGTCAACCAATAATTACTCAGCAGCAGCGTTCTTAACAGAACGTGCTCTGAAAGGGTTAGCAGTGTTTCTCACTGTTACCCAGACCCCAGCACCAAACACTGGGAAGGCAGAGCATCTCTGCCAGTGCTCACCGGCAGGCAGCAAATTATAACAATCAGAACCCAGTGAGTCTCACGTAGAGAATTACGCTTACGGTCTGGTTGGAGCCAGACACAAACAACTGTCCAAATCGGTCTGGCATAATTGAGAGCAGCCCCAAACACGTTTTCAATCTCTTTATATGACAGGCAGGTTAAACTCCTTTCTCAGTGTCACCACACCCCTTTAATGCAGTTGAAATTGCATGTGCAATTTATCACCCGTCTGTGGGCTCTGAGCCTGAGATCATGGGGACTCTGCCAACCTGAGAGAAGCCATGGGCCTAAGAACGGGGATCTTTCCGACATCACTGGAGCACTCTCAGAAGAAACGGGCTTCAAGAAAAAGCAGGATGGAGGGTGCAGGGGCCATCCAGGCAAACCAGTCAATAGCCATTTCTGCCTTTGGGATGTTTGCTGACAATTGAAAAAATTTTGATTTCTAAAGCTCCTTTGATCACAATATTCTCCTCAAAAATCTTTGGCAGCTCCCCACCGGCTATGTTCCAAACAACACTGTTGGCCTTAAAGGCCCCCTTGTCTGGCCCCTCCTCTCTTTTCAGCTCCCTCTGCTCCTCCACACGAGGGTCAAACTGGTCAAGTCACACTGCCTTTTCCTGCACATGTCGCTCCCTCCAGGGAGAAGGCCATTTTCTCCTCCAGATATTGAAATCCTATCATCCTTAAAGAGCTAGGTCTTACTCATGAGACCCCCATAAGGAGCTCAGGCAGAAGCAGATGCTCCTCCTTTCAATTCCTGATTTGCACCATTCATTTGGCACATATCATCTTTCACTGCAGTCATCCCTGCACATGACCCAGCTCTCCCACTTGGTGACATACATGAACTAGTCCTGTTCTTCATTTCCAACTCCCTTGCCCTCCCTCAGCCCCTAGCACCATGTCTTAGAAGAAGCACTAATGGATGAATAACCCTCCTTCCTGGTTTTGGGCTCTCAGAACACACCGGGGACAGTGAAACAAACTCCAGTGCCCAGGAGGTCAGGCAGATGAGATACGAGGGAAGCAGGCTAGGTGAGCATTAGGAAGCAGTGGGGTCCATGGTAAACTGGAGAGTGTATGCTCCGTGACCACTGGGATCTGCTTCTCAACTCCAGCATTCGTCACCAGTGAGAATGTGGGCCCCATGCTGCTAGAAAATTTTGTAAAAAAATCCAAATATCCGGATTTTTAAGTGAAATATTTTGATGTGTAAGGGCTACTTACTAATGTTAATTTAAGAGCGTTGTCCTGCAAGTAACATTGAAAATAAAAGATAGTCTCTGCCCTCAGGGAGTTTGAACCTAGTTCTGGACACATAACATATATATGTGGTACTATGAGCAAGAAATGGCAGCACACGTTGATATTATACAAATAGACTTTAGACTATTTGAAGTGAGAAGGATTGCCATGGGCCACAGGGTCACTGTGACAGACTTCTCTCTTATTAAAAGAAGTTCTTATTATGTCCCCTCTAGCACACAGGAAGTCTAACGCCTCGGACTGCAGGTGACAGAGCCAATTTCTTTTATTTTCACCTCCAACTATTTCTTGAGCCATGGCAGGCCAAAACAACAATTAGTGATGGCATCAAATACTGAGAACCTACTATGTATGGGGCACTATGTATTAAGCACTTTATTTCAGTGATTTCAGAGAAATTAAATAAAGCACATTTATTTCATTCAATCTTCATAGCAACCTTATAAGGCAGTATGACTATCACATTATAGTTGAGGAAGGAGGAGGGCAGGCGTTAAGTCATCTGCTCAAGGTCACAGAGCAACTGTGAAGCCAGGACTTGAATCCAAGGCCGCAGACACCAAGGCCTGTGCTCTTTGCACCAGGCTCTGCTGCCCTCCATAAACCTAGGCTGAAGGAGAGGTGAAGGAGTCCCGTGAGGAGAAGAGTGAAGGCACGTCGCTTGAGTTCCGAGTGTCTCAACACGGCCGAGTGTGAGCTGTCAGGACTGCAGACTGGGAAAAGGTGCAAGAACTGGCTGACGGCCATGCTGTGAGCCAAAACTAAGTCAGAGGAGAGGAAAGTGGGTGCACCGTAGGCTTTCTTCCTGCTAATATTTACAAGTCTGGCATAAAACAGGTCTCCCACCATGTGTAGAAATGGTATCACCATATAAGGTGGTTCGATTCATTCATGTCTTTGCTGGTGTAGTTATTTGAGTTTAAAGTGTTTTTGCATCTTCTTCCTGAGCTGAGTGACAGCAGCGGCTGTCGGTTTATTTCCATCTTCCTGCCTCCTCAGTGCCTGACACCTAGTAGGTGCTCAGGTATTTAAAAGAAATGAACCTCAGGGAACTTTGTGTTTCTAGAGAGGAGTTAGGAACTAAACCATACCCTGGCTAACCTTTTAGAAATGTATAGATGTGAGAGAACTATTTCTGAATAAGCAAGGAAACAACTAGCACAAGGTTCAGAGAGAGGCTCTGCTGGGTGGGGTAGGCAGGACCACGTGGGCTGAGAAACTGTCACATTCTAGCTTCTGTGTTGGGGTGGGCTCACAAGTGCTAGTTGTCATACAGAAATAAAATTGATAGAAGAGGGTCCTGCATGGACTGGTGACGAGTGTGATATGAACCAAGGACCATGATGAACCCAATTCTGTGTACCTGGGGTTTAAAAGCAAATAATAAATGAAACCACAAGACATACAGAACAGGAGTAAGGCCCTTCTCATGCAATCCGTAATACAGACTGCAGTAAAATACATTGCTAAGTTTCAAAGCAACGTGCGTATGGGTTATGCAAGGGGTCCTTAACTTGGAGTTCGTGCACCTTGATTCGGATATGCTGAATCCCCTGAAGTTGGACACAAAATGGAACATGTACATATTTTCTCTAGGGGGATGGTTTGCAGCTTTCAGATTCCTGAAAGGATTAATTATCTAAAAAGAGTTAAAACTAGGGTTTGATGGGAAGGAAGTGAAGCAGTACTGTAGCAGGCACTGCATGTCCTGCGCCCCAGAACAAAGTCTCAAGACTGCTCCAAGGGAGTGGTGAGCGGTGCGAAACCTGCTGGGGCCCCACGTGAATGAGATAATTACTCCCCAATGGCTGCGGACTTCCTGCAGAAAACAACAAATAGTAGAGAGAAGGATGCCACAGCTTGCCAAGGCTGACCCCACACTCTCCCCTCAATCTACTAATTTACACAGGAACAAGAGACACCAATAAAATGTCCTGGACTTTCTGAGGATAGTCCTGAAACCCAAGGGAGGTGGTTTTCTGGCTTCTTCCAGGTGAAGGTCATTGATTTTTAAAGATAAAGGTGGACATGGATTATAGGAACAAATGTGATGATGGAAAACAGGATTTGTAGTTAGTTATTTATTTTTTAGGTACAATGTATAAAAGGCACTAGAATGATGACTCCTAACGGGAGAAGGGACACCGTGTGAGCTGAGCACAGGTGATAAGAAATTTTGCAGTGGACAAACTGACAAGTTGAAGAAGTTTTAACATGAAATTTGGGAAGTGGAGAAAGACACTTGAGTAAAACTTAAAACCCAGCTACAGCGGAAGGCAACAATTACGTAGGTCACCCCAGAAGGAGTTTTCAAACCTAACATGAAAAAATAAAAGGGAGCTGGAATATCATCATAAAGGCACAGACTGTGCATAGTAAACATCACGAATCCGAACTTAGGAAGGAATGGTGATCTCATACAAATATAGCCTTGGGAGAAGTGATAGAGCAATAGGAAAATATATCTTGTTCAATGAAAGGCATCCAGAGGAGGGTACAGGAGAGCAGCTGTGTCTCAAGATGACAACTTTACAGTGAAACCACGCGTTGCTGTAAGAATCCAGCACCGACTATCTGCTTCCACAGACTCCCTCTCTGTTAGAAGGCAGAAGACGAGACCAAGGAGGGTGGACAAGGTTCCTTCCAAGAACGAGACTTACTGGTTCAACTTAAAGAAATGTTCTCCCATATTTAACTTCCCAGTTTCATTTATAGTTAGGTTAGACCTTGGGTCTGTATAGCAGACTGAGCTGATATACAGGAAGCCCCTTACCCATTTCAAATATACAGAAATGTTGGATAAAACTCATAAGAAAAAGGGTCAATTGCCAGAAACCCAGAGGAATTTCAAAGACACAGCAATCAGGCGGTGTGAAGCTAGATAGTACCCCCACAGCTATCTAGATGAGACCAGGAGAGAGGCCTGAAGATCCCTTAGCTGGTGGGGAAGGGCGCTGTGGTCCACGAAGCTGGGAGATGGGGAGGACTTTTGTCAGGCTATATCTTTAAATGTATTTGCATCTCTTGAACACAAACTAACTTGACTGTGCAGTAGACAAAGGGCTAACCTTCTGCACTGGATAATCTGCAGGTTATTTGGAATACGGCGGCTTATTTGAGATCGAACATTTAAATTCTTCTGTTGAACCATTACATATGGGAAAAAAGCCTCTGCTCTAGCCTTCTAAAATCAACTTGCCATCACATATGCTTGGATCTGGAATTAGAAATGACTGGCTCCCTGCAATCTAGCACCCCACCCCCTCCATAAATCTAGGGCCCCGAGTTAGATGAAGCCCTAATCCATGGCTCCTTGCTAGTGATTTAAAAAATCCAAAAATCATCTAGCTTTTGTTTTCCTCCTCAGTTATGAGTATTGCTAAACAAACTTCTTGCATTTCAGAGTCAATGCTTTTGACATTCTCATTTTTTGAACTTTTACTAAAACTTGAAAGAAACCATGTTCTGGATCATACCTCAACCCTAAATTTTTAGGTGCTCCTTTACTTCAAAGTAAGTAATTTAATTATGCAGGAAGGTTAGTTTAGTAAAGGTTCATTAATGCCCAAGACACACATTCCTTTCTCTTTAAAAGGGGAAAGTCTTATTCTGCTAGAGGGATAGATCAAACCAAGCAAGTTTTTACACTCAAGCTAATTGAGACCAGGGGAGCCAGGAATGAAGCGGTTTCCTGATGGGCCATCCAAGCAACATGCCATCAGACAGGCTACACTCACGCCAGCCAGGAAGGGGCAACAGCAGCAACCTATGACACCCCCTAGCCCTGTTCTCTTCATCTTTCCTCTCCTCCCCTCCCAGTCCTTACTGGCTGCCAACACAACCAATTAAACAGCAAACTTTTCCTACACCAAAACAGGCTTTCCTTCTTCCCTGACCCTGCACAACCTCTATCCTCCACTACTAATCTTCCCCTTTCACTGAAGCCACCAAGCATCGGCTGTCTCCTTCCCTGCCTTATACACCTCAAATTGAGATTAACAGAATTCAATGTTCAGTTTTGCAAAAGGAAAAAAAAAGGAAGGGATGGAGAAGAAGCTCAAAAAATAAAGCAACTCCTATATTCTGCCTGAATGCATATGGAGCATCAAGGGGAAATGGCTTCTTACTAGTGCCTTAAAAAATAATAATAATAATAAGACCCGCCCAGTCCAAGCAGCCACTTTTTAACTCAAGATTTGCCAAAATCAGTTGTCCGGCACTAATAACCTACACTGAGGTAGCTCCATCATTCAGAGTTTACTTTGAAAGGTTTTCTGCAGCCACTACCAATTTTCAATCTTTTTTGACAACACACACATATGATAGGTCTATAGACTCATCTCTGTATTCCTTTTTTGGACATGTTCATTTACTAACAGTCATTCAGATATGTCTACAGTATGTGGTGGGGACACAAAAACACATATGCCATCTCTGTCTAGCGTGCAACACACACTCATCCACACAAGGAATGTTAGTCCTCTAAGGCTGGGAACAAAACTTAAGGCAAAGACCACACGCCCTCTTTTTTTCTTAGAGAGGTGAGACACAGTTTATTAGACTTTATGACCTCTGCCCCGATTCCTCACCCACCCCAAATACCTTT
The DNA here is from genome assembly GCF_020826845.1 of Diceros bicornis minor. Lineage (NCBI taxonomy): Eukaryota > Metazoa > Chordata > Mammalia > Perissodactyla > Rhinocerotidae > Diceros > Diceros bicornis. The sequence goes on from NC_080740.1 coordinate 35,718,810, forward strand.
TATGTTCCCCACAGCCCCAGTGCAGACGCGAGTTTGCCACTTTTGTTCTTTTTCTAGTGGTACAGAAGCCTCAGACTCTAACTCTGTGGCACCTATGAAAGACCAGTTACTTAACATATTCTCAACCCTGTTTTTCTCACCCACATCTACAATGCCTGTTCACTGCTAAGTTTAAATGTGACTTTAAATTATGCCCAATCTGGAGAAGTAGTATTTGACCACTGGCTATTAGTGAAACATATACAATTTTCTCTTTTCCCTTTCAGAATTTCTGAGCCACTAAGTCAGGAAATCTTGGGGAGACCACCCCCTTTCCATCTTGTGTGGAGAAGCCATCACTCAGGACCAGAGCCCGAGTCCCCTTATTTCAGTTGGGGCCTCACTCTTCCCCAACCTGGAATCTGCCCAGGGGTCTCAGCTGAGAGGTATAAGGGGGTTGTGAGAGAGGGCAGCTTCTCGGGTTCCTACCTTGTCAAGCGCTGCTGTCCTCCTCGCCCGGCATGGAGTGGAGTCTTAACTAACCCAGAGGTGTGGGTGTGGCGGCGGCACAGTCCAGGGGTTGGTCTTGCTGGCCGCCTGCCTGCCCATGCAGTAGCCTTTTAATGAACTCAGTGACTCAGCGGCATCCCCTTCCCCCCGCTGGCCTCCCATCTCACTCCTCTCAATCGCACTGATGCCCATGTGACAGCACGTTGTCTCCACCGAGACTAATCTCATATCAATAAGAGCTTTCAGCACGACCCAGACCAGATTACTCTGTCTCACAACCACTTTGCTGACCTTCCCTGGGGGCCAGAGAATACTCCCCCAGCACATACTATTTACAGAAGAGTTGACATAAGCCGGATCACTTGGTGTGATGATTTCACTTCCAAAGTTTGCGGCTTTAACAAAGCAACTTGGCAACCAATATTCAACCACTCACCAGGTGCTGTGCAAGCCACCGGGACAAGAAACCCACACTGGATTTTACACAGATGCAGTGATAAAAATCATTCTTGGGTTCTATAAAACACAGCCACCACAGTAGAGGATCGTTATTGTATGTACCACTACCACCAAAATCAAGACTGCAAATAAAGGCTGCATCGTAAATAACAGCTTAAGATCAGCTTGAAAATACCAGATGTGTGGCTTTGCTAATAGATTTCCTTGCCATAGATCTAACGTAAGGCAACGTGGCATTTTATTCTCAGATTCATTCGGACTAAATATGATAACATTTTTTTAGAATGCTAAAACAATTACTAAGATTGGTTCTTAACCAATCCAATCTAAACTGATTCTTAACAGAGGTAAATTGAAAACTAAATTTGAGAGAAGGGGCCAGGGAACCAAACTGAGCACAGACCAATCTCCTCCACTTTCCCACCTTTTCCAGCAATTTTTATCCTGTTCCTAATGTACGATGGCTGGTGCAAGAGAACACTAGTCTCTCTCCACAGCCTTTCCAAGCAGACAAGATAAATGAGAGGAATGAGCATAGAGCCTACAAACTGTCCAGGAGGTAACTGGGTGTTCCCAGAGACCCGCTACATACGTGCCTGGAGAGATGGTCTTGAGGTTTTGTAAGAACAGTTTAATCAGCATTACACAGAAGAACAAGAACGCTAGGCCATATATAAAATTGTCACAAAGGATTTTTCCAGCACTAAATGTTAAGTTGTGAAGCCATCCCCAGTTGCACACAAAGCTCTCTTCCTCAGAAAAGCTCTATTTATTGATCTTGAAAATAAAGGTTTTTAGCTCTAAAACTGTGATAACTATTCAAAATTCAACCTCTTTCCCTTAGCAATGCATTAATGTGAAAAAATATGCACCACATAAAAATTGACATTTTGTATTAAAACACTTGAAGCTTATTTAAGTCTCTGTTCAAACCAGCTGGGCAGATCTGAGGGTGCTATGGAGAACATCACAGAGAAGAAATACCAGGGGGCAGAGAGCAGGCTGCGGGCCGCAGAGACGGTGCTTCCAGGCAGAAAAATATGAGGGGAAAGCACGGATATCAGGAATCCGGGAGCAATTAAGGACAGGGAGATTCATTCCAGAGTTGCTTGCTCTCTGTCTCACAGTTCTAATTATTACCAGAGGAGAGGGAAATTCCAACTACTTTCTGATCAGCACACCTTTTGCAGTTTGTCAGATATTAGCCCTCAAATTCAAGGTGGATTAATTTGGAAAACTAAATTGAATCCATTTTGAGGTCTGAGTTTTACATGCAATAATTAATAAATGCAAATATGCAATAATAGACGAAATATACAAATACCTAGAATGAAACGTGGAACTGTCTGTAACTTTCCCTTCAACACATGAGAGGGCTGAAGCTGGGAGTCTGGGGCAGGTTTATGGTTTTACAGACAAAGGATAGAGAATTCCATCACCAAGGGTTGCTTCCCACTCTTGGTTAAGAAGGCTGGCAATCCCAACGCTGGTCTTAGTCTTTTCCATCTTTCCCTTTCTCCTGACCCTTGCCTCACTTGCATGTTCCTCAATGAGTCCATTTAACAAGATGTATTTTATGTTGGTGAGATGAGGGCACTGCCTGGAGCTTTTACAGGAAGTGCTGAAATGAAAGTCAACTGATGCAGTGAAAAGAGCAGGCCCTAAGAGGCAGAGGAGATCTAGAATAATCAACAGCCACAGGGCCATGGGCAAGGAGTTTAACTTCTGAGGCTGGATATCCTCAGCTGTAATGGGAGTACTACCACCCTGCTTGCTTCCTTAACAGGATCGACCTGGTTCCTGTGGTCAGGTGGGTGAACATGGCTTTGTATCGTCGAGAAGGTGGATGAACAGGATGGTGAAAACAAAGGTGTGAGCCAGCTCTGCCATGACCCTTGTACACTTTCCTTCCCCTTCTAGGCTCATCTGTAAAGTGTCGATAGTCATTTCTGCTCTGTATACCTGCCAGCGTCAACATGACGCTTAAACAGTGCACTTGAAAATAAATATTACAAAACATAAGATGCTATCAGAGGGCACATTCTTATCAGTCTCAAACAAGTTTTCTATCCAAAGACTGTAAGTTTTGAAGGTATAAATAGTTCTAAGGTTGAAAGAAAATCTTAAAGAATATTTTTATATTGTACAGTAGGAAAATATTTGCTTTAAATAAGTGAAATCTAACAGTTTTGAATCAATGGATTAGGGGTGAGATGGTAGAAAAACAACGACGGTGGTCTGGAGGGGAAATAGAACATTCTCCCAAGTAAGATTATTGAAACCAGCACTAAAGGTGTTAATAAGGAACCTAGGCTGACGCAGTGGACAGACCAGCTTTGGAATCCAGCACAGTTCTGCAAGGCACTGAAGGCCCACCACGGGGATGGGTCTTCTCTATTCCTTCAGCCTGAGTGTCTGCCCAGCCCTTTTGCCAACACGGTGAGAGGCCCAAAGCTGGCAGCAAACTCTGTGTGAACAGTAACAGGTATACAACTGGACAACTCAATCCTGCAGGATTGCCAACACCCAAGTTTTGAATGACAGGTCACTGAAGTCATTCAGTCCAAATATCTCATTTTACAGATAGGGAAACTGAGGTCTGACAAGATGAAAGCACTTCTCCAAGAAAGGTAGCATCTAAGTTCTGCTGAGCACCCTGGTCCCTGGACTCCCCACGTGATGTACACTCCGCTAGTGTGGGATGCTTTTTTTTTAATCTAAGGAATCCCTATTGTTTGTCCATTGGCAGTATGTATACACACACCATAAGACTTTAAAAATTATCTTAGGGGCCGGCACCATGGCTTAGCGGTTAAGTGCAAGTGCTCAGCTACTGGCGGCCCGGGTTTGGATCCCGGGCGCGCACCGACGCACTGCTTGTCCAGCCATGCTGAGGCCGCATCCCACATACAGCAACTAGAAGGATGTGCAACTATGACATACAACTATCTACTGGGGCTTTGGGGAAAAAAAAAAGGATTGGCAGTGGATGTTAGCTCAGAGCCAGTCTTCTTCAGCAAAAAGAGGAGGATTAGCATGGATGTTAGCTCAGGGCTGATCTTCCTCACAAAAAAATAAAAAATAAATAAAAATTATCTTAGAGCATTTTCTCTTTCTAGCTTGATAAAAGTCTTTGTTCCCCTATCCTTTCCTTTAGGCCAATTATTTTCCAAATATTTAAATATTTCAGGTGTTTTGAGGAAACTTGAATCATTTAAATCATTTTGAATTTACAAAAATAGCTAAATCAGGTAATTAGTTTATGAATCTTTCTTAACATTTATGTAGCTCCTTATTGTTTTCATAAGCTCCTTCTCATTTGATCCTCACACCAGCCCTGTGATGTAGGCAGGGCAGAGATTATTTCCCCAATTTATGTGGTGCTCTAGAGAGGTTAAATGATTTGTCTGGGGCCAGAACTAGAGTTGAACCCAGGTCTTCCAACCACAGTCTTGGTCTTTCCTTCTCCATTCATTCAAATTAAGAACCTATTTTACAGCAGGCAGGGTGGCTGAAACCGAGGGGACAAAGGTGTATAAAACAGAGTTCAGGTTTTCAGGGAGCTGGCATCTAGTGGACACACACACAGAGGTTACAAAGACATGAATTCAGGGCTTAGAAGCTTTGGAATCAGACAGACTCACATTTGAGACCAGGCTCCACCGTTTACTAGTGACATGAGCGTGGGAAGCCGTGGGCAAGCTCCTTAGATTGCAGTTTCCTCATCTCATAAGATTGCCTCGAGGATAATAGACAAAAGCTGTTTAGAACAGGGCCTGGTTCATGGTAAGCATCCAATAAGTATTACCTGTTTTAACTAACATTAACAGTGCAATGATAGAGACATATGAAGGCCATTATTGGAGCAGGTCCGGTGACACCCATCCTAGGTTTGGGAGACAGTGTTTCTGGAGGAACTCAATCTTAGAGAATGGCTTTAAGGAAAGGGTTGTTCATACAAAAGGATTCTTCTTTTCATCTGTCCATCCACGCAGTTATCCAGTGCCTACTGTGAGCACAGCACTTTACAAAATGGTTCTCAGCAGGGCTCCCTTAAATAAAGGGTTTTCCTAGAATACTTAAAATATGAGCTTATTTATAAGAGTTATTTCTACTGTGTGAAAAGAGACATACCTGTGGTCCATTCTGATCAGCCAGTGGTAACAACTTAAGAGAAATACACTATGAAAAGAATCTCAACAAAATGAGTTTTCTTAACGATACAAAAAATCCTTCCTCCAAACGCCACATTAGAGTGGCTGGCTGAATGAGAACCCAACTCTCCATAGCAGAGGCAGAGCCAGAGATATTCGAGATTTAAATCACGTTTGACTTCACTTTTCATTTGAAGGAGTTCATCTGGCTAAATGCTTACACATAGGCGGTATTCGCTTAACAAAGGCAGCATAGATAATAACCCCACACTTTTCACTTTGTACTGTGATTTCAACTTCCTCTCACCTGTTCCTGGTAGCCAAGGGCGCTAACGTGGATGAAGCAGAGATGTGGCCAAAATAGGCTGGCCTATGAACTTTCTTTTGAAAAAAGAAAAGAAAAAGTTCTGCTACTAGACATAAAAGAAGAAAGTCACCAAATATGAAAATTCATAAGCTGGATAATTGGTTCAAATCAGTCTTTTGCACGGCAAACTTTACGAGAAGGAAGTTCACATCTATCTGTCCTTTACCCCAATGAACAAGACTAACTCCTTTCTACAAAGTTCCTTAATCTCCTGCACAAGGGAAACGTCAAGAATACCCTGAAGCTGTTCATAGCTGGCCTCCTGAATGGCTCTCGTCCTCTCAGGCTGCTGCCCTGCATAAAAAACGAAGGACCAAGTCCCCTAGATAATGATCATTGCAACTTTCTTCAACTTGGTTCTTTGAGATGGGACAAGACTCATTCTCATCTTAAATGTGAGATGAAGAAACTGAAAAAAAGCAAATCTTTCAACCATAAGAGACAAATACAACTACCACGATGTAAGAGGGCAACACTAAGCTTTTAAGTTTATAAAAACTGAGACAAAGAGGAAGTCAAAAAAATTTGAGCTAACAAGAGTACCCTTGTAAAAAGCCAAACACCTCTGATTCTTAGAAGATTCAGTCAAGAGATATCTCTCACCTCAAGAATTATAGAGGTCCCCCCTATATTACCCAAAGGCATCGTCACCAAAAACATGGCCACAAAAACGCAGATATGGATTTCTTAATGGTCTTGTATATTACAATTCACTAAAAAATTCAGAGGCCTGGGGCCGGCCCGGTGGCGCAAGCGGTTAAGTGCGCACCTTCCGCTGCAGCGGCCCGGGGTTCGCTGGTTCAGATCCCAGGCGCGCACCGACGCACTGCTTGGCGAGCCATGATGTGGCGGCGTCCCATATAAAGTAGAGGAAGATGGGCACGGATGTTAGCCCAGGGCCAGTCCTCCTCAGCAGGAAAAAAAAAAAAAAAAAGAGGAGGATTGGCAGAGGTTGGCACAGGGCTAATCTCCTCACCAAAAAAAAAAAAAAAAAAAAAAGAAAAAAGAAAAAAAAAATTCAGAGGCCTAAAACTGAGGTCAGATGCTAAAGACATTCTATGAGGGATTAAAGGATGCAGTATATATTGATATCCTATAGCAGTCTAATTTCATCCAAGGACAGATCCTAAAATACTTCAAGAAGTGGACTGATATAGACTGCCTCTTAACTTACCTTCCCTAAATACCATCTCTCACAACCAGGATTTTTATAGAAGCTGTACATCTGACAGAGCAAGATTATATTCTGTATCAAAGGTCTGGGTTTTCCTGACAGGCTCTTACATTCCAAGATGGATGTTCTAAGCAATTCATTAATTCACACATACAAAACCCAATCTAATTTTAGGGAATACTTGACATGTTTACCTAAAGTCATAAAGAAGAGACTTATTAAAATGCTTCAGAAGTAGAGGAAGTAAAGCTTCAAAAATTATTTTCATTCCCAAAATGTTATTGCTCCCAATTGTCATGTATCAATGGCTCCCCAACCAGTCATTCTCCACCTAAGCAACGCAACAAAACATCAGACTGCCTAAGGCAATTCCACTGGGTTCCTCCAAACAGAGCCCATAAAGACTACAAAGGAAATAGAAAGATGACAGAATGTATACACTTGATTTTAGACCTATCCTGATTTCCTTTAGGCTTTGGGTACATGACTACCTTTATGGCCGCAATAATTTAATTGTAAAGACCCAGCACAGAATTTTCTTCTGGGAAGGAGTTTTATATTAAGTTGTCAAGCAAAACTCAAGGTATGTTTTTTCTCATTCAAGGACTCCAGTGCACTCAGAACAGGAAAGGAGCTGTTTCAAATGTTAGACTGTAGCCCCTGGTGTCTGTCAGCTGATCTATTGACAGAGACTCTCCTTCCATGACCATTCCTAGAGGGAATCACTGCTTCTTGGGATATCACGTTTTGGTCAGGTTTCATGTTCATCTTAGCTACTCTTCGAAAAAAAGAAACACCAACGCTGGCAAACAAAAAAAAAGTAGAATTGGAGGAGGAATGGATAATGCTTTTGTTAAATTTATAAATGGCTGTGTCTGAAGTGTCATTTCATTTTTGCTTATAAAAATGGTGTCCATGCTTATAGCCATCTCTGTCAGCAGTGATAAGATTTGTCAGATAGTCTCCACATGACTTAAAGGACATATGGTTGAGGGTTTTTTTTTCTTTTTATTGTAGCCACTACAACTTGATCTATCTTATTACATTCATTAGGCTCTTGGAGCACATATTTTGGCATTAACAGAGGGATAAATTAGGGCAGGGAATGTGGTGACAAAGCTGTGGCTGGAAAGAGTGAAGCTTTAAGCTCTCAACAGTACAACAGGACACTGTTGGGTTTTTTTCAGACAAGTGACTCTGATCAGGAATTAGCAGGCATCTAAATATACCTTCCCATAATTTGCCCACATTCTCTTCCTCCACCCCAACTCTCCCTTTTAAATATTTATTCAGTGTTTAATATAATTTTGGTGCTCTACCAAACTGGGGTGGGGGTAGTTTAGAAAATGCATACGATGCCCTTATCTTAAACCCTATGTTTTAGTCTGGAAAACAAGGATTGTAAGACTAACCCCCCCCCCCCCCACACACACACAAAACCAATATTGAGTATGAGCCAGCCAGTGTATCTGATGAATCTATGTCCCCAGACTCAATGTGGTTGGGAATCAGAAAGCGGTTGGGAAATAGGAAGACAAGTGTGGTGAGGAATTTGAAGTTGGCATTTGTTGAGGTGAAAGGAAAGAGGACGTCTGGGGGAACATGAACTAGATACACAGGCAAAAAAGGACTTGAGTGAACATAGGATGAAGGAGAAACTAAGGTTGACTGGTAGCAGGGAACCTCCCTAAAAGAGAAAATTTCTAGTAAGGGAAGAGTCACAAGAACAATAATTTACTTTACAATAGTCTAACACAGACAATAGGATAGGGATGTGTTAGTTTTAATCTACCTTTTCGGGGCAGTGATCTACCCTAACCAGGCAAACATACTCTATACTCTGGAAGTGTTTGGCTAGCATTTGAAAGATGCTCATCAAAAGGCATCGCTCCAGAGGCAGTGACTGCACACTCTTCACCTCTCACTCAACACTCAAGGCTTTGTAAAGCTCAACGGAGGTTAGAAAAGATTTCTCATTGGTGAAATCAGTGGTGTTTAAGATATGTAGATTGGCTACAAATGTGGTATAGGCATTCCATCCGAGGAGGAACAAGCTATGAGAATCTGACGAGCCCAAACTTACTCTATGCACTGGTGCCCACAGCTCAATTTCGGAACAATCCTGTGTGCAGCCACTGCCTTGGAGGCTTCCTGTCGCCAGATCTTGACCAGGATAGCAGGATTCTGTCCCCAGAAATGTCACATTTGCCTCTCATTAACTTTTCATGTAAGGTATTGTCAGAGCATCTAAAAGTTCAAAGAGGAGGCTCAGTGACTGTTTTCTGCCTCCTCATGTGATTAAGCATTTGCACACAGGGCAGGGTGTGTAGGAGTCTGCTCTCACATCTGGCAACACGGCTGAGGGATAAGACTTATATCTCTCATCTACCTCAATTATTGGAGGTTACTGATATCCAAACCCCACTTAATTAAAAATGACCAAACTGGCTTAAAGGTCAGTCTGCAGCACCTTGAATGGAGACATTTTATTGGAAACACATATCATAAAAACTCAACATTTTTAGAAGCATGAAACATGGAAGTAGTGATGTGTTATACACACCTGAAAAATAGAAACCGCAAACTATAATGGATTTTCATTAAAATCAGAACCTAAACATGGGGGAAAAAGAAAAAGCCAAATATCTACAGTTTTTAAACTCATACAGTACATGGTTTCTCTATGACACTGTAAGATCTCAAATGATTATAGAAAGAATACACATTTGCAGCTTAGTAAAGTGCATTTTACTAAGGTCTGGCATTTAAAAACTGATGGGTATTTGATAACTAAGACCCCACTGGATCTTTCAATAAGAACACATCAATAAATAAAATTATGTTGGTAAATAAATTGCATATATAATCAATCTTTATCAATTCATATATAGACAAGACACACGTATCCAATGCTAAAAGGCAAGAAAACGCCAATCCCCTTTCCCTGACAAGCAGCATGATACACATTTCCTTCTTGCTTATCTTAAATCCCTAAATATTTTAAACAGGGACATTTGCTGCTGACAGCCACCATCAGAGAGCTCTACAACCTGACTCTTCTCCCGTGAGGGCCAGAGAAGGCTTCATACCATTCTTGGAAAGCATTCAACTGTCACATGTAGCTTGATCTTTTAAAAGCAAAAAAGTTCCACAGCGCAGGCAGCTTTGCTATAATGTCAGCATTCTCATTTGTTACACACACACACACATACCCCAAAAATGTAAGCCTCTAAATATAGCCACCTTTATTTTATAGCGCCAACACTCAAACACAAAATTCTCCACCATTTCAGGCAACATTCACCACTACCTGCAGTTTCATTATCTCAATTCCTAGCTCTTCACTACAAAGAAATGCGAAGCTGCTCCTCCCACTATTCACACATGGACACTTCCTGTATGCCAAGACACTGTGCCCGGCACAGAACACAAAACTGGACAAAACCCAGTTCCCACCTGCAAGGCGCTCAGAGGGAGACATTCTTGCACTTTCTAGATTGCACGGTTTCTACTCCCTCCAACTGTTGCTTCAAAAAAAAGGGAAAGACAAAACCCACCTTGTTCCAACTCCTTAATCTAACCCCTTCCCACTAGTGGCCTCCCTTTCCCATTCAATCCTGATTTTTCTTTACCTTTTATTTACTCTAATCGTTTTAATCTTTAATTCTTACCTAACATGCCTTCTCTGTTTGTAGTTTTCCTTCTCCCTTCTGAAGAGCACTTGTTTTTCTTGAGTTTTAAAATTCTACTCTGCAAGGCTTGCTCTCCAGTGAAAATGTTCCTTGACCTGTATCTTAGAATAACCTAGCCAAGATTGTTTTCTACATGATTATGATAACCAAAATTGCTGCTATCATGCGCTATGTCATTGCCGTTCCAATTTGCCACTTTTTCCTAGGGTCTCTATAAATTACTGACAACCTCACACCTCCCTAGCCCTCCACTGAAGAAGTATACTCTGAAACAAGGAATAAACAGAAAAATAATCAGAGTCCTCAAGGAGCTGTTTAGTGGGTTAACAAGATATACTACGAGGTATTAAAATATTAAACAGAATGTGAACATTGCCTTAAGAGTTATACAGTGCCACGGAGGTTTGGAAGGAATCTGTGTTTCACACAGATTTGTAGAAGCTGTGTGAAATGAAGTTCATTATGGTCTCACAATATTCATGGCTTTCAGTTAATGCTCAAAATCACCATGACCCTTCAGGCAGTTCATAGCAAGCAACGTCCTAATAAAATACTTAGTCATAAAAGGAGAACAACAATGTAACCTGAAGAAGTCGTGGACCCTTAACGAAGGAGGGCAGGCTGGCTGCACTAACAAGCTGCCCATGGTCTTGACAGCCTCATGTCAAGAGAGCGAAGGCAAGCTGAAGGTCCTTTTAGTACACTTAAGAGAGAGGGTGGGAACAATAACCGTGCTTACACGTTTTGAAGCTGCCTGACTAAAAAGTAAGGTCAATTTCTAATTCCTGACACGCTCTTTCTTTCACACACACTCACAGTGGACCGCCAACTTCCCTTTGTTACTCTCGTCACTCACAATTCTGCAACTCACACACCAAAAGCAACTCTGTCCGGAAGAGGACACACCAGCTAATCCTGTGGTCATTTTGAGTGCTAAAGCGTTTCCCTGCAGGGGGCATCATTTATTCTCTTCCCACTTCCTAAGGCCTCTTCATTCCTAAGGCATAGAACACAGCACAAGGGACCCAGGCAGCCAAGTCAGGATTTGTCTGACTGGCGTTTTTTTGCTGTGGTTTTGTCTCTCCTGTGTCCCTCCTTACACCACCATCTCTGTATTCCAGACTTTAAATACAAAGCCACGCACAATAGTGTGAATGCACAAAAGTGCAAAGCCACACACCAAGCGGCTCCAACTTCAGCCCTGAAAAGCGCCCTGGGTTGTAGCCAAGGCCCAGTGTGCCCCCTGCTCATTCCCTTGGGCCTGATTTCAAAGCCCACAAAAGGCTTTGTCCTCTGCTCAGAGGTCCCTTCTTGTTGGCCACATCCACAGAACTATCTGTTCAACCAATTTCCATCAACTGCTTTACCCTGCATGTTCATGTCACACTCCTGTAGTGGATGCTGTTGATGCAGTGGTGAATCCTTGAGTAGCTTATAGTCAAACTCGAGAACCTAAGAAGTCAACACTTAAAATACAATGTGACATGCGATAGAACGAAGGTGGGCATGATTCTATAGTAGGCTAGGTTTGTTCCTTGACTCCTCCAGCTTCTTCTACCAACAACCAGCGCTATCAGTTCTAGCGCCTAAATTCTGCTGAATCTCTACTCTTGTCCAGCTCCGCCACTCAGTCAGCTTAAGTCATCAGCATCTCCCTCCTGGATCACTTCAGTCTGCTGACTGTTCTTACTGCTTCTTACCTCATCTCCCTCCAAGCCGTGCTCCACAAGATAGCCAGGTACATCTCTCAAAGTACAAATTTGATGTGGTGTCCCCTCCCCGCACACTTAAAAAATATCAGCCGGCCTTGTGGCGCAGCGGGTAAGTGCGCATGCTCCGCTACGGCAGCCAGGGTTCACAGGTTCAGATCCCAGGCGTGCCCTGACACACCGCCTGTCAAGCCATGCTGTGGTGGCGTTCCATATAAAGTAGAGGAAGATGGGCACGGATATTAGCCGAGGGCCAATCTTCTGGTACCTTCTCAGCAAAAAGAGGAGGATTGGCATCAGATGTTAGCTCAGGGCTTATCTTCCTCAGAAAAAAAAAAATATATCAGTGAGTGGTTCCTCATTACCATCAGGATAAAGTCCATACAGTAATGCCTTCTGTCTGTCCATGTCCCACCAGCAACTGGTTTAGCCATAGTGAAAACTCATAGTACCCTCAAATCACCATGCTCAATCCTGCCCGTGGGACCCTGCACACAAACCATTCCCCCTACCCAGAACCCAACTCCCATCTCTCCCACTCTCCTTTCACCCTCTACTTGGCTAGCTGCACCAGTCCTTTAAGTTTGAGTTTGACATCATTTCCTCCAGAAACCTTTTCTGACAACCCTAGTCAGGGCTACATGCCTCTCCTTTAAGTTCCTGCCGTAAAACTTACTACTCTGTATTAGAGTCATTGCTTGGTAACTACCTCTTTCCTCTACTGGAGGTTAGACAACTTGGGGGACTAGAATGGGACCTTACATAGAATAGTCTCTTGGTACCTGTTGCAAATAAGAAATCACAGGATGGGAACTGTGACTTGTTTACCTCTATATCTTTGTCCTTAGCATAGTGCCTGACCAATGCAGGTGATTATTGAATGGAAGGTCTAATTCTTTTTGGAGGCTTCAGTGGAAGGCTTTATATAGGAAGGGATCATCTGAGTCTTGAAGAAAAGAAAATGGTTCAGGACCAGCCCCAGTAGCCTAGTGGTTAAGTTCGGCACGCTCTGCTTCAGCAGCCTGGGTTTGGTTCCTAGGCACCGACCTACACCATTCGGCTATTAGTGGCCATACTGTGATGGTGGCTCACATACAAAAAAACAGAAGATTGGCAGCAGATGTTAGCTCAGGGCAAATCTTCCTCAGCAAAAAAAAAAAAAAAAAAAAGAAAGAAAGAAAATGGTTCATCTGAAGTTTGGGAAGGCCCAGCTGTAACCATGGTGTCAGTGGTTGTCACTCTGGGAACATCCTCAAATTACAACAAATGCTAAGCCCACCCACCCATTAGCCTCATCCCTCCACATCAATTATGGCTGCCAGAGACAGGTCCTGTCTTCCCCAATATGTGACAAAGTACTCCATTTTGGTACCACAGAAAGATCACTAAGCTGAATTAAGATAAATCTTCATTTGTACAACTGAGCTGTGGACAACTATTTGTCATTGTGACTCGAACAACAATAGAGCTGGTTTGTTATGCTATCACAGACATTCAGAAGTAAGAATAGTGTGAAATGAAGCACTCATACTCTTATGTTAATGGGATGTTGTTGAAATCATCTAATAGCAGCAACAAATAAATGGATACCTTGATGTTTAAGTCTTACCAAAACTCTGGTCATATTCAAGAAACATTCTGTCTGTGCCCTACGGATAATATATATCCTCAGACTTTTAATGAGAGATCGAAAATTTCTTCAGCTTCAACTACTTCAATATTTTTGAACACTAAGTACCAACACCCCTCCCACCCTCGCCCTGGTCTTCTGGAACAAAACAAAAAACAGTGTGCCTGCTGTGCCCCAAAAAAGGTGGCCAGCATCATGATTCCATTTAAAAGTAAAAATAAGTTTTCAAACAACATGATGTTTTTGTTTTTCTTTAGAATAAAACATCAAGTAACTTATACATAATCCATTTAAAATTTGAATCAAACTCCCACCACATTCACCTCTCCCTTCACTACCAGATTGCCTCAGTTACTACCTCCAGGCCCAACAGAAGCCATCATTTAGTCATTTGACAAATATTTACTAAATGACTAAAATATACTAGGTCGGGTCTGGAATGACCACACTAATATCTCCAAGTAGCCACCAACTGCTTTATTGTTCAGTCAAAGCTGTTACTCTTCAGTTATATCTTGTTCAACAACAAGCCCCTCTCCTTCTCCTATTCTAGGGGTCAGGAAACCATGGCCCATGAGCCAAATCTGGCCTCCTCTCTGTATTTGTAAATAAACTTTTATTGGAACACAGCCATGCTCATTATTTACATGGTGTCTGTGGTTGCTCTTACTGCTATTATGGCAGAGTTAAGTTGTTCCAACAGAGACCATAATGGCCCGCAACGCCTATAATATTTCCTATCTAGCCCTTTATAGAAAAGTTTGGGAAATCCTGCCTTATCTATTGTAACTTATTCTATGGTTTCCTTCCTACCTCCGTGACTGTGCCTTGACAGACTTTTGTCATTCTGTTGCCCAGTGAAGGTGCAAGCTGGTGTTCCTCAGGATCCTGTCGGTCTTCTCACCTGACACATTCTCCGTCTGTCCATCATGGTTCCCAGGGCACCTGAACATCCCTCCATCACAAACCTATAGTGTAATTATCTATAAGCTTCTTTGTCTTTCCCAACAGACCACGCTCCTTGAGGACAGGGCCCACGTGTTACAGCTATAATTCAGCACGGCACCAGGCACACGGTAGCCATTCCAAAAATGTCAACTAGGTAGATGAGTGTTTACAAAGTATTTCAAAAGTAAATATATTTAAAGGCTCTGGAAAAAGTTCAGCCACAGTCCCTCGGTGAAAAAACAATCATTGGATTCATGAAGTTTCTACTCTTTTGTGTTGTCACTTTTGACCTGGCTATAGGTGGCATGGGTGACAAAGTAGGAACCCTGAATAGAGGATTTCTCATCTAGATAAAGGTTAAAAGCCTGACTTTGCCATTTACTAGCAGTATTATCTTAGTTAAGCTCCCCACTCTCAGAGCCTCAGTTGCTTCATCTGTAAAAATGGAGATAATAGGAGAGTAGGTGGTTGTCAAACCAAGAATATGTGTAAAATGCTTACCACCTTGTCAAGCAATCTAGGTGCTCAAGAAATGCGAGCAATTATTATTTTTACAGACAAGTTCATTGGCTTTAAGGCTCCAAGTACATTGGCAATGGCCGTGGCTGTAATTACTCTGTGTTAGAGCATCACACTTTAGCTGTTCACCGCAGGAGCCCGGGTTCAGGAGGTTGCTTCACATTTTACGTTATAAAAACAAGCACCTGGGGGCTGGCCTGGTGGCACAGCGGTTAAGTTCCTGCGCTCTGCTTCAGTGGCCTGGGGTTCGTGAGTTTGGATCCCAGGCACAGACCTACACACCACTTATCAAGCCATGCTCTGGCAGGCGTCCCACATAAAATAGAGGAAGATGGGCACAGATGTTAGCTCAAGGCCAATCTTCCTCAACAAAAAGAGGAGAATTGGCAACAGATGTTAGCTCAGGGCTAATCTTCCTCACCAAAAAAAAACCAAAAAAACAAAAAAATCCCAACAAAACCCCCAAGCATCCAGGTTTTATATTAATAGTTATCCTTCAAAACAAAAGATCAAACTCTAAGAAAGGAGCTTTTCCTTCTCCTTCATAAAACTTCATCAGTTAAAAAAAAATTAGTGCTGATACTAAATCAAAGCATCAATAAACTGTTCTGTAAATTGTCTTTCATCATAGACTTTACCAGGACTTGCTTTTTTAGCTATAACACATACCTTAGAATTCAAGCTGCAAATTTTTAAGAGTAGACATTTTGGTAATCAAAAAGACAATATTGAGTAAGTGAATTTTTAAGGTCTTATTATCGCAAAGATACTTTTCTCTAAGTTAATGAATATACATGAAAGTTCATCTTTCCTTAAAGGTAAAGGTTACTATACGGGGGCTGGGACAGAGATACATAAGTTTTGTAAATGTCAAAACAAAAAGAGGGAGTAATACCAATAAATTCACCAAAATGAAAACACACAGATATCCCATCAGTATATTAAAACATTTGGAGTGGCTGGGAGTTAAGGGGGAAAAGTAGAGTTTTAAATTAATTAGGGGAAGAGCTCTGCCTTCCACCTATATCCCTAAATTGATGTTCTGGTTGCATCATGTGACTATGATGGATGACCAAAGCTCTGTCATTTATCTTTTGGAGTGAAACCAGAGAATTCAGGCAGAGCCCACCGAGCACTGCTCATGGAAGTGCTATCCTATCTACTCCCAGGAGAGAAGAGAAACATTGAGAGGTCGGAAAGGATGCGTGCAATGTGTGTGTCTGTGTGCGCGCACATCATGCCAGAAGACTCCTCTCCTCTTCCAACTCAACACATTTTTAGTGGCTGGGGAAGTATGGAGTAGAAATGCAAAACAGGATTCTTCAGTATTTTCTGCAGCTTGATCTGCCCCACGTTGACCAGACTGTTCCAACAGTTCAGCTTAGAGCGGAGCCACAACTCTTAACTGTGTGTCTGTCTTTTAAGAAGCCAGAGGAGGGCTGGGAGGAGGGTGGTAGAGCCCTCTACTCAGCTTCACTCAACCTGAGTGACACTGGCTTCTCAATGCCTGCCTCATCTATGATAAATCACTTTCACAATGCATGCTCGGTAGTGGATCCATATCCTGGCTTTTATTATTTTTAGTCTTTCTCATCTCTAACATTTACATCTTCTTAAGATCAGCTGGTTTTGTCACTGAGCTGAAAGGTTGGGGGTTGGGCAGAACAGTGTTTCAGGAGCAGAGTGAATGTCAGGCAAGGGCAGAGGGCACCGTGTGATCTGCTGAGTGCCTCTGCCTTCTCCTCCTCATTGCGGACATCAGCATCCACTCAGCCGGGAGGGGAGAAGGTAGGTCAGAATAATCCGTTAAATGCATTAGGGTTTTTTCCCCTTCTTTCCTCCAAATCCCACATGGGCAACTAATAAGAAAATGCCTCGAGGCAGAAATGAACTTCATAACACCAAAGTGTGGGTGCAATTCAATTTAAAATCAAGAGGTTAAAAAAAAAATTACCCCTAAATAATTTATGGTGCTATTTTTTTCACATTGCAAATGAACCCGCTATTAAATTTTTTTGGAATATAAATGTACCCTCTCAGGCATTTTAAATAAGTAAACCTTTGATTTGCACACAATGTGTTTGGCAATATCTTTTATGCAAGTCAAGATACACTCAAACAAGAAGAAACCTCAGTTTTAGATTTTTAACTACTTTAAAAAATAAAAATTTTAAATTAATAGCTATCCTTCAAAACAGAAGGGGATATATTCTAACAGTGGCTTTGGAAATAATCTAGAACTAAGATTATCCACAGAAATTCTCAACATATTATGTGTAATCTGTAATTCATGTTTTCTTTCTTTTTTTTTTTGATGGGAGTAAATCCCTGTTTAAGAGTGAGTGAAATGTAGTAAAACAGCAGTTTTTAAATTGTTCTCTGCCTCCTGAAAGTGTTTCCAGGTTTCTGGAAACAGTAAGGTATTTGCTATCAAATCCAGAATAAAATGCCTAAGGAGGTAACCTGTTTTTTGCTGTTATCTTTGTGGCTGTTTTAAATGTTTAGGGTGCTGAAGATTTCATTTGAACAAAGTGTTCTGATGCCAAATAATTTTGGAAACTATTGTTTGGAAGGTGCCGTGCAGTCTGTGCACAGGACCGTTTGAGGAAACAGCCCTTGGCAACGTGCTCACTCAGGAGGCCTTTCCTTGGGGCCTTCCACCCTGCTAGGGCTTCCCACAGTAAGTTACTAGCATTAAGAATCAGTGATTAAAAATCAACGACCAAGTGTTATATTTACCCACAAATGGTTTTACCATGTTTTTTTATTTTCAAAAAAGTTTATTTGAAGAAATGTGAGGTTAAAACATTAATATCTCATAGATCATTTCTCATTGTATTAGTAATAGCAAATTATTGCTAGTTATATAATCATTATTTTAAAATTTAAATAACAAGTACCAGCTAAGGGACAGTGTAATGAATTCCTTATATCTATTCTCTCAAGTTTTGTATATGGCTGAAATTTTCCATAACAAAGACTTATTTTAAGTCCCAGCAGGCCAGACAGATACCATGTTAAAGGCTAACCTTCACCTCGCTCAACCCTGGTCCAGAAGGCTTGGGTCAGCTGTGATGAGGGTACTGACCCCTCTTCAACCAGTCCAAACTAGTTTCTGAATAGCTCCCATTTTTGTTTTTCCTCCATGGTTTTCTGCTCTATACCACAGTGTGCTGTGCAACCTGACCAGCCAGGGACAACTATCACATCCTCCTGGTCAATGACTGAAATAAAGCCAACCCACTCGATCAAAGACCCTTCACCCCAGTTCATTTCACTTGGAGGCTCTAAAAACAGCAATCCGCATAAGAATCCCAAGACAGAGCAACTGAGGTCATTTCCTGCAGAAATACAGAGGAACATTATTAAGCACAATCAGACTCAGAATAAATAATTTGTACTCAGCGTTTAGTCAGGTTTCCTTAAAAGAAGAATAATCATCCTCCTCTGTCTGAACCAGGCAGGAAAACAATGCGAGTGGCGATGTGACTTGCAGAAAGCATCTACGCCTCAGAGAATTAATTAATGAACAGGAAAGCTAATAAAAGTGAATCCGTTTTATATAAAGGCTAACAGTGCAGTATCAGTCTGGTTCTAGAACTCTCAGGTCCAGTTCAATCACCTATAAAAAGTGAAGTTTGCCTTCATATCATCTAAGGCGCCTCTGCGCATAAGTGTACACGCCTAAGGCTCTATCAGAGCTAAAAACCAGCTTTATTTTAGGGTTTTCTTCCAGAAACAAGTCTATTAAAGACAAGAAAATAAACAGTAGAGTAGTTTAAAAAAAGCAAAGGTGGTCCCAGTCAGCCTTCACTGGAATAAATGAAGCTGGGACTGTAGAACTTGCAGTGGTTCTGCACGCATTTCCCTAGTCCACTTGCCCCCACACCCAATTTTATTTTAAATATAAATTCACTGTGGGAAATAATTAACAGGCACCTATTATAAGCAACGATGTATTCTGCACAAGAGATAAGATCAAAGAAATACAGGTCCTGTCTTTTTCTCTTTGAGTTTTGAGGTACAACAGTAATATAATAAACTTCACATATTTAAAGTAGACAACCAGGAAAGTTTTGACATACATGCAACTGTGAGACCATCACCACAATCAAGAGAGTGAACATATCCATGACCCCCAAAAAGTTCCCCGGCCTCCTCCCACTTCTCTTAACCCCAGGCAATCACTGACCTGCTTTCTGTCACTACAAATCCGTCTGCACTTCATAGTTTTATGTAAGTGGAATCATACACTCTGTGCTCGTCTGACTTGTTTCACTCAGCATAATTATTTTGAGATTCATCCACGTTGCTGCATGTATCAATAATTCATTCGTTTTTATTGCTGCACAGTACTTTATTTGTATGGACATAACACAGTCTGTTTATCCAATCACTTGTTGATAGATATCTGGGGTTTCTCCAGGTTTTGGCTTTGCAAATAAAGCTGCTAAGAAAATTCGTGCCCAGGTGTTTGTAATGGTTGGGTGATATAGTAGGTGTATGTTGAACTTTTTAAGATGCTGCCAAACTGTTTTCTAAAGTGGTTGAAAAATTTTACATTCACGCAGGGTCTCATTGTTCCATTTGCTCTACATTCATGCCAATCCTTGTTCTATTCAGTCTTTTTAGTTTTAGCCATTCTAGTTGGTCTGCAGTGGTTCCAGGTTGGGGAACATGTGGAGATTCGGGGAGAGTGGCATGCTCAGAGCACAGAAGCTCCACACCCCTTCCCACAGACCTTGCCCTATCTATTTCTTCATCTGGCTATTGATTCGTATCCTTTGATATCCTTTGTAATAAACCAGTAATGTAGTGAGTAAACTGGTTTCCTGAGTTCTGTGAGCCGCTCTAGCAAATTAATCAAACTCAAGGAGGGGCTTGTGGGAATCTCTGATCTACAGCCAGTTGATCAGAAGCACAGGTAACAACCTGGACTTGCGATTGGCATCTGAAGCAGAGGACAGTCTTGTAGGACTGAGCCCTTAACCTGTGGAATCTGATGCTATCTCCGGGTAGACAGTGTCAGAATTGAATTGAATTGTAGGACACCCAGCTGGTGTCTGAGAATTGCTTGATGGTGTGGGAAAACCCATACACATCAGAATTGGACACAGAATCGTACTGGGGTAGCTTGTAGAAGAGGTCTTCAAGGAAGACCCCCAGAGGGTATGACACCTGAGCCAGAGATTGCAAAGGCACTGAAAGCAAGGACTACGCCATTCATCACCGTGCACAGTGCCTATGGCTCAGATATTTTTCTGCAAACGTAATGGTAAGAAGGCTTTGCCAGGCCAAGTGTGAGGAGGTCAAAACATGCATTCTAGGCAGCCAGGACTTTACTAACAGGAGCAGAGACACAGGTATAACAACGGGATGCAAAAGAAGAACTACCAGCTGTAGGAGCAGCTTCAAGCGTGATACAGGAAGTGTAAGAAGATGGGGCTGGAAGGCAAGCAGGAAACTTATTGGGGAAGGTCTCATGTGCCATTGGCATTGAGAGCAGAACTTGCAAACCAGTGGCCTCTGGATCTGCTGGCCCATAAGCATGTTCTATTTGTGAAACACTGAATTAATTACCACAGTTTAAAACTCTGGAGATTTATATACAAATTTGAATTTTTGGCTTCTCTTAAGAAGGTCTAGCCATACAGAGTCCATGATCCCCAGAGCTGAGAAGTATCTGTCCTTTTTGGAGTTTCCCCTGGATCACCAAGGTCCCTACACAGCCTGGGCCCTCAGGAGGCATTTGAGTTTGTGGAACTAGGTGTTAGATAAACTTGCTCTGGTGGCAGTGCCAAGCCTGTAACAGGAAGGCTGATTGCAGGAACAGGGTAGGAGATGCAACAAGCCTGTATTAGGGCAGTGGAAGTAGGAATTGGAGAGGAAGGAGAGTTATGTGAGAGTTATTTATTTTTCTTAGCAAGGATTAAATGGTGATTCAATAGACGGAGGAATCAAGGTTCCTAGCCTTGATAATAGAATGGCAAAGTCACCAACAAGGGTAGATTTGTTTCTATTACCAGGCTGTAGATTTGACATTTCACCAAATAAGTATCTCATTCCCAGTTCATCTAGCTTGAGAACTGGTACTCCTTCCAAGCTGTCAGACTGGCATTCTCTCCAAGGACTCCTGAGGACTTCCCCAGGTGAACCACAAGCTCCTTGCTCTGCTGCTATACCAGCAACACTTCCTGAGAGCTTACTAGGTGCCAGGTGCCAATTATTTTTTTCTAATTGAAGTATAATTGACATATAACATATTAGTTTCAGGTATGCAACATAATGATTTGATATTTGTATATATTGGGAAGTGACTACCACAGTAAATTTAGTTACCATATGTCACCATACAAAGTTACAAATTTTTTTTCTTATGATGAGAACTTTTAAGATACACCCTCTTAGCAACTTTCAAATATGCAATACAATATTATTGACTACAGTCACCAAGCTGTACATTATGCCAATCTTTTACAAACAATAACTCAAGTAATACAGCAGTTCTTGGAGCAGGTATTGTTAATATCTCTATTTTACAGATAAGAAAATGGAGAGGTTAAGCAACTTGCCCAAAGACATACAGCTAATAAGTGACAGAGATGGAATTTGAACCTAGGCAGTCTGACTCTAGATAGAACACGTTATTAACCATTTTGTACTCTACTTGAATAATCTGTAACTGAGAGACTCAGAAAACTAAGAGTGTAAAGCAACTTCATAGGCTAATACGCTGATCATCTCTATATTCATCACCATCCCTGCCTTGATACCATCTAGACTGGTGGTTTCCAAAGGTGGTTTCCTGGCTCATTACACTCTCCCGGAAAACTGTTGACAAGGACAGATCTCAGGTTCCCTCCCTAAAGACTAAGTTGGAGGACCTGGGAATCCCCACTTTGTACAACACTCCTGGCTGTGCCTCAATGCCCAGACTGGGAATGCTACACCTCCCATGGTGGCCCGCTCTACAAGCATATTGGATGGCTATACCATATGAGTGACAATCTCCCAGTTTCTACCTATAGGTCTTTAAAGTTGGATTAAGTGTCCCACAAATCCCAGAAGACATATCTAACACCATTCTCATGTTAATGTCCTTCAAGTCAGCTGTCACCTCCCCTTCAGGCTTCCCTTCTCCCAGCTACTTTTGCTCTAGGGATAGGGTCCTAAACCATTATATGCAAATCAAATGCTTTTTTCTTTTCAACCATTGCTAAGTTCTCATACATGTTTAATTTCTACTTTTGATTGACCTTCAATTAATTTTCACTTCTAACAATTTAGGCTTTAAGCTTCATTGTCACCAGCCTAATTTTTAAAATAATTTAATGTTCTGGGGGCCGGCCCCATGGTGTAGCGGTTAAGTGCGCACACTCCGCTGCTGGTGGCCCGGGTTCGGATCCCGGGCGCGCACCGACGCACCGCTTGTCAGGCCATGCTGAGGCGGCATCCCATATAAAGTGGAGGAAGATGGGCACGGATGTTAGCCCAGGGCCAGTCTTCCTCAGCAAAAAAAGAGGAGGATAGGCATGGATATTAGCTCAGGGCTGATCTTCCTCACACACACAAAAAATAATAATAATAATAATTTAATGTTCTAAAAAAGACTTGGAAATATTTATAGTAAGTCTTTTTATGGATCAGTCAATTCCCCTCTACCTCCATTACCTTTTCATGCTCAAAATTTTTTAATAATGGGATATTCTTTAAGTGGGGTACACCCGTACAATATTTCCTCTTTGACCCTTAATTTCTTCCTCTTCTCTCCATTCTCTTTTTAAAAGCCTGCTTTTATATAGTGAAGGCATGCAGACTATTTTTCCTAATTCCAAGTCCCAACTGGAGGGGCCACAAACTGAAAATGCCTGTTCCTTGGAGGAAATGTCCTTATCTTTAAGAATTTTCTAATGGTGGCATAACATTGAATTTTTTAACATCACTATGGGAAGAACAGAAGCCTTTTAAGGCTCCCAGACTCAGTAAACAGTATGTTTTCTTTTGTGTAAATTCCAAAAGTACCACTACTAATGCAAATAGCAGCTCTTCAAATGGGAGCAAATAGAGGAAAAACCTCAACTGAAAGGTCATCAAAAGGACCTTCCTGAAGTACAAACAACGGCCAGGTGTGGTTGCTGCTAACTTCAAATCTCTTACAGATGCCGTAAGGTAACTCTAAGTTCACACTCTCTTTCACAGAGACAGATTCAGCCAGGGGAAATCAACTGGCTCCTTAGGAAACATTTTTGTCAATTACATAGACAGGCTGAAAGTTGAACAAAAGTGGATAGGATATAAGAGATGTAGAAGCAGTGGCCCTGCTCCCAGTTCATACTCATTTTATAGAAATAAAAGGAAGAGGCTGAAGAATGAGACCACATCCACAAAGGCCCAACAACAACTGTTATATCTGCGTAGTGCTTTATTGATTTCCTAAAGCTTTTATATACATTGCCTGACTTGATGATAACCTCTGAGATGAATATTTACAGATTGGTACACCGAGTCAGACTCCAATATCACAAAGCTATTATCTGAGTTTTGACCTGAGCCCAAGTATAACAGTAAACCTTATAGTTTTCCCCTATATTCCACTGAACTAACATCAATGAATTTCCTTCTACAACTCTTGACATCAAAGTGTTCTGACTGCCACCAACCTAAAGATCTCAGTTCCAATCCACCCCAGGCAGTCACCATTTATACCTTGTACCATTTAGAATTGCTCTATCTCTAAGAGCTCAACACCAATATTCCCTTCTTCAACCAAACCTCTTGACCACCCTTCCACTTTGCCCCGCCTCACTCCCACTGAACTTTCTTTGGGCCTCAAGAGTTACCTCTAGGCATTCACTGGACATTGGTGCAATTTGGCTAGATTCTCCCAGTCACTTTCTCTGAACACTATTACCCACCTCCAACTCCGAAGAGCACCCTCATGACTACAAGCCCCACCAAGTCCTTCACCTCTTGATCTTCTAACATAATTACAATGGGAGGGTGGGAATCATAACCCAGGGAACCTGCAGGCACCTCCTCTGTTCCTGGTTTGCTGAGGTGTGTATTGGACAGTCACAGACACATGCTCATTGAAGTGCCAGGGAACAGTGAGAATTCGGAATGTCAGAGCTAGAAAGGATATTAAATGCTTGCATCTAATGCCTTAACTTGAGAGATGAAGAAACTAAGGTTAAAGTGAGAGGGCTAGCAGGCAGTAGAGTCTGTGCTAACACAAGGCACCTTCCCAGGGGGGAAAAAAAGTTTTACTGAGATACTTAAGAAGGGCCAGGATAGGACCAAAATCTGTGACTTTGAGTCCCTCAAAAGGGACTAATACGACTGGAAAGGCAAGAGCCACGATGGAGAAAAATGAGATGTGCTCAGATTTTAGTTTGCAGACAACAGGAAATCCATGAACATTTGTGCATAGGGATGAACCATGATGAAAAGGTGTGGAGAACACTGTCAGGCACCCATGTATAGTACAAAATCAGGCTTTCGAATGACAGCTTTCATTTTCAAATTAAGTCGTGTGTGTGTGTCTAAAAACTACAACATTTGCAAGTAATGATTTAACGTGAGGGTCTGGAGTTATTAAACTACATTTTAGAAGAAAAGATGCTACCATTTAAATAATTTCCATATGCTTTTCACAAGCTTTAAGGTAAGTTAATTGAACACTTTCTCAAACCAATAATGAGCAATATCGCCTAAAATGTTAAAAGTATTTATCTCTGGGATGTGAAATTATGGGTAATTCTAATTTTTTAAATTCCCACTTTACAATGTTTTTCTTTGTGGTTTGTCGTCAGGGAAAAAGCCTTATAAAATAGTCTTGGCCTCAAATAGACCTGAGTTCAAGGTTTGTCTCTGCTATTAACAAGTTAGTGACTTCAACTTGGTTACTTATCTTAATAATGGTTTTTGCATCCGAAAATGGGGATAATTGTACCTGCCTTGTGTACTGTTTTGAAAATTAAGAATGTATATTATTATTTGCTAAGGATAAAGCAATGCGGTTATGTCAGATCTATGTAACAGTAGCAGCAATACCAAGTCTGTTTTCATTTTATTTTTCAACCAAAGTGATAAGACAATCTGTTACTAAAAGGGACTAATTAGGTAATTCTGTTTAGCATTAGAACACTATAAAACTTTGGATGGTTAACAAAAATTACCCATAATGCTCAAACGGACATTTTAACTTCTTGCAATTCTCTCTGCCTCTTATCTTATCTCTAGGGTAACCACTATCTACGGTATCCCTCTATCATCATCAAGGAATAAATTTCAGCCAGTCTCCAACACACCAGAAAATATAAGTATGCTCAACTTTGTCAAATAATCTGGTATTAGGTACTATAAGAGATACCAAAACATCAGAGAAAACAGAACATGAAACCTCACCAAAAGATACCATATATTGTGCAGTATATAACCATATCTTAGATAACTCAGACATCTACTTTCCAAATATTTCATTCCTGAACTGAACTACACTTTATGGGAACTCAAGTTATCTACATGGTGCCTTCCAGGTAGGGAACATGGTTCCCAAATTTGACCTCAGCTCCTATCCTGTAGATGTGGTGCTTAGTTCACTCGTGTAACTAATCTTTGTGCTTTAAGTAAATATGGTTTATAGACTGACTACTCCCCTCCACTTTTTAAAATCTTCAAACAAAGGTCAAATTACATGTTTTAATTGATAATAGAACTTAACTAGGTCTGGAGGAAACAATACTGGGATAGCCTATAAATTTTTCATGGGCAAATACTACCTCTGTACCACTATAATGGCTATAACGTGGGAAGTAGATGTCAAACATTCTGTTCCTATCATAAAAGTCAAGTAAAAGGTGCTCTTTGTTCCCCTGTAAGATCCATTACTTTCCATTACTCTCTACTTTTTAGCACCTGTCATGAAAATCCTGTAGTAAAGAGAATCTGTAAGAAAGATGGCTCATCTGCTATGCATCTATCTTTCACTCACTGGGCCAACACATCCTTCTGATTAAAGGCTGGTCTAGTCTAACCAAAACTAGGTAAAGATATTAAGGACAACAGAGCTGATGCCTGCAGTCAATCCATAGGTTATATCCTTTAGCCCCTGTAAGCTTGGGTTCAATTTAACCCAATAGACCAGAGTATCTGACCACTCAAGCTCCTGTGAAACGAACAAACTCCTTTCAAAACCTAAGATATCAAGATCACTTGGGGAAAGCTTTCAACATTCAGAATAGGTATGGGGCCCAATCTGAAAGGTCAGATTCTATAGGTCTGGAAACAACTAAAAAACAAGACAAAAATAAAAATAAGCCAAAATATCTCTCCTGGTGATTGGCTACAGTTGGGAACCACTGCTGAAGTGACAGATCCAAGACTTCCCGGCTCTGCCAAATTGCCCTGCTCAGCGTAGGAACGATTCTAGGACAGAAGGAGCCCCGTTCCAGACCTGCCTCAGCCAGAAAGGCATTGATCAAGTGGTTGGCAGGAAGCCAGCTGAACAAGGCTGTTCACCCTGGACACTCGAGGCCTCTTCATTTCAGACTCGACTCTACTACCCGTTCCCTACAATGTTATACAATTATTAGGAGACTCCTTTATCTCTTCAAATACCTAACTATACTGAAGAAAAGATGCCTCAATTATTTTTCCCATCAAAACTGGGATAGAGAACTCTCCCTAGCCAAATCTGGGGCAATTTGAGTATTGACACGAATGGCAGTAATGGATTATAACATACTGGATATAAAAGAATTCATGAATTTATGCTGATACTGAAAAAGATGTTAAAACAAGGAGAGACAGACGGGAAAGCTTTTTACAGAAGACCGTCAACTAACAAATACAGGAGGAATGGTAGAAAAGAAAATTTCCAGTTTTGCAACTACCGTAGTAATTGTTCCAGGCAAGAATCATTAATTGATATTGATAACACTGAGTGACAGGTTGCTGAGGAACAGGATGACCACCGAGTCTCAAAATATCATTTCAGAGATCACTTACTAAAAAAGGAAAAAAGACATCTCTACAATAGGGAAATGTGTAGGTCACCAGCTTAACCTAACGATCCAAGCTGGCATCACCAACAAGGGGACAAAATGACACACGTGCCCACTGATGACAGTCTGAGAAGCACATCACATCTCCTGTGCTACACTCCTGCCAAAAACATTTTGTCATGATTAGACTCAGATCACACAATCAGATAAATCCAAATCGAAGGACATCTGGCCAAACACCTGGCCTGGATTCATAAAAATGTTAAGTCATGAAAGACCAATAAAATCCAGGTAACTATGTTCTAGATTAAAGGAGACTAAAGAGGCGTGACAACTAATGCAATTGATGAAACTTGATTAGATCCTGGATGTACAATGGACATTATGGAGACAACTATGAACTCTATTAGGCAGTAGCACTGGATCAATGCTAAACTTTTTTAAAAATGATACTTGTATCACAGATACGTAGAAGAACATCCTTGTTCTTCGAAGATACACCCTGAAGCATTTGAGGCATGAAGGGTCATGCTATCTATAACATTCAAATTGGTTCAGAAAAAATTATACAAACCCAGGTATACAGAGAGAGATTACAGAAAAGCGGCAAATGTTAGAATCAGTGAAGGGTATTCAGGTGTTCATTATACTATGCCTGCAACTTTTCTGAAGGTTTGACATTTTTCACGAAAACTATAATATGTACAGCTAAGGCTTTTTAATGGAGAGAAATTAAAATAATTATCCAGGAGGATACAGAAAATTACTGAGAACCAACATAACTATCCAAGTGGTATAAAATAACGTATTTTTCCAACTTTTGCAGGAAAAAAAAAGGATCCAAAGTCCATACATTTTGTTAAATATCTTCGCATATCATGTAGCACTATACACGCTGCCAGGAACATAGCAGTATTCAAAGCAAGTTCCTTCCCTTATGCAACTTATACTTTAATCAGGGGACAGTAAAGATTTTATATATATATATTT
Organism: Diceros bicornis minor; assembly: GCF_020826845.1. Taxonomy (NCBI): domain Eukaryota; kingdom Metazoa; phylum Chordata; class Mammalia; order Perissodactyla; family Rhinocerotidae; genus Diceros; species Diceros bicornis. The sequence continues at coordinate 35,746,946 of NC_080740.1, forward strand.
GTGTGTGGGTGTGCGTGAGGAAGATTAGCCCTGAGCTAACATCTGTTGCCAATCCTCCTCTTTTTGCTGAGGAAGATTGGCCCTGGGCTAACATCTGTACCCATCTTCCTCTATTTGTGGAACGCCTGCCACAGCATGGCTTGATGAGTGGTACGGTGGTCTGTGCCCGGGATCCGAACCTGCAAACCCCGGGCGCCTGAAGCAGAGTTCACGAACTTAACCACTATGCTACTGGGCCGGCCCCTATTTTTTAAAATTTAGACATATAAATATGTCTGTTTATAAATATATTTAATATAAAAATAAACAGACATATTTATGTAAACAAATTACACATGTATGTATAAATATAAACAAATCAGATGGTGTTGGGAACGCAGGAGTGGTGGAGTAGGCAGTATACTGCCATATTTATAAGATGATCCAAAAGGCCTCATTGATAAGGTAGCATTTGAGCAGGCACCTAAAGGAAGTGAGGGAGCAAATTACATGGCCATTTGGAGAAAGTGTGGCCCTGAGAAAGAAGTTGTTGGCATGCTAGAGGAACAGCAAGGCAACCACTGTGTCTGGGGTAGGGAGAATGGGGGAAATTGTAGGCGGTGGTGGTGATGGTAAATAATCATACAGGGCCTTATGGCCCCCCGTTAGGACTTTCAGCTTTTATATTGAGTGAGATGGAAAGAGGGCTGTGAGCAGAGGAATAACATGAACTGACTCACATTTTAAAAGGATCACTCAGCTGCTGTGGTGAGAACAGACTGTAGAAAGGCAAGGGTGGATACAGAGACACCAGTTACAAAAACAAAAAACACAAAACAAACAAAAACAGATGACACAAGTGATGGTAACTTGGTTGTGGGGATGGTGACTAGTAGTTGGATTCTGGGTAGTTTTTAAAGGTAGAGACAATATGATTTGCTGACAGATTGGGTGTGGGGTATGAGGAAGAAGATTCAAGGAAAACTGCAACATTTTTGGCCTGAGCAGATGGAAGGATGGGGTTGCCACTGGTATATATGGGAAATACTGTGAGAAGACCATGGAGTTTGGCTTTAGCATGTTTAGTTAGTTTGAGATACCTGTTAGATATTCAAATAAAGGTGATGAAGAGGCAGCTGAATATAGATCTGGAATTAGAAGAGAGGTTTGGGCTGGCGATATGGACTTAGAAGTCAGTGTTTAGATGGTTTTTATAGCCACGAGACTGGATGAAAAGAGGAGTGAGGCTCGAGCTATAGGACACCCTAACATGAGGAGCTGGGGAAGGATGGAAGAATCAGCCAAGAGGAGTAAGGCAGCGAGGCAGGAGAAGAGACAGCAGCATCCTGGCCAAACCATTACACGTGAACTAAAAGCCAATTTAAAATTTCAGAAACTGAAAAAATACTGTTTATTCTTTTAGGGAGTATATAGTTAAATACCCTATAAGTATATACTTCATGGTGACTAACAGCAACCAGAAATTGCAATTATATATTTTTCCAAACACATAATATTGTAAAATATTAGTGATTTCAACTAACACACAAATAAAGGAGTTGGCTTAAAAAAAAGAAAAAGAAGAAAAATTCTCAAGTCAGCAAACTGATCCTTTTGAGGATTACAAGCCCAACTCAACCTTTTCTAATGCCCTCTATATAGGTTAAGATACAATACCTCACGCAGGTCTAAGCAGTAACCCAGAGGACTATTTGGCAATTACTATACATGCTACATTTCTGCTCCACTGGAATTCTTCTCTCCGGCTAATGTGTAGTCAAAGGATGAAAGCAAATTGAAGTCTTCAACCACCTCAATAATTCTCAGTCCCCAATCGAGAAGATGTTAAATAGTGGATTCTAAAAATGGCCATTGGATACTTCAACTATCTAATCCTTTTTTCTATTAAATGAGGGCAGCGATAGGATTTTTAAAAAACTGTTAATGGATTTTAAAACTTGCTTTCATCATTTAAAAATATCTTCATTAAAAATTCAATTTGAAGACTCTCTTAAGAGAGCTAATGCATCGATGTCCTTGAGACAGGACTCACAGGTAGTGCAATTTTAGACAACACAGTGGGAGAACTCACATCTCATACATAAACAACACAGAACACCACTGTATTTTCAGAAACTAATCAATCTGATATCAGAAATGTTAATAAGAGGGCCCTAATAAAATTCTTATGTTTGACATTGCCCATCTTCCTATTCCTTCTAGCACAACAAATTGAAAGCTACATAACCTGACATTTCTTCCTTTGAGAGAATAATTCACACTGATTTTTAATTTAGAAAAGTTATGCCTCTGATCCAAAAAGACTTAAAGATCTAGTCCACCCAAAGCGTAAAGGACATGTTAACGTAGCCTAATTTGGAAAAAGGTTTACTCTTCATCTTCTTTGGAAGCTACAAATGAGTGTACTAATTTGCAGATATAAATATTTGGTGCAACTAAGAAAGAACCCTGGTGCCCATTTCCACCTCAGTTATATGAATCTGGCCATGTGACTGCATTGCTGCATTGTGATTTCTCTAAAACGAAAACTATAGTGGCATTGACTCTCTCTTCAAGTAGTTGAGCCATATTACTACAGAGGACTGTAGAAAAGACCATTATCTCTCAATTCTTATTAGCATGCTCCTATGTACTTCCTATATCTTACAAGAAATTTTCTAATTTTAAAGAGGTGAGCCCAACAAACACTTTTCCCCAGCATCAGAAATTCCTTGGATTGCAGAATTTACATATTGCAATCAAAATTTTAAAGTCCTCTTTCTGAAAGCAAATCCTATTCTCCAAAATTCCTATCTAATTCCAGAAATGTTTCCTCAAGGTGAAAAAAATGTCAAGAGCTCGGCCTTCAATCATTGGTGAAAATTGCAGAGATTAAGTCTTTTTTATTTTTATTTTTTTTATTTTATTTATTTTTTTTTTTTTGTGAGGAGATCAGCCCTGAGCTAACATCCACCAATCCTCCTCCTTTTTTGCTGAGGAAGACGGACCTGGGCTAACATCGGTGCCTATCTTCCTCCACTTTATATGGGACGCCGCCACAGCATGGCTTACTAAGCAGTGCGTCGGTGCGCGCCCAGGATCCGAACCAGCGAACCCCGGGCCGCCGCAGCGGAGCGCGCGCACTTAACCGCTTGCGCCACCGGGCCGGCCCCTAAGTCTTTTTTAAAAAAGAAAATTGGAGTATTAAAGTATAGGAACATTTCCCTGTTTCAATGCTTCTCATTTCCTGAGACTCTCCTCTCCCTCATCAGAAAAGAGTTTCATAGCTTTAGAAATTCCTTGTCACACTTCCAACTCTAATTTAATTTAGCAACTCAGTTTGTATTGAATTCTCATGCATCACCAGTAAATATGCTTCCGCCTAAAAACTATCTTAGGATGCAAATCCTGAAAAAAAGAATACTTTTTCAGTTTCGCAAATTATTCTTAACACGTTTACCTAAAATGCAAGAGACTTGTTACTTAGCCAGATCACAACTCAGAATATTCACATGACCACAGGACGTGGGTGATGTTTCACCCATTAGTCACGGCTGTCTCCCATGTTTGCTTTGTTCCTACAGCCAAATATGCTAATGAGCTCTCTCATTAATCCTTTTCCCCCATATCATCTCTAAACTGGAATTGTCTCCTAGAAAGGAAACGCTCACAAATTTTCTTGACAGCTATGAAAGTTATTAACTACTGTCTCTAAGATAATTATGATTACCAATTTGCCAGTATGTGTGAGAAAAATACAGAAAATATGTATTGAACTTTGAGACAATAAAGAATATCATGGTTTTGTTGATGCTCAATGAGTTTTGTGAGCTGTCATACTTATTTCAAGGCTATTTCACATGGTCAGTGTTCCTTATAAACATCCAAATCACAGGCTACTTTAGTACACTTCAACTCTATTTACCTACACTAATCCTTAGTTTTTATTATAGCCAACAATTTATTAACTGACATAAGTTAAGTTCTGCATGACTTATATAACCTGGAACTTAACACTGTGGTTTTATATCCACTATATAGTGGATTCATAAACTATGAAATACAATCACCTAGATACTCTATCACCACTTCAAGCACAAAGATGGTACATTATTAACTAGCTTTCACCTTAAAGGAAACTCTAACACACAAGCAAAAATCAAGTTTATCACTTCTAACATTGCATTTTCTAAACTCCAGGGAAAAAAGACCCAATAAGCATGAAAGCAGCGTCCATGCACACTGAGGCAGGGAAACAACATACTCAGAACTTTTTCAGATTTGCATTAATAGTTTCTGCTGAATCCATTTAATAAAATATGACTGTATCCCATCTCCCAATGCTGGAATACTGGGCCTCAGGGTGTGCACGAGAGGTCCAGTTAGTTCGCTTTTAGAGTCAATCTTCCAGAATTAGATGCCTAGACACTGGCACACAATAGCAACAGGCTGTGTGAATCAACATGTCCACACCTTTGCCCAAGTCTACCAGCTTTTATGTCACCCCAAATGCTCCCTTGGCCTCTCTATTCTGGATTCACATGCCCAAAAAGCTCCAACAGGTGAGAATGGAGAATTTGTCAGTTTTCTTGGTAGGTTTTTCACGTTAGGATTCAAATTCAGATTAATGCATAATTATACAGACACATATTCAATGTATCCACACTTCAAAAAACCTCTAACTTGAATGAAAGGTACTTTGAAAATTGACTAAAGCAAGAAAGGCCCTATTTGAACACTAAGAAGAAACTAGAACTGCAAATTAGGTACAATTAACATAACATTCATATGAGGCAGAAGTTTCCTACAGATCTTCAGAAAAACCCAGACTCTTATCTGTGCGCGGAGTGTGTTAGCGGCTGGGAGCCAGATGGCCTGGGTTTTAAGCTGGGCTCTACCACTTGCTATGTGACCTGGGGCAGGTTTCTTAACTTCTGACTTCTCAACTATAAAATGCAGATTATTAAAAGTGTCTACCCAGGAGCAGAACCAGGTTTTGAGGAGCTGAAGCTTGTAAAATGGGTAATCATTTGCAAAGACAGGATTCCAGAACTTTTGAAGTGGCCATGCAAGTGAAGACTAGCTATACAGTAAATCCACCTCTATACCGACCCCACAAGCTTGTTACAGGGATTAAATAATACACGTAAAGCTCTCAGCAAAGCATCCAGCATGCGGTAATTGCTCTATAAACTTGACTATCACTAATATTAATGAAACAAAATTATACAAGAGAGCAAACGGGTGGTCTAAGCCCATTCACTTTATCAGAAAATGCCAGAGCAAAGGAAACAAGCTCCTTTGAAACAAACTGTTTGGGGGCTAGATAGAATATTTATTTACCTAGCAAGTTACCATTTGTGAAGGTTGAAAATACTCATATTCGGGGGGGGGAAGTTATCACAAAGGTTTTGATGCTTTCCTGTACATATCTTAGATAACTGAACTTAGAACCCAAATGCCTCTCAATGGCTCAGACTAGGAAGTACCTCAAGTCGTGAATTGAAGAAAAGGCAACCAAAGTAATCATGTAACTGGCTCCAAACATACGAATGCAAGGAAGTCTCCTTAATGTGCCCGATTCTCTGAAACCCCAGGTGTTAAAAGTCTTGTATTATACCAAGAGACAATCTAGTGATGGAGAATAGGAACGAAACTGCCATTTCTCTGTGATTTATAGTTTTGAGGTGATGCTAACTTGCATGTGTGTACATTCTCTCTCCTCTCTCTTTTCCTCCCCTGAGTCTCCTCTCACCCTCACTCCAGCCAGATGTTAACAGCACATCTGCCACTTGGAGGGAGAAAGGCTGAAACATTTACCATTAAATCAACATTTCTTTGAGAATTAGATCCAAATCCATCCCAAGTCACCTAAGATATATTTAGCTGCCTCAAATCCCTAGATTACAAATAACGTTCAATCCTAACTACCATGAAATTTTTCAGACTAACAGATGGCCTATGAGGACCCTGAATGTCAGAACCAATTCTGCTCATCTGATCCCCTGCTCCCAAACAGAAAAGAATTCACAGGATGGGGAGACTCTGGGGAAAAAAGAATAGAGACAAAAATGTATATGCTGGAGATTAAGTTCTTCCACTCGCTACCACTAAGAGTGGGGGCAAATGTTCTAGGCCACTTGTCATTAACACAGAGTTTAAACTTAAAGATCAATTCTGACTAGCATCTAAAAGAGTAACAGACACTCAATATTTGTTGACTCACTGAATTTAGTGGTGCTGACTTACTTTCAGGAACATTGTGATAGTTCATGAAAATGAAATTGCCTAACCATTGCTTTGATGATGAAAGGCATTTGAACACATAAAGAATCCTATTATACAATATACTGCCATAATATTAAAAATTACTTTTAAATAAAGCTGCTACTTTGATCCATGGTCACTTCCAACATTTAGCATACATGAGATGAATTGTTCACATTGACTCACGTTCCTAGAAGAAGTCTGAAATCTCATAGAAATATATATTTAAATAAAATCAAGTGTTATGATCCTGCCAAGAAGAGGAGGCTTCTGAGAGCAACACTCAATAATAAAATTCATTAAACTTACCAATGTCTTCCTGACTGGAAGCAGCGACTCTGCATCAGATCAGGGGAGAGGAACATATTGTAGGACCATATGATGCTTTAGGATGCCAGGGCAGGTTCCCCTAGACGGGCTTTCTACAAAACCAAAATCTCTGAAGAAAAGGTCTCTATCTCTACCCATAGTTTTCAATTTCCTTCAAAAAGATGGAAAAATAGAAAGCTGCACTGAGCAGAGATATTATATATAGAAAACAACCAGAGTTAAAATAGTACTCTTCTTCCTGCTCATTTCCTCAAGGAAACTCACAGCCCCACCCAGCCTTGTACATAATACTATACTTCTTCACGGATCCCGGATATGCAGACTACAAGTAAAACATAAACTGCTAAAAGCAGCTACAGGTTCCTCACAGAATGACGAACTCTTAGGTTCTAGCAATTCAGCCCAAAGATACATGAAAGAGACATAAATGCCTTATAAAAGGAGGTAAAACCAAGGGCCTGATCCACTTAGCCAGAATTCTTGAGCCCCCTGCCACAGATGTAGATGGTAACCTCAGTGTCTGGCTAATTTCCAACTGCATATAATTACCAACAACACTAAAAGGCTTCCTTTAAGTTCTGCTTCTCCTGGGCTGTGCCCAGTGGATTTTCTGTAACTGTTTAGGGGTGAGATGACTCTGTTCTCAGAGCTGCCCAAGATGAAAAGTGTCAAAGAAACTTTAAATGGTTCCACAATAAACACGGGTTCTATTTAAAAATACAACAACTTAGGGAACAACACAAAACTCTCCTCATCCTTCTTTTCACTTCACATTTTGGGTTCTTCACAAGTATATTTCAGTACACACGAGAAATGAATCAAAGAGGAATTTTCCTCTAAATAAAAACACCAGCTTCCTGGGGCTGGACCTTTGGCATAGCAGTTAAGTTCACGAGCACCGCTTCCTCGCCCTGGGGTTCGCAGGTTCGGATGCTGGGCGCGGACCTGCGCACGGATCATCAAGCCAGGCTGTGACGGCATCTGATATACAAAATAGAGGAAGATGGGCATGGATGCTAGCTCAGGGCCAATCTTCCTCAGCAAAAAGAGTAAGATTGGCAACTGATGTTGGCTCATTGCCAGTTTTCCTCACCAAAATAAATTAATTTAAAAAACCCAAAAAACAAAAAAACACACCAGCTTCCTTATTAACTTAGATTCCAATAACCAAACATACACATATCATGCTGCTTCCCAAAAGAAATTCCCAGATAAATTTAAATCTGATTTGGCTATGCAAGTGGATTAGTTTCTTCAACTCACTTAATATGAGACAAGTAAATGATTCACAGAGAAAAAGTATATTTAAATGGAATTTAGCACTTGAAAATTAAAAAGATCCAATTATACTTAGAGGAACTGAGTAGGGGGAGTGCAATAAAATGGTGAATGTGGATTTAACAAATTTGCCATTTGAGGGCAGAGCGCTGGGGAGACTCTCCTGATCCCAGTCCTTTTCATGATAAAACTACACAAGGAGATTTAGAGCTTGGAGAAGCACACCTTCACTTAAGGTGTAAGGAATTTTCTTTGACTGGGCATGATTTCTTCTGTAGAGAAACCATTTTCATAAAAAGACTCTCAGAACTTACATTCCTCCAGGAAACAAAATCTTTGAAGGGATATCCTTTTACTCCACTGTTATATCCAGCTTTACAGGTCCAATTTTGCAAAAGCAGAAATAACTGGAATCTGAACATTTTGCCTAATTTGCCTAATTTTGATAACTATAAGACCTTTCGGGAGTCCAGAAGACCAAGGCAGCATTAGTGATAACCCTGCTACCACATCTTTGGTTTCCTAACCTAAGTAGGCTGGATTTCCCTGTGTTCATGTCAGACTCGGGTGCCTCAAAGGTGGGAATTCTGTGATAGGGCAAGATGCTGGCTGCCGTATCCCCTTTTCAGCCTTCTCTGATCCACACAGCTAAGCCATGCTTAGTTCAAATGACACTGCTGCATTTACTGCATGAACCAAGAAAGACACCAATAACCTGGAATGCAAGTTGCAACCAATCCTAGAAATGCTGGAGGCAGACAGGCTTGCCAGGCCCACGGGGAGGCAGTATAGTGATCAGGAGCACAGGCTCTGGAAGCAGACTCTCATGCTTAAATCTTAGCTCTGTCACTTACTGGCTATATGACTTTGGACACGTTACTTAATTTTTCTGTGTCTCCACCTCCTCATCTGAAAAATGGGGATTATTACAGCTGGGGTTGTTGAGATAGTTAAGGATTCATTACATCAATGAATTATAAGTGCTTAGGATGATGCCAGGCATATTATATAGTGCTTGTCTTCATTATTAGTGTCACCAACTACAAATACTATAATTTCCAAGTGAGGCACTCTGAGGACCAGCAATAGAACATTAAGGTCAACACCAAACTTAGGGCAGAGCAGATGAAGAGACAGATGAACGCTCTGAGCAGAAACCCAAGCCTCTCTGCAAGCTGATTCAATGTATGTTCACAGGGACAGCGTGGGTGCTAGGCTGGAAGGCTGGGCCAGGGGTGTGTTCCCGGGGTCAACACCAGAGACACCGCTCTCCTTTCCTCCTCAACTGAATTTATAATGAGGTTTAAAAAAATAAGAAGTCGGGAATGTGTATATTAAGAGAAAAGAAATTAGACCTTGAAATTAAGTTGTAGTCACTCACAAAATTTTTAAAAATGGGGAAGGAAAGTGGTAAAGGGGGATCCTGATGTACTGAAAGCCCTCAGGGTATTCATTAATACTTGCTAATTGACTGCACTTGCCTGTTCAAAGAAAACTTGGAAATGTAGATGCCTTCAGGGAACAAATCTTGGAGTATACAGTTCACTAAGTATTTTGCTTCTTAACAGTAACCATAGAGTACAGTTCACATTTAAGTTAAATATTTAATTGGTATAAATATCCTGCTGAGACACTGAGGTGAAAATGAGAATATTTTATTCCTACTTTTTAATGGGTAAAATTTTGGCCATTATGTTTAAAGCTAACACCACAGAAATTTCTGAGTTTCATAGCTCAAAGATATTTTAAGAAAATTTAGGTATTTTCATTGACATCATGTACCATGTGTCAGGGAAATAAACAGGCATGTTCCATGAAAAGCAACTACCAACTGCTTCCACTGCTCATTTATCTTAATGTTCTTAAAATATTTTTATGGAAAAACCCAATAATAAAATTGCAAACTAGGAAAACTGGAGCCTCTAGGTTTAGGAGGTCATAAAATTACCTAATCTTATTTCTGCCAAGGAAAAGCCAAGTCAAGTTCAAATCTACAGAAGAGTCATTTACATTAAAATAATAGCTGTCCACCAACAAACCAGGGGCGAAAACACAGAAGCTTCTGATCTAAAACAAGTTAAGGAAGGGAGTAAGAATCAGCTATATTTTACAGAAAGCAGAGGCATACACATGGGCTACCAGAGAGATTGTGTTTGAAAAATAAAACTGGCCTTCCTCATCCATCAAGCTCAGCTCTACTGTAATTTCTGGCTGATTCAGAAACTTCCAAGGCTCTCAAAGCCAAGACAGACAGGAGTTTTGATGTGTGTTGGCTGCATGCAAAATATTGCTGGTGATTTAATTTTTTCTGAGGCAAGAGCAGTGAAAAACAATCAGGGTCGTCTCATGCTTGAAGAATCAGAATTGAATTATTTTTCAGCAACAGCAGAAAAATAATTTCCATGAATTGAGTGTGATGGTGGAGGAGGGGGTAAAAACTGAAGTAGTAAATTCAGAGAAGGAAGGAAGTGTGTGTTGTGGATTTTCCCTCCTTCGACAATAATGGAGGGTTCAAATATTCCTGGCCCTTAGACTGGTATCAGGCAGAATACATCAACTATGCAGCTACATTTGGCTTCCCACATGGCGTAAGCAGCAGGCACAACAATACACACGCAGCCTCACAGTTACTTCAATTCAGAAAGTAGGCGATGCAAGAATTACAAAGCTTTGGGGTTGGGGGCACCTGGGTAGTTAAGAATACAAAATGTAGTAAAATATCAACTTATGTTTCAGTGCCCATAACCGCCTATTGACGTAGACATTCTTAAATCAGACTGATGAATTTTTGGCACTTTTAGCAAAGGTAATAACATTTCCAAATAAATTTGGAAAAAAATTTTTTTCTGTTTTGTAAATAAAGCAATTATATCACTGAAAACTGGAGAATGAAGAGAAAAAAGCCACCTACAACATCACTATCCACAACTAATTGTTAGCATTTTGTATACTTCATTTCATTCTTTTTTTTTTTTTTTTTTCCTATTTCCTATTTTGGCAGTAAACATGATTAACACACGAGAGAAACCAAGTCTTGCATTTTATTCTCTCTTCTCAAAAAAACTCTTCACTAAAGCTGTTAAAACAAAACCACCCAGTAATTTAAGCTAAACCAAATTTTGCTCACAGATTTCTCCCAACTCTAAGGTTTTGTGGTGGTAGTTGTTTGTTTTTAATTCAAAAACAAAGGCTGTTAATGCTAAGAGTTAAAAGTACAGACAAAGAGCCAGGAGATTAGAAAAAACTGTCAACACATTCAGGAACTCAGGGGATTAGTCATGTTCGTCCTCCCACAGCCCAGTGAGGTGCAGCGAGGAGGACACAATTCCAACCTTAACGATGGTTTGACTCAGTGTCTCAAGACGATGCCACATAGGGCAGCAGGAAAAGACTCAGGGGTCTCAAATTTATAACCAAGTTGCAGTTCCAATTTTTGTAAAATGGTTGTTTAGAACTTAAAACACATTTTCCAGGGAAACAGTAGAAGCAAGGGGTTGGGGCATATTTCCAGTTTACTCTGCAAAATCTATTTAATCCATGTAGTTTAAACCAAAAATCTCAAAGATAATTGTGACAATTCATTGCAGCGTGGGAAGAATATTCACCTGTTTATTTCTCATCTTGTCCTTTAACACCTAGTTTATGTTTTATAAGATACATAACATACAGTAGGAAAAGTATTTCTAAATACACAGAAATTGGCAATACAAGCTATAAAAGCTCAAACTTCTTATTTTTTTATACAGAAAAGTTTGGAGACCACTAGTTTATACATTAACACTAGCATTACTCTTGTTTGCTACCATATTGAAAACAAGATCTCTTTATAAAAACATGTTCCATGTTTCAACTGGGACAGCCCCAGGAATAAACCTGTCACTGGAACATGCCATTACACTGTGGGTCTCTTTCAGAAATAAATTGAGTATTAGGAGTTCGGAATCCCAGAATAGGAGCTCTGAGAGGAAGCAAGCCTACTCCATTTCTCCAGGGGGATTCTCATGAAGCAGTGGTTTTTAATCTCCTTCAATTTAGCCCCCTCTTAATCTGATAAATGGAATGGACCTTCTCTTGAAACACTTCCAGGGATTTGATTGATGTCCTTGATGAAACTTACTCATGGATACCTCAGACCACAATCCCAGGCAGCAGAACTGAGGGCTCAGCCACAACTGGAAAGGACCTCAGTTGTAAAGTCGAGACAGGGATGGGGACTTAAGGTCTGATACATCCAAGTGTGGCACATTTGTGGCAAATTCTCCAGTGGGAAATGGCTTGTGTGGATGGAGCCTAAATCTAGGATGCTTATCTTAGTCAACCATGCTGCATACACACACTCATCTGTCATACACACATTTCTCCTTTGTCAGATTTCCCACAGTGAACTGCCAATTCCCCTCTGGGTCAAATCCAGTCATCACAGAGGACAGATTCTTGGTTCTGTGCCAGGTGCTACCAGTTGCTGATCATTACCTGGTCTCTTATTTCCAACTCACTTTAGGTGATTGATTCTCCACATAGAGCCCAGGTTGGGCTTTAAGACACAAATCTGATCAGGTCATTCATTACATCATTTGTATCCTCCCCAATGGCTCCTTTCTGTCTACTTTAAGAAGTCCAAATCCTGTTCCTTTCTGGTTTCCTGCTCTGCAAATCAAATCTTCACAAGTGACTGTACTTTCCACGTACAAAGCAGAGAGTGGTGGGAGGCTGTTGTTATTGCCCACCCTGTTCCTTTTGGGAAAAGCTTCTCTCCTTTCTGTGTGCTTGCCAGAGGGCTACTGCCTGAGGAAGGAAAGTCATAAAACCTCTCCCCAGCATAGTGACTGGCCTGGGGTTGGAACTTAACCCAAGTGCGTCTTCCCTGAGGTCAGTATGCACAAGCACAATATGCGGATGGGGAGTGAGTGAGGCTCAAACATAACACCCGGACCGCAGGATCTAGGCATGCGTCAAGTCACTCTTGCACTTTCAAGTTACATGAGCTAATTTTGTTGTTTTTTTTAAAGCTAATTTGGAATAGGTTTCTAAACTTTCAACTGAAATAATCCTAGAACTTAGACAATATTGAACTGATCTGCCTGTGATAGATGTGTAAACTTTATTTATAAGGCTACAGGAGTAAATAAATATGTCCAGATTATTCAACTCAAGAGGATGTAAGTCTATCACATGATCCATGATTTCCACTCTCTAGTTTACACAACTTAACTACACTGAATCTTTCCCTCTTTCTTCTAATATGGTTTAATAGGTCAGGGGGACTATTTACAGTGAGGATAGTTTCAAGGGAGATTGCTGGGACATCCCATTTCCCTTCCTCAGAAAGTCTAATGCTAACTATAACAGAGCTCTACCCTCTAGCCTTTACTCAATAGAGAGCAAACTGGGCGATTTCACTCACACAGTTAACACACCAGCTGCCACGGAAGAGCAGATGGGAGTTTGCATTACACCCAACCGGAATCTGTGCTCCAAGAACCCAATCCTCAGGATCAGAAGAGCTGAGAAGGGGAGTGGCCCCCATGCTCCACTTTACAGATAAGGCAACGATATTTCACCGAGATTTCAGTTCCTATGGGCTTAAGAGTTTCCAGGTCCAGGTAAAAGACCCCAGAGTGAGAGGTACACGGCTTTTACACAAGCTGTCCCCTCCCCTTCCGCCATTTGCACTGAGAATCGCAGAATGTTTACCGTAAAAGGCACTTCAGAGACCATACTATTATTCACAAAATAAGGAACTAGGTCCTAGAGGGGGGAGTGATTCAAATCAGAGCACCACAGAGTCAGGTGGGAGGTCACCCGTGTCCCAGTCCCACAGCACTGCTCCCCCAGGACACCATGCAGCCTCTAGGACACAAGGACCAAGGTACGGCCATATTCTTTGGTTGCCCAATAAACTGGTTGAATAAGAAACTGAGTAACATCAATAAGTCTTTCAGAAATCATTTAGAAACATCTTTAATTTCACAGTAATAATAGGGTCTAAGTTATATGACATTGATATAACCATATAGAAACTCAACTAACTTCTAGTCTTTTGAGTGTGATAATATAGACCTCTGGCTAAATGTAGCACATTGACTACACACGATTTACCTCTCCTTTCCAAAGCCAGCAAAATGATGGCAAAACAAAAAAAAATATTTAAGAAGTAGATGACGGCAAGGGAATAGGAGGGAAGACAGCAGAGGAGTAATTACAGTAAATCTGGGAAGACAAAGCAGACAGAGCGATGCCTGACCTAACTTCCTCAACTCTGCTATAGCCTAAAGAACCTGCAGAGGGGATATGGAGAATAACCTACCCTCACAAAAACCCAAGGAGGTTCAGGTCTGGAGACACTGCGTACCATGGAGGACAGGAGTGAGACATGAGACTGGAAAGTGGGAGACTGTTTGAAAGTTTATTTAGAAAGAGATTGGACCTGAGGTCTTGGCCTTCACCCTTCACAGCCACAGGACTAGTGTCTTCTCACCTTGACTACCTTCCCTAAACAAGAGAAAACACTGGACAAAGTAAGGTGTGAGGACTACAAACCTCATGCACTAGTTTGTAGTGAGGCTTGGATGGAGGGGGGAAAAAGATACTAAAAAAATATGCATTCTGAGCCATGGGATTCAGTTGCTCCTTCTCCAAAGTTTTGTTCCTCCAAGTGTAAGAAGCCAAGCAGATACTCCAAAGTAGGAGATTAAAGGAGTCTTCTCTGGAAAAATTGAGAAAAGATCTCAGTTATTGTCTAGACATTCAGATTGGCAAAATAGGTGGCTCCAAAGCCCACTTGTTGGCTAGTTGACCCTACTCCCATGGAGCTTCCAATCAGCTTTTTTACATTCTTTTATGTAGGAGCATTTGACCAGGAACACCATACAGTTGAGGAACTACACCAACAGAAAAGAGAGACCAAATCAAATAATATGGTATAAAAGAAAACGCTCTCTCTCATAAACCACACAACTTTCTTCCACGGCCCATTACTCCTTACCAGTGCTAACCCAATCCCCCACCACAGCCATCTTTGGCAGTAGACGAATATGCATGGTATACCTGGATTCATTCACAATATTCTGGGCATCAAAGTATTAACAAATTCTTCCAGGATATCATTTAAGTTCCTGTGTGTCAGGAGACAGCGAGGCTGAGAGATTAAACTTGGTGGAGAGGCCTTCCACGGTATGTCACAAGGCATCCATTCTGGCTTATTCAACACGTATTCAAGTTACTGATAAGTATGTCAATGGTATGGTTCTCAAACTTTTAGATGACACCCCTCTAGGAGGGACAGCCAAAACACAAGCTGACAGAATCAGGATCCCACCCAAACAGAATTTGAAATGATGCAGAATAAAGGACAAAATTGACTGGATCAAAAATTGTCTTATATTCATGTTTTTAAAAACCTATAAAAATAGGAGGGGGCCAGCCCTGTGGCGCAGCAGTTAAGTGTGCACACTCCGCTGTGGCGGCCCAGGGTTCGCAGGTTTGAATCCTGGGCGTGCACCGACACACTGCTTGTCAAGCCATACTGTGGCGGTGTCCCATATAAAGTAGAGGAAGATGGGCACGGATGTTAGCCCAGGGCCAATATTCCTCAGCAAAAAAAAAAAAAAAAAGAAATAAAAAAACAAGAACTGAACCAAATTCTATTAAAAAAAACCCTATAAAAATAGGAGATATGAATTAATAAGAGTTAATTATTAAGAAATTTAAAAAAACATAACTTCAAGAATCTGAGTTTCCTACATATTCAGTGACTCTTCTACAAAAGACTAATACCATCTTAGATGGCAGCAGGAGAAGAAGAGTGCCCGAGACACTGGGAGATCTTCTGTGTACCAGGACTGCTCAGCTGGACCTGGCTGAGGGGACTTACAGGCATTGCACTTAAAGAGGGTGGTGAACACAGCTCAAGACTATGCAGGATGAGGAATCACATGCTTCCCACTTTAGGTGTTTCAGAAAGTCATTCTCTCCAATCTCAGCAAAAAGAATAGAAAACTGTGTGTTGTAGAAAACTGAGAAAGTGAAGCTGTGACTTCACAAAACAGTTAACAATGGTCAGACAAGACCAAGACAAGCGAACAAGCACCAGGTTGTAGGAATCAGTGGTAGCGCAAGTTTCCACTCTCCATTTATACTCCATCAAATAAATCCAGTTCACAGTGAGCTGCCATGTAGGGAAACTCTTCTGTTTCTATTCAACTACTTATTTTAAAAATTTAAGCCAAAACACCCAGTCAAGTGGTCTACTGAATTCTGAAACTAACAACCATGCCCTCTACATCCCATATCTTACAATCAATATATTCCAGAAGCCCAGGTCTAAAAACAGCTGTCTGTAACTACGTTTTTCCTTTTCTTTCTTTTTTTAATGAATGGTATCAAGTACTGGCATGATCTAGAATTTTATTGCAGCTACACCAGCCCATTTCTGGTAATGAATCATCAGCACATATAAACGGAAGGTAAAGAAAAGGCCATTTTATTAAAAGAAACAATTATTAACTCACATGGCAGCTCTGACAGATATAGAATACACAGGAGAGCCAAACCTTGGTTTCTGGTAAATAATTCAAAAGTGTTGGCCACATCTGCGTTTTTTACTCTTCTTCCTATATAAAAACTATCATTGGCTCCCTGTGACTCCTGAACTAAGTTACCAACACCAGTCTGGCACTCAAGGCCTTGGCAACGGAGCTCACAGCTCCCGGTCCGGCTCTCAGCGCTGCCCTTCGTTCGCCCCATGTTGCAGCCAAGCAACACCATGTATTTCTCAGCACATCCAGCATTCCTCTATCCCCTCTCCTTGCTTCAGGCTCTACTACCATCTTCCTCTGCTTCTCCCACCCATCCAACACCCAGTTTGACCTAGATTTGAACTCTACGCATGGTGCTATGCAATGGATTAGAACACTCGATACCCAGCAACAGTAAGCAGACAACGGGATCTGATTCGATAGTACAGGCAAAGTAAGAATACAAAAATCTGGTTAAGATGTTTCTTTGAATAGTATAAACAGAGACATCAAATTTATCTAAATAAAATAATTGATTTTGACAGATCTTATCTAATAAACAAATTTCTAAATGGGAACATGCCTCTATCACCCCCAAATTGTGTATGTAATGTGAATACAACTGTTGGCTTCAGTTACTGATACACTTAACAACACATGGAATGATCATCTGTATTTCCATGAAATACAGACATATAAAATAAATACCCACAGCTAAGTAATCTACAAGTAGACTTAAAGCCCATAGGAATAAACATAATGTATTTTGATCTTCCAATAGTTATACTTTGAGTAAATGGAGGAAATACCCCAAATTATATAATACTGGATATAATCTTTGGAATTGGAGGGAGAATGTGTTTAACATCTGCTCTGAAGTTTCGCCTATCCATTATGAAACTTTAGACGTCTCAGCTTTAAAAAAAAAAAAAAAAAAGCCTTAAATAACATTTCTAAATACATTTTGGCTACTAGGAATATCTCTTGTGACTGAGAATTTACTTAGTCTGAAAGATGAAATGTCAGACTCCAAAAGGAAGGAAACAAAATTACTGCAAATCCATACCCACTCTTCCACTGGAGAAATGATGTCACTAAGTGAGTTTACTGAGTTCTCCTCTTGGTGGCTAGTAGTAAAGAGAGCTAAACAATGGGAAGAGATGCTTCCCTAAAGTAATGAGGAAAACAATGTTTCCCTTTACTACTATCCCCAAAGACCACACCTATATATTCTTATCCGTACAACACTCCCCAAATATATATAAAATACAAGTCCACTGTGACAATAAATTTGTCAGATAAAATCTGAGTTTCTCCACTGTTGTTCAACCAGCAATGCTGTCTACAAGTAAACAAAAACTGTATTGATTCATCAGTGTGTGTTAAAAAAAAATGACACTGGGGCCAGCCCTGTGGCATAACTGGCTAAGTTCATGCACTCTGCTTCAGTGGTCCGGGGTTCATGAGTTTGGATCCCAGGCACGGATCTACACACCGCTCGTCGAGCCATGCTGTGGTGGTGTCCCACATACAAAATAGAGAAAGACTGGCACAGATGTTAGCTCAGGGCCAATCTTCCTCACCAAAAAAAAAGACACCAATTTGTTATATTAAATCATCTGAGTAATTCTTGTTTCTGGAAAGTACCTAAAAATGGTTTTTTTTCCATGGAGGTTCAACCCAAGGACCCTTGAGGAGTGAACCAAAAAAATCTCTTATCCTCTCTTTTGTGTTGTCCAAGTCATCTGATTTTTTCACCCAACTGAACATTTTAAGTTGATTAAATTAAATGTGCTAAAGCCATCAGCGATCCAACTAGTCAGAGAAGGGTTAGCAGAGTAGAATTCAGCCCTTGCCACAGTATCTTTGGAGCCAGCAAGGACACAGGCCAACAAGAAGTATACTACCAGGATAATGGCTGGTTTGGAATCCAGGGCAAGAAACAAGACTCCTAATGACTAATGTTGTGCTATCACCCCACAACCTTCCTAGGGGATGTGCAGCTTCTCAGTTTCAGTAACACGTCTGACACAGCCTCAAACTTTTATTTTCATCCCTTCCCCCTAAATGATGGAAAAATCCAAAGGGATCCAAGCCATAAAGAACTCCTACTGAGACAATTTAAAACACATTCAATCACAGCAACTGCCACTTTGAAAGGAAAAAAAGTCACCAGGAGTAAGGGCCAACAATGTAATCAGTATCTAATGGGATCAGAAAATGTCTGGAAGTCTGTGCTTCACAGTGACACTGAGGCCAAGGAGAACAGTGTTACTCCAGAGGTTTTAGAAAAAGATCTTGTTAGACAGGTTTTGAGATAAGGTCCTAACCAAAAATACTTTCCAAGGAGAAGATGGGGAACAAAAAGGAATGAAGTTTTAGTAGAAAAGAGAGATATTTGGATTCAGTTATAAAATATGGTTTACTAGAAGAGAATTTGATAACAATGGTAGAAAAAGAGCACTTAGCCAGAATTTTAAGACTCTCCATAACAACTTAGATTATACAAGTTTTAGGGTTCAGAGACTGTTAAAATATGTTTCTACTTGCTGGCTGCTAATCAAAGATTTAGTACAATGAGATCCCTACCCGTTGAAATAATAAGTGGGAAGTCAAGTCATTCTTCCCAAAGCAATTTCTTGTGAAAAGTAATCTCATCTTGATTTATAGGAGGAGGGATATAAAGGGGAAAAGCTTATCCCACTAGAAAGAAGGGCAGTGATGTATACGGAGCTGAAAGGAACTCAGATTACGTCTTCCAGATTGAGGGGTGGGGTAGGGAAGAATGGGTGGATTTAATTTTTAGGAGAACAGGAAAGCCAAGTGACTACTTTGCTAAACGCCTGCTATTTGCCAATTCGACCAGGAATTCGAAGGAATGGAAAGAAGCGGCAGCTAATCCTATTTAGGACACAGACAGAGGCTGAGAGCCAAGGAAATGAATCCTAACAGGAGACATTGTCTTTTGTCTCCAGATGTGAGCTTTTCATTATTTTTTTTAAAGTTGTCTCATCTGTGATTGTGATTGTGATGGTGTTTAAGGAAAAATCTTTCCACTTTATTTTGTGAACTCTGTCTCTATTATCTTTATTAAGTTACATTTTGCTTCTATAAACCACTCTACTCTCCTGGTTAATCACAACAGGGATGGGGAGGCTGCAACTCAGATACTGTTGCCAAATCCAATCACTAGAGTCATTCATATAACATTAGGCTTAGGACCTGAAAATGGCTTCAGCTCCCTTCATATTTAAGTATGCAAAAACAGAGGCCCAGAGAGATCAGATGTGGCAAGGTTCTCTGTGACTTTTAGAGGCAGAAGTGAGATTCTAACCCAGTTTTCCTCACTGGCTCACTGTTCAATCCCTTATGGAGCCCATTCTTTCTACGTTTGTCCTCAGATGGTCTGAAGAAGAGGAAGTGTTAGACACTGGAGACGTATAGTCTTAAGAAATGATCCCTGTGCTGGAGCAGTTTACAACTACTGAGGAAGACAGACAGGGTTTATACATGAAAACACAGGTGATAACATGGTGAACAAAAACTCCTACGGGAATCCAGAAGAGGGAGCCTTTGCCAAGGGCAGGGGCAACAGAAGAAGGCTTTGTGAATGTGGGGGACATTTAGTGGAGAAAGAGTAGACCACATGTGAGGGTCAGAGAAGACCACTCTAAGCAGAGGAGGGAGATGGGGGTACAGTCCCATCCCCAGCACACAAAGACAGATGTTAGAATGACTCGTGATATATTTAAGACAACAGAGAACAATGTGAACAGAGATGAGAAGAAAGCAGAAAAAAACTATAGTCCAAGCTAAGGAATTGGACTTTCTTTACTAGACAGCCAGTAAAGATTTCTCTTGGTCCAAATAGAAGTTTTAGTAGAAAATAAAAGTGATGTATACAAGGCAGCGTTTTAGTAATAGCTCTGGAAATGCAAGACAAGGTAACTGAAGAAAGATTAGAGTCAGGGAAATCTGAGAGGAGGTCACAGTTCATGTATGAGATGATGGGGACTGGTAAACAGAGGAAGGAAGGACAGACATAAGAAAGAATGTTCTGAAAGAAAGGTCAATGGGATCCGGCCATCCACAGGATGTGGAGCAGGAAAGAGGGATGAAAGAATCAAAGAAGGCTCCAAATCTTCAGGCATAGATATGGGAGAATGGTGTCTCTTGGTCTGGAGAGAGACATGTCAGGAACATCCTGACAGGTGGCGCCAAGGACAGGGTGTGGTTATATGTGAAGATAGATCTAACAGACAGTCAGAGACCAGAAGCTGAACTAAAGCTATGGAAAGACACCACGAAGCAGTGTTGAGAGTCACACAGAAGAGACAGCCAAACCCTCAGGGTGAATGAGTCATGCGAGGAGTCTCAGAGCTCAGCCTGGGGTACGTCCCATTGTTAGGGAACAGGAAGAAGCAGGAAAAGTCAGGGAAGGAGACAGAGAAGGAAAAGCCTCAAGAAGAGGCTAACAATGAAGACAGCACGTAAGAGAAAGCCAGGAGGGAGCTTCACAAATCAGCAGCAGTAAATGCCCAAGGAATCAAAGTAAATGAACACAAAGAAAACATATTGGATGAGGTGATTAGAAGACCATAGATATAGAAGAAAAGGTAAGAAAGCTGATGGTAAGCAATAAAATGGTCCAAAACAAGACAGGGGAATTTGAATACTCTACACTGATTATTTGTAAGTAAACAGTAAAATCAGCAAAATCTGAAAGGCAGTGAGATACGACAGACGCTCTGTGATTCAAGAAACTGGAAATTTAACAATAATACCAGCTCTAAGATGCTGAGCGTGAAGTGCGTGTCCGGCACTGTGCTACGCATTTTACCTGTGTTAACGAATTCAACCCCCATAACAGGTCTGCAAAGTGAGTTCTATTGGGAGTTCTATTGGTCCTATTTTGTAAATGCACTGAGAGGTTCAGGAACTTGCCCAAGGACACAAGCTAATAAGGGGTAGAGCCCCGTGTTAGCCAGGCTGTCAGAAGCCCCATCCGCCCCTTAGTCACCATGCCCTTCTCACCAGGTAGTGTGCAGCCTGGGACAAGAGGTCTTTTGAGCCTCAGTTCTCTCACCTGGAAAATTTGCCTAGGCTTTGCTGACATCTAACATTTCCAGCCTTAACATGCTAAGATTCTGGGGCTCTGTGTTAGCGGATATCTTTGAAAACTCTTAATGAAAGACACAGCTTCTATTTTTTCACTTCTTCACATCTCAACAAGAGGCTTCACTTTATTTACAGTTAAGCCAGGAACCCAAAAGAGTGCCTTTACCCTCAGCTTGCATCTCCTTGCTTTCAATAGTGATCAGAGTCACACTGAAGACTGTGAATCAGACCAAGTGCAGTACTCAGTTTTATCATGTGTTACCATTGCCTCATTGCCCGGGTAAATATAAAAATAAATTTTATGTCTAAATGAAGTAGATATATGAATGTAAGAAATGATCTTGCTGCTTCTTGAATATTCTTAGCATTGAAATCCTGGTGATCTTCTAAATGCTGAAAGGGACATAAGTCAAGTCTTCTTGGTCCAATACATTTACCAAGCAGGGTTCTGAAGAGTAAAGCTATTGCTACCTTCCCATCCCATGGTAATAGTGGCGTTCTGATACAAAGAAATTCTCTGCATCAGGAACAGGACAGAACAGTGCTCTCTGGTTCTCAGCACACATGCAGGAATCTCGTTTCAACGCCTGACTCACCACCAAATTCGGCAGATTCAGGAAGGGAATGGTGAGCTGATGTAGAGTGGAGCCAGGTCCCTGTTGTTTACCCTAAGCAATTATTCTCCTTCAAATGCCAACCCCAACAACCAAATAAAACACAGAAAAATCAGGTCAGCAGAGAGATAACAGTAAGACTTCCCTACTTTACTGAGGACAAGTCAGAAGAGAAACAATTCCTCATGGCTCCATTTCCCCAGTGTCCAAGCCATAGACTTACTCATTCTTTTCCTTCATAGCTTTCTATGATGACAAGATTTCCTTTCACATTTGACAAACCCCCACCCTCTACCTACATTACAATGCCATTCCTTCCAGCCTCCACCCAGCTGCTGTTCCATTAGTTGTTTCCTCTCCTTTGCATCTTCTCTCCCCTCCTCCTAGCTCACCCCACAAACGTGCTCAGGTAGATCTGGCCGTCTCCGTATGTCTGTGTGTTTGCGGCAGGTACGATACACCTGTCGCTATTGGGTTTCAGGGGCAGAAAGCAGAGCTATGCAGGGCAGCATGCTTCATCTCCCTTTCAGACCTGCTCAACCAGGACCAGGGCTGGACAAATTTATGAAATGGATGAAGACGGCCTTCAGACCCTCTGACCCACTGTTCCTTATTCTGCTGTCACCATCTACCCTTAATCCTTTGGCCTTGCCATCTGCTAGACTAATCCTCTGTGATTCTAAGAATTGCCATGTTACTAGCCTCTTCAGACTCCAAAACAAGTCTTCAAGAAGCAAAAAAAAAAGGTTAAAGAAAAAATGTTGCAGAATTTCAGGAACCACTACCAAACAATAAGAGAAACATCTAGAAGGAACAGAACTTCCCTGACATTCTGAAATCCAGACAGAAAATATTACCTCCCCATAAAGTCAGTCTTGCTTCCCATAGTATCTCCAGATGCACTGCATACAACAGTTGAAGATGGGCAGTGAAGACTCACCAATGTCAGAAGTTACAGTAGACATTCTATCATTATCTCAGGGAAGAAGAGGCCAAGCGAGATCACTGATGAGACAGTCACTGAGGAGCATCTTCCCTAGGATTCTCAATCTCTCAAGCAAAGATGATGAGAATAAATGACTGCTCAACTGTCCAAGATGGGAACACTGCCTGGAAGATCATCAGTTCAACCTCCTTAGTTTATACAAAAGGAAAAGGAGATGTAGAGAAAATCTGCTCAAAGTTCACACAGCAAGACAGAGACAGAGCTGGGACTAGAACCTGTTTCTTGAGTCATCATCCCAATTCATCCTTCTACCACAGCATATGGCCTCCCTACATCTGTTCTTTTACATGCTAAGACGTGTACCTTTATACATTAATACACGTTACTTAGACTACCTGACCTTTTGTGTGATCGTGTGTTCTTGCTATTGGAATCTTAATATCAATCACAAAGTTATGTCACACACTTCCTGAGAAGTGCACGGAACTGTTTATGTAAGCAGTGTGGGGAATTCAGATCAAATATTCAGTGAGTGACTCAAAACTGAAGACAAAGACGGCCAACACTGGAAAATGCATGTGGCTTTTTCTTATCGGCTGGGTTCCAAGCATGTGTAATACTACTCCCTTCACTTCCTATGTTCTGATGACTGGAAATCTTGGGGTTAGTCCAAGGCCGACCTACACACACAGAGGGAACTCTCTAGGATGGTCTTAGAAAAACACGGCCCCCAGAACACGTAAATTTAGGGCACATCATTCCAATAAACTATCTCAAGTGATGATTTTCTTTGCAACTGTTATGCTGCGCAAAGGATTTATACCTCTTCCTTAGGGGGAAAAGGTGACTTAAGAGGCAGAGATTTTATCCAGAAGGATTTCTTAGGCTACTGCCTCAACAATACAATCAAAATTTTTATTCAGCTCCACTTTCCTGCATGTTAACACATCACTATTGTCCATCACTATTGAGGAAAATAAAGTCATCCAGTCTCTTAGCTTATGAACCTCAGGAGAATTCCAGTTGTCATCTCATCACCTTTGTGAATGGTGGAGGCGCTGACCAAATCATCAGGAATATTCACGTCGGTCTGGCCAAGCCAAAAGATATTCTCTTTCATAACATTTTTTTTAATTGATTGATTGATTGATTGATTGATTGGTGAGGAAGACTGTTCCTGAGCTAACATCTGTGCCAATGTTCCTCCATTTTGTATAGGGGATGCTGCCACAGCATGGCTTGATGAGTGGTGCGTAGGTCCATGCCTGGGATCTGAACCCATGAACTCTGGGCTGTCCGAAGCAGAGCACGTGAACTCAACCACTATGCCACCGGGCCGGCCCCTCTCTTTCACAACTTTTAATCAGTGCTGCCTTCTTTTTAAACGAAAAAGTTGGGATTGCCCAGGTTAGATTTCAACTTTTAGAATTAAAGTTTCCATATTATCCCATTAATTTGTGCTTAGAAAAACACCGCGACAGAGCATACAAAGAGAAACCTTAAGATAGAGACAGCTTCTCTGATAGTTTGGAATCTTTTACAGCAGGATCTCTAACAAGCCAGGATGACTAATGCAGGACTGCAGGGGCTTGGCCGGTAACTGAATGAGTCAAGAGGGCAGGGGAAAGTTCACATGCAGACAGGGACTGAGTGGAAGGAGCTGGGGCCAAGTGGAGAAGGTATGGCCCACCTACAAGCGCAACTGCTATGCAGACTCAGCCAATTACCACAGTGAGGAAGACCCTTCCAGAGCTGCCGGATCTTGCACTTTCTCAAGAGAAGCTATAAATCCAGGTTTTAGGGGAAGTCTCAATTATTCAAAATGTTAACTCAAGTTGAAAAGAGAACAAAATGAAACACTGTTTTGTGCCCAACCAAATATGCCCAGGGGCTAGACCTGGTTGCTGAGTTTCCAGTTGGCTCCCTCTCCTCTACAGGAAGAGCGAATAAGGCATATTCAACAACTACTGTTAAAATTACCTTAGAATGTGAGTCTCAGAAACCCTCCGGTAGCCTGAGGGAACGTGTAAAAAGAATAAGAACATGAGAGAGACAGCAAATTATTAAGGTTTCATGGACTCAGCGGACAATCAAAGCGTTCAGATTCTCTGAAAAGTCACTGGGTTAATATAAACAAAACCCCACCCTTTGTCCACTACAAAAATCAGTCCAGAGGCCTGCTCTCTTTTCACTACAACTCTATTCTCCCATTTACTCCAGCCATCCCTGACATCCTCCCAATATCTAACCTATGGCTAGATCCTGTTTATTTCCTTCTGGAATTATCTCAAACAAGCACCCACCCCTCATTCCCATCTCATTACCTTAGTGCAGATCCTCACTGCTTGTTTAGGAGTCACTACGGCTCCCCTAGACTCCAGTTTCTCTCTCTTCCTACCTCATTCCAACCCCAGTCCATTCTATACACAACTACCAAAGTGATTTTTCTTAAATGTGCACATCATAAATTCTCTGGAAGTATGCAGGAAACTGATAACAGTAGTTGCCTTTGGGAGGGAGACCTGGAGAACTGGGAGCCTGGGTTTGAGGAAGGCTTATTTTCCTCTGCACTTCCTTCTGTACTTTTTGAAATTTTTTTCACCATATATTACTTTCTCAGAAATATATACTACACCAATGCTTCTAGATTAAGCAGCAAGACACCTCCCCATTCCAACCCACTGGGGCACTCAACGGACTAAAGATTTTTATAAGTGAGATGAGAGCACATTGAGGTATAAACCACAGCAGAGCCTGGGACACACACAGGTGGAGGCAAGAGTGGAGGTGGAAGTTGGCAGGAATGTGCCTAGAAATGTAGAAACTGAAAGGCGTGTCTCAAGAACTGCCTGCAGAATGGTGGTGTAGCTTGAGCTCCCCTGCTCTAGCCTATGAGGACAGCAGCAGTGTCTTCCCCTGGTCTGACGTCAGACATCTACTCTCCCAAGGGAGCAAGTGATCTGCCAGGAGGGATTGGCACCCCTCAGTGATGACCTCTTCTCTGGCATTGAGGGAACCTCAACTTGTCCTGCTTGCTCCACCCTGACATACCCTAAAGCGAAACCTGCTCTTTGACACACTATACCCTCAGTTTCAGAAGGCACAGTCAGCCCTCCCAATGAACGAAAAGTGCAGCAGGGGCAGCAGATGTCCTTAAAGAGGAGGGAGGTTAAGTCAGCTACCTATAACAATCAACCTAGTCCTTCACTTGTGAATATGGATAGGTAACCAAGGATCACCAGATTTGAGGAACACTAAAGGAACAAAAGAGAAAGACAAGTATGAAACAACCAGAACCAATGCCAGAGAAAACAGAGATAGTAATTCATGAAGCAGAAGAGAATTTCCAGGGAGGAACAATCTGAGCATAGCCAAAGACATTAGAAAACACATAACACATACATGAAACAAAAACCTTACTATGAAAAGGAAGAGAACATATTGAAATTAAAATAGAATTTTTGAAGTTAAAAATTCAATAGAAGGACTAAAATAAAAGGATGATGAAATTCCCAGAAAACGGGGTGGAGGAAGGAGAAAAGAAAGAAAGTTTGATAAGATAATGTAAGAGTTAATCCAGGAGGTCTAACATCAGTCTACTGAATTTACAAAAAAATTAGACAATGGAAGGTAGTGGAAAGGAAGTTATGAAAGAAATAAGAGATTTCAAAGAGCTGAAGAATAGAAGTCTTCAGACTGGATGACCCACAGGTGCTGAGCAGAATAAATGAATCAAGACAGATTCTCATAAAAGGTCACAATATCAAGGAGAAGGAAAACATTCTAAGCTTCCAAAGAAAGGTCTATATGAAGGCACAAGACTCAGTAACAATTGACTGCTAGAAAGAAATTCCTTTCAAATACTGAGGGAAAATCATTTTGAACTTAGATTTTCATACTCAGCCAAATTATCAATTAAGTATGATGGCAGATAAGCATGGGTTCAAAGTATGCTTGCCATGTACTCTTTCTGAAAACTTTTTTCAAAACATACGGCAGCAAAATTAAAAATATGTCTAAGAAAGAGTAAGATGTAAGATCCAAGAAAAAGTGGAATTAATCTAAGAATAAAAGGAAAAGAAATTTCAGGATGACAGCTGTGTAAGCAGGTCTAGAAAGCAGTTAGTCCATAACAGTTCATAATAAAGCATTCAAAAAAGTTGTATAATTGAGAGAGTAAATTATAGTGTTGAGAGAAAGAGAATACATGTTACTTCTGCTAATGAGAAAACAGGCAATTAGAAAGTCCAGGAAGAACAAAGCTGTACAAGAAGGTCAGATACATGAAGCAAACAAAAGTTTGCCATGATCCTAAGCAACTGACCACACACAAAGAGAGAATTTTACTTAGAACATCTTCCTTCAAGTAGCCTACACTTAGTTAGTCACATAGGATTCCATCTTTCTGGCCCATTCAAATTTTTGGACACCACTTTAGGAGAGGTATCTGAACCTCTGGATCCAACCAAGAAAAAAAGCAAACCATCTCCTTGGATTTTCCCAACATAAGAGTGTGAAAGACACTGTTAGTTGGCTGAGTAAACCTCCATTTCCCAACTTTGATTTCCCAACCTCCTTTGCAACATGACCACAGTTAGAGTCAAGGAAATATGAGCCACCAAAGTCCTCGGGGTGGTTTTCTTTAGGATAAAAAGGCCAAGACTTGCTGAAGAGAAAGCCTTGCCCTTTTTTTCCTGGCATTTTGTGACCAAGGATGAAAGCCACTAAGAACGGTGGGGCAGGAGGGTAGAAGGTCCAAAAAGACTTCCACGAGACTCCACCAGCCTCGGATGGACTTCAGGCTTCTCGTCACAAGAGAAAACTAACCCCCTGTCTACTTAAGATGTTAGCTGCATATTTGTTGTTGTTGTTGGGGAACACATTGCTAACTGAAGCAAGGAATCAATTTTCCATTTTGAATCAAACTCAGTTTGAGTTGGCTTTCTGCCATCTGCAAGAAAGAAAGATCTGACTAATACATATCCTCTTTCTTTGCACTTTGCTTCAGGGGAAAAAAAGAGCCAGTGAAGACCAAAGCTGTTATCTTCAGCCTCAGAAGGAATAGGATCTTGTGTAGGGTCTCACAGAGCTTTCACTTAAAGACTTACTTGGCCCCAACCACAGACTAATTCCTGTGCTGAATATGGGACACCAGCCTAACAAGACACCACATTTGTCCTCATGGGCCCCAGTAAAATGGATCAGAGGGTTTACAAACACATAAAATATTGTCAAAGTATGGGATTGTGTTATGCAAGCAGAGTGAAAAAAAGTGAGTTAGATCAACCTAATAATATTTCAAAACAGTGAACTCTAAAATTCAAGAGTGCTTGTTGGCCTGATTTAGCCATATCAACATTTTACTCACTAGTAGACTCTTTAATTATTCACTGAATAATGGCACAGATAAGCCAAAATAATATTGGCCTTGAATGAATCTATATTTTAAACTGGGTGTGTCTGTTCTGGGAATTCACCAGACCCCAAATAAATTGAATCCAAATGGAAAATTCTAATTCAAAAGAAACCAGCATGTTGTTCAGCTGTGCCAACCCTATTCTCTTCAGTAGAGTTATTCCTGGTTTTCCTCAGTTTCCTTGTAAGAGGCAAGTAGATAACACCACGGCTCTAACTGAATCAAAGCCTATCCTCACCCCAGCACTGCTTATTTCATTCATTTAACAATATTAAATGAGCATCTGCTATGCCAGATGCTGTGCCAGGTGTTGTGGACATTCTAAAAAATAAGAGAATACCTGCCCCCAAAGGGTTTATGTCTACTGAGGCCAAGGGATAGAGTAAGGGTTCAGACAGGGAAGAGTCATAAAGCTATTACAACATATTATAATGAATCCTAGGAAGGGGAAATGAGACAGTACTGTGGAAACACAGAGCAGGGACTCAGAGAGTATGAGGGAAGGAGCTCTAGGAAAAATAAGGTATAGTTGGGATGGGTTCTCCAAACAGAGGGAACAGCATAGGTCTAGAGGCAAGACACAACATGGCATAGTCAAGGAACTTAAAGTTCGAGTTCAAGGAACTTGTCTACCTGCACATTCAGGTAGACAGTTGTATCATTACTGAAATTAAGAATTTAGGGGGCCAGCCTGGTGGCATAATGGTTAAGTTCGCACGCTCTGCTTCGGCGGCCTGGAGTTCACAGGTTCAGATCCCGGGCGCGCACTAACGCACTGCTTGTCAAGCCATGCTGTGGTGGCGTCCCATACAAAGTAGAGAAAGATGGGCACAGATGTTAGCCCAGGGCCAATCTTCCTCAGCAAAAAGAAGAGGATTAGCATGGGATGTTAGCTCAGAGCTAATTTTCCTCACACAAACAAAACAAACAGAATTTAGGAGAGCATGGGTTTGAGATTAGGTTAAGAGTTATACAATTACTATAGACACTGCCACTCACTCTTTCAACCCCTGACACACTTAGTGTAGCCTCAAGTCTGAGAAGAGTCATTGTGGCCTTCAAACCTGGGTTAACACCAGTTTTTGCTTTATTTCTACACCTTATCAGCTTTTTGCTTATTTTGCAGAAAATGCTAGTAAAGCAAAAGTCAGAAATCATTCTGAGAGCCCGATTACAACATTCCTTGCTTTCTCCAAGGTGACTAATTTCAGTTCCTATCTTGCGAGCAGGAAGTGAGACCTGGCGGGAAGTTATCATGCTCTCTTTCCTTCTTCCTGTATCTGGTGGCACCAAGCGGTTGTCATAAACTTACCTCTTTTTGCCTTTTTCCCTCTATCTTAGTAGAGACTACCAGAAGTTTGTGGTATCGAGATACATAGGCAGCTGGGGATTAGTGGGGTTGAGTGTGTTCAATTTCAAGGTCCATGGGCTTTTGGCATACACTCCAGGCACCACTTCCAGTCAGGCGGGACCAGAGTTCATGATATCTAGAGCATGTGTGGAGAAAGGAAACCTCTTCCATTAAGGGAGAGAGGACAGATGGACGGACGGGACCAGTGCAGAAACTTGCAGGTTGGTGACAAGCTGAAGAAATCGCAACTCAATTGCTCTCTCTCTGTAAAGCAGGAGGCCCGGGCATGTGCTGAAATAGAGTGATCAGACAGGAGAGTAGAAAAAGATAGCGAACAACCATTGTGGTGAATGGCAGAGAAAGTTATCCAAGACAGTGTTCTGCAATGAGCTGGTTTTAAGAGGTCCTGAAATAAGTATTTTTTAAAAAGGGAATAAAAATCAAAGTACACTGCATACAGTAAAGGTAATCACTGTATATAATAAAATTAATATAACATATGTTTATGTATATACAGAACCATGATGTAAAATATTCTTTCTGTGGGTGGCAGTCAAAATATTTGAAAGCCAGTAGACTAGGACAAATAGAAGGAATGGCTTAGGAACGCTGGGTACTCAGGTGAGGCTGGAAACAATTTAGTTTGTGGCGGCACTAATCTACATTGTTATGGCTTGTGCTCGCACCTGGCCTAAGTTAGAGGAGGTAATTAAATTGAAAGGCTCCTGTTAAATGCAGTGACTCAAGGAGGGAACACACATAAAAATACATAAAGTAATATATCTTATCACTTACTCTACTTAATTATGCTAATTAAAACTTTTAAAGTAATTTGACAGTAAATTAAGAGGCTGTACTACTCTGCTTGACCACATAATTATGCTTTTTGCTATCCATTAAAATTCTTATACCAAAAGATCTTTAAGCGATCTTATTTAACTCGTAGGATATTTCATGCGCTGGGAGTAAAAAGGTTAAAAGGTGTTTTATTTTAAAACCACCCACGTTTCTATGATTTACAATAGGAGAAAGCAAGACAAAAAACCCCACTAAACTCCATTCTTGTTAAATACTCTCTAATAATTGAAGCCAAATAAATTCTCTCTTAGAAAGGTACTCCTCCACTCCCAAAGGAACCATGAAAGTGACTCCATTAGAGGGAAATGCATTTATTTTCCATTCTCAGTCATTTGTGAGATACCCCATTTTTACAGATGAATCCCACTTGAAACAGTCAAAAAATGAACATTGCCATCTTTCTCATTTAGCCAAATACCAAATACTACTCAGAGATCACGCTTGTCCTTCAAACTCATTCAGCCCTGACTTCTAATCCCTAAATCTACTTCAAGGGTTAGAAGACAGACTTTGAAAAGACAGCAAGTTGCCAGGTAATGAACTCCACTCGCACCCCCAAGGCATTTAATAGACTCATTATCATTTACAACAGGAAAACAAAATTAATTGGAAAACATGTTGCTCTTAATATGCTTCAAAAGCCATCTGCAAAGATAGCTGTGAAGCCACTTGTTTCTTTAGCTCCAGGAATCAGCTTAAATTTAGGTGAGGGAGGAAGCACATGGCTATAACTTTTCCCATTTAGAATGAACACACTAACCTTCACAATAAAAGTGAAACTATTTTATATATGTGACACTGTTCTGGGTACCAGAGAATGCAATATTTCACTCAGGTAAATATTTATTTCTAGGAAAAGTCAAGCCTTAACACGGCCAAAATGTATAAATAAGCTCTAACTATAAAATGACTCTAGACAAGACAAAAAGATGAATAATTTAGTTGATTAATGAACACTATCTTTCAAGGTGGCCTGAATTCATTACAAATTCAAGAGTAGAAACAGGAATCAATGACATGCAATTTTGGAAAAACCTCTTCAAGTACAGAAATTAATCTAACCCAGTGATTTTCAAACTTTTTGGTCTCAGAACCCTTTTAGACTCAAATTATTGAGGACCTCAAAGAGCTTTTGTTCTGTGGATTATATCTATCACTATTCACCATATTCAAAATTAGATTCAAAATTAAGAAATTTTAAAAATATTTATTCATTTAAAAATAATTTTCTTTTTTTTTTTGAGGAAGATTAGCCCCGAGCCAACATCTGTTGCCAATCCTCCTCTTTTTGCTAAGGAAGATTGGCCCTGGGTTAACATCCGTGCCCATCTTCCTCTACTTTATATGGAACGCCGCCACGGCATCGCTTGACAAGCAGTGCGTTGGTCTGCACCCAGGATCCGAACCTGTGAACCCCGGGCTGCTAAAGTGGAGCCCATGAACTTCACCACCACGCCATTGGGCCGGCCCCTAAAAATAATTTTTAAAATTACATATTAACTTAAATACTTTTAATGAAAAGTATATTTTCCAAAAGAAAAAAATTTAGCAAGAAGAATGGCATTTTGTTTGCATTTCACAAATCTCTCAAATGTCTGGCTTAATAGAAAACAGTAAAGTCTCATGCCTCCTTCTGCACGCAATCTGTTGTGATATGTTGTTTAGGCTGAAGTATATGAAGAGAATCTGGCTTCGTACAGCTATGTAGTTGGAAAATGGAGGGGTATTTTAATGGCCTTTTCAGATAATTATGAATATTCTTCTTTGGTACTTCCCTAAAATTCAACAAGTGCTAGGTTCTTTTTGTTAAAAAAAACCACTTGATTGAGATATGACTGACATACAAAAAGCTGGACATATTTATTGAATCCAACTTGATGAGTATATACAATTTGATGGGAGTAGTTTCTTAAAAGTTAATTGCAATGTGGAATCTGAAACAAACTCTCTGTACTGTTACATTAAAATCCAATAGTGCACTTTGAAAGGATCTTTTACCCACATGTGATTTTGGAAAATCCTGGCTCAGTGAGTTAGGCAGATATTCCAAATGCTGACATTTCTTTGGAAAATATCAAAAAATCACATTCATTAATATTACTATTAGTTTTTACCAAAAACGTCTTTAGGTATTGGGAAGCTGTCAAGCACAAGGTTGCAAATACAAGTTTTCCAAAATTCCAATTTTCTCTTGACAGCTCTTCCTGGCAACATATGACTGGTCAGGTGTTTCTCCTGAAGTGACAGGCTCCTCATTTATTTCTGAGAAAATATCAAACAGCTTAAGTGCTCAAAAAGAGATTAATTAAGCTAGGATGCATCCTTATGAGGAATTATGTAGCCATTACACTGTTTACAAATAATTTAATGGAATGGGAAAATGCTCATGATATAATGTTAAATGGATAAAATTGCTTATACATTATGGTATCACCTATACTTTAAAAAGTTTGCATATCTCTTCCTGAGGTTTTTCTGTATTAGACAAAACAGCCCCACAACCAAACCCAAAACTTTTTTTAAGCAGAAGGCAGATGTCTATTCCTTTAAAAGAAGTTACAAATCGAGACTCATTTAACACTGATAGGAAAGCCTGACAAATAGACAAATATTATCATCTATCCTTAAGTCAGATTTAAATTAAAAAAAAAAACCCCAAAACTTGAGTTCAGCATCACCAACACAAACGAAAATGAATGAGACAAATTCTATTCCATTCCACTCAACACGGAAGAAATGAGGCTCTGTCTTTTGGCACAGGAGGTAAAAAGAAGCATGCATTTTTATACATTCTTTTCCAAAGGCTGTCCTTTTGAGATTTTTTCGGAACAAATGTGTTTTTTTCAAAATCTAAAACATTCCTAATTACTTTCTTTTATTACGAGTCCATGCAATGCTGTATAACTTCTGAAACCTATTCTCAAAGTATGATGTTTGACAACATCATTTAACGTTACTGAAGTAGACACAAAGCTACCTGGTTATTTAAAAAAAATTCAAACGTCTATGCGTCCATCTACCCATCTGCTAATAAAGAATTGGAAAGCATATCAATAAAACTGGAAAAAAAAAAAAAGAATTGGAAAGATCGATTAACCAATCCCTTACCAACTCAAAAGCATTAACTTCTTCACGTATGTCTCAACAGCTTTCTTAAGGTACAAGGTTGCAAAACTAAAGGCCTAGTCTCTAAAATTCCCTGAAATGGAGGCACCTCCAGGATGCTCTGTACTTTCAGGCTCCTTAAGCCTCTTTAGCATGTGACTATGACCACAAGTCCAACAGATTTCCAGCAAAAGTCATGTCAATTCCATGACTCTAGGCACATTACTACTTCTACTTTCTTCAACTATCACATTTGCTATCAGGAGAAAGGAAAAAAAGTCAAGAAAAATACCTTTGGCTTGGGTTTTATTTTGGTCCGATTATCATTTATATGCCACCTCTTCTCAACTGCACACTCTTCGTGGTTAAGCCCACCATTTATGCCTTTTATCTTCTCATTGTCTATCACCATGCCTTTTAAAAGATGGTACCAGGGGCCGGCCCTGTGGCTTAGCGGTTAAGTGTGCGCGCTCCGCTGCTGGCGGCCTGGGTTTGGATCCCGGGTGCGCACCGATGCACTGCTTCTCCGGCCATGCTGAGGCCACGTCCCACATACAGCAACTAGAAGGATGTGCAGCTATGACATATAACTATCTACTAGGGCTTTGGGGGAAAAAAATAAATAAATAAATTTAAAAAACTTAAAAAAAAAAAAAAAGATGGTACCAAATACCAAGTTATTATTCACTGAGTATTTTTGTGCAAATATTTCTACACATTATCTTAATCTCTAAAATGACCTTGAAAGATAGAGATGGTAATCATCTTTTTATAGAAACAAAGAAACGGAAGGAAAAGGAACGAGTCCCCACTCAGCTTTTAAGAAACACAAGTAGGATCCAAACACAGGTTTGGCATTGAACAAGTGGTTCTCAGACTCTGGTGGGCATCAGAATCACCCGGGGGCCTGTTAAAAAAAATTCCTGGCCCTTTCCCTGATTTCCTGATTCAGTAGGTCTGGAGTGGGGCCCAACAATTTGCATTTCTAACAAGTTCCCCCATGATGCTAATACTGCTTGGTCCAGGAACGACACCTTGAGAACTACTGCTCTAAACGACATCAGCCAACATGACCTTGCAGAAGGTTCCGTGTGCATCCAGAAAGCAAATGAAGGCTAACATAGCCACCATGTTTAGATGGAGTAACAAGGTTGGAATTCTGACACACTTTTCAAAATTCAATTTGAGAAATGGTTTTTCCTACTTGTGTATTTTTCCACTCTCTATCTATGCTCTTCAAGAAAACCTACTTCAGGCTTGGGTTTGCCTCATGGCACCATCAGTGAGTCTATACAGCAACAATCACTATCCCCACCATCCTGGCAGAGAAGAGCTGGTAAGAAACCATAAATTTCCAGTTCTTCACCTGGTAGAGAGAGAGCGTTCTCCAGTTAGAAAAGGACA
Organism: Diceros bicornis minor; assembly: GCF_020826845.1. Lineage (NCBI taxonomy): Eukaryota > Metazoa > Chordata > Mammalia > Perissodactyla > Rhinocerotidae > Diceros > Diceros bicornis. The sequence goes on from NC_080740.1 coordinate 35,782,128, forward strand.
AGCAAAGAGACTGGCCCTCACAACTAGAGTGTAGATGTTTCTTCTAAGCCAATCGACAATTTAGCATTATCTGCTGGAGTCAGAGAGGGCAGACAGCTTTCCAACCTGACCAGTTAAGGGAGAATGCAGCTAAATCTAAGTGACTGTGATGGAGAAGATCCTGGAAAGGAATGGAAGCTGAAGGCAAAGACAAGGAAATGGAATGTACAAGAAGAGACATCTCCTCAGTACATTAATTCTGGACCTGATATTGGTCACCATACCAAAGAATCATAGCTAGGTTTCTATTGATTAATCAATACTGGCCCTGATTCACTTGGACAGCTGAAGAGCTATGGATTCAATGCAACAAAACTCCGCCTAGTAAGCTGCAAAATTGGCACTGTTAAAACATGGCTCTTTCAAATTGTTTAAAACTGTCCTACTGAGATGCACACATTTTCAGCAACACTTCATTTCTCAGAGCAACATAACTCTGAGAACAGGGCAAAAAGACTGCAATAATTTTATTGCAGGGAAGCCACTCTGGAAAGTAAAAGCTATAATACAGCTATTACCTAAGGGGTTATCTCCAGGAGCATCTTAATTTTTCTGAGACATTCATGGTGTGGCAGAAAACAGCGTGACTCTCACATACCACTTCCACACACATCAAGACACAATCCTCGCACCTCAACATGGCAAAAGCAAAATAACTGAAGGAAGGAAAAAAGGAAAAAAGAAAAGGAAACTGGTCAGTTTGTATTTAAAGGGAAGAAGAAAAAAAGAAAAAAACAACCCCGGTCAGACTGGAAGCCAAACCACCTGACTTTGCCTAAGTTATGCATCTAATTTGGTCCTTAAATTCCTCATTTTACAGGGATGTTCTGGGAAGGAAAAGGGGTGCCAGATATTAGTGCTCTTTGGAAACAAAAATTATGTGATCCTCAAGAATGTGATTTTCCCTATTTAAGAGAGTTTATAAGGTAAATGACCATTAAAACTGCTTCCTAAAACCAGCACACTTGGTTGACGAGTCTGTGGAAGGGCAACTAGAACCTTCCTACACTGCTAATGGAGAATGTAAAATGGTACAACTTTTTTGGAAAACAGTTGGGGAGTTTCTTAAAAAGTTAAGCGTATATTTTCCATGTGACCAGCTATTCTACTCCTAGGTCTTTACCCAAGAGAAATGACGGCATCTGTCTATAAAAAGACCTATACACTAATGTTAACAGCAAATTTATTTGTAATGTCCAAAAAATAGAAACAATTCAAATGTCCATCAACAGATGAATCAATAAACAAATTGTGGTTTATTCATGTAATGGAATACTACTCAGTAACAAGAAGGAATGAATTATTGATACATGCAACATGGATGAATCTTAAAATCATTATGCTGAAGAAGCCAGGCCAAAAAAAATAGTACATCCTGTAAGATGCCATTTAAATAAAATTCACTAAAATGAAAACTAATCTATAGTGACAGAAAGCAGATCTGTGACTGTCTAGGACAAAGAAGGGAAATGGGGAGACAGGAGAGGCGAGATGAAACTTGCAGGGGTGACGGATATGTTCAGTATCTTGATTGTGGTAACGACTTCATGGGTGTGTACATATATCAAAGCTTCTCAAATTGCACACCTTAAATATATGCAGTTCATTGTCTGTCAATCATACCTCAACAAAAGTTTTTAAAAAAACAACATACTTAGATCTTTCAACTATTGAGCAAGGGAAGGTGTGGTTTTCAGTGGCCAAACTACAGGTTATAAACTCTGTAATTCTAATCTGGGCTTCACAGAAAGCATTACACAATGTTCCAGAGCCTTAATTTCTCCATTTACATGTGGAAACAGCACTGCTCTGCTTGGAGCAGAGGGGCTCAGTCACGGATCAAGCACCTAAAAGACTGCTCTGGTAATTATTAGCTCCCAGTTCTAAAACTAGTTCACTGAACTTAAAATCTTGCCTCTACCTCAAGGGTTAGTTACAACACTAGCCAGCTATCTTACAGAGGTCTGGAGGGTGAATGAAAAGGTTAAAATATTCAGCAATCACACTTGATGAAAGCTGTTCTCACCCACCTGAGCTATTATAAAAGCACAGGGGTCCCTTTGCTTCCATGTCACGCTCTAGGGGTGTGCAAACTACAGCCCATGGGCCACATCCACCTCACTGCGCGTTTTTGTATGGACTACAAGCTAAGGATTTTTACACTTTTAAATGGTTGGAAAAAAAAAAGAAAAGCTCATGACATGCAAAAATTATATGAAATTCAGATTTCAGTGTCAGTAAATAAAGTTGTGCTGGAACACAGCTACACCCGCTTATTTACATGTTGTCTTTAACTGCATTCACCCTACGACGACAGAGTAGTTGCAACAGAGACCATGTGACCCACAAAAGTTAAAATATTTACTATCTGGCCCTTTACAGAAAACGTGCGCCTACCCCTGCTCTGGGCCCAAGTCCTATGTGCCTCTGAGCATTTTCAGACTCTGAAAATTAATCCTGGAGGCAGACAACTGCACTGAAAAGGAGCATAGTGGTTATTTTATCCCAACCTGGTACCTTCAACAAATGCTCCTCCTCGGAGAGCAGAGCAAGGCTATGATGTCACCAGTTGTGCACAACTTCCATGTCTGCACTCAAGGAAGGACAGAGCAGCTCTCTCTAAGGGCTACGTTTTCCGTAACTCAGCCCCCTACTTCTATCCTCTACTTTACTTTATAATAGGTCCTCACAGCAGCTGTAAAAATCTCAGGCTGCTTTTACTACTGTATTAGTTAGGGCTCCCTAGGTTGCAAGTTCCCAAAACCACTTGAGATAGTTTAAGCAAAAAAGGGAACCAGCTCCCTTTTCATTGGTCATAAGTACACAGGGGTCTCCAGAAGCTCACGGTTTCCATGCAGGAACGTGAGCACATCTCGATTTTGCCCTTGTCTGTACATCTCCTTCATTCTTCCCTCACTGCAGACCAACCCTTCCCAGTTCCCAAGCCACCAGAGATTATATTGCCCCTGCTTCAGAGACAATCAGACTAAGAGTGGAACATACTCCATTTCCAAATGCCCAGGAGATGGGTCAAGTTTACAGGGCCCAGTGCAGCAGTATGAATGGAGTGCATGGTGGCTCCTAGAAAATGAGGAGGGGAGACCTGGATAAACAATCTTTAAGGATCCACTTTGTCTACCGTAATATGGGCAGGGAGAACAAACTATATAAATTTAGGAAGAGAGACAGTAAGTCTCCTTCCAAAGACAAGTCTAATAAGGCTCTCTCAGTACAGGGCAGTCTCAGGCATTTGATTTCAAATTCTACTAAAACCCGAGGTCCCCTGCCAAACTCCAGGACAAATTGATGTTCCTTTTTTATGTCTCCCCTTTGCTTCACTCCTTCTTGTGGAAACCTGAAAAATATCTACACTTTTGTGCCCCAGGTTAGGTGACCACCACCTCCACCTTCCATCTACATTTCTTTTTGCTTGTCTGCCCTCTCCCACTCTACCCTCTCAACACACACACACATACCCCTACTCCTACCCCTACCACTACTGAAAGAATCACCACCTCCCCTGAAAAAAGCGTATAAAGGAAAAAAATTCAGACTAAAGGTTCCCTCTCCCAAAATGGGACTCTTGTTTACCTGGCAACAATCAATGACACCATTTACAAATGTGTTACACAACACAGCAGGGCTCCTTACAAATCAGCCAGAGCCAGTCCTTGGGAAACCCCTACTATCTTACCTCTGGCTTTATTTGTATTTATTTGGGAGAGGGATGGGCAGCAGATGGGATAGCACCACTCCCTTACAATTAAAGGCATCTTAGCACTTACAAAGTCTTTTTGCATATCTTGTTGCATTTGAGGTGATCTTCAACATCCCAGCAAGAGAGCCAACTATCACATACTGACAAAAAAACCCAAGGCTTAAAGAGATTACGTGTCAAGCTTAAGCCAACACACCAGGTAGGGGAATCTTGGCCAAGGATCCAGGTCACATTTCAAGCCCACGGCACTTTGTTGTTTTGTTTCTTTTCTTTTTTTTTTTTTTTAAACAAGAGTGTAAGTTACTGACCAGTTAGCAAGTGGGCTTGGACCAATAATAAATCGGGTCAGAGAATCCTGCACAGACATGACTTGGCCAACAGTTAGCTAATTGAGAGAACTCAGCAATGATTGCCATTATTAAACCACTTCAGCAGAACAGGTTTTGGGCTACCATGTATCCCAGGCCTCTCTCTCTCTGCAGCTCTTTTCTTCCTACCCTCGCACAACAGGCCTTCTCCAGATCTTAGGCCTCTGCTCTCCCTTTTTTATCCTCCGTCCTGGAGAATCGCATCAGCTCTCACGGACTCAACCACTGACCCAACAAGCAGGACTTCCCAAGAGGCTCTTCAGGCTGGCAATTCACATACATGCGACCGTCAACCCAAATGTAACGATGTCTAAATTTTACCCCTTCACCCTTAAAACTTGTCTTTTCTTCAGCAAATTATGCCATAAAAACCTCTAAGTTTATATAAAATAAATAAACGTTCATACACATTGTCTGATCTTCAGAATAACTTTGGGAAGTAGAGAGGGTGGCATTACCATTCCCATCCAACAGATGAGGCACGCCACTCAACCTCCGAGCTTCTTTCCGTCAGGAGCGCCATTTCCCATCCACCTGACGGCCAATTCAAAACCCAGCTACATACTGAGACGTGCTACAACACCGATGAACCTTGAAAACATTATGCCAAGTGAAAGAAGCCAATCACAAAGGCCACACATTGTATGATTTCCAGAACAGGCAAATCCATTGTGACAGAAGTAGATTATAGTTGCCCAGGAGGGTGGGAGGCAGGGAGTGACTGTTAATGGGGTTTCTGTGGGGGATGATGAAAATGTTCTGAAACTAGATTGTGGTGATGGTTACATAGTCCTGAACATACCAAAACCATTGAATTGTATTCTTTAAATGGATAAATTGTATTATACATGAATCTCTCAATAAAGCTATTAAAAATAACTTCTATATTTATATGTAACATCTAATAAATAAGATGTCTGCCGAACAGAACCGATCTTAAAGTAGAATGAAATAAAGTAGAATGGATGATGAAGAAAAAAAATCCAGCTATATTTTCAACTCCTCTCTGCTCTTTTCCTTCACAATCTCTCACTCACCCAGTTCTGTCACTCTTGTATCCAACACTTCTTCCATCTTAATCCAGGCCTAATCTCTACAAACCTGGGTTACTGAAACAACTCCTTAACTCTTTTTCCTCATTACCACATCTCCCTACCCAAACACTCCTACACAAGTATATTCAAATTCATCTTCCACAAAGCACCATTTTCCTGCACCACTTCCCTGCTAAAACTCTGCAATGGCTTTTCCTAGAGTAGCCAGTGATAGTAATACCTAACTCAGCACAGAACACACAGGGGTCCTCAGGCGTCAAGCTAAACCTTTTCCACTTTGCCTAGAGGTCTCATCTAGTCATGCCTGTCTGTTCAACTCTCTCTGGATCTCTCTCTCACACCTACACACAGCACCAGCACCACCAGAAATCCCTTCTTCCTGCTTATGTGAAGTCCTTCAGGATGTACCACCCTCATCAATTTCCCCTGACCATTCCAAACCATAATGTTGTTTCTCTTAGCACCTAGCATTAAGTCTGTATGACTCACTTGATACTTAGATAATAAGAGAAGACACTTTTGTGTTCTGTCTCCCACTGAGGGTCAAAAGGCAGCTCAGGCTTAGTTAGATGGTGTCACATCTTCTGTGTCCTCCCTCTATCCAGTAGGTAGGCCTAGAATACTGTTATATGCAAAGTGCCATTAAATTTATCAAACATTAAAGACCATGAGCTCCTAGAAATAATAGTTCACCCATTTAACTAGTCTAATATAAAATGCCAGAGCTGTCAGCAAAAGAAAATCTCTAGTTTGGGAAGTACACTTTTTAAAAAAAATCATCCATTAATCTTTGGTTATCTGTGAACTAGTTTTAACTGGCTTCTAGAATAGTTCCAAATACTGAGTTTAAGGGGAAAAGAACATCAGCTAAAAAAGACCAGTTTGGAGAAGCCAATGATTATACCCAATGGTATCCTGATTGGTTAGTACAGAACACAAGGACAGGAATATTAACATTGACTGGTGTTTTCTGTCAAGACCAGCTTTTTTCTCAAAGGCGAGAATGCAGGGAAGAAGCAAAGGGTACCAAAGGGACGCGAGAAAAATGGCAGCAAAAATCAGAAACAGCGAAGGTAGCTGTGAAATAGCAGGACTATGGGGTGGGTGAGCATTTGACAGAGAAGACAAGGATGAAGAAACAAAAGTCAGACCCACTGACTGGAGGGAGACAAGACATAATAATTCTCTGCTTACAAAAACCTGCAGAACACCAGCAGGCAAGTTCCTTTCCTGGCGTCAGGGCTCTGCAATATGTCCCCAGGTGGGGACCAGGCCCTTTGACTCCAACAGGCTCTACTGCAGGGAACCAGAGGCCAGTGAACTCTTTGCTCTAAGCTTTTTCAAAGAAATCCTGAAGGATCAAGAATGTTCATGTGGTTAAACTCCTATCTTTTGAATTTAACTACTGCAATGATAACACTATCAAAAAAGCACTTCCTTCATATCTTTACAACAGTGTGTTTTTTCACATTGACACCGAAACAATTTATTAAATTGTGATAGCTTTCTAAATCGGATTAATGTTATTCAGGGACTCCCACAAACTGTTTGCCATTTATTACACTTGCTAATTAGGAGCTGTGAGGTCTTTATCTTCTCCAACCTACAGTCACATGCCCAGGATGGAGCTTTGCTAAAAGCAGGACTCCTGGCTAATACTGTTAATGAGTTTAGCACTGCCAAAATGTCAATGGTTTTTTATTTGGTCAGAAAGGGCCTAATTTATCTAGTTCAGCTGCCCTTGGTAATTTTCATGGAAATGTCAGAGCAGCAATCAGGAGAAATGAATGGCAATAAAGATGATTACTAGAAGGGTAGCAAGAATACCCCACTGACAGACTGCTTTTATTTTTCTTTCACCATTGCAAGATTTAGTTCAGAGATAAGGCAACAGAGGACACAGAGCTCAGCACCAAAGCATACCCACAGATTTCGTCTGAAGTACAATTACACTTTTTAAATTTGAAACATATAAGAAGCTTAACCACAGAAGGAAAGGAACATAAATTGTTTCAGGGAAGGAGATGGGAAGAGCAGGACTGTTTAACAAAATTTGCTTCCATTCACGTCAAATTTTAGGATGCTAAATAAGGAAAGGGTACTCGAAGGAGCAAGATCAAGATTGCTTTCATCATTTTTGTACTAGAAAAATTTACTTACGCCTTATTCAAGACAAAACAGATTCCCTCTTTAGCAATTTCAATTTATCCTTTCTTAAATAAGCCTAAGTAGTCACAAATGTAATCACTCTAAGAGTCAGTAATGAATAACAGGGCTGTTCACCTTTAGGTCATCGGTGTCCCGATGTCCGAACATGGGAGGCATTCACTTAAGCTAATTGCAACAGAATGTGAGGAGAAAGCCCAGGCGTGTGTGTTGATTTGAGGGGCTGGACTCACCCTTTCACTGACAGAATTCCAAAATTTACCATGGAGACACATCAAATTCATTCAATTATTATTAAAAAGGAGAATCATACAAAATGAATGATAAAGAAAACAAAGCACTCAAGTCTATTCCCCAATGGCTGACCTCATATGGAATAAAAATTCCAGGCTCCCTAGATATCAATATGTCATCCTTTTTGTGCCCACCCAAATCTCTCCCTGACTCTTTATCTCACGTAATGGGATAGAGAAATGCTTTATGTTTTCTGATGCAAGGCCTATTTAACTTTTCAGTTTACTAGATGAAGCAGAGAATATAATAACAAGGCCTCTGCTTAGAAAGTTGAGAAATGGAAATTCCAAAACCAAATTCCATGTGACCTGAGCTACATCCCTAACTTCCATGCATGTTATCTTCCAAGTAGCCCAGTGTATCTTTGCTCTTTAAATTGAAAGGCCCAAAGACAACCAAACATAGGTGTTAAGAATAACCTTTGACAAAGAGATAATTATTTCATTTTACCTCTTAAATTTCCCTACCGATAAAAAATTGGCAGATATGGGCTTAATTTAATCTCTCCTTGAGGAAAATTAAGTTTGCTAAGATAAAAATATTTGCTTCATTAAATTTTCTATCAATTAGTTTAGCTTAACTAAGCAATTTAACCAAGTCACTGATTACAGCAGTACTACTTAAAATTGGACCCTTAAATGATCAAGTATGTTTACTTTAAGATAATGGAAGGAAATATTTTTATCTAAGAGGCCCTTGTTTACATTTCCAAACACAGACTCACAAGGATGTAATGATGCTGACTCAGCTGTAGTGGATTCCTATGGCCATAAGTAATGTTTTGCTTTTCCTTGACCCAGTTTCCCCACCACTAACAAAGGCATAATTGTCATCTCTTCTACCAACTACCCAGAACACTGGATTCACAAACTATTAAGTGCTAAGCATTGTGTACACAGTGATGCTCTTCAGGCTCAAATTTTTTTTTTTTTTTATAATTTTTATTTATTTAATTTTTTCCCCCAAAGCCCCCATAGATAGTTGCATGTCACAGCTGCACATCCTTCTAGTTGCTGCATGTGGGACACGGCCTCAGCATGGCCGGAGAAGCGGCGCATCGGCGCACGCCCAGGATCCGAACCCGGGCCGCCAGCAGCGGAGCGCGCGCACTTAACCGCCAAGCCACGGGGCCGGCCCAGGCTCAAATTTTAAATGGAAGACAGTCAAAACCACAGACAAGGGACCTAGATTATCAAGAAAAAACAAAAATGTTCTTATGGTCTGTCAGCCTTGCTTTAGTAAAGAATCTCCTACTGTGAAATTAGAAACAAAACCTGGTATCAACACCAGAAATAAGGTGACCAACCGTCCCAGTTTGCTCAGGACTATCGTGGTTTTTGCACTGAAATTCCTGGGTAAACCGAGACAGTTGGTTACCTTAACAGTAACTCAAATGAATAAGAATATTTGCATAATCAAATGACTGATCAACCTAAACATAGTTACTTTAAACTCAATTCTCTGCATTAAAAATTGGAGTTTGACTAGCTTTAGCTTGTTTATATTTTATCTTGTTCTTGATTTTTTTTGCAGTTTCACCAAAGGGAACTAAGTGTGGATTACTTATAATCTGAGGCTCTGCCTCTTACTCTGTGTCCTTGGGCAAGCTATTTAATGTCTGTCTCAAGTTCCCATTCATGCCAGGCACACAGTCAGTACTCAAATGTGAGTCAGCATTATCATCTCTATCTAATGCTGTAAGCCTAGTGGTATGAGCTTATTTATTCTGCTGGTGGTTTTTAAATATCATCCATCATCTCTAAAATACTGTGGATTTTCTTTCTTTTTTTTAATCTCAGAAGAGCTTGCAAGTACAATCAGGTTGATATGCTCACCCGTAATTCTTCCCCCTTTCTCTGGCAGACCTACACAAAAAGATAAAGAAGCAATTTAATTTCCTTCTTCAATTTAAAATCAGGCTCTATCACGCTTATTTTAACATAACCAAGTGTTAGAAGACCCTCTCAATGACAAAATATCATTATTTCTTCCTTGGTAATTTCTAATTACCAGGATACACTTGTCCATGTTAGGATATGTTCCCTTTTCCAACAGCTAACCTAGAAATAGGAATAAGCTTAGAATTCTAGCAATACCAGTAACAAAATATAATTAGCTTCTTGGAATTTATGAGCCTATTCTTTCAACAAAATACAGTAATTACTCTTTCAAAATGAATACAATAATGCACGGATTATAAGGAAACACTCCAGGGGCCGCCCGGTGGCGCAAGTGGTTAAGTGCGCGCTGCGGCGGCCCGGGGTTCGTCGGTTCGGGTCCTGGGCGCGCACCAACGCACCCCTTGGCAAGCCATGCTGTGGCGGCATCCCATATAAAGTGGAGGAAGATGGGCATGGATGTTAGCCCAGGGCCAGTCTTCCTCAGCAAAAAGAGAAGGATTGGCAGATGTTAGCTCAGGGCCGATCTTCCTCACAAAAAAAAAAAAAAAACCGAAATATAAGGAAACAGTCCAGTGAATGAATTAAAGGATATGACTCGTCTATCACCTCTGACTAGGTTCCTTTTCTGTTGTCCTTTATTCACTCGAATTTTCAGTCTCAAGTGAATAAAACCACTGACTATCAAGTAGGTAAGAAGCACTGAAATCACAAAAATGCAATAATGTTGACAAGGTGGCTGCTGATTTTGGGGGGCTGCTGATTTTTGGGGGGCTGCCAGCAACAGGAACTGTAGAAATGGGGCAAGGAATAGTTTAAAGAAGGTACTACTACTATTTCACCAAAGTGAAAAAATTAATGAACTAAGGAGGGGACTATAGGCCCCAAGATAACAGAAAGGAAAATAAAGGAACCTCTTTCTTAATCCACCATATTTATCAGAACAGTACCTGAGGGGCTCAGAGTGACACTGGACAAACTTCTGGAGTGGAAAGAGAAAAGCAGTATTTCCTTCAAAGCAGGAAATGGACTCATTATCAATTACCGAATCAATGCATCTTCCTAGCAAACAGTAGGAATGCCGTGAATATGTGTCCTCTTCCCCTTCTGGCAAAGTTCCATTACCAGCTACAGCACATTACAGAAGGGGCTCAGAGGTTTCTGACTTGCTCAGGGTTTTCTAAAAGCTGCCTGCAGAGAAAGCACTATGGATGAGCAATGAGATCTTAGAAGTGTATATAAAGCTGAGAGTCGAGGATTCTGTGCTCTGAGTGATGCCTTCAACTTGCAGGGTCTTTCTCATTTGGGTCTTCTTTGCTTTTCCAATATTGTATTAGGTGTTACAGAGAGACAGCACAAGAGTCCATAAAATACCAGCCACCCCCAGCCTCTGAGGGTACTGACAAGTTCGTAGGGGAGGAAAAACTTAAGCATGAGAAACAGGATGAGGCTACATTTTAAAGCACTTAAAATGTGCTTGTAGAGACTAAATGCAAGAAGATTTTCAGAAAAGAGGGGTGAGAGCAGGTATGTGGTGGTGCCAAGCAGAGTCAGTAGGACCAAATAAGGGCATTTTCATGATTAAATTGAATCAAGTAAAGAAATGCAAATAACGCTATGCAAATGGCCACGGTAATAAAGATCAGAAATCTCCTCATCCATAATAATAAACTGGACGATGAAAGAAACACTGAGTAATATCAAGGGTGGATACTTAAGAAGTCTTTCCTCCATGAAATATGCTGTTCCGTGTTTCCTTTCTACATCCTCCCACTTCTGCCTATCATGTTATGCCTCTAATTATGGGCTGCTCTCAGGGTTTATCTCTACCACGGAGAGAGAGAGGGTTTCACCTCTGCACAGAGAAACGCCAACCTCTCCAGTACACACAAATTTCTGAACACTGTACACCCACTGGCCATAGGAAGCAGGATGGGGGACTTCCAGAAGGTCACTGAAGAGTGCCACAGAGACCTACTTCAGTCATGCTATGACACAACATCTACTTCCTCTGATGGCCTCAATGCTTGTCACAACGTGTAGTAGTAATTACAGCAAACTGTAAATCAGATTCTGGGCATTAGAAACTAGTCAGTTCCTTCCTCTACTTTGCTAAGAAGGGTGTAATTCTTAGCAGACCAACTTCCTCCTAGGAAAAGGGGAAACCAGTAGAGAAGCATCTGTACTAAGCTGGGATCATTTAATTCTGACGAAAGATACTTTGAAGGCTCATGAAACCGAGGCCAGACTAGCACTCTGAAAGCTATTTCCAGTCATCCAATCGGTCAAGTTGCTACTACAATCCTTTGATGGGCCTAATACTAGGCTATTGGAATCACTAAGTATGAAGGCTTTCATCATCCAATTTCCCACAGTCAACTCTATTTTCATAAATACTCTTTCTGAATGTATGTTATACCTTATGCTTGAGAAAATGTTTGCATTCAATGACATTTCTGGGTAGGAAACCAGGCTCTGACACCTCCCTGCACCCTGCCTAGATTCCCAGCTGGGCTTTCAGCATGCCCGAGGAGGGAGGGAAGGGAGCTCACAGGAAAGCAAGGCCAGCTTGCAGATGGATCCACTCACACAGCTTGCAGCTTTCCCTTCACTTCCTGAAAGCAGCCAAGACCTAAGACCATCCCAGCAACCGAAGCCTCCAGGCAGGAGGTCAGCCAGGGTGGCCCACAGGATTAATGAGCTCCTTTAAAGAAAAAAACCAAAAATACCCTGAAGCTACAAGCAGGTCCCCCTCCATTCTGCTAAAATAGTTACTCTGATACCAAACTGATTACCAGGCATAGTTTGCCAAGCCAGCAGGTTAAATGTCGCTCTAAAATAGCATTTTGGTCATATCCACTTTAAACAAAAATTAAATAAAGCCTTTAACCGTAGACTCGTACTTAGCAACATAGTTCAATTTAGGGATTTCCAATTAATAATTTTGTTGTTATTTATTTATAGAAAGTCACCATTAAAACAAAGAAATACTTTGTTGTTAGGGCCGTCGGGGTGATTCTGACTCCTAGTGACCGTGTGTACAGCAGAGGGGAACCCTGCCTGGTCTTTCTGTGCCATCCTCTCACCTTCTGGTGGGTGCTATATCAGACAATGTTCTGCTGCTATTCACAGGGTTTTCATGGCCAATTTTTTTGGAAGTGGGTGGCCAGGTCCTTCTTCCTAGTCTGTCTTAGTCTGGAAGCTCCGCTGAAACTTGTCCACCCAGAGAAACACCAGCAATTCGTAATGGTAATACTCATTGGCCCCTATGATTAAAAAGAACTCCACTGGGCCCCAGGGATTAAGTTTCCCACAATTAGGATTGGTTCACAGAAGACTTTATGACAACAGATTAATATTAGATCACTCAGAGACAGGTAAGTATCAACAGATACATAAGAAGGGAGTAATACATTATTAAATGTTCAAGTGAAATATCCTTTTTAAAAATATCATTCTAAAATTGGTTTCACCTGACAGTTTAAAAGAAAAAGGCAAGCTAAACACACCCCCACCCCACACCCCATGGATCAGAATGTCGTGGTCACAGTTATGCAGCCCCAAAGGGTAACCAGAATGGAATTGTGCAGCAGCCCACGCTGGCTCCGGAACCTGCTGCCCAGCCTTCCTGGTCTCTCTGCACTCCTTCCCTGGTGCCATCTGACACCTGGGCAGCACTCCTTCACCATTTTTTTTTTTTTTTTATAATTTTTATTTATTTTCCCCCAAAGCCCCAGTAGGTAGTTGTACATCATAGTTTCACATCCTTCTAGTTGCTGTATGTGGGACGCGGCCTCAGCATGGCCGGAGAGGCAGTGCGTCGGTGCGCGCCCAGGGTCCGAACCCGGGCCGCCAGCAGCGGAGTGCGCGCACTTAACCGCTAAGCCACGGGGCCGGCCCGCCTTCACCATTTTAAAGGCATTCTTAAATAAGCAACAGGCAGAAGACAGAGTAAGCAGGCCTAGGTAGAACAACAGATGGTCCCAATTTATTATGGCCTGTGCATTTAGTTTTTTTTTTTTTTTTTAACTGACCTTTTTAGTCTTTGGATTATTTTACAAAGACCACCCCAGGGCTTTAAGGTACACTTTTTTTTTTCTTTAACATCAGACACCAACTCTGCACAATACACTGCTCAGTTTCTTCATTTACACACATTTTTCTCTCTCCCTCTCCCTCCTCTACCTGCCCTAAAGATATAAGAAAACACAAAGTTATGTAGGTACGTTATTTATATAAACAAAGACTGAAAACCTAAATATTGCTTCAAAAGTTAATAGTATATTATGGTATATAAGATAGACTATTAGAGTTATTAAAACAAGTTTTTTAAAAGAAAATATATCAAGGAAAACTTAAGGAAAAGTAGGCTATAATACAGTAAAACTGAAGTATGATCCCTTTAAAGAAATATTAATTAAAAGAACATACCAAAATGTTACCTGACAGTATAATAACAAGAATTTTTTTCTCATTTCTTTTCCAAATCTTGTATGTACATGCATTACTTTTATGATCACACCCACATTCCCCTCACTCCTTACCCTGCTCTTTCTTTAAGGAGGAATCGAAGGTAGAAATGCTCATGTGAAGTGACGAACTAGTCAGATTTTTCTTAAAAAATTAAAGAAGCACGGCTTAAAAAGCACTACCTGTTTCAGTTATTATGGCAGATTCTGAACCATAAATGTGTGTACACGTTATATACACATAAAATGCTAGTCGCCAGAGACTATGGTCTTTTAACCTGCATTTGAGTCCATAGTACCATTTGTTTGCTCCATATACCACTCCTTATTTATGTGGTACGTGAAGTATAGGCATCTACTGTGGAGAGGCTGGAATACATAACAACATCAGCCATTAACTCATCTGCATTGTGAGTGAATAGCTGGGAGGACCAGAGATTCCCAAATAAGGCTCTCAGAGCCTTATTATCCCACAGCCTACTGCACATTTCCACTTAGATGACCAACAGGCATCTCAAATTCAGCATACCCAAATCCAGACTCATCATCCCCCACAAGTTGGATTTTACATGAAATCTCCAATCCCACCTATCAGCATAATTCTCTCAGAAACCTGGACATCATTCCCAATGCCTCTCCTTCCCTGCAACCCATCAACCCACCCACCAACCCCAGGTCCCATAGATGCCAGGTCTAGAGGCCATGACTACATGGCCTGAAAAGGCTGTGGGCATCGTACAAACAGCAGGGACTTCTGGAATCAGATCCCAGTTTAAACTTGGCCCTGCCACCTACTAGATGTGTAACCTTGGGCAAGACCCTTAATCTGTTTGAGCTTCCATTCCCTCACTACTAAATGCCCCTAAAGATAGAACCTGTGTCATGGGACTGTTGCAAGGTTTAAATTAAAGTCTTTCACTCAGAAGGGAATGTTGAGGGCTAGGTGCTATAAACGCCAGTGATCAATGGTGAACAGCAGCCACTCTGGTAGAAAATACCAAGTCCGCAGGCCTGCACAGCGTGTTAAGTGCTATCATGCAGAAATGGCCAATGCTATCGAAGCACAGAGGAGAGAATGGAATCTAGACCAGAAGGGGAATGTCAGGGAAGATTATCAGAGGAACTAACACTTAAACTACATCCTATGAGATGAGCAAGAGGTACAGAAGCAAAGGTTGATGATATGGATAGTGTACCAAAGAGAAACAGCAAACGTGAAGTTCTGAGGTCAAGAGACAACCAGGCACCTTGAAGATACTGAAAGTAGTTGAGTTGGCTGGAGACTAGAATGTGAGGGTGAAAAGCGGCCAGAGATACAGTTGGAGAGGTCAACAGGAGTTAAGGGGTTGGGTACCCTGAAATGAAGGGTTTTAAGCAGGGAAATGACATTAAAAAATGCATGCAAATGTTTTAGCACTTCTGAGTGTTAGTCCTGAATACTGTACATAACTGCCTTCATTTTTACCACTATGTAGTCTGATTTATGCTGTCCAGAAATTTACAATCTGATCTCTTTTTTCTTAAGCTGGCCTCTTCCTATTAATTAATATGTCAGAGTATTTTTAAAAAGCAATTTAAATTTTTTCCTCAATTTACATGGTGAATTAAAGGCGGGAATGTAAAGGGAAAAGTCCATCAAGTCTTTACCTAGGCTTTTTGACAGTCAGAAGAGCAATGAAAAGGTTAATTTCTTATCTAAAGCACAAACCTCAGAACTCTCCACATAACTATCACGCTAACTTCTCAATTCTAACCGCTGTGCTAAGTAGTATTTATAAGAGACCGCGTCAGCCTCATCATTTTGTGGCATAATGGCGCCAATCTTCCCCACCCAGCCCACATAAGCGCCAGTGGTTCAGGGCACTTACAGTCAGCCAAAGCATCGCAGGCTGATTGCTTTGATGAAAACTTAATTCCACCACTGAGGAATACTGCAGTCACATTTTGAATGAAATCTACCCAGTAACCCAGACCTCACTGGAATCCGTCATTAGCTCCATACGGTAACCTATGAACATTGATATTTTTAAAAACCTAACTTAGTGAAATGAATTGAAATCTTTATCATTCCCACTGGATTAAGAATCATTCACCCAAGAAAAGCAATTAACGTATTTCCGTCACTTGCAAATGAATACTGAAGCTTAACTGCAGGACTTCCCTACCTTTGTAAGAAAGGATATCTTTTTACATGTAGGGCACATTATATATAAAATTATTCTCCATGCCCTCATCCTTAAATACCACATATTCATTTCTAATTTGGAAAGAAACCTTGATAAGGCTAGAGGCATTAGGTTACCATCCTCACGAGTTCTAATAATTTTACTGTAGGTTAATCAGCGTATCAATGGACAACAGGGATTTCTAACAGGATGCTTTTGAATATCAGAACTATTACTGTGCATCATTAAACAACCAGAGTTTTGTTGTACTGAAGGCAATATGCTTCTAAAAGTAGAGATTTAGTCTTTATATGCATAAAGGGAGGGAACACTTGCAAGATGAAACAGAAGTAACTTTGTACCATACTGCTTTACTTGAAGTATGTCAACAAAATATTAGCATTGCCATCTTTCACATTTATCATTTCTAATACAATAACACAATCTAATTCCAGCTTCTGGAGCTACTCCCACCATCCCAGGACTAGAACTTGCTTCTAAACAGCCTCCACTCTGATCTCTTCTCTTCCTAAGAGAGAATACCCAGAGCCAGGCTCAGATGCCCCCATGAGATTTGGCTGGAAGCAAATCTCTCCAACCCCAGTCAGATTGAAGGGCCCCTGGGGCGCAGTGTTTGCCCTCAGAAGGAAATGGAAGGGAGGTGTAGTCAGGATCCAACTTCACGGAGAGGGAACCTGGGGATCGCACCACTAGTCGGTACAAAATAGTTGCCCTTCTGTATTTTTTTCCTCTCTTAGTCTTATTTTCTTTTTACTTCTTTTCATCATGCTTAACTGTCATGTATCCTGTCAACCACACTGTAAGAATGTGCTCAGAGAAGAAAGCATTTCTCTGGCCATTGGTAGGCTTCTGAGACAGAGAAATATGTGAACAGATCATATTACAGAGCACTAAGGGGTAAGTCAGAGGAACAAGCAGTGTTGCCAGACTGCATGGGGTACTTGGCGCAGCACTAAGTGGGAGGTGAGAAAGGCCTTCTAGAGAAGGTGGCACGTTGTAGAGCCTAAGATGAGCTGGCGTCACAGTGGGAAGGGAAATCACCGCAGGAAGAGGGACTGGCGTGAGTTTTTGTTTGAGAGGGCAGGCGGGAGGAGAAGGAGTACTGACTACGAGAAATTTTTGTATTACACGAGACTGTGCTTCTCCTTTCCCCTGTTGGATATTCAAATCGATCTGGGCTGGAGATACAGACTTGTGAGGCAACAGCTTAGAGACGGTAGTTTAAGCCATGGGAATGGGTAACATCACTGTAGGAGCATCCACGGAGATGAGCTGGAGATGGAAGTTCAAGGGGTCCAAAACTTCACAACCAAAAAGTGAGACATTAGAGCCTGAGGTCTACGACCTCTGTCTGTTTCCTTCCCGTTGCCCTCAGGTATATACTCTTCAGCAAATGACCAAACTGTCTACCATCTTCAAAACACGAGAGGGAATATTCCACCACTTTCTCCTTTATGACCATTAGACAAAACCTCCATAAAGGTACCATAGGTTTTAAAGAAATTCTTTCAAATGAAAAAGTTAGCTGTAAACGGAAACAGAGTTGGCCTTCACTGCTGTGGGGCACATCCCAGCTTCTCTCAAACCCAATTACCAAGGCTGCTCTCTCACCTCCAGCAGACGTGCCTCGTCCCTCCATCACTGCTTTTCTAAAACAAAGCTCCCACTGGCACTACTGCAACCTTCTTGCAGTTAACAGATCATAACTTGTAAGAGAATTCACAAAGTGTGCATCACTGATAAAACCTTATCTCCGAGAAAGATATAATTGTGCAATACATGAGCATGGTCTGTTTCTCTGCAATGCATCCGTATTCTGGGCATGGCAGTGGCCTGAAGGGCCTTCGCGCTCTCAGGTTATACCATCAACCAGGATGGTCACGTCCTAAGGCCAGTTCCTGGTACAAGAGGGATTGAAGACACTATAGCCAGGACAAAATTAATAAAAATCACAAAATTAATAAAATTTTAAGAGTAATTAGTATTGCCACTTGTTAGCTCATGAACATCTTGGCTCTGTGAATCCAAAATAGGAAGTATCCACCTTTCTTTTTTAAGACTTGCCAATATTTGGAAGAACATTTTCCCAGGTAATGAGCTTTTGACATTAAGATCCAGAGAGAAAAACATCAGCAGGCAGTGAGATTCTCAGGGTATCTGAATATTGCCTTCATGACATATTTGTCTACATTGAAGATCTTCTTTTCAATTATTTCAGTACTCACTTATACTACAGCTACTAATGTTCAGTTTAAAAAGTGCTTGTCTTCTACTTGGCACCTTGATTGTAGTAGCAAAATAACAAAAATAGCAACAACTATTATTATTGGTGGTGGTGGTGGTGGTATTAGCACAGCAGCAAGAGCTAACAAATAGTATTTACCAGGCACTTTGATAAGCACTACATAGGT
Source organism: Diceros bicornis minor (assembly GCF_020826845.1). Taxonomy (NCBI): domain Eukaryota; kingdom Metazoa; phylum Chordata; class Mammalia; order Perissodactyla; family Rhinocerotidae; genus Diceros; species Diceros bicornis. The sequence continues at coordinate 35,800,732 of NC_080740.1, forward strand.
TACGTCACTGGTCTTCACCACATCTGTCTAGGGTGGGTGCTCTTATTATCCTCATCTTCCAACAGGGAATGTGTAGCCCAGAAAAGCAACTTTTCCCAGGTCACCTAGCTAGGAAGTGGCAGAGTTTTGATATTAGAGCCTGCAACTTTACTACCCGTAATTTTACAGACAGACAAACTGAGGTGATGAATCAGGTGACTTGACCCAATGGAGAAGCTCATAAAGAAGGTGGCCAAAAAAGATGCCTGTCCTAGTCATTCAACATATTACCCTGACCCCAATATGTCTTCATTGCTAGCTGGGGACATGTTAATGCCAAGGAAGAAAGACGCTCCATCTTTGACACTTGGGGAATTAAAGGGTTTGAAGGCAGCTTTATCAGCATCAGACACTTTCTTTGGCAGTAATTACATGTATGTCCAGAAAGCATTTTCATAAGCAGCTCAAAGCCCAAAATGAGAAACAGTCTTGGAAGTCACTCTATCAATCACACCAGAAGGGACACTGCTTTCTGCCCCACGCTTATATCAGGGCATCCTGAAAAAGGGAGGATCCCAAATTTGAGTTTAAATCTACTTATCCTAAGTTGGAAGTAAAAACCCATCCTGTCCTGGGATCCAACTCACCTATTTTCCCCCTACTCACTATTAACACCCTATTAACAATCAGCCAGGGCACTGCAGCCCCTGGACTATCTCATTCTCACAGTTCTCCTATAGGATGACTTACTCGCATCCAAATACTTAATCAGAAGTACTCCCAATCAAGCATGAAAATAAATTAGATTTTGGTTTAACTAGAATTAGATTCACAGCACCAAGAAATAAAGAAACAGTTATCTAATCTAAGCAGCCAGCCTCAGACTTCCTGGCTACTCTCCACAGGCCCCTCTTGCTAAAGCCCTCTCCTAAAACTCCTCTTTAAATACTGTGAAATCACAGCATGTCGGTGAAGAAGTGTAACTCTTCAAAGACCATAAACCTAACTCTTAACTCTGGCGCCTGCCTACCATTGCTAGAGATCGACAGTCTGTCCAGAATGAGAGTTGCTGGGTGTCAGCCTGTGAAATGCACGCTGGTCCCACGATGCATCAAGAGTGACTTCTTGGGCCGGCCCCATGGCTTAGCGGTTAAGTGCACGCACTCCGCTACTGGTGGCCCGGGTTCGGATCCCAGGCGCGCACCGACGCACCGCTTCTCCGGCCATGCTGAGGCCGCGTCCCACATACAGCAACTAGAAGGATGTGCAGCTATGACATACAACTATCTACTGGGGCTTTGGGGAGGGGGGGGCCTTAAAAAAAAAAGAGTGACTTCTTCCTGGACACCACGAGGAAGGAGCCTCCTGGGCTTGGGCAGATTCCTTTTGTTTTCTGTGGAGAAGCAGTTTACTCTCATATCTCATTTTACACTCACTGGCACTCCATCTGGAAATACCCAGGAGCGAGTGCCATGCAAAGCCCCAACCATGGAGAAAATCAGACATGGACTAAGGAGAAGAGAGAACTGATATCCAGAAAATATGAAGAACTCCTACAACACAACAACAAAAAAATCCCAAATAATCCAATTTAAAAAGTGGGCTAAAACACATGGACAGAGAAAACTGGACTGTAGTTACCAGGGGCAGTGGGGGTGGGGGATGGGCACAAGGGGTGAAGGGAGTCATATATATGGTGATGGACAAACAAAATGTACAACCCAAAATTTCACAATGTTAGAAACCATTAAAATATCAATTAAAAAAAAAAAAGTGGGCTAAGGGTTTGAACAGACATTTCTCCAAAGAAGATGTGGCCAATAAGCACCGGAAAAGACACTGAACATCTGTAATCATTAGGGAAATGCAAACAGAAACCACGAGATACCACCTCACGCCCAATTGGATGGCTGTTACCTAAAAACCAAAACAAAACAGAAAACAAGTATTAGCAAGGACGTGGGGAAATTGGAACCTTTGTGCATTGCTGGTGGGAATAATGGAAAATGGTGCAGTTGCTATGGAAAATGGTATGGCAATTCCTCAAAAAATTAAACATAGAATTACCATATGGCCAGCAATTCCACTTCCGAGTATATACCCAAAAGAAGTGAAAGCAAGGACTCCTATTTGTACACCCATGTTCAGAGCAGCATTATTCACAATAGCCAAAAGGTGCAGACAGCTCAAGTGTTCATCAACGAATGAATGGATAAAAAAAATGCGATACATGCATACAATGGAATATTATTCAGCCTTAAAAAGGAAGGAAATTCTGACACATGCTACAACATTGTTGAACCCTGAAGACATTACACTGATGGAAATAAACCAGTCACAAAAAGACAAATATTGTATGATTCAACTTCTGAGGGATCTAGATTAGTCAAATTCATAGAGAGGATAGAAAGTAGAATGGTGGTTGCTAGGGGAGAGGCAGGAAATGGGGAGTTAGTGTTGAATGGGTACAGGGTTTCAGCTGGGGAAAATGAAAAAAGGCTGGAGATGGATGGTAATGAAGGTTATACTACAATGTGAATGTACTTAACGCCCCAGACTCATACACTTAAAAATGGTTAAAATGGTAAATTTTATGTTATGTCTCTTAAACCACAATTTTAGAAAAAAAGGTAAGAGGGTTGACCAAGTCATGCACCGTCAACACACAGCAGCTGGCAAACCAGCCAGACAGTAAGCCATCTCCTTATTCCCCCGAAAAACGGCACAACTGCTCTTTTGGATTTTTATACCTGCTAGACCCGTAAAAATCCACTGAGCACAGACAACTACAATACACTCAAGAATCACAGTTAGAGCTAAAAACAGTGTTCTAACTATTTTAATAGTGTGATTAGTAGTAATGTCGTATGTAGACAAGATTTCCTGAAGAACTAGAGTTTCTCCTTTTAAAATAATTACAGAATATTATGAAACACATACTTTAAAGCAAATTCTAGACATAGAAACAGAGGAAGTTGAGGCAGAAGAGAAAAACAGATCCCTGGGAATTAAAAAAAAAAAAAAAATCCAGATTCCACATTTCCCCCTCTGCCACTAGCCAGCCTTAGTCAGACCTCGGTTTCCTCATCAGTCATGCAAATAGTTTGGATAAGATAAACTTCAAATCAAAGATAAACTTAATGGCACCATTCAATAGAAGCATCTCCTTTGTCCAATCCCATGTTTACCAGGCAACTTTCTGGTCATAATGTGACTGCCAAATAGCTTCTCAACAGGAAAAACGTGTCAGCTTTCCAGGATCCTTGGAGTTACATTTGTTATAAATCAATAAACTGATACTAAAGTTCATAAAATTAAAGTCAGTGATTCTAAATGATTGAAGGAAATTGGTCCAAGTGACAGTGGAAAGTAGAGGCCAGTTTTCCTAATTCAGACCCACCCATATTCTACATCAGCAGCATCCATCCACACTGAACCATCCATCAAGGGAAGGCAGTTTTCAAATCATTCCTGGGCAGTGTCCATGCCATTCAGTTCTTTAAACCATTCCTTTTAAGGGGAAAATGAACTCAAATACTCTGAAGATGTCCAAAAATTAATTATAGTTTATTTTTATGGTATATAACAATTAGTTCAGATTGGAGAAAGGGATACAATTTCAAAGTCTGGGAAAGTGCATAGGCTTTAAGGGAGTAAGTGAAGCAAAAAGGGAAGCATTTGGTGACTGATCACTCCACCCTCTTCTGAAAAGACTTGCTTTAACAGGCTTCTGAGACACAACCTTCCTGGCCTTTTCTTTGCTAGTTCCACCTCTTTCTGACATCTCCTCCACCCTGCCCCACGGTAAAAAAAAAAAAAAAAAAAAAAAATACATGAAAAGGATTAAAAAAAAAAAAAAATCAACGGAGGCACACGTTCAAAACCTTCCAAGGAAGTCCTGATTCTTTCCCATAGCCTACGAGGCTACAGGTGATCTAGCTTCTCAGTTCTCACCTCCTTCGCTCTCCCCTTGCTCACTGCCCTCCCAGCCATATCACCTCCTTGCTTAACACATCAAGCATGCTCTGGCCTCTGCACCTTGGCCCTGTTCCTCCCTCTGCCTGAAATGATCATCCCCCACCTCTGCCTGGCTCTATCCCTCATTTCATTCAGGTCTCAAATCAAAGATTCCCACAGACAGGTCTTTCCTGATCACTAGAACAGCACCTCTCCCTCCTCCATTCCTGTGTATTTTCTCTTTTTAGCACATATCACCACTGGACATACATCTGTCTTGTGTACTGTCTGTCTCCCTCTAGAATGTAGGATCCATTAGATCAGGGACTACCTCAGTTTTGTTTGTCTGTATCCCCAGAACTTAAAACAGCACCTGGCATGTAGAAGGCACACAATGTTTGTTGAATGAATAAACGAACGAGGAATAGAGAGTAAGTTACAGTAATAATGACCAAAAGAAATTCCCTCAAATGTGCCCTTTAACCAAAATATAAAAGTGGTCAATTCAACACAGCTGTCACACCACAATGGCAACTGGGGTTTGGTCCAAATAAGTACCTTTGAGGTTTGCTGATGCCCTACTATGTCACATATTGCCTAGGTGCTGTCCCTGCCTTCAAAGATCTCGTGGTGTCCCAGGGAGGCCGTGGATAATTACAGTAAGTGTTCTGAACAAAGATGACGGAAGGAACAACTAACCTGGGAGGCTGGGACAGGCCCAGGCAGAAGCAAGAAGTCATTGGAAGTGTGTCACGAGTTATATGGACAAGTCCACACAACCCATAGGAAACAGGGACGAGCAATTACTCCCACTCGTACCACGCAACCAACCAGAGGACTCCACTGCTTTTCTAATTGCCAAGCAATCTTTTTCCACATTGGCATTCTTCCCTTGACAACTGCTTCAATATGTCTCATAAATCCAGCTGGAGTCGTTAACTGACATGTGTGCACACACACTGGGACTTCGTGAAACTTTCTGTTCTCAGGTAATCAAACACCACAGCCTTTGGCTTAAGATGCATTTCCATCTCTGGCCCCATCTGTCCCATCACCCGTTCCAAGCACTGATCAAACCTCGTGACAAGGAATCTGTCTCAAAATATCCCCACCCACCAAAGCATCAAGTAGCTTTTGCCACACAGCTTTCCCAGCCCAACAGGCTTTTATTGTTTATCTACAAAGTTAACGAATCCTAACCTATAGCTTTTTGTGTGACAAGTAGAATCAACAGCTGCTAATTTTGGATTTTTTTTCCCTAAACTTTCTCCAGGTTTAACTTGTTTGCTGAGTTTAAGAAACATCTTGAAAGATTTGCATATATAAAGTGCTTTACAACCTCAGTCAATCCTTATGATGATGCAAACCTTCCAAAAGGTGTCTTCTTTCCTCTATGTATTAATTTTGGCTGTTTCTATTCAGTAAGAGAAAAAGGACTTTTGCTAGATACTGAGGAATAGCTCTGTGGTCCCAGTAAATATTTACTATATAAACTGAACTTCTGTTTATCTACGTAATCCAGGTTATTCTCTCCTTGCTTCTTTCAAGAAAGAAACCACTGCTAGGAATCTAGGTGTGGCTCGGGGGGTTGAGAAAATACTTGCATATAATTTATCTCTGCCATGACATCCCCTTGCTGATGTAAAAATCCACATCCTAACTACTATCAATTTTCTGAGTCTTTTTTGGGCTTGTCTGATTCTATAATCTCACTAACACGAACCTCTTTCCTAGAATCTAGAGATTACTTAAAATGTAACCTTGATTTTCTAAAATTGGATTCCTTGGATCAAAACCTAAATTTGAAATCTTTGTTCATCAACAATTTCTTAATTTTGCAGTGAATGCAAGTTTCATCTTCCAGTTACAGTCTCCTGTTGGAGGAAGCCTTCCACACGACCTGCATCGGGTAAATTAGCTTCAGGCAGCCATTAAAACAGTGCCCTTTTGGGCCGGCCCCGTGGCTTAGTGGTTAAGTGAGTGCGCTCCACTGCTGGCGACCCGGGTTCGGATCCCGGGCTCGCACCAACGCGCTGCTTCTCTGGCCATGCTGAGGCCGCGTCCCACATACAGCAACTAGAAGGATATGCAGCTATGACACACAACTATCTACTGGGGCTTTGGGGGAAAAAATAAATAAAAAAAATCTTAAAAAAAAAAAAACAACAGTGCCCTTTAGTTATATCCTGGGTATCACCATCACATTCCCTACTCTAGATGGGTGCCCCACTCACTCCAAGTTCCAGCACCTCAAAGCTGGTAGCCACAGTCCTGTAAGTACTTCCTTAATATGAAAAAGTCTTGGGATTAAGTTAAAAACTTTCCGATCAGACAAAGCACTTCCTCAGAATCAAGGTTCTCTCTCTGCTTTCAGGTCCATGGCCATCTCAGTTCCTGATCATCTGCCTGGTCTTTGACTATCCTCCTCCTCACACCGCATTTCTCCTTCTTCTTGTTACTTGGACTGGACACCTGGTTCCAGCCACACTTGATCTACTTCTGCTTGCCCACTGGGTTTGACTCACGGCCTCACTGCCACGTTCAGCATGTGCTTCCTCAGGACCTGGCCGCCAGCAGCTGCCTTGCCACGCAGCCCTGGCTGCTGACTTCACTGGGTTCCCTGGGTTTCTTCACCAACCTCAGCACTCTGCAGCCCCACAGTGATTTAGCCAACGGTGGCAGGAACCTAGAGTCCCACCTGCAGAGGTGGGAAACTCCCAAGTCTCGTGACAGAGCAAGGCTTATTCTCATTCTGGCACCTCAAATATTGTAGCACTAATCTCTGAGGCGTCTCTGAGTGCATACGCAGTGGGAGAGGGGCTGTGGTGCCCCTATCTCCCTTGCAGGAAACGAGAACAGAAGGGAAGGCCCTCCTGGCTGAGGATCACTCTATTCCTTATCAACAAATCTACACTTAGGGCTACGGAAAATCAATGCCTAGGATTCCTCCGTCACTTGGAGGTGATGTCAGTGACCATATCCCTTTAACCATATCAATTTCATTTTTATCAAAAACCATTATCTGTATATTGCATAGAGATTACAATACAAATCAAGTTAAACAGGCTTATTAAATAGAATATTCCCTCCTAGGAACACGTGATCAAAAGCTGAGAGCAGTAACAGAAATTAATGAAAGGAAACAAGCGCACACATGGTGGAGCTCTGGAGAAAGACCATCTGCGCCGACTCGTAACTCTACCATTTTTAGTCTGCAGTACTCCCTTTCGCTTTCCACAGTTTCAGTTACCCGCAGTTAACCGTGGTCCGAAAAGTATTAAATGGAAAATTCCAGAAATAAACAACTCATAAGTTTTAAATTATATGCCATTCTGAGTAGCATGATGAAATCTTGCGCTGCCCTGCTCATCCCTCCTGGGAAGTGAATTGCCCTTTGTCCAGAGCATCTACGCTATATATGCTGTATATACTACCATACACTCCCAGCCCTAATGGCCCATTAGTCACTTAGTAACCAGCTCCTCAGATCAACCGTCGTGGTACCGCACTGCTTGTGCTCAAGTAACCCTTACTTTATTTGATAATGGCCCCAAAGCACAAGAGTAGTGATGCTTGCAATTTGGATAGGCCAAAGAGAAGTTCTTGTTGTTGTGTTATTGAAGTTATTGTTGTTAATCTCTTACTATACCTAAAAATTGAACTTTATCATAGGTATGTATATATAGGAAAAAACATAGTATATATAGGGTTTGGTACTATCCACAGTTTCAGGCATCCACTGGCGGTCTTGGAACATATCCCTCACGGATAAGGGGGGACTACTGTATCTCACAGGGTTTTTTGATAATTAAGCATGTCGATACCTGGGAAATGCTTAGAAAATTTTAGCAGTTACAAACCACTGAATTAACAGCTAAAAGACAAAACAACAAAAACTATCGTCAGGCATTGGGAATTAAGAGACCAGGGTTTTAGACAAGGCTCTGTTGTTTTGTGGCCTCTGGAGTAGATTAAAAATGGTTGCAAATTCTTTGCCACATCCCCCTAGGAGAGGTGGGATCCATTTCTTCACCCCTTTGAATCTGGGCTAAGCATATATTTTAGATAAAACACATAGAAGTGGACCCTGTGCCAGTTTCAGTCCTACATTTTAAAAGAACTGGCAGCTTCCACCTCCTCCTTCTGGGAACCCAGCTGCATGCTGAGAGGAGACCCAAGCAGCCACATGGGTAGCCCACGTAGGAGAGAACTGAGGTGATCACTCAGTGCACAGCCAGCACCAGTTTGCCAGCCGTGTGATTAAGCCATTTTGGAAGTGGATCTTCTAGCTCCAGCCACAGACACGAGTGTTCACCCCTGAGCTCTGCCCAAATTGCAAAATCATGAGCAAATAAGATTGCTATTCTAAGCCTCTAAATTTGGGGGCAGTTTGTTACATAGCCATAGACAGCCAAAAAAGCCTCCAACCATGCACTTCAATCAGTTCCTCAAATTCTTTATTTACAAAAAGGGAAAAAGAGAGAAGAGGCAAGGTGTTCATTCATTCAAACATCTGTAGAACACCTACTACTGCCAGGCTCTGTAACTGGTCTTGACACTGCTCTTCTGGTGCTTACAGTCTATGGCTAAGACAGACAATAACATTACAATGGAGAGGAGTATAAAGAAGTATAAAGGGGTGTGGGATACTAGGTGATCTTACAGGCCCTTCCAACTCTGGTATTTTGAAACTTGATGATAAAGAGTAAGTATATCTGTGAGATAAGCCACTTAGAGGTAGCCATACAAGATCATCTATCTAGAGAACAATTTTCTCCTATACAAATCTACCACTTAATTAGAGTATCAATGAAGATGTGGGGTTTCAATAGCTACCCAACAAGCACATGGTGAAAGCGAGGAGAGCTGCCAATAGAGCCTACCTACATTCAGGAGTGCAATAATCTTATGAAAGAGGCTTTGAATAGAGAGAGAGAGAGAGAGAGAGAGAGAGAAGTATGATCCAGGGGCAACTAAGGTTTCAAAGTGAACAGTGACAGGAGAATGTTACCTGTTCATTGTTTAATATTTAAAAGGCAAAGAATATAAGTTGATCGCTTCAGACAAATTATTCTTTAAGTAAGGAAAGAATATTTTTTCATCCGCAGAGGTTTTAATGATTGCCAGGAAAGAACAAACTCTTAAAGGTAAATTTTTATTTTGCTACATAAATAGGTAGCTGTCTACCAGATAAGCAGATCCAGTAGACACCTATCCTGCAAAGATGAGTAAATTCAAGTCGTATCCTGATAATGCTGCAACTTAACACATCTTCCTCCCAAAGTCTGAATTATTCTAAGAACCAAGTCATGTGATTATAATAGTGAAACAAGGTTAAACTACGTACTGGTCCCACAAGTTTTAGCAAGACAAACAGAACTAACTGCCGACTGAAAACCCATGGCAGTGAGGAAGAAGATTTAAAAGACCTCCCTTGACAAGGTTTGGGAGAATTTAATCTAACACTGCTGAAACTGAGTCCACTTTGCTTCTTGATCATGGGGGAGGGAGACTGAAAGCCAAACATGTAATCTTCTAAGTACTTTTGATTTGGCTGATGTTAAGTCCTTCCTTAACTTCACATTAGAAAAAGAAAAACATCCTTTGAGTCTGATAGGGACAGCTAATAGCCAAGAAAAAAGAATAGCCAATTCATGCTTCTCAAATTTTCCTTTTGCATTACTGTTGCTAATGCTAAGGATAAATTTGCTTTGGTTAAAGTGTTCAGATTTGATATAAGCCATTTGTGGCCATGGATAAATAAAAATGTTTTGAATGTCCATAGGCAGAGGCAATTTTACTATCTCCTACAATCATCTCACAGGATCTTAAACAGCTATTGTTCAAACTAAAGACACAAAAGGAACACATTCATAAATTTCCTGTTTTTCCATTTTAAAGTTCTCACACATGCAAAACACCTCATGCCCAACACCCAGCACTAGGTCTCCTTATCATGAGTCCCTCACACCCAAATCCCAGTAGGGCAGAGGCCAATACTTCAATTCTTGACCAAAGCTGGCTACTCTCAGGAACAGGACGAGCAGATTACAACCAGAAATTGATTCAAGTCACTCCCCTTTGTTTAGGATGTTATGGAATGGGTGTCAACATTACTGTCACAGAGTCAGTGACTCCTGTGGCTAGAGGACACTTGTAAAAAGTGGTAAGCTCACAAGTCAACACCAATGAGAGAGGCCTCTTGTTCATGATAACCAGGATAATGTTGGCCCCTTTCAGAGTTTTTCCTGCCCCTGAAATGCCTGGTGAACATCAGGCTGAATCTGACCCCTCGGTGACCTCCAGACAGCATTGAGGCTCCTGGGTAATAAGAGATACGGCACTAACAGGCCCCCTGAGGGTTTTTATTAGCTCCGCTTCCAGGTGAGGAGGAGGAACCTACCATTAAAAGGGGATGGCAACTATGCCCCTCAAGAAGTTAAAGCAAAACCAGTGTACAAGAGAAAAATTACAGTGAAAAGAAGAAACTCTCCTTTACAGCAAAGATCTCATGTGAGAAATAGAGATGAATTGTATTCAGATCTATGGATCCATATGCATACTGATCTATGGATATTCTAGAAAAGGTAAATGCTCCAACTACCGCCCATGATAAACTGAACTGAGACTTAGGGTCCAGAAGGAATGAACCACACACACACCCCCTGGCCTTACAAATTCTGTTTAGACGTACCCTAATTTAAAACATGTACAAAAACTAAAAATAGCTACCCTTACAGTCTATAGCAACTACTCAACCTGCAGAGAAACTAGGACTGCAGGAACGGAGGGGCAACTAAATCACCGAACCTCAAAAGAAGGCAAGAAATGAATGAGCAGACACCGAGGGAAGGAAAGAAAATTTGGTAAAGGACAGGATTGGGGCAGGAACTTGTTTATTTCCTTAGGGACAAAACTATGTCCTATAATGCTCAAATATTATTGCTCCAACTAATGCAGGGGCCATGAAGCACCCTCAACTCTTTCACGTGGCCACAAGTTTTCTAAGGAATACTTAAGGAGTGGCTACAACCAGGGAACGACTGGCAAGTTTTACGTCCCACCTGAGTTTCACAGATACTCTGGGTTCATCTAACCCACTCACTGACGTGCCAACGCTATTCAAGTCAGTCCAGATCTCCTCTCTCTTGATTCAGCATTCTAGTCACCTTCATCCCAAATCTGTGATTCACTTTTAAACAAAGGTAACTGAATAGCACACTTCAGATGACAGAGAGTTGAGGCTGCCACATAGAAATAAATAATGTGAAAGGCTGAGTAAGGACTCTCTGCAAGATATATGCCTTTAGTTTTTTATTTTTAAATGACCTCAGAAGATAAATCAAAGGCTTCTCATTAAAGTGTTAGTAATGGAGCAGGGTCCTGGGTTCTATTTTAGATTTGAAACCTCTCCCTGAACGTAAAATCGGCAAAAATCAGGTCTTCGTGCCACTTCACCCACCTCCCGTTTTGAAGTTAAGCCCTCACTCTTAACACCTCCCCAGCCTTCTACATCACAGTGGAAACCACACGGATTAGGAAATTGCTCTACCTCATTTGGCCAACACCTCAAAATGCTACTCCAAACCGGAGCAGGGACAAAACAGCAGCAAAACACTCAGAGCCCCAGGCAGGGGCAGACTGCGTTCCTGCTGGATACCAGACGCAGACCTACTCGGGTTTCCCCGGGGCCAAGCCCCCCTCTCTTCCCCATCACCAGCCCTCTCCCCTCAATGAGGGCTCCATCCTTTCATTTTCCCTTCACGGTTGGTAATCTGACATCACCTCTATCTGCCTTCCGGCTGTGTTTACACTGGTCTCCTTTTTTCCCCTTTCCTCTCTTCAGCCATACTCAACACGCACAGAGTATTTGTTCTACTTTTGCTCCCATAAATGGCTCAGTAATGGTGCTACAGGAAAACCCACAGCCACCAAGCATCCTGCTGTAGACACCAATCACAGGGACCTCCTCCTCTCTTCGGAGTATCCAGTTCTGTAGATTTGCCATCACCACTTTTCAGGCATTCAAAGCCTTGGGGGGGATGTGCCCGAGGCATCCCTAAAGTCATCAAAAAAGGTGGCTTTGAGCATCTTACCGCTCACATATTTGCATACCGTTTGATGTAGCTTTAATTTCAAAGCTGGTCTCAAACACTCAAGTGAATATGTTACAGTGAGAGCCAGGAATTGCAAATACGCTTGCCTCAAAGACTCAGGAGTCCAGTCCCGGGCAGGAAATAAAGTTCTAAGTGGCTTTGATGTGCTTCCTCCCCAACTCCCCTTCCCAGCGCGGGTCATTCATCTCCGCCGAGGAGAGACCACCTTGCCTGAACTTAACCAAACGCATCACACGTGGGAGCCAAGTGGTAGACTTAACAATCCAATAAGCTCCCCAGCCCCACCAAATTAGTTACCATCGGTTTAAGCTCAGCTGGGATCCTGGTGTATTTTGCCGACTACGAAAAGGCATGTTGTACATAAATTGGGGGAAGGGGGTGGGAAGGGGCAGGACCCGGACCGCGGAGAGTAAAATGCCTCGGCGGCGTAGCGCGAGCTTGTTTCTTTCTTAAGCCACTCATTTCAGCCTAAAATATCAAGCCAGTTCAGGTCATTTCCTGAGTTGCACTACAAGTTAAAACAAGATCCAGAAAATCTATTAATCTTTAATTGCGCTGCCTCCAGACTGCGAGCACGAGGGGGTGGGGTGTAAGGCTGGGGGAGATGGGGAAGGAGGGGGGTTTGTCGAAAAGCAAATGCCTAAGAAACCAGAGCTCCCGACCTCAGCTGTGTCTTACCTCACTCAGCTCGGCCGAGGAGTCGTTTCCATATTTCATGGCAACTCCAGAATTCATGACTGCACTTTTCAGAGGCGAGCTCCTCCTCCTCCAGGTCTCGGAGCTTATGAGTTGGGCTTAACAGGCTCGATATCCACTGCTTGGTCCCTTCTGGCACATTTTAGTCTAGACAGCCATTTTCACCCAGGACAGTGGCGAAGGCCAAACGGAGGATGCAAGCACTCCCAGGAGCAGAGCCGGCTCGCGTTCACGGACGAGCCATTGCTGCAGGAGGCTCGGTGGCGTGGCGCGCTCGCAGCTGCTGCAGCGGCCGAGCCGGCGCGGAGACCCGCCCGCGCGCGCCCACCGCCGGGTCCCGGGGCAATGCCACCCTCGGCACTGCCTCGCCACTCCTACGGTGCCTCGCCGCCCCCCATTACCCGGCTGGAGGCCACCTCCCAGCAGGATCCGGCACCCTAGAGGGCTTCGGCGAGCTCCCGAAGAAAACAGGGCGGCGAGGCGAGGAAGATCCGCGCCTCGGGGTCCGGGGAAGGAAAGAAAGCTAGAGAGAGCCGGAGCGGGGCCGCACTTCACGCCGAAGTTTCCCTTCCGAATCGTCTGGAGTTGTAAGTGGTTTCTGATTGAACACAGCTGTCTAGCTGCTGGCTACGGGCTGCGCGGAGGAGGCGGGGCCAGAAAGAGAAAAGGGGGGGGGAAGGGAGGAGGCCGAGCAGAAGAGACTGTGCGAGAGAGCAGGCATCCTTCCAGCTCTCTGCGATAGTAATTACAGGACCCAAGTCCAGGAGGGAGAGAAGAAACAGGAAAGCCACCTGAGTAATTGTGCAGAAAAATTAAAGAAACAAAAAACAAAACACTTCCCTCCTGGAAGCCACTTTCCATGATTTAATAAGGTCAAGACAAATCTGAACACTACATCGGGCAGCGCTGTGCACTTCTCATGGTACATTAAGATTTTACAAGAGTATGGGGCGGTCATTTTCCCCAGTCAGTCTCAAGTCAACACTGAGGGTGTAAATTCACTGTCAAACTGCCTCTCAGTCGCTGGGGCAGATTACATTTTCTGCATGTCCATAATAAAGATTAAGATGCCCCATCCCTTGAAAGATGTAAGACAAACTCAAATTTCCCCTCCTCTCCAACCCCCAGACCGTCCTTAAAAATATTACATTTCTCATTCTCTTCAACCCCCAGACCTTCCTTAAAAATCTTACTGCTCATCGGAGCAGAGCTAGATTTGTATTTCCGGGATTTGGAGAATGACTCAGAAAAGAAGCAAGGGGCTGTTATATCCAACGTACTCCTGGAATCAGAGCTCCCCTCCCTCTTTGAGTTTCCCTGAGGTAATGTGTCTTGTGGGGAGAGAGGGGGCCAGGACTTGCTCTCCATAAAGTTGCAAGTCCCACTGAACTTGAGATGCACTGAAAAATGTTCTGATCCTTTAAAACAGTAGGTCTGCGAGATTGTTTAAGAGGCCTCATCAGTCTCTTTCAACACAATGGGAAAAAAATGTCTCCATCTCCAGTGACAGACCTGGGCATTTCCTGAAGCCTTCTATGAAAAAGCCATTGTACTGTTAATTTCCAAGATCTTTTCTTTTCTTTAATCAATAGGATGTTTATTTTGCTCTTTAAGAAGGGGCGAAAAAGGGCCTGCCCTGTGGGTTAGTGGTTAGGTGCACGCGCTCCGCTGCTGGCGGCCCGGGTTCGGATCCCGGCCACGCACTGACGTACCCCTTCTCTGGCCATGATGGGGCCGCGTCCCACCTGCAACAACTAGAGGGATGTGCAGCTATGACATAGAACTATCTACTGGGGCTTTGGGGGGAAAATAAATAAAGTCTTTTAAAAAAAAAAAGAAGGAGCAAACAGCTTGACTATTTGCATATGTCTTCTTTCCCCTCCCCCTTCCTGTTGAGTTCATTCACTGCCTGATGGAGGCATTACTGGGATGAGGAAGTTTGCTGCTTTTTCCGAGCAGGGGGTCCCAAGTTCTGGGGCACTGCCAGACTAGAGCACATTCAGAGAAGCTCTTCTGCACGGAGGAGTTCGGAAGCCAATTATTTTACTTATTTATTCATTAAAACCTGTTGAAAACTGACTATGTGCTTGCAGATGAAGATGGTGGTAAAAGAATATAAAAGTATAAGGAAAACTCAAGCACTAACCCTGCCCATAAGGTGTTTACAGTCTCATAAAACATAAATAGAAATGACAATTCTAGATAGAAAATGATACTTGCCATAAAAGCAGTACAAATGAAGATCTATTGCAGTTCAGAGGAGGGAAATAGGATTTTGGCTAGGTTGGGTTGGAGGAGAAGACTCTGTAAAGGAATCTTAGGAGAGGCAGGGTGTGAGTTGATCTTTGAAGAATGGCTGAGATGGGGAGTAAGGCGTAGGTATCCCAGGCAGTAGGACCACTGTGAGAGAAAGTGTGGAGGAAGACTGGAATGTGCAAAGCGTGAGTGGTGTTCCATTCTTGAGTGGAACCTGGATTAGATAAGTGAGCTGAAGCAAGATCGTGGACAGTTTTGAGTGCCAGGCTAAAGAAATGGGACTTCTGATAGGCAATGGAGAGCCACTAAAAGTTTTTGAGTGCAGAAATAATAGGATCAGAGCTGTGCTTTTAGACATTCCAGTGGATTTGTATCACACTCATGAGTAACTAACGTGAATTCAAATGTGTTGCGTGTGATTCTGGTGTTTAAAGAAACATATTTTTCATACTAGATGGTCCCTAGAACCAAGCAGATGACTTCATCTGGTGTTCAACCAAAAGAAAAGTGATCTGTTCCAAAAGTGGAGGAAAAATTGGCGGGTTGAACTTATTCAGAAGCAGTATGTCTATAGATTCTACTTTATGGACAATATAAGGCATTTTCAAGAGTAATGTTGACTATATGGGATTTTCTTCTTAAACAATGACTTTAATACTTAAGCCCCACATTAGATGCAACTTCACTAGAATCTGGCAGCAGTAAATGTGGTAAGTTGAAAGTGGAAAATGAACATGCCATTTGGACTATCCCAACAGTCGAGCAAGAGGCTAAAAGGGCCTGAATTAGGGCCGGCCCTGTGGCTTAGCGGTTAAGTGCACGCGCTCCACTGCTGGCGGCCCGGGGTTCCGATCCCAGGCACGCACCGACGCACCGCTTCTCCGGCCAGGCTGAGGGCGCGTCCCACATACAGCAACTAGAAGGATGTGCAACTATGACATACAACTATCTACTGGGGCTTTGGGGGGGGGGAATAAATAAATAAAATCTTTAAAAAAAAAAAAGAAAGAAACAAAGTAGAGAGAAACTGTGGTGGAAAGAGGAGAACATAAAGATGTAGAACTTGTCTGAGTGGAGTTTTGGGCAATGTCCTCAACAAAAATAGGGATTCTAGAGAAAAAATGGGTTAAAGAGGAAACTACGTTTGCGATATCGTAAGTTTGAGGTGGCATCTGGATATTCAAGTGGAGATGTTCAGCAGGAAGCTTTAAATGGAAGTTTAGAGATAAATCAAGGTTGAGATGGAGATAAAGGTTTGGGGTTACCCCTATTAGAATGATAAATAAAACCATGAAATATGGTAAGGTTGCCAAGGAAGAGAGGGCAGAGAAAACAGACAGGGCCTGAGGACATTATCTTAAGGAAGGTCTTTTTCATGGAGGGGAAAGAATAAAAGAGGAAATGGTGGGGAAGGCCAGCTAGAGAAATGGGAAGATGGCCAGGAGAACTCTGAGTCTGGGAGTCTGAGGGAGACATTGTCAAGGCAGAAGGGGCTGCATCAATATTATATGCTACAGGGGCGGGAGAAGCCTGAAGACTGATAAAAGAGCATTTCAAAGACATTAATGTCCTTCAAAGATAAATTTCTACATAGCTAAGGATATAGAATGCAGATTACCACAGGGAATGAGGGAAAACTGAGGGCAGTAACCATGCACTACTCTTTCCATAAATTTGATGGTGACAGGAAATCGGGAGATGGGATGATTTCTTAGGGTAGGTAAGCAATGTTGAGTAGAGGGTAGAATGGGCATACTTGTAGTCTGGGGCTAAGGGAAACCTTGCAGATACAGAGAGAGAAGGGAGATGGAGCAAAGTTCCTGAAAAGGGAGGGAAAGAAAGAGCCAAGGACAAAAACCATGAGATTAGCTTTGGAGTAGGCTTGGAGAGGAGGAGGAGGATTCTGATGCTCCCGCCTAGGAGACCAGAAACAGTTGGAAGAGCTGGAGAATTTATAGACTAGAAAGGAGAATCCTTCAGAGATACATAATAACTAATAGCATTTATTTGAAGAGTCATCCAACTTCCTCTGTGTGATTGTGGAGGGGTAATGAAGACTAATGATAACTTATAATCAAGTTTTAACTTAAGGAAAGGAAAACCATAAAACTGTCTGTCAATGAAAGGAAAATAAAGTAGTTGTAATCCCCACCTCTGAAATTGTTCAAGCATAGGTTAAAGGCTGGTGGGACACAGTGAAAGCCAGTAGTATCCAGAGGAGAACTTCATGCAATGAGGGAGCATCCAAATTAGTTTTCTTTCAATCTAAGATTCCATGAAATGAAGATTTTTTTTGCTATAATTTAAATGTTTTGTGTTTTTTTTTTGTTTTTTTTTTTTACTTCGTAGTCTGGTCAGGAATCAGGCTGGGAATCTCTACTATCGAGAAAGCTAAGATATTGCTATAGACAAGAATGCAACTGGATCAATACCCTAAGTGATACAAGGAGCGGGCTGGCCCGGTGGCTTAGTGGTTAAGTGCGCACGCTCCGCTGCTGGCGGCCCGGGTTCGGATCCCGGGCACGCACTGACGCGCTGCTTCTCCGGCCATGCTGGGGCTTTGGGGGAAAATAAATGAATAAATAAATAAAATTATTAAAAAAAAAAAAAAAAGAAATACAAGGAGCACCTCAGCATGTCATCTCAGCACACCAAAGGGGAATAAAGCCCCAAGTGCATTTCCAATATAATAAGAAAAAGGGCTCAAGATTAGCGTTCACTGTAGTTTACCAAGTGTATAACTGCATGCCTACAAATCCTTTCATACTGTGGCTGTCTCAACATGATCCCTATAGAAGAGCTTCTCCAAGTTCTGCTTCAGCAGAGAGTGGGCTCCTAACAGAGAGGTGTGAGCAGGAGGTGGCAGGGGAATTTACCAAGATCAGGAAACAGCGCTGGGAGGACGAAAACCTGCTTTCTAATTGGGCAATACCCTGGGGCCTGGGTTCCCCTCCTTCCTGGGCCTTATCTTCCCTAGAGGCTTCTCGTCTCTGGGAGAAGAAGAGGTGGCAGTTGTAGTCCTAGGAGAGTTTCTGGAAAAGCAGAAGTTGCCGTTTGCATGAGTGGATGGGTCTGTGTGCCGATGGCATTGTAGGCACACTGGCATTGCATTTTTGCTGTAGGGGCAGCCTGGCCCCTCTGTGTATGGCTGCTGACCTCAGTGAATCTCTACACAGTAGGGATTCTATTCTGGGTCTTGTCTCTCCCTCTACTGGTAATAAACATCAGATTAATTGAAGCAATCTTGGGTAAAAGTCTTGAACCTCTAGCATTAAGGAAATTGACTGAAACTTGGGGACTGGCTGACCTAAGCCTTCATCTTTACCCCTAGGGTGGCCAAGCCACCTTTGCCTGCCACAGCAGTCCACTGTGCTGAGTCAGGCCTGTCCTCCTCCAGCCCACACAAGGACCCAAACTCCAAAATTGTCCCCTTTGCCCTTGACTCTCTTAAGCTAAGCACAACATTGACACCTCAGATTTTAGGAAAAAAGCAGTCTAGTGAAGCTAATTCACATAAAGGTGAAAAATACTTCTCAGCCAAGCCCAAGGTATTTGCATTGTAAAAAGAGAATGCTTTGAAATAATGCTCAATTGGTAGGGGATTTCCTAAAGAAGAATGTGACTTTTCAGGGGGAGGGGGATTTCAGAACTCTGCGGAGATATAGGAAGTCCTAGTCCTCTAAGTTCTTGAGGGTCATAAAAGTCAGGGAGCCCTCAAAGTATACACTCAAAAGAATTTCCTGCCCTAAATCTAAAAGCCCACCCCACTCTCCCACGAGTCCAGAAACGCTCTCCCTAACCCAACTCCTGTGGCCCTCCGTTCAATCACCAAGTCAGCTCTTCTCTCAGGCCCTGGGCCAGTCCTGAGACCCAGGTTGGGAGCCTCCAGCCAGCCTCAAGAGCCTGTCCCATCACAGGCATCATTTGCTCCAGATGCCACGACGTAAAGAATTCAAGAAGCATTGCACTGGATGACCTTTGTCTTGGTGTCTTTGTCCTCAGAGAACAACATTAAAAACATGGAAAAAATTCTACAATCACCTAGCTCATCCCTGCATCCCACTTATATAGGTGAGGATATGCAGGGTCAGCAAGCCTGTGGTATTCATTCAAAAAAAGAAAAGCACCCACTGTGTGCCAGACATTGTGCTGTGCCTTGAGATTCAGTGGTATATGGGACAGGAAACATCCTTGCTTTCACAGAGCTAGTATGCGTGGTGGAAAATGATTAATAAACAAAAAAGATAGTTATAGCTTGTGATGAATGCTACAAAGGAATTAAACAGGAGAAATGATGAGGGAGAGCGGGTCCCTTAAATGAAGCAGTCAGAGAAAGCCTTGACGAGGAGATGATATTTCAGCATGAAGGTCAGGAAGGAGCCAATTAGGCAGGAAGTGGGGGAAGATGGCCAGGCAGAGGGAAGAGCAAGT
The DNA here is from genome assembly GCF_020826845.1 of Diceros bicornis minor. Taxonomy (NCBI): domain Eukaryota; kingdom Metazoa; phylum Chordata; class Mammalia; order Perissodactyla; family Rhinocerotidae; genus Diceros; species Diceros bicornis. The sequence goes on from NC_080740.1 coordinate 35,820,168, forward strand.
GCAAAAATCCTGGGGCAGAAAAGGGCTTGACCTCTCCAATAAATTTCAATCAACTTCAAGTTTTTTATTTAATTTAAATTTAAATTTAAATAAAAAGGCAGACAGTATGATGAAACATGATGAAAAAGATGATGGAGGAGCCAGACCACGCAGGATACATGTAGGCCACAGCTTTCATTCTGTGTGCATGGAGATGCCACAGGAAGACTTTAAGCAGGGCAGAAACATGATCCAATTTACGTTTTTAAAAGATAAATCTATTCCTATACAAACTTTTCCACTAGGTAACGTAAAAAATAGATTAAAAAAAGTTCTTCCTTTGTAGAAGTATTCCTGCAAATAAAGGAAGAAGAATTGATAGAATTAGAATATCTCTATTTTGCAACCCTAATGAATTAATAGATTTAGGTATAAAGCACAATGGCTACTAACATCACAAAAAGACATACAAGCAAACACATGACTTCTGATAGAAGAATACAATACCACCTATGAAGCCATCTTAGCAGTTTTTAACATGAAAGAACATATTACATTAACCATAGATGCAAGCATCAAAATCTAGACTATAACTCTACAGGCCAAACAATCTGGTTTCTTCAACAAATAAATTGCAAGAAGGAAAAAAAGCTAGTGAACGAGTGAGATATTAATGGAAGAGAACCCTATAGACATATCAACCAATTGCAATATGTGGTCGTTGTTGGGATTGTGATTCAAACAATCTGACTGTAAAAGATTATGATATTTATGAGACATTCAGAAATATACTTTTTGGATATTTTATGATATTAAAAATTATTATTAATTTTTTATATGTGTTAATGGTCTTGTGGTTATACTTAAAAAGAGTTTTTATCTTTTACAGATATATATTGAAATATTTAGGGGTGAAATGATATGATGTCTGGGATTTGTCTCAAAATACTAGAGGAGGCAAGGAAATAGGGTTTTCAATGAAACAGACTGGCATGAATTGCTAACTGTTAAAGCTAGGTGACAGGATATAGGAGTTCACGTTACTTTCTCTGTCCTCTTGTATATGTTTGAAAATCTTCATAATAAAAAAGCCAAAAAAGGATAATTTGAGGGGCTGGCTCGGTGGCGTAGCGGTTAAGTTCGCGTGCTCCACTTTGGCGGCCTGGTGTTTGTGGCTTCAGATCCCAGGAGTGGACCTACACACCGCTCATCAAGCCATGCTGTGGCAGTGTCCCATATGCAAAATGGAAGAAGATGGGCATGGATGTTAGCGCAGGGCTGATCTTCCTCAGCAAAAAAAAAAGGATAATTTTGCCTTTATGTGAAGAATGGCTTGTAGTGCCATAAAAGTAGAGCAAGGAAACCTGTTAAAGGCTATTGCAGTTGTTCAAGTAAGAGGATGCCTTTGGCTCAAAACTCAGTGAAATCAATGAAGATAGTGAGAAATAGATGAACTTGAGATATATTTTTTAAGTAAAACTGACAAGACTTGGTGAATGATTAGATGCAGGTAATGAGACAAAGAGAGAAATCAGGATGACTATCAGTTTTGAGGTTGAACAATTGGGTGTGGGGAAGGACTGATTTTGGGGGAATCAAGGGTTCCATTTTGGACACATTAAATTGGAAATTCATATCTGACATCTAAAAGGACATCAATAGCAGTTGGATAAATGAGTTTTGGGTTCAGAGGAGAGTCAGTCTAGACAAACGGATTTGGAAGTCATCAGCATATAGATTATAGTTGATGTTGAAAGCCACAAGAACACATGAAGTCACCTAGGAAGAGAGTGAGTACAAACAAAGATGCAGTCCCAGGACTTACTGAGATGCTCCAATATTTCTAGGTTGGGTAGAGGAAGAGAATCCAGCAAGGAAGATCAAGAAAAAGCATCCAGTGAAGAAGAGAAAAACTGAAGATGTGACATTGCAGATGCTAAGAGACGAGTGTTTCAAGGAGAGTGGCAACCTATGTGGAATGCTGCTGAGAGTTCAAGCAAGTTGAACAAGGAAGTATCGTTTGGTTTTGGAGATTACTGGTGACCTTGAGAGGAGCAATTTCATTAAGTGGTGGAGGTGGATAGAAGCTACATTACTGTGGATTGAACAGTGACGAGGAAGTGAACAAGTGGAGAGAGCACATTGAGATAACTTTTGAGAAGCATGTTGCCCTAAGACTCACTACTACTCAACTATCAGATACCTTGAACCAAAGTGCTAACTTCTGCTTCTGAGCTTTTTTCCCTTTACTGTGCCCCTTCAGTCAAGTTATGTTGGAGTCCCTTGTCTGGGACTAGAGACTCTGAGTTGTTAGCATGGTGGACCCCTCCCCACACAATAACTGCAGTCTGTTCCATCATGCTGGGTCTTCACCTTATTGTTTATGAAATCGGCTACATTGCTTTTAGACTAAATAACTTACTGCTGTGAAATAGATGGAATGCAGTAGATAATTTGGTTAGTCTCTGTTTAAAATGTGCTGAGAAAAGAAATACTTGAAAACTATTTCCAGATTAAATCTCACCCACAGAACAAACAAAAATCCAGCCTTCTCTAACTGCAAATGTAACTCAAGCAAAGAAAGCACCCCTGTGGTGTTTGTCTGTCTCATTAATTACATTCATCAACTGCCTCACACCCAGCCTAGGCATTCTAATAACCTAGAATCATTTGGCATCAACATCCCTGACATTATCAGTGGGGAATTCCTAGTTGAAATTCACTACCTTATGCAAGCATCATGTAATGATTCAAAAACCTCTGTCCGATAAGATATTCTGGAGCCCAAAACTTTACTCATTTGTTCTCCACATTTCTTGAAACTATATCAAATTGTCTATGGAAAGGAAGGGTGGAGATTAGGGATTTGGAAATCCAAAAAAGTTGAAAAAAAAGTTTTAAGTCCTCCCAGGAGTACTTGCATATGGTAAATCTCCTAGGGAGGAAAAAATATGTATATTAAATAAATGCACGAAAATAGATGTAGTAAATTTGGAGAACATGCTTAAATTAAATGAATTCCAAATGCCTGCCACTGTTATTTCTAGAGCTCTTTGGGGGTCTAAAACAGCATCATTCCATTACTCTCTTTTAGCTAGAGTATGTTGCAGCAGCTAACCCAAAGGGGCAGATAAATAATTGCTATTACATAATGCCTAATAGACCTAATGACAAAGAAGGCAGTTAACCTGGCATTGTACCAAGCTGAAGGGTGAAGAAGGAAGATTTGAGGCACAGGCTGGAGAAAGCCATCATCCTAGACTTTGAGTCCACGAAGTGCCAATGGATGGGCTGTTATGGTAGAGATTTCCTGCAGGGACACACCGAGGCATGAGGAGCAGGCTCTTGTCTATCTTGATAAGTCAACTTTCCTGTCCCAGGCATCCTCAGCTGTTTTGCATGATTGCCAAATGAGATCAAACTTTCCCTCCTAAGCAAATGCTTTTTAATCAGCATCTCTAGCCAAGATCCTTACTTGTGTTTAACATTAAACCATTAATGTTTTTTCACGTGACTACCAGACACTTTCATTGTCTTGCCATCACCATAAATCATGTCTAAAACTGAACTTGTCACATTCCATAAAAACCAGCTTTAATTTCAGTTTGCAAATTGCTGTAAATGGAATCATAGTTTCCAGTTCTAACAACTCTGGAGTCATTTTCAGTTCCCTCCTCCTTCATCTCTGCTTCCAGTCATTTAGCCCTCTCTTCTCCACGTGTTCTCCACTTTTACTGCTACTAGCATCTTCCAGGCCTTGTCTCTTTATATTTTGGTAACTATAATTTAACAATATGACTCAACTTCAAATCATTCCTCATACTTTAGCCCAGCTATTTTTCTCCAAAATAACGCTTTTTATCATATCACTGTACAAGTAAAAGCTTTAGAAGCTTTTTTAGAAACTTTGAGACGTAATTCACATACGATAAGACTTACCTTTTAACCTGTACAATTCAGTGATTTTTAATATATTCACAGAGTTACGCAACTATCACCACTATCTAATTTAGAACATTTTCATCACCCCCAAAAGAAACCTGTACTCATTAACAGTCACTCCCTGTTCATCCCAACCACTAATCTACTTTATCACGCTGTGGACTTGCCTATTCTGGACACTTGATATAAATGGAATAAAACAATATATAAACAATATATGGCACTTTGTATCTGGCTTCTTTCACTTAGCATAATGTTTTCAAGGTTCTTCCATGTTGTAGTATGTATCAGTACTTCACTCCTTTTTATTGCCAAATAATATTCCATTGCATGGTTATACCACATCTTGTTTATCCATTCATCAGTTGATGGGCATTTGAGATATTTCCACTTTTTAGTGTTATGAATAATGTTGCTATGAACATTTGTGAGCAAGTTTTTGTAGACATATGTTTTCTCTTGGGTATATGCCTAGGAATGGAATTGCTCGGTAATAGGCTAATTCTATGTTTAACATTTTGAGGAACTACCAAATTGTTTTCCAAAATGGCTGTACCATTTCACATTCCCACCAGCAATGTATGAGCGTTTCAATTTCTCCACATCCTTGCCTACACTTAGTGTCTGTCTTTTTTATTATGGCTATCTTAGTGGGTATGAAGTGGTATCTCATTATGATTTTGATTTGCATTATCCCAATCATAAATGATGTTGAGCATCTTTACATGTACTTATTGGCCATCTGTATATCTCCTGTGGAGGAATGTCTATTCAAACACTGTCCATTTTTAAATTGAGTTATTTGTCTTTTTATTGTTAAGTTGTAAGAGTTCTTTATATATTCTGGAGACTAGACTCATCACATATAAATTTGCATATATTTCTTCCATTCTGAGGGTTGTCTTTTCACTTTCTTAATAGTGTCCTTTGAAGCACAAATTTTTTTAATTTAGATGAAGTCCGATTTATCTATTTTTTTCTTTTGTTGCTTGTGTTTTTGGTGTCATATCTAAGAAACTATTGCCTAATGCAAGGTCACAAAGATTTACTCCTACACTTTCTTCTAATAATTTCATGGTTTTAGCTCTTACATTGTCTACGATCAATTTTGAGTTAATTTTTTTATATAGTGTGAAGTAAGGGTCCAACTTCATTCTTTTTTTTTTTTTTGTAAGGAAGATCAGCCCTGAGCTAACATCTGCCAATCCTCCTCTTTTTGCTGAGGAAGACTGGCCCGGGGCTAGCATCCATGCCCATCTTCCTTCACTTTATATGGGAGGCCGGCCACAGCGTGGCTTGACAAGCGGTGCGTCGGTGTGTGCCGGGATCCGAACTGGCGAACCCCAGACCGCTGCAGTGGAGCTCGCCCACTTAACTGCTTGCGCCACCTGGCCAGCCCCCTAACTTCACTCTTTTGCATGTGGATGGCCAGTTATCCCAGTACTATTTACTGAAAAGATCATTCTTTCCCCATTGAATTGTCTTGGCACTCTTGTCAATTAGCTGTAAATGTGTGAGTTTATTTCTGGACTCCTAATTCTATTTCATTCATCTGTATGTCTATCCTTATGCCAGTACTCCACAGTCTTTTTTTTCCCCCCGAGGAAGATCAGCCCTGAGCTAACATCCATGCCAATCCTCCTCTTTTTGCTGAAGAAGACCGGCTCTGAGCTAACATCTATTGCCAATCCTCCTCCTATTTTTCCCCAAAGCCCCAGCAGATTTGTATGTCATAGTTGCACATCCCTCTAGTTGCTGTATGTGGGACACCGCCTCAGCATGGCCGGAGAAGCGGTGCGTTGGTGCGCACCCAGGATCCGAACCCGGGCCGCCAGTAGCGGAGCGCGCATACTCAACCACTAAGCCACGGGGCCGGCCCCTCCACAGTCTTGATTATTGTAGTTTTGTAGTAAGTTTTGAAATCAGGAAGTATGAGTCCTCCAACTTTGGTCTTGTTCAAGATTGCTTTGGCTATTCTGGGTCCCTTGCATTTCTATATGAATTTTAGGATCAGCTTGTCTATGCAAATAAACAAGCTGGGATTTTGACACGGATGAATGGAATCTGTAGATCAATTTGGGGAATACTGACATCTTAATAATATTAAGTCTTCCAATCCATGAACATGAGATGTCTTTGCATTTATTTAGGTCTTCTTTAAATTTCTTTCAATGATGTTTTGTAGTTTTCAGTGTACAAATCTTGTACTTCTTTTGTCAAATTTATTCCCAAGTATTTTATTCTTTTTTAATCTATTGTAAATGGAATTGTTTTCTTAATTTCACTTTCAGATTGTTTATTATTAATGTATAGAAATGCAATTGATTTTTGCATATTGATCTGGTATCCTGCAATCTTGCTGAACTCATTTATTCCAATAATTTTTTTGTGGATTTCTTAGTATTTCCTATATGCAAGATAATGTTACCTGCAAATAGAGATAGTTTTACTTCTTTCTTTTGAATCTGGATACCTTTTATTTCTTTTTCTTACCTGGTTGCCCTGGCTAGCACCTCCAGTATAATGTTGAACGGAAGTGGAATGAGCAGACATCTGTGTCTTATTCCTGATCTTAGGGGAGAAAACATTCATTCTTTCATAATGTTAGCTGCAGGTTTTTCATAGGTGGCCTTTTTCCTCTAGTCAATTTTATCTCTCACTACTTGAATGGAAAACCTTTCTTAGCCAAGGTGGTCTTCTTGCTATCCTGACAATTTCCAAGCTCATTTCCACATCATTGTCTTCTCCTCTTGCTCCTTCTCCTGCCTGGAGTGTTAGCCCCGTCTACATGTCTAAATCTTAACACTCTTTAAATCTTGTCCTGACATTGATCTTTCTCTTCTTTGAAGTCCTTCAGCATTTCTGGCCTTGATGGCTCCCTTAAAGGCTAAGCTGTAGGATGCGCCACTCAATTAGATAAAGGGAAAAGCAGGGCTGATATAGCTGTGTCAGTATGAGAAAATAGAAACAATTCTGATCCAGTTGGTAAACTACCACTGCCTCAAACCAGAGAGTGCCCACTCCCTGACCAGTCACTGCCAAGGCTGCCCCATTCCTATCCCTAGAAACCCCCAGACCTTTCCACAGTTTAGCATCCATAGGACTAACATATGGCACAATCAAGGGCTCTAGAACCTTCCTCCATTGCTATGGCTAGTCCCCAATGTCAAATATTTCGAATCTCACCCCTGGAGAAAAGAGGTCATATGTCTTAAATGAAGACAGAATCAAAGAATAAATTTCTTCCGTAAAGATACCCAATTACATGGTTCAATTAAACGATCATCAGACTCTTAGAGGATTTCCTAACAGCATTTGAATCAGCATCCTCCAACTCCTTTACCACTCTCTGAATATGAAACCCATTTAATGTTCCACATTCTTGACAATGCCAGTCTTCCTTTCCTTTCTAGCACAAGTTCCTTCCTGCTTGTATTTCATACCCTTATTGATCTTTTTTGGATTTCATGTTCCAGAACTAACCAAAATATTTGACTTATTTTCCCACTTATTAGGAACACAACTATTTGAAAGCACCATCAGCCTTCTCTTGGCCCTTCAGAACCTGTTTTGTGGAAGTCTATGGCACACGAGAAAGCATGCACAGACCACTGTCCAAATTAATGAAAGCTATCAAGTGAAAACTACCATTATTTTTCCCTCATATCTAAAAGTTTAAGTTTTTGCCACCTTTCTTCAAATAGCTCACGTTTAACTCTTTTCATTTGAAATTATTTTTCAGATACTTTCCATCACTGGCATCAGTGATAGAAAGGGAAATGTATCTCAGGGAAAATAAAAGCTAACCCGAAGGTGCAAACAGCTGTTATTTGGAGGAACTGGGGAATTTGGAGAACAAGAAATGGATAATAATTTTGAACTAATTTCTTTTACTTAGGGCAGGAACCTCCTTCAAAAGTGAACATTTCTCTAGATTCTTGAAACAACCGCATCAAATTAATGCCTTTTCATATTCAGTCCTTCCTTCGTTCAAGAAATATTTATTTATCAACTATTATGTGTCAAGCATCTTGCTAGGTACTAGGGATATAACGTTGAATAAAAAGAGGTATCATCATTGCCTTCAACAGATCCTAGAGTCACATTGTGGTAGAATGCAAAGATGGCCCCCAATCTTCACCACTCCTTGTAAACATGTCTTTGACTGTAATTTTGCAGTGCTCTCCCACTTTGATTCTGGACTTGTCCGTCTGACTTACTTTGGTCACTAGAATAAGCCAGAAGTAATGGTGTGCCTCTGCCGCCACAAGAGGCCTTTCACATTTCCTCTTGCACATCTGCCACTAACATGAGAGTATGCCTGGGCCAGCTTTCTGGAGGATGAGGGACATGTGGAGCAGTTACCCCAGTCACCCAAACCAAGGCTTAGATCATCAGTCAGCCAGCTGATGCCCACATATACGAGCTAGCCCAGCCTCTACAGCCAAGAACAACAGTTGCCCTGCCAACCTGCAGTTGACCCAAATACATGAGCTATAAACACTTATTGTTGAGGGCCCCTGAGATTTTGTGGTGTTTTATTACACAGCATCACATGGCAACAGATAACCGATACATCACTTAATCATAAAAAATAAACATAACATTACAAGCTGCAGTGTATGCTCTGAAGGACAGGAATACAGAAATATGAGAGTACATGAGAGCTAGATCTAGCCTAGACTGGGTGGGGAAGGGAGGTCAAAGAACACTTCTTTAAGGAAGAGATGTGTGAGCTAAGATCTAAAGAAGATGCAGAAGTTAACCAGGTGAAGAATGGGGGAAAGAGTTGTTTAGGTCACTGGAACAGCATGTGCAAAGGCTATGTGGGGAAGGAGTACAGACATTGAGTTACTATAAGAAGGCCAGTGTGGCTAGAACACGGAGAGGAAGGGGAGAATGCAAAGAACTGAGGCTGCAATGACAGGTAGTGACTGGAGCATAGAACATGTTAAGGGTTTGAGACTTGATCCAAAGAACAGTGAGAACTACTGAATGATTTTAAGATGGTAATAACAGTTCTTCCCACGTGCTTACCTGGCTGTGGAGTGGGTAGGGAGTTTCTCACACATACACCTTGAAATTTGCCCATGAATTTCACAAGCTAGCTCTAGAACAAGGATCTCATTCATCCATCCATTTATTTGATGAATATTTATTAAGAGGCTCCAATTTGGAATGAATACACGATTCAGAGATTAAATGAATGAAGGAGACTGTGCCAAGCAATCGGATAGGTACTGCAGAGACACAAAGACAGGACTCCTGCCCTTGATAGGCTCACAGTCTAGTAGGGGAGGTAGACATGAAGAAGAGATATCTTTGCTAACCCAGAGATATATGAACAATGTGCTTTAAAAGTGTGGAGAAGGAACATCTAATTCTCTGAGGGCCAAATTACACACATTGAAAGTAAAATGAGCTTGAGGAAATTACAGCTCCTATTCTGGCCTGAGAGTTGCTGTCATATCTGACACTGTTGGTTGAGTGAGCAGATTGGTTGGAGACATGCTAGAAATGGGATGCAAATAAGGTGGAGAGATCCAGGGCACCTTCCTATAAGGAAGTCCATTTCCTAATCTAGAAGTCACAGAATAGTATCAGCATTTAGCTGTTTTCTTAGATGCCTTTTGTTTTGGGATGTTCTTTGGGCATCCGTTAGTGGAAACCATAGTGTCTGAGAAGATATCTATAATTCAAAATAGATATTTCAGATTCTCTCAAAGCTCCTGGGGAGGCCTGTATAAGAATCTGCCATTTTCTAGGCAAAATGATGGAATAAAATCAAAGGATCATGGGGCTTCATTTTACCTTCAGTTGGCCTTTTAAAATGATACAATAGGCAAAAAGAAAAGCCTATTTTCTCAATTATGGTATTGAGAAACTTGAGAGTGAAAGTTGGATAACTGTAACCCTCTCTTTTAGAGATTTTTATGGGGACTCTATTTTCCTGCAAGTCCTAGGTTGCTCGTAATGAAAGGGGCACCTAAGTGCTGTTAGTGCCAGCAGTATCACCTGAGAGAACTGTTTTGCTCAACTCCACACAGCATGCACCCAGACGTTCTGAGCATTGTTGAGTGCACGTGTGACATGGACCAAGAAAGAGCCTCAGTAGGACCCTAAACTCTCCACGTTTGGCTCCACTAGGCCATGATGTTCACTTTGGCAAGTCGGTCTGAAGGTCCAGCAGGACCTTCTTAGTTCTCTTCCAATGGTTTGGCTCATTCTGGCCTTTGTCTCTGGCCTTTGATTCTCATATTCTCTTCGTAGATTTCATCCTGGCAGTGAGCTTTGTTCTCCACCAAGCACTAAAAAACTATTTTTTAATGAAATACATTATAAGCTCTATTCAGTCTTCATGTTTTCCGCCAAAAAAGTTGGTGATTCTTACTATTGGGTGAGGCTCTTTTAAGGTGAAGATTAGAAGATGTTAAATTATAAATCCCAAATTCAGCATGGTGCTCTCATCCATATATTCTCATCCCTGCTAGGAAATCCCCAGCTCCCAACAATATCCATGTCAGTGAGCTTTTCTTCAACAGCAGTTCCCAAAGGTACTGTCTCTTTTACTGTTAGGGTTTGCATATTTTTCATATACTGAATACAGTTATTTATCTAGTGGGTGCTCAACAATTTAAAAGTATTATGTTGAAACTTATGAAATTGACATTTTCATAGAACATCAATAGTAAATAGCATCAATTTTAAATAATTCAACTGAACACTAAGTTCTGTGGCACAAAGTGAATTTAGAAAGTCAAGTTTGAGGGCCGGCCCCGTGGCTTAGTGGTTAAGTGCTCGAGCTCCGCTGCTGGCGGCCCGGGTTCGGATCCCGGGCGTGCACCGAGGCACCGCTTCTCTGGCCATGCTGGGGCCGTGTCCCACATGCAGCAACTAGAAGGATGTGCAGCTATGACATACAACTGTCTACTGGGGCTTTGGGGGAAAAAAAAAAATAGAAAGTCAAGTCTGAATTATGTTATGTAAATAACCTTAATAGCATCCAGAGAGGTCAAATGCTCTTCATTTGACCTTTTTAAAAAAGAACAGCAGAAGATTGGGATGATTGGATTATTTCTCCTTGTAAAGTACCCAGACACTGCTGGACACAAAGTAGACTCTCAAGAGATATTTCTTCTAAAAGCAGGAGAACTACTCAACATTAGTCATATTCACAATTGAAAGACTATAAAGATAACTTGAGAACTGTGCTTAAAATCCTTTTATTGCTAACTGAATTAAAATAATAATAACAAATAACAAAAACAAGGGAAAAATAAATTTATAGGCCTCATCTGCTAGCAAAGACAACTGCCTATTCTTGACAGAAATGAATTCTCATAAGAGTTGAATATTCTCCTAGAGCTCATTTATATTTCTGTCATGATCCAGTAAGTTCCAAGAGTGAGAGAAACTACATTTCACATGGCCCACATGAGCCCTGGCACATCTAATCTGCAATCTCCACTTTTAATTTACATCTGAAAAAAGAATGAATGAGCAACTACAGGGATATAAAAGGCAGGGTCACATAAACACAGTGCATAATTCTATTACACCGGATGCCCAGCTCTGAACAAATAAACTTCATTACTTGTGCTGGCTTTGTATCAAAGAGGGTAACCAACTGCTCTCCCATCCCGTAGCAGACATGTAAAACCTGTCAAAAGACACAGCATTCTGCCCAACCCACTGACTTGATCCTATATATATATATATTTTTTAAAGTTTTAATTTTAAAAGCATTCCTTTTTAATTTAAGCAAAGCAAAATGGAAATAACACTGGAACAGATGCAAAAGTATGGTGAAAATGTCTTCTTGGACAAAGTTATTTTAACGAAAGCAACGCTATGCGGTTTCCCTGATTCCTCCTCAGTATTCAACCACCCAAATTAGATTCACTTCACTGGCTGTCTTCGTCAGATTTCACAAAACTGGGGACTATCCAAAAGAAATAAAAGGTGAGGGTTTTCCTTAAAGCAGGATGCTAGGCTTTAAACACAAACATTTAGATTAAGTGAAGGAACTTGATTAAACCCACAATTCAAGATAATGATGAACTGAATGTTGGAACTCAGCTGACACACTTTAGCATATGAATTAAATTTTCTGTTAGCTAACGCACTTAAAAAAAAAAACAACACTGTATTCAAACATCTCCCTTCAGGGAATTGGCCATATGTGGAATTAACAGACTCTTGGGTCCACATGGGGCTTGGCTTGCAATTTCTGAGTTTGCTGGAAAAGTGAGTTTATTGCATTATATTAAAATGGACACTAGGAGATTTATTTGAGCATATGACACTCTAATGGGCATGTCTATTTAATCAAATGTGCCATCACTCAAATATATACAGGTGTACCAGCAGTTGTTTTCATGAGGGATAATACCAAAAAGGGATATGTATGGCCAGATGCTAAAGAAGGCACTTCAAATAAAGAGGCAAGTGCATGTGACGATGGTAGGGAAAGAACTGTCATGATGTACCACATGGATCTTCCTAAGTACATTCACAACTCTGTAACAAAATGTTTTCCATAAAACTTTCATTCCACAAATAGAATTAAAAAATGGGATAGTAGCATATGGCCATGTAAATTGTAAATGCAATCCACATGTCTTCAACAATGCCAATGTGGATGGACTAATGCAGATACAAATAGGGAAAGGTACACTACTAAGTTGGCTACCCCACAACACCCAGATGGCCCAGAATCCCAGGGCCATGTTATGAATATCAAAAGGAAAAATATGATCAGAATATAAATTCAGCTTTCATATTCATAGTCTTACAGACTTAAGTTTTTATATAGCTTAAATATCACACGATGCATTGTGAGACCTAAGTGCTTTATAAATCACATAAGAAGGACAAAAGGGAAGCAAATGAATTATAAAGAAGTGGAGGCCAGATGATTTCCAATTATTGATACCACACTGTAGAGAGATGGCACTAGATGGATTTGTGAAGGAAATTAGATGTAAGTGACAAAGTCTTGAAGAGTTTAGTTAGCTGGGGAGGAGCTACATTTTGAGTACATTCATTTTTTAAAGCACTGTATTACATACTTTATATACATGGTATCACTGTTATTGCCATTTTGAGATGAAGACAACAAAAGATCAGAGATGAAATAATTTCCACAAAGTCACAAAGTTAGTAAGTGTCCAAACAGATATATGAATTCCAAGCCTAACTCATCTGATTCCAAAGCCCATTCTTTTTCTACATAAGTATTTACCAAGTCTGTCTTTCACATATCACCTTTACAACTTTTGGCAGACCATGTACCATCTGTGTTATATTGTACTTAATATTTTTTTCTAATTCATAGACTTAAAATTTAAAATATTTATTTAAAATGAAAAATTTACAATACTATTATTAATGGAAATAATTATCATTTGCCATAAGCAGAAGGCAACTGTAAAAATAAATTAAATTCTAGCTAAATACTGTTGCCTACCCAAAGCTCTGAACCTGGGACCTGCTTTTTCCTTGTAAGGAGGGCTTGGAAAGTTAGGGAGGTCTTTTTTTTTTTTTTTAAAGATTTTATTTATTTATTTATTTCCCCCCCAAAGCCCCAGTAGACAGTTGCGTGTCATAGCTACACATCCTTCCAGTTGCCGTATGTGGGACTCGGCCTCAGCATGGCTGGAGAAGCGGTGCCTCGGTGCGCGCCCAGGATCCGAACCCGGGCCGCCAGCAGCGGAGCGCGCGCACTTAACCGCTAAGCCACGGGGTCGGCCTAGGGAGGTCTTAAGGACCTTCACGCACCAAAATAAGGCTTTACTCTTGATGTAAACAGAAGGATTGAAAGAGAACTACAACGGGAATTCTACTCCTGTCCTGTGATATAGTCTTATTTGATGACTCTATGTGGTTCGTGTGGGTGTACCACCTGGAATCACCGTGCCTACCACCTGTGGCATGCTGGCCGCGCTTTGGGAAAGCGTGCGCCATTGGCTGAGCATTTTTTGTGAGTTGGAGCCAGGGAAGACAGAAGGGAACTTACTGATCTGATCTTTTTTTTCAAATCAAAATTCAACTTGAAAGAAACTAGATTTCTGCTTCCATGTATGATGCAATTAAATTTTATATGTAACAAATCTGAGACCAAACTCAAAAGCAAACATAAGGCTGAATCCTCACAAGATACGGATGTTCAACAGCCTTCAAGCATGCTGGCTCTAGGAACTACTAAGTATCCTTTGCCATGCTTCCTGGTTAAACTACTGCAGGACGTCATCATGCAAGCATCACCAGGCCCCTCCCTCTTACAGAACTTCTTGGAGAAGAGAGGCTAGTCTTGCCTACTTTTGGGCAAACCTGATTCAAAGGGTGGCCACTTGAGGCCCAAAAGTCATCTCTCAGCATAATTTTGTCCTGGGCTTCTCCTTACTTCTCTGAAAAGTACAGAGTGACACATGGCCATTAGCGTACCAAGATCATCACCATACAATACTACAAAGCCAACTCCATGTGTCAAACGGAATAACCAAAAGATATTTCTACATCTTTATTTCAAAAGTATTTTGTTTCCTAATCTTTTATAATTTGACACACTAGCATGTTTAACAATGTGTATAAACTTCCGCAAAAATATAAACAATATCTTGTCTTTCTGTATTTTTATATGCATGTACAATATCTTCTCAGAAAAACCCACATTCATATGTATACATTCAAACCTACTATGTAGTAACATACACACACACACACACACACACACACACACACAAGCAAGCTGTTTGTGTCAAAAAACTGAAATTTCAGTAGCAGAGATGGCAGTGGATCCTTAAGTGAGAAATACATTGAAAATGAAAGAAATGCAAATTCAGAGTCATGTCAGGAAACAGATTTTCCAGTGGTGATAAAATTGTACATGAGACAAGACTAGTTAAGAAAATGCACCAGAGTCACTGCAAAAAGACAATTTAAATGTCACCCTGGGAGGGACAGAGTATTAACTGGCGAGCACTGATAACCTACAAGCCCTCTGCTTGTTCCAAATATTTATATTTCTGGAGAAATACATGTTTATTTTAGAATTAGGAAAGCATATTGCTTACACTTGAAAATTTTCAGGAGCCAGTAACTAGGTTAGTTATTAACAGAGTTCCCCAACCAAACTATTACTTCAAAACCAGTGGATCCCTCACATATTACCCCCTCCTTTTTTTTTTTTAAAGATTTTATTTATTTATTTTTCCCCCCAAAGCCCCAGTAGATAGTTGTGTGTCATAGCTGCACGTCCTTCTAGTTGCTGTATGTGGGACGCGGCCTCAGCATGGCCGGAGAAGCAGCGCGTCGGTGCGAGCCCGGGATCCGAACCCGGGTCGCCAGCAGTGGAACGCGCTCACTTAACCACTAAGCCACGGGGCCGGCCCATATTACCCCCTCCTATAACAGTCCGTGGCCAGGCCCAGTGACTGGTACATGGACGTTGCTGAATGAAAACCACGGTGGGAAAATTAGTATATAGGTGAGATCTTGCTCTTAAATATACTATAATTTGGCCAGATTTTTGAAATATGAAGAGAGATTTGACTTGAATGTCAATCCTTTCACCTCTCGGAGATGTTAATATAGCACTAATGATACTTTCTCAAATATTTTTAATATAATATCCTACACTTTCTTAGCTGACAATTATATAGCCAGCTTTAGGAAATTCAACTGCTTTAATTCTCTAAAACTAAATTTTTATTTAAAAGAAAAAGCACCGGCATGAAACGATGTTTCACCATACACTCATGGTTCAGTAGTCATTTTGCTCTGTTTTCGTGAAATAGTCTCACAACTGAAACTGCTAAATATAAAGGAAAGAAAACAGAAACAAGAATGATAAGCAATTCCCACTTCTACGGAAATATGAAAGTACAGAATTTCTATTTTTAATCTGAAGTCTAGAAACTAAACTAAAATATATCTTTTGCATAGCTGAGTTTAAAAACCAAAGTTTCTTTGTAAAATGAAACAAATACAAAACATTTTAAAAAATAGGGAAAAGCATTATCATCAGGGTCATATTATTTTAGTAACTTCGACCCCAATTTTCAAACTTTGCAACCAGTTCTTTATTATTTACTAATTTGAGGTAAAACCTAAATCAGAGCTCGGCCTTCTGGGTGTGAAAGGAATTGCACCAGGCAGGTGTAGAGGCCCCATAGGGAAACTCAGGAAGGATGGTGATGTTTTGTGGTTAACATTTAGAATGTATAAAAACATCTTCTCAATTAGAAGCATCTCAGTTATAAGAAAACTGGGTCTTTTATTCCTGAACTTGACTCCAGAAAAGCAAATGCTCCATTTTTCTGAAGTACAAAAGGCTTCCTTAAATGCAAAGCCCTGGGTCATGTACTAAACAGCAGTGCTTCTCAAATTTTAATGTGCATATAGATCACCTGAGAACTTGTTAAAATGCAGCTTTTGATTCACTGGGTCTGGGGCGATGCCCAAGATTTGCATTTCTAACAAAATCTCAGGTGATGTGGATACTACTAATTTACGGACCACACTTGAGTGCAAAGATATAGAGAAAACATCTGTGGCTTCCCTGACTTTATCACTTAGTGGGGAAAACCTGTAAGTAAACATGTGACCATTGTAGTTTGACTTTAAATCATTCCAACCTACAGATTATCTAATGTGGTGGTAGAAAATTTTTATTTTGATTATTTCTGCATTAAAATTTCTTTTCATGAATATATTGAAGCAAATAACTATATAAAATGATCCCACAGAAAAAGATACAAAAGACAAATCTGTTGTGAACAGTTTCACTTAAAAAAGAATCAAGAGGGACTGGCCCTGTGGTGTAGTGGTTAAGTTCAGTGCATTCCACTTTGGCGGCCTGGGTTTGCGGATTCAAATCCCAGGCACGGACATACACCACTTGTCAGCCATGCTGTGGCGGTGGCCCACATACAAAATATAGGAAGATTGGCACAGATGTTAGCTCAAGGGGAATCTTCCTCAAGTGAAAAAAAAGAGGAAGATTGGCAACTGAAATAAATGAAAATGTTTCAGTAAATAAAGAGGAAATCAACTCCTCCTACACCTTTCTAATTATTCCATTAAAGTTTCTTGGATGAATTCAACATTAACCAGCAATGTTCATTTTATCCCTATTTATACCTCCTGTTTTAAACTATTAGCTGAGTTAGAAGATAGGGGTTTCCTATTCACTCAATAAATATTTTTTGAGCATCAACCCTGTGTTAGGCACTGGGCTAGGTATAGAGGACAGAGAGTGAATGAGTGAGGGGAGACAAACAATAAACAACTAACTGGAAATAGAGAACATCCAGCACTACCTTCCCAGGCATGTGAGTAAGCTACTTTGAAAGCAGATGCTCCAGCCCCAGTCAAGCCTTCAGATGACTGCAGCCCTGGCTGAGGTCTTGACTGCAACCTCATGAGAGACCCTGAGCCAGAACCACCCAGCCCAGCACTCTTGGCTGACTGATCCACAGAAACTGTGTGAGACTATAAATGTTCATTGTTTAAAGCCACTAAGGTTTAGGGTGATTTGTTTGTTTTTTTAATTTTTTTTTTTGTGTGTGTGTGTGTGTGTGAGGAAGATCAGCCCTGAGCTAACATCCATGCTAATCCTCCTCTTTTTGCTGAGGAAGACCAGCTCTGAGCTAACATCTATTGCCAATCCTCCTCCTTTTTTTCCCCAAAGCCGTAGTAGATAGTTGTATGTCATAGGTGCACATCCTTCTTAGTTGCTGTATGTGGGACGTGGCCTCAGCATGGCCAGAGAAGCGGTGCGTTGGTGTGTGCCCGGGATCTGAACCCGGGCAGCCAGCAGCGGAGCGCATGCACTTAACTGCTAAGCCACGGGGCTGGTGGGGTGATTTGTTATGCAGCCATGGATAACTACTTCAGAAGAGAGTTGGGTGAGAGGTGAGAACACACCTATTTAAGCAGCGTGGTCAGGAAAGGCTTCTCTGAGAAGGAGACATTTAAGCTGAGATGGATAAAATGGAGTCATCCCCGAGCAGAAGGTGGTGGCAGGATGAAGAACAGTATTCTAGAACAAGGGAACCAAATGAATGATGGAAGCAAGTGAAGGTCCTGAGCTGTATGTGGGGGCAGTGTGGCCAGAGCTTATTCCTACAGGGAAGTGGGAACGATGAGGTCACAGAGGTGGTCTTAGCCATATCAGGCAGGGCCTCTTGTAAAGAATTTAAATTATATTCTTAACGCATTGGGAATCCTTGGATGAGTCTTTAGCAGAAGACTTCGATCCGCTCTGTTTTAAAAACCTCAGTGGGGGGCCGGCCCCGTGGCTTAGCGGTTAAGCGCACGCACTCCACTGCTGGCGGCCCGGGTTCGGATCCCGGGCGCGCACCGACGCACCGCTTCTCTGGCCACGCTGGGGCCGTGTCCCACATACAGCAACTGGAAGGATGTGCAGCTATGACATACAGCTATCTACTGGGTCTCTGGGGCGAAATTAAAAAAAAAAAAAAAAAACATTAAAAAAAAAAAAAACGTTAAAAACCTCAGTGGGGCTGCAGTTTGGGGAAGGAATACTGAAGCCTGGCCTGCTATGTACTCTTAGTTATTCAGAGGCTCGGATAAGGGTGATCAGGAAAGGTTTGAAAGTACCAGGAACAACATAAATATATAACTACTGTTACTATTACTGTTGCTAGTATTCCAGACTCAGGCCTGGTGTGGCCTCTAAAGTGTTGCAGGGGAAGAAACAAATGGAAGGCAGACAGCAACAGGGACAGCAACAGGAATCTCTGCTGGTTTCTACCGGACCTTCGGGCCTTTTTGGAGGCAGTCTCTGAACCTCACTGAACTCAATTCCAAACACAGGAGGGAATTATCTACTTGCTAAGCCTAAAATGTTGATGTGGAACAAGAACAAATTTACAGTACAAATATTTACTTTTTGGTATTGGTATGACTTTTTAAGAAATATAAAGGTAATTTTTTATTATGTAGATAATGCTCATTATAGAAAAATGCTCATTTATTATGCAGGTAATATGCATTGCAGAAAAATTAAGAAATGCAAATATGCAAAAGAGAAGAAACTAAAAATTACCAGTCACCCCAATTACTCCAAGATAAACACTGTTTTCACTCTGGTAAGTATCCTTCTCATATCCCTATGCCTATATGTAATATATACTGTTACAGCTAAGATTTCTTAAAGGTTTTTTTCCTTCTCCATTATAAAAACCATAAATGCTGACTTTAGGTAGTTTGGAAGATACAGAAAATATAAGGAAGAAAATAAATAGCACAAATGATACTATCTCTATTTCTGAGAATCTAAAGGCAGCTGGCTATCCATTCGAGTCTGCAGCTGTCACTCTGAGCTGCCATTTTACAAATACTTATTTCCTTAATTTCAGCCTATCTCCTTAGCTCATTAGAAAAGGAAAATAAAAGTTGAGGATTTTGGCACCATTTTTATACCTCACATTAAGATAAATAAGTCGGGAGGCGGGGGTAGGAAAAAGAGGTTCCTTCTCATCACAAATCCTTACCAACAACTCCCCTCTGTAATATATTATAGGGGCAGCACTTGAAGAGATGGATCAACTTTCAATAATTCACACACTAAGAATGCTCAAATTGAATTTTCAACCTCAAAACAAAACCTGTCTGGAGAAGTATATTAAATCCTGGTTGTCCTGATTGCCTAAGTTTCTCTCAGTATATTTCTAGTGACCTAAATCCAAGTTTGAAATAAACATTCTTCCCTTCCTGAGCATTAGCCCATTCTTATGTTCATATGATTCCCTGGACTTCCCTGCAAAGTCTTTTTGTTGCTATCTTAGGCGATCGCCCAGAATCACAAGTGCTGTGGGCTCAGAGAAACTTAAATCTTAGTGATAATCTTGAATATTTTATCGAACAACTAAAAGCCATTTACTTAATGGAAAGTATTACAATGCATGATGCTATTCCAATCAAGGTTTAATTCATTTGAAGGCAGACTTTCCAGAGTGTAAACTTGTATTTTGCTTATAAAAGCAGCCACTGCACAGTTAGATTTCACAGGAATTTTATCCTATCCATCCATAGCCAACCCTGACATAGTTTTACCCCTCTGACACTACAGCTACCTTTCTGGATTCATTGGAAATATTTTTAGCCAACAAAGTCTAACAGAGACATGATCCTAATGCACCTGAACTCTGCAAAGCTGTGGTGAAAGCTGGGAATTGGGACTGCACTGTAAAAACGTAACCTGACATGACCCTGGGCATGTGTGTGTGTTGGGGGGAGGCAATGAGCAAACACATGAATTAGGGTTTCATTTACACCTTTGGTTGTAAATTAGATGTTTTGTCTAGATTAAAGCCATTAGTGGGCACACGTGGAGAAAATGTGTTTGAATATGATATGGTTTGAATTTCTCACATCTAACTATGAATCCAAACTAGGGACAAGAGTAATATGGGGCATACAGAAGAACCCAGACAGAGCCAGGACTGTCTGATTAAAGGCTATATCTGGTTTCATAGTAAAGAGGAAGTTGGGATACATAAAAGAAATCGCTATATATTATTTATGTATAGTTTTGGTGCTATATTAAGTTTATAATAAATTTTCTATGGTTCTCACCACAGAGTGTGGATTCAGTCATTCTCAACATTCTTTTTGTCATCTTTATAAATTCTCATGCTAATGAATTCCTTCAAGTATTGCTGAAAATAAGATGTCTGAATTGGAGTGAATTATAACACATTATTTAGAGTCAAGATTCTGTAAATGGCTCCTTGTTTCAGAATTCTGTCTTAATAAGGCCTATTTCTATAACGAAACAAAAATTTTATTCCTCTAGAATTTCTCATAAAGAGAGTTTCTTTGAAAGGAATACTCTGATAAACCATAAAGGGTGGAAGCATAAGATGCTAAGAACATGTTTAGCAACAAAAGGTGGTTTCTAAACTACAACATATACTGTTAGGAGAGGAATTTGCATCCCTCCTAAGAAGGAGCAGGAAATAGAGAGCAGTGAGCAATGGCCCTGCTGGGGAGACGAGAGCAGAACTAGAGAAAAAAGCCTCAGATCTGAGACAAGGGAGAGTCTCTGGAGGACAGAAGTGTCTAACATGGACTCTTAAGCTCCTGTTTAAAAAGAGGTGTGTGGGTGTGGGGGCTGATTTACATGTGATATAAATCTCCATGTCCTCATCCCTTACTAAAATCCACATTGCTCACCAATTCATTTGTGATCACAGATTCTCTCTGAGTTCCAATTCTGGTTGCAGTGGGGACAAAAATAGAGATAGCACAGACGCTGAAATTGAAGGACAAAGGAGCAGTTGACATCTGGACAGTTGACCACTACTAGTTATTATTCTATTTTAGTATGAAACATACTGACATCTCTAAACATGAATAAAATCTAACAAGTAACATATGATTATTCTTCTCAATAGAAGTATAATTGACAGCATAATTCATAGATCTGCTAATCCTTTTCTGCCTTCGTCACTGGCAATGTTTACTTCTTGAGCTTATGTGAATGCCAATCCTACAATAAGCCTTTTTCCCCCACCCACCGAGCAACAAATGGCACAATAAGTGAAAGAGGGGCCGGCCATCTAAGGATTGGATGAGATGATATAGGCCAGGCCCTCCATCAATATCCAACACTTAATAAACGCTTAGCAATGAGACCAATTATTATTGGTAGTAATAGTAGGAACACATTAGTCCTTCTGTCTGCTTCTGTCTCTAGGGGAAGGGGAAGAGATTACTCTTCTGCCCCTGAAAAGTCTACTGACAAGTTAAGGTGGGGTCCACCTCTCACACTACTAACTCTTTTTCTCTCCACCTTTAAGTCTAGCTGAAGAAAGCCAGCAGCGTTCCTGGCAATTAGATTGAGGTCTCTGGGTTCCAAATGCATCTTTGATAGATCTCTCTAACTGCATCAGAGTGGCAGGTGCATTTCTCTCAGCATTTAATGCTAATCTTCCCTGTCATCTTGGCATAAATAAGGACACAACCATGTCAGGAGGCCCCAGTATAAATCCACCAGGAGTTTTAATTACTCTCCAGTGAAAATGTCTTACATAAAATCAGAGAAATGAAAACCCAACCAGTGAGTTTGTGTGTGTGTATGTGTGTGTGTGTGTGTGTGTGTGTGTGTGATGGCCCAGGCTATCCCCAGAATAGCCAGGCCATCATTTCTGTACTATGAAGGAGTAAGATCAGGAACCCATAGGCAGTTCAGGGTATGTGAGACAGCACTGCACCCTGTAGCTGTGGTCAGGAGAACAGATGGTTTCGCAATGGCACTGCCTGCCACATTGCTTCTTCCTCTGGGGGCACATAAATGATGGTTACAAGCTCAAGCTGCAGAGTTAGACAAACCTGGGTTCAAATCTCAGCCTGCTGCATCCTAACTGCTTCATCCCAGGCAAGCTTTCTAAGCCTCAAGTTCCTCATCTGTAAATGGGGATCATAACCATATGTACGGCGTAAGGTTGTTGTGAGGTTTAAGCAAGATAACCATGCAAAGCACTTAACACAATACGTAGTGTACAGTAAAGGCTCAATAAATATTAGCAACACCAAGAGAAATGCAGAGGGAGTCCCCGTCCCTGTTGCCAAGCACAGGCTGTTATGAGGGTCCAGGTGTCCTGTCTCCCACCCAGGACTCTGGTTGAGTGACTCCAAAGAAGAGTATTTTATCTCCCACCTGTGTCTAAGAGTAAACATAATGAACAAACACCTAAATATATATATATACATATATGTGTGTGTATGTATACACACATATATATACGTACACATACACACAACTGCTATCGATCTCACAAATTCCAAAACAAACCCTTGCTAGTTCATTCTACATATAACTTTTATAAATCTAGGGACTCACATAATTCAGTTTCAGAGGGTTATCCCTTTCAAAGAAACAGTCCAACAACCCAAAGTAATTAAAAATAAATCAAATCCTTTATTTAGGTTCCTCAGATTCCATCAAAGGTAGACTCATAAATAATCCACTGACACACTTCTCAGTGGCTCTTTGCTCTCCTCGTGAACTCCATTACACTATTCAGCTGCACTGGAATTTCTCTCTTCAATACCCTAGAACTCTGCAAACTCACGCCCAGCGCATCTCTTTAGTACACAGATTAGCTTTGCTTCTCCCCCAGTGAGCAGGACTCTCTCCTGCTTAGAGGAGGGCAACAGAGGTAAACTGAGTGAGCTGAAAGCATGATTGTCTTTAGTGATCATGGGGAAGGGGACAGCTCTGTAGACTCTTGTAAATGGTTTTTGCCTCTGCACATGCAAAATGCAAGAATATGTCACTGTACCTTTCTTCTTCCTCATTCCTAATTCCTGACTTTATTTGCAAATACAAAGAGGCAAAGATAGAAAACCTTACTACCCCAAATTAGGAATGTATGTTTCCTAGTCTCCTTTGCTTGTCTATAGAAAAGAAAAAAGTCATTAAGATGTTAATAATAACTAACTCTACTAGTAAAGCCCCACTGAGATAAATTACTGGAAGAAGGATGGAAAAGAAACTACAAGGAATGATAGACAAGGTGCTGCCAAGCAGCTGATCTGTTTTCACAAAACACTTCAGACATGATTGGCATCTGTATGATGTGGAGGAGATTCCTCCCCCCTCCCCTACACAAGGGAGGAGCAGAGAAATGCAAAGGAAGTGAAATTGTCAGGTGTCTGGATATGGGGCCACTGCCCTCTAGTGTGTCCTTTAGAATTTGCAAAATTCCTTTATCTTGGTAAATCAGAGATCTTTACCCTAAAGACGGTAGAAAGCAGAATAAAACACGAACCTCTGTTGAACTATCCAACAGAATCACTTAAAAATAATGTTAAGTATTAAGAGAGCGAGATCGGATAGCTTCCCACCACCTCACTATCTGGTGGTGCCTACACTCTTATCAGGCCCTAAAAATGGATTTGTTGTTTCAGTCCAATAGCCAAAAGGGCAGAAGAGATATTAAAAATATTTAACAACTGGTGTGGCTCAGCCACTGGCACCAAGAATAGATGCTCACAAGATGCCAGCTGGCAGCAGTGCTGGGGGCCCCTGCAGGGTTAGCATTCACCCCTTAGAGGCTGAATCATGAGGAGTCTGGGGGTTCCTGGGAGAGGGCCCAGGTAGCCAGGAGAGTAGGGGCCTGGTACAGAAGTATGCCAATATTTTAACAAATGGTTGTCTGTGCTGGGGTGTTCTGGCTGAACATTAGCTCCACAAAGGAGATTAGAGGACATAAGAACAAGCCAGTATCATCCAGCAGAGCAAAAGAGTGACCCACAGTCCAACAGCAAAGACCCTAAGGAGAGGACACAGGGGTCCCTCATTTCCCACCAGCAGCTGTTCCTTCTCTTGTCAACAATGAGGCACATCCCCCTAGTACAGGGCAGGGGTGCGTTGGTGACAGTGGTGGGGTGTCAGGAAACCTGCCTTCTAGTCTCCGTTCTCCTACTTCTCCCTAGGTGACATTAAGCAGATATTTTGATCTGGGCCTCCATATCCCCATTTCCAAAATGGAGGGGTTAGACAAAGGTTTTTTTAAGGACCCTTTTATCTCTAGGTAGGAATTATTATCCTTTTTCATGATCTGGTATTTCCAAATGAATTCTACCTCAAAGATTATTCAGCATAACTTTTAATGACAACAACATCTTTGAGACAGCTCCTAGCTCATAAAAAAGTGCTCAGTAAATATCTTGAAATCTGCTTGAAAGATCTACTTTCTTCAGAATTTTTTAAGTTTCTGTTTCCAAATTCTACCCCAAACTTATCTAATTGTAAGTCGTAAGATTTGTTTCTGCTAATTAAATGAGGAAAACAGCCATAACAACTGCTACTATTTATTGACCACGTACTTGCATGAGGCATTGTATTAAGCACTTTCTATGATTATCTTGTTTAATTCCCATGACAACCATATGAGGAAGGTATTATTATTCCTATTTTATGAGCATGCAGAGGCTAAGAGAGGTTAAATGACTAGTCCAAAGTCAGACATAAGAGGACAGTGCGTACCACTCAAGTCCACATCCTTAGTTACTCTGCTAGAGAACCTCATGCCTGACAAAGTTCCCACCAGTTACTGGAGAAATGTGAAAAACAAGAACAACTGGGAATTCTTCCATGAAGTTAAATTTATTTATTTATTTTTTTTATAATTTTATTTATTTATTTATTTTTCCCCCAAAGCCCCAGTAGATAGTTGTATGTCATAGTTGCACATCCTTCCAGTTGCTGTATGTGGGATGCGGCCTCAGTATGGCCAGAGAAGCGGTACGTCAGTGCGCGCTCGGGATCCAAACCCGGGCCGCCAGCAGCGGAGCGCGAGCACTTAACCGCTAAGCCATGGGGCCGGCCCAAATTTATTTTTTTCATTTTTTACTTATTTAGAGATACCTACCCATCTTTGGTGCCAAAAAGTCCTTTCTTTTATGCAATGATGATGCTATTAGATAGTTGATTGGCTTTTAATTTTTGGCAACACAAAAAGTTGGCAAATCTCAATCTTTTGAAATGTTACTGGTCCATGAAATTGCAATGCCTGGGAGCCATTGTTCTCTAGTTGTATGGACGGTTGTTGTGCAGGTGCTCCATTCATTCTCAAGATTAAAAGCTTCTGAAGGGTGGTATGCCCGCCTTTTGTATGTCTTATTGATAATAATTTGTTGGTAAGGAGAGTTATATTATCTCTTCACAATCTGAATAGACCATAGGGGAGAAAGAAGGGGATTCCTCTGGCCACCATATAAGTTGGTCAGTCTTTCCATTTGTGAGAAAGATGGGGAGGAAACAGAAGCTAAGAGCAGAAGGAAAAAAGAGTAAGAGTAAGCTCAGATTCAGTTAAACAAGAACAGAGAACCTCTCCAGAAAAAAAAACAATAACTTAAACCACAGATCCTGTATTTTCATATTTTAAACTAATAATAGCAGTAATAGTAACAGCAACAATCCTTTAAGAAATCTTCATTTTCACAAGACCTTTGTCAAATTTAAAGTTCTTCCCATAAAGAGTATTGTAATTTCAATAAGATATTAGAACTTAATCTCAAATTTATGAATGCAGAGTATTTTAGAGATTAAAAAGTACTTGTGAAGATTTTATAATAAGTCAATCTTTATGAAGAATTAGAATACACCATAATAAATCATCTCTGTACAATTATGGAAATCTCCCAAATGGCAAATAAATATCCAGAGAAATAACTCTTCCTCTCATGACTTTTTTTTTTGGCAATTTCTGTATGCTTCCATATCAGGTACTTAACAAAAGTGTGAGCTAAAATGATAGTTTTATATATCCGTCCATATTCTCCTTTATGCTGACCAAGGATTAAACTAAGGTGACTTGTTCGTAAAACCTGGCAGAGCTTGATGCTACTGGTTCCAAGTTTCGCTGGAGATGTAATGAATTTCTCTGGAGATAATGAATTTACAGGACTCTCATTTCTTTCTATGCCCTTACAGGAAGTACCAGCTTTAGGACGTAAGACATGGGGGTAGGGTTATCTGGGGAGATTTTTCTCAAGAAGGGAGGTAATGGTGGTAGAGGTGGAGGTGGGGATGGAATATGAAGAATGAAAGGATTTAAAGTCCCATAAGAGAAATAAGAAAGGGAAAGAGTCAGCAAGAGAATGACTGGGTCCAGCCTAATCTAAAGGTAATGACTGGGGGTAATCTACATGGAAACTAGCAAGTGCTTCATTTGTTAACTCCTATCTAGTTTTCTATTTTCACCAGCAGTAAACAAACAAAAAAAGAGAATAGAGTGTCAAAGTATGATTTTCAAAAAAGGAAAAACATGACTTTCATAGAAATATAGAGTGAATATTTTTCTAAGATTTCTTTAATTCTTTGAGGAATCCAGCAGGATAATAAAGCTGATTCAAAGAAACATAGAAGAAATTAGTAACTACATAGTCAGTTAGATGTCAAATAAATGTAACATTATAGTCAAGTAAAACGTAACATTTGAGGTTATCTTTTCTGCTGGAAAAAAATAATTTGCATCTTTACCAAATAAAAATCATTGATAATTTATCAATCTTCTGCAAATTAATATCCACATTTATAGAGTGTGGACCCTAATTAATAGTTTAGGGGAAGAAAAATAATTTTCCCTCTACGCTTCTGAATTCTTAGCTGAGCCCTCTGTAATAAAAGACAGATTAACAAGAGAAAAACAAAGAGAAGTTTGTTAATATGTATACCTCATGTATACATGGGAGATGCCCGGGGAAAAATTAGTACCACCTCAGATGGCTTAGATTTCAGGATTAAATACCACCTTAACAGGGAAAGGGAAGGGGGATGTAGGCCTCTAAGAGGGGAGTAAATGATTTTTAGGAAAGATGAATGGGCCCTTAGAAGAAGGGATGGGAGATATGATAGTTTCTGACACTTTGTCAGGGTGTGGTGTTGACTTCTAGTCCCTCTCCTGTGATAGGAGTCCATCTTCCCTGGTTGATGAAACTCCTGGGAGAGGATGCATGACAACTGAGTTCCTTTTGGAGGATGTCTTTAGGAAGATAAAGGGTGTTCAGAGAAAGACTCTCCCTGCATTTGCTGTTTTTCAAGTGCTTACAGCTCAAAATACCACAGTGGCACATTATAGGGCGTATGTCCTGAACTTGTACGGTCATATTTTGGGTGGCATATTCTGCTGCCCTTCATTCGTAAACGGTAACCCAAACAAAGCTACATCTCTTGTAGCATCAGACATCTTATAGGGGGCTCTAATATGACTTTGAAAGGGCAACCAGTAATCTTTTATTTCCAAAATTGTGATAACTTTTTAAGAGTTTTCACACTTCTTGATTATGAAACATCAAGGTAGCAGATCTAGACAAGAGGGAGCTACAAGGATGGTGGCAGTTGAAAAGAGTAAAAAAACCCTCAGTATCCCATAGTTGGAATGAAAAAAAGGGGAAACAAATCAAAAGCCAACATGAAACGTGAGAAGTTGATCAGTGGTTAAACCAAAAGGAAGACTGTCATCTATCTCTCTACAAATTCCTTATTTATTCACACACATTTTAAGAATTGTTCTGTATTGTTGTGTATTGGCTGAAATGTATGGATTTGAAGTTCCCTAGAATAACTATTTTTTGAATGCTACATCAAATAAAGTTCAGTTAATAATGAATTATACTAATAATTATGATCAGATGGAAGATTCACATGATAATAAACACTGTTTTCATTCAACTTCCAACACCCAGATGTTATAAGCAGCTAAAGAAAAAAAACTGCTTGAAATGTTGAATAAACAGAGTAGCAAAACTTGCTATGTCTGTTTTTAAATTCACTTAATTTTATTAGCACAACTTATAACTGTCTTTTTTCCCTCTTTTAAAAATGTAAATCACTTTTGCAAAAAAGCTTTCAGCACAAAATTAAATCTTACAGTGGGACAAGCTGAAGCCAAATTGTCCAAAGGATTCTAAAGGAAGCTGGCCCTGAGCAGCAGGCTGCAGAAGGCAAACACTACTACCTCCCTCTGCATAGAAATTAGCCAGTGGTGCTTACAATCATTTGAAACATTAGGGAAAACTAATGAAACAGCGTACTTCCCCAGAGATCGTTGGCATTTCAGATACCAAACAACATAAAGCCAAACGTATTTGTCTCTCTACACAGCCAAATTTATTTATTTACTTACTTTGAAATTTGTCATTTGGAAATAACAATTCAAGATTCTCAAAATTTTTTATCAAACCTATAGTCTAGAACCTTCCATAGCCACTCTCAAAAATCCAATATTTTATTTGTACTGTCCCAATTCTCTGAAAATCTAAAGGGTGATAAGCATGCCCTATGCTTAAAAATTCTTGTTCTTTGGTTCTGAACAATGCCCAGAAGAGGGTGCTCCCAGAACAATCAGCTTTGCTCTAACCACAAAGCCAGGACACATCTCTTGACCAAAGGTTTCAATATGGTAATCCCAAATTTGGCAAGTACTGTAATCACTATAGCACCTTAAAATTACAAAAGAAGAAACAGAAAGTTCCCTATATTAAAAGCAATTCAGGCATACATAAACGAAATTGATGAAGATCTTTTAAATGAGGGAAGATGGGAAACACAAGATGAATTCAACTTTTCATCAATTTTTAGTATTGGTTCAAATACTTTATATCTTGTGCATAACTTCTCTTATAGTATAATTACTTTTAATTATAGCATAATTACTTCTATAGCATAACTTCTTTTATAGTATAATTACATCAATTACTATTTTTATTAATAAAATTAATAAAGCCAATAATACTAAAAAAGCAAGTAGCACGGCTAAAAGAATCTACTGAGAAATTGATATTGTTCGGGAATTTATCAGTGTTGTGTCTAGAAAATAAAACTTCAGTTATATTTTATGTTTTATAATACTTAAATATGTCAGTACCTCAGGATCTGTAACATTGCAATTTATACTTCCACTCTTCCCTGAAATGCAAATCTTCGGAGAGAAAATCCATCAGAGAACAGGCGGTACATCTTTCCCATTGCCTCTCCTCTTTACTAAACTCCTCAAGCGTCTCATATTGCTTTGCTGATAGCTTTATGAATAAGGCTCAGATTGTAGTGGCAGTTTTGCCGCTGCTCTGTAGTGGCTTGGGACTAAGTCAACTTAGCTAAGCTGGAACTGTGTCCCAGAGTTCTCTTTCCTGTATGGTTCTGTATGGCCATGAGAGACGTTCTGTGTGAAGTCCAGAATGTAGAAGTGAATAAGTCATACATTTTATGCTCTGAAAGATCTTGCTAATCTGCTGTTTACCTACTTGGTGTATCAGGCTTATAGCAACTCCAACTCCTACCAGGTCCCTTCCTTCAGCTTCTCTGAGTCCTGGGCCAGGTGTGGGTGAGGCTCCATGATAACAGGTGCCAGCTTCTCCTGCAGGTCACCCACAGCATAGAGGTAGGACATGGTCAGAGACCGAAGTGGGTTCCAGTTTGTCCTCATGGGTCTCAATTTGCCCTCATGCATTCCAGCTTGTCCTTGCTCTCCTCTACATCCAGCTTTCCTTCTTATCTGCTGATCTGACACAACTATAGTAACTTCAGGCTCAACACTAGATGCAGAATCAACAGCCCGCAGAGATTGCTCCACCAGCTCCCACATTTGTGCAAGGTCTACCCCTTATAATAAATCCCTTATTCTGTACCACGTGTAGCCATTCTGCTTCTCAGATAAAACTCTAATTGCTGCAAGCTTCTATGTACAACATCATGTTCCCTTTGCATTTCAATCAGTGTGTTAAAACCTCCTCAAAGTCATAATATCCACTGCCTTCAGTAGAAGAAGATAGGCATTTGGTGGTAGGAGAAAAGGGAGGGATGCTTAGAAAGGTAAAACCTTGTGTAGGAAGCTCCCAGAAGCTTCTCAATGCTAAAAATGACTGTGCCAGTTATCAATTTATTGCCTCTCATCTCCAAATCGACCTTTCCTTGCCCTGCTTTGTGATCCTGAAGCTAGACCCTGTACACATTTCTCCTTTGTCAATAGGGGGCCCTGGAGAGACACTGGAGGAAGAAGGGAATTCTCATCCAGGTTCTGTTGTGCTCTTCTCTGCTTGCTCTTGTGGTGGGTGGAGGCCGGGAGCACAGGACATCCAGTGGCGCTCACCCCTAGTAAGTTTCAGTGGCATCATTTGGGGGACTTCTCAGTGGGTTTTGCTACCTTCCAGCAGGCAGCTTCCCAGTGAATTCCTGTGGTACCTCTGTGGGCACCTTCTTAGTGACGTTCAAGTCTTCCAGATGCCCCAACGGACGGCATCCCAGCAAGCTGGGCCGACTCTCCAGTGGGCTGGTTTCCTGCTGCCAGCCCCGGCCTGCTGCATCTCAGGAACGTCTCTGCCACCCAGTGGGCCACAGCCACTCCTTTTCAATGGGGTCTGAATCTCAGCCCTGGGTGAAGGGAGGGCCCTCTTCCAGATTTGTTCCTTCCTTGGTACTCTGCCTCAGCTTTAGAGGGAGTAGCTGTTCTTTACATGTGCTATTCCTGTGTTCATTAGAGTTTTCTTTACCCCTTAGGAGGAAAATCCCCTCCTACTAGTTAATAATTTTTTATGTTCAACTTTCCCTGTGTGAATTACCATGTACTTTCTGATTCCTTACTGGACACTGATAAAATGCCTTTGTAGCTATTAAAAAAAAAAAAAGCAGAATTTAATTTTATTAGTTCAGGATTTGTTTTAGAAGAAACATAAATTACTTTTAATGTGAGTATATAAGTGAAGGGATTGCCCAAGTGTGCAGTTTAGAGAGGCTATTTGCTTTCTTTGGCCACCTAGAAGGAGTATTTCTCAAACCAGGCCCCATGGATCCCTGTGAGCAAACCCTGAGTCAACTATTGCTATGAAACAAACTCCCCTAAACACAGTGGTTAAAACAACAACCATTTATTATTTCTCACATGTTTGACAGGAGGACTCCAAAGTCACATGCCAAATGGTGAAGCTATGGGAGAGGGTGAAAAATTGGGGCTCAAAATGCAGTCTCTACCACAGGGTCCAAGGACATCATCAAAGGTCTGTGAGTTTAAATTGTATTTTAAAATTTTGTTTCTTCAATTCAATGACAAATAAATAAAGTAATCACTGTTGTAGACTTCAGTGTCTGCATTTGCATTTATGGTCTCGTTCTCACCATGGGGTCACCTTAAGTGAGTGTGTACAACTTTCTCTATTTTTCACTTGTGGAGTTGTAGCTTTTTTTCTTTCACTTATTCAGGGTATTCCAATGAACAGTCACCCCCATTGATTATGTGTTTACCATAGGCTTTTATAGAATATAATACCCATATAAAAAAGTGTGCAAACTGCAGTTCATGAATTTTACTAAAGTGAACACTCCTGAGTGAGCTAGGTGCTGAACACTGAAGCGACTGTTTCTCAAACTAGCCTCTGCAGAGACCATCTCAGGCAGAGTTCCATCAGTTCTAAAGCTTCACCAATGATATACAAAGAATCTGGCTATGGGAAGCCCAGGGGCTGAGCTGGCCTCTGACCAGGAGAGATGGGAGAACAGAGCGAAATCCAAGAGGTTACTGGAGAGGCAAAGAACCAAGGAACCACACAGAGGTGGGAAACAGTAGGTTTGCTGCAGAAAACTGGTGGGCCACGAACTCTGAACCCTTCAGAGCAGGTGCCGCTAAATTTCAATCAACGTGTAACACTGATTTTTGCTATGACCTGTACTGCTATGGCAATGTTTTGAAAAAGGCTGAGCTGACATAGTACAGAGGAAAGTCCAACTTGCTGCAAATTACTTGGATCAGCATAGCCTAAGTCCAGGCCCATGCCAGAGAAGATGACATATACAAACTGACCAAGAATGTCTGCTCAAACAGTGACCAAGTGACAAACAGTACAATAACTATGGGTGTTTTTACAGATTATGTGAGACACAATCATTCCCTTGTAGTGATTGTGTATATATGTGTGTTTTTAATAAATTTTTAATCTTATAATAGTTCTAAATTTACAGAAAAGTTGAAAAGATTGTTCTCATATACCTCACACCCAGTTCCCCCTATTATTAACATCTTACATTACTATGGTATAGTTGTCACAATTAACGAACCAATACTGATACATTATTATTAACTAAAGTCCATAATTTATTCAGGTTTCCTTAGTTTTTACCTAATGTCCCATCCAGGGTACTACATTACATGGAGTTGTCATATCTTCTTAGGCTCCTCTTCACTGTGATAGTTTCTCTTTCTCAGAGCTTCTTTGCTTTTGATATCCTTGACAGTTTCAGGGAGTACTGGTCAGATATTTTGTAGAATGTCCTTTAATTGGGATTTGTCTGATAATTGTATTTTAATTATTGCTGGCATATTTAGAATTGTTGGTTCCTTCAAACATGTCACCAAAAATGTCAGAACTGGAAAATGTACTTTAAACACAAAAAGTCTGAAAACTACTAGTACATCACAGCAGACTGTAAATATACATGATGAAGTTGTTGAGATGATTATTCCACTATTCAAACTTCAGTTTCAAATAGCAAGGTAGGCTTATGGACCTTTCCCACAGAGGATGGATAGCAATCTCAATTTATAAACTGTCTGCATGTCACTCAAAATGGCCCAGCCCATCAGCCACCCAACACTTGTTCCCCAGCTGCAACTTAAAAGGGAAGACAATAGTTTAGGTTACCATAGTAATGATTCAACCTGAGGTAAAAGGGAAGGTTAAACTAAGCATAATGAAATTCTAAGTTGTTCCATAGTTTTCAATAGAAAATATTTTAAAGGTACAAGCAGAAACAATAATCAAACTTTCAATGAAATATTGTCCTTTTTGTTTTTCAAATGAGTAGTCCAAATTAGGGAACAGAAAGGATTACATCGTATTAATTTGTAATGTCTGGTACCATAGAAGTACTCTAGTTGTGGAAAAGCTGTTGTAGATATTCTAGTAATTAAATCCGTACAAGTTACAGACTTACAACACCTTTTAGGAGCCCACTCGGCTCTCAATGATGAGTGAAGTCACCACTCATAAGTGTTTGGAGCACTTAACACTATTGGCAATGCTGGAAATGGTACAATGTTTAGCTCAATAAAAAAGATCATATCCGATATGTCCCCTGGAGCTCAAAATTAAAATATTTGTACTGGAATACACACAGGCCTAAAGATGTATTCTGTGAACCAGAAAGTACTCACCGTGTTGGCCAGCTCTAGATAGCTTGCTCCTACAGAGTTGCCAAAATGCGGTGACTGTGCGAGCAGTTTGTGGAGAGCAGCAGCCTGCTGATGCAAAGAGCTTCCGCCATACTCCAGAAGCTTCTGTAGGGCTGACTGACTCTGCAAGTCCGGGCTCTGGAGATCCCTGGCACCCGAGTCGTATTCCCAGCTCTCCCTGGCTGCTGATAAGGCACCTAGGTCCAGGAGAGTCAGGGAAAATAAAAAGAGGTTTCCTCATTAGCCTGTGGGTGGCCAAGAGGCAATGATTTGGAACCTCCTAACACTTCCATGAGCCAGCGTGTCAGCACACATGTGGCGCCCAGGCTGCATGCTAAGCACTTTCCCTTTCAAACTGACACATGGGGAGGCTGGAGATAAAAGCAGTTTTAGGCAAAGCATTCAGAAATAACTATCCAATGAATATGTGTCCCCTAAACAGAAATGCTTAGCAAAAAAAGCAGCGGAGAACCAAGGAAAGGGAATCCAGATCAGAGCCACATCTACCTGTGATTTACACACGGTTACTGTATGATTCACTTACTTACTGTAATCCTTTTTCCCAGTTGAGGAAGAAGGAAGCAAGTGAGAAGATAGAAAGTTAAGATATGGCACTTTTATCGTAATTTTCTACTGTCAGCGTACTCTTACCTGGAAGAAGCTACAGGAAGCTAGACTGTATTTGCTAGTTAGGTGTAGCCATGCAGCTGAGTTGTGAGCAATAGAACGTGAACAGAAGCAATAAGCATCACTTCAGGGCCTGGCTCATAAAACCCCCAGTGTGTGATTCTCCAGGCCCTTTGCCTTCTGGCCTGGTTCAAATGGGCATGGCATCCTTGGAAGCCATGTGGTACAGATGGTGAAGCCACAGATGGAAGATGCCTGGATCTCTGAATTATCTCCTGCAGCAGGGCTGTCTGCTGATCCCAGGTACCCTGTTTTGACTTTATGTGATTAGGAAAGAGCAACTTCTTTTGTGTTTGATTCACTATTTTTGGTTTGTTTGTGAGAGCAGCTAGTATTGCCTTAATTATTCAGCAGATTAAAACCTAATAAAAGATGCTAATAATTATAATACAATGGGAAAGTACAATGAAAAAGTAGACCTAGAGGAGTGGTATCTAACCCAGTCCTCCTGAAGAAAGGTGGGGAATGTTCAGGGAAAGCTTGCTAGAGGAGAAAGTCTGATGCTTCAGTTGTCACCTTTGCTAGAAAAATTGGATTTTGAGTGAAGCCTGCTTCCTTGTGTTGCTCGCTTCTGAACATAAGTCCCTAGTGGGTGCAGCTGGTTGGTGGAGCCTGGGTCACATGCCTCTGTCTTAGCTGCAAGGGAGGCTGGGAAGTTTGTTTTCTGGCTTCTACTTTGGGAGGTGGGATTTGTGAGGTGAGACCTTTCCTAAACACAGGAAGAGTATTCAAAAGGACTGGGCAGCCAGAAAACATGACAAAGGTCTACACACAGGCACCGTGCCAGGTACTGGGGATATAGCAATGAGCATGATAAATTGTAGTCCCTGCCCATGGAGGTTTCATTTTGGTGGGTCTTTAATATATGACTTTTAATGGCAAAAAAAGGGGCTCATTAAAATGATTTAATTTGTACCATGAAATGAGACCATATACAGATTACTCTATAATTTACTTGAGTATAATTACATATAGCAAACTACACATTGTGTACAGTGGGTTCTGATATGAATGTCCAATCGCTCCTTCTTAGGTATTGGTGAATTTAGTCAATGTGATTCAGAAAACTGTCTTGGGCTGGAACCACTTTAGATGGTTTCCCCCTATGAATCATATTCTGCTGACCTTCTTCAGTCAGTCTGACCCAACACTCTTTTTGTACAGTCCTGTAGAGCTGGAGTGACATGTCTTTGTCTCAAAGCAGACAATTCTGTCACTATGTTTGCAATTGCTCAAAGTTTATTTTAATATTCAAGTCTATCAACTGTATTGCAAGGGCGGTTTTGCTTTCCTTTAACATAGACTGCAGAATGCCCATTCTCCCTCCTCCTGCTCCTCTGAATGCTCTATCGTCTGCCTGGCTGCCTCTGCCTGGGTGCCTCACGGTCTCTGTCCTGGCCCCTGCAACAATGTGGCAAAAAGACTGACTGAGGTCAGAGTTGAAGAATGGGTTAAATCATGGATGGCCTTATATCTCATATATAAGACAAATGGGCATAAGGTTAGGCCCCTGCCTTTAATGTTTCACCACAATATCCCCAGTACCTTACACATGGTCTGCAACATATCAGGCATTTAATATACATTTACTGAATGGATTGCTGAATTATCCATGGCTATAGTATCATAGGGTTTCACTTAACTGGGAAAAGCAACGTGGAGATTAATTTTTAAAATCAAAATAAATTATACACTTAAACTTTTTTCTTTAGGCAAACAGGGAGCCTCACTTTCAAATAATAAAATACAACAGTTCTGGGATAAGACGGCCCAAGGAAGCTTCATTTGAATTTATTATGTTCTTTTTTTTTTTTAATTTTATTTATTTTTTCCCCCAAAGCCCCAGTAGATAGTTGTATGTCATAGCTGCACTTCCTTCTAGTTGCTGTATGTGGGACGCGGCCTCAGCATGGCCGGAGAAGCAGTGCATCGGTGCGCGCCCGGGATCCGAACCCGGGCCGCCAGCAGCGGAGTGCGCACACTTAACCACTAAGCCACGGGGCCGGCCCTATTATGCTCTATTAACAGACCCAAACCCAGTTTCTGGCAGAGTCATATAATCAGGTTAGCCAAGCCCCATGTTAATCAGCAAGATCAAAAGGCCCTCACACTATTACCATAGCAATTTTTGTTGAAGTGATGCTGAGGAAGTCAGATCTTCTGCTAAGGAGCCAAGTCAATCATATTAGCATCCTCATAAATGCACCCCAAAAAGGGAAGTGCATTTTTTTAATACAGTAGACTATTCCCATTACTCTCTTTTAACCTGTCTTCATATCAGATTTTTTTCTGGATAAAACCCAACATTCCTGAGACAAAAATTAGTTATTTTATTAGGATGATCTCACTGAAAAATGTCAAAAATGTGTGTCTGGTAACCGTCTTCCTCTTGCCCTTTGAAGCATGATGATACTTGATGTTTCTAGGCTCACACTCAGCCTTTTGCCAGCCTTGCATCGCTCCCTTGCTAACCTCAAAAAAAGGCCTGTTGACCTCAGGGAGATGGCTGTGCTTTCTTTTCCTAACATGAACACCATTGCAGCTCTTCTGTCCCCCAGGCTCACTAGGCT
Organism: Diceros bicornis minor; assembly: GCF_020826845.1. Classification (NCBI taxonomy): domain Eukaryota; kingdom Metazoa; phylum Chordata; class Mammalia; order Perissodactyla; family Rhinocerotidae; genus Diceros; species Diceros bicornis. Next base: position 35,857,048 of record NC_080740.1, read on the forward strand.
CTCTGGTGTCTCCTCTTATAAGGACACTAATCCCATCGTGAGGTCCTCATCATCATGACCTCATCTGACTCTAATTACCTCCCCAAAACCCCATCTCTGAAGCCCATCACATTGGGGGTTAGGGCTTCAACATATGAATTTTGGGGGGACACAAACATTCAGTCCATAACAACCACTGAGTACTTGCTCTCCAGGCCAGTAAGGAAACAGACTGCATGGTATCTCTTTAAATACCAAAGGCCAAAGCACTCCCTGGGCCTAGAGGTCTCTGTGCACACAGAATCAAAGGAGGCCATCATTTCTGCCACTGTTATCCTCTAGGGCACTTTGAAGTAAGGGGTGAGGCGTATTCTTTTTTTTTTTTAACCAGAATATTTAGTGTTTAAAGGTGGTAGAGCACAGATTCTAAATGTTTCCCTTATCAGAAAAGCGTAGGAAACAAGTGGCATTTTGACATGTTTATAAAGCACATCACTGGGAAAAACCCTGCTCTCAGAGAGAATGCTGGAACAGGAAATCTGCCAAACACTGAGATCCTTGCTCTGCTAGGTACTTGGCAGCTACATGTTATTGCTTTAATCCCATCTTCAAGGTGCCACCCAAGTTTGGCTCCAAGGCCTGCAATTACTGTCTTATTCACCAAAGGCACCTGCCACCTTCCCAGCAGGTGAAGCCCCCCGTGAGAATAAGGCAAGCCAAAGCATTAACACCTAAAATTCACCTTAAAGATAGTAGCAACAACCATGATACCTAACATCTGTTCAAAGCCACTAGGAGCCGGGCACTGTTCTAAGCGTCATACATGTATTATCTTATCTAGTCCTACCCAAAGCCTATGAATGACTAAATCATTTTTTCCACTTCTAGAAGAGGATATTTTCTCTCTTTCAGCTTAATTTTGTAGACATTGCCCATTGGTATAAAATAGTGGTTAAAGCTGGGGTTTTGTAGTCAGATTGCTTGAGGTCAAATCAAGGGTCGCCATGACCAGCTATGTGACCTCAAGCAAGTTCTTTAACCTAAGCCTCAGTTTCTTCATCTTTTAAATGAGGATAATAGCATGTAGTTCACAGAAGTGTTGTGAGAATTAAATAAGATTCAAATATGTGGAACATATTAGACAATCCCTGGCATATGATAAACTGATCAACAAATGTTAGCAATTATCTGGTCACACTTCACAATTTTAGTTATTTGGAATCCATTTTGGACCACTTAATAGAGAACAAATATAGGGGAGAAATGTATACTCTCTCTCAGCTTCTGAAAGGTACCTGTTAAAATTACTAATTCTTTTTTTTGTGTGAGGAAGATTAGCCCTGAGGTAACATCCGTTGCTAATCCTCCTCTTTTTTGCTGAAGAAGACTGGCCCTGGGCTAACATCTGTGTCCATCTTCCTCTACTTTATATGGGACGCTGCCACAGCATGGCTTGACAAGTGGTGCATCGGTCCGTGCCCAGGATCCGAACCTGTGAACCCTGGGCCACCAAAGTGGAGCAGGCGAACTTAACCACTACGCCATTGGGCCGGCCCTAAAATTACTAATTCTTGAAAAACAAACCTTTGGCACCTAACCAGTGGCTAAAATTCCATCAATAGTTTTGTACTTAATATTATCATTATTGTAGACAATAAAAATAGCCAATTAGGTCAGGGCCAAAGTCAAAGTCTTTGGTTATTAGCTTTGATAGACTTTGCTTCCCTAGTCTACCTGGCCAACTCTTATCTCCAGAGGACAACTGGCCTTCCCAAAACTTGTGGCCAGCACTGTGAGGAAATCTGCAGAGCCCAGCAGCAGTAGCAGTAGCTCAAAAGCAGAGCAGCTATGATTTATTCATCAGATCTGTGCTCTGGCCATCCTAGCCACCCCTCTGCTTCCTACCTCAAGTTCCTTCTTTTCCATCATTTATTTGAATGCTGGGGCCTCTCATGACATCACAGGCAGATGATAATGCAGAGTGCTTCGGGGATCCTGAGACCGTATTAATAGTATCTTATGATATTGTCTGTATTTAGCGGTCATTAACCTTTCATTTATGTGGATTGTTTATAGAACACTGCCTACTTTATTACCCTCCGTGGCAAGAGAGAAAATGCACCTTTCAGAACACCAGAGGTAGTTCTGAATTTAGAACTACCACAGTGAAAGAAAGAGGCATGGGAGAATTTGAACAGGTTGGCTGCCAGGTGTCAGCCTTCCCTGTCATAGCACATTTACTATTTCTAGATAATACTGACATCAACAGAAGCAGCAGCAAATCGTTTAGTCCAAAGCAGAATCACCATATAAGTCTTTACTCATTTATTAATGTCAATGCTTGGTAGAAAATTTAAGAGCCCAACTCCCGTGAGGACCTCTAGCTTCCTCCAGCACAAATTACATTGCAAACACAGGGCAGTTGTCTTAAAATCTGTGTCCGTGGTCACAAAGAAAATAGGGTGGGAAAGGATAGATAAATAGAGCCTACCAATCCTTCTCCTGGGAAAAAACAAAAAACAAAAGCAATTCAAAGGACATGTCTTACTAAGTGGAGGTAAATAATTAGGGGAGATAAGTATTTACCTCCCATGTGATAAAAGTCAGTTCTTTGGCCTTTGGCTATCTTCAAAAAGTAAGCCTATTAGTGTCCTATTTTGAATGTATGTCACATGTGTCCTACCTAGGGACAATGTACTGAATTTCAATGAAACATTGGGAATAGACTGGAAGACGTATTTTGAAATGCAAGTCCCTTTACTCCCTACCGCAAGACTGTTGATAGGTGATAAGAAAGAAAGAAATGAAGAAACGCATTTTTCTTACTGAAATGTGCTTATCTATGTCATCATCATTAGTGGATATTTCTTAATGTCCCACTTGGTACAAGTAATTTCAACACTCCTTGATGTATTTAAGCATAGGCTCGGGAACACTTAATGGAAGATAGTTTAGAGACAACCAAAGGGAGAGCTGGAATAAATCGCCCTTAAAATTCTTCTCCAGCTTGAGATTCTATTGTTCTGTTCTTTACCAAATTTAATATCAAAAGGCAAAGTGCCTGCCCTTTGGCAGTGAATAATTTAGTTATGAAAGCACAGCTGAGGCAAGCCTCTTTAACCTTTTTTTTAAAAAAACAATTAAAAATACCATTTGGCAGCTTATTATTTTGGCTTGTCTGAACTAGACATATGAAGGAGATAAGCAAGAGAGTTGATTCAGGGCTATAGAATTCAAAGGACAGTTTAGGGAAAGTGTTAAAATGAAGAGGCATTAAAGCAAAGAAGTGTTAATTGAGTTTCACTTGAACCTGAGGCTGGCTGGCTTGGGGTCGGGGGCTAACAACTGTGGTCCACAAGAGTTTAAGATTTTTTTTTTTTTTTTGTGAGGAAGATCAGCCCTGAGCTAACATCTATTGTCAATCCTCCTCTTTTTTTTTTTTCCCCAAAGCCCCAGTAGATAGTTATATGTCATAGTTGCACATCCTTCTAGTTGCTGTATATGGGACACGGCCTGAGCATGGCGGGAGAAGTGGTGTGTCAGTGCGCACCAGGGATCCGAACCCAGGCCGCCAGTAGCGGAGCGTGCGTGCTTAACCGCTAAGCCACGGGGCTGGCCCTAAGATATTTTTGTTTTTAAAGATTTGTCTCTGTTGGTTAGAAGGCAGAGACTGTATTTTTTTTTTTATAATGTTATTTATTTATTTATTTCCCCCCCAAAGCCCCAGTAGATAGTTGTATGTCATAGCTGCACATCCTTCTAGTTGCTGTATGTGGGACGCGGTCTCAGCATGTCCGGAGAAGCGGTGTGTCGGTGCACGCCCGGGATCTGAACCCCGGGCCGCCAGCAGCGGAGCATGCACACTTAACCACTAAGCCACGGGGCCGGCCCAGAGACTGTATTTTGGATCAATTTCTCTCTCTCCTACAGGGCATATTACTGAACCACGTATTCAGTAAGCCTTTGGTAGTCACTAATTTTTAAGCGCCATAGATAGCAGACTGAATGGGGAAAATGCTAATCTGGACCTGCTCTCTGTGATGAGAAGTATCATACACATCCTTCGGTTGGCATGCCCATAGGGCTCGTCATATTTCTTGCCTGAAAATTAGCCTAATCAAAATGGGTAATGCCAGAGGCGATAAGACCCAAACCGGAATACAAAAAATGATTCTCATCCCAGCTTCTTAGCAAAAACTAGAATTTATTATCCTTTAATCCTGAAAAGTTGGTATTTTTCATACAAGTTTTTAAAACTTGATTATATGAATTTTCTAATGTTAAACCAAGCTTGCATTTCGAGAGACAAACTCAACATAGTCAAAATATGTGATATCTTGTTTATATATTATTGATTTTGATTTGCTAGTATTTTATTTAGGATTTTTGCATCTCTGCTCATAAGTAAAATTAGCCCATAATTTTTCTTTCTTACACTGTCCTTGTCATGTTTTAGTATCAAGGCTATGTGTGAGTCTATATAACTGGAATTATTTATCCTTTCAATGTTAGGTAGACCTTGCCAGTGAAGCTGTCTGTGCCTGGAGTGTTCTTTGTGGAAACATTTTTTAAATTACTGTTTTAATTTCATTCTTAGTTATAAAACTATTCAGATTTTATATTCCTTAATGAATCAGTTTTAGTAAGTTACATTTTTTTTGGAAATTTCCTTATTTCTTCTAAAGTTTTAAATATATTGGCAGAAAACTGTTCACCATATTTTCTTTTTGTTCATGTCTGCAGTATCTGTAGTGATGTCTCCTTTTCACTCATGATATTGGTTATAACAAACCCTGACTTGGCCTCCTAGCCTGCCAACAACAGCGTAGACCTGACTGGATGGCACAATCTTGACTAAGTTGCCACATGTACAAATAGAGGCCTCAGGATGCCCTACTCCTGCTACACACATACCATACCTACATAGCATATGACCTTCAGCCAGCTTAGTGTGTAGCCAACTAACAAACCCAGATATTGCCGATCAACAACTCCCAGGTGCTCTCCATTCCTAATATGGTCTGAGACAGTTTGTGGTCCTTTCCCTTCTCCTCCCCTAAACCTCAACATGGAGAGCCTTCCTGGACTCCATGCTTATTTGGGTTCACTGATGGGCAGTAAAACTTTCCGACTCAGCAATCAATCTTTGCTTTCTAATGGTCTTCACTTTTTTCTTTAGCAATTATTTGTGCCTTTTCTCTTTTTACTTTTGCATTCTTGTCAGGAAGTTATCAATTTCATAAATCTTTTAGAAAAACTATCTTTAGCCTTTGATATGCCTCTATATTGTATGCTTGTTTTCTATTTCATTAATTGTTGTTCTTATCTTTATTATATCCTTATTTTATTTGTGTTTATTTTGCTGTTCTCTTTCTGAATTCTTGGAATGAATGCTCAACTCAGCCCTTTTCCCCTTTATTTTCTAATATATGCACATTAAGTTATCAAATGTCCTCTTTTTTTTTTTAAAGATTTTATTTATTTATTTTTTCCCCCAAAGCCCCAGCAGATAGTTGTATGTCATAGCTGCACATCCTTCTAGTTGCTGCATGTGGGACACGGCCTCAGCATGGCCGGAGAAGCGGTACGTCGGTGCACGCCCAGGATCCGAACCCGGGCCGCCAGCAGCAGAGCGCGCGCACTTAACCACTAAGCCATGGGGCCGGCCCATATCAAATGTCCTCTAATACTGCTTCTGTTGCATTTCAATTGATATTTTCATAATCTTTCAATTGAAATTATCTTTGAATTTTCATAATATTGTCTAAGACCCATGGGCTATTTAAGAGTATGTTCCTTAATTTCCTATCCTATGGGGTTTTGGCAATGTTATTGATTTATCGGGTCATTGCATTGTATTCAGAAAACATGGTCTGTGTTATTTCAATTCTTTTAAATTTAGCGAGACTTGTTTTAAGGCCTGTACATGATTAAATTTTACGAATGTTCTATGTACATTTAAAAAGAAAGTATATCTTGCAGTTGTTGGGTGGAGCGGGCTTTATACGTTTATATATCAAGCTTGTTAATTGGGTTATTCAAATATTATAGACCCTTATTAATTTATCTTTTTGGTCTGCTTGTTCTAGTAATTAGTGAGAAATATACTAATATCTTCCGTAATGATTGTGGATTGGTGTATTTCTCTTGTAGATGTCAATTTTTGCTTTATGTATTTTGAGGCTTTTTTATCGGGCATTTACAAATTTAAAATTTTTACATCTTTCTGTGAATTTAATCCTTCACCATTTTGAAATAAGCCTATTTCTAATAATGCTCTTGTGATATAATAAAAAACATATATTTGATTTTTGCTCCCTGTTCTGGCACAGAGTTCCTAAAATCCTTGGAATTTCCCGAGTGATCAGAGTGTCCTTTGTATGCTAATGAGATGACTTAAGGTGGGGTGGAGAATGCGAATTCTAGGGGCTAGAGACTGAATTCTATCACCAATGGCCAATGATTTAATCAATGATGCCTATATAATGAAACGTTAAAATCCCCTTAAGAATGGTTCCAAGTTGGTGAACACAGCCATGTGCCAGGTGGTGAAGCTCAACTCCACAGAGACAGAGGCTCTTGTGCTTGCGATCCTTCTGGACCTTGCCCTATATACTTCTTCATCTGGCTGTTGATTTGTATCCTTTATAATAAACTGTGAAAGTAAGTATAGTGCTTTCCTGAGTTCTGTGAGTCATTCTAGATTTATCGAACCTGAGGGTGGGGGTGGGAGGGGTTGTGGGAACTCCTAAATCTGTAGTCAGCTGGACAGAAGTGCAGATAGCCTTGGGATACCTGGTAGCCAGGGTGTCTGAAATGGAGGCAGTCTTGTGGGACTGAGCCCTTGATTTGTGGGGTCTGCGCTACTCCAGGTAGTGTCAGAATTGAATTGAATTGTAGGACACACAGTTGGCATCAGAGAATCAAGAGAATTGGTATTGGAATGACGTAGTTGGTGTCAGAGAGAAAAAAAACACACAGCTTTTTAACTTAAAGGCAATTTTGTTTCCTATTATTATAGTTACTCCAGATTTCCTTTGGTGTATCCTCCCTTTTCTTTCTTGAGGAAGATTGGCGCTGAGCTAACATCCGTGCCCATCTTCCTCTACTTTATATGGGACGCCGCCACAGCATGGCTTAACAAGCAGTGCGTCAGTGCGTGCCCAGGATCGGAACCTGTGAACCCCGGGCCACCGCAGCGGAGCAGCGCGAGCACTTAAGTGCTTGCGCCACCGGGCCAGCCCCGCCTTCTTTTTTTTTAATAGCCTCTCCCACATAAAACTGCCTTGCCTTCTTGAAAATTTTTATTCCATTTTTCAAATCTACAGTTTTGAGAGTTAAACACTTTCTTTCTATTTTAGTGATTATGTTAGAAATTACAACATGCATCCATAATTTTTTTAAAGTTTATCAATACATTTACCTATCTCTGGACAATATAAGGACCTTAGAAAACTTGAAATCTATTTATCCCACTCCCAACTTATATGCTACTATTGTATGTTTATTTTCCCTTAAAACCCCAAGACAAAGTACTATTGTTTTATACTGTTTATTTAAGTTTACTCACATATTTACCACTTTCTTTACTCTTCTTTCTCTCTTACAACTCCGAATTTCTATCGGGAACCACTCTCATTTGCTTGAAATATATCTCTTAGAATTTCTTTTAATGAAGGTCTTCTCTAGGTTTATGTTTGTCTTTAAATGTCTTTATTTCATCCTGGTTCTTGAAAAATACTTTGCTGGGTATGGTGTGTTAGGTTGTCAGTTATTTTTTCTCAGTACATAGAAGACAGAGGAATGCCACTGTCTACTGTCTTCCATTGTTCTTGATAGTCAGCTCACAGTTTAAACGTTGCTTCTTTGAAAGTAATCTGCCTCTTTAAAAAAAATACTTTCTAGATTTTCTCTTTGTCTTTGGTGTTTTATAGGCTCATTATAATGTGTCTAATTATCTAATTATGTTACTTGATATGTATGTTTCTTTTCATTTTTCCTGCTTTGGACTCATTGGGGTTCTAGAATCAACTGGTTAGTATCTTTTATTAGTTTTCAAAGATACTTAGCCATTACTTCAAATGCTGCTTCTGCCTCATTCTTTCTTTCCTCTCCTCTGAGAATCCAATTTTATGTTATGTTAAATTTTCTCGACTCTTAATCTCTCTTTCAAATTTTGCATTTTACATCTCTTTCTTCTTCTGTGCTTTCTAAATAATATCCTCTAAACTTTCTTTTAGTTTACTAATTTTCTCTTCATCTTTAACTAATTTGTTGTTAATTTTAATTGGGTTTTAATTTCAATTATTACATTTCTCAGTCCTAAATGTTCATTCGATTCTTTTTCAAATCTGCTTGTTCTTTTTTAGTTTTCTTTTTCTAGCTTAGATTTTCTTTCAGAACACAGTAAACATGATTACTTTATACTCTGAATCTGATAATTCCAATAAACGAAATCTTGGTGGTTGTTTTTTTTTAATGTTTACTCTTGCTTGGGGTATGTAGTCTCCTTATATACTTAGTAATTGTAGATACTAAGTTGCCCAAATTCCCTGGAAAATTATTTGTGAATATTCTTTTAGAACTGCCTTACTCATCTCCAAGATCCCTTAGAATACTCTGAGGGTTGTATATGGGGTGGTGTACTTATAGTTCAACCTTACACAGAGGTAGAGCCCTCTAGTATTCTACCCTTTGAAAAAAGGGTATATCTTAGATTTCCCACCTCTGAAGTCGTTGGAATTTGTCTTCTGTTCCCAGAGCCCACAAGGTCATGTAATTCAAAGTTCAGTTTTACTAGGTTCAGACAATAATCTCAAGGTAAAAGTGTTTGATGCTCCAGATTTCCTCATTCACTTAGATTTTAGACTCACAAAAATCTTTACTGTTTTGCTAGATAGTCAATGTTTAAAGGAAGCACTTAAAAATATAGTTATTTCAGCTTTTTAAATTGTTTTCAGCTAGAAGATATGTCCTGATATCTAGTCATTTACTTGATATGGAACTCAATATTTGTTCTTTAAATTATGACTACATGAATTATGATGATGTAAACTACACTACACAAATGGGCCATGGAAAAAAAGCCCCCAAATGGGCTTTTCTTTTCTAGAACAATTTTTGTTTTCCCTGAGATAATATTTTTTTTTTTGTATTTTTGTCTAGTTTTCTATTTTTCATGAATTCAGCATCAAATTCTTAGCCAATTATCTAAATCTCCTCTCAGTAATTTAAGATGTACAGATATTCCATCAAATTTAGTCTGAAAAATTTCTCCTGGAGATTTTGACCTTGTAGTTTAGACTGTTTCCAATAACCATTATGCTTCACTTTCAACTTGTTTTGACTCTTTGTTTCATGGTTCCAAGTATTTCTCTTTCTAAGTTAACTCCTTTTTTTGGAGGTATAGCAGATTTCTAAGAATTTAGGCCTGGGAAGTAAATTTTCTGAGACTTTGCTTGCATGAAAACACTTACTTTTTAAGCTTATACTGCATTAATAGTTTGGTAAGGAAATCTAAGTTGGAAACAATTTTTCTTCAGAATTGTGAAGACATTACTCATGTAATATCTGTTATTGTTTTTGAGAAGTCAGAAGCCATTCCAATTCCAAATATTTTATGTTTGTCTTGTTTTGTTTTTCCTCTCTGAAAGTTTGAAGAATCTTTCTAGTGTCATGAAATTTCACAATGATGTGTGTCAACTTTTATCTTTGTGGTAGGTGATACTTCGTAGGCCCTTTCTATCAAGAAACTCACGTCCTTCAGTTTGAGGGAAAATTTCATGGACCATTTGTTGATGATTTCTTCCCTTCTGTTTTCTTTGTTTGCTTTCTAGAATGCCTATTATTTGAGTGGTAGAAATCCTGCACCAGCTCTCTAATTTTCTTTCCTATCTTATTTCTTTGTGTCTTTGCTCCTCTTTCAGAAAGATATTCTTATCTTTATTTCTCACTCTTTCTGCTGAGTTTATCATTTATGCTATATTTTCTTCAGAGTTTTAAAAATTTTACTCTGTTCTTTTTTTGTGGATACTATATTTTCTCCTGTATTTCAGAGTATGTTAATAAGGGATTGTTTTTGAATGTTCTCACTGCAGAGTCTCTGTTCCCTTTAAGTTACCTTTTCTACTTGTTTTGGTCTCTATTTTTCATTTTTAAGGAATTCCTCAGATGTCTGGTGCTCCTTGGTTGTTTGCCTCTTTGGGCCATATGACCTATTCCAGCTCTAAGATCTCAGTTAACCATTCTGAAAACTATAGTAGCCTATTGGGCCCCGTTTAGGAAACACAGATCTCTCTCATATCAGTGAATGGGAACTTTATCAGACCAGGCGTAGGCAGAAGTGAAACAGACAAAATGTTTTTCATAAGCCCCACCTCCCTCTTCCTTCCTCAGTTTCTTTCACAACTCTAATTCTCCCTCATGCCACCTCTGTCCTTCAGGATCTCTCCTTGGCTCTTTCCCTCATTAGAGCCAGTTCAAGAAAAATATCTGATCACTTTATTGATAGACAGTATGAATGACTGATAAGGCTAATTTGTTCTCTGGTATTTGGCTTTTAAAAAATGAGGACAAGGGGCTGGCCCAGTGGCTTGGTGGTTAAGTTCATGCATTCCACTTTGGTGGCTCGGGTTTGTAGGTTCAGATCCCGGGTGCAGACCTACACACTGCTCATTAAGCCATGCTGTGGTGGCGTCCCACATACAAAATTGGGGAAGACTGGCACAGATGTTAGCTCAGGGCCAATCTTCCTCACCAAAAAGAGTAAATAAATAAAAATGAGGACAATAGCACTTCTTGGGGATAAACCAAAGGAACAGACTCTAAGGGTGTAACTTAGTCAACATCAAAGCAAATCAGCAAAAGGTGTAAGAAAATAGACAACTCCTTTAATAAAAACAAACCTCTTATCCTACAAGGCTGGCAATGGAGGGAGAATCTCCACAACAGATGATGTAACAGAATCTCATAATCCCAACTATTACCCTCCACAATTCCCCTTCCCCTTCAGGGTTTCCCTCTAATTATCCCTGCAACCATTCCCAGGCCATGAAGAGGCAGAACTGTTTCCCCTTTGACACTGTGGCCCAAGAATGCACAACTGTTCTTCCTTAATACCCAAAACAGAGCAAAGTGGCAGCATTCATAAAAGATTTTATAAACATCTAACGAGAAATTAACACAGAAATGGCATGAAACTAGATCATCAGGCATATCAGAGGTGACTTACTGTTTGTGGTACTAGCCCTACTCCTTCCTAATTCCCAGTCCAGCCCTATCTTATGGGTTTTATTCTAGTTCTCAGCATTCAGGAGCATAAGACTAGATAGTCTGATTCCTCTTATTCCAAAAACAAGAGATGAAGGCTCAGAAAGAAGCCACCTCCTACTCTGCTGACTTAAGGTCTTTCTTCTGGCAGAAGCTGCAGACTGGTGTACTATGGGCTACATCTGGTCCACAGATATAGTTTGTTAGTTCTGCTCTACTTGAAAATCATTTTTTAAAAATTTAGTCATCAGCATTGCAAATTTGGAGAGATCATATTTTAAAAAAGCAAAAAACATTTTCTGGCATCGAACACACACATACATATACACACACACACAAACACAGATCTGGAAACATGTGGCCCCCATCCCCACACGCTCAACATTTGGCTGTAGTTGAGCATCAGCTGCCTCTTTGCAAACGGGGATGTGTCCTCCAGTTTGCTGGAGCCTTGATTTGGTCGACTTCACTCATTTATGTTGTCTGCCTGCCCTCAGTAAGCATTTGCAACCCTTCCTTCTGAGCTGCACTTCTGTGTCTGCGCACCTACTCTCCCAGGAGATGGACTGGGAGGAACCAGCAGAAATCACCTTCCCCTTCAGGGGAGACTCCACCTATCTCAGGGCTGTGGCCTTGCAGGCCTAAGTATACATCATACTATAGTCCCAATATTCATACAAGGGGTGCACACTTGCAATGGGGTGCTTTTGTTATAGGGAGGGCTTTTGCCAGTGCCATCCAGCGGCAAGTTCGGAGATGGATGACATCTGAGTACTATGTTGACATATACACGGTAAGGTGAAAATGTTAATGTTTACATCCCTGAGATTCTGGGCCTAGTTACTGTTATCCAAATGACATACATTATGTGAAAAATTCTTTAAAGGATAATATAACCTAAGTAAAAAGAAAAGGGCAAAGTGTCAATTGCTAGAAAAATATAAGCATTTTGAGTGCCTTGGTTTTGGTATTAAAGCAACTGAAATAGGTGAGATTGGTAAATATACTATGTAGGAGTCCAGGGTGGCATTTTCATACCTAAATCCCCACATAGAAATTCCTAACAAGGGCCGGCCCCATGGCTTAGCAGTTAAGTGCGCACGCTCCGCTACTGGCGGCCCGGGTTCGGATCCTAGGCGCGCACCGACACACCGCTTCTCTGGCCATGCTGAGGCCGCGTCCCACATACAGCAACTAGAAGGATGTGCAACTATGACATACAACTATCTACTGGGGCTTTGGGGAAAAAAAAAAAGGAGGAGGATTGGCAGTAGATGTTAGCTCAGAGCCGGTCTTCCTCAGCAAAAAGAGGTGGATTAGCATGGATGTTAGCTCAGAGCTGATCTTCCTCACACACACAAAAAAATAAAATAAAATAAAAAGAAATTCCTAACAAGAAAACCAAATCGTCTTAGAGATTGGAATTCTAAGCTCTCGTTAATATAACAAGAGGAAGAGGAAAGACACTGCAGTGTGACTTAGTAGAAAAACAGTTGAACCAGGAGCCAGAAGATTCCAGTTTGGTCCCAGCCATGCCACCAACTAGCTCTGTGACCTGAGAATTATTATTTAACCCTCCAGTTTTCTATTTCCTCATCTATACTATATGGAGGGTGACAATAGATGATATTTAAAAGATTCTCTGGGCTATAATCTTATAATTCAAAGGCAAAATTTTATCAAAGTGCTCTAAATCTTAAGTCAGATAAATCAAAGAAAAACATAAGTATCAAAAGAGAAATCTGACATGGTAATTTCTTTGCATTAAAATTTATCTAGAACTGACTGATATGCATCCATAAAATGAGAGCTAAATAAATACAGAAGGTATCAGATGAAATTCTGCTTCAACTAGAAGCAAAAATGTTTTTTTTGTAGATAACCAGCTTAAATCCTTGGAAACCATACACAATTCTTCCAAAACAACCATAAAAATTTAACTGATTTAAACAGTCATTGACTAATGCCCTTTCATTTGTGTTCTCCAATGAACTTGCAGTGGTCTTACAAGAGATAAAACAGGAAGCAAAATAAGCCTTCCTGAGCCTTTTGTGATTATAATGTTGAGTGACAGATTCTCTAGAATGAACAATGGACAATGAAATAGTCTGGCCAAACTAAACACTTTCTGCGAGCAGACTGAGTCTTTATCTCAGCCAAGTAATCATTTTTATTCCACGAAAAATATCTAAAATCATGCCAAGTTGTATCACTGCCACTGAAACTGGAATGGCTTCAACATCCCATAAAAACAGTGACACTTAATGAATTGCTTCAGTGAAATCATGCTGCAGAGAAAATAGATGAACAATTTTATTGTGTTATATGTGGTTCAAAAGATAGGATCAACACAGGTAATCACTGGTGCCCTTCATGCCAGGATTACCACCTGAGATAAGCACACCTGGATTCCCATGAACTTGCTGGTTTATGCTGACTAAAATGAAATGATTAATGCCACCAGGAAGCAGGCTAAAATAACACATTCAAAAGGAGTAGCACCAAATAGCTTGAAACACACCGATAAAAGACAAAGTCAGGAAGTAAGACAGAACCAGTTTGTACTCCTTGAGGCATCATTTTACAAGAATTTAGACCACCACAGAACAATGTATTGAATTCCCTGAGTACTACCCTACAAAAGAAATCTAAAATATTTACTATCTCAAGAAATACCTGAGAATCCAGTGACCTTATACACGCTTGCTTGGAAGTTTAAAAAAGAAATATACCATATTTTTTTCTTCTTACATCGCCCTTATTTCTTCTTTTTTTTTTTAATAATTTTATTTATTTATTTATTTCCCCCCGCAAAGCCCCAGTAGATAGTTGTGTGTCATAATTGCACATCCTTCTAGTTGCTGTATGTGGGACGCGGCCTCAGCATGACCAGAGAAGCGGTGCGTCGGTGCGCGCCTGGGATCCGAACCCAAGCCGCCAGCAGCAGAGCACGCGCACTTAACCGCTAAGCCATGGGGCCGGCCCTATTTCTTCTTTCTGTCTGCAGTGACTGCAGAATGGAGAGATGATAGCCAATGTACCACAGACAGAATTAGACATCTTAAGTGAGGTATTTGAAGTTCACATTAAGAAAAGACAAATAAAGCCAAAGAACTGAAGTTCAGATATATGCAGAACAGAAACATTTTCATTCTGATTGATAGATAAATAACATACATTTGACTTGATTATTCTCACTGTCTCAGATGACATCAGTCATTTGTTATCTTTGGTTTTGTTATATGTTTTGTACTTATGTTTTAACATCCGGGTTCAATGATCCAACAACCCACAACACCTCAAATAACCCATGAGGACATAGCGTGGTGGTGGAGGGGAGAGGTGATTTACAACATCCTATCCCATTCCCCTGTTCAGAGGATCTCTTGGCCTCTTCATGGCAAATGACATGACTTCTTAGGCTAAACCTAAACAGATTTTCTCTCTATTTTAGTGTTTCATATTTTCCCTGGGTTAGGAAAAAGGAAAATGTTTTATTTTAATGGATGCTGCTGCTCTGCAGGTTACTAAATCTGTGAGATATATTAAGGACATTATCATGTTATATCCTTAATTATGCCTATAATTTGAAAGCAAGATTGGCTACATATAAGCTGCCGCTGGATAATCAAGATTTTTCTCTATTAATACATTTTCACTGCAGGATCATTTTCCTGTACATGCTGAGCTGAGGCTTCTCTTCTTCTTCTTCTTCTTTTTTTTTTTTAAGTATCAAAGCCATTGCAATAGCCACTCTAGAAAATGTCTTTGCAGGTGATCTTAACATTGCTTGGGCAGCCTTAGATCCTCTTTACTCCCTGATGCTGATGGGTTCTGTAAGTTACTATCTGGTATCAGAGTGATTGTCAGCTCAAATGTCAAGAGCCCTAAAGAGGCCAAGAAGACACACTAGAAAAGAGAGAAGCTCTGAGGTTCAGGCTTGTGAAGGGATCCTTCAATACAGTGCTTCTCGGTCTTTGCCACCCAAGTACCCTAAACGCAGAGGAAAGTCAAAGAGTCTGGGGTATAGACTGACTTACCTTCAAGTCAGAGATTTCTTTAAAATCTCATGTTTTATCTGGAAAATTCATTTGAATTTTGAATTCTACTCCACATATATCAGCATTTGCTTTAGTACAATTAAAAAAAAAATTTACCGGGGCCGGCCCGGTGGCGCAAGCGGTTAAGTGCGCGCGCTCCGCTGCGGCGGCCCGGGGTTCGCTGGTTCGGATCCCGGGCGCGCACCGACGCACTGCTTGGTAAGCCATGCTGTGGCGGCGTCCCATATAAAGTGGAGGAAGATGGGCACCCATGTTAGCCCAGGGCCGTCTTCCTCAGCAAAAAAGGAGGAGGATTGGCGGATGTTAGCTCAGGGCTGATCTCCTCACAAAAAAAAAAAAAAAAAAAAAAAAAATTTACCAAGTTATACAACTTTTCCTTCCAATAATCAATTAAATTCATGCTTGAGAAGATACACTATGTTTGTTTTGGGGCTTTTAGAAACCCCCCACTCCCCAACCACTTCTCTGTGCTCCCCAAATGTTCACATAACTCAGTATGAGGACATTTAATTTAGTTATAGATTAAATACTTTCTAATGAACTCTTCCCTAACTCATGACCACCTAGATGTGTGTCCTTATTTCTACATCCTTCCAGTTCTTTCCAGTTCTCTGAGATCAGCATCAGCTTTATTTTTTTCCAAGTCTTGTCTGGTTTCTCCGTCCAACAATGATTTTCCTTTCTCATCTCCTTTAACACATCTTGTTTGCCTCACATATTTTTCACTTGATCATATGTAATCCTGTACTAGATCTATTTATATCTTTTGTCTTTTTTTCCAGCTTTATTGAGATATCATTGACATATCTCAACGTAACTTTAAGGTGTGCAAAATGATGATTTGATACGCATATATTTCAGGAAGTGATTACCACAATAAGGTTAGTTAACACCTCCATTCCCTCACATATTTACCTTTTTTGTGTGTGTGTGGTGATAACATTTAAGATCTACTCTCTTAACAACTTTCAAGTATATAATACAGTAGAATTAATTATAGTCACCCCAGAATTTATTCATCTTATAGCTGAAGTCTGTACTCTTTGACCAACATCTTCCTATTTCCCCTATCTCCTAGCCCCTGGTAACCATCATAATACTCTATTTCTTTGAGTTCGGCTTTTTTAGATTCCACATGTAAGTGAGAACATACAGTATCTGTTTTTCTCTGTCTGACTTATTTCACTTAGCATAATGCCCTCAAGCTCCATCCATATTGTTGCAAATGGCAGGATTTTCTTCTTTCTCATGGCTGAATAATATTCCATTGTATATATATACTACATCTTCTTTATCCATTTATCCACTGATGAACACTTACATTGTTTCCATGTCTTGGCTATTGTGAATAATGCTGCAATGAACATGGGAGTGCAGGTATCTCTTCAAGATAGTAACTTCATTTCTTTCAGATATATGCCCAGAAGTGGAATTTCTGGATCATATGGTAATTCTATTTTTAATTTTTTGAGGAACTTCCATACTGTTTTCTGTAGTGGCTGCACCAATTTACATTCCCACCAAGAGTGCACAAGGGTTCCCTTTTCTCCACATCCTCACCAATACTTGACATCTCTTGTCTTTTTTTGTGTGTGTGAGGAAGATCAGCCCTGAGCTAACAGTCATGCCAATCCTCCTCTTTTTGCTGAGGAAGACCGGCTTTGAGCTAACATCTATTGCCAATCCTCCTCGTTTTTTTCCCCAGAGCCCCAGTGGATAGTTGTATGTCATAGCTGCACGTCCTTCTAGTTGCTGTATGTGGGACGCGGCCTCAGCATGGCCGGAGAAGCCGTGCGTCGGTGCGCGCCCGGGATCCGAACCCGGGCCGCCAGTAGCGGAGCGCGCACACTTAACCGCTAAGCCACGGGGCCGGCCCCTCTCTTGTCTTTTTGATGATAGTCATTCCAACAGGTGTGAGGTGTTATCTCACCGTGGTATTGATTTGCGTTTCCCTGATGATTAGTGATGTTGATCATCTTTTCACGTTGGCCGTTTGTATGTCCTCTTTGGAAAAATGTCTGTTCAAGTCCTCTGCCCATTTTTTAATTGGATTGTTTGTTTTTTTTGCTATTGAGTTATATGAGTTCCTTATATATTGTGGATCTTAACCCCTAATCAGATAGACGGCTTGCAAATATTTTCTCCCATTCCATAGGCTGCCTTTCCATTTTGCTGATTGTTTCTTTTGCTGTGCAAAAGCTTTTTAGTTTGATATATACTTATTTATTTTTGCTCTTGCTGCTTGTGCTTTTTGTGTCATATCCAAACAATCATTGCCAAGACCAATGTCAAGGAACTTTTGCCTATGTTTTCTTCTAGTCATTTTACCATTTCAGGCCTTAGATTTAAGTCTTTAATCCACTTCAAGTTAATTTTTGTGAGTGATGTAAGATAGGGGTCCAATTTCATTTTTCTCCATGTGTTTATCCAGTTTTCCCAACACCATTTATTGAAGAGACTATCTTTTCCCCATTGAGTATTCTTGGCTCCCTTGTCAAATATTAGTTGACTGTATATATGTGCGTTTATTTCTGGGCTCTCAATTCTGTTCCATTGGTCTATGTGTCTGTTTTTATGCCAATACCATATTGGTTTGATTACTTTAGCTTTATAATATAGCTTGAAATCAGGAAGTGTGATGCCTCCAGCTTTGTTCTTCTTTTTTAGGCTTGCTTTGGCTATTTGGGGTCTTTTTGTGGCAACATACAAATTTTAGGATTTGTTTTTCTATTTCTGTCAAAAATGCCATTGGAATTTTGATAGGGATTGCATTAAACCTATAGATGGCTTTGGGTCTTTTGCCTTGTTTCATATTCATAATAATTTCACAAACTTCTTAAGGGTAATTCCCTATGTGTATCATTTATCTACTGCTACATAACAAGCCATCACAAAACCTAGTGACTTAAAATAGCAACAATTCATTTTTTCTTGTGATTCTGGGGTCAACAATTTGGGCTGGGCTCACCTGGGCAGTTCTCTGTCCTATCTCATCCAGGATCACTAATGTGACTTGCAGTCATCTGGTAGCTCAGCTGGGGCTGGAGGGACTAAGATGTGCACACTCATGTGTCTGGGGCCTTGATACTAGCTATTGACTGGGCTTCTCTGTGTCTCTCATCATTTGTTAGTCTAGCCCAGACTTTCTTTCACGGTTGCAGGAATGTTCCAAGAGGTGAAGCAGGAAGCTACAAGGCATGTTGAAGCCTAGGCTCCAGAACTTGCTCCAATTTCTCTTTTGCCACATTCTGTTGGTCAAAATAAACCACAAGGCCACCCTAGATTCAAGGGATGGGGAAAAAGATTCCACCTCTTGATAGGAAGAGCTGTAAAATATTGTAGCCATATTTTTCAATCAAGCACACTATGCCTTCTTCTTTTGTCAGTTTAGCAGCAAGTATCATAGTGAAGGCACCTATTAGATACTAGCTGAAATGAACTCAATGTTTTGGTGCTTTTATTATACCCAGCTTGAGACTATAACCACTGGATAAGAATAGATTTGAAGGAAAAAATTAATCCTGATAAGATTGATCTATAACTCATTACTTGGACTCATTTTCTTTTTAAAAATTGCCCAGATCCAAACACACATGTTTTATTTCAAAGGAATATCTGTACCTCAAAGAGACAGGCACATGCTTTGAAGGTTGACAATAAATCAACAAACAGTTACTATACCTGAAACTAGGTACTATGAGTACCAAGAAGTTTTGCTCACTGACACATTCATTTATTGATCAAACATTCATCCAGTGCTTGCCATGTGTCGGGCTCTGTGCCATTTGCCCAGGATGCATAATCAAGGAGAGGAGACGGACATACAAATGGATAATTGTAACACAGGACGGTTCATAATTACAATGTAGATATATGCACAGGATATAACAGAAACACATTAAAAAATAAAATTCATTAAAAAATTTGCAATAGGTTGTGTGACAAGACACACATGAATCTCCTAGTTGCTAAATAGATATGTGTACATATCAGTTTTATGTAGTGTTATTAAAGCCTTTTGAGGGTTGCAAGAGTATATTTTAAAAGAAAAAGAAGGAGGCAAGATGTACATTACAGGACCATGTGGTGGGCATCTGTTCTTTTTGCCTGTCCAGCATCCATTCACTCTTCTTCTGTTGACAGCACCTTGATTCCCTGCCCCCTTTTTTTACTCTCAGTCCATATGATGTGGATAGAGACAACTTCACTCCCATCTTACAGGTTGAAAGTGTGATCCAGGCCTGGCCAATCAGACCACTGCATTCTTCTGGCCAGAGGAACTTGTTCAGGGATAGGTATATGACCCAAGAAGACTCAGTGAGACCAATTTCCAGGACTTTTGTGGAGCTGCTGTGAAGAGAAGATCACTCTTTTCTCTTGTGGTTACTCAATAGAATGGGTGTAAGCCCGGGGCTGCTGGATGCCCAAGGAGCCAGAGAATAAAGCCAATTCAGAAGGAAATGGTTAAGACATGGAGGGAAGAAGATTGATGGCATTTGAGCCTCTGGATCCACCCATGATAGATCTAAGTGCCTAGACTTCTCCAATATATTCACATTCATATTCTCGTTCTTTCTGTCTCTCCCTCCTCCCTCCCTCTTCCTCTCTCTCTCTTTTCCTTCAAAGTATTAGTGTTGGGTGTTTGCCATTTGTCACCAAAAATCTCTAACTAATATAACACAGAAAGAACAAAACTCAAGAAGTAGTTCTGAGGAGTATGTATCAATAAGAAGGCCAGTATTATTGAAGCTACGGGTCCACGAGGGGAAGTAATGGGGAACAAAATGGGATAAGGTAGGATGAGCCCACTGGCTGGTAAGAAGTCCTGATATCCAAAACAGTTCAAAGATGATATAGTAAAATTTATTAAGTAGAAAAAAGAGAATCAGTGCATTTTACCGTGAGAGCATATTAAAAATTTTAGGAAGTCATGACAGCATCAACTGAAATCAGGCAGAAAGAATAGTTAGGAGGAAACTGCAGTAATCTGGAAGATGGGAAAGAAGACCCAGATCTGGACCATGGCAGTGCCAATCTGAGAAGTATGAATAGACAAATTAACAGGGATTAGGGACTGCTAAAGGACAGGACAGACAATGATTAATAAAAAGAGATATAAGTGAACCAAGTTAATCAAAGAACTGACCAAGTCTACCCAAACTAAATCTAAAGAAGTCAATCTACAGACAGTTGCTTGACAGTATTCTCAGTATGCAATTAAAGAACGTAAAATAGTACCTATCACTTAAAGACTTTAGAAGCCTATTCTAATTCCCAATTAAGGAGTAGAATAAATTAAATAAACATACTGTTCATCCTATGACACAGGGCTTAGAGTATGCAAAACAACAACAACAAAAAACAAATGTCCTGAAACATTGAATTGGGGCTAAAAACAATTGTGTCAATTAGTCTCGTTTTATGCTAGCTGGACAGTATTTTAACAATGAATCACTCTCATGAGGGATTTTATTTAAAAAACGCTCTGTGTTAATTATTAATTGCTCACCCGGGGCCAAAGGGACTTAAAACACTTCTGATTTTCTTTATTCATTAGCCAGAACCCTACATACCAGGGCCAATCCAATTGGATTGGAAAATGCCTTCTTGTCTCACTTAATTTAACCTGTTTTAAGGTTTTAGAAAATATTTACATCTGAGGAAAAAACCAATAATATTTAAGAGTAACATTTATTCTGGAAAACTGGGATGTGTCAGGACTAGACAGATTTTGTGTATATTAAATAATTGTGGTTTTAATTTTTTTAAAGCAAGATACTAAACTAAAATTCAGAGGGCTGCTTATTTGTTTCTTTAAATCTGCTAAAGAATCAGGATATCTCCTTACATTTCCTCCCTCAGGCTTGTGGGGTTTGGAGTCCTTCCTGTCTAAACCATATATTCTTTGATCTGACTTTTTACTTTGAGTTCGTTAAAGAAAACACTTGCTATTAGTTTCTCTGGGAAACATCAGTACTTTATATGTTCCTTTTGGACCATGGGGCATTATCAGAACAGTAATGAAGGCTGACACTTCAGGTGGGAATATAGCTCATGGAAAGGCCAATAAAGCATCTTTGAAGATATAGGTTCTTGGAAACTGTGCCCAGTGTTCTAGTCTTAGCATAAATTAAATTTAGTCATATTAATTAGTAGGTTTTAATGTCTGCTGTCTTAAACAATGTTTTAAAACCATAGGGATTTGATTCAAATAAGTTCTTGGGCTCTTTGAGGACTGCCCAAAGGAAGAAAAACAAGTGCCCTCAAAGATCTGAAAAGCACAGACTTGTAACAACCTCATTAGGCAAGCTTGAAGGCATATATCAGCTCTCCTCAGGCAATCCAGCGGTTTTTTCAGTGGTCATCACCCTGAAGCACTACCTCTTTCACATAATCCACATATTTGACACAAATATGTGGGAATCATGAGTAAAGTTTACAGCTTGGTTGAAGTACAAAACTATTTATTTAAAAGGGCATGTTTAAATAAATGCTCTGTTGGAATTGCTAACATATATAAATACCTAATGCTAGGAATTTTTTAAAATTCCAGAGTCTTTCCTAATCACAAAGAAAATTTTTTAAATGTTAAATCACAGTTTTTTAAATATGTCAATTTTTTTAAATTTAAATTTTAAAATGAAAAACTTTAAATCACAAATTTTTAAAATGAAAATTACAAACAATTATATTGAATGTAGATTATTTGTTTTCCACTGGGAAATTAGGCAGCATACACAAAACCTCGTAACTATTTTGGTATAATGTATGCTGTCACTTTGCTGCCAAAGAGATGGGCTTAATCTAATAGGAATTGTCTTTAAATCCCTCCTCAAGACCCTCGGGACTATGTGTCTGTGATTTCTGGGAGTGGCCTCTGGATGGCAGTGTTCTTTTTAGTTTGCATCTTGGTCAAGACAAAGTTTTTCTAAGTAAAAGTTGCAGGGGACTCAAAGAATCATCTCTTTCAATACGCGACTTCTTAGTGTTCTCAATTCCTTAGCAGCTCTGTGGCTTAGAGCAAGTCACTTAACTTCTCTGAGCCTCAGTGTCCTCCTTAATATAAGGAGGACTCTATTCTAAACTTGAAAGATAGTTGCAAGGATTAGATAATTATGATAACACTATTATTTATTGAAAACCTAATGTGAATAGGCACTGTATAGGAGTATTACAAGTAATATCTCACTAAGTTCTTCCAACTACCCTATAATGCAGATATTAGTACTCTATCTTTAGAGATAAGAAAACTGAAGCTCAGAATACTCAGGAATGTAGCCTAAGTCCCATGGCAACTCAGTGGTGAACCTGGGGTTTATCTTTGTAGCATATAATATAAGTAAAGTGCCCAGTAAATTGCCTTGTGCATAGTAAATATTAGTAATTTTTAACCATTTTTATTATTGTTATCGCTATAACTATTAAATTTTATATAGCTTGTGCCTGAAAGACATAAAAATTTTAAAATATTATTTCTAAGATGACTTAAAGTAGGGATAAAAATCTACTATGATCTAGTTGTTCAGATATCTTAATTTTTCCCCAAAGTATATTTTAGCAAAGAACTCAAGGCCAAAGAGGATTTGTAAATAAAAATTTATGGTCAATTAAATGTGAGAAATGCTATACATTTGATTCTTCTCCTGGACAGTCACAAGAAACATTAGCATATTAAAGCTTCTGAGATGTTTTGCAGTAAAGAAAACTATTAATCTAGTTTAACCCAAAGTTTTTAAATGTATTTGCAAAGGAATTCTTTCTTCCTATAATATTTATGATAATCTCTTGAAATCAGTATTCTGTGGAAAATATTTGGGAAAAATGAATCTACCGAAATTCCTCTTCCAAGTTGAGCATGTAATGTTTTGACAGGTCGTCGTCTGCCAAGTCGACTCCCTGCTGAGGATGTGCTGTGAAATGTCGGGGCTGACAATAAAGTCTTTCTGACACTTCACTGTTAAGCCTAGTTTTTCTTAGGCTTTTCTCACAACAGTACAACATTTTTTCTACTTCTCTCCATATTACAGGTCACAGGTAAAATCCCAACCCTTTCCTAAAACTCCTGCTCACAATATTTCTTAGATCTCCTTATAGACCTTATCTTCTGCACCATTCAATGGGTTCTAAAGTTTCACTGACCATAATTTAAACCTTATTGTTATTTAATTTGTTATGTGCTCGTGACTCCACAATTCAATTGTAAGTTCCTTAGTATCTGGAACCATGCATTGTGCTTCCATGTATGCCTAAAAGGGCACAAACACAGTGCATTGCCCATTCATTCATTCAACAGATATGCACTGAGCATCACCCATGTGCCGGGCACCGTTCCAAGTGCCGGGGTAGAGCAGTACCCCCCATCAGTACTCTAGTGGAACTTCTGTTGAACTGAGGGAGATAGATAAATAAGTCTTCAATTAAGTACATAATATAATGTCAGATAAGAATAAGTGGTATGAAGCTACAGAGCATGTGAAAGAGTAAACAAGGAGAAGTTATGTTAGTTTGGAAAGGCTTTTTTAAAGAGAGAACATTTAAGCTGAAATCTGAGTAAGAAGAAAGAGCCAGCCATGCAATAAGAAGGTCAGAAAGAAGAGTATTCTAGATCAGAGGAAAGAACCAGGGCAAAGGCTGGAGGCTGGCTAAACTTGGCAAGTTAGAGAAATAGTAGGATGGCCAGTGTGGCTGGAGCATGCATAACAAATCAGGGGATCAGTATCATCCCTTAGAGTGGTGGGCATAGGCCAGACTGCGGCAAGGAATTTGGACTTTATTTTAGGTGATATGGAAGTCATGGAGCGTTGTAGACATGGAAGTGACCCAAGCATGTTTTCATTAAGTTAAAAGACCATTCTGACCACAGAGTAAAGAATGAAATGTAGGGGGTCAAAGGAGGGATCAAGAATGCTAATTATAGGCTGTTTTAATAATCAAGGCATGACATGATGGTGATTTAGACAAGGGTGGTGTCCAGAGAGCAAAGGGAGTGGACAGATTCTGGATGAACTTTGGCAAAAGAGACAATGGGAATTTCTGGCTTGATCAAAGCTGTGGATGATGATATTTCCTAGATGGAGGATGTCTGGGAGAGGAATGACCTTGGGAGGAAAGGTGGAGAAGATTATCAAAAATCCTTTTTGACCATGTTAAGCTTGAGTCTGTAAGATATCCAGGAATATGTGTCAATTTTACCAGATTCTGGAGCTCATGGGAAAGGACAGGGCTGATCTATACATTTGGGAGTCACTACACAAAAATAGCATTTAAAACCATGGGACCACAAGAGATCATCTAGGAGAGAATGTAACTCCAAGGTACCTCTAAATTTGGAAGTGGTACAGGAAAAGAAGAGGAAAAAAAAAAAGAGAGAGAGAGACTGAGAAAGGGAAGCCAAAACAGTAGAATGTGGAGAATGTGGTGTTGAGAAGTCTAAGAGAATGAAAAGCAGCTGGAAGGAGGGAGTAGTTAGCTGAGTCAAATGCCAAAGATCTAGATGAGGATGGAAGAGGAACCATCGGGTTTGTCAACTTGGAGGCGATAAGAGCAGGTTCAGTGGAGTGGTGATGACTAAAGATGGGAAGAGTGGGTTGAAGGAAGAATGAGAGGTGAGGACTAATAAGCATTCTATGTAGATAAACGCTTCCAAAGTTTTGCTGTGAAGAGGAGCAGAGAAGTGGGGCAGTAGTTAGAGGGACATGGAGTCAGGAAAGGGCTTCCCTCGACCCCAAGATGGGAGATACTAGAGTTTATCTGATAGAGTCAGAAGGAAAAATTAATGATGTAGAAAAGAGAGGGACTAATTGAACACAAAATTCTTCGTTTAATTGTAAACTTTTAAATGTATTCGTTTCATATTAGACTGAATAGGAGGTTGTTTTCCAACATATGAGTTGTAATTGTGACAATCTCCGGGAAATAAAACTGGGTGGTAATAGTAACAACAATATTAACTTAACTTGTATTTAGTGCTTATTATGTGCCAGACATTGTTTTCTGTGCTTTACATACATATTAGCTTCTGTATTCCCCCAAATAACAATAATTGTTCTTATGTTACACTTGGTGAGGAAACTGAGATACAGAGAGGTTAAGTAAATTGTCTAGCGTCGTGTAACAAGCGACAGAACCAGGATTCACACTCAAATAATCTGACTCTGAAGCCTTAACTACAAGAATAACCTGGTCAAATGTTTCACATCTACTGGCATTTCCTCAGTTCATGACATGTTTTATGATTCACCTCCTCTTAGTTACTCTTCTCTCTCCAAGGGTATACGGTTACAGAAAAGGAAGAAAGGAAATTGTTCTTCAACCCTTTCTCTAGTTGGGGATATCTTATGAGATGGTCAAGCCAATTATATGTGGGCAGCAATTCTATTAAACTTGTTCCTTTTAGAATATTTATAAACATATATTACATATTAAATACAATTTTCGACAGTTAGTATAGTTTTTTTCCCAAAAAATATTCCTTCTATATACACATTTGATACACATGAATATATTATTTTAATGGCTATAGGGTATTCGATTGTTGGCATATACCACAGTTTACCTAATGCTTCAAATATATACGTGTGTGTGCTTATGTATTTATACATGTAAGAAGTCCATGTTCTTGGCAGAAAAATTCGAAAATACAGCTTAGCAAAAAGAATTCTACTCCTTCATTTCATTTAATAAATATTACTGAGTGTCCATTTTATGTCATGCAACCATTACAAATCATACCACACATATACACACATGAGAAAGAGTGGGGGGAGACATGGAAGCAGTAGTTATTATTTCTGAATGGTGAGATGTTAAGGATGATTTTTATTTTCTTCTGCTTGCCTTTTTTCCTTATTTTTCTATAATGAACATATATTACTTTAATGCTTGGAAAAATGTTACTTCAAAAATTAAATATTTTCGGCCTGCCCCGTGGCTTAGTGGTTAAGTGCACGCGCTCCGCTACTGGCGGCCCGTGTTTGGATCCCGGGCGCGCCCAACGCACTGCTTCTCCCGCCATGCTGAGGCCGCGTCCCACATACAGCAACTAGAAGGATGTGCAGCTATGACATACAACTATCTACTGGGGCTTTGGGGGAAAAAAATAAAATAAAAAGTGTTTAAAAAAAAATTTAAATATTTCTACATATTATGCTGAGAATACACGCATTACCAGCCATCTGATCTGAAGCTAAAGTGGAATCCATTAAGAGAGAAAGGCATAGGGGCATATGTGGACATTTTTATTATTTCAATTACTCAATAGTAACGTTCCAAATTATTCTACTGCTAGGAGCATTGTTCAGGATGTGTGCGTGTATGTGTGTGCATGTTGGTGTGCTGTGGGGCACTACATAATTATCCATGCTAATTAGTATATATTTAACAAATAATGGACAATTAACATGGAGCTTTGCTTCTCGCCACTAGATCTGCAGAGAAAGAAACAGAGAGATCCAGGAGACATTTTCAAGGGAAAAAAATTCCCCAAGGTACAGGTAAAAAATTCAGATACTTTTCTCCATCTTTTTGTTCAGGCTACCCCCTAAGATGCCTCTTTTCTTTTGTTTTAAATCTTTTATTGTGAAAAATTACAAACATACTAAAAATATGTATATTTGAGTGCTCAAAAATATGTACAATAAACTCCATGTTCCCATCACCCAGCTGCAATAATTATCAACATTTTTAAGAACATTTTTTCCAGTTGCTCATCTTGCATTAGTATGAAACAATAATACTTATGAACAGGAAAACTATGTTTGTAGAAAAGTTTTTAAACATTAAATAAAAAAGAAATGATTTTTAAAACCCTCACTGCACAGAACTGCACTAAGCTTTGAAGAAGTCCCCAAGTAGTTTCTGAGGCCTGCTGATGCACTTACCAGCTTTCCCATCCAATTTGCCCTTCCTCTCCAATAGCTAGTTGAATGCATTACTATGCTTGGAAAATGGAAGAACTAAAATAAAGAAAGTAGTAAACCAGGAACTGTGAAGCTATAGGACAGAACTGGGAGAAATAGCGCACACTCACCCAGGGTAACTGTGGCCAAGAAGACAGCCCGGGGACAGGCAGCACCAGGCTGGGCAGGCCACTCTCCTTTACAGAGGTCAAAAAGAAGGGCTAGCAGAACCCTATCAAACTGTCCCCTGGTTGTACCTACCTAAACTGTTGTCACTGCTGGTGGGCCAGGAGGAAATTCTATCTCTCAGCTTCTTCTTTTTACAGGAGTTGT
The DNA here is from genome assembly GCF_020826845.1 of Diceros bicornis minor. NCBI lineage: Eukaryota > Metazoa > Chordata > Mammalia > Perissodactyla > Rhinocerotidae > Diceros > Diceros bicornis. Next base: position 35,884,586 of record NC_080740.1, read on the forward strand.
CTGACTTCTCAGAAAGGCCTACTTCCTCCTTCCTAATTTCTCGAACGAGCTGCATGCGGCATCTTGTAAAATCCTGAAAGGAAATCTTCCCATTTTCATCTGCGCCCAGTTGGTTCATGATCTCAGCCACAGACTCTTCCATATTCAGTTGACGACAGACCATCAACAAGTCATTTCTACGGAAGGGGTTAACAGAAGAAGACTCGTTAGGAGAGACATTTGAGCTAGATAAAGTAATTAACAACAACAAAAAAGAGTATCTCTTGAATATATCCACATATAGTAAATCTATTTCTAACTTTCTCATTGCTTCAGAAAAGTGAAGTGTGCAAAAAGATCTGTTTCATCTGGGTTACTCTAGACAAGAACTCTATTATTATTTGGAAGAGTGAGGCTATTATAAATCCTTTATTCTCTTTTTCTTCCTGTCTCCACACCCTTCCCTCCTTTTCTTTCTTTTGAAATTGATGGAGCACCTGTAGAGTGTAGCACTGTAATCTCACCCTAAGATAAAGTTTCAGAACATAGAAAAGCTATTGTTTCTACTCTTGGCAGAGTTTAAAGTTGTAAATCTAGACAAGTTGTAAAAGAACAACACAGATTTTAACAAGCTCGGTTGTCAGCTTTCTGGACCAATCAGCTAATTTTATTACTTCCTTAAAAATGTTATTTAATCTCGACTTTCCTGACTCAGCGCTCACCTACTGGTGCTACTTCTGGTTTTGGGATTTTGAGTATTTTCCACCTTCCCATCAGCAATTAGTAAGCCCTAAGACTTAGAGCAGGTATCAAAATCCCAAATGTCTTCCAGGACTAGGACATAATATAAATATGTGAAGTGGGTGGATCTAAGACAAGAGGGATTGGTGGAGTCTGTGGCTGGACTAGAGAAGTATATCCAGCCTATACGTTCTCAAGTTAAAAAAACAAAAAGAATAAAAAAGGAATAACAACACCATTCTGGCCAAGAACATTTATCTGGAGGACGTCATTTGACTCCTGACATATAAGTCCTTGTTCTTATCTCTCTATCTAAACTTCTTGGGGAAACATTTTGTTCCTATAGTTCCAACTGTAAGTCTCAATAAAGCTCAAAGGATACAACACTGAAGACCGGGAAGAGACATTAGGAATTAGTCAATGGTCACAAACAAAGCTAATTAGTGCCCCTGTCTCAACACCCTACCAAAGTCCAATCATCTTGAGAACATGACCAATCTGATGTTTGCTGATACCTGAAACCTAAACATGAAAATTAAGACCAACCCCTCTCTCCTTGTCACCCTTCACAAATTCCTTCTCCTGGTCAACGCTACTATGATCTCCCCAAAGTTCCCTGGGCTCAAAGAATTGTAGATATTTTTAATATCTTTTCATTCACTCCATCTTACCCCTAATGTCCCCCACCCCGGTCCCCAGTGTCCAATTTATCATCAAATTTCCATTGCTCCTGCCCCTGAAATGCTTTTATATTTACTCTTAATTGTGTTTCCCAATGCATATAACACTCTCTAAGACCTTCTCAATTTATACTAGGCCTATTACACTAACTTGTTTAGCTGATCACTGTGTTTCCATATGCCATCCCACTTTCATGTTTCATAAATAATTTTTGCATACAGCTACATGTTTTATCTTGTGTGCATGTGTGTGTCTGTGTACATAAGTATTTTATATATATGCCTGTGTGTAAATATTTATATATTTTTATTTGTAAAGTATATGGATAGGTGGATAAATAAATAAACAAACACATGGAAGTGGGTATGGCAGATTAAGTTGGTAGTCCTAACTTTTCTTCTCCTGTAGTAGTGTTATACATCCATAGCCTTGTCTTGGCCTCAGGGCCAAGAACACTCATGGTAAGTGTGTCCTCCCCCATCCCTTAACTTCAGGCTTGACATCTAACTTGCTTTGGCCCCTGGGATATTAGCAGATATGTGTTTATATAGTTGGGCTTGTCCCCTTCTGCTCCTGCCATCATTACGAGAAGAACAAACCATCATAGCTTAACCCACTAGCCTAGGCCCCAAAATGAGCCACCTTAGCCAACCTGTAGACCTGTAGCCTAAGAAGAGCCACTCCAGCTGACTCCAAGATGTAAAATTCTTAGCATTTATGCCAATGAGATTTTGTGATTGTTCCCCAACAACAAGTAACTGATACACTGAAATAATTTTTTAAAAATGCATTCATATGCTTATCTTTTTTGCCCTTGTCTGAATACAACCTGTCTGACATTTAGCTGGATTCATCCAAGACATTGGGATGATTATGAGTGCTTAATCAGGAACACAAACAGAACGAAAGAGTCAATGTTCAGATTCTATATTCTAAAATAAAATTTTCTTTTTTATATTTTTAGACAATAATCTTAAAAATTAGGCTTGGTGGGAGATAAAGAAGTTTTCTAAATTCCAGAAGTTCACATAATAAGATGTTAACACTAATATTTTCTGAATGGTAGGAATATAGTGTTTTCATTTTCTTATTTTTGCCTATTTGTATTTTGTAACTTTCTACAATGTACTACACTACTTTCATAAATTGCTATGTCATTGTTTTGGTTTTAAAAATGAGGATAATAATAGTCTCTATCTCGTAGAGTGGTTCTGAGGATAAATGCGATAGTGCATGTAATTAACATAGTTCCTGGCACATATTAAGTACTCAATAAATAGTAGCCATTATTATGATTATTTTATAATTATTGATCATAGATATTTCACAATGCCCCAGTTTCATGATTAAGTCTTCAGTAATTAAGCACAAACCGCTCAAGGGAAAAGAACGCTTATTGAACTGAACTGACTACCTCACTAAATGGAGCAATCTGTTTGCAGAGGCCAGCGCTTCCTCCCTGCCTGTGGCCCACTTACGAACACTGTGCACCCTGGTGAGAAACCCAACTCTGTCCAGGCTTGAGCAGTTCCATTCTACAAAAAGCAGCTCAAAGAAAAGATTTGTGTTCTAGAAATGCCAACTCAGAGGAGAGTGTGTAATGTGGCATTTTTATATAAAAAGTCTGAGCTATTGAAAGGCTAATATAAAAGATCAAAAACAAAATACATTGCATTCTACTAAATTAGTTCTGATTGTAATCTTTAAATAGAAGTGCTAGTTTCTAAAAACGAAATTAAAACTAAATTCTTTCAGCATAGAGATACAGAACTAGCAATAACAACTCACAAACCTGCAGGAGAAGTGCTGTTATCCCTGTTTTACAGATTGAGATATGAAGGCTGAGAGAGTCACAGAGCTAATATGTAGCAGAGCCAGGAATCTAAATCAAATCAGCGTGATTCCAAAGCTCTTACCCTTTCCATTGTTCACCACCTTGGATGTCAATGATACCAAATTTTGACCTGTGAACACACATAAGGACAGCACTAACATAACCAGCTTGATTTTCAATGGTCATTAATTAACAATACTTTTATATTAAACCAGAAAGACTATATACATCTATATGTGTGTTCCCCTTCTATGTTAAATATGGATGAAAATAATAAGTTACATTTTGTTATCAACATGGTGAGAAAACAAAGTTACAAGAGAGAAAAAAAATTCCAAAAGCTCTCCTTTCCATATCAAGAGCTAAGCCTAGCAAACTTGGATCACAAAGTTTTACCATGAGCCATTGTGTCAGGTTGTTTAAAATAGCCCTCAATGAATTACACTCTCCTGTGACTACACCCATTTTGCCATACCTCCTATTAACAGGTGGAGGCTATTTCCCTGCCCTTGAATCTGGGCTGGCCCCATGACTTGCTTTGATCAATGGAATGAGGCAGAAAAAACATTCTAGCGCTTCTGAACACAGTCCTTAAGATGCCTTGTAGCTTCCACATTCAGCTCTAATTGTTCCAACTCCATGCAGTCCCTGTAGCCCACTCAGGCCCACAAATGGTCTCTTCCTTCTGCTAGCATTTAGCACCTGCACCATTCATTCAGTGGCTATATACAGCTTTGTATCAACTTTTGGATTGTTGTACTAAACTTTCTTTTCTCTCTCTCCTCTTTTTTATTATTTTCACACACTCAAGTCTTACCTTTCCAACCTTACCCCAAGCTCCTGGAAGCCATGCATCCATCAACAACCCTTAAGATCTATGCAGCTCGTAGAACATTGCCCTGTACACAGCAGATCTGTATCACATATGTTTTGATGGACTGATTCACGAACTTTCAGAAGTTAAAAATGACTACTCTTTTGAAGGGAGTCCCCACTTTATTTGATATTTTCCCACACATACCTCTCTCTGTATTTTCCCAGAGAAGGTAGCATATGGGATGCTCAGTAAGTATGAATGACCAGTGGACACCATAACAACAACAACCTTGTAGCCTTGGTGACAGAGCAGCATGACCGTTTCTCTGTCCTAGGCCAGGACTGTTTCTCAGAGGAAGAGGTACTAAGCTGCAGTTGTCCAAAACTAATATGTTAGAGTGGAGAATTATTTCAGTAGCAATAACATCACCACATAAGGCACCTGCCTTGAAAAAAAAAACCCAAACTTTTGTACATTATTCCAGAAAATACATACATTCATTTTAGAAAATACAGACAAGCAAAAAGAAGAAAATACAAATTACATGCAATCCCTCTACCCAGCAATAACCACAGGGACCATTTTGGTTAATTTCACAAAATTTTGGTGAACATTTTTTCCTCTAAATTTCTCTTAAATAAATTTCCTCTAAACAATTTTTTTCCTTTCATCATTGCTACAACTGTTCTAAAAGGTGTTTTATATTTATTCATATTCATATTCGTGTATCTTATCTTCAGAGGTTATCACCATGAGGCAAGAAAGGAACAGATTTCAGTTTATAGCAGAGGAACTAGCCAAGTCAGGTAATATTTAGTTCTGTAGACAACACCAATCCCCAGGCAGCAAAATTAAAATATGACTGAAGATCGATGCTTCTAGCTCAAAACTACACGGTTTCACAATGCACAGCTATTACTTTCTGTATATAAAAGCCTTTTTGTCTCTTGGCTATTCTTCTTCCCTTAACTTATAAAGAAATTGAGTAGGAAGTGAAAATTCAATGAAGCTATTTATCATTCAGGGAAATTCACAGCTTAACGTCAGGAATACATAATGGGAAAGATGGGCTTAGGTCTCTCAGGCTCAGAGGCAGAGAAAAACATTATTCTTCTCCACAATGATACTAAATCCCAAACCCAGCTGGAATGAGTGCTGTGCAAAAGCAATCATTACTTTGAGTAAGAGGTTGGACGCTTCTGTTCACAATTCTCAACTAACAGACACCTTTGGACCTGGTAGGTGTGCCAGTAATAGTTGCTTACAAAAGAACCCAAAAAAAGTCTAAAAGTTCATTTTGCCCCTAACTGTTCAATTTGAGTCACACAAAAATGTAATTTAGAGGACTCTGATTTCAGTTCCATAAATATTTAAAGTGTGAAAAATCATAAGTCATGAAAAAAACAGGCTTCTAGGCTACAGCTGGTAATTTCTGGGTATAGCTGTTGGATGGAGCGAAGGCATTTGCCTTTCATCATTGCTTCTGAGTAAAATAATTAAAGTGAAGAACAAAACAAATAAGTAAATAAGCAAACAAACCCATAGTTAAGATAAAAGGAGAAAAGGTTATCAAAGATAAGGGATTTCAATAAATTTCAGAAAGATAGAAAAGAGATGGGAGCACGCTGGCAGATGACACAGGTGCTAAAAATCCTTGCCTAGAATATGCAGCAAGGGAGCTGTCGTTGCAGCAGCAAAACCCTGAATGCTCTGGGTTGACAGCTGGCCAGTATGATGAATGGTGAGAATGAGAAGTGGGACTGAAAACAGTGGGGCTCTCCTTACCTTTCATAGCATGGAATAAAGAGATATTGTTCAAAGTTGACAAATCGGGTACAAAGGTATAAGCACGTATGGAAGAAATGATCAGGAGAACTAAAAGCACAAATGGTAAAAAGAAAGTGCCGGGGGAGTGGGCTTGGGCATGCACTTCTGTACCATTTTATTTTGTTTTTACCATGTGTGTGAATTGCTTTGATAAAAGCAATGTTTTCAAATAAAAAAAAAAAACAAGTCAGTCATTAATTTAATTTGAGGTATGACAGACAAAAGATTAGTATAGATAGTATAGACAGACAAAAGAAAGTAAAGATAATAACCTAATTGAAAAATGCACAACAACATGAATAGAAAATGGCCAGTAAAGATGTGAAGATTCTCAACCTCAACAGACATAAGGAAAATGCAAGTTAAAACAAACAATAGATACCATTTTAATACCTACAGGATTGGCAAAAATGTTAGTCTGACAATACCAAATGTTGACAAGGAAGCAGAAACTTTCACATGGTGTTGGTGGAAGAAACACTGGTACCACCTCTTTAGAAAGGACTTTGGCAACATCTAAAAAAGTAGAGTTAAGCACACTCTTTGACCAGAAATTCAATGTTTAGTTATATATGCTAAAGAAACTTATGCAGGGGCACAAGGAGAGATGTACAATATCTGTAACAGCAAAGATATGGAAAGAGCTTAATAATAATATAAATAATCATACTGATAAGAATAGCTAACGTGTATTGGATGCTTATTGTGTGCCAGGGCCTAAGCTAGTGCTTTACATATATATTAATTAATTAAATTCTCCCAACGATCTATAAGTTGATACTATTATTAACTCCATTTTGTAAGTGAGGAAATTGAGGAACAGAGCCGTGAAATAACTAGTCCAGATGCCTATTAACAGAGAATGGATATATAAATTGAGGTATTGTCAGGTAATGAAATACTATAGAATGGAGTTTTTGAAAGAAATACATCTGCTATATATCATCATTAATAAGTCTCAAAAACAGTAGTGAGTAAAAACCTCAAGTTGAAGAATAATGTGAACAATAAGACAGCATTTATCTAAAGTTTGAAAATATGCAAAACAACACTATGAATTGTATATAGATTTACACATAGGCGAGTAATAAAAACAAGGTCAGGAAGCATAAATATCAACTGTAAAGTGGTGAGGGAGAGAGGGGAATAGGATTGGGGAAGGATATATAGGGGATTTAACATGAATTTGTAATGATGTATTAAAAATCATAGGCAAATAAGACACAATGTTAATATCTTTTCAATCTGAGTAATAGGTACATGGGTGTTCATTATATACTGTGTAATTTTCATTATTTAAAATTTTTCTTGGGCCAGCCCTGTGGCTTAGCGGTTAAGTGCACGCGCTCCGCCACTGGCGGCCCCGGTTCGGATCCCAGGCGCGTACAGACACACCGCTTCTCTGGCCATGCTGAGGCCGGGTCCCACATACAGCAACTAGAAGGATGTGCAACTATGACATACAACTATCTACTAGGGCTTTGGGGGAAAAAAAAAATTAAAAAAAAATTTTTTTCCTTAATAAAAAATATCTAATATATAAAAAGCCAACTCAATTAAAACAAATGTGGTCTGAGGCCATGGTTGAAGGGTAAAAACGTTTAAAATGAACAATGCCATTCATATCAGAAAGCACTTATAGGATATGTCTCTTAATCAAATTAGATGGTCCAAAATGTCATTTTCAAACTTTTGTTCATCCTTACAGACTACAGATCTGATTATTTTCTTGGGATGATTTTCTAAAGGTGGAATTACTCATTGTTAAATGATCTAATCTTTCAATACAGTTTTCCACATGTCCCTTGAGAAACATCTACCAATTTACAGCCCCACCAGCAGTGTTTGAGCTGCCCACACTTAAGCTACGTTCATGGAGAGTTTAGTCTAATTCCCCGTCTGTATGGCCTCACTTTCTTTTCTGCAAAGGCATTCATACCACATAATCCCAGAGCACATTTCTTTCCTTCTCTTCAATGCTCAACACTGACTGCTGCCTTTTCCTTGAAACTCCTTTCTTCAGTCGGAGTAACAGCCCTGTCTTCTGGTTTGCCCACCTCTACATGACCGCTCCTTCAGGACTCTTGTCCTTAAATATTCATGTTACCTAAGGCCTGTCTTGCTCCCTGTTTTTTCACTTTATAGACTTTATATAGATGACCTAATCTAAATTTATGACCTTATCTATCACTATGCACAATGACTCCCAAATCTCCATCTCCATTTTGTACTGAGTGCTAGGCTTTGGTGTCATACATTTATCTTGAACTCAAAGTCCTCAATTGAATTCATCATCTTGCCCCCCCCCCACAAATTTACTCCTATCTACATAAATGACATCATCCAGTCACCTAAACCAGAAATCTAGAAATTTTCTAAGACGTTTCTTTCTCATTTATCCCCACACTCAGTCGGTCACCAAGAACTAGAGACTATGTCTAAATAGCTCTCATATCCATTCCATCCTGATCATCCTTACTGCCCTCATCATTTTCCACCTGGTTTTCTGCAATGGTCTCCTCCTTGGTCTCCCTCTTTCCAACTGGACGCCAAAAAATTACTTTTCCCTGCTTAAAATCCTTTATTTGCTCCCCTCAAGACTTTCAGCTTCATACCTATGTTTTTCGCTTCACAGCCAAGGCCCATCAGAATATGGCTTAGGCCTACCTCTCTAGCCTCATCCTCCTGCTGAAGTAAGCAACCTGCATTCTAGCACCATTGAATTTCTTTTAGTTTCTATAAGAGGCATTGTTGTTTTCCATGCCCATACTTTGAACATGTTTATCCCTCTGCTTAGAACATCCTTCCTTTCCCTTTCTCCAAACTCCAGCCTAAGCTTCATAATTCACTTGAACAGCATGTCCTTCGGAAATCTTCCCTAAATATCTCAGGTAACCCCCAGTCTAATTCAATGCCCCTTCTCTGTGTTAACTGCGGTATCTGTGCTTACCCCACTCTACAGTAATTACTGATTTATTTTCTCTCTCTTCTACCAGACCAGAGGTTGGTAACCAAAGCCTACAGCCAAATCCAGATCATTGCCTGTTTTTGTAAATCAAGTTTTTTGGGACACAGGCACACCTATTTGTCTATTATTATCTATGGCTACTTTCTCACTATAACAGCTGAGCTGAATAGTTGTCACAGAGACTATATGGCCCGTAAAACCAAAAATCTTTTCTATTTTGCCCTTTACAGCAAAAGTTTGCAAACTCCCACACTAGACTATAAATTCATGGAGGACAGGGCTCATTCTTTGTTCATCTTTGAATCCCTAACACCTGGCATATAATAAGTACTAAATAAACGAATAAGTGGGTAAATAAAATGTTAGATTTGAGGTAAAAGAGATGGAGAGAGAACTGAAATAATGAGAACCTTCAATCTCATTTCTCCTTTGCTTCTTACACACCCCAATTTGCAATCAATGCAAATGGATGTGATGGAGAATTTTGTCTGTTTTGTTCACTGTTGTATTCCCAATACCAAAAACAGTACCTGGCCTATAACAAGTTATCAGTGAATAAATGATGAATGTATGAGCAATTTTTTTGTTTGCTTGTAATTACCCAGAAGCCCCTGACTTGAAATATTCCAGATAATTGAAATGTTATACATGAAGAAGCAACATAGCAAATACAGTCTTCAGTTAATCAACAGACAACTTTCTTTAGGAGCATACACATTACATTCTACAATTTAAAATGGTGTTTTGATGTTAAAAATGGAAAGCAAAGAGTCACTGCTATGGATAAATGCATCCCAGCCCGTTTTTTAAAATTCAATCTTTATTTACGAAAAGGTCAGCTGTAGCCTGTGAACATATGGGCTAAGAACATGAAAAGCCATGAAGGAAAGAGATAATTAATTGGTGACATTACCTAAACAAATAAAATGCCATATGCCGTGCATCCTAAGGAATTAACTGAAGTCTTCTTGGACCTTCCCACTATGGTCTTAAAGCACTCACTAAGTCAGCCAAAGTAATAAACATTGGAGATTGGCTCAAAGCTGAGCCTACACATTCATTCTCTCTCTCCTCGTCTCTTTCTCTCTCTCTTTCTCATAAAACATACTATTAGAAACAACGAAGCTGTTGGCCTAATTTTTATATCTGAAAAAATGCTTTTGGTTGAGGTTACCAACTTGAAAAAAATACAGAAAAAATAGGAAAGATAAAAGTCAAGATTTAAAAAAGAAACACTTTGTCATCTAATTTATATTATCAAGATTTTCTTTTCGAAATTTCACACCCAATGGAATATTGAAATATAGGCTTTTGCAAAACCATAATTTCCCATTGCCAGCTTCCTCAATACCATCTATGTTGAAAACTATTACAACTAAAAATTCATTTTCTCATTGTACTAGCTCAGTAGCCACATTTCAAATGTCCAATAGCCACATGCGGCTAGTGACTACCACACTGCACAGCACAGATACAGGACATTTCCATCATCACAGAAAGTTCTGTTGGATAGCACTGGGAAAATAAAATAGAGTACAATATCCCCAAAAAGCTCCCAGGTAGTAGTATCAGTCAAGCAAGGAAATTGTTACAAATGTCAGTTATTACTTCTAGGTAAAGAAGGAATTACAAAACTGGAGGCATTTTCCCTCAAATATAGAAAAGCCATTGTGTCATCAATTTGTTAGTCTTCTTTACAGCTGATTTTCTAATTTTGGATTCACTCGTATTTACAAGATACACACAAAATGCTCACCTTTTGATTAAGGAAATCTGATCACATTCAAATTTATGTCCAATACACAACCCACTGATGAAAAAACTTTGGTTGAAAGATTTATCAGACTTAGACTTTGGGGGCAGGTGGAGGGATATGTATGTTTCCTAGAGGAAGCACTAGCTTTGTCTTCTTAGATTTGAGTTATAGTAATATTAATTCTTTCTGAGGTTTAGCCTGAACTTCCTGAGAGTTCACTGAAATAATGAACAGCCAAGCTCAGTCACTGACACCACGGTTTTCCCTTCTCCAGGTGAAAGGCCAAGACTGACTAAAAGCCAATATTCAAGAAGAAAGCATCTGCAAACAAGTAAAGTATTAACTTTTACATATTTTAAAAAGCTCTTTTATTCTACAATTCTTTCACGTGACTGTTTCCTAATACTCTTACTCTTCGTTCTTTTGGCAATCTCTCAACTTAGCTTTTCCTATCGATATTCCAGTGGAAGAAAATATTTTAATGTGTTTGCCCTTTGGATTATTTTTTTTAAATCAGTAAATTAACATTCTATATTAAGCAAGATTGAGCTTACCTTCACAATGATTTGTAAGAACTTCTTAAAAGCAGTCTCTGCCATTCCTGGGGAAAAATACTCATTCAGAGCACCTATGTTTCAGCGGCTGTGCTAGGTGCTTTAGAAACATTATTTCATTTAATCCTCATAATAACGTTAAAAGATATTATCTCCATTCTCCAGGGTCTATCAGTTCCTTCTAAGAGGGAACGTGTCCCAAGTTCCTGGCACCATGCTTGGTCCACAGCAGGCACTTCAACAGGTTAGTGGGTGAATGAATGAATGAAGGTACTTTTTTCGTAATCTCAGTGACAGACATAGAACCTTGCAGTGAGCACTCAGTCAATCCTTGCTAATTGAATATATCGGCAATAACGGTCAGTATGACAAATGGGTAAGTGGTTCTTAATATATAAATGACCCTCCAAAAACCCCATTAAGGCTAAGCAATTCACTCCAGATTCAAAAACCATGTAAGGCAGTCACATCTGAAAGATATAGAAAGAGAGGCTACTGGAAAAGACCTCAGAGATAGGGGGGACAATAAACGATTTTGGGAAGTGTGCCACTTTTAAAAAACTTATTTCTAAGTGTATTTTAACAGCACTTTGAGAACAGTTATCCTTTCAGATCATTTTAGATCATACTTTTATAGGAAAATTACAGGACACATAACACCATTATTATAGAAAGACAATTGCACCCACATTTTTCCATCAAAGCAAAAAGATTTATATTACAACATGTATTTAACATATAAAAGACTCACAACCTGCTGTGAATGATAAACTTGCAATCATATTTATTTTTTCCGTTGTTGAAGAGGAGTACCTACATGTAGTAATAGAAAATAAAGCAAAAATTTCCATCAAGTGCTCTTAAATTGAATAACCAAGGCTGATACATTTTTTCTGTATTAGCTAGGCTCCAAATGAGCCCTTGACTCGTCAGCCTCTCTCTGACAGACATATACTTTATATACTCTCCATCAGCATTTAAAAACATTCAGTACACAGAGAATTATTTCTGAGTGCAAAGCCATTGTGTTAAAATTCTCCTAAATATCTTCCAAAGTACTTTAGTTTTAGAAAATGTCACTAAAGTAAAGATAATATGGGGGAAAATGCTATTTACACTTTTCTTTGAAGGGTAAAATAATGCAATGTTCTTTTCATGAATAACTTTCTCTCTTATTCCACTCACTGTCTCAGATTCTAATTAAAATATCATAACATGAAAAGCAGATGAGGCCTTGTAGTCTGATCACAGAAGTGAGAAGAGGAGGATTTATTCTCAGTATATGCAGCAGCCTCAGGCAAGAAATTTTGTCATTGTGCCTCCTTTCCTCAAGTATTACATGGGGATATCACACTTGTCATATTACGAAAACAAGCCAAGGCAACGACTTTTAGAGCAATGCATCTGCCTTACAAGCTAGAGACTCACCAAAATTTGAGGAATTTTCTAGATTATTTTAGAAAATCTAATCTGTGATAGATATTTTGTAGAATAAAATAAAATGAGTTTTTAGAAAAACGATATAAAAAGAACATAGAAAAATATAAGCTTAATTTTAAAAATTAGATTCAACTCCGTCAAACTGATATAAAAGTTTCTGAATTGGAACACTTATTTCCAATCCCTTTACTTACCTTGTTGCAGGCAGGTAAGAAAAGCACTGGTTTGTGGGCCACTCTTTGAGTAGCACAGTTCTAAATATCACAAATGTGGCTAAAGCAATTCCTTACTCCATAGCTCAGAGACCAATGTGGGACAAACAGTACCAAACAGCAGCAACAATGCCAGTGTCCTTGGTAGTTCACCATCTTTGATTATCTCGACATTTCATTCTAAGGAAAGTAAGTATACACTGTAATAACATTTAAGTCTGTGTTGAGTATTAGTGAACATTATATTGGGGAAATAACCCACAGAAATGCCATCGTAGTTTTATAGGTATAAATATATTTAAGTTAAAACATAATTATATTTTATAAATATATTTATATATAAATATATAACATAAAATATATACTATATACATATAAATATATTTAAATTAAGATAAATTTAAAGCTAAATCCTTGGGGAAAAAAGTCCCTCAACTAACCACAATATCATATATTTAAGTGAGCACTATGAGCTAGGTGCTTTACACAATTGAACGAAAGGGCTCTTTACATTTCAGAAGTTTGGAATACAAACGACAGCACAGATTGATTATAAAATAGTAAGCACAAGGAGGGAGAGCTATAGATAGAAAATCCAAGGGCGCTCACTGGCTGTGCCCGGACCTGTTCTGTTACGATAGTGGCTCAGGGAAAGGTGATACAGTTCCAACAGGAGTCATAAAGAGCTGTTTGGATAAGAAGGAGGAGAGGAAGTGAGGTGGGGAACAGGAGGAGGGAAGGAAGTAGCAGAGGGAGAGGATGCAGCCCCTACCCCCCCCCCCCCCCCCCCCCCGAGGGAGAGCTGGCAGGGAGCCAGACCGCGCAGTGAGAGTCTGACGACAGTTAGGCAGAGAGAGTGGCTCAGTGATAACCATAAGACAGCATCAACACTTTACCTTTCAAGGTCAAAACTTGTTGTTTCTTTATCTTGATTTTCAAATCAAGGAAAATAAACTAACCTCTCTAATGCCTCCACTTGGCCAAAACTCGGGGCTCCGAAACATCAGCACCTCTCTCAATCCCCACGACTACAAGGAAACTATAGAAATTAAGCCTATTTCCTATCAAGGCTCCAAATAATGCCCTCAAATGGCTGGAAAAGAATATAGTGTCCTGGAGTGTTGGAAAATGAGTCCTATCACAGACAGAAAGTCACCAACGTAACACAAGTGAGCCCAGAGGCTCTGGACTGTGGCCAGGTTCAGAAAAATACACCCTTCAGGGACAAAGGCCAGGTCTAGGATTTAAAAGCACATGCCACTCTCAAACCCCGCTGGTGGGAGTATAACTTGTACACAGTCTACTGCAGTTTGGCAGTATTTGTCAAAATAAAAAATGCACATACTGTTTGACCCAGCAATTCCATTTCTAGAAATGTATCCCACAGATATGCTGATGTATGCAAAACGATGAATGTACGAGTTATCCAGTGCAGCACTGTTTGTATTAGCAACAGATTGGAAATGATCTAAATATCCACCAGTGGGGGTCTGGTAAATAAATTATGATTCATCCACACGATGCAATGAATACTAAACAGCCTTTAAAAAGAATGAGACAGCTCTGTATAATGGTGGTACAATCTACAAAATAGGTCAAGTTAAAAAAAGGCAAGTGCAGATCAGTGTGTATGGTATATGACCATATGTATAACAGACGGAGAGTACGCGTCCGTATGCTCTGGATATGCACAGACTACCGCTGGAAGGAGACCTAAGGAAATGTTACCAAGGATTGCCTCTGGAGAGGGGACTGTGTCTGGAGGACAGGGATGGGACAGAAACTTACTCTGCCCTCTACCCTTTCCGGACGTTATGAATTTTGATTCGTGTGCACGTATAAGGCTACATTTTTAAAAAGCCACACACTGTGTCTCCAGTCGCAGTCAGAATCCTGGTATCTGAAGAGCATTGTTAGAGAAAAGTGAGGCAAGGAGCTTAGCTTTGGCATCCAGTGCCCTGCAAGAGGAAAACCAGATGCTTCCTTACCATGTATCAGCTTACAGGTTATTCCAGTTATTATCCTGTCAAGACATTTTAGTAGCTTGCAGTTCATACTTGGCCTTGACAATAGTTCACTTCAATTGTCCAAAACTCATTAGTTAATCTTATGTAGGTGACTTACATAATAAGGACATTAGTATATAAGATATTTAAACAGGATTTAATTACCTGGTAGTTGGAGAAAATTTGAATTCTTTCACTCTCCAAATTTTGTAAAGATAAAAAAGTGCTCAAAATCTACCAGGCAAGGTGATTTGGGAAAAAGAGTCAAACAAAATATGTTGTGGTTTTTTCAAAACAAAAAAAAATTATAAATAATAATATTATTTCAATAATATTATTTCAGTATTATTTCAATAATAATATTATTTCATATGTCTGTATGACTATGCTATATTTTCCTTTCGAGCATCACTGTATGATTTTCAGCGAAGGGCATCATTTTTCCTCTGATGATTCAGAAAAAGAAGATGCTCTCCATAGTCCATTCCTCTTCTAAATAATTATGTCTCGAAAGCTAGACAATTCAGGGGCTAATTACTCCAAACCAATGTATAAATTAAAAGTTCACAGGATCATCTTAGAAATTACAGCTGGGAAAAAACATATACACTTGTTAAAAGCCTTACTTCTTGCCTCCATTATCTACTGTGCAATTTGTTCATCTTGAAAAATTATAGTGAAATTAAACACAAACAGTACTTCCTAAGGTAATCACAGACACATCTTCCTGCAATTTACATCTTAGAATCCAGCTTTATGCCGTTTTATTTCCTTCCAGCTGAAGGAAAGGAGTTGCTAGCTTAAGATTGTCTTGCATGTAGATATCCGGTTTTAATCAAAAAATCAAGGCAGTCACAAATTCACTTATACTGTGGAATAATAATTCTAGTCCCACTGGAGATTTTTCTAAAATTAGACACATTCTGTTGGGACGTAAATTCTTGCCTATGTCAATGTAATGCAGATTCTCCTCAAGATGAAACTCTGTCGTGGTCCTCTGCCCTCTCCTCTGAACCAGTAATAAAAATAATTCTCTACAATCTCCTTTGTAGTCTACATCTGTACCCACTAGGGAAAACATAATTAAACCACATTTTTTTCAAATCAGTCTAAATATAGCTGGCTATTCATTCAGAATAATGTTTGAAAAATAATTTTCACTCATAGAAAAGCAAATAAGAAACAAATTGAGAAGTAAAGATTACTTTTAAGTTTGAGGCCATGCATCTTATATAGAAAATTGAGTTGTTAACTTATCAGCAGGTCCAAGCAGAAGGCCTGCATGCAGAGAATCCCTGTGAGGTTTGCATGGATCCATGAGAAGAGCTTCCAAAGATGGAGCAAGTGCCATCATTAGGTCTGCCTTAAACGTTCCACACCTTGAGCCCTGCCCATCTGGTGAAGAGAAAGAACTAGCATGTCTTGACAATGTATGATGCACCTGGCAAAGTGTTAGGAGTTTTATAGCTGCTACTTGTCTTATTTAATCCTCAGAAAATGCTGCAAAGTATTATTATTGCCAGGAAATTCAAGCAACGAATCCAAAACCAAATAGCAGTATAATTAGAAATTTTAACTCAGATAACGTCTGGCTCTTAACATCTATGTTCATTTCACTGTAGTAAAATAAGCAATAGGACCTATATATCAATTGTAGCAGAATAGATGAGTAAACACTATTTACTTTTCACTTAATGAAAACAGATGCAGCCTCTAAATATAAATATGGAGATCCTGGGCAACATAAGAAATGCTTATAATAAACTGTTCAAGAGAAAAAGGCAGAATACAAAATTGTATCTACAATGACTAGAACTCCAGAATAAGTTAATATAATTATTATTTATTGAGCACATACTTTATGTTCAACACTTGACATAATCCTCATGATAAACGTACAAAGAGGATATTATTATTCCTCTTTTTGAAGTGAAGGACACTAAGGATCATGCAGGTTGAGTAACTTGTTAGCTATCAAGCAGCTGAGCTGACATTTATTCCAAAATTTACCTGATCTCAAAGGACCCACAGGAAACGTTAAAAAACAAAACAGTTCAAGAAGCTGGGTGGTAAGTGTATGATGGCAGTGGGCAGAGTGGAAAGCATTCTTGAGACTCAGAGAGAGGCTGAAATCCTACCTTTCCTATTTTCTAGGTATATGACTGTTACTGAACCTCTCTCAGTCTCTGTAGCCTCATCTGCAAAAACTGGGGCCATTTTCTATTCAGGATAGTGTCTGAGAAAGTGGCGAGCCCAGTGCCTCCCCTTCAGCAGGGTCCATACATTCAACATTCCACATTGTTCCGTTATTCAGTTGGTCAAGCGTCACCTACAGGCGAAAGAATATGAGGGTTGCAATCTTCTGGTTAAACCTCCACAGTTTATAGGTCAGGAATCTGAGGCCCAAAGGCTACATTAGTGGCTAGATAGTGGCAGAGCTAAGACTAGAGCTTAAGTCTCCTAACTTCCAGTCCAGGGCCCTTTCCCGCTATCAAAAGACCTGGTTAGGAGAGAGGAGCAGAGGAAAAGCAAATAAAGATATATTAATACAAACTCCTAATATAATCCTAGCAAACCATCCCAAGTCCATCTGAAAGATACATGCCCTGGACAGAGAAATGCTCACTCCCAACACTTCAGTTATGAGGGATTCGTTTCTTTTCTTTTTAATTTTATTTTTTATTTATTTATTTATTTTTGTGAGGAAGATCAGCCCTGAGCTAACATCCATGCTAATCCTCCTCTTTTTGCTGAGGAAGACCAGCTCTGAGCTAACATCTATTGCCAATCCTCCTCCTTTTTTTTTTCCCCAAAGCCCCAGTAGATAGTTGTATGTCACAGTTGCACATCCTGCTAGTTGCTGTATGTGGGACGTGGCCTCAGCATGGCTGGAGAAGTAGTGCGTCGGTGCGCGCCCAGGATCCGAACCCGGGCCGCCAGTAGCGGAGCGCGCGCACTTAACCGCTAAACCACAGGGCCGGCCCCGGGATTAGTTTCTTAAAGTAAAAGATATACTAGGACAGTTGTCTAAGACATAGGAACGCAAACTTCTAGGGCAACAGAAACAAACTTAACATGTATAGTTTGCCCTGACTGCATCCCAGTTTTTATAAATTCCACTTTTGGCATACATACTATACTATTTTCCATGTTTATTCTATTTTCAAAAGAAAAAAGAGGGAGGGAAAGGGTGTTCTGGGGTCAAATATTAGATTTTTCTTTTACAGATACAAAATGTACTGTATCACTAAACACTACACACTTGAGAAGAAACCTGTTTAATTCTTCTTAAGCCAGCATTTTCCAATCGTAACCAACAATGGAATCCTCCTCATTGGCCCACCGAGTGAAACAATGTTCCACACAATATACACAGGCCTGAGGTTCTCAAAATATGGTCCTCAGACCAGCAGCATCACCTGGGAACTGGTTATAAATGTGAACTGTCCAAACCCAGACTCACAGAAACAGAGGCTCTTGGGGTGTTTTATCAAGTCCTCCAGGGGATGTGGATGACAGCTAAAGTTTGATAACCACTAATCTGGGCAAACCATGAAGTTGTTTTATCATGAATATTGGTTGTTTCGGGGGTTCTTTTAGGGCAGTGGCTTTCAAACTGCTCCTCAGGACTGAAGGGAGCAAAGGAGCAGGAGACAGATGAAAGGGTGCCAGGTTTCAGGGCAAATCACCTAGCCCATCCCCTCCCTGCTTGTCTGTTTTATACATTAGGCTACAGATTAAGACATTATTTGAATGAAAGTTTTCATAGCTTAAACAAAAGTTTGAAGCTCACTGTTAAGGAACTTCAGGATTTTAAGGCGTTCAGGACTTGGATCAATTTTAGTGCCTGCTAATGAGTAATAAAAGCCAATTCATCAGTCAGAGGATCCTTTGATGGCTTTAGGCTGGAATAGAAGCACAGGGGACCCCAGAGCAAAACAGGAATTGAGATTCTCACTGCGAAACCCTGTAGGTGTCCTTCTCTGCTGCACTTGAGAATTAAAAAATGTATTGAAAAATGTGTACTTGTCTGGACTGCGGCTACCTAGAAAAGACATTTCTAGACCTGCGCTCTGATCTCCATTTCCAAACCCTCTTAAGATGAGTCTTGCCACAAAAGCCCCGTTCTCAGGGACAATGAAAATGCAACATCACTATTAACACTGTTAAATACTTGAGCGTTACACCTAAATCATTAGGTTAATTCTTACCAATTGAGATTCAGTAATTTTAAAGAAAAATAAGAATCATGTGCTACTCGCTCACAACCACTCCACTCCAATACTCACAATTTATATATCAGATTGTGAGGATAGGGATGTTTAATTGGGCTCTGTCCCTTCCCCAACACTTAGACCAGAGGCTCATACATGTCACCTGAATAAACGACTTTTAACATATTTAACAGTTATACTTGGTGCTGTGGATTCCACATGAAATTTTCCTTCCTTTCTATTATTTTGTGATAAAAAATAAAGAATATGTTCACTATAAACATTTGTTTTAATATAGAAAATAATAAAAGCAAAGAAAAATTATTCATAGTTTTGGTAGTATGTAATGATCATACTTCCCATTATAAACCTGTACTTTCTTACAGGCACTGCTCCACATATATCTATGCATAGATAGACATAGATATATAGATCTACATTTATGTGTTTGTATCTGTCTATGTAATGGTATTTATTTCTCAAGTTATATATCTATGTATCTATCTCTCCATATCTTCCCACTAAATGGGATCATGCTGAACATACTGTTTTGTAACCTGTGTATTCAAGTAGCAAAAACCATAAACGTCTCTCCATGATAATAAACATGGCTCTGCATTTTTTTTAATATCTGAAAAGCATCCATTGTATAGATATAGTATGTTTTAAAAATCGATTTAATTAGTTGTTTCCATCATTTTTCTCTTATAAAAATGCTGTGATGAACATCCTTGAGGACTTGTCTGATTACTTCCTTAGGTTAAAGGTGGAATTGCTGAGTCAAAAAAAGTATTTCTAGCAAGGACTTTCACACATGTTCAACAGCCTGATAGAAAGGCTGAATCTGAGCCAGCCCTGATGGTCTTGTGGTTACGGTTGGGGCTCTTACTGCTTCAGCAGCCTAGGTTCATTTCCCAGTCACGGAACCACACCACCCGTCTGTCAGTGCCATGCTGTGGCAGTGGCTCACAGAGAAGAACTAGAAGGACTTACAACAAGGATATATAACCATGTACTGGGGCTTTGGGGAGAAGAAGAAGGAAAAAAAAAAGGCTGAATCAATTTTATTTTTACCAGTATGTACGAGTCTTCCTTATTTTCACACTTACACTAACACTGGGTATTCTCTCATTTAAAAATATTTTCCAAAACAATAGGAAAAAACAGTATCTTGGATTTTTCATCCATTAAAGTTGACAAAGATCAAATTTCTGATAACACTTTTGATGAGAGTGTAGAGTAAAAGCCACTCACATACATTGTTAGTATAAATGTAAATTGCTACTATCTCTATGGAGAAAATTTGGCAATAGCTATGAAATTAAAAATATACATACTGCTGACCTAGTATGCATAGTAGGTCATTTAGTGAATTCCTCTACTAATATATTCTCTATATGCCAAATGACCTATGTATAAGGACTTTATTGCAGCACTATTTTATAAAGGCAAATGATGGGACAGAATTTAAATATTTGCCATTAGGGGACTGGTAAAATGAATTGTAGTATCTACATAATGAAATATTACGCAACTGTTAAAAAGAATAAGGTCCCAACTTTTTTGTATGCTTGAAAATTTTTATTTAAAAAATGTTAGGGGAGGGCCGGCCCCGTGGCTTAGCGGTTAAGTACATGCGCTCCGCTACTGGCGGCCCGGGTTCGGATCCCGGGCGCGCACCAATGCACCACTTCTCCGGCCATGCTGGGGCCGCGTCCCACATACAGCAACTAGAAGGATGTGCAGCTATGACATACAACTATCCACTGGGGCTTTGGGGGGAAAAATAAATAAATAAATAAAATTAAAAAATGTTAGGGGAATAAAGAACAAGACAGCTATATATATGTATTGATATGGAAAAATTTCCAAGAATGACTGTTATATGAAAAATGCAAGGTGTAGAACAGTGTGTGTAATATTATGTATGTATGTACATATTACATATATATATACACACACACACATATATGCAGATACATACACATACCCATGTTCACAGACAACCATAAAGGAGTCTATAAAACACTGGTAATGGTAGTCACCTTTGGGGATGAGAGTGGGGTGGCTGGAGAATAGCATGGGAGGGAAAAAGATACTTTTCATTGCATATAATTTTGTATTCTAGAATTTTTTACTACATGCATATATGTGTTCAATAATAAATAAATAGAACTTATATCTTATTTTAGTTTACCTTTTTTTGACAACTAAAGGTTGAACAGATTTTTATTTACCTATTGGACATTTCTAATTCTTATCTTATGAATTGCCTTTTCATGCTCTTGCCTAAGAATATCTTTCTAAAACTCCTATAATAGTTTTAAAATCTACAAGCATTTTAGGAAAATCTAGATTTCATAAAGCAGACAGCTGATTGTTACTATGCTACCAGTGGCTATACTTTCATTTAGGGAGATGCTGCTACAGCTCAAACCATGATTCCTAAACAATCATTGATTTCCTTCGGCACCAGTGCCGCCAGGGAGGTTCAGTGAGGCACAAAACAGTTTCCACACGTGAAAAGCTCCAACCATGATGAATCTTAGAGAGAAAGAACTTTCATCTCAGGGATTTACAAGCCAATAATAATTAGGGCACATTTTTCTAGGTTTATGACGCATATGTGTAAAGGACCACATTTAAATGTCACACTGATGTGAAAATAAGAAATAATCTTCTTAGAGCCACTTATAAAGGATATTAGACTTAAATATTACAGAATTTAGAAGGTGATTGCATGCTGCTTTTGTGGTCATTCCCCCCCACCCCCCATCTATTTTTTCAGGTATAGGATTTGAAACTACATGGTGGTTTTCGTCTAAGGCCTTTTCTCTCCCTTTCTATTTGATATAGAAAGGTGTGATCTTGGTTTTCATATACAGCACAGCAAACCAGAATCGAAAGAACCACGTTTGAGTAGACGTATGTTAACCTTTCCAAGGAGTGGGAGGCCCCAGAATAGTAGCACCTTCCCGCTGTTCTGCCAACCTCCAGCCATGTGAAATTTCTTCACCAATTTAAACTGTAGTCTGGGCAAGTGAAAGGGGGATTTAAAATATCCATCTCAGAGACGTATTACGAAGATTAAATAAAATAATGCATGTAAATCTCTTAGTACAGTGCCTCGCACAAGGAAAGCACCTAACAAGTTGTGATGTCATCATCATCATTATCATTATCAAGAAGATGAAAACAAGCATGTGGCCATCAAGGTGAAGGCAGAACAGACACAGAAACCACAAATGAATCTACATACCACAATTTTGGGAATATGAGGGTCTTCAAATAAATATTTCCTGACAAGTTGCAGACAAACAGAACAAAACCAAAAGCAGCTATTCTGCATGCTACATCAAGCAGCACCTCATCACAGAGGTTGGATGTATCGCCTCTCTCACAGTACATCACAACTGACACAACCAACCAGAGAGGGACGCGTATTTGTAGGAGAACTGAACAATGAAGGACATGAGGATAAGTGACCAACAGAAATGAATTCTGTGAATTGAATGAATGGAATATTGAATTAGAATGGAATCCATATCCATCCAAATAGAATGGAATTCTATCTATCTATTTATGTCATTCCAAATGAATTGGAAAGCAATCTGGCAGTTCCTCAGAAAGTTAAACACAGAATTACCACATAACCCAGCAATTCTGCTCTAGGTATATATCCAAGAGAACTGAAAAAATACCTGCTAATAGGTATGGGGTTTCTTTTGGAGGTGATGGAAATGTTCTGAAATTAGATAGTGGTAGTGGTTGTACAACATAGTGAATATATTAAAAACTACTAAATTGTACACTTCAAAATGGTGAATTGTATGTTATGTGAATTCTATCTCGATTAAGAAAAAAAAAGAAATGACTTCGTTGGTTATGTCAAAGATTACCCATATTTAAGACAAGGTAATGTAACATAGAAGAATGATTTTATGTAGTACATGGAAGGAAAAACGCAGATGCAACAACAACAGGACCAAAAACAAGTTAGACACAAACCAGTAACAGTAAAAATAAAGAAAAGGAAAAAACAAATCAGATAGGACTACTTGTAAAATTTCTGTAATATAAAGATTATACCAAACAACTCAGGAAAAACATTTTTGCCTTATCCCTTGAGCAACTCGATGAAGCCTTTTAGTTTACTTCAAGGGTTAACACTTCAAGCAGAGATCATCTCTATGAAGTAAATTCTAATATATAAACCTGACAGCAATACTTCTTCCCTCAGAGATGTTACATGACAGGGTCCCGAAAACCAGAGTTTGGAACAAAAACTAAGAATCAGTATGACAGTAGGCCCAGAGGTGTGCCTTCTACTGCCCACCAGTATGCTGGACTATGAAAAAGGATTATTCTATTTTTAAAATATAAGCAGTTTTTTCATGCCAATGAAAGCCACGAAGGACAGCAGCATACTATTTCCATTTTTACCTCCTACATTGTTTTTTACCCCCTTAATTGCCTTTCCAGGCATATATCAGTCAATCAGCTCTTTTTGCTCTTTGGAATCAACTGATTCTAAGCACTAAAGTTAAATCTAACACATTTAAATCTCCTCAAAATACTATTTTTTTTTTGTGAGGCAGATCAGCCCTGAGCTAACATCCACGCTAATCCTCCTCTTTTTGCTGAGGAAGACCGGCTCTGAGCTAACATCTATTGCCAATCCTCCTCCTTTTACCCCCAAAGCCCCAGTGGATAGTTGTATGTCATAGCTGCACATCCTTCTAGTTGCTGTATGTGGGACGTGGCCTCAGCATGGCCGGAGAAGCGGTGCGTCGGTGGGCGCCCGGGATCCGAACCCGGGCAGCCAGCAGCGGAGTGCGCGCACTTAACCGCTAAGCCACGGGGCCAGCCCTCAAAATACCTTCTGACTCTACATTATAAGCCAGTAACTTGAACTTCACAAAGATCTACAACTAGTAGAAGTTTTGCAAAAGAATTTTAAATATGATTTTTATCCTCCTGGATTTTCGTGGACTAATTATTTCAACAAACTGCCCTAGAGCTTTGCTCAGGAAAAACACAGCTCTTTACTCTAATTCCACAACAGTATTAACTGCTCAGAGAAATAATATATCATATGGGTCAATCATCTCTTATTCATACATATTAAGAGTTTCCTAGGCAGGATGGTGCTAACTAGGTATCAATAATTTTTAACCCTCATCGGTTAATTACAGAAGCTTTAGCTTATCCAAGGCTCACATGTACAAGATCTTTTAGCTCTGTTGGGTCAAACCTTTTGTAATACATTTCAAGAAAAACCTAGAATCTTTCTGTGACTCTGCTCTTAATCAGTCTTCATTTCATTTTTTTCTTTATTTTTGCCTAATAGACACCCAAGTAGCTAAGGCATATCTTTGGATCTAGCTACTGACTCCTTCCCCATTTCCTTTGTCAGTTAATTTCCATTTTGACTCAAATCCACACAATTTTTCAGGCTACACGGTGTGCTGGTGAATATTTAACAATGGGCTCTCTGGGGACAAAAAGCCCAGATTTGGAGCATTTGCTGATTTCCATAGTATAAATACTCCTGCCACTGCTGATTTTAAACTACCACTGTCATGTCACTGAATGTGAATTTGGAAGAGATGTGCAATAGCACACACGATATAGTCTTTCCACCATAGAGATACAAGAGACATAATAACCTCAGGAACATAGATAATACTAAATAATTAGGAAATAATGAGTTTTGAGTATTTATTACCTCTGTTAATATAATATATTTAATCGTAAGCTTATATGATTTAATTTTTAACGATGGTTATGTTTAACAATGGCCTCACAAAATTCTCGAAAATTCAGCAATTGGCTTTTGTTAGCCCATATGAGCCAGCTCCAGCAAACCATCGATTACAGGACACATGAAAAACCTATATATTAACCATCTGTATGTTGTGCCATGGTCAGGTACGGCCCAGCTTATTGCAGAGGACCTGGGTCACCTGAGGAGCATTGGGGACCTGGATAAGCCCAATGGAGATGCATAAAGATGGAAGTGGCAGACTGAGCTAGAAGAAATCTGACCTGTCGTTGTAGACAAGTGGGTATCAGTGGGTTCTATACAAAATAACTAGGAGGACAGAGAGTTCAAGTTAAATGTGTGGATTTAATATGCTTATTTATCTTACTTGTTTCCCATCAATCCCTCCTGAAACCACCCTACGAAAATAAAGGAATTTTTTAAAAAAGCATAAAACTACAGTAGATCCTTATTATTTGCAAATTCTGTATTTGTGAACTTGCCTACTCTCTAAAACTTATTTCTAACCCCCAAATCAATACTCATGGTGCTTTCACAGTCACCTGTGGACATGCTCAAAGTGGTGAAAAATCTGAGTCTCCTGATGCTCATATTCCCAACCGAGGTCAAACAAGGTGTCACTCTGCCCTCTTGTTTCAGCTTTCACACTATAAACAAGTGTCCTTTTCATAGTCTATTTAGTGGCATGTTTTTTGCATTTTTGTGCTTTTTGTTGGTGATTTTGCTGTTCAAAAATGGCCCCCAAGCCTAGTGCCAAAGTGCTGTCTAGTGTTCCTAAGCACCAGAAGGCTGTGATGCACCTTATGGAGAAAACACATGTGTTGGATGAGCTTCCTTCAGGCATGAGTTATCTCATGGCTGTTGGCCATGAGTTCAATGTTAATGAATCAATAATATACATTATAGGTGTGTTTAAACAGAAATACACATAGCGCAAGGTTATGTATTGATTAGTTAATGAGGTTCACAAGTACCTAACCCTGTATTTCCCCTCGAAGCAATGGTTCAGTATTTACTAATTCAGTGTTTAGAAAGACTTTATAGAACATAATTATTGCAAATAATGAGAACTGATTGTATAATGACAAGAACAGAAGAGAAGATTAGAACTAAATTTCAGAAGTTGCAAGGGAGATGGATGAGTGGATTTAGTTCACCAGAGAAAGCCAGACCGAAGCAACACCTTGGACAGGCTCGGGAACAGGAGAGCTGGAGAGTGAAGGTAATGCTCAAAACAGTGGGTTAGTTGAAAGTGTGTGTAAGAAGCCATTAGATCCCTATGTCCCATCCGAACCCAGCACAGTCAAGTCTTCCTAACCCAGGCAGAAAACTGGAGGTTCATTCTCTACAGTATTGATCTCAAACTAATTCTGGATTCAGGGCCACTGCTCAGAGGATAATGGTGCCGCCCTGAAATTGGGGAGTTAAGGAAAGTCCATATGTTGAATGATAAGACCATTGGTTCCTTTTCCCCCATCCAGCTCTGAGAACCCTTGCTACTAGCTTTACACCATCCAGGCGGGAGACTGAAGGATGTCCCTCTGGGGATACTGCCTGGGCCAATAGAAAATACCTGTATGTATTGAGCAGGGGAGGGAGGGATTACCCAAGAAAACAGCCCTCTCAGATCATCTTCTGGTGAACCTCATTGACCAAAATGTCCTCCTCTCCTAAATACACACACACACACACACACACACACACACACACACACACACCTTCTAATTGGCTTTGTTTGCCTTACTCTTAAATATGAGGACATAGCCAACAATCACTAGATATTTGAAGAGAGCATCTAACATAAAAAAGAGAGACAAAAGCAAACAACAAAAAAAAGAAAAAAACAGCAGCCGGCCCTGTGGTGTAGTGGTTGAGTTGGGCATGCTCCGCTTCGGTGGCCTGGGTTCACAGGTTCAGATCCCAGGCACAGACATACACCTCTCATCAGCCATGCTGTGGCAGCGACCCACATACAAAATAGAGGAAGACTGGCACAGATGTTAGCTCAGGGCTAATCTTCCTCAAGCAAAAAAGGAGGAAGATTGGCAAAAGATGTTAGCTCAGGGTAAATCTTCCTCACCACCCCCATAAAAGAAAAAAACAACACAGAGGAAACAGAGAAATAATGCTGGAACATAAGAAAACTTCCAAAAAACTACCATGGAGATCTGTATAGAGTTAAATGATGATATAATACTCACGGAAAAAGAATAGGAAGCTTTGAAAAAGAACACTCAGAGAAAAACAACATAAAAAACGCTTGGAAATTAAAAGCAGAAACTAAAATTTTAATAAAAGAATTGAAAAGTAAAGTCGAGAAAATCTCCCAGAAAAGAGAACAGCAACACTAAGAATAAAAACCAAAGAACTGGAAAATATAAAAGATAAAGTGAAATTATTAGAAGATCATTTTAGAATATTTAATATCTAAATTACAGGAGTTCCAGAAAGAATGACAGAGAAGATAGAGGGAAGGAAATTATCATAGACTTAATTTTTAAAAATTTCCTAGAACTGATGGATATTTGTTGCCATAAGAGAGGGTCCTTCACGGGACCAGCATAATGGATTAAAAAAAAAGGCCTACACCCATACCAAGACTCGTCAACATGAAATTTCGGAACACTGGGCAAAGAGGATTCTAAAAGCTTCCAGAAGATAAAAAGAGAAACAACAACAGGTCTCAGACAAAGGATTGGAGATCATAATGGCACCTACTTTTTCAATAGCAATTCTGGGTTCTGGAAGACACTGGAATAATCATTTCAAAATCCCTAGAGAAAATAATTTCAAACTTCAAATTCTACACTCAAACTATCAATCAAATGAAAGGGTGGAATTAAGACATTTCTCAAAACATTTAGCTATCATGGATGCTTTCTCAGCAGTCTAATAGGGGAGGGATCCACCAAAAAGAAAGTGTTCACAAGAAAGACAGAAACACGGTATATCAGGTTTGGCTGCACATAACCAATGACCAAGTAAAAGTGGCATAAGCAAGAAAGTTGATTTTTCTCTTTAGTAATAAGAAATCTCAATATTGATCTAACTAAAAATTAGGAGAATGGGTAAAGGGGAAATGGGTGTGTATTTGGAGAGAGGCCCTAAATCCACATATTCCTTTGTAGAAAATCAATACATATCTACAATTGAAGTAAAAAGGAAGAAATAGCAATATAAGTGAATTATAAATTACTGAGGCAAATGAGAAGAAACAGCTAAAAGTGTTATAAGTGTTATACGGAAAAGAATTAGAAGTAGGGAGCGGTGACAGAACAGTGCTGTTTTTCATTATTAATCTTCAAGATCTGATTTTTTAAACCATGTGTAATTTTGATTAAATGTGTGTGTGCGTATGCAGGTGTGTATGTGGTGGTGGTGGAGGAGGATGGTAGCTAGAGGCCAGGCCAGGGATCTGGTGTCATGGGAGAAGACAATGCTCTGAAGCCCGAGGCATCAGTAAGTGCGTCTGTCGGCAGAGGGCAGAACCCCAGCCATTAGGTAGAAGCTCAAAGACAGAATTTCCCTCCCTAGAGAGGAACAAATAAGAACTAGGCAGGCCAGGTCCTCTAGGGACTGACGGCTGGTAGGTTTGCAAGGCAGGGAGTCAGGCCCAGGAAACAGTGTAATGTGGGGACTTGGGGATCAGAACTGGGACACCAGGTTGGAGCCTGTCTGGCAGCCAACATGAGCAAATGCTGAGGCCCAGGGGGCTTGGGGCTCGCTCTTCACCTCCATCTTGCCTGAGCTAAGCACCAGGATCAGGCTGAGCCTGGAAGATGAGGGCACCAAGGGTAGCAAAACTAGAAACCTGGGAGGCCTGACAAACACTAAGTCAACACCAGCTACTAGATCTGGGAGCTGTAGGTCATTCTCTTCCTTTAAAATGTCTGTTAGTCCCTGGCTGGGTGCCATACATAGCCCCATAAAATGTATCCCCAGGACTCGTTAAATTGTGCTACATCCATACAATGAAAAAATATGCAGCCAAGGGAACAAACATTGAGGGTTCCTGGGAAAGCTTTTCTTTCTTGATATAGGTGCCACTATTTTCTGCTTCCTCTTTCCATCTTCTTCCTGCCTGGAACGTGGTACCTGGAAATGCAGCAACACCTGCATGGGCAGAGCATCTTGCAACCCTGTGGCAACAAGCATTCTGAGGATGGCAGAGCATAAAGATGAACAAAAAGAAAAAGAAAAAGGTTCATTGAAGGATCCTTGAGCACCCTACCCCAGAATTCTTGATGCCTGAAATAAAGTAAGTAAACACATTCCTAACTGATGTATCTTCCCAATGTGATAGGAATGGATTTGATTGGAAACCACGTCTAGGCTTTTTTAATATTTCAGAAACTCAAAATTCACTCCTACGTAATCCACTGGGAGTGAAAAATGAGTTCAATATTCTCCCCCAGGACTTCTGTTTGGAGTAATTACCTCTCCACAAACAAAATCCACAAAACTCATCCTCAAATAAAATTGCCTTTGAGGACTCAGGAGAACTCAAAGTGTGCACGCTTAATCATACATTGCTTTATCACATCCTAATTGGCATTTTTTTTTCTGTCCCTATTGTGCAGACAAGAAAACTGAGGGACACACCTTGCCCAGGTCCAAACAATTCATTAGGATAATAATTACAAAACACATGTATCATCCTGAAAAGTTCACTAAAAATAATACTGAATATATCACATAAAGGACATTTATAGCCAGTTTAAACATTCTTAGCCAATTTAAATGATTGCTTACTTTGAAAAAGCTATAATAAGAAGTTTGTGTCATTTCACTAAAATGCAATTAAGGCGATTAAAAGCATTTCCTAAATGCTTATGTGGACCACTGCTGATACAAGCTGCTGCTGTTCAGGAGTTGATTGGAGAGTTCCCACTGACTTCTCTACATGAAAGAAACATATTGTTGACACCTTGTAAGAAAATCAAGTTACTCAATTTAATGGATCAGTACAGAAAACAAAACTGTGTTTGCCAAGCAGAATATTTCGCTGTGTTTGTGTTTCCTCTGATCTAAATTTGCTAGCTTTGAATGCTGCTTTTAAACTAACACCCACAAATGGTATTTGATATGGCCTGCTTTATTCATTAAAACAAAGTGAAGATCATTATAGAGCCACTTTGAAAGGTAGTTTGGGCTTTCTTATTTAATTAATCCATTACATTTAACCTTCCAGTATTTTATTCTCTGAAACTCCTGCAACCATTATTAACACTCTACAAATATGTTTTGCATTGTTAAATTTAAGAATTTAGTACCAAATAAAATTCTCAGCAGGAAGACTGTTATTAAATGAGTGCACTAAACCTAACCACACTAATTAACAGTCAAGTGTTGAGGAACACTTATACAGCAGTGGACCATATTCTATATTCATAACTCCTCTGCTAATTCTAGCAAACGAACATAAACACTCTCAGAAAAAAAAAGTCTAGGAAGGTTACAGAAACCACATGTACCTCTGTGGAAATCAGCTCCTCTGAAATAAATGTCCAGGCTTGTCTGAAACTTGCTCCTCATCACATCATCTATCAGTAATTTTCAATTAAGTGTACAACTGGTTCTAGCTTCTCCCTCCCTTATGCTTGTAATGACATGACTGGAAATATTGAGCATTTTAGTTTTACAATTAATTATTAGTCTTAGCTGGCCACAACCCAGTATTTTCAGAGGGTTCCTACATACAAAATCTTTAGCCTCTAGCACAAGGATATCTTTTAACCACAGGAAAAAGAAATGAATCCCAAGTAGAGGAATGTCAACAGATTTTAACGTATAACTAATGGCTCCTTGGCCCCAGCCTTTTGCCATATAGAAGATAAAGTGACGCGCACCTTTATGGCTGAAGCTGTGAGAAGTGTTGCCTGCAGAAGTCTCATGACTGAGTCCGCCTTGTAGATGCATCACAGATCAACTTGTCCATCTGCCTAATCCTGCTTCTTTCAACTCCTTCACAGGTCTTGATCCTAAGAGTGGTCCCCAACAAACCTTGTGCACCCAAATCTCTATCTGAGTCTGTTTCCTGGGGGACCCGACCTAAGACATTCCCATCTGAAGAACCCAAATTCAAGGAAGGATTTAAGGGGAACTCCATCTACATAGTTTGACTTTCTGTAAAGAAGTAAATTAATTCCAACCAAACACAGTTGAACTTTCTAGATTAAGGGTTACTAAAAAGTTACTAAATAAAATTTAGACCTCCCAATAGAACTGTCTTTGAAGCCCCTAGGTTCAGCTACCTTAAATTAACAAGATGGTATCAAGCTGAATTGCTTCCCAATCCAGCTAATAACCTAGATCTATTAGGTGGTTATGTTGGGTCAGAACTTATTACATTTCTAATCACACTATATCTAAGTATCCCACTATCTATCAGCTCTCTTTCACTAGAGCAATGGGAAAAAAACTTTATGTATACTTTTTAGTGACGGGGTGCTATGGATTGAATTGTGTCCCCCCCAAAATTCATAGGTTGAAGCCCTAACCCGCAGTGTTAGGGTATCTGGAAATAGGGTCTTTAAGAGGTAATTAAGGTTAAATGAGGTCATAAGGGTGGGGCCCTAATCTGATAGGACCGTGGCCTTCTAAGAAAAGGAACAGACAGATATTTCTTTCCCTGCCATGTGAGGGCACAGCAAGAAGGTGGCTGTCTGCAAGCTAGGAAAAGAGCTCTCACCAGAAACCGAATCAGCTGGCACCTTGATCTTGGACTTCCTAGCCACCAGAACTGTGGGAAAGTAAATTTCTGTTGTTTAAGCTACTCAGTCTATGGTATTTTGTTATGGTGAAGATCATTATTAGTCAGCCCAAGCTGACTAATACGGGGGGGAGGGGATATGTAACCTGAGTAAACTACAGCACTGTACTATTCCTCATAAATGTATCCCTTGTTTTCCTTTTTAGCTTGGCTTCTCTCCTTTTTCTCAACTTGTTTTCTTCAGCTGCTTTTTTTTGTTGTTTTTTTCCCCCTCATTCAGTGTCCATGCCCTTAACTCAAGAATGGTGTATGTTTTTATTTTCTGGCCCTGGCTGGACCAGCTGAGGTTGTTCCGTTCAGGATTTCAGAGGCTGCTGAGTGGTGGCCTAAAACCTAGTTAGAGAAATTCTGAGGGAGCTCCGTATAGTAAAGAGCCCTTAGAATTTGGAGATATTGGCAACTGAGAGCTAAGGTAACAAACATATAAACAAATGAATGAACAAAGAAACCAACACTGTGAATCCAGTTAGCAAACTATAGAAGTAATATATCCTGTGAGATAATTCCCTGGTGAGGGAAACACTAAACCCCAATCAAGGACATCTCTGTATACTCAGATACAAAATGCAATCATAACAGACACTGTGTCTCTCATGAATTGTGTTAACATGAATTAGCAGAGTTGAGCCAGGTCACCTCTGATGGAATGATAAAATCTGGTTTCAGACCATGAAGTTTCCATTAAGGGACGGTACCAAGTAAAGCTCTCCCTGTGTGGATTGTTGCTCTCCCTTAGTTATTTTAGGGGACAATATTGAGGTGAGCTGGGGCTGTACTAAAGAGAAGCCTTGAACGCCAAATTTAAGATGGGTCTTTATTCCATATGCAACCAGGGTCCAGCCCTGCTAGGATAGTGACATGAGCATAATTATATACCAACCAACAGGTTGGTACTATTATTATTCTCCTTTTATAGATGAAGAAACTGAGACTCATACATGTTAACTATCTTACCCAAGGTCATGCATCTAGTCACAGAGTGAAAATCAGTCCATAGAAATCAAAAGTTCATGCTCATGGGGCTGTCCCAGTGGCGCAGCAGTTAAGTGCATGCGCTCTGCTTCAGCAGTCCGGGGTTCGCAGGTTCGGATCCCGGGTGCGCACTGACACACCGCTTGTCAAGCCACGCTGTGGGGGCGTCCCATATAAAGTAGAGGAAGATGGGCACGGATGTTAGCCCAGGGCCAGTCTTCCTCAGCAAAAAGAGGAGGATTGGCAACGGATGTTAGCTCAGGGCTGATCCTCTACACACACACACACACACACACACACACACACACACACACAAAGTTCATGCTCATAAGGATTATGTTTCACTTCTTCCAGTATTAGCAGGTTAATTTGCCCATTAACTTGATATTATCATTTAAATAAGAAGTATATGAATAGAAAAGAAAAAGAAAACCTTTTCCTTTATTACGTTTTCTTCTGGGGAGGGTAATAGAGAGTAATGAGGTATAATATTAATTACAAGGAGAAGGATCAAGAATACAGAAGAGTTAGAAGTGGAAATAAAATTTCCAAGTGCTCATTTTCAAATATTACCAATACAGAATTTGAACAGAAGAGACAGTAGTGAGATAAGAAAATCAAAATTGAATAAACTCGAGGTTAAGTCAGCCTCTATTTTTTCTTGTCTTCCCTCCCATTTTCTCCAATCTCTATGCCACTCCTGAGAATCTAAGATAATGTTGAAAGAAGCACATGTCGGGTAAAAGATTTCTAGGATTTCTGTCAGCTTAATGCTTTAAAAATATTTTTCAAGGCTTCTTTAAAAGTTTATCTTTATTGCAGTCTACAATGACAAACATCCAGTGTTATGTTTACCCTTAGGAATAAAACGGCTAAAACAATTTTATTTTGGTCCCAAAGCTGTTATCTTACAGAGGAAATAGGGAAAGACAAGCAGAGGCAAATACAAGAGAGAGTCAAGGAAGCCAGCTTCTTGCAAACTGGGCTTTCTCATCTGCGTGTCCCCTGGCTGCCCTCAGCACAGAGCCTCACACAGTCACGCACTGAATAAACACTGGCTGAATTAACTGACTGTAGTGCAGAAGGGGAGAGGAAAAAACCCATTTTCCTTTATTACCCCCTTATCCTTTTTGTGCTTTGTGTAGTCCAGGGATCAAGACAGACGGGTAAGATTCAATCAGAATGACCAATAGTTACCTGGGGATTATGTAGGAACATCACACCTAAAAAATCTTAAATTAACGGGGTCATTGAATATTGGTATTTCACAAAAATCTGGGCAACAGATGATATACTCGCACACAGACATATACATACAAAACACTTGGAGGTAAAGCAGAAATAGTGCAGCGCTCAGATGATATCTGTTTTTGCTCAAAATTCCAGGACCCATACTTCTAAAATCAACCCTACAGGCTCCCCCACCTCCCTTTCTGTCCTTCTTTGATTCTTCAGATGCTTTCCCTACAAAGGGTTCCTTATCTACTTTCCAGGTAACAGAGCTAGCCTAGAGCCTGAAGGTATTTTATTATTGGTTAGGTTGCTCTTGGGTATGGAAAGAGTGGGTAAATACATTCTGTGAATTTTGGTGGGGGGTAAGAGGCAGGAAGCCCCCCAACTTTTGCTGCTTCATGCTGGATGTCTGTTCCTTCAGTGCCTCACTGGATTCTCTTTGGAAACCATCCCATAGGTTGATGAAGATGTCCTAAAATCAAGGCCAAAGCTGTTAGCATCATCAGTCTATAAGACCTAGCGACAGAGCAAGCAGAACTCTGAGGATCTGGGAAGGAAAATAGTTTTCCTATGTGGAAAGCCTAAAATGAGACCTGACTCCTGGTCTTAGAGCTCTGACAATTCATTTTGTGACCTTAAGCAAGTGACTTGTGCCTCTCACCCCTTAGTTTCCTTATTTGCAGAAAAAAGAAAAGCATTTTCACTAGAAATTCTTAAGGTCCTTTCCACATCTAACACTTTGTGATTCTATATCCGAAGAGATGCGTTCACCATCTGCCATGGTGAGGCACAAGAGCTGAGGTAGGTTAAGAACACCAGACATGGAGCAGTCAAATCTAGTTTTAAATTCCAGTGGCCCCAGCTTATTAGCAGTGTGACTTTTGGAAAGTAACTTACATTCGTCTCTGAACATCATCAGTTATTGGGGATGCACTGCACACACTTATTGTGAAGATTAAATGTAATAATTTCCAGCATATTACCTCTTATTACCCTGGGATTGCATTATGTCATAATGTTCTAAAGCAGAGGCATTCTACTATATTGGGCCCAAGTTATGTGACCAAAAAAAAAAAAAAAAACCATTCAGTATAATATAGATCTAACTTAGAACATTCTAGAAGAGACCCTGTAAACAAATAAGTTTCAAATATCTGTTGAACACTTTTCTCAATACTCTTAGGCACTGTCTAAAGTGCCTAATTTTTTAGGAAGCTAAAAAATTATGATATAGCCCCATCTTTCAAGAAATTTTTTTTGTTAAGATTTTATTTATTTATTTATTCCCCCCCCAAAGCCCCAGTAGATAGTTGTATGTCATAGCTGCACATCCTTCTAGTTGCTGTATGTGGGACCTGGCCTCAGCATGGCCAGAGAAGTGGTGCATCGGTGCACGCCTGGGATCTGAACCCGGGCCGCCAGCAGCGGAGCGCGTGCACTTAACCGCTAAGCCACGGGGCCGGCCCAAGAAATTTTTATATTTAGTTGGGGAAATCACTAGAATATACACCAATGTTACATTATAATATTAAAATATTAAGCTTAAGTAGATGAAGAAGTGCTAATTTTTTGGTAAATTTCCTAAGTCTTATAGGAGAGAAGAGAGAAATCAGAGGGCTGGGCTCGACCAGGAAGGTGTGAGAGCATCCCATCCAGGCTCCCCTGGCTGGGAGGTGACCCGTGGCAGGGTGTGGGGGCAGTGTCTTCTAAAACCATAGTTCCTGAAACCAAAGAACAGATACCAGCAACATAATCTTTAGGGGCCAAGGATCACCCTGGGTAGACATTCCACAATGCAGGGCCAAGGTCTGAGCTAAGGAAACAATAAAAAAAATCAGGGGGCAAGATACATGGTGAACAGCAGACTCAGAGTAAAGTTTCAGTCAAGTCCTAGACTTGATTGTGAAGGCATGCTGTGTGCATTTAAAGTGGCTAACACAGGATAGATAGAGGGTTGCATGGAGGTGATGAGACATATGGGGCCTTGAAATAAGGGTGGGAGTTATACAGGTGGATGCAGGCAGGTTAGATAGGAAAGGGAAAGAACATCTGAATAAAACCCAGAGAAATGAATGAATACAGTCAAGAACAAACCTTTTTTTATATGAAAAATGCCGTGAGGGAGATAGAGATGAATATAACATGGCAGGTGCCCTCAGAAGTTCTCTCGGTGCCCTGAGCTACCTCACAATGGACAGGACTAGGAAGCAAAATCCAATGGTCAGTCACAAATTTTCTGCTAGAGACCCATGCCACTGCTGACAGATGAGGAAGCAAAATCCTAGGCTGGGGCCACAGTTAATCAACTGATTCAACCTCTTTGAGCCTCAGTATCCACATTTGTAAAACAGGGGCAATAACAGCATCTATCTCATAGGCCTGTTGCAGGGAACCAATGAGATAATGATGGACAGCGCTTAGCAAAAGGCTAGCACCCAGTAGCTGCTTAACTAGTGTTAGCTGTTATTATTATTAATGGTCATTTTATTACATCTGGGGCATCATTGCTGATGCTGCCTTTGCGCATACCCTCATCTTTTCTCATCCAGTTGCTGTGAAAGCCCTTGACTGGTCTCTCTTATCTCCAGTCTGGCATTTCTCCTCAATGTAGGCTCAGTGTTCTTTATTAAAGACAAATCTAGATATTTTATTCCTTTGCTTTAAATTCCTAAATAAATCTCCACTGCCCTTAGGACAAAGTACAGATTCCTTTGGAATCTCAGGCCCTTCGGCATGTGGTTCCTGCTATTCTCTCCTGACTCCCTTAAATATTATACTTGAACTATATTCTTCATGTCTCTCATCTCTGAGCCTTTGTATGTGTTTTCAACCCTGCCTAGATTGCCTTCTCCCCTCTTCTGCCTGGTTCTGTCTTCATTTCAACCTTCCCTGACTTCCCCCTTCACCCCATCCCCAGTCGGACAACACCACCTTAATCTCATCCTTATCATGGGCACTTAATGCTCTACAGTGTAGTTGTTCATTTACTTATCTGTCTCCCCAAATAAGTGTTTCCATGGCAAATATCACATCTTATTTGTCCCTCACTTCTCAGTGCACAATGCTTTGCAGGTCATCAATAGATATTTGTTTAAAGAAAAAAAGGAAAGAAACAAGAAAATAAGAAATAGAAGGAAAGAGAGAAAGAGAAAAACAGGTAGGAAGGAAGAAAGAGGGAAGGAGGGAGAGAAGGAGGGAGGGGGAGAGGAAGGAAGGAAGAAAGGAAGGAAGGGAGAGACAGAGGGAAGAAGGGGCAAGCCTATATCCTTTAAGGGAACAGGTAAGAAACTAATTTTCAGTAAATCTGTTGGCAAATGAAGAAAGAAGAGGAGCAAGAGGGAACAGGAAAGAGAGAAAGAGAAGAAGAAAGAAATAGAGGATTATATCAGGAGAAGTTTAACAATGACATAATTACTATGGTTGATAATGAAAGCTAACACCTGATTTTTCATATTACTGCTGGAATCATGGTGTGACAGGGATGAGAACTATCAATGCGTAAGAGTTCATAGCTTCTTCTCCTGTTCTCTACCCCCATTTCTGCTGTGTATTTGCAGATTAGGTTAACAGGGCAGATGAATAACCAAGAAAGACAGATGGGGAATTAGAAAAAAAACAAGTTCTACTTGTAGTAGACAAAAGAGAGTGGTATAGAACAAGTGTTGGTAAACATTTTCTAAAAAGAGCCAGGTAATAAATATTTTAGGTTTGGAGGGTTGCGTGTGGTCTCTATCACAGTTTTTAAAAATTTTTTTGTACTCTTTAAAAATATAAAAACCATTCTTATCTTTAGGACTATAAAAAAATAGGTTATAGGCCAAATTTGGCTCGCAGGCTATAGTTTACCCATCCCTGGAAAGGGCGGGGGGGCCGGGGCAGGGTAAGAAAGAACAAAGAGCCTGAAGGCCTGGAAAGAGTTTTAGTTAAGAGTTGAAAGTGAGGGATAAGAAGAGAGATATTGGGTAGCTACAAGGTAAAAGACATAGAGACACTGGGATTATTAAGACTATAGTTGTAGGTTATGAATTGGATCTCCTTTGATGTCCTTCAAGTGTTACTAGATTGAGTTTCTTTGAAGGAAGAGAAAAAGAAGCAAGACTGGGTCATGTGGACCCCAGATTTATTTGGGTAACAACTGTACAGTCCACATCTAGACCATACAACTTTGAGGACAATCAAGGGGAGGGTGGTGTTTGGCCCTCAAACCAATGCCTGGTTTCATTATTGGGACTCAAAGGCCATCTATCTCCTTCTCTTCTTATTGTTGCTACTGATTCCTGGCTCTTTTATTTATATTAATGGAAAGGCTTCTATTGTTCATCAATTATTATAGCTCTCTTAGGTTAATGGCTCATATAGCATTATAATTCTCTATATCGAAGACATTGAATAAATTTCTAGGCCAAAGACGCAATGGCAATAACAACAACAATAATAATATAAAAGTGGTCTTTACACTGTTTTTTGTCATTTATCCCCACAATAACCCTGTAAAGGAGGTACTGCTGTAGTGAGGAAACTGAGGTTCAAAGCATTTAAGTAACTTATCCAAGGTCGAAGCTAGTAAAGGGCAGAGCTGTATGCTTAAGCGTGACACGATGCAGTCTCTTAATCCTAAATCATTCAATGTCCCTGAACGATCACAAATTAGTATCTCAGATACAGCCCAGGCACTTCAACTCTCTCTACCTTGGAGTGTGGTCCCTGGTATCACTTTCCATCTCCAATTTCCAGGAAGGCTGGGGCAGCCTTCTTTGTCTCTCTGAGTCCTAAATCGGGTTCCAGGCACCAGGTCTGGGGAGTCTTGGGAACATAATTTGTAGTAACTGGTTCAGTCGTCTCCTCCCCCTCCCTTCCTCAACTCTGAATAAATCTTTCTCCCCGAGGGCTTCCAGGTATCTGTGTCTGTTATGATCTCACTTTGATTTTTCTACAGCTGAATTTACAGCCAGAAGAGGTCTTAGAAATATCTAGTCCAACCACTCCTTTGACAGATGAGGAAGACCACATGCTCAATATGAATACATTTTGACATTCTCTTATAGTTGGCTCATTTCCCAAGGATTTTTAAAAAAGATATATCTTTTTTTAAAACTTGAGATCCTATTAAATTGGCTAGAATTCAAATAAACACATCCTCCCCACATTCTCTCTCTCTCCAGATTTGCTCTCTCAGAGGTGGGAGACGCTACTTCTGAGACTGTTCAACACATGGGGCCTCTGTGCTCGTGCCAAAAGTCCAGCGGTGTCTGGAACTGCCATGGGGCGGCACACTGAAGGAGAGTATTTTGAGACAGAGGGCCAGCTGCCTCATTCCGGGGCAATCGCTGGAAGAGAGCCAGCAAATAGCTGTGGCTTTGCGGACCTTCTTCAGGAGCCCTATGGGGCTGGAATCTGGCGATTATTTGAGGAGAGATGGAAAAGGGCTAGAAAAAGGGAATAGGGGGAGAAAGGAAAATGAAAACTACCTTGAAAACAATAGAACTGAAATGTGGATTTTACTACCACTATAAATAAAATGAGGAACACATATTACGTCTCACAATAGGATGTTTCTGTCATTTGCCTACTCTCAGCTTCCAAAAGGTTTTAATTATGCTGAGGCTTAGAGCCTTTTTTCGAGAGATGGAGTGCCCCCAGAGTGGGCGGGCACTGCACTACGAGTGGGGTCCGTCGGTCTTGCCTCCCCTTTCTTCTCCTTTCTGGTGCGTAACCTTTGAAGGAAGAACATATGTAGAAGAACTAAGAGTCTGGTAAGGACACATAACTCATGAAAATATCATGGTTCCAGACACAACTGGCTTCACATCAGAAAAATCTTTCCGGGTAAACATTTTGTTTAAATATTAAACTTAAGTAAAGCCAGATATAAGAATATAGCATCAATAAGAAAGAAAGGCAGCAATGTCCTCAAGTGAAAGGGAATTAATAAACGCTTCCCCAGACTGACAGACCCTACTGACACGGAATGACAGCTGTAGGTCCAATGACCCCTGACGTCTTTTAATTTGCAGATTTGATACACTCCCTTGGGCTGTGATGCATAAAGACCACAGCTTTTTAAAAATTTAGCCTTCATATTGATAGTAGGAATAAGTACCCTGTTTTTGCATATTGAGAACTTCTTTTTTTTTTCCTGGCATTACAAAATTATCACCTTAAAAATCAGTACTGTAAAGTCCTTGGATTTCAGTGCTAAAAGGGAAGAAGAAGGTATCTGAAAACTAGGAGGGATGATCTTTAAAGAAGTCTCCAAAGCAACTACACAAATTAAGGTGTAACATTTGATTCTGACCTTGTCAATCTTGTGTTTGATTTATTCCTCTCCAATAAAGATGTCTCGCAATATAGATTAAATTTTTAATTAACCCATTTTGTGTCACATATATTGCATGTAATAGGTAAAAGCACTGTTTGTCTGGTGCTCTGATTTACTACTAACGTTCAACTACTCATCAGTGCGGGCTCAATCTCTAATGGTCACCAGGAAAATCCTACAGAGGGCCAGCTCGCCTGGTTACTGAGAATCAAATAGCACAAATGGCCCATGGAACGAATCAATTTGTGTAATTAGTCTCAGGTCAGGGCAGATCCTTACTGGAAGCCAATTTGATATTCCTCAGCACCAGGGATTTAAGTGAGAGAAAAACAGATAATTGTAAAAGCCAGAGAATAGGACCTATGAGGAAAGCTAAAAGAAACAAATTACTTAACCTGGAAAAGACAAGGCTGAAGAATGTTCTAATAAAGATCTTTCTGTATACATGAAAAGCAGAAAAGATGGTTGCGGCAAGGAAGAAAGAACAAGAATAAAATGAGACCAGTGTAGTGATGCCAGGGATTCGGCACTGTAATTGGGAACTGAGAAAGGGTCCTTTCTTTCTTTCCTTCCTTCATTCATTCAACAGTGTGCCCTAGGTATGTACTCTCGACAAGACACTGGCTGGGTGCTGCCTCAGCAGAGGCCAGTCATCCAGTTCCCTGTGATGATTTCTGTAGAGTTTTATCTAAAGACAAAGGGATAAACTGGGAGTTAGCTTATTCAAGATTCTTTTTTTCTTTTTTGAGGGAAGCAGAGCAGGGTAAAGTGAAACAGGAAAAGAGTAGGATTCAAACTCTGAGAAGTCATTGAGTAGGTTCTGAGGTGAGATGCCCATGAGTTACAGCTGCTGAGGCCCAGGAAAGTCTCCACGTGGGTTTGGGAGACGGAGGAAGACAAAAACTAGGCATGAACTTATCTCTTTGGTCACCTTTGTGTAAACTGATCCTAGCAGTATCTTCAAATCACAACAAATAAATGATGATTCTAAAACTACATGTATTACCAGACTAGAAACTTTTTTTATTAACAGTCTTGCCTGGGACTTTGTTTGGATGGGAGGCCTGGGTGGTCTCACATGTACGTGGAGTATATGGTTGCATTACCATTTGGAGGATGACTTTTTCTATTTTAAAAAGTTTGCTTTTTCCTTTATAAAAGGAACACATACTCATTATGTACAATTTGAAAAATACACTGCCAATATTTTAGTGGCTTTTTTTAAGATATGATTTTATGGACATTGGAAGGGTCTCTCCCTATATACACCCTCCCCCAAGTCCCAAAGAATGAAATTCCTTCATTAGAGGCTTTCTTTGAGTTAGAGTAGAAGTTCACAGTTAAATGTTGAGTTGGGAAGAAATAACATTAAACATTACCTTGTTATTAATACTTTACCTTGAATTCGTTTATTAATTAAGCCTAGAGAACTGCCTCTAGGAACCTGAGAGGCCACAGAGGGACTCAGACTGTGAGGCGGCTCTGGGAGGAGGCGAAGGTGCACTCCGTGGTTGCTGCGGGGTAGCTGTGGGCCTGGCCCTGCTGGAGATCTGGCAGCTTGAGACAGTTCTTTTGGCAAATATAACTGTCTTTGACTAATATGGTGCCCCCAAACCTGGCAGCATCATGAACAGAAATGTGTGTGAACCCCAGGAGATAAAGCATTTTGGCTGGGACCATTTGCTTATCATGATCCTTATGGGACCCAGCAGGCTTTCGAAGCCATTTAACAGATGTGCTCACAGCACATGCTACATTAAGAAACGCTTGTAAAGTAAAGCAGAATTTCCACTACCCTCTCTAAAACTGATTTTGAATTTCTTTTCATAAGCATTTTAAAACATGTTCCCCTTAAACTGCCTCTTCCATAGTACACATCCTCTAGAAAATGCAAGTCTCGAGAGGGAGTACTTCTGTAGTGCACCATCAGCATCTTTGGTAAAGTCTACGGAACGCAAATTCCTGAAATACTCTTACAAAGACTTACCTTTTTATTCTGGAAGAGGATGGTTAGTCTTCATTCTTATCAAAACGCGTTAACAGAAGGGCCTTGTAGGTTGAAATTCGTCCTGAGGATAGCCACTATCCTCCTTTCTTGTCTTTGTTCTCCCTGATTCTCTCTCTGACCCACATCCTTTCTGCTTCTTTTATTCTCATGCATCTTTCCTTTTCCATAATTGTATATTTTTCTTTCCTACCTATGATGCAGGCCAGTACATCCCACCACACAATTTGCCCCCTTAAGTGGAATTCAGGAAGTAATTTAAGAATCCCTACCCAGTGGCATGCTCTTAACCACACCTGATGAGATGCTTCACCCCAGGACCCTTTCACCTCTCTTCAGACCCCTAAGATGAAGCCAAGGCAGCTGTGGAGGGCTTGCAGGGAGTGGTAGGGTGGTAAAGAGATTATGGAAAGGGGCTATGCCTTTATTATAACAATAGCTAACATTTATTAAGTAATTATCTTCCAAACACTGTTCTACATGTTTACATTTATGTAAAGTTCCACACTTAAATAATACTTTTTCAGTTATATACTTAAAAGCAGAATAAAGAATATGCTCCATGTCCAAACCCTTTCATTTATATGACCTGCAAGAAATAATTTATAGGAGAATTTCTTCTCAAACATCGAAATGTTTCTATATTTGCAAATAAACAAATACATACATATATACATATCAAATTTTCAAAAGAAAAAGCGCTAAATGTAGAGAAAAATAACTAAATGTAAAGAAAAATGTTTTAAATACCCTGACTGAGGTGGTATTTCTTTACATGTATACCCTTCACAGGGCCTTCCTTCCCTCTGTACTATAACAAAACGCCCTAAGGTAAAACAACAGCTTCTACGGGAGGAGATGAAGAAAGAATAACAATTCAACAACTAGCATTTTGAATTCAATTTACGGTTTATCCAGAACATTTACTTATATTATCTTACTGCTCACTATGACAAACCTGTGAGGCAGGTACCATTCGTATAATTCCTATTTTACAGGTTAAGAACACTGTAAAAGGTTCTTGAGGTTTGGAATAGTCAAATCATTTGCCCAAGCCACACACCAAGTGTTTTAGTTATCTACTGTTGGGTAACAAACTACCCCCAAATTTAGTGGCTTATAAGGATCAATTTATAATTACTCATGATTCTGTGGGTTGGCTGGGCAGTTCTTCTGCTCCGCAAAGTGTCAACTGGGAGCTTGGCTGGGGTCAGAACAGTCAAGATGGCTTCACTCTCATGTTTGGCTGTTGGTGCTAGCCATGAGCGGGGCACCTTGCTTCTCCTCCACGAGGCCCCTCATCCTCTAAGACCTCTTCTTATGCTTTCTCTAGTAGGATAGCCCAGACTTCTTTACATGGCAGAATTTCCACAGGGGCAAAAATGGAAACTACAAGGTCGCTTAAGGCTTAGGCCTGGAAGTCACACGGCATCGCTTCCACTGCATTCTACTGGTCAAAGCAAGTCACGGCCAACCAGACTCAAGGAGAAGGAAATAGATT
Organism: Diceros bicornis minor; assembly: GCF_020826845.1. Classification (NCBI taxonomy): domain Eukaryota; kingdom Metazoa; phylum Chordata; class Mammalia; order Perissodactyla; family Rhinocerotidae; genus Diceros; species Diceros bicornis. The sequence continues at coordinate 35,928,202 of NC_080740.1, forward strand.
CAATCTGTTGATGGAGAAGCCACACGCATGTACAGGAATGGGAAGGATTGCCAGCAACTATATTTGCAGACAACCTACCACACCAAGAGAGGCATAGTTGGAACTCAGAAAGATCAGTGAGAATACCACTATTCCACTAATTCTTTAATGTTCTAGTCTAGGGTTACAGTTTCATTATAGACACATACACAGGTGCAGGAAAGGAATCCCCCACTTGCTCTCAGGTGATGCTGGCATCACTGCAACTTTGCCTTTATGTGTCATTTATTTGGAAGGCCGAGATTAACCTAGGCCCATAGATAATCGTTTGTTGATTTGACTTAATCCACCTAATGCTAATGTTCTCAATAAGGACTTCAAGAGCAAGGTATGAGGTGACAAACAACTGGCTGAACAATGGGAACTTGCTGATAAATATTATTGGCAAAGAGCCACTTGGCAGCAGAAATCATGGGAAGAAGGTTGTTTACGTAACTGACTCACGGCCTTATTGAATTTTCCAACCTGAAGGCACATTTAGTGGTCATCAAATTAAACACTCTCCTTAGACAGATACATTGTTACAGCTGAGATACTTTTAGGCATGAAACTTTTCCAATGCCTAACACCTAACACACCCACTTGTCCGGTTCCCAGCTTACACACACACACACACACACATACAAATGCGCACACAGTCCCACCACGAAAAAATGTTGTAGAACTGCTCTGTTAAATAAGTGAAAATTAAAGTTGATACTTTTTTCTTTTTTCGGATTTTCACAAATCCCTTGAAATAACTGGAGCCCCCATGGGGTGTCACAGTCTAAGCTGTTGTCACCAGCGCCTCACCAGCAGTCACCAGGCAGGAGGGGCTATGCCTCTTCCACCTTACTCAGCCAAGGGCAGGGATGATGATTCCCTTTCCGGTTTTGAACCATCATGAAAGGTACTTCCCTGCTCTGTGAAAGCAGGCCTGGTTTATAAGGGACTGTGCAGCTGCCTTCCAGGTGTTTTCTCTGTCGCCAGAGGTAAACTGGATGGGATAACAAGAAGAAAGTCACAGAAGAGAAGATCCCTGGGGCAAGCATGCAGGGACTAATTTAAAAGTTATTAAAGTAATAAACATATAAGAAAATATTTTTTAAAAACTCCCTAAAAATCATTCATATTCCTCCCTATTAAAAATGGATTGCTTTATTTGTTTTTGTTTTCATATAATTCAGTAAATTTTGTAGCAGAATCGAGGGCCCGAGGCAGATGGGTGGTTTCCTTGATAAGGTGTCACTCTTCTAGTTAAATATTTCATAATAATACCCTAAGTAAGATTAATTGGGCTAAAAATTTAAAATATTTTAACCAGGTCACCTGACTTCAAAGAGAGAATCATCAACAAAAATTGTAAGAAGAGCACATTAATTCAAAAGATGTTCCTACATCATCAGCATTAATTGGAAGTACTTAATATTTGCTCTATAAGAAGGGCAAATTCAAAGAATTCTATTACCTATAAAATATATCAGTTGAGGGCCGGCCTCGTGGCTTAGTGGTTAAGTGCGCGCGCTCCGCTGTTGGCGGCCTGGGTTCGGATCCCGGGCGCGCACCGAGGCACCGCTTCTCTGGCCATGCTGAGGCCGTGTCCCACATACAGCAACTAGAAGGATGTGCAGCTATGACATACAACTATCTACTGGGGCTTTGGGGGGAAAAAAAAAAAGATCGAGTCACTTAAAAAAAAATATATCAGTTGAAAAATCAAGTTATATGGTGAAGAGAATCAATTAACATATATTATACATTTTGGTAGTTATTTAAATATTTTTTCTATTCTGTTACACAGAATATACTAGAAAATGTTAATCTGGGAGAGGAAATAATATGTGCATGCACACATAGAGTCATACATGGAACAATATTAAACAAATAGCAACTGACTGGTATAAATAATTACATCTTGAGGACATACACATTCAGAGATGTCACGCTCATCCATTGCTATCTGTCCATGGCCTCCAGGGTAAAATCCAAACTCTTTCACTAGACACACCAAGCATTTCAGATTGCACTCCCTTCCCACCTGTTTGCCTCATCCTCCCGCTCAGCCATGGATCCAGTCCTACATGACTTCTTGTAGTCCCCCAAAGTGCTGCGATCCCACTCTCTTGCATCCTTTATCCTCTACTTGGAAAACCCTTCTTCATGCCCGTCACTTGGCTCAGCTGATACCCCATGCCAGCAGGTTCCAGGTCCCTCCTTGGTGAGCCAAGCTTGCAAGGCCAGCTGCCCTCTCACCCAGCTTTCCTCATCCTGCATTTCTGTCCTTCACTAGACCAGGGCTCCCTGAGGACAGAGGTGGCATCTTTTATCCTGCCTTCCCACCACCACCACCCTCTACTCACACTTGGTACATGGTAGGAACTCAATAAATATTATTTAATGAATAAGTTCATATTTCAGAGGTCTGTAACAACTAACATAATTTATATAATAGGCACTTGCAGTAGATTATCACATTTAATCCTCACAGCAGCCCTCTGAGGTGGAAAGTACAGGTCTGAAGGCCCTTTTCCAAATCTCTTGGGGTTAGATACGGTTTGAACTTCAGAAATTTTTGTATTTTAGAAAGGTGATATGTTGTATTAAAGAGTCTAGATAATACCCCAGAGGGATTTGGGGCAGCACTGATAATCATATACATAGAATCACCAATAATTATACATACTCAGCCATGCGTATGAATAATCACACTAAATGGAATAAATAAAGTCTATAAATAGACTCTGGTCAGTTCAGGTCAAGTTTTGCTTCCTTCTGAGTTTGCAGCAACCTTATGAAAAAGCTGTGAGTTTTAGAGCTTTTTGGATTTCAGAAATGTAAATAAAGGAGTATGGGCCTGTGCAATTATCCTGATATATTTTAGAAATGAAGAAAAGGAGCACAGAAAGGTTAAGTAACTTGCCCCAAATCATACAGCTAATAAACTAGAATTCAATGCCTGACTCAAGAACTCTACTCTTAAAATGAAAAAAAAGGTTAAAGATGTAGTATTTGATACACACAAAATAATATATGAGACATATATCTAAGTTAATGCATAATAATTGAAATAATAAAAATTAACCTGCCACCCAACTTACAGAAATGAATCTCGATCTTAACCCCTGGGCACAGCACACCAGGGCAGGCTAAGGCTGTTACTTACAGTTGTGTTACACGGGCTGGGTTTTAATGTTTGACTGTGGCTTCTTGGGTGGGGCCCATGACATCACACCAGGGGAAGTTAAGTCTTTTTATAATATCAAGGGACCTATCAAGGGAGGAGGTAACATATTGTTTCCAAGATGTAAAAATGATGCAATTTGAGGTATAAATGAATGAGGGCTCTTTACAAGGCACCATGGGTAAAAATGTAATGGTGTGTGAGACCAGAACAGACTGGTGTGTGCTGCTTGTATTGGCCAGCATAACAAGAGCTCAGGCTATTCATTGACCTGAGGTTCCTGGCAATTAGAAGGAATTAGAAAGGAAGGCTTGAGAGGTTACAGAGAAAGTGCCCCAGGCCCTGACCAGCAAATGTCTGGGGTGGTTACCAGCAGATAAAGACAATACCCAAAGTGGCCTGGCTTGTTTAATAAGATCTCACTCTCAGGGGCCTCCAGCACGTGACTTGACCAAAGGAATCTTCAACTCACCTAGATCAAAGGTTCAGAGGATGAAAGGGTTTCCACCTCAGCAAAGTGAAACTGACTTTGTGGGAGAGTTATCAATTAATGGACCCTCCATTTGAGAACAAACATCCCATTGTTACCAGATACCAGCTTCCCCGGACAGCTTACTCAAGAAGATGCTGGCTAGCTAAGAGGCGCAAACCAAGAGCAGGACTGAGGGGTGTGTGTGTGTGTGTGTGTGTGTGTGTGTGTGTGTGTGTATGAATATGAATGAAGATTCTGGAAAAATAAATCTTTTGAAAAAATCAGAATTCTGGGTTCACAGAATCTTATTTGACCCATAAACACAGTCATTCTCTGACTGGTGGAGGAGGAGGAGCAATCCTGATGGGAAGCACCTATTGGAACAGAAGTAGCCAGTAATCATGTGCTACCTCAGAAACCCGTGTTGCTGCTGAACCGTTCAACTTTGGCTACCCCAAGGTGATCACTGATTTGAAAGTCAATGGGCAGACAAATGCTTTAAATGAAACTAGATGACTCAGACATCCATTCCAAAAAAAATCCTGGAATCACTATGGAAAACACACACGCACGCACGTGCACGCATACACACACACACAGGTGCACGTATACCTTAGCTGTATTCTGTGGGTACAGATAGAGAAAGGAGAACTATGTGTCCTGGAGCAGGGAACTGAGTTGAAAACTTTTGCTCCATTCACATGACATTCAGGGAGAGCTGAGAAAAAGGGAAAGTAACTGAAGCAATAGAGAGTAAATAGGTTGCCTAAGAGAGTTCCTTGCATGAAAACAGTGTTTATACCTAACTGATAAAAAAAAAAAGTTAAAGGAAAAAAACAACAACCTCCCAAGTTATTTCTAGCTCTTCACTTTGCTGCAGGTAGGTTCTGAGAATATCTTATTTGAAGGGAACCTTCTTTCCACTGGAAATCCTGACAATCTGTGGAGGCAGGAAAGAGGGTCAAGCCTGAGGCATCTGACATCCTCCAAGGCACCTTATCAGTGCGGATCCCTCAATGGAAGAGGCTCAGGAACTCTCTGTTTGGGTGTGACCATTTGTTCTTTTATTCAACTAATATTTGCATTAATATCTCTTTTCCTGTGAACTTTCCCATCAACATTCCCTCCTCTTTTTCTTCTCTTTCCCCTGAAACTCATAATATACATACTGCGTCAGTAGCTCACCCCCAGCTGATCAGAGAACTAACTTCCAGCAATAAGGATAATGGCTTCTTCCCATTGAAAGCTGCAGGAGGACTGTGCGAGCCTGCAGATTGCTTGAGGCTCCCCTGATAGCCCCACACATCAGTACATTGGATGCACCGTGCCCACAGAGCTGCAAAAGAGAGCATCATTTTCAAGCCCCAGCTTCTTATAAATGCAGCTTGTCGTGTCTGAGCAGAATTTTGGAGATAGATGTAGCTTGCTGCCTTATATTTGGCTGCTGCTACTCAAAGTGTGGTCTGTGGACCTGCAGCATCTGCAATACCTGGGAGCTTGTTAGAAATGCAGAATCTCAGGTCCCCCACCAGAACTGCAGGGTCAAAATCTGTAATTTAACAATATCCCCAAATGATTTCTATGCACATTGAAATGTAAGAAATACTGGTTTATGGAACTTTATCATACTTATTCTATTTAAGAAACATTTATAGTATTTACTATTAGCCTAGCACTTTTAAAAACACATTTTTCAAATAGTAACTCATTTAGTCTTCAGAATAACCCCATTTATAATAGTATAGTAGATAGATACTATTATATTCCCATTTTACAGACGAGGAAACCAAGGTATGAAATGTTAAGTACTTGCCTAAGATCTCACAGCTAGTATGTGATGGAGTCAGGATTAGAACTCCAGAATCCATTCTGTATATCACGACTCTATGCTGCCTGCCTCTCTTGGAGGCATACAAGAAATAATTAGAGTAGATATTAAAGGATGGACACTTTGTACCAGAAAAAAACACCCAAAGATGTTTAAAACAACTACCACTATTCTGGAAGCTACAGATTATAGCAGAATGCCCAGAAAGATCCTCTGCTCCAAAAGGATTGTTAATTTAGGAAGGATTACAAGAGGCAAAAGCTTCTTTACATCAGATGATCAGGCATCCAAGATAAGCAGGAAGGACAGCTTACTATAAATAGAGGGTGTACAACTAAATAAACAAATTATTACACTTTAGTGATACATTTAAAAATGTTTTTAGAAATGAAGGTCAGTCTGAGCGATAAAGTAAAAAAGTTTAACCCACCTGCATGAGAACTTTACTCTGTTAATGCCTACACAATGCATTAGAAACTGAGGGAAATAAATAAGATGTAAACATTGGTACTTTTCTTGCTTGACTTGTCAAAGTCAGGTCAAAATACTTTAAAACTAGTTGCAGACCACCCACGGAGCTGGGCCTCTGGCCTTCTGGAACTATCTATGCGGTGATGTGACTTCTACTGGCCTAGCCATTCACCCACTTTCCACTCTGGGCCTTGCCTCCTTTTAAAACACCTCACAGCTCTGATCTCAAATTTGTGCTGAGACTTGGGTTTTCCTGGCTGCCTGTTTCACAGTCCCCAGGGCGGTGCTCAACAGAAACATTGTGAAATAGCACCTCAGGCTGCAATAGTTTCCTGAAGCCTCCAGAAAGTGGATTTGACCTCAGTCAAAGCAACACCTGTAACACATTTGGAAATGTCATTAGCGATGTTGGATAGCTATCAGCCCAGAATCTGCGCTTTTACTCAATCCTGAGTCCAGGGGGCGTGCACAAAGGACAGACGGCAATTATATCAGATCTTGATAAAGTGAGGAAAACTCCAACAGCAATTTCTTTTTCAGCAACCCCAGAAAAACAGAAACTTCTCAAAAAGGGTCCTTTTTATGTTTATGGAAATAAATTGCTTATGCAAATAAAAATAAATGTACTAGTGTGCCAATTACGCAAAAATGCAATTTTTTGCTTTAATTCTAAGAAGCAAAAGGGACTGCATTGATTCTTTCCACAAATATTTACTGAGTACCTACAATGTGCCGGGTTACTGTGCTAGGCCTGAGGATTCAATGGTGATCAAAAACAGACACGGTCCCTGTTCTCATGGAGCTCATGGTTTAGAGGGCCAGAAAGATGTTAATCAAGAATTCCCACAAATGAACATATCATTACAAACTGAAATAAGTGTTTTCAAGGCAAGAAAGATGGGAGGGCCAAAGAAGGTCGAAAAATTGACCCTCGAGCTAAGTTCAGAAGTTTGAGAATACCTGATATGTCCAGTTGCATGGGAACTGGATGGAAACTGAAAGCAGAACACATTGGAGAACCTGAAATTCAAAGACTAGAGTGGTGGATGGACAGCGCTAGAAGGAGAGAGAACAGATGAGGCAGGAGAGGAAGCAGGAAGTGGAATCATGCAGGGCCTTTGTTGGCCATGTTAAGGATTTTGACTTACTTGAAGGGTTTTAAGCAGGGGTGACGTGAACAGATTGGCACTTCAAAAAGATATCTCTGGCTACAGTGTGGGGGCTTGGATTGGAGGAGGGCCAAAGGAGACACAAGAAGTCAGTTAGGAGTATTTGCGGTACTCCAAGTGAGAGAATTAGGTAGTAATGGAGATGGAAAGAAGGGGACAGATTTGAGGTTTGGAAGGTAAAATAATAGGACTTGATGATACAATGAGTATGGGAGTTGATGGAAAAGGGGGTGTCAAGGATGATGCCAAGATTTCTTCTGGCCTGTGTATGTGGGTGTATGATGGTCATATTCACTGAGACAGCAAGACTGGAAGATTAGATTTTTGTGGTGAGAGATCATGAATCCAATACTGGACTTGGGGAGTTCCAGATGTTTTAGAACTATCTGGTGGGAGATGATATATAGGCAATTGAGTTAATTGGTTATGCAACTCTGAGGCTCAGAAGAGAAGTCTGAGCTGGACATTTACTAGGGGAGTCATTGGCATCTATAAGGATAACTGAAGCTGAATCAAATGAGAGATGAAACATAAATGCCTAGAGAGGAATGGGCAAAAGTTAATACCTTGAGAAATTCTGACACTCAGTAGCTAGGTAGAAGAGATGAGCTTGCAAATAAGATAGAAAAGGAGGAGCCAGAGAGATGGGAGAAAAGCAAGAAGACTGTGGGTCATGGGAGCCAGGAAAAGAGGGTGCTTCGAGAGGACGTAATGGTCAACACAATCGATTGCTAAGAGGTAATACAAGACGAGGACTGGAAATACCTATTTTATTTACTGACAAGAAGGTCACTGTGACCTTGGCAATGTTTCAATGCAGTGATAGTATGGATTGATGAGAATGACAGATGCCAGAATTGTGTGGGTAAAGGAGATTATGAGAAGTAAGAAAACGGAGAAGGTAAGTGTAGACAATCCAGCAGAATCATGCAGAAAACTCTCACTCAGACTAAAGCCCAAAGTCCTTACAATAATCTACAAGGCCATAAAATCTGCCCGCCTCCTTACTTCCTCTTCTACTCTTCCCTTTCTTACTCCAGCCACACTGACCTCCTTATTCTTTGAATGACCAGCTTCCACCCTATGGTTTTTTGTGTTTTTTTTGGCTGAGGAAGACCTGCCCTGAGCTAACATCCATTGCCAATCTTCCTCTATTTTGTATGTTGGTCACCTGCCACAACACAGCTGCTGACAAGTGGTGTAGGTCCCTGCCTGGGAACTAAATCCCGGGCCGCTGAAGTGGAGCGTGCCAAACTTAACCCCTAGACCATGGGGCCGGCCCCGCAGCCTCACGGCTTTTGCATTTGCTGTTCCTTTAATCAGGAACCTTATTCCTCCACATAAATAAATGATTGCTTCCTAAGGCCTCAATTCTTTGCTCAAAAATTATTTTCTCAGTGAGGTCTCCATTAACTACCCTATTTAATATTAAAATTAACCTCTCACACCTACACTGACTCTTGCCTTCCCTACTTTATTTGGTGCTTCTCACCATTTAACAAGTCATATTTTATTTTTGTGGTTACTATTAATCTCACCCCACCCCCCAAAAAAGAATGTAAGTTTCTGGAGGGTAGAGAATTTTGTCTATTTTGGTTGCTGCTATATTCTCAGTGCTTATTAGAGTGTCTAGCACATAGTAAGTACTCAATAAATGTGTTGAATAAATAAAATATTTGAACAAATAAAAGAAACAGCTTTAATATATACCATCAATTATCAACTAGGAAAAAAAGGTTTAAAAAAGCTCTATTTATGATAGCAACAAAATTTGGAGAGAAAGCTAGAAAAACAAAACAAAACAAAAAATATGGCATAAATGGACTATATGAGGAAAAACACTTAGTGACACAAAAGTAAAGACTTGAGTAAATGTAGAGACATACAATCCCTTTTACGAAAAACTGGCTTGCAGAGATATCGATTCTTTCTAAATTAATTTGGAAATGTACCACAATTCCAATTAAAATTCAATTTTAAAATTCTAAAGTTCTTTCGGGAGGAAAAAATGTCTGAAAATAGCCAAGATGGGTTTTGGGGGGTTTTTTTTTCGGTAAGGAGAGACAATGAGGGAAGGCAATCCATATGAAATATTGAACCATATTATAAAGCAATAGTACTAATATAAGAACAGATAGATCAATAAAAGAAAATGTTGGATCCATAATCAGATGCAAATAGATATTCTTAAAGTTAGTACCCAATAAAGCGTGTACTTTCAGATTAGTAGGGAAAGGATGGATTCATTAAATGGGATTAGGACAATTTACAACCATTTAGAGAAAAAAATGATGTTTCCAATCATGTAAATCATATACACATAAATTCCAGAGGGATTAGATATTTAATTACAAAATGAACCCTAAGATAGCTATAAGAAAATAATTTCACAATTTATCTACTGAGCTCAATAGACACAGCCTTAACATGTGCAAAAGTAAAAGAAGAAAGTGACAGATTTGGCTACACAAAAACTTAAAACCTATATTTTGCAAAAGATATAACAAATTTAAAAAGAAAGCAAAAATTTGGGGAAAACATTTGAAATCTGATAAAAGATTAATGTCCCTAATATATAAAGACTTCTTACAAATCAAAAAGAAAGACACAAATTCCCTAACAGAAAAAATGAGCATGGAAAAAATTCAAAAATTAGATATACAGGTGGTCAATAAATAAATGAAAAAGAGGTCCAAACTCACTAGCATTCAAATAATTGTAAAATTAAATAACGTGATACCATTATTCAGATGTCAGATTGATGAATGTTAAAAAAAGCAATAATATTTAATGTTACTGAATATGTGAGGATATGGACACTTTTATAGATTGCTGATGGCAAAGTAAATTCTGGAAGGCAATTAGTATATATTAACCCAGTTATTAATAGAAGGGTTTATTAGTTTTCCAGCACTGCTATAACAAAGTACTACAGACTGGGTGGCTTAAGCAACAGAAATTTATTTTCTCTCAATTCTGGAGGCTAGAAGTTCAAGAGCGAGGTGTCAGCAGGGTTGGTTTCACTCTGAGGGCTCTCTCCCTGGCTTGTAGATGGCTGTCTTCTCCCTGTGTCTTCACATGGTCTTCCCTCTGTGTGTATGGTGTCCTAATGTCCTCTTATAAGGACACCAGTCATATTGGATTAGGGCCCACCCCAAAAGCCTCATTTAACCTTAATTACCCTATCTCCAAATACAGTCACAGTCTGAGGTGCTGGGGGTTAGGACTTCAACATACTAAGTTTGGGTACACAATCCAGCCCGTAACAGAAAGGGTTTTCAAAGATGCATGGATAAGATATTTACCACAGCATTGTTTACAAAAGTAGGAAAGTGTCATAGGTAGTCTTCTAAGTCAGCTCCTGAGGATCCCTGCCTCCCGGTAGTCACACCCTGTGTAATCTCCTCCCCTTGAAGGTCAGCTGGACCTAGTGACTTCTTCTAAAGAACAGAATACAGCAATAGTGATGGGATGTCACTTCTGAGATCAGGTTACAAAAGACTGTGCCTTCTGTCTTGCTGGCACTCTCTCTGGCTTCTTGTATGTTTGCTCTGGTGAAGAGGAACACTTGCTCAGGAACTGAGGGTGGCTTCTGACCAATAGTGAGCAAGGAACTAAGCCTTCAATCCCACAGTCCTCAAGGAACTGAATCATGTCAACAACCACTGAGTGAGCTTGGAAACGGATCCTGCCCAGGTAAACCCAGAGATGACTGGCTTTAGCTGATACCTTGACTGCAGCCTCCTGAAAGTCCCTAAAATAGAGGACCCAGCTAAGCCATGCTTGGATTCAAGACCCAAGAAACTGTGAGATCATAAATACATGTTGTGTTAAGCCACTGAGCTTTGAAGTAAGCAACAAATAACTAAGACAGAAAGTAAAATAAAATTTCTATAGTGAGATAGCTAGGATAATATATCAAGTTTTATACACACACACCATGGAATACTTAATTTAAAATGGTAATACGAGATCTATATTTACATGTTAAGTTTATACGATATAGTATGTGAAAAAAGCAGATTACAAAACAGCATACATAGTAAAATCCCATAGATATAAATACATGAGTGTTCTAGGATGCTTTGGGGTAAAAGTAAAGAAGACATAACGCAAGCAGTCTTAAATAATAAAGATGGGGCCAGCTCCGTGGCATACTGGTTAAGCTCTCACGCTCCACTTCGGTGGCCTGAAGTTCATGGGTTTGGATCCTGGGTGCAGACCTACACACGGCTCACCAAGCCGTGCTGTGATGGCATCCCACATATAAAATAGAGGACAACTGCCACAGATGTTAAGCTCAGGGACAATCTTCCTCAAGCAAAAAGAGGAGACTTGGCAACAGATGTTAGATCAGGGCCAATCTTCCTCACACACACACACACACACACACACACGCAAATAATAACAAAAATATGTATTGGCTTATACAACAGGAAGTCTAGAGGCAGGGTGGGTTTCAGTGGATCAATCAATATCATCAAAGCACTAGCCTTTTCCATGCTGTTCTCTCCCTTCAAAGTATGGTCTTCATTCTAGTATTAATTTCCCTTTGCATCCATAGGTGGCTGCTACTGGCAATTGAGGGTACACGGATCTTCTTCATGTCTGTATCCCACTTGAGAGGGGAAGAGAGAAGGAGTTGCTTCCAGAAACTCTACCAGAAGAATGCAGAAAACTTTTCCAGAAGTCTCTAGCAAACCGTTTCTAGGCACTCATTAGTCCAAGTCACATCACATGCCCATTCTTAACTCAACAGTTGTTAAGAGTCTGGACTTACCCTTAGATCAATCAGCTTCCCCTTACATGTGGAAGTGGGACCCTGAAACACACGGGTGTCTTGTAGGAGGAATGGTTGCCTGAACTTTTGTTAGGGATCTGCTGGGAAGAAAAATGAGGATAGATGGTTTGTGGGCAACTAATAATGTGCATTACTTCATATTTGTGTGTGTATCTGTGTGTGGGTTTACTATATCTGGGTGGATGAGATTAAGAATGATCTCATTTTCTTTATATTTTTCCTTATTGAATGAATTTTTTTGCAGTAAGGCTCAGGGCCTATGAAACCCAATGTATTTAAACAATAATCTCCTTTTTGTGAGCTGTTTATATGGGTGCTATCTTAAGCTTACATACTTTTATTTTATTGGGGGTGCAATCTCAGGGAAGCAAAAGTGAGGGGAAAGCTAAGTGAAGAAACAAAGCGGGGAGAACCAACACAAGGGGGTGCATAACCAAGCTGGCCACAGCTTTGCAACATACACAGCTGGTTATTTGGTCTTCCAGAATGTCTCCAGAGAGGTTATAGGAAGCTACTGCGTTCAGAAGCTTCTCAGGTGGAAGGAAGGAGGAGTGATTTATCAGCTGATTCCCTCCTGTCTCCAATCTCTCACTGGTTGCTGCCCCACAGGGTGTGACCTCCAGGACACCTCAGGAGTGTGCACCTGACTCCTACCACTGAGGAAGCCAGAGCCTCTGCAGGGCGGTCTCTCCTTGTCATCAGTGCTGCAGTGAGCAGCCCCTGGTCTGTGGGAGGGAGCAGGGCAGCAGGGAACAGTGGGAGCCATCAGCAGAGCCACTCCGGCTGAAGTAAAGAAAGAGGCTGCAATCTAGGATGGGAGGTGGTCCATTCTGGCCACTGACTAGAACAAACTTATCCCTGACTAGAACAATATTGTCCAATAAAGCCCAGTTGATTTTCTCCTTTCCCCAAACCTTTCTAAGCACTTTGCACTTTTCTTTGTTTCTAGTTATGTGTGTACTTGTTGCATAAGACCAAATTACTCCTGCAGAGCAGAACACACCCATCTTTGTATTCTTCTGTGTGTACAGTGGGCATTCAAAGAATGTTTAAAAATAAAAATTAATATTCTTAAGTTCACTCTGGTATGACAGTCATCAGAGGCTACAAGTACTGAAGATTCAGGAGGAAATCTGCAAAGTAACAAACCACTATAAACTGCATATTATTCCTTTCAAGGAACTTGCATTTTATGTCAGCAAAATAGAAGGCTTTATCAAACTAACTTACAAGATCAAAAGGCGATATTCTTTGCGATTTCTTCATTCCATGTTATTTTACAGACAATAATTCTGGAAGCACATAAGCACACAGTTAGAGACAGGTTAACATCGGCACAGGAGTTTGAAAATGGAAATTACTATTATACAAGTTAGGATTGGGTAAATTCCCTTACTTTTATTCTATTATTAGCTTAAAATGTTTGTTTACTGTGAATACCCAGTAACCACAGAGGAATAGCCTAAGAAAAGTGGGCTATAAAATATTAACTTGAAAATCTTTTCTTTTTAAACTGGTTATAGATCCTGAAAGAGTCAGAACAGAACTGCATGGACAACCGTCCATCAACTTTTTAATAACAACTAGAATGCAAAATTAAGAGTAGTTTCTAAATTCACCTAATCTCATAAACTTTACTCAGAATCTGCCAAAAAACCTAACCAACAGTTCAATACTTTTGATTCATCAGAGTTAGTTCATAAACAAACACCAAACAGTAGCCCAATAGAGACTAATTTAAATAGCACGCTTTTCTGTAAGAGTATGCTACCACCAAAATCCTAAGCTAGTACCTAGAGTCCACAAAATCAAAGTATTTAAGTCCCAAAAAAGATGTTAAAATTATTTTACAGAAGAAACTGATTAGAGAGGATTGTGTGACTTGCCTAAAGTCAAATGACTCATTAGTAGTAGCAGGGACACTGAATCCCCATCACACTGGTATTTTAGATTAGGTAAAAGGCACATGATGTGTATTTTCAAATAGAAATTCCTCAGCTTCTTCGAAGTTGGCCAAAACTTGATAAATCTTTTTCTAAAAAGTCTAAAGTGTTTGAAATTACCAGTACCCATGAACAATTTTATTTGTTTGACTGATATTTAGTAAGTTTCTATTACGTCTTGGGCACGAGGTTACAAAGACAAGACAAGGAAAAGTTTCTGCCTTGAGTGTGGGGAGCAAGGAAATGGAAACAGCGAGAACATCAAATGTGAGCAGTGCTGGCCTAGGAGTGTGTGTGAGGTACTGATGCATCAGGAAAGTCTCCAGAGACAAAAAGCTGCATGAGAACTGGGTCTAGAAAAAATGAGTCTAGAAAAAAGGAGAAGGTGCTCACCAGGCAGACAAGGGGGAGAGAAGGGCACTTACAAGAGGAGCTGCTTGTGCAAAGTACTGATGTTTGGAACAGCTAGGCATGCTGGAGGGTGGAGGTGAGAGAGAATGCTGGAGAGGGGATAGTCACTGTGCCAGATGGGCAAGGGCCTTAAGTTAAATGCCCCTAGAAGGAGTCTGAACTTATCTGTAAGGAATAGGCAACTGTTGAAGGATTTTAAGAAGAGCTGCCCGCTCAGTTTTAAGTTATAGAAAAATGACTTTCACGTCCACGCAGAGCGGCCAGGAGGGGCCAAGCCTGCAGGTTAGGACATTAGGATAATAATTCTGGTTAGAGACGAAGGAGCTTAGGAAACCAAGAAGGGGGAGGGGGATGAGCAGCATTGCTTTCATCCTTTGATTATAATAAATATAAAACTGCCAACACATTTTTAGAAGAGTAAATGTTTCTCCAACTATATTCTTGCAGTGATTTTCATCCTGTTTATTGTGAAATAAAATCAGGTTAAGACTCTACAGTGCATAAAATTGTCAAAGTAAAACCCTTGCTTAAAAACATTAACCTCCAATGTAGAATATTCTATTAAGCTTGTTATTTCTCAGAAACAAGTTCTGAATTTTTGTAAATTAGTAAAAAATCTGACATTTAAAGGAAATGTAGCCACATTTTTACAAAAACATCTTCCTTCACTCTATCTATGTTCTTACTCCCTTCATCTGTACCAAAAATTTGCACATGTTGATGTTTTAAACAATAGACACGAGGTGTCTTAACCAAAGGCATTTGCCATAATGTTGAATAGAGGCCCAATTAACCCCAACATTAAGTCTAGGATACTTTTTCAAGTATCTTCTACACTGTTGATGTAAATGCTTAAAAAATTAAACACAAAGCTCATCTATTTAGAATTTTCCAAGCAACAGTTTCACAACTAAATATTCAACTGAGGGCTACACTTAAACTCAACTAACAACTATCACATTAGACAGATACAGTCATGCTTATTGGTCATTTAGAAATGTGTTCCGGTTACATTCCCACTTAGTTAGGGATTCAAATGTCTGAAAAATGAATAGGTCCAGAGAGTCCTTCTGCCTACACAACTTTTTTTTCTCCCATCAGTTAGAGTCATCAATAATCAATAGCATGAATTTAGTAATTACTCATTTATACATTTAAACTGACATTTTCAAATGACAATGCGAAGCTGACAATTAACTGTTCTCTAAGGAAATGCCCTTTCTCTCCATATGGTTTCTACTCTGGGACTAACACTTAAAGAGATTTTCAATTTACCAAACAACAGAGAGTCTCCCCAGCTGAGACCCCCATGGAAACTCATTTAGAATGCAAATGCCTCACCTTCTGTACCAAGAATTTAAATGCCATTCCCACTGATGCTAAGAAGCCAGTTATAAAATGAAAATTCATCTCCACCACAGACCTCGGGTAAATTAAATAGTAAAGAATTTTAAGGCTTTGGGGGAAAATAGGTTTTCTTGTGTTAGCTTCGCAGGAGGTATGGTAGAAAAGACTCTCAACTAAGGGCCACAGGCTCGTTCTTTTCGCTCAAGAGGCTATGTTATTTTGGATCCTTGCCTTAAAATAGAGATATTAATTCCTGTTGCAAAGATTAAATGAGATAATGTATGGACAAACTGATTGTAAACTATAAAGGCTTCTATAAACATATACTATTATTACTTTAGATGTTCACCAATATGCTGACTCAAAATAAAAAGACTATTAAATAAAGATGTGGGCAGGAGGACAAAAACAAAAATACCTTGAAAAATACAGTTACTAAAAATGCACGTGAACAAACTGATCTATAGATTCAACACAATCCCTATCAAAAATCCTAGCTGCCTATTTTGAAGAAACTGACAAGCTGATCCTAAAATTTGTATGGGAACTCCAGAGACTAAGAATAGCCAAACAATCGTAAAAAAAACAACAAAGTTGGAGAATTCACACTTTCTGATTTCAAAACTTACAACAAAGCAACCAGAATCAAAATAATGTGCTACTGGTATAAGGATAGGCATACATATCAGTGGAAAAGAATTGAGAGTCCAGAAATAAAATCTTACATTTATGGTCAATTGGTTTTTGACAAGGGTGTCAAGAAAATGAGAAAAGAATAGTAG
Source organism: Diceros bicornis minor (assembly GCF_020826845.1). Classification (NCBI taxonomy): domain Eukaryota; kingdom Metazoa; phylum Chordata; class Mammalia; order Perissodactyla; family Rhinocerotidae; genus Diceros; species Diceros bicornis. Next base: position 35,944,625 of record NC_080740.1, read on the forward strand.
TCTTTTCAACAAATGGTGCTGGGACAACTGGATATCCACATGCAAAAGAATGAACTTGTACCTCTTCTTCACACTATACACAAAAATTAACTCAAAATGGACCATAGACCTAAATGTAAGAACTAAAAGTATAACTCTTAGAAGAAAACATAAAAGTAAATCTTAGTGATCTTGGGTTAAAGCCTTCTTGGATATGACACCAAAACACAAGCAACAGAAGGTCACATAATGGATGATTCCATTTATATGAAATGTCCGTAATAGGCAAATCTATAGAGACAGAAAGTAGATTAATAGTTGCCTAGGGCTGGGGAGGTTGGGGGAAATGAGGATGACTGCTACAGGGTACACGGTTTCTTTTGGAGGTGATGAAAATGTTCTAAAATTGATTATGGTGATGGTCGCACAATTCTGTGGATATACTAAAAACATTAAATTGTACACTTTAAATGGGAAAATTGTATAGTATACAAGTTATATCTCATAAAGCTGTTTAAAAATAGTTTAAAGAAATGCACGTGAAAAGCAGCATCGAATAGTGGTCATGACCTTCATTTGAGAACCAGAGACATGAACTGAAGTTCAGTCTTACTAACTGTTGAATCTTGAGCAAATAACAGTATCTCTGAGCCTTTCTTTCTCGTCTTTAAATTGTATGTAATAACAATTCCTTTTTCAAAGGGGTAATGATGAGTATCAACTGAGGTCATGTATATAAAGTACTTGCTTAGCATAGAGCCTAACACACAGTAAACACTCAAAAATGTTAGCTATTAAAAGAAAAGCTATGTGAGCCTAGACTGTAGGTAGTAGCTTAAAAACAGTAAGTTGGTTGAGTTATTGCTGTAAATGTTAATATAAAATTATTTAGACATAAACTTAATAAACACGGTGTTTCCAAATAGGCAGGCTCGCTTTGGGATACTCAGAAAAAAGAGAAATCAAGACTCTACTTCAGGTCATTATAGAATCACAAAGACTGGATTTGCCCTCCTACCTAAAACAACTAGAAAACCAGAAAAATTTTATGAAACACTGATTTCCAGACATTATATAAGAGCACAAGACTAGGATCCCTGAGTAAAGCTAAACTAGCAAGCTGAGCCTACAATTATACCAACTTACTGCCTGGAGGCAGTTTACATGCTGCAGAACAGGAGGGGGAATCCAGACATCACCCAGCGGTTTCACTGAGTTGACGAGATAGAGAAAAAGTTCAGGGAATTTAAAGTGGATAGAATTTGTGGTACTGAGTGAAGAGGAGGGAATGCTTCAGAGAGAGAGCTCCAGAGATCTACAAAGGCTAAATCAGCCCTAGACTGAAGGCTGTTCTGATCCTGCCTAACAATGCTTAAAGGCAAGCTTCCAAAAGATCCAAACTCAACTGCACGCCAGAACAAAGTAAAGGAATACAACAAAAGCCAACACCCAATAAGTTAAAATGTCTGGCACCCAATAAAAAATTATTGGGCATGCAAAGAAGCAGAAATATGTGCCAGAACCAGGATAAAAATCAAACAATAAAAACATACCCAGAAATGACCGAGATGAAGGAATTAGCAGACAAGGGAGTTAACAGAACCATTATAAATATGCTCCATATATTCAAATAAAACTTCTAGGCGTGAAAATACAGTATCTGAAATACGAATGAGATTAATAGCAACTTAGACACTGGAGAAGAAAAGATCAGTGAATTTTGAAGATATAACAATAGAAACTATCCAAAATAAAATACAGAGAGAAAAAAGATGGGGAAAAAATGAACAGAGCCTCAGTGAGGGGTGGGCAAATATCAAGCAATCTAATACATGTATAATTGGAGTCCCAAAAAAGAAAGGAGAGAGATAAGGGACAGAAAAGATGTTTGAAGAAATAATGACTGAACAATTTCCAAGTTTGGTGAAAACTTTAAATCTATAAAACTAAGGAATTTCAACAAACCCTGAGCAAGAGAAAGCATAGAGGAGCATTTCATCACTCCACTTTATGGATAAGGAAACTAAGACAGAGGCAGGGACTGGTACCAAGTCACATAATTACTTAATGGCAGAGCCTAGAGTGAACCCAACTTCTCTGATTCAGACCCAGTGCCCTTTCCAATATGCTTCAGAGCAATACCATGATCTGACTTACTCTTTAATAGGTTGCCTGGCTGCTGTATGCATAGTCCACATGTGTGGAGGGTGGAGGGAGCACGGACAGACATAGGAGCCTATTATAATAATCTCAGTGTGAGATGCGTGATGGTTTGACCTGAGTAGGGAAGGTGATGAGAAATGGTCAGACACAAGCTATATTTTAAAGACAGAACGGGTGGATTTGCTGATGGACTGAATGTACTGTTAAAAAAGAAAACAATGCAGACTTTATTTTTTGACTTGAGCCTCTAACCAGGGAGTAGCAATTTACTGTAATGGGAAAAACTGAAGGAGGAAGAGTTGGGGAGGGGAGGGAGGAATTTTTTTTTTATATGGTGAGTTTGAGATTCCTTAGGCCATGCAAATCAAGTATGGAGTTACTGCATATACCTGTCTTATATTCAAGGGAGAGGTTGTGGTCAGAGATATGAAAAGATCATAAATGTGGTAGACAAAAATGACTGAAGTTTGGGAAGCTCTAGGCTAGATGATCCTTAAATGTCTTTAGATTCGTGATTCAATAATGCGGTGCCACGTGGCTCAGGCTGAGCAGCCTCTTACCAGTCTCACAGAGGGCCCTTCCTATCATCATGGTTTCTCACGCACTACTACTTTGCCAGGATTATCCACTTTTTCCCCTTCGCTTCTGCAGTATCTGTCTCGCACGGCTACTGTGAGTGTTAAATAAGCTATACAAAACACCTGGTGAGCACTCAGTAAACGTTAAGTCTATCTTAGCTTAAATATAGAATCCTGTTTCTTAAAACTAATGTAATTTCATGTGTATGTGAATGTTCATAGTACGTTTATTCCTAATAGCCTCAAACTGGAAATAACCCAAATGTCCATTAACAAATGAATGGATAAACAAATTGTGGTACATCCACACAATGGATGGAATGTTAGTCAGTAATAAAAAGAAGGAACTACTGATATATGTAATGGTATGTATGAATCTTAAAAAAGCCTAAAAAAGCCAGACAGAAAATAGTACGTGCTGTATGATTCCATTTATACGAAATACTAAAAGACAAATCTAATCTATAGCTAGGGAAAGCAGATCAGTGATTGCAGGGGACCAGGATCAGGGTAGAGATTGACCAGGAAGGGGCACAGGAAACTTTTTGGGGTTATGAAAATCAATCCTGATTGTGGTGGTGGTTATAGGAATATGTAAGTGTATCAAAACTCATTGAGGGGCTGGCCCAGTGGCATAGTGGTTAAGTTTGCACTCTCCGCATTGGCGGCCTGGGGTTTGTGGGTTTGGATCCTGGGCGTGGACCTGCACAGTGCTCATCAAACCATGCTGTGGCGGCATCCTACATACAAAGAATAGAGGAAGATTGGCACAGATGTTAGCTCAGGGCTAATCTTCCTCAGCAAAAAGAGGAGGATTGGCATGGATGTTAGCTCAGGGCCAATCTTCCTCACTAAGAAAAAATAACACAAAAACTCATTGAAATATACACTTAAAATGAGTTCATTTTATTGTAAGCCAGTAATCAGGAAATACTGTATATCAGAGTTAGCTCTTCTGGGTCACTGGGTACCAAATATTGTCCCACCTAAAATTCTCTCCCTCATATTAGTTTTAATGGTTTTTCTTTTTTCTTTTTGTTTTTTCCCTCACATAGGTTCAGTTTATACTTTTTCGAGTGACATTATGGTTTGACTGTAACTTTGAGGTTTTCAGCATTATTCAAGTTCTTTGAAGTCTGGCTTTGGTTATGCTATTCTTTGAATCTCACCAAAGGCTCTCTTTTAAAAATTGTGTTCCAGAGTTATAACCTCAAGTCTCATCCTTATGTCATGGAATCTATTTGGCCATGAGACAAGGAATCTAGAAGTCATAGTGTTTTTTTTGCGTGTGTGTGAGGAAGATCAGTCCTGAGCTAACATCCATGCCAATCCTCCTCTTTTTGCTGAGGAAGACTGGCTCTGGGCTAACATCTGTGCCCATCTTCCTCCACTTTATATGGGACGCTGCCACAGCATGGCCTGACAAGCGGTGCATCGGTGTGCGCCCAGGATCCGAACCCCGGGCCGCCAGCAGCGGAGCGCGTGTACTTAACCGCTACACCACGGGGCCGGCCCCTAGAAGTCATAGTCTTTCTATTCTATTTACCTTTTGTTTAAGTGGCTCCTCCCTCTAGCCTCTCCAAGCCAGATTTCTGCTACCACTGACCAGGGGAAGAAAAGTAGAGTATGTTTAATATGTAAAACTGTAGTTCTTTAGCTAAACACACTATGGTATTCTCCATTCAATATGCAAATATTTTGCTGCTGTTGTTGTTATTGTTTAAAGAAGACTGAGCAAAGTGTTTGCAAAGCAATTCTAGTTCATACATTTCACTAATAATTCTAGTTTTGACATTCTTTAATAACACAGTACATGGAACAAGGAAAGTGTTTATTCTAGCATTATATAAAATATCCTATTTCAAAACTTCTAAGGTGCACAGTTGAACACTGTGCAACATGAATGTTTCTTACAAGTCTGTTGGCCTGGTGCTGGGCATACTTACCATTGCTTGTGCAGCATGAATCAGGTTGTTATTCCTCGTAACATGACTAGATAACTGCAACTCTCAATGCTTCCTTAAGAATACAAGTCCTGGTTATTGTCTGAAAACCTTCTGGTAAGACCAGAAGTACCAACATCAATACTTGCAGAAAGGGTGTTAGCATCTTAGAAGAAAATCCTATAGAAAATAGTGGAGCCTCCTTCAAAGAAATGCTGCATCCCTGAATATTTTGATGCCACAGAGGCTGACATCGGGTAGTGAAACACAACATCAATACTCTGAATCAAAAAGTAATTTAGAAGGCTTGGATTTCACATGTGAAGAAGTTTTAGAATTATTTTGAACAATTTGATTAGCCTGTTTTCCTTTTTTACGTAGGCACAATAGTGAAATGTGATAAAAATCTATGACTAAACAAGTTGAAAGGAGACTTTTCAATAAGAATAAAATAAAAAATCTAATTGATGAGATATTTGTTGTCATAGTTTGATTGGTACATAAAATAATGGTGTGTCCCAATCTACGGCATCTTAGATTTAATGAAATTCCAAAGCAAATAATTGGAAACAACTTAAATGTCCAACAATAGGAGAATAATTAAATAAATAATAGAATATTATAATTACAAATCACATTTTCCAAGGCTTTTTTTTTTTTGGTGACAGCTTTATTGAGATATAATCTACACACCATAAAATTCACCCATGTAAAATGTACAATCCAGTTGTTTTCAGTATATTCATAGAGTTGTCCAATTATTGCTACAATCAACTTTAGAAGATTTTCATGATCTAAAAAAGAAATCCTGCACTCTTAGCTATTATCCTTCTATACTCCCATTAGCCTCAGCCCTAAGCAGCCACTAGTCTACTTTCTGTCTCTAAAAATTTGTATATTCTGGACATTTCAGATAAATGGAGTCATATAATATGTGGTCTTTTGCGACTGGCTTCTTTCGCTTAGCCTAATGCTTCCAAGGTTCATCGATGTTGTAGCATGTTTCAGTACTTCATTCCTTTTTATGATCAAATAATATTCCATTGTGTGGATGTACCACATCTTGTTTATTCATTCATCAGTTGATAGACATTGGGGTTGTTAACATCTTTTGAGTATTATGAATAACGCTGCTATGAACATTTGTGTACAGGTTTGTGTGAGAACATATGTTTTCAGTTCTCTCACATATATCTAGGAGTAGAATTGCTGGATCATATGGTAATTCTATGTTTAAGTTTATGAGGAACTGCTAGGCTATTTTCCAGTGACTACATCATTTCATGTTCCTACCAGCAGTACATAAGGGTTCTGATTTCTCCACATCCCTGCCAACACTTGTTATTATCTGACTTTTTGATTATAGCCATTCCACTGGGCGTAAAGTGGTGTCTCATTGCAGTTTTGATTTGCATTTCCCTAGTGGCTAATGATGTTGAGCATCTTTTCATGTGTTTATTGGCCATTTGTATATCTTCTTTGGAGAAAAGTCTATTCAGGTCCTTTGTCCATTTTTTAATTGGGTTATTGACCTTTTTTTATTTTTATTGATGTTTTAATAGTTTATAACATTGTGAAATTTTGGGTTGTACATTTTTGTTTGTCCATCACCATATATATGTCTCCCTTCATCCCTTGTGCCCACTCCCCAACCCCACTGCCCCTGGTAACCACAATACAGTTTTCTCCATCCATGTGTTGGTTTATATTCCGCATATGAGTGAGATCATACAGTGTTTGTCTTTCTCTTTCTGGCTTACTTCACTTAACATAATACCCTCCAAGCCCATCCATGTTGTTGCAAATGGGACGATTTTGTCTTTTTTTTATGGCTGAGTAGTATTCCATTGTGTATATATACCACATCTTCTTGATCCAATCGTCAGTCGAGGGACACTTAGGTTGCTTCCACTTCTTGGCTATGGTGAATAATGCTGCAATGAACATAGGGGTGCATAAGCCTCTTTGGATTGTTGATTTCAGGTTCGTTGGATAGATTCCCAGTAGTGGGATAGCTGGATCATAGGGCATCTCTATTTTTAATTCTTTGAGGAATCTCCATACCGTTTTCCATAGAGGCTGCACCAGTTTGCATTCCCACCAGCTGTGTATGAGGGTTCCTGTTTCTCCACATCCTCTCCAACATTTGTTGTTTTTTGTCTTGGTGATTATAGTCATTCTAACGGGCGTGAGGTGATATCTTAGTGTTGTTTTGATTTGCATTTCCCTGATGATTAGTGGTGTTGAACATCTTTTCATGTGCCTACTGGCCATCTGTATACCTTCTTTGGAGAAGTGTCTGTTCATTTCCTCTGTCCATTTTTTGATCGAGTTGTTTGTTTTTTTATTGTTCAGTTGTGTGAGTTCTTTATATATTATGGAGATCAACCCCTTGGGGTTATTGACCTTTTTATTATTGAATTGTAAGAGTTATTTATATAATCTAGATACAAATCCCTTATCAAATTTGCAAATATTTTCTCCCATTCTTCAGGTTGTCTTTCCCTTTTTTGATAGTGTCCTTTGAAGTATAAGTTTTAAAAATTTTAAGGGAGCCCAATTTATCTATTTTTTCTTTTGTAGCCTGTGTTTTGATGTCATATATAAGAATCTATTGCCAAATCTAAGGTGATGAAGATTTTGTCCTATGTTTTCTTCTAAGAGTTTAATAGTTTTCGCTCTTACTTTTAAGGTTTTGATCCATTTTGAGTTAATTTTTGTCTAGGAGGAATGTGAGAAATACCTACATTTTGCATATGAAGAATACATACATTTTCATATGTGAGGAAAATGTCCAACTTCATTCTTTTACATGTGGCTATCCAGTTGTCCCAGCACTGTTTGTTGAAAACTCTATTCTTTCCCCATTTTACTCTTGATTTTGGCACCCTTGTCTTGGCATTGTTGTTGAAAACCAATCTACCACAGACACATGGGTTTGTTTCTGGACTCTCAGTTTTGTGTCATTGATCTATACATCTATCCTTTTGCCAGCAACACACTGTCTTGGTTACTGTTGCTTTGTAGTAAGTTTTGAAATTGGGAAGTGTGAATCCTCCAATTTTGTTCTTCTTTCTCAAGATTGTTTTGACTACTCTGGGTCCCTTGAATGTCCATATGAATTTTAGGATCATATTGTCAATTTCTGCAAAGAATGGCAGCTGGAATTCTGAGAAATGTTGTGTTGAATCTGTAGATCAATTTGGGGTAGAATTGCTATCATAACAATATTAAGTCTTCCTATCCATGAACATGGGATTTCTTTCCTTTTATTTCAATAATTTTTAATGTTCTAGAGGAATGATACAATGCAGATTTGTCACCAGGAAAATAGAAATGATATTTTTTGGTTATGGAATAATATGTGATTTTGATTTTATTTTTATATATTTCTGTATTTTCCAAATTTTCAACAACAAGAATATCTTTTATATAACCAAAAAGAAGTTATTTTTAAAAGAAAATATTATTTAATTAAATATGCTCACATTCAAAGTATTTCATAAACATGGAATATGCTTGGAAATGGAAATGCTTGAAGGATTTTTCAATATACATGAATATACTAATGTTTATTCTTGGTCATTTATTCATCAGAATTTACTGACTGAATGCTATGTGGCAAATACTCTGCTAGATCCTGAGTGTACTGTTTTAACAAAACAGACACGATTCCTGCCCTCATGAAGGCTACATCTAGTGGGAGAATGATAATAAATGGGCAAACAAAGTAGTAAACAGAAATGCAATTACAAATTGTAAAGAGTGCTTTGGAAGAAAGCCATTGATACTATGATGGAGAATAATGGTAGGCAGAGCTAACCCACTTTGATATAGTGGTCAGGGAAGCTCTCTATGACACCGACGTTTGAGCTGAGGCTTTGGGACTAGATATAACTGTAAGTGTTGGTTTTAGATATTTGTCAAAATGTTCAAGACAGTTTCTTAGACTGAAGGGTAAAAACAAGAAGCTTTGAAATTCCAAAGGGAAATTAATTTCAACAAATAGAGTAACATCATCTCCTACAACATGATAAACAGGATCCAAAAAATTCAGTACCATAAATGTAGGGTTAAGTCATTGTAAAGTTAATGAAATGCACAGGAAGAGCCTGCTGTGGTCCCACTGTGCAGCCCAAATCCTGCCCTGTCCAAGCTGTAGTTTGGTTCCACCTGATGGTAGCTGTCTGCTCCAGCTTAAGTATGCATGAGGATGATTCTGGGTCCCTCTGGCAGGCTGGGAGTTCCTGGGCAGAAGCAGAAATTCCGGGAATCTCCAAATAGCTGATGCCTTTTTTGTCAGCTTGATAAGGAAGGTTGGGACAAGAGAATATTGAAGAGTCAAAGCCCTATCATTTACCTCCCTCTTCCTGAGATGGTGTACCCTGACATTTCGCCTCCTGGCCTCAGTCTATTTTCCACTTATCCTTCCTCCAAACATAAGATCTCCAGCCCACTCCTGTTTGAGAATGAGGGCTAGATGAAGGACTAACAGAGTTGAAAGTGGGTTATCATGGGGTTTTATTATATGTTTTGGTTGCTACTTGCCTACCCAATGGCCATTCCCTGCTTTTAGTAAGGGAACTCAGATTTTGTTTAGGAGGCAATGTGACCAACTGAATTATATACTTCCTTGAACTCTGTTGCAAGTAGGCATGGTAAGGTGATGTAGTTTGACCAATAAGACGTCAATTAACGAATTTGGGAAAGCTCTGCTTTAATGATATAGCCACCATTCATTTCAGCTTCCTTTTATACCTTCCTCCCTAGAACTTGGAGATGAGGCTGGAAAACAAGCAATCATTTTAAGACTATGAGACAACCACGAGGATGAATGCTTTATGTCAAGAATGGCAACGTAGAAAGATAGAACGAAGCTGGGCATTGCCACCACTGTGGAATGGCTGCCCCAGCCTGGATGGACCACCTCCAGACTTCTAGATGAGAAAGTCAACCCTTATTTGACTGTGGTTTTTCTATTTTACAGTTTATTTTATTTTATTCTATATAGCCAACTGAAATCCTAACAGATACAGCTGCATATCATGAGCATAAACTTATCTTTTGAAGAATCCGAGGTTTTTAAGGTTTTAATGTAGAAAGTCCAACTCTTATGTTTAATAAAAGAGAAAATTCACAGTACTCCACAACTTATCACCCACTGTAAAGTGGTCAGTAAAGGTCATTAAACAGAGGTAACACAAAGGAGCAGCTTCAGAGAGGGAGTCATTTAATGCCACTTATCTTCATTAATCTCACACCCCACACAACACCAAATAAACATGTATTTCAGGTAAAACTGTGCTTGCTATGTAAACATACTTCTAGACAAGTTCCTTGGTGCCCCCTTTCAATAACAAGATTGCCATCCTTGAACTCCTCCTATTTGGTAATTTTGTCACAGTATAAAACAACTTCCAGGGTAACTCTGCCTACAGTTAAAGTTATGGCTTAGGGTTCATTACTGCACATATCTTTCAACTTTCACGCAGATATATTAAAGTGATGTGGCTCAAGGAATGATAGAGTTTTTTCCACTTTTGCCCCAGTGGGTTTCTACTCTAATCTGAAATTCCCTTTTACCACTACCCCCTTACACACAATGCCTCATCCTCCAAAACAAAGTTCTCAACTCATGCTTACAAAATTCCTTACTCTTCAGGGTAGATACAGGCACCATTCAAAATAATATGAGCGTTTGTACAGAAAGTGTAGTTCAGATAAAGCAATATATTAATAGATCAGATTAGAGGAAGGAAAGAAGAGAATTCTGCTAGTTTTCTATATGCACTCTTGCCCATGTGAAATTAAATTCTTTTGCATCCTACTGTGAAGAATGAGATTGTTTTTATTATTGCAAATGAGATAATGGCCTTTCAAATAGGAAAAAAACAACAAAAAATCTAAACTATATGATAAAATTTTTTACCCCAGAACCAAAACAGGGAAAGACTTCCAGATAAAAATCTATGTATAGTCAACTAGAGTTACATATTTTTTTCATTTTAGAACAGAATTACCCTATAAAGTTTTCTGATATCTTTGTAATGTTTCCCAATGAAACCTTAGAAAAGTAAAAAAATTCAGCTAAAAATTATCATAATTGAGTCAAGAGTCCCATATAAATGATTATGTTTCTAATTGTCAAATTCTTACATGTCAAATTACCTGTTTCTGAAATCTTTTAAAAATTTTTTTGGAGAAAATTCTCCACTCGTTTTTTCTCTAAGTAGGCAAGCACAATCAGCAGGAGGCAGCCCTCGACGTTCAGAGATCTTTAGCATCACCAAGACAAAGGCTAAAGAAACGTAATACACAACTTAGGTTGCCTACTTCCTTGAAGGCAATTCAAATTTCGGCGGGCGCGTAAGGTCTTCAGCGCCCTGTGCCAACCTTTCGTAGAAGCATGCCGTAAAACATTACGATTGCCTTCTTCACCATCAATGTCTGATAAGGGATAAAAATTTAGGCAGAAGTAATTATTTTGCCAAACCCTGTGGCTTCAAGCCGCAACACCGCCCCTGCAGGGGATCTGGAAGCAAACACCGCGACGGTTATGAGAGGTCGCTCAGGGGCGCCCCGAGACCCCACTGGAGGCTCATCTGGTTAGCGCGCGGAGCCGCGGTGGGAAGTAGGGTCTATATTCCAGACTCACCTATAAATTCCCAGTTTGCGCCAGAGCGCTTCGTTCCCCTCAGGCTAATAGGTTTAAATTAATAATGAGTGGCTAAGCATGCCCATTCTTTGGGCTCCCAGGTTTGGAACGCAGGGGCTGTGGCACACGAAAGTTCTCCACAGCTTGTTTTCATGTCCAACTCTGTCACTGAGAGCGCATCCCTATCCTAGTCCGGCCCCGGGGCTGTCCACTGGGCAGACGGACAGATCGCTGCCCCGGTGCAACATCTTGACACCCAGGAGCCCGAAGCTGCAGGGCAGCCCCTCCTACCTGGGGCAAGCGGCCAGAATTCATCTCCCCACAGGCAGGAGCGCTCCGAGACCTGGGGAAGACTCGCATCCTAAAGAGATGTCTCCCAACGCCCAGACAAAGACAGCGCAGGGAAAAGTTGGAACAACTGGCACCACCAGAAGGCGAGCAGATCAGCCCCTCGGCCTCGGTGGCCGAGCCGGCGACGCGCTGTTAGAGTCGCAGCCAACTTTTCCCATAAGCTTCTGAGCAACTTGCTGGAAGTTGGGGCGAGGAGGCAGAGAACGGGTCCAGGGACAGCGCGGAGAGGCTGGTCGCGCCCCAGCCGGTTTCGCGTACCTCCCCGAGTACCTGCTAATGTATCCGTCGCCGTCGCCGTCGCACGTCTGGAAGAGGCGCCGCATCCTCTCCTCCTCGCCGGTGCTGGACGTGTCGCTGCTGCTGCTGCCGCCGCCGCCGCCGCCGCTGCTGCGGCCGCTGGCGCTCCCCGCCGCCGCCGCCGCCATCATGCGCCCGCTCCCTGCTCGGGAGGAGGAGGACGCGCGGCAGGAGGAGGAATCCGCGAGGCGCAAAAGCTCTTCGCAGCCCCGAACCTGCCTGACAACCGAGCATGCCCAGTGGCCGCCGGGGCGCTCCGAGCGAGGGATTCCACCTCTCCGGGTTTTGCCCGGTTTGGGAAGATGGGCGCTCTGCAATCGCAGGACTAGACACCTTAGGGGAGAGGAAGGAGGGGAAGGTGGCTCGTGGAATCAGGGAGCCAAGGGTGGCGACGGGGACGCGAGGGGAGTCAGAGTACACAGGAGGCCCCCGAAAAGGGTGTCAGCTCCGTGCATCGGGCCACGACGCAGGCCCCTGACACTTGGGGATGCTTCAGGCAGAGCGGGTGTTCTCCCGGCAGAACTCTTCTGACTGCCGGGTGTCGTGGATTCCTTTTTCAGAAAAAAAGATAAACACTCCAGTTTTGCAAACTCAAAGTGGTGCTCGTGGTCCCACTCTGCAGGACTGAGTTCTGCACCCATACTCCCAAATGAGATCCAGAATGGCTGGCAAATTGATGCATTTTTTAAATCTGTCAAGTAGTCTGACCCTCCTTAGCTCTGACTGGTCTTCCACTCTATACTGGGAACAATCTGTGCTCCTGTGTAACATTGTGCGCGTTTGGTCCGTTTCTGGAAACAGCTCACTCTCCTGACCTGGCATCAATTTGCCCCAACAGCTTTAATAACATAAAGAGCGAACATAATAGATGGTCTCATTTGATCCACACAAGAAGCCTGAAAGATATCTCTGTTACTATTAACTTAGGATTTAGGAGATGGGTAACTACCTCGTAGCGTTATCTTGGTTATAAAATAAAACAGTATATAATGCACTTAGGACAATGCCTAGCACCTAGTAAGTGCTCAATAAATGTTAGCTGTCACTATCTCCAATTTACAGAATAGAAAACTGAAGCACTGAGACTTGCTTAAGGTTCCAGGCTCAGTAAGAGTTAAGGCAGAGGCAAGCCCAGGCAAGCACTCAAAAACTCCAGAGCAGGAGCCCTTAAACACCACACTATCCTTCCACCGTAGCAGAAAGGGAACCACAATGAACCAATTTGTGGTTTAGCAAATGACTCATTATTCTGTTCCAGACTTTCTGCCAGAGGTCTATCAAGTCCTGTGGTGGTTTTAAAAACCTCTGCAGATTCTTGATTCATCAAGAGGTGGAGTCTGTCGCCTCCGCTTAACCCTGAGTGGGCCTTGGTGACTGTTTGGACCCCAGAGGCCAGGTTAGAAAAGAAAATACAGATTCCACCTGGCTCTCTCACTTGGGACACAGACCTTTGAAGTCCAGAACTGACTTGAAAGAACTTTGGCCACCCTGAAGCTGCCATGCTGGAGAGAGCATGCAGAGGGACCACGTCAAGACAGAAAGAGATGTCCAAGGAGCCTCAGCTGTTCCAGCCCCCAGATGTTTGAGCCTTCGCAGCCCAGGTGCTAGACAAGTGAATGAGTGAGCCTTCAGATGATGCTTGCCGTAGACGCATGACAGACTCCAAGCAACAACTGCATGAGAGATTCTGAGCAAAAACTGTTTAGCTGAGCCCAGCCAACCCCCAGAAATATGTGGTAATAATAAAAGACCGTTGTTGTTTTAAGCCACTAAGTTTTGAGGTGATTTGTCATGCAGCAATAGATAACTAGAACATGTCTGTATAGCTTGGGACTGTCTGCCAGGTCATTAGGAAGGTGTCTCTGCCCTGTTCTCTCCTCTCTCCACCCTATCCACCCATTCCTACTTTAGATCTCTTTAATTCTGTAAGTTCCCAGTATTTCAGGGTACTTAGAATTGTATGATGAATAGGATGTCGTCTTAGAAAAATTTTGTCAATATATCCAATAATATTTGCTTAAAAATGCTACTAGCAACACAAATATTCCTGGCTACAATAGAACAAGGACCAGTGCCCAAGTTTCTAAAAATAAATAAATATTTAAAAATCTTAATTTTTCATAGAATAAAACTTTTATTGTTGTCTGACAATACAGTCAGATGGGAGTTGTTACCCTCAAATCTTCCTACAGAATTGATGGTTTGTGCAGAAAAAAGAAAGAAAAAAAGCCTTTTTCTAAATACAGCAATGTATGGAGAGTATGGAAACCCAAAGGATTTTCCAGGATTTGAGTAGGTCTCTTCATAACCTCACTTGATGTGTACAGAAAGTGGAGTATAAACTCAACCAATTACATTTCAAAGCAAGGAATGTTTTTCTCCTGAGAGAATATATGCATGACAGCTCTGGAGATTTAAATTTAAACCATCTTGATTAAATCTGAACCCACAAAAAGTAGATCTTGACAAATTCCTAAACAACGTTTGCTCATGCTTGGGTAACTCAGAAACGGCAGAACAGATAGGTTCAACCTTCCAGAAAAGAATTTGCTTCTTAGCTGATATGAAGCATATGAAATTACAGCTGAAAATGTTACTAGGGGAAAGAGAAATTTGTAAGACATTGAAAATAGAGATGCCATATGAATATAAAGATGATAAATGTAAAGTAGGAGCTTGGAATGAGAGCAATACCCATGGCCATAAATCTAACAGTTCTGGTTATGTCATAATTTCAAAGGCTTTATGTATTTATCTGAGATGAGTACATAGCTCAATGTCGTTGTCCTTATCCAGTTTTTTTTCTTGTTGGTTCCCTCTTGGTTATAATAACACTTCATATTTATATAGTACATTTCAAAATATGCTGTATACTTTATAAGATATACTGTCTTATATGTCTAAAGTTACCAGTTAAAACAAAACAATGGCAGTGCTGTGCAAACTTGATTACTGAGTGCTTGCCCTTCCAAATTCTGTTTACCTAGACTAGGACTACATGCTGGAGTTGGAATAAGGACCCCTTTGGTAACCTCTGCCCACCTTTCTCTCTCTAGGGCTCTCTCTGAACCCAGCTAAGTTCCCATATCGTGCAGGAGGACTTCCTTCACCTCCCAGGTGACAGTGATCACCCAGAGCTCTCCTAGCTTGAAGCACACGTTTTGAGAGCAGAATCATATAGTTTAATGGTGATTTGCTTCCCCTACCCACCAATTATTTATTATTAAATGAGGTTGTAAACTGAGAGAACAGTGAGGTGGAGTTGAGGGAGCTTGACTAACTTTTATTCAGCCCTTATCACAAACCAGTAAATAATCAGATCATTAATCAGATTTAAATGTTTAGAACCAGCCCTGATGGCCTAGTGGTTAAAGTTCAGTGCTCTCACCGCTTTGGTGGCCCAGGTTCAGTTCCCAGTCGTGGAACCACACCACCTATCTGTCAGTTGCCATGCTGTGGTGGCGGCGCACATAGAAGAACTAGAAGGACTTACGACTAGGATATACAACCATGTACTGGGGCTTTGGGGAGGGAAAAAAAAGAGGAAGATTGGCAACAGATGTTAGCTCAGGGCAAATCTTTCCCAGCAAAAAAAAGAGAAAGTTTAAATACTTTACCTTACTTAATTCTATCTAGTGGGGGAAGATATTTATCATCCCTATTTATGGGGTGGGGGTTGGCCAGTGAGGGGAACTAAATCCAAAAAGTTTAGAGTAACATGCCCAAGTAAAGAGCTAGACTCGAACTCCTATCTACCTGTCAGGCCCATGTTCTTCACATTTACTTCATATTGTCTTAACATCAGGGTCAGTGCTATTCATGTTAGGCATTACACTTTTTGAGAAACACTGAAAAGAGGTAACAATGATAAGCTTTATATTTATATATTTCTTTCTTATATATATCTTATATATTTATAACCATAAGAAGTCATCATGAGCTTTTATAATCTGTCCCAGGTTGGTTCTCTGGGAAGCAGGCTCTAAGACAGAGTTTCACGGGCAGGATGCTTACTAGAGAATGCCCTTAGTGCCCAACATGTGTGTGAGGGAGGTGAAGGGAGCAGGATGGGACAGAGGGAGAAGTCATGCTGTGACACAGGCCCCAGAACACCCTTGTTTGACTTCACAGAAGCTCTGGAGCTAAAATGGCCTATATTAATTCCCTGTTGCTGTTGCAACAATTTATCACAAACTTAGTGGCTTAAAACAAAACAAATTTATTAACCTACAGTTCTGGAGGTCAGAAATCAAAAATGAGTCTCACTGAGCTAAAATCAAGGTATCAGCAAGACTCTATTGGAGAATCCATTTGCTTGCCTTTCCCAGCTTCTAGAGGCTGTCTGCATTCCTTGACTCTTGGCTCCTCCCTCTATCTTCAAAGCCAGCTGAGTAGCATTTTCAAATCTCTCTAACTTGAACCCCTTATCTGCCTCCCTCTTAACTTTAAAGGACTCCTCTGATTCTACTGGGCCCACCCAGATAATCTAGGATAATCTCTATTTTCAATTCAGCTGATTAGCAAACATAATTTGTTACCTTAATTCATCCTTGCCATGTAACATAACAGATTCATAGGTTCCAAGGATTAAGATGTGGATATCTTTAGGGGGGCCATTACTCTGCCTGCTACATAGTCCGTCCAATTATCCTGTACTGAAATGAAATGACTGGGTTTTTATACCTCTGCCTCAATCAGTCAGTGGATGCAGAGCCACATTCCATGGGATCCACAACCCAGAAAGGTTGTGATCTTGGCAAGGTGACTCTCTGTAGCAGAGTCAATTCCTGAGGGACTGACAGCTGAAGGTTATCTTCTGACAGCACTCTTAGAAGCTGGGCAATGAGTCCTTTCTTGAAGGGAGAATGGGATGGTGTGTCCCATGTTCATCACAGGTCACTCCTTAAGCCATTGGATCCACTTGTTCATGTGTGTTTGGGGAGCATGTCTTCCAGGATTCTGGTGGGCCTCTTTTTCTGGGGGAATCTTTAAAGAGGAAATTTAGTGGGAAAAATTACAATCCCCACTGCTGCTGCAGGTCCTCAGGTCCAAAATGCTACTCCCTCCCCCACTACCAAGTCTAGACTCTCATCACCCTCAGAGAGCCGGCCTAGGGTGCTTACCTAGTGGCACAACCCAGATCCTCATCTCTGATTGCTATGCTTGTTCATTTACTGTTACAACTGGACAAGGGAGTATGAAGAGGTGCCCAAATAAATCACCTGTGTGCTAAAAATATTCCTCTTTGCCCTATTATGTAACTGTAGCCATGCCTCTTCTTGATGATTATGGTTAATTACCTCAGTCAAGATAGTGTGTCTTCTTCTTGCCTGCTGATATCTGTATCCCTTAGTGGAAGTAGCCTTCCATTGGAGACCAGGACTTCTAACCCTGCAGAGGTGAGAGTTTTGGGGACAGAAGGCACAAATTTCCTAAATGGATCATGGGGAGTCAAGGTAAGTGTGGTCACTCCTGCTTCCACCTCTTGGTTTCTAGACCCATGTAGTCTTCCTACGAGGGATGCAGCGCTATATGAAGTCTTGATTCAAAGTATAGTCTGTGTCCTGGAGGATGGCTCACCATCCTCATAAAGTACCACCTTCAAGCTGGCATTTCAGCTGTGCTTCCGGAGGATGTTGTACTTCTCTTTGCAGCAGCTTCTTAGTGGTGCAGTATGTGATATGACCAGTGGATCTCATGGTCATAGCCCATTCCTGCACTTCAGATAATGTGGGTTACCTGATTTGACACAATTTTATGTGGGATCCCATGTTAATAGATCAAATACTCTGTAAGCCCTTGGATAGTAATACTGGCTGAAGCCCTGCAGGTAGGAAAGGCAAACTCACACCAGGAATACTTATCTGGTATAAGCATGAATCACTCGCCTTTTCAGAGTAGAAGTGGCCCAATGTAGTCAACTTGCCGCTAAATGGTCAATTGGTCTCCTCAAGGAATAGTGCCATACTGGGGCCTAGCATTAGTCTCTGTTAATGGCAGTTGAACATTTGGTAGCAGCAGCAGTGACGTCAGCCTTGTTAAGTGGGTGCCCATGTTGTTGGGCCCATGCATAGCCTCCATTTCTGTCACTAAAGTTACTTCATTTTACGCCCACTGTGCTGACACTGCAGTGGCTGATGACAGGAGCTAGCTGGTGTCATCTGGCTGAGGCATTTTGTCTACTTGGTTGCTTAGTGCCTCTTCTGTGGTGGATGCTCTTTGGTGGGCTTTAATATGTGATAGAAAGGTCTTTGCATTTTTTGTCCACTGCCATGTGTCCATTCACGTGTCTCTACCCAGTCTTTCTTGTCTCCCTGATCTTCCATTCTTCCTTCTTTCATGCTCCTGACCTGCTGGCTAGGCCATTTGCCACTGCTTATGAGTCTGTGTATATTCTAACTTTAGGCCATTTCTCTCTATACAAAGTGAATGACCACTGGAAGCCCTGCTTATTGGGGGGATTTTCCCTTGCTACAGTTTTAGTTCTCAGGGAAGCATATCGGGAGACAGAATTTGTTGAGCAGGATATCTATTAAGGAGTGTGCTGGAAAGGACTACGGAAAAAAGAGAAAGGAAGCAAGATTGGACAGAAGGAGTACAGCTTAGTATAGACCTGATGGCAATCTTAGTTGACCTGATAGGGAGGTCTGGAGCTAAGATGACATTTCAGAGTTGTCTATGTTGGCCCGTCACGGCTAGACCTTTGTATCTCCATCTCAATCAGTCACTGGGTGTAGGCTGCTCTGAGAATGTCGGCTGTGACTCTGGTCAAGGAGTTCCTTTGAGGCCGAGTCAATCCCTGAGTAGTTTGACAGCTGAAGGCTGCTGCTGACGGCGTTCCCAGCAGCTGGAGCAACAAGTTGTTTCCTGAAGGGGGATTGAGTGGCACATCTTTGTGTCTACACAGAACCAGATAGCCTGAGTTCAAATCCTATCCACGCAGATAACTTCCTGGGTGATCTTGGACAAATTACTTAACCTCTCTGAGTTTTGGTTTCTTCATCTGTAAAATGGGGGTTAGAGTATTACTTATTTCTTAGGAATATTATGAAATTCAGGGACATAATTCATGTAAAGCACATTATATGATCACAAGAAAGAGCCCAATGAAACTTAGGTATTGTAATTTTTTATTATAAGACTGGATCAGGCTATACATCATGATATTTCCAGGACCTTTATTGTTGAATATCGAATATCATCAGACATTCTCCTTTAAAATGTTTTATGTTTTTCTTCCTGGGTTCATATATGGGAAGTTAGCTATGCAGTATTTAGATTCAAATCTCTGGAGAAGGGGCCTGATATTTTCTTTGCACACACTGCACCTCTTATATGTAAGAGGCTTGCATTTCTTCTTGCAGCTAAAAGGTGTGGCCAACACAGTAGGGAATCCTGGGGCAGGCTGAGTATGTGCATGACTCTGTATCATCATCTCTCTCACATTACCTCAGACGATGACTGGCTCTCCAGCTACTTCCACCCAGCTGTGGTGGGTTTGGCGGGCTGTCAAGAGGAGCCTTCCATCTGGAGGGTGCTCAGTGTTGGTTGGCTTTAAATAATCCCTCACTAAATAGCATCTCTTGTAAGGAGCCTAGGTATCTTGGATTTAAGCTGAGCAATCATACTCCATGAGGGATCAAACTGGCTCCCAATGAAGGAAATGGTGAAGCCAAGAGCCTCAAAGAGAAGAGCTCCAACCCAACATCTTCTTCAAAGCCCTTAAGGCAATAGTTTTTCACTCTGCAGGCTGCAACTCATCAATGGGTTGCAAAATCATTTTCGTGGATGGTGACCAGCGTTTTTTTTTTTCCTAATGAGCTAGAGAAATAGAAAATAGAAAATGTCTGAGTGTATTTAACCTAGTAGTCTTATATATTGTTTCAGAAAACTTTTTCATTTGTGCATGTATGTATTTTTTCTGGAATACAATATAAAAATTGTGTGTATCTGGCAGAAACACACTACCTTAGGAGGAAGATAGATATAGCAAGAACAATTACCCAGACGCTTTTAGCCCAGAAGTCTTACTTTTCTTTCCTTTCTTTTGATCAGGAATGGCTTGAGGCATTTCTTTTATTTCTCTCCATTTCATTCACCTTCTGTTCATCATACTTAGAGTGATCAGGGAAGAACACATTTTATTTCTGTTCCTCCTATGCCCCTTCTCAGTTCCAAGTGGTGCCTGGGGTGGGCCAAGAAGGCTGGTCTGCTCCATTTCTCTCTCCTAGTAGGCAAAGCAGTCAAGAGTGCTAGGCTGCTGGGTTCTGGGAGGGGTTTCTTACCAAGATGGGTGGAACCAATGAAGAAATTACTGGAAATCTCATGTGGATCCTCAAATCTAGGTTGCTAGGCAGAAGTCTGGAGCCAACGTACAAAGGCAAATAGTGTCAGAAACAAAGGTGGGGGAGGAAGAGTTGATCTTACAGTGTTGAAATGGGAGAAGGAGAGGTGAAAGGGAAGAATTCCCAAAATGAGGAGAACATCCACAGCAATTCTTCATGATCTGAAAATGAGAAAAGCTAAAAACATATAAGCAACTTTTTCTATCAGTTTGCATATTTTAAATGTGCCCAAAGGAGATGACAGGAGTGTGGGTTACACAGGTGTATTAATTTCCAAATTATATAGCTACACATTGTGCCTTTCAGTATATACATTTTACTTTAAAAAATTATAATAATTGAGTAAGAGGGGGAAGTGTGTGGAGGTATAGATGGATCAAGTATGGGAGATTGTTGAGGCTGGGCAGTGGGTGCATGGGGATTCATTATACTATTCTGTTTACTTTGTATTTGAAATTTTCCACAATACAAACCCGAAAAAATATTTCAAAATGCCTTTAATGTTCTTCCTTGTGATTAATCCATCCAAGGGCTGATATTACCTTTTTCTTCGCAATCTCAAACCAACTTAGAAGCAACGAATGGGCTACACTGTTTCCACATTCTTGGCTGTTGGGAACAGCCAAGTCCTGAAGTCTCAATAGACCAAGCTCTCCAGGAGAGGCTTGTCTACCATAGTTACGCTGGGTAATCAGAAGGGATCTAAGAGATAGAGATGGTGGCTTTGTGTCTAAAATATTTATTAAATCCAGCATTTCTCCATTGACCCCACAGATCTCTCTAATGTCACCTTCCCAGGAGCCTGTGAGCTTCCTAGGAGACTTGTGTTTGTTATTTCAGCTGTGCATTGATAATTAAGGAGGCAATGAGACTTGTACCCACCTAGAAAATGCTTGACATTGTGAATTATGAATAGAGAAGATGGAGTGGCAACAGCTGGCAATTCAACATGTGTGGTTTGCTTTGACAGGAAGCCACAAACTAACCTTTAAGGCTGAACACAGCATGAAAGCTGTAGAACTGCTTGCTCAGGGCTAAGAAATGAAAGGCTTGCTGGTGAGGAAATGGTCCCCTCATCCACCTCCTCATTAATAGGTCCAGAGTGAGGGTGTGCTGCCAGAGGCTGATCTTGATGTCTAATGATATGAGGCAGAACTGGAGCACTGACATGAAATGGTGTAGTAGAAAGGAATTCCAGTCTTGGATCTTCAAGTAACTATATAGCTAACCTATTCTTTCATTTCCTCATCTGTAAAATGATCCAGCTGAATTCCAAAGGTCCCTTCTATTTCTAAAATGCCATTATATATTTGCCTTAGTTAAAGTTTCACTCACCCATTGCATTGGCGAATTATCAATTCGGCAGAATTGTCCTCTCCTCGTGTGTTACCAAATTCTTGATAAGGGTCAAGTCACAGTAGTGACTACTTCTACGTTGTGATTTAGGGCATAATGAGACGGAGTCCCAAGTTTGCAAACTCCTCACTAGCTATAGTATTTCCTGAAATTACACTAGAAGAGAGTGTAATTTGCATTTTGGAGGATTCTTTGCATTTTAGATGTTCATCTTTAAGACTCCCTTATTAAAATGGAAATACCCCTAGAAGACGCTCAGTCCTTAGCAGTGATTTAAAACTTTGCAGAAATAGTCCATTATATTGGTCTATTTCCAATGGAGGAGATGATGGGACTGAAAAAGTGTGTGAAGGCGCTGATGTGAATCCAGTGTGCTGGCTAGGCTCCACTACCCTGAGTGATGGACCAGTTGTTACAGGAAAGGGAATATGAAAAGACTAGGATAGGGAATAGTATGGGGAGACCAGAATCACAGTCTACACGAATTTTAGCACACGCCTCTGAAGTTTCTTACATTTCTGTTATGGACTGGGCATTCATGTCCCCCCAAAATTCACATGTTGAAGCTCTAACCCACCGTATGAAAGTGTTTGGAGATGGAGCCTTTGGGAGGTAATTAGGGTTAGATGAGGCTATGAGCATGGGGTCATCATGATGGGATTAGTGCCCTTATAAGAGGAGACATGAAAGAGATTGCTCTCTTTCTAAACACACACACACACACACTCTCTGAGGAAGGGCCATGTGAGTACACAGCAAGAAGGTGGCCATCTGCAAGCCAGGAAGAGAGCTCTCACCAGAACTAGCCCCTGGATATTAATCTTGGACTTTCTAGCCAGAAATAAATTTCTGACATTTAAGCCACCCAGTCTGTGGCACTTTGTCATGGCTGCTAGAGCTAATACAATATCCTTTTAATCACAAGGTCCCCTTCCCTTCTAGTGTTAGCCATGAGTCAATTTGCCAAATTAGGCATGAAAGAAATGTCCCCAAAACATCTGGCAAGGGAATATTCTTAAATATTATTCCTCTCCCAGAGGTTACGAGGCTGGTCTTTCTTCAGGTACTGTTGCTGACGTTGACTACCCTTAGATGAAGTTGACAACTCTTGGACGATTCATTCAAACAAGATGCTTGCGTTTCCTAAAGGAACACTTCTCTTTTAACCCGTCCCACATGTGAAATAAGTTTACTAACTTGATATAGGTTGGAGCTGGAAAGACTTTTACTGATTTTTTAAAAATTACCAACATTTTCTAACATGCCCCCAAATAAAAAGAATAGTACAAAGAGCACCCATATACTTATCACCCAGATTCAGTGATTACCAGGATTTTACTTGTGAAGAACTTAAAGAAAAATATCAGTGAGAGACAAACTATTATATTCACAAATACTAAGTGTGCCATGAGGAAAATAAACTCATTACTTTGTGAGGTGTAATATGCTATCAAGCATATTACAAGAAAATGTATCTAATCCTTCTTCAACAACACCTAAGGGTATATTTGGCTTAAACGTTAAAAACTACATTCTTTAATAAAATGGAAACATTAAATATTCAGTGATAAACCTTTTTTCTTTCAGGGTTTTTTTGATGTTTTCTTCTCTTCAGAGGGCCCCAGGAGGGGGTTCCCAGGAGAGGGCTCCATGAATAGACAGACTCTCCCTCTTCATATCGGAGATCTTCTTAACAGTCTCCTGAGGGAGAAACCTAGAAGTGTTCATTCTCCCAATCCCACTACATCCTTTCGTAGATTCTCAATTAATTATTTTTGCAATCACAGTTAAACCCTTAAAGTGTCATCATTTCTACACTTGATTTTTACAGCCTACTCTTGGCAGGCATCCTAACAGCATCATTTCCTTACAATTCTACAAGGACATATGCCAGCTAACATATTTATGCCACTCCTATCTTCAAACCCGTGTAGTGGTTCCACTTTCCGGTGAAGTAAACGTCCTCTGCTAGCAGCCCATATACTAGACTCACACGGAGCACCTCGGTTCGCTGCTTTCTTCCTTGCTTCCTTCAACCTACCTCTCCGTGTTGCCAGTGAGTGGTCTTCAGGCTTGTGAATTGGTACTTTTTCTTCTACACCACCCCTTTGCTTAGAAAGTTCTTTCCTGTGAGCTTTTCCAGACCTCCTCTTCCCCTTTTCCTGTGTGTCTCTTTAAAATTACATCTACTTGAAAGAACAAGCAAACAAAAAGCCCAACCTAGCAAGACTGCCTGGAAGAGATGATTTTCCTCCTTGCCTCAGTCACCCCCAGCATGAGACAGCAAGTGCTCGATAAGTTACACGGTGCGTTTGCTGACCTATTGTGTTCACATTTTGGGGCTGAGCTTTAGCGTTTGGGAGATGGTTTAAGGGTGTTCTGGATGTTTTTGAGGCACATCCTGTAAAAAGACTCATTTAAATGTTAACTCTGAGACCTAAGAGACCATATTTACTTAGATTTTCTCTATGAGTGCTGAATATATTAGTTTTTGATGTTTTGAGTAATGATTGGGGGATATTCTATGATGACATGATAGTGGGTAAGAAAAAGAGGAAGAATACAAACTAGTTGATAGCATCTTCCAGAGAGAGTATATTTTTATGATTTTTAAATATAAGCACTGCCTCACGTGAGCCCAATTGCTGCCATCTCCAATTTCACTATGATTACTGCTATTATTACAGTAGTTCAGTTATATGTGAAAATCAATGACATTCAAGAAGTAGGACCTGAAGCAAAAGATAGCTTTCTAGTACCATCTTGTGGCTAACCTATAAATATACATTTTAAGCTGATTACTATGTAAATAGGTAGGTAGACACGTATACAAGAGTATTAGCAAAATATGCATTTTTGATGTATATATAATTATATATGTAACAAATTATAGAGCTGCAAGAAATTTTATGATTACTTAAACCTCAGGTAGTGGGGACAAATTTTATTCCACAGACTCAGATTTGCAGAACTTGATTCTCGGTAATTAACCTACTCTCAGTTAATTCAGGGGTTCCCTAGTCCACTCCTAGGCTTGCTCCTAAATTCTGGAGGACTTAAGGTGTGTAAAGGGCATCAGGAAGTGTGGGAAGGGGTTTCTGATCCTTGGTCGTCAAACAACATAGGTCACTTCTGAGTCCTTCATTGCTTGTTCCCACCTGCAAGATACCTTCAGGTTTCGTGTATGTCTGCCAATTCTGGACTCTTCTTGGGCACCAGGAATCCTCTGCTGCTCTACACCACACTGCACGCCACCTGTCTAGACACATCACACCACCATTCTTTCCTGGGCTGCCTCTCTGGGGACCCACCTGGGAAAGCAGTACATGTCATTGTGTTCTAGGATCTCCCAAACCATCCGGAGTTTTTGACAGTTAGGGCTCAGGATCCTTCTTAGTGACTCACTGGCATGTTAGTACATGACTTCTTCCTCCCCCAAGTCTCCCTATTTCTCCCACCCCCCAGCCCCTGACAACCGCTTTTCTACTCTCTGTTTCAATGAATTTGACCTTTTTTTTTTTTTTTTTTTTTTTCACGTTCCACCTATAAGTGATATCATGCAGTATTTGTCTTTCTCTGTCTGGCTTATTTTGCTTAGCCTAATGCCCTCAAAGTCTGTCCATGTTGTTGCAAATGACAAAGTTTCCTTATTTTTTTAAGGGTGAATAATATTCCATTGTGTGTGTGTACATACACATTTTCTTGATCCATTTGTTTGTTGACAGACACTTAGATTGTTTCCATACCTTGGCTATTGTAAATAATGCTGCAATGAACATGGGAGCACACATACCTCTTCGAGGTAATGGTTTCATTTCCTTCGGCTATATACCCAGAGGTGGGATTGCTGGATCATATAGTTCTATTTTTAATTTCTTAAGGAACCTCCATACTGTTTTCCATAGTGGCTGTACCCAGTTACATTACCACCATTCACATACCTGTTGGCTATTTGTATGTTTTCTTTGAAAAAATGTCTGTATCAGCTCCTTTGCCCATTTTTTAATTGGGTTATTTGTTTTTTTGCTATTGAGTTGTATGAGTTTTTTATGTATTTTGGACATTAACCCCTCGTGGGATATATGGTTTGCAAATACTTTCTCCCATTCCATACGTTGCCTTTTCATTTTGTTGATTATTTCCTTTGCAGAGCAGAAGCTTTTTAGTTTGATGTAGTCTTGCTTGTTTATTTTTGCTTTTGTTGCCTTTGCTTTTGGTGTCAAATCCAAAAAATCATTGCCAAGACCAATGTCAAGGAGCTTACTCCCTTTGTTTTCTTCTAGGAGTTTTACAGTTTTACGTCTTACATTTAAGTCTTTAATCCATTTTGAGTTGATTTTTGTGTATGGTGTGAGATAGGGGTCCAGTTTCATTCTTTTGCATGTGGCTGTCCAGTTTTCCCGACACCATTTATAATTAGAATACTTCTATAAGGAAGAGCTGTCTTTTCCTTCATTTATTTATTCATTCAGTTATTTACTAATATCACTTTGGCTCATGGATATTTATTTTATTCTATGGATGATAATCCAATACTATCATTATTTTATTATTCAAATAGTGCCAGCATTAGATCTTAGGAAGGAGTTCCTTGAGGTTGGCTCCTGTGTTCTTTTAGTAAGCCTGTATCCTGTTTTGAGCAATTCCTTACTTTCTGACTCATCAAGATATTTCAGGTGCATCTCATTTTTGTCCTGCTCCAGCCCTGGAGTCAATCTCTTCTCTAGGGAGCCCTGGTTCCTTTTATTGGAGAATGGTGTTTGGAAACTAGCATCTGGGTGCTAGGTGTACTTAATGATATTGGGGTGTCATTGCTTCTAGACCCTCTCAGTATTTCTACTCACATGTTTATTTTTATTTATCTATCCATCTGTGTATATATTAAAAGCCATTATTTCATACTGATGCTGCTAATTCCAATCAAATACCACAGAGCTCATTCTGCCTTTCCCTCTTTGCTTATTTGTAATTCCTTCCTCCAACATCTGGTTGCAGACCAGAGAAGAGAGAGAATCACAGGAAGGGTACTGTAAATCATTTCTGTCCACATTCCGTTGGCCAGAACTTCGCCATATGGCTTCACAATGTCAAGGTGAAAATAAAGGCAGAAACATGGAGGAATATGCGAGAAATGTGGTCTAGTGTTGTGCTCAGAAAGAAGAGGAGAAACATGAAAATTTATGAGCACTAGCATTCTTTGCCATACCCAGGGTACCATGCAAATATTATCAATTTCTATGTTTGCTGTGAGGTGAAAAAGTTTGGGAAGTACTAATCTAGAGAGACTAAGTGACTTGTAAAAATTAAGGAGCAGCTAGATTTCTTCCAATTAAATTATATTATCAATTAGGGCTAAACACCATTTTATTATTTTTATTTGGAAATATTTTTGATATGTAAATAATGAAATCAGTGGGAAAACACCAAAGCTTAAATGTAATAAGTGGATTTAAGGTTTCAATTCAGAACATATTTTTTCACCTCAATCTCTAAGACAAATGAAAATCTGAGTTTTTATATACATATGTCTGTTTGTTGGGTTGAGTTTTTGGTTTTTAGTTTCCAAATTATCATTATTTGTAACTCTATGACGTCTTGTTAAGCATGGTAAGAAAGTGACTAACTAGAGCTAGCCCTGATGGCCTAGCGGTTAAAGATTGGTGCGCTCTACTTTGGTGGCCTGGGTTCAGTTCCTGGGCATGGAACCACACCACTTGTCTGTCAGTAGCCATGCTGTGGCAGTGGCTCACATAGAAGAACCAGAAGAACTTACAACTATACACAATTATGTACTGGGGCTTTGTAGGGGGAAAAAGAAGAAAAAAGGAAGAAGACTGGCAACAGATGTTAGCTTAGGGTGTACCTTCCCCTGCAAAAAAAAAAAAAAAGTGACTAACGTGGTGGGGATGACAATTACTCTTTAACTGATACTGAGATGCCAATTCAAATTCTATATGGATGCACTGGGGGTTGTATGGTCTTTTCTGCTTCAGTGAAGGAGACAGTTGTTCTCTGTGGCTTACTTTCTGATTTCTCATAGTCTGTAATGAATCTTCTGGGAATTAGGATATTCTACCCTCAAAGATAATTATTCTTCCTCTTTTAGTGTAACTGTATCTCTGATATTTTCTTGTGGAAAATTAGACATATTTACTTTAGATAAATTAATTATCTGAGCTAAACAAACCTGAGAGTACCTTGCATAACAGAGTATTTAATTAATATGGAATATTTGATCATGCAAATTGGGATGGAATTACATTTAAATTTAAAACA
This sequence comes from Diceros bicornis minor, assembly GCF_020826845.1. NCBI lineage: Eukaryota > Metazoa > Chordata > Mammalia > Perissodactyla > Rhinocerotidae > Diceros > Diceros bicornis. The sequence goes on from NC_080740.1 coordinate 35,972,568, forward strand.
TAAAAGATCACATAGCAACTCTGTGTATCCAGATGTCCCAGAATGACTTTTACAAAGGAATAAAAAGGGTCTTTGTGCCTTATGATATTATGTAGAAAAAAAATACTGCTAGACTCAAAGTCTCGCAGGTTATTTTTAAAAAACAAATTTATTAAGGTATAATTGACGTACAATAGCACATATTCATAGTGTACAATTTGAAAAGTTTTGATATACATATACACATGCGAAACCATCACCAAAATCAAGGTAATGAACATATCCACCCCCCAAAGTTTCCTTGTGCCCCTTAGAAATTCCTTCCTCTCTACTCTATCCCTAGGCAACCACCGATCTGCTTTCTGTCACTATTGTTTGCACTTTCTAGAATTTTCCATAAATAGAATTATATAGTATGTACTCTTTTTGTCTGACTTCTTTCATTCACCATAATTATTTTGAGTTTCATCCATGTTGTTGGATGAAACACATGTTAGTGTGTAACAACAGTTCATTCTTTTTATAGTTGAGTAGTATTTCATTATATGCACATATCACCATTTGCTTTTCCTTTCACTTGCTGATGGACATTTGGATTCTTTCCAGAGTTTGGCTATTACAAATAAAGCTGCTATGAACATTCATGTTCTAGTCTTTGTTTGGACGTATGCTTCCATTTTTTCTTAGGTAAAAACCTAGGCATGAAATAGCTGGATTTTATAGTAACTGTGTATTTTCCTTTTTTTTTTTAATTGAGATCAGTGGGTGTTTTACTTTTTAAGAAATTGCCAAATTGTTTTACAAAGTGATTTCTTTCTCGTCAATAGTATGTGAGAATTCCAGTTCCTTTACTTCTTCAATATTTGCTAAAATCAGTTAATTTTAGACATTCTAATAGGTAGGTAATAGTAGCTCTTTGTGGATTTTATTTACATTTTTCTAATGACTAATGATATTTAGCATCTTTTAATGTGATTATTTGCCATCCATATACCTTCTTTGATGAAGTGCCAGTTCAACTTTGGCCAATTTAAAAAACTGGGTTGTTTGTGTTCTTATTATGGTGTTTCAATAGTTATTTATATATTCTGGACATGTCTTTTAGCAGATATATGATTTGCAAATATTTTCTCCCAGTCTGTGCTTTATCTTTTCATTCTTTTAAAAATGCCTTTCAAATAGCAAAAGTTTTTAACTTTGATGAAATCCAATTTATCAATTCTTTTCTTTTATGGTTTGTGCTTTTAGTGTTATATCTAAAAAATCTTTGTCTAACCTAAGGTCACAAAGATTTTTTCTTATGTTTTCTTCCAGAAGTTTTATAGTTTTAGCACTTATATTCAGGTAAGGACTATAGTCCATTTTGAGTTAATTTTTGGATATGGGGTCAGTTAAAGTTTGGGATTATTTTTAAACTTTTATTTGCTTTTGGTCATTCTGTCACCAGCAATGGACTCTAACTTTTTTTTCCCTGTCTAGTCTAACCTAAATTCTCTTGTCTTGTTAGAAGGTGCAGATGTTCATTTCTCCAATGTCTTTGAAGTCTTGAGGCTGTTGGTTTCAGCTATGTTCCAGGAAGAAGGTCTAAATGCCAACCACCCTGGACCCAATTGCTCTGAACAGGACCAGACTGGTCCAGACTGCAACGACAAGAGTGACACCTGCACAGATGGGTGGAAAGTTGTACTAAAGCAACCTGCCCTCATTAATATTGTAAATTCTCCTCCTCTGGGATGGGCAAAGCAGCCATTTTCAGATCATGCGATGTATGTAAAAACATGTTTTCAAACCACATGTGTGCAAACTTATGCCCACCTCTACACGAGATGATGAAACTTTCCCTTTTAAATATTCATTCCCTCCCACAAATAAAAGACAACTGCTCTCCTTGCACGTGGGGGCCACAGCTTTGTGAAATTATTCTCTGTGGTCTCCATTTTGTTTGCTACATGCTGCAAATAAAATTGTGCTTTGTGTGACAACTACTTCTGGTGTAGGTTTTGATTTAACTCACTAAGGAACAGACTTGCTTTGGTCTGGTAACAATTTAATTGTTCTATCACCATATTTTGAAAAGGCTATCTTCCTCCACTGAGCTGTCTTTTTACCTTTGTTGAAAGTCAGTTGTCCAAATATATGTGGATCTATTTGTGAACTCTCTATTCCATACCAATGATCTATTTGTCTATCTTTATGTCAGTACCATGCTGTCTTGTTGAATATAGTTTTAAAATAAGTTTTTGTGTGTGAGGAAGATCGGCCCTGAGCTAACATCTGCCAATCCTCCTCTTTTTTTGCTGAGGAAGACTGGCCCTGGGCTAACATCCATGCCTATCTTCCTCCACTTTATATGGGACGCCTGCCACAGCATGGCCTGACAAGTGGTGCGTCGGTGAGTGCCCAGGATCCGAACCGGTGAACCCTGGGCTGCCGCAGAGGAGCACACGCACTTAACCGCTTGCGCCACCAGGCCGGCCCCTATAATAAGTTTTTAAATCAGGTAGTGTTAGTTCTTGAACTTTTTTTCTATTTTAAAGTTGTTTTGGGTGACATCAGCAACATGGAGTGAGCTGTTACCTTTGTCTCTCCCCCATTTGAACTACAACTAAATGGACATTCATTGACCAACAGAAGAAGCCTACACAGGACAACAGGACACCTGAGAGACACATGCAGCTATACATCTGAGGGTGGATGGACTGACCTTCTGGGAAGTGGTGAAGATAGGTGTGCACTCCCTACCCCACCCCCACACAGCTCTGTGCACACACAGGATTGCCTTCCAGCCTGGCACTAGCACCCTGCAGGTGGGAATGGAATGTGCCCTGGGGTGACTATAGGAAGAGACAGTGGCAGCCCTTAGCCCACTGGTGATGGCTCTCCTGGTGAGGAGACGGGAGACCACTGTGCCCTTGTGGACCCAAGGAGTGCCCTGGCTGGGTCTACACAAAAAGCCCAGCCCACCAAGCACAGTCTACACAAGTGCCTGAACCCTCTCCAGGCTGCTGCAAGTGCCCACAGTACCCACACAACTTCCAGCAGACAGGGTGGGACCAGAAAGTCTGCTTATGCTCCCCCTAATGGTAGCAGGTGGAATCTGCAACCTAATACTACCAAAAATGCCCCAACAAAAGATTAGTTCATTAAACACCATGAGAAACCACAGCAATAGTTCAGACCAGAAGGAAAATGACAATTCTCCAGAAACCAACCCTGAAGGCACACAAATTTCCAATCTAAATGACAGAGAATTCAAAATGGCTGTTATAAAGATACAAGAGAACACAGAGAAAGAGTTCAATGAGCTCAGGAATAAAATAAGCCTCTTCACCCAAGAGTTTGAAACTACAAAAAAGCATGCAGAAATTCTGGATATGAAAAACATAATCAATGAAATAAAAAATAATGTAGAATCCTTAAAGAATAGAGCCGATGTTATTGAGGAATACATTAGTGATTTAGAGGATAAAAATACAGAAATGCTACAGGTGGAGGAGGAGACAGAAATAAGATCTTAAAAAAATGAAGGAATTCTTTGAGAAACATCTGACTCAATTAGTAAAAGCAACATAAGGATTATAGGTATTCCAGAGGGAGAAGAGAGGGAAAAAGGAGCAGAGAGCTTGTTCAAAGAAATAATAGCTGAGAACTTTCCAAACCTACGGAAGGGACTGGATTTACAAATATATGAAGCCAATACAACACCTAATTACATCAATGCTAAGAGACATTCCCCAAGGCATATAATAGTAAAACAGGTAAAAGTCAATGACAAAGAAAAAATATTAAGGGCAGCTAGGCAAAAGAGAATAACATACAAAGGAACCCCTATGAGGCTTTCAGCGGATTTCTTGGCAGAAACTCTACAGGCTAGGAGAGAATGGAATGATATATTCAAAATACTGAAAGACAAAAACTTTCAGCCAAGAATACTCTATCCAGTGAAACTTTCCTTCAGATACGATGGAGAAATAAAAGCTTTCCCAGATAAACAAAAGCTGAGGGAGTTCATTGCCACTAGACCTTCCCTACAAGAAATTATTAAAGACATGCTCACACGGCAAATAAAAAGGCAGAGGCCTACAAAGCACTGAGCAAGGAGATTAGACAGACAAAATCAGAAAACTGTAGCTTTCTATCAGAACAGGGAAACAAATACTCAGTTATAATCTAAAGATAAAGGGAAGGAAAGCATCAAAAGTGGCTATAAAACACTTCAACTTAGTCACAAACTCACAGCATTAAAAACAGAATAGTTTGTAACAACAATAACTCAGAAGGGGAAAAGGTAAGAGATGGAACCTGCTTAGGTTAATGGAGATAAGAGGCTATGAGAGAATGGACTGTTTCATCTACAAGATCTTTTATACAAAACTCATGGTAACCACTAAACAAAAAATCAGAGCAGAGCCACAATTCACAAAAAGAGAGAAAACTCAGAAAACCTCAGAAAAACACCAAAATAAAATGGCAGTCAGAAATACAAAGGAAGAGAAACAATGGAAACATAGATCAACCAGAAAACAAGAGATAAAATGGCAGTATTAAGCCCTCATATATCAATAATCACTCTAATGTAAATGGATTGACTTCTCCAATCAAAAGACCCAGGGTATCTGGATGGATTAAAAAACAAGATCCAACAATATGCTGCCTCCAGGAAACATATCTTAGCTCTAAAGACAAACATAGGCTCAGGGTGAAGGGATGGAAGATGATACTCCAAGCTAATGGCAAACAAAAGAAAGCAGGTGTTGCCATACTTGTATCAGACAAAATAGACTTCAAGTTTAAAAAGACAATGAGAGACAAAGAGGAGCAGTATATAATGATAAAAGGGACATTCCACCAAGAGGACATAACACTTATTAACATATATGCACCTAACACAGGGGCACCAAAATACTTAAAGCAGCTATTAACAGACCTAAAGGGAGAAATTAGCAGCAACGCAATAATAGTAGGGGACCTCAACACCCCACTTACATCAATGGACAGATCATCCAGACAAAAAGTCAACAAGGAAATAGTAGATGTAAACAAAACACTTGATCAGATGGACTTAATAGATATATACAGAGCATTCTATCCAAAAACAGCAGAATACACATTAGTCTCAAGTGCACATGGATTATTCTCAGAGATAGACCATATGTTGGGAAACAAGGCAAACCTCAATAAATTTAAGAAGATTGAAATCATCCCAGCATCTTTTCTGACCACAGTGCTATGAAATTAGAAATCAACTACAAGAAAAAAGTTGGGAAGTCAGAAATACATGGAGACTAAACAACATGCTACTGAATAACCATTGGATCAATGAAGAAATCAAAGGAGAAATTAAAAAATACCTGGAGACAAACAAAAACGAAAATACAACATACCAACTCCTATGGGATACAGCAAAAGAGGTCATAAGAGGGAAATTTATAGCAATACAGGTCCACCTCAACAAACAAGAAAAATCTCAAATAAGTAAACTTAAACTGCATCTAACAGAACTAGCAAAAGAAGAACAAACAAAGCCCAAAGTCAGCAGAAGCAGGAAAATAATAAAAATCAGAGCGGAAATAAATGAAATAGAGAATTTAAAAAACAGTATAAAGATTTAATGAAACCAAGAGCTGGTTCTTCGAGAAGATAGACAAAATTGACAAACCCCTAGCCAGACTCACCAAAAAAAAAAAAAAAAAAAAAGAAAAAAAGAGAAGGGCTCAAATAAATAAAATTAGAAATGAAAGAGGAGAAATTACAATATATTCTACAGGAATACAAAAGATTATAAGAGAATACTATGAAAAACTATTCTATACGCCAACAAATTGGATAATCTAGAAGAAATGGATAAATTCTTAGACTGATACAACCTTCCAAAACTGAATCAAAAAGAAATAGAGAACCTGTATAGACCAATCACAAGTAAAGAGATTGAAACAGTAATCAAAAACCTCCCAAAAAACAAATGTCTAGGACCAGATGGTTTCTCTGGAGAATTTTACCATTTAAAGAAGATTTAATACCTATCCTTCTCAAACTATTCCAAAAAATCGAAGAAGACAGAACACTTCCTAACTTATTCAATGAGGCCAAAATTACCCTCGTACCAAAACCAGGCAAGGACAACATCAACAAGGAAAATTACAGGCCAATATCGCTAATGAACATAGATGCAAAAATCTTCAACAAAATATTGGCAAACCGAATACAGCAATTTATTAAAAGGATCATACACCATGATCAAGTGGGATTTATTCCAGGGGCGCAGGGATGGTTTAACATCTGCATATCAATGTGATACACCACATTAACAAAATGAAGAATAAGAACCACATGATCATCTCAACAGATGCAGAGAAAGCATTTGACAAGATCCAACATCCATTTATGATAAAAACTCTCAACAAAATCAGTATAGAAGGAAAGTACCTCAACATAATAAAGGTCATATACGACAAACCCACAGCCAACATCATTCTTAATGGTGAAAAACTGAAAGCCATCCCTTTTAGAACAGGAAGAAGACATGGGTGCTCAATCACGCCACTGCTATTCAACATAGTACTAGAGGTTTTGGCTAGAGCAAATAGGCAAGAAAAAGAAATAAAAGGAATCCAAATTGGAAAGGAAGAAGTGAAACTCTCACTGTTTGCAGATGACATGATCCTATACATAGAAAACCCTAAAGAATCCATCAGAAAACTATTAGAAATAATCAACAACTACAGCAAAGTTGCAGTGTACAAAATCAACTTAGAAAAATCATTTCTAAGTTGCATTTCTATACACTAACAATGAACTAGCAGAAAGAGAAATCAAGAGTACAATCCCATTTACAATTGCAACAAAAAGAATAAAGTATTTAGGAATAAACTTAACCAAGGAGGTGAATGACCTATACACTGAAAACTATAAGACGTCATTGCAAGAAATTGAAGAAGACACAAAGAAATGGAAAAATATTCCATGCTCACAGGTTGGAAGAATCAACATAGCTAAAATGTCCATACCACCTAAAGCAATCTACAGATTCAACGCAATCCCAATTAGAATCCCAATGACATTCTTCATGTAAACTGAACAAAGAATCCTAAAATTTATATGGAACAACAAAAGACCCCGAATAGCCAAAGCAATCCTGAGGAAAAAGAACAAAGCTGGAGGCATCAAAATCCCTGACTTCAAAAAATACTACAAAGCTATGGTAATCAAAACAGCATAGTACAGGCACAAAAACAGACACACAGATCAATGGATAGAATCGAAAGCCCAGATATAAAACCACATGTCTATGGACAGTTAATCTTTGACAAAGGTGCCAAGAACATACGATGCAGAAAGGAAAGTCTCTTCAATAAATGGTGTTGGGAAAACTGGACAGCCACATGCAAAAGAATGAAAGTAGACCTTTATCTTGCACCATACACAAAAATTAACTCAAAATGGATTAAGGACTTGAATGTGAGACCTGAAACTATAAAACTTCTAGAAGAAAATATAGGCAGTACATTATTTGACATTGATCTTAGCAGCATTTTTTCAAATAACAGGTATGACTGGGCAAGTGAAACAAAAGAAAAAGTTAACAAATGGGACCACAGCAGACTAAAAAGCTTCTGCAAAGCAAAGGAAACCATGAACAAAACAAAAAGACAACCCACCCATGGGGAGAAAATATTTGCAAATCACCTATCTGACAAGGGGTTGATCTCCAAAATATGTGAAGAACTCATTCAACTTAACAACAAAAAAACAAACAACCCAATCAAAAAATGGGCAGAGGATATGATCAGACATTTTTCCAAAGAAGATATACAGATGGTCAACAGGCATATGAAAAGATGTTCAACATCACTAATTACTAGGGAAATGCAAATCAAAACAACAATGAGATATCACCTTACACCGGTCAGAAGGGCTATAATTACCAAGACAAAAAACAACAAATGTTAGAGAGGCTGTGGAGAAGGCACTGCTGGTGGGAATGCAAACTGGTGCAGCCACTATGGAAAACAGTATGGAGATATCTCAAAAAATTAAAAATAGAAATACCATACGATCCAGCTATCCCACTACTGGGCATTTATCTAAGGAACTTGAAATCAGTGATCCAAAGAGATCTATGCACCCTTGTGTTCATTGCAGCATTATTCACAACAGCCAAGACATGGAAGCAACCCAAGTGCCCAACAACTGATGACTGGATAAAGAAGATGTGGTATATATATACAATGGAATACTACTCAGCCATAAAAAAAGACAAAATCGTCCCATTTGCAACAACATGGATGGACCTTGAGGATATGATAAGTGAAATAAGCCACACAGAGAAAGATAAATACTGCATGATTTCACTCGTATGTGGAATATAACACATACATGGATAAAGAGAACGGATTAATGGTTACCAGAGGGGAAGGGGGGTGGGGGGTGGGTGAAAGGGGTAAAGGGACACATATGTGCGGTGACGGACAATAATTAGACTACTTGGGATGGCCACGATGAAGTCTACTCAGAAAATGATAAACAATAATGTACACTCGAATTTTCACAATGTTATAAACCATTATTATCTCAATAAAGTTACTGGGGAAAAAAAATGAACCATGGTTAATTACTCTTGGGTAATGGGTAGAGAGAAGTTGATTTGTACCTCCATGAAGCAAATAAGAAGCCAGCTAGGTGCCTTAGTTTCTTCCAGAAGAAACCGCTTCTTCCAGAAGCAGTCCTTGAGACAAGGACATAAGTGAAAGCAGTTTATTTTGGAGGTGCAGGAAACTTCAGTAGCATATTGGAGGAAGTTAGATAGAGAAGGGAGGGCAGCCAATAAAGGGCGAATGACTAGAGATTAATCCCATGGGGAAACTCTGGGAAATTATATGGAACACATGCCTTAGAGTTACCCCAGCTGAGGAGTAAAGGAGCTAGGTAATTACACACTAACTGCCCCAGTCATTGGTTGAAGACTGCTTCCTGACATATGAATTTCCTGTCCCTTCTAATCTGCTGTGAGTGGGGGAGGAGCAGCTTCCACAACTTTTGAGAAAGCCTTCAGGAAAGAGGTACAAGTGCTGGTGGTAGGAAGTCCAGCCAGCATGCACTGCAGTGGTAAGGCCAAAGGAATATGGGCAACTGTTGGTAGCGTTGGCCACACTTGGTCTGTTTCCAGTTGGAAAATCCTTAGATGGGCTCAGGCCTGTGGTCTCTAAGATCCATAATATCTGCCATCAGAATTGAATGGTTTCCTGCCACTATAAAAAACAGTATCGAGATTCTTCAAAAAATTAAGAATAGAACTACAATATGATTCAGCTATCCCGCTTCTGTGTATTTATCCAAAGAACATGAAAACACTAATTTGAAATGGTATATGCACCCCTATGTTCATTGCAGCATTATTCACAATAGCCAAGACTTGGAAACAACCTAAGTGGCCATCAGCGGATGAATGGATAAAGAAGATGTGGTATATAAACACAATGGAATACTACTCAACCATAATAAAGACGAAATCTTGCCATTTGTGACCACGTGGATGGACCTTGAGGGCATTATACTAAGTGAAATAAGTCAGACAGAGAAAGCCAAATACTGTACGATTTCACTCATGTGTGGAAGATAAAAACAACAACAACGAACAAACACACAGACACAGAGAATAGATTGGTGGTTACCAGAGGGAAAGTGGGGAGAGTGAAAGGGGTGAAGGGGGTAAAAGGTCACATGAGTACAGTGACAGATGGCAATTAGTGTTTGGGTGGTGAACGTCATGTGGTCTACACAGAAATCAAAATATAATGATGTAGGGGCCGGCCGGGTGGCGCAAGCAGATAAGTGCGTGCGTTCTGCTGTGGCGGGCTGGGGTTCGCTGGTTTGGATCCCGGGGTGCACACACACACCGCTTGTCAAGCCATGCTGTGGTGGCATCCCATATAAAGTGGAGGAAGATGGGTACAGACATTAGCCCAGTGCCAGTCTTCCTCAGCAAAAAGAAGAGGATTGGCAAATGTTAGCTCAGGGCCGATCTTCCTCACACACACACACACAAAAAAATATATATATAATAATGTACACCTGAGATTCATATACCGTTATAAACTAATGTTACCTCAATAAAAAACTAATTAAAAAGAAAAAAAGTTGTTTTGGCTATTCTAGTGCATTTCCATATGAAGTACTAGCTTGTTAATGTTTTAGAAAACACTGTGCTGGGATTTTAATTGAGATTGTGTTGAATTTATAGACCACTGTAAGGAGAATTGATATCTTAATGCTATGGAGTCTTCTGATCCCTGAACACAGTATATCTTTTCATTTATTTAGGTCTTTAATTTTTATCAGCAGTGTTCTTTTGTAGTTTTTGGTTTTTAAAACCAATTAGAATAAGACAATTCATTTTCTTTCTTATACGTTTTGTTGGCAGTTTGCTGCGAATTACAGCGAAAAGTGAGGTCAACATGAAAGTGACACATATCACTTCAACTCACTACTCATTGGCCAGAACTAATCATATGTTTCCACCCGACTGTAAGAGAGCCAGGAAGTACAATTCTGCTACATACCTGCAAAGGAAGAAAACCAGAAATATTTGGTGAACATCACATCATATCATTGGTTGCCTACCCAACAGCCATTCCCCATCTCTTATTCCTTGCTAAGGGAACCCGAGTTTTGTCCACTCTCTTCTAGGTGAACATCTGCTTCAGGAAAGCCCAGACCTTTCCTGGTAATCCCATTGCTCTTTGCTGGTTATTGGGTTAGCAATGTTCTGGCTAGGAGACATAAAGATGTCTATTTCTGGGACTTCTGGGAAGGTTTTTCTCTCTCTTAAAAAGCAACATCAGACACGGGCACTTATCTTTCCTGCTCTTATCTGGTGCTGTCTGATGATGTGCTTCCTTGAAGTTGAAACCAAAAGGGAATGGCAAACACTCCAAGGCTGGACAGATTCTGGATGACTGAGGGCACTGGTGTACAATGTTGAAATAATCAACCCTGGAACCACCCCACCCTTAGACCTCTTGTTATATAAAATGATAAATGTCCTTATTCTGGGCCTTTTCTGCTTGGGTTTTCTGTAATTTGAAGTCAAAACCATCTAATTAGTACTGAATGCTAAAGGTGAGACAGGAATTGTGCTAAGCACTTCATCTGCATAAAGGTAATACAATCTAATTTAATCCCCATAATAACACTGTGATATAGTCGTGTTTATCATATACATTTTATGGATGGGGAAATTAAAGCATAAAGAAGTTAAATCCTTGCAGAAGGCCACACAACTACAAAGTGGTAAAAACAAAGATTAAAACTTTAGGTCTAACTGACACTAAATATAACTTGAAATCATTTGTAAATGTTTCATGTCTTCCCTACTTTTAGTTTTTCTCTGAAGCACATGTAAAAAGTAGAATTGCAGTGTTTCACTCCAAGCACCCAGAAATTTCCAGGGGTATACAAAAATATTAGATAATGTAGAATCTGATTAACTTTATAATTTACTGCTATGTAACTTTAGGCAAGCATTCGCTCTCTCTCTCTTTTTTTTTTTGGTGAGGAAGATTGGCCCTGAGCTAAAATCTGTTGCCAATCTTCCTTGTTTTGCTTGAGAAAGACTGTCCCTGAGCTAACATCTGTGCCAACCTTCCTCTATTTTTTGTATGTGGGACGCCGCCACAGCATGGCTTGATGAGCAGTGTGTAGGTCTGTGCCAGGATCTGAACCTGCAAACCCCGAGCCGCCGAAGTGGAGCATGCAAACTTAACCACTATGCCACTGGGCTGGCCCCAGGTATTCTCTTTTATTTCAATGAACATGTTCATATCCTCACTAGGCACTAGGAATACAAACATTTAGACATTTATCCAAAAAGAATGGCAAGAAGGAAAAAAGAAGCAAAACATTATGCCCTATTCACAACAATTCTATAAGATGAGTATTAAATATACCCATTTACTGATGGGAAACTTGAGGCTCAAAAGGCAAAGTAAGTAGTCAAGCCACAAAGCTAATAAATGATGGAGTCAATAAGTGGTGGAACTAAGAAGTTATGGAGTGAGATTGAAAGCAATATGTGTCTGACCCCATGTAAAATGTTTTCAGCTTTACCACCATATATTAGGTGCATCTAGGTATTATCTACTGTCTGTGTTTTGTCCTGAAATGAAGCTAGGCTTCATGATCAGCTGGGCCTGGCTTTCATCCCTACCTCATTAATTACTGTGAAAATTAATAAGGGGAAATTTCATTTAAAATGAAGTCAGGAGGCCAGAAGGAGGAGCTCCCATATATTGGAGGTCAATTACAGGAAAGCTAGTCAATTACAGACTTCAACAGAAAGAAGTCAATAACTGGAAAGAATAGTCAATTAGAGGTAGAAATGTACAGTGAATCCCAAACAGAAATCTACTACCCCAGCAACTCACCAGTAAGAAGCCATCATTACACTGAACTCTTGCTTTTCTCCAATCGCTTTCACTCAAGACAACCTCTCCCAATTTCTCCTTTTTTCCTTATCAAATAGTGTTCTTCTCCTTTGATTGTTGGATTTGCCTATGGTCCGCCATAGCATGTGCATCTCGAATTGCAATTCTTTGGCTATTCCTGAATAAACTTGTTTTGCAGGTAAAATAACTGCCTGTTTTATTTTTAAGGTTGACATTACCAATAGCATGGACTTGGGCCAATTTTTAACCTTACCAGCCTGTTTCCTCATTTCTATCATGAGGTAACATAACTACTTCATAAAGTTTTGTGAGGACTGGAAAATAAAAACAGTGCCCCTGGCACTTAATAAATGACAGGCATTATTATTGCACAGCTAAGGAAATTAGGATACACGGAGATAAGGGTAGTAGTAAATGTTCACCCAGTTCACTGGTAACCATGCTAGGACTAGACTATAGGACCTATCTCTACTTATCCAGATCTCTTTCTAGCAGCCAACCAAAGAGAATTAGGAGCTCAAGGATTATGAAGAAAGTTTTTGGAGAGTAGAGACGACCAATCCTAATTCCAGATTCTAAAATATGGCCCACTGATAAATATTTATTGTGTGTCTATGCAGCTGTAGCTGCTGATGAAACAGTGACAAACAAGATAGACAAGGTTCCTGCTCTCAAGGAGCTTATATTCTAGCAACAGCAAATAATAAACAAAATAATTTCAAACAGTGGTAAATGATAACAGCTTGATGTGGGAGAGCCTGTCTAGGTAAGGGATGGAATCCTGCCTTAAATGATGAGAAAGAGGCATCCATATGAAGTACTGGGAGGAAAATTGTCCTGTGCAGGAGGAAACTATGCAAGTGGAAAGTTTGCTTGATGGTAATGAACTTGGTGTGTTCAAGGGACGGAAGGAAATTAGTGCATCTGAGCACGGTAAGTGAGGATGAGAGTGGTGGGAGATGAGATTCATGGAGGTAAGCAGAGGCCAGATCAGGCAGGGTCTTGAGGGTCATGGTAAGGAATTGAGGGTTTTTTTGTCATTGCAATGGGGAGCTACTGGAGTGCTTATGTAGAGGTGTTATCATACTTGGCTTATATTTTTAAAAAGATCACTCTGATTGCTCTTTGGAGAATGGATCATAGGAAGACCAGAGCAGAAGCAGTTAGGGTGGCTGGGATTTAGTTTATGTTAGTAGACTTGTATACAAGCAAATGGAAATTCTTATCATCTTTCTTGACCTCCCAAACTAAAGGGTTCCACCTTCCTATTCCATCATCTCATATAGCACTATCATTTAATCATTTATTTGTTTATTGTCTGTCACTCCCATCGAGGGTTGCCAGATAAAATACAGACGCTGTTAAATTTGCATTTCGGGTAATGAATATTTTTTAACTATATGTGTTCCTAAATACTGCACGGGAATTGCGTAATACTGAAAAACTATTAGTTATCTGAAGTTAAACCGGGCATTCTGTAGTTTTGTTTGCTAAATCTGGCAATTCTACCCCCACTAGAATGTAAACTCCAGGAGGGCAGGAACGATTTGTCTGGTTCCCCAACGCATATCTAGGGAGCAGCATAGTGCCTGCCAGGCACACAGTAGGAGCCCACACATGCTTACTGAATGAATTAATGAACGATTTAACAAAGTAATGAGTGACTGAAAGAAAGGATGAACGAGAGCCCCTCGGTGCGGGGTGTGGGGGAAGACGGAGAGGATCAGACCGGCGGGGAACTTTAGATTGGTGTGCAGCGGCCAAGGCAGACGGCGGCCGACGCGCTGAGGTCACGGGCACCGGCGGCCCTGGTGACGTCATTACGCCCGCGCTCTCGGCCTCGCCCGGGCTTAAGTGGCACCGGCGCCTCCCTGGGTCTTGTGGTGATTGGGGGCTTTGGGGTGACCCCGGCCCAGCGCAGGCCGCCTGTGGAGCCGTCCGGTCCCAGCAGTGGCCCCCGAGCCTCCCTGTCTCTGTCACTGGCCGTCAGCCAGCAGGCCTGGCCGCCCCCCAGCGGGGAGAACATCTCCTCAGGGCCATGTCGAGGCCGAGCAGCGTTTCCCCGCGGCCGCCGGCTCCTGGCGGTGGCGGGGGTGGCGGGGGCGGCCTCTCTCAGTGTGGCCCTGGGGGCGGCGGCCGCGCCAAGGGGCTGAAGGACATTCGTATAGACGAGGAGGTGAAGATCGCAGTCAATATCGCTCTGGAGCGCTTCCGATACGGGGACCAGAGAGGTGAGGTTCCCGACAGGGACCCCGCCGGCTGCCCCACCTCTCCCTAACCCGGCGCCCGGTGTGAAGGGGCTGCGCCAGCGGAGGGAGGGAAGACCCGGGCAGAGGCGGGCCGGGGGCCTGGGCCGCGGTGGTTACCCTCGGCGGGAGCTGAAGAACCGCACGGCGTCCTGCGCATCGGCAGCGTTGTGGGGCACTTGCCTGGCATCAGAAGGTGGAAAAGTCAGGTTGCCCCCTTGCACGAGACGTTTCTTCCCCCGAGGGAGAGGCCTATCTACGGCAGCTTTGGGCGGCTAAGCCACAGTTTTTAGATATTAGTAAGCCCCTACCTTTTTTCTTCTTTCTTTTTTTAAAGGAGGTTGTGGTAGCCTTAACGTTTGCGCCACAGAGGTGGAAGAGCGGAAGGAAATCAGACAAATAAATGCACTGGCAATCTGTAGTGCTTTGATTAATTCCTAGAAGCATCACGTTAGACACTTAAAATGAAACTTGTTTTGGTATAGGAGACTCCTTCCACACCTCTTAAGGTTAGAAAGCTACTTGTCTTGGGTCACATGATACGGAACCAGCAGCCGACCTGTGGTAATCGGTACAGTAGAATGATGCTCATTCCGATTTGCTGGCCTAGATAGGGGGTCCCTTACTCTGGAAGTTCACAGTCCAAAACAGGGAATGACCTGGACAGAGTGATTCTGGACTTAACGTTAAACAAAGGTAAAGCTTCGGCGATATAGAACAAATCCAGTCTGAGATAGTGATGAATTATCACTAATGAGATAGAATATGAATTTTATACAGTTTTGAAGGCAAAGACAGTGGAGTTTGATGTTGAGCATTCCTAATACTTGAGCATCCTCATCATGGAAGGAAATAAACACTCTGTTAATTAAGCAAGTAAGGACTAAGTTAAAATAGTAAAATATCATCAACCATTGTACCAGTTCAAGATTCCAGCACAAATAAGAGGAGTAATCTTTGGTGAACATTAGAGTCCTTTATCACGTTTAGGCTTAATTTTTATTCATATCATAACTGGTAGACATTCAGTAGTTACTGAATTAATATCTACTTTTCACATAAAATATAATACGTTTGATTATACGCTATATGGCTTTTTTCATGTTTTATTTCTATATATGTGTATTGAAGCACCTTTGAAGAAAATTGCCTATCCTCAAATGGTACTTTGTGTTTTTTTCCGTGTAGAAATGGAATTTCCTTCTTCTTTGACCAGTACTGAAAGAGCCTTTATTCATCGATTGAGTCAGTCTCTTGGTTTGGTCTCTAAAAGTAAAGGGTAAGCTGATAGCTTTTTTTATTTAAAAAAAACTAGTTACCAAAAAAAGAGAAATGTTTCTGATTGCATTTACATAGTTATTACTGTTCTAGATTCACATCCTTAATTATATTGTGTGTAGATAAACTGATTCATGTCTATCAAACTCAGCTCTTTCCTATTTCTCCTATCCCCCTTTTTTTGTTTTCCCTAGGAGACAACAAAGAAATAAATTTTAAGATTTACTTAAAAGTAAGAAAAAAATAGCTTAAAAGTTGAAACTGATTGCTTGAGAAAAATATTTTCTTTTCTCATAGAAGCTAAATCTTTTTCTAAGAATGTATGGAATAAAGATAATAAGTACAATTATTTACAGAACTTATCTCTTTTAATGTTACTGTACCATAATGGTAAGCTTTAGAGTGCATGTTCATTGTTTTCTTTCCTACCAACTCAAGAATCTGATGATTAGAAATGATGAGGTAAAACAGAACAGGAGGAAACAGTATATATTTTTTGAAAGTTCACTGATCCGTACAGAGAAGAAGTGATTTGAGCCATTCCAGTTGAAGAACTCTGAAATTCTGTGGAGCTACTTCATTTTGGGAATAAGGATAGTGGGATTCAGATATAGCAGGGTTTCTCAATGTTGACATTTTGGACTGGATAATTCTTTATTGTGGAGGGCTGTTTTGTGCATTGTAGGATGTTTAGCAGCATACCTAGCCTTTACCCACTAGATGCCAGTAACACCTCCACCTCCAGTTGTGACAACCAAAAATGCCTCTAGACATTGCCAAAATGTTCCCTGGGAGCAAAATTGCTCCTGGTTGAGAACCACTGAGAGAGGGAAAAAAAATAAAATTTCAACTTACCACTTTTTAGGTTAAGAAGAGGGAAAACAAAACTTTATTAAGTAACTATATTAATAAATAAATAGTAGGAAGGTCCTAAGATGAAATTAGCTGATGTAGGGATGTCTTGCATATGAGTACCCACCACAGTGATTACATTACTGACTGAGACAGAGGCTTTAGCTTAGGTGAATGTGCATTTTGAACATCGTTAAGGCCAGTGCGGGGGAACAGTGGTTAGGTTCCTGAGCATGCCCAAATTATTGTCCTCTGCATAGATAAAATTCTGCACTTGAAAATAAAAGTAAAGTAGAGAGTCATAATTCTTTATCCAAAAACACCTGGACCAAATATGTTTTGAGATTCAGATTTTTCAGATTTTAGAAAGGTATTAGGGTATATTTGCAATATGTTATGTAACATTCTTAACAAGGTATAGGCATCACCTTTAATCACATTAATATTTCTGCTGGAAAGTGTATGAATATTCCCACTAAAATAAAAGACTAGAAATAGCCTCATGTCAATTTAATCAGGATTTGCTGCCAAATGAAGTTGTTGCAAACTTACAAAAATCTTTCAGTTTTCAGAGCTGTTTGGGTTTAAGAGGTTGCAGGTAAGAGGTTGTGGGCCTGCACTAGAAAACATCTGTTATAAATGCACGGTTCTGCAGCTACATCATTTCTGTGGTTAAATGGGTTTTGAATTCTGAGTGGTTAACTTAGAAATGACCATTGGAAATTACTCGTAGAGAAGCAGTCCATTAGAATAGACTGCCTCTACTTTTGTACAGTAGCATGATTGTTTAAGGGATGGTCCAGAATGGAGAAACTTCTGGGGAAGCGGAGAGCAAGAAAGAAGTTATCAGGTCAAACAAGAGAGGTAGGGAAACATTGAAGAGACAGAGAGAGGAAAAAGGAAAGAGATGCTGAGGGAAGCAAGGCAACCCTGTCTACTTATCCAGTCCGTAATACGTATACCTAGTGCTCTGCAAACTCGCTTATGAAATTTCCTAACTCTTTTCTTTCCCTTTTTATCTCTGAGCAAACTTAGTACAATAACTATCTAGTAGTCCTTGTGATTTTCAAATGCCTTTCCTTCTTTTCACATGTATAAAGAACTAAGTAATTTTAAATATACTTCTCAAATCCTTTCTTTTCATTTATTTGAGAATTTGTACCTGACTGATATTTCATGGGTTTTTCTTCACTCTTGAGTAAAGATTTTTTTTAACCTCCTAGCATTAACTTCATTAACTTATTAGCGAGTTAGTTTTTCTGTTTTATTTCTTTTCTGCCTGATATTATGGTTCCTTAATACATATTTGAGAGAAAACCTGGTGTGAAGAAAGGACAGGAAAACTGGGTTCTACTCCGTCTCTCGCTGCCTCATTCTCTGGCTTTGGTTGTGTCTTGTAACTTTAAAGCCCCGTTTTCTTAAATGTAAAATACGAAGGAGTTACTCTCTGTTTTAGTTAAGACTCTGTAGTTCATTTTGAGCTTCTTCCGAGGTTTCTAAAAATAGATTCTAGGCTTACTCTGTGATAATTTACAATATTTTTTCTGATCACTTTCTGCTTTTTGATCTCCTTCCTTTCAAAATAAAGCCATGTGTGTTGGATTTTGTTTTTCTTCTCTTCCTAAAGAGTTGAATTTACTTTGCAATTGATTATTTTTTATAATTGCTCATCTTTTGGTGAAGATATTCTTGGTGGAGTAACACCTGCATTTTGTGTTCTTTAGTATATCCTAATGTTTTCTTTGCAATTTTAGTCAAGTTTTCCCATACCAAAAATTTCACCTCCTTAGAATTTGTTTCCTTTTTTCCTCAACTGAGATCACTGTGTTTTGGTTTTAAGAGCACACTTTTCTGAGCCTTTGAGTTGCTTATGAACAAAACAAAATCTCTTTCCTATTCTTTTAGTCCATTTTAGACAAAATGAAATTTACAAAATGAGCTTTGTTAAAAGCTGTGGAAAGAAAAGATATAATGTGTATGAAAGTAGGTTTTCCAAGTTTCTTTCCTGTGATTGCTTACGTCACTGCTTAGTAAGTATTCAAGTGCTCTCCTCATCCTAATGAGGAATTTTGATCCTACAAGGAGGCCCCTGTTTTCAGATTTAGGTTACTGGCTCCCTTGCCTCTTGCCTTGGAAGAAAGGTCCCCCTTTCTTTCCTAGCTAAAATAGGAAAAATGGGTTAAAAGTGATGAACTCCCTTAGTGAATTTTTGGACATCTATTGAAAAGAAAAAGGCTATGGTGCCCAATAATAATAATAATAACAGCAGCTAACATTTATTAAGTGCTCTTGTGCAACAGGCATTGTGCTAGGTGCTTTAAATAGCTAATCATTTAATCCTCACAATAGTTGTATATAGTAGGTTCTCTTATTAACATCTGGTACCTGTATAACAGATAAAGCAATTCAAGCTTGTGGAGGTTAAGTAATTTTCCCAAGATCACACAGCTGGCAAGTGGCAGAGCGAAGATTTGAAGATAGTTAATGTTTAATTAATTTTTGATGTTCGCAGTGAGTTGAAAGCAATGTCCTGGGAACTTCCTTTTGCTGAGGAAGTTAAAACAGTTTAACTGTGAGCAGTTAAAACAGAAATATTAGATAGATCTTATCTCTAAAGTTGCTTCTAGTCATTAAGTCACAGAAAGAACAAATTTACCTCAAACATAGTGTTTATGACGTGAAAGCAGCTGTGTTTTGTGACCAAGTTAACTGGTTGGTTTATTAATTTCTAGGTAATCATAAAAAAAGTACAAATTAGTATGATGCAAACTGCAATAAATTTGCAATTTTATTTTACAGTATTGGGGAGAAAATGGTTTGGAGTTAGGTCTTTGCATCTATCTGCCTAACAGAAGTATAAATTAAGGAGATACTAAATTAAGCATTTAATAGGCATCAAACGAACGTGTATTATTCTTTTAGAGACATTAATTCTTTGGTGGCTGTGAGCTTTTTAAGTAGTCATTTCAGATTTTGGCTCTTAAGATGATCTTTTAAACTGTTTACAGATTTGGAAAGTGGAGAATAACAAGGCATATGGTTGTATTTGAGTTAAATATTCAGTACCATGCTGTGTAAATTGATAAATTGATTAATATTAAAATCACATCAAATTTGATTAGTTATATTATCATTTTTCTTTAAAAGGAAGAAGACACTGAAATGCCAGAACTTCATTATAGCATGTATTTATTACTTTTATCTTTTGAAAATGAGAAGTTATGATGTTCTTATCTGTAATTTTAGTACTTTTACTTTTATACTTAAAAATTGCATATGGGGCTTGCATTTTATTATTTAAAAAAATTCTTGTGGAGTTCATTTTTTTAGCATCTTTTCCATATGTGCAGCTAGTTTCTAGTTGATTTTGCTTTGTAAAGGAGACTCTTACTTTTTTCATCAAAGTATAGTGTCAGTTACCTTGGAATGAAAACATAATGAGGAGATCTCAATATGTTAGTTTACGTAGTAGGACAAATGTCTACTGTATTGGATGTTTCCATCCTCACAAGAATGAGGTGAATATTTTACTAAAATTTTCACTAATCTTTTTATTGTATATCAGTGTCACTGTGGTGCTGAATGTGGTAGGAACGAGCTCTAATAGCCACAAGTAGAATCTTTTACTAAAATGCAAAAACTATCAAGTTGATATTATCTTTCTGCCCTACTATCCATGTTCAAACTGAATTCAGTAAATTTTAAATGGTAATGGCTAAGTACTCACACCTGCTTCGTATGAATTATTTTTGTACATAAATGCTATATTATTATTAGGCAACGTATGTTAGGAAAGTTTCAATCTGACCCGTTACTTTAGTTGTGAGCTTATTGAGGAAAAAGTATATTTTACTCAACTTTGTAATCCCAGCTTCTAGCATAGTGCCTGGCATATAGTAGGTGCTCAATATATAATGAATGAATAAAAGAAAATTAGTTAAAGGTGAAATATAGCAAAACTTTACTGAGATGATTTTTAAGAAAATTAAAGCATCTTGGAGCTGATAGAAATAGTAGGGGTTTTTAATTTTTTTTTAATTGGGGTTTTTTTTTTTTTTTGGTTAGGAAGTTTAGCTCTGAGCTAATATCTGTTACCAATCCTCCTCTTTTTGCTGAGGAAGATTGGCCCTGAGCTAACATCTGTGCCCATCTTCCTCTATTTTGTATGTGGGACTCCTGCCATAGCATGCCTTGGTGAGTGGCGTGTAGGTCCGCGCCGGGATCTGAACCTGCGAACCCAGGGCTGCCGAAGTGGAGCACTCGAACTTAACCACTATGCCACCAGGCCAGCCCCAGGGGTTTTTAAATTAACTAGTATACGGTGTCAGAGAAGTAAAATGATTTATTTTTGATCATGTAGCTAGTTAGTTGAGATTATTACTAGCTGCGCACAAACTGCCTGACTCTTGCTCTAGTGCTCATTTCAGCATACTTCCTGCTCTCCATAGTTAAAATTTTATGAAGTAAATGGCACAGAAGGGGAATGAATGATTGAGTCTATGACAACTGTGCTGAAGTTTCAGGAATGTCCCTAGGGAAAGAACCTACTACAGAGACCATCTCTAGAATCCAGTAATTCTGATTTACCATGGAAATAACTAAAATTTCTAGATCAGGTTAAATTTAATTATTTCATCTTTGTAACCATCATTTAAGCATCACTAAGCACCTCTTCAGGAGTAGATGATAGCATAGAAAGCTTATAATTCATTTAAGCATTCTATAAGGAGTTTCCAGAAATTGAAAATTTTGGTGAATTGAAAGCCTCACTTAGTTGGCTAAAACTGTATAGGTTAATCCCCAGTTTTATATCATTCTTACCATGAAGATATCATTGAAAAATTTTAAATCTATTGAAAATTAGGAAAATTATACATGTAATTTTCATTATATTTGTGGCTATGTTGCTTATTTCTATAATGTGATAGTGACATTAACAAATGATAAAACATTTTTTGAAATATTTTGGGTAACTTATTTTTAAATATAAGAAATGATATTTGTTCCTGACTATAATTATAATAATAGCTTTCATTTTTTTAGTGCTTACTCTGTGACAGATAACTGCCTTCTACATGCATTCTTATTTAGTCATATGAATAGTCCTTTGAGGCAGATATTATCATCATCTTAGACTCAGAGATATTTTTGCTTATAGTCCCACAGTTAGTAAGTGGTAGAGCTGGGATTCAAACCCAGGTCGGTGTGCTTTCGGAGCCTGAGCTCTTTACCAGTTTGACCATATTGTGCTAGGTTATAGATATGTATTGTTAAATCATTCAAAACACATTTGAGGACTTCCTGTGTGTGTAACGTTGTACTTAGTACTCTTGGAGCTATAAAAGTCATAAAAGACATGGTCAGTCCTGGCCCAGTTGAAAAAACAAATATGTCAAATAATTTGAGAAGAGTTATAAATTATCGTTACTTGTAATTGAAGGCTAGAACCAGAAGCTTTGAAAAAAAATTTTTTTTTTCAATATGCATCTGAAAATACTTATCAGTAATGCTGGTTTATGCTTTTTTGGTCCAGTCACTAAACTTGGCTCTCTTAACAGGTTTTCATGGGAGTGTGACATTACCAGTATACTGTGGAAACCTTCAGTGGGATATGTTAGTCTGGACCGTAACTTTTTTATCGTTATTTTTAGATTCTGTTGTTCAGATTGGTTTTATCCCTCTATATAGTTTCCCAGCATGTATTAACTGGTGATGTTTCATCCACCATGCAGACTGCTAAGACAAACTTTAACACTTACGGGTAAGTAAGCCATTTTTACTAATTTAAAATTGGATGCAGCATTTTAAAATTTTAATTGAAAATGGTCTCATGGCTACGTTAGCACTAAACTCCTCTTTATTGAATTTTTTGGGATTTTCAGCATCTTCTCCAAAAGCATTTTGATTTTTTTCAATGTTTTGCTTAAGACGTGTTTTCTAAGTAGGCATACATCATATGTGAACAAGTTGACTATATATAGTAAATAAATGATTTTTATTAATATTCAGAAAGGGAGCAAATAGATACCTCACTGTGAAGAAGAAAGATGGATCAGAAACAGCTCATGCAATGATGACCTGTAATTTGACTCATAATACAAAACATGCTGTTAGGAGCCTAATTCAAAGATTTCCTGTCACCAATAAAGAGCGTACTGAACTTCTGCCTAAAACAGAAAGAGGAAATGTGTTTGCAGTTGAAGCTGGTATGTATTTTCTGGGGAACTTCATTGTTTATCCTATTATTTGATGACTGTTCTTTTTCCATTTTAAATTTATTTTTAAAAACTAAGATGAAATAACATTTCTCAATTTGAATAGTTTGTTAGAAATGATAGAGTTGTGAAAATTTTGGAGTGAAATGCAGTGTTAAGGTGTATCATAATGTTAGACAAGTTTTTTTTTTAAGTGTCATAGTAATAGCTACCATTTATTGAGGACTTATTGTATGCTAGGCAGTATACTAAACTCTTTATATAGGGCCTCAAAACAACCCTTGCAAGGTAAAAATTTCCCCCATTTCACAGGTGAAGAAATTGGGGCTCAGAGAAGTTAAATAATTTTTTCAAGGCCATTCAACCAGCTAGTAAACTGCAGAGCTAGGATTTGACTCCAAGGTCTGGACTTTCCTATATGCCATGTCACTGCCGTGACATGCTAATAAGTGAGATTTTAAATTGGAGTTTTAGCTGCTGGTAAGAGACAGGACAGAGTCTTCGGTGCAATAACTTTCTGAAAGGTAGATAAATAATATATTTAGGTTATAAATTGAAGTTGTAATTTCACTATTTGGAAAAATAACTTCCCTAGTGAGAAAATTATTTTATTACCCGAAGTGACAGAATTTGCATAATTTCCGTTGTCTGTTCGAGTAGGTATGCAGGATATCCATGGTCCTAGATATCAAGGAATTTAAGTTTTAAATACATGCGCATAAAACTATTTCGCATTGTGGGAAGAATATAAAACATATCATGCCTCTTTTTTTTTTTTTTTAATAATTTTATTTATTTATTTTTCCCCCAAAGCCCCAGTAGATAGTTGTATGGCATAGCTGCACATCCTTCTAGTTGCTGTATGTGGGATGCAGCCTCAGCATGGCCGGAGAAGCGGTGCGTCGGTGGGCGCCCGGGATCCGAACCCCGGCCGCCAGCAGCGGAGCGCGCGCACTTAACCGCTAACCCACGGGGCCGGCCCTCATGCCTCATTTTTAATTCCTGTCTGCTTAGTGAAATGTAGATGTTGGCTCAAATGCTCAGTGAAGAAATTTGTTAAGCATTAGGACCTTATATTTACACGTTATTCTATTTGATCACATAATCTTACATGTTTAAACATGTAGGGTATTTTTCTTTTTCATAACGTGTTTTCATATTGTCTGTAACAGATTTTGTAAGTATAATGCACATTGTTTCCTACTATAAAATTTTAATTTTCTGTGTCATTATTGATAGAAACAAGCGTGAAAATCATTTTGGGATATCAATGTTATGTTTTATTTTTAATGGTTATTGAATGATTGATTTTTGTTCATTTGTAAACATTATGCATCAGAAATACTTTTGAGAAATTTGCTTTCTAATTAATAGTGAAATATGTAACATGTTCTCTAAGAATATTAAGTATAGGAGTACAACAGTTAAGGTATTGCTTGCTGACTTGATGGAGACTGAGTAGAGAAGAAGCATTTGAATGAAATTACATTAAAAATTATTTATGTTTATTTTTAACACTTTTTAAAAAATGTTGATCATAAATTTTTTGTTCTTTTATTGATTTTTCAAAGAAAACCGGGAAATGAGCAAGACAAGTGGGCGACTCAATAATGGCATACCTCAGATTCCAGTGAAAAGAGGAGAATCCGAATTTGATTCTTTCAGGCAGTCTCTGCCAGTGTTTGAGAAACAAGAAGAAATTGTTAAAATAATTAAGGAAAATAAAGTTGTTTTGATTGTAGGAGAAACTGGGTCTGGAAAGACTACACAGGTTTGTTTCTTCTTTGAAGTTTATAGAAGAAAAAGTATTTTAGTCTATGTGACAATTTTATATCAAATTTATACTACGTGTATTTTAACAACAACAACAAAAACTTCTGGTTACTTTATTGGTTATTTCAGAAATAATTACTGGGAGTACATTTTCAGAATTTGTAGAATGGAAATGTTTTAAAATATTTATTTTTAAACTAGTATGTTGGGCCTTCATTTAAACAGAGGTGAGGATGTGATTTGGCATCATGGAAAGAACATGGCCTTTGGCCTTCAGTTCAAATTCCAATTTCCTCGTTTATCGGATGTGAAGATTTAGGCTAGTCTTGTAACATCTGTGAGCCAGAGTCCTCGTTTATAAAATGGAACTAATAATTGGCGCCATTCAAGGTGAATTTTAGAGATGTCTGTAAAGTGCCTACCATAGTGTTTTGTACATAGCAGCTAAATTAAAAGCAATGTTAATAACAACAAATGTTAATATAAAGTTAACTGTAGAATGCAATTAATATAACAGGTTTGACTTGGATGTTTAGAATCAAAGTACTTCATTATCATGAAGTTTCACTCATAGCGTGATAGATTGGAGGTAAGTGGCACAAGGCTATGACCTTTTCTTGTTTATGTCCTTTGACATGTTAGCATGTTAAAATAGTGAAATTGCTTTGCTTTTGATAGAGGTTCAGATAGAATAGTCAATATAATTTTACATTTTTTTCTTTTATGGTCAAATAAATTTGCTTTTGACAATTGCTTAAGATTTCCTATGGTTATATTGGTTGTTTTAATAAATATAGTCAGTAGGTAAGGCAAGGTGGGAGAGAGGTTGACTATAAACTTTACCAATTATTTACTTGTAGGACTTAACCATTTTCACAGAAGTGTAGCTCTTTATCCTTAAAACCTGAGCCTGTAAAACTAAATAATTAAAAACATGATGACACTTGTATCTGAAGACAATATGTAAGGCTTTTCTTTAGCATGAGTCCTTTTATGATTAAGTGAAATTCCGTGGAGTCACTCCAAAGAATCTGTCCAGATATCTTAGATTGTTATAATTGTTTTAGTATTAGAGTTACTTTTTCCAGTAGGTGTTAATTGTGACGGTTTTAATTATATTGAATAGACATTATGAAAGTTTTGATAAATATAATAAATATGTTTTTATTTAAATTATTTGAATGTCCTTGCTAATGATATTTGTATATTGGAATTATGTATGACTATTTTCACAATTATGTATATCATTTTACTAGATATGAAAAGCTACTTGAGAATTTAATTAAGAATTAAATATGCTCTTTGCTTTTCAAAAGAAACTATTAATCTAATGGGTTTAAACCTAACAAATAATTGTATCTTGTTTGAGGAGTTAGAGTAAAATTACTAATGTTTCTGTTCCATAAAATATAAATATAACAGAATTTAAAGTTAATATCATTAGCCAGTTTCATCTTGCCTTTAGTAGCATTAGGAAATTAAGTGACTTTTGAATTTTCATATTCATTATTCATGTTCATTATGTAAAATTCAAACATTATGGAAAATATTCATAGAAAGTGAAAGATTTCAAATTCTCTTGCCACCTTCCCTCCCTGGTCAGAAACTTGAAGTATATATTTCAGTGGTTTTTTTTTTTGAGTATCTTTGTTTTGTTTTTGTTCTCTTTACAGTATTGATATATATTGTTTTTTAAAACAAACTTGGGATAATATATATATTTTGCATCTTGCTTTTTTTCACTTAATAGATATTAGATACTTTTTCATGTCAGTACCTAGACATATACCTCACTTTTTGAACAACTGTGTAGTATTCCTGAACATTTTTGTAATAACAATGATAAAAATGACAGTTTACTGTGTGTGTGCTGGACTTTTATAAGTTATCTTGTTTAAACCTCTCAATAACCCCGAGAAATGTAGGCTTTTTGTTATCTCTTTTTACAGATGAGGAATAAAAGCTAAAACTTACAGATGTTAATCTATCCAAATTCACATGGCTAGGAAGTGGCAGAGCAGGAATCTTATTCTTGTATTGTACTTACTTTCTTATATTGTATCCTAATATTTCTTTACTAATTTGTGGGAGTCTTTTAATAGGATAAATTCCTAGAAGAGAAATGCTGGATCAAGAATGTGGCAGTTAAAATTTTAGTAGCTAGATTAACTGGTTATTGTCTATTAACTTGAAAAAGAGTTATTGTATTAAAATAGTATTGAAAGTATTGGAAGTTCCTGTTTTTCCAAAGCTTGGGCAACAATGGATATAATTTTTTTTTTTACCTTTAACAATCTGATAAGCAAAAAATAATGTTTTAATTTGCATTTCCTTGATTCTTAGAGAGTTGAATATCTTTTCATTTGCTTATTATCCATTTATATTCTGTGAATTGCTTATTTATATCTCATTTTTCTTTTTGCTTAATCATTTTGGATTTATTTATTTTTACTTTTTTGCTGAGGAAGATTCGCCCTGAGCTAACATCTGCTGCCAGTCTTCCTGTTTTTGTATGTGAGCCACCACCATAGCATGGCCACCGACACATGAGTGGTGTAGGTCCACGCCTGGAACTGAACCTGGCTGCCGAAGCAGAGTGCTCCAAACTTAACCACTAGGCCGCTGGGGTTGGCCCTGGATTGATTGATTGATTGATTGATTCATTCATTTGGTGAGGAAGACTGGCCCTGAGCAAATACCTCTGACCAATCTTCCTCTTTTTGCTTGAGGAGGAGTGGCACTGAGCTAACATCTGTGCCCATCTTTCCTCTATTTTATATGTGGGATGCCTTCACAGCATGGCTTGATGAGTGGTGTAGGTCTGTGCCTGGGATCTGAGCCTGTGAACCTTGGCCGCTGAAGTGGAGTGCCCCGAACTTACGCACTACGCCACAGGGCTGGCCCTGGATTTATTTTTAATAGTGCTCTATATATTATGGATACATGCCTGTTGTCTGTTAGCTATCTTAAAAATAATTTTCCCAATTTTTTGTTTCTTTTTAGCTTTGCTAATGGTGTCTTGCTTAGTAGTTTTACATTTTTGTTTAGTCAAATCTGTCAATCTTTAAATTTTAGGGCTTTGAGCTGTGATAAGAAAGTCATTTCCTACTCCAAGATTAAAAAATATTTTCCTATAAATATTTTGTTCTAATACTTTTGTATTTACAGTTTTAAAAATCCATCTGGAATTTATTTTGTTGTATCATATCAGGTGGAAATCTTATCTTTTTTCTCATGTTAATATCTGATTGTTCCAATATAATTTTTATTTAATTATCCTTTCTCCCCTGATTTAAGATATCACTTTTGATCCTATACTAAGTTTCTGTAGTACCTAGGTGTATTTCTGGAATTTTTGTTATGTATCTTTAATTATCTATTTCTGCACCAGGATCTCACTTTTTGCTTTTTGTAGTTTTATAGTATGTAGCATAATATTCCTCTTCATTATCTTCTCTTTTTAAATATTTCTTAGTTTGTGTGAATTTATGCTTCTGGATGAACTAGTCAAGTTTAAAAAAAATCCCAGAGCCTAAGACATGCATGAAAAGATGCTCTCTCTCACTCATAGTTAAAGAAATGAAATCAAAACAAAAATTATATTTTTCAACTATCAGATTGGCAGAAATTAAAAAATTGATGATATCCAATATTTGTGTAGGTGTTGGGAAAACAGCATCTTCTGCTTTGTAGGAGCATAAATTTTTTTGTAGGGCAAAAAATTTTCAAAATAGGTTTGATAATTTTTCCATCCAAATTAAATTTATATATTCTTTGACTCAACATATATATATCTTTGCAAAAGTGTGTGTAGATAGGTATTCATTGCAGCACTCTTTATAATAGCAAGCAATGACGTCAATAACAACAAGCCTAAAAAACCTGAAAATTACTTAATGTGTATTAAGCTTGTCCATAGAATGGAATATACAGTTATTAAAATGGGTTAGGTAGATCTGATATGTTAGGTGAAATCTGCAAATTATAAACATTAAATATAATAATCATTTTGTGTGAATAAAAACCTGTTTGTAGACACAAATATTCTAAATTGTGTAAACATTTTTTTTCCCTGGAAGTGTTCATAAGAACGTTAATAGTAGCTACTTTTTTGGATAAGACTATTGGTAGTGGTAGGGGTGGAAGGACTTTTACTTTTTATTTTAAATCTTTCTGACCTGTTTGAATGTAATTAAAGAAAAGTGTCTGCAATCCTGGTATTAGGCTATTTTTGTTTTCTTTATGCTTTTCACTGTTTAAAAAATCCCAATGGAACTTTGATTGTCATTTCATTGACTTTATGGAATAATTTGGGGAGAATTGGCATTTTTGCGATATTGATTATTCACATCCAGCAATATATCATATTTCTTTCTATATTCAAATTTTATGTTTTTTGGTAGCGTTTTATAGTCTTTGTGTAAGCCTTAACTATTTCTTTATGAATTTGTTTTTCAATAGTTTTAGTTTCTGTTTTCAACAAGATCTTTTAAAATTACATTTTCTAGCTGATTATTAGCAGTTACATGAAAGTTGTTGATTTTCTGATTATTATATATTTGGACATGTCACAGAATTTTTTTAGTTCTAAGTTTGGTTAGTTGATTGACTTGGATTTTCTGGGTATACAATCATGTTATATTATAGTACTTTAAAACTTTTGTTTCAGATTCCTCAGTTCCTTTTAGATGACTGCTTTAAAAATGGTATCCCCTGCCGTATATTTTGTACTCAACCAAGACGATTAGCAGCTATTGCTGTGGCTGAAAGAGTTGCTGCAGAGAGAAGAGAAAGAATTGGTCAAACAATTGGGTATCAGATCCGATTAGAAAGCAGGTAAAGATGATTCTCCTGTAGCCTTTTATCATTCTTAAAAAAGACTAGATGTTTATATTTCACTAAATATAGAGAATGTGTTAGTTGAGAAGTTAGATGATCATTTTGCTTCAAGTAAATCTATAACAGGACATTGAGGTCATGTCTAAACTTAGTGAGGTTTTGAATAAATAAATAGTTTGAGAAAGAGTCTGGGCCATAGATATAAATCCCATTTCATAGTGTCATGATCAAGTACAAATTATTTCACCTCATTGAGCCTGTTTCTTCATCTATTAAATGGGGCTAATAAAAGCATCTAGAGAGCAGGTTTGATATTAAGTTTATCGTAAGCATTGAATAAATGTTAGTGACTGAATTTATTATTATTATTAGTAGTACTAGTAGTACTTTCTTGATGAGTAGTACTATTTCTTTGCTCTCAATGGTTTGACTATATTGATTCAAAAAGCTGATCTCATTTATAATATACTTTTTCCTTGAAGCAAAAATGTTTAAGTTCTTAAAAAAAGTCTGTTTATGGTTCTTTTTTTAGGAAGATTGGTCCTGTGCTAACATCTGTTGCCAATCTTCCTTTTTTTTCTTTTTTCTTCCCAAAGCTCCACTACATAGCTGTGTATCATA
Organism: Diceros bicornis minor; assembly: GCF_020826845.1. Classification (NCBI taxonomy): domain Eukaryota; kingdom Metazoa; phylum Chordata; class Mammalia; order Perissodactyla; family Rhinocerotidae; genus Diceros; species Diceros bicornis. The sequence goes on from NC_080740.1 coordinate 36,002,814, forward strand.
GTTGTAGAGTTGTAGCTCTTCTATGTGGGATGCCACTTCAGCATGTCTTGATGAGCAGTGAGTAGGTCCACGCCCAGGATCCAAACCGGCGAACCCAGGGCCCCTGAAGCAGAATGCGTGAACTTAACCACTACGCCGCTGGGCTGGCCCCTACTTATGGTTCTTTAACAAAATAATCATTTTATTAATTAAAGGCTGTTAGTAATAAAAAATTTGTGAGATTGTCAGGCATAAAATACATATTTCACGTAACTTTGCTAATAAAGCATACGTACTGGTATACTATTATATTAGTAACTTTAAGTAACATTTTAAATACATCCATACTAGCATTTAAAGTGATCATGTTTTAATTACATATAAGATTTGTAATTCTGCACTTTATTTTGATTTTTCAAAAAGGGTTTCTCCAAAGACACTTCTGACATTTTGCACTAATGGAGTATTGCTTCGTACATTGATGGCAGGAGATAGTACATTGTCGACTGTGACACATGTTATTGTGGTAAGAATATTGCCATATATAACTCAGATTGCTTAAAATTTAATATGTGATTACATTTTTAGAATAGGGTATAAGTGAGAACCAATTTGTTTTTTTGAACAGGCTGTTATAATCGTTACTTTTTATTTTTTATAATTATTAGAAATAAATATTTTGTGTTAAATAAAGATATTCTTACCATCAAGTTTTGTGAGGGAAAATAAAATAAGTAGATAGTTTTTAAAAAAGTGCTTTTTATATATGAAAATGATACATATGCTCAGAGTTCTCCAGAATGGTAAAAGTTTTCTTTTTTCTCTGTGCTTAGTCATCTGATTCCTCCTTTAACTAATATGTATTTCCCAGTCTTAGGGGCATACTTTATAGTCATTTAACTTCATGGTTAAGTTGCTAAATTAAGTAGTTGCTGATGAAGTAAGTAGATGAATTACCATCTTATTAAAGAATTCTAAGCTTTTATCCAGTTCACGTCAGAAAAAAATTAGATTGTTTTATAAGCTTGCAATAAGCAGCTTTTGGAAACTTATTAGTTCCTGGTAGTCAAACCAAAGGATGCACCTGAGCCCTGATGCTAACAGAAGCATATTTAAATAGATTTTGTATGTATTAAAAGTGCAATTAATTAGACTCCACTAATTCAGAATTTGTTGCAGTTTGTGGGTTTTATATTCTGCGAAAAAAATGATAGTACTTTGTTACCCATAATAGGTTGTTAATGTCTGATTATTTCTGAATTGTTCATAATACAAAATTTTTGCTAATACTCATTGGCCTTGTCCATATTTAATTTGGGTTAGTGTAAAACCCAGCGGCTCCATAATTTTAAAGACTTAATAATCCATAATGTTTTAACTGTTCCGTGGTTTTATTTTTGTTTACTGCAGGATGAAGTACATGAAAGGGATCGATTCAGTGATTTTTTACTTACAAAGTTAAGAGATTTGTTGCAGAAGCACCCAACTTTGAAACTAATTCTTTCTAGTGCTGCCTTGGATGTAAATCTTTTTATACGATATTTTGGAAGTTGTCCAGTGATATATAGTAAGTTAAATTATCAGATTTCTTCTAGGATTTTTATGAAAGAATACTTTTTGACATGATTATATTTATTGTAATAGGAATTGGGGAATATTGTGAAGTAGAGGGCATCTATTTCTGTTTCCTCTGAGATATGCTTAATCAGTGATCTTTCTGTATTTTCATCCTCTCCTTTTCCATCTACAACTCTTGGCTATTGTGTTTGAGGCCAATTCTCTAGTCTTAAAAGGAAATATGCTTTATTTTGGCCTTGTATTCCCCTTTAACTCTGTCCTGTAGATTTCTCTTTATTGCTGGACTCCTTGAAAGAGTAGTGCACACTCCCATGTTTACTTTACATCTACTTCTGAATATGCTGCCACTGAACTTTTGTCCTTAATTCAAAACTGATTTTGCCACTATTCTTTAAAAAAATTATTAAATTCCTTTTCAAAAATTGAAAAAGTTTTGTGTTCACCTCAATAATACAATATAAACATATATATGAAAAAAGTTCACAATTGCCCCATCCTCTTTTTATTTCATGTCCTATTTTCCTGACATTACTTGATATTAAAGCCTAGTGTATATCCTTTCTCATCTTACCCATGTTCATACAACATTTGCAAATATATACATATATATTAGGTTTATAGGAATTGATTTTACAAAAATGAGCACATGCCTTATACATTATTTTGCAATTTGCTTTATTCATATGATAGTACATCATGAACAGTCCTGAAGTTCAGTAGCTCCAGATGTGGTTCATTATTTAAAGCACCTGTTTTAATATTTCATAATATGAATTACCATGATTTATTTAACCATTTCTTTATTTTTGGACATTCAGGTTGGTTCTAGATTCTCTCTCCCCCCCACCATGAACAGCGTTGTAATGAACATCCTGTACATATATCCTTATATACTGCTTTTATTTCTAGGAATAGATTCCTGAAAATGAAATTGTTAAGTAAAAGAGTGTATCTTTTTAATTTTAACAGGTTTTGCCATTTTACTTTTTCAAAAGGCTGAAATGATTCACATTTCTGCAGTGTATGGGGCTGTTCATTTGTGCATTCTTGCCAGTATTGTTTTGACACTGATTTAATTGCCAAGCCTACTATTCAAATTTTACGCAAAAATCTTACTTAAATTTTCTATGGTATTTCTCGTGTTTGCCCTCCCACCCCCCCTTTTTTTGGTGAAATGCTCAGATCCCATAAATTATTTGACAACACTGCCTTCTAAGTCTCATTCTACATTATAGCCTGTACTTTCGTGCTCTCCTTTGTGGGCTTCTTTTCTTTTGCATGGTGCTTAAATATTGGTATTTTCTAGGATTATTCCCTTGAGCCATATTTTTTTCTCTTCCTTACTCACCTTCCCCTCCTTCCTTTCTTTCTTTATTTTTCCTCTTCTTTCCTGCTCTGTGCTATACTCTAAGTACTAGAGAGGCACAGTTAGTTTCCCTGGAAGTTCTCATGCCCTTGGCTTCTGCTTTCTCTCTCTTTTTTTTTTTTATAATTTTATTTATTTATTTATTTTTTCCCCCAGAGCCCCAGTAGATAGTTGTATGTCATAGCTGCACATCCTTCTAGTTGCTGTATGTGGGATGCGGCCTCAGCATGGCCGGTGCATCAGTGCGTGCCTGGGATCCGAACCCGGGCCACCAGCAGCGGAGTGCGCACACTTAACCGCTAAGCCACGGGGCCGGCCCTGCTTTCTCTTTTATGCCCATGACTCCTGAATCTTTATTTCCAGTTCAGACTGTTCTCCAGAGCTTTGGACTTAGATATCTTATAAGCAGCTCACTTCTAATATGCCCCCAAACTGAATACTTAATCTTTTTTACAAAATCTGCTTCTCTTGTGTTGCCTGTTTTGATTAATCCTACCATCAACCTACTCATCTCAGTTACAAACCTGTGAGTCTTTTTCTTCTCATAATATTCCTGGATGATAAGGCACATAAAATTTTATACATCTGCTAATTGAAAGCTCATTTTGGCACCTCACTTTTTTTTTTTTTTTGAAATTTCAAACCTTATTTCATCTGCAAATATAGGTTGCCTGGAGTTAGGTATTCTGATCTAATACAGTATTGCAAAGTCATTTTATAATTATTTCCTTTTTTCAAGGATTATTATTATTATTTTTTATTTTTTTGTTTATTGCAGTAACATTGGTTTATAACATGGTATAAATTTCAGGTGTACATCATTATACTTCTATTTCTGCATAGATTACATCATGTTCACCACCCAAATACTAACTACAACCCATCACCACACACTTGTGGCACCTCACATTTGACGTGTCTAACACCAAACCTCACACCCATCAGCCAACCTGTTCCTCCTTGAGCTTGCATGTTACCTCAGAGAATGACATTATCATCTATCCAGTTTTGTAAGCCAGACATCCAAGAACCATGGTTGACGCTTTCTTACCATTCCTCCATATCTAATGTCATGCTGAGTTCTGTGGATTTTACTTTCTGTTTCTAGAGTCTGTCTCTTTTCCCTTTTTCCTATCACTGCTCTCATTCAAGTTATTGTCTTCTTTTACCTGAACTATCGGAATAACTCCTAGCTTGTCTGTTCCATCCACTCTGTTCTCTTTTAAATCCGTTCTCCATGTTGCAGCCAGAGTGGTCTTTTCTGAAGTGGAATTCTGATGATGTCGCACTCTCCCTTGAGCTTAACCTTTTTTTCTTTTTTTTTTTAATTTTATTTATTTATTTTTTCCTCCAAAGCCCCAGTAGATAGTTGTATGTCATAGCTGCACATCCTTCCAGTTGCTGTATGTGGGACGCGGCCTCAGCATGGCCGGAGAAGCGGCGCATCTGTGCGCACCCGGGATCCGAACCCCGGGCCGCCAGCAGCAGAGTGCGTGCGCTTAACCGCCAAGCCACGGGGCCGGCCCTGAGCTTAGCCTTTTGAATGACCTTTACCTTAGGATAAAGACCTAAACCCTTAATAAGACTTACCTATTTCTCTTGCCTCATCTTGAGCTGCAGTCCCCTCTCCATTCCCCCTCTCCCACCATGTTCCAAGTAGCTCTGCCTTTTAGTTTCTTGAGAACATCATACTCTTTCCCACCATGGGGTCTTTGCATGTGCTGTTTTTTCTTCACTGTATACTCTTTCCTTTCCATAAGTTTAGTTATTTTGTTTACCACCCTTTGCTTGATCTTCATTTTCTCACTGAGGATGCTTTTCTTGACTCAGTCAAATCCCCCTATTATATACTGTGATGGTATCTTGTATTTCTCTCTCATAGGACCTTTCACAACTCAGTTTTTACATTTGTATTCTGGATCATTGGATAATGTGTATCTCCTCTGCTGGCTTGCAAGCTTCAAGAGGTCAGGAGGTAGCTCTGTTTCTGCTTACCATTTGTATTCCTGGTGTCTAGCATGATGCCACACACATGATAAGTAGGTAGTAAACACTAGATAAAACAAGCTAATGAACAGTTGTCTAAAATAAAGATCAAAGTTATATTTAAATGACAATATCATGAGGATCACTTGACCTGTGGAATTGCTTTTGGATTTTACACTCAGGTTCATTAACTTGGGATTCTCATGTTTTTATGTGAATTACCTCTAAGGTGCAGACTGACTATTTAAAAATAAATCCTATTATTTAGTACAGGGAAGACCATTTGAAGTAAAAGAAATGTTTCTGGAAGATATTTTAAGAACTACTGGATACACAAACAAAGAAATGTTAAAATACAAAAAGGAAAAACAGCGAGGTAAGCTTTTTATCAAACAAATATAAAAGAAAATTACTATTGATATTGACTTTTTGGACTACTCCACTCTTATACTATGGAGGTACAAGGACACTTGAAAGTGTTTCTCTCTTGTGTATAATTGCATAATATTATATTAAAATACCATCCTAAATTTGCCTTTTGCATTCTGGTTTATGTCTGGAAGTTATAATCTGTAGAGGGGAATTGAAAGTGGATGCGCCAGAGTTGAGGAACTTGAGCATGGCTGTATCCCAAGACTCAACCACTATTTTAAGGAGGCAGAAGAGTATGTGCTGTTACACATATAATATGCCACATATGATAAGAGTATGATATGCCACAGCATATCTCATAGGATGGGAGTGGGGAGTGGGTGGGAAGAAATGAAAAGAGTAGCATGTGAGTAATAACAGGCTCATCTTTGATACAAATGTCAAGGTTTTCAAATCTTGATATTGTTATGAATTGCATTTGTACTTTGAATTTAGCATGTTTGCCTGTTAATACATTTCTTATCATGACATACTATATCTCAACTTTTGAATTAGGGTTAGATTCTGTTTGCTTTTCACTACATTATTCATGATAGATTTGGCATCAAGCTTTGATTTCTTTTAGTCTGTGTGACATTGGATAAATATCTTAACTTCTTTGGTTCTCCACTTGAAAAAAAAACAGTTGGCAATGCCTATTTCACAGTGCAGTGCTGAGTCACTAGTACGTAAATTATAAAACTCCTAGATCTTGAAACTGTTGAAGATGAAAATTGTATATAACTTGTATCTCAAACAACTAGTATGGAGGTAAAAGTTCAGTAAGTAGTGTTTTGCAAAGTGCTATGTGAATATTATTCATTGATTTAAACAATATTTTTTGTATGGCTAAAATACTGTTCTTGAATTATGGCCTTAGAAGTAAACTTCTTAGTAGTAGATAAAGAAATGAGGTTTTTAAGCAGTTTCATGTGTCTTTATGGTTCAGCATAACACATTTTATTGAATGTTCCTAATTAATATATTTTAAAAAACTAACTTAAAGTAAAGCCAAGTTTTAAGTATTTTCAGATTCATTTAATTTTTTAAAACAAAGGGATATATTTCAAAAAGGAAAGAATTTATCTACTTATTTTTTCTTTGGTAATTAATTTAGAAGAGAAACAACAAACCACGCTTACAGAATGGTATTCAGCTCAAGAAAATACTTTCAAACCTGAATCTCAGAGGCAGAGAACTGTTCCAAATGTGACTGATGAGTATGATTTATTAGATGATGGTGGTGATGCTGTCTTCAGTCAGTTGGTAAGACCTCACTGGTTTCACGCTGGTAGTTTGAGTGAAAATTGTGTAGCTTGAAAAACATAAGATTATAATTTTTTACTGCATTATTAAAGTGTAACTCTTAGTTTATCTTAGGCTACAACACATTTTTCAGAACAACTTTCTAACACTTTTTTTTAAATAATGCAACATCCTTTATCATTTTATACTGAGTTTAAATTATTTAAATATTTTCTCTAAATTTTTTGAAGATAGTTATAGATATTATGCATATACATTATTATTGCTTGATATTTTATCATTTCAAAAGTTTAAGAACTTATGAACTAAACAATTAAGATAAGCTAAGTTAGGAGAAAACTGAGTAAAGACCGTTGGTATTAGAGCAAATAATCAATACTGGTGTTGTTTCCACCACCAACTGGCTTTGTGACTTTATAAAGTCAATCACCCACAGTAGACCTCAGTTTCTCCTTCTCTTCTCCTTTTCTTTGTTCTGTTTTGCCACAAAATCTTTTACAAATGAAATACTTCATAGAAGCCCTGCCTGTTCATTCATCGCTCTCCACCCACTTCCCCAGGTTGGGGCCTCTGCTACCTTGGGTTCTATGGAGTCTGTTTGAGAACTACAACTAGCTGATTCCCTAGGTCCCTCTGGTCTTTGATACTGGTTTGGAATTCTTAAAAAGGCATTGGTGATTAGTGTGATGCAGAACATAGCTGGGACTTATGCACTTTTTAGAAAAAGAATTTAACTCTTTTGAGCACGAGAAGGTACATAACACAGATATGCTTGCCGTTTTCTGCCAGTGTTTAAAGTTCTAATATATCCAAATGAAGTATACATGAGTTTTTAAAAATACTTTTAAAGAATGTTTAAAAATTGTTATTTAGTATAGGGAACATTCTTTTGGTTCAGTGAACAGCATTTTGACCATTAAATTAGTGGTTCTTAAGCCTGGCTGCACATTAGCATCACCTAGGGAACTTTTAAAGCCCTATGGAATCTGGCTTCCATTACCAGAGATTCTAATGTGGGACCTGGCTTCAATGTTGAAAAACTCCAGGTGATGGTCCTTCTGATGTGCAGTTGGGAGAGAGAACCACTGGTGTATAGGTGCATTTAGCAACATCCTGTCAGAAGCACATTTAATTAATATTTTGACTGGATCATACTCCTTTTTTGACAAGCTCATTCTCAGATAAAAGATGAAAATAAGAACAAGATACAGTATTGTGAGTGATAATATTTGTGATGAGATGAGAAACTTTTATGTCAAAGCCTATGCTATAAAATATGGTTAGTAACTCTTGTGACCATTATGGCCATCTCACTTTCTTTGTAAACATAGATTAAGCTATTAGCTAATTTAAAATCTTTGCCTTTTTTTAAAGACAGAGAAAGATGTGAATTGCCTTGAACCATGGTTAATAAAGGAAATGGATGCTTGTCTTTCTGATATATGGCTACATAAAGATGTTGATGCCTTTGCTCAGGTCTTTCACCTTATTTTAACTGAAAATGTTAGTGGTAAGTGTAATTTATTTAAAGTTTTTTTTTATTACTGTTGCAGTTATTTATGGCAGAAGTGTAGTTTAATTCAAAATGTACCACATTTTTTTGTTCACAACTAATAATTTGTTTTTTTGGAGTACTTTTTTCACATGTACAAATCAGGATCTTCTTATTAGCCTAGTAGAATAAATAAATATTGTTAAATCAGGGATTCTTAACCTAGTTGTCTCCAAAATAGTTTTATGGAGTCTGTGAATATATGACAATTATGTGCAAAAATATTTTTTTGTATATATATTGTGCACATAAATATACTCCCCGTAACCCCGAGGGAATATCTTAGATTTTCAAAGAGATTTGTGATTTCAAAAAAGGAAGGAAAAAAAGGTTATTGACCTTAAAAGTGAAATAACAAGGTCTTTAGCTAGCCAAAATGAGTTTATTCAGGAATAGCAGGGGAATTGCAATTTGGCACAAGCAAACTATGGCAAACTGTAGACAAGTCCCAGGAGACAAAGAGAAGGTCAGCTTTTATTAGGTTTTAGGAGGAAACTGGGGAGGGCTGTGGCAGTTTTTCGTTGGCTGCAAGTGGTGGGGAGCTTGCTGTTGCTGGGTCAGAAGGAAATCATCTTTCTTCCTGCTGGGATCTGTAAGCTGTGGTGAGTGATATGTGTGTGAGAGCCCTCTTTTCATGGCTTCCCGACTCCATTTTGATTTAGGTTTCTTTAGTTCATTTTCATGTTTTCCCCTCTTGATCAAGATCTTTCCTTGAAAGCATTGCTGATCAAGAGTTAGGTTATCAAATTTTAGTGGAATTATGTTTTGTCCCTTGGTGCCAGGAAGGACCTTTCCTGGATGTGATGTTCCACGTTGGAGGGAAAGTACATGGTGATCAGAAACCATTTGGGCCACGTTTGAGTAACAAGGAGAGTAGAAGAGAGGAACTCTCAGGCATTTTCACTCTTAAAATCATATCTTGTCCAAGTTATAAGCATTGGCAGTCATCTCAGAGTGTTGAGCTAACATCATTCTGTTTGGTGTGTCATTTCTGTGAGGTTTGACAGACAACAGGTACACAGTTTAAAAATAATTATGCAAAGCAGAATTAAAAGTAATATGACAAGTCTAGTTTATATGATGGTTCTAGCCCATGACCCTAGACTTGAAGGTAGCCAACTGAACAAATCAAAGGGCCGTGGAGAGTCAGGTGAAATTTGTTGTAACCATTGCACTTGTGCCTTGATCTTGCGTAATTGAGTTTCTACTTCTCCAGAGGTGTTGGATTATCCATATACAATAGGTGATATTTGCTATCACACAAACACCTCCTTGTTCAGCAAGTAGGTAATCAAGGGCTATGCAGTTGTCTAAAACTATTTTAGCCAACGAGTCAAGTGATTGTTGTTGGACTGCTATTGCTTTGGCTGTGGAATCAGCTAGCTCTCCTAATGTTAGGGAGGGATTTCTGATCATACACTCTTGGCACTTAACTCCACCTCAAGGGAGAAAGGCTCTTCCTATGGAGGCAAACCTGGAGTCATATATGTCCCCAGGTAGTTCCCATTTAAGATGCTTAAGAAGGTTTAGTGGGGAAGACCAATGGGAAGCTTCAGATTTATTATGGATATTAACAGGGATAGTTAAATATCCTGGTAAACACTGGCCCCATTCGCCAGCTGTTCAAATGTTTATAGGCCCGTTGAGAGTTCCATTTATCACAGACAAAGATAAAACCAGGTAGTACACATAAGACTCCTGCTAGGGTTTGGTTATTAATAGTGATTTGTTGATTGGCCCTTTTGAGCCAAGGGTCAGTGGTGTTTGGGGAATATTTGGGGAGAAACTATCCTGTTTTGTGGACTTTGTCCCCAGTGGCTGCACAGAAAGGGGTTATTTTGTTACGGCAAGCAGACTTAAGATAATACTAGAGGGTCATTGCTGTCATGGACAGATCAGGGTTTCTGGTGGCAAATTCATCAGTCAGAAAGATTCCCCCCTTTGGCAGTGGATTGGGAAATAAGGATAAGAGCATTATCTTTCCAAGAAAGAGAGGGAGAAAATAAGCGAGAAGTTAACAGTGGGGAAAGATATATAGGCCTGGTCCGTTCATCTTGGGAAAGTTGTTTCCTTCAGCTGTCATCTATGTCAGTTCCTGGAAATCTTTACTTTTAGGTAACCAGTTGGTGTGCATGTCCAGTCAGGGTTGGGTGCTTTCTTTAGAAGTGACACTTGGATCCAAGAGTCTGTTCCTTGGAGTTTAGTGGCACAAGGGTTGGTTAACAGTACCTGATAGGGGCCTTTCCAACGGGGTTGAATAGAGTCTTTCTGGAGATGTTTTTTCCAATAAATGAAATCTCTAGGCTGTAAGGTGTGATGCTTAAGGTCTTCATCTCCTGGGAGTGTGCTATGGAAAGATTGTTCTACTAATGTATGCATGCATACTCTCAATGGATGCAATTAGGTCTTTACAATATGGAAGTATATCTCCTTTTATCACCTGTGAATCAAAAGAGGCAGGGGCTAGATGCGTTGGATGTCCAGTAATTATTTCAAAGGAGTTTGATGTCCAGTAATTATTTCAAAGGAGTTTGTAAGTTCCAAAGGGGGTGGCCCTAAGGTTCAGAAGGATCAGTGGCAGTGCTTTTGGCCAGGATATTTGAAGGGTCTCTACAAATTTTGCCAACTGGGTTTTGATGATGCCGTTGGTATTTGACTAGTTCTGAAGACCGGGGATGATAAGCACAGTGAAAATGTTGTAGAACTGGCCAGATGGCACAGACTTGTTGTAGTACTTGACTAGTAAAGTGGGTTCCCCAATCACTATGAAGTCCAAGAGGGGGTCCCCAGGTGGAAATCCTTTCCACTAGGGTCTTAGCCATGGAGGAGGCAGTGGTCTGTCTACATGGAAAACCTTCAGTCCAATGAGAAAACATGCAAACCATTACCCAGACATATTTATACCCATGAGATAGGGGTAGCTGTATGAAATCCATTGACCAGACCTCAAATAGTCCATTAGGCAGTTTAAAGTGCACGGGAGCAGTGCAAACAGGTTTTCCTGGATTGTATTTTGGAAATAAAACATCAACCTCGGATCCAACATCTTCCTGAGAATTCATTACTTGGAAAAGCAACATTAAAGCCTACATCTGGTGTTAAAATTCACAATATGCAACATTTTAAACAGTTTGTCAGCCTGCTCCCTCACTTTGTCATCACCAGTCTGGGCATAAGCGTATGCCCTATTCACTGCTGTTAAAAGGGCACTAAGCATTTTTGATTCCCTGTCTTTTTCTTGACTTGTTGAGGTTTATTGGAGACCCTCATTATTTGAATAATTTTAATACTCCAAGGCAGAGGCTGTTTAATAGTGGTGGGGTTGAGCACTGAGAGTGTAGCTCCAGTATCGATAAGGATGGATAGAAATTCATTCCCAATCTAGAGAGTTGTTTCTCCAGGCTGGTTTAGAGGAAAGATTGGGAAAAGACCCTGTGATTCCTGAGAGTCCCATCATTGGGAAGTGGGAGGACATTGGAAAGATTGGTTGGATGACTGAAGATGCCTGGAGTGTTTGGTTTATAGCAGTCTTTTTTCCAGTATCCTGGCTTCTTATAATTATGATAGAGGCTGGGAGGATTTTGCTTAGGGGCCTCCATCTGTTGAAGTTGGAGATTAAGAATTTTAATGGTCTTTTTCTTAGTAGAATCATCTAGGATGCAGGCTAATTTGTTTGCAAAATTAAGTCTGGAGTGGACATAGTTTCCCATTCTTTTCTGGTTCTCTTAACCAAGAGAGAAAGGTCCCGGTTTAGCCTGTTAATAACATGGAGTTGAAGGCTACCCGAGTGGATTTGACATCCATAGGGAGACCAGAATTCTCCTTAAAGATGATTTGGAGTTGACTATAATAGTCTTGCACAGGTTCACTGGGTTTCTGGATGCAAGCCTGAATCTTATTCCAATCAACGGGTTTTGGGAAAGCTGTAGGGATTGCTAGGTGAAGTCATTTAGTGACTGCCTGAGCCTGATCAAATAAGAAGGCAGGGCGTTGGTCTTCCATTTACAGTTCTAGAGATTTTTCAGGATCATCCTAATTAGCTGTTTTCATCCACTGTTGGGCTTGGCCTTTGCCAATGAGCATGTGAACTAGCTGGTATAAATCAGAGAAACCTGGTTGGTAAGTCTGGATGACTATATTAAATTCCTCAGCAAATCTATGAGGATCTTCAGTAACTCCAGGAAAATCTTTGATCATGGCTAGTAGTTTGGCCTTAGTCCAGGGGACATAGGAAATTAGGGGCTTAGCATTAGGATGCTCAGAGGGTGTGATTTTAAAGGTTAATGGGTTGGGATGAGGAGGAAGTAGGGAGAGGTTTAGAGAAAAAGGGAAGTTTAGTGATAGGGTTGGAATGAGGAAGTGGAGGATACAAAGGAGCGGAGGTAGGGCAGCAGGGGAAGAGGAAGTTAGTGGGGAACGGGTGAAAGGGGTGAAGAGGCTTCTGATGCCTTTATATCTTCTTTCAACTGTTTATTTGCCTCAGTCAATTTAGAAATAGTATTTTGTTAAGAGGCAATTTTAGAGTCCTGCATACACTTGGAAGGCTCAGGATACCAATTGAAATAGGCATCCCATTCAGTTTGTTTTATTTTAGAGCTGCAGTCTTCAAGTTTAGTTCTGACAAAACAAATTTGGGGAGATCGAAGGTTCCCCATAATGGCCATTGAAGTGCTAAATTATCTTTGGTTAGGTCAGTCCGTTTAGTTAAAAATACACATGAGGAGGGACTTTTGTCTTTCAATATAAAACTGGCCAGGGTCCCAGAAGGAGGGCCATCCTGAGAGTGTTTAGAGGATTGGTATCCCATAATCTTAGTTTAGGTGTTCAGGAAAAAAACCGAGTCCTTACCCAAAGGACGATGCTTTTAAGGAAACATCTCGAATAAAGTCAGAGAGCTCAACCAAAAAGAGGGAGCTCGAATCTGAGAAGAGACTGAACCGAAAGGAAGAAGATGACTCAAGGAAATGGAGAACACTAAGGGCTTGAGTGGGTACCATACATGGTTCCAGGGTCGTTAGTTTCTCAGGGGTTTGTCTCCTTCAGGTCCCTTTGTGGTTGTCATGAAATCAACCTTAAAAATGAAATAAGAAGGTTCTTAGCTAGCCAAAATTAGTTTATTCCAGAATAGTGGAGGAATTGCAATTTGGGACAAGCAAACTATGGCGAACCATAGACAAGTCCTAGAAGACAAAGAGAAGGTCAGCTTTTATAGGTTTTAGGAGGAAATTGGGGAGGGTTATGGTGGTTTTTCACTGACTGCAAGTGGTAGGGAGCTTGTTGTTGCTGAGTCAGAAGGAAATCATCTTTTTTCCTACTGGTGTCTATAAGTTGTAGTGAGTGGTATGTGTATAGGAGCCTCCCTTCATGGCTTCCCGACTCCATTTTGATTTAGGTTTTCTTTGTTCATTTTTACAAGGTTAATAACTTTGCTCTATATTTTTCATTTAGTAAATGGAGAATTTTAGCATACCTTTGATTATATAAGCTCAAGTTCTAATTCACATGTACATGCTTTATGTCACGTGACATGTTTTCACTAATGAGTTATCCTGGTTTTGTTAGTTGATTATGGTGGATATTGGCAACCAGAGGTGAGTTTCAGAACTCTGAAGGCTTCTAGGCAAAAGGGGGAACGAAACATTATAGAAAATCAGTACTGGAAAGGACTTAGATGTCAAGTAGTTTATCCCCTCACCTTAACTTCTCAGCATTATTATTATAATTATTGATCACTACCTTCTTGAAACATTTTCTTCAATTAACTTCTGATATTCCATACTTGATTTATTTTATTCTCATCTCCCTGGCTGGAACTTAATGCTTTTCTTGGCAGGATTTTCCTCCTTTTCCTGACTTGTAAATGTGGAATGTCCCAGGTCTCAATCCTTAGATCTTATTTCTGTTTACACTTGCTCCCTATGTGGATCTCATCTAGTCATAGCTTTATTTATTTTATTTTTATTTTTTTTTTGTGAGGAAGATCAGCCCTAAGCTAACATCCATGCCAATCCTCCTCTTTTTGCTGAGGAAGACTAGCCCTGAGCTAACATCTGTGCCCGTCTTCCTTCACTTTATGTGGGATGCTGCCAGAGCATGGCCTGACAAGCGGCGTGTTGGTGCACGCCCGGGATCCGAACCCGGGCGGCCAGGAGTGGAACGCGCACACTTAACTGCTGTGCCATGGGGCCGGCTCCCTGGTCAGAGCTTTAAATATTTATTTAAAATGGCTCCTAGTTTTCGTCTGTAGTCCTGACTCTCTGCCCCCTTACTTTAATACTCTTAATCACTTGACATCTCCAATTGGATGTCTGTTAGGGGAATGAAACTGGATATGCCTAAAACAGCTCGATTCCCTTCTCACCTCCCTCTGTCTCAGCCTGCTCTTTCCTTAGTGTTTCCTTAGTGATCATAAACAATCGTAGACCTTTTTAAAAATGCATGGGCCTGGCCATCCTAGACCTACTGAATCTGAATCTAGGGTATTACCATTCACCTAGTTGCTAAGACAAGAAAACATAAAATCATTCTTGATTTTGCTCTCACACCCCACATATATATCCATTAGCAAATCTTGTTAGCTTTACTTTCCAAATAAATCCCAAATCTGACCACATTTCACTTCCCTTACTGCTACCATCCTAGTCCAAGCCAACATTTCTCACCTGGACTATTGCAGTACCCTGTTAACTGCTTCTATTCTTAAGTTATTGCAGTCTGTTCTCCAGAGAGCAATCAGATTAATCCCTTTAGAAAGGACGTTGGATTATGCTCCTTCCCTGCTCTCCACTCTCCCATGGCTTTCAATTACACTTTGAATAAAAATCAAAGTCCTTTTCCTGATTTGGTCTCTGACTGCCTTTTTTGATCTCATTTTTCTGCTACTGTTTTCCATGTGTTCACTGTGCTTTAGTCACTCTTATCTGGCTCTTCTTCATATATGCTGGCACATTCCCATCGTTGGGTCTTGGCTTTTGTTGTTTCCTATGCCTGGAATGCTGTCCCCACAGATACTCATATGGCCCAATGCCTGCTTCATTTAGGTCCCTACTTAGATATTGCTTTCTCAGAGAGGCCTTTTCTGATCATGTTACTGAAATTGCACCCGTCTCTCACTATTTCTCCTTAACCCTGCTTTATTATTCATTATTGTACTTTCATTACCTGACATCATATACTTTTTATTTTTTTACTACCTTACTCATCCACTGGAATGTAAACTATATGAGGGCAGAAACCATGTCTGTTTTACTCATCTGTGTGTCCCCAGAGGTTCATAGTAAGCACTCAAGAAATATAACAGGGTATAACTTTTAAGCTTCCTACGAAATGATAATCTATTTGAACACGTTTAGTGCTAGGAAGCTCGCTATCTTTCTTGAGGACATTTTTTCAGATTTGGTTTGTTTTAATTGTTAACTTTTTTTTTATATGTTTTGAAGTGAAATCTACCTATATAGCTTCTATCATTTTCTGCTTCTGGGATGATAATGAAGAGATTTAGTATCTATTTATGCCTGACAGACCTTCAGGTAAATGAAGATAGTTATTCTTTCTCCTTTTCTTTGTTTTCTGGTCTGACCATACCTGTGACTTTGACTATTCCTCTTTAACATAACATGGTATCTAGTCCTCTCCTGTCCTCATCTGCCTTTTCTGGTTATGTTCTAGTTTGTCCCTTTTAAAAAGCCTAGTGTCCAGTCCTGAGTGTTAATCTCTTAGTGATCAGCTTTAGGTTGAATAGATCTATCTACTCTTTACTTATATTAATTCAGCCTCTGGTCAGTAAACTCTTTACCAACTGTATTGTCTTACTGATTCATATTGTCTTTGAAACTTCTAGTTCTTTTTTTTAACATGTGATTTCATTAAATTATTCCCCCCTAACATTTACTTGTTTTGAATTTTTTTGAGCTTAAGACATTCTATTTATTCCTTTTAAATCTCATAGTTAGATTTGGCTCATTGTTTCTGCTTAACAACTTTTTTTTTCAGTTCTAATTGTTATCTAGTATATTAATAAACTTTCTCAGTTTATTAACTTGAGGGACCTGGGTCAGTGACCAAGCATTGTGTATACTACAAGAGGCTTTCGGTCAATATTTGGCTGTAGTTTCTCAAGTGGTTATAATTCCACATGTCTACTAATCTAACAAACTTCTTAAGAGAGAAATGAAGATCTTTTGGCATTTTTTGTTCTTTGTAAGTATATTTTGGCTCCTATTGATCTGCTTTTTTTCAGCTTATCATTCATTGAAAAAAATGATCTATATTTTGACAAGTAATTTTTTTTATTTGGAAATGTGGACATTTGTTCATCTCCAGTTTTCTGGCAAGTCTTTTTTGCTCCATTATTTTAAAAATATTTACTCTGAACAGTTTAGCTATCTTACCTGAAAGTTAGGAAATTTGAACTCTGAGATATGTTGCTTTAAAATATTTATGAAGCCTTTAAAAAAGTATTTATATATTATCCTTGACCCTCTTCCTACATATTTCTTTAGTGAATACTAGACTATTACTTTTATAGAGGTCATCCTATGGACTCAGGTCCCTCTTCTTTATAGTTTTATTGGATATTTTCCAGAGCCCAGTATTCTAATGTCTTTAAGCCATGTGAAGTAAACTAAAATGTTATGGTAGCTCTGTGAACAGTTATTTACTTCCTATCTTTTTATTTCTTTTCTAAAATCTCAACTCTTAATTGGCACCAAAGTTGAAAATACTTCATGTGATCCAGGAAGTCTTGGGCTTCTTTTTATTTTATTTTTTTGGTGAGGAAGATGGCCCTGAGCTAACATCTATTGCCAGTCTTCCTCTTTTTGCTTGAGGAAGATTGTCCCTGAGCTAACATCTCTGCCAGTCTTCCTCTATTGTTTATATGTGGGAGCTGCCACAGCATGGCTTGATGAGTGGTGTGTACGTCTGCACCTGGGATCCGAACTCATGAACCCCGGGCCGCCAAAGTGGAGCGTGCAAACTTAGCCACTGTGCCACCGGACCAACCCCTTGGGCTTCTTTTTAATGCCATCAGTATCCCTGTGTGATCCTGGGGAGGCAGCTAGTAATTAGCTGGTTTAGTAAGACTAAGCGTTCTCTGTCATGCTTACTGTTCTAGTCATCTATTGCTGCATAACAACTGATTTCCAAATTTAGCAACCTACACCATTTATTATCTCACATAGTTTATGAGAGTCAAGAATCTGGAAGTGGCTTAACTTAGTGCTTCTGGCTTCTAGTTACGCATGAAGTAGTAGTTAAGCTGTTGTCAAGGGATGCAGTCATCTGAAGGTGTACTGGAGTTGGAGGATCTGCTTCCAGGAAGGCTCACTCACATGGCTATTGGCAAGAGGCCTCAGTTCGTCTCCGCTATTGGCAGAAGGCCTCAGTTCCTTGCCATCTGGACCGCTCCGTAGGGCTGCCTTATTCTTCCCAGGATGTGGCGGCTGGCTTCTTCCAGAGTGAATGATTCAAAAGAGAAGGATAAAAAGCAAATAGGAAGCTGTAGGTACCTTTTATGACCTAGTCTCTAAAGTTGCATATCATCATTTTCACTATATTCTGTTCATTAGTGTGAGACACTTAGTCCAGCTCACGTTCAAGGAGAAGAGAATTAGGCGCTACCTCTTGAA
Source organism: Diceros bicornis minor (assembly GCF_020826845.1). NCBI lineage: Eukaryota > Metazoa > Chordata > Mammalia > Perissodactyla > Rhinocerotidae > Diceros > Diceros bicornis. The sequence continues at coordinate 36,020,581 of NC_080740.1, forward strand.
GGACATTTTAAAACACCCACACTTATTCATACCCCTCTGCTCAAAATACATACATTTTGGTTCTGTTCTCTAAGACTATCAATCGAACATTCAGTTGAAGCAGTAATTCTCATATAGTGAGTACGATTATAATCTTTGCAGACCTCTTTAAAAATGCATGTGCCTGGCCATTCCAGACCTGCTGAATCTGAATCTAGGAATAAGACATGGCTATCTGTGCTTTCAGAAATAAAAAGCGTGAGGTAATTCTCTTCTAAGTCCCCCTCCACACCTTAAGAACCATTGGTTTATGTTAATTATGGATACCATGTTTTACAGTGTTATTAAATAATAAGGGTAATTGGGTATATGTGGAAAAGTAAAATTTTCCTTTGTAATTATCTTACATTTTACTGCAGAGGTTTTTCCAGTGGTAATTTCTTTCTGAAATTACCAATTTTGTATTTTAAGCCAGTTAGTGCTAAGCAATTGTATATTGTATTGCTTGAGAAATATGTTCTAGGAAGGAACTTAAATTCAATAGAACTTTAATTATTTTTGTCATGGAGGTGTTTTATGGGAAGTAAATTTTCTGCCAGTGTTATTTCCAATAAGCATTTTAGAAAATAACAGCCTAGAATGATGGGGGAATAAAAGCAAAACAAAAGAACAACAAAAAATTGTCTTGAACTTTGCATTTGTGCTTTTAAGCATTCATTACCAGCTACTGATGAAAATTAACTTTTTAATTCTTCTTTAATTATTTCTTGTCATTTGATGGTCAAGGCAATATCTAGATTTAGGAAGATTATGTGAGATTTCTGCAAGTTAACAGCTTTCTTTTTCTCTTTTAATTATCTTGGTAAGATTAAGACAGTTTAACAAGTATCTTTCCTTCTCCTATCTTTCAGTTGGTAGTCCCTATTCCATTCTGTTTATACTAAGGGCATGTCAATAACAGATCTCCTTGGATGATCTGAGTTAAAGGTCATGTGATGCTGTAATCATGTAGTTAGGTGAAGGAGCAAGTCCCAGGTTAATTCTCTTGACACTCAATTCTTTCATTAAATTTTTTTTTTAATTAAAATAATTTGGAAATTTAACATATATTTGTCTTTTCCTTCTTTTAGTTGATTACAGACATAGTGAAACCAGTGCAACAGCTCTAATGGTTGCTGCAGGACGAGGTTTTTCAAGTCAAGTAGAGCAGTTAATTAGCATGGGAGCCAATGTCCATAGTAAAGCATCAAATGGCTGGTAATTCTAAACTGTGTCCATTTTTTGTATATCTTTGTAGAACTACACATATGTTTTGATTTCTTATATTTGTCTCTATATTAAAAGCTACGGTGTGATAATTGCTGGTATATCTCTAATGGGTGAATGAGTAATTTTGAGTGACTAGTTTTATAATTTTGAGGACATTGTTTCTCCGTCTTAATTTGATATCTTTGAATTTTGGCAGGATGGCTTTAGATTGGGCTAAACACTTTGGACAGACTGAAATTGTGGATCTTCTAGAATCTTACAGGTAAAACTTTATACTATGTTTTATCAATCCTAACTCCTTTTTAGAAAGCTTAGCCATGTAAATCATAGAATGTGACAAATGTAGGCTGTTTATAGTCTCTTATCCAGAGATTTTTTTTTTTTGTAATTCTAAGGAATTTTTCTAATTTTTTTATAGGTTGCTAATAAGATCCATTGTATTATAATATTTACCTTATTTTTTATTTTATTTTGAAAAAGCATAAGGGGAATTTGCAGTTAAACCTGGTAGATACAACACATGTATTTTTCTGTGCATTTTCCCAAAACCTCACTAAAATGAAAAGGAAGGAATATTAAAATGTGTAAACTAACAAAGTCAAAGAGAATAGAAGAGGACATGGCAACTGATGGAAGATATTAGTAAATTTTTAGATGATAGATGGCTAATGGATCAGTGGTGTTTGATTTAGCAGAGCTAAGAAAACTGCAACCTGAGTGTCGGCAGAGGGAAGTGCCAATGAGAAACTTATTTCAGCTTTGGAATTTATTAGAGCTCATTCAACTACTTCTGAATGAAGCAATGAAAGAAGGGGCTAAAAATATAACAGAATTAGTTGAAATTCTCTATGAGGAACATTTAGAATTCCAGATTCCCTTCTTCCTTGCTACTAGGTGATATCCCTTCCCTACCTTGGCAGGAAGTGGGAGATTTATTAAAAAATTAAGCCATGGAGGCTTTGGACTGGCATTACCAGGCACAGTGATAGAGTGGGAATGAGGTGTCAGAGAGGAAGGGGGTTTAAGTGAAAGTCTACTTAAAGGCTGAAAGTTGAGATACCATCCACTCCCTTCCCCTACTGGCTCTGTCACCTTTTCCTTTTTGAAGCTTGTTTTATGTTCTTTGGCAGAAAACTTGAGAATCCTTTCCTGGAAAAATAGACCAAGCCTAGAGAAAAGAATTAGAGTTATAGAAGGTTTGGTATTTCTTCAATGAAATGACCATCTTTAAATCAGATAGCGCAACAGTCTCCACCTGTGTATGTGGAGTTTTTTTGTTCTTTACCTTTTAAAAATGAACAAACAGCTAAGGATTGATCACCAGGTGTTTGAGGGGGAAAAAGCACCCACAAATCAAACAAACAACAAAATCAAGAAAAAAACCTGGAACTTGGATGAAACTAAGCGTGAGTGATCAGAAGAAAACTTCAAAAACAGTAATAGAAGATATTCATGAGACAAAAACAGAGTACTGTTAATAAAGGAACAGAACATAAATGTTTGTTCAGATTTCATGGTTATGAAGGCTACCCAAGTTTACCCTATCTGTTATTATAATCTGCCTCCTTGTGCTATTGATCCTCCTTAACGTGTTCTTTTTCTTTTGTCCATGGGACCTACCACTCTCTGATAAACTACATAATTTACTTACTTACTATATTCCTTGGTTTATTATCTGTCTCTTCTCTCTATTAGAATTTAGCAAGCTACTTCTGTCCTTTGTTCAAGGACAGTTCCTGAATATGGTAGATGTTCAGTGAATATTCGTTGAATGAATTAATAAGAAAGAGCTCTTATAAATTAAAAATATGATAGAAAAAAATTCAGAAGGGTTGCAAGATAAAGTTGGGAAAGTCGCTCACTTAGTAGGAAAAAAGGACAAAGGATGAAAAATTGTAGAGAAAAGATAATAAAATTTATTTTATGTGTGCCCTTTATGAGGAAACTGTTAGAGAATGTGCTCCACAAATATCAGAAAGTAAAATAAAACAGAGAAAAACATAGTAGATCCAGCATAGAAGATAGGTGAAAGAAGTGCTCAGTCTGTTGGTGCAGAGGAGTGTTAACTGTGACGTCCGCCCAGTACGCCTAGTCTCATAGAAACAGAAGATGGAGAGCTCCAGGAAGGAAGTCCCTGGGGAGAGTCGGGGGAGGGAGATTACTTGATGTTTTCGACCTTATTAAAAAGGCTTTATGAATCTATTTGAGACTTTGTGAAGAATTAGTTATAAGTACACAGAACAGCAAGAAAATAACAATTAGACAGTAATTACTCAGAAAAACCCAAAAAGTTGTAGAGGAAAGGAAGTGTAATCATAGTTCACTCTATGGCTCATGGTAAATAATGTTTACATAGTTATAGTGAAGTAAAGGCTGAATGAATAGTTAACAAAAATTGTATGGATTGGTGTGGATGGTGACTATATGAGGGTGGAGGTGGTGACTTCATTTTTGGTTAATTGGAGGTTCACAAATAATGACTAAATTGTTAAATCAGTAAAGATACACTTAGAAATGTGGAAGTAAAAACCAAGAGAACTGGCTAAAAGAATTGAAAAAAGTCCTAAGCAGTGTGACTAGGAATGGAGAGAGGTTTTTGTTATAACTTTCATAAAACCATTTGTTTGTTAACACAATGTTCATGTGTTATTCATTTAAAAAAAAGAGTCAGAAGGGCAATACTTTAAAAATCCTATGAGACTAATCCTTCTTTTAGATAATTAAAGATTTTAGGTACATTTAGATAGATATTTAGGTAGATTATGTAGATTTTGGATTAGATATTTAAAGAAAAGAAAAAAGATATTTAAAGGAAAAAGGTAAAATGTATTTTATAATATATTGATAGCTTCTATCTGTTTTCAACCTGTAAGAGTCTCAAAAAAGAAAAAAATGGAGTCTGAAGTTAAAATATATTAAAACATCTATTATTCAGGAAGATATAAAATATTTTATTTGACTTGGGTTTTCGTTTTTAATTCTATATAGTGTCAGCCATTAGATGAAGTAAATGTTTGAAGTATGAAATTAGTTTTGTCACTTTAATTTCATTAAATGGTAGCGTAGCTTACAGAATCTCAAAGTTCTTGCCAGATCCAAATGCTAATTCTAGTATGTTGTCATTTCAATAGTAGCTCCCAGAACTTGGCAATCCTTTTAGTGCTAACACTTTGAATGTTCAAGAGATTCTTTAAGTTTAGTTCACTAGACACTACCGATTACCAGGGAAAGCAATTATCTGGATAATATTTTAATCATGCTGGCTAACTGGGCTTTCTTTTTATTCTGTAGACACTGACATTATCAATTATAAATTTTAAATATTTAAAATTAAATTTATTATTATGTTTGCTGGATTATTGATAATTGATATCTAAAGTTTATAGCTTTAAACAAAGAACATAATACCCTCTTCATTTACCTGTTAAAAAGTAAGGAAACAAAATACTTGGAATGTTTTAAAATGGATCTTAAAATTTAAAATACTACAAAGTTGTATAAGTTTAATATTTTCCCTGTTGAAAGCAGTCTTATGTTATTTTTCTGCTAAGCTCTTTAAGAGAGATTGGGCTGCACTGAACTTCCTAGAAATCTTATTAATAATTACTAGTGATGGCAGTGGTTTATATTTTTACACACAAGATGAAGCAAGGCATTTATTTCAGTAATTTATGCTGATTCCAAACTTTTGGAAAACAGCATAATCAACCTGCTTTTAGTATAGAAGTACCAAATTAGCAGTCATGTTGAACTGGTTCCTGTAGAGTTTTTTTTTTTAATGTGGACTTTTCTTCAGAGTATTGTTTATAATAGTGAACAATTAGAAACAGTCTATTAAGAAATATAAATGATGATCAAAGTTTGTTTTTAAAGTTTTATTGAGATAAAATTCACATAGTGTAATTCACTCATTTAAGTGTACAATTCAGTAGTTTTCAGTATGTTCAACGTGTTATACACTCATCACCACAATCAATTTTGAGAACATTTTCATCACCCTAAAAAGAAACCTGTACTCACTAGCAGTCATTCCTCATTTCCTCTAACTCTCCCAGCCCTAGGTAACCACTAATCTACTTCCTGTCTTTCTAGATTTGTCTCTTCTGGACATTTCATATAAATGGAATCATATAATATGTAGCCTTTTGTGATTGGCTTATTTCATTAGCATAATGCTTTCAAGGTTCATCCATGTTGTAGCATCCTTTTTCTGACTAAGTAATATTCCATTCTATGGAAAGACCACAGTTTGTTTATCCATTCATCAATTGATGAACATTTGGGTTGTTTCCATTTTTTGACTGTTATGAATAATACTGTATGAACATTTGTGTATACAGATTTTTGTGTGAACATGTATTTTCATTTCTCTTGTATATATATCTAGGAGTCAAATTGCTGGGGTATAGGGTAACACTGTGTTTAACATTTTGAGGAACTGCCACGTTGTTTCCCAAAGTTGCTGCACCATTTTATGTTCCCACCAGCAATGTCTGAGGGTTCCAGTTTCTCTACACCTTCTCTAACATTTATTATTATCTGTCTTGTCAATTATAGTCATCTTAGTGGGTGTTAAGTGGTATCTCATTGAGATTTTGATTTTCATTTCTCCAATGACTAATAATGTTGAACATTTTTTCATTTGCTTGTTGGCAATTGGTATATTTTCTTTGGAGATGTCTTCAGATTGTGTTTTTTATAAAGCGCTTATTGCCAAATTTTACTTTGGATAACGTACTTGAAACCAAAACATGAATTATATTATAGCTAGGACATTAAGTATCACTTACCCTCCTTGGGGTATATTGAAAATTTGAAGAAGGATGTAATGGGAATCATTGGCCTTTAAGGGTTACTCTTTTTAATGAAAAATGACTTGGTTTTTTTTTTTTTTAGTGCTTCGTTGGAATTTGGAAATCTGGATGAAAGTTCTCTGGTTCAAACAAATGGAAGTGACCTCAGTGCAGAAGACAGAGAGCTCCTGAAAGCTTATCATCATAGTTTTGATGATGAAAAAGTAGATTTGGATTTGATCATGCATCTTCTATACAATATCTGCCATAGTTGTGATGCTGGTAAATAAGTATTATTTAAAACTGGAACAAAAATGTATACTTTGATTTAAAAATTAATATTGTGTGTACAAATTTTTATATAATTCTATTGATAATAAAGCATAAATAATCTCTTAAGTGTCATCACGTATTACAGTTTATCAGTACTTGAAAACGTGATGTAGTCATTATAGCTAGTTATGTTGATTGATTCTGCTTTTACAATGAGATTTAATATTAAAAAAATCATTCTTCTCCGAGGTGCAATATTAATTTTCCTACCTGGATATGATGAAATAGTTGGACTGAGGGATCGCATCCTGTTTGATGACAAGCGGTTTGCTGACAATACACATAGGTAAGAGCTAAAGCTTTATATTTGTTGCTTTAAATAACAGATGGGTACCATAGTATATTTTCTCTATCAATTGTCAACAGATATCAAGTCTTTATGCTTCATTCAAATATGCAAACATCTGATCAAAAGAAGGTATTGAAAAACCCGCCTGCAGGTGTTCGAAAAATAGTAAGCTTCAGAAAATCTTCTTTTTTCCATTTTATTAGTCATTGATTCTATTTTCTTATTAACTATAACATAATATCCCATTGCAGATCCTTTCCACCAATATTGCTGAAACCAGTATCACAGTCAATGACGTTGTCTTTGTTATTGATTCTGGTAAGGTGAAAGAGGTATGTAAGGATAAGTTGTGTTTTCACTTAAGTGAGGGAGGTTAAGTGCCATTCCAATAAATGCTTTTATAACCAGAATTCACTTTAAAGGGAAAATTTCTGGTTATAGGTGAATTTAACATAGTAAATGTTAATTTCACTAACGTGACTATTCTACCTTAAACAATTCAGTATATAGGATCTATCTTGTTATTTTAAAAAATTATACAAAACATTTAGCTTCTGCTCACTAAATGCTAGGAAGAAACTAAAGGGTTTGGCAGTTATAGTGAGAATTTTGTCAAGCAGTGTGGGAATTTGATTACATATTTTATATGTTTTCTTACCTGTGGGCATGGACCATGTCCCTCTTGTTCGTTGTTATATCTTCAGTCCTCCACATATAGTAGGTATTCAAAAGATATTTATTTCAAGAGAACCTTGGTGAGAGAAAGCAAACATAAAACCAGGGTTCAGCAAATGATAGTTAGCAGCCAAATTGGGCCCATCACCTGCTTTTATAAAAATAAATTTCACTGGATCACTGCCATGTCCACTTTTTTGCTTATTGTTTGTGCTGCTTTCAACATTGCAATGGAAGATTTGAGTAGTTGCAACAAAGACCCTCTGCAAAGGCTAATAAAATATTTACTGCCGCCCCCTGATATAAGTAAGAGGCAATGTTTATTTCTTTTTAGTATTGGAATGTCCAGCAATTCTTGTTACCCTTGACTTTGGTAGATCCTTTCACTGAAAGAATTGAAAGTGACAGAAGTAGTTGATTTTTCAAAGAAAGAAATACTGTCCATGTTGTGGAAAGCAAATTATGACTGTTCTAGTGGATATAAACGATCACTTCTAATGTGAAAAAATTGTTAGTTACAAAATATTTTCAATGTGGTTTTTAGGAATTTCTTACAGAAAATACAATTTTATTATAAAATGTGGACATTTTATTATAGTTGGATACTGTAAAGGAGGGATAAATTTCATTTTTTGGTAAGAGGATAATGATGAATATTATCACTAAGTCTGAAGAGAGTCAATGAAAATTCAGATTTTATTGCACTAAAATTATCTAAAGCTGATGAAGTCAATTTTGAATATTTTAGAAATTAACTCCTTTAGGTGTTATTTATCAAGTAAATCATGGTTTAGAACATGATGGTAGTGTGAAGTTATTTTACATACAAAATTGGCTAATGTAACATTTTATTAAAAACTAAATAAACAACATCTTTGCTAAAAATCCTGTAATTAACTATTATGAGAAGACATTTGTATTTGCTCTATGTAATTATTTTATGAAAGGGTAAGTATAAGTCACTGAATGATTGAAGTATATATTCTAGTTAGGGATGCATTCTTTTAAAATATTTCTCTGTAGTAAATTTTCACTTTAGATTCTTTGAGGAAATATGAGGGTAGTAATAGTTCTTTTTTACTTTCTCTTTTTGTAACATTCTGGATAGACTAACTGCGTTAGTGGCTCGGCGGGAGGTAAAATGGATGGGGTTAAAAATCTGGGATAGGTTTGGGATAGATTTAGTTCAGCAATTGTTGTTATTCTTATTCCTCTGGATCAGCTCCCTGGAAAGTATTTCGGAAACTGTCTTTTGCCGATCACTCCTATTCCCCACAATGATGTAAATCTTATAGAAGGTGACCTCAAGAGAACAGATCAGTTCTCTCTAATCTTGGTGCCTTATGAGAACTGACTGCCATTATCCAGCTGTAGCAGAGGGAAAAAAATAGCTCAGCAAGGCATAGAATGAGGAAGTTTTATAGCTCTTCTGAGTTTAGTTTTCAGTCTTTTCTCTTAGAATGATTGTAACCAGAAATCTGGGTTTTTTTAAATCAACACTCTGTTTAATTATCTCATCAAGAGAGGCTTTTTATTATCCTTGGCATATTAAAATATATTCATAATGTTTCTTGCTATTTCTTTTTAAATGCCTTTTATGTATTAACATAAAGATGATTTAAATATTACAGAAATCCTTTGATGCACTGAATTTTGTTACAATGTTAAAAATGGTGTGGATTTCCAAAGCTAGTGCCATACAACGAAAAGGCAGGTAATGTATATTTAATGTACATTCATTCAATTGCCTGTAAAATGGAAACATTTTCATTTGTATTACATATTTAATGTATATTCCACTTTTTACAAAATGCTAAAATTTTCATGTTAGTCTTAATTTTTATATAATTTTTGCAAAGTAAACATAATACTTTTTTAAAAGTCAAATTCAGTTATGTTAAAATTAAAAATTTTGCCTAGAATAATTTACACACAGAAGACGTAAGAAACTTAAAAAATAAAAATAAAAGCAAAAATTCTAAACATTTGCAATACAGGACAAAGGACTACTTTCTGTATTATGCAAAAAAGCTTTTTAAAATTAATAAAAATCAATGCATTAACCTCACATATACCACTTCATATATACCAAAAGGAGTACAAATTAATGAGATACTATTTTTTGCTTATCAGAGTGGCATTGATGAAAATGTTTAACAGTACACACAACAGAGTTGGCAAAAGCATGGGCCAATAGGCTTTCATAGTTTGTTGATGGAAGTATAAATCGGTATGACTTCTTTAGAGGGCAATTTGAAACTGTTCATTCAAGTCTACCCTTTGAAAGTGGATTCCACTTCTTATAATTTATCCTGAGTATGCTTGCACATGTGTGCAAAGATGTATGTTTAAGAATGTTTTTTGCAGTGTTGTTTGTTATAGTGAAAAGTCTGGGAACACTGCAGTGTCCATCAATAGTGAAGCGGTTAAATAAATTGTGTTTTAGCCACACAATGGTATACTAGGTAACTGTTAAAAGGAAAGATGTAGATGTATGTGTTTTTATGTGGGATGAGTTTTCAGACAATATTATTAATTGGAAAAAGTAAGGTATAGAACATGTGTCTAGTAGTCTCTTGTGCTAAAAAATACATGTATATGTTTGTGTGTCTATATATATATATATAGACACAAATGCATTGTTAAGTCTGAGAGAAACATTAAAAAACAACTGTTGACTCTGAGAATGAGGATTTATGGGGCTCTGAAGGAAGGAGACTTAATTTTCGTTTTATATTTTTTTGTAGTTCGGTTATTTATTTTAGTACATGCATTACTTTTTCATTTTTAAAAGGGCAAGATTAAAGAGTATCATATTTTTCATTAATTATTTGACTAATTTTTCTTGCATTTTAACTAATAGGAAAACACTGAATACTGACTTTAAAAGAATGCCTCATATGCTGAAGACGGTGAATGCATTATTTCTGTACTTTGTAACTTCATGGAATGCCCTTGAGGGCTTTGTTGTTATTGTATCAATTGTCTTTTTATGACAAAGTGTGGCTTGACATATTGAGTTGTACTTATATACTGTTAATAGTATATTATTAGGGCTAAAAATCAGAAATTGTAGAAATTTCCATTGTCATCTTTCTCAACAAATATTTTTTGACAGCCTTCACTGTGCAAGTGTTAGGGATACAATGATGAATAAACTATAGTCTGATGGATCAAGTCTGAAGTGGGTGGAATGTTGCCACCCATTTAGGAGTCCAATAAAACAGTTTTTTTTTTCTGTGCTACAACTGGATAATGCTTCTAGAGGAGTTAAGATAGAATCTGAGATAAATATGAATAAAGAGGTGTTGTGGAAAGGCATTTCTGGCAGAGGGAAAGCATACACAAAGGCCGAAAGGCAAGAATGAGCAGAAAGTTGTTTGGGTGAAGTTTAGTTTAGAGGAGAATAGTGAAAAATGAGTGGAAAGAGGTAAGTTGCAGACAGGTCTCTTTCTTTTTTCTCTTTCTCTGTTTTTTTTTTTTCCTTGATAAACCAGGGGATGGCATGATTATGGTTTTCTTTCAGCTCTTTGAAGAATGAATTTGGTAGAGACAAAAATGATGGTAGGAGGACCCAGCAGGAAGCTGTTTTATTAATACTTCCATTTACAATAAGGAAGAGATGAGAGTTGCCTGGATTGTTATAGTGGTGGTAGAAATAAAGAGAAATTGATAATTAATTCAACAGATATTAAGGAGAGTAATATTGGTGATCTTATGTCCTGGGGTGTGGGGTAGGGAATAGAGTGATGTCAGTCAGGTTTCTGTCTTAGAAAATTTTGTGGATGGTAGTGCCATTGTCAGATAGGGAAAATGGGAATAGTGGTTATATTGGGGAGAAGAATTGACTTTTGGTTGTGTTGAGTTTGAGTTGACCGTGGAAAATCCAAGTGGAGCTAAGAGGCTTCTGAAGGATAGGTCTAGAATTAGGATAAGGAGATCTAGAAGGTTGGAAATTGAAGTCAGAAGGATAATTAAGATCACCTTGGGAGAGAGGGTAGAGTAAGGAGAGCAGAGGGCTGAGGTCCAAACTTATGAGAACATCCAACATTTAAGGTCTGGGCAAAGATAGAAATCTCTCAGAGGAGGCTGGATAGGTGGGAAAGCTGATGGGTATATAGTGAGGGAAGTATTTGATGAAAGAATGGCCCAACAATGTCAAATTTTGTAACTCGTATCACATTATGTTATAGTTATGTTTGGGGCTCTGGATGTGAACTTTGTGAGGATAGGGATTTTCTCTATCTCTATCACTTAGCATATTCAGCCTTGCTATTAGTTCATATAGTGACTTTGGGTAAAATTAAAAGACTGCTTTTCCTCAAGATATTTTTCTACAACTTCCCAAAAGATATACAAGTCTCTATGATGATGAAGTAAATGATACTCCCTTGGAGTTGTGTAATACATAATTTGCACAACTCTAATCAGTGGGCCTGAACACAGTGCTTGGTATCAGCTCAGTAAGTTGATTAAATTTAAATTACCATATACTTATTCATGCTTTATTTTTTACTTTTGTATGTATGTTTTTTTTTTTTTTATTTTTACCATTACCTTAGAAGGTATATCAGGTAGGTGTCATTTATGAATCTCACTTTATAAAGGAGAAAATTGAGTTCGGGACAAGTGAAGTATCTTCTGAAAGGATTTACAGGGGTAAGAATCAGAGTAGGGATTCAAACTCAGATGTCCTGATCCTAGTTCATTGTCTCCTAAATCACATTGCTTTTTTACAGTTTCCTTATTATAGTCTTTATTGCTTCTTTGAGTCTTAATTTTGTATTTTACTGTTAAGGGCAGGGCGATGTAGACCTGGAATTTGTTTCCGGCTGTTCAGTAGACTCCGATTCCAGAATATGTTGGAATTTCAGACTCCAGAACTTTTGAGAATGCCACTACAGGTAGAAATTTATTTAACTCTAAAACGCTGTTTTTGTGGGTGAGAGAAGAGAGGGGCCATTTCAACTTATACTGATTGAACTGTTAATTAATTTATAAGACAAAATTATGAAATATATATTATGGAAGGTAGTTATATATATAACTAACATTTTTTTCTATACAAGAAAATTTAATCCATAAACCTTCAAAATTTTAATGAATTACTTGAGTGCATTTAAATTATGGTACAGTTTATAAGTATATTGTTATTTTTTATGCAGCATTCTAAGAATCTATTAACCACATAGTGTTCACCTTTTACGTTCTCAATGAGGAGTGGAAACAAATTATTTAAGGTCCAAAGTCTCAGTTTAATATCCTGAAATTACTTGGGTAGTTTTGGAACTGAATTTATTAAGATTTCCTGGCCTTTATTGTTTTCGTTTAGATTTTCTGACTTCCTGGAACAGCCAGACACTGTAGTTTCTAGGGAAAACCACTAGAAGTACATTAATTTGATTAGGTGCTGGCTTCCAAACCTTTAAAGAGACACTGGATCATGTTTTTTGGCATCTGTGTATCTAGATGACTTCCCACTTCCCCATCCTGTGTGCCATTTTCTGTTCCTCTTAGGATAAAACACAAAATTCTTAAGAGCCTAAATGATCTCTTCTGCTTCTGTCTCCAGTTTTAAATTTTTTTTTTTTGGGGGGTGAGGAAGATTGGCCGTGAGCCAACATCTGTTGCCAATCTTCCTTTTTTCGCTTGAGGAAGATTGTCGCTGAGCTAACCTCTGTGCCAATCTTCCTCTATTTTATATGTGGGATGCCACCACAGCATGGCTTGACAGTGTGTAGATCCGCACCTGGGATCTGAACCCACGAACCCTGGGCCGCCGAAGCGGAGCACGCGAACTTAACCCCTACACCACCGGGCCAGCCCCAACTAGTTTTAATTTTTTGATTCTTGCCTTTCCTCCCCTCTCTACTCATACCAGTAGTTTCAATTTCTCAAGCATATCTTGTTTCTTTCTATTTTAGGGCCTTCATATGTACCATCTTCTCTCCCTAAAGTCCTCCCCCTTATTCCTTGTGTAGTTAACTCCTGCTCAATCTTTACATCTTAAAGTGTCATTTCCTCAGAGAAATTGCCTTTGACTTCCCATAGCCTCCTTCTCTTTCCTTAACTTGATTAAATCTTTTGTTTTGCCTCTTTAGCTCCCTGTATTCTTCATAGCACTTGTCACAATTGTAATTAAGTAATTATATAATTATTCTGTTTTTCAACACAATAGAAACTCCATAGAGCAGACACTTGTTTGCCTGTCTTCTTCTTTTTCTCCAACTTGCTGCGCAGTGCCTAGCACCTAGTAAGCACTTAAATATTTGTTGAATAGATAGAAGATTCTAGAATGTAAAATAAAGAAAAGAAAAGGTTTTTTTGAACAGTAACTCTTGTTGTTATGGATAAGAACTGTGTGATGAGACATTGCCAGTCGGGGCAAGATAACCTTGATATGAGTTGATGGAGGGTGTTTATTAAGGTTGTGGCACATAGGGCAAAGTATGAGCCCATCTTTCATAGAAAGACATTGTTCCCTCTACCATTCATTTTAATCAGAGACACTACTAGTCTGTAGTAGTGATTTCTATAAAAATAAAAATTATTATTTCAATATTTCAAAATTATTTGCTGTTTTTATTTACAGGAACTTTGTTTACATACCAAGCTGTTAGCCCCAGTTAGTTGTCCTATCGCTGATTTCCTTATGAAAGCTCCTGAGCCTCCACCAGCTTTAATTGTAAGAAATGCTATACAAATGCTTAAGGTTGGTATCTTAACAGTTTTATTTTTACCTATTTTACTTGAAATGTAAACCAAATGAGAATACATGTTAACTAATTTTGTACTTAAAAAAATTATCTTAAATAATCATATACTTTGAGTGATGCTCTCATGTAATTAGAGTAAAATAGTAGGTGTAGTTCTTTTTTATATATTTGAAGCAAAATATATTTTTTATGAGATATAGTAGCAAAAGAAAATTTATATTCTTATTTCTTACTTATGGATTTTTAAGTGTGTGGTTTGGTTAAACATAAATTTTGGTCAGGTCACATTCTGTTTTGTATGCTTTTATTTAGACAATAGATGCAATGGATGCGTGGGAAGATCTCACTGAACTTGGATATCATTTGGCCGACTTGCCAGTAGAACCCCATCTTGGTAAAATGGTGCTGTGTGCTGTTGTTTTGAAGTGTCTGGACCCCATCCTTACAATTGCCTGCACACTAGCCTATCGAGATCCTTTTGTCCTGCCAACCCAGGCCTCTCAAAAACGTGCAGCTATGCTTTGTAGGAAACGTTTTACTGCAGGAACTTTCAGTGACCATATGGCGCTTCTCAGAGCATTCCAGGTACTGCTGTTATCACTTTATTTCTGAAAATGTTGCTGGTTAAACACATTTCTGGGGCAAGTATAACAAATTAAAAAAATAGATAGGATTCCACTAATTTTGTTATTATAAACTCACATTTTATTAATAGCCCAGAAAAATAACTTCTTATATGTTAAAATTATCACAGTTTTTCTCTACTTTCTTTTCTTTTCTTTTCTCAATTTTCTCCTGGTAGGAATATATGTATGTATGTATGTCTATATTTATTTATACTTGTATTTATTTTTTAATAAATAAATTTCTTATCTTTCTTACATTTCAGTCATATCTTGGCAAGGAATGCTCTAAAATTTTAGTTAAGCAACATTGTATATTATTCAAAGTATATAGAACAAAGCTTGGAAGAAAATTATCTTGAATTTAATGTATAATTGTTGATTTTTAGAGTACATCTTTTTCTTGTGTGCTCAAGACACTATGCTAAGAACTTAATTTTATAAAGCAAATTCCAAAAATCACTTAACAGCCTTTTAAGATAATGGTAGTGAGTAATTGAGGAAAGTGATAAATGGGAAAGAAAAGATAAGGAAAGTGGGACTCTGAGGAAGGGAAATGATATGTAATTTAGAAATTCAGCTATGTGGGGAAGAATATGTTATTTCTTGAAAAAGTAGATATGTTATTTATCCTTAAATTCTCTTGAATGTAGGCTGTGCCTATAAATTTTTTTAAAATTTCATTTTGTTTATGCAGAAAGTACTCTTTTTCAGGCATACAGGAATTTTCTCATGCATACAATTTTAAAAAGATATTTGCACACTCTTTTGTGAGCATTATTGAACAATGGATGATGCATTGTTATTAATTGAGTCTGTTAGATACCATATATTACAGTAGATCAGTTGAGTGATAATAATTAGAGGGAGATTTGGAGTAGAATTCCTATCTCTTCTTTGCATTTTCCCCAGCTCCTTCAAAAGCAGAAAGGATAAATTATTGCTTTTGGCTTTCAGTTATATTCCAAAACAAGAAATCTCATTTTCAAAGAGGAGCTTTCTTATACTGCATATAGATGGTTTCTGGAAATCCCACTTTCCATTCTCAGACAGATTAGGAGGTTGGTATAGAGGTTATTTTTGGAGGACTGGAGTGGCAGAATTCTTAGATATAAATGGTGCTACGGTGGCTTAGTTGAAAACCTGCCACACTTTGGAGGAGGAAAATTAGCAGGCATATCTGAAAAGGTAAATATTTTTACATAGTTGGTCATTTAGGTTACCTGATACTTGGTTCTCACTGGGATTTTATAAACTCAATGGCTTTCATAGCATTTGGGTATAAATTAACTAATGATAAATTTTATTTGATCATAAAGTCTTAGATTTCATTTTTTATATTTAATTTTTAACTTTATTTTTTTATGTAATTGACATATAGTATTATATTAGTTTCAGGTGAACAACATAATGATATAGTATTTGTATATGTTGCAAAATGATAACTGCAGTAAGTCTAGGTAACATCTATCACCACACACAGTTACAAATTTTTTCCTCTCGTGATGAGGACTTTTTAAGATCTACTCTTGAGTCTGTTAACTAGACTTATTGTGGTGACCATTTCACAACATATACAAGTGTCAAATCACTATGTTGTATACCTGAAACTAATATAATGTTATATGTCAATTATATCTCAATAAAAAAATAAAAGTTTATTAAAAAAAAGATCTCAGCAACTTTCAAATATACAATACAGAGTTATTAACTACAGTGGCCATGCTGAACATTACATCCCTAGGGCTTGTTTATTTTATAACTGGAAGTTTTTACCTTTTGACCACCTTTACCCATTACACCCACCCACCACCCTCCACCTCTGGCAGCCATCAGTCTGTTCTCTCTATGAGTTTGCTTTTTTTTTTTAACATAGTCTTAGATTTTATGAAATAGTTAGAAGAAAGAGAATTGACCTTGAGTGGTTAATGCAGTGATTTGCAGTTACTTTGTTGCTTAAGTAAGAAGTAATTGGTAAATGTATCTTGTTATATAATGATATTTTTACAGGCATGGCAGAAAGCACGAAGTGATGGGTGGGAGCGAGCCTTTTGTGAAAAGAATTTTCTTTCACAAGCTACCATGGAAATAATCATAGGCATGAGAACTCAGTTACTTGGTCAACTTAGAGCATCAGGTAAAGTTTTCCCCCAAAGAACCTATTTAAACCACTAAGAGTACCCTGCCCATACCTCATGGTTTTCTAGTATAAACTGATGCCATCTCATATTATTTTAAAGACGTTATTACATTGTTGTATATCTTATATTCATGAACTGCTTTGTAGACATCTTTGTGACCTCAACTTTTTTTTGATTAAAAAAAATGATATTGCAGAAGCTGTAGTTGAGAAATATATGAATACCTTTTGGTACTGTCGACAATGAGCAATTTATGATATATTTGTCGGCAAAAATCAGTTTAGATATTGTAGTTATATTTTGTCACTATTAACAAACAATTATTTAGCTCTATGAAATAGAAATTATAAAAATTTGCATAGATTGGTACGAATGCTGGTCTTCTTAGTTTTGGAACATAAATAGTAATCTCTTGAAGGCACTTGATTTTTTTTTTTTTTTCTTAAAGAGAATGCCAGTGTTGCTATTTCATTTTAGAATTGCTTCTTTGAATTTCTTTTTGAGTAGCATAGTACATTGAAGAAATAGAAATAAGTACCAGAGCCTTGATTCATGGATTAGCTGATGTGTCAGAGTAATATAAGGAATGAACCAGAGGATTTAGAGTTGTCTCAAATATGGGGAAATATGAAGGACTTCAGTTCAAGCAAGAATAATCTATATTTACTTGACTTCACTTCCATAACTAGTGTCTGTCATACCCAAAATGTTGGGCCAGCCCCGTGGCTTAGCGGTTAAGTGCGCGCGCTCCGATGCTGGCGGCCAGGGTTCGGATCCCGGGCGCGCACTGATTCTCCAGCCATGCTGAGGCTGCGTCCCACGTACAGCAACTAGAAGGATGTGCAACTATGACATACAACTATCTACTGGGGCTTTGGGGGAAATAAATAAATAAATGTAAAAAAAAAAAATAACCAAAATGTTATTAATACCAGTCAGAAGAATGGGTTAGGTTTTCAGCTATGATTTTAGTATGTTTCTTTTTTTAAAAATTTTACATCTATTTTATTTAACTCATATCTAAAGTGTTATCATTTTAACATATAATCAATATAAAACATTAATGTGATATTTTATGTTTTTTTGTACTAAGTCTTGAAATCCAGAGGGTATTTTGCATATAAGCATATCTCAATTAGGACTAGCTACGTTTCAAGTGCTCAGTAACCATGTGGGACTAATAGCTACCACATTAGATAGCATAGATCTATATAATTGGGAAAAGGGTTGTGGCGGTGGATAGAAACCTGATTCAAGCAGTCATAGTGATAATATTTATTGTTTTATTGAGGTAACATTGGTTTATAACATATAAATTTCAGGTGTACATCATTATATTTGGACTTCTGTGTAGACTACATTGTGTTCCCCACCAAAAGTCTAGTTGCCACCCGTCACCATACACATGTGCCCCTTTTTAGTGCGTTTCTGATAGCAGCTTATGAAGAGCTTTGTAGCAAGAGTGTGTGTTTTTTTAAGTCTCTAAGTCGCCAATGAATCTTCTACTCACTTTAGCCTGAGCAAACCTAAACTTCCTTAGAACATTGATTCTATATTTTAAACTTTCCAGAGATTTTCTTATTTATTGTGGAATTTGAATATCATTAAACTTGTGTGGGTTATACAATTTTTTGTAAAAAACAAAATTTTTTGTCATTTTTTTATTGGTGTCAAAATAGTTTACAACATTGTGAAATTTCAGTTGTACATTATTATTTGTCAGTCACCATATATATGTGCCCCTTTACCCCTTATGCTCACCCCTCAACGCCCTTCCCCTCTGGTAACCACTAATCTGTTCTCTTTGTCCATGTATTTGTTTATCCTGCACAAATGAGTGAAATCATATGGTGTTTATCTTTCTGTGTCTGGCTTATCTCACTTAACATAATACCCTCAAGTTCCATCCATGTTGTTGCAAATGGGACGATTTTGTCTTTTTTATGGCTGAATAGTATTCCATTGTATATATATCACATCTTTGTTATACATTTATCAGTCGATGGGCACTTGGGTTGCTTCCCCGTCTTGGCTGTTGTGAATAATGCTGCAGTGAACGTAGGGGTGCATAAGTCTCTTTGAATTGTTGATTTCAAGTTCTTTGGATAAATGCCCAGTGGTGGAATAGCTGGGTAATGTGGTATTTCGATATGGAGTAAATCTCCATACTGTTTTCCATAGTGGCTGTACCAGTTTGCATTACCATCAACAGTGTATGAGGGTTCCCCTTTTCTCCACATCCTCTCCAACATTTGTTGTTTTTTGTCCTGATAATTATGGCCATTCTAATAGGTATAAGGTAATATCTCATGGTAGTTTTGATTTGCATTTCCCTGATGATTAGTAATGTTGAACACCTTTTCATGTGCCTATTGGCCATCCATATATCTTCTTTGGAAAAATGTCTGTTTATATCTTCTGCCCATTTTTTGATCGGGTTGTTTGTTTTTTTATTGTTGAATTGTATGAGATCTTTATATATTTTGGAGATTAACCCCTTGTTGGATATATGATTTGCAGATATTTTCTCCCACTTGCAAAAAACACAAATTTAAAAGCATACTTTGCACAACAGAAAAAGTTGATGTGTTTTTTTTTCCTCTTTCTAGGTTTTGTTAGAGCACGAGGTGGTGGTGACATTCGAGATGTTAACACAAATTCCGAGAACTGGGCTGTCGTTAAAGCTGCATTGGTGGCAGGCATGTATCCTAATTTAGTCCATGTGGACAGAGAGAATGTAGTATTGACAGGGCCAAAGGAGAAAAAAGTACGGTTTCATCCCACTTCAGTTCTCAGTCAGCCTCAATATAAAAAGGTAAAACATTTTTAATGCTCTTAGGCCTTGAGGTAAAACTAATCTAATTGAGATAGTTGAAGATAAACAAAAAATGCTCCAAATACCGACCTGCTTTAAGAAATTAATTAGTTATATATGCATAATTCAACATTGGAACAAAATTTTGATTGAATCTTAGAGCTGGAAGAGGTAATGTGTTAAGTAATGAGGACTTTTATACAAACCACGTGAGCAATGACTTGCTTTGATTTTTGCTTGGGTACTAATATACATCATCTATTTCATTGAGGGACTTTTTACGTTTTAAAAGTATTGCCAGTAAATTAGGTGGTAAATACAGTTAACAATTTTTTGATTTATTTTCCTAATAGATTCCTCCAGCCAATGGTCAAGCTGCAGCAATTCAGGCGTTGCCCACAGATTGGCTTATTTATGATGAAATGACCAGAGCCCATAGAATAGCTAATATTAGATGTTGTTCAGCAGTGACACCTGTCACTGTATTGGTATTCTGTGGACCAGCTAGGTTGGCAAGTACTGCTCTTCAAGAACCTTCATCCTTTCGAGGTAAATGTATTATGGGAGAAATAAAAACCATTTGAAATGAATTTTTTTCTTTTTACTGAACCAAAGAAATTTTGAAATTATAAAAATTTATGTAGTGGTAGCTCCCTTTAGATATATTAAAACTAATTAGAAAATACTAAAGTGTACCACTGTTTTTAAAATTGATTTCTAAGGTAACTTGATATTGATTTGTGCATTTTTGATTAATCTTGTTAATAGGAAGTTTGTTTGTCTCTTCCACTTGAATTTAAATGATAGTTTATCATAAATAAAGGTAATTGTTTAAAGGGAATAATAATAATAGTCACTTATAATCTCATTACCCTTATGCAAACACTTTTTAATATTATATACTTTTCTATATGTTTACTTATTTTAAATTATTTTACCCATACTGTTATTTTATATTCTATTTTCATCGTACAGAATATAAAAAACATTTTTAATATTTTATATTAACGGCTACAAAATATTCTATCACATTAAAGTGTCATAATGCATTTAAAATATTCCTTTACAGTTGGACATCTTAATTGTTTCCAGTTTTTTGCTTTTTGGTGATTCAGCAAATATTTTTTGAGCAACTGCTGTATGTCAGGTATTGTGCTAGGCATTGAGATAGACGAGGTGTTTCTGTCCTCAGGATTTTACATGATACTGAGGGTAGACAGCAAAAAAGTAAATAATCTGCATGGTACTGTGAAGGAAATAAAGAGGGCTGCCTTAAGGGTGACCTACTTTAGAAAGGGGGACCCTAGACGAGTTTCTCTGAGGAGATGTGATTTAAGCTGAGACCTGAAGTATGAGAAGAAGTCAGCCATGTGAAGATGCAGAAATAATCTCTAGGAAGAAGAAGATGGCAAGGGCCAAGATTGTGCTAGGAAATGATCTAGGAACTGACAGAAAGGTTATGTGATTGGGGGCATAATGATCAAGAGGAGAGTAGAGTGAGATAAGGTTGAAAGAAAGGCATGGACTTGTAAGCCATGGTAAATGCAAGGGAAGACATTGAAGGGTTTTAAGTAAGGGAGTGACATGGTGTTATTTATGTTCAAAAAGATCTTTTTGGCCATGAGAATGGATTGCTGAAGGAGCAAGAATGGAAGGGAGGAGACAGGTAGGAGGCTTTTGCAGTGGTCTTACGACAGATGATAATGGCTCAGAACTACAGTGGTGGCAACTGACTTGAAGAGAAGTAGATTCAAAATTATTTTGGAGGTACTAGTAACTGCTGGATTGAATGTGGGTGGTGAGTGAAAGGGAGGAGTCATTAACTCTCAGGTTTTTGGCTGTGGTAGCTTGCTGAATAATTGATCCCACTTATTTGAGATTAAGAAAACTGGGAGGAGCAGGTTGTGTAGGGGAGAAGTCAAGAGTTCTGTTTTAGGCATGTTAAGTTTGAGATGGCTAAGGCACCCTAAGTAAGATTTTTTTCTGGAGGCAGTTGGATTTTCATATCTGGAGCTCAGGGAAGAAGCCTGGGCTAGCAATACAAATTTGGAAGTCATGAGCTTGTAGATGATATTAAGGCTTGAGAATGGATTTCTTAAAGTGAATGTGTAAATAGAGGAGAGGGTTCTTGACAAAAATCAAAAATCAGACAGAAAATAGAAAAAATTCTAAATATTAGAATTTCTCTGATTTTTGTAGTAGAGGAAGTTCTTTTATTTACACTTTTAATTTGAGTAGAGGAAGAAAGAATAGCCAGGTATTGAAGGTAAATAGGTTTCACAAAGGAGTAGTCAGCTCTATTGTATGTTATTTTGAGAGATTGAAAAACATGTGTACTGAAAATTATGTGTTTTATTTGGTAGTATGGCAGTCATTGATGACCTTGACAAGAGCAGTTTCAGTGGAGTGCTGGGGCCCAAAGGGGATTAAGTTTGTATAGAGAGAGTAGAAATAGCCTGGTAAGTAACTCAGAAGAGAATGGATAAGGTGAGGGCACTGGTACATTGACATCTTTATCTGTGTGTCCTTTTGCTTTCGTTAAATATTTTCCTTGGGATAAAATTCTTTGAAATGGAAATTAATTTTGATAAAAGTATATGAGAATTATTTATGGTTCTTCCTTCATATATAGACATATTAGGGCCATCAAGAGTGAATTTCATTGCAGCTACACCATCATTGGGTGCTAGTGTTAAAAAAGAAATTTGCTATTTTAATAAAATGTTAATAAAATAATATATTTTTTAAAAAAGCTCTTTACACTTTTAATTTTATTCCTATCAAAAAGAAATAATTCGGGGACAGCCCCAGTGGCCTAGTGGTTAAGTTGGGCACGCTTGGCTTCCGTGGCCCAGGTTCAGTTCCCGGGCGTGAACCTCCACCACTCATCTGTCGGTGGCCATGCTTGGGTGGCGGCCCGCATACAAAATAGAGGAAGACTGGCAACAGGTGTTAGCTCAGGGCGAACCTTCCTCAGCAAAAAAGAGGAAGATTGCAACAGATGTTAGCTTAGGGCGAATCTTCCTCAGCAAAAAAAAAAAAAAAAAGAAATAATTCACCATGCATTTGTTTATATTTCCCTTTAGTTGAGTTGTTTATTTCATCTTTTGCCCATTTATTTAAGTACTGCTGTTTCTCTTAAAAATTTGAATTACAGCTTTATGATTTTAAAGGTATTAGCCCTTTTTCCATCATATTTAATATAATCTGTTATCTCTTTTAGTTTTACATATTTTGAGTTGTTTTGTTTACTGTATATTCAAATGGAATGATCTTTTCCTATACTACTCACTTTCAAAGCTGAGAAAGTTTCCTTCTTCTATTGACCTAAGTATTGTGTTTTTGTTTTTTTTCTTCTGTAATTTGATTTTTAAGATATTTAATTTTCTCAACCATGTTGAACTGCCTCTGGTTTGAAGTGTAGATCTAATTTTTTTCCAAGTGCTTTCCCTTCATCTGCACTATTTATTAAATAATCTTTATGTATCCTCTTTTAGAAAGCTTACGTGATTGCATATTACATTTGGCATCTTTATTGCATATTATATTTGGCATTTTTAAACTTTCTGTATATTCTGTTACTTTAAATTTCTGCCTTTATGTTGTACCATCTTGTTTAGTAGTTTTGTTTTTTTAATAAGTTCTAATGTCTGGTAGTGGACGATCTACCTGTAACTCTTTGCTGCCTTTCTGTTATTAAGCTATTCTTTGATAATCTTACCTATTTTTTTATGATGAATATTCAGTGGTCATCTTCTTGTAACCCTTTCTGCAACCAACAATTCTTTTGTGATTTTAATTTAGTGTTTGCTTCCAGGAAGTTTAGGATATTCTTCTATGTAGCCATACTTTCTGTTCAATTTAGCAATATCTTTTTTTTGTTAAGTTGTATGAAGGTTGGATAATATTTCTTAAGATGATTCTTAAGATTTTTGTTGTTGTTCTTGAATTATTGTGGTGAATGAGTTCTCTTTCTGTCATTTTCCTGCTGATCTTGCTTAGTAGGAACACTACCACAAACAATATATTTGTTTTTACTCTGTTGCTTTAGTAAGCTCTCATTAATCCTTTGAATTTTCTATGTATTAAATTCTATCACCTTCAGGTGGTAATATTTTAATTTGTTACCAAAATTTACTCCTTTTATTGCTTTTTTATGACTTTGGAAAACCATGTTAATTGTCTACTTTGTCTTGTTGAATTTTAAAGATTTAAATTCTCAACTTGTACCGTTAAAGTTAATTTTTGTTTTAATAAAAGAACTTTTATTAAATTAAGGAAGAATTGTTCTGTTTTTAATGTTTTAAAAAATATGTTGAATTTATTAAATAGCTTTTGAGCATTTGTTCATATAATCAGAATTTGTTTAGCCTATTGATGTGGTATATATGTTTTCTTACGGAACTATCATTTCTTGCCAAGAACAAACCTTCCGTAGATTAAGGAGAATTTATTGCATTGCTGAATATTTTGCTAGCATTTTATTTAAAATTGTTATATTTGTGTTCATTAGTGAGGCTGACCTATAGAGTTTGTGTACATGCACACATCATGCATTCAGTTATCTTTAGGCTTTAGGTTATATTACATTTGGGGTTAGATTCAGATTTGTTTCATTAAAGGAATTGGCCATTATTTGATTCCTTGAAAGTCTGAGAGACTTGGTGTTCTGGAATTTTTTGTTGGTGTTCTTTAAGGACATCTTTAATTTCTTCCTCAGTCTAGGTTTTTCTATTATTCTGTCAGTTTTAGTCATTTCTTCTTCTTTCAGTTTGTTTTATAGAGAAGAATTTCTTTGAAGATTTCAAATTTATTTTTCTAAAATTATGCATACTATATCTTTTCAACTTAAAACATTTTAGATTAATTTTTGTAATCTTATTCTCATTTCTATTTTGTAGATAGATTAGTGCTTTCTTCTCCCTTTATTAAATTTACTAGAGAGTTGCCTATTAGTCTTTTCAAGGAACTGGATTATAGTTTTAACTACTACTATCATTTTATCTTATCTAATGTAATATAATTTTTTCCTTACTATTTTCTTCTATTTTTCTTTAGGTTTTATGCTGTTTTTCTAAGATGTTTTTAAACATGTAGTTTCTAACTTTTTTGAATTGAAAACTGGGAATTTATATGAATAGTACTTGATATATAATGTTTTCATTTTGTTCTTTAATTATGTTCTTAATTTTCTTCTTCATATAGTTATTATTTAAAGATTGTGCTTCAGTTTTTATGTCCGTGTTATTTTTGTTTTGTTGCATTGTGATTAGAGAGTGTGGTCTTTACGATGTCTTTTTTTTCTCCTTTTAAATATTGAGATTTAATTTGTGACCTGTTGGGTTTGGAGAACTCCCCACACAAATTTTTAGTATATCAAAAGGATCTGTATATAGATATACTAAATATAGACTATGTATATACACTAAATATGGAGTATTTATGTTTACTTACTTTTTTTTTGCTATGATATAAATGGTAAAAGTCAAAGTTTTTTCCTTTCAATATTTGTTTGAACAGCGGATGGTGTTCCTAATGACGGTAGTGATAGTGAAATGGAAGATAGAACAACTGCTAATTTGGCAGCTTTGAAACTTGATGAGTGGCTCAATTTCAAACTAGAGCCTGAGGTAAGTTGCTTTTTAGTGTGATAAATTTCTTTCATTTAAGTTAGTATGAATTGATATACAGTATGATGAAAATTATATCTTTAATATTGAGCCCTTAGTACTAGAGAATACAGCTTATTTTTCAGTTTTCATAGGGCCTTCATTCCCTGCCATATTGGGGTTTATTCTAATAGAAGATTTGAAAAACCTAGGTGTGGCTCAGTATTTAAGCATGGTAATAGAATATTTCTGTTTAGATAAGAAAATATTGAGTATTGGGTACACAAGAACTCCCTTTATTTTGTATAACTCTGTTTCTAAGAGAAAGATAGTGAGTTTATTCTGTTTTCTCTTTTCATATATCTCTGAATTGGGAAAGATGAATATTTCTTTTCAAGTTAAAAATTTTCTTGACAAAGCCTTCCCTTAATTCCATCTCTACTTTTAAAGACCATTCTATATCTTTTTTTTTTTTTTTTTGGCAGCTAAGCTGTCAGTAGTTGACACTGGCTAGGTTTACTTTTTTATCACTCACTCATTCATCACTTTAACCTACTGTAGTCTCTCCTCCATTTCCTCCAGCCTTTCACTTCTCTGAAACTGTGCTTGCCAAGGTCAACATTGTCCTCCATGTTGTCAAAGCCAGCCTTGATAAACTCAGCCTTTCTCTCGTATTTGGCACTATCATCCATAACTGTCTTTTTGTAATTCTGCCCTTCCCAATTTTTCTCTCCCTTTCCCCCTTCCCTGTCCCAACTTTGTCACTAGTTACTGTGACATTAATCTTTCCTGATTCTTCTTTCTAGAGAGGTCTCTTAGGTTCTTTGACTGACTCTTCTGTATGTGTTTGTGCCTTAAATGTCAGATCTTCTCCAGTACTGCGTTTTACTCTGCTCTTTTCACTGTCTCTGCGCAATCTCTAGGGACCTCGCCTCTATGTGTAGATTTAGTAACCATTTATGCATTGATGACTCCGAAGTTTGTCTATATCTCTAGCTTAGGCCTTTTCTGGACCTGTGAATCCAGCTGCCTTCTGGACATCATCCTGTGGATGTTCTATAGGCTCTAAAATAAAGTATGAATGGAGCTAAATGTATTTTTCTTTTACCCTTCTGTTACTTTTCCAGTATTAATCACACTCTGCCACACATTGTTTATTTTCTCTCTCATTAGACTGTTTCATTTTATTTTGTGTGTCTAGTGCCTAAAATATGGTAACAAATTTTATTTTGTTCATGCAACAAAAAGAATGAAATTAGTAGTCAATTATATGATATGTAAAATATATTCTTTGGAAACAGTTGCAGACCTTAACTAATAAATGAATAGGTGTCTTGCAAGTGTGATATACATTTTGCTTTTTTCTATTTGAACTGAGGAGACTATTTTATTACAGGTAGCCAGTTTATTGCTGCAGCTCAGACAGAAGTGGCACAGCTTATTTTTACGCCGAATGAGAGCTCCGTCTAAACCGTGGTCTCAAGTTGATGAAGCTACCATAAGAGCTATTATAGCTGTTTTAAGCACTGAAGAACAGTCTGCAGGTTTACAACAACCATCTGGAATTGGCCAAAGGCCAAGGCCTATGTCTTCAGAAGAACTTCCTTTGGCATCATCTTGGAGATCAAATAATAGTAGGAAAAGTTCAGCAGATACTGAATTTTCTGATGAGTCTACTACTGCAGAAAGGTAAATTTATAACATTTCATCAAAACGGAAGACATTTTCTCCAGGAAAATGAGTTATTGTAGAATCATGTGCTTATATAGTATTTAAAAATTAATTTCCTGTAATCGAAGATACACAAAGAGGTTACAATAAAATGGGAAGTTTTTCACTTTTAAAACATAATTCTTATAACTATTAAGATAATATGAAGGATTTTAAGCTATTGGTATCTGTGAGTTATTTAATAAGGACATTTTTTATAAGGAAAGACTCAAGATGTTTAACTTTCAGAATTCAAAAATCTAGGGTCTATTAAAAAGATAGCAACATTTTTTATTACATATTTTAGTTACTATATGTCAAGTGATATCTATTCTAGATACCCTACAGCAAGATGTATTGGCTATGGCCATTTAAAAGAACAACCTTCCCACAAGTCTTACCTAGATATCGGTAGTGCTGACAACTATTGCCACAGAAAAATACTTCATTCATTCATTCATTCATTCATGGACACATTGAATACCTGTTGTTCTTGGTATGAGGGATAAAGCAATGTACAAAACAGATAAGATCTCTTCCTTCAGACGGTTTACATTTTATTGAGAGGAGGTGTATAATAAATAAGTAAACAAATTTACTGTTGTGACAAAATTTGTTACAGTTTAGCCAAATTCTTTTATTCTTTCTAGCACTTAGCAATTAGATGTGATATTTTTGTTTATTGTATGATTATTAATAATAAGGGAGTTCTTATATTGAATTATTTATATAAAAATGTATTTTGGTAATATAATAGTGGTTATAATGAATCATAGGCCATGATTCAGGAATATTTCTTATTGTTAAAACATTTGTTAGAATCATATTTAAGTTTCTTTATATCAGTCAAAAAATTTTTTTTTACCCTGTTAGACTTGATAACAAAGACAACATTCTTGCCTGTGATGCTAGTTTTGGCAATATTGAAAGTCTCTGTGGTAAGAATAGGATTTCATTGTTAAAAAATGGAAAATAGAAACAACGGAAACATAAAAGATGTGTCATGCTTACTGTTTTTCAAGGATCAGATGGGGTTTTTAGTACCTTCTTTTGATCAGATTTTGCATATTTGAATGAAGCATAAAGGCTTCATTGGTTCAGACTTCAGTTAAAGAGGAATAATACATACTGGTTACCACGTTCTTCAGATATTACATTTTAGGAATAATTCAGCCTGTTGCCAAGAAAACTTCTCATAATGTGTGTGCCTGCACCTTTCTCTCTGATGACCCTGCTGAGTGAAAGGAGAATAGTGAAAAGCACATTTTCTACTTAGACATTCCTCACTTTTTGAAAGGATTGTTCTAAAAGCTTACTTGAACAATGATTGTTTAGAATGTGTGAATACATTTCCATAGAAATTGTTGTGTGGTAGTGTTATTTCTAGATTTGTCTATAAAAAATCTGTTAGATTCATAGAGACTACATATGTGTGTGTGTGTGTATAAATGCATATGTATATACATGTGTGTGTGCGCATATTCACACACACACACATACATGCACACACATTTTTAGAAGACAAAAGCTTCCTTTTTCCTTTATAAAAGTAACACATACTCATTTAATAAAATTTGGAAATACAGAAGAAAATCAGAATTACAAAGTATAATATTAGTTATACTTTAGGAACTGATTATCTTATAAATTCATTTTTACACCTGTGATATTGGGATCAGCCATTTTCATTTCCTTACATGTTACAGCCTGGCACTCTTCATTCTCTTTCCTGTAGAATAGCAGGATATAGAATTTCATCTACTTTCAGGCTTTTGGTAGTATTAATAGATAAAGCCTGGAGTTGATGAATCTTAGTGAGGAATAGAACGAGGTATCTTAGGAAGATTATTATTATTTTTATTTTTTTTGGTGAGGAAGGTTGGCCCTGAGCTAACATCTGTGCCAGTCTTCCTCTACTTTTTTTTTTTTGTATATGGGACGCCGCCACAGCACGGCTTGGTGAGCGGTGTGCAGGCCTGCACCCGGGATCCAAACCTGCAAACCCCGGGCCGCCGAAGCGGAGTGCGCGAACCCAACCACTATGCCACTGGGCCAGCCCCAGGAAGATTATTTTTGAAGGGAGAAGTTATAATTTTTGTGGGATTACTTCTTGGAGAAATGAGTTTTATAGTTAAGAGTTTTCATTTTGGGATGGCTAGATATAGATTAGATAATTTTTTTAATAAAAGCATTTTATTGAAACTTTTAGTTTAAGAAACTATTAAAATAATACAAGTTGCCCATGTCCTATCATAAAATCAAACCAATTTTTTTTTTTTTTTTTTGGTGAGGAAGATTGTCCCTGAGCTAACATTTGTGTCAGTCTTCCTCTATTTTATATGTGGGATGCTGCCACAGCATAGCTTGATGAGCGGGGTGTACGTCTGTGCCCAGGATCTGAACCAGCGAACCCTAGGCCACTGAAGTGGAGTGTGCAAACTTAACCACTATGCCACTGGGCTGGCCCCCTCAAACCAATGTTTTCTTTTTGTCATTTTCTTTTCTTTTCTTTTTTGCGAGGAAGATCAGCCCTGAGCTAACATCCATGCCAATCCTCCTCTTTTTGCTGAGGAAGACTGGCCCTGGGCTAACATCTGTGCCTATCTTCCTCCACTTTATGTGGGACGCTGCCACAGCATGGCCTGACAAGCGATGCGTTGGTGCACACCCCGCATCTGAACCCGGGCTGCCAGCAGCAGAGCACGTGCGCTTAACCGCTACACCGTGGGGCCGGCCCCTCAATGTCTCTTTTAATTTCTGGTTGTTCACAAAGACATAAACTTTTTAAAAAATTGTAAAGTTCCTGACTGCCATCTTTGCTTCATTTATTCATAGAATTTTAGAATAGAAGAATCTTACAGTTTGTCTAGTATAATCCTTTTATTTAACAGATAAGGAAATGAAAGCTCAGATAAGTTGAGAGACTTGCCCAGGATCACATACCTAGTTAACTGTAAATTTAGTTCTGTCCTAGAAATCTTCTTTCCTGACTCTTGTCCAGTATTATTTCCACTTTAATGTACTGTAATTTTTAGTATGCCTTTAAAATCTGTTTTACTTGCCTCTAAGATATTCTGTGAAAGTAGAAGGGAAATGGTGTGGGTGATAGTCTAGTAAGGGCCATTAGCATAGATGTATTTAAATGATTTTAAAATGTTAAAAGACAAAAATTATCAATATAAAATATTACATTTGTTAAAGACCTCTCCTATACCATCGTAGAAGAGGTTAGGAATTTTGTAAGGGAATTAGTACTTGCATATTTGTGAATATTAAGTTAAAGTCTTCTGTAGATTGTTTTAAATGTATTTTTACCTATTGTTTTTCTAAGTGTACCCTAATAGTCCAACTGTTCTTTAACTTCTAAATGTAGTAGAAGAATGAAATTCTCTTTTTACATACTATTCCATAAATCATGATGTCATGGGAACTTTGGTTTGAAATGGCGTCTTTATTTTATGAACTTATCTATAACTGATCTTTGCTTCCTCCTTCTCACTCAAGAGTATTGATGAAATCTCCATCTCCAGCACTACACCCACCTCAGAAGTACAAAGATAGAGGAATTTTACATCCTAAACGAAGCACTGATGACCGATCAGATCAACCTGTGAAATCTGCAGACAGCAGTAGCTACCCAAGTCCTTGTGCTAGTCCTTCTCCGCCGTCCTCAGGAAAGGTAGAGTATCTTCAGTCGATGTGGCAAGGAACAGATTTGTAGCACATCTAATGTATATTTAAACAAAGTTATAAAACAGTTCTACCTTTTATTTACTAATCATGGCTTCTGTTCTAGATATAAATTGAAGCTGGCAAACTTGAGACACCTTGAGTAAATTTTTTAGCTTTTTCTGCTTTCCAAATATTTCTAGTTATTACTATCTTGGGATGTTTTAAAACTAACAGATCATTCACTGATGGAATGTAGCTAGGCTATTCATTATTTCCTTTCTGTATCTTCAGAACCTTTTTTTGTTAAAACAAATAACAAGAAGGTTATCTTAAATTAATTTTAGTTTGTAATTTCAGAATTGAAAATATGGTTTCTTTACATTGTTAATTGATTTCTCCAATTCAATGGTTATATTAAAAACTACAAGACAAGATGGGGTTAGGAAGATAGGAAGTGTGGGTAGGGAATTGAGAACTATGTATCTTTTTAAAAATTTGTAATATGAATGATTTCAAATGTTTAGAATATGTTTACTTTTACTTTTCTGCATTGTTAGTACAGAAGTGAATATTTGATTAGGGCTACTTAGTTATATGTTATTTTCTGGTGATAATGTCTGCTGAAACACTCTTGTTTAATAAGAGGAAAAGAAATGTTTTTGTAGATTTACATTCTTAGGTTTTACGTTTTTTATTTTTAAATACCTTTATTAAGGTATAATTTACACACAATAAAATTCACAAATTTAAACTGTACAGTTCAGTGAATTGTATGCAAATGTATACAATCGTGTAACTGTACCACAGTCATATACAGAACATTCCCATATTCCCTGGCTCCTGGCAACCACTGAGTTGCTCTCTGTCCCTAGAGTTTTGCCTTTTCTGGAATTTCCGGTAAATAGGATCATATGTATGTAGCTTTTTGTGTCTAGCTTATTTCACTTTTGAAATTCATCCATATTATTGAGTGTATTATTAGTTTATTACTTTTTATTGCTGAATAGTATTCTATTGCATGGACGTACCACAGTCTGTTTATCCATTTACCAGTTGATGGACATTTGGATTGTTTGCACTTTTTGGCTATTATGAATAAAGCTGCTCTAATATTCGAGTAAAAATCTTTGCATGTAAATATGTGTTCTATTCTTGAGTAAATACCAGGAGTAGGATTGTTGGGTTGTATGGTAAGTGTATGTTTAACTTTATAAGAAACTACTCAGTTGTTTTCCAAAATGGCTGTATTATTTTTCATTCCCTTCGGTAATCTATGAGAGTTCCATTTGCTCCATATTCTTGACAATGCTTGACATTATTAGTCTTTTTAATTGTAGCCATTCTGGTGGGTATATAGTGATATCCCATTGTAGTTTTAATTTGCATTTCCACAATGACTAATGATGTTGAGCATCTTTTCATGTGCTTGTTTACCATTCCTGCATCTTCTTTGGTGAAGTATCTGTTCAAATTTTTTTTCAACTTTTTTGGGTTGTTTATTGGTTGTTTGTCTTTTTTTATTTAGTAGTGAGAGTTTTTTAAATATATTCTGAATACAAGTCTTAATTATATATGTTTTGCAAATTTTTTCTGACAGTCTGTGCTTGCATTTTCATTTTCTTAGCAGTGTCTTTTGAAGAGCAAATGTTTTTAATTTTGATGAGGTCTGTTTAATCTATTTCTTTCTATTTTGATTTCATCTGTTTTTTCTATTATGGTTTGTATTTTTTGTGTCCTAAGAAATCTTTGTCTAACCCAAGATTACAAAGATTTTCTCATATGTTTTCTTTTCTTCTTCTTCTTTTTTTTTTTGTGAGGAAGATCAGCCCTGAGCTAACATCCGTGCTAATCCTCCTCTTTTTGCTGAGGAGGACTGGCTCTGAGCTAACATCTATTGCCAATCCTCCTCCTTTTTTTTTTCCCCCAAAGCCCCAGTAGATAGTTGTATGTCATAGTTGCACATCCTTCTAGTTGCTGTATGTGGGACGCGGTCTCAGCATGGCCGGAGAAGTGGCGCGTCGGTGCGTGCCCGGGATCCGAACCCAGGCCGCCAGTAGTGGAGTGCGCGCACTTAACCGCTAAGCCACGGGGCCAGGCTCTCATATGTTTTCTTCTATAAATTTTATAGTTGGAGCTCTTACATTTAGGTATATGATCTATTTCGAGTTAATTTTTGTTTATGGTATGGAAAGGGGAAGGATCATGTTTTGGCGTTTGCCTATACAATTGTTCTAAGCACCATTATTGAAAAGATTATCCTTTTTCCATTGAATAGTTACCTTGGCACCTTTGTCAAAAGTGAATTGACCATAAATATGTGGTCTGTTTATTGGACTCTATCCTGTATCATTGTTCTCTGTACTTCTCTTTTTGCCAATGCTACAGTGACTTGATGATAGTAGCTTTATAGTAAGTCTTGAAATCAGTTAATGTTTTTTCTCCAACTCTGTTCTTCTTTTTCAAAATTGTTTTGGCTATTCTAGGTCCTTTGTGCTTTCATATAAACTTTAGAAAAAGCTTGCCAATTTTTACAGAAAAATTTTTTGGTATTTTGAGTGGAATTGTGTTGAACCTGTCAATCAGTTTGAGAAAAATCGACAATTAAAACTTTTTAGTCTTCCAATCCTTCAGCATGGTACATATCTGCATTTATTTAGATATTCTTTAATTTCTCTCAGCAGTGTTTTGTAAATTTCAGAGTTCAGGTATTATATGTTTTTTGTTAAGTTTATCCTTAAGTATGTTATATTTTTTATTGTGTTTTTTAAAATTTTAATTTCCAATTGTTCATTGCTAGCGTATAAAAATACATTTGAATTTTGTATACTTACCCTGTATCCCATGATCTTACTTCATTTACTAGTTCCATTAGCTTTTTATGTAGATTTCTTAGAATTTTCTACATGGATAATCATGTTGTCTGTTAATAAAGGTAGTTTTAGTTGTTTCCTTTCCAGTGTGGATGCTCTCTGGCTAGAACCTCCAGTAAAATGTTTAATAAAAGTATTGAGAGCAGACTTTTTTGCCTTGACCTTAGAGGGAAAGAAAGCCTTAATTCTTTCAGCATTTAGCATAATGTAACTGTGGGACGTTTCCTTTTGGATCTAGTTTGCTGACAGGGTTTATTATGAATAAGTGCTGAATTATACTTAATGCTTTTTTTACATCTATTGAAATGATAACACAATTCTTTTTTTTGATCTATTAATACAGTGGATTCATTGATTGATTTTCTGATGTTTACACCTCACTTGGTCATGATGTATTATCCTTTTCAAATATTGCTGGATTTGATTTTGTTCAAAAGTTTTGTTAAATGAGGGATCTTTGTTCATGAGAGATATTCTGTAGTTCTCTTTTCTTGTGTTATCTTTATATGGTTTTGGTATCAGTGTAATGCTGGCCACCTGTAGTGTTGGGAAGTTTTTGTTCCACTTCGGTTATTTGGAATAGATTTGTAGAATTGATATTATTTCTTCCTTAAATGTTTGGTACTAGTGAAGCCATTTTTAGCTTTTCTTAGTGTATCTTGAATCAGTATTATGCCACTTCAGGTATAATTTGAAAACCTTGCAGCAGTGTACTTTTATTTTACCCTTCTGTCCTTTGTGTTGTTGGTTTCATACATTTTATTTCTACATATGTTATAAATGCCACAATGTATTATTTTTTACTTACATAGTCAATTATCTTTTAACAGAAGTCAGAAAAATGTCTTTTATATTTACTCAATATTTACCATTTCCTGGCTCTTTATTCTTTTGTGTTGATACGAATTTCTATCTTAGGTCCTATCTTTCTGCCTGAAAACCTTCTTTTAACATTTCTTCTAGTATAGATCTGCTGGAAATGAATTATTTAAGCTTTTGTCTGAAAAGCCTTTTTAACTTTTATTTTAGGAAGATATTTTTACTGTATGTATAATTCTGGATTGACAGTGATTTTCTTTCATTACTATAAAGGTGTCACTCCATTATCTTCTGGTTTACGTAGTATCTGATAGAAAGTTTACTATTATTTTTATCTTTGTTTCTCTCTATATAATGTATCTTTTTTCCTCTATCTGCTTTTAAGATCTTCTTTTTATCACTGGTTTTCAGCAATTTGATTTTGATATGACTTGGTCTAGTTCTCTTTATGTTTCTCCTTCAATCTGTGTGTTTATAGTTTCCACCAATTTTGGATAATATAAGACCATTATTTCTTCACATATTTTTTATATTTCACCTCCCCCCTTCCTTTCTGGGACTCTGGATACAAAAACGTAAGTCCACTTGATATTGTTCCGCAGGTCACTCTCTTAATTTTTTTCATTTGTTTTTGTCTCTTTGCTTCATTTGATATAGTTTCTATTGCTCTGTCTTTAAGTTCATTGATGTTTTTATTTGTAGCATCTAATTTGCTGTGCATTCTTTCTAGTGTAGTTTCACTTAAAATATTACATTTTTATCTCTAGAGCACCCTTTGGGTCTTTAAAAAATACCTTTCGTTTCTTTTCTCATCATGTTCACGTTTCCTTTACCTTCTTGAACATTGTGAACATATTTGTAATAGCTACTTTAATGACCTTGTCTCCTAATTCTGTCCTCTGTCAGATCTGAGTCTGTTCCTATTGATTAATTTTTTTCCTGGTTATGGGTCATTTTCTCCTGTTTCTTTGCATTCCTTTAATTTTGTTTGCCTGCTAGATTTTTGTTACATTCCTTTAAATAGTGCTAGACATTGTTCCGGTACACAGTTAGTTAGTTGCAATGAGTTTAATCCTTTTGGTATTTACTTTTAAGCAGTGTTAGGGTAGGTCCAGAGCAGTTTTTATTCTGGTACTAATATAATTCCAATAAGGCATGATCCTTCTGTTGGCTAATGCCCTATGCATTACAAATCATTTCCATTCTGGCTGGGGATAACATGCAAGATTCCCAATCATGTGTGAACTTTGGGAATTGTTCGGTCTACTCTCTTCCGTTGGATCTTTCCCTGGCCTCGGGTCATTTTTTCTCACTCATGTGCTGGTCAATACTTAGCCAAAAACGTGTGGGGACCCCTCTGCTGTTCGCTGGGAGTTCTCTTTCCATGCAGCTCCCTTCTATCTAGTACACGGCCATGCAAATTCTAACGACCTTGGCCTCTAAACTTCAAGCTCTATCTCTTCAATTCAGCAAGACCTTTGGATTCTTTGTGTTTCCCTTCCCTGCACTGTAGCCTGGAAACTGTATCCAGGCAGTAAGCTGGAGCAATTTCTGTTTTGTTTTCAGGCTTTGAAAGTTTATTAAAATATTTTCTGAAAGTACGTTTGGAATATAAATCAAAGTTGGTAATCCAGGATCCTTTACTGATAATGGATTTTGAATGCTCTGAAAATGAGTACTTGGTTTTGCTCTTTAACCTCATTTTAATTCAGCCTTGTGAAGGATTTCAGGTATGATAGAACTATTTGCATTTGTTGAATATTTGGTAAAATATTTTGGTTTATATGTTTATGAAAATGTTATTTAATGGAGCCTATTGATTTTGAAAGGTCAAATTACCTTTCAAGACCTTATGCAATTCTTTTATAGGGCTCAAAATCTCCTTCACCAAGACCAAACATGCCTATTCGATACTTCATAATGAAGAGTAGCAATTTGAGAAACCTTGAAATTTCTCAACAGAAGGGTATCTGGTCTACAACCCCTAGTAATGAGCGGAAGTTAAATCGAGCCTTTTGGGAAAGCAGCATGGTTTACTTGATATTTTCTGTTCAAGGATCTGGACATTTCCAGGTGAGCCGTCCTGAAGTAGTAAAGTGGGGTTGTTTTGACTGCAGGTTAGCACATAGAGATAAAAAAACCCAAAGACCTGGCTTTTTATTGCATCAGAATGCAAGAGTGCATTTTGCTTTGCTGAGAATGAGGAATATATTGCATTTTTTCAAGGGAATGATAAATAGGGATCCCTTTGTTTTTGCCTTGTCATACCAGAACCTCTGCAGATAAACAATTTCTCCTTCTGAAGACAACTTTAGATTTACTATTTTTCAGGTGGATTAAAAGTAATGAGAAGCTTGACTTTTTGGTAAAATGTTTATTTAAATAGGCCAAGGAAGTTGGTATTAACAATCAAGAAACTGAGTGTGTTTCTTAACTCATCTTGACTTGATATATATTTGAATTTACAAAATAATGAATTTATTATTTGATATTACTATAAATTTCAGAAGTAAAAACTTAGAAGTTGGGTTTTATCCATTTATCATGGATCAAATGTCAGTTTAGAACTGTTGATACATTATTTAGAAAATATCTGTTCATATTTGAAATTACGTTAGAAAGCTGGGATTGGTCTTTTCTCTAAAATTTGCTAATACATCTTATTATAAAAAACATTTAAGAAGTAGCTTACTTTTTGTTTTTGTTAGATAGCTATTATTTTTATCTTAAAAAAAACTCAGAGCTTTCTCAGATAAATTGAATTCAGACATTTTAATATCATCCTCACCTTTCCTCTTCTGGCTCATTTTACCCATAGGGATTTTCTAGGATGTCTTCTGAGATAGGAAGGGAGAAGAGCCAGGACTGGGGCTCAGCTGGATTAGGAGGAGTGTTTAAGGTGGAGTGGATACGAAAAGAAAGTCTTCCCTTTCAGTTTGCACACCATTTACTCAATCCTTGGAATGACAACAAGAAAGTCCAGATAAGCAGAGATGGGCAGGTATATAATGACATTTAATATTTTTTCTTCTACTTTTCTTTTTGTTTTGCTGTTATTCAGTGATTTGTTTGAGGAGCAAATGTAAGAATACAAATTGTAGATTCCATATGCACATGGGAGATAGTGGTTCAGATTTGTAAAAGAGCTAGTAAAAACCTACTTGCAAATGTGTCTGACAGAGCTCATTGCTTTTTTAACATTTTGTAAATTTGGCTTCCCTCTGTCATTGCATATATAAAATCTCTCATAAGTTACTTCATGGAGGCTCTTGTTGTCTTACTAACTAAAGATATGATCAAAACTAAGTGTAATTCTGAAGTAATTTCACTAAAGTCCAAGGATAACAACAGTATCTAACTTCTTTATGGCTTTAACTAATTATGTAACAAATAACAACCTTTTCATATTTTTGTGGCTTGTTTTATTTCTATTATGTTTTGCTTTGCCTTCATGATGCTGCTGAAATGCATTTTAAACTAGTTAAGGTGAAGGGAATTAACATATATGGACTACTGTGCTAGCTGCTTTATATGAGGTAATTTCATTTAATGCATAAAATGAGTTATTAGCTCAATTTTATGTAGGAGAAAATAGACTCAGTTTTGCCTAAGGTCACATAGCTAATATTTATTTGAACTAGTGTGATTCCATTCAATCACCGTATGAAAAGTGTTCAGGTTCTTTTTAAATGCACATCATATCACAAGAGAACTATAAATGACATTCTTTTCAATTGTATAAGAATATTTTCATTTTTATTCTATAATAATGATTTTGAAATAAATCTAATTCCTTATCCTAATGATAAGAATATTATATAGTCACCTAAGATAGGTTCTTGGAAAAAACCCCCAAAACATCTAATATATTAGGTTTCACAGTAAGCCTTGGGAAGTTCAAGCTCAGTGCTTTTGCTAAATCTCCATTAAAAACAAAATTCCTTACACCCAAAATTATACAATGTTATAAACTTTTATGATTTCAATAAAATAATTGGAAAAAACCCACAAAAAAAACAAAATTCATTATTTGCAGATAGAAAAAAATTTAGAAGAATTCCATGGAAATCTCTCACCATTTTGTCACAAATAGTTGTGGTATTTGCAGGTTAACTACAGTCTTGAAGTTTGGAAGTCAACTCTATAAACCTTAATGCAAAGAATTAGAGCAACATACGCCATATGATTTTAACATGTTCTGGTAGAAAAATGAAATTTAAAGTGACTTTCTTACATTTTTATCAGTATAGGTTTTGGTGATTAAAAAAGTTCAATCCAGTTCTTTTTATGTTTATTCTGACTTTTGATTTATCTAGGAACTAGAGCCCCAGGTTGGTGAACAGTTGCTCCAGTTATGGGAACGCCTTCCATTGGGAGAAAAAAACACAACTGATTGACACTCAGGTTATACCATACTTGACTTTGAGTACTGGCAGTATTTGTGATCATTAAGGATATCTCGCAGATTATCTTATGTTTTTTTTTTTTTTACCCTTCCAGAACTCTTAGCTGCGGAAGAACATCATGCCTGTTTATAACCACTGAATGCACTGACTTCCAAAAACTGAGATGGGGTTGTGTGTTATGAATGGGCTTTTCTGGTTTAGAGTGTTGCTTTAGGACCACCGTCTTCATATAAAATAGAAAAGGATAGCTTTAGTTTTTATAGTGATCATAGGGAATGATTATGTAATGTTTGTTAATATGTTTATAATTGAATAAAATAGTAGTAGTTTCATTATTTGACACAACAGCAGTTATTTTAAACATACTTAATTTGAAGTTAAACATTTAATTTGTTTAAAACATTGACTTATAACTCTTATTTAGGA
This sequence comes from Diceros bicornis minor, assembly GCF_020826845.1. NCBI lineage: Eukaryota > Metazoa > Chordata > Mammalia > Perissodactyla > Rhinocerotidae > Diceros > Diceros bicornis. The sequence continues at coordinate 36,059,726 of NC_080740.1, forward strand.
TTTTTTTAAATGCAAATTAAATTTTTTATTTTAAGAAAGGCCTGAATATATCAATACATCTGAGCACTATTTTAGAAGAGTCAACTCTTAAGATTTATCATTAAAAAACAAACAAGCAAACAACCAAATTCTAAAAATATCCCTTTTAAAAATAGTGTGGGCTGATTAAGGACTATTCATTCTGCTATTTTTAACCTGAGATACATTAAGAAAAAAAAGGAGGGTTGTTCTTTTTCTGTGATTATGAAATGCAGTAAAATCTGAAGAAAGGCCGAGTTTCTCTCTGTCTTTGATCAGATCAGATTCAGTGTTTAGTTTTATTCCTGGTCCCGCGTCTTTTAACCTGATGTGTACCATACTCCTTCTTTCTTTCCGTGTTACAGCCTTCACACATCTCTTATATGAGCACAGTAATTATGACCTCTTTGTTTTGGCTAGGGAAACTTGATTTGGACAAGTTGAGAAATTAAACAAGTGATACAAGTTAAAAAAAGTGCTCAACAGTTAGTGGTAGCTTGGTTGCTGTATGTCTCCCAAACTGAAGTCCACAAGCACTGCAAATCTAAATGCCTTCTATGTGTTTTCTAGTACTTTTTATCCTTTACATATGTTTTTGGATATGATTTCTCTTGTTTTGCACTTATGGTTTAATAAACAGGGTAATTTTTTTGTACACCTGTATTAGTGCCAACTTTCATATTTCTTTGCCATCTCAGAATTATTTAGTTTGATCTCTTTACCACCGTTGTCTATAAAGTTTCCTAAGAAGGGAAATAGAAATACAGGGAAAAATGAAAGAAATATCTTGGTTACTGAGCTCTAAATAGAACAAGTTTGGTAGCACATCTCATGATACATTTGGGTCATTGCTATATAACATTGCTATATATAAAAAAACCAACATGAATCTAATTTAAAGACAAAAACAACCTAAGTCCTTTGCTTCTGTATTTGAGAACAAAGAAGCGAAAAGTCGTGGGTCAACATAAAATCTTGAACCCTTCTACTTTCTCTGGGAAAGCATTATCTGTTCGTGCATTAGTTTTGAATGTCAGCTGTGATTTTTGCCTGTATTTGTAGTTATTGGGTTTGCTTGTTTGTTTTATGCTTTGAGACATACCTGTAAATTGAGCCTATGTGAATTATGTTCCACTGTATGTGTATTACAGTTCTTTTCCTATTAGAACACCTTGTGTTTTTCTGATAATGTATACATTTTGTTTAGGTATATATTTAGCAGTTCATGGTGTTCTAAATCTGGAAGTAAGGACGTTTAAGAAATAAAACTTGTTTTAATTTCCATCTGTTTTCTAATATCTACCCTTGTATATAAATGATGAGTTTGTTGATATTTAATATGAATACAATTTGAATGTAATTAAAATGCTGTTTTTGGAAGAGATGAACTTTAAATATACTTATTAAATGAAATTCTATTAAATTATTTAGGTCTTGTTATTTCTGATACTGTATAATAGGACTAAGGTAGCAATGATTAACAATATCCCTTGAGATATTAACGAATTTCAAATACCTTGAAGGATACTAAATTGATAAAGAAGGTCATGTTTTCATATCAATACTGTCCTTGAAAAAATTCGCCTTTTTAATGTAGGGGGATGGAAGAATATCTCAAGATGTGTTTAATGTAAAATCTTTTGAATATTAATATATGCAGCCATCCACCTTCTGTTCTCAGTCAGAACACTGCATTATGGTAATGTGCCATTGTATCCACTGAACAATCCAGCCTCACTCTACCAATTACAGCAAAGATAGACAATGAAGAAAGAATAATCTCAAATGAGTACTTCAAGAAAAGACAGATTCATCTAAGATTTTGTTCTCAGAGACTCATTCTTCACCATTAAAAATCTTATATCCTGAAACAGAGAAAGTCTTGAGGAATAAATCAAATGAGCTTCACCTCTGAATCAACACCAGGGCAAAAATATTGCCACTGAACATGTAACTCACAAATGACCACGCCTTCCAGTCTGAGTGAACTTCCCATAGCACAATCCTCACTGTGATTCAGAACTTTCCACAATTCCACTCCACCCAAAGGACCACACAGTGCTGTCAGTATGCCCAAGGCCACTGGATGCACCTGAGTCTTTCCAGCCAAATGTGAAATTTCCACTTGGCTGTCTAATAAAATCTCAAACTCTGCATATTCAAAATGGAACTACTATTCTTTCCCCAGAACCTGTTCCATGTAAAGCTGTCCTCTTTTCAATTGATGCCAGTTTCCATTCTTTTGGTTGCTCAGGCCAGAAAACTTGGAGTCATCTTTGACACCTTTCTCTCTCAATCCAATCCATCAGAAAATTTTCTTGGGTCTACCTTCGAAATACATCTAGACTCCAACTGTTTCTCACCACATCTGTCACAACCACTCTCGACTGAGCCACCATCATTGTCACCTAGATTATTGAAAGAGCTTCCTAAGATGTCTTCCCTCTTCTACCTCTCCTCCCTGCTGCCAATCTATTTCAACACAGAAATCAGTGATCCTTTTAAAACGTTAAATCAGTTTATGTTACTCTGCTGCTCAAAACCCTGCAATGGCTCCTCATTTCGCTCAAACGCCCAAGTCCTTACAATGGCATAAACACCTTACGTGATCTGGTCCCCCATTATATCTCCGACCTTCTCTCCTCTACTCATCCTCTGCTCATTTCACTTTAGGCACCTTGACCTCCTTACTATTCCTTGAATACACCAGGCACATTCAAGCCTCAGAGATTTGTTTTAGCTGTTCACTCTGGAATGCTTCATCTCAGAATATCTGGCCAACTAGTTGTCACTGTTCAGTGTTAGGTTTTTTGTAAAGTTTTTTTTAAAATTTAACTTTTAGAATTAACATACAGTAAAATCAACTTTTTAAAAAGATGTACAGCTCTGTGAATTTTAACCGATGAATAGATTTATGTAATTTTCATCACAATCGGGATACACTTCCATCACTTCCAATACTCCTTCATACTATCCATTTGTAGTTATAGCCTCCTCTCACCTCTAACCCCTGCCAGCCATTGATCAGTTCTCTGACATTCTCGTTTTCTTCTTTCAAGAATATCATATAAATAAAATCACACAGTGTGTAACCTTTTGGAACTTCTTTCGCTCACTATAATGCCTTTGAGATTGATCCAAATTGTCGTGTATATCAAAGTTGATTTCCTTTTATTGCTGAGTAGTATTACATTGTATGGAATGTGCCACATTTTTTTTAAACCACTTACCTGTCAAAGAATATTTAGGTTGTTTCCATTTTTTTTGTGATTGTAAATAGAACAGTTAAATATTTGTGTACAGGTTTTGTTTGAAAATATATTTCCATTTCTTGAGTAAATACTTAGGCCTAGGATTGCTGGATTGTATGGTTAAGTGTATGTTTTATAAGAAACTGCCAAACTATTTTCCAGAATTGCTATACCATTTTGCATTTCTATCAACAATGTTTAGAGTTCCAGTTGCTTCACATACTTGACAGCACTTACTATTGTCAGTATTTTTTATTTTCACCATTCTATTAGGTATGCGATAGTGTCTGATCATGGTTTTAGGTTTTATCTCTCTAATGGCGGTTAATGTTGAACATCTTTTCATTTGCTTATTATGTCACTGTTTTAGTCCATTCAGGCTGCTATAACAAAATACCACAGACTGTGTGGCCTATAAACAACAGAAATTTATTTCTTACAGTTCTGGAGACTGAAAGTCCAACATTAAGGTGCCAGCGTGTTCTGGTTCTGGTGCAAGCCTTCTTCCCAGTTGCAGACTGCTGACTTTCTGCTGTGTCCTCACATGGTGAGGGCCGAGCAAGCTCTCTAGGGCCTCTTTTATAAAGACACTAATTCCGTTCATGAGAGCTTAGCCCTCATCACCTAATCACCTCCCAAAGGCCCCACAAAGGCTACTAATACCATCACGTTGGGCGTTAGGCTTTCAGCATATGAATTTTGTGGGGAGACAAACATTCAGCCTATGGCAGTCACCCACATATTCTCTCTGGTGAAGTTCAAGTGTTTTGACCATTTTAAAATTAAGTTGTTCGTTTTCTTAGTGTTGAGTTTTGTGAGTTCATTGTATATTTGGAATACAAGTCCTTTGTCAAATATATTATTTGCAAGTATTTTTCCCTCTATCTGTAGCTTGTCTTTTCATTCTTTTCGCAGTATTTCTTGTAGTTTTTAATTTTGATAAACTACAATTGGTCAGTTTTTTTCTTTTATGGATCGTGATTTTGGTGTCATGTCTGAGAACTTTTTACCTAATCCGCAGTCATGAAGGTGTTCTCCTATATTTCCTTCTGAAAGTTCTATAGTTTTGTTTTATATTTATATTCATAATCCATTTTGAGTTAATTTTTGTACAAGTTGTGATATTTACGTTGAGGTTTATTTTTATGCATATAGATGTCCAATGGTTTCAACACCGTTGTCGAAAAATCTACCCTTTTTGAATTGTCTTTGCACCTTTGTCAAAAATCAGTTTGCCAGGGGCCTGCTCTGTGGCTTAGCGGTTATGTGCACACGCTCCGCTACTGGCAGCCGGGGTTCGGATCCCGGGCGCACACCGACACATCGCTTGTCCGGCCATGCTGAGGCGGCGTCCCACATACAGCAACTAGAAGGATGTGCAACTATGACATACAACTATCTACTGGGGCTTTGGGGAAAAAAGGGGGGGAAAAAAAAAAGGAGGAGGATTGGCAATAGATGTTAGCTCAGGGCCGGTCTTCCTCAGCAAAAAGAGGAGGATTGGCGTGGATGTTAGCTCAGAGCTGATCTTCCTCACCAAAAAAAAATCAGTTTGCCATATTTGTTTGGCTCTATTTCTGGACTCTCTATTATGTTCCATTGATCTATGTATCTGTCACTTCACCAATACCATAGTCTTGCTTATTGGTGCTTTAGAGTAATTTTTAAAATTGAGAAGTGAGGACTTGCGCTTCTAACCAAGATGGAGTAACATGGACTGGATTTACTTTGTTGCCCGAAACAACATTAAAAACAAAAAAGACAAAATACATGAAACAGCAGTTTTCAAGACACTGGATATGAGGCAATGAAAGACAGTAATCCCTGAGAGATGGGAAACAAACAGAGAGTCCTACAATTGCCCAAGCTTACTGCCTTGAGAGAGTTTCCAGGCCGTGGTGCAGGGAGGGAGAACTGAAGCAGAACTTGATAGAGTTCCTGAGTTGAGACAGAATTGAGAGTGGGGAAAGCAAAGCAGCTAGAATTCATAGAAAAGCAGAGAGGGGTGAATTACATAGAGAAAGAACCCCAGAGATCTGTAGACAGTCCCCTTGGAATATTCAGAGTGCTGATCAGTGCATGCATGTGTGGAAACTACCTGAGGTCAGGAAATGAGCCATCTGAAAGGATTAAAGGGTGCTTGGTGCTTATAAAGGGCCAGAAATAGTGCCTGTTCCCACCAGCCAGGCTTGTAAAAATCCAAAAGAAGGCAGAAAAGGAAAAAAGAAACAAAAGACAAATGGAAATAACAAATAGAAACAAAAATAACAAACAAACAAAAGAACAGATAGAAAATAGTGAGATGATGGACTCAAACCTAACAAAAGCAATAATCATATGAAATATCTAAAAATCCCAATTAAAAGGGAGAACTTGTCAGATTGGTTAAAAAATCAAGACTCAACTACATGATGACTACAAGAAATGTACTTTAAAGATACAAATAGGTTAAAAGTTAAAAAAATGGAAGAAGTTTTATCATTGTAGTATTAATGAAAAAAAGCTAGAACGGTTATTTTAATATCAGGCAAAGTAGAATTCAGAGCAAAGAATATAACCAGGGAGAAAGATAGTCATTTAGTAATGATAACGGTCAATGGACATGATAATCCTAAATGCTTAGGTACCTAATAAAAGAGCTTCAAAATACTTAAGTAAAAATTTATAGAACTGAAAGGAAAAATAGGTAAATTCACAATTATTGTCAGAGATTTCAATTACTCTCAATAATTGATAGAAAAGGTAAGCAGAAAATCAGTAAAGATATAGTAGGCTTGAAGAACATTAGCAACCAACTTGACCTAATATTCATAGAACATACCACTCAACAGCAGCAGAATACACATTCTTTTTAAGTGCACGCAGACCATTTATCATTATAGACCATTTTGTAGGCCATAAAACAAATCTCAATAAATTAATTTATTTACTTATTTTTTATTGTGGTAAGAGCACTAAACATATTAACCTCTTAACAAATTTTTAAGCACGCAATACAGTAATGTTAACTATAGGCACAATGTTGTACGGAGCTCTAGAACTTATTCATCTTGCGTAACTGAAACTTTATACCCTTTGAACAGCAACTCTAATTTTCCCCTCCCCTAGTCCCTGGCAACCACTATTCTATTCTCTGTTTCTATGACTTGGACTATTTTGGATACCTCATATGAGTGGAATGATGCAGTATTTGTCCTTCTGTGACTGGCTTACTTCACTTAGCATAATGTTCTCCAGCTTCATTCATGTTGTTGCATAAGGCGGGGTTCCCTTCTTTTTTAAGGCTGAATAATATTCTGTCGTATGTACGTACCACATTTCCTTTATCTATTGATATACATTTAGGTTGTTTCCATATCTTGGCTATTGTAAATAATGCTGCAATGAACATGGAGTGCACATATCTCTTTGAGATCCTGATTTCAAGTTTTTTGGATGTATACCCAGAAATGGGATTGCTGGATCATATGGTAATTCTATTTTTTAAAAAGTCAATCAATTTAAAAGAATTCAAGTACCACAAAGTGTGTTCTCTGACCACAATGGACTTAAATTAGAAATGAGTAACATCTTACTTCAAACTAGCTATAAAAAGCAATGTTTTCCCACCAGTTTCCTCATAGATTCCAGGATTGATTCTCATTGGATCAATTGGTTTTGTACTTATCTCTACACCAATCACGGTGCTGATTGGCCAAATCTGTGTCAAATGGTCACCCCAAACATGAACCAAGAATAGGAGAGAAATGGTTGTCTAAAAGAATATCAAAGTAATATTACCAGAATAAGGATTCTGGGGCAGGCAAAATTATTGGCTATCCACTACTAAATGCTGCTAGAACTAGTTAGTGAGTTTAACAAGGTTGCAGGATACAAGGTCTCAATATACTAGAAAAATAAATTTTATACTTCTATATACTAGCAACAAACAATTGGAAATTGAAATAAAAACCAATTATAATAACATAAAAATATTAAATACCTAGGAATGACTCTGACAAAAGATGTAAAAGACTTGGACACTGAAAAATACAAAATATTGCTGAGAGAAATTGAAGAAGACCTAAAAAACAAATAGAGATTTACCTTGCTCATGGGTTAGAAGACTCAGTATTGTTAAGAAGTCAGTTCTCTCCAAAATTTATAGATTTAACACAATCTCAATCAAAATCTCAGCAGCCTTTTTTTGTGGACATTGACAAGCTGATTCTAGAATTCATATGGAAATGCAAAGGATCTAGAATAGCCAAAACAACACTGAAAGAGGACAACTTTGAAGGGCTCACACTACCTGATTTCAAGACATAAAATATAGTACACAAAACCGCTCGGTATTGGCGTAACAATAGGCAAATAGATCAATGGAACATAATGGAGAGTCCAGAAGTAAACCCAACATCTATGGACAACTGATTGTTTTAGGCTTAAATGTAGGAACTAAAACTATAGAACCTCTAGAAGAAAACATAGGAGAGAATCTTTCTTACCTTGATTTATGCAGAGATTTCTTAGATCCACTATCTCTAAAAGAACAAAAGGATAAATTTGGCTTCATCAAAGTTTGAAACTTCTGTTCTTCAGAACACACTGTTAAGAAAATGAAAACACAAGCCACAGACTGCGAGAAAATATTTGGAAGACGTATATTTAATAAAGGGCTTGTTTCCAGAATACTTAAAAAATTCTCAAAACTTTATGATAAGAAAGCAAACAACCCAATTAAAAAATTGGGCCATTTGAACAGATACTTCACCAAGAAGATATACGGAAGACAAATAGCATCTGAAAAGATACTCAACACCGTTAGTCATTAGGGAAATGCAAGTTAAAACCACAATGAGATACCATTATACATCTATCAGAATGGCTACAATGAAAAAGACTGACCTTGCGGACTGACCATGCCAAGTGTTGACAGGGATGTGGAGGAACTGGATTTCTCACACACTGAGGGGGGGAATGTAAAATGATACAACCACTTTAGAAAACAGTTTGGCGTTTTCTTAAAAAGTTAAACATACACTTACTACGTTTCATTCCTAGATATTGACATAGTTTTTTCCTCACTGCTTTGCATATTTTCATTATAACAATCATATTGTTTTATGATCGCTTGTTTTCATATCTGTCTCCTTCTGCTCTCTCCACAGACTATATACTCCTTGGAGGTGGGGAATCTTTCAATTTTGTATGCTGAGTTTCTTGCACAGTTAATAAATATTCGTTTAAGAAATTGCTAAGAGCAATAAAGAAAATGAGAAAAATTCATTATCGAATATGAATTTTACTTAGTCTCTTTTATAGTATAGTATTATATTTTATTCTATTTATTTTCACTTAAAATTATATAATAATGTTTCCCCCATGTTTTTGCAGATACATGATTCATTCATAGTAATGGTTATATAATGATTAATTCCATTTATTATAATAGAATTTATAATTTCATCTGTTTTTCCCTATTGTGAATAGTATTGTTGCAAACATTTTCTTATTTTAAATAATTTCATCAGGATGGATACCCAGGAGTGGTATTACTAGATGAAAGGGTATGAACAATTATACCACATTATCTTAAAGTATACTTAGCTACAAGCGGAGCATATCGTTTCCGAAACAGCATGATTTCAGTGTGGAAATGGTCTTAGCTATACCCGGCTGAATTTTTTTTAATTTACTTTTTAATCAGGGAAATAATCTGTTAACAAATTGGGCCTATTCTGTTTGGGTTAAAAAAACACAAAACTACCTGTTTTCAATATTGGTGGTTCTTTCTCTTTCATATGGCAATAATTTTTAAAAATAATTCTACAGTTACGATTTATTTTTTCTAAGAACATGTTTCATCCACTCTTAATTCATCCTGGCTAACCATCAGAAACCCTTATGTGAGCGTGTGAATATGTAAAATACTCTGTCTTGTTCCAAAAAGGATTTGAGATTGTATTAAATTCTGGTGTGAAATGTAGGAGAAAAATAACAAAACAAGAAATGACTTTTTAGAGGACTATATAAACAGCCCAGCGTACGGTTATCAGGTGAGAGAAGGGCACCTCTAAGACTGGACTATACTGCTGTAATGCACTGTGAATACTTTGATCATCTGCAGAAACGATGTGGCTTCTGGTATTTTTAATTAGTTTTTGGTCTTTTGCTTTAAATAAAAGTGCTATTAAGTAAACGATAAAATATGTTGCATTGAAGGAGAGTTACCTTTCTGGTCACCCCTAAGAATTTGGTGAGTGTATCGATCAAAAACTTTGGTGTTACTTAATTGTAAACAACACATTCTGACTTAAACAGTAAAGGGATTTACTGGAAGGGTTCAACAGTTTGCAGAACTGATGGAATTGAAGAACCATATATGAAAATGGGCAGGGGAGTGGGTAGATGGATTGAGACCCAAGGAAAGGTTGGGCCAGGACCTCATCCCTGGCTTTTGATGCCACTGGACAGTGCCAATGCTCGACTCTCATTTCTTTGTTCAGTGATCTTCCGGCCTCCCCTGTATCTTTGCCACACACCCTCTCAAGAATCAAAGTTGGTGGGAGCAAATGACTGGCCAAGTGTGTACCCTTCCTGCTAAGGAATAGGAAGCAGAAGGATCTGGTCTCTTCTGCCATGGAAGGTGGACTCTCTTTCCCACCAGCCCTAACACAATGAAATATCCCCCTAAACAAGGAGGAGGTTTAGATTATGGTTAGATTAACAAAACAAAACAAACATAGATCTGTTACAATATCTATTGATTCTTGATGATTATAGGATCATTTTTAATTTTCCCAATGGTTGATATAATGTATACAGTGGAGGTTCTTAAACTGTGGCCTGTACATGATTGGGGAGGGCTGGAGAGGCCATATGTACCCTGAAATTGTATGCAGAATTTTGGTATATGTACCTTTTGCATTTTTGGGGAGTGGGCGGGTCCATAACTTTTGTTAGATTCTCCAAGAGGCCTACAATCTATAAAAAGTTAAGAAATACTACCTGGAATGGTTTGCATAATTACTTTCTCCTTGGGAAATTTCATTTGTTTGTATAAATTGTTGCTAGTATTACAACCTTTTTTCCGCTAGATGGTGCTATTGTATGCATTTTCAAACACCAATCAAAGCTTGATTGATATGAAGGAAAAAGTGGCAGTGGTTTAAATGGCTAGTTCTCACGATCATTTTAGGGTTGGAAGGAATTTTAGAAATCACATAGTTCAACTTCATTGTTTTACAGGTGAAGAAACTGATGCCCACAATGTTAAGGGAGAGCTCTGACTGGAACCAGAAACACCTGGAGCTGGGGCTCTCCTTCAACCATATTGGTTAAGGATGTGCCTCTGGCGGCTGAGGGATTGCGAGTGGTACTGGTTGTGGACTTTAGATTCTTTGGCTCTGAGCCATTTGTAAATTTCACTTACAATCATGACTTAAAATCCAGTCTTTCTCTTCTGAGCCACGGCAGTAGTGCTGAGGAGAGCTTTTAGCTGTGGAGGGAGCTTGCACAGATCCTTCCCTGTGACTAACTCTCACTACCCACTTCTTTGATTGGCTTTAGATATGTCTTACAGTTATGTGCATTATGTTCTTTCCAGAGCCAATAGTAACCCTATAAATGTACGTATAAGGAGTATTGATGCCACATAGAGGACATGCTATAAATATTGGTGTTTGGATTCCTCAGACCCGAAGAGAGAAAACTCTAGTCAAATGAGGAGACAGCTCTGGGACAGTGACTGGATAGAGATTCTCTGTAGTATCCTTTGTGTACAGACTACCAAACGAAGGCATGAAGAGGAGCCATGGCATGTGCTCAGGACCCACTTCTCTAGTGGATGATCCTTCCAAACTTCTCCAAAAAGAGAGTCTTGAAGTGCCTAAGTCTTCAAAAGATGTGCTCTTTATTTTTTTCCTCCACTTCTCTGTTCCCTTAGTTCCTCAGTCCTTTCTGTCTTTGACTTTGGCGATGTCCTCAGCCACACTCTAGCCAAGACAGGAACCAAAGTCCTCACCATTCAGACCATTTCCACCAAAGCTAACAACACTGAATCAATAAAGGGCTCTTTTAAAAAACAAGCTTTTCATTTGTGCTGATAAACATACTTAATTATATTTAAAACTCAATGTTGTGCCTTAAATTGCAGTATGCAACTGTGAAGGTGGCTATGGTGGGTAGTCTCTGTTTGTCTCTACAGGTCCACTCTCCTTTATGCCCAGGATGCTGACTTTTATGTCCTGATTTCCTGTTGGATTTGGCCAATGGGAGGCACCAGCAAGAGAGGGGAAGGTGAGAGGAGATAGAGCTGGAGAATTTATTTCCCTCCATCTCTGTCTGCTGAGTCACCGAGCAGGTTGGCTGTGTCCTTTATCCTCTGCTGAAGGCCTAGCTCCTGTCAGAGAGCCTCTCCTACAGCTAGGACTTTCTGGTTTCCAGTAACTTCTTGTTCCTTCCTTTCTCCCTCGGGCCTAGGGGTGTTAGGAGCTTCCCCCTATTGCTAGTTGTGGCGTGCTTCATTCTTCCTTGTTGTTTTTCCTTAACTCTGCCTCCTCCTTTGTAAACAGACCCTTCATTAAAATCTTTTCTTCTTTCCATTTGTTTTCAGGCAAAACTCTGACCCATTCAGCCAGAACATCGCTGAATTTCTTAATATGAGATTCCTTATAAACATCTATTTATGATGCTGGGTTTATGTGTGAATTTTCAAACTGAAATATTATTGGTTAAGTTTTATTAGATTTAGTTTGATAACATTAACTGAAATCCCCTTTCTACCCTCTTGTGTTCTTATGGCTGGACTAGTAATAAAATTGACAGAAGACCAGATTAACAGGAGAAAAATCAGTTTAATCCATATGTATTGGAGATCATAGAGGAATGGTGCTTGGAGAGTGAACAAAGCAGGCAATACATATCTTTTACACAAAGAAACAACAAATTTGTGAGGAAGGATAGAACAAAGAAACTTAGATCTGAGGTGTGTAATTAGTGAGGAATTTAGCAGAGTTTAGGTTTCAGGTAGTAAATTAACAAGGTTTGTTTATACAGGATTCTCAGCCCTAAATCCCCTAGCTCTGGTGAAAAGGATGCAGGGAGAGCACCTTTCACATGGGAGATCTTTTTCCTGCTTTCAGAGGGAACAGAGACAGGAGGGTCAGAATTCCTTTTTTGCTTCTCAAGTAACTTTAATTCAGAATAAATAATATGCTATCGTGGGACATTTTGGGATGGCTGCCCTGGGCCCCACCAAGTGCCAGGTGTGACACAAGGCACTTCAGTTTCCCATCGTATTTGATTCTCATCACAACCCTCTACTTTGAATCAAGGGTTTCATAGTTAAAATTTTTTGGGCATTTACACAGTAGTTGAACACTGACATATTTATTGTGTATGCATTTTTGTGTGTGCTTTAAAACATTATCATATAAATCCATTATTTACTGCTAGTCTTAGTTTCCTCAATAAACACCGTGATATGTTACCAAGATACCCCTTTAGGAAGGAGACCTTACTCCCCCTATACTGAGTTGGCTGCGGACAGAAAGCCCTCAGATGTCAGACCCTTGTGGGTATTGTCTCAGCTGAAGAGAACTGCCTTGCTCAAGTCATGCCCTGTTCCCAGGGTAGCCCATCTCCGGTGATTGATCGAGGTTTGGGGTATAAAGCCTCAGTTCCCTTGTCCTGACTTGGGACAACTCTGAAGAGTCATCCCAGCTTCAAGACTTCCCATAAAGCGGGCTGAAACCTCCATTAATATTGTGTTGTGGCTCATCTTCTTCTTCTGCCCAACTCTATTTCTTTTGTTTCCCATTTTTAGGTATTTATCACAAGAGCACTGCTGCATGCCATTATCCTTCTCAGAGTTGGACCCAATCTGTCGTATTTGGTGCCAGGAGTGATCCAAGAATGCAGATGCTGAGACAGAATTTTGGATCTGGATTGTGTACCACCTGGTTGATGGTGAGGACTCTTATCACCAGTGGTAAGTGGAGTGCAGAGAGCCCTTGGCACGAGGTAGCAACACAACTGTTAAAACTTTTGACGGTGCTTGAGTCACATGACTACCTACTCACTGTGGACTGGATGAGATGGGCCAGTGCTGGACCTGACCTGGGTCATGTACTTTGTAGCCGGGGAACAGGCAGGGCACTGTGATGGAGATTCAACAGAACCACATGGGGGAGGGTGGGAGTTCACTGAAGAAAGGGATGATGAGCTGTCCAGTGCAGTTGGAGGTGCAGTCCTTGTTACTAAAGTCCTTATTATGGCCTGCAAGGCTCTACTTGACCTGGTTTGTCTTTCTAAACTTCATCTCCTCCCCACCCCACCCCGCAGCTTTCTAGGCAGCACTCGCCTTCTCACTGTTGCTTAAAAATACCAAGAATTTAATTCCTGCCTCGAGGCCTTTGCACCTCTTCTCTCTGCTTCGGAGGCTCTCCTCCTCATCTTACCATGATCACTCCCTCACTACATTTGGGTCTCTGCTCAAATGTCACTTACTCGGAGAGTTCTTCCCTGACCCCTTCCAGGGTCACTCTATTCATCTTACTCTTTACCTAAATTAATTTTTCTTCATAGCATCAAATTGCTTTCAAAATTAAATTATTTTGTTTGTTACTTTGTATCATCCACTTGAATGTGAGCTCATAGAGCAAGAGTTGTGCCTTTTTCAGCACTGTACCCATAATCCTTAGAATAGTGCTTGGCATATAGTAGGTGCTGAATAATAATTACTGAATGAATGAAGATGTAGGGTAGATGGTAAAACAGAGATGCAAAGTGGGGAAAGGTTAATTTTCACTGGAGAAAACAATGATAAAGACTTCGTGGAGGAGGAAGCATTTGAATTGGACATTGGAAGATGGGTAAAATTGGTGGGCAGAAATGGAAAAGTTCAGGTAGAGGGACTTCTGTGGGAAAAGGCACTTTTGTGGGACATACATAGGAGTGAGTAGTCCATTGTGACAACAGTTATGGAGTAGTCTGGTTACCTAGGCCAAGTGGTCTGGGGGCTGGTTCACACTGTGGTCCAGGTTCAGTTGATAAGTAGCATCTATCTGTGGAATTCATACTCTGACAAGGTATTGCTGCTGCTCTTTAAGTTATGTCTTAGTAGATGGTGTGCAAACCACTCATTTGTGGTTCCTTCTCGTAGTTCAAACTAATTTACCTACGTTTTCACCTCGCTGCTTAGTTGGTGCTTATCTACAGTGTGTGCAGGCAAATAGTTACCCCTCATGTTATCTCTGTGTTCTTATAGGGTCCCAGCACAATGTAGAGAAGACCAAAACTCCTATTAAGCCAGTGGCTAATAAGGGAGTGAGTGATGTGCTGTCTCAAGCCTGTGTCAAAGGTTCACATTTTGAGCAAAGCGTAGGTAAGTACTCTCACAATGACTGTCAGAAGAAGTTTTAGATGTTTGCATTTTTGGTATCTTCTTTTTGATATGCAATTGTATATGGCTCTACCTATTTAAATTTACAATATTTAGACAATATTTTGATGAACATTCAATATTTAATCAGGTATTTAAATATTCAAATTAGATATGTGTCTGGAAAGGTGGTAGAATGAGAGTAAGTTTGCCTTATTCCTCTCTCTGAAACTGCAGAAGTGAACAGAAAGAACCAAATATAGAGGAAAAAAGTATCCATAATGAACTAGGAGACAGCCAAATTCCACATCACAGATTAAAGAACACCTTCTAGACGCAACATCATTTGAACCAAATTGAAGAGGGATCATCAGAACTGACTCCTATATCCTCTGATATTGGGAAAGGGACAGATTTCAAAATGTAAATTAGTGAAGTAAAAAGAGCCCCACTAGTAACCTTTAACTTGTTGCCGTAAGGGTTAATCCTGTGGGTGCATCAAGGAGAAATGGAGAGGACTTTGCCCAGGGCATATTTTCTATTCCAAAAAATGGCAAGGGGATAATGTTGAAAGGGACCATGTGCCTACATAATCTTTATTGTTTATGACCTGCTCCCAGACTAGGATAACTCTCAGAATGGCCACTATTCTAAGAGAGTACCCTCACAGCATGAATATGTTTACACAATAGAGGATTAATCAGTTTTGTAGGAAAAGGGTTTATATTAAGCCTAGGTTTCTATGGAAAGGCCAAAAAAATTAAAAACCAAAAACTCTGAGGAAAATGGTGGTTGTGCAGAGATATTCTAAAGAAAGTGATTTGACAATAAAATGATCAAGAAAGCAAGAAAGTAATTGTAAAAATGTGTTGCTATTCAATGTTGTTGTGTCTTGAGGAAATGGCTGATTCCCGGTTTTGACATAAAAAGGAAAATGGAAAAATTCTTTTTTTTTGGTTAGGAAGATTGGCACTGAGATAACATCTGTTGCCTTTCTTCTTTTTTTTGCTTGAGGAAGATTGTCTCTGAGCTAACATCTGTGCCAATCTTCCTCTATTTTGTATGTGGGACCCCACCACAGCATGGCTGATGAGTGGTGTAGGTCCACGCCTGGGATCCGAACCTGTGACCCCTGGGCTGCTGAAGAGGAACGTGTGAACTTAAGCACTATGCCACTGGGCAGTCCCCCAAAAAGGAAAAATTCTGAAGTCATTTTCTCACTTGCATAATTTACTCCAATTCTGTTTGATTATTGTTTTCCTACAGTTAATGTTAGATCTTTGTAGCACTAGTTCTCTGCAACCTAAACACCTTTTATACTAAATAAGAAAAGGAATTGGTGAAGCAAATTTGGACCTTTTCCAAAGATTTTCATGGTTTAGGTGATTTCTGTTTTCTGTATCCTGAGATGATCAAGAGTTGCCCAGAGACGACGATCACACTGAAAATCTTTGTCATTGAGTGATGTCTTTTTCTGCTTCTAGGGTTTCAAATGTACAAAGATTACCAATTATTCCTTACCATTATTTCTTATACAGGTTCTGTAGTCCAAAGACAAGGTATTAATTTATGGCTCTGCTATTTATTTATCTGTGTGACTTGGGGCAAGTTTCTTAGTGTGTTCAGGTTTGCCTTTGTAAAATGCAGGTAATATACACCTTAAAAGTTTGTTGTGAGGAGTAAACAAGATATCATGGAAAATACCTGGTTCAGAGAATGGGACAGAAAGGACATACTGATAATATATTATTGTTTCTTATTTGATAAAAAGAGCTCATAAGTAATGAAACATGGTAATGCCAAAAAGAATGCTTCCTTTTCTGAAGGATTTGTCCCTCCTAGGTAGTAGCCAACCCATGACATCTGTTACATTACTCTATATTCTTAAAATTAGCATAGCATAGCACTCTGCTGGACATTTTATGGATGGCAATAATTAGAAATTTTATTTTTGGTTCAAAAAATAGCCTCAGAGCATATGGAAGTCTCCTAGTTCATTGGCAACAAGTTCATAAACTCCTTTGGATCTACATCTGTGAACCTGTGGTACACATCCTCTGGGCATTTTTAACAGATTTTTACTTGGTGATAATTAATAAATTAATAATTGGTGCTAAGATAATTTAGTGTATAATGCAAGGAGAAGCAGAAACAGCAAGCAAGAAATGGGTTTTTCTATAAATGACATGGCATTAGAACACAAGGAAAGCTTGAAGGGTGACGTGACCTTAGCTGACATACTGACATGTTAGATCGATTACTTTCCACTCCCTTGT
Organism: Diceros bicornis minor; assembly: GCF_020826845.1. Taxonomy (NCBI): domain Eukaryota; kingdom Metazoa; phylum Chordata; class Mammalia; order Perissodactyla; family Rhinocerotidae; genus Diceros; species Diceros bicornis. The sequence continues at coordinate 36,076,636 of NC_080740.1, forward strand.
GATGGTAAAATGAGTGTCCCTCATTTAAACACTGGTCACTGATGCTATGCTTTATTAGGATGGTGGTATGGTGGGATTCCTGAATTATTAATGATGAGTGCTTAAGTTTTAAATTCATATAGAATACACCTGCAGCCTTTTAAGGAAAAGTGATGCGCATATTGTCTTTGAAAAACTGTTGATGTAGAAAGTCATATTCTTCTATATAATTGCTCTCTTTTAGTATGAAAGATCTCTGTGTACAGTCTTGTCATTTTCAGTAAGTTACCCAAAGTTCAATACAATTGTAGGCACCTGATAATAAGAGTTCAGAATCTATACAGTGCTTTTTAAAGAGCTCCCTCAAGTTGTTTTGCATTAAATCTTGTATTATTACTACTTAATGTCCAGGGACTGGCAATCTTTGTTTGTCAGAGATTATAGGTTGTGGTGCCCTTCAGATAGAGTCCTGGCCTGAGAATGAGGCTGTCCTAGTAAGAACAGTGCCTCTGGCTTCATTAATTTCTTCGGAAAATGGAGAAAGGAGTGAGAAAGGAGTAAGGAAGGTGCATGAAGAGAATATTATTTTTGTGCCTTTTCTTTCTTTTTTATCTGTGATAAACTCCTAGTGTGATCAGAGGCCGTGTGAAAGGCTTAACACCCCACTGCCTACTTAACATCTCCATGGGATGTCTTGAAGGAAACTTAAATCATCATGTCTAAAATTGTACCAAGTTCACTATTTGGACTCTCTATCCACCTCCCCCCCCACCTCATGTGTTCCTCCTTTTGGGTTTCCTAACTCAGTAAATGGCACCACAATTCGCTGAGATGCATATGCCAGCAACTGGTTATTCTTAATCTGGATACATCCTTCTGCTTCAGCTGCCACAACCACAACTGACCATTTGACTTTTCATATCTTTCAAATAGATCTGTTTCTCTCTATCTTCACTGCTCTGCCCTAGAGAAGCCACCAGCTATCTTACCTGGAGTACTGCAGTAGCCATCTAATTGGTCTCTCCATTTCCACTTCTCCCTTCCAATCCATTCTCTACAGCTTAAGAGACTGTTTAAAACCTAATTGGATCACATCACCGACCTATTTAAAATCTTTGCTGTTGGGATAAAGCCTGTTTGATCTGGCCCCTGCTTCTCTCTCCAGGTTTGTCTGATACCTCCTCTTCACTTGCTGCATGCTGTCTTATAATTCTTCAGCTGAGATGTGCTCCTTCCCACAGCAGGCCTCACCTCAGTTAACTCCTTCAGACCTCGGAGCAAAAGTTGCTCCTAGGAAGCCTTCTTGGATACTTCAGTCTTGGTAAAATTCCCATTATGTGCTTTTATTGCACCAGGTTCTTTTGCCTTGAACATTTATCACACATATTCATTGCGTGATCATTTGTTCAGTATTTGTCTGGGCAGGAACCCTGTCTCTTAAGTGCACCACTGTAGCATGCTCCCTGGGACATTATAAACCTTCTCCTCCTCCTTTTTACATTAATTCCTTAGCTCCATTCGCGATTCTTTTCTTTGTGTCATCTTCAGAGTTGGGTTGGGGAGGAAGTAAGAGCCTATGATAATCAGCCATCTTGTCAGGAACAGAGAATTCCTTATTTCTATTCCCTAAAATTTTCGTAATTAAAAGTTTAGTGGCTTCAATGAACTCCAGCTTATTGATATGCCACAATATGAGACATTCACTAAGGCAAAGAAAACTAAACTATAGTATTTAGGATCATATGTAGGTGGTAAAATTATATGAAAGGCAATGAGGTAGTTACCATAAAAGTCAGGATAGATATTATCTTTATGGGGAGGAAGGGATTGTAATTGAGAAGGGACAAGTTAGGGGCTTCCGAAGTGTGGCAAATTTTTTGTTTCTTGACATGGATGGTGTTCAGGATGGGCTACATAATTTGCGCAGCCAGTGCAAAATGAAAAGGTGGGGCACCCTGTTTTTAAAATTTTTTAAAATCTCAAGACAGTGACAGCAGCTCATTAAACCAAGCATGAGGCCTTCTAAGTGCGGGTCCCTGTGTAACTACATGGGTTGCACGCCCATGAAGTCAGCCTTGGTGGTGATGGAAAGAATATTCACTCTACAATAATTCGTTATACTAGATGTTTATGTTTCATGCATTTTCCTCTATGTTTGTTGTGTCTTTTAATAAAAGAGATTAAAATAATTGAATAAAATGAGAACTCAGAAATGACAAGGAATTAATTAGAATTCAATATGATTACTTTGAGGAACTCCCACTGATTTGGAAAAGATAAAAGGCTAGAAAATATAAAGAAAAAGTCAAAAGATATGAATAGTAGAAGGAACTGTGTTAACCTCTGTACAATAAATAGGAGGCCCCAAAGGAGAGGAAAAAAATTAAACAAAGTAATAAATCTTTTAAGAAATAATGACTGAAAATTTTCCAGAATGAGAGAAAGGAAAAAAAATTCATAGAGTACAAAATAGAATAGATAAGAAGAAACCTCCTCCTAGACATACTATCATAGAATTTAAGAACAACTAAGAACCAGTGAAAATTCTGAAAGCTTATAGAAAAGAAAAAGAGATAACTGTGAAAGGAACAAGAATACAATTAATGCCGAATTTCGCTTCAATGACAGGGAATGCAAGAACATAATGAAGTACTGTTTTCAAAGTGTTAAAGGAAAAATCCTTTAAACTTAGAATTTTATTTTTAGGTAAACTAGCAGTTCTAAAACTTTTTGATTTCAGAACTCCTTTACATTCTTAAAATTATTGAGGACTCAAAAGAGGTATTGTTTATGTGGATTATGTCTATCAATATTTAATGTATTTGATATTAAAACTGATAAAAATTAAAAATAATTTTATTACTTCATTTAAGAAATTAATAATTACATTTTAACATAAATAGAATACTTTTATGAAAAATAACTTTATACTTCAAAGCAAAATACAATTAGTGAGAGGAATGGCATTGTAATTACTTGACCTGACTTGGGAGTTGATCTGTGGGAAAAGCCCCAGCCCCAAGGCATTTGTCAAGAATAACAAGTAGCAATTGTTTAACATCTCGGCTGCCTGAAGCTGCAATATCAGGTGGATCAAACAAGCCTGGCCAGAAACTTAAGAGGAAAATCTGGGAAACAAGATATACACAGAAAGCTTTGAAAAGCTCTGACTTATTCCTGGGAATCTAGAAGGCCACGTGCATGTGCAGGGCTGTGAGCCTACCCAGGAAAGACCTGAGAGGGCCCTAGTCTCTCCCCTCTGGCTGACCTCAAGGCCCTGGGCAAGCAGGAAGTGAAGGCTAAGGCAGAACTGTAACTTCTTGAGTGCTGAAGATACGCTCTGATGCAAATCCAGAGCCCCCTGTCAAAGCTTCCAATCTCTTCTTAAAATGGTTCTGAGAAGGGGAGACACAATTGTGGGATAAAGAAAGATGCCTTACACCTAGAAAATGAGTGTTCCTTTGGTGATCAAGAGAGATGGTCTGAACATACTCAGATATCCCTGTCTTCTCTACAGATCCTGTGCAAGTGATGACTTCGTTCCGGTTTTTCTCTTCTCAGCCTGCACATTCTCTAGGGTAGTTCTAAAGGCTTCTGAAATAAGAATGTGGATAATAAGACAGCAGCGGGTTATCTCATAAGGCATACTCTAACATAAGGCTTTGTTTCCAATAAACATAAAATCAGGAAACAAAAGCAAACAAATGAAATAAACCACTGAATCAGTTTTAAAGCATAAAAATAGGCTCCAGGGTGGTGTAGACAACAATGTTTTAGAGAATAAGATCAAGAAAAATAAATAATGCTGAAAGCACGCAGTAAATGAAGCCTGTTTCAAAGCAAAAGGGCTAAATCAAAAGTAAAAACTTTCAGGCAGTTCAGTGAACACAAGAAGCATGCCTTTAAGCTGAGGGAGTTGTGAGTAAGGAAGAATCCATTATCTGCTTGGGAAACTTTTTTCACTTAGGACTCATAAAACTAAGCCCTGTCATCTAACGGTTAATCCTTTGAGGAAAAAAAAAAGCCTTACCGGGGCGGCCCAGTGGCATAGTGGTTGAGTTCTCGAGCTCCGCTTTGGTGGCCTGGGGTTTGCAGGTTTGAATCCTGGTTGTGGACCAACACACCGCTCATCAAGCCATGCTTTGGCAGTGTCCCACATACAAAATAGAGGAAGGTGGGCACAGGTGTTAGCTCAGGGACAATCCTCCTCACACACACACACACACACAAAGGCCTTTATCAATACAGGTGTCTTGCTCACCAATTCTCTTTCACTTGGGGTGGCACTGAGAGTGCAAATGGTGTGAAAGGAGGCCACAGCTCTCTCCCTAAATCAGTAATATAAGTTGGTCATGTTTCCACAGGGTCTACTGTACTCTTTAGCATGTTTAATCCTTTTATGGATAGGACTAGGGAGGAGGGAGAGTGGATTCATATTATTTTTTTCATCCCGTTGCCCAATCTTAGACTTGTCCCATTTCTGAAGCATTATCACTTTTGGAGTTGAGCTGAATCCTCTAAGTCCCCTTCCTGCTGGTTAGGTGTAGGAGCCCTGTGCGTGCCTTCCCTCCTGCACCCAGGAATTACATCTGTTTGAGACTGATCCACTCTTACAGATCGGGCACTTCAAAGCAGATGAAGCAACCAACAGACAAATTAACATCCCCACTCAACACTGCTATAAAGTAGAGAAAAATGCTTTATAACTGGTTTAATAAAAGAAGTTATTACTGTTTTTCAAATTCTACCAGGTGCTGACAGTGTACCAGGCACTGGGCTAGTTGCTTGCACGTATATTATTTCATTTTATTCTTAGCATCATTATTTCCCCCAAAGTTCCACTGGGAAATTAAGCGATACCGTAAACCATTTGTGGGTGAAATTGCTGCCAAATGCTTAGAGGAAAATCAGAGCTTTAATGAATGGTTTAATTCAAGGCTGAGCTGAACCAGTCCCAAATGCTTTCCTTTTCCAGGTCAGATTGTGTTGTTTTTGCCTGTTTCCTTGAATCTCCCACAAAAGGTCTCAGGTCTGAAACCTTGTCACTGTGAGCACTGGAATAATGCAGACATATTTGAAATGTACAGACTCTGCAAAGACACCAGGATGGACCTACCCTTGTCGGAAAGTCCATGTATTACATTGATTCAGCTAAGAAGTTTGCATCCCGTAACTTCTTTTGGAATTTACAAGCTGCTTTTAAAACCCCTAAGAAGGAACAGCCGGATGTGTGGATGCACACAATATTTTACGGTAGGTGCAGTAGTGCATGCCTGAAGCTTAATTCTGAGTCCTCCATGCAGATGAGATGTTGACGGAGGGGCTGGGATGAAGATCAGGCATGTGGGGCTGTCTGGATGACTGGACCTCAACATATATTTCTAGTCATTCCATTTCCAGACAGAAAGCGCTTTCTACAGGCCCAGGTGAGAGGACTTACTGCCTCAGTTTTTAACTCTTACTCCATTGCATTATAAGGAAAGGCTTTTAAGCCCAGAGGTAATATGATTTTCAAGACAGAGTCAGTGTCCAAGCCTGAGAGCATTCGCCTGGTCTAGTGCAAGGTCAGGAGATAATGGGAGAACTAGAGGATTCTCCAGGTTCACCATCAGCACCCTTCCCTTCCTCCTCAGGAAGGAGCTAGGATGAAGGTTGAGGTCCTGGCTCTCCTCCCTCCTCACTTCACCCTGTGAAGTTTAAACTTGTTCTGCATCTTTGAGATATGTTCAGAGTGATACCATCTCACTATCAGGATGTTTTCTGAGGGGGCAAGGAGCCCTTCGAGTTCAACTGACACCAAGATGGTAGCCGTCATCTGGGGGAAACAGGGAGGCAGCATAGGCAGAGGAGGTGCTCTAGGTGGACAGGCTAAGGTCCTGGGGTCCTCCTCCGCCCCGTTCAATGCAGGGTGAGGACGCAGCTGCCCAGTATGTGTCGTCAAGGAGCATGACACCGAGGCAGGGGAAGGGGGTTTACAAGTGGTGAAAGTGTGCCTCCTAGGATTGGTACTTTGAAAAGAAAATCAAATCCTCAGTAGCACATAAACTAAGTACAGGAGCATAGCTGAGAAAGTTTTTATATTCAGAGCAAGGATACTGCTTTAGGTGTGTGTTTTTTATGTTGTGGTACAATATATACAATGTAAAATTTTCCATTTTAACAATTTTTAAGTGTACAGTTCAGTGGCACTAAGTACATTCACAATGCTGTGCAACCATCACCACTATCCATTTCTAGAACTTTTTCATCATCCCAGACTGAAACTCCATGTCCATTAAACACTAACTCCCTATTTTCCCCTCCCCCCGGTCCCTGGCAACCCCATTTTACTTTCTGTCTCTATGAATTTGACTTCCCTAGGAACCTCATATAAGTGGAATCATACAATATTTGTCCTTTTGTGACTGGCGTATTTCACTTAATGTGTCTTCAAGTTTCATCAGTGTTGTAGCATGTCACAATTGCCTTCTTTTTTAAGGTTGAGTAATATTCCATTGTATGTGTATACCACAGTTTATTTACCCATTCATCTGTTGATACACATTTGGGTTGTTTCCACCTTTTGGCTATTGTGAATAATGTTGCTATGAAGGTGGGTGTGCAAATATCTGTTCAGGAGCTTAGTGTTTTTACTTTGAAAAATTACATGGTATCTATAGTTTATTTGGTGTTGAAGCACTACGTATTCGTATTTGGATTATGTTTTCATCCTTGAAGAGTGTCCTGGCATGAGAGAAAAGAGGATCTTTTCAAATGTTTGGCTAGAAAAGCTGGACACAGCCTGGTAGCCTGAAGCAGAGCACCTGTTAAATTAATGCTAATTAAAAATCTTTTTCTGGTGACAAAATCTTTCTCAGGCTAGCATGCTGCCAATCAACTTGAGCAAGTGTTGGTTGGTTTGACTTTCCAAATCCTAAGCAATCGTCCTGCCTTTAGTTTCCGGTGTTTCAGGAGGCAGCTCAGGTTGAGGGGCCCAGGAGGTCCTGACTGGGCCCTGCCTCCAGCCTCTGTTAGGAAGTGAGAACTCCGTTTATTTCCCTCCCCCACACTCTGCTGAGAGAATGGAAGGAAACAGTTACAGCGACTCCTGTGTGTGGTTAGCAGAGCAAAGCTGAAGCACAGGCGAGCGCTCCCTCTGAGGGAAAGCCTGGCCGAGGAGGGGACGTGCCGGGGCTCCGCCTGCTGTTTCATCTCCCCACGGAGTCTCTTCTCCGGGCTGCGCGGCTAACGTGTGATGGAGACCTCCTGTGAGTTTAAGGGTTTCTGTACATTTTCTACCTGTAGTTAGAGAACTAAAGCTACTTCTCTTTGGTGTGTTGTATTCATTTTGCTGTCTTCAGAAGAGTCCGGATCTCAGGCATTTGCTTCCGGCTTCCTGTTGTTGTTGGTACCGGGAGAAACTGTGCAGAGAGCTTCTCACCCACGAAAATCCACACCAACTGAATACGCTGTCAGACGGACCATCAGAATCACAGTCACCATGGTAAAAATGCCTCAGAAATGAAAAGATACCTAAAGCAAACTGTTGCTAAATGATGAAAAGAATGTGAACAGTACTTACAAGTACCTGTTATTAATCAAGAGAAAGGTCAATTTAAAAGCTTGTCAGTGGCATAAGTGATAAAAGAAGGTTTCCAACGTTGAATTGGAGAACATTGTAAAGAAAAAAAGTAGAAGAAATATTTGCATACAAGAATCATAGAAAACATACACACACTTATAGCTATTAAATATAAGTACAACTGTAGTAGTATTCTCAAAAATACTTTGTTTTTCTTTTTTTCCATGCATTTTTCTTCTACAGCCTGAGGTTTCATGTGGCTGAGGGTGGAGGTGAGGTTATAGGATTGTTACAGTAGGAATATAAAGAGAAAGAAAGAATTAACATTCAATTTCTGCCACTTCAAACAGAATTTTGCATTAAGGCAATAGGCTTGCAGGACAGACTTTTTTGAGGAAGAGATTTTCTCAAATTTTAAGCATATCAAGAACCAAATGGGGAGAACTTGGATCAGAGTATCAGAGTTTCTTCCCTAAAGGTGAACAAAATCCCCAGCTACCTATGATGGCTGTTCCTAAGGATGGAATGAAATCCTCTTTCTGAGGGATTGTGGGATAAGGAGAGAGAAGAGGGGCAAAGGAGGTGGGGAGTGAGAGATATCCCAACCTCTCCTCTCTGGGCTAAAATATTAAATAATCTGAAGGGAATGCCAAGGGCAGGGAGCTGTGTCCCTGATTGGTATCTTGGTGTTGAGTGTAGGGGATATTTGTAAGTTACCCCCTATTTGTGGCAGAGGTCACATCATATTAAACTCAGTAACTCAGTGGTTTTAAGCATAAAAGGGGGGTTAAGCTTAGCTTTCCCACTCACTCTTGGTCAATGGGTAGCCTAGACAAGATCCAGAAGGTTCCAACATTCTCTAGGAAGGACACAAAATTTTGCTAAGGGTCTAGCTGAGGAATTTGCTCTAGGTTGGGATGGGTTGTGGGAGGAGTCGCTAGGTAGCTGAAGGTGGCAAGGCAGAGCCCGTGGGCCAGTGTCATATAAGAGGAGTCACATGAGACTTCCAGGGGCCAAGTAAGCCAGTGAGCACTGCAGGCCCAGAACAAAACAAAGAGACCAAACCACAAATTATATCAGACATTGATTTCTGCAGTAAATGCCTGCAGAGGGAGAAGTGATCAGTCCGACTAGGGTGGTTGATGTAGAGGTCAGGGAAGCAAGAGGATACCACCCAGGTCATAGATCCCTTTCTCCAATGCCGTGAGAATGCACCCCATCTGAGGGCAGAGGTGGCGCATGGGAGGACTTCCGAAAGCCTGGCCTTAGTCCCAGCCTGGCCAGCCCCAGTAGAAGTCTGGCTATGGCTCCAGGCTAGCGGCTCTGCCTTGCATTCTTCAAAAGAGCTGTTACTTCAAAGTATGGTCTCAGACAGATGGATTACTAGATTGAACTGAAATGGAAATGTGTTCCCTCTGCTGCTAGCTGGTGGGTGCTTGTGAGCACTATCAGAAGAATTATAGGCAAGATTTAAAAAATGTACACTTTCTCTGTTCATCTGAGTGAAGGATGAGAAATTTATAGCTTCAATAAATTACTAATACACTTAAAAAAACCAAACCATATAGTATGCCAAATGATAGCCACAACAAACTAAGGTAGGAAAACCCTTGTGACAGTTTTTGACATTTTAAAATTCTAGAAATGTGTTGAGGAAATGCTATAAACCCTGAGGTTGATTCTGACTGATATCCACTGGGTTGAGAATGATAGCTATTGTTCCTAAGGCCAGTGGGTGGACAGGCGAGAGCACAGGCTCTGGGCTTGGATCCTGATTCCCCCATTCCCTGCCCTGGAGCTTGGACAAGTTGCTGGATCCCTCAGTGTCCTCATCTGAAGACAGGAAGGAGCAAACAGCCTCAAAGGGCAGTTTTCAGACACGTGGGTTAATATGTGTAAACTGTTTAGTAGGTGCTCATAAATATTCACTCTCATTAAGGAACGTGGAGTATCTATTGCCTTGGGTGGAATTGTAAACTCAAGGAAACTGCCTAGGAGTAGATAAATCACGGGAGTCCTGTTAGAGAACTGAAAACTTCTCTGCAGGGGATGCATTTTGAGTGTCCTGGGTCTGTATACTTGGCAGCAACTCTGTTCTAAATCTGGAGATTCTTCAGTTGATGGTGAATCATTATTTCACCTGGTTAGAAAAAAGCAGAAAAAGACTATGATTATGAATGGGTCATTAACAAGAATCCCATTGTGTTTTATCATATTGAATGTCACTTTCAGAGATCAGAATAAGATCATAAGACGTAATAAACCAGTTACAAATTAGCATAGTGTATATATTTTTAATGTCACAGTGGAGCCCAGTTCATGGCTAGGTATTATTGCGCCCAGTATTTAAGAGTTTCCTATAACTTATTTTGCATTTCTTACTCATGAATTTGTTTAAATCTTTGAAAAAAATCCACTGGTATGATCTCTTAAAGGTAGTGGATTCCCTCAGTTGTTGCCCACACTGTTAAGTAGAAATTCTTTTTGTTTGTAATAAACCACCTCTCTCAAACACGTGTTTTTCTTTGTTATTTTCTCAGACAAAAGAAATGCAGAAAAAGATGTTTTTACTTTCATGATTCATACTTTTCTTTAAAATGAGCTGGTTTGAAAGTGACCTGGCAAATGAAACAGATGGTTTAGAAAAACACAGACGACACTGTTATTTCTACTCCAGTGAAAAACACTTGATTTCTTAAAATGGCTGAGTACTGTCTCTCATTGTGAAAGTCGAAGCCCTTTCTCAAGAGTTAAAGTTTGGGGATTATTGTCTTGGATAAAATTTCTCAGCAAGGCGTTTCTGCTTTTCCGAGGCATGGTTAACTACAGCACCTAACGTGGGTATTCTGGTCCTTACTTTTCACTGGGGAATTAAGGAAACAAGCTCCAGATCACCAGAGTTTTTAACTGAATGGTTGCATACTCAGTATACTTCCTGGGAAGAAAGAACTGAAAAACAACAGCTGTACGTGTTGTCAGACAAGTGTCCCTGTCTCTTACATTTCTGCGTGTCTTGTGAGCAGAGGCGCCGAGTGACTTTGTTGAGGGGTATCTTTTCGATGGCGTTTATATAGCTAACAGCCTGAGAAGACAGAGACAGCGTCTCCCTCTGGAACAAAGTGCAGGCATGCTCACTGTCCTCGTCAAGGGTTACTGTCCCTGCCCTTGGTGTGCAGGTGTCCCCTGACCCTCTGCGCCTTGCCCTTTGGGAACTGGGCCTCAGGGAACTGACACAAGAAAATGCCAATACTCTGGCAACTCCTACTGTTGTGAGTAACCCAGGGTTTTGACTCTGACCCAGGAGTTTTGTGTCTTCTGTCAGGATCCATAAACTGTGGCAGACTGAGAGTGAAAGAGGAGTGGATCCTCAAAGGAAAGTTGGGATGCAATTACTTGAAAAGGAAGGAATGGATTCTGGGTAAACAACCACCAGATACCTGCTATCATGATACATACTTTCCTATCTGTGGTCATTTCCTCCTACTGATTTTCATGCTTAGTGGCTCTCCTTGTCTAAGTCCTAGTCTTCACTCGAGGCCAAGCAAATCTCTCCAGCCCAGGAATGGCATTGAACCTCTTGGTATCTCATTCCTAGAAAAATGCATAGTGTAAAGTAAGCATTCAATAAATAATTGCTATTGATGAGTTTGATCTGTGTTCCCCTGAGTCCTCTGGCTATAAGATCTTGGAGGACAGAGAGCATGATATCTGGGATTATTAAAGTCTTTGGCAAATATTAAAGTATAATGTAGAAAGAGTCTTCTTAATCTGGTAAATACATATTAAAATTAACTATGTTGATAAATAGCTTATTACTGGGGTCAAACTTGTATTGTGGGAAAAAATTACTCAGTATTATAAAATAGATACAAAATAGGCACAAAATCCCTCTTTGGGTAAAACTAAGCTGTGTTCCAATCTGTTCTGGGTTTTTGAATCATGTAATAACTTTTGGCTGTATCTTCATTGAGCACTTTAAGATTTAGTATGAAGTGTCAACACATAAAAATTAGAAACCAGGTCAGGAGGCAAAGTGTTTATTTGGGATCAAAGAATTGCTGTTTGTGGAGCACAGATTCAGGTAGAAACCCAAATAGTGTCCTAATTACAGGAGAGGGGCTCAGAGCTTTTTTATGGGAAAAGAGGAGGAAGATGAGGTCAAATTATTTATTTATTTATTTATTTATTTATTTATTTATTTATTTATTTATTTATTTTTTGTGAGGAGGATCAGCCCTGAGCTAACATCCATGCTAATCTTCCTCTTTTTGCTGAGCAAGACCGGCTCTGGGCTAACATCTATTGCCAATCCCCCTCCTTTTTTTCCCCAAAGCCCCAGTAGATAGTTGTATGTCATAGTTGCACATCCTTCTAGTTGTTGTATGTGGCATGCGGCCTCAGCATGGCCGGAGAAGCGGTGCGTCAAGGTAAAATATTTTTAAGAAGAGTTCGTTGGTGCTGACAAGCTAAGCTAAGCTATTCGCGGCTATCCATGATTGGTTATGTTTCTATCTTCAGAAAGTCCACAATCATCAGCCTTGTGATCAGGATGTCCATTGTCTTGTTGACTTCTCAAACAATTGCTTGTAAAACACTTGCGATTTTGGCCTAGTGCAAAGATTTGGCCCAGTCCACGCTTCAAGGAACAAGATGAACAGGGCAGTTCCTCTGGAATGGCTGCTCTGGCTTTATTTTAAAATGGCTCCACTTATGTCAATTTTTCACAGAGGAAAGATGCATACTGGGAAATATTTTTACCTAAAATATTTCACTAGATTGATGGCAAATTTGATAAAAAAATTAATGAGGAGAATGGAAAGATGGGTGATGGTTTTGATATGTAAGAGCTGGTTTAGCCAATGTGTGGCTCAAGGTGACCCTCTCTCTGTACCAGAGAAACTAGGCATCCTCCTAAATGCACTAAGTCTCAGGACCAATGCTATGCCCCAAGATTCTCTCTAAGATCATGGACCTCATTTGAAAACATTAAAAATCATCTTTCTTGAAATATAAGAAATATGAATGTCTCTTTTCCATACTCATGTCAAGATTCCTTCAAAACTCCATCACTTCCTTTTCTTCTCTGGAGTTAATATTTTATAGACCTTAAAGCTTTAAATGTTTAATCATTCTTTTTAGAGCAATTCTTTGAAAGTGATATGTAATTCCAGGGGGTACAAAGTCTTACTCAAAAGAATTAAATCCAAAGCAACTTGCCTTTGCCTTTGGCAGAGATGTATATACTGAGGCAAGGACTGGCAAATTTGTGGATCTCAAGGGTGAGAGCAGTTCCTAAGTTCTCAGAAGCACAATGAAAGGGAAAACATACCAAATATCTGATAAGATATTCTTTTGTTTTACTTTTATAAAATGACTTCATTTTAATAAGAAAACCACAAGGGAAAGGCTTAAGAGTTTTAATAAACAAACAGAAAAAGTAAACTGAAGAGTTTTGAACTTGAAGATTAGTGAAAATATACAGAAACAAAGAACTGCTATGAAAGCAGTGGTTCCTAAATTTTGTTGCACATCAGAGTGACTAGAGAATCTTTGAAAACTACTGATGCCTGGTTCTCACTCTCAGACATTGCAGTTCAGTTGGCATGGGGTGCCAGCAAGGAACCAAAGAGTATTTGGTTCTCCCGCCATGTCAAAAAGTATTTCCTCAAGAAGATGCTTCACAATCTGTGACAGGTTTTAAAGAACATTAATTACCTGTAGTGGGCTACATGGTAGCCCCCTAAAAGATATGTCCATGTCTTGTGTTACCTTATTTGGAAATAGGGTCTTTGTGGATGTAATAAAATTAAGGAACTTGAGTGAGATCATCTTGGATTAATGAGTGGAGCCTAAATCCAATGACAAGTACCTTTATAAGAGGGAGGCAGTGGGAGATTAGACAGAGAGAGGAGAAGGCCGTGTGACCATGGAGGCAGAGATTGGAATGATGTGCCCACCAGCCCAAGAATGCCAATAGTTACCAGAAGCTGGAAGAGGCAAGGAATGGAATCTCCCCTAGAGCCTCTGGAGGGAGTGTGGCCCTGCCAACATCCTGATTTTGGGCTTCTGACCTCCAGAGCTGTGAGAGGATAAATTTTCATTGTTTTAAGCCACCCAGGTTTTGGTGAATTATTAACGGCGCCTCTAGTAAACTAATACATTGCCTAGTACTGCTGTAGCAGCAGATCAGATGCTAAAATGGGGGATGAAGTTGATATATGCTAGTTTCTTGCCACTAATGCATCATGGCCAGAGGGCAGCTCTATAATTCAGGTTCCAGTGTCCCCATTGTGGGGAGTTGGGCTGGAGTAACAATTTGGCAGTCTGTTATTTGCTACAGCGAAAACTCCCCTGCCTCCAATATCCTTTATCTTTGTATCATTTAGGACTTTTTCAGTCGTGACACACACACACACACACACACACACACACACACACACACACAAGTCTGACTGGCCTCCCCCAAACTGGTGAATAGATGATTGACTGAGAGATCCTAGTGGAATGCTCGATGGCTTAATTAGGGGATCAATGAAAATGGGGTAGAATTTCTTTTCATCTGTGAGCTCTGTCCCCCGGACTCAGCCTCCATTCTCAGACAAGCTTGGTCCTTTGGGGGCAAGACAGCAGCAGCTGCAGATCTTATGTCTTCACCACTGCAACCACCTCTGTTCCGGAATTATCAGCACGCATCTCCTGGTGCTTCAATGCAGTGATAGGGTCAGATGCTCATCGCTGAAGTGATGGCTGTGGTCAGCGGAATACCATGTATTGATTGGCTTAGGCTAGTGTAAGGAATACATGTATCTATACACATGTTGATATTCCTGAATGTTTGATTCTATCTCAAAGCTAAATTTTAATGATTAGGGGCTCTGAGTCATTGTAATTTATTCTTATAGATAGAATAGCTGTATTTTAGTCTTATTGGTCTTCGTCAATTAGTATTCAGAAACTGTTTTTGGGCATGAATTATGCTTTTTTAAATGTTTTTTTTAGATTTCATATATAAGTGAGATCATACAGTATTTGTCTTTCTCTGTCTGACTTAATTCACTTAGCATAATGCCCTCAAGGTCTATCCGTGTCATGGAAAATGGCAGGATTTCCTTCTTCTTATAGCTAAATAATATTCTCCTTAATATTTTGAAGGCATTATTCAATTGTCGTCAAGCTTCCAGTGTTCCTGTGAAGTTATGATTTTGATTCCTCATCCTTTGTATATGACATTTTTCCTCTCTGGAGGCTTATACTTGTGTGAGCCCATTCTATATGGAAATACATGTCAAGTAGCTCTGGGAGATTGTTTTGAATTATTTCTTTAATAATTTCCTCTCTTGTGTTTTCTGTTTTTTTTCCTTAACTGAAACAATTTTAAGTCAGATGCTGCAACTTCTAAACCGGTCCTTTAATTGCCTTTTCTCTTCTAGTTTTCATCTTTTTATATTTTTTTCTCTATTTTCTAGGACATTTCCTCAACTTTATTTTTCAACTCTCCGCCGATCTTTTTAACTTTAATTATCTTGTTTTTAACTTCTAAGTTCTCTGTTTCTTTAAGCATTTTTTCCTTCTATCTTGAAGTAACCTCTTACTTAGGAGGTCAATTACAATTTTATTTTTAATTTTCTTTTGCTTCATGGCCTTGCTCTCGTCTTCTTTGCTTGTTTTCATCTTGTCTTTCCCATTAGAAGCTTTCCCCAAATGCCTGGTTTATCCTAGGCTGTCCATTCATCTTTAAAAGAGGCATTAGCAAGCTTGTGGAGGGCAGGGGCTGTCTATTGGTGCCTTCACTATAGGATGATCCTGAGGATATGGAGTCATTTATTGTCAGACTTTTCCCCTTGGTTGGTTAGTTTCTCCAGAAGAGAATTATCCTATCTCCTGCCGGGGGTAGCATGATATAATCTCCTAGCTCCTAGATTCCTGGGTACTGAATGGGGTAGGGAAGGAGAGGTTCTATAGATCAGTATGTAGACTCTTAATCCTTTCCTTGTTGCTTCATGCTTTACCTTTGCCTTCTGCTGTTCAGGATGTCCCCAAATCCAGGGTCTTTCAGATTCGATCTCCAGAACAGTGGTTCTCAAACTCTTTGTTCTCAAAAACTCCTCTACAGGATCTTAAACATTATTGAGGGCTCCAAAGACCTTCTGTTTATGTTGGTTTTATCAATTGCTATTTACCATGTTAGAAAATAAAACAGAAATTTAAAATATATTTATTAAATCATTAAAAGCTAACAATAATAAACCCATTGCATTTTAATATAAACACATATTTATGAAAAATAGCTAAATTTCCAAAACAAACAATTTAGTGAGAAGAGTAGTGTTGTTTCATATTTTTGCAAATCATTTAAACGTCCAGCTTAATAGAAGACAACTGGATTCTCATGTCTGCTTTGCCTATATTTTCTGGAAAACTCCACTATACACTAATGAGAATAAAAAAGGCAAATAAAATTCTAGTATTATTATAAAGATAGTTTTGACCTTGTAGACTCCCTGAAGTTGTCTTGGTGACTCCACACTGTGAGAACTGCTGCTTTAGAAAAAGCTTCCCTCTTCTTGCTTAAATGAGAATGGGTTGGTGGCCTGTCTGTGCAAGTTGGGGAAAGCATCTGGGGGTCTAAGTGCTCTTTATACAGAGGCTCATCCAACCCTCCTGTTGCCAGTTCACCCTCATCCATGCCTTCTTTCCCCTCACCTTGGTATCTGGTGTGTTTGATTCCTGAGACTTAGTGGAATTGTACAGCCTTGATTGCCTTGTTTTCATTTGTGCCCTCCTTTACAAAACTCTAAAATTCTACCTTTTTCCACTCTGTTAAGTCAATGTAGTGGTTTTAAAACCTGCTTGTAAATACTTTTACCCTTGTCCCAATAAAAGGTGTGTTCTCTGCTTGCATATGGGCTGACTCAATGACTGGTTGACCAACAGAGTGCAATGAAACAATGCTAAGTGGCTTCCAAGGCTAGAGCAGAAAAGATGATACACCATCTGCTTTGTTCCCTAGGGACACTCATCTTTGGATCCCTGAGTTGCCATGTAAGAAGTCCTAGGCTGCCATACTCTGAGGCAACCTAGACCACATAGAAAGATCATATGTAGTTATTCCAGCCAACAGCCCAAGCTGAGGTCCCAGCCAACAGCCAGCATTAACTCCCAGATACAAGTCCCAAAGCCTCCAGGTGGTTCCAGCTCCCAGTTGTTGAGTCATCCAAGCTTTTGAGTTTTCCCAGCTGAGGTCTTTGACATTATGGTGAAATGACAAGCTGTCATGGTGAAATGACAAGCTGTCCATGCCATGTCCTTTCCAAGTTCCTGACTTGCAAAATTTGCAAGCACAAAAAAACAGTTGTTTTAAGTGGCTCAATTTTGGGGTAATTTGTTACACAACCATAGATAACTAGAGCAGTCCGTGACCACTCATTCCTCTGTTCTCCATCTTCTAGAATTTTCATGTCATCATTCATTCATTGTCTTCTGTTCTTTTTGTCTTTTTGTTTGTTTAACCCCTTTATTCCTTTATTTTAGGGATTTTGGCAGGTAGTGGAGAGGAATATGTGTTTATTTTACAGTGTTTCAATGGATAACTTTTCAAGTGTCTTTTATCCCATCGAAGTACATTGCAAGATTGTTTTCATTTTAAATGTAGTACAGCATTCCCACTTTTTCGTGGTTTTGGTTACCCATGGTCAAGCACGGTCCAAAAATATTAAATGGAAAATTCCAGAAATAAACAATTCATAAGTTTTAAATTGCACGCCGTTCTGAGTAGCATGATGATATCTCGTGCTGTCTGGCTCCATGCTACTCGGGACGTGAATCATCCCTTTGTCCAGCGTAGCCACACTGCATACGCTACCCACCCGCTAGTCACTTAGTAGCTGTCTTGGTTATCAGATCAACTGTTGTGGTATCACAGTGCTTGCATTTTTACTTAATGCTTATTTTACTTAATAACGGCCCCAAAGCACAAGAGTAGTGATGCTGGCAATTCAGATATGGCAAAGAGAAGCCATAAAGTGATCCCTTTAAGTGAAAAGGTCAAAGTTCTTGACTTAATAAAGAAAGAAAAAAATATTGTATGCTGGGGTTGCTAATATCTATGGTAAGAAGGAATCTTCTATACATGAAATTGTGAAGACGGAAAAACAAATTCGTGCTACTTTTGCTGTTGTACCTCAAATATGTATGTATAGGAAAAAACATAATATATTCAGGGTTTGGTACTATCCATGGTTTCAGGTGTGCACTGAGGGTCTTGGAATGTATCCCCCAAAGATAAGGGGGGACTACTCTATGGCTGTAAATTAGTATCTCTGTGAGTGGGTATGCATGTGTACTCATGGAATATATTTATTTGACCTTTTTCAGAAAAATTTAGAAGAAGAATGACTACTACATGAAAACAGAATGCTTATTGTCAAACATGCCCATGGTATTTCTCTAAAGCTGAAGTGCTCTAGATAAAACACATGTTTCCTCACACCCTTGGTACTTGAGGATGGTATATTCTTGAGCTGTTATACAAACAGTTACAGAAATACCCAAAACCTCCAACAGGAAAGAACTACTCAATAACATTTTTATAGGCTGAGTTATGTCCCTCCAAAATTTATATGTTGAAGTTCTAACCCCCAGTACCTCAGAAAGTGACTACATTTTGAAGGTGACTGTAATTACCTTTAAAGAGGTGATTAAGTTAAGATGAGGCTTTTAGGGTGGTCCCTAATCCAATCCAACTAGTGTCCTTAAAGACAGAGGAAATTTGGACACATGGAGAGACTCCAGGGATGTGAACGCACGGAGAAAAGACCATGCGAGGACACAGCGAGAAGGTGACCGTCTGCAAGCCAAGGAGATAGGCCTCAGAGGAAACCAAACCTGCTCTTTGATCTTGGACTTCCAGCCTCCAGAATTGTGAGAAAATAAATTTCTGTTGTTTAAGCCACCCCATCTGTGGTATTTTATTATGGTAGCACATAACAAATTAGCGACCTAACACAAACATTAGGCATTTCTGCTTTCTCTGTAGGTCTCCACATCTGACAGATGAGAAGGATCAAATCAAATCAAATCAGAGAAAATCAAATCCAGTGGTGTTGATTGAGCTCTTCAGGCAGGTGATGTACAAAAGCACCTCCCAAACAGCGCCCGAGGAGATCAGTGTGGATCTCTCTGCTGCCCATCTCAGTAAGCTTGGCTGATGGGGTTAATGCATCTTACTTGATTGTGTTTCTTTTTCCCTGTTTAGGAGGAGATAAATGTCCAAATGATCTCTACAAATGGAAATATTTAACTTGTTCTAGCCAGTATCCAAGGCACTTCCTTTTAATTTTTAATTCCATCAAGATTTTGCTTCTCCAGAAGCATTGTGTTTACTACTAAGGAACTAGCGTTTCTGAATTAAAATAATAATAACACAACACAGACCAATCCAAAGTGTGAATAAAGAGAACCCACAGAAGGAGAAGGGTGGGAATGATCTAAGGAGCCCAGATCCTTTCTCTCATGGGGCTCTTCTTTTCATCTCTGAGGTGCCTCTACTTCTATGCACAAGGGCCCTCTGCCAAGAATGTCTTCCTGTGACCCCACCTTGTCAGCACAGTAAACTTTTAGTCGGTCCTCATACTCAAATCTAATACTACTTTGTGAAGTCTTCTCAGCTCAGCCACACCATCACCTCATCAAGCCTTTTCTTGGAAGGATAGGTCAGTTACTTTCATCATCGATGGTATGGGTATGGTTTTTAAAGACACTGTGTATGTAAAATGTAACTTCATTTTTAAAACTGAATTTAGTATTTAACTTGAGCCCCATTCAGTTAATTCTGAGTTGTCCTACTTCTTTTTACAGGGAAGGAAAGGGGAATCTTATTCTTGGTTGTCATTGGTCCATATTGGCATCTGCCTGTCTCCATCATACTGGCTCATTCTTGCCTGTCTCAGTCATCGGCTTCTATCCTTGCTAGCATCCATGAAACATGGGCTTTCTCAAATGGATTCAACTACAAGTTCTAGAAGATATTCTCTGTTCCCATAAGCTGACTGACCTCAAGACTTCTTTAGGTTCTTGGGCTTTCTCTGCTACAGTGATCCTCTAAAAGTCAAAGGAGACCTATTGATGCTCTTCCAAGCCATGCTGGGTCATGACAACTTGGTGGGGCTGTCTGAAGCTCCCTTTGTCTGGTCACCACGTTTGCTCCACCACTGCAGTGTATGGATGAAATCTAGGACTTTGTTTAGGAAGCGAGGTTCAGATTTTGTCTGTTCTCACATCCCCAAACTTACGGTGGGTTCTTTCAGCTGAGAGAGGGCAGAGGCAGTTGTCAGGGACACTCACTCATCTCTGGTTCTCTTGCTTCCCATCTGACTGCACATGCAGCTGAGAGAGCCTCCTTTTTGGGTGGAAAATTCCTGCTTCAAGTAGTCTTCTGTGTGTTTCATATCTGGACTTGGAAGGAACAAAGCCAATTATTTGAATCCTTTGTTCTCTGGGTTGCCCGTGACAGTCCCCCTTGTGTCCCTTCACCCCCTGAAACAATGGGCACAAATTGTGACTTCTCTTTCTGTCAGATATATTACGCGTGTGGTTTGTTTTCCTTACTTTTTTTAAGGTTTTATTTGTGGAGATATAGGTGTACTCTTTTTGCTCTTTCTCCTGTTTTCTCTTTTTGACTGCCTATAATTCATATACGACTAGAGCAGCTGCAAGGCATCCTTGAGGATGTAAGTCAGATTCTGAGGCTGGCAGAGCAGGAAACTTAAGAACTTGCATCCCTGATAACTTCATGGAGCAAAAATCCCTGCCCTGGACTGCCTAACCCCCGACAAACAGCCCTATACCTGGATTCTCTTTTGTGAGAGAATATACCCTTTGTGTTTAAGCTACTATTATTTTGTCTTTATGTGTAGCTAAACCTACTTCTTTTTATTTTATTTTATTTTATTTTATTTTATTTTTGTTTTGTTTATTGCAGTAACATTGGTTTATAACACTGTATAAATTTCAGGTGTACATCATTATACTTCTATTTCTGCATAGATTACATCATGTTCACCACCCAAATACTAATTACAACCCATTACCACATACATGAGCCGAATTATCCCTTTTGCCCTCCTCCCTCCCTCCTTCCCTTCTGGTGACCACCAATCCAATCTCTGTCTCTATGTGTTTGTTTATTGTTGTTATTATCTACTACTTAATGAAGGAAATCATACGGTATTTGACCTTCTCCCTCTGACTTATTTCACTTTGCATAATACCCTCAATGTCTATCCATGTTGTCACAAATGGCTGGATTTCATCGTTTCTTATGGCTGAGTAGTATTCCATTGTGTATATATACCACATCTTCTTTATCCATTCATCCCTTGATGGGCACTTAGGTTGCTTCCAAGTCTTGGCTATTGCAATGAACACAGGGGTGCATGTATCTTTACGCATTGGTGTTTTCAAGTTCTTTGGATAAATACCCAACAGTGGAATAGCTAGATCATATGGTAGTTCTATCCTTGATTTTTTGAGGAATCTCCATACTGTTTTCCATAGTGGCTGCACCAGTTTGCACTCCCACCAGCAGTGTATGAGAGAGAGTTCCCTTCTCTCCACATCCTCTCCAACACATGTTGTTTCCTGTCTTGTTAGTTATAGCCATTCTGACAGGCGTGAGGTGGTATCTCATTGTAGTTTTGATTTGCATTTCCCTGATAGTTAATGATTTTGAACCTACTTCTAATTGATACTGCTACCCTAATCATTTCAGACTTGGGTCTATAAGTATGTACCAAGTAGGCACAAAGGTAGGCACAAAGTAGGCACAATAGGACATCATCACTATTCTCAAGGAGCTCACAAGCCACTCTGAGGGGTAGAAACCTGCACAACTCACTGGCACACAGTAAAGTAGGAGAAGTGCAGGAGAGATGTGCAAAATGCCACAGGAGTTCTGAGGAGAAAGAGATACAAGTTTAGCATGGAGCAAATATGGTGAAAGACTCAGGAAAAGATGGATCTTGAAGGAAAAAGGTATATATATATATTTTTTTGGCTGGAGACAGGAAGGGAAGGGTTTTCCAGGCAGAATAAATAGCATGAGCAAAGAGAGATTGTGTGGTATCCGTTCAAGAAGTGCTGTGTTGTCCACGTTGGCAACATTCCTCTGTGGAGACAAGTAGGGAGAGGTGAAGTTGGAGAGTCAGGTTGAGGCTGCTACTTAGAGGGTATCGAATGCCCATGTGCCAGGGTCAATGTATTGAAAAATAGTAATGAGCTTTTCTCTGTTTTATTTCCATATATTTGACTTTCTCCATAGTCAGCCAAAGCATGTAACTTTCCTGGGAGCAGAGACATTAGAATTCTTAAAGTTGGAAGGCAAATGAAAAGCAAGTGTTAATATTTAGCTTATGAAATTCAAAATAGGATTTAGCAGGAAGACAATAAGCTTGAAAGCCAAGTTTTATCTTAAAAGGAGGATAACTTTCTGAATTCCTTTAACGGGCTGAGAACAAGAGCCCAGAGGCCTCAGATGATAGGATTCTGCTACAGTGTTTAAAAGATTCCCCCGTCCCTTTTGTTGTCTAGGTCTGGAGGCTTGATGCCCAAGTAGGAGTCAAGAATAAGACAGAATGGAGCTTCCCAGCCTGTGTGCTGCCAGTGAGTTAGATGGATTTCCTGACCCTTGGTTTGCAGGAAAGCCTGGCATGACCCAAGGTGGCCATGCCCCTGGTAGCTGTGGCTTCTGGTCTGTAGCTTCTGGACATGGACATTTTGGTCTGGGACTTGAGCAAAATAATATCAGGCCCTCTCCCTGTGCTTGGCCTAGGAGATGCTCTGCACTCACGCATGGACATCAGCAGCCAGCTCATGGGCGGGCTGTGTTGCTGCCCATTGTGATCACATGGCCTCTGATGCTGCTGGGGATTGCAGCGGTGGGGGGCAGCTCATCTTCCAGAATAAGCTCAGGAGCATGGGTTAAAACCTGAGGGTCTGTGGTCAGGTTCAGAGATGGAGGAGGCCTGGTGGGAGCTCCTGGTAGACCTCTTGTGGCTGTTTGTCCAGATATCAGATACTTTTGCCCATGTGCATCAGATGTGCCCTTTTATGGTGCCCAAGCTAGCAGTGGAGTGACTGTTCTAACAACGCAGGTGCCTTCTGCCAATTACCTCTACCATTGGCTTGAAGACTTCATGTGGGAAAAAGTTCGATTGGACTTGAAGTGCTTTTGCATTATTGCCAAAAATGTTAACACTGCATTTGTCCATGAAAGAAAAGAAAGAGCTGATAGATTCTTTAAACGTCATTGTATTGTAAATTTTTGAAGTTTTGTAAAATTCCAAAATTTTGAATGGCTTTAAAATATTCAGTGTAAAAATGGTTTTAAACTTACCACCCATTTGTGAGAATAAAGTTTCTCACCAATGTCAACTCTCTAGAATTTGAAGAGCTCATCATTAAAAACTTGATTAAGAATTGCTTGTGCCTATTTTGGAGATAAAAGCTGATATAAAATTTATGCACATAGGATCAAGCTCAAGTTTCTCTTAAAAGATTAGAAAATATTTTATTTGTATTTTACAAAAATTAAAAATTTAATAACTTTCCTAATACTTGGCTTTTTATTATAATTATATATTATAAAAAATATGTAATGGGGGCCGGCCCGGTGGCGCAAGTGGTTAAGTGCGCGCGCTCCGCTGCGGCGGCCCGGGGTTCGCTGGTTCGGATCCCGGGCGCGCACCGACACACTGCTTGGCAAGCCATGCTGTGGCGGCGTCCCATATAAAGTGGAGGAAGATGGGCACAGATGTTAGCCCAGGGCCGTCTTCCTCAGCAAAAAAAGAGGAGGATTGGCGGATGTTAGCACAGGGCTGATCTCCTCACAAAAAAAAAAAAAAAAAAAAAAAAAATATGTAATGAACTTTTTCAGCAAGCTACATAGAGATGTCCCCAGATCTCCGCCAGTTTACCCCAGCGCACAGTACAAATGTTATCAAATTTTATGTTTGTTGTGAAAAAGGATTGGAAGTACTGACAAAGGGGAAGAAAAGTCTGAGGTCCCACCATCCCCTCTACAGGGCTTAAAGAAGAAGGGAAACCAAGTTGGTCAGGCATCAAGGATGATAGAACTATCCAGATAGGTACATGGGAGCCCAAGATGACTAGGACTGCTAGTAAACTCTCTCGGTTATGCTATGAGACACTGCAAGATTTAAGAAGCAGACCTGCAGCTGTCCACTACTAACATGGAAAGTACAGAAGGTGCCCAGGCAGCAATGGTTGGGAGAGCTGGCCAGGCAGGCCTGCAGCAGCCTTTCCCCATGGTCCTGGAGTGCTGGGCAAGGGACACAGGAATTCCTGTTTGTTCCAGGGAGGGGGCATGGAGGTGCCAACTTTGATGGGACCTGACGGAGGTCTGGAGTGAGAACGTAGAGATTACCATGGGTGGGGCTCTCTAGACTAGGGACAAACAGCTGGGACCATAGGCCCAGAGCTGGATGGTCTCGCATCACCCCCAAACAACCAGACACGACCAATTGCACCTCACGGGTTGGGCAATCCGGCCACTCTGCAGCAACGATCAGTGGATCCAAAGGATGCCACGGCAGTCTGAGGAACCTTCCCTGCTGCTACCAGGAGGATACAGTAAGTCTCTTTTACATTTACAGTGGCCGTCTTGGGGAAGTTGGAAGTGAAGGAGTAAAATCTGAAAGATTGGAAATTTGGCAAAAGATTCTGAGTCATCCAAAAGAGATCATGGAAACTAGCTGTGCTATGAGGCTAACTTTGACTAGACAGAGTATTTAAACTTAATCATTTAAACTGACTGTTTAAAACAAAAGAGATTAGAATATTACTAATTGCAAATCTAAATTATACATAGTACTTCGCTAGGTGGGAGCTTGATGAGGAAGATCAGGTCAACCGTACAAAAAAGAAGAAATTGAGCTTTCTGGCCACATCTGAATACAATGTGAGTAAGTGAGCATCTACCCTATACCAGTCAAGGTGGACTTCACTTGGTAGGCAATGGGGGCCTTTGAGCACGTGTTGGTAGCACTGGCTCTCTCTGCATTACAGACGGTGAACACACCTTCTTTTCCCTTCTCGCTCACCTGAACTTCCCAACTCTTCCCAAGATGGACACACACTGCTCCTGGAACAAGACCCCACCTCTGCTTCCCTAACAACTCAAATAAAAATTTCTTTT
Source organism: Diceros bicornis minor (assembly GCF_020826845.1). Lineage (NCBI taxonomy): Eukaryota > Metazoa > Chordata > Mammalia > Perissodactyla > Rhinocerotidae > Diceros > Diceros bicornis. The sequence goes on from NC_080740.1 coordinate 36,101,388, forward strand.
TAAAGAAAATTATAAGTTTTCCAGTTAGGAAATAATCTAGCCTAATGAATATGCTCATTAGAGTTTTTATTTCAGTTCGCACTATCTTTTCTTCCTAAATCCTAAAATATGCTAAAATACGTTAGGTAACAGAATGGTGATGAATCCCCTTACATAAAGTGGCTATAAGTAGAGATTGTTTTTAAAAAGCTGGCATTGAGACATCACCAAAAACATCCTCCTAGGTCTGCAGAAAGGATTTTGGAAATGGCATGTGATACTAATTCACTGCTTCCCACGTACCATGGAATACGTGATCATTTTATTTATAAGGTGAAATTATTGGATGACTATTTCTAATGTGAAATATTTTTCCACCTTAAATTGCATTGTGAAAAACCTGTCATGTGTGTCTCTTTGGTTGGTAATCTCCAGAATGAAGACAAATATACAAGAAGGCAGAAAAATGAAGGTTGTGAGGGAGCCAGGCCTCTAATTGACGATGTGGGTGTGTCTTAACCTCTCCCACCACTGACTTACACTTCTGCTTAGGATCCTACTTTTCTGCCTTGCTCTGTTCTCTTTTCTCCCTGGGATGCTTCTGAATATGTGCCCTTTCTTCTGGAACACTTACATTTTATCACATATTGTGTGGGAGTCACGTAGTAAATATGCTTTGTGACTTAGAAAATGCTTTTTATTTTTTCTTTTTTAAAAAGGAAAAGTCCAGTTAAGATTCTCAAACTTGAATTATATAAAGAAAAAATGTGAATATTACTCATTAAAAATACAACTTCTCTACCATTTTTTTTGTCCTAAATTACACCACTAATTGAAATGTTACAAGGAATAGCTGCTTTATGAAAGGTGATTAAGTTAGGAGTGATGGATGCTTAGTTTTTAAATAAAAAATGTCAACTCCTTAATGTATCACAGAGTCCTAATCTATGAGGTCCTCCTCCTTTAGCAGCCTGCCCATCTCACTTGTCTCCTGGGATTTCTTCATTTTGAGGACACAAGGATGCTGTTATTTTAGGGGAGAGCGCTCTGGTGTGGTAGCAGTGATGAGAGACCAGGCAGATGTCTCATACTTTCCTTTACTCTGACATTCTTATCTTTGAATGGGGAAGAAGTAATATGTTCATTATTTAAATTAATTATAAGACTTTTTTCCTCTGAAAAAAGGGAAAATATTAAGGTTTTAGATGGTAATTGTTCTTTGACTCTGGACATGAGTCTTTGGAGAAATTCTCTTTGGTAAATGCAATTCACTCACATGCAGTGGAAACGGCCATCAAAAGCTTTCATAAAGGAGCTAATAGCATAGAGTAATAACTACTTTGCAAGGGCATTGGGGGAATTAATCAGAGAGGTTCTGTAAAGTGGTTGGGAGACGAAAAGTGCAATATAAATGCTAAGTAGGCACATCTTTTTCTGAGAAGAGGCACAGTAAATGTAATCAGGGCTCTGCTCAAGCTGAGCAGACTGATGGCCACCTCCACCTCATATTTAATGTTGATAGAATCACTGGCAAAACTTCCCACAGAGCATCTTTTTTTCCCTCCTACTACAATGCAAATAATTTCTACAAAACTCAGGGCAATTCAAGCTTCTGAAAGCTTTTGCAGAATTGTGAAGAAAAAAGCCAGACATATGGTATTTATATAATAGGTGCTCAATAAATATTTGTTTATTTTATTTTATTTTACCCTTGCTTATTAGGACCCCTTAACTCATGTGCTTTTGAATTCCCCTAAGATGATACCAGCACTAGATGGCGCTATGTCACCATGGAAGCCTGGCCCAGGTGGTGGTGGAGGTGGTGGGAGGGGGGCGTGAATCTCTGATTTTGTAATTAGCCAAGAATGGAGATAAGCAGAGGTTTAATTTAAGTCATTTCTCCTTATTTTACTTGATAAGAAATCACGACCTTTTTTGGGGGCGGGGGGGGGTTTGGGGGAGCAGTGGAAAGGGACCTACTGTATTATTTTACCTTTGCATAAAGCAAGTTCAATTTGATTTAATTCTCACTTTGAGGGGGAGAATGCCAGGCTGCTGCCAGCTCTGTTTCGCAGTGTGTGGCGTTGGTAATGGACTATGACAGCTTCCCTCCTGCCGCTAACTCTGTGTCACATGAGCAGCCAGAAGGCGACTTGAGAGAAATGGCGATTTGGAGAAATGAAGGTGCACGATTGATTCTAACAATGAGGATGTGCTTTCTAGTCTTTCATTCTCCGAAAGCTAATGACTATTTAATTTTTATTAGAATAAAAGCATTGGTTTTCTCCGAGTCCTTGGAAATTCCCACAATGAGCTAAAATGTTCCTTTGCCCTTTAGAAAACAGTTTGTAATGATTCAGACTGTTATACTATTTTGAAAAGAGTTGAACAGTTAAGCCTTAAGGTAATGTCTAAGAGCAAATTCTAGCAGAAGAGATCACTGGCTTCCACCATAAATAGAATTATCTTTGTGGGGACAGAGAACATTCCCCTCGGTCTCCCATTTTTTGTGGGTGTGAGGAGACATATGTTACTTTGTTAATTATGTTCTGATCTTTTTGGTGTTTAAAACATTCAAAAGGGCTTAACTCCTTTAAAGAACCCAGAGAATGAAGGAAATAAGCCCTTCATCAGGATACAGGCCCCTGAATGATTGCGTTAGTGTAATAAGATGCACGGTTGTATATATCTATATATCTTTATCTCTATATCCTCATGCCTTATTAAGACAGTCTGGGGCTACTGAAAAAGGAAATTGGAAGGGAGAAAGGAAGCCAGAGAAGCTACTCAAGAGGCTAGAAATAACTTGATCCAAGAGAAGGAAAGACATTTAGGTAGAGTTAACTCCACAGTTCCTAAACTGTGTGCCGGGACACGCTGGGTACTGCAGCAAATTCACAGGGATGCTGTGGGATGTTCTAACTTTTGAGAGAAATGGAGCAACATCTGTCAGAGATCAGCCAAACTACTTCAGAGTTTCAGGATTAGGTTGCACTATATTCCTTTAGATGACATCCGATTTTTGCAAAGCTGGTTTTCAGAGGTTGACGGGATAAAAAGCAAGTACTGTGTAAAAATCAGTATGGAATAGTTAATGAGGATGGCAGTATCCGGTCCGATTCCAATATGTGAGGAGTTGTGCAGTGTCCAAGAGGCACATACATCCCATTTGTAAGTAATTGTGTTTATTTACCAATTAAATGAAACTATCTTTTCCTTCCATTTGTAATGTATTATGTTTTGAATGGCTACTAAATTGTTAGGACATAAATGCTTATTTGGTTTTTTGGATCTAAATACTTAATAAAAGGAACTGTTAGGTATTCATTTTGACATAGGGGTGCTGTGAAAAAAATCACTGAGACCCTAAGGATGCCATAAACTTAGAAAGTTTGGGAACTTCTGGGCCAACATTGTAAGTGGCTCCTTGATCTTCCCTGAGGAGTGGCAGACCTGCTGCTGCCTCAGAGCCTTTGCTCTCAGTGTTCCCTCCATCTGGAATGTGCTTCCCTCAGGTGTCTGGTTGACTGAATTCATCACTTGTAGTAGGTCTTTGCTGAAATCTCACCTACCCCTGGAGGCCCACACTCAACACCGTCTTTCACGTTGCACACCGTCCACCCTCCCCCGTGCTCAGCTACCCCTGCCTTACTCTATTTTTCCATCATTCATATCACTTTTTAAGGCACTATATAATTTAGTTATTATTTTTATTGTTTGTTGTTAATTCATTTTGCTAAACTATAAGTATCACATGGGCAAAGTTCTTTGCTGTTTTATTTACTGACTAGTGAATAAAAAGTGTTCAGAGGGGTGCCTGGAATACGGAATTCTTTGTAAATATTTGTTGAATGAGTGAAAAATTGTTAGTGACGTCTCAAGCCTGGTAAACATATGTTTCTATATATATTTATTATACAAGAAAGTATACAAGAGTTATACAGATAAAAATACCTTAGGAACTCTTTCTTGCTCAGAGGTATTTTGTGATTCATGTATTGGAAGAGTAGTTAACTGAGTCACTGTTGTTGTTGTTGTTATTATTGTTGCTTAAATAAATCCTTATGTTTTTGCTTTATAGAATAAGGGAGTGAATGGACCAAAGATTCTATTCTTGGGTTTTCCAGTTCTCCATTCTTTAAGATTAGCCTAACATGTACCTAGAGCTATACTTGCTAAATTCCTTTAGTTGTCTTCCAGTAGAGGTGATCCTTAGTTCTGTGAAAGAATGAAAAAGTATCTCCAGGTATTGATTTTAAACTTCAGACTTCTCTGAAGTGAGAAAACCTCGCAGAGATATGTACCATGTGTCCTATAGTGAGAGTTGGAATCATTATGAATAAATGAGGGAAGGAGGTTACTAAACGTGGTTGATTCAAGATAAAAAGGATTCCATGTTGACTTAGTATATTAGTTTTCTACACTGCATAACAAGTTACCATCAACTTAGTGGCTTAAAATGACACACATTTATCGTCTCACAATTACTGTAGACCAGGAATCTGGGTACAGGTTACCTGCACCCTCTGCTTAGGCTCTCACAAGGCTACAGTCAACATTTTGGCCAGGCTGCATTCTCAGCTGGAGGCTTGACCAGAAAGAATCTGCTCCAAACTCATTCAAGTTGTTGGCAGAATTCATTTCCTTGTGGCCAAATGACTGAGGACCCCCACTTCTTAGCGGCTATTGGCTGGAGGCCTTCTTGGGTTTGGAGACCACCTGCAGATCTCTGCCACATGACCCTCTCCATAGCCAGTTTCTAACACAGCTGGTTGCTTCTTTAAGGCCAGCAAGAGAATCTCTCCTGTATGCTAAGATGGAGTCAGTTTCTTCCTGAGTCTTTTGTTCTTAAAAATAATCAAGCCAAAGAGACACACTTTGGGGTGGCAGATTCTGCTCCCCTACAATATATTGCAGTAGGAGAGAGAAGTGGTGAACAGCAAGGTGGAGTTATGTAGCTACACCAGATCACTCAAAAATGTGATTCTATTGTAGGGAGATATGAAATGCATATGAAATAACTATATTTTACTTAATGTGACCATAAACTTTCACCAAAATACAGCATGCATTTTATTAAATATTGGTAAACAACATCTTTTAAAAAATAAGGATAGAGATTGCCATTTTGGCATTAGAGAAAGAGGATGCAAGATGGCTTTCTTGCATTAATCTCTACAAAATAGTTCCATTCTGCTGATAAATTCTACCAATTATGAAATTGAATTATAAAAGTAAAAGGAAAATATAAAATATTGACTTAAGGAAATTAATCTATTTTTATAGAGAATATATACAGTTTCTGTAATAAGAAAAATTAAATATTATTAATAAAGAAATTAACCTATCAAAAGGCATGTGAGAGCTATTTAGAAGAAGGAGGAAAAAAGTAATTTTTTGAGATATTATGAAGTAAAATTTCATTGGGGAAGAATCCTAGAATGTTTTTCTCAAGACCCATGAGAATCATAAATCCATGGAAACTGAGGAGTCTCATTTTGCTTTGGTAAAAAAGAACTGCATGAAGCTTTATCTAGGGGTATGAATTTGCATTTATAAAAAGCTATAAAAATTCCAGTGAAGCCTTGTTTTTAATCATCTCACCATTCCATGGATTTCACTGTACTGTGAGTGAACTCTATACCCACGGAAAGCCAATGATAGGTAGCTACCCAACAATATAGTTAGGATTCAATTATTGTAATAGTAGATAAGCATTTAATAAAAATATTTGTTAAGCAGTGCCAATGTCTTGTATGTCATATAGAACATACATGGTTTTCTTCCATGGCCTCATAATTCACGGCATCATGGCATCCGTCCTACCTTTGATGGTCAAAATACAATACTGCACATATGTGCACATTCCTGCTTGAGGAATGTTCACTTTATTCTCTTAAGGTTTTGTAGGCTGGATGTGGACTTTATAGGCAAGGACAAATTCTTAAAGACTTTTTAAGGCAGAGATTTCCCGTGCCCAGGCTGGGGAAACTTCAGGAAGGAGGACTGTGAGAAAGGAGTGGTAATTAACGAGAGGCAGGCAGATGGCTTCTCCAGGTGTGAGGAACCACGTTGAGAAGGAACAGCATCCAAAACAGCCCTAAGACCTATAGCAATGGTTCTCAAATTTAAGCCTCCATCAGAATCACTTGCAGGCCTTGTTAAAACAAAGATTGCTACTCCACCCCAGTTTCTTTCTTCTTTTTTTTTTTTTGTGAGGAAGATCAGCTCTGAGCTAACATCCGTGCTAATCCTCCTCTTTTTTGCTGAGGAAGACCGGCTCTGAACTAACATCTATTGCCAATCCTCCTCCTTTTTTTCCCCCAAAGCCCCAGTAGATAGTTGTATGTCGTAGTTGCACATCCTTCTAGTTGCTGTGTGTGGGATGCGGCCTCAGCATGGCCGGAGAAGCGGTGCGTCGGTGCACGCCAGGGATCCGCACCTGGGCCGCCAGTGGTGGAGTGCACCCACCCAACCGCTAAGCCACGGGACCGGCCCTCTACCCCAGTTTCTGATTCAGTAAATCTGGCTATGGGGTCTGAAATTTGGCATTTCTAACAAGTTCCCAGATAACGCTGATGAGCTGTTCTGAGGACCACGTTTTGAGAAATACTGACCAAGAGGGTCAAACCACTACTTGGCTTGATTAGGAACTGGCTGCTTGTGGAGAGAATAGGAGTGAGGAAAGCTAGAAGGAACACCTAAAATGAGAGTGAGGATCCTGAGACTAGATGGGAAATGCTTTTTAGGGAGCCCAAGGTTGACACTGACCTAGGGGACAATCACTCCCTCCCCTTGCATACTGGCAGGAAAACAAATAATTGCTCACGTGGGGAAGTAACTCTCATTGTGATTAGGGTCACAGTCAGCTGAAACATGAGTCTGAATTCCTGCTCCAACTCACAGTGCCAGAGCAAGCCATTTAACCTCTTAAAGTCACAATCGCCTCTCAGTGGTTAATGTCACAGAGTAGATTCTCAAAGACAACAGTGTGGTAGACATTCATCCTTCCAATTTGGAGAGAACCCCAAAAAATGTGACTGCAGCCCATCCTGCCCCTGGCCACTCCTGGTACCAGGGAAGAGTACCTTGGCCATGTAGGGAGGAGGGACTTTACCTCTACCTATCTTAGGTTTTCAGCTGGGACTTTTTAAAAAAAGACAGATTAACAAGAGACAAACAGTTTATTAATGCATGCAGCATACATCCTTTATGAAGAGTAACTCAAATAGTGGCTTAGAACTCTGGCTTATATAGCAGCTTCAACAAAGAACAATAAATTTGTGGAGAAGTAACAGGACAAAGGAAAGCAATTTTTAGCTTTCAAGGGCAGCAAACTGTGAGAAGGTAAATATACAGGAGGAAACTGATGGAGTAAAGTTTGTTTGCAGATTCCTGTAGTGCCATCATAGGAGTCTGTCTCCAATCAAAGCAGAATTTATATCCTGCCTTTAGGCAGAAAAGGGGGAGGGCAGAGCTTTTCCTGCATTTGCTGCTTCTTAATTGCCTTCAGTTCAAAATATTTTTTCATGTCAATATGGTGTATTTTGGGGTAACATATTCTGGTTTCCTTCAGCCACATAGATGTTCTGCCTGGAGCAAGGAGATAGAATCAACAGGGGAGAGAAAAATGAAGGGAAATTTGGAATTTGTTGGTGGTTGAAGCCCTATCAATGTCCATCTGCATGGTAGCAACATCCAGTGGTGATGGCATCGAAGCTACTCCCCAAGTTGTTCAGTGCCTTCACCTCCTTTGGGACTTTGCCCAAATGTCAACTCGTGTGGTGTCTTTTCTAATGATTCCTATTTAAAAGAGCCATCCCCCACCCCACGCAGAACTCCCTCTCCCCATCCTTGCCTTAGTTTTTCTTTTAGCATCACCTATACCATGCTATATGTTTTTCTTATTTGCTTTTGTCTGACTCTCCCATTAGAAGTTGAGCTTCATGAAAAAAAGAGATTTTGTCTCTTGTTCATGGTTGTCAATGCCATGATATGATATGCCCAATGCCCAGAATAATACCTGACACATAGTAGTACTTGATAAGTATTTATTGAATGAATGAACACTGTAGGTCTGTGGTACTCTCCAGTAAATCCACTCTTTGCCTAAGAGAGCTAAAATGTATTTGTTGCGTACAGTTACTGACCCTGGCTAACACAGACAGCTATTATAATGAAGCTTTTTAGTAATTTTAAAAATCTTTACATTCATGTATTAGGGTTACTGCTCTACTTTCATATAGAAAAGTTATCAGCTGAGAATGTTCTTTATTAACCAGGATTTGGTGAGATGAAAATATGAAATAGTTGTTTCTTGTCTCCATTTTTTTTTTTTCCTTTTTGCCATCAAACATGTGCTGTCAAATCTTTTCCATCTCAACAATATCTTGGACAGATTCATTGCTTTGTGGACACTTGGGTGTAAAATTCCAGTGCAACTTAATTTAATCAGGTTAAGATTTCAGCCTCACATCTAATAAAGAACTTTTCTTCTCTACCAGGCTTGGGGGCTTGGGATTCACAAGACCTGTGTTGGTGAGGGGACTGCATTGGTGGGGAGCTGGTTTGCTTTTTGTCTCCTTCTGTACCTCCCTTCTTTCCCTCTCTTGGGGCTCCTCTTTACTCCAGTGTGTTAGGGTTTGAGAGGAAGAATGGAGGAAGGAGCAAATGTCTCCAACATAAGAGTGCTGTGTTCCTTCTGTGGCTGGCCATGTCCTCTGTATGGCAGGCATCAAATGACAATGCTCTTATTGTCCAGTGGGCAGCCCTCCGGCCACACAGCTTAAGCCTGGATAACTTCCATGGTGTCCACTTGGCCCAGAGGAGGTAAACCTAAAGGTGAGAGGGCAGACTACTACATTGCTGCCTCTTTCTTCAGCCAGCCATCTTCTCACCATTAATTCCCTGTATTCTCTGCTCAAAGGTGCACAGAGGCAGATCAACAACTCCACTCATAGGTAGAGTCCACCTGGGGAATGGACTTATTGCAGCCCCTTCTTGCAGCCACAGCATATTTCTTGAATCCCATATCACTTGGCTTTGGGGTAGGTGAATAGCCCTGTCCCTGGAGGGGAGTGGAGAGGCCATAGGACTTTTACTTTGTGCCAGTAATTCTTAATGGGAGTGCTATTGGCAATCTGGGTGGGGAAATTCTTTGCTGTGCAGAGCTCTCCCTTACATTGCAGGATATTAAGCAATAGGATATAATGGGATCCTGCCATTAAATGCCAGTAGCACTCCCAGAAATGCCTCCTCACATTTCCAACCTCCACTCATTTTAAGAAGTATTGCAAGAACAACAACTCAGTAACACATGGGAATTCTAGAATTCTAATCTATTACTTATACAGGCTGGTGGGAGTAGTGGGCGATAGTTGCGTGACTGATAAGTTCTGCAGAGATATGCCTGGCAGTTCTCTTTAGAATGTGGGGGTTCTCAGTACCTATTATTTTCAGCTTTGGGCTTTAGTTGAAATTCTGAGATAGAGAAAATCTTTCAGCATCCTATTACAGGCTGATAGCAAAGTGTCTCCAAATCACAGCATGAGATGTATTACCTGTGGGGTTTCTTTTTACGTAGCTAGTCCCCTCCTGGTATGTAGGTTCCAGTCAGCCTGATTCAGAAAAGCTGCCCCTTTCCTATCTCCTTCCTCCAAGTTCTTATGGAAGACCCCCATTCCCCGGAACAGTATAGCTCTTATTCATCTTCTATAAACGCAAATCCTATCAGAATCATAACTAATTTTTATGACGTCTTTAATTTCACAGGATCTTAAAAATAAAGCTAATGCTTTATATTTGGTTGAAACATGAAATGGCCATTCTTGTAGGTTAAAAATGAATATTGGCAATTTTGTGTAATTCAATCTAAGTATGTTAGTGGACTTCATGCCTCATTTGAATGCAACCACAAAGCTTTAGCATAAAGTAGTGGTGACTGTGATAGTGATTGAGACGTTGTGTTATTTACGAGAGAGACAGACTCAAATTTTATCCCTGTTTGCTGTGAGTTAGTCTCATGTGAAGAACATGGGGGATAGAAAGGGAGCTAATCTCTTAGGTTTGCATCGTGTTCTGCAGCTACAGAAGGTTTTCACATGTGTGATCTCATCTGCTCTTCCTTCCAACCAAAAACCCATTTCACAGAAGAATATTTGTGGTCCTTGAGGGGTACAACTAAAAACGAGCAGTTTCCACACATGTATCAACATCTAATCCCTTAATGAGATCTTCACTTTTAGAAAAGCCATTTTGCTAATATTTAGGAAATTTCCTCAAATTTGTTCTCTAATTAGGCTGAATATTTAATTTGTTCAAATAATAAAGAAATACCTTGTTATGATAGTAGCATTCTATGAATTATACTTACTAATCAGATTGTGGGTTTTGATTAATGATTTCCACATGCCCTAGAATGTGTGCCTTAAATGAAATGTCTTTCCTGAGTATCCCCAACAGACCCAGGAAGGAAAATGTCGGTTTCCTTATGAGAGCACGTTTGAAACAGCGAAGAGAGGAGGATATTGATTTTGGGAAGGGAGTGTGGTTCAGGGATATCATCATACCATTTTTGAGCTTTATGACTTTTGGGGGAGGTCATCATAGTGGAATTGAGGTTTTAGCATTGGCTCAAATGAAAAAGGAAGTCTTTCATTTGAAAGTTTGAAAGAGAGCAATTAGTTAATAATAATAAAAAAATCCTCAGACCTATTTGTCCAGATCTACAAACAAGGAGGTCTACTTACTTATTCTAGTAATGCCAGCTAATGGAATTCCATTGATGTGGATTGTTCAAGAAAAATCAAGCTCTTTCATAAAGTAAATTTAAACTTTGTGTCCATCCATGTGGATTTGGAGAATCTATCATAGCGAATAGTAGCCCTTTTAATTAGAATGCTGTTTAACATGTTCACTGTAATTGTTTCAGCTACCTCTTTCTTCTTGCAAAGAAGAAGGCACGAGAATCCTGACACTGTGTCTTTTATTCTCCTTATTCTGGAAGAAGCCATGCTGTCATGCTGATCAGTTTGCTATGAATCCTTCTATTTGCTCTCAGTAATCATTTTTGCTGACCCTCCTTATTGACTACCCCAGAGGAGCAGTCCTAAATCTCTGCAGCTCTGCCTCATCCTCAGTTCTGCTCTAGTCTCTCAACAGATGACCCCTAAAAGTCCTGGAAAATGCCAGGGGAAAAGCGGTCAAGGGACGTTGGGCTGGTCCCAGCCAGAGATTTATATTTATAACAACTAAAAAGAAACAAAGGCATTACATTTAATCATACACCCCTTGGTGTACATCTGTCTTTTAGATGTGACCTGGGATAATTAATGTGTAAATACCATGAGAGTGCTTGGCACAGAGCGAGCAGTTAATAACTGTTGGTTTTTATCTGTCTGTCTTTAACTAATAACCTTTGACCAGCAAAGATGGTTTAGAAAAATATTAGATAACTCATTTTCAGCAATTATGATGATGTAATGAGTTACGCTGACCTAATGTCCTTGCTTCATTTGATGGCTCAGATAGTGTAGCCAAAATATGAATGTGAGATGGCTCTAAACCAAAGCTAGTACCTCAAATGACAAGCCTGCTGTCAAGCTGCTTGGAGGGAAGCAACTTTTGCAGCTATACCCTAACTTGGATAATTTTTCATGATATAGGCCACATGATCCCAATATTAGTGGCAAGGATACATCTCGATGAAGCTCCCTAGCAACTAGCAAATGTTTGCAGCTTCTCAAAGTTTTTGTCTCAGTTTCACTGCTGCTGTGGTTGCCACTGCTTACCTGGACTGATTGGTGACCAACACAGTCCTCAACCCTCTTCTGAATCCAAGGAATAACTCATGGTAGCCTTCCAACTTGGCTTAATACAATGCGTGCCCTACTGTGCACGCTGGGGCCATTTTCAGTGAGAGGGTTATAGTGGCACTGACTCAGCACAAAGACTGACTTTTGTGGTAAACATGAGTTAATATTTGTTTATTGCTTTGCAGTTTACAGATTACTTCTCATATATTGCCTCATTTTATCCTTACATTAACCCCATAAGTAGACCCAGCAAATGTTTTTATCTCTCTTTTATTTATAAAGTTGAAAAATATTGTTTGAGGATATTGTTTTTTCCCTTCAGGTGAAATGTGTATCTCCAGCTTTTAAGCAAATTGATAAGGTGGCTTATTCCAAATGAAATGGCTAAGCTTCAGCCTTTTAAACACCCAACTCCTTAGGCAGTACTTTGGGAGGTACAATTGTGTGTAGCTGGGATGCCTTAATGGCATGAATGCTTTATGCTTTGATGCTTTGGGCTTTGAACCAGCTTTTTCCAACAAGCTATTCTTTTGCTTCCTTGGAATGATGAAACTTCTTCATGAATGCCACATTAAACACAGAATTTTTTAGCAACATCAACTGTGATATTATTGTAATCTTAAAGCAGGCATGGTGATTTCTGATCAACAACTCTGTTGAAGGGCCTTGTCAAAAATTATTGCAGAATCACTTGTTTACTATTGTTTTTTAACATCTTCTCAAGTCCCTGCCAAGAAGAGTGGATACCTGGTAAATATTTGTTGAATGAACAAGGAAATGAATTGTGGAAGGCATCATTATAGATTGATTGATATTACACATTTGAAATTGACAGTCCTGTATTCTGTTCATTGACCAAATTGCACAATTGACCAATTCTTGGATGTTACCTGCACCTTCCTGCTCCATATGCCTTTGGTCACTCCATTTCCTCCATCTTGATTGCCCTATCCATCTCTATCAAAATTCTACCCATCCATTGGCCTGGACCAAATGCCACTTTTCTCCCTGAAACCTTCTCGGCTTCTCTCATCACCACAGATGGAAATAACTGTATCCTAAAAGGTTCTCATAGCACATTGCTTATGTCTCGTTAGGTCCTTAGCATATTTTTCTTGTATTGCAGTAAAGCATATACATAACATCTTTCTTTTTAGAATTTAAGTTCTTTGAGAACAGAGACCGTGTTGTGTTTATCTTTGTACCTCAGACGCATTTTTTTTTGAAATAGCGTCATGTATGCTAGTTTCTCAATCTTTTTTGTTGAATGAATGAAGTTTACAGGGAAATAACTTTTCTTTCTATATTGTAATACCTATGGTTAAATTCCCCATCCTTCATGAAACTTTTCGATAAAGATGCTGACAAAACATTCAGATTTGATTTTCACTAAAATTAGGAAAAACATTTTTCTAAAAACATTAGGAAAAACATTCAGATTTGATTTTCACTAAAATTTTAAAGCCACTCATGGAAATTTAAATTAACAGTACAATGGACAAGGCTCTGGGAGAACTAAATTTTTAAAAGACGCCGAGCTGATAAACCTGTTTTGATTAGCTGGGGATGAACAGAATCACTGTAAGAATAATGCAGCATTTTTCTTCCAAGAGTAAAAAAATGTTAATTTAAAAAATTTTCTAGTTTGGAATTCAGCATGTAGCTCTTAAATAGTCTCCAAATTGTTTCTTTAACTCACAAAGTCAAAACAGCAACAACGAAAACAATCCTAGAATATTATTTCTAGTTCAAGTAATAGAAGGAACTGAAAATAACTGACAAGGGCTTGGCCTGGGGTGGGGGTGGGGCTGGAGCCCCCAAGAAGCTGGAACGAAGGTGTGGAATGCGCCACTTATTTCTTTTGTACTGTTATTCCAGGCAGTAGCCAATTTGGGCTGATTCTAGATGAATCTGTAGTGTGACAGGCAATTCCCTCAGGCATTGAGGTTCGGATGAAACAGGCATGACACTGCAGATTTCCTAGAGCAGCGAGAAGGAACCGCAGGGCAGCCATGAGCAATGCTCCCCCAGATCCCCCCTCCTTGGTTTTTCCTTTTAAAAATTTTCTCAGGGGGTTTGCAAAACACTGATTTATTTTAGAAGGTGTTAGGGTAAATTCCCTAGCGCAAGCTTCCTCCTCTGTAGAGACAAGTATTAGAGCCCGCAGAAATCTGCCTTACTGACCTGGAAACCAAATAATTGGGAATGAAGGGACGCGAGTCAAGGGGTTGCACATGAAGGGAATCCCTCTGCATCTTTCACGCTGGAGGACATTAGGATGCGAGCAGATGCAGCCCATGGGTTTGGGTTGCCAGGTAACCAGAGTATCCACAGATTTCCATTTTTTACTTTATTTCTGATTCAGGAAAGCTGTTTTTTACACAGAAAGATTAAAGAAAGCCCGTCCTTACCCCTCCTCAGTAAGGTTGAACTAATTACATTCACCTGTTGGTGGCTCAAGTGTTTCAAAGGACAGAATAGTTTTTAAACATCTAAGCTGTTAGAAACTCGGGAAACATCAGGATGAAAATCGGAGGGTGGTAACGAAAGGGGCAGCAGCATCCTGCTTGGTATTCAGGCAGCCAGTGGAAAAACCCTGGGCTTCCGCCGGGGCTTCTCGTCGTAGCCTGAGCGGATTAATCCTGCACTTGGAGCAATTCAGGCTCTTCTGCGCCCTTGCTGTGAATTCCCCTGTCGAAAACACCCACGAGTTACTAGGGAGATTCTCCCCGATTGTTGGTTTTATTTTGTTTAGAAGCTTTTTCTTAACCTTTTTCTAAAAGAAAAATCAGCATTTTTATGGGTAATTTAGCAATATAGTAAAACTAAACAGGACAGAGTCCTCGCTTCTCTCTCATAGAGGAGGAATATGGGCATTTGAAGCTTAAAGTCTTAGGTTAAGCAGTTTTCTCCCCATTTGATGGAAAAGCAGCCAAAATGAATGGCTTTTGAAATCCTATGGAGCAGAGGCTAAATAAGCCGGCAGCCCAAGGTCTAGTTGGAAATGAGCTCTTAGGGTAGTGTCGATGTCTTGGGGTTGTATGTGGCTGGATGTGTGTGGGTGTGTGCATGTGTACAGCTGGAGTTTCATTGTGTGTATGTGGCATAATTATCCGTCGATCAGGATACCCGGCAGGAAGCTTGCTATAATGCTCTGCCCTGTAGGATGGCAATCAGTATGAGGCCGGTCTGTTTAAGGCGACACTAATATTTTTCCTGTATGGCAGACAACAGTCTTGGAAACGTCACAGAGAGAAGTTTCTACAGTTTGATAAGTATGAGTGGTGCTGGAAAGACAGATCTTCAATCTACCGTGCTTTCACATTGCCTGCCTGGGAAGTTTGTCCTTTCAAATCTCAGTCATTTTTCAAAGCTTGATGGAATGAAGGCCAAAACAAAACGAGCCTTGGTCTGACTGATAACTGCCTTTAGCACTTGGGATAATTAACCCTTGACAGATCAATGAGATCCTTTTCTATCAGAAAAACCTGGACCTTTAGAAGATTCAACTGAAATGAGCAGAGTACAACAGTTTAGTGCTTAGTGGAATTCTTCAAGTCACTAATAACCCTCTGTAGGA
Organism: Diceros bicornis minor; assembly: GCF_020826845.1. Taxonomy (NCBI): domain Eukaryota; kingdom Metazoa; phylum Chordata; class Mammalia; order Perissodactyla; family Rhinocerotidae; genus Diceros; species Diceros bicornis. Next base: position 36,116,760 of record NC_080740.1, read on the forward strand.
GTAATCTTGGTTGAATTAGCAAAGCCTGATATCAGACAATGAGTAACACCAATGGCTGAGTGTTTTGAGATGCCTTTAGCCCTTGGTCCTCCAACGTTAGAGATGCTTCTTAGGATAGTTATAAATTACTCATGGGAAACTGCAATTTCATGGCTCCAATGTGGGACAAATTACAGTATATTACAAAATGTTATCTCTTCCTCAACATTTCTATAGAGATGAAATCTGGGTAAGATGAGCGTCAAGGGTATTATACACAGGAAAAAGATGTCACAAAAAAGAAAAACATGTTTTGAAGTGGTACTCTGGTGGGAGTGGCTGTGCATTACATCGTCCTCTAAGTAAAGGAGATGATAAGCGATAAATGTGGTTATTTCTCTCTGTTTCTGTGCATTTGTGTACATATACATGTGGACACAAGTGTGAATATGTGAGCACATATACAAACCTCATTTTTAGCGTGAATGAACACTATTGCATTCTCCTCTAATTCTCTTTCTGTTGGTTTTTCTCTTTGAATTCTCTTTGAATTCCATTGAAACTAGAGAACTGGAGTTATCCCAATTGGTCCTACCGTAGGAATGTCTGTCTGTGGAGTAGTCAATTTGGCTAGGATACGTACATTTCAGCATATAGTGTATCCTCAATAAAGGTATGATTTATTGAATTGTGAGGGAGAAGAGAATCAGGAGAGTCAAAGGATGAGTTCCTCTTCCAAGAGGAAGTAGAAATGTTGGCCCACAGGGAGCTGAAATGCCAGAACCAGAATTTGTAGATCTGGAGACTAGAATGTGGCTTCCAAGCAGACTGACTCTGCTTGCCCACTTTGATTTCCAGGACCCCACAGGAAAGGTTTAGATTAATGAAGAGATACTATTATTCTCATATTTCTCCAACATCTCAGTCATCTTGATGGCCACACTCCACTTTTCTCTACTGCCTGCCACTCTTTCTCCTCTCTAAGAGCAAAAGAAAGGGTGAATAACTCTCATTCCAAGGTGAGTACATTGTGAGTTCAATTTAAAGCCCCCCTCTCCTCCCTTTTGGGCTCAAATCAGCAGAGAAATGGTTTTATGTAGCGTTTATTCATAATTCCTCAGGAACTGAATGTACAATTTCACAGCATGTAAACGTTATGTGCAGGCTGTCAGATCCAGTTATACTGCGGCTCCCAAGGATGCTTTCAAGGTTGTGCCTGTCTGTTCTGCCAGTAATAGGATTTACGACATGGAATGTTTTTGTCTTATTTATATGTATTACATTGTTTATGCTGCTAAATTGCAAAAATGGTATTTACTCTGTAGTGATTTATAATATCTTGCCTCCTTTTAGAGTCTCTGGTTTTGATGTAATGTGAGACTTTTGTTCAGGAATAAAATCATGTGGCCAAGAAGAAACAAAATATTTACAGTATTTGTATTTGGTTTACCTTCATGTCTGGTTTCCTCAGCAGGCTCCTGGTTCAAAGTATGCGTGGGGTAGAGACGGAAGCAGAAGAAAAATGATAATGGGATACGAGTTGTCCTTGTTCCCCAATAGCTTGGATGAATGTCAGAGAGCTCTTTCCTAATGGAAAGAAGATGGCTGAACCAACAAGCTTTCAGGAGCACTTTAACCACGCTCTATCCTTACTAGGAAATTATGTCCCATGGGTGCCTAGAAGTGGGGAGAACATGGGGCAAATGCAACACTTATGTCCTCTATTCACACACGCTGGGTGCACTTTGGGAGTCGGTTCTACATGTGCTCTTTCACAGATGGGAGTGGGTCATATGCCTCAGGAATGTTTAGGAGGAGATTGGGGCAGAGTTTGAGAACTTATGTCCTAGAGAGCCTAATATTTCTCAAAAATGACAAAATTGTTGTGTCAGAAATTATCACCTTGAAAATCCTTTATAAAGTAGGGAAAAGAGTTTTGAGTTTCTCTGTTTAGAGGTCATATGAAACTGTGGAAACAAATATGTGGTCTAAATATCATGTCAATTGGAGTACAAAAATTTCCCACTTCTTTTAAATCTGATTTAATTATAGAAAATGAGAGCACATACTTTAGGGTCCTCAGCACTTAAATAGGGCTTCCCAAGTTATTAAAAGTTGAAAGAAATATGGTGCATCTCTTTCTAGTTACTCAATGCACAAATTTTTTTTTTGCAAGAGCAATGGGTCAATGGTTAACTTATTAATTAGCTTTTCCCATGGATCTTTAATATTTCTTCTTCCACTTCACTCCCCTCAAAAGCAATGAAATTTGGTGATGGAGAAGGTGTATATATGAGGAGGGTCTTTATTATTATTATTTTTTTAAGCTCAGAGAAGGAAGGTGTCAATTTTTAATAAAAAGCGTATCGTATTTAACCAAATTTTTCTTGCTGTCTCATGACTGTGCTATCTAGAGAGATTTCAAAGTCTCAACTTGAGTACATGCAGTAATTGGGAGGTATTACTAGGTTAATTAGAAGCTGTGCCTCTTAATGATTCAAAATTGTTCAAGGGAGAAAATTGCAAGAGAAGAGAGTTTGGGGAAAAGATTTGTCTCTAAAAGCTGCTCTCCCGTGAAGGTCATGCTATTGTTATAGCAAGATGGGCTTGTGTTCTTGTTAGAAATGTTTGTTCTGCCTGCTTCGTATCAGCTGTGTTAAGTGAACAGTGATGTATTTATTAAAATAATTTCTGTTCATTAACTAAATTAAAACTAAAATACTAAACCAGCTTTGACCCTGACATTATTGGTTAATTAGTCTCCTTGAAATCCAGTCCTCTCTAGTCCTCTCTCTACCTCTTGGACTGATGTCTCCTGGTCCCTTTTCTGGATCCTCTTCCTCTGCCTGCTCTTGCTGTGTGGCTGCATCTGGGCACTCTCTGCATGGTTTAACACCACTTATGTCCTGATAGCTAGAAACCACTTTCTCAGCCCAAACCTTTCTCCTGAGCTCCTGATCCACACATATGACTGAAGCGTCACCAGCCTCTCGGACTCAGTGTATCCAAACTGAATTCAGTCTGCACTCATTTCATTGATGACTATCAAGTCCTCCAAGCTAGAAATAAGGGTATCAACTTTGACTCTTCTCTCTGTCTCATGTGACAAATCCAGTCAGTCATCAAATCCTGTAGATTCTGTCTCCAGAACTCTTTCAAATCTCTCTCCCTCTCTTCAGTTCTGCCAATGGTACCGTTGATCCCTTGTTCTCCTTCTGACCCAGGCTGCTCAGACTACCTCAATCCTTGGCCAACCTACTCAGGGCATCAGGAGCACCAATGTTCTTCTTTTCCCATCTTTGATTTCTTTCATGCAGTGAAACTGACTAGTACACTAAGCCTGGCATTATGGATATGGTTTGTTATCTACATGGACTGGGTTGGAATCGACAGAGCTATGGTGCCCCAGAACTTCTCTAACACAATGGCAGTTCCCATCTGGGACCTCCCTCTAGGCAGTCTCACAGAGTTACCTGCTTGTATATGAGGTTCTACTTCCAATTTCTTGTATTTGCATATTTAATAAAGGGTGTGGCTTGGTGCTCCAGGCATCCATATTTGGCACCTACCCAGCTGTTCCTTGGTCATAACCTCTGATAACCCAAGGGCTAGTTGATTTCCTTCCAAATGTTTTGCTTCTGTGACCAAAACTTTGTAAGAATTGAGTGATCCCTCATTATATTTCTCTAGGGTTGGCTGTAACTGACCCATTTTTTTTCTTTTTGTTTTCTTCCTCTTCTTTTTTTTAAACTCTCCATACACTTTTTTTTTGTTTTTGGCAGAGGCTTTTTTTGAGGGGAGCTTATATTTACTCATTTCTGAAGTACTTTTAGTTTTTATTTTATGTTTTATTTTATTGGTCATTATTCTCTCACTTATTTCCTTCCATTTAATACTGCACACTCCATATTTTTCTGTTTAATTCATCTTCACTTTTATGTTTTCTTACAGCTACCTTATAACTTCAAATCCTCTTATTTCTATGACGTTAGTAATTGGTCTTCCTGTCTCCAGTTTTGCACCTCTTCCCCACCTCCCCATTTTATAACCAAAGTAATCTTTCTCAATTGCAGATCTGATTATGGGGCTCTGTATATTATATAAGGCCCTTTATATCCCCGGGCCCTCCTATTTATCTCTCCAACCCTCTTTCTTGCATTGACCTCCTTGAAACTTATATTTCAGCCATAAGGAATTATTTGTGGATCCTTTAGTTTAAAAGCTGGTTTGATCCCTCTGGAGCCTCTGATGCTCATGTTTTCCCTCTCTGTAATGCTCTTTGCCATCCTCTACTCTGTCCAATTGCTTTAAATACACCTACTTATTTTTCAAAAGTTGTCTCAAGTGTGAACTCAAGTACCCTTTGTCTTAAAGACCTTTCTGCTCTCGCTTCTCACAGTAGAATTGACCACTCTCTATTTTAAGTCCCCACTATGCCCTGCACATGCTTCTTAAGAGCGTTAGGTAACGCTATTGAGCTTAAGAGACGCTAACCCTACAAAGTCTCCACTATGTTCAAGTCTCCATTCTAAGCACTTACACAAAGCGCTTGCTTGGTTACAGATCTTCTCCCCTATGGGTGGAGAAAGTCTTAATAATATTTTAAAGTTATTAGCTTTTAATTATACAAATAATAAGATGCAATCAGATGCAATACCTATTCCCACCCCAAATTCTAACTACCTCTGTTTGTATACATATACTCTGTTTTCCATCTGCTTTTGTTTCTAAGACCAATCCCTCTGCTGTGTCCTGGAGCCCACCATCTCACCTTCTCAGGGACTACTTTTCTACAATTATTTGCTGTCTTTCTTGCATGTTCTACTGCAGTGGTAAAGAGCTCACATCAGTTTTCAAATCATGGGCTCTGCATCTTACTGACAGTGTGACTTTGGGCAAATTAACTGACTTCTCTGTGCCTCAGTAACTTTATCTCTAAAATGATGATAGTTTTGATAATTAAAAGAGCAATACAAGAAAGTATGTGGGCCAGTGCCTGGCACAGTGTAAATGCTGAATAAATGTTAATTAGCAGATTATTAAAAATAATTTGCAACAGCATACAAAATGCCTTATTATCATGCATTAGCAAACATCCCTTGGGCTATTGTCCCCCTCCAGCTACTACCCCATTTTCATTTCTGCTTCATAGCAAAATTACTTGAAAGAGTTGCCTATACTTGCTGTCTCATTCTCATTTTCCTTCTCTCCTGCACTCGTTGGAATGGGGCTTTTATCCAAACCACTCTAGTGAAGCAGCTCTTATCACACTTATCAAGGTCACCAGTGATTTATACTGTGTCAGAGTCAATTACCAATTCTCTCTCTTCCTCCCAGTTGACCTCTCAACAGCGGTTGACATGGTTGACTACTCCTTCCTTGAAATGCTTTCTCCTTTAGGCTTCAGTGACATGGTAAGCCTGGTTTTTCCCTACCTTTTGGGACCCTCCTTTGTAGTCTTGTTGCCAGCTCCTCTCCTCTCCTCTACCAGACCTCTGAAAGGAAGAGTCCTTCAGGCTCAGTCTTTGGTCTCGATCTTTTCTTTATCTATATTCTCTTCCTACCTGACCTGACCTAGTCCTTTTGGCTTCAGATAATATTTGTATGTTGGTGAATCCTCAAATTGATATTTCCAGCCCCAGTTCTCTTCCCTGGGCTCCTCACTCAGATATTGAACTGATTATTGAGCATTTCTACAGGATGTCTAATAGGCATCAGGGATGTAATGTGCCCCAAATAGAACCACTAACTCCTCTCCTCCAAAGTTGCCCCCTCCCCCAAATAAATGGCCCACTATCCATTCTAGGCTGTAGCCTCGAAGTTATCCTGGATTGCTTTCTTATTTTTATTCCCTATTAGTGAAAGTCCCCATAATGTCTCTTTGTATTATTTCTACAGTCCTCGACTCTACTTTTCACTCCTCCTTTAGTCTTCCCGACTGATCTTTCTAAAGCATAAATCAGATTGTGTCACCTTTGCTTAAAACACTCTAAAACTTCCCTTACACCTAGAATAAATTCCAATATCCTTGACAAGGCCTAACAGGCCTCACATGATCTTGTTCTTTCCTGGCGCTGGGACCTCATCTTCTGCTTCCTTCCTTGCTCTCTTTACTATTACCACATTGGATTTCTTTGACCTTGAACATGCCAACTTCATTCAGGTATCAGTGCTTTTGTACTAGTTTTCCTTCTATAGATTTCTTTCTCTAGATCTTTATGTGGGTGCTGCCTTCTCATTATGTAGGTATCAACTGAAATATAGTAATAGATATCAACAGAATTGCCTACATTTATTTATAACTCTTAATTTAAAAATTAGCTCTTTTATTGATCTGTATTTTATTTTTACAATTGCTATGAAGTAGAAGTCTACCTTAATTTTCTCCCCAAATTTAGCCAATTGTTGCAATACCATTTATTTAATAGACAACTATTTTCTCCACTGATTTGAAATGCCAATTGCAGACATCTGCACTCCTTGTGCTAGCATTTCTTGGGAAGGAATTGGTGAATGTTAACCCAGATCTGGATTTCCCAGGATAGCTAGCAGTTCCTATGGATTGTGGTCAGGGTTTATATTTGGTTGAAAAGTCCTCTGTCTCCAGGAAATTTTAATTTTTGCTAGCATTTACTATCCAAAGGAATTTATTAATGAGCAACTATAACTATCTTGTGAACATTATAGAAATGTCCAAGTTAAAAACCTGTTAACTACTTCCTCATCTGTAAAATAATCTTCTAGCTCCTTCAGCTCCAAATCTCATGATTCTAGGCTTGGGCTTCTTAAAAGCTTTTCCCTTATATTTTTGAATGAATTCTGCTTATATACACTGATAGCGACGGTATTCTATAGTTTCCATATTACATTTTTTTGCTTTAGAGATTGGAGTATAGAAAATTGACCATTTCTAGGTGTTCCTTTTTATGGAAAAGCATTTGTCAACATGAAAGACTTAGTATTTGTTGTTAGCTCTTTGAGGTTCTAAATTTTCCCTCACAACCATCTTTGTTCCCTTTTTACCTCAGCTGCTACATTTCTTTTTCAATATATGACCAGACAAAATGTTGATAACAGTGGGTACCCTGGGAGTATGCTGGAGTTTTGCAGGCTTTACTCTTTTTTTCCTATTAATGCTGGAAATTTATGATCTTTGGAAGCAAAGTGAAATGCAGAAATATCAATGTTTGCTTAAGGTCCTTTTTTTTTTTTTGCAAACAGTTGTGCTGAATTTTTACCTTATTTGGACAATTTCCATATTGAAAGGCTCAGAATGCTCTGCTGTGTGACTCCTCTTTTGCCCTCTAAGAAAAAGGGCTATATATTTTAAATGGAAATAGCAAGCCTATTATGTGGGAAGTGTGGCTGTAAAGCAGAATGTCATTTGGATAACAGAAAGCAAGAAAACTCCTGAACACAGTCTGGCTTCCCTATTCTCAGTGCTGAATAAATAATGCATTTTTGAAAGCCTGTGTCTTTGGATGCAAACCTAGTTTTTTGGTAAAAAAGAAAAGCATTTCAATTCTATTATTGGACTTTGGATTGTTTCTGTTTTCCACCAATTCTGAAATTGCAATCAATTAGGTACTTTTTCTTGTGACAGATTGGAAACCAGAAGGGAGCTTTATGAATTCAAACAGAGAAATTTGAGCTAAAAATGTCTTTAAAGCACTTCTTTGCACATATTCTCTCTAGAATTATAAAGTACATTAATTTTCTGATATAATTAATTACGAGATGTTTTAGGCTTAGCTTTATGTGAAGTTATTGGAAGGTATGCTTTATTTTGAATACCTACCTGTTTTTTGTTTGTTTGTTTGTTTTTGAGGAAGAATGGCCCTGTGCTAACATCTGTTGCCAATCTTCCTCTTTTTCTTTTTTCTCCCCAAGGCCCCAGTATATAGCTGAGTATCACAGTTGTAGAGTTGTGGCTCTTCTATGTGGGATGCTGCCTCAGCATGGCTTGATGTGCGGTGAGTAGGTTTGCGCCCAGGATCCGAATCGGCAAACCCCAGGCTGCCAAAGCAGAATGCATGAACTTAACCGCTACGCCACCAGGCCGGCCCCTCTATTTTTAAATTTATTTATTTTAATCATTTGCATTCTCTTACACAATTAGTAAACTGGTTGGAATGGAATTTCTTAAACCTGGAGTCCCATACTTTCTCCTTGACTATCAATTCCTGTTTTTTAAGATTTGATTCCTTGTTGATGATCTATGATAGCTAAACTTTTTTGAGTTTGTAGCACCATCTGGATTTCTCATTCTAAGTCCATGGAGTGAAAATGATACATTTTTTTTTATGGTTGGGCATAATATTTTGAGTTTCTGATGGGCAAAACTCTCATTTCAATATCTTCATTTTGGAATAGATGTTTCAAATCCAATGTCAGTCTGGGAAAGCAGTGCTTATGTTGGAAACATTAAGGGGATGGGGGATTGGGTGGACACGTTTGGTGCCCTGCCTAGATCCTCCTTACCCATGAATTTAAATCCCTGGGTCAGACTCTGTTTCTAGAGAATCTGACCTATGATTGTTGGTACCAGAAGAGGCATCCCGGGAAGCAGATTCTAAGGGATTCTGAAGTTGGATCACTTCCCAGGTGGCTGGCAATGAGTCCCTATCACTAGTGATAGATGAGGTACTGATAGGCCCTGGTATGTGGCAGCAGTGCAATTGTTAAGGCTTTTACTTGTGGCACACTGCGGTGGGATACAGGTAGAAGGAGATGCACTGACTTGTGTAATATCTCTGGCATTTGAGAGGTTCAGGAGCAATAGTATGATAAGGACTGAACTGGATGCCTGTTGCTGTATGCCCTTCATGCTCGTGGCGATCAACTACCCACTCAAATGAAAATATCAGAGTAAGAGGGCTTTTCTGGCAGCACTTAAAGGGATGACAGAGTTAAATACCAAGTAAAGGACTTAATTGTAGGAGTGACAGAACTTTGGAGAAAGTAAAATCTCAGCCTAGGCAAGTCTTCTACGACAAACTGAGGTCCTTGTTAGGGAGGGAGTAGGACTCTGAGATTTAGGATGAAGATAACTGGGTAGATGTACTTGTGTACTGGAATTCCCACATTCCTTTGAACTCTTGTAGTTTGCCTTGTTGGAAGACAGAGCCCTCCTTCTTGCTTAACTACTACAGAGGAGCCACATTTGATAGAAGTGCCTACAGGACAATACTGGCCCTCTCAGGATCTGCCCCCATCTCTCTTGCTAGCCACTAGACCAATAACTAAGGTCAAGTCTCAGCATGACCCAGTAGGGAAAGTCAAGGCTTGGTAATGGAAGGGAGGTATTATATGCAAAAGGAGCTGAAGGACCTGTCGAAAACCAGGAGAGTGTGCCAGAGAGTGAATACTGAGGTACTGGATTAAGGGAGATGGAATTTAACCACATAAGGGAGATTTTTGAAAACTATGAGATACTCTCCTTTGATACAGGATTTAACACCTGGCAAGGACCCTGGAGATAGTTTCTAGTATTTTGCTGGGATGGGTCTTGGAAACTTGGAAAAAATGGTGGGTAGAGATGCTAGAACTGCTGTGGCTGACCATGGAGGATTTGCAGTGAAGTCTCTCACTTGCCTCATGCCTGTGACTTCCTGGGAGGTCCCCTACAATCAGCTGGTGAAGGTGGGAAAACCTGAGCTTTGTTCATGGATGGGTAGGCCTGGTATATTGGTGCAAGTGAAAATTTACTGCTGTTGCACCTCATCCCCATTTGGGGGTGGTTTTGAAAGACTGTGTTGTGGGGAAATACTACCTATGGGCAGAGCTTTGGGCAGTACACTTGGTCATCCATTGTGTGGAAGGAGAAGTGGCCTAAGGTAAGGATATAAGTGGATTTATAAGCAGTGGCAAATGGCTTAGCTGATTGGTCAGGGGCCTGGAATAAGCAAGATTGAGAGGTAGGAGGCAAGGAATTTTTGTGTGGAGGCATGTGGATGGACATATGGGAGCAGACATGAAGTGTGAATATCATTGTATTACACACTAGTATACAACAGAAAGCATCTACTGGGGAAGAGTCACTAACCAAGTGGACAGAATTACTCAGTCAACTGATGTTAGCCAGCCACTATTCTTGGCCATGCCAGTGCTCATGCAATGAGTTCATGAATGGAGTAATTATGGTGGGAGATAAAAAGGCTATGTGTGGCTCCATTATCATGGAGTCTCTCCATGCAGGCTTATTTAGCTGCTTGTGAAGGGTTGACCTATCAACAAGAGTCTGATGCTGAGCTCTTGAAAGAGCAACATTCTCAAGGTGAGCAGCTGGGCACTTGGTAGCAAATTGGATAAACTGAACCCCTTTGACCCCGGAAAGGGCAACAATTCATCTTGACTGGGATAAATAAATGTTCTGATTATGGATTTGTCTTTTCCATCTTCAAGGTCTCAGTCAGAAGCACTATCCAAGGGCTTACAGAATGTTTAACTCACCAACATGGGATTCTGCAAAACACCATGTAGCACCAAGCAACATACTTTACAGAAAAAGAGGTGTGGCAGGAGGTATGTGACCATGGGATACATTTTATCCCAAATCATTCAGAAGCTGCTGGCCTGAAGTGTCAGTTGAATCCTCCAGGAAACAGATGCTGAGAGGGAGCAGGTATCCAAGAGAGTATTAGAAGGAGGTAATGCCTTTAAAAGATTAAAGAAGAATGAAGCAGAATTGGGCAGGGAAAGCTTTCAAAGTATGATGCAATCTGACATCTGTGAAAAAGAAGGGAAGAAGCAGGATTGAGGAAGGAAGTCTTGGACCACAATGAAGATTTGACAAAATCAATGTGGAGCCCCAGAGCAATGGCTGCCCTCTAGAGTCCCACAGTGTGCAAAAATGCTTAGTCATTGGCTGACTGGGAAGTCATTGCCTGGGAAGAGTGTGCCCTTGACTCAGAAGCTGAGGCAGATCTTGAAGGTGCTATCAGGTGGAGGCTCTCACCTAAATGCACTCCTTGCAACTGAACAGCAAGTTCTTTCTCAGAGATTTGAGGAGCTCACTTCCACAGCTGCCACAGTCTACACTTTATGCCCTGTGGATCCACATGTTCAGGGAGCAGCTCCTTCAGGGTTCCAGTGGCCTCTCTGCCTGGGGGGAAACTTAGAAGAGGGAAGTTAGTGGGGTGATCCACAGTCCTCATCGCTACTGTTGGTCTTGGGGCTGCATCTGGTACTCATCGTTTTCCTCCTACACTATCCGTTCTAAATTCTCTTGCTTTCAGCTATCACCTCTGTTGGTCTTGGTGCCTCAACTGGTGGTACGACCCAAACTTTCATTCCTGAGGGGTCTGAGCCGCTGATAATTCTACCCTTCTCAAGTTGGGGCTGTTGAGTAGCAAGAGATGCCCAAGTGGGTCACCTGAATTTCACACATATTCCTCCTTGTTTCCACGTCTATCTGATAGTCAGCATCAATTACCCCTGCCATGATGGTGACTCATCTTCTTGTCTGTTGGTTCCTGGACACAAGGAGTTCAAAGTGCTCAGCTTGCTGTCATAGCTTGTAGTTCAGTGAGAACTTTGTTGTGTTCCCTGGCAAGAGTGCTGTGTGCCCCCCATTTGTGGACCAGGACTTTTAACTCTGCAGAGCTCAGAGCTGTGGGAACAGGAAGCACAAAATGCCCCTGTGGGACACTGGGAATGATAATAAGTGGGGCTATTTCTATTTCTATGCCCTGGTTCCTGGATCCATGTATTCTTCTTAGTGGGGAATAGAGGTGTCTGATTCAGTGTGTATATTCCATCCTAAAGGATCACCCATCTTCACAGAGTGTTTCCTCTGAGCTGGCATTTCCAGTTTAAGGGATTCTTACACAGTGGAGGGCGGGTCTGAAGCTCATGGTTGAATAAAATAGGTTTAAAGAAAAGACTCCATACTGAGTATAGGGCTCCCAGTTTCTCTTCTCAGGACAGGCTGATTCTCAGGGCACCTATAGCCAGGGAGGAGATGGGAAGTTTCTTGTTTGGATAAAAAAGGTCCATATATTGGTATTCGGGAGTACCTCCATAAATTTCCAGCTCTCTGCTCGTGGGGAGATCTCTTTTAAAATCAGATTATCTGATATGTTTACATTTGAAAAATAATACTAGTAGGCATATGACAGATATGATGAAGCATATGGAGAAAAATTAAGCGTGGTACGTAGAAAACTAAGGAAATAGGGTTTTTAATACCATTTACCAACCTCTAAATTTAATTATTTATTGTGTTTATTGTCTCCTACTGGAATGTCAGAGCCAAGAGGTGAGGGATCTTTGTCTGTCTGTTCACAGCTGTATCCCAAGTGCTTAGAGTAGAGCCTGGTATGTAGGGAAGTTTAAGAAACAATAGATGAATAGAAAAACAAAAAAACAAGCAATTCTTAGCTCTGGGAAAATTTATATAACAAAGGAAATCAAACCATGTTATAATATGAGTTAATAGTCATACAATATTATAAATCATATATATGATTTTAATATTTATAACAATATAACATGTAATATAATATAAATATCTAATTATAATATGAAATATAAACATTTATAATAAGTGAAATTGTCATAATATAATTTTAATGTTTATATTATAATTATAATGTAGTATATATTATTCATTAGATTTTATTATGATTATATAATTAGCACAATATACATTTCAATATGATATAATTATAACATACTACAAATTTAATTATAAAATAATTACATAAAATTTGTATAATAAAGGAAATGAAATGATACTATAACACTTACTCTTTAGTAAAATATTTTTACTTAATTCCAATAATGTGAATGCCCACTATAGATTTAAACATAAGTTGTCATAATACTGTATTTGGAGGTTTGTGGAAAGGCGGTGGGAATTTCAGAGAGTGAAATCATCATCTACCATATTGGAAGGCAATAGATAATATTTAAAAATCTTAAGTGAGTAAAAGCCTGAATATACATATTATTTAGAAATATGGAAGGCAAATTCCAAAGGAAACACTTCAAGCTGTTGAAAGTGTTTGTTTCTGGGGAATCGAGTGGGCATTTGGGAGGAGCGAGAAGTGAGTACTGTTTCTCATTATGAGTCTTTCAGTATATTTGATTCTTCAACTATTTGATTATATTCCACTGATAAAAATACCAATTAATTAAATCAGCTCTCTGAATAACTTATGAGAGGAAGGTACTATGTAGTTTTTGTGATCATCTTAGATTTATTCCTGGAATTGTGTTGACGACAGCGGAATCCAGTCATAGGGAGGTTTATGCCCTATGTGCTTTGCAGAACTAGATCTTGTGGGTGTCTGGGTGCATAAGGTAGCAGGTGGATACTGGAGTAGGGGCTCTGAAAGGTGTCTGTGGAGGGCTGAGTATTTCACTGTGGCCTGTGAGCTGAGAAGGACATTTCCAGCAATCTTCACAAAAGTGCTGATAGCTGTTCGTAGAACATGTATCCACAACTATTTCTGTGGCAGAGTCTGTTTTTTATCCTCATAACCCTCGTAGTGCCTTGGAATATAGAAGGCATCGAGATCCGTGAGTCAAGATGGCGGCGTAGGCAGACTCGGAACTCACCTCCTCCCGTGGACACAGACAATTTACAACTACTCGTGGAAAAATTACCCCTGAGACAGAGCTGAAAACTGGATAAGAGGAACTCCTGCAACAACGGACAATCCTAACTGAAGTGGAAGAGGCCGAGACTCCCTTCTGGAGAGGAAAAACGCCACCTTCACAAGCCGCCAGCTTCACGGCCCCCGGGAGCAGCTCACAGGTCCGCAGCCTCCCTGGAGGCGCGGGGCCCTGAGCCGGGAGCGCCCCCGCTGTGGGCATTTTGTGGAACCCAGCACAATCGAGATGAGCGGCATAATATCTGACTTTGCCTGCTACTAAAGCATTGGGGAGCACCCCCAGAAAACCCGGTTCACAAAGAAACTAAAACCGGCTCTTAAAGGGCCCGCACGCAAACTCACCTGTTTCAGAAAGCATCCTAAAATCACCAGAAAGAAAGGTGCACAGTGCTGTGGTGAAAAGAGAATCACCTAATAGGGCCTGTGTGCATCTCAGTGAGGGGTGACACCTCTCCAGGGACTGGGACATTGGCGGCGGCCATTGTTGTGGCCCGGTGTGGGCGTGCTGACACAGACGCCATTGGAGTTCTCCCTGAGGCCTGCTAGCCCAGGGTCTGCCCCACCCGCTAGAGCACCGATTTAATCCAGCTCAGCCAGGGCAGGCAGCCCACCCTAGAGACTGGCCCCACCCAACAACAAGCCCTCAGGCAACTTGTGGGCCTGCATAGATTGGTGACTGGATTCTCTGCAGCCTGGCAACTGAGCCCACTTCAGTGGGGCAGGGTGTGCACAAGGAGCGGGTGGAGAGTGTGGGGCGGTGGCAGAGTGTGTGGGGCTCCCGCCGTGGAGAGACTGGCTCCGCTTGGGGAGGTCGGGGCGCACACACGGGGCAGGACTGTGTTGACTGTGTGTGTGGACCTGTGGGCGGCAGGGCTTGTCAGCTGCAGAAGACTTGTGCTTCTCAAAGACCCACATAGGGGGTTTGCCCCACCTTCCAAAGCCTGAAACAATTGGGTGCTCCTGTGCCTGAGGCCAGCCCCACCCAGCTGCAATCCTCAGAGAGCTGACAAGAGACCTAATAGGCTAGAGGCTTACAGCAATTGTAAGGCCCTGAGCCTAACAACCTGCCACGCTGGGGGCCTACTCACTTAAAAGAAATGCTGCAACACAAATGTGGTATTAGAACTTGCAGCCAACTGTGCTGGGGCTCCCCACACCTGATAAAGAGACTGAAGGGCCCACAACAACCACAAGCAGCTGAGCATTACAACAGCTGGCCAGGAGCATAACTCAGCCTCCCTGGGTGCCTACAGGGAGAAAAAACAGGCCACAACAGAAGGACACACATAGCCCACATAGGGGTCACCCCTGTAACATTGAGAACTGAGGGAAGCACACTGGAAGCCTCCTAAGGCATCACTCACATAAGGTCACCTATCCAAGAGCAGGAGACGTAGCTGACCTACCTAATATGTAGACACAAGCACAGGGAAAGAGGCAAAATGAGGAGGCAAAAGAATACATTCCAAGTAAGGGAACAGGACAAAACCCCAGAAAAGGAACTAAGTGAAACAGAAATGAGCAACCTACCCAACAGAGAGTTCAAACAAAGAGTGTTAAGGATGCTCACTGATCTGGGGAGAAGAATAGATGAACTCAGTGATAATGTCAACAAAGAAATGGAAGATATAAAAAAGAACCAATCAGAAATGAAGAATACAATACTGGAAATGAAAAATTCATTAGAGGGTCTCAAAAGCAGAGTAGAGGATACAGAAGAATGGATCTGTGAGCTGGACGAAAGACTAGAAGAAATTACCCAAGGTGAACAGGCAAAAGAGAAAAGAATTAAAAAGAGTGAGGACAGTCTAAGGGACCTCTGGGACAACATCAAGTGCACTAACATCCATGTTATAGGTGTCCCGGAAGGAGTAGAGCGAGACAAGGGGGCAGAGAATCTATTTCAAGAAATAATAGATGAAAACTTCCCTAACCTAAGGAAGGAAACAGACATCCAGGTACAGGAAGCACAGAGAGCCCCAAACAAGATAAACCCAAAGAGGCCCACACCAAGACACATCATAATCAAAATGTCCAGAATTAAAGATAAAGAGAGAATCCTAAAAGCCGAAAGAGAAAGACAAGTTACATACAAAGGAAACCCCATAATGCTATCAGCTGACTTCTCAGCAGAAACCTTACAGTCTAGAAGAGAATGGCACGATATATTTAAAGAGCTAAAAGGAAAAAACTTACAGCCAAGAATACTCTATCCAGCAAGGTGATCATTCAAAATGGAAGGAGAGATCAAAAATTTCCCAGAAAAGCAAAAATTAAAGGAGTTTGTCACCAAGAAACCAGTGCTACAAGAAATGCTAAAGGGACTGATTTAAGGGGAAAAGAGAAGACCACAAATAGGAAAAATTATCTATTTCCATGATAAGAGGGTAATGGATACAAATGCACAAAAAACAGGTTAGGTATGATATCAAAAACATAAAATGAGAGAGGAGGGGAGTTAAAGAGTAGAGCTTTCAGACAGAGGTCAAACTAAAGAGACCATCAATTCTGTATAGAAGGAGAAAGGAACAGAGAAAGACTACTAAAACACTGAGAAAAAAATGTTAAAAAATGGCAGTAAGTACATACTTATCAATAGCTACTTTAAACGTTAATGGACTAAATGCTCCAATTAAAAGGCATAGGGTGGCTGACTGGATAAAAAAACAAGATCCATATATATGCTGCATACAAGAGACACACTTCAGACCTAAAGACACTCACAAACTGAAAGTGAAGAGATGGAAAAACATACTCCACGCAAATGGCAATGAAAAGAAAGCTGGGGTAGCAGTACTCATATCAGACAACATAGACTTTAAAACAAAAACTGTAAAAAGAGACAAAGAAGGGCATTACATAATGATCAAGGGAACAATCCAACAAGAGGATATAACACTTGTAAATATCTACGCACCCAATGTAGGAGCACCTAAATATATAAAGCAATTATTAACAGACATAAAAACAGAAATAGACAGTAACACAATAATAGTAGGGGACTTTAACACTCCACTTACACCAACGGATAGATCATCCAAACAGAAGATCAATAAGGAAACATTGGCCTTAAACGACACACTAGAACAGATGGACCTAGTAGATATATACAGAGCATTCCATCCAAAAACCGAAGAATACACGTTCTTTTCAAATGCACATGGAACATTCTCCAGGATTGATCACATATTAGGCCACAAAACAAGTCTCCATAAATTTAAGAAGATTGAAATAATACCAAGCATCTTTTCTGACCACAACGGTATGAAACTAGAACTCAACTATAGGAAGAAAATCAGAAAAGCCACAAATACGTGGAGATTAAACAAAATGCTACTGAACAACGACTGGGTCAACGAAGAAATCAAAGAAGAAATCAAAAAATACCTGGAGACAAATGAAAATGAAAATACGACATGCCAGAATTTATGGGATACAGCAAAAGCGGTTCTAAGAGGGAAGTTTATAGCGATACAGGCCTATCTCAACAAACAAGAAAAATCTCAAATAAACAATCTAACAATGCACCTAAAGGAACTGGAAAAAGAAGAACAAACAAATCCCAAAATCAGTAGAAGAAGGGAAATAATAAAAATCAGAGCAGAAATAAATGAAATAGAGACCAAAAAAACAATAGAAAAAATTAATAAAACCAAGAGCTGGTTCTATGAAAAGATCAACAAAATTGACAAACCTTTAGCTAGACTCACCAAGAAAAAAAGAGAGGAGGCACAAATAAGTAAAATCAGAAATGAAAGAGGAGAAATTACAACAGACACCTCAGAAATACAAAAGATTATAAGAGAATACTATGAAAAGCTATATGCCAACCAATTCGACAATCTGGAAGAAATGGATAAATTCTTAGAATCATACAACCTTCCAAAACTGGATCAAGAAGATGTAGAGAATTTGAATAGACCAATCACCAGTAAGGAGATCAAAACAGTAATCAAGAACCTCCCCGAAAATAAAAGTCCAGGACCAGACGGCTTCCCTGGTGAATTCTACCAAACATTCAAAGAAGACTTAACACCTATCCTTCTCAAACTCTTCCAAAAAATTGAGGTAGGGGGAAAGTTCCCTAACTCATTCTACGAAGCTGACATTACCCTGATACCAAAACCAGACAAGGACGACACAAAAAAAAAGAAAATTACAGGCCAATATCACTGATGAACATCGATGCTAAAATCCTCAACAAAATACTAGCAAATCGCATACAACAATACGTTAAAAAGATTATACACCATGATCAAGTGGGATTTATTCCAGGGATGCAGGGATGGTTTAACATTCGCAAATCAATCAACGTAATACACCACATTAATAAAATGAAGAATAAAAATCACATGATCATCTCAATAGATGCAGAGAAAGCATTTGACAAGATACAGCATCCATTTATGATAAAAACTCTGAATAAAATGAGTATAGAAGGAAAGTACCTCAACATACTAAAGACCATATATGAGAAATCCACAGCTAATATCATCCTCCATGGTGAAAAACTGAAAGCTATCCCTCTAAGAACAGGAACTAGACAAGGATGCCCACTGTCACCACTCCTATTTAACATAGTACTGGAAGTCCTAGCCAGAGCAATCAGTCAAGAGAAAGAAATAAAAGGGATCCAAATTGGAAAGGAAGAAGTGAAACTGTCACTATTTGCAGATGACATGATTTTATATATAGAAAACCCTAAAGAATCCACCAGAAAACTTTTAGAAGTAATAAACGAATATGGTAAAGTTGCAGGATACAAAATCAACATACAAAAATCAGTTGCATTTCTGTACACTAACAACGAAGTAGCAGAAAGAGAAATTAAGAATACCATTCCATTTACAACTGCAACAAAAAGAATAAAATACCTAGGAATAAACTTAACCAAAGAGGTGAAAGATCTGTACACCAAAAACTATAAAACATTTCTGAAAGAAATTGAAGAAGACACAAAGAAATGGAAAGATATTCCGTGCTCTTGAATTGGAAGAATTAACATAGTTAAGATGTCCATACTTCCTAAAGCCATCTATAGCTTCAATGCAATCCCTATCAAAGTTCCAACAACATTTTTCACAGAAATACAACAAAGAATCCTAAAATTTATATGTAACAACAAAAGACCCCGAATAGCTAAAGGAATCCTGAGAAAAAAGAACAAAGCTGGAGGTATCACACTCCCTGATTTCAAAATATACTACAAAGCTATAGTAACAAAACAGCATGGTACTGGCACAAAAACAGACACACAGATCAATGGAATAGAATCGAAAGCCCAGAAATAAACCCACACATCTATGGACAGCTAATCTTTGACAAAGGAGCCAAGAACATACAATGGGGAAAAGAAAGTCTCTTCAACAAATGGTGTTTGGAAAACTGGATAGCCACATGCAAAAAAATGAAAGTAGACCCTTACCTTACACCATACACAAAAATTAACTCCAAATGGATTAAAGACTTGAATGTAAGACCTGAAACTGTGAAACTTCTAGAAGAAAACATAGGCAGTACGCTCTTCGACATCGGTCTTAGCAACATCTTTTCAAACACCATGTCTGACCGGGCAAGAGAAACAATAGAAAAAATAAACAAATGGGACTACATCAAACTAAAAAGCTTCTGCTCAGCAAAGGAAACCCTTAACAAAACAAAAAGACAACCTAACAATTGGGAGAAGATATTTGCAAACCATACATCTGATAAGGGCTTAATCACCAAAATATATAAAGAACTCATGCATCTCAACAACAAAAAAGCTAACAACCCAATTAAAAAATGGGCAAAAGACCTAACAGACGTTTCTCCAAAGAAGATATACAGATGGCCAACAGACACATGAAAAGTTATTCAAAATCGCTATCAGGGAAATGCAAATCCAAACTACAATGAGATATCACCTGACGCCCGTCAGAATGGCTATAATTAACAAGACAGGAAACAACATGTATTGGAGAGGATGTGGAGAGAAGGGAACTCGCATGCACTGCTGGTGGGAGTGCAAACTGGTACAGCCACTATGGAAAACAGTATGGAGATTCCTCAAAAAATCAAGGATAGAACTACCATATGATCCAGCTATTCCACTGCTGGGTATTTATCCAAAGAACTTGAAAGCACCAATTTGTAAAGGTACATGCACCCCTGTGTTCATTGCAGCATTATTCACAATAGCCAAGACTTGGAAGCAACCTAAGTGCCCATCAAGGGACGAATGGATAAAGAAGATGTGGTATATATACGCAATGGAATACTACTCAGCCATAAGAAACGATGAAATCCAGCATTTGTGACAACATGGTTGGACATTGAGGGTATTATGCAAAGTGAAATAAGTCAGAGGGAGAAGGTCAAATACCGTATGAGTTCCTTCATTAAGTAGTAGATAATAACAACAATAAACAAACACATAGAGACAGAGATTGGATTGGTGGTTACCAGAGGGGAAGGGGGAGGGAGGAGGGTGAAAGGGATAATTCGGTACGTGTGTGTGGTGATGGGTTGTAATTAGTAATTTGGTGGTGAACATGATGTAATCTATGCACAAATAGATAATGATGTACACCTGAAATTTTTACAATGTTATAAACCAATGTTACTGCAATAAACAAAAAATTAAAAAACAAAAACAAAAAATATAGAAGGCATCAATAGATATTTGTTGAATGATTTGGTAAATACTGAGGAGTAAAATCTACCTTGAGCTTCTATTTTGTGTATTCAGTGTCACTTTGACACCTTTAAGAGAACTAATTTAGTTATTGTAGTATAATATATTTAGTTAACATACTACAATCCAATTATATGACAGTAATGGAAAAGGAAGGGAGTCTTTTCAACAAAGAGCACAGTAGATACCTGGCTTGATATAAACATTTTTAAAAGCATCTGTGTATGGGTTGCTTGCTTGTAGGCAATTATGATTATGCAGCTTTGAAATTAACATTTTGCTCGACAAGTTCAAAGCACTTTCCATGCTTCAAATTCTCACAACAGAGTGACAAAGGTATTCCGTCCCAGGAATTCTTATGCATATTTGGTAGATGGGAAAATAGAAAGGCAGAGCCAGGCAGCACCTAAGCAGTGCTGTGGTGAAATGCTAGTGGAGTTTAGAGCCAAGGTTGTCCTCATTCTCCATATCCTTGCTCTACCGCCAGAGAATTTTGCCTGGCCTCTACCCAGTATCTTCTATCAGATTCTGAGCAGTGATCTTCAATATTACTACTTTCTATAATTCTCTCCTGATTTTCACTTGTCCATTTGTTTTATGTTCTCTCCAATCTTTGTCCCTTTGTATTTTTTTCTTGGCCTATTTTCTTTTTTCACTTTCTACTCTTTCTTTTATTCTCTGGCCCACGGGAACCTTTAATTCTCATCCTATCCCTTTTCCGTAATCTAAAGGATAGATTTTATTCAGATTTTTGATTGACCAAGAATCTCCATTTGGATTAGGTCCAGAGTCGTGAAATTGTAATTGACTTGTCAACAGTTACAGTGCTCTGATGTTCTTAGGCTGAGAAAGGATACAGGACAATAGCTGGATAGATGACTCCCAAAAGAGAAATGGGGTTCTGAGTTGTGAAAAAAAATGTGGCATTTGGGAGGCCTGTGAGGACAGAAAAGGAGTGATAAACTTTCAGTAGCAGGTGCTCTTAGAGCAAGATATATCCAAAACCTAGCAGGAGACCTGTGTGGAAAAGACCCAGCTTTCTCTGGATCCAAGGAGCAGAGAGAAACAGTTCTTGCATTGAAGTGAAGTAAGAGTGAACCATCAAGGAATGACAGATCTGCCCAATCATAGTTTATGTCTGAGAGTTCCCTGACTTGTAACAAAGTAGAGTGTATAATTTAAATGGCTGATCCTGCATGCTTTACTGCTAGAGGATGTGGGTAAAAGTGGAAGAGAGATAATCTTGGGGATTACAGGCAAGCCATCCTTGGATGGGCAACCTCTCTTCATCTTCTGTGCTATAGCAGTCGAAAGACACCAAAGCTGCAGATTCCTTGGAGAGTTAAAGATGAATCATGTGGGGAAGCAGCCTGAGACCTATGTTGTCTCAAGAATCTATTGATTCTGTAGTATAATTGGCAGCAGGTGATTCTGAGTAGAGCTTAGTATGATTATATTTTCTTTGCTACTGCAGATCACAATTGTCAAGTTGGCTATTAGAAACAGGAGTCAAGGAGGAGGTTAGGATGCATATGGGCAGCTTTACACTCACAATGACCACCCTTTTGTGGCGATGCTTCTATTTGAGTGTTATGCTGCGTCATATGTTCAATACATATGTCTTTTATAAAAGAAATCCAACGTCATAATAGCCTAATAAATCTTACTTTCAAGGGATTGATATTCCTGAATAGTGTAAGAATAGTTCCATAACAACACCTGAATAAGATCTCCCTTGAAGGTTTGCAAATGTGACTATAACACAGAAGAATGTAGAATTTCTTCTAACACTCAGAGCTAAGGTTAGCTTCCATTTTACAACTGAATCTGTTTATATTAATATATTGATTAATTTGTGTTCATGTATGGAAACAAAATCTATGCTATTAAGAAATGCCAGTGTATATGTTCTATTTCTTTTAAAACGAATTAGCAGGAAAGGTCTTGGGAATAGATCCCAGGACAGGTGTATGGGTAGAGATCAGTAAATGTACAAACCCCTGCATATGTACTATCAGTGCTCTGCCCAAGTCTCCTCAGAGTCAATTCCATTTACCTGGGTACTGTCTCCTTGGTGCTTTCTCTCTGGAAGGGCTGTCCTCAGGGTGCTGGAGATGGCTTTGCCTTAGAACAAGGAAAGCAGGAGTGCCTGGGAATTTAGTTCCTCCAGAACCAGCCCTTAAACAGCGACAGACAGGTGTGAAGTAATAAATACTCAATCTCCCTTGCTCCTCCTACACTATCTCCAGAGGTCCTCTGTGGGATAGAGCTAAGCTACATTCTCTAAGACTTGGCTTGAAATCTTACTCTTGCATGGCTTCTTTCCCTACCCTGTCTCCTTTCTCGCTCCCCTACAATTTGTTCCTCAGAACACTTCCTACTAAATCGGTTTCACATGAGTCCACATCTCAGCGTCTGCCTCTGGGGAACTCAACCTCAGACACTTGCATATGGAATTAGAATTGGAATGACCTAGAATGGCAGATTGTTGTATTATAATTCTTAATAAATTTCCAGTCTCTGACTTTCTTCTTATCGCCATTCCTGCTTCTTTTTCCTACAAAAATTGCTCACTGGTCTTCTATAGGGTTTTAAAATAGGTATGCATTATTAAAAATTCATAGCGTACTTAAGTAAACCTCCAATTTTGCCTATTAGTAGATTATTTGCTAATAAATAAGAGCCAAGTTATTTTTGTATGTGGGAAGGAATTCCTCTTTAGCATTCAGATTCATGAATCTGCTTTATAAACAAATTACTTGCTATAACATAATTTATTTCAGTGGGTTGGAAGCAGCACTAAAAATATATCTGGTATCTGCTTAAATCTATAAATATAAGAGGGAAAAGGAAGAAGGAGAGGTGGGGAAAGGCTTCTAATATTTGTTGAGAACCTACCATGTACCAGACACTGTATGTGTCATCTGAAGAATGAGAGACAAAGGAACCTGCCCCAAGGTCACGTAATTAGTGAATACCAGGCCAGGAATGTAAACGGAACAGAATGGAATAGAAGTGAGTGAAATTAAGTTCTTTTGTTGTTTTTTTCTATGTGTTATGACAATTCTGCTTCTGTTATCTTCATGCAAGTACGTCAGTTTTCTTGGTTTAATTGCCACTGGCCCATTTTGTCCCTTTCTTACAGCCAAGGGACTGTATCAGGTTTCAGTGGACTGCTGCCACTCCCCTGCTCACTCCATCTTGCATTGGGAGGACCAGCATTGTCTCTTTTTAGTGTGCTGTGGTGTGTCTCTGTCCCCAGAACACAGCAGTGGTTCCCCAATTACTTTCTCCATAAAATCAAATATTTTTCATTATGGTCTTACAGACTCTCCATCAGTTGAAGGAAAGTCCTCCTTTTGCCAATTGCTGTCATCGCCCATTTGCTTTGGCACATGCTTTAGGCTGAGGAGGATAAACCAATTTGAGCCATGCACTAGCCGGACATGGGCCTTGGACACCCTCCCAATTCTTCTTCCCCTCCTGACTCTGCTGGAGGAGGTGGAGTTGATCCACGTGCCCTTTCTGTGTGATGTCCACCAGGCCCCGGTACTTGAATCCTTACCAATATAGAGCAGGCCCTGGTCTTTCTCAGTTCTCTACCTGACTGTGGAATACTCCTCCAGCCCCCTCCAACACTCGACTGAGTGTCTTTGATATCTGTAGATGGCCCTACTCTATATTCTCCTGTTGTGAATATTTATATATGTTATTATTTATTCTTCTCAGACCTTCTATCACTTGCTCAAACCTCTAATTTCCTCACAGATTTCTGCTGTTTTGATAATTTTTGTGTTTAATTTAAGTGAAATATCAGAGAGTTCAGAGCTGAGAACTAGAAGCATCTTTAGAGGTCATCTAATTCAATCCTCTCAATTTAATTTGTCCAATTCATGATGCAAATCATTTCATAATTACAAAGGTCATATAATTTTCAGCTCAGGAAACTTTCAAGACAGAAAGGAGAAAACAAAAGCAAAGATCACATGTAATATCACTATCCAATGATAACTGCTGCTAATATTTTGATATATATGTTTAAAAGAAATACTGTTTATGCTTGTCATTTAAAAATATAGTATGAACATTTTATTTCCTTCATATATTTTTTCCTTTAAGATATTTTAATTAAGCATATAATAAATAAGTGCATACTCATTGTTAAAATTTCTAACAATATAGATAAATTGAAATTTCCCCTTGACCCCTCTTCCCTGTTTATCTCTTCAAGCTGTTTTCTCCTCAGACATAATCACTGTTATCAATTTAGTGTGAATCCTTTCATATCTGTTTCTCTGTATTTACATACATATATGTACATATATACATATAAAAATATTTAAGGGTCGGCCCCGTGGCTTAGCGGGTAAGTGCGCACGCTCCGCTACTGGCCGCCCAGGTTCGGATCCTGGGCGCGCACCGATGCACCGCTTCTCCGGCCATGCTGAGGCTGTGTCCCACATACAGCAACTAGAAGGATGTGCAGCTATGACATACAACTATCTACTGGGGCTTTGGGGAAAAAAAGGAGGAGGATTGGCAATAGATGTTAGCTCAGAGCCAGTCTTCCTCAGCAAAAAGAGGAGGATTAGCATGGATGTTAGCTCAGGGCTGATGTTCCTCACACACACACAAAAAATTTAGTTTTGCTTTATATATATATTTTTACGATTATTATGTTATTATCTATGCTCTAGTCTGAAAGTTGCATTCTTCACTTAATAATATGCTCTAGACATCTATTTATGTCAATGTATCATGTCAGTCAGAATCCTGACAGAAAACAAATGGCTCAACTCAATTGAGTAATTTGAGGAGAGTTTTATAAATGGAACTTTTCTGGCCAAGGTGTAGGAAAACCATAGGGGACAGTGCAGTACCCTGAGATTAGTGATAATGAGGACACTGTCACCATCTCTAGATCAGATAAGAGGGAGGAGTTATAGGGATGAGGAAGAAGGGGGTGTGGGGGCCAAGAGGGAGAGAGAGGCTGAGAGAAAGAGAGAGAGAGAGGTGTGGAATGGGCTGCTTGGCAGGGCTGAGCTCTTCAGTGGCGGGAGATGGTCAGTCGGCACTAATCCCACAGGGAGGGAGCTGGGGAGTAAAAATCCTTCCTTCTTCCTCCTCCCTCTCCTTTATGGATTTAATGTTTGTATATCTCCAAAATTCAGATGTTGAAGCTCTAACCCCAAAGTGATGGTATTTAGAGATGGGACCTATGGGAGGTAATTAGGGTTAGATGAGGTGATGAGGGTGGGGGCTGTCATGCTGGGATTAGTACACTTATAAGAGGAGACATGAGAGAGCTTGCTCTCTCTCTCCACATGCATGCACTGAGAAAAGACTATGTGAGCACACAGTGAGAAGGTGGCCATCTGCAAGCCAGCAAAACAGTTCTCACCAGAAACCAAACTCTGCCAGACCTTGATCTTGGACTTTCCAGCCTCCAGAACTGTGCGAAATAAATGTCTGTTGTTTAAGCCGCCCAGTCTGTGATATTTTGTTATGCAGCCCCAGCTGACTAATATACTCCCTCTGATCTTGGAGGGAGATCCTCATTGGCTGAACCCAACAGAAAGCTGGAGAGCAAGAGAATGATATTGGTGCAGTCCATATATGCCAGCTTCCCAAGGTAAGGCACAGGTGCATTCATATAGATTTAATTCTTTCAATAAATTTCCAGTGCCTCTATATGGCAGGCATTGTTCTAGGGGCAAGAGAATAAGGTAAAACAGCCACTGTCCTTCAGGGGCTCACATTCATCTTGTTGGAGGTCGTGTCCCATAGAATGCAGAGTATCTTCCAGCCTCCACGAACCAGAGTTTGTTAATGATTTGTTGCTGATGGGAATTTATGCTGCTTTAACTTTTCCCTATTTAAACAGTGCTCCATGAATATTCTTGTTTGTGCATCTTTCTGCACATGTAATAGTGTTTTTCTCTGGTAGATACTAAGAAGTAGAATTGCTGGATTAAAGGAAATATGCATATTTAATATTAAATACACTGATATAAATTACACTTCTACTAATATGTTGTAAGACCACTTAGCCCTCCTCCCTTGACAATAGTGACTGTCATTCTCTGAAAGTTTTACTGGCTGATGGGGCGGGAGCAGGGATGGTAGGTAATTGTTGTTTGACTTTAAATCTCCCTGATTACTCGAATTAGAACCTTTTAATGTATTTATGGCTGTTTGTGTTTCCTCTTTTGTGACTTGCCTTCCCTGTTCAAATCCTTGGCTACTTTTTTTTTTTGATTCATTGTCTTTTTTTTTTTTTTTTTTAAATTATTTATTTATTTATTTTTCCCCTAAAGCCCCAGGCGATAGTTGTATGTCATAGTTGCACATTCTTCTAGTTGCTGTATGTGGGACATGGCCTCAGCATGGCCAGAGAAGCAGTGCGTCTGTGCGCGCCCGGGATCCGAACCCGGGCCGCCTGCATCGGAGCGCACACACTTAACCGCTAAGCCACGGGGCCGGCCCTCATTGTCTTTTTTATTTATTTCTAAGAGTTCTTTATATATTTTATTATTCTAAAGTCTTGTTCTGTTTGCTTTAGTAATGCTGTTTACTCAGGCAGTAGGTTGTGCTTGTACTTGGGGCCTCTTAGTCATGGTGCTGATTTTCCTGTCATGTTTGGCAGTGTTTGGTTTTGCTCATCTTGTAATTAAGATTCCCTCTTGGCACTCCCGTGAATGCTGCATCTCTTTATGACCCCCTGTGTCCAATGACTGGTGGCCTATGCTGGTGGGTAGAGTATACCAGTAGCTATTCTCCTGGGAATGCAACCCCCCTGTTTTTCTGGGGGGGCTGCCAGTCACATGGGGCACTGTTCTAATGCCCTGGCTTATGTGCCCACCTCACTGCTCCAATATAGGGGTGGTTGCCTTTGCTGCTGAGGCTGGGCATGAAGAGGTTGGTGAGGGGCAGGCCATCTGGTTTCTTTTGCTGTAGGGTCCTAACCAGCCACACTGGCAGCTGCCCAGGGATCCCTGTCTTCTCTGTCCTACTTCTCTGAGCTAGACATTCCCTGGAGTTATTCCCGCCTTCCATGGCTGCCCCTGTTTTGTGTATACTTTGGACCAGGGCTTCCCACTTCCCTCTAATCTCATTTGCCTTCTGTCTTTAAGTGAGTCTTCAGAAATTTATGTGCCAAAGAACACCCCTTCTTGTTTTTCAGAGCTATTGTAGAATTCAAATATATTTTTTATATTCTGTTATTACCAGAGATTTTCAGCCAGAAGGAGAAGGCTGGAGTATGATCTAGCCCAAAGGTTGCCCAACCTTTTCTGTTAAGGGCTAGATAGTAAATATTTGAGGCTTTGCAGGCCAGATGGTTTCTGTCACAACTACTCAACTCTGGCTTTGTAGTGCAGAAGCAGCTGTAGACCATGAGTGATGAATGGATGTGGCTGTGTTCCAATCAACCTGGTTTACATTGGACAGGATTTGACCTGCAGGCCCTTGTTTGCAGACACCTGATCTAGACACCTTCTCCCTTTTTAATAGATGAAGAGTCTGAGGCCTAGAGGGGTTAGAGAGATTTGCCCAAAATTATTCAAGGAGTGAGTGAAAGAACTAGGTCCATCACCTCATCTGCTTACTCATCTGTGATCTTTCCTCCACTTTGCTCTTTTTTATAGCATTAAAGAGACTCCTAAACATATCTAAGTTGTCCCAGAGCCTTGGAAACAAGACAGTTACTTTCAACTTTTTATTTTTTGTTCTGTGACTTGAAGGCAAATAAAGCCCAGGCCAAGTTGCTTAACTGTGGAGCTACTGGGAAATCATAGAGCTGATGAGGGTTGGTTGGGTTGTTGGCATTAGGAATGAGGGAGGACTGTTGTCCACATTTCAGCCTTTCCTTTTGTGAGCTTTAGAGAAATTTGGCAAGATTATCAGAGCGTAAGGTATTTTATGCTCTTCAGAGACAAGGTTCTAACTTAACCATAAATATTATTACTCAATTTTAGTCAGTGTGGCCCCACAAGGGATAGAATTAGATATCACGGTGAAAGCCATTTTTCTTTTTGTCTAGCTTTGGAGTAATAGAAAACTCCAATAGAAAATAGGATTATGCTGGGAGTTTGGGTTGAGGATTGAGTCTGTATTCTGCCACTTACAAGCTGTGACTTTGAAAAAATTACTCCCTCTTTGTTATTTGATGCATCCTAAAATGAGAATTATAATACCCATCTCATAGGGTTGTTTTGAAGATTAAGTGAGATAATGTAGTAGAAGGTAATTTATATGTTGCAAAGCATTGTAAAAACAGAAGTTATTAGTACATGGGTTGACAATAGAAGCCCTGATACAAATAACAAATTAGTGCCAATTGCTGTGATTTGTTATTTGAAATTCAGGGAATGTTTCTATAACAGAAACATTACACTCTGAATGTGTTAACTAGCAAGTCCATGTGACGTTTAGTAGGAAACTCTTAATTTATTTCTGTTCAAATTTTATTGTTCCCAAGAGCTTTATTTCAACTTAGTGCATCTACTTTTAATCTTCTTAGAATTATCTAGGAGAATAAATTAGACCTTGTTTCCATTGGGGGTGTTTAAATGAAGTGCCCCATTTGAAAATGCACTTGTATAAAATACAATACTGCTTTGATGTGAGGAATGCGATAGTGAAATGAATTTCACCTGTTTGTTTTGTAAAGTCATTCTTCATGCTCCTTCTTTCACTCAAAACGAGGCAGTAGGACACCGTAGTCAGAGTGTGGACTTTACATCTACAGTACCTGGTTTGAATTCCAGCTTTGACGTGTACTAGCTATGACTTTGGACAAGTTCTTACTCTCTCTGTTTCTCACTTTTTTCCTCCATAAAATTGGGATAATACTAGTCCATACTGTTTTTTATAGCTTGTTTTAAGAACTAAATGTAAAGTATTTAGAGCAGTGCTTGATATATAGAAAGGGCTCACTAAATATTAGATATTATTACTTAGTGCCAACACAGTGCTAAGCATAGTGCTAAGGATCTAAGAGACCTGATCCATGTGTTGAGAGCAAAACGAGCAGATCTGGGATTTTAAAGAGTATTCTACTCAGTGATGTGGGGAGAAATAGTTGGAGGTGCATAGAAACAAAATGGGGAAATGCTTAAAGATTGAAACTGTTACTTAATTTTGAGAAAATCCTCTCAAAAGACTTCAAGGCATGTGTTATGCTCTGCATTTCCTTTTACGGCTAAGGAAACCAAAGCTGCACAAGTGATGAGTGGTGAAGCCTGGTTTTGACCTCAAAAATCTGTCTTCCACTGTAGTAGGCCGTTACTAGGCCTGCTGCATGGAAATATCCGGCAGCCCAGTGGCATAGCAAGGAATAAAACATGGCAATAGCTACGTTATATAAAGTGCTTTGTCAGTGCTAATAGCTGTGTTATGTTGCTGTCATGCAGTGATACATTTTCAACCTGAACATGGATATTAGCTCACTTGACATGTGGTAATAAGTTATCCCCTTGGATCCTGATGCTCATGTTTCCTGCCTATCTTCTTTTTTTTTTTTAATTTTATTTATTTATTTTTTTCCCCCAAAGCCCCAGTAGATAGTTGTATGTCATAGCTGCACATCCTTCTAGTTGCTGTATGTGGGACGCGGCCTCATCATGGCCAGAGAAGCGGTGTGTCGGTGAGTGCCCGGGATCCGAACCCGGGCCACCAGCAGCGGAGCACGCGCACTTAACCGCTAAGCCACGGGGCCAGCCCCCATCCTGCCTATCTTCAATGCAAGCTCCCAGGTCTAAAATTAGACAAAAGAGGGTGAATCTGCAGTTCTCGGCCCCTCTGGATCCCAGGAGAGCATTGCTTGCTCCATGCAGGCTGCTGAAAACACTAAAACTCAGGCGCACCTTCTTGAGGAACAAGGGAGCTTACATCCATACACAATATCATAAATCCTTGATCTCACATGTATTCTTGCATCGTTTGTTTGCACGTTCAGTGGTAAAACAAAATGAAAGTAATGAAGCTCCAGTCCAAGTCATGTTCTCACCAGTTCTTGCATTGTTCTCACCACCCTGAACCATCTTTGGGCTGGCCTGTCTCCCACTTAACTGCCTAATACTGCTCTATTACTGAGCCCAGACCTTCCCCAAACTCTCCATGATAGTGGAGACTTCACTACCACAAAGTTGTGATTTTCACCATCGACAAAGCATTCAGAAGGACCATCTCACTGTGGGGAAGTGGAATTGAGTGTACAAGAAACCCAATACTCTCCACGGTTAACTTTCTCTTTGGAGCTTTCTCTGTGGACCATTCTTTTTTTTTTTGTGTGTGTGTGTGGAAGATCAGCCCTGAGCTAACATTTGATGAGAATCCTCCTCTTTTTTTTTTTCCTGAGGAAGACTGGCCCAGAGCTAACATCTGTGCCTATCTTCCTCTACTTTATGTGGGATGCCGCCACAGCATGGCTCGACAAGCAGCGCGTCAGTGCGTGCCTGGGATCCAAACCTGCGAACCCCGGGCTGCCGCAGCGGAGCACGTGCACTTATCCGCTTGCACCACTGGGCCGGCCCCTGGACAATTCTTAATGATCTACAAATGCTACCCTTAAACCTGGGCCCAATCATGAAGAGAACTGACGTTTTTTCCCTTTATTCTCTTAGCATATCTGAGACCAACTAAAATTTTCTAAAGATTGTCAATATTTATAAATTAAGGGAGGTCACCTTCCAGTTATGGCAGGATGAAGGTGGTGGTGATTCCTTTCTGCAAAAACAAGTACAAAACTGGATAAAGTTGTCCAAAATATCCATTTAAGGACACTAGAAATTGACCAAAGGCAGAAAACAAATTGAGAAGAGTTTATCCTTGAAAATGAGAGAATTTCAGGTATGAACAGCACCCTTAAATGGCTCTTGTGTGAGGTTCCTCCCATACCCCTCCCATACCCAGGTAAAATACAGGATGCTCAGTTAAGTCTGAATTTCAGATAAATAACAAATCATTTTTTTAGTACAAGGTTGTCAAAATATTACATGGAACATACTTATACTAAAAAATTACTGATTATTTATTTGAATTTTAAATTTAACTGGCTTGTATTATTATCTTTTTGTTAAATGAAGCAGGCAGCATCCTCTCTCTGTTCACCCCCATACCCCACCCCAATAGCTGAATCAGCAAGAACCTCGGTCTAGATGGGAAAACCAGTAGCTTTGTTTCCAGAGGGGGTGGATTTGATTTGGGGTGAGAGGTGGGGGTGAAAACCTGTGGCTTTGCCAGCTAAAAGTGATGAACTTGGTTGGAAACAGGAAAAATCATTTGCTTTACTAACCTGAGGTGGTAATTCTTGTTGGGGTGAGTGTTAGACCAGCCAGACTTAATGCAGAGATCCTAGAAATGAGATCAGCTCTTCAAACATCCCTGGCCGAGTGGAAAACTCTGCAGATGCATGGAGGGGACTTGGGAAACATAAGGGGAAAATAAATCCCAAGGAAGATCTAAATGATTGCAAATTTGAATACATTCCCAGTCGACACACTTATCAATCAGCAGAGGGTGGAAGCTTTATGGGCTTAAGATGTTTGAGTCCAGCCTCTACTCAAAGTATTGACTGACTCACCAAGCTATGGAGACACAGGGAAAACCACTAAGAAGCCACAGTAAAGAATAAAAATTAAATTAAAAAATCTGTCCAGAGACATCAGTGACTGCACACCACAGGGGAAACAGATTTTATAGTTTAAGTCCGGGTAAGTTACAAAGAAAAAAAAAATCCTCATAAAAATGAAACAGAATTAGAGTTGTAACAATACCTTATCTAAAATATGTAGTTTTCAATAAAAAATTATGAGACATACAAGGAAACAGGAAAGTATGTTCAATATTCAGGAAAAAAAGCAGTCAATAAAAACTGACTCCAAGTGGGCCCGAAGAGCTCAAAGCAGCTATTATAAATATGTTGAAAAATTAAAGGAAATTGCTTAATTATTTTTAAAAAACTGGCAATGATGGCAAATAAGAAATCTCAATAGAGAAATGAAAACTATAAAAAAAAAATAAAAACAAAAGGCAATATAGCCTTGAAAAATAAAATAACCAAATGAAAAACTCAATAGATGGGCTCACCAGCAGATTTGAGATGGTAGGGAAAAAAAAATAACTGATCTTGAAGATAGAAATTATCCAATTCAAAGAACAGAGAGAAGAAATGAAATTGAAAAGCAGAACCTCAGAGACCTGGTGGGACAATGTCAAGGTATGTCTCAGCATATCTGTAATGCGAGTCACAGAGGGAGGGAAGAGAGAGAAAGAGGCAGAAAAATGTTTGAAGAAACAATGGTCCCAAACTGTCCAAATTTGATGAAAACCTGTAACCTACAGATTCAAGAAGCTTAATAAACTCCAAGAAGGATAAACACAAAGAGAAATTCACCTAGTCACATCATAGTATAATGGCTGAAAGACAAAGACAAAAAGCAAGTCTTGAAAGCAGCAAGAGAATAATGACTCATCATTTATAGAGAAACAACAACGTGGATAGTTGTTGACTTATCAGAATATAATGGAGTCCAGAGGGCAGTGGAATGACAGGTTAAAATGCAGAAAGGGAAAAAAAGTGTCATTCACGAGTTCCATATCCAACAAAACTATTCTTC
This sequence comes from Diceros bicornis minor, assembly GCF_020826845.1. Lineage (NCBI taxonomy): Eukaryota > Metazoa > Chordata > Mammalia > Perissodactyla > Rhinocerotidae > Diceros > Diceros bicornis. The sequence continues at coordinate 36,149,654 of NC_080740.1, forward strand.
AAAAAATGAAGGTGAAATAAAGACATTCCCAGATTAATAAAAACCGAGAGTATACTTGCCATATAAGAAATACTAAAGAAATTCCTTCAGGAGGAAAGGAAATGACAATAGACTGTAACTCAGATCCACCAGAAGGAATGAAAAGCACAAGAAATGATAGAGATGTGGGTCAATATAAAAGACTGTGTGTATGTTTTTTCCCTTTTCTTTTCCTAATTTCTTAAAAAGCATACTATTGTTTAAAACAATAAATGTAAGAATGTATTCAGTTTATAGCATATGTAGATTTAATATATATGATGATAACAGCATAAAAGATGGAGGAAGAAATGGAGCTATATTGTATTAAATTTGCTACATTTTATCAAAATTAAGTCAGTATTAAAATGAAGTAGATTGTGTTGAGTTAAAGATGTATAGTAATTCCTAGATAAACAACTAATTAAAAAAACTAAGAAAAGCTTAAAAATTAAGAGAAGAATTAAAATAGTATGCTAGAAAATACATATTTAACACAAAGGAAGGCAGTAAAAAGGAACAGATTAAATAGAACATGAGACACATAGAAAATAAATTGTAACATGGCAGACATAAGTCCAACTACATCAATAATTACATTAAAAGGCAGAGATTGTCAGACTGCATAAAAAAGCAAGATCCCACTATGTGCTGTCTATAAGAGATGCACATTTGTTTAAAGACTCAAAATTGGTTGAAAATAAAGGGGTGGAAAAGATACACCTTGCAAACAGCAGCTATAAGGGAGCTGGAGTGGCTATATTAATCTCAGACAAAATAGGCTTTATGACAAAGAGACAATGAGGAATATTTTTTAACAATAAAGGGTCAGTGCATCAGAAAGATCTAACATTTATAACTGATTATACATCTAACAACAGAGCCTCAAAATACATGAAGCAACAAGACAGAATTGAAAGGAGAAATTGACAGTTCAGTAATTATAGTAGGAGATTTCAGTAGGCCTCTAAAAGTAATTAACAGAACTACTAGACAGAAAATCAGTAAGAATATAGAAGAAAATCACTATCAAGCAACTTGACCTATCTGACATATATAGAATACATCCAACAACAGCAGAATGTATATTCTTGTTGTTCTTGTGTGTGTTGCATCATTTTTGATTGAATACTGGACATTTTGTGTAAAAGAACAGTAGAGCCTGAGGTGAATAGGATTTGTGCCTAGAATTGGCCTGCCTCTTTTTCTTAGTGTTTCATGAGATGGGATTGAGCCAATCTAGCTTTTATTTGAGCTGATTTTAGGTCTTATTGTTGCTATAGATACCGTTAATGTACCACAGTCTTCAAATCCCTCCAGTGGTGGACTGCTGCTGCCTTGTACTTATCATGAACTCTAGGATGCTGGAGGATTTTTCTCAGTGTTCCTGATACACCATCAGCTTTAAGCAGCCCTGAATACCTGTGCCACAAAAGGACCTCCTTCTGTGCTCTTATCCTTTCCACACTGTCTACTGCCTTTTTTTGGTTATTTGGTGGGAGGCTAAAGATGCGGGTGGGGTATGGCTCTTAATTCTGTTGATTCAGCCTCGCTTAGCCAGATCCTGGCAACCTGGATCTCAGGAATGGGACTTTTTTTTTCTTTTCACCATTTTTGCCCCTATACGGCAGCCAAACTCTGCCTGCTATTCATGGGGAATCTGGGCCAGGGGAGAGTTCCCTGCTCCTCCCCCAGCAGTAGCTGATCTCTGCTTTGTGTCAACCCAGAAGCCTGGACCCTGGAGGGGGGTCTCCTGCCCCTTCCCCAGTGCAGTGGCTGTTGCTTTACTCCTCCCACAGCAGCAGTGGACCTTTGCTTGAGATCAGTGACAAGTGGGCTGCCTCATTCCTCATTCGTCGGCGGCACCCCAACCCCAGTGGTAGATTCCTAGCTCCATGCCTGTGCACGGTTGGTGGTGGGATTGAGGGGGGCTTCCTGACTCTACCTTCAGAGTTTACCTTTGCCTGGGACTGGGGTAGGGAGGGAGGGTTTTCTGCACCTCTGCAAGTGATGTTGGCTTCTATCCCTGCCCAAGGGCAAATAATCTTTGCCTGGGCTCTGGGGGTGGGAGCACTTCCTGCCCCTCCCCAAGGGTCCTATAGTCTTTGGCTCCCACTTCCAGAAGAGTCTCTCTTCAAGAATGTAAAGTGAGTGGGACTTTGTGTGCCTGTGCACTGGGGGGTGGGGTGGGGGAGCTAGGGGATAGGGGTGGGGGAAGGAGTGGGGACACTAGAGGGGGGTTGTGGGAGCGGGATGGAGGGGAAAGAGTTTGTGAGAGAGTGCGGACTTCCTTGTGTTGGGAGCAACCAGGGATCCAAACATCACTCTAGCCTATGCTTGGCCTTTAATTCCTTCAACTGTTATCTGTTTCCTCGCTTACTATCTTTCAAGGTGGTCACCTCCTCATGTGGTGCTTTGAGGAGGTGACCACCTTGAAAGATGATAAGAGTTCCTGTGTCTGGCCTTTCTGCAGAGGGGCCTGTCATCTGAAATTTAGTTCACCTGTTTGCCTTGCTGCCTCATTTCTCTGATGGGCTCAAGGCAAATCATGATTTTATTAATTATCCAGCTTTGCTTTTAAGGTGGGAGTCATGTTCTTTTATGGCTTTTTACATCTAAGGGGAAGAGAAACAGGAACCCCTTTTAATTAGTCTCTCTCATTTCTGATTTTCTTCTAGAGTCTCATGTTCCACAAAAAGGTAGCAACTTCTCACCCTTTTGGGGCGAAGACATCATTAGGTCTCTATGCACCTGAAAAGAAACTGAACCATTCAGATACCTTGTCTCTTCTTAAGAGTTGAGTGAAGAACTAAATCTTCTAAAGTTCATATTCTCAACTTTAAAATTTAATGTTTCCATACTAAATAGTTAAACATTGCTTTTAAAAAGGGGAGTCCTGAAAAAAATGGTGGACATGGTTGCAGATTTTGACTGGCTTTTCCTTTGAATAATTTTAGATTCTTAATAGTTGCTTAAATGTTACCATCTTGTATTATATAGAATATATATTTTTAAAATGTTACAACTTTTTGTATGACTTAGATATATGCACTACAAGCATCTAGAAGAGAGTGGATGAAACAGTATTTGGAAGAGACTGACTTTGGCCACTAGGTGGAATTTTATTTGATCTTAATATCCAATGACTTTAAAGATGAAATGAAAAGTTTCAGTTTTCCACTTTTCAATTCTTTTGGCAAGACACGATTAAAAGAAATCCAAGAAGAGTGCATTGAGTGGGATGATATAATGTGAGATGCCAAGAAAGCTAGGGACTTAAGAGCAGAAAAAATAGGAATGTGTTTTAAGGTAGAGCAATTCAAATACTGAGAAACATATCTTATTCATTTTGATGAGAGAGAAATTTTGGTGATTTTATTTCTCTTAATAAAAAATGCTGTAGCTTTAAAAACCTGTATTTCCTCTGGGAGTACAGCCCTGCTTAACAGATAAAGCAAGCGGTTCACATGAACCTCTGACCTATTTGTAAAGCTTTAAATGTCTAGAGAAATAATGGTAAACCAACAAGCAAACGAAAACTCGTAAAATTAATCCTAAGAAGGAAATATTTAGTTTAAATGACTATAAGAGGGGCCAGCCCCGTGGCTTAGCGGTTAGGTGCGTGTGCTCTGCTGCTGGCGGCCCGGGTTCGGATCCCGGGTGCGCACCGATGCACCGCTTCTCTGGCCATGCTGAGGCCGCATCCCACATACAGCAACTAGAAGGATGTGCAACTATGACATACAACTATCTACTGGGGCTTTGGGGGAACAAAAGGAAGATTGGCAATAGATGTTAGCTCAGAGCCGGTCTTCCTCAGCCAAAAGAGGAGGATTAGCATGGATGTTAGCTCAGGGCTGATCTTCCTCTCAAAAAAAAATAAATGCCTATAAGAGCAATGGATTTGTGAGGCACCACAGCACAGTAAGGTAATTGTCTTTGCAAATAAGCAACTTTTATTCAAAACCAACTCGCAAAAGTTCTAGCTCTTCGGTTTTTATGTGCAAGGCCAAGTTACATCTGCAGAGGACTCTAGCTGGGTGATGACTACTTAAAATTGAACTTTGAGGATTTATTTATTTATTTTAATGAGAAAATGGTTTTATTTTCTTATGTATTGCAGTAACATTGGTTTATAACATTGTATAAATTTCAGGTGTACATCATTATACTTTTATTTCTGCATAGATTACATCATGTTCACCACCCAAATACTAATTACAACCCATCACCACACATATGTGCCGAATTATCCCTTTCGCCCTCCTCCCTCCCCCCTTCCCCTCTGGTAACCACCAATCCAATCTCTGTCTCTATGTGTTTGTTTGTTGTTGTTATTATCTACTACTTAATGAGGGAAATCATACGGTATTTGACCTTCTCCCTCTGACTTATTTCACTTTGCATAATACCCTCAATGTCCAACCATGTTGTCACAAATGGCTGGATTTCATCGTTTCTTATGGCTGAGTAGTATTCCATTGTGTATATATACCACATCTTCTTTAGAGGGTTTATTTAGATAGAGAATAAACACAATCTTCACACAGGACCTTACTTTTAAAATTATATGTCTCCTTTACTCCCTAGGTTTTATGGAATCATCTAATACTCCTACCTACAAATTCTAGGATCCTCCTAGAATAGAATTTCTTTTTTGTGGTGTAACATGTAAAAATTATCTTAAACTCAAATTTCAGTGTCCATAAATAAACTTTTATTGGAACACAGCCACCTCATTTGTTTCCATATTGTCTATGTCTGCTTTTGCACTGTAACAGCAAAGTTGAGTAGTCATCATAGAGACCAAGTGGCCTGCAGAACCTAAAATATTTACTCTGGTTCTTTACAAAGTTTGCTGACCCTTGCTATAGATCAGTATGTCTCAAACTTTAATGTACATACCAGTCACCCAGGGATCTTATTAGAAAATAGATTCTAATAATCTGATAAGTGGTATTCTGATAAGTGGTTAGTGAGAAGGCCTGGGAGAGAGATACAGTCTTCACCACATTCTCTCCTGAAGACTGTAGGCATTTCCCTTCTCACTTCTTGTGGTTTCTATGCTCTGATTGGTCACCTGGACCCAGAGGAATGTGGGTCAGATAGATCTAGGCTGAGTGCAGCCATAATGGAAAGAAGGGCAGCCAGCATGCTCCCCTTTGTCAGCCCAGTTAGTTGAGAGGACTGAGGCAGGATGGAATAGGGTGGGTAGGAGGAGGCAGTGTGTGGAGGGAGCCATATCCTACCCTGAAATATGCCCCCACCTGCTCAACATGGCATCTTCCCCACCACTCCCTCAGCTGGCCGAAAATTCCCATCATTAAATTCACATAGGTATAGAATAGGATTCTTTTTGGTCTTTGTTTCAGTAACATAGGCTGACATGGTAAGGAGAACTCCCGGCTCTCTTCCTCCCTCTCAGGCTTCTCTTTCACAATCTTTGCTTTATCTTTTTCCTCTATTCATTCAAGCTTCTGTCTTGTCCCTCTTCTCTTCTTACTCTATATTTTCTTCCCAGGTGATGTCACCTGTTTCCATGGCTTCAACTGCCATTTTTATATTGACAGCTTCCAAAGTATTTGTCCAGGCTTTCTTCTGAGTATTGGCGTGCCTGCTTGAGATTTCCACTTGGATATATCACACTTGATTCAAACGTAATATTCCCCCAAATGAGCTCATCAGCTCAAGACTGCTTCTCCTCCAGTCTTCTCTCTAATAGGAAGTGATGAGCACCTCCCATTCAGCAGGTCATGCCGGAGACCTGGGAGGCAGCTTTGCTTCTTCCTCTTCCTTAACCTCCATGACCTACTATTATTATTAACACCTCCTAAATATCCCTGGAGTCCATCCACTTCTTTCCTTTCTCACCATCACCATTCTAACCTAAGTCAACATCATTTGTCACCAGCTCTTCTGCACTGGTTTTCTATTGAATTCCCTATACCTAATTTTGCCACACTAAAATCAGTTGTCCTTCTTGTGGCCAGAGTAATCTGTTTAAAAAGAAAACACCATCATATCTTGCTCCCTTAGGATAAGGTCCAAACTCCTTATTATGGTCTGTAGGTCCTGTGTACCCGGCTCCATCCCACACCTCTGGCCTCTTGTTACTTATTCCCTTGCTTCCTATGTTCCTGCCATATTAGATTTTTTTCACGTTCTTTTTCAGCCAAGTGCTTTAAACGTGATGCTACTTATAATTCTCCTTCTACTCATCATAAAATGCCTTTTATTTCTAGTCTAAAAATTCACTTCCTCTGGGAAGCCTTTTCTGAGCCACCAGATGAAGTCAAATATTCTGAGCATGTGCTCCCATAGCATCCAGCACTTGTTCACTGTCCCCCATTAGACTGCAAGCTCTGTGAGGTCAGAGACTGTGTCTTTTCCACCACTGTATCCTAAGCACCTAGCAGAATGCCTGCCATCAATATATATCCATGAATAAATAAAAAAATACAGGCAACCAGTTTGATTTGGATACAAATGATGAGACTGTTTAGGATTCTTAGAATAATTTCTAATGTCACTACCCTGTAGATAATCCATTTGAATCACTAATATTACTATGGCCCCCAGTAGGGCTTAAATGCTTCCCATGGGTAAGCATGGTTGTGTAAACCAAGGTTGTGTTGTGAATTTCCTAGCAGGAGATAAGCTTCCTGCTTAGACATGTGACATCTTTTGGGCTCAGAGGGAAGAACAGGATGATAAGAGAATTTCCAGATCCATGTGCCCATCACATTGTTGAGTGACTGAGTCTCCAGCTCTAGCTACCCTTCTAAATGGGACATTGAGACAACATTCATTCTCAGACACAATTCCACTACATAGACTTTCCCTTCAAGGATTTTGGGATTCAGTTGTTCTTCCCAGAGATTAGAGACTTTGTCTCAAGATGTCTCAACTTCAATAATGCTTGCAATTTTGTTCTAATGGAATACAGCGGTACATTCACTGTAAGGTGGCAATTCATTGAGAATTTACTGTGGTAGTAAATATTAATAATAATCCTAGGTATTAATAATATCTAAGATTTATTGAATGATTATGATGTTCCAGGAACTGTTCTGATCACTTTACACTCATTAACTCAGGTAATTCTTATCCAACTACATAAGATACGTACCATAATTAACCCCGTTTTCAGATGAGGAAATTGAGGTTAAGTAACTTGCCCAGGGACATATGATTTTTGTGTAGAGGAGCCTGGATTTGAAAAATTTATTGTGAAATAAGTTATTTTCCTGACAGTTGGCTTACACTATAGAGCAATGAGAGATCTACCAGCCTCTTTCTCACATGTCATCCTCAGCACACCTCCTCATCCAAGGCTAGGCCAGTCTCTCCTTGTGCTCTGAGCTCCTCATCTCTGTCTCACTCCTCCACTCAACACCCCACATCTTGTAGTTCACAATCTGTGTGTTTCAGGGTGAAAGTAGAATGCTCTGATTCTGAGGCAGGCCAGGTGGTCTAAGCATGGATTTTCTTTTGAAGGCTTTTAGCCCATTTAGAAGATTAACATGGATTTGTTGGAAGAGGAGGGGATTGAAGGCTTAGCACTTCAAGGGTTGAAGGGAGGCGCTTTTATCCAGGCGAGTTGCGAGGATTCCCCCAAGTGGGAATGGAGACAGGTAGGGATCTTTGAGCATATAGTGCCACCGAGATGAGAGGAATGATGGCTGCATGGCGAGCCCACTGAGAGTGGAGGCAATGGTCCCTAAGGCCAAACTTGGCCTGGACCCCCCCCCCCCACATTTAAGTGAATCCTGGCTTTGGCCAGCAGCAGATCACTGGTGACCACACAGGCTGAGGAACAGGCACTTCCCTGTGACCCAACATCCCATAAAGCCTGAGTTGTTGAATGATACAAGGAGTGTGGAGAGAGACTTGAAATTTTAATTGGTATATTTATCTCCTAGCCCCTCATGGTGGGTTGGACATGACATAGATACAATTTAGTTGTAGCTACACATTTAGTATAAAGAAATGTGATTTTATTTGCACCTTGAGTGCCTAGGAACAACTTGCACTTGTTTCAGTGGGTTTTGGTGATGCCATCTTGCAGGCTAGTCCAGATGAAAATCTCAGCCTTGGCAGACAAAGTGGCTAGCGGGCAATTGCTGAATAATCTTATATAACGAGAGAAGGAGATCTTGTAAAATCATCCTTGGAAAGCATTCTCTGAAGGATCAGATTTTTTTTTTTTTTTTTTTTTTTTGTGAGGAGGACTAGCCCTGAGCTAACATCTGATGCCAATCCCCCCCTTTTTTCTTGAGGAAGACTGGCCCTGGGCTAACATCCGTGCCCATCTTCTTCTTCTTTATATGGGATGCCGCCACAGCATGGCTTAACAAGCGGTGTGTCCAGTTCGCGCCCGGGATCCATACCTGCTAACTGGGCAGCCCCAGGATCAGACTTTTGGTGAAAGCATTTCTATGTCTAGACTCTGGAGTTATAGCTGAAGGTAACACTATTTTTTCGAAGGCAGTAGTGACTAAATTTAGTTCAAAATACTTCATGTCAGTTATAAATAAAGTGAGAAGATACAGCCTTTGAATTTACCTGTAATACAACAGAAGGTGAGATGAACAACTGTGAAATCTTATTTTTATTTAGCTTTATCCAGCCCACATGTAATTTCCTTCACTGAGAATGCTCCCAATGTAATTTCCTGGTGTTGAATTATCTTAGATCAATGATAACTGTGCCTTTTAAAAGAGGACAGTCAAGTGTTCTTCAGTTTAGCACATTAAAAAAAGGCATAGTTTTTTCAGAAGGGAAATTTAAATAATAGATGGATTTTTAAAAAAGATTATCTGGGATCTTTGTGTTTTATCAGTTGAACCTCTTTATGTGAATGTGAAATCTTTAACATATTTATTTATAAAGTATAATTTTCAGAGAGGTAAAATTATGATTACCAGGCAAAAATAAAGTAAACGTGTCATTGATTTTGACTCATTAATTAATGAAGGAACTAGTTAGATGTGCATACCGGTTGAAAGAACATTTAAAAAGCTGGGATATTTATAGGCAACTTACTAAAGAAATATTAGCATAAGATTGCCAAGTTTAGTTATAAAACTGTTTAATGTATAGCAGGCCATACATCTTTAGGGGTTGTCTGTTCTCTTGAAGAGAAATCTGCAAGTCAATTAAGATTAGAACCTTTAATCGGTAGTGAACAGCATATTCCTGTGTACAATTCTTGGGTGGCCATTGCCCCCAGATAATTCTGAAAGTATATGCCGTGCACCTTTTTGCCTTATTTCCAACTTTCAGATAAATTTTCTGACATATTGTCTTAAAAGGACTATTTACTCAGTTTGTTTCTGTGACTATACATCTTTTCTGTGACCTGAAGAGGTGCTTCAGCCATGTATGCTTTCCTTATACTTTCCTGGTCTCCCCAGCTGGGTCGCTGCCTACACAGTTGTGAGGGACAAGCATGCTTTCTCGGCCACAGAATAGGGCAAAGCTGATAGCTGACAGCCTTATTATCAGACACCTTCACAAATATTGCAACTTCCCAAGGAGTTCTAGAATCTCATTTTAGTGAACAGATGAATAACACGAGCACAGAGCCTCTAGCTTTTATTTTTAAGTGAGTTTCCAACTATTTCAGAGCGAGGAGCAAATGGGATCTTCACAAGAAGGCTTATGAAATAAACATTAATTATACAACTTAGGGGTCAGAAGCCCGGGTACTAGATTCAGAGAAATCAGAGTTCTGCCATTGGTCTACCCCTTATTAACAGTCATCTTGACCATCAACTTAACCTCTCAGGGCCTCAGTCTTCTTATGTGGGTGTTTGTGAAGGGTATGTAAGAGAATGAACGTCAAAGTTCACTACAGTGCCTTAGATACACTTATTATTCAGCAATAAAAAATAAGTAATAAATTATGATTACTGATTGTAGGTCAGATACTATACTAGATAGGTCTTGGGCATTTAGAGATGACATGTTCCTACACCTGAAGATAAGTGCTCCCATCAGGGAAAGAGAGAATGAGATCCATAATCAATAATTATGATACAAAGTGTTTCTTGCTATTATAGAGGATCGATAAAGGGCTCTGGACATATAGGTGACAAAGCCATTAACTCTGCCTAGCAAGGGGGTGGTATATTGAAGAATGTACCAGGAGATGACCTTTAAGATGGGCTTTGAAGGAGTGGGAACAGGGGCCTAAATCAAGGGTCAGCAAAGTTTTTCTGCAAAGGAATAGATAGTAAATATTTTAGGCTTTGCAGGCTATGCATTTGTCTCTGTCTCTGTCTCTGTCTCTGTCCTGCTCTTGCAGGACAAAAGCAGCCATAGACAATACATAAACAAATAAGTGTGGCTGTGTTCCAATAAAACTTTATTTACAAAACCAGACAGTGGCTGGATTTGGCCTGTGGGCTTTAGTTTGCCAGCTCTTGGCCTAGAGGATGAACTAAAGGGTACAGCCTATTTTCTGTAGGTTGAGTGATGGGGGTGGGGTGAAGTGTTTGTGATCTGATGGTGCAACTCTTGCAAAAGAAATTGACAGAAGGTAGGAGTAGGAGTTTTCATGACCTTGATTTTAAGTGAAACAGTTTCTGGCAATGCTTTTCTTACCTCAAATATTCTTGGATTGTCAAGAGCGGAGCACAGCTAGGGCCACACCAAACTTGTCCAGGTGCATGGAAAGACAATACTCAAGAAGTATCCTGGGGTCTGATGGAAGAAGGGCTTGTTATCCGTGGGTCTGCTGGAGGCACTGAATATTATTTAAGAGTGGAGAAGTGGATCAAAGGCTGGGAACTGGGAGCAAATAATCAAGCATCAGAGCTGGGGTGGCCGTTAGGAGGCAAAACACAGAAGTGTGTTGGAAGCAGCAGCCAGAGGGGGGGTGGGGGCAACTGGAAGCATGGCCTAGAGAGACAAGTGCAAGATGGTGAATGCTGAGCTCAGTGCCTAATGAGGCGGTTCTTTAGGTGGATGTGGTGCACTTTGTCTGGGGTCAGGGGGTGGGATGTGATAATTGCTATGATTCTAGAGTTTACCAATTTGGGATCCATAAATTATGTACTAGAGGGACAGGATCAGCAATTTGTTTTATAAAATGTAAGCAGTGTTTGCTAAGTGTGGGTAATGCATGTTATGAGTCTGGTGAGTTCCAGTATTAATTAAGATACAATAGGAGGGGATGCATAGCTGGAAGAAAATACAAAAGAGATGAACAATTGTATGTGTCATAACGAGTAAATTCACCATTTTGAAAAAGATTACGTTTACAAAAGGAGTACACTAGGTAAAGGAGACTTTGAGGGTTTCACTTGCTTAACATAAGCCAACAATACCGTGTGGCTACTAAGGTGATCTTTGTTTATCCCACGCATAGTGTCGGAATAGTATTAAGGTTATGGTAGGTCATAATTCTTCTGTAGCCTGCACTGCTCAATGCACATGTGGAAAATTTTATTTTTGGTTCTGGATACCACATCCTAAAAGATAAACATGGATAAAAATATGTCAAGAGAAGGGTGGCCAGGAAAGTGAAAAATTTGTTAATTACGTGCTATAAGTTTGGTTGCCATGTAATTTGTTGTCCAAACTGGGATATTCTTGACAGTGAAAGGCGGCTGTTAAGAAAAATTACCCAAAACTTGGAAATAAAGCAAGAGAATGATCGTATATCCTTTCAGCACCATACTGTGCCATTATTTATCAGGCCTGCTTGAGGATTATTTGATTCCCTAGAAGGGTATGCCTTTTGACTTTGCTCTTACGATTTGATTAGAGCCCAGACATGTGAAGTCTACTTTGTAGACTTCTGTCTAGTAGAAAAGATAACCCCAAAGTTAATTATTTAATTCTTCTTAGGATATTAACCAGTTTTATATCTCTACTAGCAAATTTATTCTAACAATTCTTTTCCAAGTCCTCTACCATGTTATTTGTTCTCTCATTAATTAATAATGTGAATAAAATATTTGGCACACATTCATTATATATTTGTTTGAAAGTCATATTTTAACTTTTTGAACTTTATACTTTGATAAAGTATAGTCATCATTCTGGGAAAACAAGGTTAAACCAGGCCTATCCTGGGAAAACCAGACTGTATGATCACTCTAGGTATAAGAAATGGTTGAAGGAATTCAGAGTATTTATTCTGGAGGAGATAGGATGTAGGATGCTCAAAGGAGATTTGAGTGATAAAATGATGTGTTTTTTGTGTATTTTGAAAACCTTAAGAGATGAGGATGCAGCCTGCATATAGGTACCAGAAGAGGTAGGAAAACAGTTGGCAGCAGGATTGTAGTTCTTTGGGCGCTGGAGAAGTCCAAGAGTGAGGCCCTAGCATGGGCCTTTGATGAGTGGGTCTGTGGCAGTCCTTTTCTCTGATTCAGCCACTTGTCACTAGTAGAAGCTGGGACCTGAAGGATGGTGTGGCTGAGAAAACCAACTCTGCCAAAGAGGATCAGGGGATTAGGTGTCTTACCTGCAGTTGCACAGGTTGGAATTCAGACCTTGGTTTCTAGACTTCCGGGCCATAGTTCATCCCATCACATTCCAGCTGAATTCTTCACATTTGAATCTTATGTGGTCGAGTTTTGGTAAGTATGTCTGTGCTATGCCATGTATTGCATTTTACAGTCACCAAATTTTGTAAATGTATTTTCAAGCATTGATGCAGTCTATATAGTTGATAGTGAGTAAATTCGATTAATCAGGTTGAGGCATTATAATGTACCTACTCATTACAAGTAAGGAACATTTTTAGCTTTGTCGAAGAAATTGCTTATAAGAATATGAAATATTATTGTCACAATAATATCAAAATATCTACCAGAATATTCATATACTTATATATACATGTGTGTATATATATATATGTATATATATATAGGTGTGTATACATACATTTAATTGCAGAACCTTCAGAACTGTAGGTTCAGATTTTGAATGAGAAACCTAAAAAGAGTCTTTTAGCTAAAGGTGTTGTATATTGTTCTAAACCACTAAAACATGCCCAGGGAGATATACCATTTCTTCTTATAACAATCTTCAGTTTGACTGTAAGGAAAAACAATTAAAAATGGCTCAGTAAATCCTGAAAGGACTCCATTTTATGGATGATTGCACCACTAAGTAAGAAACTATTACCTGTGAAATAGTCTAATTAAATTTCTGATGGCATGGGTCAGCTTTACTGTTTTTCAAAAGAAAGCTACATTTAAGATAGATTAGAGCTTCAAAACGGTTATTAAGCTCCAAAATAATTTTGCTTTTCTGTGCAGTGGATGTAAAACATTTGGAAAACTAATAAAATGTTTGTGAACTCAGACTAACAACAAAACACATTAAAATCTTTGAAATAATAGATTAGTAGAGTCTTAATTCACTTGTTCTATGACCGAACAGCAATTCTATCCTTAACCCTTTTCAATATGTTCAATACCATCTTGCTTTTTAAATTGTTATTGGTTCACTTCAACTGCTGTAGTACTTCAGGTTCCCTCCTTGATTACTATGAGACATAAAAGACATGAATTGCTTAAAATATCAATTCTCAACCTTTTTTTTTTAACAGCTGTTACCACTTTTCAGTGGACAGTGGACTCATTTATAACAGAGAATTGGTGACGAACAAAATAATGAAAATGGCACAAAAATTCATGCATAATGGATTTATTAAAGAGTTTGTTCTTGGATAGGATTTGCGGTTTATAAAATGAAAGTATTTGGAATTGTTGATGATTCTCCTGTAGAGAAAAAGAAAGGACTTGCGTTTTTGGATCAGTTTTCAGTCCAGAAGGAAGACCCTCATCTCTTACCAGCAGGTTGTGGACTACGTTTTTTGGGTCACTTGTTTAAAGCAACAGAAACAAACCCAGCGTCAGACTTGTTCAGTACAGAAAAAAATGATGGAAGGGAGATGGGAAGGCAGTTTGCTGTCCTAGAAGGATAGCGGCAATTTTGGGGACACTGATGGAAAGCCCAGGATAGAGACTGCAAATGAATACAGTGTTAAAGATTTGGCTTTTAAATATTGATGGGCCTGAATGGTTTTCTTTCTAGCCTGTGATGACTTATCTGTGCGTGTGTATTCAGGGGAGGAGGGGCAGGCACTGGGAGGAGGAAGATGGAAGAAGAGACGAGGAGAAGATAAGGAACTTCCAGGGAGACAATCAGGTCATTTGTCAATAATAATCATTTTGTCATCTCTTTTTAAAATTGGTATTTATGCCTTTCATTTTTTTACTTATCTTTAATTAACAATAGAGTGAGCTTTTTTCCTCCTAATCCCTGATAAGGAAATGTCTCTGAGTTTTCACCATTAAGTGAAGAAAAAATTGCTTTTGCTTTAAGGTAAATATTCCTTATCAAAGGAAGGAATCATTGTTTACACAATCATTTGATAATTATTTTCTTTATCCATTCATCCATTGATGGACACTTAGGTTGTTACGCTTGGCTATTGTAAATAATGCTGCAATGTACACCAAGTTTATTTTAAATGATTGAATCCATATTTGTAAGAGAGACTGGCATAATTCTTTTTTGTACTGTTTTGTCAGATTTTGTATCAGGAATTTGCTACCTTTGTATGATTCATTGGGAATTTTTTCACTTTTTCTATGATCTGGAATAATTTATGTGGTAAGAGCATTATCTGCTCTTTGAAAGATTCAAGAGCTTACCTATAAAATTGAGTCTAGTGTCTTTTTGTGGAGACAATTTTAGAACATCCTTTTAATATTTCTGTATTGTTATTGATATATCTTCTTGAGGCAATTTTTGGTAATTTTATTCAGTTCAGTGAAAATTTTCAAGTTTACCCTCTGCATCCAGCCACAGACAAAGAAGAGATAATTTAAGAGTCATATAGTAGTCCAGACTTAGAAATGAAGTATATTAGTTTTACCACTTGGGTTAAATATTCTATTAGATTTTCTTTTGAACTTAATACTCAGTGCATTAATTATTATTACTGCTAATATTATAGAATATCTATAAATATTTGTATTATAGTATACATGTTGTTCTGTAACTTGGCTCTTTTCTCCCTACTGAATATATTATAGGCATCTTTGATAGTTCACGTAGAGCACGATTTCTTGAACACTGCACTATTGACATTTGGGGCCTGATAATTCTTTGTTGTAGGGGCTGTCTTGCGATTCTAGGATGTTTATCAGCATCCCTGGCTTCTACCCTAGATGTCAGTAACACATTCCTTCCCCAGTTGTGACAACCAAAAGTGTCTCCAGATAAATGGCCCCTGGAGGGAGGGGCAAAATTGCTCTGGTTGAGAACCACTGATGTAGAACTACTCCATTCTTATTTAAATAGCTGCATAGAACTTTGTTTATCAATGAACTCTAATGAATAATCTACTGATGAAGATTTAGTTTGTTTCCAATTTTCTGCTGTTACAAATATGTTGAGATCCATTTTCTTTCACTCTTTTGTAAGTATTTCTATGGCATAAATGCTAGTACTGGAATTGTTGAATAAAATGTATGCACAATTTTCCCTTGACACATTGCCATATACCATCAAAAGAGATTATCTCGATAAACACTTCTCATCAGCCAAGCATTACAGTGTTTTTTTCTTATACTCTCTCCAAAATAAATGATCAATCTTTTCAATTTAGTTAATCTTATTGTTTTAATTTGCATTTCTTTGCTTAATATATGTTGATTGAACTTTTGCAACATTTCCTGTGATATATCTGTTGTGTCTTTTGTTCCTTTTAATGTTGGGTTATTAAACCATTTATTTTTGATTTGTAGGAATACTTTATGTGAATATTAACATTCTCATTTTATATGTTGAATTTTTTCCTCAGCTTGTTCATTGTCTTTTATCCTTATTCATTGAATTTAGTTTTGCATAGGTAATTTTAATTTTTATGTGGTCAAATTGATGTCAGTCTTTAATTAGTGCCCTGCAATGCCCAGAAAGACTACTCATACCCTGAGATGATTAAAATATTTAATCATTTTCTTCTAGCATTTTTCTGTTTTTATTATTTACGTTTAAATCTTTGATCCCTCTGGAATTTATGCTACAACTTGTTATATAAAAATCAGGTTAATTTTTCCCTCAAATGGTACAGCATTTTCCCGTAGCATTTATTTAATAGTTTGTCCTTTTCTTTCTATTCAAAATGTCAACTTTATCATATACTAAATTTCCAACTACCTATTATCTTCCATTTTTTTTTTTTTGCATTTTGGTTTTCTTTCCTCTGATTTATCTGTCATTATGATCTATTCTGCTTTTCATCTTTCAGAAAGCCATCAACGTTTCTGATAAAGACATTTCTTATTTTCACTGTGGCTATGATTTACCTATGTTAGTATGGATTTATTGTCATTTTAATGAAATTTTTGTGTGTATGTGTGTATATATGATTAGGGAGGAAGCATCTAAATCAGAAATATGGAATTTTAAAAAATCCTATTTTCTAACATGCTACCTTTCCTATACAAGAAAGTAACCAGATTTTGTATATTATATATGTAACTGGCTACTTTTCTGAACTTCCTTTTTATTTCCACTGACTTTCTCAGTTCGTGTCTTTGTGGTTGAGGAGTTGCTTTCCATTAATTTAGTATCTTGATCTTCAGCCTCAAGACTTTCTTCTTCTCAGCAACATTTTCTTCTGAAATTGCTTCTACCACATCTATTCCGCTGCCACTTTCTGGAAAAAAATATGTACATATAAATATATACCTATGCTTTGTATCTTCTATTCTCTCATTATTTTTATCTCTTTTCATATTCTGAATTCTGGGTACACACCAGACATTTACTGAAAAAAATGTGTATGCAGTAGTTACGACAGTAGCTTTTAGCAATTCATGTGAAGTCTTGACTATTTTTCATAATGAATAAAATCCTAAACATTTAAGTAATTGGTTGCTGGGTAATTTGAAAATGTCAAAGTAGTACCGTTTTTATCATTTTATTTCTCCTCTCCATCATATTCACTTAAAAATAATTTATTGTTTCAATTATTCCGTCTTCTCAGTTTTCTCAAAGGGAAGCCAAGAGGATATTTATTTATTAAATGGTCACTCATAAAGATTTTCAGAAGAGAAAAAATGGGGCAGAGTAGACCCATGTCTCCTCCAGTCCTACCATTACATGGGTGTCTGCTGGACCAAAGTCTACCTTTATGAAGTAGTTTACTGAAGGGTTAGATGTATCCAAAAGGGTATTGCATGGTAGAAGGGACAGTAGTTGAAGTGTTAAATAGTCAAGTGTTTCTCTTTATTGCACAAGGGGGGATATTTCCAGGCTTTTTCCTTTCATATGCTCAGTATTCCCTTGTGTGTTTCCGCCATTATTGACCTTGCTTCTCTTCTATATGACCCTCTCCCTCAACACACATATTTCTCAGTTTAGCAACTTCAGCATCCCTCAGGAAACTTTTCCAGAGAAGCCTTTCTGCCTTGATGTTTTCTGATGCTGCATTTAGCTGGTGGATAGGCTGAGTGTGGGTGTTCATCTCTGGGCAGTTGTGCAGAGGCCAGAGGTTATGGGCTCCAGCCCAGGAGGGAGAGTGAGTGTGTTCTCCCTTTCTACTCCATTCTACTTCATCCCCTCTGTTAGTGTACTAGTTAGAGTCCAGTTAGGCAAACAGCATGACACCAAATATTTTAAGAGAAAAAAAATACTGAAAATTGGTATTGGAGAACTGAAAGGCAGTAAAGGCTCAGTGAGGTAATACAGAGATAGGAACGGCAGGAAGCTGCTGCCACTCCTGGGCAGGGGACAATGGAAGACGGTGAGGTTAATAGGACCCTGAAGGTTGGCAGTTGGGGCTCTGCAGAGCTGGGACCCAGAACCTGAAGAGGGAGAGCTGCCTGGCTGGTAGTGGTAACTCTGAGGGAGTGCAGTCAGGCCAGCTCTGGGACTGGGGAAACAAAGCCGAAACTGGAACCAGCTGCTGCTACGACCAACTGCTCCTGCTGCTGTAAAGAACCATTGCTGGGGCGACGCTTATAGGAACGATAGGCAAACAGGAAGGAGAAAGTCCTGTGTCCCTCCTCTAGCTTCACAGTCTCTCTCTAGTGACCTCTAGTACAGAACCTAACAGGGAGCTGCTGGCACAGGAGGAATGTTTGCAGAATCCCAGCCACAGCATCCCAAAGCTTAGTAGAGAAGGAAGGGCTTGGAGGAGAGAGACAACAGTTAATATCCTGCACAGTGAAAGTCACTGAGGGTCAGATGTGAAGTGGGCAAATGTGCAAAGGTAAATATTTGCATTCATCAGAGACACACAAGCTAATCCCACCTCATGGAAATAATATTTTGGTGCAAGGATGGACAAATAGACCAATGGAACAGATAGAGTCCAGAAATAGATGTATACGTGTATGGTTACTTGATGTGCCATAAAGGTGCCATTACAATTCAGCAGAGAAAAGATCACTTTTCAATAAATGGTGCTGAAGAAAGTGGTATCTATTTGGAAAAAAAACATGAATCTTGAACTTGACTTTACCCCATACATAAAAATTAATCCAAGGTGGATCATAGGTCTGATTGTGAATGGTAAAACAATAAAGCTTCTAGAATATAACAAAGGAAAACGACCATGGAATAGGCAAAATTTCTTAAACAAGACACAAAAAGTGCTAAGCCATCAAAGAAAAGAGAAAAAGATAAATTGGACTTCATTAAAATTAAGAATGTCTGTTCCTCAAAAGATATAATTAACTGAGTGACGGGGCAAGCCACAGTTTGGGGGAAGATATTCATAATACATATCTATACCTGACAAAGGACTCATATCCAGTATATATATAGATACAGTATTAGACACCTATAAATCAATGAGGATAAGACATAATAACTCAATTTAAAACCACAATGAGAGAATAATACAAACCCAGTAGACTGGCTAAAATTAAAATATTCAACATCTTGGTGAGATTATAGAGCAGCTGGAGCTGCTGATGGAGGTGGGAAATGGTTCAACCACTTTGGAAAACTGTCGATGTCTATTAAAGCTAAACATACTCCTTATCTTATGAGCCAGCAGTTCTACTTCCAGGTATATGCAGGCATCCCTTGAAGATATCGCGGGTTCAGTTCCAGACCACTGCAATCAAGTGAATATCGCAATAAAGCAAGTCACATGAACTTTTGGTTTCCCAGTGCATATAAAAGTTATATTTCCACTATACTGTAGTCTATTTTGTCCAATAGCCATTATGTCTTAAAAAACAATGTACGTACTTTAATTAAAAATATTGCTAAAAAATTCTAACCATCATCTGTGCCTTCAGTGAGTTGTAATTTTTTTGGTGGTGGTGGCGTCTTGTGAAAAACATGATATCTGTGAAGCACAATAAAGCAAAGTGCAATAAAATGAGGTATGCCTGTATCCAAGAGAAATGAGTGCATATATCCACCAAAAGGCATGTAAAAGATTGTTGTTTGCAGCTTTAGTCATAATAGCCCCAAACTGGAGACAGTACAATGTCCAACAACAGAAGAATGCAAAAACAAATTGTAGTGTATTCATAAAATGGAATACTCTGCAGCAATAAAAGGACTGATATATATAGCAGCATGGATAAATCTCAAAGCATTCTGTTGAACAGGTGAAACCAGGCACAAAAGTGTATATGCTGGGTGATTTCACATACATGAAGTTAAAGACAAGTAAATATAATCGATGATGATGAAAGTTGGAGTAGTGGTTTTTGTTGAGGTGGATATTGCACTGGGAAGCTGCACAATGGAATTGTCTGGAGTGACAGAAATGTTCTGTATCTTTTTTTTTTTTTAAAGATTTTATTTATTTATTTTTTCCCCCCAAAGCCCCAGTAGATAGTTGTATGTCATAGCTGCACATCCTTCTAGTTGCTGTATGTGGGACGCGGCCTCAGCATGGCCGGAGAAGTGGTGCGTCGGTATGCGCCTGGGATCCGAACCCGGGCCGCTGGCAGCAGAGTGCGCGTACTTAACCGCTAAGCCACGGGACCAGCCCGAAATGTTCTGTATCTTGATGCGGGTGGTGGTTACATAGTTTGCATACATAAGTAAAAGTTTATCTAGCTATACAGTTAAGAATGTACACTTTACAGTATATAAATCATACCTGAAAAAAGAAAAAAATCCCTAAAAAAGGAAAGAATATTTCTTTTGTTAGCGTGTTCCTGGCTTAGTACTTTAGGAACAAGAGATTCCCATGATTGTGCTGAGAAGTATTTGGCTCTTTTCTGTCCTGCCGAAGGCTAGCATCACCCAAAACAAAACAAAACAAAATTTTGCAACGGCTGTTAGGTTGACCTTTCTGTGTCTTGTGAGGAGTGGTTTAATTTCAAATTGAATTCTTTTAATTTTAGGACTCTTTCTGAGACAGAGCCAGGGGATGGGTAGTTTGTTCATCACAGCTTGGCATATATAAAAAGATGAAAAAGACTCCTCTACAAAGATCTCACTGCACCTGGAGGACGACGTGCCCAGAGCGCTGTGGAAAGGTAGAGGGGAGACGAGGAAGCAGTAGTGGAGCAGTGCTAACGGGCACAGGTGTGCAGAAGGCACAGAAGGCACTTGACAAGTATTAGCTACTCTTATTCAAATCTTAGGGCTTTTGATAGAGCCAATCTTGAAGCAACTGGTGAAGAATTATCTGGCCTTATTTTCATCTTTGGAGAAGTGTGTATTTACGGGAGTCTATCTGTGTGATACCTCATGGCATGTGTGTGTGAGTGTGTGTGCATGTATGCATGACAAGAAAACTACCTTTGTACAAACCTGATGATCCATTCCTATGAAACATCACTTCTGCTGGATTTCTGGGGGTGACAGATAGCCTGTTTGCATCCTTAACTCTTATCAGCAAAGAGCCCAGAGAAGAGTCAAGCCCTTTGGAGAAGTCATGGGCATTCTGCTAGAGAAAGCTGGGCACTCTAGGGAAAAGGTGATTCTAACTGAAGTGTAATTAATGATGCAACAGGACTGGAATGACCGTTATTTGGAAGTGAGAGGGAGAGACCAAGGAGAGTGAATAAAGACTAATAGTATAATGCTAACCCAAAGCTAAGTTCCTAGCATTGCCTGAATAATACATAAACTTGTAATTAAGATTTAGGATGATGCCCTGTGGGAAATCTTCTTTTGGGCCAGAAGTGTTCAATATTTCTTGTGGTCATTGAAGGGAAGATAATAAATCTTCTTTCATTCTCTGTTGGAAGTAGGAGAGTGCTAACTTAAACCACAAGAAAAGTGCTGAGATATTTAGAAGGAAGAACTGAAGCTGCTGGGGTGGCACCAGGAGGATAGAAATTCCAGACTTGTAGGAGTCTTGATAAGTCCCATCAGCTGAAATCTGTGGCAAAACCCAAAAGGGTGGTGACTTTTTGGTGTGGGTGAGGGATGGGGAGAGAATTGACTTGGAGCTTTGAACTTTTAGAAGTTTTTCTTATGAGAAGTTGGTCTAAACATTTTCTGGCCTACCAATCTATATTTGTTGAGCTTAGATTTTAGGTTTGAGATCTTTGCTGTGAAAGGTGAGACTGTTCAAGCTATCTCGATTGCATTCTGTGAAATAACTGTGTGTGGCCCCTGGGTGGACGCCAATTCACAACAGTCAGGAAGGTGCAGGGTGAACTGCCGAGTAATGGAGATTAGAGTCCTGGAGTCGTAAAAACGAGTAGCTCACTTACCTCTTTTTATACACAAGGAATCAGAATAAATTGTCCAAAATCACAGCTGGGTAGGGGTAAGGCGAGAACTCGAAGACAGATTTCCTGGATTAGCATGTAGGGTCCTGTCCGTTTTGCACAATGCTGCACAGTGTAGGAATCATCACCTCATCATCAAAAGGCATTTGCTGGTGCTTTCTTAGCTACTAATTAATGGTGATATTCTGCATGAATGGAGGATCATAGACACCTTTTTTTTAAGGCTATAGATTTAGAGGATAGAATTGTATTGATTTCAATAAGCTATGAGATATAATTTTATTATATCATCAATAAGGCAGAGCATGGAGAGCTTTCCTTCTTTAGTTTTGTTTGTCTGAAAATGTCTTTATAGTCCCCTCATTCTTTTATCATGGTTTGGCTGTATCTAAAATTTTGGAATGATGGCTCTTTTCCCTCAGCACTTTGAAGATGTTACTGAATTATTTTCTTTTGTTACTCTTGAGAAGTCTGTTGTCAGTCTAATTAGTGTTCCTTTATAATTAATTGATCGTTTTACTCTGGCCTTTTCACTTTTTGTCTTTGGTTTCTCGTGGTTTCACCATGAGGGTTTATGTGGAGATTTGGCTGTATTAATTCTGCTTGGGACTCATTGTGATTTCTGAAACTAGGGTTTCGTCTTTCACCAATTGTGAGAAATTCACAGCTATTGTTACTTTTCTCAATATTGCCTCTCTCCCATTTCTTCCACTCTCTCCTCCAAATCTCTTAAAAGATACGTGTTGGAGCTTCTCATTCTCTCTTCCGTTCCCCTTAACCTCACTTTCATGGTTTGCATTCGTCTATCTATCTTGGTTTCATCCTTGATTATTTCTTCACATCTGTCTTCCTCTTGACTGATTTTCTCTTCAGATTTCTAATCTGCTGCTCTACCTATGCATGGTGGTATTCATTTCCTAAATTTCCATTTGTTACTTCAACAGAGATGTCTGTCCTTTTGTGTTGATGATTGGAAGAATCTCTTCCTAATCCTCTCTTTTGTGAGGGTGGATCCCTTTGAGGATCTCAGGTTTGTGCAGAGTCTGTTCTATCCACCCTGCCTTTCCCAGGCCAAAGCTCATCTCCTTCTGGCTGTTAATATGTAAACCCTTCTGTTACCACTCCCTCACCCTCCCTTTCCCGGTATCAGTGAGGCTTCAGTTCCTACTTACCATTTCAGCTCCTATTGAATTTCATTTTGTTCAGTTTTCCTCTTCATTTTTGGAGTTTTCTTTTACTTTTGAGTCTTTGGTCGTGTATTTAAATGGAATTTTGTTATCAAGCTCCTCTAGATGCTTTGCATGGAAGAGTTGTAAAGTTATTCAGACCAGGGTTTCTTAAATTTAATGTACCTACACATCACCTGGGAATCATGTTAAAATCTTGATTTTATTTCAGTAGGTCATGGTGAGATTCTGCACTTCTCCCCATCTCTCAGATGATACTAAGTGCTTCTGGTCCATGAACCACCCTCTGAGTAGCAGTATCCTGGATCACATATTACTGCACAAAGAAATCCGTGGAAATTTACCTCTTTTCCAAAGAAGTAGAGGACTAGGGGATAGAGAAAAGGTTCTAATGGTTGTATTAGTTAGATTTGTCTGGCTGCAAGTTATATTGTACTAAAACTGGACAATGCTGAAGTCAGAGATTGGGGTGATGCATCCATAAGTCAAAGAATGCCAAAGATTTCCAGTAAACTACTAGAAGCTAGGAGAGAGGCGTGGAGCAGATTCTCTCTCACAGTCCTCAGAGAGATGGTTCTTGCTGACACCTTGATTTCAGACTTCCAGCCTCCAGAACTGTGAGTCTAGTTTCTGTTTGTTCTAAGCCACCTAGTTTGTGGTACTTCATTTTGGCAGCCCTAGCATGCTATTACAGATAGGTAGGTGGGTAAACAGGAATGTAGGTAGATAAGTTTGGTAGGTAGATAGATGGATAGATGGATGGGTGGGTGGATGGTTAGATGAATAGACGAATTGATAGATAGATAGACAGATAGATCAATTGATTGGTCGATAGATCTAAGTTGGGTTAAACAAAGAAGAAGATAAAGAAGATAAAGAAGTTGTGGCCCTGTTTTATAGATAAGAATGAACGCTAAGGCTGTATGGTTTGCTGTGAGCTATGGAGTTGCATTTTGCAAGGTTGGTCACAAGTCAGCTGCTTTGATTTGCTTAAATAGCAGAAAGACGATAGTGACCATAGGTACCAAAAGACATACTGTGTGACCTTATTTTCCTGAGGGGACCCTGTCTGGTGGTCCAGAAGTTCAGTTAGGCCCACTGGACGTGCAGAGTGGTGGTTAGTGGGTGGGTGTAGGAGCAGCAGACATTTCCATTTATTCAATGTTATTAGGAATTTGTTACTAAAACACACTGACCTGAGCTTGTGTTGGTTTCAGTTGCTAGGGGGACTGAGCATTCAGGGGCTGCCCTTTGGTATGTGCTAGTGAGCAGAAACAGCCAATATTGATGCAGCAATGGGACAGGAGTGGTCATGAGGGTGCAAGCTTACTTTTTCCAAGTAGGTTGGCTATCACAAAACTTGGACCTCACAAGGCCAGCAGCTTCTGGGTTTGGGATTGCTCCTCTCCTGTTGTGGAGGAAAGAGAGTACTGGGAGTCTAACCTTTTATCTCTTGTCTAGCTTATAGAAATCTCTGGGGGATTCTTGCAATTTTTAGAGAATTTGGTTCTATCTGCCTTAAGCAGAGAACTAACTTGCTTTGGAAAATTAAATAGAGAAAAACAGTCCAGGGTCTTTGGCACAAGTTTTCCACCTCATTTAAATACTAGATGTCGTTAAGTCCCTAATGCTGTGGGCTGAAATTGTCCCAAATCTCATTCATTCCTAAGTTGTTCTTGTTCCAATTTAATTTTGGTCCAGATTCTGAGTTTCAATTCTGTCCCCATGTTCATGATGCCATTCCTACCTTTGTGCCTGGGTTGGTGTCTGTGTTTTCTGACTGAGAGTAAGACACCTTACCCTCAGGGGACCAAGCCCTGACCCTCTGACTGGAGACCCAGCTGGCCTTGCCCTGTCTTTTGTGTAACTACGTCAAAAATGGAAGATTCTACTAAGCACCAAGGTAGGAACGATGTGAAACTTCCAAGTGTGGTGCCAAATCACCTTAGAGCAGATTCTCAAAGGAAATGTCGTGAAATGGCTCCATGACTCTGGACTCCCTCACCCACTTTAAGGGTTGAGAGAGTAGAAGAGGTAGAGATTGTACAGAGGTTTCTTTGAAGAGAGTTGTTGCTGTGACTGCTCCTTTTTACATGAAGCCCTGGGAGGGCAGCATCCACAGGTATGCTCAGAGAAATGGTGATGTGCTGGGCACTGCATTTAGGAACCACTGTAGACTGGATGTAACTCCAGCCTGCAAAATCCAGATGGGGAGAGCAGGGTCAGCTCACTGTTGCTTTGGGATCAGCCTGCCCTCCCAGAGTTGTCAGGGCAAAGGATGTGTAGGTGTGTCTGTGGACCAGATGTGGGCCATGTGGGAGGGAGAGCTGGCTTGGCGTTTTCAACAGGCCTGCCTAAAAGGGCAGAGAGACTAAAGCAGCAAGCTGAGGGAGGGGGACATTTGATTACTGGGGGCTAAGAAAGGAGTCACAAGGGTGTGGAAAATCTAGGATGGTGTAACCTGTAGGAGATTTCCCTGATGGAATTTTCATGGAGTCCATGGAAATATCCCATGAGTGTGAGAAAGAGTGAGTTTAAATATTTGCCAGGTCCACAGAACCAGCTCAAGTGAAATCTGCCCTACAACCTTCCACTTGAGGTGTTAGGAACCCTGGGGGGCTTCCTGTTTCCCTGTTTCAGCTTCCACAGCTGTTCACAGTGGCCACCAGCCTGCAGCCAGTCCAGGTGCAGGAAGGGAGAAGATGGGCTGTTAAACCAAGTTCATAATATTGATTAATGTGGTGGGCTGAATGGTCTAATTTCTCAAGTGTGATTATGTATGTGACTTAAAGCGTCCTTAAGACTGTCTGTTATCTAAAAAATGAGAAAAGTCATGGGTTTACCCAAATCTTTGTCCAGAGGCCAGAGAAAAACTTTCCCCACTGAAAAAATTTTCCAAAGACAGTGAGAGACTAAAGTTGAGTTTTTTTTTTTTGTGAGGAAGATCAGACCTGAGCTAACATCTGTTGCCAATCTTCCTCTTTTTGCTGAGGAAGATTAGCCCTGAGCTGACATCTGTGCCTACCTTCCTCTATTTTGTATGATGAGAGGTGTGTAGGTCTGCACCTAGGATCTGAACTTGCAAACCCTGGGCCGCCGAAGCGCAGCGCTCGAACTTAACCACAATGCCACCAGGCCAGCCCCTAAAGTTGAGTTTTGATTACTTCCAAATGGTGTGTGTCCCAATTACTGGTTACCTCTGTGAGATGGTGCTTCTTTCAGGGCAACATTTGGGAGAAATTCCCCCCAGACTTTAGAGTTGAGGAGGAAGAGGGAAAGGTATTCAACAGCCTTAAAAAGATTAGAGATTTTCTAGTAATGCTTATGGGGTTAATATTATGTTCTACTTCATAACAATTTTTAAAAAACCAGTAAGTGATAATTGGGCACTGGATTTCTTTGGTAGCTTATGATGAGTGGCGGCATATAGGTCTCCTTGTAGGGGCAAGCCCCGTTGTTGTTACCACACGGCACTGCAGTTGAAGGTGTGGTTCTCAAAGTGTAGTCCCTGTACCAACAGCCTCAGCAACACCTGGGAACATGTGAAAAATATAGATTATCAAGCCCCAACCAGAGCTACTAAATCAGAAACTCAGAGTCTGGGCCCAGTGATCTGTGTTTTAACAGGCTTGCCTGATGCTTCTGACGCTTGCTCAAGTTTCAGAAACAATTGGTGTAGACGTTAAGTTTCCAGGCTTCCGTGTTAAACAGCTGCATCTTGAACTTTCTCAGGAGGTCTCTATAAACATTTACCCAGATTCACACAGGCTCAGAATTTGATGGATAAATGCCAGAATTGTGATTAAAATAGACCTAGAGGCAGTTCTATTGTTCCCAAAGACATTGTAATATCAGATCATAGTCCCCACCACATACCAGTAGAATCTCATTTCTCCCCAGTGTTTACCAATAATTTCCCAAAAGATGCCTCACATGTGTCCACACAGCAGTTTGTCACCTGTGGGCACCAGGCTATACCTGCCCTGCTTTCCGGCTCTTGTTCTAGCTCCCTCTGGCCCACAAAGATGCTGGGAAAAGGCCACCCCTGCCACTGCCCATCAGGAGGACAGCCAGGTCTGTGCTCGGGGATTGTCTCCAGTCTCCAAAATCCTTACTGCTGGATTTTTTCAGAGGTGAGAAGGTCTTCCCAGCTCAGAGGCACATTTGGGCCTTGAAGCAACTCTGCTGGTCTTGAAATCGCACAGAAAAATCTCTAAGCAATGTTCTCTATTACAATCCTTAGTTTCCTAATAATAGAGAGTCAAACCCAGGAGGTTGAAGACAAATAGACAGCACATCGTCCTCTTCACCTTCCTCTGCAACTTTTTCTGGTGTAATATCCCAGAGGAAAATACTTTCCTTCCTTAATTACAAAGCCTGACATGTCTTTCACCAGAGAGCAACATACAGTGTGTGTGTGTGTTTGGAAAGGGAAGGTGTCAGTGCCAGCAGAACATGGTGTGCCCTGTTCAAACTGAAACCTACCTCTCACGTGGTTTACTTCTCTATGACTTGCTGGTCATTCTATAGAGCATTGTAATCATATCCGGGAGACTGAGGACACTTGAAAAAGACTGATCTGGGTCTCTCAAGGCAAACCAAATATAGAGTTTGTAGAAATCTGAAAAAGAAAGATTTACTCAATAAAAAATCTCCAGTCAAAAAGTCAAATAACTCAAGTGTCCATCAACAGATGAATGGATTAACAAAATGAGGTGTATACATATAATGGAATTTATTTGGTCTTAAGAAGGAACGAAATTACGATATATGCTATAACATGGACAAAACTTGAAAACATTTTGCTAAATGAAAGAAGCCAGACACAAAAGGATAAATATTGTATGATTCCACTTATATGAGGTACTTGAAATAGATAAATTCATAGACACAGAAAGCAGAATAGAGGTTATCAGGGGCTGAAGGGAAGGGGGAATGGAAAGTTTTTGTCTAATGGGTACAGAGTTTCTGTTTGGAAATAGATAGTGGTGATGGTTGCACAGCATTGTGAATGTACTTAATGCCACTGAATTGTACACTCAAAAATAGTTAAAATGGTAAATTTTATGTCATATATGTTTAACCACAACAAAAAAAAAGAAAAAATCTCCAAAGATTCTAAGATTATATACATTCTAATGGGGGTAAACCACGGGATTGAAGGATGCTGATTTGGTTTTGTTAGACGGTAAACTACTTGAGGACAGGAACATTTTCTTGTCGTTATAAGTGACACAGTATCTATTAGAGAGTCTTAAACATAGCAAGACTCAATGAATCCCAGCTGAATTGAATTAGAGGATGGCCCAACAGGATTTTTCAATTTAATTTGTCCCTGGAGGGCAGGAATAAGTGGATTTCCTGATCAAATACTGGGAAGTGTTTTAAAGGCTTGTTTTCTTGCAACAGTTTGGATAGAGTTGCTGGTGTTTGACTACAGGCTAGTTGCTTGAAAAGCTTGGGAAAGAGCCAGGCAAAACAATCAGAGAGCAGTGATAGGTTGAGGGGTGAGTGATCAGAATTCAATCTGTGTGGCTCTGGCCAAGGGATGTTCAAAGGTTAATAGCACAAAGATATTGGCTTTGAAAAAGAACATTCTTTGAAAGAATCCAAAAGGACATGGGAAAAAACTTGATTGGAATTGATTGTACAGAATCTTTACTGTGTAAAAAGAGGAGACAAGTGGAAAGCACTTAAGATAGATAATATTCCTCTTTCACCACAGTAAAATACAAGTGACAAAAGCAGCCAATGTTTATAACAGCTGAACTTTTCCAAACATTTATTCAAAAAGACTCTTTTCTTGGATTCTTCTTTTTGACACAAATGATATCTCTACATGTAAAAATAAAAGGAATTTTCTGGATGGGTACACTCTTAGGGGAGTTCAATGATGCATCTAGATTTTGCAGTGTAGACTGAAACTTTATTTTATAATTGGAATTTAATCAAATAATAAGTTTTATTTTGGATCATTTCTTCCAAGTAACACAAAAATACATTCTCACTCTATTAGAAATTCAAACAATGGCTTAAGTACACAGAGTTAAAATGAAAAGTATCTCCCCTTTCGAATTATTCCACTACTTTTAACAGAGGGGTCCACTAGCGAGGTCTGGAGTGTATTCTTCCAGATGGTTCTCTTATATTTACACATATGTGTGTAAATATATACACAGCTTTTATTTTTATTAATTTTTGGATCAATCTTTCTTTTTCTGAAATCTGCTTTTTGTTGTAGTTTTTGAAAGCACTGAAATGACAGAAACGAAGGAGAAGACTAAGAACAGAGACCTTATGTAATCTACACAAATACCAATGTTTGTATAATGAGGAATTGCCTGCATTACTTAGATACTTAAAGGCACAAAACTCTACAAGGTGATTTTCAAGCTATTTGTGTGAAGTGTGGACCACATAGGAAAAATTACACTCACCACACATAAAAGAGTCTCATCACTGCAAAGTCACATCTTTCTGCTTACCCATGAAAAGTACAGGCAACTTACTTGTTTTTCTTTGGCTGGTTGATACCTTAAGAAATCAACACCTTTTGTATACATGTTAAATTTTGCATTTTCCTTCATTCTCTATTCATTAAAGTGAGGAATCACAGCTAGTTGAATTAATTATCCAAACAAGAACATGCATAATATTATAGACATGCATAATATTATAGATTTTGGAGATCTAAAACTTGGAGCAATTTAATTAGCTACGGAATTCTCATTGAAGTCATAACCCTCAAATTAGAGCTTGGCTGTATGTATGGTGTAGCGAGTAAAGAAGAGAGAACGGGCATTGCCTCCTGAATTATTTTCCAGTTACTATGTTACAGATTAAAAAAATGTTTTGCTGGTTTTATAGATATTTGTGTTTCACTTGAAAAACTCAAGTGCTTTAGGTTGTTGCTTGTTGTTTTGTTTGCACAAAGCAATCTCTCCTTTTGAGCATTTGATCTGTAGGCAGACAGAGGCTGCTGTGCCATCCTCTGCTGTGTGTCTTCCCCACCTCAAATCCTGGAGGATCTCTCCAGCTTCTATGCCTCTCTGCATGTCACTCTTCCCCAGGGTTCAAAGGGCTTAGTGGGGGTGGAGTGGAAGCTCAAACGGATTTGGGGCCTCCACTCCTGCTGGCACGTTTGGAGTCTGGCAAACCCTAGACCAATCAGTGAATGTCAATTCTCTTGCCTTCCTTTTTCCTCCTTCTTATTATTCCAGCACAAGTGGTTGCCAACTGACACTGCCTCATTTTTTTTTAAAATGAATGTTTGCTAATAATGAGGTGTATGGTTATTTTTAGTTGTTTTAAAGACAGGTCTTATCAACTAGCATTTACTAAATGCCTTCTTTGTGTAAAACACTCAGCATTTATTTCCATCCTTTTTGACCCGGGAGAAATGCATGCTTCATACCCTTAGCTCTGGACCTGAGCAGAAACCAGATAAGCAAAGACATTTGGATGTGGCAGGAGACTGAGTGTTTTATGGGTTTTTTTGTCCTTTAGCCAAACTACATATCATCAAGGGAGCTGATTCTTGATGAGCTGGTTTAAAGCAGTCAAGGTTTAGGAGGCCAGACTGAGAGGCAGATCAAGCAAACAAATAAGACTATTAATGATCTGTGCATATGGGGCTTTACAGCTTCCAAAATCTCTCTTGGCTTTAATTTTTGTAAGCTACAGTTTAAAGGATGACGGCAAAACCAACTTGGATGGCAAGAGATGAATACTATATTAAACCAAGTAGGTTCTTAAATGTCTGAAAATGCAAATTACTACCGAATTTGTTAATGAGGTTGCTATTTTTAAAGACACACACTAATACAGCCAATCTGTTTCATAGCACAAGGTGACTTTTATGTTATTGCATCGTCTCTGCTTTATTTTTTTCTTTTTCTCACCTTCCACTTAAACATTTATTTTTTCTCTCTTTTTCTTCTAGTAGGATCCACTCAACTATTGCAACTGGCTTAGGAAGCACAGATTAGGAAATGTGCTTGGTTTTTCTAAACTGGTCATTTATCAAGAGGTTTCAGGGATCTTCCAGTTGGATTCCTGGGGGTCAGCAATGGCCAACTTCATATTCGGAAAGATTAAGGTAAATAGGAACACTGTAGTGGGATTTAGGAGACTGAAGTCTGAGAGCTACACATTCATTAACAGGTTGGGTGAACTAAGCAGGTGATTTGATCTTTCTGGGCTGCAGTCTTCTTAGTCTGTAAAATGGGGGCTGGTAGAAGAGCAAATTGACCTATGGAGGTCAGTTCAAAACACACGTCAAAATTACAGATGCACGTATCTTTAGAACAATCCCATTTCAGAGAATTCATCCTTCAGATTGTGAAATAACATATGTAAAAAGATATTCATTGCTGCATTATTTGTATTAGTAGAAATCTGGGAGCAACCCACTAGGGGATTGGTAAAATAAATTTTGGTACACCTATCTATACTATAGAATATTATACAGCTGTATGAAAGAAAGAAGGAACTCTCCAATATTGATATGGAAAAGATGTCCAAGAGATATTCTTAAATTAGAAAAGACGAAATGTATATAATGTGAAATCTTTTGTTTAAAAGAACAGAAGGGGAACAAGAATATATATTAACACTTGACCCTATTTGCATAGAGAAACTTTGGAAGGGGATGTAAGAAGCTATTTGAGAACCAAACTCATCTACTCCCTTGCTCAGCCTGGACACTGAGAATGGAAACCATACCTTGTGTCTAAACTAACATGACTTTGCTTTTCCACTGTCTCCAATACCATTTCTTTCCTCTTCTGGGGAAGTTATGCCCAAGCAAATGGCTTGATTGTTCATTACAGGAACTTTCCCAAAGACCCATCAACCTTTCATTGGAAAACGTCAACAATTTGTGCCTTAAGATTCTTTGAATCCCTTGTATCAAAATCCTCATCTTGATGATTCCATCAATCATGGACTGTTGTATTGTGATTCTTAGCCAGTCCTAGTCAAGTTCCTGCAGTCAAAGACAAGCCTTAAGCCAAGCTTCCAATTCTCAATAAAGTTTGACCTTACCTTACCCCCTCTGAGACACTACAAAGCTTTGTGACGAGATGTCCTCTCTTACTGCAGTAAGCAATAAACTCAGCTTTGTCTTATGAACAGTTTTGTTGGTGATATTGGGGGAACCAGCTTTTGGGAGAATAAAAAGTGGTTATCTTTTAGGGGTCTGTGTAAGTGTGTAAGGGAACTGGAGAGGTGGTGGAAAGCAGGGGACAAGATTCTTCGCTGAATATTTTTATACAATAAAATCATGTGAATGCATTATCTATTCAAAAATTAAATGAAATACAAGTAAATATTGTTTTGAATACATAAAAATATAAAATAAAATCAGGGGTTAATTATTAAATCACTAAATTTCCTTTCAGTGCTGTGATTCTATTACAATTTCATATTGTCCACTAAGAAAATGATTTCTAAAATTGGTGTGATATTGAAGATGGCTACTCAGTTTATACACTTATTATAATGGGATAGCTTTCAAATGCCTAGTTCATTGATCCACTGAGTTTTTTTTTTTTTTTTTTTGTGAGGAGATCAGCCCTGTGTTAACATCTGCCAATCCTCCTCTTTTTTTTTGCTGAGGAAGATTGGCTCTGGGCTAACATCCGTGCCCTTCTTCCTCCACTTTATATGGGATGCCGCCACAGTATGGCTTGCCAAGCAGTGTGTTGGTGCGCACCCAGGATCCGAACCGGTGAACCCCGGGCCGCCGCAGCAGAGCATGCGCACTTAACCGCTTGCACCACCGGGCCCCTCCCCCCCCGATCCACTGATGTTTTTAATGCTGATTTCAATTAACATTAGTCAGAGCTAAAAATACAAATTGTATCTAGAGCCCAGATCTGTTTTGACGGAATGATTTTCAAAATTGTGACTTTTTAGCATAGGAGACTGTGGCTTTAATTGGAAGACCGATTACTTTAAAAACTATTCTGTTCCTGCCCTTTAACATGATTTATATCAAAAGAGGCCCATATTTTTGGAAGGCAATAATGATTATGATTAGTGACTGGCAGAAAATCTAGGTATCCCAGGGAGAGTTGCCATCTAACTTCAGACGACTCTGAAGGTATTCTCAGAGCCTCAGGAAACTGCAGTTTAAAGGTCTGTTGTTGAAGTTGAGGAGTTGAAGTAACATCACACACACAAAAAAAAGAAAGAAGAAAAAGAAGAAAATTGGCAGAAAAGAAAAAAGAAACAGAAATTTGTAAAAGTTGTGAGAATGAATAGCAAAACTGACTTTGGCATGTTTTTGTAGGATTATAGTTTGTTTTACCTTTTTATTTTTCCTTTACATAATGTATGGAGGGAAGGAGCTAGATTTAAAAAAGAGGAAGAAATAGAAGGGAAGTGGTACTCTGTGAGGATATGGGTAAGCATTATGGAAAAGTAACCCTGAGTTTTCTTCTTTGTATAGTCTATGGGCTAAAAGAAGGTGAGATTAGGCATAGAGAAATGAAAACAAACCCTGGATCACTTACATTTTATTCCTAAGTATCCACACTCTTTAGATACCTCCTTTTTACTGTGTTAAATCTGAATGTAGAAAGAAATTAATTTTCAAAGTGTTGTAACATAGATTTTGCATTTGCATAATAATACGTTTTGTTTGAATGGCATTTACAATTTACCAGGGCTCTCAAATATCTTCTCATGCTTGGTATTATTCACTATTCTCTATGTATGGCACATTGAACAAAGAATATGTTCTTTCTCTCAATGGTATTTTTTTTCTTTCATTCAATTAATATTATTTGACACGTCTTTCAGACGTAAGTAGTTATCATATTTCTTATCACTCAACATTAAACCCAATTACATATTCAAGAGAGTTTTTTGAAACTGGTGTCCCTCTGTTAAACATAACCTCATTTGGCTGCATCAGTTTAATTCTTTGCTTATGAAACTTTCTCTTCACTGATGATCATTTTATTTATTCTCCATAAATTGACAAAGACTGACATTTTTATATTGGCATATGGGATTGAAATTTCTAAAACTCGGGCACTAAATTTTCCTTTGTGGTTAGAGAAGTGGTTGAATTGAAATTCTATTTATCCTGCCTTTGATTCTGATGAAAACTTGGAGTGCTGGGGGCCCAGCTTTAGAAAAACGAATGAACATTGCTGGTTGGGTCTGAGCATGCCTGCAGAACAGGTGAGGCAGACTGCAGAGACGGCATTGGCGTGAAGGTCTGAGGTGACTGACTTCTGGGAAAGAACTCACCCTAAGGGTGAATTTGAAAACTGCCTGGTCTGTCCATCAGCTCTGTTTCCTCCCCATCCCTATGAATATATATCTGTGTCTTTGAAAATAGGAGAGAGGTTGGTGAGAGCAGAGAAATAAATATGTGGTACAGATCACCATGTCGCTGTGTACCTTGGTGTACTTACGGGAAGTGATGGAAGCGCTTGTTGACTCCACAGGTTTTGCATAATTAGGTGGCACTGCCTGGTGGCCACCGTGGTAGTGACTAAAAGCTGAAGTAGTATTTATGGGCTAGTTAATACGACCTGCTCTTGAGTCTTGGGAGAAGACTCCTTGGTGTCTCCCAGAAATAAATGTGAGAGGCTTGTGTTGGCAGATGAGAGCTTAGAGCAAAGCACTAATTAAGATGGATTTATTGTCATGAAAAGAAAATTCTTTTTTTTTTTTTTGTGAGGAAGATCAGCCCTGAGCTAACATTCATGCCAATCCTCCTCCTTTATTTTTCCCCCAAAGCCCCAGTAGATAGCTGTATGTCATAGTTGCACATCCTTCTAGTTGCTGTATGTGGGACGCGGCCTCAGCATGGCTGGAGAAGTGGTGCGTCGGTGTGCCCGGGATCCGAAACTGAACTGCCAGTAGCGGAGCGCGCACTTAACTGCTAAGCCACGGGGCCGGCCCCGAAAAGAAAATTCTTTAGATGACATCCATTTCTTAGTATAGGATGTAGGTTGGGATAATTTATACTGGCCTGAAAACTGGGATGATTTCTGAATAAGAATCTCTTACTAACTGGATTTGGTGAATGAGATTACCTAATTAATGCTAGTTTTAGTGCTTTGTTGTTGTTAGTGCTGTCGAGTCAATTCTGACTCCTAGTTGAGCAGAACCCTGCCGGGTTTTTTGCACCATCCTCTCGCCTTCTGGCGGTGGTGTAGCTTTCAGCATCACAGCAACATGGGGCTGCCACAGTATGACAACCGAAAGACACGTGGTGTGGTTCTCTGACTGGGAAACAAACCTGGGCCACCGCAGCAGTACGAGCCCTGAATTTTAACCACTGGACCACCAGAGCTGGCTATCTCTAGTACTAGGCCCCCCAATTTTTAACTGTTTATCAGTCATTTCCAAGGAAGAACTGTAGCTCATTCTCAGAGTGGTTTCAGTGAAAGCAGTAGTGAAATCCCAGGCAGTTACAGAAGAGTAGTGTGGCTTCTTAAGGGAACATTTAGAAGTAAATTGAATTCACAGGGTTTCCACTGTGTGGAAATTCAGTGAGCAATCATTAATATTCTTCAGCAAGAGACACTGATTCTGGCTAACTTTAGCAAGAATATACACTGTAAACACTATTAAAATAGCTTCTAAATTTTTAAAGATTGAAAGAACATGGGATCTCTTTATCACAGACCTTTCTCACTTCACAACTGAAGTTTTCAGCTATTAAAAAAGGGCACCTAACTTTTATATCCACGGGAAAAAAGTATTCAGAGCTCCAAATATTTGATGAATAAATGAATAGCTGTTGATCCCTGAGGGTCTCTTCCAACTTGGTGAGAGGTGAAATAGTAATAAGAGCTTATCTTTGCTGGCCTTCTTGTATAAAGTTGCTCTTCCTTAGATTCATGGTTTTGTATTGGCTGATTTAGGTATTTCTGTGTTTGAAACCAGGAGGTGGGCTAGGTGACACTGAGATTTATTCTAGTGCTGTAACTCTAGTATTTTCCTAATAAAATCCAACTTTTGTACACTCCTAATCCCCAGGGTCCATGCTCCCTGGTAGGGAGAGATTTGGAATTTTGGCCAATTTTTGGTTCTTTTATTCATGTCCAACTATGGCTGGAAAAAAAACAGGTCAACTCTAACTTTTTTTATGTATTTATTTAAAAGTAATAGAAGTACGGAAACTGAGAAATTATTGTCTAATACAAAATAAAATGTTGGCCAATGAAAGATTGATTTATTTATGGTCTTAGTTTTCTACTCTTGAGACAATGTCTTTTCCTCTCATTTACTCATTCATTCCTTCAACAAATATTAATTGAACATCTACTATGTTCCAAGAACTATACTGCATGTGTGTGTGTCTACCGGGGGGGGGGGGGAGTGTGTACAGCTGGAAACAATGGAGACATGGTTTCTGCTCTCATGGAGCTTTCAGCCTAGCAAGTGAAGCAATTAGGGACTTTGCTACTGTTTATTAGACGTGTGATCTCAGACAAGGCACCTGATGTCTTTGTGCCTCAATTTCCTCTAGTGTACAACAGATGAAATAATGCTCAACCAACAGCTGGTAGATGTACTAAATGAGCTAAAATATGTAAGGTTCTCAGCAAGGTGTCTACCACAGGAAAAGCTCAATAAATGAGGGCAGATATATGTATTGCCCTTTTCTGACTCTTTTGAACCAAAACAATCTATAGGACAATAACATTATGAGTAAACCTGAAGATAAATCACTCTGGAAATATTACTAAAGCAGCCCCATTGTCCAGCCTTCTTCCTGCAGAAGATTGCTAGTTTGCGTTTACCGAAAAATCATGATAGTTAGGAGGAGGGAATGAGGAATGACCTATATCCAGGACTTCTGTTCTCCTTTACTCCTTCAGTGATTGCTGGGTCCCTGCAGCAGGGCTAAGGTACGGAGTTCCACTCACCTGAAGGAGAATCCTCATCCAGGTCTGTGGCTGCCATGTTCCTTTCCAGAGCCACCTGGTGGACAAAATCCATCCATGCAACATGGCATGGTGAGACTCGCAAAAGAATCTGAGGTATAGAATATGCATCTGACAATTCCTCCTGACTTTTCACTCTGTCTCCCCCTCGTTTACCCCAATAATTGTGGGGTATAAAGAAAATGAACAGTCTTGAATTCAAGGAACTGGAAATCTGCTTGGGAGTGAGGAGAGAGAATGCATATACTCATGAAAAGTGAATAGCTAAACAAGCAACATTAAATAACAATACTCTATATATTTAACAAGTATTGTTGATTGGGCACTGTTAGGTA
Source organism: Diceros bicornis minor (assembly GCF_020826845.1). Lineage (NCBI taxonomy): Eukaryota > Metazoa > Chordata > Mammalia > Perissodactyla > Rhinocerotidae > Diceros > Diceros bicornis. The sequence goes on from NC_080740.1 coordinate 36,186,805, forward strand.
TTAGGACGTAGAGATACAAATATTTTCTGCTCTCAAGGAGTTTATAGTCTAAACGGGAAGACAGGAATAAAGCAGCAGTCAAAATAAAAAGGCCAAATCTTACTATGTATTTAGCTGATGACAATACTGGAGAGATCATAGGAGAGTACAGAATAAAAGCTAAATATGAAAGAGAGAAATAATTACTCTTCAAGGGAGAGAGACATTGCACTAAGCTGTAACAGGCAGGGGAGGCTTGAGGTAGCCCCTGAAGCATAAACAGTTTAGATAGACAAAGGAGGGGATGTCCTCCATGCTGGTCCCCTCAGCTGATGAGAGAGGCAGAGCAGGCATGGCAGAAGGAGATAACATGGTTTTCAGAGGAAGCCTGAAATGCTAGTGAGATTGCTGTTGGGTCGGGAGCCCGGGTCTTCTAGTCTCGGGCTGGATATTAACTGCTCTGATGGTTTGTGTTAATCTCCTCCCTTCTCTGGGCCTCTCTTCCTTGCCTGTAAAATGAATGGGTCAGGCTAGGTGATCTGCGAATTCCTTCTCGCATCCATGATTGTCTAATTTCTACACTTGGAACACATGGATAATTCAAATGTTAAGAATTTGAGTGAGGAAAATTTTGTCAAAATTTGGAAAATACTATTTCTTTTTGTGCCAGAGCAAGCAATGTGGGAGAATCCACTATATCCTCTTAATGGTATCATGTTAGATGTTTCTATGCATAGGAAATTTGTTATTAATCTCTTGCGAATGTTTCACCAGTATGTCCTCCTACTCATTATATATTTCAGAAGGGACATTTCTCCCCCACACAGCACTTGCTCTTTGTAGTTGTTTTTATTTCCTAGGGAGCCAGTCATCAACTAGGCTTCTCTACAGACTTGGAGAAACAGCTCTGACTGGTGGTTTTATGGATCTGACATTTTGGTGGAACTTGCTCAATCTGGTCTACTTTGTGACAGAAACACTGTTCTTTAGACTTCTCAACACAAAGACTTTCTTTTAGTTTTGAAAGTTAATATACCATATACAGAAGATCACCGTGAGCTGGGGATTGGCTTGGCTGCTCAAAAATATACTGTGTTTGCAGTGATGGAACTGAAATCATAATTTTTGTAAAAGACTGAATTCTGTACTTTTCTCAGAGCACTTTTCTTCAGCAGCTTAAAAGGCTGTGTCTACACAGAATCAAATAAAGTGAAGATCTGTCCATTATACAACTATTCTGATCTTTGTAGATGATCAAAATGCCCAAAACCAAAAGGCTAAAATCTTTCTGTAGTTTTACTACCAGAATATCCTGATTGGTTGCTTGCATTGATTAGATTTAATGGGTGAGTAAAACTGTCCTTCTCTTGTTTTGTGTGATAGTTATAAAGTGAGCCCCATGACTTATTTCTTTCTGCAGTTCAGATGGAAGTGGGAAAAGTTTTCATCTAAGTACTAATAATAAAGGACTCTTTTGTCCAGCCAGGTTTTCTTTCTTTCTCTCCTGCAGTTCTGCAAATGTGAGAACGGTGGTGCTGCTGCCCTATTCTTGTTTCCCTGTTGAAAATAACTGAGCTCAGGGCTTTCCCCTCCCTGGATCATTAACAACTTTTGCAGCGAGGTCGAGGAAGAACAAAGCACCGTGTAACCCCGTGATTTTGGACACAAGCCCATGACTTCTAAGGTCAGGGGAGGACCCGCCAGCATCTTCCTGGCTCATGTGCCCAGTGTCCCACAAGGTTACCAGGTGCACTGGCTAGGACGGTGTCACTTCTACAGAGAAGCATCAGAGGCTGGCCTCAGCTGAGGAGGCAGAGCTGATTGCCACAGACTGATAGTCTAATCTGTGGAGGCAAACCCAGGGCTTATTTAATTCATTTCAGAAAGCTCTCCAATGTTCCCAAGAGCACAGATCAGGTCAGGGAAAACATGAATTGACTGTTGAGGAAAAGCACAAGGAGAGTAGAGCTTTATAAGTGAGTGGGGTGGTTAGGTGTCTGTATTCCCAAAGCTGAGGAATAGAGAAGCTACTAGGTATTTTGCACGGAGGCATTCCAAAGACAGACTAGGGGCGCGCATACTTGCCTCCAGGTGAAGGCTAAATGTGCCTTGGGTGGCCCAAACCAGAGGACAGTTGACTAATTTCTCCCCACTCTGAGGGCTCACTGTTGAATCTATTGGGTGCACAGGGCTCTTAGTATGCCTGGGTCCCCCTCCTCTTCTCTTCTGCAGTCTGAGGGAGGAGAAGTCTTCCCGACCCCGGTGCCCAGAGCTGTCATTTTGGCTCCACTTCTGTGAAACCTGGCCATCAGCAGGACAGGTGGCTTGGGGGCTTGTTTTTATTTACATCACATTTCCCAGTGATCTTTGGAGGGTCTCAGCTTAAGCATGGAGACAGACAGCTTTGGCTAGCTTCCACTTCCCATTAGCTTGTCTACAAGAAAGCATCCTTCCTTGTGTGTGTCTCTGAATTGAGGCAGTCAGTGCTGTTCCAGGGCTAAAATAATAATAAAAATTTCTGACAGCTTTGCAGGCAGACCCTCCCGCTAGTTTTAAATCACAGACGCTGTTCTCGGCCTAGCTCTTTGGAGCAATAAAAAGGAAAAATACAAAAAGGCAGGCTGGGAAGAATCGTGCGCTCCTGTGCGTGGGCGGAATCGTCTGGGGAGTGTTTCCAGGGAACTCTGGCAGGAGGCTTCTTGTTCATGAAGGATTTCCCCGGCACTGCGCCGGGGCAGGATAACAGATGGGCTTCTCTCTACTGCAGGAGGGAAAATACCTTTTATCTTCGCCAATGCCCTTCACTGCAGGCCAGCAAATAGCAGAGCCGTGCAGCACCCTTTCTGTGCCTGGATGCAGTCTCCCTGTCAGGAGGCATCCGATTTTTCTCTGTAAGAATAGAAATCATTTCACGATGTTCTGCTCCTGAAAGCTGTCAGCCGTGAAGAGCGCCCTGTCCTTGTTCAGAGGCGCAGCTTCTGGAAGGCTCGAGCGGAAAGCCACAGGCATGTTCATTTTTAGAAATTGTCAGAAATATTCACAGGCTGTGACCCCCACCCTTCCCGAGGTTGCTGACCTCATTCTTTCTATCTTCAGGCTTGTACCATATGTGGACACCAGAAACGCCAGGACGGGAGATTACAATTTGAAAACATTTCCCTTGTTAGAACCAGACTCTGAGCATTTGTTAAGAAAAACTCAGCCACAGCTGAAATTCTGCAAAGTAGCCTGCAGTTTTTATAACTTTATAATCATCTTGAGTTGTTTTATTTGTAACTTCATACACAATTTGCTAAAAAGAGTAAACCAAACCAGAATTTTTCATTGAATTCTCACAACTAGGTGAGGTAGATATTGTTAGTTTCCTGATTTTAGAGTTGAGAAACTGAGAGTCAGAAAGGCTCAAGTCTTCTGAAAAGGCCAAACGAAAGAGCCATTGGTTGGTGCATTTCAGAAAACGCAGACCCTTTTGTCTTCTGCCACATTATAAACTTGGGGTGAGTGCTGATTCTGCTCCCCCTTCATTTCCAGCTCCCTCCAGCCTCGCAGTTCCTTCCAGCGCTGGTGGTTCTTGATCCTCTGATTCTCCCGAGTAGACTCTAAGGACGAGTTCAAGCTGACCCTGGTTGTTTTTAGTGTAGACTTTGGGCTTATAAATGTGTTATATGCATGCAACATTGGTAACTGCTACCTCTTTTTGAGAGTTATAATCCTTTTCTGCCTTTCTGCCTCCCGCCCTTTCCGCTTCTTCTTTCTTGCTCTGCCTCTTGCGCCCTCTCTGCATGTCCTTTTTTGAGAACAGGGGACTATTTTCAATCCATCCCATAGGTTTTAAAACCAACAAATGACCCACTTTTTAATGTTGTTGTTATTTCTGAGATAGATGTTTTGGAGTATCTGGCCAAAAAAATAAAAGGCTGTATTCTCAAACTACCTGATTCTGAGTCTTCTAATCTATGTCTAATCTAATAGATCAAACTATGAGAGCAGTTTGGTCCTGAAACAGGTGATAAAAACAGCTTCCCCGTGTAGTCATTTGTTACCAGTGACATTATGTGCTTGTGCTTTTGTTAATATTGGGTAAACTGCTACACTGTACTCTCCCATCCTGAATGCTTCTTGGTGGCAAGGATGGTCTCCCTCAATTTTGTCTCCTCTCTGGTGGCTAGAAGACATTTTAGGATTTCAGCTAATTTAATTCTTACAGAAATGTGCATCTGTCAGAGAGCTGGGAGAAATAACTCAGATACAACTGAGAAAGGCAAAACCTTTTCATTTATGGATTTCTAGCTTCTAAACAGTTGATTGGAAAAATTAATCTTTCCAGATACTTATAAATTAGATGTAGAATTGGATCCAGGGAATAATTCCAAGATTCTGTTATTTCTACAATACTGCCAGGCATTTTTAGAGAACATCTGAAAACTCTTGGAAACTTACTAGGTTGTGAAAGGAAATGTCCAGAAAAAATGTTTTAGACATTTAAAACCTTTTTCTTAACTCGCATACAGCCTGATTGGAAAATAATATGTTTACTGCAAAAATGTTTACTGGGGCTTGTGATAACAAAAAGTAATAAGGTCAGTTTTTGAGAGGAACAGAAGTAAGAATTAGATTTTGTGAAATTTTGCCATTTGTATGAAGTCTTTCTATGTAGTGGAGAGTTCTTACTTTTTTCCACCTTCTCTGGTGGGCAAGATATTGAGGACTATGAAGAGAGGTACAAACAATGATTCATTAACTGCCATGATTTTATTATTAAAATTTGTGTTTTGCTTAGCAGCAGATTCCTTTCTAGAAAGAGCTGTGTTGGTTGAGTAAATAAGCTGATAAACTATTGGAGTGAGGGTGTAAGACATCAAAGGGCATGTTCGGGGGCTTAGGGCTTTTTGTTAAATAACTTTCACAGGATGGTGGGTTTAGGTAACTGCAGGGATTTTGTTTTGCTGACTGAAATTTGCAAGCTTGGTGCAAGAATTGAATTGCTTATGAAAAATATAGAATATTTTTAAAAGAATAAAGGAGAGAAGGGTGGATGAAGTGTTTAGTGACTAGAATAGAATGGAAGGAGGAGGAAAGCATTGTCTCACGATGAATTTTTTCAAATGAAATTTTGTTGTGTGTTGTAAATTCTCTTTTCTACCACTCTCTCCCCTCCCCCCTTCAGTCTTAGTAAAGTTTGTACTACTTATTAATGAAGTCAGTTTTGTTTGGTTGTGAGTATGACAAAAGGCTGAGTGTGGCCTCATGGTGGGGCCATGAGCCACGACTCCTCATGGAAGATGAGATATATCTGTATATTCAAGGAAATCAGTTCTTTTAATCCTCTGACATATGTCAGAGATCAGGAGAAAGCCAACTGTATCTATTTAACGGACATATTGCTAGCTACTATTGGATTCTAGTAGGCATCCATTACTTGAACCCACCAGAATATTCTTGTTATCTAAACTTTTGCAGAGAAGATGTGGTAGGCTGAATAATGTCCCCCCAAAGATATCAGGTCTTAACCTCTTAAATTTGTAAATGTTACCTTATTTGGAAAAAGTATCCTTGCAGATGTGATTAAGTTAAGGATCTTGAGGTGAGGAGGTTATCCTGGATTACCCAGGTGAGTCCTAAATGCCATAACATGTATCCTTATAAGATGGAGGCAGTGAGAGATATTCCACAAACACGGAGGAGAAGGTGTTATGAAGACAAGGCAGAGAGAGATTTGAAGATGCTGGCCTTGAAGATTGAAGTGATGTGGCCATAAGCCAAAGAATGTCAGCAGCCATCATTAGCTGGAAGAGGCAAAGAGTGGATTTCCTCTAGAGCCTCCAGAAGAAGCACAGTCCTGCTGATATCTTAGTTTTGGCCTGATTTCAGACTTCTGGCTTCCAGAACTGTGAGAGAATAAATTTCTGTTATTTTAAGCCACAAAGTTTATGATAATTGTCATTGCAACCAGACATTGGTATTTTGATGGTTGTCCTGAGTCTAGTGATTTTTGGCAACTTTTTACATGCAAATGATACACAGCTCAGAATAGTGTCAATAATATTAATTACAAAGTTTCAGACATATACTATCCCACCAATTTAGAACCTAAGCTGATTGCAAATGGCTTGGTTCAGTTCAAATTTTTAGAAGAGTTCATGTTAGTTGAAAGTGACTCCGTTGTCGAACCTAACATGTATAAAGGAAGTAGCTGGAGAAAAAGAATAAGGACAAATTGAAGGAGAGAACTTGAGGCTATACTACTTAGCGGTTTGATACTTTAGTGGAGTAGCAACCTAATAACTCTGTTGTATATTAATCAATACATGTCTCATTTTGGGCAAAGGTTTTTCAGAATTCTTGGTGGGGAGAGGCATAATTATCAACCACAACCCACACTAGAGTGAATGCTTAGTCTGCAATCAGATTCAGTTCAGCTCAAAATCATACTTATATATTGAGCATCTGTAATTTATCAGACATTCTGCCAGGCATGGGAGATACAAGATGGGTATCGCATGGTTCCATTCTTCAGAAAATTAGAAGAGAGTCACATATTGTGTCAATGTTAAGTTCTAAAGTCAGTGATTAAGGTGAAATAACACATGAGGTCAAAATTACACTTGGGAATTCCCTAGGAAGTCACCATGTTTGAAGTCAACATATGATCTCTCAGTCCAACACCGCATGTTTTTCTTCCAGCAATGAATCGGGTAACCATTTCATTAGATAAGCACTTGAAGAAATATTTGGCTTGCATTTAGGGACCATATCATAAAATGATGCTTTTTAACATGAGGGCTGTAGCTGGTGAGACTTGCAGGAATGGAGAGAGACTGGAAAAAGAGTGTAACGTGTCCCATGTTGTATTTACATCAAGGATGTGCCCACTGTGTGAATGAGGGCTGGGATCTCCTTGCCATGTGTAAATTGTGGTCTATCTCTCTGCTTTTTGTCAAGTGTGTCTAGTGAATCTGAGTTAAGTGCTCTGTGATGGGACAACACTTTATGTCATTTTATTTGTTCATTCATTCAACATTTACTAACAGCTAGTAAGGTAGAGAAGAAGGTATTGCTGAGGAAGTTAAAATTGGTAAGGTATGATTTATGCTCTGAAGGAGATTACTGTCTAATGGGGAGATAAAACATGTATGTATTTTGGTAGTGAACATTGTCAATGGAGTTCAGAAAAGGGAAGTTACTTCTGGTGGGGGATGCAGAAAAGACTTCATGGGGGAAGTGATATTTTAGCTGGGTTTAATCTGAAGGGTAGGAGTTGAAGATGTGAGGAAAAGTGGGAAATAACTTTCTAGACAGAGGTAAAGTGTGAGGAAGGCACAAAACGCAAGTAAACTTCAGGCTTTCTTGGGAAATAGCAATTTTAAGAGAGAATGAGAAATGTCCATTACCAGTTGAGGTCAAGTAAAAGGATAAAGTTTACATTTCCACCTGAAACAACTAATAAAGGGGACAAAATATGTAAAACAATAGTTTTCAAGACATCAAACATCAGGCAATGAAGGAGAGTGATCCTTGAGAGACGGGAAACCAGTGAGATGGTCCCTAAGATTGTTTCAGATTACTGACCGGAGAGAGTTTCCAGGCTGTAGTGCAGAGAGAGGTACCCAGATTGAGCCTGGCAGTCTCCTTAAATTGAGGAAATGGAGCAGTGAGTTCAGGGAGGCTAAGAGGGATAGAGTTCTCAAGGAAGAGTACTAGAAAGGAGAAATATGCACAGAGAAGAAACTCTGGAGCTCTGTAGAAATTCTCCTTAAGTATACAGTAGAGTACTGATCAGCACATACGTATAAGGGAACTATCATAGCCGAGAAAGAACCACCCTGAAGATCATAAGGAACAATACAGAAGCTCACCTTAGGGCAGGGAATAGTGCCTGTTCCTAACAGCTATATTGGAAAACCTCATAAATCACAGGGCTTTGGATCAAATACTCAGAAGGATCTTTCCCTGGTAATAGGGCAAAATTAACTTTAGATCACATGTTGCTCTGGTTTTTCCAAACAAAGCTTAAATGTAAGATCTGAAAGGATCAAAATGCTACTAAGAAACTTAACTGTATCCCAGAATAAAGCTCAAGAATATTATAGAAATGGAAAAATATTCAGCACCCAAAAAGGTAAAGTTGATGTCTTGTCCACTGTACTGCCAAATGTATCTCCTCCTCTGTCCTCGCCCATCTCAGAATGGTTCTAGCTTCAATGGTTCTAGCTTCTAGCTTGGCTGCCTGACCCAAGGAAGCCCCAGACTGATGTAAATGGCTTAATTTCAGAAATGGTGGCGCAGACAATTTCTGTGGTAGATATGTTTCCTGATTAATAGAATGAACTAACATTCTATCCATTTGTTCTTGACTTCTGCTGCCCTGCAGAATTTTATAAAAAGTTGGCCCCCAGAGGTGGTGTACTCTGACAATGCTCCAGAAAAGGAACATTTAATTTAGTAATTTATTGGTACGGGATGGAGGATGCTCTGATATAGCATTCTCATTTCCTTTTATTATTCCAATCTTACAAGCATGCAGACCATCTGTCTTCACAAGAAAACCTTAATGTAGAAACCTAAGCAATTATGAAGTAATGAAGATCTTATAAAAGAGCTATCAGTAAACCACAGGAGTGGCGGCACTTGTAAAACTAGAATGAATATGAATCAGCAAAGCCTGCATATGTGTGCTCTTCAATCCTAAGAATGCTACTTAGCTAATTTACAGACTCGTTGGCAATTCATTTCAAAAATATTATGGAAGAGAGAGCAGTTTGAGATATTTTTAAGTAGAATGGTTCTTGGCAGGTAGGTTCTAATAAATCTGACTCTATTGACTATGGGCACACATGAACAGATGCTGAGATAAAAAAAGAGGGGAAGGGGCCGGCCCGGTGGCGCAAGCGGTTAAGTGCGCGCGCTCCGCTGCGGCGGCCCGGGGTTCGCTGGTTCGGATCCCGGGCGCGCACCGAAGTACTGCTTGGTAAGCCATGCTGTGGCGGCGTCCCATATAAAGTGGAGGAAGATAGGCACCGATGTTAGCCCAGGGCCGTCTTCCTCAGCAAAAAAAAAAAAAAGAGGAGGATTGGCAGATGTTAGCTCAGGGCTGATCTCCTCACAAAAAAAAAAAGAGGGGAAGAAGTGCAGAATATAACTGGTGAGTCCAGCCTGGCTTTGAGTCCTTGCATTGTCATTTATGAACTGTGTGATCTCGGCCAATTTATTTAATCCAGCTGGGGCTCAGTTTCCTCATCTGTAAAATGAAGACAATAGTATCTACCTCAGAGTATTGTTGTGAAGATTCAATGAGGTACTGCAAATAAAACACTTAGCTGGAGCCCTTTAATATGTTATCTAATAACAATTATTAAAGGAGAAATCGTACAAGTCCACATTAATTGATATTTTTGGATGGAATTACAATAATAAAAGATAAGGGACTTCAAATAGTGTCTCATGTAATTTTACTGACATTGCCCAATTCAAATTCTCTTGGAACCTGGCTTTGTTACATGCACCATTATAAATAATATAGAAGGGGTAAACCCGGTGGAAGTGCTTTTCTTAAATCTTTGTTGCTTTGCTTTAAAAATTTCATCTTAAAATGCATTGTATTGTTGAGTGGAGCAGGTGTCTGGCCTGTGTTGGTGGCCTAGTAGAGATCCAGGACCTCAGAGATTCTTCTCAGGGCTTGTGATTCAAGAGGAACCTTGGCACATCAGTAAGATAGTGCTTCATCATAGGTGCCAGATTGATCTTTCGACAGTAATTCTGACCCAGATTAGAACTATGAGGAAGTGATAATATGAGATTTCTACTGAACAAACAAATTTCTACTGAACAAACGATTGCCCCTACAGAGATTCAGAAGGGACACTTTCATGAGAGAGAAATGAAAAAAACAAATGGGCCAGGGGACTTGGCATGAGAGAAGGCAGATAAAACATCAGTTTTAAATGTCCCCTGGCATGGTAACAGGTAAGCTTGATTTGGTTGGATCTCAATATGATTTTTGGAAGCTGGGATAAAACTCCTAGAAATTAGGTCAGTTAACTACTTATGTTCCTGGTTATACTCTCTTTCCTGTTTAATATGAAATGACATATTTGGAAGGCAAGGGAAGTTGACCCTTCACCTTTCCATATCTAATTATAAAAGGTTCCAAGGTGCTCACCTTAGAATGGAATCAACAGTGATTCCCTGGCACCTTGCTTCCAAAACTTTGCCTTGGCTGGAAAAGACTTCTGAGAAGAGCAATGAGATTATCTGGGAAATTAGAAAGGTTGGCCTGTGAGGACAAATGAAAAGGATGATTTATTTATAAGTTGTTAACAAAAGATTTATAACTTCTTGAAGTGAGGGAGAGGCATGATTTATTGTGCCAAGAACCAAAGAGCGGAGGTGTCCAGGAGGGAGTGCGGGTTAGTGGACCTGAGGCTGAGGATGAGAGCCTTGGGTATAGAGAACCAGAGTAAGATGTGGACTTCAGGAAACAGCTTAGGCAGTAACAGGACAAGTTTGGCCGGATGGGGCTTGTCAGCTATTTAGTGATGGCTTTGTCAGAGAAAAGCAGGCAGGATAGTAAGTCTAGGGGCTTGAGGACTAGAGACTGGGGCTCAGACTGTTTTGGGAGAGCAGTTCTGGACAGCAGGTGACACTGAAGTAAAGTGCTGCTCTGAAAGCAGAGGCTATTCACTCTCTGGGCCCTGTGTCCTACTTCCTATTGGTCATGACTCTGGGCCCATAGCTGTTAACTGTGGCCGGAAATGGGTTAGGGCCCTCAGAAGAACTTCACCCCTTATCAGGACAAGGGGGCAGAGCTGCATTCCTGCCATCTTTAAGAATCCTGGAATTTGTAAATGGCTCCTCCCTTGAGCCCAGGCTAAGGCGTAAGCGTTCAAGGTTCACTTTCAAGTACTTATATCCAGCTGGAAACCAGCTGACCGTTATTTAGGTCTGGAGTTTGGTGTTTGCAAGAAGGAGTGGAAAGTTTATGTATTTGTTTTAGGTTACAACTTCTATTCTAAATCTTATCTGGTCTGCTTATTATTGTTTGGGATTTCTGGTCCACGCATGTCACTCATGTTTTCCTGTAGCTGTTATTGGTTTTTAAAGAGCACATTTTTTTCTCCTAATTTCTAGGGATTTTAGATATGAGACAAGGTATGTGTCATCTTCATCTAATCTGTTTTAGCTGCTTAAAAAAAGTTTATTTGGAAATAATTTCAAACTTCAAAAATTATAGAAATACTACAAAGAATTTCAGTATATCTTTTACCCAGACTCACCTGTTGTTAGCATTTTGGCCCATTTGACCTATCTGCTCTATCATTTGCTGTCTCATATATTATTTTTTTGGACCCATTTGAAAGTTTCATATAGTATAATTGTTTACCTTTAAATATTTCAGTGTATATTTCTTAAGAATAAGACTGTTTTCTTATTTAATCGTGGTACAGTGATCAACCTCAGTAAATTTAGCAGTGATGCAATACTTTTACCTAATCTGCCTTCTTACAGTGCAATTTTGCCAGTTCACTCTATAAGGCCTTTTATGGTATTTCTGTACGTGTGTGTACTTTTCCATCTGCTTTAGGATCAAGTGTCATGTTTAGTTGTCATGTCCTTTTAGTCTCCCTAATCTGGAACAATTACTCAGCCTTTTTATGATATTGACGTTTTTGAAGAAGCAGTCCCTTTTTAAAGCAGAACATTCCCCATTTTGGGTTTGTGTATGATTTGTCATGATCAGTTTTAGTTTATGTACAACCAATGCGAGTACTAAGTAACTGATATTGTGTCCTTCTCTGTGTATGTCATCCAGAGACACACAATTTCTGCTAGCCTCTCATTTATGATGATTTTGATCAGTGTTGCCTAATTTCTCCAATGTATAGAAACTATTATTTTTCTTTGCTCCTAATACGCAATCTGTGGTGAGGAATTTTAAGATCATGCAAATGTCCTGTTCCTCATCAAAGTTTACTCCCTATATGTCTAGTAGAATGTCTAAAATAAAAAAGACTGACAATACTGAGGATGTGGAGCAACTGTAATTCTCATATGTTACTATGGGAATGTAAAATGGCGCAACCCCTTTGGAAACTATCTGGCAATTTCTTATAAAGTTAAACAGGCACTTCCTATATGACCTAGGAATTTTGCTTTTAGTTATTTAATGGAGATTTGAAAGCATATGTCCATACAAAGACTTGTGCACAAATGTATGTGCCAGCTTTATTCATAATAGCCCCAAATTGGAAACAACCCAAATTTCCATCAACAAGCGACCACATATACAAATTGTAGCATATCTGTATTATGGAGTACTAATCAGTAATAAAAAGGAACAACATTCTGATACATGCAACAGAATGAATGAATCCTAAAAACATTATGCTCCCTGAAAGAATCCACACACAAAAGAATATGTGCTGTACGATTTCATTTACATGAAATTCTAGAAAAGGTAAAACTAATACCTAGTGAGAGAAATCAGATCAATGGTTGAGGCTGGGGGTGGGAGAGAGACATTGACTGCAAGGGGCACATGGGAATTTTTAAGGTGATGGAAAAGTTTTTAATCTTGATTTTAGTGGTTACACACGTGTAAAAATTTACCAAAATTCATCAAACCCTACAAATAATGAGTGCATTTTCTTATGTTAAGTTTTGCCTCTATAAAGTTGGTAATTTCCCTCCTAGATTTCGCATCCATTGATGACTCTTCCCTGACCCAATCCCTATTGTGGTGATTACAAAATGATGATTTGCTAACTCCAACATTCACTCCATGTTTACCACTTGGTACTTGGCAATTCTTCTATAAGCAAGTGTCCACACTTCTCCCTGTATCTGTCTTTCCTTGTTTGTTATTGTTATAGACTCATGGACTTCCATTTCTTCCCCTCAAAGGCTTATAATCTATTAATGCCTTTAATTATTTTGGCACTTAAATTGTCTCATGTTTGGCCTGAGGTCGCCCTTTCAAGCTGGTGCCTGTGTCCTTGTGACATGCCCCATCATTCATTTTTGAGCACTTCCTTACTTTCTGGCATAAGATGAGGTTCCTGGCTCATCTTGTACCTTTTCTGCCCCACTCCTGGAATAGCCATTTCTCAAGATGTCCTGGTTCCTATCAGCTGGGAATGGTAATAGAAACCAAGATCCAGCTACTAGATGTGCTTGTTGCTTCTGGGGTAACTGTGCTTCTAGGCCTTTTGGGAGCTGTTTAGTTTGCTTTCTACTAGAGTCACGCAAATGAGAGGAACAGAGATTAATTACTGGAAACTTCTCCAAGAGGATGAGGAAGAAGAGTGAGAGTGAGAGGGGAGAAAATAATCCTTTAAAAAACTAATTTTCTTACAAAAATAATACATTTATTCTTAAAACATGGCAAATAAAAGAACTAGAAATCATCCAAATTGCAAACTTAAAGCAATAATCACTCAATATTTGCATGCTCTAGACTTTGATTTAGCCCCCTTTAGTGTCACCATCTTGTATTCCTCATTTACTTTGTGGATTTTCATGTTTACTCTCTTGATCAGAAAGCGAATACTGTGTTCCCGTTGGATCCCTGTTGGTCACTACTTCTCAGGAAGGCAGCCACCTCTGTGGTCTGTGTGTGTGTACGTGTGTTGGTGTATGTGTGTGTGTGCATACTCTGTGTGTGTCTTAGGAAGGAGAAGCAAAATGAGCAGAAAATGGAGGTGGGATCTAGGGAAAGTAGGCTTTGGAATTCTATTTCCAAGCAAGGCAGGGCAAGGGTAGAATCTCTTTCTTTAATGATCATTTTTAATTTCACAAGCTTCTACCTAGGTTTAGCAAGGCAGCCTGGCCAAGGCTATATGAATACTAAAAAGTGGTCTTATGATTTTCTTCTTGTTACTTGTTACTTGTTACATTAATGAGTCCAATTTATGGTGTCACTGTTGCTTAATTAGAATCTAGTGAGTTGTGGCCTGGCTGGAAGATCCCCAGGCAAGACCCTATTAGAACTCAATAATAAGGCACAGATGATCTTTCCTCACATTTTAGTGCATTTGTTACGCTGTAGATTCCAGAGAATGGTTGGCTTCTATAACGCGAAATAGATGAAACCCTGACACTTGAGTCATTTAATACTGAACTAAGAGAACCTAGGAGAATACTCTACAGGAAACACTGACAGGAGGTGGGGAGGACTTCTCCAGCTCTAATTTCTATTATTGAATAAGAGGAAGACAGGGATGCCCATTAAGTGATTGGAATGGCTGTCTCAGCTTATGTTTCCTGTTGTGAAATCAAATTTACAGAATGGAAACTCCATTATAGTATTTTCTTTGATTCATCCAACAGACACACTGAACATATTATAATGGAAATTCATCATGGTACTACTAATTTTTTCTCTTTTTCTTCTAATTTTCTCCTTGTTCTTATTTTTCATTTTGCAGACAATGGGCTGTATTGGTTTTGTAAAAAGTATATAAACTTTATAAGAAATTCATGTAATAAAGAAAAGGAAAAGGAAATGGAATGAGGCAAGAACCTGTTTAGAAATGATGTTCCTAATATTTGGTGAACTCTATTTTACAGGTGTTTTAATCCATATATTCAGACGTGATAGATAGAAATAATTTAGAAAACTGAGATCATATGATACATGCCAATTTAAATATATCAAAGCTTTCCTTGACTTTCACTTGACTTTGAGAAAAAAAGACACTAAAATTAAATTGGAGGAATTGCTAAAATCTGGTAAATATTTTTTCACTATATGGGATTTTCTTTCCTAAAAGATCCCCCTATGGTTAAGAAAAAGGATTTGGAAAAATTAAGATGTGCTCATATGTGCATGTCTGTGTGCATGCATGTGGTGCGTGATGTTGTATTTGCATGCGTGCATATTTTGCATGTGCACGTGTGAGTGTATGCCTGTGCGTGTGTGTGCCAGTGTGCAAGTGTGTTTGTGTGCATGTGTGAGTGCGTGAAGGTGTGTGCATGTGTGTGTGTGTTTGTAAAAATGAGTCTTTGGGGCTGGGATCCCTAAATCCTTACATAAATTGAGAAGTCTATCTTGTGAGAGGACGTCTTGATTCAAACTTTGTTTTCCTTGGAAATTTGTAGACATCACTACACTTTCTTTGGATTATTGGTGTAGAGAAATCTAAGAATAATCTGATTTTTTTTCACTTTGTTTGACTTTATTAGTGTGAATGTCTATATGATTTTTATATACTTAAAGCTAAGTGACTTCTTCAATATGTGTTTTAGTGTTTATCCCTCAGCATATCCCTTTTTCCTAGCATATGGTAAAGGCTTTGGAGTTGCAGATTCAAATCTTTCTTGATTTCAGGAGAAATGCTAACATATCTTTGATATATCAACATTGGTTTTGGTAGATAGTCTTTGTCTCTTATTTCAGGAGTTTCCTTCTATTCCTATTTGACTTGGGGCTTTTATTTGAAATGTTGTTGGATTTTATAAATGTTTTCTCTTTTAATTTGATGTTGTAGTGCATTATGTTCATGGATTTCCTAAAGGAATTTTCTTTGCATTCCTCTAATAGAATACTTCTTGGTAATGGTGTAATATTATTTCAATATACTGCTGGATTTAATTTGCTAATATTTTATTTTGAATTTTTGTATCTATATTCATGAGTGGAATTTGTGTACTTTAATCAATATTGGTATTAAGGTGATATTAACTTCATAAATAACTATCCTTTTTTGCACTTTTACTATTATAGGAACTATCTGTTTTATGAAGTTTTAATTTAACATGCCTACAAAGTCCACCCATAAAAATACCTGGGGCAAATGTCTTTTTAAAATGCAGATTTTAAAATTTCTTTTTCAATATCTAATATGTTTATTGGACACTTCATATTTTCTGCTTTTTCTTGGACCAATTTTGGCACCTTCTGTTTTTCTCGAAAAATCATCCATTTCCTCTAGCTTTTCAAAAACCTTAGTCTAGAATTGCAGATGATGTTGTTTTATAAGTCTTTTGATCTCTTCCATGCTTATGTCATTCTTTTTATACCTAATATTGTTAATTGCTTTTTCCTCTTTTTATTAATCAGAGCTCCAGGGGTTGATCTATTTCACTTTCTTTTTTAGAAGCAGCTTTTTAAAATTTATTTATCCTTTCTATTATTTGTATTTTCTCTTTCATTAAATTTAGTTTTTAAAAACTTTTTAAATTTCCTACAAGTTATGCTTATGTTGGATCCAGGTTATCTTTGTAATTCTTTTATTTTTTTCTTCCTCAAATTCTGCCTGCTTGATTTTTGTCGACTTATATTAACTCATAATTTCTTCTTTGAACCATTGAATCTCTTCTTTGAGCTCTTTTTAAAGAATTACTAAGCTTTCTGCAATTTCTTTGAGGCTATAAATGACTATTACTCTGAACACTTTTAGTGTTTCTTTTTGGCAATTCCCCTTTTAAGTGTGTCCTCTAATTGCTCATTGCTTATATATTTTTTCTACTTCCCTCTTTTTCTGCAGATTTTTAATGTACATGTCCAACTTGGTTCCTTTCTGATTGTTACTCATCTCTGAGTTTGCCTGGCCTGGTTTAGAGAGTGTAGGGAGGGAGTGGGTTGGTGGCAAAGAGGAGGAAGAATGATCTGGACAGTCCTAAAAGTCCACTTTGGTTTTCTGTCTTTAATCTCTCCCCTTAAATCTGTTATTTCCTTTTTCCCGTAAGTCTTTTAGGTAACAGACTTTCTGAATCATGATTTGGCAGCTCCTGACTCCTGCCCCTCCCTCATCAGCCTTACCTGTGAGATCTTCCTTGGCTAGGATGCTACATTGCAGGCAGCAGAAGGGCCTGGCAACAAGATTCTTCCTTCAGTCTCACCTCCTCTGCTTTTCTGCCTTGTCGGAATGGGTCTCTATAGGAACAGTCCCAGTTTCTTCAGAATACTGTGCATGTCTCTAGATCTCAGTAATCAATCACAGGATCAGTAGCAACACATGTGATGGCTGTAAACTCACTTTTGAGGAAATCTGTATCCAGACATGGGCCGGTGGCTCTGCACACTCCCTTGTCTTAATCCAGGCCGCACAGAATTTGGCTGGAGGATCACAGAGTTTGTAGTTAGTTGTTCTGGGTTCTTTCTCGCTGGACCTTTCAGAGAGCAGTGGAAAAATCAGCTGAATGTGCTTTCACTATCTGCTGTATTTTCTTTCTAGTGGGAGTGCTGGAGAGAAAGGTAGCAGTGGGGAAAAGAGGAAGAAGCTTGGAAAATCTACTCGCCAGTTCATCAGTCCTCAACTTACTGAGAAATCCGTAGTTACATTAGAATAGAGAGGAGAGGCAGACCATTTACATTGGGAGAAAATGACTTATTCGGATTGGTTTTGTTATTCTTTGAAGTCTCAGAAAACTACGACCCAATTTATATTTATATTTTTTCTGTTACGATGCTTCATGTGATCAAGGTTGTGTTTATTCATCTCTAGCGTCAGCCTCATTGCTTCTGTTAGCGGAGATTTAGTGGGCGACTTGTGTGCTCTGTTTCAACATTAATGACCAAAAGTCCATATCCGTTTCCAGAGGTAAACAAGGTGAATTCTTCAACCAAGCAGCCTCGAGTAGCTGCCAAGCTGGAGGCAGAGTGAACGTGTAGCTGAGCGCTGAGATCAAGTGGGAGAGGGCTGGGTTCTTGTTTCTCAGCTTCAAATCCACCTGTCTATACTCTGCTTTGTAATGCTGGGGCTTGCACTCGGCAAAACATCCTTGTCTTTTGCCTGCTGGCTTTCAGTTAGGTCTGCCTGTAGGAGGCCCCAGAGAATGACTAGAAGGCTGGAGTAGCGAGAATTGACATGCTCTGTCTGGTTTGCTCCCTGTTCCTGCCAGCAATGCCCCTTCATCCTGACAGTGTAGTTAGTTCAAGTTTCCAGCTTTTATTTTCACCTTCTAAGAACCAGCCTCATCGCATCTCCTTGGATGTAGTAGCACCAGCCAGGCAGCGCCCCCTCCTTAGAGGTCTGAGTTCTAAGAAGTAAACTTGGTATTCTGCACACACACACGACATATATATTTTAAGCAAAGTTTATCATTGTTTGAAGTCAATGATTTATCTTAAGTAGTCATGAGTGGGGAACCCTAAAATAGAAAGAATGAAATTAGTAAATATTAAGGGAGAAAGAGGAAGAGGGTTATAGGATTCTGATATTAACACTCTTCTCTTTGGATGTTCTTCAGCTGGTTGTGGTACAAACACAACTGGCAAAATCTTTTAATATTTTTTCTTTTGCTGATAGCTACTAACAATTGTATTGCTAGATTTCTAGAGTTATATTTAATTATACTATGAAACAAATACAACATTGCAGCTGAAGGTGAGTGTAACATGTAGAATAAGAGGAAGAGAAAGATCTAGATTCAGAAACAAAATCCTCATAAAAACTAAAAATATGAAAAGCGTCAGTAATTTCACAGGCCAACTCCCGTGTGTGAAATACTTGACTAAGCACTATAGTCCTAGATCAGGGACTACACATTCTTTCCGGAAAGCATCTGAGAAGCAAAGCCCACCATTTTGTGGTGGAACACTGGCCATCCAGAAACACATCTGTGATGTGAGAAATAATTTGAGGCATTAAGCCCACAGGCCTTATGTGCTTGGGAGTTTGATATTATTATCACTATTTTTTAAAAACATATTTTAAACATTATTCTTTAGAGGTCAATTCTTTTTTTCATCTTTCAGTATATGTGAATACTGCAATTCCACAAGCCTACACTTTGCTTAGTGCTTTTCTCTAGTAACTGGGATATACAGGTTTTATTCACAGTGAAACGTGCCAGATGGCAGTTTAAGGTTTTCACATAATTGGTGCATCTTTCCCTTCAGTATCTAGAATGCTATTGTATTGAAGTGTTGTAACTTGGAAATTCTTCAGTCTTGTATATATGCAGACACAAATACACCTATGTGTTTATTTAATGGCCACTTGATGACTTTCCCAATTGCCTTCCTTTGTTAATACATTGTTGTAATTTAACTTTCCTACAAGACATAGTATTTGCAGGATCCATTAAAGTAATTTCAATTTTATTTCTTTGTAATTTCAATTTGGTGGAAGTGATTTATAAAATGTTCACTTTTACAAAAAACATCCAAATTCAGTCTATGCTGATACAGAAAGAGGACCATCTGTGGTAGTTTCTTAGATCAGCTTGAAGTGTACAGACTAACTGCCTTCATCTGGCAAACCAGGTTATTTGTGTGGCTTATTCAGTGATGTCAATGTGTGGCTAATTTCCATGTCCCGCTCCACTTTGGAGCTTGGGGAGCTGATACCTCTGTTTCTGTATATTGACTCATCTAAATTGTTCAGCCCATGTGATTACATTTGAAATATCTGGAGGATATAGTTTGAATAACCCCTGCTTGTGGATTGTCTTGCTTATATGGATTTCTTTCTTTCTTTTTTTTTTTTTACTGAGGAAGATTAGCCCTGAGCTAACATCTGTGCCAGTCTTCCTCTATTTTGTGTGTGGATCACCGCCACAGCATGGCTGATGAGTAGTGTAAGTCCGTGTCCAGGTTCCGAACCTGCAAACCTGGGCTGCTGAAGCAAAGTGTGCCAAATTTAACCAGTAGGCCACAGAGCTGGCCCCCGATTTATTTCTTAATTTATGCAACAAGTAAGGTGAGTCACTGTCATGTGCCAGGCACTACGTTAGACTCTGGGCAATAGTCATAGTACAGATAAGATCCTTGTGCTCATGGGGCTAACATCCTTGTGGAGAGAGACAGACAATAAAGTAGTGAAAAGCATACTAAAAAGATTAATGATAATTGTAGTAAGTGCTTGGAAGGAAAATAAATAGGGTCATGTGACAATAATTGGTGTGTGAGTAAGAAGTGGTCCGAGGAGGTCTATCTAAAGAGGTAGCACTTGGACTGAGGCCTGGGAATAAGAAGGAGTCAGTCCTGCTGTAAAGCCTTGAGGAAGAATGTTCTGGTGTAGGCTGAAGGAAGAGCAAGCACCAAGGCACTGAGGCACTGAGGCAGGACAGAGCTTGGGCTACTTGAATAACAGAAAGGAAGTCAGGGGCATGGAGTATAGGGGGCAAGTAGGAGCATGGGAAATAATAACCATCATGTAGCGACTTTTAGAAATTTAGATTTTATTCATATTACAGTCAGATCCAATAAAGGAGTTTAAGCTGGTGAATGATAAAATCTGATATATGGCAGCAGTTATGTTCCTAATTGGAATGGTATAAAGTGGATATTTGTCTATTTTTTCATAATCTAGGAATATAATTTTTAAGTTTCTATTGCCTAAAAAGTGCTCAAAATTATTATTTCATTGAAAGTCTAAAATTAGATTAGATGAGATCCTGAAAAATTGAGGATTGCCAATAATACACCAATTGTTTCTTTTCATCCTCTACCTTCTGTCTTTTGTAAAGAGATCCATTCATTGTAGAGCAGTCATTGTTAATGCTTAATAATCATGAATCTGATCAGGACCCCAAGGACTCATACATTAGAGGCCTTGGAGTAAGAAGGCTTATCTGTGAGTTGAATGGGGGGTGGGGGAGGATGAGAAATGGCAAATTTGTCTTCTCATTGGCAGCTGTCCTGGTCTCAGAGTGGTCTCTGACTGGTAGGACTTTGGGTCAGGACATTATATTGACTCTCCCTTTCCTTCTTCCTTCTTCCTCCACTAGCCTGTGCCTAGGCCTTGGAAACCCTTGAACCTATGCTGCAGTGTAGAATGTCATGCAATGAAGACATGGTCTTGTAACCAAACAGTTTCCAGGAATTCTATTAAAAAAAAAATGAAGCTTATTTTATGTTTATTGTTGTCAGGCGTAAATATGCCAGCTGGGCATTAGGGTTAGGTTGTATTGGAGTATTGGGGAGCTGGGGAAAGAAAGAAAGTGACCGATAGTCCACCGCCTAGCTTCGGTATCATGGAAACATAATGGCATTATGGAAACTGTAGTTATAGAGATAGTTTTCTACTATGAAAATAATTTTCCATTATGGAATTCTTTAGTTCTACTTGTTGACACTGGTAAGGAGGAACCCAAAAGATAAACATTTCCAATATATTTAGGGGATGTAAAAGAGACAAGAGCAGTGCAGTTATTCTTTTAGAATAGGGCTTCTCAGCCTTGGTACTATTGACATATGGGGCCATATAATTCTTTGTTTGAGGGGTGAGGCTGTCCTGTGCGCTATAGGATGTTTAGCAGCATCCTTGGCCTGTACCCATTAGATGCCAGTAGCATTCACTACAGTTGTGACAACCAAAAATGTCTGCAGGCATTGCCGAATGTCTTCTGGCAAGCAAAAATCACAGCTCATTGAGAACTACTGTTTTATGTCCTCAGCCAGATTATCCCTAGGCCCTCTTTTTCCTCCTGCATCTTGACTCTGAGCAATCACCTGTGTCAGTGAACATCTAGACCTTTTCAACTTTTTTCATCAATCCCTTCCCTACGGGAATTGTGAAATATGTCTGTGTAAGTACCTGCAGTCATTCCAATATCTCCTTATTTAGTTTATTTTAAATGTTCAAAGACTTGACTTTGCTCTGATTATCAGCTAGGAGAACTTAGAAAAGATTGCTTAGAGAGATGTTGAGTGTTATCTGTGGTAAACATGAGGTGAGAGCAAAGATACCATCAAGAGAATGAGGCAGGGAAGAATCCTTTTTATCTTATCATATAAAGCTAACATTTGGTCATATAATCTCTCAGGGTGAGTAGAACCAAATTTTGTTTTTGTGGACTTCAGTTCTGTCAAATGACAGAAAGAAATAACAACTTGAAAGACATGGCATTTTAAGGTTCTAAAATAATGTTAATAAAACTAACCTTAGCATCCTAATTTTATAACAACAAAAAAATTCATCTATGAGTATGTTTAGAAATTGATGGCATTCAACTGATGACCTTAAATGTGTGCTTTGAGGATATTCTGGAATGGTGAAACGAGCAAAACCTGATTCTGATAAAATGTGATTTGGGCACTTAGCAGCTGGGTGACCTTGGGCTTTCATTCAATTTAGGAAAAAAATGGTTATTTATTAGACATGCATATGCATAATGCTTTCAATTGGGATAACCATCCTTTAAAGACCCTTATTGGAGGTCATATATGTGATATCATTTCATAACTCTTGAATATGTAATAAGATGGAGAGAAATATACATTCTCTATATTTCAGGAGGAGGAATTCAAGGATTTAGGGTCTCATTGACCAAACTCAAACATTGGCAATACCATAGACACAATTTTATTGGATCAACTCAATCAGATCAAACTTCAGTTTTACTACTAATTTTTTTACTTACTTAGTTATCTTAATAGGTATATGGATTTAACTGCTAAGTAATCCGGGTGAGAGATAAATATTTGCCAGTTTCAAGAAGAGGGGGTCCAGAGATACCTGGAGATGCCAGCTACTGTAGGTCATGGTCTCCATGAGGAAGTTTGATATTATGCAAAGGAAGTGTAAATATAAAAATGCCCCCTTCAAAAGCCATGGGGTCTCAAGGGATCTCTGAGGGAAGGAGCGTGAAGAGTTGGGGAGTGTCCCAGGCCCATCTGACGAAACAGAGCTCAGAGGAGAATAGCTGTGGAGACTGAGAGAGTGCAAAGAGAACAGAGGAAGGATTTTAAGTACTTTGTATTTTGTAATTTTGAAGTTTATGCCTTAAAAAAAAGCTGTTTATGTTTTATTAGCTAAATAGACATCTGTTTTTATAAAATTCTGGAGTGGCTTAAGCCCCTGGTCTTCAATGTTCAATGCTAGAAGAGGCTTAAGTTATATGCATTGATTACAGGAGAAACGAAGAGCTAGAGTCAGGGGCCTAGGAAGTGATTACAAGTTCTGTCCAGGACATTCCCTAAAAATCAATGGATGGAAACATGGTGTTTATGGGATACATTCAACTTTGTTAACAGGGAAAGCATCCCTTATTATAAATGCAGAGCTAAGTGCCATTGCGTGAAATAGCTAAAGCTTGCCCCCCTGCTGTGGTGACTGCAAGAGTCACATACCCCCAGGCGTCCACACCATGACCCTAAATATTAAGTTACTGATGGGATAATCTCCACAGTTTTTAAAGCAGACTCCCATACACCTGGAGAGCTATTTGGCCTAATCAGACTCATGACATAGTACTTCATTGATAATACTTTACATTCCAAGGTGCACAGGCTTCCCCTGGGCATAGTACCCAGGAAGACTCAATGACAAGATTCTCTTCTGGAGGCAAAGGGAAGTTCAGGGTCAGCTGATATGTTTAGTCTCCCGTTTCCTCTTGACATTTGAATACTTGAAACATAAAACAGATACAGAGCAGCCAGTGCTAGGCCCCTCGTGCTGCTTCCTCCTCGCGATTTCCTCCTTGCTGTGGCTGGTTCCGGTTCCGGTGGGGAGGAGAGGGCAGCTTGCCCACCAGCTCCTCTGGCGCTTCATTTTAGCATCACTCCCTCTCTCACTCCTCCCTGGAGATCACAATATTCTTGGAGATTCAAAGTAGCTCACAAATCTTCTTTAAGCCTATTCTGCTTTTTTTCACCAGGACCCAAACCACCTACCTCCAGTTGTCGAGCTGGCCAGTGCTTTGCTCTGTCCTCCCCCTCTCATTATGCCTTCTGGCGTTCCTGTTTCTTCTCTTATTTTAATCTCCTGTCAAAACTCGGGTCTGCCAATCAATTCCTCTCTAACTTATTCTGTCAGTCAGCTTTTCTCTTCTCTAGTCTGGATGAAATCTAATTTGTGTCTGAATGCAGATCTTGTAGAACATGTATTTTAAGGACCTTCCTCCCCCCCTTCATAAACCAGATCCTGGAAAAGTCAATTATCTATATATACTCTGCTCTCTATTTACAGCCTGAACCAATATGAACCAATATGCTGTATCATAATTGTTTTTAAGAAAACGATATATCAGTAGCTTGGTGGAATATTTTTTTCCGTCCTGTCAGCTCAATCTTCTGATGAAGCTTTGGATTGATTTTTCCTGAACTGTTATCTACAGATTTAATTACAAGTGAATCCTGTATCATTTTCTTCGGCCTTGCTTGTGAGAGAGTGATGTTTGCTGTCTGCAGGAGTAAAACCACAGGGAAATTCTCTGCTTTGAACAGTAGCAAGATTAGGAAAGGAAGCCACATGCTTTCCAAATCGCAGGAAAAAGAAAGAGAGAAATTTTACCAGACCAAGCGTTCATGTCAACATCGGTACAGTATTCATTAGAAAGAGGATATTTTAGTAGTATTTTTGAAGTTATTTTCTTCTTCATATAATGTGAAGGAATGTATCATGTACTCAGGAATCTGGTCTCTTTCTCCTTAGGCTTTTACAAGCTATGCTAGCTGCTTTTATGGTGATCCTAACAACATTTCCTAATATGTAAAATATTAGGCGATGTGGGAAATTAGCAAGAGAGAGACTATTTTTGGCTTAACCTTTCTGGCCATACAGTACAAAGAGCAGAAGACCGAGAGGAGAGGAAATGGAGTCTCTTCTTCCATCTGTCACTAAAATACTGTGTGACCTGGGTCAAGACATTTAACTTCTTTGAGGCACAGGGTTCATATACATATGAAATTCAAGCTTCCCAAGAATTCTAAAATTGCTATGACATTTGAAAGAGTTAAATTTGTTCTTCAGATCATTTATAGAAGATCTCTTGTTCAGTAGAAGATGTCAAAATGGCCCCTACTTTCAAATAAAAATGTCTTTCTAAATATACATACTGCCCAAGTTTTGGGGAACCCCTTCCCCTGTATCAGACTGCTCTGGTTTTTAAAATCTCATCAAGAATGAACTTTATCTTTTATTTCTTAGTAAGTGCACTGTCTAAATAATACTTAAATATTACCTCCTTGCTTTAAGCCTGTGTCTCAAGTGGAAAGTTTTAACGTTGTCAGCCCACAGCTGATCCTCTACAGGGGATTTCTGGTCATGGAAACTGGTATATTTTTATGATATTTTCTGGGCATCGGAAGGCAGAGTTGCTAGTTTAAAGTTGAAATCTATTCCCCTCCCCTTGGGCTTAAACCCACTGGACAAACACCATCCAAGGCAGTCTTATTGGACAAGCAAAGGAATTCATCTCTTCCTAAATAGAGTAGGGGAGGAAAACATCCCCTAGGGCAATAGTTTCAAATGTTTTTTTCTCATATACCCACTAAAATAATTTTGAAAAATTATGTAACTGCCCCTCAGCATTTTTAAGTGGATAACTCTATTTTTCAATGTAAGTTTAAAGAATTATAATTTCCGGTGCACTGTAATTGCTATATTACACTCTCGAATGTTGAACCACCCCTCCATACCTAGAATAAATCCCACTTGATCATGGTGTATAATCTTTTTAATGTATTGTTGTATGCGATTTGCTAGTATTTTGTTGAGGATTTTTGCATCAATGTTCATCAGTGTTATTGGCCTATAATTTTCTTTTCTTGTGTTGTCCTTGTCTGGTTTTGGTATCAGGATAATGTCGGCTTCACAGAATGAGTTAGGGAGCTTCCCCCCCTCCTCAATTTTTTGGAAGAATTTGAGAAGGATAGGTATTAAATCTTTCAGTGTTTGGTAGAATTCACCAGGGAAGCTGTCTGGTCCTGGACTTTTATTTTTGGGGAGGTTTTTGATTACTGTTTCGATCTCCTTACTGGTGATTGGTCTATTCAAATTCTCTATTTCTTCTTGATCCAGTTTTGGAAGGTTGTATGATTCTAAGAATTTATCCGTTACTTCCAGATTGTCGAATTGGTTGGCATATAGCTTTTCATAGTATTCTCTTATAATCTTTTGTATTTCTGAGGTGTCT
The DNA here is from genome assembly GCF_020826845.1 of Diceros bicornis minor. Taxonomy (NCBI): domain Eukaryota; kingdom Metazoa; phylum Chordata; class Mammalia; order Perissodactyla; family Rhinocerotidae; genus Diceros; species Diceros bicornis. The sequence continues at coordinate 36,212,587 of NC_080740.1, forward strand.
GTTGTAATTTCTCCTCTTTCATTTCTGATTTTACTTATTTGAACCTTCTCTCTTTTTTTCTTGGTGAGTCTAGCTAAAGGTTTGTCAATTTTGTTTATCTTTTCAAAGAACCAGCTCTTGGTTTTAACTTTTTCTATTGTTTTTTGGTCTCTATTTCATTTATTTCTGCTCTGATTTTTATTATTTCCCTTCTTCTACTGATTTTGGGCTTTGTTTATTCTTCTTTTTCCAGTTTCTTTAGGTGCATTGTTAGATTGTTTATTTGAGATTTTTCTTGTTTGTTGAGATAGGCCTGTATTGCTACAAACTTCCCTCTTAGAACCACTTTTACTGTATCCCATAAATTCTGGCATGTTGTATTTTCATTTTCATTTGTCTCCAGGTACTTTTTGATTTCTCCTTTGATTTCTTCATTGACCCAATCATTGTTCAGTAGCATTTTGTTTAATCTCCATGTATTTGTGACTTTTCTGATTTTCTTCCTATAGTTGATTTCTAGTTTCATACCATTGTGGTCAGAAAAGATACTTGGTATTATTTCAATCTTCTTAAATTTATGGAGATTTGTGTTGTGGCCTAATATGTGATCAATCCTGGAGAATGTTCCATGTGCATTTGAAAAGAATGTGTATTCTTTGTTTTTTTGATGGAATGTTTTGTATATATCTACTAGGTCCATCTGTTCTAGTGTGTCATTTAAGGCCAATGTTTCCTTATTGATCTTCTGTTTGGATGATCTATCCATTGGTGTAAGTGGAGTGTTAAAATCCCCTACTATTATTGTGTTACTGTCTTTTTCTCTTTTTATGTCTGTTAATAATTGCTTTATATATTTAGGTGCCCCTACATTGGGTGCGTAGATATTTACAAGTGTTATATCCTCTTGTTGGATTGTTCCCTTGATCATTATGTAATGCCCTTCTTTGTCTCTTTTTAGAGTTTTTAAGTCTATTTTGTCTGATATGAGTATTGCTACCCCAGTGTTCTTTTCATTGCCATTTGCGTGGAGTATCTTTTTCCATCCCTTCACTTTCAGTTTGTAGTGTCTTTAGGTCTGAAGTGTGTCTCTTGTATGCAGCATATATATGGGTTTTGTTGTTTTATCCGGTAGGCCACCCTATGCCTTTTAATTGGACCATTTAGTCCATTGACGTTTAAAGTAGCTATTGATAAGTATGTACTTATTGCCATTTTTTAACTTTTTTTTTTCTCAGTGTTTTAGCAGTTCTTCTCTGTTCCTTTCTTCCTCTATACAGAATTGATGGTCTCTTTAGTTTGACCTCTGTCTGAAGGCTCTACTCTTTAACTCCCCTCCTCCTTCATTGTACGTTTTTGATATCATATCTAAATTCTTTTTTGTGCATTTGTATCCATTACCCTCTTATCATGGAAATAGATAATTTTTCCTATTTGTGGTCTTCTCTTTTCCTCTTAAATCAGTCCCTATAACATTTTTTGTAGTACTGGTTTCTTGGTGACAAACTCCTTTAAATTTGCTTGTCTGGGAAACTTTTTATCTCTCCTTCCATTTTGAACAATAACCTTGCCGGGTAGAGTATTCTTGGCTGCAAGTTTTTTCCTTTTAACACTTTAAATATATCTTGCCACTCTCTTCTAGCCTGTAAGGTTTCTGCTGAGACGTCAGCTGATAGCATTATGGGGTTTCCTTTGTATGTAACTTGTCTTTCTCTTTCGGCTTTTAGGATTCTCTCTTTATCTTTAATTCTGGACATTTTGATTATGATGTGTCTTGGTGTGGGCCTCTTTGGGTTTATCTTGTTTGGCGCTGTCTGTGCTTCCTGTATGTGGATGTCTGTTTCTTTCCTTAGGTTAGGGAAGTTTTGATCTATTATTTGTTCAAATAGCTTCTCTGCCCCTTTGTCTTGCTCTTCTCCTTCTGGGACACCTCTAACATGGATGTTAGTGTGCTTGATGTTGTCCTAGAGGTCCCTTAGACTGTCCTCACTCTTTTTAATTCTTTTTTCTTTTACCTGTTCAGCTTGGGTGATTTCTTCTAGTCTTTCATCCAGCTCGCAGATCTGTTCTTCTCTATCCTCTGCTCTGCTTTTGAGTCTCTCTAGTGAATTTTTCATTTCCAGTATTGTATTCTTCATTTCTGACTGGTTCTTTTTTATATCTTCCATTTCTTTGTTGACATTCTCACTGAGTTCATCTATTCTTCTCCCCAGATCAGTGAGCATCCTTAACACTCTTTGTTTGAACTCTCTGTTGGGTAGGTTGCTCATTTCTGTTCCACTTAGTTCCTTTTCTGGAGTTTTGTCCTGTTCCCTTACTTGGAATGTATTCCTTTGCCTCCTCATTTTGCCTCTTTCCCTGTGCTTGTGTCTATGTATTAGGTAGGTCAGCTACGTCTCCTGCTCTTGGATAGGTGACTGTATATAAATGATGCCTTAGGAGGCCTACAGTGTGCTTCCCTCAGTTCTCAGTGTTCCAGGAGTGACCCCTCTGTGGGCTACGTGTGTCCTTCTGTTGTGGCGTGTTTGGTCTCCCTGTAGGCGCCCAGGGAGGCTGAGTTATGCTCCTGGCTGGCTGTTGTAGTGCTCAGCTGCTTGTACTTGTTGTGGGCCTTTCAGTCTCTTTCGGGTGTGGGAAGCCCCAGCACAGTTGGCTGCTAGTTCTAATAGCACATTTGTGTTGCAGTATTTCTTTTAAGTGAGTAGGCCCCCAGCGTGGCAGTGTGTTAGGCTCAGGGGCTTACACTTGCTATAAGCCTCCAGCCTTTAGGTCTCTTGTCAGCTCTCTGAGGATTGCAGCTGGGTGGGGTTGGCCTCAGGCATGGGAGCACCCAATTGTTTCAGGCTTTGGACGGTGGGGCAAACCCCCTATGTGGGTCTTTGAGAAGCACAAGTCTTCTGCAGCTGACAAGCCCTGCCACCCACAGGTCCACACACACAGTCAACACAGTCCTACCCTGTGTGAGCACCCTGACCTCCTGAAGTGGACCCAGTCTCCATGGCGGGAACCCCACACACTCCACCACTGCCCCACACTCTCCACCTGCTCCTTGTGCATGCCCTGCCCCACTGAAGTGGGCTCAGTTGCCAGGCTGCAGAGAATCCAGTCACCAATCTATGCAGGCCCACAAGTTGCCTGAGGGCTTGTTGTTGGGTGGGGCCAGTCCCTAGGGTGGACTGCCAGCCCTGGCTGATCTGGCGTAAATTGGTGCTCTAGTGGGTGGGGCAGACCCTGGGCTAGCAGGCCCCAGGGAGAACTCCAATGGCATCTGTGTCAGTATGCTCATGCCAGGCCACGACAGTGGCTGCCGCCAATGTCCTAGTCCCTGGTGAGGTCTCACCTCTCACTGTGATGCACTCAGAGCCTATCAGGTGAGTCTCTTTTCACCACAGCACTATGCACCTTTCTTTCTGGTGATTTTAGTTTACTTTCTGAAACGGGTGAGTTTGCACATGGGCCCTTTAAGGACTGGTTTTAATTTCTTTGTGAACCAGCTTTTCTGGGGGTAGTCCCCAATGCTTTAGTAGCAGGCAAAGTCAGATATTCTGCCACTTGTCTCAATTGTGCTGGGTCCACAAATTGCCTACAGCAGGGCCACTCCCCGGCTCAGGGCCCTGCTCCTCCAGGGAGGCTGTGTACCTGTGGGCAGCTCCAGGGCGGCTGTGAAGCTGGCGGCTTGTGAAGGCAGAGTTTTTTCTGTCCAGAAGGGAATTTCTGCCTCTTCCACCTCTCTTAGGATTGTCGTTTGTTGCAGGAGTTCCTCTTATCCAGTTTTCAGTTCTCTCTCAGGGGTAATTTTTCCACGAGTAGCTGTAAATTGGCTGTGTCTACGGGAGGAGGTGAGTTCAGAGTCTGCTTACACTGCCATCTTGACTTCTCCTACACTCTCAAATGTTTCCAGTGGAATCTAAATTCCTTGGAGATTTGATACTCTCCCTCATATATTTACAAGATATGTAAGGATTTCCTTTAACAGAAATTTTACATCACTCTAATCTTGGACTTGTATTTCCATTCCACTTCCTGCAGAGAGTTTTATCCCAATGTAATATATTTTATGTTTGGAATTCTTTTATTGATCACTCTATCATATGTCTATGCAACAAAAATATTTATATAAATTGAAATTAAATTGTTTTTCCTAAATTTAACCTTATCATGATATTCTTTCTAAATGATTTTTGAAAAAAAAGCTTTCTCCTGGATTATTACCACAACAATGATTATTTCTGCACAATTAATCAAAATAAAATAATTAAAAATTTTGATGTGAGACTAAAACATAAAAGATAAAATTTTTAAAGAAATTTATCTCCTAATAAAACTAATGGGACTAATGTCCAGTTAGTTGATAAGTCCATAGATAAATACTGCTTATTGCTAGAATAAAATAGGGCTAAGCATCACTTTTATTTATATTTTTGTTTTCTAGATATAAGCACCAAAAGCCATATTCCCAGATAAATAAGTATATAGTGTAGAAGGAGTTTTGTTATATCAATGACAATTTTTGAACTTCTTCCAAATTATGCATCTGAATCACATAGTTATGTTTTATCAAAAATTATTTTTAATTATATATCAGCTAATAACTTGATTAGGACCTCCTTCAATTTTGTTGAAATTAAGGAATGGAAAAAACCACCTATTTTCCAAGGAGATTTGTTATCCAGTCATTAGAGCTAACCTCTTTCCCAGTTTCTAGAACGTACATCAAAAGTTACCAAATGGTTATTAATTATACCCATTATTCTTTAATTTTAGGGAAGCTTGCAGAATAGGATATACTCAGAAAGAGTTGGAAAACAGAAATATTAATGTTAAAACACTTTTGTCAATTCAATACTTTTTACTAAAATGCTTTTATTTCTTCTCGCACATAGATGTATGTGTATATATATATATGTGTGTGTATATACATATATATACACACACATATGTATACAATGTCACAACCTTGTAGCTTTAGATTTAGCTCCTTCAACTTATGGAAAATATCTACCCTATAACCAATGTTCAAAGCCAATTTCCACTGTCAAACCTGTCAAATCAGGCTTTTTCTCTGTAAAATATTTACATGGACTCTTTCATTCAAATACACTTTTTAAATACACATCCCAGGGACGACTATCTCCCTTCTAAATTCTGATTCTAAAATATATAGGCACTTGAGGCAGGAGTGTTTCATGGATTAATGCTCAGATACGATCAGGCTCTGGGATCTGCAGTCTTCTGTGACAGTGTGCTGGTAAGCACGTAAGGGTGGCTGGGAAGTGTGGAGGGAGACGAAAAGAGAATCAGCATGATGTCTCCACTACAGCGACATTCTCAGCTGACCCATTTTTTTTTTTTTTGTGAGGAAGATCAGCCCCAAGCTAACTGAGGAAGACTGGCCCTGGGCTAACATCCATGCCCATCCTCCTCCACTTTATATGAGATGCCGCCACAGCATGGCCAACAAGTGGTGTGTCGGTGCGCGCCTGGGATCCGAACCAGCGAACCCCGGGCCGCCGCAGCGGAGTGCGCGCTTAACCGCTACGGCACCAGCCGCCCCTCAGCTGACCCATTTTTAAAGAAAGAGATAAAAGTCTGGAATTGATTCTCTCAAAACGAACCATGCTTGTGTTCCCTTGGAAAAACTTGGTAGGCCCCCCCAAGCAAGTATGCATTTCCAAGTTTGAAGGTCCCCGCCCTAAGACAAGCTACCAATATCCTTATTATCCTTATTCGTTATTTGTTTTCCTCAATATAAATATGTAATTATCTTTCATAAAAATATTTCGTTTGACCTTTGGCATACTTTGCTTAGGAACAATGAACAACGCTAACAGAATTAATCTTCTCTTGTCTTATGAGAAGGAAAAATTGTCATAGTCCTGGCACAAGAGGGATTTCAGACTCCATGGGGGAAATTTACCCTGAAAATGTCCCTATAACAACATCTAAACTCCTCCCCTGAATGAATGACCACAGTTATAGATAGGAGAGCTCTGCCTAACAGTTCCGACCCTCAATTCCATTCGTTCTTATGACACCTGGGGAATCATAACAAAGCACAATGTCTGAGCAGGACCTCGGCCATCACCTGCCCAAGCCCCTCATGTCACACAGAGTTTCTCACTTGGCGAGTACTGTTTGCTGCGTGACGTTTCAGAAGACAAAATCTCAGCGACTGTGAGCCACTGTCTAGCCATTCTCCACTGCTCCTGACAATATCCTGGGTAAGCTTATTTCAATGAGCTTCTGATTCAGTGATTGTCGAAAATGTTTATTTTATTTTAGAGCAATCAAACCTTTTGTTTTCCCTTCACATGAATATTTGAAAAGATAAAAGTATCACTGTGTCGATGCAAATAATCCATAATCAAATTATAAATCAAAATTGGGGTGAGTTTATTATATGAGCCAGATCTGAGGACTGTAGCAGGGGGCTTCTTTCCACAAGGAAGGAAGCACACCAAAGAAGTGGAGTGTACAGACGGGTTATATACCATCTTGGAACAAAGAGCATACATCACATATGACAGGAATATCTTTTTTACTACTGTCATGAGATGCTTAGCTAGCACAGTAGGTCAGTGGTCACAAGATGAGCACATCAGGTCAGTAATTAATCCTTAGTTTCCAGGAAGAGATGCTTATCCTTAAAGAAATGCCAATATCGAGGAGAAGCTACATCCCTATCTTTAAGGGCATCGTTCTTGTCTTTGGGATATTGTACATGTTTAAAGCAGATGTGCTATGCATGCTCAACATGCCTGGTCAGGCAGAATTAGTTTTAAGCCAAATGGCTTCCTGATATACTCCAATATATCCTATTGCTTTTCATTTATTCATCAACTGCTTTATTATAATCATGGAAGTGGACCTGGAGTCCTGCCTACTTGTCTATCCTTGAGTTGTGGGTGACTAGGTTTAAAAAGCACTGTCTCAACTGGCCTCTCACCTGCCAGTCTCACTTTCTCCAGTACCTTCATCACAGATCACCAAGCAGTGGTTCTCATACTTGGATACCTAGTGAAATCACCCATAAGCTTTAAAAAAATACTGATGCCTGAGTCTAGAGACCCCGAGAGCTTCTGTTAAGTGATCTGGGGACCCCTGGCCTAGCTGATTGTAACGTGTAGCCAAAGTTGAGAATCACTGCACCAGACTATTTTTGTTGTTGTTGTGAATGTAAATTTGATTATGCCGCACTCACTCTTGACATCCTTAAGCCTCTTGGTTGTTCTCTGAGTGTGGTCCCCAGACCAGCAGATTCAGCATCACCTAGGAACTTGTTAGAAATACAAATTATCTGGCCTACCCCCAGACCTATTAAATCAGAAACTCTGGGAGTGGGATTCAGTAATCAGTACTTTAACAAATCCTACGGGTGATTCTGATTCATGCTTAAGTTTGAGAACCATTGACCTACAAACTAAGTCCAAACCTGGGACCCTGGTGTACAAGAATCTTCCCTGTCTGAATGTTGCCCATCCCCCATGTGAATGAACATTTTACTCTAGTCATACCGGTAGAGTACCCACTCTCCAGTCTCTGTTTTATGTTAATACGATTTTATGTTTGTTATAAAGATATTTAAAATCAGATCATCTAATGTAATCACAGGTTAATATATCCAACCTTCTAGTGGTTTCCAAACTTTATTGAGTAAAAGAATCCTTTGGAAAAGCTTGTTTTAAATGCAAATTCTTGAAGCCAGCTCCAGAGAGTCTGATTCAGTAAGTCTGAAGGGGGCTCAGAAGGGCATTTTTAGATGCACCACAGCAGCTTTATGGTTGTAGGCAAAGGCACCACTCTGAGGGTCACTGCTGGACACCACAGAAAGGTGTGGCAAGTTTAGCTCCGCTCTCCTGAAGACCACGTGGGCAAGTCTGTGAGTTAGAGAGAGGACATCTGCGTATCTGCTTCACCCTCTCCCCACTGGGTGAAAAAAGAAGCCTAAGAGGACATGTCCTTCAGCGTTGTAGTAATTGGTGAAAATACCTGGTTACTCTAGCATATTGCTTGAACTTCATTTTATTTGCATTTTGGAAAAAAGCAACAGGAGAGAATGTATGTAAAAAGACATTAAATGTCAAATAAGTAAAGCCTAGTTAAAAAACAAAAACAAAAACAAAACAAAGAAAAAGAAAGCAAAGTCTTTCTGTTTAAACTATGTGAGAGTCAGGTTTAAGGGATGTTTCTTAAAACGGGTTTGTTTTGGAAACAGATCAATGAGTGTGAGGTAAGGATCAAAGCTCTTTATTTTTATTTTTGGCATATCCAATTTTTACAGCATATTTTTGCATTGAGTTACCTTTTCATCTTGGTCAAAATCAATTGCTCAAATATATGTAAGTCTATTTCTTTCTTTTTTGTTTTTTTGTGAGGAAGATCAGCCCTGAGCTAACATCCGTGCTAATCCTCCTCTTTTTTGCTGAGGAAGACAGGCTCTGAGCTAACATCTATTGCCAATCCTCCTCCTTTTTTTCCCCAAAGCCCCAGTAGATAGTTGTATGTCATAGTTGCACATCCTTCTAGTTGCCGTATGTGGGACGCTGCCTCAGCATGGCCGGACAAGCGTGCGTGGGTGTGCGCCCGGGATCTGAACCCCAGCCGCCAGTAGCGGATCGTGCCCACTTAACCACTTGCACCGCAGGGCGGCCCCTGTAAGTCTATTTTTGAACTCTGTTCTGTTGATCTGTATGTCACATCCTCCCTTGATGCCAAATTGTCTTGATTAATGTAGCTTTTTCATAACTCAAATAGTGTAAGTTCTCCAATTTTGTTTTTTTTTTTTTTTTCAAAATTATTCTGGCTATTCTAAGTCCCTTACATTTTCATATACATTTTAGAATCAACTTGTCAATATCTACAAAAACAGCCTCCTAGCACTTTGATTGGAGTGTTGAATCTGTGGATCAATTTGTGGAGAATTGATACCTTAACAACACTAAATCTTTCAATTCATGAACATAACAGATCACTCCATTTATTTAAGTCTTTTAAATTTTCTTACAGAAGTCTTTAGTTTTCAGGGTACAGGTCTTGGACGTATTTTGTTAAATTTATCTCCAAATATTTCTTGTTTTTTGTGGTTGAGTATATTAATAGTATTTTTAAAATTTCCATTCTTAATCAATTTTTGCTAATATATAGAAATATAATTGATTTCATGAATTCGCCTAGTATCCAGTGACCTTGCTAACTTGTATAATAGATATAAGTTTTTGATAGACTTAGGATTTTCTATGTAGATGATATATTGTCTGTGAATAAAGACAGTTTTACTTCTTTCATTCTGATCTGTATGTTTTCTTTTTTCTTGACTTATTGCACAGACTAGAAATTCTAATAAAATGTTAAATAGAAGTGGTGAGAGCAGACATCATCATCTTCTTCCTGCTCTTAGGGGAAGAGTATTCAGTCTTTCACCGTTACATATGATATTAGCTGTAGTTTTAGATAGTCATTATTAGACTGAGGTAGTTCCCTTCTATTCCTAGTTTGCTGAGAGATGTTTAGCACTAATGGGTATTGAATTTTGCAGAAAATTCTCTTTCTGCACTCGAGATGTTTATATGGTTTTTCAGTGTGTGTATTTTTTATTGTTGGTGTTGATGATTTAACAACTTTGCTTGGGTAAGAGAAATTACCTCTGACATGAGGGGAAATTTAAAAAACTGAACTATCATTTATGATCAAAAAAACCCTTTGTGTCATGGAGTATTTCCCTCTGATGTACTTCATGGCTTAAACTATTGCAATGAATAGAGAAATAGTTGATTTTTCCTTTCATTTATGCTAATGCTTTCCATCAGGAATCAGTGAGATTGGATTATCTAAATTTAATACTTGCATTCTTCTAGGAAAAATAATGAAATATAGTCTTTATTAGGAAAGGAAAAGGGAATTAATCTTAAGAATCAACTATTCTTAGATAGGCTCTTTGCATGCAAGTTATCATTTAAAATTGTCCTTATATATATCTAGTAGCTAGGAGTCATCATTTTTCAAATGAGGTAGATTCAGAGAAATTTGATTACTTACTCATACAATGAATCAGATTCATGCATTTTTAGTTTTAAAAACAAAATTAAAACATTACAGAATATTTGGAGACATGAAGGAATGAATCCCTCATCATCCCAGTACCCTTAGGAAATAAGTATTTTTGGTAATAGATATTGATTATTTTTGTCTAAACATCTGTGGTGTCAATATGAAGAGCCATTTTATTAAGTGCTTGTACGTACTCTTCTAGTATTTACCACTTACCCAAGTGTGCATTGGGGAGAACTGTAGGTAAATCACCTGGTACCATATCCATCATGAAAAATGATAGCTATTGTTATCATTGTCATTGTCATTTTGTTTCTTGACCACAGTATGGTCTCCCCAAGGGTGTAGACAATGTTCTCAACACTTTCTGTAATCCCCAATAGTAGTCATCTGAGTGTAGAACATGAAGTAGGGGGTTGAAGGAATACTTGTGGGATCAATGGCTGGTTGATGAACTAGCCCAGGACCTTAGTTTGGCAGAGCAGGAACACAATCTGTCCAACCTGAGCATGAGGAGGAGGCAGAGGAATAAGAAAAACTGAGACATTCTGGTGATGGCAACAAACAGGATTTCGGAGCACATGATGTTGTCTCTTACACAGAATATCGAATTCAGGACAAAGGAAACGCTCAGCTGGTCATGGGAGCAGAACATTATAGCGTGTGACTTCATGCTCCCAACTCATTCCCAGTCCTTAGGTTCTTCCACGCCACAAGCATCATCCCTCCTCTGCTTGAAAATCAGTTCTCAATCCTGACCCACCAGTGAGAGTCCTGTTTCTTCCACAAAGGAGGAAGAAGAAATTGCACAGTGGGAATGCAAATGGGACCCGAAATCTGAAGGTCTGCGTTTGAGTTGTGGTTCTGTGTTTCAGGGCACTTTTAGGATGCTTTTGGTGGCAAGTTAAGATAAAAACTGTAACACACCAAAACTCTTTTAATTGGTTTACCCGTAAGGTAATTCCTCATCTCACAAAATGGGACTTCCAGAAGTGAGAAGGGCTCCAGAGGTGGTTGTTAGCTCCTCAAAGATGTAATCAGGAATCTGGACCCTACCATCCCTCTATTCTTCTGCCATTGTATTAGCTTCATCCTCAGGCCAACAGTAAGGTGGCCACAGTATTCCCATACATAGCATCAGATACAACAATGACCAGGGGAAGAGGGATACTGTGTATTTTTAAATTCTCTCTTAGGAGTCACAAACCCTCTTTGAGCAGGCCCTTGGAAGGCATCCCAACATTGGACAGAATTGGGTGAAGAGTCTGATCCTAATCCAGTCACCAGCAACGGAAATGGACTATCACAAAGTCAATAGGTCTACCCTGGACCTGCGGTGGGACCAGATTTCTCCTAGGTCCATCTATGCACAAATTCCTGGTGTTAAAGAGAAAAAGTGGAGAATGGATGCTGGATAGGAAAGCGTTGTGTGTACTACATGATGCCCCTGCTGAGCTGGGCGTACTTGGGCTAGAGTCAGAGTTGTAAGTGCTTTCGAGTTTCAGTTCATCCTGTCTAATGGAGATAATAACGCCCCTGATGTATGTTAACTAAGATTATGTATTTAAAAGAGCCATGAAAAGTGTTTTTATTGTTGTTAATTCCTTTAGCTCACACTGATTTCCTACCGAGTTTCATAGTTCAATAGTGGTTTTATGTACATTAGTCGTATCTCCCATTAGACTGTAAACATCTTGTGGGTGAGAACCATGCTTATCTTTCTGTGTTCTTTATTCTCTAGAATATTGGGCAGTTAGTATGTTCTAAATGTTTAATTGACAATAGTATTTTCCATTTAAAACATCATTTACAGATAAGAGAGAAAGAGTCTTTGTTAAAAAATCATTTATTCTAGAGTGTTGCAATCTTCTTTCCTTAACTTTTGCAATGTATTGATTCATTTATTAGCACTTTTGCAAATAAGCTCAAAATACATTCAGTTCTCCCGTGATTTTAATGGCTCTGTAAAATTTCCATTAGGGCCGGATGGAGGGGCTGGCCTGGTAGTGTAGTGGTTAAGTTTGTGCACTCTGCTTCAGCAGCCCAGGGTTCGCAGGTTTGGATCCTGGGTGTGGACCTATGCACTGCTCATAGAGCTAAGCTGTGGCAGTGTCCCATATACAAAAATAGAGGAATATTGGCACAGATGTTAGCTCAGATCTAATCTTCCTCAGCAAAAAGAGGAAGATTGGCAACAGATGTTAGCCCAGGGCCAATCTTCCTCACCAAAAAAAAAAAAAAGATGAAAGTACCAGATGGAAACAAGGATGAATAGGCTGAAAAATGATTAAGTTCAGGCCTGAGTATACGACACGGTAAGTTATCCAACCTCTTCTCTAACATTTTAATCCTGGTTAAAATTATGGTTGATGATAAATACGGCTAATGATAAATGTGATGCATAGCACTGGAGGGGAATGAGCTCCCAGAGGAGACCCAGCAGACTGGGGAATGTATGTGGACACAGAGTGGTGGAAGTCACTTTACTCTGTTTCTTATAATCAGAAAACCTTCAGGTTTTAGGCCTTGTCTCTTAAGCTTTTTGTATCAGCTGAGAGCGACATTTCTCCTCCTACTCTCAAAGTTACTATCCTAGTCCAGGGTCATCACCCCATGTCACAGTTTATCTAGTGTTTTCTGAGCTTTGGATCCTTTAAAAAGTTCTTAATTGTTTTTAGTCTAATTTGATACTTATTTTTCTTGGCTACTTTATAGAGCTTACTAAAGTTCCTGGGTACATGTAATAACAACTGCTACCATAATTAATGGAGAGCCTGTGCCAGGTTTGATGTTTAATGTTTATATTCATTTTAAAATGACTTCCACATTAACTTTTATTAGTTCCATTTTATAGATGGAGAAACTGAGGCTCAGGCATTTGAAGTAACTTGTTCAAATTGAGTGGTAGATGAAGGATGTGAATCCAGGTACTTTTGGCTTTAAATCTTCTGCTCTCCTTTGAGTATATCTCAAATGAGACCTTGCTGGGTCCCCATGTCCTTGTATATTAAACTAAAGTTAGACAATAAGATTTCCAAGACTTTTCCATGCCTTGAGACTCTATAAGTTTTATGAGTTCTAAGATTAACTGATCAAAACCTTGCAGGGAAATATAATTCTTTGCTTCCATACTCCTGATTTCAATATACTGGATTAGGTGGGTATCTTTCAAAGAAAAAGGGATTACTTACATGTGAATATGTACATCTATCTATCTATCTATCTATCTATCTATCTATCTATCTATCTATGAGTATAGATATATATATATCTTCTTTAGTATTGAATATTTAGAAGTTTAACCAAGATTTTAAAAGTTGTGAGGTATAGAAAGCCCCCCAAATGTGCCATTAACAGTAGCTTTCCTTGAAAATATAGAAAATATTTTGATTATTGTTTGACAATTGACATTATAAATATTAAGTACATTTCCCAAATGATAGGACAAACACTCTCATTAATGATCATTTCTTAATTGGGTTGATAGGCTTTCCTAAGGGCCAATATTTAAATGCTCTAATTAAAAAAACTAATTTATTTCAACAAATCATTATTAAGTGAATTTCAATTTTTCTGGAGTTTGTGTGAAATAAAATTACGAGCTATTGAGTTGACTTTGGTGGAGGAAGGCAATGTACCCTGCTAACCAAAAACCTTATCTTTCATTTTGAGAAGTAAGTTGGCGAGCAGAGCCAAATTTAAGCTGGAATAACTTCTGTAGTCAATGAAAAAGAAAATACAAATCCTGTGTCCTAGGGAAGTATATTTAGTGATGGCTCAGACGAATGCTGGGGCCTGATAAGAGGGCTCCTTCAGGTTTTTAATTGAAATGTGACTACTACAAGGGGTTGACAGAAATCGCCTCTGATTTCCAGATAAATGCACAAATCCAATGTCATTGAAAGCTGATAAGACAGATTTCCAGAAAAGAGATTTGAAAAGTACCTCCCACTGCCCTGCTTATTCTGAAATAGGACAACTCCAATGCAACTTCGTTTATCTGACAACTGAATTTTTAATGGCTGTCTGGGTGTCATTGGCAGTAGAGTAGGATTATTTCCATTTTCTCAGACTTTTAAAGCCCCTTTTCTCCCTGTAGCTATCTAAATGCGAAGTAATAAGGTCACATCAATAGCTAGTGTAAGGGCCTTTCATCTTAGTTATTAGAGCAGAACACACGTCTCTAAGGTTTTTGGTTCCCCATGGGCTAAGAAAAGTGTCTGTCTAAGCAAGGTCTAATATTTGCAATCATCTCACCCTCACCCATACACCTTGGGACAAATATTGCACAGCACGACATACACGTTGGGAAGGAAGTCGAGTGGGTCTCCCTACGATTTTATTACCCCAGGAATGAAGCTTCTTGTACTTGGTGCAAATCAGAACGAAACGTCTGCATGGTATTCTGTCACTTCCTCTCTTCAGTGTGGCCATGGAGACTACTTTATTTGCAACTGCAGGAAGGAAAATTCTGATTTGGTGGGAGGAGCTAGTTAACTCTGGAGGCCTAGAAATAGGATTCTATTTTGGGGAGAAAGGACTGAGGGCCTCAGAGCCTTTCTCTTCTATTACAAACTGGTTTTCCCACCCATGCCCAGCTGAGATGAATATTGGTGTGTAGATGATTTCTTAGGGAATATTCTCAGGATCAACACCTGGGGGAAGGGAAGGGAATGGAAGGAAGCAGGATTGGTCAGAGGAAGTTGGGCTGTAAGGCAATCTCAAGGACATTCTCTGCTGACTTCATAGGGTGTGCAGAAACTGGGATGTTATTCTGCATTGCAGCAAAGAGGCTTGACGTTTATGTTTCTGTATTGACCAGTCACTGGATGCAGGCTGCCCCCAGGAGGGAGGTGTGGCCTGGGGTAAGGACCTGTCTTCAGCTGAAACACTTTCTGGAGCTAGAGAACTAGTAGCCACAGCACTTTCCAGAGCATCAGATCCTTCAGTCCTGTAGGAAGATCTGTAGAGCATGCCACAGAGTTCAGTTCTCTAGGTTATGGTGGGGCTCCAGAGTCAGTAGTTTTGGACTGAGCCTCAAGGTGGAGGCTCAAGGTGAGTGAGAAGGATGTATTTTTTCCAGAAGATTCTAAATAAAAATCTGGAGATAATCATATATATGAATTACACTTAAGTCCTTTCTATCTTGAGATAAAAGGGTAGAACTGCATTTCCAGGTTTCCTTTCTAATTGCATTATTGTCCTTTCATGACTTCTTTACATTTTCAAGTCTAAGCTTGATATTTGTTTTAACCTAGCTTTACCTGTATGAAAATATTGAGGAAATATAGAGGTTTCTTCTGGGCTTCCCTCCATCCCCAGGGATGTTCTGAGGCCCCTTTGAAGATACTTAGGGGATCTTGGAGCAGTTTCTCATAGATTCGTCATTCAATACCAGAATGAGAAACATCTGAGGAGATAAAATTCTGATTACTGGAATCCACCTCAACACTAAAACATAATAACTTAAGAATGGTAACTGACACTAATAGAAGCTTATGTACATTCTAGGCCTGGGAATATGCATTTAACACATTTTCTAGCTTATACATGGTAAAGTTTGAAAACTACAAGCCCAGAAAAACACTATCTTCTTTAGATTTTTCTGAAATATACGTATGATGGTAAATTTTATGGCTCAATTGGCCATGGTACCCAGATATTTGGTTAAACATTATTCTAGATGTTTCTATGAAGATATTCTTTTAGATGAGGTTAACATTTAAATCGGTGGGCTTTGAGTAAAGCAGGTTACCGTCCATAACGTGGTGGACCTCATACAATCAGTTGAAGGTCTTGATAGGGAAAAGACTAACTTCCCTGAAGAAAAGGAAATTCTGCCAGCAGACTACCTTCAGACTCGAACTGCAACTCTTCCCTGGTTCTCCAGCCTGCTGGCCTACCCTGCAGATTTTGCTAGGTCACAAAGAAAACCTTGATATATTTTTTAAAAAGAAGAAATTGTTGGACCTTACTCTCAGGTCACAATACAATAAAAGTAGAAATTAATGATAAAAATAGAAACAAACAAAAAACCCTTCCAACCAGTTGAATATTCCAGAAAACCAAGAGATTTACTGACCAAGAAGAGAAAATTAAAACTAATATTACAATATTAGGAATACAGTTATAATTATAATATTACATACAGAAACTCATAGAGAAGTCTACCAATGAGTTCAGAGGAGAATTTGTATCCATAAACTCTTACCAAACACTCTTTTATTCTTATTTAAAAAAATGAAAATAAATTAAGCATTCAATTCAAGAAATTTGAAAAAAAAATACCGTGGGAAATCAGAGGAAAAGATGTGAAAAAAAATTAAAGCAAGCATCAATAAATTATAAAAGAGAAAATTAATGGAATTCATAAATAATTTTGAGAACTGTTTGAAAACAGAGAAAAGAAAAATATAATAGGTATTCAACTTGATAGCCTTAAAGAAAGAAGAAATGAATTATCAAACCTGAGGAGGGGATTGTGAGAACCTCTGAACTTGTAGCCAAGTCAGACAGAAGTGTGCGTAACCTGGGGACCGAGTACCTGTGACTGGCATCTGATGTGGGGCAGTCTTGTGGGATTGAGCCCTTAAACCTGTGCGGTCTGATGTTAACTCTAGGTAGTTAATATTACAATAGAATTGAATTCTTGGACATCCAGTTGGTGTCTGGAGAATTGGAGAATTGCTTGGTGTTGGAAAAGACACCCCGTATTTTAGGTCAGGAGGAACTAAACCCTGAATATGGAAATGCAAAAGGCCAAGAAGAGTGAAGAAAATCTTGGTGGTGAACATATGAATGTTTATTCTATTTTTATTTATGATAAAAGGTTGTTATTGAAGTTTTTAAGAGAAATAAAAGAAGAATGGTCTTCCAAATACTAATGTTACACAATAATTATATAGTGAAGCAAGGATCCAACACAATTTATTTTCCCAAATGTATAACAAACTACCTCAACATTATGTATTTAATAATTAATGTTTTTGCCACTGATTTGAAATGCAATCTCGCCTATTTTATATATTTAGTTCCATATATAGTCTCTATTTAACTATTTGTTGCTGTGCCAATATTACAGTTTCAATTACTGTAGGTTAGTAGTATATTTTATATTTGGTAGAACAAGTTATGCCCTATAGTATATTTTGATATTTGGTAGAACAAATATCAACAAATATTTGGTAGAACAAATATCAAACAAGTCATGCCCTACTTCCATCATTGTTCTTTTCAAAAATCCCTTGGCTACTCCTGCATATTTGCTTTGCCGGTTGAACTTTATAAACAACTTGCCCATTTCCTCACCAAAATATGTGTATTAGAATGGAGATTTTGATTGGAAATCTCATTGAGTTTTTAGATTATGATTTGGAGAAGTTTCTATTTTTACAGTAACAAATTTTATCACTTAGTAATCTGGTTCAGACATACTCAGAGATAAGCCTATTTAGGTTATGAGAATTCAACTTTATGAGGTATTTTACATAATAATCCAATTTTGGCTTTTGAGACGTTTTTTCACATTTATGAACAATAATTTGGATGTTGTACATATTTAGAGCGCTGAGCTTCCCTAAATGAGAGATTCTCTCTGGTTTTCTTCACAGATGTATATTGGCACCCGTTGTGTTAAATTTTTCTCCCAAAGTTCTGGTGGCTTACTTTCACTGTTTGCGTTCTTTTTATTGATCTCTGTTGTCTTTACTTTTTGCTGGAAAGTTTTTGGCACTAAAGTAAAATTATTTAAACATTGAATATCTTATGTATGTTTGTTAACTATTGAAATAATTTTGTGCAATTAATTTCAATATTACTTACATCTGTTGGCATGTGAGAATTTGTGTATGAAAGATTTTTCAGAAATGAATCCTTCTCCCGAGGCAGAGGAGGACTGTATATCTCTGCATTTTTCAGGTTGTATTATATGTTGTTCATTAAATTGTTATGAGTCTTCTTATATTGATTTTGTGTTGCATTTATTATCAATTATTCTTATCTCTTTTCATGAAGAATGTTTATAGGGGAACTGTGGGATGGTGGTTTTGAATTTGGACTTAAGTAAGGTGGATCTGGGCTCATATCTTAGCCTTGCCACTTCCTAACCATTAAGTAGCAAGCAAGTTATTTAACCATCAAACCTTCTTTCTCTGATCTATAATATGGGGTAATAGTAGCTTACTTATGAGGCTGCTGTTCTTGCACACACATCTGTGGAAATGAAGCAAACCGACTACAAGCAAGTAGTCTGAGAAACTAATAGAACTGATGGATATTTTGTCTTAAACGTGCCAAATCTTCCCAGGCCCTGCTAATAGGTCCTTAAATATTGAACTCCCAAGCAGACTTTTGGAAAGAAACCCCTTACCTTTTGTCCACTGGAAAAAAGATGTTCATTGGGTGGCGTATCAGTCAGGGTTTCAGGTTGAAATAGGTGGCATGTTCAGATTAGCATAATTAGGGAGAGTTTTTAAAAGAGTATATTTACAAGATGTGGCAGAGGATAGGAAAACCTTAAGGGATAATGCAATAATCTAGAGCTAGTGACAGTGGAGCTGTTCCAATCTCCAGAACCAAAAGAAAGAGGGAGAGGAGTGATGTCAACAAGACGGCAGAATAGGAAGTTGTGGATGCTTCTCCCCCCACCACAAACACACCAATTCAACAACAATTCATGGACAAATTCCGTTTGTGAGAAACCTGGAAGCTGGTGGAGAGGCTTCTGTACCCTGGCAAGTACAAACCAGACACATTGAAGCTGGTAGGGAAATTCAAGAGATATTTTCTGGGCAGAATCCATACCCCTGGCACAGTGCCATATGACTGCAAGGAAAACCCCCAGCTTCTTCCTGGGAAAGGAAAGAGTTGGCCTGTGCTTCCAACACCCCAAGTTTTCCAGAGGCTGCCCAGAGCACTGGCTTTTTTTTGCCAGTCTTGGAGCACTGACGGAACCCAGCATAATCTCGCCACTTGGGGCCAGTGAGAACAAAGATGGTGGTTTGATCTGGCATGCTACTAGTTGCCACAGCCCATCTCCGTGGCAAAGCACAGAGCAAACAGGCAAAAAACCCCCTAGATCTCAGCTTATCCCTGGGCAGGGAAAGGGTTGGGTCATGCATCCAGAGCCTCAACTTTTCTGGGGGCTGCCTGAGGAACTGGTGCCAGTTTCTCTTGTCTAGGAGCATTGATGGAACCCACTATGTGGGTGGTTAATGCGGGCATGGCAGCCCTTGATGTGATGTCCTTTCAGGCTGATGTGGCTTGTAATTGCCACATTTCTCCTCATATTAATTCTTTTAATTATGTTTTCCGGGTCCTTACTGACTATGACATTGGCTGTCATTTTGTCATCTTAATTTTGCAGATTTTGCCTTCAGGGAGATGCTTCTGCAATTTCCTGGTGCTTCTCTGAGGGCTAGACGGAGCCACGGTGATGTAGTACACAGCCAGGCCTCCGCCCACCTGAAGATTTGGTGGGTGGCCTCCTACATGGATTGGAGGCTGCTCCTCTGTATCTTCACACTTAGGAATACTTTTCAATTTTAAATGAAACAACTAAGCTTACCCAACTTTAATAATTTTATTTATTTATTTTTTCCCCCCAAAGCCCCAGTAGATAGTTGTATGTCATAGCTGCACATCCTTCTAGTTGCTGTATGTGGGACACGGCCTCAGCATGGCCGGATAAGCGGTGCGTCGGTGCGCGCCCGGGATCTGAACCCGGGCCGCCAGCGGTGGAGCGCGCGCACTTAACCGCTAAGCCACGGGGCCGGCCCTTACCCAACTTTAAATAAGCTGAGATAATGCTTTTAGAGTAACACTTTATAGAAACTAAATTCTGGGATATAATTGTAATTTGTACCGTGTTCAAGCCACAAAAAGATTATTATTTATTTCTGTTATTTATTATTATTTTATTAATAAGACAATAGATAAGATATTTTATTATTAAACTAATATCTTAATAAATGAAAGAATAACGAAAGATAATTTCTTTCATTTACAGTCTTTTATATTTGTGTCTGTAGTTGAAAAGGGAAGCTAATAGGTTTCTTTTTCTCACCCACAAAATCTCTCTTAGCATTGTGTTAGTCTATCCAGGTCTCTGTGCAAAGCAGGCATAAGAATTAGTTCTTATGCTGCCCTCTACTCTATCTTCTAAAAAAGAGAACCCCCCCTGGAAAATTTTAACTTCATGTGTCTTTGTCATGCATCCTCTCTTCCCAGGAAGAGGAGTAAAGTGCTCAGAGTCATATTGCAGGTGACCATAAATCTCCAGAGTCTTCTATGAATCCTAGCAAAGAATTTTACTTTGTTGTCTTAAATCTTTTTTACTTCTTTGAAAGGCAGTCATTGTCAATCTGTACACTTTGGTATTTTACCCATTTATTTACTTATTCCAGTAATATTTTTCCAGTAATAATATTTAATTATATAAAATAATTAAATATTTTTCCAGCACTTATTAGATGTCAAAAATTGTGCTAGATGCCAGGGCTATGAGTATAAGATGATATGAGATGGAATAACAAGAGGATCTAGCAGACTATTAGTCAGGATGGGCAAAATTATGTTCCAGAGAAAAATGCCCAGGTTTCAGTGGCTTAACACAACAAGGGTTTGTTTCTCACCTGTGTTATAGTCTTACAATTCTACCATCATGAAGTTCTTTGCTTTAAGCTACATAAATGAGAGAACGTGGAGAAGTCCTACCCAGTTGTAACTATTTCAGATGAGAGTGATGTGATCACTCTCAGCCAGTGGACTGAAGCTAGTCATAAAACTTCATCCTACAGCAAGAAAGGCTGGAAAAATGTGGGGGAACACTTGGAATATGTGGTGGACACTGCTGTCTTTGCCACACTTAGTGCAGGAATTGAGAGCTACTTCTCTGAGAAACAGACATTTATTTAAGCTAACATATTAAGCAAAAGAGTAGTCAGACAAGAAATAAGTGGAAAAGCATTTCAGGCAGAGGGAGCTACATATATGGAGGCTGTGAGGTAGGAAAGAGCCTGATACATCTGAGGAATTGAAAGATGATCAGCATGGCTATAACGTAGAGAGAAAGAAGGAGGGTAGTGAGAGCTCATGTTAGAAGATGGACAGAAGCAAGCTTAGGCAGAACCAGATCGTGCAGACGATGTTAAAGATTTTGAATTTACTACCTAGAAATTCGTTTAAGAGTTTTAAACAAGGGAGTGGCATTATGACCTTTGTGTTTTAAAATATCACCCTGACTGCAAGGTGAAGAATTTATTGGAGAGGGTAAGCATAGGTCTGGGAGATCAGTTAAGAGGTTTTTCAAAAGTCCAGGAGAGAGGAGACAATGACTTGGATAAAGGAAGGAGCAATGAAAGTGGAGAGAAATAGGTGTATTTGAGAAATCCAGGAAGTAGAATTAACAAGATGGGTGTCTGACTGGATGTGGAGGATGAAGGAGAGAAAATATCAGTGAGAACACTAGGTTTCTTGCAAGAGCGACTCCTGAGCTAGGAAATGTAGGAAGCACAGCAAGCAAATTTGTCAGGTGTAGGAGTGAGCAGTGAGGCAGTAAGGAATCATATATTCAGTCCTAGACATGTACAGTTGGGGTTGCTTGTTAGACGTCTACATGGAGATGCTGATGAGTAAGTTAGATACATTTTTATGGAGCTTCACATAAAATTTGTACTGGGATTACATGTTGGAATCCTTGGTCGACGTATGATAGTTAAAACCATAGAAGGGGCTGGGAGTGCTTCAAGTAAGAGAAGAGAAGTCCCAAGAGAGACTCTGAGACACTCTAAGAGTTAAAGGTTAGGGAGAGGAGGGAGAAGGGTGGGCAAAAGAGAGTGAGAAGGAATAGCTAGGGAGGGAAGAGGAAAACCCAGAGTATGAGGTCACGCAAGGGAAGGAAGAGTGTATTTCTAAGAAGTGTTCTTTTGGGGATAGCTGATGTGGGCTCAAGTAAGATGAGGTCAGAAAATATCATTAGATCAGGCACATGGAAGTCCTTAGTGACCTGATCAGAACAAGGTACCATTGGTAGACAGCTCTGCTCTCATTTTCAAAGTTAACTTTCTGCTGTGTTTGGTGGATTCCCTGAGCAACTCCTCTAAAAACTGGATTTTTTATAAACTAAATGTTTCAGAAAGTTTTCTATAGAACAGAACATTGTTTAACAGAATTAAAAATTTGCCTGTTTTTCAGCACACAAGAGATTCACACAATTGATATAGGTTTCCAAAGTTGAATATTAGTGAACAATGACATTTCTTAAAAGTTTAAAAATTAGTATGCTATTGGTACAACCGTGATATAAAACTGAAGTCATATATCGTCTTAGTGTATTTTTTATTGGTCCTAAACTTATTATCTCCAGTTTGCTTTTTAATTTAAAATTAGAAAGTGCAAAAAACCAGAGAGGCTAGAACAATGGAACTTATTGAAGAGATGAATTAGAAGAATGGTCCTCTGAGGCAAAATTAATGATGTTGTCTACCCTGTGTAAGAAAATGAGAAGGGGTCACCTAATAATCCTTTAGTCATGGCTATAAAGAAGTACGGAGAGAATGCTGACTAATGGCTCTTCATCCACATGGAGGGCCAATGGAAGAAGAATTGGGTAGAATTGTTGTAAGAGATAATTGGTTTGATAATTGGAGATTTTTTACAGTAACTGATTAAAAAACTGGAGATTATGAACAGAAGTGCCAGATTTCCCATTTTACAACACATTTAGCAAAAGAGTTGACAGTCATGTGGGATTCTGTCATTCTTTAATGGGGTTCTTTGGGAATGGGAGACAATCATACATCTCTGAGGGACATCACTGGTAAGGGATATAAGCAGGTGAAACCCCCGAAAAGGACTGCTGAGCTCTGCTGATTCTTCTCATAGCATCCTTCAATCATGCCTTTGTGAAGTTTAGAGACCCAGAGGGACTCGCTGAGACTCACTTTAAAGCATTTGGGAGGCCTGGGATTTGGGCTGTTGCTGATGCCCTTTTTAGTGAAGTTCGTTCAGTATGCAGTGGATTACATTATAACCTTCTCTTACAGAGCTTGATTATTGCCTTCTGTAAGAACTTTTCTAGTGTACCAATTTTCCCAAGATCTCTAGTGTTTTTGAGTTAACTCTCTCCTTTAATATTCAAATAACAGTAATCTCAATCTACAGCTCTTGTGAGCCAAGGAAGTCTACTCTCCCTTCCAAAGATTTCTAAGGATCCCAGGGAATGCTTACATGTCCTGGTTTTTTGCTGGCCACTCTTCCCTTTGAACCACTGCTCTGGGCATCTCTTGCAAGTTTTTGCTGCCTCTAGAAAGCTTTTCCATATTGTTGAGCTGCTTTCTTGCTCCCCTGCATGCTGTGCATGGATATTAGACCTTCCTTTAAATGTTCCCTACCCAATGGACACAAGAGGTTTTGAACAGACTTTACTGAGTTTCAGGGCAACAAGAGGGATGGGAGAGGTGGATTACACTGCAGAAAAGGAAAACAAACCTGGATATACATATTGCTGCTTCTGGAGTCTATCCACACACAACGTACAGGCCCTCTCCTGACCCTTTTTCTTTTTGGCTCCGGACTGCCACCATGTTGTTGGAGGCCATCCATTGACCTTCCTTTATGAGAGTCTCCTTTCTCATCCCCACTTTCTCATCTCCACTTTCCTGGGTCTTAGGGCCCCAACCTTTTTCTTATCTGCCTTATAAGGAAGCAATAAACAAGTCATCTCCTGTCAACTTTTCGCATTTGTTTTTACAGAGCAATTAAAGTTTAGCTCCTTGTTGACTCAGCCATGTGGTCCCAGAATAACCTTTGCTTTCCTTTGCAAAGTAAAGCACAGGCAAGTGTTCTGTTCATATTTTTCATCAGTAGAACCCTGATTCTTAAAAGGTCCTCAAAATGTTGATATGACCAATTATTCTTAAAGACTTGGAAGGTCCCAGACCAAATTATTAAGCAGCTATGTAGTCAAGTGCTTGAACTTTCCTTTCCCTGAGTCAGTTTCTGCCAGTTTCAGCTAGTGGAAAATTTGTTTCCAAGAAAATGTAGGTGTGTATGAATTTCCAGAAGTTAAAAAAAATTTCTCCCCATTATATTAATATTCCTGATATTACATAACTTACCTTACAGTGGTACTTAGTAGAGGAGAATGTGCAGACAAAAGCGTATTGATACAAGAAAAAGCATTTTCATACAAAAATTTCTAGAAGAAATTGGGGAGCAATTGAAGGGAGTGAACTTCACTCCCGATCTGCTGTATCCATCAATCCTCAAGTCCGGTTGATGCTGCCTCCTTAAGGTCTCTCAAATATGTCTCTTCTATCCCTTCTGCAGTTACCTACCTGAAGGCAGTCTCTGCTATTTTTGTATTCCCAGCTCCTAACCAAGACTGACAAATCAGAGGTACTCATTCGAAGATTGTTGCACCATTGGATGGATGAAGGAATGAACGAGAAGAAACTAGTGATGCTAGAAATTTGAGGGTGGAATCCTAGGTAAGCAGGACTGGAGGGGCTGCCTTTTTTCTCAGCAGAAAGCTGGAAGAGAGCAAGGAAGTAAATGTAGGTTTCACAAGAACAAAGTGAAATGGAAAAAGGTGGAATGTAAAGCCTGCAATGGATTTTTATAAATCAATTAGGCCAGAGAGGGGAAGTGTGGTTCAAGTTCCTGAGTAAAGATAGAAGGTTTTTATTTATTATAAAGCTAAACTTGAGCCATTAACAGGATGAGAGAATAAATAATAACCATTGTTTATTAGATGCTCACTAATATGTAGTATAATACTGAGCACGCCATGAACATCTCATTTAGTCCTTACATCAAGTTTGTGCAGGTGAATATTATTATTCTCATTTTACAGATGGAGAAATTGAGACTTGGAGAATTTAATTAACTTCCATAGGGTCACATGACTAGTGAAAGATGGAGTCAGGATTTGAACCCAGATCCGTCTAAATCTAGATATTGTGCTCTCAGCCTCTGTAGTATATTGTATATAAACACCTCTGGTAGGTTGTATCTCCCTAATCTTAGTGTGGTGTGGCTATCATGTGGAAGAAGGAAGCAGCATGAAGGTGGGAGTGTAAATTTAAAGAAAAATAAAAAAATGCAGGGAGAAGGGGCTCTGAGAAATCTTGACTCAATTTACAACTTTGCCTAGGGTTGCCTTAATTATTCTGGGGTGTGGGCTAAGTTTTTTATGGTGACTATATACCAGGCAAACACTTAATTCTCCCCAAAATTCGTTTCATAGATGAAGAAGCTAAGGTTCAGAGGGCTAGTACCTTGTACAGATTCATGTAGCTAATACCTTAAAACTGGGATTAACCCCCCACCTGTCAGTCTTAAGGCCATGTTCTTGCCATAACTCTGTAGTGACCTTTTGTGTAATTGCAAACATTTATCATAGTTAGATTCATAATATTTTACAGTGAAAGGGTAGCAGAGAGATCATGTAACTCAATTCCTTCATTTTGTACTTGAGGAAATGGGGTATTAAAAGAGGAAATTGACTTTACAGTGATCATAGAGCTAGTCAATCAAAAAGCTAGGCTGGGATCCAGGCTTCTTGGGTTTCATTGAATCTTTTTGACACCAGAATAAACTGCTTTTTAAATTTCAGGGACATTCTTTGACCAAGGCTAAATCTATATCTGTAAACCAACATAGTACTAGGGTGAGTCGTCTGTTGTGCTGGAGCAGCTCTTGCTTTCAGGGAAAGTGCAACACAAAGGCCCCACCCTGGGCTCTGATCCATTTTTTTTTGGTGGTGCCAGGTGTGGGGAACTAGATATAGTTGACTTGCCTGCAGGCTTTCTGTTAGACTTTTGGAAAAAATTTGCCTCTCAGCTGCTTAAAAATGAAGGCTAATTATTCTCCATTCCGCAGTGACAGATGTCGCAATGATGGTGTATTTGCATTCAAATACTGCAAATATTTAACATGCATTATATACTAAATATTTGAATTCACCCAAAGTGTGTTTCCCTGGGATACCTCATATCTGCTGAATTGTAGAATTCAGGGGTTTTATGAAGCAAAGGGGATCCTGATGAAATTAAACTAATTTGGGAACAACAGTCAGACTCCTTTTCAAGGATAATCCTCTGTGTCTAAATTATATACGTATTATAGTCCCTCATTTGCATGACCAATTATAGGGAAGTTCCCTATTGTGAGATGCAATAATTTTATATAATCGCAGCAGCCTCGGCAGTTCTGAAGGAGGTTTCCCTAGCAGAACAGTCTCAGGGAAAACAAATTATGTTGATTTACTAGCAATTCTGCAAATGGGCTGTCTGGGAGAATCAAGGGGAGTCTTTTTATGGAGCACAAAGCAACTGCTCGCTATTTGACACTTTAAATTGCTTGCTTGGAATCTGCAAAACTGCAGACATCTAATTGGGTGTTGTCGCCTCTGAGGAGCCACCATTTTGTGCTTAGGTTTGGAGACTTTCTGTGTGATGAGTAAGGGAGAGAAATGATTCTCATTTACCCAAGTCGTGGAGGGCAGGGCAGAGGCTATGAACACCCAGGCAAAAGCTAAGAAGCGCGAATTTATAGTAAGTTCCTGTTCCTAAGATAGCTCTAGTAACTCTGTGGTTTTACTGAAATAAGCTTATGTGAATGTTGTCACCATTTGAGCAGCATGAGAATGGAAGACACTTGGCAACCTAAAAATCTCCTAGTCTCATAAAATCCAGGACGAGACGGGTTTTAGAGATAATCTAGGCTGCGCTGCTGTTCGCTCTGCAGGCAGGAACCCGAGAGGTTAAATGCATTGTCCAGCAGGCACGCAGCTGTGTGGTGGAGGAGCCAAGGCTGAATCTCGCTGGCAGGGGTTTCAGGTCCCACCAGGGTGGACATTTCCCAGCAGTTTGATGATGTTGAATAGGGTTTTGCAGAATATTGTAAGCTCTGTATGGCATTTTATTTATTTGCTGTGAGATCCAGTGTGGGGGATCAGAACTGGCCACCCCAAAATTTGTCTCTTTGGCATGAGGACTATTTTGAGCTGGTTATTTTTTAAAAAACGGCAGACATGGGAGAAGTTCCAAAAACCAAGCAAAAGTTACCCTTTGAAAGGGACATTTACATTTGTAAGGGAAATCTCCATTTGTAAAGGTGGTTCCCTCTCTGTACCAGGAAGAGGGGGATGATCTTATCTCTACAAACTCTTATCAATGCAGAAGGCAAGGACTTACATCTGTGTAATAACCTTACTCTTGTTTACTGTCCTTTTCTGGTAATCTCCCATAACTAAATCTCCCCACCCCCAACATCCTCCTTTGTCTTTAGCTGAAGATGGTATTTAAGGTGGTGGCTTTGTCCATTCTGGCTGAGTTACTCAGTTTTCCTGGGTTTCTCCCATGTATACATGTTATAAAGCTTTGTTTGATTTTCTGCTGTTATTCTGTCTCATTTCAGTTTAATTCTTAGACCAGCCAGAAGGACCTAGAGGGTAGAGGAATTGTCTTCCTCCCCTACACAAGAAACTGACAATGTTGTTTTTCAGCTGGCCAATTGTGACTAGTTGCCAAAGCAGACCAGGGAGCTGCTTTCTTGACAAAACACCTGCACTCTGTAGATGCCCAGGGGAAGAGGCAAAGGTGTCCTGTGGCTCCCAAAGCTCAGAATGCCCTTCTGTTGTTTTGTACTGAAGATATAAGTGAGGGGATGAGGATTTGGGGCTGCTGCTCTCCTTCTGATTAAATATTTAAGACAACTTGACTTTCTTCAGGGAATTTCTGGCCTGGGCTGGTAGAGTACCAGTGAGAAACTGGTGCATTCTGTCTTTCTTTAACCAGAATCAGGTTTTAAAAATTAAAAAAAATTTTTTTTCATCTGCTGGATGATAAAAAAATGGCAAGCAATAGGATATATTGGAGCATATGAGGAAGCCATTTGGTGTAAAACTAATTCAGCCTGAGTTTATTTTTCCAAAAGGGCCTGTTGCCTTTGAGCATGCATTGTGTATCTGCTTTACCACGTCCCAAAGAGCAGAGTAAATGCCCTTAAGATAAGGATGCAACTTCCTGCACATTGACATTTCCTTAAGGATAAGCATTTCTCCCTAGGCTAAGATTTGATTGCTGCACTCATCCTGTGACCACCCAACTTGAGACAACAGACCTGCCACCAGCCACGCCCATCGAGACAGCAGACCTGCTACCTGCTGTGTCTACCAATAGCTCTGCTGACAGGGCACTCTGACAGGGTGATCTTGTGGCTATTGTAAAAGGGACATTGCAATCATATGTGATACATGCTCTTTGACAGTACATAACCGCTCTGTACACCCCACTTCTTTGGTGACCTTCTTTCCTTAGGGAAGGAAGGCCCCAGGGCTATGTGGTCCTCAAAAGTTGGCTCATAATAAACTCACCCCAATTTTGATTTATAGATTGATTATGGATTATTTGCATCAACATGGATGCTTTAACTTTTTATCTGAATTACTCATATGGGACCTCAATGTGACATTTTTTAATCCTATTTTTATACCAGATTAGAAAATTATAGAGGATAGAGTCTCAGTCTGAAAGAGCTTTCATCTCCTGCCCTGTTCAGCATGGCTGTGCCTTACACAGAGAAGGTTCTCAATATATGTCACTAGATCAATGGACACATCCCGGACCATCTCTGGGCCTTTCACTCCCTCGACATTTCCCAGTACCTGTGGCTGTATGAGTAGGGTGTCTGTTCTCAATTTCTCTTCCTCATAGAAGTGTTGAGTAATGGGCATGAGACCTCTGCTTTATGCCTGCCATCCCCTACTCACCAGTTTTTTCTTCTAGGACTTGTCATGAAGAGAAATCTCAAGGCTGTCCTCTAGACCTGGAGCTGTGTGCACACCAGTTTTCTCATTTCTAAGTTCAGAAACTCATTAAATTTTTTTTTCACTGTTCAAGTACTACAAGCTATACTTATTATATTTCTAGTGAGTTTGCTTAATAGAAAATATAACTGCCACCAATTTTAGAGAATTAGGCCCTTTTTTCATGGGCCTAATGTTTTGTTTTTGTTTTTTTCCTCAAGAATCTTGCCAAAACAATGAACTGTTTTTAGTTTTTCTGAAGCTACCATCATTCTTCTACCCTTAAAATTCAAAATATTATAGAGCCATTATTGTTTTTGGCACTCTCTCTGTGAGGTAGATTTAAGGCTAATATTCTGAAGGCCAATTTTGTTAATTTTATTCTTAAGAAAACTTAGTCTTAGATTTATAAATAAATATTGTAATGAAAAACATAATCTTCCCCAATTCTACATGTATTCTTGTGTACTCCTATTTCAGATGAGAGTCATTTGATGATATCCTTACTCTATAATTCTAAAATAGAATCTTAGTAAGTCAGTCCAATGCAGATGGAGTAGGAGAAATTAGAGGAGGCGATAGAGGTAGACCTGAAGACCAGGCTGGATAAACTAGTTACCAGAAAGAGAGAAGTGAAGAGAGAAACCTGAGATGGAAGAGAAGAGAGAACCAAATGGAGAACAGGAGGAAGGGTGACTGATTCAGACTGTGTGCTTAGGACATGTTAGGAATTACAGCAAGTGTAGGATATGTGATCTGGGAGAGGAAGAAATAAATTTGCCTCTGTTAGATAACTACTGAGGCGTGCAGTTTGAATGGAACCTGGAGGTTGTGTCCAGAGCTCAGCCAAAAAGGACCTGGCATCCTATTAGGTACCTGAGTGTTAAAAATGGTGCAGAACCATTGAAGCCTCTTAGTCTCTAAATGTAAGCAAGACTGAAATCACTCTGTTCTAATAATTTTATAAACCAGAGCATATAGGACTCCCAAAGAATAAATATTCACCCTTGAAAATGAGTTCATGTTTAAAAATTACAAATTACATAAGTGAGATCCAGCAGATGTAACCAACAGAATAATTAGTATCCTAACATGCAACATTTTAAATCAGAAAGAAGCGATAAAATGAGAATATTTATAATGATTATAGAGATAAGAGAATAAATATAAAACACAATGAAAGAATAAAATAGTATGAAAAAGAATAGGTGGATCAGAAAAGGAGAACTAAACAAATGTCTAGGAATAAAAAATACAGTCCTTGAAAGTCAAAGCATGAGAGATGAGTTAAATAGATGATTAGGTATAGAAGAAGAGAGAATTAGGTGAACTAGTATCAATAAAAGAAAATTCCTAGAGTGTCTGAAAAAGAGATAATAAGATGGAAAGATTAAAAAGCTGTTAATAGATATGGATGATAGAATAAGCAGTATAAAGTATGCAAGAAAGAGAATGGAGAAGAGGTAATATTTGAATAATTGAAAATATAAGAATTTTTTATAACTGAAGAAAGATGTGAGTCTTCAACTTGAAGAAAAATCACAATGTGTTCCAAGTAGAACAAAAAACCCTGTCCTTACTATATTTGTTATCTAGCATCATCATCCTCTTTATCACAAACCTCACATTTTTTATATATCCATGATATTGTACATAATGTATCATGAATAAAATACGGACTGAAATAGCCCCTATATTTGGGCAGGTCACAGTCATCATCATCATTAAAGTCACAGTCGTCCTCAACATCATCAGCAATAACAAATATCAAGGGTCAGAAACTGAACTAAGCATTTTAGGTCAATTACTTCATTTACTACTAACATTCTACTTTATAGCTCCACTAGATAACTGGAAGATGACATTCTATATATCTTCTTTTGGATAAGATAAAGGGATGAAAATTGAATTTGCAGTAAAATTTTATATCTTTTCTGACCTTCTATGAAAAAGTTTTTAATAAATATGTTAAATGTAATTCAAATGG
Organism: Diceros bicornis minor; assembly: GCF_020826845.1. Classification (NCBI taxonomy): domain Eukaryota; kingdom Metazoa; phylum Chordata; class Mammalia; order Perissodactyla; family Rhinocerotidae; genus Diceros; species Diceros bicornis. The sequence continues at coordinate 36,243,408 of NC_080740.1, forward strand.
ATGACCAGCATAATTAGATTAATTTATTAAAAAATTCAGTAGACAAGGTCTGGCCTGGTGGCATAGTGGCTAAGTTCGGTGCACTCTGCTTTGGCGGCCTGGGATTTGTGGGTTCGGATCCTGGGCGCGGACCTATACACCGCTTGTCGGACCACGCTGTGGCAGCGTCCCACATACAAAATAGAGGCAGATTGGCACAGATGTTAGTGCAGGGACAATCTTCCTCAAGCAAAAAGAGGAAGACTGGCAACAGATGTCAGCTCAGGGCTAATCTTCATTACCAATAAATAAATAAATAAATGAATAAATAAATAAATAAATTCAGTAGACATTTATTGGTTGCCTGTATGTAGGCTAAAGTGTATAGATGCTTTAAGGCCTGAGGGTTCTGGCAATTATAGTTTGTTGTGTATCAATGTAACTCAAGATTTAGTGGCTCAAAACAACATCCATTTATTTGCTCATAATTCTGAAGGCTGGCAATATGGGCTGGGCTCAATTTGGGACAGTTCATTTCTGCTCCAAATGGTGATGGCTGGCCTCACACACACATTTGGGCTTTGGCTCGGATGTCTGGGATAGCTAGGATGGCTGGAACAGCAGACATCTCACTCTACATGCTCTTACATCCTCCAAGAAGCCGCCTGGCCTTTTTCATGTGGTGAAAGAGTTCCCAATAGACAAGCACTTTTCGAGCTTCTGTTGCATCATGTTTGCCAATATTCCTTTGGGCAAAGCAAGTCACATGGCCAAGCTCAGAGTCAATGTGTGTGTGTGTGTGTGTGTGTGTGTGGAGTACCCAATGGGCATGGATACAAGAAGACATAATTCACTGGGGCCATTACTATAACCGTTTTTCTCAAGGGTAATTAAAATTTTTCCTGGAGATGAAATCTCAATTAACAAAAGATTGTATGACAAATAAAATTTGAATCTTGCTATTCCTTTAAGATTATAAACCTTAGTGATTACTTAGATCGTAATAGTCCAACTGAAGTATTCACCAGGGGATTTTAGTCTAGGTGGGCAGCCAATCTGAATTCTTCAGGTAAAAGCAGGCTTCCATTAAAACAGCTTCTAAGAATATGCCCATTTTAGCTAAATGAATTGGTCTATGTAGCCCCTCAAATGTGTTCCTTCAGAGAGCTCGCCTTGGAGGCAGTGAATTATTGCTTCTGCGGAAGGATCAAGTGACTAACCTTCCATTCATATCTCACTGCCACAGGCAAAGAATCTCTTGACCTCTTTAGAAGCTGGAAGAAAGATGATGCCCTCTAGTACATTGGACAGTTCAGTCTGCAAGAATATAATTAATCATTACTTTCTGGGTCAGCTTCTGAAACAGCTCCTTTATCATCATCCATCTTTTTCTAGAAGAGATCTTTAAACTCTACTTTGTTAAAGAAAGAATAATGTGGCTGCTTTTTGTGGGGGTGGGATATGAGTTGGGAGGGTTTTTTTTTTTTTTTCTTTTGAGAAAGAGATTTTTAAACATCCGTAAGTATATTTGTGAAAGTCCTAAGGTTTTTGAGGATTCTTGTGTCTTCGGAACATTATCACTTGCACAGACTGTAATGGACATTTGCTGTCAACGACTATTGCTCCTTTATTTCTTCCCAAGAACTCCATATTTCCATGTGGGAATTTGTGTGTTTTCTGGAAAGCTGGTTCTCTCCCTAGCTTTAGAGCTAGAATCTGAGATTGCAATCAGACCATCAATGAATTTTATTCCACTGGCTTCAGTTCAGATGTGGGGAGGTTACCTAAACTATTGTAATTAGATTAGATTTGTGAAAATGTAGGGACAATTAAATTTTCTTTTCTACAAGATGAGGAAGAAAAACAACGTAGCCTGTGGAGCTGCTGATAGCTACATGTCAAGACCACAGAGGGGGCCAGCCCTAGATGAAGAAAACCAAGCTGACAGGCAGAGTGGCAAGACAGGAAGAGATGAGGTCCAAGGTGACATCAGTGAGCTGCTGAAGCAAGCTGTACCTGAGCAACTTTTTGGTCACATGAACCAATAAATTACCTTTTTGTTTAATCTAGTTTTTGAGTTAGGCTGTTATACTATTTGTAACCTAAAGCATCCTAACTAATGTACAGCTGACCTCCAACGTACAGCATATGAAATTCTCATTTTGTAAAATCCCTTGAAGGCTACAGGTTGAGGAAGAGTATACTTTTAAAGGATGATGATGAAGGTGAGGATGATTATATCCTAGAGGAGAAGAATTTTGTCTTATACACTGTTCCCAGCAGAGCCTTGTGTAAGAAGGGTCTCCACAGATGACATTTAATGGTGCAGGAACCATCAATGATGAAAAACATGCAGAAATGGAATTATGTTTTCTTACTGGATAAGAATCATTTTTTGCCTGGGACAAGTCTGCCTTGGCATTCCTTCTACATGCAGAGACATTTGTATAAAGATTAATTTAACAGACATTTATTGAACACCTATTATGTACCAGATGTGTGGAATACCAAGAGTAATAATAATAATCCCTATTTGCAAAAATTACAAAACAGTGAGAAGAAGATGAGAGAGATCCAGTAAAATAATTACAAGTCAATGTAGCAAATTGTACAAAGTGTTAAAAGACAATTAATGGAACAAACAATTCCACCCATAGTCTAGGACAGTCTTCCTAAATGCAAGTCCATGGCATCTTTTTTGTTTTCCTGTGGCAAATTGAGAAAATTAAGAACAACAAAATGAGTGAAATGTTTGTAAGACCAAACTCATGAAATTAAAAAACTTTCATTTATTCTGAGATTATATTCTTCCTTTTTTTTTCCTCTAACTTTTCCTATATATTATGATAGGTGTGTGTATATATGCATATGTGATCTTACTTGGCAAAGTAAAAGTGGATAATCCTATATTAGGACTCTCTTATTTTTTTATATTAATAGTGTCTGCATTATAAAACTTTGGTAATGACTTGTCTAGGATAGAGTTGGAGAAGGCTTTAGGGTAGAGGTTATTCTGAAATGGATCTTGAGGAACAAATACACTTTCAATAGGCACAGGGAGGGTGATGGGAACTCAGCATAAGCAAACACACAGAGATATGAAATGGTAAGGCCTCTTTGTGGAATGGCATGTATTTTGGTGTATTTTAAGAGGATAGTACATGCAAGGAATGGCAAGCACTGAAGTTGACATAATTGGCTTGATTCAAATATTAAGAGGCCTTGAAAGTAATGTAAAGAACTTAGTTTTGATCTAATAGGCACTTGGAGGCACTGAAGCATTTTAAAGTAGGGGAGTAACATCATCCGATGTACGATTTCGAAGGATAATAAAAGTAATAGGGAAATGTGTCAGTTACATTTTTAGTGTATCTAGAAGTAGAAGCTACATTTTAAATATGAAGAATAAAACTCTTAAGAGGGCTCTGATATTTATCAGCAGAAGGAATAGGTCAGTGATTCATGCAAAAAGGTGAATCACAAGCTTGCCTCTTGCTGGTTATTTTCAAACAATAAAGGGAACATCTCTCTTTGTCTCTCTCTCACACACACGCACATGACTTCAGAGCACAACTCCCTTTCCAGTAGTTTCCTTTCCTTCATTTTATCTTATGTTTAGGAGCAGTTTCTTGCCTGATTTGTTGTGTTGAAAGAATATCTGTTGGTCTTCACAGAAGCCAAACTGCGTTTCCATAGGAGCACCATGGGAACCTTTGGAAGGCATCTGGTTACTATTACGGGAAGCCTGGGAGAGACCAGCTCGTGGAGTCTCTAAGGAGACACTCTATTTGGATTAGGAGACAGTTGTTGGTTTTATTTTTCCCATTCTAAATGAAAACAAAATCAAAGAGCAACTAAGCTGCCATTGCACCATCTCGACAGTGGATTAAATTGAGGCATAATCTAGTGGAAAGAAAATACTTTGCAGTTGGAAAGAATTTTGTTGGAGTTCCAGGTCCTTGCTTATTAGCTATGTGATCTTGTTCAAGCATCTTAACCTCTTTGGTCCTCAGTTTGTTCACCTGTCTATTCAATGTTATAAAATTGCTAGGTTTAAGTAAAATGATGTTCCCAGTTCCTGGCCCGTTGTGGATGCTCATAGACTGGTGATTGACTTCTCAGATTCAAATGGCAGGCCATTCTCATTTTACATTTGCAGGGTCCAGCCAAGAGCGCAAGGGAAGCCTGTGTACCACACGTCTCAATGCTTAAAAGTTATAAACTGTTGGGGAAGAGGGAGAATCCCCCTCCGCCCTTTCCCCTAAGGTTCTTATGGCTGGCCAAATAATTAAAAGACAGGTTAGCAGGAGAAAATAATACCAAGTTTAATAATATGTATACAAGGGAGAAACCAGGGAAACTGAGTTTCTCGACAAATGGCGAAGGTTTTCACCGTAAATAGCATATTCAGGTAGACAAAGGAGGATGTTGGGGGGTAGGTAGTAGTTTGGGATTTCAGAGAGGAAGAAGACAATTTACATGGAGAGGGAAATGTAAGTGTTTGTCAGACAATTCTTTACAGGGCCTCCTATAGAGAATGTGGCCAGAGAGACAGTAATCAAGAGTATGTAGATTTAAGTCCTCTTTAAGTCCTCCTTCCGTACTGATAAGAGTTTCTACAGATAAGGCCATCCCCCCCTCTTCCCAGTACACATAGGGATATACCTTTACAAATGTAAATGTTTGGTAAACAGAACTTTGATAAGAATGGGCTTAGCGAGGACCCTGCCAGTCTGTCCATACCCAGAGTTAAATTCTTTTAGGCAGTTAGTGGAGGAGGTCAAATGTCCGTCAGAGAAAATAATCAAGGTAAAGAGATATATTTCAGGGTGGCCAATTTTTGATCTCCCACAAAATCAAGCTAACAAACTTGAAAATAAATGTTATATGCTTCTTGATTGGCAAATATACCTTTATAGTGAAAAGTTAAAAATTATGTGTAAAGCAATAGTTCATAGCAAATAACTGTGGAAAGTGCAAATTCAAATTAATTTTGTGTTTGCTGAAGACCATGATTCTTTCCAGGAAGACTCATTGGCAGCGACCGTCAGGTTGGGGCCAGAGGAGAGGAGGGGAAGGGGTTTCTCTTTCACTTGCTGGCTAGCCCATGTTCACTCCTAGACCCTCTCTGACTTTCTCTTCCTCTTTGTGAGGGAGAGACCCCTTTATCCCTTCCAAGGCTGAACTGTTTGCTCATCTATTAGCTCCACCCCATCCCACCATCCAGCTACCTTGTGTAGGTCCCGACTTTTGCAACTTCAGGATTTCTCTTCACCTCCCTAGTCCTATTCAAGTTACCTCTTACCACAAACTGCCATCAACACACCCACCCACACCAGCATTTCCCTTTTAAGTTCCTCAAAGGAACTTGAAACTGGAAGGCCAGGCTCTCACATCCCCTCCAACCTCTGGCCTATAGTGTATCCTCCTTGTATTTCCATATCTGACTCTGTCCTGAAACAAGGTCTCTTGTGAACGTAGGTGGACACACCAGCCCATAGGTCCCAGCTCTATCCGCATACATGGTAATAGCTGCCCTTGCCTGCAGCTGTATACAGAGCGATGGGTATACAGAGGTATACAGGGGTATACAGAGCGATGGTCTCTCAGAAAGCTGGATTAGGGGAGAGACCCAAGCAGGACCTGGAATTGGAATTAGGACCACTGGGGCAGGAATTTCAGAGCCCCGGTACCCCACGCAGTGTATAGAAGGGGAGGCACAGCCTGTAGGTGGGTAATCACCTTGGCCCCTGAGCAGGAGTGTGGTTGGGGAGGACAAGAGTGGGGCCCTCTAAAGCACAGGGCCCAGTGCAGGGGAGCTTCTTTCCTAGGTCTTAGGGGAATGCTGGTTTTGAGGGACAATTTTGTGTGCTCTCCTCTAACTTGTTATTCCAGGCCCGTTTTCAGTGCCTCTGATTGTGTTTTTCTCTTTGTTTTATCTCAATAGTGTTTTTCCCTTTCTCCACACCCCACTTGTCCTGACTCTCTCTTCCTCACTCCCTTGCACGCCCTGGACGGCTGCATGTTCTCCATCCTTCTGGACTCACCAATGTGGAATTTCTAAAATGATGGATCACTTTTCATAGAATGTTCATAGTAATTACTAAAATATCACTTTTCTTCACTCCTCGTCTCTACCTACAGCTGAGATACATGCTGTTTTACCCTGTGGCCCAGAAATTCCACTCTTAATTATAACACAGAGGGAACATATAGCAGGGTGTTCATTGCTGTGTTGTGTGTGACGTTGGTGCAGGGGAGGCAAGATTAACAAGATTAACAAAACAGGTTAACAAGAGAAAAATAAACAGTTTATTAACTCGCACAGTGCACATCACCCAGGAGAAAACTAAATGAAAAGTAACTCAAAGTGGTGGCTTAAAATTTCACCTTATATGGCATCTTCAACAAAGAACAATGCATTTGTAGAAAAATGACAGGACAAAAGGAAGTGATTTTAGGCTTCCAAGGGCAGCAAACTGTGGGAAGGTAAATATATGGGAGGAGACTAATAGATTAAGGTTTGTTTGCAGGTTCCTCTGGTGCCATCTCTGGACTGATAAAAGTCTGTCTCCAGTAAAAGAATTTATGACCTGCCTTTACGGAGAAAAGGGAGAGCTTTTTCTTTGTTTGCTGTTTCTTAATGACCTTCAGCTGAAAATAGTTTTTATGTCAAAGAGGCATCTTTTTGGGGTGACATATTCTGGTTTCCTTCCATGAGGAGTTGGAGGCAGTTTGAAGTCTATTCCTGGAGGAGTGGACAGACAGGCTGTGCTGGGTACACAGTGTGGTGCTGTGCATCACTTCAAAGTCGCGGCAGAGGTGTACACAGAGCAACATGTAGAGATGATAAAAGTGCCGCGATGCATGAAGAAGCAGCAAAGTAATATTGTTTATGTAAAATAAAACTTCATATATAAAAACAATATAGATTTTATAAGAGCCGGAACAACAGAGGAGCCTCAGGCAGACTTGAGGCTGCCTGTGAACTACAGGCTTGATTAATCAGCTGTTGGCACCTGAAATTCAAGGAAGACCATATCATCTTGCAACGGGCAATCCACATGTGGTCATTGAATTCTCATCTCCTCTGCCCACCAGCCAGGGTCTCAAGTGCTGCTTCTTGCTATTATAAACTCCTCTGCATTCATTGTGCCCTTGATCTTGCACACTTTCACAGGGGAAGTGGGCCAGATTACCCACCGCTGGCTCCCTGAGGACTCTGGGGGTGCTTTCCCCTCCCTGCCTGAAAAGAAAGAATTTGTAGATCTACGTACTGCAAGGTATGGGAATCTCAGGTCCTTGGCCCAGAGTGCCCCTCTTCTCATTTACTAGTTTTAAAATGGTAAGAATAGTTGCTTTGGGTTTCCCTTCTCTCTCTCTCCCTTCCACTTTAGCACTTTGCCCACTAAAATGAAATAAAAATAGAATTGTCAATGGAACCATGATGAGAGCCAACTGATTTAGATCAGTTCTGACATGGTTTTGGGCAGTGATCTCCAAGGTTGGGTGGGTAAGAGAATCCACTGAATTGTTAAGAGGAAGGTAGAAATGTCTATTTACTTTTTATCTTTTTAGTTTTTCAATTTTTAAAATTTTCTGTATTTTTTTTATAATAACCCTAATACATCAAAATATATTAATTAAAGGTGAAGCTAAAAGACAGTTGGAGACCACTGCTTTAAGTGGCCATTTGTTTGCCTGAACCTTATGATCTTTTAAATGGTAATTTGGCATTGGCCCACCACAGAGGAAAATCTTGGCCGTTTTCCGCAAGCTTTTTGGGGAAAATTTGTACTTTTTTGGGAGGTGGGTGAGAAGGAGTTATGCTCCAAACCATTGAATGGCTTGATTGCTACTGTCAGAAATGTAAACTCTTAGTCCCAGAACTTTTCCTCTCAGTCCTGTAATGTTTCTCAGTGGAGAGGAGCTGGTGGAGTTTTGGGAGGGACAATTCTCCCTAGTGTGGGACTTCCGGGTGTCTCCGGGGGGTAGCATCCCTGGCTTCTACCCACTAAAAGCCAAAGGGGCTTGCCCATTCTTGTCTATAACCCAAAATTCCCCCAAGCATTTCATCAGGCCTCTGGGGAGGAGTCATCACCTGCCCTTTTAAAAACAATTCTCCCTGATGCTTTGGCTGCCCTTTCTAGACTTTCTGTAACCACCCAATCTTCCCATACCTCCACCATGGTACCTTCCCTAACTGTACCAACCCACGAACACTACTGCCTCCTGTGAATGCACAATATCATGTATTTGGCCCTTATATATTATCTCGTGGTATCTGTTATATTGTTGTCTGTCATTATTTAGTATGCATATAGTTTATAAAATTTCATATATTACTTTCCCAATTAGCTTATAAACTGGGAGACCTGAAAGGTAGGGAAGGAAAAGAAAAGGCCTCTGCAATGTTTCCTGTTCTGATCAGTGCCTTCCACTAAACAGTTTGCTAGGTTAAAAGCTTAGATTCTAGGAAAGCTTGGAATAATCAGCCCCAAGCAATTTAGGAAGGACGTTAGGAATTTCATTGTGGATTGAGAACTTTACATTTCTGCTGGGGACTTCAGTTTAGCTTTGGGCCATTTTGATAGAGTGTGCTTCAATAAATCCATGTTGGATAAATGAATTAAAAGTTGTAGCAACCTACCACTTGTGAGAACTTGGTCAAAGCAACTTCCTTCCCTCACTATGGTAATTGGAAAATTTCCATCTCTCCATGGCAAGAGAGAAAAGAATGTTCTCTCCCAAAATATCTATGTCTTAACACTGAAAATCACCCAGGATTTTGGTAGCATTTTTGCTAACACCAAAAGCTCTTTTTCCCAGTTTGGTAAGTGAGGAGAAAGGCAGTGATAATTTAAATAATTTTTTTTTCATAAGCATCTTGGAGGAACCTGGCCTTGCTTTGAATGACCTTTCTACAACTTCATGCTTGTTACTTTGCATCTAACAGCCAATTAAATTTGCGTGGGGAAAGAGTCAATAGAAAGCTTCCTGTCGAAAGAACAGAAATGCTAGGGAACATTTAATAGATTGTCATGTATAAATCATAGACCAGGCCTCGCAAGCTTGTTAAGCTTAAAGCAGAATCAGCAAGATTTACTGAGTTTAGGGGTCCTAGCACCTGGGTCTGTGAGAGGCACGAGTCTGAATTGTTGAAGGTACAGCAACAGAGCAGTAGGGTTCTGGTTCTCATTCTGCCAGTGCAGGGGACCAGACTATGCCACCCCAAAATATCCATTTGACATAAGAATTTTGAGCTGGATGAACGAGAATTAACAGATTCAGAAAGATGTCTTCTGAAGGGAGATTCCCTTACCTGACTAAAAGTAGAAATTCCTGAAAAGAGGAGACTGCCATAAATCTCCTGTTCTGGAAAAGTTTTACGGCCACGAAGAAGGTGGAAAGTCTGTGCCAAGATGGACCTTACACAAATAATCTTTATTCCATTAGTTCCCTCTGTATATTTACCTCCCCACAGTTTGCCACCCTTGAAAGCCGAAAACCCTCTTCCTTTGTCTTGTCACTTCTCTGCAAATGTATTGTTTTTTGCTAAGATATAAGCCCAAGTTCTAACCACCCCTTTGGGTTACTCATCTCTTCATACTTCTATGTATGTGTGATGTATATGTTAATAAACTTCTGTTTGTTTTTTCTTGTTAATTTGTCTTTTGTCAATCTAACATTTTATTTTTGTTTTTCTGAGGAAGATTCGCCCTGTGCTAACATCTGTTGCCAATCTTCCTCTTTTTTTTGCTTTGAGGAAGATCAGCCCTGAGCTAACATCTATGCCAATCTTCCTCTACTTTGTATGTGGGATGCTGCCTCAGCATGGCTGATGAGTGATATAAGTCCACGCCCAGGATCCTAACCCACAAACCTGGGCCACTGAAGCAAAACGCGCAGAAATTTAACCGGCCGGCCTTTGTCAATCTAATTTTACATGGCTCTAGCCAGAGAACTTAGGAGGGTAGACGGAAGAAGAATTTTTTCCTTCCCTACACCAGCCACTGGGGTTGGGAGGAAGGGCCTGGGAGGGAGGAAGTGCCGGGTTGCAAGGACTCAGTGATTCTCTGCGTTGGCTCCAAACAGTGAAGATATCTCAAAACTCCCCTACTTTAAAATGTTGGGCCTTGAGGCAGTCTCTTTGTTGTGAATTCCACAGTGCATTTGTTCTATGAAAATAGGCGCACTACTACTAGAAATCACGCTGCCAGGCCAGCAGAGCTGAAACTAAAATAGCAGCAAAATTCTCAGTAGAATATGTATGAGTACAAAACAGTTCTGAATTCAGGGAAGCCAGTTAGTGTCGGCTGTGCTCCATCCGCGGTTCTCTCCTTTCCTAATCTGTCCCAGCCACACTGGCTTCTTTGCTGTTTCTCAGTGCCCCAGCCATGCTCCCACCTCAGGGCCTTTGCATTGTTTATTTTCTCTGCCTTGATGCTATTTGCCCAGATAATCACGTGGCCCACCCACTTCCCTCCTTTACTCAGACAACACTTTCTCAATGAGGCCATCTCTGGACATCTCATCTAAAATTGCCATCCTTTCTCCACTATTTTTCTCCTAAGCTTTTATAATTATTTGGCAAATTATAAAATGTACTCATTAATCTTTTTTCACCACTGTGCACTCCAAAATACAATATTAGCTCCATAAAAGAGAAGCTTTTGTCTGCTTAGTTCACTGCTCTATCCTCCACACTTAGAATAGTGCTGGGCACAGAGAATATTCCCAACAAACATTGAACGAATTGAGTGACTGGCCTCTGTAGCTCCGTGCAGCTCCCCAGTGGTCCAGTTTTCATTCTGCAGGCCTAGAGCCCAGCCTCCACCCCCGATTCACATCCACCTCACCTCGTCCATCTCCTGGGTTCTTAGCTCCCTGGGCTGCCCTCTTTGATGTAAGATGCATGCTCCCCAACTCTCCTACTCTCTCACCTCTGTCTCTCAAGTCACCACACAAGCTTTCAAAGAATTTTTCCTGCTAGTGACTACATAGAAGCACATGGCATTAGCTAAAATAACAAACAGTGCAGAAGTCACCAGTTATAACAAATCTCACAAAGTATAATAAATATCACCCCTGGTTTCCAGCAAAATTTATAGGATCTAGGCTTGCTTAGATCTGTTTTTCTGTCTTCCTCTATTTCCTTATTAGAAGAGTCTATGAAAAATCTATGTCCTTTTAAACTATTTTGTCTTTCCACTTTCTTTTTACCTGAAGTCCTCCAAAATCAGTTTCCCATTCTTCTCTCTTCTACAATCCCTGGGAGAGCCCTGATTATCTTGTTAGGTGAGAATACTAAGTGAAAACATCTCAGGGAAATGTTTCTAACGATGGTCTCTAATGTGAAATCCCCATCCCTCCTCCCCACCTTCTCTGACCCAGCAATTTGACTTGTACGAATCTGGTCTACACATGAAACAGAACATAAAGACATGGCTGAATGCTCAAAGCTTTTTATGGCAGAGTTACTTGCAGTATGAAAAATATGGAAATAACCTAAATGTCCATCAAGACCAACTGATTAAATAAATGATGGCACATTATAGAAATCTATATGCCTGTTTAAAACGAGGCAGATTTTCAAGAAATATTTAAATATCTTTGTCTCATAGATGTGTATCTGCAGAGAATAGCTCTGGAAAGGGAGGGGTATGGGTTGCCTCTGAGGAAGAGTACTGAGGGGTTGCTAGTTTACTGTGTAGTTTTTAAATTCAGGTCTTCTTTTATATCCTTCTAGACACTTATATAAAGTTCTCCGTAAAGGTTTGTACATGTGTTGTTAGGTTTATTTCTAAGTCCCTAAGAATTTTTGATTCTGTTGTGAATAATATTTTTTCCCTTTATCTTTTCTTATTGATATGCTGATATATAAGAATGCTATTCTATACATTTGGTCGATTTTGAATTCAGCACCTTTGGTAAACCCTGTTCTTAGTTCTAACAGATTAGTTCTAATGGAATACATGACTACATTCAGAGTCACTTGAATTTTCTATCTAGCCAATCATATTGTGTGTAAATGACAATTTAGCCTCTTTTCATTCAATCCTCCCTTTCTTTGCTATGTTTTTGTTTTCTTTTCCATTTTTGGCTGAATTAATCAAGTAGTCTGTACCCCTCCTCTTTTTCTCTTTGTTGGCTTGGAAGTAGGGATCTTTAAGTTTTTACTATGTATACTTCTTTATATAATTTCTTTTTTTTTTTGTAAAAACATCCAAAATGTATTTATTTAATATATTCATCACAAGGGCTCTACCAGAGACTTAATTTAAAAAAACAAAAAGAAAACAAAAATGACACCACAGCTTAAGAAACAGAGTCCTAAACATAAACCAAGGGAAGGACAGACCATCTAAGGAAAAAATAAAAAGACAACACAGGGAGAGAGGCTGGACAGCCGGGGTCAGGGCTCTTGGAGGGAGTCCAGCTCTGTGTAGATTTCTTGCAGGTACTTTTTAAAGGTGCAGGTGTTCCCAGATGTTGGCAATATGTGTGTTTGAAGGGCTGTGGATGTTGGGTTCTCCTAGCAGGCTCTGCATGGACAGCAGGATGGTCCTGACGTCACACAGGGCTGACCACTTGTCCTCCAGGATGTCCAGGCAGACGTGACCCTGATGTCCATGTGTCAGTGATGGCTGGGCATGAGGAGCTTTACCGTGGGCCCACTGTGACAGAAGCCTCTGGGGAACTCAGGAAGAGAAACCTCAGGTCTTCACAGTCTGTTCCTGCTGCTCCATGGATGGTCTCCACCCACTTGGAAAGGTTGTCTGGTTCAGGGAAGGTGGAAATTCCCTTGCCGCCAGATTTCATGGGGATCATCAGCTCCTGCTGGAGACTCTTGCTCACAGAGTCCCAGATGGCACCCCCACTGGGCCCATGCGGTTCTGGGATGCCATCCAGGCAGTGCCGGCAGGGAGACAGGAACTTAGAGAACACAACTGCAACTCTTCATTATATAATTTCTAATACAGTCTAAAGTTATTTTGCCCCAAACAATAGGGATTCAGAGGCAACAGCAAAAGAAGGGAACCTCCATCAAAGAGATGGGTCTTAAAGGATAAAAAGAATTTCCTTTGGTCCACAGTGCAGGTCCTTAAACAGTATTTAGGAGGGTCAATGCCTCTGTCCTTGCTAAAGATATTGCTAACAAGGGAATAGGTCGGTGAACAAGCTCACCTGGGTATACAGAAGGAAGCTTGGAAACCAAATTAAAGCAACTGAGATAAGACTCAGCTCAGATGCCATCTTCCCCTCTTCCAGCCACACTAGAATCTCCTTATTCCCATTTCCTGTTGTACTCAGGGCCCCACAGGTAAATCCTTAAGTGACTTCCCGTTGTCTAAATATGTTAGTTTTTCTCAGAGCTTCTTGAGGTTAGGAAACATGTGCTGAGCTTCTGTTTTGTTCAGGATACAGAATCAGAATCTGGAATCAGAAAGTGTATATGCTTTGTTTGAGAAGAGAACTGTGAAATGAAATTGCGTCTTCTTATTTAGCCCTGAGTAGAAGCCAATTATGGGTATTGAGGTTTGCAAAGGAAGCAATTACCTTGTGATGCAATCGCTTTGTGTTTTCAGGTGCTGTGCTGTAAATTGCCTTTCTGTGCACTGATAAGAATGGTGAAGGTTGAAGAGTGTCTTTGACTTAGTGAGCTAAACTCAGAATCATATTAATTGATTAATTAGGCTGAAGAGGTCTTAGATAAGATTAAATTTATCTCTTATCATAAGTTAGAGACTTTCTCTGGTGTTTTCCTGACATTCAGTGCAAAGAAGTAGACTCTTAAGGTCAAATTGTTTTATTACAGCAACAAGGCCTGTCTTAACTGGAGAATGTAGACTTTTAACCCCAAGCCTTGTCTAAAATCCAAAACTTTGTGAACATATATTTACTTGGAATAATAACAAGTATTTATTATAAGGAGTGGTATAATTTCATGAAACATAGATGCCATATTACACGTAAGCTGTACATGACCTACCTCTCTAGCTTTTTTCTCTTTCCCTTCTTTGTTCTCTAAATATATAACTATGTTCCATAAAACTCTGGGAGGAGAGAAATCACTTCCGCTTGCTCTTCTCCCCTGCAGCTACTGGTATTGGAATAAAGATGCCCCTGGCTGTTTCTGATTCAAATCCAACTCAAAGATTTCTTCCTTCCAAATCCTCATGTTAGGCACATGGCAGGTGTTCAATTCATACCTGTTGACTGACTGAATTGAAATTGATTACCTCTCTTTAATAAGGAACCTGGAGACCTGCAGGCATTTTCCTCTGGTGTTTTACATGAGAATATGTCTGCCCCTGCGTTTGGAGTAATCATCTCTACTGGACACAAACTCTGAGGTATGTGGTGAAGATACAATTTCTTGCCCCCAAAATTATACTGGATAAGGTTCCACGGTTCTAATTAAACTCTCTTTTCTGAATTTAAATTAAAGCGAATGAAACACAAGTAGTAAAAAACATTGAAGAGTTATTACCTTACAGGCTTTTATTTTTAACCTGAAGTTTTAGCCAAAAATCTTATGATAAAGAACGTCACTGAAATAGAGGCTGCTGCCACCTCTCTCTCCAGATTCTTGTTTGTTTCCTTAGGGGTGACATTTGGTGTGGCCCAGAGTCACTGTTGACAGCAGGATCCTTCAGGGCAGCAGGGCATTGTCTGACTTGTTTTGTCCAAAAGCTGTTCTATCCCCCTGAAGACTGACAGCAAATAGACTTCTAGCTGAATAACAAGTGGGGGGCGGGTGACAGGCAGACATTCTTCAGAATTTCTACAGTAACCAGTCAATCTGCTGTACCTTGGGCCCTGCTCAACCCACAGTAAAACATTTAGGAAAGCTACAGAAGCCCCGATCCCTGTCCAAATGGAGCAGAAAAGCTTGATTTCAGGAGTGACAGGCAGTTTAAAAATTCTCCCCGAAGTTCTTTTGTGAATTAAATGTGTATACAACAGCAGCTGATGCCCATTACTGAAATGGAAATGTGAAGAAATCAATTTGTTTCTGTTTAGAAAACACTTTCACTTTAGACTTTTAAAATTAAACCTGGGAAATAAAAAGTACTTATTTTTTTCAAGAGCTTGATGTGTCAGAGTGTTAGGTTGTAAACCCAAGGAGAGAGAATTCATTGATTTGGATGGAATTAAAGAGAATGTATTTGAAATTAGTGAGATGTAAATTACTTGAAATCACATGTACATGAAATCATATATATGGTTTTTTTTTTTTTTAATTTTTATTTATTTATTTTTTTCCCCCCAAAGCCCCAGTAGATAGTTGTAAGTCATAGTTGCACAGCCTTCTAGTTGCTGTATGTGGGATGCGGCCTCAGCATGGCTGGAGAAGAGGTGTGTTGGTGCACGCCTGGGATCCGAACCCGGGCCGCCAGCAGCGGAGCACACGCACTCAACCGCTAAGCCATGGGGCCAGCCCCATGTATATGGTTTTGATGGAGGAGGGACAGAGAAGCAGGGCACCAGGTGAAGAGACTGTGCCACTGGTTAGGGGAGGAGGAGCTGCTGCTGATGAATGTCACCTGTGGCTCAGGAATACTGGCCATCAGAAGGGAAGTGGCTACTTTGTGTCTCTTTCCCATTTCCTGATGTTCTTTGTGAACGCTGGGTAGAGAGACTCTACGCAAGAAGGTTCTGAGAGTCAGACTCTTGGCAGGCTGATGAATGAATGGAGGAGCCCCAGGGAATGCCTGACATGGGAAAGACAGGAAAAATCATTGGTAATATCATGTATCCAGCAGAACTTCTTCATAGGTGATGACTTTTTTCTTCTTTTGTAAAAAGATTCATTTAAACAATACTGGGGAGAGAAAGCAAAGAGTAAAAGTCTCTTCTAAAAGTCTCATCACCCAGATAAAAGCACTGTTTGCCTTTTTTAAAGATGGGGGATATTACAGCATGTTTATATGCTGGGATTGATCCAGTAGAGGGAGAAATTGATGATGCAGGAGAGAAAGGGGCAATCTTTGGAGCTTTGTCCTTGAGCAGGCGAGAGAAGTTGGGATCTAGTACACAGCTGGAGGAGCCTTAGATAGGAGTGTGGTCAGTTCATCCATAGAGACAGAAGGTGTATTAGTCAGCGTAATGCTTATTAGATGCTGCAATAATCAGTAGTCTATTCCTTACTCATATCACAATCCAGTGCTTCTCTCCTAGGCAGCACCCCTCTGAGTGGTAATTCTAGAACTGGGGCTCCTTCCATGGTGTGGCTCTGCTATGCTGGGATCCTTCACTTCCAGCTATGCCGGGGTGATAGAGTGTGAGCCAAGAATCTCAAGGTAGATTTTAGGGGGTAGGTATGAGAAGGGCTTATGTTACATTCACCCCTATTCCTTTGGCTACTCTTCATGCCCTAACCCAATGACAAGCAAAGCTGGAAAATGTAATCTTCTTGTGTTTTCAGGAAGGAAAGAGAGAATTAATGAGCTTCTAGCCAGTGTCTGCCATAGGAAGGAAGGCCGAACATACAGATGCACGTGATCTTTTGTTAGTAAATATAATTGTGGGAACGTGTGGAAGTTCTCTTCATTTCTCAGTGCAATAGGAAGTAAGGGAGTAGGGAGGCAGGAGACTTACAGGTTGGAGGAAAGAGGGAATGGTGTAAAATGGTCATCTAAGTGGGTGGGGAGGATATGCTCAGGGAGATGTAGTAGAATACCTCTGAGAGAATGATGGGTGAGCCCTGAGGGGCTGGCTTGTGGCTGCTGTTGGTCAGCAGGGTCAGTGGTGAGGAGATGAGCTGGAAGCTGAAGCCCACCAGGCACTTATACATCTGTCTGTCACTCTCTCTGACAGCCATGACCTTCAGAAGGGACTGGCCACTGCTTCATTTCTGCCTCCTAAATATCACACAAGTTCCTTTTTTGGTTAACTTTAACCAGAAGCCCTAGAGGGAAAGGAATTCTGGGAAATGTAGTTCCCAGCCTTAGACAATGTAACACCAAAGCACAATCCAGTATATTTGGCTTTATTTTTCACCAGAGCACCTATCACATATTATACATGTACTTCCTTTCTTTGTGTTTTGTTTTGTTATTATTATAAAATTTAACTCCGTGAAGATGTTGGTTTGCTTTGTCCTCTTCTATTATCCTCAGCCCCTATAACAATGTCTGGCATAGAAAGTATTTGTTGAAAGAATGAATGAGTTTTTTGAACATCCTTCCAGATGTCTTTCTATGTATGTATACACACAAACAGATATAAGAATAAAATTTTACAAAAATGGGATCATCCTCTACACTTATAGCCCTGTAACCTTTTTGTTTTTTTCACTTGTTATAAAGTCATAGACCTATTTCAGTAACAATAGCTATTGGTTACGATCACATTTTTAGATTGTTATAAAGAATTCCTTCATGCCTATCACAACCTAACTAATGAATTACATTAATGTAATTAACTGGTCCCTGATAGGTAGACATTGTGCAAGCCTATCAACCTGGCTCTAGGTTGATAAGGCGGACTTGATGGAAATCACAGAAGGGTCTCAGTTGGATTCTTTGAAATAAAACCAATACAGTATGACTTTTTCAATATAATCTCAGATTTATTAATCTATGCAAATATGGCTTGGACTTTTACCCAACCATAGATTCCTCTTCAAGGGTTACCTGTGGGCTAGAGGCTAGGGTGGGTAGAATATGGGAAGGTCTTTATTAAATGCCAGACTGGGTAAAGAAGACAGGACAACTTGTCCTTACTTAGCAACATGGTCTAACTTAAAACTTGGCGTGCTCAGACCCACAAATCCTCAGATGCCTACGTGTCTTATTCCTAGAAATTTTCTCCATTCCTCCACTAGTAGGATATCAGAGGAATGGGACAATAAAAGATGAAGCTTATGAGATAAGTGTTTTAGAGTAACCATTTGGAGCCCAACCATTCACAGTCTCCTACTGGGGCTTAAGGCTGGAGGTTTAAATTGGGGAAGTGATTATATAAAAAAGCTCGAGGAAGAAATATGCAAAATGCTCTGAGTTCAGGCCTGGGAAAGTGCAGAATCTCTTCGTTACTTAAGAAAATATCTGGGGCATCCCTGAAAATCAAGAATTTACAATCTTTATAGTGTATCCAAATCACCTAGTCCTCACCGCAGACCAATTAAATCAAGTCTCTGGGAAGGAAGAGCAGACATTGGCCTTTGCAGAATCGGAATAAAGAGAGCATGAAATTCACATATGGATGCATTTCTCCAATTTGTGTCTATGCTTTGAATCAGGGAGTCTGGGGGCCTGTGACTCTGTGAGGCAGAGGAGAGCTGTTTAAACACACAGTTGGTGGTGTCAGTGGCAGCAACTTGGCCAGGGAGTCTAGTTATCAGCTACCAGTGGGGACCTGCTGTCATCCACAGCTGGCACAGCAGCAGCTGGTCAGCTGAATCATGGGAAACAGATCCTCACAGTGTGCTGTGACCCTGGACTCATGATTGTGGCCACCATTCCCCTCAGCTCCGATGGTTTGGTCTCGGCTTACGTGCTCTTTATCTCTCTACTTTCCGCTGTCGCGGATGGTGGCTGGGGCTTCAACTAGCAAACATTTCTAGCAAATAATACACTATGTGCATAGTGCTTATTCCCTAGGTGGAAGTCACTGAGACCTCTTGTAAAGATCATCTTGTAATGAATTTACAGAAATATGAATTTTGTATGTTCTTCATGCAATTGTCCTAAGGTTTTGTTTTGTTTTCCCTAAGTGAGAAAAATATATTGTAGTAAATATATATAGTATAGTCCCATTTTTATAAAACTAAGATTACCAAAGCTTAAAAAATTACTAAATCTTGGTATTTTCATGGAGAAAGGCATGGAATGAAACACATCAGTTGTTAACAATTAGTGTCTTGTGGTAGGCGTGGGGAGCAAGTATGAGATGGGAGAGGGATAATTAAAAATTTTAAATTGCATTAAACACAAAGTGCACATTGATTTTGTAATTTTAGAAAAAGGATTTCAAAAACATTTAAAAATACATAGGAAGATTTTTCTGTCCCTTTGATCTCTTTTTAGCTTTCTGGCAAATACTCTCTATTGTTTCAGTGCCTATTCTGTGTTGTTCTTGGGCATGAGGAAGACAAATCTAAAGAGAAGCCCCTATGAGGTCATAGGTATGGACTGCTTGAAGGTAATACAACTGAAATGGATTGCCTAAGATTCTGAGCCACTTGGTTATGTAATTTATTCTTGCCTTCTGGACCTGCTCAAGCCCAATTTCAAATGTATCACTTCCATGGTACCATGGACTGCTGCTGACCTTATGACTTGGTATATCAGATAACACAAAACTGTTAATAGACACTCAAGTTGTGTAGTTAGTGGTACCCAGTGCTCAGGCCCATAGTCTCTACTGGGGCCTATTAGTTCTTTTTTTTTTTTTTTGATGCATTCATGTTATTTTATTTATTTATTTTTAAATTTTTTGTTTATTGCAGTAACACTGGTTTAAAACATTGTATAAATTTCAGGTGTACATCATTATACTTCTATTTCTGCATAGATTACATCATGTTCACCACCCAAGTACTAATTACAACCCATCACCACACAAGTGCTGAATTATCCCTTTCGCCCTCCTCCCTCCCCCTTCCCCTCTGGTAACCACCAATCCAATCTCTGTCTCTATGTGTTTGTTTATTGTTGTTATTATCTATTACTTAATGAAGGAAATCATATGGTATTTGACCTTCTCCCTCTGACTTATTTCACTTTGCATAGTACCCTCAATGTCCATCCATGTTGTCACAAATGGCTGGATTTCATCGTTTCTTATGGCTGAGTAGTATTCCATTGTGTATATATACCACAGCTTCTTTATCCATTCGTCCCTTGATGGGCACTTAGGTTGCTTCCAAGTCTTGGCTATTGTGAATAACGCTGCAATGAACACAGGGGTGCATGTATCTTTAGGCATTGGTGTTTTCAAGTTCTTTGGATAAATACCCAGCAGTGGAATAGCTGGATCATATGGTAGTTCTATCCTTGATTTTTTGAGGAATCTCCGTACTGTTTTCCATAGTGGCTGCACCAGTTTGCACTCCCACCAGCAGTGTATGAGAGTTCCCTTCTCTCCACATCCTCTCCAATACATGTTGTTTCCTGTCGTGTTAATTATAGCCATTCTGACGGGTGTGAGGTGATATCTCATTGTAGTTTTGATTTGCATTTCCCTGATAGTTAATGATTTTGAACATCTTTTCATGTCTCTGTTGGCCATCTGTATATCTTCTTTGGAGAAATGTCTGTTTAGGTCTTTTGCCCATTTTTTAATTGGGTTGTTAGATTTTGTTGTTGAGATGCATGAGTTCTTTATATATTTTGGAGATTAAGCCCTTATCAGATGTATGGTTTGCAAATATCTTCTCCCAATTGTTAGGTTGTCTTTTCGTTTTGTTGCTGGTTTCCTTTGCTGTGTAGAAGCTTTTTAGTTTGATGTAGTCCCATTTGTTTATTTTTTCTATTGTTTCTCTTGCCCGGTCAGACATGGTGCTTGAAAAGATGTTGCTAAGACCGATGTCAAAGAGCATACTACCTATGTTTTCTTCTAGAAGTTTCATAGTTTCAGGTCTTACATTCAAGTCTTTAATCCATTTGGAGTTAATTTTTGTGTATGGTGTAAGGTAAGGGTCTACTTTCATTTTTTTGCGTGTGGCTATCCAGTTTTCCCAACACCATTTGTTGAAGAGACTTTCTTTTCTCCATTGTGTATTCTTGGCTCCTTTGTCAAAGATTAGCTGTCCATAGATGTGTGGGTTTATTTCTGGGCTTTCGATTCTATTCCATTGATCTGTGTGTCTGTTTTTGTGCCAGTACCATGCTGTTTTGGTTACTATAGCTTTGTAGTATATTTTGAAATCAGGGAGTGTGATACCTCCAGCTTTGTTCTTTTTTCTCAGGATTCCTTTAGCTATTCGGGGTCTTTTATTGTTCCATATAAATTTTAGGATTCTTTGTTCTATTTCTGTGAAAAATATTGTTGAGACTTTGATAGGGATTGCATTGACTCTATAGATTTAGGAAGTATGGACATCTTAACTATGTTAATTCTTCCAATCCAAGAGCACGGAATATCTTTCCATTTCTTTGCGTCTTCTTCAATTTCTTTCTTTTTTTTTTTTTTAATAATTTTTATTTATTTATTTATTTTTCCCCCCAAAGCCCTGGTAGATAGTTGTATGTCATAGCTGCACATCCTTCTAGTTGCTGTATGTGGGATGCGGCCTCAGCGTGGCCGGAGAAGCAGTGCATTGGTGCGCACCCGGGATCCGAACCCGGGCCGCCAGCAGCGGAGCAGGCGCACTTAACCGCTAAGCAACGGGGCCGGCCCCCTCTTCTTCAATTTCTTTCAGCAATGTTTTGTAGTTTTCAGTCTACAGATCTTTCACCTCTTTGGTTAAGTTTATTCCTAGGTATTTTATTCTTTTTGTTGCAGCTGTAAATGGGATTGTCTTCTTAATTTCTCTTTCTGCTACTTCGTTGTTAGTGTATAGAAATGCAACTGATTTTTGTATGTTGATTTTGTATTCTGCAACTTTACCATATTCGTTTATTACTTCTAAAAGTCTTCTGGTGGATTCTTTAGGGTTTTCCATATATAAAATCATGTCATCTGCAAATAGTGACAGTTTCACTTCTTCCTTTCCAATTTGGATCCCTTTTATTTCTTTTTCTTGACTGATTGCTCTGGCTAGGACTTCCAGTACTATGTTAAATAGGAGCAGTGAGAGTGGGCATCCTTGTCTGGTTTCTGTTCTTAGAAGGATAGCTTTCATTTTTTCACCATTGAGGATGATGTTAGCCGTGGGTTTGTCATATATGGCCTTTATTATGTTGAGGTACTTTCCTTCTATACCTATTTTCTTCAGAGTTTTCATCAGAAATGGATGCTGTATTTTGTCAAATGCTTTCTCTGCATCTATTGAGATGATCATGTGATTTTTATTCTTCGTTTTATTAATGTGGTGTATTACGTTGATTGATTTGCGAATGTTGAACCATCCCTGCATACCTGGAATAAATCCCACTTGATCATGTTCTATATCTTTTTAACATCTTTTTAACATATTGTTGTATGCAATTTGCTAGTATTTTGTTGAGGACTTTTGCATCGATGTTCATCAGTGATATTGGCCTGTAATTTTCTTTTTTTGTGTTGTCCTTGTCTGGTTTTGGTGTCAGGGTAATGTTGGCTTCGTAGAATGAGTTAGGGAGCTTCCCCACTCATCAATTTTTTGGAAGAATTTGAGAAGGATAGATATTAAGTCTTCTTTGAATGTTTGGTAGAATTACCAGGGAAGCCATCTGGTCTTGGACTTTTATTTTTGGGGAGGTGTTTGATTACTGTTTCGATCTCCTTACTGGTGATTGGTCTATTCAAATTCTCTACTTCTTCTTGATCCAGTTTTGGAAGGTTGTATGATTCTAAGAATTTATCCATTTCTTCCAGATTGTCGAATTGGTTGACATATAGCTTTTCATAGTATTCTTTTATAATCTTTTGTATTTCTGAGGTGTCTGTTGTAACCTCTCCTCTTTCATTTCTGATTTTACTTATTTGTGCCTTCTCTCTTTTTTTCTTGGTGAGTCTAGCTAAAAGTTCGTCAATTTTGTTTGTCTTTTCAAAGAACCAGCTCTTGGTTTTATTAATTTTTTCTATTGTTTTTTTAGTCTCTATTTCATTTATTTCTGCTTTTATTTTTATTATTTCCCTTCTTCTACTGATTTGGGGCTTTGTTTGTTCTTCTTTTTCCAGTGCCTTTAGGTGCATTGTTAGATTGTTTATTTGAGATTTTTCTTGTTTGTTGAGATAGGTCTGTATTGCTATAAACTTCCCTCTTAGAACTACTTTTGCTGTGTCCCATAAATTCAGGCATGTTGTATTTTCATTTTCATTTGTCCCAGGTATTTTTTGATTTCTTCATTGACCCAGTCGTTGTTCAGTAGCATTTTGTTTAATCTCCACGTATTTGTGACTTTTCTGATTTTCTTCCTATAGTTGATTTCTAGTTTCATACCATTGTGGTCAGAAAAGATGCTTGGTATTATTTCAATCTTCTTAAATTTATGGAGATTTGTGTTGTGGCCTAATATGTGATCAATCCTGGAGAATGTTCCATGTGCATTTGAAAAGAATGTGTATTCTTTGGTTTTTGGATGGAATGCTCTGTATATGTCTACTAGGTTCATCTGTTCTAGTGTGTCATTTAAGGCCAGTGTTTCCTTATTGACCTTCTGTTTGGATGATCTATCCGTTGGTGTAAGTAGAGTGTTAAGTCCCCTACTATTATTGTGTTACTGTCTATTTCTGTTTTTATGTCTGTTAATAATTGCTTTATATATTTAGGTGCACCTACATTGGGTGCGTAGATATTTACAAGTGTTATATCCTCTTGTTAGATTGTTTCCTTGATCATCATGCAATGCCCTTCTTTGTCTCTTTTTACAGTTTTTGTTTTAAAGTCTATTTTGTCTAATATGAGTACTGCTACCCCCAACTTTCTTTTCATTGCCATTTGCGTGGAGTATGTTTTTCCATCTCTTCACTTTCAGTTTGTGAGTGTCTTTAGGTCTGAAGTGTGTCTCTTGTATGCAGCATATATATGGGTCTTGTTGTTTTATCCAATCAGCCACCCTATGCCTTTTAATTGGAGCATTTAGTCCATTGACGTTTAAAGTAGCTATTGATAAGTATGTACTTACTGCCATTTTTTAACATTTTTTTTCCTCAGTGTTTTAGTAGTCTTTCTCTGTTCCTTTCTCCTTCTATACAGAATTGATGGTCACTTTAGTTTGACCTCTGTCTGAAAGCTGTACTCTTTAACTCCCCTCCTCCCTCCTTTTATGTTTTTGATATCATATGTAACCTGTTTTTTGTGCGTTTGTATCCATTACCCTCTTATCATGGAAATAGATAATTTTTCCTATTTGTGGTCTTCTCTTTTCCCCTTAAATCAGTCCCTTTAGCATTTCTTGTAGTACTGGTTTCTTGGTGACAAACTCCTTTAATTTTTGCTTGTCTGGGAAATTTTTGATCTCTCCTTCCATTTTGAATGCTAACCTTGCTGGATAGAGTATTCTTGGCTGCAATTCTTTTCCTTTTAGCACTTTAAATATATCATGCCACTCTCTTCTAGCCTGTAAGGTTTCTGCTGAGAAGTCAGCAGATAGCCTTATGGGGTTTCCTTTGTATGTAACTTGTCTTTCTCTTGCGGCTTTTAGGATTCTCTCTTTATCTTTAATTCTGGACATTTTGATTATGATGTGTCTTGGTGTGGGCCTCTTTGGGTTTATCTTGTTTGAGGCTCTCTGTGCTTCCTGTACTTGGATGTCTGTTTCCTTCCTTAGGTTAGGGAAGTTTTCATCTATTATTTCTTGAAATAGATTCTCTGCCCCTTTGTCTCGCTCTTTTCCTTCCGGGACACCTATAACATGGATGTTAGTGCACTTGATGTTGTCCCAGAGGTCCCTTAGACTGTCCTCACTCTTTTTAATTCTTTTCTCTTTTACCTGTTCAGCTTGGGTAATTTCTTCTAGTCTTTCATCCAGCTCACAGATCCGTTCTTCTGTATCCTCTACTCTGCTTTTGAGTCCCTCTAGTGAACTTTTCATTTCCAGTATTGTATTCTTCATTTCTGATTGGTTCTTTTTTATATCTTCCATTTCTTTGTTGACATTCTCACTGAGTTCATCTATTCTTCTCCCCAGATCAGTGAGCATCCTTAACACTCTTTGTTTGAACTCTCTGTCAGGTAGGTTGCTCATTTCTGTTTCACTTAGTTCCTTTTCTCGGGTTTTGTCCTGTTCCCTTACTTGGAATGTATTCCTTTGCCTCCTCATTTTGCCTCTTTCCCTGTGCTTGTGTCTATGTATTAGGTAGGTCAGCTACCTCTCCTGCTCTTGGATTGGTGACCTTATATAAGTGATGCCTTTGGAGGCCTGCAGTGTGCTTCCCTCAGTTATCAATGTTCCAGGGGTGACCCCTATGTGGGCTACATGTGTCCTTCTGTTGTGGCCTGTTTGCTCTCCCTGTAGGTGCCCAGGGAGGCCGAGTTATGCTCCTGGCTGGCAGTTGTAATGCTCAGCTGCTTGTAGTTGTTGTCGGCCCTTCAGTCTCTTTATCGGGTGTGGGGAGGCCTAGCACTGTTGGCTGCAAGTTCTAATACCACATTTGTGTTTTAGTATTTCTTTTAAGTGAGTAGACCCCCAGCGTGGCAAGTTTTTAGGCTCAGGGCCTTACAATTGCTATAAGCCTCCAGCCTTTAGGTCTCTTGTCAGCTCTCTAAGGATTGCAGCTTGGTGGGGCTGGCCTCAGGCATGGGAGCACCCAATTGTTTCAGGCTTTGGAAGGTGGGGCAAACCGCCTGTGTGGGTCTTTGAGAAGAACAAGTCTTCTGCAGCTGACAAGCCCTGCGCCCACAGGTCCACACACACAGTCAAGACAATCCTGCCCCATGTGCGCGCCCCCACCTCCTGAAGTGGACCCAGTCTCTCTATGGCCGGAGCCCCACACACTCCACCCACTCCTTGCATGCCCTGCCCCACTGAAGTGGGCTCAGTTACCAGGCTGCAGAGAATCCAGTCACCAATCTGTGAAGGCCCACAAGTTGCCCGAGGGCTTGTTGTTGGGTGGCGCCAGTCTTTAGGGTGGGCTGCCTGCCCTGGCTGAGCTGGATTAAATCGGTGCTCTAGTGGGTGGGGCAGACCCTGGGCTAGCAGGCCTCAGGGAGAACTCCAATGGTGTCTGTGTCAGCACGGCCACACCAGGCCACAACAATGGCCACGGCCAATGTCCCAGTCCCTGGAGAGGTCTCACCTCTCACTGAGATGCACTCAGGGCCTATCAGGTGAGTCTCTTTTCACCAAAGCACTGTGCACCTTTCTTTCTGGTGATTTTAGGTGGTTTGTGAAACGGGTGAGTTTGTTCGTGGGCCCTTTAAGAGTCGCTTTTAATTTCTTTGTGAACCAGCTTTTCTGGGGGTACTCCCCAATGTTTTAGTAGCAGGCAAAGTCAGATATTATGCCACTTGTCTCGATTGTGCTGGGTCCACAAAATGCCCACAGCGGGGGCACTCCCCGGCTCAGGGCCCTGCTCCTCCAGGGAGGCTGTGTACCTGTGGGCAGCTCCCGGGTGGTAGTGAAGCTGGCGGCTTATGAAGGCATTGTTTTTCCTCTCCAGAAGGGAGTTTCTGCCTCTTCCACCTCAATTAGGATTGTCGTTTGTTGCAGGAGTTCCTCTTATCCAGTTTTCGGTTCTGTCTCAGGGGTAATTTTTCCACGAGTAATTGTAAATTGGCTGTGTCCACCGGAGGAGGTGAGTTCAGAGTCTGCTTACACCGCCATCTTGAGTTCTCTCCTGGGGCCTATTAGCTCTTCAGGAGCTCTTTTTCAAATGGTGAGTAGTTTTTGCTGTAAGGGTATGCCCCTGCTCTAGAATCCTGGGGATTTGTACTGTAACTCTCCTATTAGGGCTCGTCAGAGACATATGGCAGTTTCATCAGCCACAGAGGTCTCTAATATGGTCATGCTTGCTGGATCATACAGCCCAAGAGAATAGAGCACTTGTACAACAGCTTGGATATACTGCAGAGCTTTCTTTTGAATTGGACCTACAAGAAACTGATAGCCTTTAGTTATCTGATTAATAAGTGGGAGCAGTTTTCCAAAGCCCAGTGTATATTGCCTCCAAAATCCAAAGAGCCCTACTAAATGCTATACCTTTTGCTTGGTGGTAGGATGTATAAGGTACAATAATTTGTCTCTTACTTTAGAAGGAGTGCCCCAGACTGTTGAATCCCTGAAAACCTCACTGATGTGGCACTTCCCTGATGTCAGGTTTGTTGCCAATCCTGTGGCATTCATCTGCCTTACTAGAGCATCTTGGGTGCTTGTCATTGTCTGCTCATCGAATTCAATTAGCATGATGTTGTCAATATAGTAAACTAGCATGATGTACTTTAGGCTGTCAGGATGATTAAGGTCTTTAGAGACTGTGCTTTGGAGGAGACTGGGAGTGTAAACATAGCCCTGAGGTAAGAAAGGGATTGTGGTATACTTTCCTGGCAAAGTAAAGTTGATCTTTGTACATTAGAGTATGGACATCTTTGGGGGGAACAGTACTCTGCCTCTCAAGCCGTAATCCAGAGACTTCCTGCCAAGAGCATTCCATAGTTAAGGACTCTCCTCCTCCTAGCAAATACTATTAGTCTATCTACCAGGAAGATGGTCATCAGCATGATTATAAGCAGAGGAGTCTGGATCACTTATCTTCTTTACTTTCAGTGACTGGGATAGAAATAGACAATGGGCCAGCTGCTGTAACTTCTTCCTTCCCAGACTGATTGGCCTTACATCAGAGGAACCAGAAACCACAGGGGAGGGGGATTGGGCATAGTTGTCGATTGTGGCATCTAACGTCTTTCTAGTACATTTATTACTTCTATTATTTATGTATCTATTAACCTATCCATCAGCTCTCTATCCATCCATCTATCCACCCCTTCATCCATGCATCTACATAAAGTCACTCATAAATTATTTAGGATAATATACAAAGATTTTAGCTCATATATTAAGCATAAATTATTCATGAAACGAAGTAAAACCTGTTGGGAGAGGGAGGCTAGAGCACAGAAAAGTTAAAGGGACAAGGGAAAGGTAAAGAACTCCATCCTGAAGAGACTGTGAAAGCTGGGACTGGCAGCTTAGTGATTATTACTGTATAAGTCAAAATGCACCTCATGGAGGGGATGAAAGTGAGCCATCTAGGGAGAGGTGCCCACCTGAGAGTTCTGTCAGGAGCACACCCACTTCTATGCTATGTTCCCACAGGCGTGGAAAACTCTTACCGTTTGTGAGTTTCCATCTTGCCATCTAAGAACCACCCAAACTGGGCTTCGCATTATCCTTTTTTTCTTTTCTCATCTCTCTTTTATTATTGCGTTGTTTATCAGGTAAATATAGATGTAGGCAGGATGGATAAATCAAACTTGATAAAAGCCTTCCCTCTATATTTTATTTTTGCTCTTTTGTCAATTTTCTTTAGGAAATTGTTTATCGAAAAGGAAATAATCAAGAAATTCAATGAGGAACTTTGAAATTAAAACTTCACATATTGGTCCCAGGCTCCTTTAAAAACAATTTTAGGGGCCAGCCCCATGGTGTAGTGGTTAAATTTGGCGCGTTCTGCTTTGGCAGCCTAGGTTCACGGGTTTGGATTCCAGGCACGGACGTACGCCACTCATCAGCCACGATGTGGTGGGGACCCACATATAAACTAGAGGAAGATTGGCACAGAGCTAATCTTCCTCAGCAAATAATAATAATAGTAATAATTTTAAATATAGAATATTTCAAACATGCTGAAAAGCCAAAAGAAATAATGTATACACTACATACCCATCACTAAAATTAAACAGATGTCAAACTCTTGATATGTTTATTTCAAGTTTCTCTTTCTCTTTTATATTTTACCTTGTAGGAAATACATCATTACAAATGGATCAAAAACCTAATCCTGCTTTCCGATCTTCCTCCTACTCCAGAAGTGTGCTTTTGTCTTTTGCAAGTATATTTTTATGTTTTTATTATACATTTATATATTTATAAATACTATCCTTTTGCTACTTGCTTTCTGCATCTCACATCATGTGTTTTGAGTCTGTTCATGTTGACTCACAGCTCTCTTTTTAATTTTAATAACTATATAGAATTTCATTGTACACTTGAATTAGTTTATCTGTTCTCTGCCTCATTGGTATTTAGATTTTTCCAGTCTTTCTATTATAAACAGTAGTATAATGAACATAAAGACTCTGCTTCTTTGTGAATATTTGTGAACATTTTTCTAGGATAGACAATAGGAGTAGATTTCTGGTCACTCTGGATTATAATGTATATGTCGATCTATATATACATACATCTTCAACTTTGCTAGATATTATCCAATTCCTCTTCAAAGGGGCTCACCCAGTTTACACCCCACCCACAGCATAAAAGATTTGCTGTTATGGATCTGATAAGTAGTTTGTCTCAAACTATATATGATGGTAAAATAGGCCAAATTTGTCTACCAGCGGCCACTCTGCAGAATTCCCATTTTCTTGGTTTCCCCACTTCTGAAGTGCCCAAAACACTCTGGGCATGACCTCCTGATGTTATGCCTCTTAAAAATTTTTCTGCTTTTTCACACATCAATCACTAGGTTTATTAAACATTTTAATATTTTGCTACTCTGATGAATGTAAGTTGTATTTCATTTTGCCACTTTCATTCATTTTGATAGCTATATAGAACTTTCAGTGAATACAATTTCTCTGATTATTAGTGAGGTTAATCATTGTTTTGTATACTCATTGGCCATTTGGATGTTGTCTTCTGTGATTTCCAAGTTCTTATCAATTATACATTTTTCTCTTGGATTGTTTGTCTTTTTCATAAATTTTTATTTGGTATATGTATTATTAATGTCTTCTCACAGACTGTGACTTGCCTTTGTAACTTTGATTTGTCTTTTGTAATAAAGTTTTTAATTTTAATGTAGTCAAATTAATAATTTCCCTTATAGTTGTGGCTTTTTGTGCTGTGTTTAGGAAATTAATTTTTATCCTTAAGTCATAAAGATACTCTCCAAAATTTTAGAGATTTGCTTCTTACATTTAAAACATTAATTTTTACGCATGAATTGGAGATCTACTTTTATATTTTGTTATATGGATTACAAGAATATTCAGCCCCACTTATTGAATAGTGTATTTTTTCACCATTTGATTTGTAATCTCTCTCTGTACTGTACCAGCTGTGTTATGAATATGGACTCCCTGAGCCAATACCACATTGCTTAAATCATTATAGTCCATAGTAAGTCCATATCTATAAAAGGAACCTTCATTTATTCTTTCTCTTAAAAACAGTTTTTGCTATTCTTGGCCTGCTGAGTGAGTTTGAGGATCGGTTTGTCAAGTTCCTTAAAAAGCTATTGTGATTTTGGTTGAAATTATACCAAATACATTAACAGATTTTCTAATGTTAGATGACCCTTAAATTCCTGGAATAACCCTTGTTTCACTATGTTGTATTATTATTTTTTCTATATTGCTGTATTCGGTTTGCAAACGTTTCATATAGGATTTTTTATTTCTGTTTTCACAAGTAACATTGGCCTTTCTTTTTCTTTCTTATCCTTGCCTGACTTTGGTATTAAGGTAATAATTGTCTCATTAAATGAGTTGCAGAGATTCTCCTCTTTTTCTATCATCTAGAACAGGGGTTGGCAAACTATAACCTTCTTGCTGAATTTAGTCCATTGCCTGTTTTTGTAAATAAAATTTTGTTGGAACACAGCTTTGCCCATTTATCTATGTATTGCATATGGCTGCTCTTGTGCTACAGCACAGAGTTGCATCAGAGATTGTATGGCCTGTATGTAAAAATAGAAAAACAGAGTAAACCCAAAATAAATAGGAGGAAGAGAACAGTAAAATTGAAAGCCCAAATTGATGAAATAAAAAAGAAAGAGAATATAGAGAACACCAACAGAGCCAAAAGCTAATTCTTAAAAAATAGTAATGAGGGGCTGCCCCGGTGACGTAGCAGTTAAGTTCGTGCTCTTCTTTGGTGGCCTGGAGTTTGCAGGTTTGGATTCCGGGCACGGACCTAAGCACTGCTTGTCAAGTCATGCTGTAGTGGCACCCCATATAATGGGCATGGGTGTTAGCCCAGGGCCAGTCTTCCTTGGCAAAAAGAGGAAGATTGACAACGGATGTTAGCTCAGGGCTAATCTTCCTCACACACACATAAAAAATAAATAAAGAAAAACATTAATGAAAAAAATTAAGGTCTAGCAAGATTAACCACAAAAATGAAGGGAAAAATAAACATCAGTAAGAATGGAAAAGGGGACATAAAAATAAATGCTACAATTCAGGGATACAAAAATTACAATAGAATATAAACAATGGTATTCCAATCAAATTTGAAAACTTGGATGAAATAGATATTTTATTTAGAAAGTAAAAATTAATGAAACTATTAGTTTTGACTAAAGAATGAATAGGACATCTAATAGATATATAACCATTAGTGAAATTGAAACTGCGGTTAAAAATCGACTCAACACACACACATACACACACACACACACGTATGTACTAGGACCAGATGATTTTATAAGCAAGATCTACCAAATTTCAGGAACAGTCATATATAACGTGTTCTAGACTAGAGGTTGACAAATTAAGGGTATCATTATCCAATTACTCTTTTAAAAAATTATTATTATTAATTTCTAAGCTCAAGGCTTCTTGGGCCATAGCGACAGTATCAAATTAATTCCAAGCCTGTATGAGGCACAGGCTTGTGGTTACAAATTCTTATGGAGCCTTCCCTTCCTTATCTCATCATAATCCAGGTTGAGATAGACTTCCTTGTCGTCACCCTGTGATAGCGAGAAGATTATTTCAAGCCCACCTTTTCACTGAGGGTGTTGGTCTTCAAAGACCTTGGTTCTGACACTTTGCCTTGCTTAGGCTCAAGACCTCAACAGAGAACTTTGTTGCTGAGGCAAACACCCCTCCGGCCCGCTCAGGGCATCTGCCTCATCAGCTCAAAGACACTGACAATCATGGTTTCAGATTCTCTTTAGTTTTGCAAATTAGGAAATCACTTTTATGGGCTGAATTTTGTCCCCCCCTGCCCCCTACTCCCAAATTCATATGTTGAAGTCCTAGTCCCCTAATCCTTAGAATGTGATTGTATTTGGAGACAGGTCTTTAAAGAGATAAGTAAGCTAAAGTGAGGTCATTAGGGTAGACTCTAATCTAATGCGAATGGTGTTTTTATAAGAAGAGGAAATTTGGACGTGGACATGTACAGAGAAAAGACCATGTGAGGACACAGTGCAAAGGCAGCCATGTACAAGCCAAGCAGAGAGGCAGCCACCCAGTCTGTGGTACTTGGTTATGGCAGCCCTCACAAAATAATACACTCACTTTTCTCTGTGAGTTAAAATAATACACTCACTTTTCTCTCTCTGTGAGCTCAACTTTGCATTTAAAACAATATTTGTTATATTTTATCCAGCATTTCTAATTGTAGCTGGAGGGTTTTTAGATTAGTTAGAAAACACATTGTGGGAATGCAAGTCCCAGGCTCATTTTAAGGAGCCAGACTGTGCCTTTTGGACTCTGCCAATCTTCATTAAGGGTCTCACCTGGTGTCTAACAGTGACCACCAGACCAGAGGTCAGGAGCCCTCGGTTTTCATCACAGCTTTCCATTAACTAGCTGCAAGCCACTTAATTACTCCTTCTCAGCTTCAAGGTTCTCATCTGTGAAAGAGTGGTTTTCAAACGGTTCTCAATTTTCACCTCCTCACAACCCCCTCAGGAGGTGTGAGTGAGAAGGCAGAGGGGTGAGTTCTGTGCTGTCAGCCTCCTTCAACCTGAGCGGCTCCTCTTGTCTGTGTTTTGTCTTTGCATTCTGGAAAATATCTTATGTGGACAAAGCCTTGTGGGACTAAAACAAGCTTAAATACATTTTTTTGAAGATAAAATCTCAAGTTCCTGTAGCATCGTTGTAGCCTGTTCTTTTCCAACCATGGCCTGCGTCTCAGCAATCACGCTTGGAGTAGCCCACTGTCTGTAGATAAAACTGAGGGAACAAAGCCCCGGAGGTCAAGTGATTTTTCCAGGTCTTTCCAGGAGTCTGTGGCCAAGCCTGACACAAGACTATAGGCCCCTGATTCCTGGCCCTCTCTTCTCAAGCCAGCGCTCCGTCATATCACAGCATGCGTGTGTGACTGAGGGCATTTGTCTGCATGACATTTATGAGCATAGCACCCCAGGACCTGTTCAGGGCTTTCCTGAGAACTGTGGAGAGAATGATATTGATTCATTTAAAAGTACTGCTTGCCTTGTTATCCTTCCACTTTCCTCCCATTCTCTTGCACCTATGTCAGCTGACAGGACACCTGTCAACTGCTTATCAAGTGGCTGTGAGAAAGTGGTGTGTGACCACACCCAGTGAAAGGAGGCTGTGTAGTCACACGCTCTGGACAGTCATTGTCTGTTGGAGAAATAGTTTATGCATTTCTCTGACTACATCTACTGCCATGACTTCTGACAAGGACACTCACCACGCCCCAGTCTGTAGCCCTTTTGTGTCCCTGAGCCCTAAGAGCTCCTGTGGATCAGTGTCCATCAGAGGTATGGGTTGCAGACAGCAAATGTTTGTTTCACCAGATTCTCTTAGAGCAAAGCCTTTTTGGTGATTGTACAGTATCCAAAAACAAAAACCAAAAATCCCATGGACCATTTTTGGGTTCTAACCTCTTTTTTTTTTTTAAATATTGATCTCTCTCCTTTAATACCAGCCTCAGTTCTTTTAATTATCCTATTTTCTTCCTCCATAAATAATCAGCATCTAATTGCCTTTGGCGATTTTTCTGCTGGAGAGTTTTACCTCATTTTTGCTTTGCTGTGGTTGTTTCCAATAGTAAGGAGGAATGTTCCTTTATATCTTTGTTGTGGCATGGAGTTTGCCTCTCAGTGTCATAATATCAGGATCTGTCTAAGGGTTTTGCCTGAATTATTTATTCCAGAGGAATGCACGCGTTTGCTATGAAGTTTGCCTGGAGTTAGACTGTTGGTAACCGTTACATTATACCTTAGCTCTACTCATCATTCACAAGATATCAGTCTTAAATACTTTTCCTCTTTTAAGAATTCAAATTAATAAGATAAGATTTGAAGTATTAAATAAAAATATTTCACGTGTATTTCTCACCGTTTTTAAAAGAATCTCTTATGGAGTCATACAAATTTGGAACCAGAAGTAAAATTAGTAAAATCATAGTCTATATGGGATATTTCTTACTATTTTTGGTAAAAGCACCTAAATTTCCATTTTGGGACCCATCTCACTCTAACTCTCAACCCAGGTGGTTTGGAGGGAGTTGACTCTCTCTTTCCCTGGCTCCAAGGGTGAACACAAAGCTTAGGCATGGCTAATTAGCATGTTCTATCTCTCTGGCCCCATTAGTTGGCTCAAGGATGGGTTCAGGACTCTTGCTTTAATAGAGAGATTTCTTTTTGTCTCTGGACTTGAACCTGGGAGGATATAGAGTTGAAGCTGCTAGCAGCCAGCCGTCTTGCTCCAAGTTGGAGCCTGACAATGAAGCCACCGTGGAGTAGAGCTGAGCCAAGGAGTGGGAAGAGACCAGGTGTTGGTAGTAGATTAAGTTGTACCTAGAGCTGTTTGTACTCCTAGACTTTTTAGTTACATAAGGCAAGAAACAACCCTCCTCCCTCCCCAACGTATACACATACACGCTGTTGTTGTTTCTGAGCCAATTTGATTTGAATTTTCCTCCACCTGCACTGAAAGATTCTAACCTCTTCATTTGATAGACAAGGAAACTCAGAGTCAGGGACTGGAAGTGACTTGGCCAAGATCACTCAGTGAGCAGATTGATGACAGAGCCAGGACTAGGACCCAGTCCCTGAATCTGACTGTGCATTTTCACCACAGTCTTAGCTGAGTGCCTATCGAAGTGATTTTAGAAGCCAAAAGTGGCTCCTTTCAGATTGGTAGAGAAGTGGTCATAGTTAAATATAGGGCTGGGGAGCATTATGGTTGATGAATAAGATTGACTATCAAATATATGAGGATGTTGAAGTTGAAATAGTATTTTAGAAATAAGTAAGCAACCATTGAGATAAACCGGGCATGCACTAGAAACCACTGTGAATACAAGCATGGTAGGAAAATACATAGGTTAGTTAACTCCAGCAGATGTAGATATAACATAGAGTAAATAAGCATCTTGTTCTTTGCAAAATATGGAACATAGAAACATAATGTTGCTTGTATGCATTTGGAAGAAGACCAACTAATATTATGGTTATTACCAAAATAATGCTGTCTAGGTGCCAAATTTTATCATGGAATTAGGAGCACTGTGGAACCATCCCACCCTAACCACCCCCCTGCTATCCACCCAAACACACACACACACGCACACACACACACACACAGAGGATAGAACAAATTATTCTTACATGGAACTCACTGGAAACCTGAATAGACTCAAAAGAGGAAATAAAGAAAGGAGGATGAGGTTGATTCTGTTTAAAAATGTAAAAATATTATTATGTGTTTAAGAATCTCTCTGGGTATGACCAACTCTGTTGCTGAAAGTATAAGTAAAATTAACATTGCAGATTTGATTTGCTTTGCCCAGTTCCCTCCTAACATTTGCAGGGCCCAAGGCAGAAGTAGAAATGAAGACCAATACTATATTTTCACAATTTAGAAATGATAAATTAAGTGAACTATTCAAGAAATAAAACGTGTTCTATAGTTCTATTTTGGTATGAAGGTAGAACCAGTTTAATGTTGGAATTCTCAGACTCTTAGGAGTTCCATACCAGAATGTGGCATCATGAGGCCCTAATCCATGGCCTGATTCCCTAGCTTTCAGCAGCCCCTACTCCACTGCCTAGCCATAGTGCATGTCCAATGTAGTCTCAAGTCCAGCCCTGTCTCGTGTCGGGAGGGTCGTCCCACACACACATATGGACACCCAGTCTGTGTATCTATGCTCTGTCCTCAAAACTCCTGAAAAAAGCCATTCTTGGGCTGCCGCGTGGGCCCAGAGGTATACACCTAGATTCGTGTTTTCTCCTTAGATGGACAGATTGAGGAAGAGATCTATGCAGTCCCTGGAAGCAGGCTCAGAGAGAAAGATTTCTGGATCCAACATAAGAGGAACATGGTCTTGAAGGAAGGGGGCACAGAGCCTGGGGCACATCCCCGTGGCCCATGGCCTCTTAGCCCTGAGGAGAGGGGCAGGGCCAGAACATGGGGTCCCTCTTGCGTGGGCCTTCAGTGATGCTGGTTTTGCTTCCTCTACTCCTTCAATGTCTAGTTTTGTAAGAACTGGTTCTTGGACAGCGAGATGGGAACACAAAGCAGGGCTTGTGATTTGAATTGGAACTGCGGCACTGCTGACAGCCTGTGGTTATAACTAAACCTCTTTCCTTTTTTTAGGGGCCACCAAAGAGAGTGGAAGAGAGTGAGAAAACAGATTGATGGCTTTGCAGCTTCTGCTGCTTTTTGTTTGCATAATCTCTTCTCTTTCACAAATACATATTTGTGGTTAAACCAGTGGACTGGACTGGGTCTCCTTACTCTATTTGTATGTCACCTAACTACCCTGACTATTGTCTTCTTTAGCTGCTTCATTCTCACCTTTGACCTCTTCCGTCTTCCCCCACCCTACCTCTCATATCTGCATTTTCGGTGGCCTTTGACTTTCTTTGGGTGACCTTTGGAATCCACCTGTGGATCACAGCCGTTGCTCTAATCTTCTTTGGGCTGTGTACTCTTCTACACTGTTCCACCATATTTTTATATGCAGAGAAGTCCCTGGACATCATTCTGCAACCCCACCCCGTCCCTCACACGCCAGCCTGGACAGCCCCACCCAGGTCCACTAGTTCTAACCAGCTTTTGGCTTGGTTCAGTCTCCTAGCTCTAGCAGAAAATACAGATTTATAGCTATAAACATTTACATATACTTGTAGAAAAGGACATTAGAAGTCACCTCTAAGGTTATTCAAGCATCCTTCAGCCCAAATTTCATATTTTATAGAACAGGAATCTGAGCCCCATTGAGGGTCTTGTGAAATGTCACACAGCCCACAAAGGACATAGCTGGGACTTGCACCCAGGCCTTCTGACACTTACCCCACGGCCCTTCCCACTCCTCCGTGGTGACTCCCGTTGTCACATTGAAGACTTTCACTCTTTCTGCCAACCTGTAATTACTGGAACTAACAAAATGTGAGAAAATCCATTTCAAGCTCTGTATTTCTTGTTTTAGTTCTTCTTTATTAGCTCAAGTTTCTCTTCTTCTATGTTTATCCTTATAATATCTTCTGGTCTATGCATATGTGGAGGATCAGAATTTGCCACCCCAAAATGCATCTCTCTGGCATGATTATTTTTGGGAATAAAAGACTCAGGAAGAAACTTTGACCTTCCGCCTAACTGTCTTAAAGAATTTAAGATAGATGGCCTGTCCCAGGAAGGAGCTATCACCATAGAAAACTCTAGGTGTGGTAGACAGGAAGGCACTAGCAAGCCCGTTTTTATCAAAGTTCTCTCTCGGGGTCTCATTGTCTATATAGGGCCCAGCAAACATTTGCTTTTCCATCTCCATGTAAATTGCCTTTCTCTCCTTTGAAGTCCCAAACCACTACCCCCAACATCCTCCTTTGTCCTTAGCTGAAGACGATATTTAAGGTATTGGTTTCTGCCATTTTGGTGAATTTCTCAGTTTTCCTGGGTTTCTCCCATGTATACATGTTATTAAACTTTTTTTTTATTTTCTCCTGTTATTCTGTCTCATTTAATTTATTTCTTAGACCAGCCCGAAGAACCCAGAGGGTAGAGGAATAGATCTTCCTCCCCTACAAATACTAAAACAGATCTGTGACTTGGTTCATATTTGATTCTCTTTCCTTTTAATTTCAACCTTCTGAGAAGAAAAAAAGATAACTTTAAAAAATTTTTTAAATTTCGGAAGCCAGTCTGTGAGTCTGTAACTGCAGGCCCTCCAGGACCAGTTCAGCTGAACCAATCTCTTATCAACAGAGTGATTAAGAATTGTCTTTCAGAAAATGTGCAAAGTCACATAGCCAGAGCGTGTGCAGAAGAAGAAATCTTGACCTGAAATGACTGTAGAACCAAAGATCCAGAACCAAAGGACCGGGACACGACTGGAACTTGAAAGTTGGACTCGTACCAGAAGCCTTATTCAGGGAGAACAAGTGTTAAATTTCCTTCTGCACCTCATCATAAATGTTTAGAACCTCATCATAAATGTTTAAAACCTTACCATAAATGCTTGAAGCCCACCAATCAAAATCTGTCCCACCAGTGTTTCCAGCCTTTCCTCCTTAACCTCTTAAATTTTGCCCCAAATCCTGAATCCAGGAGACAGATCTGAGGGCACATGCCCCCTGTCTCCCTGCAGGTTGATCTCACAGAATAAAGCCGATCTCTTTTCCCAAAGGCTGATGCCAGACTTAATTGTCCATTTATGAGAATTGGGCAAGAGAACCCCAATTTTGGGCTGTAACAACTCCAGGATGGAGACCCGAGAGTAACCCTAGGATGTTAAAGCTGCTTCACATTGGCTTCAGAAAGTGAGAAAATAGTGAAAAAGGTGAACAGATGTTCATTTCTCTAGTTCAATCACTAACAAGTTAATTAATCACATGCTAAGGCCACCTAAGGTCAAGGATATTTTTCGTATTCCCTTACCCAACTTTGTAACACATACACACACATGCACACACACACAGAAACACACACACACGAACTGAATAAAAATAAGTTATAACCTTTTTCTGAATAATCAGACCATCTTTTCAAAGAATCATGTGTTCCATGACTGAGAGCAATCATAGTATATAGATAATAGTTTCTGGGCTGGCCCTGGGGCTTAGCAGTTAAGTGCACGCGCTCTGCTGCTGGTGGCCCGGGTTTGGATCCCGGGAACTCACCGAGGCACCGCTTCTCTGGCCATGCTGAGGCCGCGTCCCACATACAGCAACTAGCAGGATGTGCAACTATGACATACAACTATCTACTGGGGCTTCGGGGGAAAAAAAAAGGAGGAGGATTGACAATAGATGTTAGCTCAGAACTGGTCTTCCTCAGCAAAAAAAAGAGGAGGATTAACATAGATGTTAGCTCACGGCTGATCTTCCCTGCAAAAAAAAAAATATAATAATAAATAAATAAATAAAAAAGATAATAGCTTCTAGCATAATTCAGTTGCTCTGTGTTTATATGTGATACTGAACCTCTTAATCTCAAGTTTGTGTGCCCGATGTGCAGTAAGCCAAATACTGAGACACTTGTGCTTGGAGATGGAGAAAGTTTTATTTGAATTGGCCAAAACGAGAAGATAGGAGCATAGGTTCTCTCAAATTCACCTTAACAGGAGAAGAAAGCAGGGGGTTTTTGAGCTAAGTGGTGTGGCAGGAGGAGTTTCGGAGAAATAGACAAGCCCCTGGGAAATCTGACTTCTGGGTTTCAACAGCAGTTGGGGGGCTGGTTATCTGGTGATCCTTGAAGACATTCTGTTTCTTTTGTAAAACAAGCTTACAAATCCCTGTGACCCTTGAATTACCCCTCAGGTTAAACAGGAAAACAGCAAATTCACAAGATTAACTTCTTTTCATAACAAGGTTGAAAGGTAATCTTATTGAATATTTACAGTAACCCTCAGGCACCTGGCTTCACGTGTATCTTGTGTATGTGTGTGTGTTGCAATGTTGGGAAAGGTACACAATTTAATATGTAATTTATTCAAATCAACCAATTAGACAAGATTGTTTTCTTTGCCTCTGACAAGACATTTTCACATATTGAGGTATATGGGGTAACTGTTCGGGTTCAAAACTGATTCAGCTTGAACTAAAGAAGCCTGATTTATGGCCTGTCAAACATATATTGTACATCTACCTTAACCATTAAAGAATGCACTCTCTTAAGATAAAAATACATACGTCCTCTTCTATGCCTTGTTGGTAACGCCCTGTATGAGTCCCTTTCTCTACATCAGGGTCATGTTGACCCGCCAATTTGCAACTAAATATCTCTTTGAAACTTTGATGAAAATGTATCCTGGGTGTGTTTAATGTATATTCTTTGTTCTAAAAAGATATAAGACTGTACTGAAAACCATGCTTCTCCAGAATGCTTTCTTCCTTTCTGGAAAAGTCCTTCCTGAGTTATAATCCTCACTCTGGCTTAAGTAAAACTCACCTTATTTCTCTTATCTATAGAATGGTTATTGGTTATTTTGCGTCGACACCTCCCCTGTGACTAGTAGTCTCCATATTCTGTGAACCGTATCAGGTTTGTTTTTGCCCTCATGTGACTTGCAGTCTGGTTCATTCATATCTCAGTCTCCTGAAAATTTCAGGTATATAATAGGCACTGAATAAACGAAATCAGTAAACAAACACATGATAAGTTCAGTTAATAAATCTAGTAAGTGGATAAGATGAAATATTTACAGTCAACATAGTACATCAGTTGGTAAACTCATTAATGAGGCAGTCAATGTAAAGAGAATTAATATAATTTCCAAATTTAGATCGAGTGAGAATGGAAGAATTAAGACAGGCTAATTTTTTCTCTCACTATTTGTATAATTCTGGGATACTGGGTGGGAAAAAACCTTTACTGCTCTACATCTCATTTTATAGTTTCTTGGTTACGTTTGTTCATAATCTGTGTCCTTGTAGAATTTGATTAAATATTGGAAACATGAATGGGTATGCAATCTCCACTTCACATAACATCCGTCTAATAGTAAATCTTTATGCTTTGCTGCCCTCGCCAAGGGGAATTCTGACATTTACTGAGCACCTGTAACATACATTATATAATCCAATCATCACAAACACCCTGTGGAATGTGTATGTGTGTGCAATCATTTTCCCCATTTTAAAGGTGTGGAAACTTTAATTTGAGTGGTTCGAGTAAGTTGTGTTGGGTCACAGAACTAAAGAGTGATAGAAGTAGGACTCAGAACTTGATCTGACTGCTAAGTATGTGCCTCATGCATCAAATAATGCCACCTCTCTAAAAGGCTGAGGTGAGTGATACTCCTAGTTAAAGGCCTAATAACACTCTTAATTCTTTTAACTTCACCGTAGAATCCTCTACTGAATCTTCATTGGAAAAGAGAAAAAAACTGGTATAAACTAGGTGCAATGTTTCCTTTCCATAAAGTGTTTAAGCTCCTAGAAATATTCTTTAAACCAAGAAGTTTTTAGTAAAGCCCATCTTCTGGAACCTTTCTGAAAGCTCCACAATAGAAAAGAGCTAAACCTTTAAACAAGATTCCACCGTGCATTATTAGTCAAACAGAGACCCTTAACTGCCTAGCAATAAACATAGCTAATAACATCAATGATAATACCTACTTTGTACCAGGCATCATATTTTGCATTTTATAATAGTTATAGCAGCATTATTCGAATATTTATTAGGTGAAGGATGCTATTTTTTGCATAAATCATATTACATTTATTTTTTTCAATATTTGAATGAAGTAGAAATATTATCTCCATTTTACATATGAGGAAACACTTTCAGTGAAGTTAAGCTGTCTAAAATCACATAGCTAGCTAGTAGCAGAGCCTAGAATTGATTTTCTAACTGGATGATTTTTCAAAACTGGAACATTACAATCAATAGACTATGATTGTCTTCCAAAAGGAAGGGAATAGTTCTGTGGAATGCTCTTTTTTTTTCTTTATTTTGTGAGTAAGATCAGCCCTGAACTAACATCCATGCCAATCCTCCTCTTTTTGCTGAGGAAGACCGGCCCTGAGCTAACATCTATTGCCAATCCTCCTCCCCTTTTTCCTTTTTTCTCCCCAAGGCCCCAGTAGATAGTTGTATGTCATAGTTGTATGTCATGTGTCATAGCACATCCCTCTAGTTACTGTATGTGGGACGCCGCCTCAGTACGGCTGGACAAGCAGTGCATTGGTGCACGCCCGGGATCCAAACGCCGGGCCGCCAGTAGCGGGGTGCGTGCACTTAACCATTAAGCCAGGGGGCCGGCCCCTGGAACGCTCTTTACCAGAAGGAAAGCTCAGAGAAATTAACATCCTTCTTTCCCAAAGAATTTCTGAACACACTTCCTATGTGACAAGCTCTCTGCCTGTGAATGACTTTGGGGGATAGTCACACAGTGACCTTGTTCTAAAGGAGCTTGCAGCCTGCACAATGGAGATTGGACAAGCACACAACAGCCATGTCACAACACAGACAGGATCCCGTGGGAGGCTGAGACAGAACACAATGGGAGTCTACAAAGGAAGGGTCTTATTCAACTTTGTATCTCTCACTGGTATCTAGCAAAAAAAGAATTAAAAACAATTTTTTTTTTTTGGATGAGTAAAAGAAATTGGCAAAAGCTTTGAAAACTAGTTTAGGATTCTTATTAAATGTTTTTTCTGGTTGAATAAAAAATGCCAAAAGCTTTACAAGTTAGTTTTCTTAAAACTGGAAAAATATGAGAGATTCTGAAGAAGACAGAAGGAAAAGGAAAAGAAAGTGGAAAAAGCGAGAAAAGGAGATAGTATGGTGGGTAACAGTAACAGAGATAACAGCTATTGGTTCCAGTTTTAGAAGCAACAAAGAGCAGAAAACAGTACATGCTTGTTTGCTTTCTGAAGGAAATACTCTCAGAATGGCCAATTTTCTGTGAGCAGTAGGTGGCAGCCTTAATGTCTCCTGCAGTAACTCTAAAGCATGATTTAAGAGATGGAACTGTAGCCTTGGAGAAAAAGCCATGATACGAGGAAACTGGAAACTGATGATATTAACACTTGACCTACAATAGCCATTGCTACTTTTCTTTTTATTCAACTAATATCAACTGAAATATATCTAATTTTGTTCTCAATCCTCTGTGTTTTAAAGTAAGGTCAAAGTAGGGATTTTAAGAATGGTGATAAAGAGGGAGTGAAGTTTTGAGTCTTTAGCTTTCTACCAGAGGTTCTGTGAGAAGTGGGAAGAGAGTGTGTCATTTCAGGTAGAGTCATCTATATGCTTGGAATTTGGGTTGACATTAAACTCACATGTATGTACATAAGTGTGTATATACACGTAACTAAATTCTCTCTCTGTATCTAAC
Source organism: Diceros bicornis minor (assembly GCF_020826845.1). Lineage (NCBI taxonomy): Eukaryota > Metazoa > Chordata > Mammalia > Perissodactyla > Rhinocerotidae > Diceros > Diceros bicornis. Next base: position 36,286,139 of record NC_080740.1, read on the forward strand.
TCTCTGTCAATATACTTTATATATAGATAGATAGATTTGGGGAGTTCCCAAGGCTTATTGATTTTTAATTCCATAACATCAAAGTTAGTGCTATGAATTGCCTTGCCTGCTTTTTACAGGAAAATTTTCAACTTCAAAAAGCTGGCATTTTACCCACTTCTCTGCACAAAAGCTGCTTTGCTAGTGATGTTCAGAGCCTTTAGAAGATGGCCAATCTTATAATAGCTTCAATGATGGATGAATGAGCTTTGACTATGTATTTAATCAAATTCTGTCTTGATTTCACATTGAAAAAAATATCTTTTTGTGGTTGAGGTCTTTACTGACAGGGGCAGCTTCATTATGGTGTGGCCTTATTATTTGTGTTACAAGGTCTCTATGTTGTGATTAGTTTGGATGAGGTTTGAAGGAGGATTTCCAAGTTTTTATCTGTGAAAACCCATTGTGCCCTATAAATACAACTAGGGCAGCATCAGGGCAGATCACTAATAGCATAGGCCTTGGAGCTTGAACAGTTTGGGGTACCATTTTTAAGAAAAAGTGTTCCCAAATTCCTTAATTTTGTAGTCTACAAAAGCAGATGATCCTGTGAACCTATTGCTAAGAACCTTCTCCCCTCAGAAGCGCCTGAGGAAGTGGGAGTTTAAGCTTCGTTAGCATCACAGTCAATTTGCCTCTGGTTAGCACTTACCACACTACGTTCAAAATGCCTTTTCCTATTTCTTTTGCTCTCGCTTAACTCCAAGTCCCTGGGGGCAGAGGCCATAGCTTTTTAATCTGTGTATATTTAGGATGTTAATAAAATGTTTGTCAAACTGAACTGAACTGGAAAGTGCATTAGGAACAGGCAGCGTTGATATTCTCACACCTTGTCCTGCAGAAACTAGGTCAAAGATCTTTAGTAATGTGAACGAATCCTCACTCATTAGCCTTACGGTGTTTCTTCCCTCGACAATTTAGGGCATGATCTTTTTCTGCAAGGTGTCATGGGTAAAATTTAACAGTGATTATTGTCATAGCAGTAGTGAACAGTAATGTAGAAGTCAAACTGTAAGGATGCTTACAGGGAAATTGTTTTACATAAAAGAAATAACTATGTCTTTGGGCTCTTAGCTGACTCTGTGGGTGAAACTATTAGGAGGAGCAGAACAGAAAGGAAAGAAGGAAGTGATTTACGAAGAGCTGGGATTTGCTTGTATATGAAGTCACCTCTAGCTAACCCTGAAAATCTAGTGGATTTCTGGAGACTAGAGCAACTGAGCCAGGTCAAATCAGGTGTGCAGATGGAAAGGGCTTCACCTCCCTACCGGTCTGCTAAGTTGATCTCACTTTCTGGGCCTTTTGTATGATGGTCCATGGAAGGGTAACCTAGGTAAAAAGTATGAAAGGTAAAAGGAATTTTTTACTACAGAAAAATAAACTGGTTATATTCCAAGATCAAAAGTGCCCTAACCTCACCAGATATACATATCTCTGCTCGATTGATCAACAAGTTATTGAGGGAAGAAGGTGTGAGGTGAATTAAGTGTGCTAATCAAAATGCTAGGTTGTTTAAAAGGATTCTGAGACTAGAACTTACTGAAGACATTCTGGTTGAAACCACAGAAGGTGAAGATGTTTTCTGTGTAATTAAGACCAGTGTGGGCGCCGGCCCCATGGCTTAGCGGTTGGGTGCGCGCGCTCTGCTGCTGGCGGCCAGGTTTGGATCCTGGGCGCGCATCGACGCACTGCTTCTCCGGCCATGCTGGGGCCGTGTCCCACATGCAGCAACTGGAAGGATGTGCAGCTATGACATACAACTATCTACTGGGGCTTTGGGGGAAAATAAATAAATAAAATCTTAAAAAAAAAAAAAAAAGACCAGTGTGGACCTCTCTGAATAGATTAAGCTAAACCATGAATTTTGTAGGAGAGTTTGTGGTATGCAGATGTGTGTACATAAATAAAATCTTATAGTGATTAATACATCTGATGAAAAGTGGAACCTCATGTCCTATGATACTTTGACTTAAAGTCTTATATCCTTAGGGAACGTATAGTATTCCTTTTTAATTTGGCACACTTTCTTTGGCTCTGCTCTTTCTTTCTTATACCCTGACTTCTTTGATCTGATTTAATGATCTGAGCACACAGAGATGTGGTAGATGTGTTTTTTCAAAACCAAGGGTGGTTGGAGGATGTAAGGGAGAAAAATAATTTTTCTTCTACTTTCTTATGATAAGTAATTGAGGCCTGCTAATTAAACTGACAAGACAGATTAACAGGAGAAAAGGCATACACATTTTATTTGATGTTAATCTTTTAATATTCATGTGCATGGACGCCTTCATAGATAAAAAATGAAGACCCCAAAAAGGTGATTAGATTCAGGAGCTTATATACTATTTTAACAAAAGGCAATAAATTTGTGGAGAAGTGACAAGAAAAAGGAAAAGGGGTTAGAGCTTCTAGGGGTGGTAAATTGTGGGAAGGTAAATATATGGGGGGAATCTAATGGAAGATAAAAGTAATTTTAGTAAGGTGTGTTTGTACAGACCCATCTCAGTACTGACTTTCTGTGATGTAGTGGAGGGAGCCCTGCCTGAGAGTCAAAAGACACGGGATCTGGCTCTGGTTCTTCTTCCAGCCCTGTGAAATGGAAAATCACTTTATTGGGGTGTGTGTGTGGTGGTCAGAATAGATTATCATCCTCCAAAGTGTGTTCTATGGAACACTAGTCCTGGGGGGAGCTGCTTCAAATATGGTTTCTTGGACACCTCAGCAAGCAACATCCCTTTTCTGGAGACTCACAAAGCACATTAACACTAAGAATTGCTGGAGTAATCCGTCAAATATTGTTTTATCCAGCATTGCCCAAAATTATTTGACCATAGACAAACTCTCCATTTTGCTTTTTTTCTTTTAAAATAGCAACTTTTAAGTACTTCTGGAAATACAGTTCCATAAAAAATACTTTGGAAAAACCTGAGCTTGATGATCTCTAAGACACTTTGCTGATCTTACCTTTTATAATTTTAAAATTTAATTCACTTTAGGAAATAATCCATTTACACATGTAATGTGTTGAGTACTATACAAAAGGGATCAAATAAAAATGCATTTGTTTTTTTTTTAAAGGCTTAAAGATATTAACACAGAAAAATAAATAATACGCCTGACAGTATACAACTGACATGGTAATATAGACAGAAAAATAAATTCAGCTAATAAGATATTTGCAATATGTTTAGAATTAGCATGCAATGGGTAGTTTGAAGAAAAGAATTATGAGAGTTCTAGTTGGGAGGTGTGTGGGATGTTAGTGGAAATATTCAGTCATATGGGAGAAGCTAGGGAGTGAGAAAAATGGGTGGGGGGAATTAGAGAGCATCTTAAAGAAAAAATCAACAATTAGATTTTGATATTAAAAAAGATGGTAAGACAGCCTTTGAAGTGAGAAATCAAGGCAGTGCAGTGGGCAAGAAGCATTTGAATCTCATAGAAGATGTGTAGTGCTGACAGAGGTAACTCCAAGAGGAGATGTTACAATATTTCATTTAGGCCTACCCGGTGCTGAGCTAAGACTTTAATTGTGGTTACACAGGTAGAGGTAGATGCAGACAGCACGGTGAGACAGAATACGTGTGAGAAATAATGGATCAGGAAGGGTCAGAGATGACCCGGGATGATCCATTGGAATTGGTCCCAAAGCCAAGTTCCCTGACACCAGCCAAGGGCCAACCTAGCATGCAGGGCCTTCTAAAGAGAGCAACTTTGGGCCTGCTAGGTTAACTTTTTCTTCCAGAGGGAGTATATGAGGCTATTTTCAATACAGGTATCTGAGAGGAGAAAGTGTATAGGGTAAAACTAGAATGGCTCAAAGGGATTAAAAAAAAGAGAGAGAGAGAGCAGTTTTCTATTAGAATTTAATGGAATGGCTCAGCTATTTGGCTGATTTTTAAAATTAGAGCCCTTGGTACTTATGGAAATTCTTCATATGACTTTTTGGTAAACGTCATGCACAAAAAGAGAGTAAAAACAGAGTTAAGCTTACTGAACATAAGAAAACTTTGATTTCCTAGGAGTTTTCTGTTTTTAGAAGTGTTTTTTAAGGTGGTAATTTGTCTAGTATAGAGAAATTCAGGACCGGTTATCTACCAAAGTCAACTCTGCAGCTTCTCTACTTTCTCATTTGCCTTCCCCAGGCGGAAATAATTATCAGTTGCTTTATACTTCCTAGCTTTTCCCCTTCCACTGAACACACAGGCCCGGTTATTTTTTCATGTCTGTTCCCCACTAGATATAAGTTCTCTTAGGGCAAAGAGCATGCCTCAGTCATCCTCATGTTTCCCCCAGTTGGTACAAAGGACAGTACCCAGCAATCAAAGAAATATTTAAAAAAATGAATTAAATAAATTAACATACAATTATATTGGATATATTTTATAAAAATTGAAAATTCAATTCTTTATTAATATAAAGAGACTAAAGCTATTCAGTGTTGAATTTCTCCTTATAAGCCATTGGTATATTTAACACTTGACAAAATTTTGTGCATGGGCAGGAATAATTACTACTACTAAATCTATTGAAGATACTTTTCCTAATATTTAATCTTTATTTAAACTCGAATACGTTGAAACTCACAAACTTTATATACCATATTTCCTTAAACCTTGAATGCTAAGCACAAAATTCATCAAAATTTTCCTAAACATTTCAATAAAATTACAAGTACTAGAGGTTAATTTCTCTTACATGTTTTATTCACCTTTAAATTATAATAATTATAAAAGTATAATTAAACCCATTCTTAACAACTGTTTAAAATATCAACACTATGGGTATGATTACTTTCTTCATTATTTGTACATCTATTTCTATGGCTAACTTTAAAGTTATACTTATCCTTAAGAGAAGCAATGCACTCTATAAGAGCTGAAGTTGCGCTTTCTGGGTTGATGCTCGGTGGGACACAGGACCTGGTTGCGTCCTCCAGGGTGATTTAAACCTGCACTAGCATTTTTTGAAGTGGCTTCTTGCTATGGTTAAGGTTCACCTGCTGTGTATGTGAGACTCATAAAGCCATACTTTTCCTTATAAGCTGGTGGTACCCACTTTGGCTCCATATTGGTCATGCCTTAGTTCCAGGATGTTCCTCTTTGGTTCACTACTTAATTCATTATGTCTTATTAGTATTAGACTTTTCACTTTTTTCTGTTTATGGTTGCTGCTACTAATTGCCTGTTTCTGCATATCATTGGCCTCACTCTAAAAGGCCTCCTTAACATGGAGAGAAGTCTAAGGTTTCAGGTTATGCCCCAAATCAGTGGGAACTCTCAACTTGGGGACAGACCTTATTTATTCTTCTAACTGCAAAGAGACAGTTATTTCTGGACCTCAAAGGATAAAAACTGAAAGAGTTTCACAAGGTGTTTTACTCCCTATGAAATGCAGTGTGTGAACAGCTTTTAGATATTACTTATGAAAGTGGGAGCCAGCTCTCATTCAAAGGGTCCTGCATCTGTATTGGCGGAAGGACAACAAGTACACAGAAGATGCTGTTGGCTCTTCTCAACAACTGGAAGGGCTATCTTGGTTACTTTTTATAAACTTTCTTGGTGCTGAGAGGCCAAAGTTTGTAGCTGAAGGAGGAAATCTACTCACAGCCTCCTTAGGTTTTAATGCCATTGGACCTTGCTGGGCAAAGTCCACGCCAGGGCGATCCCTTTTACTTTACATAAAGAAATGAGGCAATACGGCAAGGCAGCAGCCTCCTTAAACAAAGACTTGGCATTTGTATATATCATTTCCTTCCTTAATAAAAAACATATAGGGATATTTATTCAGAAGAGTGTTACTATCTTTGGCATATCTCTTTTAGAAGCAACAGTAAAAACTAATAATATTCTCTACTACAATAAAAACAGCATGTGTTACATTGCTAGTATCAGGGGAATTCTAGACCCCATTGGGAGTGGAGGAGTGGGGACTTACTGAGATTTTCCCAAAACTCCCTATATTCTCTAAGATCGTCCCTTACTTCCATTTTACAAAGGATTTCTGTTAGAGACCTGCGGACGTTTCTCTTAACTTTCTATCTCACTCATTCATTTATCCTTTTCTTCATTCATTTATTTATTGATTCAATTAGCCATTATATAACCAAATTTTATAGAGTGGAATACAGGTGCTAGACATAGTACTAATAACAGAACAGAATGTAATTGAATTTAAAACAAATTTTTCTTATAAAAGTTTCATCTATGAGCAGGGAGAGGGAATTAGAAAGCTTAATCTCTGTATTACTGAGCTTGGGTTACAGAAGGAATCCCATTATACCAGCCTCCAGGTTTAGGAGGCAGAACAGAGCCTGGGGTGAAAGAGAGGAGCTTTTTACCATCAGCAACATGGCAGCAGACACCATTAATCCTATGATTATTTTAACTAGACTCTAATCACCAGAAATATTGGACAGTACTGGACTGGCTTTAGGATAATAAAGAATATAAGTAATTAAAGTTAGAATGCTTTTATAGATTTGTACATTGTCAGGGTGACAAACTTGTTTTCTTATTTCCAGGGAGATACTTTCACAAATATATGAACAAATAGTTAAAGAAACTCAGGAATAAACTACCATGGAAAGATTGTGATGTTTTACTGTCTTCTCTGAAGAATATTTGTTATGTATTCTTCCTAACTCAGGGAAGCCATGGAATGAATTGTCCAGTATTGATAATTAATGATGTTAATGGTAGACATGTCACATGGGCGATGTGTGGGAACACAGGGCAGTATTCTGTTATCACCGTCTCTGCCTACCAGAATGGGAGCCGTCATCAGTTTAATTATAGTATAATCTACCTTTGAGCATATCTTTGTGCGTTAGTGGAGAACTGTCTTGAGTCTAGACCTAACTACATAATTTGTGGGGCCTTTTTTCATTTTGTACCAGTGCAAAATGAAGATGTGGGGCCTTTTTCAAAAAACAGGAAAGAAGTGCAACTAAAGATACTAAAATATAATAAATATATGAATAAAATTAAATTCTGAGTAAAGAAAAATTAAAATTTTAAATTAACATGAATTTTATCATTCATCTTTACATTGTGCAATGCTAGTTTTAAATATGAACATAAGAGCCTTTAACTAAGATGCAGAATTGCTGAAATTACACATTTTGTATTTTGTAGCTCAAACACGCACATGTATAAAAGTAATTCCTTCTGACATTTGGATGGGGTTTCACAGTTCATGGAAAACTTTCATGTATGTTATTTTGTATCCAAGTTAAGATATTAGCCACTACCATTGTTTTAGGGATGATCCAACAGGGGTTCAGAGAACATATTACATGTATATTGTACCTATCAAGATAGAGAATCTTATTTAAGATAATCTATTCTATTTATGCCATATTCCTACCTGTTAAATTATATTGCTATTACAAAAAGTTAGAAATCTATAAAACTGCAGTTAGTTTTCCTCTAGTCAGCACTTGATCAGATCATCTTTTCTTGTGTGGTATCAGGCTTTGGTCTTTCTTTGATAAGGAGCAGTAGTACAGTGTGTCAGAGCGCTGTGCACCCCAATTTCCAGCTCTGCCCCTCACTAGCTGCAAAGCTGTGGCAAGTCACTTAACTTGGGGATGATAATAAATAGCATCTAACTCCCAGGATTTTCATGAAGGTTAAATGAGATGCTGCATGTGAAGCACTTTGAACAGTGCCTGGCTGCGGTAGGCAATTAGTGCAGAAGAGTTAACTGTTAGTACTCTTCTGGGGGGTCGTTTGTTGTTCATTAGCACTTTTGTGGCAGATGGAAGATTAGAGAAAGGGAAACAAATCCAGTATTTATGCGTTTTTATGCTTTCCAGAAATATGGCAAAAGATTTAATTTGGGAACTGATTGAAATAAAAGAATATGAAACTTTTTTTTTATAGTTCAAAATTGCATTTTATTGGTTGAAACTCCACAGGCCAGTCAGTTTTATCTGTTCCAAGGTCCGCAGTTGTACCCCCACTTCATCTGGGAGCTGGTTTACCTCTGAGGAGTAGAAGCATTAGCCTCCTCTGGACCCTGACTCGTAGAAAGATCAAAAAGAGCACATTAGTGAAAACCTCTCATCCCTGGGAAAGAAACAGGCTTTGGGTCCCAGCTTTAGAGTGAATGGTTAAACTGCTCCTGTCCAATTTGAGGGATTTAGAAAGAGACGCAGGCCAAAAAAAAAAATCCCTTAACCTGGAATCATCAATTCTAAAATACACCTCTGAGAGAGGTTATTGCCTCAAATCTCCTCTTTATAATGCAGACACCCCGGGGAGCTGTGCCACTTTTAAGTTGCTAATTTACCCTTCAAAGCAATCAGTTTCTGAGCTCCTCTTCTTTCAAGCTGAAGGGGCTCTGTAGTTTACAGTGGAGAAGGGGTTGGAGCAGTGGGTAAGGCCCAAAATAGGAAATGGACAGTAGAGGGGAGCAGACGACAGGTTTTACCCTGAGGGAAGAGAGCTGATGCGGGGGAAGATCATGGGGCTGGGAGTCAGGCGACCTGGGTCTGCTCTTGTGTTGCCACCCTGAGAAGCCATGAGAAGTCAAAGGGCGAACTCTTCGAGGACCTGCTCTGCTCTGATGGTCTGTGATTCCCCGTCCTTATTGTGTTTAGTCTGGTACTGGTACCTCTCAGTCTTGAAGTGAAGAACAAGAGATCTCAAGAGGAGGTGAACAGTTTCAAACTTTCCCAAATATTCTAGAAGGTTTACTTTGCATGCTGTCTATTTCATCCATTCTAGCCCTCAGCATATTAATCATAGTAGGCATATTAATTATCAGTCTGATAATTCCAACATCCCTACCATAATTGGATCTGATACTTGCTCTATCTCTTCACGCTGTGTTTTTTGCCTTTTGGCAGGCCTTGTAATTTTTTCTTGATAGCCAGGCATGGCATACTGAGTAAAAGGAACTGCTGTAAGTACGCCTTTAGTAATGTGGTGATGAGGTGTCGGGGAGGGGAAGCATTCTATAGCCCAAGATTAGGTCTCAGTCTTTTACTGGACCTGTGCCTCTGGACTGAGATCTTCGCAGGTGTTTCTCAGGTTTTTTCCTCCTTCTTAGGTGGGACAGAATGGCTAAAGGGGACTGGAATTGAGTATTTCCCTCCCCCAGGTCAGTTAGGCTCTGATAATACCCCAGCAGGTTAGGCTCTGGTTAACTAGTTCCTCCTGAGGACAGACCTTATTAAGAACAGAATGCTCTGGTGTATTTCAAAATGGTTCCTTTTCCCCTCCCTCTATTGGAAGCACAAGAGGATTTTTCTCCAATATTTACTGTGAGAACAGGTTGAGCTCCTGGAGGTAAAACTCACAAAAGCGTGGAGGGCCTTTCTCTGACTGGGTCCCCCTGGAGTTTTTCACTCTCAGACTTGTCCACGCTGAGCTTCCAGCAGTTAGTTAATTACAGTTCAGGTTTTCCTGCGTCAGCACTAGTTCCCGCAGTGGTTTCTGCTCTGGTAAGTTGTGATTCTCTGTATTTGCCTGTCTGTCTCTTCAATTTAGAGGGCAGTGGTTTGCCCTGTGCTCTCAATTCTCTTACAGATTTAAGAAGAGTTGTTGATTTTTCAGTTTGTTTAGTGTTTTACTTCTTGTTAGGACGGAGTGGTGACTTCCCAACAACTTATTGTGGAACTGGAAACCAGAAGTCTGAAAGGTTTACTTTGGCATACCTAGTTTCTATTGATCCTAAAGTATGGCCCTGTATTCACAGGATGGTCTGCTAAATCCTCATCTCTGGGTTGATGTTGGGGAACGTAGAATCTCTAGTTTTACAATACCTCAAGGAGTCTCCAGTTTTTTTCTGGGTATGTAACCCATTTTTCAAGTTCTCTAAACAAATATGATAATCAATTTCATATTTAAGAAATAGTGTTTGTGGGTATCACTAACCACAACTTTTGTTCTGGGTCTTGAACTTGCTTGCTTCAGCCCCTGAAGAGCAGATATGGGGCTGCTCTTTGATCTTCTTTTTGGGCTTATAGCTGTTCAGGGACATTTTAGGAATGTGTCCATGTGTATTTCATAGATTCAGGACAGACCTAGGACCTGTGTGTGGATGAGATGTTGCTCCCTTCAAGTGGTAAGTTGTTGATGCACTGGCGCAGATGGGCAGAAGTGCAGAGTGGTCAGTTGTCCTGCGGCCTGTGGGTATTTGTACGTTCTCAGTGTGAAGGCTTGGTGGGTAGCTGTCCAGGACTGGGTCCAGCTTGGCTTTTGGTGCTCACCAGGACTCCCCAGGCAGTGCCCACCCTTAACCTCATTACCAGGCAGGGAAGGGCTGGTATAGGTACAGGACCTGACAAAACCTTTTCTTGAGTGTATTCCACATACTCTTCCCAGGATCCTCCCTTTCTTTTGCTCACACAACTACCCTCTCCCCAAACCTTCTTTGTTCCTTCCCACAAAAGCATTTGTCTTGTCTTTTCTTTTAGGGTAGACCTTCACAGCCCATTAAAACTAGAGCTGAGATCATTATAACCAAAAACCAATCCTCCTTTCCTCTTTCTTGAGGGCAGAAAGGACACAATCTTCAATCATTCCAAAGGGGAAGGCGGGTGACTTATTTACATTTTAGGCCCCCTCTCTATGAGTCCAGGTCTTCCAATAAGCGGGGAAAATTAAGTATCCATAATAAAGTGATTGAAATTAAAAATCTTGTCATTCATCACCTTATGGGGTCATAAAGGCCAAGGAGCACTAATAGGTTGTTAAAATATTTTAAATGTTGAGAATTATTGCTCAAAGACCTACTTTATTATTTTTGTACTTCTAGTAGTCCTCTATAAAAGCTAGGGGGTGATTTCTGCCTTCCAAGAATTGACAGAAGGAAAAAGAGGCTGCATCTCTCAGCTAGCCAGAATATTTTACCTGTATTTAGTTCAGTGAACATTTATTAAGCAACGCTAAAGCTAGATAGTGCTGGAGAATTAGGAAATGCACAGATAAAGAGAATATAATTCTTGTCCTGAAAAAGCTTATAGTCTAGAAGATAAAATAGATTCTAAAGATACATGCAGCATGGAGAGTATGGAACACAGGTGGGAAACATTATACCTTACTTTGTGAATGAGGAAGGACTCCATGAAAGGAGGTGGCATCTGAAGGATTGAAAGATGGATAAGATTTTGACAACTAGAGATACATCCTTCTACTTAGAAGACACTGTGATTGTCTCCCCAGTGTCCACCCCACACATCTATTGGGTCACAGTAATGTAGTTTGAATGAGATTGACCCTATCCCTGCTCCCTGAATATGCTCTGATTGGTCCAACGTAGCCAATGGAACCCTGCTCCCTTTCCATTGTAATTAGTCCAAGTAACCCAGACTTAAAGCACTTTGCTGGACCACAGACATCGGTTAAATTTGCACAAATCTCAGACATTTTTCTTGGAATTCCATGACATTTATGCTGTATTTCCTTCTAGTTGCTATAGTGTATTAATATGAAGCAGGGAACTATAGACTCCATCATGAGAAAAAGAAGCCTAAAGTTGATACAGACTGAGGGGCACGGAGCAGAAAGGCAGAAAAATGGAACTTCAATATCATCTAACCCATACATGAAACTTGAAATCCTTCAATGTCTTGTAGTTACTTACACTGTTAAATTCTTTTAACCCTTTAGGTTCGTTCAAATTAGGATTTCTTTATTTGGAACCAAAAGTATTGTCAATGAAACAAGATGGTGAAGGAGTGAGTATTTCAAGGAATCATAGTTTAGGCTCAAGAAACATCATAATAAGCAAAGGCTAAGAGAAAAGATGTGCCATAATTTGGGGGCACAATGGTCATGAATGGCAGGCTAAATTTGGGAATTAGAATTTTGCAGCTGAACAGAAATGTCAAGATCGTTTGTTCAGCACCCTCCTTTGTCATATGAAGAAAGGGAGGATCAGAGATCCCTAATGACTTTTCTAGGGTAGAGCTGGGAAGTGGCTCTCAGGGTTGGTAATAAAATCTGCCAATTTGTTCCCTGGATCCCATCTGCCTCCTCACTTCTTGCATGATCATAGTCCTGGCCTCCAGACCAGTCTAACTGCCTACTGGATAGCTCCTCTTCAATGTTCCACAATGTTTTCAAACTCAGCTAGGAAAAGATAGGGCTCATTATTTTTGCCTAAACACTTGTTCATCCCTCTATGTTTCCTGTCTTCAGTTGCTCAAGATAGAAATCTGATTCTTTTTCTTCTCATCTAAACATTCTTTTTATGTGATCCACTCATATATCTTCCATTAACACTGATATCCTGATAACTCCCAAATATATAGACTTAAACTCATGATTTTTAGACTCTTGTATACATCTTCTATCTGTACCTGTTCACTGGAAGTTCCTAGAAGTATATCAGACTGAACATACCCCTATGCAATAAATCCTCCCCATCCCCAAAAAGCAATTATAGCAGACAAGTGGGTCCACTTGTCAGGCATCTGGGATTCTCTCTAAATACTTTCTTCTCTTTTAACTGACCTCTCCACCTCCATTATCCAGTTGGTCAACACTATTTCTTTTGAGTCTTTATAATGCCTTCTCTTTTCCCCACCCACTGCCATTGCTTCTATTGAGGTCATCAACATTTACTAATCAGAAATAAAAACAGTTGACCTCCTTGCCCCCATTCTTGCATTACTTCCAGTCTATCCCCCGCAACAGCTGTCAGCAATCTTCGTATAATGGACACTTTAGAGGACATTGTAGTGGCTTTGTATACTGATCTCCCCTGTCACAAGTGTTGTTCTTGTTTGCTTGGCCATTTATTTGTTTATGACTCAGCGGAAATCTATTTCCCCCACAGTGCACAGCCTCTGATGACCCTGCTCAGATTTTCCCCCTTGTTTTTATTTTTAGCCTGGCTACCCAAGGTTCAGCATAAGCCACTATTGGTCAAGGTCATGTTTAAGTCCCATTAGTCAGTTGGATTTTTAGCCTTTACTGGTGTGTGTGGCTTGCTACTATCCAAATCAGGGAATTTGTGTTGTTTTCTGCTCCACGTTTAGGTCGGAAGTAGTATCTTGGAGGTTCCCTCCCTGACGGCTCCTGAGAGGGTGCAGCTTGGGCATGCGTATAGTTTTCCAGACTGCCGGAATGACTGTGCTTACAAATGATATGTAAGCCTGGCTTCCTAGGCGTCACTCTTGGGTCAGAGCAGCTTCTTGTTCACCCAGTGTTTGGTCAGAGGCTGTGCTTGAGCCTTTTGTGCCAATGAGTCTTCCATCCTGTGTTGATGGATCTTCACGCGAGTTGGGACTGCTTTCAAGTCTGCCCCCATCCCACGGTGACTGCCCAGGAGTGAGTGCAGCCTAGCTCATGTGCATAGCCTTTCTGACACCCAGCGTTACCCCCAGGAGGGCTCTTCTTGGCTATCTCTTTTGCTGGTTCTCAATTTTAAACTGGCTGCTCTGCCATTTTGTTTGCTCTTCACCAAGATCTCTATTGCTTTTGACAATGGTCTTAGGCATGGAGTTCACCACTTTCTGTTTCAAATAAGTCAGCCACCTCAGGCAGAGCTACAGAACTTTTTATTCTTATGGCCTTTCTTTCCTCCTGGGAAAAGTCCCTGGGCACCAAATGTGAGCCAGGAGCAGGGACCTGCTTTCTGGGAGTAACACTCTATTTTGTGAGTGGGTGCTGGAGGAAGGTCTTCTCAGCTTGCCCCTCCTTACGTGGGACCTCTGTTCTGGCACATCTGTGAGTGGTGTACACCAAGGAGAAGGAAGATGTGAATGAAGCCATAAGGCTAATGGAGATGTCAATAGACTTACTTGTAGGCAACAAGGGACAAACAGCTAAGACCCAGAGAGCAGCTGATGTGATATGTGCCACTGTCTGTGAATGTCTCAGAGGATCAAGTGTCCAGTCTGAGGCAGAGCAGCGCTGCGCAGCCCGTGGTTTCACACCTGCCCAATTCCAGGTGGCTCTGGATACGTATGAGGAGTTAAACGTCTGGCAGGTCAAAACTGCCTGGATATAGATCACTTATATTTTTTATTGCGGTAACGTTGGTTTATAACAGTATATATATTTCAGGTGTACGTCATTATACTTCTATTTCTGTATAGATTACATCATGTTCACCACCCAAAGACTAATTAGAATCCATCACAACACACATGTGCCTAATCATCTCTTTTGCCCTCCTCCCTCCCCCCTTCCCCTCTGGTAACCACCAATCCAATCTCTGTCTCTATGTGTTTGTTTGTTGTTGTTTTTTTCTTCTATTTATGAGTGAGATCATATGGTATTTGACTTTCTCCCTCTGACTTATTTCACTTAGCATAATACCCTCAATGTCCATCCATGTTGTCACAAATGGCTTGATTTCATCCTTTCTCATGGCTGAGTAGTATTTCATTGTGTATATATACCACATCTTCTTTATCCATTTGTCCCTTGTTGGGCACTTAGGTTGTTTCCATGTCTTGGCTATTGTGAATAATGCTGCAATGAACACAGTATTTATCTTTGGATAAATACCCAGCAGTGGAATAGCTGGATCGTACGGTAGTTCTATTCTTAATTTTGTGAGGAATCTCCATACTATTTTCCATAGTGGCTGCACCAGTTTGCACTCCCACCAGCAGTGTATGAGAGTTGCCTTCTCTCCACATCCCCTCCAACACTTGTTGTTTCCTGTCTGGTTAATTATAGCCATTCTGACGGGTGCGAGCTGATATCTCGTTGTAGTTTTCATTTGCATTTCCCTGACAGTTAATGATGTTGAACATTTTTTCATGTGCCTGTTAGCCCTCGGTATATCTTCTTTGGAGAAATGTCTGTTCAGATCTTTTGCCCATTTTTTAATTGGGTTGTTAGTTTTTTTGTTGTTGAGACATATGTGTTCTTTATATATTTTGGATATTAACGCTTTATCAGATATATGGTTTGCAAATATCTTCTCTCAATTGTTAGGTTGTCTTTTTGTTGTGTTGATGGTTTCCTTTGCTGTGCAGAAGGTTTTTAGTTTGATGTAGTCCCATTTGTTTATTTTTTCTCTTGTTTCCCTTGCCTGGTCAGACATGGTACTTGAAAATATGTTGCCGAGACTGGTGTTGAAGAGCGTACTGCCTGTGTTTTCTTCCAGAAGTTTCATGGTTTCAGGTCTTACATTCAAATCTTTAATCCATTTTGAGTTAATTTTTGTGTATGGTATAAGATAATGGTCTACTTTCATTCTTTTGTACATGGCTGTCCAGTTTTCCAAGCACCATTTGTTGAAGAGACTTTCCTTTCTCCACTGTATGTTCTTACTCTCTTGTTGAAAATTAGCTGTCCATAGATGTGTGGGTTTATTTCTGGGCTCTTGATTCTGTTCCATTGATCTGTGTGTCTGTTTTTGTGCTGGTACCATGCTGTTTTGGTTACTATAGCTTTGTAGTAATACTCTGGTTTCTCTTCAGATTGTATAAATCTTTCACTTTTTACAGATCAATTTTGTTTGATTCTAACCCATTTGAGACACTGGGGTCTACTCTGCACACGGCGCTAACCCACCTTTCCTTTAGAGGTCTGATGATGACCTTGAGGGGAAAGGAGGATCCTCTCTTTTCCCTGTGCTGCACTTGTTTTATTCCTTTTGCTAATAAAGTGTTTGAAGACTGCCACCCCCCAAATAAGCTCTTACAAATGAGCTGGGATGGGGGTGATCAGGGGCCCAGCATTCTGGATCTGCTCTACCTGAGGTATAGCATCTGTCCTGGAAGTGGGGCTGGATGGGGGAAGACAGACTACAGCCTCTTGGCCTGGAATAGAGCTTCTGCAACATGGGGCTGGGGGTGAAGGAAAACACCTGGCAGCCTGCTCCTTCCAGGGTAAAACCATAGCCACACACTACTAGGAGCTGGAGGGAGAAGAAGCCCTCATGTGTCCCCCATCTTTTTGGCTGCACGCACCAGAGATAGAGCTCTTATGACACAGAACTGATTGTGGATGGGTGGGAATGGAGTGGGTCTTGGCTCAAATGCCACAGACTCACTGTTCTTACTGGAATTTAATAATACGTTGTGGAATGAATGCTTCTCCATTTGCTATGTGCCCTTAGGACAATTTCCAGCACCTTTAAAGGATTGTTTTATATATATTTTGCAGCAGGTAAATTGTCTTGGTGGGAGTGTGCTCACTGAGCTCCTTACTTCATCATTCCAGAGGTCCTGCTGTCCATTTTTAACATCCCAGAATCTTCAAAAAATGAAAGTGACCTAGGCTTCTCTCAACTACTGAGAGACCCTGGTTGGTACCCTATAGGAACTTAATCTTTTATCAAATTAATGAGCAAATGAATTGATAGGAATTGAGGGTGTTATGTAAGATGGATTGTAGCATAGAGAAGAAAAATTTTGGAGGTTGTTGCAACCACTGAGGGTATTGTGTTCTCTTTTTCTGCTCACTTCTCGCCCACTCTATTCTCAACCAGAGAATTAGGAATTTAGGCAATTTAGGGATTCTGAATTTTCATATTACATCTCTAGTCACTTGAAGCAGAGGCTCTCCCCCAAAGGGCCCAGGATTAGAAGGATGGAAATTATAAATCTACCTCTGCCTCCTAACTTTTACTTCAGTCCATAGTTCATATCTGTCTCCCCAAACTCTTTGAGTGTAGCAATAAGGACTCATCATCCTTGTATTCACAGCATCCCATCTTGTGTTCCCTAGAAGGCCACAGAGTTAGAAATGGATGTAATGAAAGCAAGCAACACGCCATTCCAAATCTGCAAATAATTAATACTTTGCGGATACTTAGCAATAATTAATCTCTGTCTGGCATGGACAGAGGGAAGGATGGATGGCAAAAGCATTCCACTGAACTTTACAAAGATTCCTTTTTAGAAAAAATGTACAGTTGATCTGTACCTCTATTTAATATGGCTTAGTCCTATTCTGTGAATATCTTTGATTGATGCAACAGGGAAAACATGTGTGACTTATGAATCATTTTCACTAACTAGAGTCACCAAATTAATTAACCATCATATGGCAGTCTATTACAAAGCTTAGTGAATCATTCATTTCCATTATATGCCAGTACTAGATGTTGAGAAACATCCGTATATGATAATAATAGACTGAAGTTACTCTTGGGAAACATTCAATACTCTTTCTTCTTCCCTCTCCCCTCAGCTAATTTCCTCTCTTTCATTGTTGCTTATGAAAATTGGAGATGAAGAGTGAATGTATAAGAACCACATGTGGCAATTATATGTATTTTCAGAATGGAAAATGCTTATTTGTTCAGGACTGAGAAATTTCACAATCTACTTTTATTTATTTATCTCCTGTGGAAACCTGAGCCTACAAGTTGCCCCTTAATATTTCCCTCTCTTTCTTACTAATGGCACGTCAGATTTTTAGCTGGCCATATGGCCATCTAGAGTAAAGACTACATTTCCCAGCCTCCCATGCAGGTAGGTGTGGCCATGTGATTCAGTTTGGGCCAATGAGATGTAGGTAAAGTATCCTGTGAAACTTCTGGCAAATGTCCTTAAAGGGAGAAGCATACTCGCCTCTGTCCCTTTCTCTTTTTTGCTGCTAGAATGACTTTATGATGGCTGGTTATTAAGGAGCTACTTTAACATACGATGGAGCAAAAGTTATAGAATCCTGGGTCCCTCACAATCTGTGGAACTGCTATACAGCCCTCAGCTACCCACCTCTGGGAGTTTTAAATGAGAGAATAAAATCACGTTTTTAAGCCAACATTAACTTTTTTTTTCTTTTTTTTTTTTTTAAAGATTTTATTTATTTATTTTTCCCCCAAAGCCACAGTAGATAGTTGTATGTCATAGCTGCACATCCTTCTAGTTGCTGCATGTGGGACGCGGCCTCAGCATGGCCGGAGGAGCGGTGCGTCGGTGCGCACCCGGGATCCGAACCCGGGCCACCAGCAGCGGAGCGCGCACACTTAACCACTAAGCCACGGGGCCGGCCAGGCCAACATTAACTTGCCTTTACTTTCACACAGCACTGAATTTAATACTAATCTCATCTCATCTATGCATCGCTAAATCAATTTTTAGTTAGAAAGTGATAAACATGGTGTTAGGCTGTGTTTGAAAAAGTGCTATGCCTTTCTGTGATGGAGAGTAGGTAATCCAAAACCATTGTGATATACTGCTTTAAGGAAAAACAGATTTGAAGTATAATTGACATACAATTTACAACTGCACATACTTAAATTATTCAATTTGTTAAAGTTTGACATGTGCACACCTATGAAACCGTCATCTCAATTAAGATAATAAATGTCTACATCATACTCATAGTACTGGAAGTCCTAGCCAGAGCAATCAGTCAAGAGAAAGAAATAAAAGGGATCCAAATTGGAAAGGAAGAAGTGAAACTGTCACTATTTGCAGATGACATGATTTTATATATAGAAAACCCTAAAGAATCCACCAGAAAACTTTTAGAAGTAATAAACGAATATGGTAAAGTTGCAGGATACAAAATCAACATACAAAAATCAGTTGCATTTCTGTACACTAACAACGAAGTAGCAGAAAGAGAAATTAAGAATACCATCCCATTTACAATTGCAACAAAAAGAATAAAATACCTAGGAATAAACTTAACCAAAGAGGTGAAAGATCTGTACACGGAAAACTATAAAACATTTCTGAAAGAAATTGAAGAAGACACAAAGAAATGGAAAGATATTCCGTGCTCTTGGATTGGAAGAATTAACATAGTTAAGATGTCCATACATCCTAAAGCCATCTATAGATTCAATGCAATCCCTATCAAAGTTCCAACAACATTTTTCACAGAAATAGAACAAAGAATCCTAAAATTTATATGGAACAACAAAAGACCCCGAATAGCTAAAGGAATCCTGAGAAAAAAGAACAAAGCTGGAGGTATCACACTCCCTGATTTCAAAATATACTACAAAGCTATAGTAACCAAAACAGCATGGTACTGGCACAAAAACAGACACACAGATCAATGGAATAGAATCGAAAGCCCAGAAATAAACCCACACATCTATGGACAGCTAATCTTTGACAAAGGAACCAAGAACATACAATGGGGAAAAGAAAGTCTCTTCAACAAATGGTGTTGGGAAAACTGGATAGCCACATGCAAAAAAATGAAAGTAGACCCTTACCTTACACCATACACAAAAATTAACTCCAAATGGATTAAAGACTTGAATGTAAGACCTGAAACTATGAAACTTCTAGAAGAAAACATAGGCGGTACGCTCTTCCACATCGGTCTTAGCAACATCTTTTCAAACACCACATCTGACTGGGCAAGAGAAACAATAGAAAAAATAAACAAATGGGACTACATCAAACTAAAAAGCTTCTGCACAGCAAAGGAAACCATCAACAAAACGAAAAGACAACCTAACAATTGGGAGAAGATATTTGCAAACCATACATCTGATAAGGGCTTAATCTCCAAAATATATAAAGAACTCATGCATCTCAACAACAAAAAAACTACCAACCCAATTAAAAAATGGGCAAAAGACCTGAACAGACATTTCTCCAAAGAAGATATACAGATGGCCAACAGACACATGAAAAGATGTTCAAAATCACTAACTATTAGGGAAATGCAAATTAAAACTACAATGAGATATCACCTCACGCCCGTCAGAATGGCTATAATTAACAAGACAGGAAACAATATGTGTTGGAGAGGATGTGGAGAAAAGGGAACTCTCATACACTGCTGGTGGGAGTGCAAACTGGTGCAGCCACTATGGAAAACAGTATGGAGATTCCTCAAAAAATCAAGGATAGAACTACCATATGATCCAGCTATTCCACTGTTGGGTATTTATCCAAAGAACTTGAAAACACCAATTTGCAAAGGTACATGCACCCCTGTGTTCATTGCAGCATTATTCACAATAGCCAAGACTTGGAAGCAACCTAAGTGCCCATCAAGGGACGAATGGATAAAGAAGATGTGGTATATATACACAATGGAATACTACTCAGCCATAAGAAACGATGAAATCCAGCATTTGTGACAACATGGATGGACATTGAGGGTATAATGCAAAGTGAAATAAGTCAGAGGGAGAAGGTCAAATACCGTATGATTTCCTTCATTAAGTAGTAGATAATAACAACAATAAACAAACACATAGGGACAGAGATTGGATTGGTGGTTACCAGAGGGGAAGGGGGGAGGGAGGAAGGTGAAAGGGATAATTTGGTACATGTGTGTGGTGATGGGTTGTAATTAGTATTTTGGTGGTGAACATGATGTAGTCCATGCAGAAATAGAAGTACAATGATGTACACCTGAAATTTTTACAATGTTATAAACCAATAAAAAAAAAAAAGAGTAGAAATATATGGGGGGAAAAAAATAAAAAATAAAAGCATTTCCTCATGTTCAAAAAAAAAAAAAAGAAAAACAGATTTGAAGTATAATTGACATACAATTTACAACTGCACATACTTAAATTATTCAATTTGTTAAAGTTTGACATGTGCACACCTATGAAACCATCACCTCAATTAAGATAATAAATGTCTACATCATACTCAAAGTTTCCTCCAGCTCCTTGGTAATCCTCTCTTCCTGCCTCTTTCTGTTTTCCTGCTCCCACACTCAACCCCAGGTCATCGCTGATCTGCTTTCTTACATTATAGATTGTTGCTGAGTTATTTTTATTGCTGATAGTATTGCATTGTAAAGATGTATCACAATTTGTTTATCCATTCACTAGTTGATAGACATTAGGTTATTTTCAGTTTGGAGTGATTACAAATGAGACTGATATGAACACTTGTGTATGAGTCTTTGTGTGAAGATCTGCACTCTGGAGTGGAGTGACTGGGCCACATGGTAGGTTTATGTTTAACATTTTAAGAAACTGCCAAATGGTTTTCCAAGGTTTTATCATTATATCCCCCCACTAGAAGTATACAACGGTTCAGTTCCTCCACATCCTAACACTTGACATGGTCAGTCTGTTAAAATTTTACACATTCTGGTAGATCTGTATTGGTATCACACTATGGTTTTAATTTGCGTTTCCCTAAGAGTAATAAATTTGAGAATCTTTTCATACTTTTCCTTGCTATATATATATTCTTTGATGAAGTGTCTATTCTAATCTTTTGCCTATTTTTTATCGGATTTGTTGCTTTCTTATTATTGAATTTTGAGAGTTTATATATTTGGGTTACAATTCTTTTATCAGATATATGATTTGCAAATATTTTCTCAGGTCTGTGACTTGTTTTATCTTTCTCTTAACAGTGTCTATCAAAAAACAAAAGTTACTAATTTTGATGAAGTTCAATTTACCCATTTTTTAAATGGATCTTTGTCTAACCAAAGGTTGCAAAGATTTCCTCCTATTTTTTTGTTTTTTTTGGTAAGGAAGATTGGCCCTGAGCTAACATCTGTTGCCAATCTTTCTCTTTTTGCTTGAGGAAGAAAATCACTGAGCTAAAATCTGTACCAATCTTCCCCTATTTTGTATGTGGGATGCTGCCTCAGCATGGCTTCATGAGCAGTGTGTAGGTTTGCACCTGGGATCCGAACCTGTGAACCCTATGCCGCTGAAGTGGAGTGCACAAACTTAACCACCATGCCACCAGGCTGGCCCCTCCTCCTATCATTTTTAATGAGTTTTATAGCTTTAGAGTTTTTTACTTTGGTGTATGGTTCATTTTGACTTTATATATATGATGTTGGGATGGATTGAAGTTCTTTTTCCTTTCTTTTTTTGGTATAAAGATATTTAATTGCTCCTGCACTACAATGTAGATTTGATAAAGTCTCAATGAATTCAACAGGGAGCTCTAGAGCAAAGACTGCATGATAGAAGAGTCTTGCAATTGGGAGAAATGGCCAGACCTGCTCTTTCATTGTCTGGGGGCTGCTTGGGAAGAGCACGGTCTTGGTTAAAAAGCTGAGACAGATCCTGAAGGTTTGGAGAACCATAGGCCTTAAAGATAAATGGGAAGTTTTTTTTTCTAAGGGAGGTCAAAACAGCACACATCTATGGCTGCCAGTTATATTCTATGAAAGTAATTTTAGCCTTTCTTAGTGAATAATTGCTACTAAAACTAAATCTGTACTTTAAGTTAAAACAAAGTATAGTACGTGTTCTTTGTATATTAAACCCAATAACACTTATCCAATCAAGATTTATTGAGTGCCTACTACACCCTCAACACTGTCTAGGTACTGGGAATACTGTGTTGAATAGATATTGCACCTTCTCTCGTAGAGCTTACATTCCAGTGAGGATGCATTCAGTTGAGCAGAGAAGTTATTGACTTTAGGTATCACTCAACCTAGCAAAGAACACATACCGAATTTGAGCTCTCTGAGGGCTTGATGTCATTAAGCCTACCCAGCAGAAGAGGTCTATAGCCAGGCTCCCAAAGACTGCTGACAGCAAATACACATTACTTCTTCCTCCCTCATTCCACTGCTCCCACCCCAGAGCTGAAGAGTTGCCTCTGAAAAAATATTCAAGCTCACCAGCAACCCAGGGCCTCCCTTCCTGGATAGTGAAGAAAGGCATGCTGCCATTCACTAATGTAAGCTTGGCTCCCTCTGAGAATCTGTGCTTTTGGTCTTGGAACAAAGCTTAGGCTATGACCTGACTTCCTAACAAGGACCAAGAGCCAATATATTCAGAGCTCAACTTAGCCCGGGCTCTTCAGATTCTCTGGTATATACTCATTTTATAATGCCAAGCTGCCAGTGCTTCTAATTCCATTCCAAAAGGTGAAAATTTAATCATTTCTTATCTCTCTGGCCCAATCATACACACACAAAGTCTGTGGTTTAATAAAATTGTTTCTGTTACTTAAAAAAAAAGCACTATAACTAGAAATTGTAGGTGATAACAACATAAAAATGTAAAGCAGGAAAAAGGGTTTTATAATTTAATATTGTTATTACTTTTCCAATTCACTTACTATAAAGTAAAGCACAAAAAGAATTGGCTATTTGAGAGGACAAAATTCTTTAAGAATGAGAAGCTATTTTCAGAAACCAAAATGTAAAATGATGAAAATAAGCTTTTGAGGGATAGGGTAATTTGGGGACTAATTTCTAGTAGTAACGAATCATGTCTAACAGGTGTCTTCCTCTCCCTAAATTTTAAAGCTTCTCACTCAGCCACTAACCTACCTGGAAAGAAATGTCAGTGGATGATAAAAGCTCAAATAATGCAATTTTCTATCAAACTCTAGTTGCATATCATTCGTGGACAGAAGGAATTTAGTTTAACACCACTCAAGGGCTAGCGATAGTCTCAGCTCTGGGAAGAGGCAGGAACTCTAGAATCCTAATCTATAGCAGAATCAGGAATAGATTAGGGGCTGGGATATTCCAGTAGAAAGACCTCCCACTCCTCCCCTAAACCCCAGTCAACAATGCAAATATGGATTTGCCCCTTTTTTAACCAGGTTTGGGGCAATGCTACTGAATTGCAGTTTAGTATACAGAAGAAGGCTGAGCCCCCCGGAATCTCAAATGTATAAGGAAATTTCTGTCCCCATACAAATTGCTAAGATAGACGAATACATTCTCTGTCATCCAGACCTTCTTGTAGTTTGACTTGATTTGTATTATTTTAGTATATTCATTTATGAGGATAACAGATTTCAGGTTATTTTTAAGTCTTCAGCAGGAAGGCAACCTTTTGTTACATTAATATAGTAAAATATGGCGGATCTTGGCAGCTTTATGAATTCCATTAACCAGAGCATATAATAGGGGGATATACACAGGACTAACCTAGTGTGGATGGGGTAGGGTGGGGTGGGTGTGGAAGGTTTCACTGAGGAACAGATACTTCAAATATGAGTGGGCAGTGGTGGTTGGCAGTGAGAGCAGTTCAGGTAGAGGGAACACTTTGTGGAAAAGCCTCAAGCTATAGAAACCTTGACATTTTTGAGGAACTAAATCAAACACAGCATAGCTATGAATGAAGAGGAGAACAGTGCAAGGTGAAGGTGCAAAATGAAGCTCGAGTGGAAAGCAGGACGTAGATTACACAGGGTGCTGTGAACTAGACAAAGTACGATTTTGGCTTGAACCTCTTTTTCCCACAAAGATTTTTCTCGCTCCTATTTATTTATTCATTTATTTTCTTTTTGGAGCTAGGCACTGTTCTGAGCACTTGGTATACATTAACTTATTTATTTCCCACAAAAATCTAATGAGATACACGCTGTTATTTTTCCCATTTTACAGATAAGAAAACTTAGGTCAGAAAGGTTAAATAACTTGTTCAAAGTTACATGTCTATGGAGTGTTAGAGCCAGGTTTCTAATCTAGAAGTATACTTCCTCCCAAGAACAATGGGATGCAGTAAAGGATTTTAAGTGGAGGAGAGGAACCATCAGTTCTGTTTTTGAGAGACTGCTTTATGCAAAATGTGGAGAAGGAATCTGGTAAGAGCAGGTAGACCGGTCAGGGGTCTACTGTAACATTCTAAATGAGAAATGATTGTGCCTTGAAGTGTGGCAGTGACTAAGGATATGGAGAGATGAGATTAATTAAGAGACATTTAGGACTTAGACTTGACAGGCCCTGGTGACTGGAGTGTCAAGGATGACACCAATAGTACTGGGAAAATCATATAGGTGGATAGTGGTGGCATTTAATGAATAGGGTGCACTGAAAAAGAAACATATTTGAAGGG
Organism: Diceros bicornis minor; assembly: GCF_020826845.1. Lineage (NCBI taxonomy): Eukaryota > Metazoa > Chordata > Mammalia > Perissodactyla > Rhinocerotidae > Diceros > Diceros bicornis. The sequence continues at coordinate 36,310,811 of NC_080740.1, forward strand.
AAAGATGGTAAGTTCAGTTTTTCATGTGTTGAATTTGGAAGTAGAACTATGGAATAGGCGTTTTAATGGATGGTCATAGAGCAGATGGGTCAAGTCTGGGCTGGATATATGAACTTGGGATTCATCCTCATATAGATAGTATAGATATTAACTAAAGCCACGGAAAGAGAGGAAATTGCTTAAAGAGAGTGTAGACTGAGAAGAGAAGGCCAAGGACTCAAGAATTAAATAGAAAACAAAACCAAACCTATTTATACCTTTGATGAATCAACAGAGTTGCCTTACTATGGCATAATATATTTTCTGAATTATGAGACAGTGACTACAGTTTGAGAACCAGGTTTATAATTAGAATATTAATTTAAATCTTGGATCCATGGCACCTTAAAAAGCAAGTAAGTACCAGTGGTGCCTGCTATAGTCATGCACTGAAGGCCTCAGAAGCTAGTCTTATCTATGATGCTCCTTGTCATCCCAGAGTAAGGATTAATTGTGCACTCTACTCTGAAGTAGCCCTGGATGATGAAGAAAGATCATCACAGATTAATACCCCATATCACAACGGACAGATTTTTTGTTTCTCTTATTCTTGTTTGTTTTGCTTCCTCTTACAGTAAAAGCTATCTCTCCTTTGGAAAATGTCTTTCCATTCAAAATGTGTATTCAAAATTTTGTATGCCCGGAAACAATGCAGTATTGACTGCATTCTTTCAGGTTTATTGTGTTGAATACACACATGTCAAGGGAAAGGAGGTCTGGGAAGAGATGAGAACAGATGGGGATATGGTCTAGCATATTAACTGGTATTATTCTGTATGGGCACTCAGCAGATCCTCAATAAATACTTTCAGATTTGACTAATAGATTAGAAGATGTGAGTTTTGTGTGCTTACAAATTACATTTACCATTCATTCATTAGCCCATTCACATCATTTATTAATTCTTTTAGAGAAAATCTATCACATTATACACGCTTGTCTTTTGAGCTTTACCAATACTTAAATATGATGTATGTATAACATACCTAAATGGAAATAAATCTCGAATAATATGTTTAAACATATACCCACTTGTATTGCTAAAATGACAAAGATAAACAATTGGCAAAGATATGGTACAAATACTTTTAAGTATCTACGAAAGTGGAATATATGCGTTCCTTATGATGTGTCTGTTATGCTGAATATCAACAGAAATGTGTACATATGTTCACCAAAATATAACAACTAGCAAGGTCATAGGAGCACCATTCATTGTAGCCATAAAACTGCCCAAATGTCCATCAATATTTAAAAAGAAAGTGAAATACTATGTGACAGTAAGAATGAACACTACCACCACACATATGGACAATTATTTTTTGACAAAGGCAGCAAGGTATTTCAATGAGAAAGGATAATCTTTTTAAAAAATGGTGATGGAACAACTCGATATTAAAAATTGGGTATTGGAAAGACCTTACATAATTTGCAAAAAGTAATTTGAAATTGATCATAGACTTAAACATAAAAGCCAAAACTATAAAACTTGAAGAAAAAATAGGAGACTATCTTTATGCCCTTGGTGAAGGAAAATTTTTCTTACATAGGACACAAAAAACACTAACCATAAAATAAATGGTAAATTGGACGTAGTCAAAATTACAATCTGTGCTTATCAAAAAGACACTGTTAAGAACGTGAAAAAGTGAGTCAGAATGGAAAAAAATATTCACTCTACGTATCTGACAAAGACATATCTAGAACATATAAAGAACTCCTACAAATCAAGAATTAAAAATATGAACAACCTAATTTAAAAAATGGGCAAAAGACTTCAACAGACATTTCACAAAAGAAAATATAAACTCATGAAAAGGTGCCCAATGTCATTAATCATATTGGAAATGCAAATTAAAACCATAATGAGGTACCACTTCACACCGACTAGAATAGCTAAAAAAAGACTGGTAAAACTAAGTCTAAGCAAGGATATGAAGCAACTGGAACTCTCATACCTTGTTGGTGGGAGTGCAAAATGGTACAACCACTGTGGAGTACAGTTTGGCAGTTTCTAACAACAATTAAACTACATCTCATTTCTTTCTTTCTTTATGAAATTGGCTAGGACCTCCACTATTATACTAGTCTGAAGATATGATTATAGTTGCCTTCTAGTGTTCTGGTTCTTAAGGAAATGTGTTTAAAACTTCTCCATTAAGTAGAGTTTTGATTGCATGTTTTTTGGATATATCCTTTACTAATTTAAAGGTGTTCCTTTCTGAGCTACTTTGCTGAGACTTTTTATCGTTGTTAAGGATTGAATGAATTTTATTGAATATGCATTCTAAATCAAAGTAATCATAGAATTTTATCCTCTTATCTTTCAAAGTAGTGAATTACATAAAAAAATTTGCCTGAGTTCAACTCTCTTTGCATTCCTGAAATAAACACAACTTGATCACAGTATATTACTATTTTTAGTTAACAGTAGTATTCCATTCAGATACCTAATTTTTTATTTATGATATTCATATGTGTATTCATAAGTGAAATATGAAGGAATTTGAAGGGAAAAGATAAACTTTTATTATTTGCAAATGACATTATTATTTACTCAGAACAACTGAAAAATCAACTTGAAATAAGAAGAGAGTTTGTCAGGGTTGCTGAACATAAGATCTTCCTATAAAAAAAAACGTCAAAAATAACCATCCAGAAAATACATTAAAGTTATTCCATTCCTAATAGTATCAAAATTGTAAGTATATTGGAATTAACTAAAAAAACACAAGACCTCTATACAGAAGTATTTAAAACACCAATAAAGAAACTAAAAGATGAAGAGGTAATCTGTGTTCTTTGATAAGACAAATTAATATAAATGTCAATTTTCTCCTAAATACTCCATAAATTCAAAACAGTCAATCAAAATTTCACTTGAAGCTATTGAGAAATTTGATAAACTTACTCTAAAATTCACATGCAAATTGCTAAGTCAGTTATTAAAAAGAAGAAAACTTGGGCCAGCCCGGTGGGGCAGCGGTTAAGTTTGCGTGCTCGGCTTCGGCGGCCTGGAGTTCCCAGGTTTGGATCCTGGGCGTGCACCAATGCACCGCTTGTCAAGCCTTGCTGTGGTGGCGTCCCATATAAAGTAGAGGAAGATGGGTGCAGGTGTTAGCCCAGGGCCAATCTTCCTCAGCAAAAAAAAGAGGAGGATTGGCATTGGATGTTAGCTCAGGGCTAATCTTCTTCACAAAAAAAAAAAGAAGAAGAAGAAAACTATAAGGAGGAACTAGGCCTACCAGATATTATTGCTACAAAGCTGTGGCAATAAAATATTACAGTGTTGGTATAAGAGAGAAAAATAGATCAATAGAAGAAAACAGAGAACTCAGATTCACAACTCGGTTCCCAGGGCTGAAATCCTCTGGCCTGTGTCTTCTCTGATCGGGTTTTTCCTCCAGGAGCTGCTATTTTTTCGTGTGTGTGTGAGGAAGATCAGCCCTGAGCTAACATCTATTGCCAATCCTTCTCCTTTTTTTTTCCCCAAAGCCCCAGTAGATAGTTGTGTGTCATAGTTGCACATCCTTCTAGTTGCTGTATGTGGGACGCGGCCTCAGCATGGCCGGAGAACCGGTGCATCGGTGCGCGCCCGGGATCCAAACCCGGGCCACCAGTGGCGGAGCGTGAGCACTTAACCACTAAGCCACGGGGCCGGCCCTACTTTTTTTTCTATATGTCCCTGCTATTCTCATGTGATTTCCTGGGCTGGACTGCAGCAGTGTCTCTGAATCTGTTTCTAACTTTCCCTGCCTATGAGCTCTTGCTTAGTGATATTTATTTATTTTTCAATGTTAACATTTTAATTAATTAATTAATTTATTTAATTTTTTGTTTATTGCAGTAACATTGGTTTATATTTAAAGTGAGGCTTTGCTTCCCTCTAATGGGCTCTAGAAAATGTCTGCCACACTTGTAAACCCAGGACCAGCATTGCTGTCTCAGCTGGATGCTTATACATCTAAGGATCTGTGTGAGACAGGGTAGAGCACACCTCAGAACTCTTCTGTCCTAAAGACCAGGAAGCTGGGGTATTCATCTACCAATCTGATCCGTCACTGGATGAGGGATGCTCTCCCTCCTCTCCTCTCACACTTCTAGTTGGTCTCTTCTGTAGTCTGAGCATACTCCACCTGCTAGAGAAAGCCCTAGTCTGTGAGTCACAGGTGCTTGCTGTAAAATGCTGTTTTGTCTCTTATGGGAAGGCTGGGCACCAAAACAACTGCTCTGGTACATTACTGCCATCTTTTTACAGATAGACTGTAGAGAGCTTGGTAAAATCCTGGGGTTTTGGAGGAGCTGGTAAGAAAAACCATAGCTAAACTTGGGTAGTGGTATTCTACTCCTGTTACTCAGAACTCCCTGGAAATGACTTGAGTTTGGGCTAACATCCTCTAAGCTGCAACAATTTGTGTGAAAAGTAGAGTCTAGTTTTTCTTTGTGGAAACAAAGGAAATTATCTCTTCCCTGTGCTGCAGCTGAGTTATGTATAATATTCAGGTTTTCAGAAGACTCTCACTTTGTCTTCCCCTTTTAGAGATAAAGTTCCTATTCAGTTGCCAATATCTCTGATCCACATAAAAAAAAAGTCATAACATCCTAACTCCTGAGGGAATCACCAGCCTCACAGTCACTTTCAGGACCAAGAAAAGGCTCACAGTGTAGAAGTAGAACACTGATGGCTATCAGAAATGAACTGAGTGAGTTCCCTCGGGAGCTATTGCCTGAGATAATGGCCCCATTTTGCAAGCAAAGAGCTTAGTGATAAAGCCCTACCCATGGGTATCCAGTTGAGGGCAGTGCAAAGAGTGGAAAAAGCATTAGACTGCCAGAAGAATAGGATTTGAGAGTCCACTTCGCCATTTATTAGTTGTGTGATATTAGATACATAATTTAATCTCCCCAAGAATCATTTTCTCCTTATGTACAATGTAGGTTAACCTAATTTACAGGGCCATTTTGAGAATCAAATGGAATAAAAATAAGCAATGCCGATATCGTAGAAGATGTTATTGATACAATAATAAGAAAAAATCTCTTCTTACAGAAAATAGATTATACTTGTTCAGGGAGTTTGTTAGTCATTGGTTTTGTCCTTTTTTTGGAGGAGCCATGGAATTAATGCCAGGATTGAGTGAATTACATGTCATCTTAGGGCTGGCCATAGCCAAATTCATTTTATGAATGTTCATTGGTTTTTCAGGACTTTAAGAAAAAAATTCCCTTGTGTCTTTCATTGAAGCCACCTCTACTTTCTATAAAATCATCACATGGAATGAATACTATTTTTTTCAAGTATTATGCTGTTAGATAAAAAATACATTTAAGTGAAAAGAAATCCTTATCAAGCCATCAAGACTTGGAAAAGGAGCACTTCAGAATGCACTTTGCACGTAGATTAAGTAAGAAATGCATTCCCAACCTGCCAGGCAGGTGGAACAGGCCGCCTAGGGGACTCATTCCATTCTGTGAATGGTTTGGCGTAGTGGTGTCAGCAAATACAAAGGAGTAGGAGAAGTCAGAGCCTAAAAAGGAGGGCTGCTGCCTCTGTATCTGCTGTCAAGGAGCAGCAGTGGTAGACTGATGTTCAACTAGGTCGAATCCTGCTATAGCTATGACCAAGCATGTTCAAAAAGAGCATGCTGCCAGGGAAAGAAATTCTTTGAATATATATGCAAGCATAATATGAATCAGGGAGGAGTATAGGCATTGCAGGTTGGAATGGTTGGGAAAGGCATCTGTGGAGGACGTGGATCTTGTGGTGTGTCTTGAAAGGGCCAAGGAGAGAGATGAGGAATTTAGAGGCAAGGAGAACAATGCAGGAAAACTAGATTCATGGGTGAGCATAGTGGAAAGACAAGGGGAGGAACAGCCTTGGCAGAAGTTAAGGATTTTTGTTGGGGGCAATGGGAAATTAGGTTGGTGTTGCAGGAGGTGGTGGGAGATTAGCTTGGTGTTGCGGGCTACTGTCCTGGAAAGCAGACTCTGAGACAGAGATGTGCATGCAGGAAATTTATAGGAGAGTGTTCTTGGAATCACCGTCTGTTGGGAAGTGAAAGCAGCAGGATTGGACAGAGAGAGAAGCTGGGCTTCTTCAACTTTCATTAACATTATATTCATTGGTATAGTTACTCTCGCTTTTTAGTGAACACAACTTGCATTTTTCACTTAGCAATATTCTTGAATGTCTATCAGTATTCGTACCCATATTACTAAAACAACCTACCACATGTATTCCATAGTATGGTTGCTTTCTTAAGCATACATTTAATTTAAGCACACCCACTTGATGGACATTTGTTTTTTTTCAAGTTTTTCAATACTGCAAACCCTGCTGCAGTGAGCACCCTGCATATGTGTTTCTACACATAGGAGAATAATATGAGCCAAGGACAAATCTAGAGATCAAGAATTTAAGTAAAGGAATTTATTTAAGTATCTTAATTATACTTTTTTTCTCAAATGGATAACTAAATTTATCAATATCAATTCTTAAAGTATATCCTTTCCTCTATGGTTTAAAATGGTAACTTTTTAATAACTTAGATTTTCATATAAAATTGTGGCTGTTTCTGGATTGTCAAAATCATTACTCTGTTTGATCTGGCATCAATATTACAATATTTTTACCTTCTTTTCCTTTTAATATATTTTATATCTGATAAGGCTAACCTGCCTACCTTCTTCACACAGTCTGTTATGTTTTCAGAATTGCCGCACAACTCTAGCTCATTTACTGTTCATTACGGAATTTTAGAATCAACTTGTCAAATTTCATGTCAACTCTTCTGAGATGGCATTGATTTTAAGATTAATTTGGAGAAAATTGTCATTTATTCAAGTCATCTTTATATCCCTCAATAAAACATTATCCTTTTCTCTAAAGATCTTGCATGTTACTTATGATGTTTAAATCTAATTACATTATGGCTGTTGTTTCTATTTTGAAAGGAAGAGTCTTTTTTTTCTCATTACACTTTCCACTTGGTTTTGCTAATGGATATTGATTTTAATACATTGACCTTCTAACTAGCAACATTGCTCAACTTTCTTAAGACAGGCAACATGTGGTTCTATGAGTTTGCCTCTTCTTTAAGATCTGGGAATTCCCCAATCTTCCTGGATGTTTCTAACCCCGTGGAGGCATAGACTTTTCCCAAAATAAGCTCTCGTTATCTCTTGTCCTACCTGATGGCAAACACTGTTGCCTAGTCTAATTGGGGATGTGGGGCACTTGTGTGGGCATCTTCTCACCTAGATGATCCTGCTACAGCATGCCAGCTAGAATTCTGTCAGTTGCTCTTGGCTCCTTCTTGCTTCTTGTATTTATCATCTCTGGAGGTGGAATTCTCTTGGTAACTCTTCCAACTTTTTCAACATTAATCTCCTGAATATGTTTTACACTGTAATTAAAATATTCCAACTGAATTCATTAGTTTTTTTATACCCACTCTGCCAAATTCTTGTCTATCGAGAGTCCTACTTCTTATTTGTGAGCACAATAATGTATATGGATATATAGAGAAATATGGAGGAGTCAGACTGTGGCAAATGTTGAAATAGAAGCCTATTTTTTCCCAAATGGATAGTCTATTGTTCCATTACCATTTATTAAATCCTCTGTCTTTTCCCAATGTTTTGAAATGTTGTCTTCATAAAGTGAATTTTTAAGTCTTATTGGAATTTTGATGGAATTTTTTGTATATGTAGATTAATTTAGGTAGAATTTATGTATTTTGATATTATAATATTCTAAATTCTGATGTCTAGCTATGGACATGATATATATCACCATTTATTCATGCCTTCTTTTATATTCTTTAGTAAATTCTTACATTTTTCTTCATAAAGTTCTTACACATTTCTTCTGTGTTTTATTCCTAGCTGCTTTATTATTTCTGTTGCAGTGTGAATGGGGTCTTTTAAAAAACCCAACATTTTCTAATCAATTATTGCCATTATGTAGGAAGGACACTGTTTTTTTCTCATTCTCTTTTCTTGTTGCAATACAGTTTGGATATTTTTATTTAACTATTTTCCAGTTCACTAATCCTTCTTCTGCTAGATTCAATCTGCTGTTAAACCTATATATTGAATCCTCAATTTCAATATTATACTTTTCTGTTCTAAAATGTTCATTTGATTCTGCTAACTCCAGTATCTGGATCATCTATGAGTTTGCTTTTATTGGTTTTTTTTCTTTTGGCATTTGTCATATGGGTCCTGTACCTTGGCATGTCTAGTAATTTGTTATTAAATGCAGGACCTAGTTTACTAAAAAAAAAAAAGTCAGAGATACCAGATGATGCTATTTTCCATCAGAGAGGGTTTGCCCTTTCCTCTACCAGGAAAATAGAGTGTGGAGATTATTCCCTTGATTTAGCCAGGGACTAAATCTGAGTCACATGTGAGCTGCAGTTTAGGTAAGACCCAGTCTAGCTAGTTTTCCCCTGTACCAAGGCTGTGGCAATTCTCGGCTTTCATTTGAGATTGTGACAGTTACTTGTCTCAGGACTGAGAGACTGATGGATTTCTATTCTGCTTTTTAGAAGTTCTAGGCTCAGCTCTTTTTTTCTCCTATCCCATAAAGTTACAGACTTTGACGGTTATTCCAACGGGAGACCAGCAGTGTGTTTGTGGTCTTGCAAATCTCCAATTTTGTCACTCTAGCCCCATTTAACTGCCGAAAGCTCTGTTGGTTTTTCTGTCCCCTGTACTAGGGGCCGAATCTGGATTCTAAGCCTCTACATCGGCCCAGATTGGCATGTTCTCCTTACCAAAGAAATAGTTACAGCTCATCAGTGTGAATTTTCGCTCCATCTAGATTTTAACTCTCTAGGGCTCCTCTTCCTGGCAGGTATTTTTCTCTTAAGCACCAAGAGAATACAGAAAATTCCACTTTGCCTTCAGAGATTTCCTTCTTAGTGTTTTAGTCTCCTGCCCAGCACAGTTTTGGAATTCAACAAATATCGAGGGGGAAATAATCCATGTGTTTGAAGCCCCTCAAGTTTATAATGTTGTCTCTGTTTCCCTGCATGACCACCAGAAGCTCTGTTGGTTTCTCTGTCCCCCACCAGTGGATCTTCTGCCTGGGACAAGCCTTGATTCTCAAACTTTAGCCACATCCAGAATCAGCTACTGCCCCTATTTGATCTTCAGTTCATCACTGAAAGGTTCTCCTCTCTCTAGAATTTTAGTCCCTGTAGTTCTCATTGCTTCCAAAACGCTGGATTTTCTAATCATTCTTAGTGTGAATGTTCAACTACTCATTATTTCTTACCCAGTAGTAGAAATGTCAGGCCATTTTTTAAATAAGTTAACCTTGATTTCAGCACAGTGTTTTCATCATTGTGCCATTGCCATCCCCCCATATGGCCAGAGTTTCCCAGAATTGCTGAAATTTTAGGTCTGGTGGGGAGACCAGACATATGGGAGTAAACTTGGATTGTGAAGTTGGCCGATGTCCCTGAATGTGAGCATTTCCATGGTTTAGGCTAGGCCCATTAGAATTCACTTTCAACAGTGGAGGAACTACTGGTCTTTTTATATAGTCACTTTTGAATTTGTGAACTCTCAGTGCTAATTTATTTATTGATGACCTAATGTATGTCTTCAAGTCTAAAGGACATTTGGATGGTATGTTTTCTGAGCCCTTGTGCATCAGAATTTTTTTCTGCTGTCTTCATATATGAATGACTATGTGGTTTGGTATCACACACCTGAATAATAAACTCTTTGTCCCCACCCTAGGACTCTATAGATATTCCTTCAATGTTTTCAGGCATTTAGTATTTCAGGGGCCATACTAATGTTTCTGTCTTGGTGGGAAGCCTGTCTTTTCTTCCTAGATATTGATACATATAGGCATTTTTTATACACTTCAACTGTTTATATCTTTTGGGTCCAGAAAATTTTCTTTAATTCTGTTTGGCTTTAAAGTAATACTTTTAAAATTAAAAGTTACACACGTTTACTACAAAAGTTTTCCAGCACAATTTAAAGAATATAAAAAATCGTTCAAGTTACGCTAAATTCCACCACTCTGAAGTAACAGGTGTTGACATCTGATCGTCATTCCAGGCAGACTCAATGCATATATACAAATATACAGAGGGACAGATAGATAAATTGGTGCAAGTAATTTCATATGAATAATATCATAAAAATATGCTATTATATATATTCGATTTTATTTTACTTGAGCTTAGAACAAAAGAAAACTAAACCAAAATCGACTGAATTATTGAACTTCAAATTAATGTTTCTTCACTTCAAGAGATATTTATTTCTGAAACAGTCCTCTAATGTTAAGGGAAAAACGTAATAAACAAGTTCTATTTTAGAAAATGTTCATTGACTCCCTGCTATGAACCATGAATTGATTAGCACTCTTATACTTCCTTCTCCTCTCCTCCTGCCACCTCCGTATTTTCTGTTGTTTAATTTTATTTATTTGGCATTTGTAACATTTACACTGTTTTTTTTGCAACCATAATTCCTTCAGTCTTGGTTGAATGTTTAAATAGATTCAATGCTTGCCCTCAAGCCTTCTGCCACAACTTCTTTCTTGCTCTATACTTTACTTCTATTTTTTTCTTGTTTGGCTGGATTTCATTATGGGGTATTTTTTCAAAAAGTGCTTGTGGGTGTTATCATCCTTGGATGTTTTAACATATGAGTATGTCTTCCTGTTGCCTTTATACTTGAATTATAACTTGTCTGAGTATGATATTGTTGGTTCCTGCTTGCTCCCCCTCAGTTATGTAGACATGTCTCCTAATCTTCTGGCATTGATTATTGCTGTGGAGGAAACTGAGGCTGGTGTGATTTCCCATTCTTGTGGATAACTTGCTCTCTATGTCCGGATGCCTGAGGAATTCTTTTTTATCATTAAAGTTTATTTCCCAGAAAGCTTTTTTTAAAAAAATTATTTTATTGAGGTCATATTGGCTTATAACATGGTATAAATTTCAGGTGTACATTATTATATATCAGTTTCTATATAGACTGCATTGTGTTCACCACAAATAGTCTAGTTTTTATCTGTCACCATACATATATGCCCCATTACTCCTTTTGCCTTCCCCAATCCCCTTCCCCTCTGGTAACCACTGACCTATTCTCTTTATCTATGTGTTTGTTTTTCTTCCACATATGAGTGAAATCATATGGTGTTTGTTTCTCTGTCTGGCTTATTTTGCTTAACACAATACTGTCAAGGTCCATCCATGTTGTCGCAAATGGGACAATTTTGTCTTTTTTATGGCTGAGTTGTTCTCCATTCTATGCACATACCACATCTTCTTCATCCATTCATCCATTGATGAGCATTTGGGTTTCTTTCACACCTTGGCTATTGTGAATAATGCTGTAACGAACATAGGGATGCATAAATCTCTTTGAATTGTCGATTTCCTGTTCTTGGGATAAATATCCAGTAGTCAGATAGCTGGATCATATGGTATTTCTATTTTTAATTTTTTGAGAAATCTCCATACTGTTTTCCATAGTGGCTGCACCAGTTTGCATTCCCACCAGCAGTGTATGAGGGTTCTCTTTTCTCCATATCCCCTCCAACATTTGTTATTTTTTGTCTTGTTAATTATAGCCACTCTGACGGGTATGAGGTGATATCTCATTGTAGTTTTGATTTGCATTTCCCTAATAATTAATAATGTTGAACATCTTTTCATGTGCCTATTGGTCATCTGTATATCTTCTTTGAAAAAATGTCTATTTATATCCTCTGCACGTTTCTTATCGGGTTGTTCATATTTTGTTTTTGAGTTGTATGAGTTCTTTATATATTTTGGAAATTAACCCCTTGTCGGATACATGATTTGCATATATTTTCTCCCAGTTGGTGGGTTGTCTTTTCATTTTGTTCTTGGTCAGAAATCTGGATACTGATCCATTTAATTCAAAAGGTGCACCCTTTTTATCTGCAAGTTTAGTTTTTCCTTCATTTCACAGAAATCTTGAATATTTCAGAGTATTTTTGGCACCACTTTTGAGGTTCTTTGCTTCAGAGATCTTGATTATCTTTACATCATATTGTATTTATCTACTATATCTCTCATTTCTTTTCTAATTACTTTAGCTTATATTTTTTCTTTTGCTCTCATTGTGACTTTCTCAATGTTATTAATTTGCTTCTCAGCTCTATTCATTCTTTTTTTGGCTATTTAATATTAATTATTACATAGGTAATGAATGACAATAGTTCATTGTCTTGGTGATCAATTTGTTGTCTTATTTCTGCAATCTCCTTTTAAATTTCATTCTTTATTTAATAGTCTTGTCTTTGAGACTTATTCATTGAATTAAAGGCTTCCACAATCCATTGCAAAAATATACAAGGAATCTCCTGGGTTATATTTACTTTAATTCTGGGCTTTTCTCTCTCTTTTGCATGCTGTTTCTCTTGCTTTATTTTGTTTACTACAATATATATTTCAGTCAAGGTCCTGGTGGGAAATGGATGGTACATGCAAACTGGGATAATTGAGGAAAGTTTAGTAAAGAAACCATTTACAAAGTTAAAGGCAAGATTTAGGAATGCCCAAGCCAACAAAAGCTAATGTAGTATCCCCCAGCCAGCAACAGCAGGGAACCGTTACCACCCCCAGGCCTGAAGAGGCAAAGAGAGGGCCTGGCTCCTGGAGCTCAGAGACGATAGCTACAGAAAAAGCCACCTGATAGAAACTGTGGCCTTCTGTAGAAAGACAAGCTTATCCATGGTCATATGAGGTCATATGAGAGAGGAGGAATAAATACTCCAACCTTTCTCTTCTCTTTTCCTGTAATCTTTTGCAGGTGTCTTCCAAAAGGAAGCCAAAAGGCAAATGTGCATAAAGGTCAACTTTCTAGGGCATAGAGAATGCAGGAGATGGATGGAGAGAGGGTGGAGAGAAGGGCAAATGGGAGACACCCAGCACAGAATATTTGAAGAAATGCCATACACTGTCTTTCGTCTTGCTTATATTTGAGTGATTCTGTCTAGATCTGCTTTATACTCTAACATAATGAGCGTTAATTCTCCTTCACACTCATCACAACTAATATGAGTCTGTTTTCTCTTTCCCTCCAAATCTTATTTTGAGAGTGAGGTGTTGCTTCCATTTTACTTTTCTCTTGCCAGAGGCTATGAGAATAAATATGGGAATATGGAAGTGGGTGGAGTTTAGATACGTGATACCGGATTTTGCTCTCTCTTCTCTGATTCCCATTAAATTCCCTATTTCAATGCCCTCTCTACCAACAAAGGAGTATTTCCATTCCTAGGCTTTGACTCATTTCCCCAAGATTTTTTTCCATGTCTATGATGTCGAATTCTATAACAATACTTCTGCTTTTCCTTCCTTTAGTGAGGATTTTATTCATCTAGTGAAATTTTCATTTCTTTACATTCTTTGCAATGCATTGAGCTCTTTTCTATCCTAATTTAATATCTTTGCAACTCGTCTTGCTGTATTTTCACCTTGCCTTTTACTTCTTGTGATTTTCTTTATATAGACCATATCTTCTTGGATCCTTTAGGGACACATTTTCCAAAATCACTGTCTGTTTCTTGGAATAAGTAATTTCACTCATTTACTATCACTCTGAACCTTTAGGAGAATATTCCTTTCCCCTTATTCTGCACATCTTCTCATAGGTCCAAAGCTTTTCCCATTTTCATTCAAACAAGGCGGGAAATATCTAGCTCTATCTTTGTCAAAAGACTAGATGTGTGGAATCCCCTTGGCTTTACTCATTGTCAACCCAGGTACCAGTCAAATCCCCTTGTCAGATCTACTGTTTAGAGGAGAGATTGATGTGGACAGCATCCAGCCAAATTCCTAAAGTTGAGCAGGCATTTGTCTAATGCAGCTTGACTGTGCTGAGGTGCGAGCTTCCTTTGCTCTGAGTTCTTGGCTGTCTGACACTCTGAACAGATGTAATCCGTGAGAAACTATAATTACAGGGAGAACCACTGCCAGGGCTTTTTCTGCCAGGGAATTTCCATGCCCAACGACAGCATCTCACTGTGGGGTCTACACATCCTGGATTACGCCATGCCTCTGTCAGGACATGCCTGCCCCCCAGGTTTGGTGTGATAATTTGTTGCCTCTGAATGGACAGAGAGAAACAACAAAGGGGGCTGTGATCAGCTTACTTGAGGAATGCGATTACGAACTGACAGACCATATTTAAAAATTGTTTTCAGAGTTAGAGTCTCTGGGCTAGGAGTCACATGGTAGAGCAGGAACACAGTATTTTTTACCTTCTTTCAGACAGGTGGCAAGTCAGAATAGCTTTTGTCAGTCTCACTCCATCACTTCTCATAGTTAATGGAAATTCCTGTCAATTTCTGCAGTGGCTTTTGTGGCAATCTGAGCTTTCATCTTTTGAGGGTCTTCATTGTGGGAAGTTTTGAGTGTGCATCAGAGTGGCCAGAACAATGCCATTTTCCGCTAGAACCCACAGTCTACTGGCCCTTGAAAATAAAGGAAGTGTGAGAAATGTGGATATAAAGTACGCAGTCATCCTTTCTTGTTCCAATGAAATCTCAAAAACTTCCTACACATCTACTCAGACGTTTCTTTGGTGGGGTTGCTGTCGTTAGTTGAAAGAAGAATTCCACAGGTGGTGGGTAATTTCATTTAAATTTGCTTCATATGTGAGTCTAGAGGCCTTATTTACTATGTGCATGAACATTTTGAGTAAATTAAGTTTAATAATAAATTATTGCTGACCGAATGAACCAATAAAGAGAGGTGTGAGTAATAGCTATGGAATTCCTTGCTTGGTTGTTTTGTAATAATGAGATTGAACTACATGTTTAGCTTCTCTGTGCTGTGACTGATGGAAGCAAATCCTATTAATTAATTGTGGGGCCTCTGTGACCTTTCAGTGACCTCACTGCTAACATATGTATAATACACAGAGACCTGAGATACAAGCATGGCTCCTTGGAGAACACATACAGAGATTAACTCTTTTTACTGGCCCCTCCTACCAATAAACATACAGCTAAATTGCACCAATATTTTTTATTTTGGCAGCTAATTTATCTTTTTATTTTTCTGATACTAAAAACACAAATTTTCTCTCTCTTCCTCTGTATATATCAATGTCTGTGTCCATCCTTTCTTCTTGCCCCTATAACACGTGGCTAATCCCCTCATCTCCTCTAAGTATTCCCTTTTCAATAAGCTCTATTTTGACAATCCTATTAAAAAATTGCAACCCAATCCCCCAACTGGACTCCCTCAATCTCCTTTACAATGCTCTATTTTTATCTTACAGCACTTGTCACCTTCTAAAAAACCATAATTGATATATTTATTGTGTTCTTTGTTATTTTATGTCCCCATTCCCTATCAATTTGCTAGGATATAAGCTTCATAAGGGCAGGCTTCTTTGTCTGCTTTCTTCATGGATATATCTCAAGCATCTAGAACAGTGCCTGGCATATAGTAGATGCTCAAAAAATGTTTGTTGAAGGTATGAATGAGTGAGTGACTGCATGATATGTCCCTTGTCCTTTCTATGCTCTTTTCTGTCTGTACTTTAGAGCCTTGTTTCCTCTGGAATCTGTTTATCAGATTTTTTCCCCTTCTGTAATACTAAACTATTGTGATTCCTTTTTCTTTAGACCCTAAAAACATGCTTGAGTCTCTCACATTCCAAAAAATATTTATTGAGCCTGCATCTATCTTTACTGTCCTCTTTCTCCATCCTGACATCACATAACTTCTGGAAAGGGTGCAGCTGTTTTAACCTCACGCCCCCATTCAGTGCTTTGCCATCTAATTTCTCTCTTGACCCCAGAATTGAAATGGCTAATGGAAACTATTGATTGTTTTCTTTTAGTCCTCATCTTATTTCATCTCTTTCTGGGGTTTGGTGATAACTAGTCCCTTCATCTTGAAGGTTTGTCCCCATTGGTTTCTGATATCGTTTTGGTATTCTTCCTGCCCACTGGGCATACTTTTTCTATCTCTGCTCTATCAACTTTTCCACCTGCCCCTTGAGGTGCTGTGTTCTCCAGAATTTTGGACTACCCTTTCTTCTTTCTTTACACACTCTCTGGCTAGTTTCATCACCCCTATCAGTTACCACTGATATCATCCGTCACCACATCCCTCCCTCCCAGCTTCACACTTGTTTGCCAACTTACTATTGAGTATTTTCAACTTGATGTTCAATAAAACATACCTAAAATGTTTCTCGTTATTTTTCTCTACACTCTCCAAACCTCTTCCTTCTGCTTTCACTACCTTAGCTAATGGCAATCCCAACCACATATTTTCCCAAGCTAGAAACATCGGGTCATTAGTGACTCCTCCCTTATACCTAAATTACCCATTCATTTCTTGTCACTGCTAACAGAAATTTATCTACACAATTAGTTCCTTTGTCTCCACTCCAATCTCTGTATGCATTGGTGCTTTATCATCTCTATCTGGATTATTGAAATATTACTTTAATCAAATATTCCTTTGATCTTCTTGGTTTCAGCTTTTTATTATCTAGTCCTAATTCAATGGGCTCATCATCTAGTTCAACTAAAACCTTCAAAAACAACTTCTATTCCAACAAACACTTATTAAGCACCTACTTCAGCCCCATCAGAAAGAAATAATAGTCCCCGCCCTAAGAAGACCGTGTGTTTACAAGATACTCATGCGTAAACAAAATGCAATGTGGTAAGTGACTAAGTAGAATGCTAGAGACATGAACAAAGTGAAGTAAGGTGGGTTCTCTCAGAGTCACATGCACCCATCAGAGCAGAGGCATAGGTCTCCAGATTCCTAGTGTGGTTTCTCTCCACTGTGGCTGTATCATTGACATTTCCTGTAAGCCAGCTACTCTGTAGAGGACATTTCCTCTTTGTTTTGGTGATGGTGGAAGGTGTTTATTGAACTGTGGCTTATTTGGCTCTGATGTTGATGGATAACGAAGTTCAGACTAGGGTGGTGATGAGAAGTGGTCAGATTTGGGATGTATTTTGAAGGTAGAGCCAATAGGTTTTGCTGATTAGTTGGGTATTGAAGTGTGAGAGAAAGAATGGAATTAAAGATGATGTTAAAGTGTTGGAGCTAAGTCCAACAGAAGGGACAGAGTTGTTATTTACTGAGATGGGAAAGACCACAGGAGGAACAAGTTAGGCAGCATGGTGGGGATGGGTTTGGGATCAAGAACTCAGCTTATGATATGTAAAGTCTGAGACATCTATTGGACATCCAAGTTGGACATGTTGAGTAGGCAATTGGATGTCACAGACTGAAGTTCAAGGGAAAAGTCAGGGCTGGAAATATAAATTTATGATTCCTGATTGTATTGATGATATTTAAAACTTTAGGATTGGATGAGACTACTTAGGAAGGGAATGTAGAAAGAGAACGGTTCTAAGGAATTATTCTCAGCGATTCCAATCTTTAGAGATCCAGAAGGTAAGGAGAAGCCAGTAAAGGAGACAGAAAGAAGAGGAGACCTAGGAGAGTGTGGCATCCCAGAGGGCAAGAGAATAAGTAGATGGCAGTGATCAGATGTGACAAACACTATTAGTAGCTCAAGTAGGATGGGAACTGTGACTTGGCCACTGGATTTAGCAACTACAAAGTCATTAGTGACCTTAACAAGAGCAGTTTCAGTGGAGGATTGGAGCGATAAATTACAATTGGAGTAGGTTCAAGAGAGACTGAAAGGAAAGTCTATAAACAACTCTTTCAAGAATTTCTGTTATAAAGAGGATCCAAGAGCTGGAGCAGTAGCTGGAGGGAGGCAAGGATTAGAAAAGTAAAGGGATGAGGCAGACAAGGAAGGGGACAACTAGAGGAGCCATGTTCTTGAGCTGGCACATGGAGATGGCATCCAGTGCCGAAGTGAAGGAGTTGGCCTGAGTAGGAGCCCAGAAACTTGGAAGACCTGGTGAGTGAAATGATATAAAGTTGTAAAGTCAGGCCTTATCCTGAAGGGCTTTGAATAATATTTAAAAGTTTTGAATTTATCATTTAGCACATAGGGAATCACTATATTTTGAGCAATAGAGAGGTATGATTGGATAAAGATGTGGTTCCAACTATGGGCTGCTCTCAGGCCAAAAACTTCAAAAACGAGTAACTCACACTGGTATTCCCTTCTTCCAAGTGGCTATTCTCCAGATTCAGCCTTCTTTTATTCATTCTATTGTAGCCAGATCATTTCTGATTTGCTTTGTTTTGTTTTTGTATTTTGTCCAGAATTTATAGTTGTTATCTGCAAAGATCATGTCCGGTATGCACTGCTTTACCATACTGGAAGCAAAAGTTGAGTCTTTTATATTCTCGGCCAAGTATGACAGCTGTATGAACTATTCCACCTGAGGTACAATTGATAGACCCTTTGGAATCTCCTATGGACTTCTAGATGCCAGCTGTTGATGGACCTCTCAGGTTGGAGAGCTTTAATTAGAACATATTATCATGGTGGTATCACACTTTCCAACCAGATGACATTATCAGAAATTTTACTATACTCTAGCAAGTAGACTGGGCATTGAAAGGAAGGACCGAGGTATTAAAACTAAACTTTTTTTCTAAGTCATCTGGTCTAAGGTAGACCTTGGCTCTGACATTTGATTATATTGCTTTTGAATTCCATAGCACTTGATGTTTCCTTTGCTAATTTGACAAGGTCACTTTGTGTACACATATTAGATGACCAGATTCCTCAATGAATAAAACATTGCTTCAATTCTGTGTCTTAATTTCTCTCCATAATGACTAATAGGTATAAGCCACATATAGAGCTAAATGATCAGAGCATCATTCCTGAAAAAATCAATTTATATTTACTCAGCTTGCTCAATTAATGTTAAATTAAACCAAGTCATGACATAGAAAATGAAAGCTGGATCATACCAAGCCACTGATTCATTCAAGACAAAACTATTTGAGTCCTTCTTTAAAAGGGGCAGTAATTTTTTTTTTTTCTGGTGAATAAGATTGGCCCTGAGCTAACATCTGTTGCCAATCTTCCTCTTTTTGTTGAGGAAGATTAGCCCTGGGCTAACATCCATGCCCATTCTCCTCTATTTTGTATGTGGGATGTTGCCACCGCATGGCCGGATGAGCAGTGTGTAGGTCCACACCTGGGATCTGAACCTGTGAACCCCGGGCCGTGGAAGCAGAGTGCATCAACTTAACCACTACGCCACCAGGCTGGCCCCCGGGGCAGTAATTTTTGATGTTAAATATTCAAGCAACAGCTTAAAAATGATGTTGGTCAGTAAAAAATTTTCCAAGTTTCCTGCATGTTCAACATAGCATGAATACAAAGCATCAAGTCTGTGTGGGTTGTGGCAATAATAGACTAGGCTCTCTAGAATGTGGTGAGTGAAGAATTGAGTGATTATTAACTGACAACTCAAGGGAAAGATAAAAATGATAGGCTTCTTATTAGATAGGACATAATTCGACAATATGGGAGCTCAAAAGCATTATCTTAATGTATTAGGAAGTCCGCAGCATAGCTGAAACACCAATCAGACCTCAGCTCCACAGTTCAGGACAAATAGACCCATAATCAGCATTAGAGCACTGTAGTGTGATTGTCATGGTTCATGACAGGGAACAGAATGGAAAGTGTGTCCTGTGGAAATTAACTCATTAATTTAGCCATTCATTAAAAATATGTATGAGTCAGACAATGTACTAACATGAGTAAGACATGATCTATGGCATTAAAGAACTTGAAATTTAGTTGGAAGTGACAAAATATCACCAAAATGTGTCATCAAGTGTCATAAGTAGCTCCATAGCAGTATACACAGGCTATAGTGGGCTGTAACGGAAGGAGTCAATGTACCTGGAAGGGCTGCAGGACAGGCAGAGGTTCAGGGAGGTCAGGGGATCAGGAAGTAATATGGCAGCTGAGATTAGTAACTGTTTTTCAAGCATAAGTGGCAAGGGAGGGCAATATAGGCATAAGGAGCTGTTAGAGCAAAGCCAGGGTGGCTTCGCTGAGGACATGTCAGTAGTTTGGGATGATAGAATATTGGGCGCAAGAGATGAGATTGGAGGTGAAAGGAAGGGTCATATCAGATGAGGTTATTTAAGAGGTGGAGGAACAGATTCAAATCAGAAGGACACCATAGGACAGGCTCTGCAACGGTTGAGAGTAAGGATTTGGGAGTGACTGGAGTCTCGACTGGCTCTGCCACTTGCAACTGTGTGTGAACTTGGTCTGCTTACTTTGCCTGTTTAAGCTTCAATTTCACAATTCAGAAGAAATACGATGTGGCCCCTGAGTCCTCTAACCTCATCACATCTAACTCTTCCCTCGTTCACTAGGCTCTAACTACACTGCACATCTTTTCTGCCCTCCAAGGAGTAAAACCTGCTCTTGCCTCCAAGCCTTTGCTCTTGTTGTTCCTCAGCTTGAAATGCTCTTTATCCAGCTTTTCAGGGTGCTGGCTCCTCCTCATCATTAAGCTTTTAGCTCAAATGTCCTCTCCCCAGAAGGGCCTTTCTTATCTATTGTCTCTAAAATAGTGTCTCCCACCCTCCATCTCCCGCAGTCAATCTCTATCTCATAATTCTGTCTCATTTCCTTCTTGACCCTTGTTATCATCAGAAATTATCTTGATTTATGATTTATTTGTGTATTGTTTATTTCGTGCCACTAGTATATAAGCGTCAGAAATCTGTCTGTCTCCAAATATTCATTTTTCTGGAGATAGATTCTATAACTTTCATTTGAATCTTAAGGTGGTCTGTGTTCCTAATATAACACAGACATCACTGATTTATATCCTGATAATTCACTCCTTTTATCCAAATAAATTCCTAAAGACTCAAACATTTAGGTATTTTAGAAAATGAAACCATAAAGATTTTGGAATTACACCATCCAATATGGTAGTCACTAGCCACATGTAGCTATTTACATTAAAATTAAATAAAATTGAAAATTCAATTCCTCAGTTTTACTAATTACATTTCAAGTATTCAACACCCTATGGTTAGTGGCTACCATATGGGATAGTGCAGATATAGAATATTTCCATCACTGAGAAAGTTCTATGAGGCAGCCTGGGTGGATTTACTTATAGTCTTATAGAAAAAGCCTTTCAAAGCAGGTCACAAAATCTAAAAAGAACTTTGATAAATTCAGTTATATGAAATTAGAAACTTCTGCATAGCCAATCATATCATCAACAAAGTAAAACAAACTAACAAAGAGGGAAAATATGTGCAACATTTATGACAGATAAAAAGTTAATTTCCTTAGGTTTATAAAAAATTCATATAATTCAATAAGTAAAAGAAAAGCAACTTGATTGAAAATGTTAAAGAAAATAAAGTCAAATGTCAAAAGAATATGGAAAGATGTTTAACTTCACCCATTATTAAAATATATATAAGTCCAAACAATGAGGATGTGCCACTTTAGATCTATTAAACTGGCAAAAATGAATAGTTTTGGTACTAGTGAAGGTATGGGAAATTGCCCTATAAATTAAATATATTATGTATTTTCCTGAATAAAATAGGGGTTCTAAAGGAAAGGATGAAAAGCAGGAAATTACAATATACCAACTGTTTTGGTCAGTTTGGGCTGCTATAACAAAAGTGCCGTAGACTGGGCGGCTTAAACAACAAATATTTATTTCTCACAGTTCTGGAGGCTGGGAAGTCCAAGAAGAAGGGGCCAGTAGATTCGGTGTATAGTGAGGGCCTGCTTCCTGGCTTGTAGACGGTTGGGCTCCACTCTTGTGACCTAATTACCTCCTGACGTCCCTGCTTTCTAATACCATCACATTGAGCTTAGAATTTCAACATATGAATTTTGAGGGAACATAAACATTCAGCCCATAATACCAACATTGTTTGTTACCATTTAAAAATTTCTGTCCAATAGGCATCATGTTATATACATGCTTCCATGCCTTGTTTTTTCATTTTGTGTTAGATTTTTGAGAATTTTCCCTATTAGCCCATAAATATCTAGTTCATTTTTCATGGTTGTATGATATTTTGTTGTATGCATGTGCATTGACTTATCTCTTAGTTGTAGACGTTCATCTTTTTTTGAAGCCCCTGGAGTGGATCATGATTGGTCCTCATCAGTCATGGTGGCTCCATTCCTGCATACATTTCCTCCACCCTGACCCCCCTCTCCCAGCTCCCCTAGTCCCAGCATGTGCTTTAGGAGTTGGTACGTGACCTTGCCAATGAGGCATGACAGAAAGTTAGCCAGATGGCTTCTGAAAAATGTTTGCCTCTCTGATTACAAGAGATGCAAATAGGAAATGGTCCCCTTACTACTGGATGTGATAACTCGAACATTGATAGCCATCCTGGGGCCATGATACAAGCTAGCCTAGAACCAAGCTTATGTGCCAATGATAACAGAGCAGAAATATGGAAAAATTCTGGGCCCTTGATGATGTTGATGAGCACTTAATTAATTAGTCCTAGACCTAACCTACCTTCAAACTTCTTGTTAAATGAGATGGTAAGATATTTCTATTTTTTAAGCCAATTGAATTAGAAATTTTCTCCTACTTGTAGCCAAAAGCATCCTAATTTTTACAGTTGGTATATATGTAACTTTTTAAAAACATTTTATTTTGAAATCATTATAGACTCACAGAAAATTGTGAAAATAGTGTTGAAAGTCCTGCATGCCCTTCTTCTAGCATCCCCCAGTGGTGACATCTTGTATAACTATAGTACAATATCAAAACCACAAAATTGACATTGGTACAATACTACAGATCTTATTCAGTTTTCACTATTTTTACATAAATTGTGTGTGTGTGTAAATTTACGTAATTTTATCCCATATACAGATTTGTACAGCCACCACAATCAAGATACAGAATTGTTCCATCAGCACAAAGGAACTTCTTTATGCTATCCCTTTATACTCCATCCACCCTGACAACCACTAATATGTTCTTAGCCTCTTCAGTTTAGTCATTTTGAGGATATTATATAAATGGAATCATATGGTAAACAACTTTTTGTGACTGTTTTACTAACCATAAAGTGCTTGAGAACAGTTGAGGTTGCTGCATGTATAAACAGTTTGTTCTTTTTTATTGTTGAGTATGTTCCATTATATGGATGTACTAGAATTTGTTTAACCATTCACCCAAGGACATTTGGGTTGTTTCCAGTTTTTGCTGTTTTAAATAAAGCTTCCACGAACATTCGCATACAGGTTTTTTTTCTGTGTGTGTTAATATAAATTTTCATTTCTCTGGGATAAATGTCCAACGGTGTGATTTCTGGGTCATATAGTAAGTACATGTTTAATTTTACGAGAAACTGCCAAACAATTTTCCAGAGTGACTGTACCATTTTATATTCTGACCAGAAATGTGTAAGAGTTTCGGTTTCTCTGCAGTCACCACCATTGGAAATTATATATTTTTTTCTTGCTATTCTAATAAGCGTGTAGTGATATCTAATTGAAAATTTTTTCAGTTTTTCAAAAGATACATAGAAATTTTTAACAATGGTTACACTGAGGGAAATGGTTTGGAAATAGAGGGAAGGGTAGACATTTTATTTGTCGTCTTTCTGTTTTGTTTGGATTTTCTTATGTGTACATATTAGTTACATTTAATATTATGGGCAAGATTATGGGCCATTGTTTTTGGTTTTATCTTTACGTTTCTGTTTTAAAATCCATAACAAATGTTTAACAATTCTGATATTATGTCAAATTGGAAGTAAATGTCTACATACCTCTCCCTGTGTTGACACCAGAATTAATATCAAGAAAAAGCTGCAGGCTTCTACTAATGTTAGCTGTCCTGGTTTCACATTTCACTGTCTTAAAACTCATTTACCCTAACTGGATATAATTATTCCCTTGTGTCTACAAATTTGCCAGATTACATCCTGTTCTAGACATGAATCCATTTGTTGTCTTCTGAAGTCACATAAAGCAGAATGTATTTTCCTCTTAAATGCCATGCTTAATAGCATTTTGGAATTTAATTGCTTGTCTTTTATGCAACTGAAAGAGAATGCAGAAAACATCACACCATACATTGCCTTCCTTGAAGTCTGTTTGTTTCCCCCACAATACTATTTTTACTCTCAATTTGATCATTCTAAGAGGAATGTTTATACTTCATTGGTTTTTTGAGTAAGGTCACATAAGAGTAAACGTGTAAACACTGGTTATCTGCTGTCTGAATAATGAATCTCAGAAAGGCTTGCAAACCCTCTGTATTCACCAGAGTCAGAAAAATTGCCTAATCAAGCAACACAAAAGGAGCAGAAAGAGAGTGAAGTATGACCTGACCGTACCTGGCAGGGAAAGTGCATTATGGCTGGGCAGAATCATTACAGGCAACTTCAAAGTCAGCATCTTTTGACCTGAATGAATTGATTGTGTGGTATACCATGCTGAATGTTCCCATGTGTCAATGCCCTTCAACCAAAGACCACTAGCAGCATATGTGTAGTAAAATGAGTTGGGTTCATTAACCTTTGCAGTGAGGGAGAACACACACCATGGAAACTACGGGTGTTGTGGTAAGAGGATGTTAGAAAGAGCCTATTACAGGATTTGGGCTTTTACTGGGTGATTTGGGAGAGTGTCTGAGGAAGCTGGGATTTTCTCTAAATTGGCTATCAGAAAGCAGGGGCAATTCTATGATTGGGTATCTAAATCTTATCTATAGAGAGGGGAGACTAGAATGCGCATAGAGCTCTAACTGGTAAAGAAATAGCCATCACCCATCTTAGCCAAGAGAGGAGGTATTTGGTATTTTGCGGGTGGCACAGAGACCTTGATTTTGTCTCTGCTTAGAAAAAATTATGCAGTGGCCTAGTTTCATCTCATTTAATTCATAGTCTCAGGGTAACCTTGTCTGAGGTTGGTATGCTGTGAGATTGTTAATGTTCGATAAAAGAATAACATGGGCTAGCTGTGGGTACCAGACCAGCTTCTGAATATCAGTGGCTGCTCCTTTATTATCTTTCTCACATGAGTGAAAAAGTTGAAGCAACCATACCATAGTTTGCTATATGGACCATAACTTGGTGTATGTAATACTCAAGTGGCTTTGAAATGTATTTCATTTATATGCCATAGCTTTTTGACCTGGTTTTCAAATATGTTGTAATTATTCCAAGGTTAAATGCAAACATAAAATGCATGACTCTCCGATCATCCTGGAAGTCAGTCTCTGGAGCCTGTCTGATCCGGCCTTCTGCCTCCAGGCTAAGCTGCCCATAATGATTGTGAAAAATTGTTGTCGTTTCTGCTTTTAATGATCTAACTGAAAGGAAGAAAATTCCATTGTCGCCCTCAGAAGTCCATAGCCTTCACTCTGACTCTTTGAAAATGTTTTTCTACTCCATCCTCCATGGAGATGCTCTGTCTCCTGTGTAACTGAACTCATTTCCTGGAGCAGGCTTTAGAACTAAGGACTCAAAACCAGGCAGGCTTTGCACTGAATCTGGCCGGCTGACCTGTTTTGATTTGTATGCATTGTGTTTTACAAAGAGGAGAAATTTCATCTAAAATTCATCTTTTCATTTCCCTTGAAGAATCAGAATATTTGGCCACACCGGGCAGCAGTCTGGTTGGAGCTGAATAACAGCTGTTCCTTTAGGTTATCCAAAGATTGCCATAGTCCCCTCCGCAGCCTACCCTATAACTGCCCTCTGCCACTCACTTGTGTTTCCTGCTCAGGTCTCATACCATTTGAGTTTTCAACCCTGGCATAGACTTCTTTCCTCTGCTGCTTGTACATATTTCTGAAAACGAGCTATGGATTATAAGGTGGTCTACGGGGTATATTGAACATCACTCAATAAACGTAACAGATCTTTCTGGAGTGTTAATTGTGCTTTAAGGTTTAGAAAACACATTATTTTTATATTAAATCCAATATAGATATATTATAGAATGGAATGGGAAAGGGATTTAAAGATAAATCTAGAAATAAAAAGAAGTCTTGCTTCAGGCAGCTGCCTCAGGCTATGCCCCAGACCAGCCCATGGGGTAGTTATCGATGAGGGATGTGCACCCTTATCTTTGCCGTTGGAGTCACTTTGGTGAAAAAGTTATAGAAGAGCAGTACTAATATAATAATCTCAAGTTTATCTTTTCCTCTTTTTGTAGACTTTCAGAGTGACACACAATTTTTGAAACGGAAGGAAATTTAGACATTAATCTTAACCAACCAGTTTATTGGGAGTATACAAGCCTTACCAACACACAAAGCCTGTCTGGGTAGAGACAGACCCCATATATCCAGATTTCCAGTCTTGTCCTATTAAATGTATAATTGCTAAACATAATGTCAAAAAGAATTATACATGTTATTATATAGTATTACTATCTCTTTGGTTTGATAATTCTATTTGCTATTTATAGAACGGCAGATAGAAAATTTATTTCTCAAAGAAATTCAAGTCTTCCCTGCTTGATATAGTATGACAAATAGTTTCTGTTGATGTATAACACAAATTATCTCAAGTAAGATGCAAATGGAAGTTGCTGTTTATACCAGGAACAATATATTTGATTTTGTAGGTTGACAGCTTTGGATAGTTTTAACTGTGAATTTGCAACAATCTGAAGCACAATAGTTGTGGGAGAGAGAGAGACATGAAATATTCTAACTAGAAATGAATCTGATTTTTCAAATGTGATTTGTAATATTTTCCCCATCTTTAACAGTATAATGAAAATGGCATATTTATAGATCACACTTCATGCTTCTGACTTAATAAGAGTCATACATTTGTTTTTCCCCTTTGTTAATAATCTCTTGAAGCCCATTCTTGTTACGTGGTTGATGATTAGATTGAATTTGCATACCTACAGTTGAATAGTAATTGGTAAAATTTTGAACAAAATGATATTACAACAGAAAGAATTTCATAGATTATTTGAGTTTATGGAAGCTGGAGTTTGACTTGTAGAAGCAGTTAACTGATCTCAGAGGAGCAATCCTGAGTCATACTTGAAGAGTTTATTTCTTGGCAAATCTCCAATGGCGAATTGCTTCTTTTCCAAATTCCTTTAGTTATTTATATCAACTATTATGATGGATCATAATTATTTTAATTTATTTTGAAAGAAAATGATTAATAACTACTGCCAAAAGTACATGATGCATAAAGAGTATTTTGCATCATATGCAACTTTGAAACATGTATTCTTCATAAGTGGCTCTGTAGTATGAAGTACGGATGCTGTAATAATTTTGCTTAAAGAATATTCAGTGTTTGCTTTTTTTATAAAGGCAATAATATCACTCTTGGTTGGACAGGAGCTCCAGAAACATGTTAGATCCAAACATACTTGTTGCCTATTATAGGTCAAGGTGGTTGAATATTAGTAATTTCATATGATTGTACCTCAACTCTCTAATTGCTTTACCTGTCATATTCATAGCACCTCAAGGAAGCTCATACTCAACATATCCAAGAACTAACTCATGATCTTCTCTCCCAAACCTGATGTCCCTGCCTTGGGAGATGTTACCATTGTCCATTCAGCTCAGTAAGCTGAAAACCCGTACTCCATCTTTTACACCTGATGCTGTGAAATTGGGTCCCTATCTATCTCTAGCATTGCTTTCTATGCCTGGCTACTGTAGCTTACTGTCATTTCCCTAGATTGGGGTATGCTATATTTCTTGCTACATCAATCCTTAGTGCATCGTGCACTCCCTGCATGGAATACTCTCTGCATACACCCGTCATTCCCCTCTTTTACCACATAAACTTCTATTAATCTTTCAGAGTCCTTCAGCTTTAATACCTTGAGAAAGCCTTTACATTTTCGCTAACATATGTCAAATTCCTTTTAATATCTCTTCTGGAACTGTGTTCTTTTTCTTTCTAATGTTTTCCTCAATTTTTTTTTTTTTTAGGTACTGGGAGATTCTTTACCTACAATACAATTCATTCTTTATGTGGATAGTGTCGTGAGTTTTGTCAAATATGTAACCACCACTATAATCAAGATAAATAGTATTTTTATTTGCACAAAAATGACTCATGTCCTTTTGCAATCAATCCCTTCTCCTCATCCTTCAGCCTCTGATAACCATAGATGTGATTCTGTCCCTATGGTTTTGCCTTTTCTAGGATGTCATATAAATGAAATATATAGTACCCAGCTTTTATTGTCCAGATTCTTTCACTTAGTGTAATGGTTTTGAGATTCATCCTTTTTTAATTTTGTGTGAGGAAGATTAGCCCTGAGCTAACATCTGCTACCAATCTTCCTATTCCTGCTTAGGAAGATTGGCCCTGGGCTAACATCTGTGTCTATCTTTCTCTAGTCTATATGTGGGACGCCTGCCACAGCATGGCTTGATAAGTGGTGCGTAGGTCCACGCCCGGGATCCAAACCTGCGAACCCCGGGCTGCCAAAGCGGAGCACGTGAACTTAACCACTACACCACAGGGCTGGCCCCTCATCCATGTTTTTGCATGTATCAGTAGTTCATTCCTTTATTTCTGAGTAATAGTCCATCGTATGGGTGTATGATACTTTGTTTATCCACTCAATCAATTCATCTGTTAATGAACACTTGGGTTGTTTCCAGGTTCTAGCTATTAGAATAAAGCTGCTATAAATATTCACATATAAGTCTTTGTATGGACATATGTTTTCATTTCTCTTGGATAAATACCTAGAAGAGGAATTGCTGGGTTGTGTGGTGAATGTATATTTACCTTCATGTGAAACTGCGGAATTGTTTTCCAAACAATTTGGAAATTTCCAAATTTTCCAAATTGGAAATTTCCAAAATGGGCTGCACAATTATATTATTTCACATTTCCACCAATAGTACATAAGAATTCTAGTTGCTCTGCACACTCACCAGTAAATTATCTCAAAAGTCTTTAAATTTAGCCATTTTAGCAGTGTAGTGGTATTTTATTGTGGTTTTAATTTGTGTTTTCGTAATGAGTAATAATGTTGAATATCTCTTCATATGCTTCTTGGCATTTGTGTACCTTCTTTGTAAAGCATATGTTCAAATCTTCTGCCCATTTTTTAAAATTATTTTATTGAGGTCATATTGGTTTATAACGTTGTGTAAATTTCAGCTGTACATCGTTATGTTTCAGCTTCTGTGTAGACTTCATCGTGTTCACCTCCAATAGTCTAGTTTTAATCTGTCACATTTACCCCTTTATCTTTTTACTCGTTTTGCCCTCCCCCAACCTCCTTCCCCTCTGGTAACCACCAATCTGTTTTCTGTATCTCTGTGTGTGTTTGTTTGTTTATCTTACACACATGAGTGAAATCATATGGTGTTTGTCTTTCTCTGTCTGACTTATTTTACTTAGCGTAATATCCTCAAGGTCCATCCATGTTGTCGCAAATGGCACAATTTTGTCTTTTTTATGGTCGAATACTATTCCATTGTATATATACCACATCTTTATCCATTCATCTGTTGATGGGCACTTGGGTTGCGTTCACATCTTGGCTACTGTCAATAATGCTGCAATGAACATAAGTGTGCATGTATCTTTACACATTCGTGTTTTCGTGTTCTTTGTATAAATACCCAGTAGTGGAATAGCTGGATCATATGGTATTTCTATTTTTAATTTTTTGAGACATCTTTATGCTGTTTTCCATAGCGGCTGTACCAGTTTGCATTTCCACCAGCAGTATAGGAGGGTTCCCTTTTCTACACATTCTCTCCAAAACTTATTTCTTGTCTTGTTCATTATAACCATTCTGATGGGTGTGAAGTCATATCTAATTGTAGTTTTGATTTGCATTTCCCTAATAATTAGTGATGTTGATCATCTTTTCATGTGCCTGTTGGTGATATGTATATCTTCTCTGGAAAAATGTCTGTTCATATCCTTTGACCATTTTTTTGATTGAGTTGTTCATTTTTTTGTTGTTGAGTTGTATGAGTTCTTTACATGTTTTGGAAATTAACCTCTTGTCGATATATGATTTGCAAATATTTTCTTTCAGTTGGTGGGTTGTCTTTTCGTTTTGTTGATGGTTTCCTTTGCCTTGTAGAAGCTTTTTATTTATTTTTATTTTTTATTTATTTATTTTTGTGAGGAAGATCAGCCCTGAGCTAACATCTGCCAATCTTCCTCTTTTTGCTGAGGAAGACTGGCCCTGGGCTAACATCCGTGCCCATCTTCCTCCACTTTTATATGGGATGCCGCCACAGCATGCCTTGACAAGTGGTGCGTCGGTGCACACCCGGGATCTGAACCTGCGAACCCAGGACCACAGCAGCGGAGTGCATGCACTTAACCGCTTGCGCCACGGGGCCAGGCCCCTGTAGAAGCTTTTTAATCTGATGTAGTCCCATTTGTTTATTTTTTCTTTTGTTTCCCTTGCCTGAGTAGACATGGTATTCAAAAAGATACTGCTAAGACCCATGTCAAAGAGTGTACTGACTGTGTTTTCTTCTAGGATTTTTATGGTTTCAGGTCTTACATTCGAGTCTTTAATCCATTTTGGGTTAATTTTTGTGTATGGTGTAATATAATGGTCTACTTTCATTCTTATGTACATGGCTGTCCAGTTTTCCCAGCACAATTTGTTGAAGAGACTTTCCTTTCTCCATTGTATATTCTTGGCTCGTTGTCAAAGATTAGCTGTCCATAGATGAGTGGTTTTATTTCTGGGTTCTCAATTCTGCTCCATTGATGTGTGTGTCTGTTTTTGTGCCAGTACCATGCTGTTTTGATTACTATAGATTTGTAGTATATTTTGAATTCAAGGAGTGTGATACCTTCAACTTTGTTCTTTTTTCTCAGGATTCCTTTGGCTATATGGGGTCTTTTGTTGTTCCATATAAATTTTAGGATTCTTTGTTCTATTTCCATGAAGAATGTCATTGGGATTCTGATTGGGATTGTATTGAATCTGTAGATTGCTTTAGGTAATATGAACATTTTAACTAGGTTTATTCTTCTAATCCGTGAGCATGGAATATCTTTCCATTTCTTTATGTGTTTTTGGTTTCTTTCAATCATGTCAAGGTTTTCAGTATATAGGTCTTTCACCTCCTTGGTTAATTTTATTCCTAGGTATTTTATTCTTTTTGTTGTGATTGTAAATGGGATTATATTCTTGACTTCTCTTTATGCTAGTTCATTATTAGTGTTTAGAAATGCAATTGATTTTTGTATGTTGATTTTGTACCCTGCAACTTTACTCTATTCATTAATTATTTCTATTAGTTTTTTGGTGGATCTTTTAGGGTTTTCTATATATAGAATCATGTCATTCACAAATAGTGATAGTTTTACTTTTTCCTTTCTAATTTGGATGACTTTTATTGATTTTTCTTGCCTAATTGCTCTGGCTAAAACTTTCAGTACTGTGTTGAATAAGAGTGGCGAGAATGGGCATCCTCGTCTTGTTGCTATTCTCACAGGAATAGCTTTCAGTCTTTCACTGTTGAGTATGATGTTGGCTGTGGTTTTGTCATATATGGCCTGTATTGTATTGAGGTACTTTCCATTTATACTCATTTTATTGAGAGTTTTTATCCTAGATGGATGTTGGATCTTGTCAAATTCTTTGTCTGCGTCCATTGAAATGATCATGTGATTTTTATTATTCATTTTGTTAATGTGGTATATCACATTGATTTGCGGATGTTGAACCATCCATGCATCTCTGGAATAAATCCCTCTTGATCATGGTATATGCTCCTTTTAATGTATTGTTGTATTTGATTTTCTTCTGCCCCTTTTTTAGGAGTTGTCTGTCTTCTTATATTGAGTTGTAAGAGTTTTGAATAATATTCTGGATACAATATTTTTTAATCAGATTTTGTTTTGTCAAACTGTTTTAGGAAGTTGTCATACTAGTTTATATGTCTGCCAGCAGTATTTGAGAGTGCTAATTACTCCACATCTTTGACAACTCTTGATATAGTCAGACTTTTTAATTTTAGCCATTCTAATAGGTGTGTATGTGTTTTTAATAGAGTTTATTTTTTAGAAAAGTTTTTTATTTACAGAAAAATTAAGAAGATAATACAGATAGTTTCTCTATCATTAACATCTTTCATTAGTATGGTACATTTGCTACAATTAATGAATCAATATATTTTATTTAGATTTCCTTAGTTTTTCCAAATTCCTTTTTCTGTTCTAGGATGCTATCTAGAATACCAAATTACAGTAAGTTGTCATGAATCCTTAGGCTTCATGTGAGATGTTTTTATTGTCTTTAATTTGCATATTCTAATGACTAGTGATATGAACATCTTTTCATGTGCTTATTTGGCATCCTTATATCTACCTTAGTGAAGTATCTGTTGAAATCTTTTGCCCACGTTTTAATTGTTTTTTTTTCTATTATTGAGTTTTGAGAGGTTTTTTTTAAATATTCTGGATACTAGTCTTTTATTAGATATATTCTTTGCAAAGCTTTTCTCCCAGACTGTGGCTTGCGGCTTATCTTTCGTTTCCTGAACAGTATCTTTTGAAGAGCAAAAGTTTGCAATTTAGATGCGATCCATTTATCAATGTTTTCTTTACATGGTTCATGCTTTTTTGTGACTTTTCAAGAAATCTCTGCCTAACCCAAGGTGAAAACAGTTTTCTTCTGTTTCTTCTAGAGGTTTTGTAATTTCAGTTTTTCTAGTTAGGGCAGTTTTTATATTTAGGCCAAGAGAGATCCAGTAATGAGGGTCTCTGCATTTGGAAGTTTATTAATAACAATCTACATAACTGTTTGGATTTTTTACTTAATTTTTGAGAAACTAAACATTTTTTTCAGACCAATTTTACACCCACACAAGTGAGAGGTATATATTTTAAATTCTCGGTGACTCAGTATTCTTTCCTTAGCATTCCTCAGTTCATGGATTGCCTATGATACTAAAAGTTCTTTCCATGCCAGCATTGCAATTCAATTTGTTTTTGAAATATATAAATATTATGTGTCAATCACAGTTCCTTGGTTGTAAGCGATAGAAACTAACTCTGCTTCTCTAAGCCAAACAGGTTAATTTATTGGAAGAATAGGAAGGAACTGAAGAACCAGGCTTCAAACAGAAGGAAATAATTAGCTCCAAAAGGTCTTAGAAGTATGAATTGCTACATGTCTTGCTCAGTCACTTCCACTGCAATAAATGACCTGAAACCATCTTGCTGCCTGGGAAGGGTGGAGGTGGAGGAATATTCTTTTTGTTACTGGTCTCAGAATTCAAATTTGGGAGTAGGAGGGGCTGGGAAATGAAAACTGTCAACTGGCTTAGCTTGGTCATGTGCCCACTCCTTGTCTAGGAAGGGTGCCCTAATCAACAGCCCCATCAGACCATAATCATGCACTGCATAATGACATTTTGATCAATGACAGATCACATATATGATGGTGGTCCCATAAGATTAGTACCATATAGTCTATGTGTTTAGTAGGCTATACCACCTAGGTTTGTGTAAGCATACTCTATGATGTTCGCACAATGATGAAATAGCCTAACGACACATTTCTCAGAATATATCCCTGTTATTAAGGACACATGACTGTATATTCAGTGAGGGAAAGGTCCTTCCCTAAAAGAAGTTTTGGGTGCTAATACTTAAAAGGCAGAATGGATACTAGGCAGCCCCAAACAACAAATGTTCTCTACATACAACGTGTTGCCTTGAAACTCTCCTAGCTCGTGTGTGTGTGTGTGTGTGTGTGTGTGTGTGTGTATTTCATCCCATATGCAGAAACCGAAATTATTTGTAAATAGGTATGTCTGACTAAATGAAGTGATTACTCTGGCCCAAATTTGTCACTGAAAAACAAACTGGTAGTTCAGATTTAAGAGATAAAATATGTCCTAGAAAGAGAAAGAACTGGGAGCAAGAACAACTATATTCCATTTCCCTCTTTGGATATTAACTAGCTGTGGGATCTTGACAAGTCTTTTAATCAGTTTGAGTCTCAGTTTCCTTAACTATAGAATAAAATTATTAAACTACATTATATTTAAGTTTCTTCCTGATAAATTATGTAATTCTAAGGATATCACCTGTGTAAATATTCTCTGTTCTTGTGTTGAGAACAGTAGTTATCACAAGAAAACTGAATACACAGAGAGATACGCATGTAGGCACACTATATTGTGAGACAAAATATAGGAAATCCAGTTAAATTTGAATTTCAGATAAAAATTTGAATCTCAGATAAACAACAAATAATTTTTACTATGTCTAAATAATTTTTACTATGTCTAAAATTATTTGTTGTTTATCTGAGATTCAAATTTAACTGGGTGTTTTATATTTTTACTTGCTACGTCTGGCTACTGTAAGACAGACAGATAGACAGACAGACAGACAGACACACACACACACACACACGCACACACACACACACAGAAAGAATCCATGAGTAGGAAGAACTACAAGTAGGTTCTTGGATTAGCATTGCTTACGCAATTCCTTCTCAATGGAACCTGTAGCAGCTTCAGTATAATTTTTCAATTGAACTCAATGGATTTTCTAGCTATCACTTCATTATAAGACTATCGTGATTTGGTCTCTTTTAGGAAATAATGATTTTTAATTCAAGCAAATATTTCTCATTGAACTTCATGAGTGATTTTGCTAATTATGCTTTCATATACAAGCTCATGCTAGGTCTTCATCTGGGGCATAGAAGTATTTTCCTAAGCAGCTTAATGGGTTACTGGCTGAATGAGTATTTTGCTTTGTTGAGAGCTGAGGTTGACTCTATCAATAAAACCCATTGGCTTTCTTAATCTGCATTGTTTTGTCCTCTTGTACCTATTAATCACACAGAAGCTGCTTATCCTTCATCATCTTGGCTTTGATGGATACTTCATGTAATAAGTCCAGACCTTCAGCACTGAGTAATCACTTGGAGATTCCTGCTTATGAAGGTTCAATAACTATACAACAGTGATACTGTTGATATATGGGCTCTTTGTCTCTCATGCTTTCCCTACTAAATGTGCCAAAATGACAGAATATCTTTATTCTGTCTCTATAATTTGCAATTGCTGAACTTTGACACATAATGCATGGGAGCTTAACTGGAACAAGGACATCTCATTTGTAAGTCATCTTCTAGGTGTTTGAGGGCATGCAGGCTTTTAAAGACAAAATTTAATTAATTAATTAATTAATTTTTTTGTGTGTGTGAGGAAGATCAGCCCTTAGCTAACATCCATGCTAATCCTCCTCTTTTTGCTGAGGAAGACCGGCTCTGAGCTAACATCTATTGTCAATCCTCCTCCTTTTTTTTTTCCCCCCAAAGCCCCAGTAGATAGTTGTATGTCATAGTTGCACATCCTTCTAGCTGCTGTATGTGGGACGCGGCCCCAGCATGGCCGGAGAAGTGGTGCGACAGTGCGCGCCCAGGACTCGAACCTGGCCGCCAGCAGCGGGGCATGTGCACTCAACCGCCAAGCCATGGGGCTGGCCCCAAAATTTAAATTATTGATGAAAGTAAATACTCTTTTGTTATGGCTCCAATACGGTGAGTACATAAGTAATCTCTCTTAACAATCCATGGCTTTGCTGTCAGAAAATGTACTAGCACAAAACTAAAGTAGTAGCAGGAAAAAATAGATCAATTGGCTGCTTAGATAAAAGAAGTAAGTACAGAAGAAAATTGCTTCATTATGTTGGAACTTAACAGAAAAAGTAAATGAATTTTGGGGTAGTGCTCTGGAGGTTTTACAAATCTTATGAAATAGAATTTCCTAGTGGTTTGATAAGTAAATTGAAAATTCCACAATTCCTTCACAAAATTTATTTCTGAAAATCATGGCCAGGAGAAAATGCTAAGTCAAATATTTATACATTTCCTGAAAACATTTAGTAGAATAGATTTCTTGCTTGTCTAAACTTCTTCCTGGTCTATAAAGAGCTTTTTATTACATATTCTCTGGAGTCCTAATATTTTTCAGCTTATGCATTTAGTATAGTCTATTTACGTCTATTTTTTAACTTTTCCATTGAACTTTAATAAGCAGTCTCTTTCTACTCTTAGAAATTTAGTTTATATTTTATTTTTATCATATCAATTTATTCGGACACATATTTTATGTAGAACTGAAAGAAAGGGAAACAAGGGTCATTTCTCACCCTTATAAAGGTGTGTTGTTTCATGTCCTACAAAAGGATCTCACACTCTGGGTTTCCCTCCTAAGAGTTCCACCATCTAATAGAATTGTTTTTTGATGCTTCCCCTCTTTATTCACATATCAAAACTTATCTACTACTGTGACCTTCATTCAATCAAAGTCTCACTAAATAGCTGGTTGGAAGTTTATTCTCAGCTTTATCCACTTCTTTCTGTCTCCACAGACATCCCCCTTCCTCTGCCTGACTTCATCTCTTGCTTGGGCTACTGAAGTAGGCTTCAAGTAGTCTCTCCTCTGCTGCCATCCCTCCTTCACAACCATTCTCCAAAGGGCACCCAATGGTCATTTTAAGGCCTGCAAGGCCCAGTGTGAGCAGCTCTTGCCTGCCTTTCCAACTGCAAAAGTATAATTTTCAAGCATTTATTTAACTCATTAACGAGGAAATCAGTGAGGTAGCAAAGTTGGTTCAAAGAACGATATAAGACACAAATATATTGAGGATCCGTGGAAAAATACAAGCAAAGAAAGTTGGAAGAAGAAAGCTAAGTTAGATATAATATGGGTTAAATACAACAGAGAAATAAAACCACAGGCTTTGGGATCATCTGCTCCACCAGGCAAAAATCAGTTTATCGGTTTCCTGCAAACTAATATCTACCTTTGCAGAGATGTAAAATGCCTGGGCTTCAATCAATGGTAAATAGTAAGTGAGTTACAAATCCTGAGAAATGATTCTTAGGCAACTTGTTAGATAATGTACTAGTGTGACTACAAACATCACACAGTCATCTTTTTGCCTTAAATTCTTAATTATCAAAACTCATGTCCTAACACTCTCCTCTCTGGTCACCAGAGTTCTCACCACACTGACCTCCTTTCCATTTTTTTTAGGCTTTTGTACTTACTATTCCCTGTGCTCGAAATGTTTAGTCAACTCATTCTTCAGATCCCATCTCCCAGATGGTCCTTTTCTCTATGTTCTATCTAAATCCCTCTTCCTCACCTACATCTGACTCATTCTGTGGGTCATCATCTTGTTCCTTTCTTCAACTGCAGTGGTGAAAATCTGTATACATATTTGTATATATGTATATATGTATGTATTTGTTTCTTCACTAAAATATAAGCTATATGAGGCCAGAGACATGATCTCTTTTGTTCATTACTATATTTCTCTTGCCAAGAACAATGGCCACTCATGATAGGTGCTTGATAATTACTCGTTGAATGAATGTCTTAAGACTTGTCGTAATGTACTTTCTAAGATTTTCAGATTTTATTGAGATTTCATATGAACAAGGGCTGCCATGTGTTCTAAAGAAGGCATACCAGTATGAGATTTACTGGGAAACAGAGGAGTTTCCGTACCTGATACATTATACCTTGAGGGTCAGAGCTTCTCTTTAGGTCAGCATGGTCTAAGCCTGAAATCCTTCCTGAAAATGCATTTCCAAAGGTCTGATCCCACCATCAAAATGCCCTGTCCTTGATTATATACAGGACGTCATATGGAATTGTCAGTTATCACAACGGCTTATAGCCCTTGTTAAAGAAGCAGGTTTCTGCCCTCCACTACCCTCAGGAGAGATCCCTATGTGATAGTTTGCCTGGAGCCCGGGAATCTTCATTTTAAATAACATCTGGAGATTCTGACATTGTCGGTTTGTGGACCATATGTTGAGAACCACTGGTCTAGGAAATCCAAGTATCCAGTTATCTGCCTGGATATTTGCATACTACTTTAAGTTGGCCAAACAGAAGCCTGGGAAAACCTGCTTTGGGAGTCTGGCTCCAAGCACAAGGTCCTGTAGTAACCAGTCATGCATTCTGAGCAGGATCAATAAAGGCTGCAGAGTTACTTAGACTAGGAGGAAAAGTTTGCATAGTCTGCAAAACTTGGCTAAAAGCTGCACTAGCACTAATCTGGTAACTATAAAAATGAAAGAGTTTTAAAATTTGAAACTACTTAAGGGACTTTATTCATGTACTGCAGATTTTTTTCCCATGGATTTCAGTATCCAATTTGAAGATTCCAAGGCACTTCTGTAATAAATTTTGGTAAAATACGAATGGCCCTTTGAATAGCTTCTTGTAAAGTTTCCTCTTTTTGCTGTTCACATCTTGCTTCACCCAAGTTCAGATGGACAGAGAACCCAGAGTAATTCAGCAGCTTTAGCAGGAGTCTGGATGATCCTGTGGCCAGAGGACAGAGCTGCCCTATTATCTGCCTGTGCCTCCCACATTCCTTCCCACTTGTCCACTTGTCCTCCTCTGACTTATCCATCCAGGCTGCCAGGGATGTGTATGGCTTTCTTGCTGGGGGAGTACAGAGAAGAAAAGACACCACATATTAATATCGCTGTTCCCACACAGACTATGGGGTGTCTCAGTGGTGTAATAGGCAAAAATAAAAGTAATGCATAACCTCACTTGAAGCAGACTTTATTTTCAATCAGCAATATCTAATATAAAATAAGAGGAGGCAAAAGACAAAAGATTAACTTTACTTTCCGTATAAATATTGGCCCTAGACCAACATGGAATTGGAAAAGAGGACATGGGATGCTCAGAGGGAAGTGAAGAGTCCCAAAAGAGAGCCTATGAGCATCTCCTACCCCTGAGGTACTGCACTTTCTGTTCAGCCAATGAAAGATCCAATTTGTCGTTTCTGATTCTCTAACTACATCTATAAGCTGTTCTTGGAGCAACTATTTTGGTCAGTCAGTTAGTCTATTCAGGCAAACAACCAGTCTGGCTCATTTTGTTTCATGGTATTGACTCAATGTTTCACCAAACTTGGATAAATATCTGGCTGGTCCCTGAACTATGCATGCATGAGGCAGACTCCAAGCACCCCAGCCCAAGCTAAAAGAACTGAATGGAAATTTCATTTGGTGCCAATTGCAGGGGAGACAGAGTTTGCAGATTGAAATCAGCCTAGTTAACTGCCTGATTAAACAAGAAAACACTCAAACAAAAATTGATAATCTTCAGAGCAATATAACAGAACTCAGAGTCTTTATAATGAGTCATTGACAATGTCCATGACATAATCCTAAATTACTTGACAGATGAGAAACAGAAAATGTTATCCAGAGCAAACAAGGATTTTATAAATAAGGAAAGTGACACCATGGTAATATAATTTAGCTAAGTTTTGATAGCTGGTGACAGCCAGTGACAGATCTTGAAATCTGTTCTTCTAACTCTAAATCCTGCTTTCTTTCCACATCTATAAATCTATTCCATCTCTAAAATTCTATGCCAGTGTAATATATTTCGTCTAATGTAATAAAAATATCTTGCTTTAATGAAAGCTGGTTAAAAAAGACTAGTAATCATTTAAGACTGTTATTGTAAAAGAAGATTTCAAAATACTCATTTCTTCTGTTACCCCCTCTCCAAATTCTGTTAGTTGCCTAACCACTCATCTTCTTTTACCTTGCCAGTTGAAGTCCAGTTTCGTTCTGGCTGGGATTTCATCCAGCTAAATACTCACTTTGCTAGTCTCCTATGTGGCTGCATGTGGCCTTGTAGCCCAGCTCTTGCAGTGGCCATTAGTTCTAGTATGTTGGCTATTTCTGAAACTTTTATTGATATTGTCCCCACCTAATTCTTGCATTGAAAATACACATTACATCTGGTCTGCAAGAGAAGCACTCTTACAACCATGAAGTGAAATACTCGAGTAGAGCCAAAATGTAAAAGATTCTGAATCTCTAACATGATTTCTGAGCATTTGAATCAATACCAGTAACTGCCTTCCTCTGGATTGTTTGCTGTATAAAGTAAACAAACCCCTATTTGTTTCATCAACTGTTAATCAAAAATTCTGTTACTTGCAGCCAAATATAATTCAAAATTAGAAATTTCATGAGAGAGATAAAACACAAGTAGGATGTGGTACTTCAATCCCTGAAAGTGACATTCCCTTTGTATTAGATTAGAAAGCATCATTTGCTTTAAGATGAGCCATAGCATTTCATGGGCAACACCAGAAACACTACATGAAATATACATATAGTTTATAAGACCTAGCTCTATTTCAGCAATGTTAAAATGCGTGTGTGAGAGGGGTCGTGAACAGGAAGTATTGCTTAAAACAACGTGAGTTACCACCACACACTTCTTAGAATGGCTAAAAGAAAAATTAAAAAAAAACCCTAAAACTGATAATACCAATTGCTGGCAAGGATGAAGAGCAATAGGAACTCTCATTCATTCCTTGTGGGAATGCAAAATGGTATACTACTTTGGAACACAGTTTTGCAGAATTTTATAAAGCTAAAAATAGTCTTACCATATGACCTTTCAGTTGCATTCCTAGGTATGAATGGAACTGATTGAAAACTATGTCTACCCAAAACCTGCATGTGACTGTTTGTAGCACCTTTATTTATAATCACCAAAAACTGGAAGCAGCCGAGATGTCCTTCAATAAGTGAAAAGATAAACTGTGGTACATCCATATGATGGAATACTATTCAGTGATGAAAAAGAATGAGTGCTGGTCCACATAAAAGCATAAATGAATATTAAATGCATATTGCTAAGCAAAAAAGCCAATCTGAAAAGGCTGCTTACTGTATGATTCCATTTATAGAACTTTATATCACAAAGAATGAACTTTAATATATATAAATTAAAAAAATAAAGAGTTGATAGATCCCAGGATGGAATTCAGAACGTGACAGAAGAAGGTAACTGTATTATAAATGTGTGAAATAACCTAACTGAGGAAGTGGGTTGAGGGGAAGATGTTGACCAAGGTAATTTTGGAAACAAGTGGAGACTGTAAGACTAAAGGCAAAAGGAACCGTATTCTACTTACTAAAGTTGTTTTCTGTGAGTGTATGAATTAACAATTGGAAACCACTATACATACATATTGGGATTGAACAAGTAAGTAAATGAGAAGCAATCTTACAACCATGGGTGGCAGAGACTGGGAGTCATGTTGCAGATAAACAAAGGTTAAGCTCGAATGATCCATGTGGTAATGGATTTGAATTGGAGACATCAGTATGAATTTATGTTTAGCTTAATATTAATATATATGTGGATACAGATAGACATACATATGTGTATATACACAAGTTAGTATACATATATATATTTTCTTACTCTGCCATTTGACAGAGTTTAGAAGCAGCAACACCTTGGTGGCAATGAGCAAATCTAGCATCTAGGTTTCGATTTTCAACAGCATCATCCTACAAAGAGAAACAGCGCTCCTTGGAGAAAGGGCTGATTCTGGGGCTTGAGCTCCTTGGAGAAAGGGCTGATTCTAGGGCTTGAGCAGGGAATATAAAAGATGAGCCTGGAGCATCTTGTGGTGCCAGAAAGTAAGTCAGTCCTCAAAAAAATATAAATTGATGGGGGTGTATCAAAGGGACATAGAAGCCAACTGAAGGAGCTCCTCATGGCTAAAGCTGGAATAATTTGAGAAATAGAATAAATGGCTTAATGTTGGATTATAACCTAAAAATATAAAATAAATACCTATGAGTTCATACTGATGTAAGTTAATAGCTAAATGGATACATAAATAGGAGAATAGACAAATATTCTACATAGGATTCAAGATAATTTATGTAGATGTTCCCCCCTAAAAGAGTGTAGGAAAACTTCCCATCCCTTAAGTGTGGGCTGCACCTAGTGACTTCCTTCTAAATAGGACAATATAGAAAGAGGGAAAAGGAGTAATTTTACAGTGGAGAAACTTGACAGACACTGCCTCAGCCAGTTGATTAAGGTTAACATCATCTACGATAAGTCATATTGATAGCATGCAATCTTGATACGATGTGACGAGAATGGTACTCTACATCTTTCCTCCCAAGAACCCATAAATCTATTTTAATCCTGAGAAAAACATCAGACAAAGCCAAATTGAGGGACATTCTCTGTAATACCCAACCAGTACTACTCAAAATTGTCAAGGTGATCAAAAACAAGGAAAGTCTGAGAAACTGTCATGGTCTAGAAGAACTGAAGGAAACATGTCAACTAAATGTAATATTGTATTCTGGATAGGATCCTGGGACAGAACTATGACATTAGGTCATAACAAAGGAAATCTGAAAAAAGTACGGGCTTTAGTTAAAAACAGTATATCAATATTGGTTCATTAGTTGTGACAAACATACCAGACTAAGGTCAGATATTGGTATTAGAAGAAACTGAGTGTAGGGTATACAGGAACTCTCTGTAAATATTTATAACTCTTCTGTAAATCTAAAACTATTCTAAAAATGTTTATTTAAAAATGCACGTGTATGGGGAAGGGGAGCATTTCTTAAAATCTAGGTAATTCGGTGTTCGGGTTTCTGTTTGGCTCTGTTAGTTTGCCAAAGACAAGTTGTTGGTTCTGAACTTATTAAATGATCTTAAGTCAGTACTTTAATAAGTTATATCTTCTTAGGAGACTGTTTTTGTATTTTCTTCCAACCTGTCAATAATCCCAAGAGTAGGATTAATTTGCTTTGTGTTCAGGTAGACAGAATTAGAAACACGATCAATGTGGTGGTTACTGAAAAAAACTTGACTTTTCCTTACAATAATAGCCTAAGTTCTCTTGACTTGTGAGGAGACATTTTCCCAAGAAATAAAAAGCTTTTATGCTTCATAAAATCCAGAGAATCGTAAGGAAAGGTAGAAATAAAACTTTTTAATCGTTCTCATAAAAAATTGTGTTGGAAGCAATTTAACACATTAAAAATGTTTGGAATTCAACACATGAATATGTTTGTAGCAAAACTGATGAAAGCACAAATAAAAACAGAAGGAATGTCAAAAAACAGGGAGATATAAATACCACAGTACATCATTGAAAAATAGCTCCAAACGAGGACTCTGCTTAGTTAAGACAATGAATGGTCAGCAAGCCTATATTTCTCTTACTTGTCTCCCCTCATAATTTCTTTCCTTTTGACCTTATGGATTCCATTGCTAAGCATCAAATTTTAAGTCTCTAACACCTTAGCTCTTAGGAGCTGTTTGCGAAGCAGAAAGGGATAGGAATGGTATACAAAAATTAGCTGTTTTACTTTGTGTTCATGCTTTTGGTAAGAGCACTACTGTGAAACCAGAAGGATATAGCAATTCTCACCTGTCCCCTATCTATTTGCTGTCAAAAAAAGTGTTGTGCACACGCACACATGCACACACATGTACACACACCATATTGCAAAACACAGACCACACGGGCTCATGTGTCAATAGTCTGAGGGCACAAGAGGGAATGGACGGTGCCACTTAGTCCAGAGCGTCAGTTAAGTGGTGATAAGTTAAGAAAGCTGATGCGTATAGGATACTGTCACCAGCTTTTTCAGCCGAATGTTTGCTGAGACTTTGAGAGAATAGGTACATGGCAGCTAAGTTTTAGCCTAAGAGAGTGATTATGAGGAGGCTTAGGGACCATGGAGAATTGCTCAAGAGGGAAATCAGGATGGGAATAGCATGAGAATTCCTGAACAGGAGTGGCAGGACGGGTCTTTATAGTAAACCTCTACAGGGAAGAATAGAATGCCGTTTCCCAATTTTGTCCTAAGGAACCCTCCATAGGGAAACTCCAATGTAACTCTGTAACCAGAATAACTGGTTTTGAGACTTAAGAGCAGGATATTTCACTGTCCCTCGTCACATACACAGTAGAGAGAAAATGTCATTGCCCGAGGAGTCGGAACCTGCTTCTAGTCCCAGCTCTACCTCTAACTTAATTGTAACCTTGGGGAAAGCATCTTACCACTCTGATCTGAGTTCTCCTTTTTAAGACAAAGCTATTGGACTAGCAGCTCACTAAGTTCCTTCCAAACCTACTTTCCTAAGAGGCTAGGAGGGTGACATAACCATCTGATCAAATTTCTCAGATAGCTTCCCCAGAAATTTGGCTCATTAAAAAAATAGCTTTGGGCCCAGCCCTGGTGGCCTAGTGGTTAAGTTTGGCGTGCTCTACTTCAGTGGCCCGGGTTTGGTTCCTGGCACGGGCCTACACGACTCTTTAGTGGTCAGGCTGTGGTGGCAGCTCACCTACAAAATAGAGGAAGATTGGTCAGAGATGTTAGCTCAGGGTGAATCTTCCTCAGCCAAAAAAAAAAAAACAAAAAAAAGAAAAGAAAAGAAAATAGCTTTGGATGAAGTATACAGAATTCAGATTCTACAACTAAATAGATGAATTTAGCATTTTGTCATTCCTAAGCCCATTTTCCTCTTTTTTCAAGTTGTGAATATAAAGATTATTTTATATTTGACCAAATTGCTTATCTATCCCTGCATTGTCTGCCCATACCTCCCTCTTCCCTTCATACGTTGCTCCTTGTACTTGCAAATGGAGTTGAAGCATGTTCAGGTACTTTTAGGCATGAGTCCAGACTCCAGGGCTTGAGGGCCTCCAAGCAGTAGGGGACATTTCTATTTCTAGTGGCCGTGGCCTTATTCTGCTTCCCGTGCATTATGCGAGCGTTACCCTCAGAAGATTGCAGGAAGATCCCTTATTGTTCTCTGGACTAATCTGACCCCTTGGAAATGTTTAGGATCATACATGTTAACTTCCTAGAAGTGATTTTATGGCTAAATTGTGCTTTTGACTCTGTGGCATTTTGAGTTCACTAAAAATAGTGAAGAAAGTTAGTTCTGCATGGGACATGTTTCCACTTACACACCCTGGAGTGGGTCCCCGACCACAGTGGCAGTAACATCCTCCCTCCTTGCAC
Organism: Diceros bicornis minor; assembly: GCF_020826845.1. Taxonomy (NCBI): domain Eukaryota; kingdom Metazoa; phylum Chordata; class Mammalia; order Perissodactyla; family Rhinocerotidae; genus Diceros; species Diceros bicornis. Next base: position 36,355,643 of record NC_080740.1, read on the forward strand.
TGGGCTTTCCGAGGACACTAAGCAGGCTGGCAAGCTATCGGTTTTTCTCTGCCTGTTGTCAGTCAGCCTTGTCACTGGAGCATGGATAGGCATTTACAGGAACACTCTTTTTCACAGGAAGCAGCCATTTGAAAGGGGAAGGAGAAGATTTCTACACATGAGCCATTTCCCGGATTTTTAGGTGACAATTTGTTCAGTAGGATGCAGACAATGTTCTATATGAAGCTCCTAAGCACTGAGTTTTCGACTGACAAATTAACTAGCGGATTTTCTCAGTCATTAACTGCTTGACTGGTTGTCTGAGAGTGCAAACTGCTTTAGACTGATTCTTGGTGACAATCGTGTTAAGCTGTGACACGTCATGTCTCTAATGTCTTCATTCTAGTATAAAATGCTCATGTAAAGTCCATACAAAGGAAATGTCTTTATATGAGGAAATAGAAGTATTTCAGCAGTCTACTTAAAAACTACCTTCACATATTACACATGGAATGATTTTAAATACAAGAGAAAATCAAATATATTAATCAAATAAAATAGACCCCACACTTCCTATAAAGGCAAGCAAAAAATCTGGAATGATAAAATCCTTAAGGGGCCAAAATTTGGTGGTTCATTGCTTTCATTTATATCTCACATCTAACCATAGTGATAATCAAAAGTAGACAAACTTTGAGTTAATTGTATTATTGTTTTTAAATTCTCTGAGGACAATGCCTTTGATAAAACCTTTTGTGCCTGCACCTGAGTGGTGTTTTTCCTCATCCCTCCTCCCCTTCGTATACCATTGGTCATGAAAGAGGCATAATTTTGAGAAGTAGCATAATTTAAGCACGCCTTTCTTCTGTTGGATGGTTCCTAACATGTTGCTTCAAAAAAAGGAACCTGAGCCAGCCCTGATTGCCTAGTGGTGAAAGTTTGGCGCTCTCACCGCTTTGGCGGCCCGGAGTTTGTTTCCCGGTCACGGAACCACACCACCTGTCTGTGAGTTGCCAGGCTGTGGCAGCAGCTCACACAGAAGAACTAGAAGGACTTACAACTAGAATATACAACCATGCACTGGGGCTTTGGGGAAGAGACAAAAAAAGAGGTAGATTGGCAACAGATGTTAGCTCAGGGTGAATCTTTCCCTGCAAAAAAAAAGAACACAATTCCTCACAGAGACTAGTTGGGATACTTCCCCGTTTGGGAGGACAGTGTAGAGAAATTGGTCTGTGTCAAATGAAGCTGATTCAGTTCATTGTCTCTGAGCTGTTTGCCTACTTTCACGAGCACACACTTGTCTCTACTATTTTTTTCTCCTTTTCTCTTTTGTCTCCTATTTCCCTAAGCTTCAGTATTTCCTTGTGTTTCTTACTCCTGCTATTTCCCTTCTCTTGCTGTGTTTCCTCTAAGGGTACAAGGACATAAGCTCTCAGGGCTGGAGACTTTCATTATTCTTTTCTTCTCCTCACCCCGCTAACTAGGAACAGACCAGTATTGAGTTCTTATGTGTGGCTGCTATAATGTTAGGCACTTGATATTTATTATCTGTTAATTTTTTCAGTAATCATGAGCTGTAGGTTTAATTATCTCAAGTTAAAGATTAAAGTTCTCATCACAAGAAAAAAAAATTGTAACTGTGTGTGGTGATGGATGTTAACAAGACTTACCGTGGTGATCATTTTGCAATGTGTACAAATATTGAATCGTTATTTCAATTATTTATCTCAATAAAAAAGATTTAAAAAGTAGATATAGAGAGATTAAGTAACATTCTCAAAGTAAAACCACCAATTAGTAGAATTTAGACTCAAATGCAGATCTATTTGACTCCAATGACCAATATTTTGAATTCACAGATTTATATTAGTTTTCTATGAAGTCTAACAACGTATTAATCTTATACATTATAGAGCATTTACTGTGTCCCAGTCATAATGTGATATATTTCATGTATATTATTCTACTTAATTCTCATAGCCACCACCTGCAGTAAGTGCAAATACTTTATGTAAGAGGTTAAGTGACTTTCCTGTGGGCACACAGGCAGGAAGGGGCAACGCCTTAGAGCACTGCTGTGGAGTCATGTGCCACAAGCTGCTAAGTCTTGGACCAATTTTCTGGGATAAATTTCATGCACAGAACTAGACACATTCGCATATGACCCTGATTGCTATCATCAGGAATAGAGGCAAATGACAACTTCAAATTTATACGTTGTGTGTGTGTGTTTTTTTAAATGTGTTCTTTATGTTTTAGTTTGTTTCAAAAAGGGCCCTAGCTGTATTCAAATTTCAGTTTATTTGGTGACTCTGGCTAGATCTGGCTTGCTATGGCCTGAAAAAACAAGCCTCTGTGATAGCCAAGTGTATTTGAATACCAAATGTGGTTTCTTCCCATTCAGTCATTGGCCAATTGGCCTTTTCTGCCTGAGAATCTGGCCTAGTGTTTCCATCTACATTTAAATAACACTTGCTGACCTAAGAGTTTAAGTAGATCCTGCTATCCTACGATTATAAAGAAGTATATATACATTTTTAATGCTGAATTTGGGGTCACAGAGTGTAACTAGGAGCATTGTGGTGTCGGGGGAAGAGGGAGACTCTCCTTTTGCCCTTTCCCTTAAGGTTCTTCTGGCTGGCCAAATAATCAACAAGACAGGTTAGCAGGAGAAAATAATACCAAGTTTAATAACATGTATACATGGGAGAAAGCAGGGACACTGTGTTTCTCATCACAATAGCAGAAATTCTCATCTTAAATACCATCTTCTTCTAAAGACAAAGGAGGATGTTGGGGGTGGGGGGTGTCAGTTATAGGAGATTACCACTAAAGCACAGTAAACAAGAGTAAGGTTATTATGCAGATTTAAGACCTCACCTTCCACATTGATAAGTTTCTAGAAATGAGGTCATCCCCCCTCTTCCCCAAACAGAGAGGGAGATACCTTTACAAATGGAGATTTCCCTTATAAATGTAAATGTCTGTCTGGCAACTCCTTGCAGGGCCATCCAAAGAATGTGGCCAGAGACAGAACTTCTGATAAGATGGGCTTGTTTGGTGCCTTTCCTATTGTAACATCTATTTTACATTATATTACAGCCATCAGATGGAAGATCTGTTCCAGGAAGGAGCCATCATGTCAAATTCTTTAGGCAGTTAGTGGGGGAGGTCAAATGTCCTTCAGAGAAAACAATCAAGGTAAAGAGATATATTTCAGGGTGGCCAAATTTTGATCTCCCACAGTCCCGCCTTTGAAACTAAAAGTTTCACAGTCCTTTTGAAACTTAAAGAAGTTTCATAGTCCAGAAGCTGAGTTGGTAGATTGTTTCATCTCACTGAACACATTTCTTAGTCCTGATAATAGATCAGTTCAATTAAGTTCCTTTTGGAAGGTAGGTGGTGATGCAGGTGGGCTCTCAAGGTCACGCCTATATTGTGGAAGCAAGCAATCAAATATTTAATAGAAGCATTTCTATAAAAGAAAAACAAGGTTAATGGTTAGAGTAAGTTGTAAAGCAGTTTTTGAGTTTAGAGGACAGCCAGTGAAGAATTTTAGATGTCAGCGTCAAAGCATCTTTTGCAGTTTAAAATGTCTCGGATGGTGTCGTTAGGTCATCTCAAGTTTATATCAAGTCTATCAGCTTCAGTTTGTAAGGCTTCAGGAAAAAGGGCAGGTTCAGTTTTCAGTGATTTCAAATGAAAATGATGGAAAAAAATCAAAAACGTTAGTTTGGACATCTGTAGCCAGATATTTCAGGAGACTAGAAGAAATCAGGATCCAGTCCAGTCAACAGATATAAAACAAAAACCTCAAAAGACAACAAAACTAGGATCTAATATCCGCAAACTTATACTTAAATAGTTTTTACTGAAATATAATTTTTCTCTCTAATATCACCCTCATTTTTATTAAGATAGCCAAATTAAAACTAGTTTGCAAAATAAGTCTAGATCCAATAGAGTTGGCCCAATTATTTACATAAGTACAGCAAGAATAGCAATTGATCACATAGGCTCTTTTAAACCTGCTTTGCTGGAACTTTTATAAGGAATCTCAGATTGAACTTGAAAGGTCTCTCGAGGCCAGGAAAGCCAAGCCAAGGATTTTATCATCAGACGTTGCTTGCAATACCTACAGATTTGGGTGAATTCCTCTCTTCCGAGGTTCCCCCAAAATATTTTGAGGTTCCTTGTACCTGCCAGATAAGTGACATTCTTTACTTATCTTGGTAAGTGCTGCTTGGAACATAAAGGTACCAGGCCAATATTTCCACGTGGCTTTATTCCATAAAGTCCAATCTTCATTCCTCAAAAGCTGTATGGTTATATTGCAAATATGATGTTCCAGTCACAACCTTGGTAATAGACCCAGTGTTTCCAATTGTGTCCTGTTATAAGGAGAACAGATTCTTATTGAACTTATGCAAATAACTATATTGCCATGAAAACAACAATATTCACTCACTAAGAGTTTCCAAATCCTGGAGGGATCAGATAGAGAGAAAAAGAAAAATATTTTAATTTTACTTAAAAAAATATCATTTACCAAATTGCTATAAGTCATAGCTATCTCGGGAGAAAAGAGAAAAAGTTTTCCTTAAATCTGAAAAAACAAAACATTAAAAATTCAGCAATACTTCAAATGAAAAATCATAAAAATTAAAAGCATCCTTATCAGTTTATTCAGTCCTGTGTAATCCATTCTTGATACCACTCTTTTTGTTAGTGGCTTTATGAAGTCATCAGTTTCTCCATCGGATTTCTGTAATATTTTATCAAGTTCAGTTTTATGATCAGAAAGTTTGTCAGAAACCTGTACTCCAGTGTAAATGTCAGAGTCCTTTCCATGAATTTTTCTGAAGTCGAAACATTTTGCAAAAGCATTAGAGCAAAGAAATAAGTCTGTAAACAACAAGACCTCAAAATGGCAATTGACAAGGAAAATTTGGTTAATTTTGTGACATACAACACTTTAAAATAATAATAACCAGAATTATGACTGATAACCAGGACAGATCAGAATTTCAGTAATGTTATACAATTTTAAAACACCTATGTCAATAACATTTGCCCACATAATAGCACCTAAGCAGGCTTATCATCACTTGTCTGACAATGCTTTCCATGTAATTGAACGTGTTGAATAAGCCTAATAAGTCTAGTATCTTTCCCCTTATAGGAAGAGAGCAAATTTCTTTGAGAAGTTCCAGGGCACTTTGAAAATTCCCAAAGAAAAAAGTAAAAAAAAAAACTTTATTTAAGATATGAATTTTGGTGGAGCTTGTCAAAAATATAAACAGTCAAAGCAAACATAGCATTAACAGTCCAAAAAGCCTTAATAGAGAGACCTCAGTCTTTTGAACGTAGGAAATTATTTTAACAGGTTTTTTTTTTTTCTGTCTTTTAGGTAGACTTACTCAAAGGTAAAGAAAAATCTTTTGTAACCTCTTTATCAAGTTTAAGCAAATTATCCTTTTATGAGAAATTTCAATTTTGCACCAGCTTACTTCTGCTATTAAAACTCATTTACTTAATTAAATTCATTTCAATCTTAGCCAACTTGACCATGCAAAAACTCCTTTTCCAGAATTCCTCTTCCACAAACCTTCTATAACTTTCTTTTTACATTCAGAATTTGTCCCATGTCTTTCTTTTCCCTCCTAGTACTTGAGGACAACTTTATCTTTCTTAATCGACCAAACAAAACATTTCCATTCTTTGTACCTTTATACATCTTACTTTCCTTACACACAGACATATTTCTGTTAATCTTTTAAGAAAAATTCTTAATTCAATCACATATATTAATTAGAAATTTTAACCTCTAGAAACCTTAATTTCTAAGTAAAAACTAAGTAAACAATTATAAACATCTTTTACATTAGTATCTTGTGGCTTGGAAAATTTATAAACACTTCATAACTTCTAGAAATATGTTACTTTATAGTGCAATCTTTTAATAAAACACAAGACATGTTTACCAATAGACCCAAAACACTTTTTAGTTTTCCTGTAATGAAAAGCCAAATGTAGACAAATGTACATTTAGCAATCAATGACTAATATGTTATTTGGAAATGATCTACTCAGAAAATTTTTATCATAAAATTTAGCAAAACTCTCAAGTTTTAAGTCACCAAAAAGAGTTTGGAAGCTGTAACCACCATAACACATAATTATTGTTTAAAGTTCACCCAACATTCATCTTTTTCACAACTATTTAGTTACTTATTCCCAATAATTATTTAGATTGCCTATAAGACTTCATAAGACATTAGATAAAATTAGCCATCATTTAAATTACTATTTTTGTTAACCAGTTCTGTAATAGAAATAACATCGGTTTTTTTCCTACAAAATTTCATGCAATTTTCATCACTTCTTATACATTTAAACATAGTTATCATTAAGATTTTTATCAATAGGTCTTGGTCTTCTAACTTTGGACAAGAGAAGCATTCCCAGTCAGACATTTTAAAACATACTCAGGCAAAGTTGATGTAACCTCTTTGTATAAAATTAGCTCAAACATTCCAACCTTTATAATCTTATCAACACTTACACTTTTACATGTTCTCAATTTAATTGTAACCTGAGTCAAGGTCTTAAGACTAGTCAAATTTTTTCCTTCCTTTTTCTGGCCTTAATTCTTAGGTACCAATTAAGCAATTATGTGAGAGCTCTCAAAACATTTTTTTTCCCCCAATTTAGAAGTTTTTCCAATTCAAAGGATCCGTCGTCTGGCCATTGACGAGTAGGATCTTCACTTGTATATTTATTCCAATAGTGACTCGAACCAATAAGCCTTTTTAAGGAAAGACCCGGAGGTAACTTTCCACGCTTAAAATAAATCTTTCCCATGGACGCAAGAGGCGTCCCTGGTGAGGGCGCAGATGATGTAGCCCCCATGATCCACAGAATTCACTCCCAAAGATATTCAGAGAAAGTAAAGACCTTCGTTGCATAGGCGGTAAGGATAAAAGGGTGTCTCCGGTCTCCCACAATAGTGTGGGACGCCTCCAGTCACAGACCCGCTAATCTGTGACACCGGGCGGGCGATACTGGAATGGGATTTTTCCAGCACTAACAAGCAACGAAGGTAAAGACGACAAAAGCCCTTATGGACTGGGCCTTTTATGACAAACTCCCCTGAGAACTTGGCACAGCCGGACAAAGAGACAGTTTGGAACCCCAGTCTACTCGACTGGCCACCAAGGTGCACCCCGGTAAATGCACCTTCCGTATGGTGGAGACCAAGGAGAATATTCTCACTGGTCACAAAGCCAAGTTCTCAGGACATAGAACAAGACAGAGACTACTCTGGGAGGAAAAGGGATCAAGATCAAAACAAAGAGTACTCTACCAAATTTAAACCAAGAGTCACTAAAAGCCCAAGAAACTAGTTTCCCAAATATTTTCTCCTGCCAATCTAAATTTAGAAAGAGAAAAAAATTCTCACCATTTCCTTCCGCCGGGCTCCGCAGATAGAGATTCCGGGAGGCTGACGTGGTAAGAAGTCTTACCTTTTGCCGGCTTTCGTCAGGCGTTCCCGTATCTCATCATCTGCAGTAGTCCAGGGAGAAGGCAGGTCTTCCAACCAGAGAAGGCAACTTACCAGCCAGTGCTTCTCCTGGCTGGCTCGCCAAAACTGTCGGGGGAAGAGGGAGACTCTCCCTCTGCCCTTTCCCTTAAGGTTCTTCTGGCTGGCCAAATAATCAACAAGACAGGTTAGCAGGAGAAAATAATACCAAGTTTAATAACATGTATACATGGGAGAAAGCAGGGACACTGTGTTTCTCATCACAATAGCAGAAATTCTCATCTTAAATACCATCTTCTTCTAAAGACAAAGGAGGATGTTGGGGGTGGGGGGTGTCAGTTATAGGAGATTACCACTAAAGCACAGTAAACAAGAGTAAGGTTATTATGCAGATTTAAGACCTCACCTTCCACATTGATAAGTTTCTAGAAATGAGGTCATCCCCCCTCTTCCCCAAACAGAGAGGGAGATACCTTTACAAATGGAGATTTCCCTTATAAATGTAAATGTCTGTCTGGCAACTCCTTGCAGGGCCATCCAAAGAATGTGGCCAGAGACAGAACTTCTGATAAGATGGGCTTGTTTGGTGCCTTTCCTATTGTAACATCTATTTTACATTATATTACAGCCATCAGATGGAAGATCTGTTCCAGGAAGGAGCCATCATGTCAAATTCTTTAGGCAGTTAGTGGGGGAGGTCAAATGTCCTTCAGAGAAAACAATCAAGGTAAAGAGATATATTTCAGGGTGGCCAAATTTTGATCTCCCACAGTGGCAATAACAAGTACTTTTGGGGAGCTGAATCTCATTGATTTCTTTTATGTAAAAAGTGCTTGACAGCAGCAAAAGAAACTATGACATTATATTCTAAAACTTTGAGAAATCAAATGTGTTGAACATGTTATCTGTGGATTTCTTTGAAAAGCAATTTATTTTGCAAATGTAATTAAAATCCCAACTGTCACATGCACTTCTTCAAGCAGAAAATGCTTTGCACTACCCTAGATTTTGCCCCAAAAGTTATTTCTTAAACCTGGCAGCTGAATAGTTTAAAATTTTTCAGGTCAAATTGGGCTGGTCTTAAATTATGGATGGACTTAACCAAGCATGGTTCATTTATCTTCTACTTGCTTTTAGTGGAGAGCTGAACAGTGGGAAGCCTATCAAAATACTTCATCAGATAGTGATCCCCCACACTAAAAGATGCTGGAATTTCACAACGCAGTAAAATCTCACATAGAACTGCGTAGGGCTCAGCTGTGCATGGTTGACACCCACACAGCTCATTCCAGCTCTGTTCATTGCTATACAGTCCATTTATGGGCAAGCCATTCTCGTGGCTCTTGGGAGATGGGCACACAACCACTGAATCTCACAGCTGGGGATTCTTCTGGAATCCATCTAGGTTTCCATCTGGGGTTTGAATCTTGGATCTACCAGTTACCAGTTCTCTGACCATCAGCAGGTCATTTAACCTCTCTCGACTTGTTTCTCCCCCAATTAAAGTGGATAAGAATACTTATGGGATTATCACGATTTAGCACAGTGCTGGACAAGTAGCAAATGCTCAGTAATTGGGAGCTGTTATTCCTGTCCATAGGCAGAATTCCTGTTTAACCTAGGGAGTTGCGATATTTTTCCATCATTAAATATCATTTGAGATGGAGATTCTACTCGTTTCTAGGTACCTCACTTCCATTTTTAACTTATGTTTAAATTTGTTTTCTCCTGCCACATTAAAGATTTAAGACAAATTATCGTCACCCTGCGAGGGAATCTCAAAGGCTAACTCCTTATTATATGTAAAATGTTAAGCTATGCCTTGTAAAAATTCCTCAGGCAGTTTTTAAATGCCCGCAAATGATTCCTTAAGAGTAAGATCTACAAAATTCTAAGGATCTGGAATGGCACACTTTGCTGTGATACGTCGAGCTGAGGTATGTTAGAAATAAACATGGTTGACGAAACACTGACTTTGTACAAGTCTGTGTTCTCAATAACGTGGATACAAAAATAAACTAGGCACAGTTCTTGACTACTGTTGGGCTGGCTCGGAAACATGTTATTTAGCTTGTCACAAATTTATCGTTTTAATGAATATTCGCTTCTAGTCTCTCATTCCCTGTCTCCCTGCCTTTTTTTTGGTAGTCCTATTTCCATCTAGACATCCAGTCAGTCTCCTACTTACAAGCTACCCAAGGCCTTGGAGAAACTGTGGACTTTTCATTTTGGTCCACTATCTTACCCCCACCACTCATCCCCTCCTGCGTCCCAGAGAGCTTGAAGGCAGGGCCAGAATACTTCCACTTCCACAAAACTGGCTGACAAATGCCCGTGGGTCTAAAACACTTGATTTCATTTCCAGTGATGAATTTCAAACTCCTCAGGCAACCAGGCAAACGGCCATTTGACACTGATCCTAAGGAGAATTCTGTTCCTCTATACAGGCCCCGTAGATCTGATACCATACAGACTGTCTGTCTGTAGATTTTAATGAAGGTCAAGATAAAGCTGAATGAAATGGACAAAGTATTTAGGACCTCTTCATGTTGAAAGCCAATTATTAGTCTTCTTTCTTTGAAACTATTATGATATTAAAGACGGACCTTTTGGTAAAAATGCTTTAAAATTTGATTATTCTGGTTATTTCTAGCTAGAGCTCTTTATCTCTCCATAGTAAAGACTAAACAAGAGAAAGACTTGTCATTCTGGTGCTGGAATTGCAATTTGAAAAACTAGGAGTACTGTGCTTGGAGCACAGAATAGGCTTTTAAAAAATTATTATTCCTTTTTGCGTGTGAACTTGTGATTCTCTATTCTGTCCTTAGAGTAGTATACTTGAAGGAAGAGCTGGTTGCAGTAATGACTCAGAGTTCTCTGCCTGGACTATCGGAAACTTTCCAGTTGGCAGAGTTCTGCTCTTTCTAGATCCCCATAGAGATCATGTGTTCTCAAAACAAAAACAAAACCCAAGAAACACCACACAACACTTGCACTATTTTATAGAGCCTTCAATCTGGCAGATAAGAATGGAGAAAGGCAAGGTTTAGAAATACTCCAGTTCAGTGGCCTTCAAACTTTCATGCTCACAACCCCCCTAAAAGAATTTGGAAAACATACGTATGTTTTTAGACTGGCACAAAAATTTTTGTCATAAGTTTAAATAAATGCTAAGAGTGTAATTTCTGAAATATTGCAAATATTGACATTTAAAAATAGAACATTCTTTTTTGTGTATCCAATAGAATATAATTACAATAGACATTTTATAGCTAGCAGCATCCTTTAAAATATACATGAAAAAAATCTCTAACAATCAGACATTTTGCATTATTTGTTTTTCTTCTTGAAATTGCATTTACATTTCAATTCCTACACAGAATTTTATCCTAATATAGTACAACTTTATTTTTGAAAGCCTTTTATTGATATTGGTCACCCTCTCATACATTTCTGCTGCTATATGTGTGCATGTATGTATGTGTGTGTATGTGAGCGTGTGTGTGTTTTCCAAAACATTTGTTGTCACCACCAAGGTTCTAAGAATTAAAACTTTTCTTCTTGAATGAGTTATTACAATTATTATTAATACATACTTAATCAAAAAAACAAATATTGATAATACACACTGATAATTATTAAGCCCAAAATGTAGTATTTTTTTGAAAATATATCTCAGTGAAGTGAGTAGATTGTCCTGATTGAAAGAGTTGTTGATTTATCCCTTGGTTTGTTGCCCTGGAGATGTATACCTCAGAGAAGGCACTATGTAAGATTCTGGACTGGTGAGGGCCAAGCCTTTTTCTTATAGAAAAAGAGCTGTGATGAGAGGTGGTAGGGGAGGAGAGGGAAGATAACTTCTCAAGCAGATGCGTTTTAGGAAAGAAAATGCATAAAGTTGAGGGATCTGATATTAATTTTCCTAAAACTCTCCATGCCCACTCACTACTTGGAATGTTTTTGAGAACCCGAGGGGTAACTCTGATCCAGTCTACCAACACCTGCTCATTTTACAAATGAGGAAATTGAGGCCCAGAGAAATGAAATAGTTTGTTCTAGTTTCACATAGTGAATGAGTTGCATGTCTGGGACTTGAGTCAAAGCCCCTGGATGTGTATCTCCACGCTCTTTATTCTATGCTATAATAGAGAAGCATCATCACACTGCCAGTGGGAGGTCACTTATGTCCTTTGTGACATAAGCTCACTTGCAGGCCTAGAATCATATTCATGATTCATACATCACCTAATCAGTGTCACTTGGAAACAAGAAGACTTGATCTCCTGGTTCCATGGATCTTGCTGTGATGTTCCATTCGTCATATTATGGAATTTAACTTGTCTCTATGTCTTAAACTCTTATTCTTTTGTCCCCAAATATCCTGAAACTAATGGTTTCCCCGTAGGAGCTGTTATTTCTTACTATGTTTACTTTTTTTAAGAGGGAGGAGCATTTCCATGCTAAAAATCTCAATTATACTAGCCCAGATTAAATGAAACTGTCAACTGGTCTGAACAACCTATCCTCTGACAAATTGCTGCATTATATCCAGTATTACAAAAAGAAACCCTAAAACTGCAAAACAGGTTATGATTTGCTTACAACTTACTTATGATCTGCCTGATAAATCCGAAACTGTGAAATTCATCTCTCTCCATCTAGATACTATACTTCCATCAATGCAACCTAAAACATCACCTTTTATAGCAGGCATTATAAAAATTGAGCTTGTGATCAATAAACTTTCATAAACTTTTCATAAACTTTTATCAAGCCAGATCTCCATCATCTTCTATTTTTATAGTTGCTTAAAGATAAAAACAATCATAAAAATTGCGAAGACCTTATTTTATGTATTTTTTCCCGTTGAATTTGGTGTACTATGATGAATAGTCTATGATTGAAACTATATTATTGCTCTTGCTAATTTTTAACTATTAGTTTTTATTTTCATTATTTAAATATTGTGGTGAATTTTCCATTTTGTTTTAAGCATTGCCTAAGGTTGATGATCTGAGCGTACACTGACAGTGTGCTGAGTAGTACATAGAGATTGGAAGTCTAAGAAACACAATCCTAACGCTTACCTGCCTTAAAATAATATGGAATATGGGTTATTCTGGCATCTTAAGGAAGCCTGAGATTTTCCTGGTTGAAGTTTCAGAACAGATGATAACTTTCGGTACACAGAATTTCTTCCCATTTTTCTCAATATCACTTCAACAAACTTTTAACATAGACAAAATTCCCAGGAAAAATAGCTCCCTTCCTGGCCCCCTCTTTTTCTCCTCTTTGAGGAAATTGGAGGGGTGGCTGGATGCTCCTTCAGTTTTTCTACTTTTCCATCTAGTACAGAGGTTCTCAAAGCCCCCGAGACTTTTACAGATCTGTCTGTGAGGTCAAAACTACTTTCATAATACTAATACATTACTGGCCTCTTTCACTGCACTGACATCTGTGCTTTGGTACAAAAAGAACTGTAGCAGCAGCCATGGTTTCCTTCACTGTCATGCACTCACAGTTAGACACATGCTGGCCTCGTTTAAGAATGTCTTTGCTAAAGCAGTATAAAATTTTGATTATATTATTAAATTACAACTACACACTTTTTAATATTCTCTGTGATGAAATGGGAAGTACTCCTATAGCACTTCTGTTCCTTACTGACCGAGGATGGCTGTCTCAAGGAAGGCACTTGTGAGATTGTTTGCTTTGCAAGCTGAGCTAGCCACTCTTTCCACGGAACACATGTGTACTTGAAAGAAAACAGACAGACTACCTGTGGTTATTCAGACTTGGATATCTGACAGATAATTTCACAAAAATGGTTGAAGTGAGCCTATCATGCTAAGGAAAATAATTGACAGCATTTGTTGACAATCAGGAAAGTGGAAATTTCAAGTGAAATTTAGAATTTTAGAAAACTGGGGCTGCCACTGTGAGTTTGACAGCTGCCCAATTCTTTTTTTTTTTTAATTATTTTATTGAGGTCATATTGGTTTGTAATATTGTGTAATTTCAGGGGTGCATTGTTATATATCAGTTTCAGTATAGACTGCATCATCCTCACCACCAGTAGTCTAATTTTTATCTGTCACCTCTTTCGCCTATGCCCCAACCACTTTCCCTTTGGTAAACACTGATCTATTCTCTTTATCTATGTGTTTGTTGACTTCCACATATGAATGAATGAAATACAGTGTTTGTCTTTCTCTCTCTGGCTTATTTCGCTTAACATAATACTCTCAAGGTCCATCCATGTTGTTGCAAATGGGACAATTTTGTCTTATTTTATGGCTGAGTAGTATTCCATAGTATGTATATACCACATCTTTTTTATGCATTCATCAGTCAATGGGCACTTGGGTTGCTTCCATGTCTTGGCTATTATGAATAATGCTGCAGGGAACATAGGGATGCATAAATCTCTTTGAATTGTTGATTTCAAGTTCTTTGGATAAATACCCAGTAGTGGGATAGCTGGATCATATGGTATTTCTATTATTAATTGTTTGAGAAATCTCCCAACTGTTTTCCATAGTGGCTACACCAGTTTGCATTCCCACCAGCAGTGTATGTGGGTTCCCTTTTGTCCACATCCTCTTCAACATTTGTTAGTTTTTGTCTTGTTAGTTACAGTGATTCTGACAGGTGTAAGGTGAGATCTCATTGTAGTTTTGATTTGCATTTCCCTAATAATTAATGATGTTGAGCATCTTTTCATGTGCCTGTTGGCCATCTGTATATCTTCTTTGGAAGACTGTCTGTTCAGATCCTAGATCCTCTACTCATTTTTTGATTGGGTTGCCCATTCTTTTGTTGTTGAGTTGTATGAGTACTTTATATATTTTGGAAATTAACCCCTTGTTGGATATATGATTTGCAAATGTTTTCTCCCAGTTGGTGTGTTGTCTTTGCATTTTATTCATGGTTTCCTTTGCCTTACAGAAGCTTTTTAGTCTGATGTAGTCCCATTTGTTTATTTTTTTCTTTTGTTTCCCTTCTTGAGTAGACATGGTATTCAAAAACATGCTGCTAAGACCAATGTCGAAGAGTGTACTGCCTATATTTTCCCCTAGGAGTTTTGTGGTTTCAGGTCTTGCATTCAAGTCTTTAATCCATTTTGGCGTAATTTTTGTGTATGGTGTAAGATAATGGTCTACTTTCATTCTTTTGCGTGTGGCTGTCCAGTTTTCCCAACACATTTATTGAAGTGACTTTGCTTTCTCCATTGTATGTTCTTGGCTCCTTTGTCAAAGATTAGCTGTCTGTAGATGTGTGGTTTTATTTCTGGGCTTTCAATTCTGTTCCATTGATCTGTGTGTCTGTTTTTGTGCCAGTACCATGCTATTTTGATTATTATAGCTTTGTAGTATATTTTGAAGCCAGGGATTGTGATGCCTCCAGCTTTGTTCTTTTTTCTCAGGATTGCTTTGGCTATTTGCGGTCTTTTGTTGTTCCATACAAATTTTAGGATTCTTTGTTCTATTTCCGTAAAGAATGTCACTGGGATTCTGATTGGGATTGCATTGAATCTGTAGATTGCTTTAGGTAGTACGGACATTTTAACGTAGTATGTTTATTCTTCCAATCCATGAGCATGGAATATCTCCCATTTCTTTATGTGTTTTTTGGTTTTTTTCAATAATGTCTTATAGTTTTCAGTATATAGATCTTTCACCTCCTTTGTTAAATTTATTCCCAGGTATTTTATTCTTTTTGTTGCGATTGTAAATGGGATTGTATTCTTGACTTCTCTTTCTGCTAGTTCGTTATTAGTGTATAAAAATGCAACTGATTTTTGTAAGTTGATTTTTTACCGTGCAAATTTGCTGTAGTTGTTGATTATTTCTAATAGTTTTCTGGTGGATTCTTTACAGTTTTCTGTAGATAGAATCATGTCTTCTGCAAATATTGAGAGTTTCATTTCTTCCTTTCCAATTTCTTTTTTTCTTGCCTAATTGCTCTAGCCAAAACCTCCAGTATTATGTTGAATAGAAGTGGCGAGAGTGGGCACTCTTGTTTTGTTCCTGTTCTCAGAAGGATGGCTTTCAGTATTTCCCCATGGAGTATGATGTTGGCTGTGGGTTTGCCATATATGGCCTTTATTATGTTGAGGTACTTTCCTTCTGTACCCATTTTCTTGAGGGTTTTTCTATCAGAAATGGATGTTAGATCTTGTCAAATGCTTTCTCTGCATCTATTGAGATGATCATGTGATTTTTTTTTTTTTTTTGTGAGGAAGATCAGCCCTGAGCTAACATCTGTGGTAATCCTCCTCTTTTTTTGGCTGAGGAAGACCGGCTCTGAGCTAACATCTATTGCCAATCCTCCTCCATTTTTTTTCCCCCAAAGCCCCAGTAGATAGCTGTATGTCATAGTTGCACATCCTTCTAGTTGCTGCATGTGGGACGCGGCCTCAGCATGGCCGGAGAAGCGGTGCGTCGGTGTGCGCCCGAGATCCGAACCTGGGCCGCCAGTAGTGGAGCACGCGCACCCAACCGCCAAGCCATGGGGCTGGCCCGATCATGTGATTTTTATTCCTCATTTTGTTTATGTGGTGTATCACATTGATTGATTTGCAGATGGTGAAACATCCCTGTGTCCCTGGTATAAATCCCACTTGTTCGTGGTGTATGATCCTTTTAATGTATTGCTGTATTCGGTTTGCAAATATTTTGTTGAAGATTTTGGCTTCTATGTTTATCAGTGATATTGGCCTGTAATTTTCCTTCTTTGTGTTATTCTTGTCTGCTTTTGGTATCAGGATAATGTTGGCCTCATAGGAGGAGTTAGGAAGTGTTCCATCTTCTTCAATTTTTTGGGATAGTTTGAGAAGGATAGGTATTAAATCTTCTTTGAATGTCTGGTAGAATTCTCCAGAGAAGCCATCTGTCCCTGGACTTTTGTTTATTGGGAGGTTTCTGATTGCTGTTTACTTGTGATTGGTTTATTCATATTCTCTATTTCTTCTTGATTCAGTTTTGGGAGGTTGTAACAGTCTAAGAATTTATCAATTTCTTCTAGGTTATCCAATTTTTTTTTTTTTTTTTGTGAGGAGATCAGCCCTGTGCTAACATCTGCCAGTCCTCTTCTTTTTTTTTTTTTGCTGAGGAAGACTGGCCCTGGGCTAACATCTGTGCCCATCTTCCTCCACTTTATATGGGATGCCACCACAGCATGGCTTGCCAAGCTTCACGTTGGTGTGCACCTGGGATCCAAACTGGCGAACCCCAGGCTGCCGCAGTGGAGTGCGTGCCCTTAACCACTTGCGCCACTGGCCCGGCCCCGTATCCAATTTTTTAGCGTGTAGTTTTTCATAGTATTCTCTTATAATCCTTTGTATTTATGCTGTATCTGTTGTAATTTCTCCTCTTTCATTTTTAATTTTATTTATTTGAGCCTTCTCTCTTTTTTTCTTAGTGAGTCTGGCTAAGGGTATGTCAATTTTGTTTATCTTCTTGAAGAACCAGCTCTTAGTTTCATTGATCCTTTCTATTGTTATTTCAGTCTCTATTTCAATTATTTCTGCTCTAAGTTTTATTATTTCCATCCTTCTGCTGACTTTGGGCTTTGTTTGTTCTTTTTCTCATTCTCTTAGGTGTAGTTTGAGATTACTTATTTGAGATTTTTCTTTTTTGTTGAGGTGGGTCTGTATTGCTATAAGTTTCCCTCTTAGAACTGCTTTTGCTGCATCCCATAAGAGTTGGTATGTTGTATTTTCATTTTCATTTGTCTCCAGGTATTTTTTATTTCTGCTTTGATTTTTTCGTTGATCCAGTGGTTGTTCAGTAGCATGTTCTTAGTCTCCACATATTTGTGACTTTCCCAGCTTTTTTCTTGTAGTTGATTTCTAGTTTCATAGCATTGTGATATGATTTCAGTATTCTTAAATTTATTGAGGCTTGCCTTGTTTCCCAACATATGGTCTATCTTTGAGATTGTTCCATGTGTACTTGAGAAGAACGTGTATTCTGCTGCTTTGGAGGGAATGTTCTATATATATCTATTAAGTCCATCTGGTCTAGTGTTTCATTTAAGTTCACTATTTCTTTTTTGACTTTCTGTCTGGATGATCTATCCATTGATGTAAGTGGGTTGTGAAGTCCCCTACTATTATTGTGTTGCTGTTAATTTCTCCCCTTAGGTCGGTTAGTAGTTGCTTTATATACTTTGGTGCTCCTGTGTTAGTTGTATATATATTCATAAGTGTTATGTCCTCTTGGTAGAATGTCCTTTTTATCATTATATACTGTCCCTCTTTGTCTCCCATTGTCTTGTTTAGCTTGAAGTCTGCTTTCTCTGATATAAGTATGGCAACACCTGCTTTCTTTTGCCTGCCATTTGCTTGGAGTATTGTTTTTCATCCCTTCACTCTGAGCCTATGTTTGTCTTTAGAGCTGAGATATATTTCCTGGAGGCAACATATTGTTGGGTCTTGTTTTTTAACCCATCCAGCCACTCTGTGTCTTTTGATTGGAGAATTCAATCCATTTACATTTAGAGTGATTATCGATATATGAGGGCTTAATGCTGTCATTTTACATCTTGTTTTCTGGTTGTTCTATATTTCCATTTTTTCTCTTCGCTTGTATTTCTGGCTGCCATTTCAGTTTGGTGGGGATTTTTGATGGTTTTCTCAATTTTCTCTTTATTTATAATTTGTGGCTCTGCTCTGATTTTTTGTTTAGTAGTTACCATGACATTTGTGTAAAAGATCTCGCAGATGAGATATGCCATTTTCTGATAGACTTTTATCTCCATTAGCCTAAGCAGGTTCCTTTCCTTTCCTCTTCCCCTTCTGAGTTATTGTTGTCACAAATTATTCTGTTTTGTGTTGTGAGTTGTGACTAAATTGAAGTGTTTATAGTTATTTTTGTTTTTTGGTGAGGAAGATTGGCCCTGAGCTAAATCTGTTGCCAATCTTCCTTTTTTTTTGCTTGATAAAGATTATCCCTGAGCTAACATCCATGCAGATCTTCCTCTATTTTGTTTGTGGGTTTCTGCCACAACATGGCTTGACAAGTGGTGTAGGTCTGTGACAGAGATCCAAACCTGCAAACCCGGGCCACCTAAGTGGAATGTGCTGGACTCAACCACTACACCACTCGGCTTCATATACTTTTAAGTTCAGTTCCTTTCCCAGGTTTGGGAAGTTTTCAGCTATTATTTCTTTGAACAAGCTCTCTGCTCCTTTCTCCCTCTCTTCTCCTTCTGGCATACCTATAATCCTTATGTTGCTTTCCCTAATTGAGTCAGATATTTCTCAAAGAATTTCTTCATTTTTTAAAAATCTTAATTCTCTCTCCTTGTCAACTTGAAGCATTTCTAGATTCCTGTCTTTTAATTCACTAAATCTGTCCTCCATAATATCAGCTCTATTTTTTTTTTGTGTGTGAGGAAGACCAGCCCTGAGGTAACATCTGCCAATCCTCTTTTTGCTGAGGAAGACTGGCCATGGACTAACACCCATGCCCATCTTCCTCCACTTTATATGGGACACTGCCACAGTATGGCTTGCCAAGCGGTGCGTCAGTGCACACCCAGGATCCAAACTGGTGATCCCCGGGCTGCTGCAGAAGAGCGCGCGCACTTAACCGTTTACGCCACTGGGCTGGCCCCATATCAGCTCTATTTTTTATGGTTTCTAGATTATTTTTTATCTCATTAATTCTGTTCTTCAGAACAGAATTTCTGTATAGTTGTTTTATTTATTTATTTATTTATTTATTTATTTATTTTTCCCCCAAAGCCCTAGTAGATAGCTGTATGTCATAGCTGCACATCCTTCTAGTTGTTGTATGTAGGATGCGGCCTCAGCATGGCCAGAGAAGTGGTGTGTTGGTGTGCGCCCGGGATCCAAACCCGGGCCGCCTGCAGCAGAGTGTGCACACTTAACTGCTAAGCCACAGGGCTGGCCCCTGTATAGTTGTTTTTTTTAAAGGCTTTAATCTCTTTGGTGAAGTATTCCTTCTGCTCATTAATTTTATTCCTGAGCTCATCAGACTGTCTTCCTGAGTTTTCTTTTAACTCATTGAGTTTCTTTATGACCACTATTTTAAATTCTCTGTTATTTAGATTATAAATTTCTGTGACTTCAGGATTGGTTTCTGGAGACTTGTCATTTTCCTTCTGCTCTGAAGTGTTACTGTAGTTTTTCACGGTGTTTGACGAACTGATCCTTTGCTGGCGCATTTGTGGTAGCATCAGGTCACAGATTCCACCTGCCACCACTGGGGGGAAGCAGGAGGTGTGTTTCTGAGCCTGCCCCATCTGCTGGAAGTTGTGTGGGTACGCCTGCCCTGCATTTGCATAGGCTGACCACAGCTGCTCAGCAGTTTGCTCTCGTGGAAGTGAGGCCTCTGTGCTCAGCAGGAGGGTTGTGTAGGTGTGAGTTGGCACTGTGCTCACTGGTGATTTGGCTGAGCCATGTGCTTGGTGGGCAGGGCACCTCGTGGGGGCTAAGCTGCAGCCACTCGGTAAGGGGCATTCCCACTGGCAGGGCAGCCACAGCACAGTGGGCACTCCTGCTGGCCAGGCTACCCCTTCGAAGTTGTTCCTGTGCATGCTGGGCTGCCCCCGCTTCTTCTTAGAGTCACACTGGCTGCTATGGGAGGCTCTGCCATCTGGCTCACTGCTGCCAGGGAGGGGGAAGGGTGTGCTCACCTAATTCCACTGCTTCCTGGAGATCCAGTCGTCCCACCCTCAGATGTATAGCTGTGAGGGTCTCTCAGGCATCCTGTTGTGCTGTGTGGATATCCTCTGTCGGTTAATGAATATCCATTTAGTTGTAATTCAGAGGGGGAGAGACAAAGGGACCAGCTCCCTCTACCATGTTGCTGACATCACTCTCGGACAGCTGCCCAATTCTTAAAGACTTGTCTGATGAGATCAGAAGTGGTATAAATAAATGTGATTTTTGTACAATGTATAATGAAATGCATCAATATTTAAAAGATATGGGTAATTAGTGGGCCAATATTTTCCAAATGAATGAAGCATAATTTTACTAACTCATGCCTGGGTAGAAGATCCATTCAAATGGCAAGAGTCACCAAAGGATTTTAATGTAACAAGTACCAAAAGTTCATTGATATGGGTTTAGATTCCACATTGCTACTGTCCTTCGAGAAACTATCTGTTGTTGAAATTTAATGTAGTATCAAAGAATATCCACAGTTGTTTGAAAAGGTGATTAAAATACTACTTCTTTTTCCAACTACATATCTGTGGGAGGCCAGATTTTCTTCATCAACTTCAATCAAAGTAGCATATTAAAACAGAGTGAAGGCAGAAGCAGACATGAGCATCTAGATGTTTCCTATTAAGTCAGACATTACATAGGTTTTCAAATTGTAAAACAATGCCACTTTTCTCACTAAATGTTTTGGTTTGGGAAAATATAGTTATTTTTCATAAAAAATATGTTGTTTACGCTAACATGTAATGATTTTATTGTTATTATTGAGTTAATAAATAAATGTTTAAAAATTTCTTAGTTTTAACATCTACTATAGTAATATCAATAAATAGAACCCATCTAAACAAAATCTCTTTGGAGTCCTCAATAATTTTTAAGAATGTGAAGAGATCTTGAGACCAAAATGTTTGAGAACACCATTCTAGCACAGTGATGCTTTAAACAATTCTCGTGCTTGGCTCCCACGCTCAGAAATTCTGCTTAAGGGGCTGGACAGGTGGTGCAAGTGGTTAAGTGAGTGCGCTCTGCTGCAGCGGCCCAAGGTTCGCCGGTTAGGATCCCGGGCGCGCACCGACGCACTGCTTGGCAAGCCATGCTGTGGCAGTGTCCCATATAAAGTGGAGGAAGATGGGCATGGGTATTAGCCCAGGGCCACTCTTCCTCAGCAAAAAAAAAAAAAAAGAAAAAGAAAAAAAGAGGAGGATTGGCAGATGTTAGCACAGGTCTGATCGCCTCACAAAAAATTAAAAAAAAAAAGAAATTCTGATTAATTGGTCTGGGTTGTAGCCTAGATAAAAGGATTTTAAAACCTGTTCTGTGGAATCTAATGTGTAGCCAAGGTTGAGAATCACTGCCAGGGCCTGTGTGCCTGATGATCCCTGTAGGCATAAATACACACAAACTCACTAGAATACATTTCCCAGCATCTCTGTTTCCAGGGTATAAGGATAGACTACAGCTCTTTTTGGTATCCCTGGGAAACTCTTGTTCCAAGTTGCTCCTGGAAAGCTATGTTTTTAGAGTTGTTTATCTCTGTTCTCCCTTACTAGGGGGGTGGGGGGGAACGGTTGTTTTCATAATCCACTCTGGTTTCTGTTTGCTTGCACCTTTTTTGTTCACTTATGCATGTATTTATTTGATAAATATTTTGAAATGGGCTCTTTCTTTGGTCTGGGATTAACCGATAAAAGATAAGAAGGGGGTTAAAATTGATTGGAAATTAGCTTGGTTATGCTAAGAAGTCGTCACAGGAGGGGTTTCCATTCGAGCAAGGGTTAGAGGCATTTGCCCTGGAAGAATGGTAAGGTCAAGATGTAGGAATGAAAGACCAAGTTCTGGGCAGTGGCAGATAATTGCTTTACTTAAAGTTGTTATTTATCACGTAAGGTTTTGCCCAACTCTTAATGGCTATCTGAATTTAGTGTTGTAATGACTATATTTCTTTTTTCCAGAGATGGTCTTCTTTGGACACACTAACTTCTATTCATTTAAAACAGCTGCAGTGTGGTGTCACTTCTGATATTTAGCTACTAACCAGGGCAAGAGTAATACTCTTCTTGCAAACATGGGTCTTGTTTCCCTATGACCAGCATAGTTCTCCCCTATCTTCAAAACTCCCAAAGCAAGGTTGGTGAGGAGAATATTTCCTGTGGCTCAGTCCTTTGTGATGCCTTGTACTGGCCACCAAGTGTCACTCTTGCTCTTTTTGCTATTGAAAAAAATGTTTTTATTGACAAAGGGGCACTTATTCTTTGTCATATATTCTACCTCCAACTACAGGTGGTTGCATCTTAAGCAGCTTTCTTGTTTGGTGTCACTTGAGCAACTTAGGATTGGTAGTTTGGGTCCTGCTGTTTGGGTTAATGGTATGAAGAAGAAATAGCAACCGTGCATTGATATGATGGATGTGAGCCTTTGTGACCCACTCACCTGGGTGAGCTGAGTTGCAGCTCATTTCTCATCTTGGAGAAATCACTCTGACAATCCTCTGTGCAGGTGACCATTCAAAGCCAGTCACTTGTAGATTCCTGTTGATAGAAATGAAATGCTGGTTATTTATAGTAGCAGAAGCCTGTAATTTCAAAGGGGTAAAAAATGATTGTGAACTCAATTTTCTTACCCACATAAGGCCAATTACAGAAGTAAAATATAGAGCACACTACTGAGAAAAGAATGGATTGTGATAAGGAAACACGTTCTCCCAGAATCTCAATGAGAAGATCCTGTAGTATGTGGCATTTTAGTTCATTCTTTTACATTTTGTCCTATAGATGTGTGTGTGTGTGTGTGTGTAGGGGGGTGGTGGGCTGGGAGAGTCAGTAAAATCGGATGTTAGTAAAACAGATTTTCATAGTTCATGTCAATGTTAACATCAACTTGATGTCCATCTGGGCTTATCAGTGGGACTATGCTTTTGATAAATATGTCCACCAAGTTTTCTAGAATATACATTCCTAGTTCCATGGTCACTAGACAGAAAATGATATTCAGAGCCCTCTCTCAAGGGGTTAATCACACTGCAATTTCTAGCGTCTATTCTCTGACCTTCTGAAATTCGTAAAGCAGGGCTGGAATTGGACCCAACCTGATTTTATATGATCTAGGGCTGTGACTGAGAGATCAATCTGTGCTTACTGCAACTCTCTGGTTCCCTAAATGTTTTTCTTTATTGGGGCAAGCTGAGATGAGTAAGTTGAAACTAAGGGCTAGGATAAAAATGGGGAAATATATTCATTGACACCCTCTCCCCCCAAATCCTCCTTAATAGGCATTAATTTTCAATATGACACATACATCTCTTGGGTTGCTATACTGAAGGAAGGATGAGCATGACCTAGCTAAGAGGCTTAGAGAAATGTTGCTGGCTCTTATGGAAGCCACACCGTGTCATGAAATGAACATGGGCTGTGGATTCCTCCAGTTCTGGGATTTAACCTCTGGTTCTGGCACATATTAACTATACGACATTAAGCAAGTATCTTAATCACTCTCAGACTTAGTTTGTATAGTTTTACAATGAAGAATAATAGCACTAATTTCCAGGGTAATAATTTCCAGGGTTATAATTAAAATGTGTGTGTGTATTCTTTTCTTGAGAGAGAGAGTTGGGTGCATAATAAGCACTCAGTAAAAAATGTAAACAACTGGATGATGAAAAATATTTCTTCGTTCCCCTTTAGAATTTTCCAAGAGCCACATGCCCACCAAATGAAAACAAAAGTAAAAAAATTTAAACAGCCCTGTTAGGTAGCCATTCAGTGAAATAAAGGAAGGTGGCTGTCCTGAAATAACAATTGTTAGTTGATGTAATAGTTTTCTATTGATGCTGTAACAAATTACCACAAACTTAGCGGCTTAAAACAGCACAATTTATAGTAGTTCAAAGAGAATTTAAATTAAAGAAACTTCAAGGAACAGGTCCTCAAAGTGGTATTCCTGGATGACATTTCTCATATGTTCAAGGAGTATAATCTCCTGGGGGTGGGAAGGGAGAGTAACAGGGTAACCCAAAGTATGCAGTAGAATTGTAGTTCCTCAGGTTGTCACAGGTAGACTAGAATAAAGTGTGAAGTGAAATTTTGTCACTGTAGCAACAAAGTGATTTAAAGATGGCAGAATCATCAGCCTTCTTAAATGGTCCAGGAGAGCACACATAGGGAAAATTAAAGGCCAACGACATCCAGTAAAGAACTTACACGGAAAACTCAAAGGTTTCTGTGAAAGCTTTGAAGGAATGCTTTGTCTCCTAATGTTTCAGGGTAGATGTGACTACGGACCAATTCCAGGACAGATTATAAGTGCTGCAGAGTTGAAGACCTTACTAAGTCTCTTACATTAAGGTAAGGCACTGGTGGGGAGGAAGTAGAACCCTGAGAAATAGGAGAGACATTTGGGCTGACCTAGCAAGACCAAAAAGTCTTAAACTTTCCCTAAATTCCCTTTGCCTATTGAGGGACTCCCATAAAAGCCTTTCGATACTACACTTGAGGCACTAGCCTCTCAAACTGATGCCAGTTCTTTTCAGCACCTCTCCCTACCACCTCTTACTGCCTCCAGGGCAGTTATAAGGTTTAGAAATCAGCATAGCTAGGAGACTTAAATAGAAGGGCTGCTCAGAGCAGAGATAGCCTATAGACCAAAAACATATAAGATCCCAGCAATCTATATAAACAGGAGCCTGGCGGGGGGGTGGGGGGGGTGGGAGTAAATTCTAAGGGTGTTTGAACAAGGGGCATGAGATATAAGGCTCAAAAGGCCAAATATATTGCCATGGGTGTACCACCCAGGAGTCAGAATTTGATGTGCTAGTTCAAGCACTTTGAAGTTATATTTATCATCTGCAGGGTTGTCAAATCTAAGCATAAACTCAATGATGGCCTAGATTTTAAAAAGTGGGAAAACTGAAATTTCCCTGAAATATCATAGAGGTGTGAGTCTGAAGACAGGAAATGGGAATGTTGGAATGATCTATTATTTGCAACCTGCTAAGCCACTCTGTAACTATACTCCCTGGGAGAGCCTAGAGTATGTTCTCTTTACTGAGAGATTAATACATGCACTGGTCTTCGACGATCAAAGGAAATTTTTAGATTTTAAGCATAATATTTTACAACTGTAAAACTTCCTTCTTGAGTCCTCTTGTAAAATTTTCAAATAGCGTTTGTTAGAACACTTGTCAAAACAAACTGTGGAAATGTTATAATGCATGGGAATTATTTAGAATACCAGACAGAACAAATTTGAATTGATTATGATGTTATGACATAAGCCAACAGCCTTATGTAAAAATAAGGTGTCATTATTATAATGTTGTCCTCAAAAATAGATCCTCAGTAATGTCTTTTGATACGGTGAACTTAAACAATTAACTTTGCAAAAGCTACTTTTATTTAGATTTGATCACTATAAGTCGAAAGAATGCTGTGAGAGCTCTATTCTTGTCTTTTAATTTAATATAATAATTCTTAACAATTGTATATAAATTTATTTTCCAAAAATATTTTGATGTATTATTCATATGTTATATCGCACCTTTGTTTTCAAATGCATAAACATATGGTTATAATTTAATGAACACTGATAAAGGAAATTCTTATGCAGCCATCACCCAGGTCAAAAAATAGTACACTGCCATCATGCCAAGGCTCCCTGTTTGCACCTAACTGATTATCATCAGAGCCTTCTCCCCAAAGTTAACCACTGTCCTAAATTTATTTGCTTTTCTTTGAAGTTTTGCTACTTACATATGCAATTTTAGGCAATCTAATTCAATTTTGCACTTTTTTTCAAAATTTTTATTTAAAAAGTGTCAAACCAAGAGAAAAGTTGCAAGTATAGTAAGTTAAGGGAAAGCGACATTTCTGTTACAATTAAATAAATTTAAATATGGACTGAGTATTAAACGATATTAAGGAATTTTCATTAAGTACAATGATGTTATTTTGGCTAAGCAGGAAAATATTCTTAATTTTAAAAATGCATACTAAGATATTTAGGAGTGTAATATCAAGATGTCATTAATTTACTTTAAAATATTTAAGTATAAACAAATAAGTTTAAAAAATACATATATACTGTACAAACTGCAGTAGGAGCATAGAGGCTTTAGAGTAAAACCCTGTCACCCTGTGCCAACAAATATTATCTATTTAAAAAATAGTTCCTGGCTTGCTACTGGATCCTGGTAGTGACTGAATGAACGGCTATGGGTCACCAAGTGAGTATGTGACCTCAACTGCCAATCATGAACTGGCATTATCTTATCCATTGAACCATAAAATTGGACATGCACAACAACACTCTATTATAAAATGGAAGTTGAATATAGGGACCAGGTCTGAGCAGGTCCAAAAGGCAAAAGTAAACTGCATAATCAGGTGGCTCAGACTTGCATGGTACCTGCTCCTCATGCTTCACTGCCTCTCCGTCAGCCCACAGCTATGACTTCTTGACTGGTTCCCTCTGGGTGGCTAAAGGAAGAGGGAAAAGCATGGGCCTGTTTATAGGTATATCTGCCCCACATGCTAGGGGAAACAGCTACTATACTACACTCTCACTAGGTGTGCTGAGGATGAAGGGTGGTGGGCAGTGGTGAAGGGAAATTCTCCCTGAAGGGTGGTGCATCTCTTGTCCACTT
This sequence comes from Diceros bicornis minor, assembly GCF_020826845.1. Taxonomy (NCBI): domain Eukaryota; kingdom Metazoa; phylum Chordata; class Mammalia; order Perissodactyla; family Rhinocerotidae; genus Diceros; species Diceros bicornis. Next base: position 36,382,505 of record NC_080740.1, read on the forward strand.
TGCATTAAAGGAAAGATGGTCTAAGGTGCAAATCTACATTGACTCATGGACGGAAGCTAACACATTGACCTGCTACTCAGGGATTAGGAACAAACCAGAAAATTATTGAGAAAGAGTTCTGGGAAACAGAGATGTGGATGTTCCTCTCACAATGGCACAGAGTATGAAGATATTCATGTTCCAGGTAAATATGTACCAGAGGATAACCACTTTGGAGGAGGCCTTCAATAGTCAGGTATGGACTAGATAACTCATTTTTTAGACATCAGCCTCTTTTCCTAGCCATCTTGGGACCTGCTTACTGGATCCATGTAGTGTGGCCATAGCAGCTGAGATTGAGGCTATCATAGTCTTTTCCTTACCTAGGCTGATCTGGCTACTGCTGTGCTGAATGCGCAACCTTCTAAAACCAGAAGCTGATGCTGAGTCCCCATGTGGTATCATTTACCCAGAGTCAAGCTGGCTATCTAATGGCAGATTAATTCTGTTTCACTGCTTTTATCATGCAGAGTACATCACTTTGTCTTTATAGGAAAGATACGTATTTCACAAGGGATTTGTCCTCTCTACCTGCAAGGTTTCTGATAGCGTTACCATTTGTAGACTAACAGAATGCCTGCTTTATTCATTGCCAAGGTATCCCATGCAATGGCATGGAATCTAAGAAAGTGAGGTGGGAAGTGAATACGTGAGGAGGCAGATGGATGGTGAAAAGATCAGTGGTGGGACCACATGAGCCCGAAGAATTTTTGGAGTCTTAACTCACTGCTTGTACTTAGTATTAAGAAATGTCCTTTTTCTCATCTTGTTTCCATGAATTGCACCACAGGGAGACAGAGCCTTTAAATCCAGTGTTTTCAGGATGTATAGGAGGAGATATCCACAAAATGCTTTTTTGCCCTTGAGGATACTTTTGTTCCTGTTGTGTAGATGAATGCCTTTACAATGTGAATTAGTCAGTGTAAACACAGCATTAATCTTAACGTACAATCTTATATTTATGTAAGTTAAAAGTATTCATTCCACAGAGAAGCAGCTGTGCAGTAACTTCTTTTCATGATGAAAGTGTGACAAGCTAATGGGAGGTGACTTTTGGAATGGCAAAACTATCTTCAGTACTCATTCCATATAAACATAAACACTCACCCGGTGTTAAAAAATGAATGAATAATTTATATAATAAAGAGCTACTTTAATTACCGTTCTGAAGAGAGTCTCATGGTTGTTAGACAAGCTGCCAGGCTAACATATTGGCTTTTAAATTATTTCACCCATTCAGCCAGGAAAATGGTTTTATGTGGTTTTTTCCTTTCCTGAATACAATAAAGAATGAAAGATAGCCAGCCTGGCTCATGAATACATAATGAACAGTGACCAGAGGAGATGAGTCTGGTAGCACCTCAAAGAGTAAATCAACTATAAACTATCCCCTCGTTAATTTGCTGCTCAGTAAGTTGCCATTGTTGTGAATTTGGGGCAACATATAAGACTCGCACCCTCTGGGAAGGCTTCATGCCCTGGTGACCTATGCGGCAGATGTGATGGTGTTGTCATCAGGTGTTGTCTGCACAGGGCAGGTACCCTGGCTGCAGTGTTTTGCTTGTTTTCTGTTTTCTCAAATTATTTTGTTCTCTCCCTCTAAAAAACTGTGTTTTTACTTATTTAGCAGTGCAGCTGAAGTCCATTTTCTATAAGGATTCCTTGAACAGACAGATCCCATACTATTTCCTTCTTCTCAATTAATATCTCATGCTGTATCACTCATTATTAATCTATTATGACTGAGAATCAATCTTACTATATGGTTGTTTTATTTATGTTTCAATTTTATACCATTGTTTTCCCCAATTACACTGTAAAATCCTTGTGAGTCAGGGCATTGTCTGGATACCTCCCTCACTGTGCGTACCACAGTGCCTTGCATTCAACGTCTTTGTTTAATAGATAGATGAGTGGAAAGATGGATAGTGGATGAATGGATGGGTGGATGGATGGCTGAGTGAATCTGCAGATGGCTGCGTGCCTGGTTTTGTGAATGGGTGGGTAAAGAAGGACAAAATATTGACATATCAGGATATACTCTTTTGTTTGTTTTTGCTTTTATGTTTAGTAGTAAACTAGCCAATTTCCCGGTGAATTAAGTATTTTGAATCCAAGTATTAAGAGCTGTAAATCAGGAAAGGCTATATTCATCAAACACTAAATAGTTTAACAAGAATAACAACAACAAGGCAGCTGTCTTTACATTTTAAAATACTCCGACATTTGGTACTTCCAAATACCTTGGTCAGCTCAGGGAAACTCACATAGCATAGAATAGCAACCCCACAAGAAACAAATGCTCTCAGGAGCCTCAAATTATTCCATGCAATTTAGGAAAAATCAGATCAGCAGCAGCCACAATATTATACAAAATATTGCTTTTTATTGTAAAAAGAATCTATGCTCATGGAACAAGTTTTAGACAATATAAAAATTTTAAAGTAGTCATGACCTATAACTCCAACACTAAAAGATGATGGTTGTAAGTATATTGCCTCATATCCTAAAAAAAATTTGCTCTTTCTTTCTTTCTTTGCGTGTGTGTCTGTGTGTACATATGCACACGCATGCACATGTGTGTGCACTATTTTGAAGTGCAGGTTAGGTGTGAGGGCTCAACCATCTGCCACCCTGAACCAGAACAAGGGCAGAAAGGCTTGCCTTTCCTTGAGGCCTGCAGCAAAGACTGTTTTCAGACCCTGCTCTTTCCACAGTCATCTGCTGTCATCTGTCAGCTGTTTTCCCTCAGAGAGTCTTAAAAGTTGTGATTTGCACTTCAGAATTATTGGTGAGGCAAACTTTCTCCTTTACTGCTGATCTTTCTTCTTCCCAGAGCCAAGAAGAATGCAGCCCCATCCAAGATCTCTTTCCTAAATGTGCAGCAGCAGAAAGTCAGGAGTGGGAAGGTTTCAGGCTCAGGCACCCTGGCTGCCATCTTCCCAGAAACCTTGTTTAGAATCTTGATAGGAGGTTTTGTCTGTTTATTATCAGCTAGGCTAAAAAAAGTCAGTAATGTATTTATTAAAATGCTTTCACTTGACTGCTGAAACACCAAACCAATTGAAGCTGAAACACCAAAACTGCTCTAGATCCTGCTATGGTTTCTTCTTGAAACTCCCCTTTCAGGCTTGACTCAATTTGAGGCCTGGAGCAAAGAAGGTAGATTTGTCGGGGCCCTGAGGGGCCGTAGGCAGAGAAATCCTGTTACTCCTTGTTGAGAGGAGCTACCTCAGTAAGGTCCTTGAAGGAGCCTCCCGATTCTTCTGACCCAGGTGGGACTTGGGGGCAGGCTGCTTTAATGGGCAAAATTGCTCCCCTTTTCTGTAGTTCAGAGGGAACTGCTGTCCTTGAGATGTAGAGAGTGGAGACAACCTCCAACTACCTCAAAAGAAAGGTAAGAGGTTTCCATTTTACGTGCCTGGCCTACAAGTGTGGAAAATGCTATATCTGCAGGGTTGCCACGCGGAGAGATCCCGACAGCCTCACCTGCCCGTGTGTGGAAGAAGGACAGGACCATGAGCAGGTGAGGACAATTTACAACCCGTTTCAGGGGACTCGGTAACCTGGAAGAGCAGGACGTGGCTGATCAGAACAGGTGGCTCTAAATGAACTAGAACTAATAGAAGGGAATTGAAATAAAAACCTGTGGGAACTCTCAAGGAGATAAAACTAGAGCGCTCAAAGTACGTAGGGAACAAGATACCATTTCTTCTGCATTTGAAAGTGGAAGAGGTGAACTTAAAAACAGGATGATTTCTCCTGAGCACAGAGTTAGTACTTTGGGAAAAAAAAATCTCACAACAGAGAGCTAAAATACAGAGGTAGATAGTGTGGGAGATCAAAATTGACCACCCTGAAATATATCTCTTTACCTTGATTATTTTCTCTGATGGACATTTGACCTCCCCCCACTAACTGCCTAAAGGAATTTAACTCTGGCTAGGCACAGACTGGCAGGGTCCTCCCTAAGCCCATTCTTTTCAATGTTCTGTTTACCAAATATTTACATTTGTAAAGGTATCTCCCTCTGTGTACTGGGAAGCAGGTACGGTGATCTTCTCTCTTTTCAGGACTGAAGGAGAGGACTTAAATCTACATACTCTTGTTTACTGTGCTTTTCTGGTAATCTCCCATAACTGACTCCCTCCACCCCCAACACCCTCCTTTGGCTTAGCTGAAGATGGTATTTAAGATGAGAAACTCTGACATTGTGTCGAGAAACTCAGTTTCCCTGGTTTCTCCCATGTATATGTTATTAAACTTGGTATTATTTTCTCCTGCTAACCTGTCTTTTAATTATTTGGCCAGCCATAAGAACCTTAAGGGAAAGGGCAGAGGGGGATTCTCCCTTTTCCCCAACAATAGCATGTAGGAAGTGGTAAGAGGTTTGGAGGATAGCACCAGAAGAATTGTGCTGGGGATCCTGAATTCTAAGGATCAAGAAAAATTCCTAATGGATTTTAGCAAGGAAAAAAAAGATGATGTTTATATACGAAAAAATATCCAAATAGCTTAGGATATCTTATCAGCAATACTAGAAACTAGAAGGCAATGGAATAAATGGTGTGGATCACTGAGAGTGAAGAACTGTGATCCAAGAACTCAATTTCTAGTCAATGTCATTCATCTGTGAGGACAGTATGGTGGGCAGAATTGTAAAGATAGGCCCCCAACATACCTCCCCCATTAGTCAAACACTAATCTAGATACTGATTGACGTGAAGGGATTTTGCAGATGTAATTAAAGACCCAAGTTAGTTGACTTTAAGATATGGAGATTATCCATGTGGGCCTGACCCAGTCAGGTGAACCTTTTAGAAGAACAGAGTTTTCTCTGGCTGGTAGCAGAAGATGAAGTCAGAGAATTGCACTGTTGCTGGCTTTGAAGATGGAGGGGGCCACATGCCAAGGAATGTGTGTAGCCTTTGAGAGCTGATGAGTGGCGTGTAGGTCCGTACCCAGCATCCGAATCCATGAACCTGGGCCGCCCAAGCAGAGTGTGAGAACTTAACCACTATGCCACTGGGCCAGCCCCTATACACTAATTTGAATGGCTAAAATTAAAAGACTGACAACCTCAACTGTTGCTAAGTATGTGGAGCAATTAGAACTGTCCTATATTGCTGGTGGGAGGGTAGAATGGTACAACCACATTGGAAAACTGTTTGGCATTTTCTTATCAAGATAAACATGCGCATTTCATATGAGCCAGCAATCCTACATCTAGATAGTTACTTAAAAGAAATAAAAACATATGCCTACATAAAGATTTGCATATGATTGTTCATCGAAGCTTTATTTATTAGACAAAAACTCCTTACAATCCAAATTTTCATCAATATATGAATGGATAAACAAACTGCAGTAGTCCATACAGTAGTATACTACTTAGTAAAAAACAAGATGACTTTTTGATACACATAACAACATAATGAATTTTTAAAATACTATGCTGGTGAAAGAGGCCAGAGGAGTTCATAATTTGTGATTTTGTTATATGAAATTCTAAGGAAGACACATCTAATGTATAGTGATAGGAAGCAGATAAGTTGCTGATTGGGGCCAGGAGTAGAGAGAGATTGGGAAGGGACATTAAGGAAACCCTTTGGGGAGAGGAAAATGTTCTATATTTTGATTGGCTATGTATAGCGGCCAAAACTCATCAAAGTGTGTACTTTAAATGTGTGAATTTTATTGTTTGTAAATAAAGTTGATTTTTAAAAATATGGTCATTTGTCTCTTAAAGGCATACTCTAGCTCACCTTTTATTCTTCAAAGTCAAGAAAAACTTGCCTTTTTAACTCTGCAACCCTGAATATTTTGTGTTCTATCTACTCTGTTGCACTTTCACTTGAAAATCAGCCGATTCTTTTATGAGCTCTTTTTCATTTTACCTTGTCAAATACAGCCTGAATTTGTCTTCTAGGGCTGCTGTAACAAAATACTACAGACTGGGTAGCTTAAATAACAGAAATTTATTTTCTCACAGTTCTGGAGGCTGGAAGTCCAAGATAAGGTGCTGGCAGGGTTGATTTCTCCTGAGGTCTCTCTCTTTGGCTTGCAGATGGCTGTGTTTTTGCTGTGTCCTCGTATGGTCTTTTCTCTCTGCATTGGTCCCTGGTGTCTCTCTCTCTCTCTGTCCCTTCTTATAAGGTCACTGGTCATATTGGAATGGGACCTTACCCTTATGCCCCCATTTATCCTTAATTACCTCCTTAAGGGCCCTGTATCCAAATATAGTCACATTGGGTGTTAAGGCTTCAACATAGGAATTTGGAGGGAGGACGTATTTCAGGCCACAACATTCTTCTCTCTGACTCCCCAAAATTCATGTCCTTCTCACATGCAAAAACATTCAACTCATCCCAACAGCCCCAAAATTCTTAACTCATTCTAGCATCAGCTCTAAGTCCAAAGTCTCATCTAAATTTCGTCTGAATCAGGTATGGGTGAGACTTGAGGTACAACTCATCTTGAGGCAAAATTCCTCTCCAGCTGTGAATCTGTGAAACCAGACAAGTTACGTGCTTCCAAAATATAATGGTGGGGACAGACATAGGACAGATATTCCCATTCCAAAAGGGAGAATTGGAAAGACAAAAGGGGTGATGGGTCCCAAGCAAGTCTAAAACCCAGCAAGGCAAATTCTGTTAGATCTTTTTTTCCCCATTAGATCTTAAAGCTCAAAAATAATCTTCTTTGGCTCCATCCTCTCTGCTCTCCACCCCACCGGGCATGACTCTGGATGACAACACTGACCTCCGAGGCTCTGAGTTATAGCCTTGCCTCTGAGGCACTGAGTCTTGACAGCCTGGCCCAGTGAAAATGAGGAGAAGACAGCCTCGCCCTTTGAAACCATGGAGGAGATGGCCCTGCCCCCTAGGCCTGTGGTGGCAGTGGCAGTCCTGCTGATTTCTGAATTACACTTGGAGTCATTTTTACCTTTTCTTGAACAATAATGAATGTTGGCAGCCAGATAGCTCTATTGTCTCATCCTATAGAATCCCAGAATTCCCATAGCCTTCCTTCATTTCATCCTGCTTCTCTCACCTTTAGTCCATACTGGTAGTGTCCCTGCTGGTGTCTCTATTTCTGGCTTCTGCTGAGATGGCTGATTAAACCTATGAGTCGTACCTGTGATCTCTTTAATAAATGATTTTCCAACCACACCCTTGCTATTCTCTCCAGAACACGCTGTCTCATTTTTTGCAATATGGATAGGCTGAGAATTTTCCAAATCTTCAAGTTCTATTTCTTTTTTGCTTAATGATTACTTCAATTTATCTCTCTCTTCTCACATTTTACTACAAGCAGTCAGGAAAAACCAGGCTGCACCTTCAACACTTTGCTTAGAAATCTCCTCAGCTAAATATCCAAGTTCATTACTTTTAACTTCTACTTTCCACAAAACATAGAACATAATTTGGCCAAGTTCTTTGCCACCTAACTGGCACTGTAACAAGTCTTCAAAAGGCCATTCCACCATTCTATCAAGGCCGCTGCTTCGGGATGGTGGGGAACACGGTAATACCAGTGAATTCTATGAGCATGGGTCCATTGACACTCCATTTGTTGTGAAGTGAGTTTCTTGATGAGAAGCAGGGCTGTATGGAATACAGCAGTCCCCGTTTATCCGTGGGGGTTATGTTCCAAGACCCTCATGGATGCCTGAAACCATGGATAGTACTGAACCCTATACCAAACCCCAAACTGCAACAGTGAATCTGATAACCGAGACGGCTACCGAGTGACTAATGGGCAGGTAGCATATACAGCATGGATACACTGGACAAAGGGATGATTCACATCCCAGGTGAGGTGGAGCGGGACAGTGAAAGATTTCATCATGCTACTCAGAATGGCATGCAATTTAAAATTTATAAATTCTTTATTTCTGGAATTTTCCATTTAATATTTTTGGACCATAGTTTACTGCAGGTAATAAACTGTGAAAAGCAAAATGCAGATAAGAGGGGACTACCGTACCATGACAACAGATAAGGCATTCTGGAAGTCCATAGATGGTAGTTTTGGCGGAAGCATTGCATGCAGGGAAGACAAATCCATATCCAGAGTAATTGTCTCTTCCAGTAAGACCAAAATGTTGCTCTAGCCATGATGGAAGCAGTCCGATGTAATCAACCTGCCACCAGAAAGCTGGCTGATCATCCCAGGCAATAGTGCCATGTTGGGGACTGAGTCTTGGCTTCTGCTGCTGGAAGATTGGGCACTCAGCAGTGGCCATAGCCCAGTCAGCTTTGGTGAATGGAGGTCCATGTTGCTGGGCCCATGCATAACCTCTCTCCTCGCCACCAGGTCCATTTTGTTCATGAGTCCACTGGGTGATAACAAGGGTGGCTGGGAAAAGAGGCTGACTAGTATCTGCAGAACAGGTCATCCTATCTACTTAATTATTAAAATCCTCCTCTGCTGAAGTCACCCTTTGGTAAACATCTACATGGGATACAAATATCTTCACATATTTTGCCCCTTCAGGGAGGTCTAGTCATACAACTCTTCCCCAGACTTCCTTGGTACCAATTTTCCATTGCTGTTTGTTCACTGGTGCATAATCTACCCCCAAGTTTCTGCAGGCAACAACGTTATCAAATATATTTCCATTGTGTAACATGGACATTATTTTTATAACTTCATTATTAGTTTCCTCACTGTCCACAGAACAACTACTTACGCCAACACCACATATTTTAAGATTTTGTTATGGCATCATCCTACTCCTCATGCCAAACTATGAATTAATCAGGTTAGTCTATGAACAATCTCAGGTGCTTAAAGCAGCAAATATTTATGTTTTACTCACATTACTTGTCCAAAATGAGGTTGCAATAGGGCTCTACTCATCATTGTCGCTCAGGGACTCAGGCTGATGGAGACCCCACACATGGCTTCAGGGTGAGAGAGAGTTGGTAAGGTGGTGGAGATGTGTGATCCTTTTTTGTACTCAGAATTAGAGGAGATTTGGATATTGGTGCACCTTAGTATTGTCTACCATAAGAGCACAAGGTTAAACATTAAAATTCATCACTTCCTCCTGATCACTCAAAATCTGTGCAACTCTGTAACCAGAGCACCAACAAAACGAATTACGGTCCTAATACAAAGTCTTGCACAGTTAAAGGGCATAAACTCTATAATGAATATAGGCCTTAAAAAATAAAAAGGTGAGCATGGCTTGATGGAGTTGGTATAAGGAAAGATTGAGGCTGCTGAGTTATGGAGCCAAGAGAAAAATGTACATAGTTTGGAGAGAATCATGCAAGAAGCCCTTCCAAGAGAGAACACTAGGCTAAACTCAACCCAATAAGAATGTGATTGAATGGGTTTCATGTTGTTGTTGTTAGTGCCATCTAGTCAACTCTGACTCCTAGCAACCCTAAGTACAACAGGTGCGTGGTCTTTTTGCACCACCATCTCAGCATCTGGCACTACATCAGACAATGCTCCACTGCTTTTTTTTTTTTGTGAGGAAGATCAGCCCTGAGCTAACATCCATGCTAATCCTCCTCTTTTTGCTGAGGAAGACCGGCTCTGAGCTAACATCTATTGCCAATCCTCCTCCTTTTTTTCCTCCAAAGCCCCAGTAGATAGTTGTATGTCATAGTTGCACATCCTTCTAGTTGCTGTATGTGGGACATGGCCTCAGCATGGCCAGAGAAGCGGTGCGTCGGTGCGCGCCTGGGACCCGAACCCAGGCCGCCAGTAGCGGAGCCCGCACTCTTAACTGCTAAGCCACGGGGCCGGCCCCTCCACGGCTTTTTATGGCTACCTTTTTCTGAAGTGGATGGCTAGGTCCTTCTTCCTAGTCTGTCTTAGTCTTGAAGCTCTGCTGAAACCTATCCACCATGGGCGACCCTGCTGGTGTTTGAAATACCAGTGGCATAGCTTTTAGCATCACAGCAACATGCAGCCACCACAGTATGACAACCAATAGATGGGTGGTATGGAAATGGACCCAGGCCACAGCACTTGAATCTTAACCACTAGACCACTGGGGATTTCATGTATGGATTCATATTCCTCTGTGGCTTGCTGTATTTTTCTGTATTAGTGTAGTTTGCTTTCAACTGCTATTTTTTGTGTAAAACATTAATATGCTGGAGAGGAAAAAAAATCATATATGAACAAATGTGACTTCAACAGCATACTATTATTCCCTATTTGCCAATGACATATGAGTTATCTGTATCCCAGAAATATGCATTGTAGCAGAAAGGCTGTATTAAGCAGAAGAGTGGTATGGCGCCATAGAATCTCTAGTTGTCAGCCTTATTCTAATCAGAAGGAGTCAGGGAAGGCTTTCTGGAGGAAGTGATTGAAGCTAACACCTGAAGGATTTTTCAAGGCCAAGCTGTTGCAAAAGTTGACAGGAAATAGAAGGAAAGTTGACACTTCAAATAGAGGGAAAATTTTGGGAGAAACACTCAGAGGCAAAAGACAAACAAAGATCCAGGACTTGTGCAAGGAGCTAAAAGAAGTTCAGTATTTTTGGAGGTCAGAGAGCAATTGGTGTGAGATGAAACTAGAGATTTAGAACAAGTCCACATCATGCAGGGGCTATTGGCTGGATGAAGGATTTTTTCATAGTAAAAATAGAAGGGAGTGACAAGATAAAATTTGGCTATTAAGTGGAGAATGGATTATTACAGGGGCAAGATGGGAGCAGGGAGAGCGGTGAGAAGGTTATTGCAGTTGTCTAAGAAAAAGTTGATTGTGGTTTGGACCCAACCAATTACAGTGGGAAAAAGCAAACGGATTCAGGAGCTTTCAAGGAGGTAAAACCAGTAACACTTAGTGCTACGTGTTTGCATGTAGTGGGGAGAGATTGGGGAGCATGAAGAGTCAAGAATATAAGGTTAATTTTGGATCTGTTGCACCTGAAACATCAGAGATATTGTCTAGTTGTTGGTCAGATAGGTGAGCCCGGATTTCAGAAAACAAGTATGGGCTGAGGATAATTGTGGGAGTTGATAGCACAAGGTTGGTTATTAAAAACCACAAAGTAAATGTGAGAATTTAGGAAGAGAATACATGGGAGAAAAAAAATTTGAGTTTGGATGGTGCTTGTTTCACAATTTAGTTTTCTACCCAAGAGAGGCTTGTCTGGCTTTTTTTCCTCTTGGTGGGTATAGCTTAGCCGCTGAGGAAACAATGGCTGTGGTAAAGCTGATAATGGAGCAGATCAAGAGTCAGGTTGTGCCCCAAAGAGATACATGGCTGTGCCTTCAGGATGCTTATCCATGTTGGCTGCTCTGTGGTGGAGTGCCATGAAGAACAGGAAGCAACCAGCTTTCTTCTATGCTAGTCTTCAAGTAGTCAGGCTGACTGAGCTGCTGCAGGCGGCATGCACTGGGTCCAGTCCCAGAGGCTGGGCTGCCATAACCGGTTTCTTTGAATTACACATATGAAATACAATAGTCAGGTGCATCAGCTCTACCGTTTACTAATCATGGCACCTTGGGCAACTTCTCTGTGACACGGTTTACTTACATCTAAAATGGCTATAATTATAGTAATTACCCAATTGGGATATTGTGAGGATTAAATGATTTAACACACGTAACGCACTTAGACCAATGCCTAGCATGTAGTAAGCTTTAAATAATCATAAGCTACAATTGTTACTTATCTTTACAGTGCGGGCTTAGAGGTAGTGATCAAGGAAAAAATGGTAGATAAATAATGGAGGATGGAGTTTGGTGGCTTCCCTCTATGAGCACAGCAGGAAATAAAAAGAAGTTAGTGGGTACCACACTAACATACCCATTCTCCTTTATAGTTACATAGCCATCTGCTAAATGGTTCAGGGCCTCCAGCGCCAGGCACTGTGCATACCTATGGTAATTTCCTGAGTCAATGAGTCAGAAACTCCCCTAAAAATGACATTTTCTTGGCTTTTCTTTAACATCTTTATAGGTTACCATTCAGACTTGGAAATCACAGCTCACGAATCAGCTTTTCTGAGTTGAAAGTAAAACAATGTTTAACGAGATGGAGTTTGCTGGGCTAGGTATTGGCAGGACTTGAATCGTTAATCTGTACTCTGGTTGACTCAGTAAGTCTGAAGTTGTCTTTCACACCAAACATGGATGTATCACACCAGTATCATTCATTCATTTATTCAACAGATATTTACTGAGAGCCTACATTGTGCTGGGGTGCCATTCTAGAACATATCAGTGATCAAAGTGACAAAGATTCTCATCCTTGTACAACTTGTATCCTACATTATGAGGAAGGCATGGAGAAGGTATGGATAATTCATGTAAAACAATTTGCATAGGTTTTCTGGAAACAAAATTTCCAATCTGATTAATAAAATTTTTCAATAGTTCATCCTGCCTTTCTGACAAACTTCATTCTGTCCTGGTAAGCACCCCTTCTCTCTGGTTCTCCCTATGTTCTCAGTTGATATCACACTCCAGATCTATAAGTACACTGGAAACCATCTGGTCCCAACTTCTCATTTTATAGATGTGACAACTGAGGCCTAGAAAATTAAAAGAACTTGGCTTAAGTCTTCAGGGCGAGTGGCTGCCTTCAGCAAATGTAAGATTACTTATAACAGATTTCCCTTGAAAATGAGGTGAAAAGAAATAAATAAAATAATTCAGTGATTTTTTTCCCTGACTCTATTGCATGATGCTCTGACTCTTGAGTCTTCCAATTAATGTTTACTTATAATGTATTTCTATGCATAAGACACCATATTTAGATCAGTCAGAAATGTGTTTGGTACAAGCAACAGTAAACACCAACAAAGCAGTGGCTTAAATAAAATAGAAATTGATTTCTCTCTCACATAAAAGAAATATAGAGATAGGCACTCAGGGGTAGTATGGCAGCTGTGCAATCTTCATGATTCAGGCCCTTGCAGCTCACCTCTCCATCATCTCTGGAATGGAGCCCTTGTCCTCAGGTTTAAGTTGGCTTGTCTAGCAATCACATCTGTATTCTAGAGAGCAAGGAAGTGGAAATGGAAAAAAGAGGCAGAGTATGAATGCCACCATACCAGTATCAGTCAGGGTGTGATCACGAAAGCAGGCCCACTAAGAGTGAAGGAGAACAGGGATTTATTTTAGGATCTTGACCTTCCAAACTACGGTCACAGGTTAAACTGTTTATGTTCTGCTGTGTTGACACGGTGCATGGTGCTGGGCCTGAAGATAGCAGGACAGGCCATTTAGAAGGAAAGACGGACATTTTTGTGATCAGTTTTATGTGTCAACTTGGCTAGGCTATCGTCCCCAGTCATTCAATCAGTTACTGTGAAGGTACTGCGTAGATGTGACTAAAGTCTATAATCAGTTTAAGTAAGGATGATTATCCTGGATAATCTGGGTGAGCCTGATTCAATCAGTTGAAAAGCAGAACTGATGCTTCTCAGAAGAAGAATTCCACCTTTGGACTTCATCTTGTGCCTGACAGTTTCAGCCTGCCCTTCTTGATGGCCTGCCTTATAGATTTTGGACTTACCTAGCTGGCTTCCAGTGTAAGCCAATTCCTTGCAATAATTCTCTTAATGCATAACTTCTACTGGTTCTGTTTCTCTGGCAGAACCCTGACTGATACAGACATGATGTGCGAGAGAACACGGACATTCTGGAACCCATGAGGACAAAGTAGAACCTACGCTAATCTCTAACCACTTCCAAACTTCCAACTCCTATGATGCTGGTGCCCTGCAGGAAAAGCTGGCATCCTTTGTCGTGGAGCTAATATGTGCTTTGTCCAGGAGGTGGAGAAGCAGCAGGATCCAGCAGGAGTTGCTGCAGACCCAGCTGCCATGCCATGTTGACAAGATGAGCCAGCAGATCCAAGGTGCATCAGCTGCAACAGCCCCTGACTTTACACTGACCTTCCTAGCATAAACATGGCTGCTGTTTCACTGCTGCCTTCCAAAGCGTGTGCAAATTTCTCCTGTGCCCCGTTCTAGCTAGCCCAGAACCATACAGAGAAGGGGATTCTGGGAAACACTGTTTCAGCTTAGCTAGGTTGACACAGTACAAAACCACCACCACCATCTTGGGGGAGGTTTCTTGGAAGCTTCCACATGACACTTTACTGTATAGTTCATTGGCCAGAACATGCAGACCACATCAGGCTGCATGTCTAAAAGTCAGGGGTTCTCTTTTAAAGAAAGGGAGGATAGATATTGGGGTCAATAACTGACCCTTTCTGTCAGAGTACTGCTCTTTACAGGACCCAGTTCCTACCTTCTAGTGCCTAATTTTTAGGAGGGTAAATACGACACTATACAAACTTGTGTTGAGCTTTGTGTTTTCAGCTAAATAGAAATACTTGCCCTTCACAGTCCCTTGGAAAACTTGAGGGAGTGTTTTTACCTTTAAACAACTTTTCATATATCAAAGCAGTATCCTCAGGACAGCAGTGAACCACTGTGAGTGGGCGATTCTTCACCCTGGGTGTCAGAGTGTGTCTTATATGGATTAGCAGCAGGACTTTTTAAAGGCCTTTTGAGGGGATGTTTTCTTCTCTAAAAGAAAAAATGCAGGGTCAGTGACCAGGGGCCTCCATTATACATGAAATACCTTGGGGGATCTCCTTGAGTACCATGAAAAGGAAACCCACTTATGTCATGGATTTACATAGATAGATAAAATATATTTTATTTAAATGCCTCTTTGTCTATAGAAATTCAATCCAATCAATTCCAGCTCATATTTGTGCAGCAATAATAATATTTAATGTTTATTGAGCTTTGCCACAGGTCAGGCACTGGTCTAAGCAATTTATGTAGATTATCACATTTACTCACAAGAACCCCATGAGGTCTCTGTTCTTACTATTATTCACATTTTACAGATAAGGAACAGAAGCACAAACAGGTAAAGTAAATTCAACAAGATCATATAAACAGCCAGGATGAACTCAGGACATGGGGATACAGAGGCTTTCTCTGGCGTTTCCCTGATGCACCCCTGGTTCCTGACTCATCCCAGAAACACTGCATCCAGAACCCTCTCTGTACCACGGCAGCAAAGTGAATACAGGGAAAAAGCATTTCAACAACAAGGAGTTTCTACTTAGCCCACAGATAAATGGAAAGTGAAATTATTATAAGCCCGTTCTAGGATCATTCTGATTAAATACAGTTAATAAATAATAACCTCTCACTATATTGGGGTCATCTCTAAAAGAAACATCCTGAGACTGGAAGGTAGAGGACAGGGAAGGAAGGGCAGAGGTCGGGGGATTTGACATCCCCACTTCAGACCTGCGGGGGTGCCCCTTGGCGGAGTCTTCAGGCGTCAGAGCCCTCTGAGCTAAATTCTGGACGGCGGGAGCTGTTCGGTGTTCCTCCGCAGCGCCCGGGGTCCTTCAGCCGCTTTGCATTTGCACAGGGGCTCAATAACTGTTTCAGGAAGGAGTACTTGAAGGAAGGGGCTTGGGAGCAAGGTATCAGTTTTAGGACCTTCTAGACTGGTGCAATATGCTCCATTTGAAGCTGCAGGCGACTCCTGGGCAGCAGATGTTGTTTTCTGTCACCAGGATCCACTAGGGCCAGGGACCCACAGGCAGCAAATAACTAGCCTGTTTTCTCTGGGGAGTTGGTGTGAGATTTGACACAGAGACCACCCAGCTGTGTGTGTGATGCTGACAGCCCTGAGGTCCCCAGTAAGCAGGCAGTCAGATGGCAGAGGATGTGATTTTTCATTGCTGTTGAAGTCACTTCATGCCTCTTTTTTGGCCATGTGACTGATAGACAAAAACCCAAACAGGTTGAGTGTTGCAGAAAATGTGAAATGAGGCCGCCGAAGCCAGTAAATGTATGGAGGAATTTTCTTTCCAGGCGTCTGATAACAAAAGATCCCCGGCATGACAAACTGCTGCCTGCAATTCACCTGTCTCAAAATCCTCTTGGCTCTCGGTTTGTTTTTGTTTTCCACTTGGAAATGGAATGTATGAAAGACTGAACAGTAGCAATCAAAATTCAGAAGGCTAGAGACATTTCTGCCATTCACAGAATTTATGAAAATCCCCGGTCTCTGGAAGGATCCTTGAGCTCGAAACGCATAGTGCTGCTGGTGAGTTCCTGCAGCAGCTGGAAGTGGAGCTATAAATAGAGCGGGGCGGGAAGCGCCCTCCGGAGGGGGAGCGGGCGGGAGATTCCCGGCTCTCCCCTCCGCCCGCCCGCGGCGGCGCGTTCTCGGCCGGGGGAAGCCGGGCGGCGGGCGGGCGCCGTTAACCCCCGCGGCGCCTCGCAGCTCCCTGCGGCAGCGGGCGAGGGCGTGATGGCGAGCGCGCTGGGAATGGAAACGAAGACGCGGTCCTAACCTTGTACTGGGAAAACCACAGCCTGCTTTCTCTCCCTCCCTCTCATTTCTCTGAAGCTCTGCTTAACACCTGAAATTCGGCCTTAAAACACACACACGGACGCGCACACACAGAGATACGCACACGAGGGAATTTGTTCCATGTCTTATTTTTTTTTTTCCTTCGAGCGGCTTAAATCCAAACCTTAAATTAAAACCATCCCAAATTTGGTCTTGGGAGTAATGTTGGCTTTCACATGTCAGCGCAGGGTTCCCTCCCCCGTGCTGCTGTATGCTGCTTAAGGACGGTGACTTTCCTCGGGAGGGAACTATCAAGTGGAAACACGGGTGTGTGTGTGTGTGTGTGCGCGTGTGTGTGTTATTTTTGGCGCATGCACACCCCTCAGTAGCCTCAAGGTCGGCAGTACCCTGAGCGTTCCGGGCCCCCGCCGGCCGGGCTCGTCCCTGCCAGCCAAGGACTCCAGAAGGAGGGAGTCCCCAGTCCCGGCGGGGCATCCTGTGAGCGGGTTCAGTATTTACCGCGGTCGGCGCTGAAGCAGGGACAGGCAAGCAGGTCCCCGCAGGTGGACCCCGACCAGCCGCCGGTGGGCAGCGGGGACCGGCTCGGCCCGCCGCGCCCCTCGCCCGGACCCAGCGCCCCCGCGCTCCCCGGCTGGTGCTCGGAGCCCGGGAGGAGCCGGGGTGGAGGGAGGGGCGCAGCGCTCTCCCGGGCGGCGAGCTGTCACGGAATTTGACACCCGGAGAGGAAGCTGGTCCCTGGCCAGGTCTCCTGATCCTTCTCAAATGGAAACAGTTTCTCCCAGTGAAGCTGCCGGAATTCTCAGTGGAATCGCACTTCGGCTTTGCCTCCTCGCTCGTTTAACCAAGGCCGCATTTCCCACTTTGAGGCAAGGAAGGCTCCAAATGGAGTGGAGCTCATGGTTGCAGAAGAAGGTAAGCTCTCACTAAGGTGACATTGGGGGCCACAGATTTAATGGGGACCATCCTCCCCCAGGCAAGATGGTGAAATGAAGTTTGCCTGGGGCTTCCACTCCTCCTCCCCTCTCCCAGGCAGGCCTCTTTCTGCTTTACCTTTTCCCCGCTCACACTTATACCTGAAAAACAAAAATTCCCCTGGGTAGGTGGGTGGGGGTGTGGTGGAAGGACTCTCTTAGGTTCTTATTTTCAGCATTTTAATGTTCTACACTAGAGGCCAGTGCCACAGTGAGATCTGGAATTTCCGGTCTCCCCTTCCATCTCTTCCACCTTCCATCCTTTCTCCTTTGCCTTAGTTCTCTGCTCCCCTCTTTCCTTATCCAGCCCACTTTGTTTCCTTGACATCCTCCTTTCTAACTTCCCTTTCCCCTCTTTGAAAATATGAATCAAAATAAAAAGAGAGAGGGGAGAATGTTGTGACTTTGTGTGCAATGTAAAGCTGGGGTTATAGGCTATAAGGATTGATGGTTTATGAATCATTTCTTCATCAAGCATAGTTGAGTGCCTACTCTGTGCTGTTATTCCACTTCTTCATGTGTGGGATGACCAGAACAGAAAATAAATTGTCCCCCAAACTTTTCCCCAGGTGCCTTGCTCTTTTCCTCTAGGCTATAGGAATGGGCATCTGTAAGACCAGGGGGATGTAGTATGTGCTGGAGAAGGAGCTCATTAGGTCCAGGCTGGTTTAGTGCTTTGTGCTCTTAAGCCATGGAGTAGTAATAACAATAATCACACCTTAATAATAATTGACATTTATTGAGCACTTGCTATGTTGTGGTTTGCTCTAAGAGCTTTACAAGTATTAATTCATTTAAACCTCATAACAACCCCATGAAGTAAGGATTATTGTGTCTTTTGCACATGGAGCAACTCAGGAACAGGTAATTGAAGTAATTTGTTCATGATCACACAGCTGGTAATGGGGAGCTGACATTGAAACTCAGAGCATATGACTCTAGAACACAACTCTGAATCCTTTACATATCTCTGTCATCACATATTCATCCATCCACTCTGTGCTTGGTGTTGTTCTAGGCACTGGAGATGGAGGAGTGAGCAAAGCAACCAAGATCCTTGGAGCTTGTATTTTAGTTGAGGGAGACAGACAATATTTGAGTAGACAAACTAGATAATTCCAGGTAGTGGTAGATGCCACAAAGAAAAGAGAACAGAGTAATGTACTAGAAGTGGCGGCTTTCACATGGAGAGTGGTCAGGTTCTCTTTGTGGTGGGGACATTCAGGCTGAGACCTTGAAGCACTGAGGAGAGGAAATATAAGTAGCCAATGAACATATGAAGTGATAGTTATTACCTTCAGTAATTACGGAAACAGAAACCAAGGCCAAATTGAGATATCCTTCTATACCCATTTGCTTGCCTCCAAATTAAAAAGTTTGATAATGTTAGGTGATTGAATAGGATATGGATCCACAAGACTTTTCAACATTGCTGATGGGAGTATAAATTGGTACAATGACTTTGGAAAACAGTTCGACATTGTATCCTAATTTGAACATTTCATGCCCCTGTGATCCAATAGTTCAACTCACTTCTAGGTTTATACCTATGAGAAACTCTTGCACATGTTCAACAGAAGACATATACACAGATATTCATAACACTCTAGTTCCCAATAATAAAAACCTGGAAAGAACTCCAATGTCCATAACTGGGGAGTGGATCAATAGTGCAATATTTTCATGCAGAGGAATATTATACAGTAGTCAAAATGAATAAACTAAGTGACATGTAACAATATGATTGGATTTTAGCAATATAAAGTGAAAAGTCTAAAAGATTACATATAGCATGGTAATCTCTTATGATATTAAAAAATACTGAAATGAAAAACTATTTAGGGGAGAAACAGGGAGACCATATGGTTAGTTAGAGGCAAGTCAGTGGCAAGGACCCAGCTGTATTTTGGTTGGTAGGGCCAGGTGTGCTTATTGCATTGTTAAAAATAACTAGATAATAATGCAATATGACAAAGCATGCATGGACTAATGATGACTATATGTTGAACCAAATATTAAGACTAACCCTGTTCTAGGTTCTGTGGTCTGAAGTGGAAGGTAGCAAAGAACACAGGGTAGACACCTCAGTCAGAGGAAAGGGAGCTTGATGATTTTAAGGAAGAGAAAGATAACCAGAGTGGGTCAGAGAGGTAGTCTAGGTGGGCCAGCAGGTCAGAGAGGTAGACTGGGATCAGATCATGCAGGGTCTTGTAGGTCAAGGAAGGAATGAAGGGTTTTGAGCAGGGAAATGAAATGACTGCTTTTAAACAAATGATCGTTTAAGATTTTAAGAGGCCACTCTGGATGCTATGTGGAGAACTGACTGTGGGAGGGGCACCTAGGAGGCTGTTGCAGTGGTAGAGAGAAAACGGTGGCAGGAGCCCGGCTGGGTTTCTGCAGGTTATTTACTACGCGGGGCGCCAGACTGGGGGTCAAGTGGAGGGTGAAATCCTCAGCCCATGCTCTGCTTGCCAGCAATCATCCTTGTGCCTGGCTGTGATGGCTTGGAGGAAGGGGACCTTTTTCAAATGTGCACGAAGGACGATCTAGGCCAGCAGCAGCCCAGAGGTGGATCAGGGTGGTGAGAATGGACTTGAGGAGAAGTGAATAGATTCAGGACATATTTTGGAGGTAGAATGGATAGGACTTGATGGATTAGATATGGGGATTAGTAAGGGAAGGGAGGAGTCAAAGGTAGCTTCTGGATTTATATTTGACTGTGAGGATATTGATGCTGTTTACAGAGAAGAGGAAGAGCAGGGCAGGGAAGAAAATTGTATTTTAGACATACTAATTTTGAAATGCCAAGTATAAATGTCAAGTATAAATGCTGAGGCAGAGTTTGGGGCAAGAGACATATACGTGGGAACTATAAGCCTGTAGATGGTGTAGTTTAAGTCCCTCCACTTAGTTGTCCTTGTCAGATTGTGTATTCCTTTGGGGAAGAGATATTTTGTCTTTTTTATCCCCAGCAGAGTGTAAAGTAGAATAGGTCATCGATAAACATTGGTTGAATAGACGACAGAAGGGTACGTAAACCATGTAGATGTGAAGAAACAGAGGGGAAATAGAGGACGTGTCCTAGGTGTCTAGACCCTGCCAGTGTCTAAAGGTTAAGGCTGTGTAGTTTTCAATCCCCCCTGAGGCTGAAGCCAGTCTAATGGTGGTGGCAGCTCATTAGAAGGATGTTACCCAGGGGTCTTGAGGCCAGTGTCATATGTGGGTACCCAGAGCTATTCAGAGCAGCCAGAAATGGCTAGAACTAAAGAATGAAGACACAGAATGTCCAGGAGAGCCCTGAGGGTCAGAGAAGGAAGATGAGGGATCTGAGATAGAAACAGGAATTCAGACCAGAAGGCAGCAGGCCGTGTGGGTGCAGGGATGGAGTGAAATCAGCCAGAAGAGAGAGGACCGAGGCGCTGAATGAAATGATCCAAGGCACTTGGTACGAATGGAGCCACAGGGTTCAGTTTAAAGGCCAGCATATTGCAGGCATATTTGATGAGCACCAGGTAACTAGCTTGGGACTGACCTCAACATTCCTCCCACCCCCGTCCCTACGGTACCTCGGGCTGTGTTGTCCTTTGTGACATCTCATTTAGGAAATGGTTGCTGAGGCCTTCCCATGCCAGATATCCCATCCTGTCACCCTGCTGGGCCTCCTGTGCAGCACTTGCCTTCACAGCACCCTCCTGGTACCAGGCGTGAGGGGCTGGCCCTGCCCATCTACGTTTGCGCCTGACGAGGTTCTCCTATATCACCACATTTCATCACCATGCTGACGTCTAGTTCCCCAGCCACCACCCTCTCATCGCAGTTCACATCTCTTTACTTGTCTGTCTCCTTTCCTCAAATGGCTGCCCCTTGTCTCTGATACTGGGGTATCTCTGGTGCCAGCGCAATGACTGGCTTATGGTGTGTGTGCAGGAATTGTGAGAGGAAGAGAGAGAGGGAGGAGGAAGAACTCTCCTTTTGGCTTGGCTTTAAGATGATCAAGATAAGACTATTCCATTCTCACTAATGATAAAGGCATAAGGACCTCTCTTGCCTCAGACAAGTACAATAATGCTTAAGATGATAGGCTTTGGAATAAAATAGACCTAAAGTTCAGTTTTGGCTCTACCACATATAGCTTGGTTAGGTCACCTAACCTCTCTCCGAGGTTCAATTTCTTTATCTGTAAAATGTAGACAATAACAAAACTTCCCTTATATTGTCATTATGAATTTTAAGTGAGATAATGATGTGAAGCTTCTTAGCACAGTGCCTGGCATATACGTAATAAGGAAACAAAGTTTAGCTGTTATTATTTTCCAAGGCATTTAATTGTCAGTGCTTCCTTTGTTGACTGACTTCAAGGAATGCTTCTAATTCTGAGAATTTAGCTTCCTTATCCAGAGGAGCCAGTGCTCTGGCAGTGAGGTAGGAGCCGTTTTTGGCAGATGAGGAACTATTCCTGGGCACATGGGCATTTGCTGTTTCACTTCTCACATTATGCCACATAGTGTTCCACTACACGTAATTCACGGCCAGCCAGGAGTCTGAATAACAGTGAGGATTCAGAATTTATTCATTCAACATTCATAAACAGTATTGAATGTCTTACTATGTAAATGGAGATGCAATGATGACTAAGACACAGTCCCTGCTTTCAAGGAAATCACAGTCTGGTTAGGGAGGCAGATAAATAAATAGACAATTACGATATACACATTCATGGGATCACTTCCGGTGCAAGCCCCTGACCCCAAGATCCCCCACCCTGTTCTGGAAAGAATGATGTGAACACAGTAGTAGTGATGGTCCCTTGTATTTGCACATATATTTACATTGTACAAATCATGTTCACATATTCAAATTATCAAATTATTATTTCATTTGATTTTCATTTCATATTCATTTATTTCATTTCATTTTCAAATTATTTCATTTGCTTTTCACAACAGCTTTATGAGGTAGGTAGAGATTACTACTCTCATTTTATAAATGAAATCTAAGACTCCATTGAGCAGATACTTTTAAATAAGGCAAACTAACTTATGCAGGACGCTGCCATGATCTGTCTTCCAGCCCTTTCCATTGTCCTTCCATTGTGCTTACTTAGGGGTCTATCTAACTCACCACCCTTGTAAGGCTGGGGTTTAGTTTTGATTCTGAGTTTACCCCCTTGGATTTGATGACCAAGTTTAGCTGCCCTGTCAGGACCTTTGCTCTCTGTAGACTTAAACTGACAACTCATCCCATTCAGATGGCTTTGTGTAACCATCCCGATCTCCAGGACCCCATCTTGGTATTGGCCACAAGGCAAAGCCCAGCTGAGGGTCATGACGGTTCCCCTGAGGGAAGGGATCGGAGATGGAAACTAGGTTGATTAACTTTGCTTGTGCAACTGGGAACTGGAGTAAGTGGCAGAAGAATCTTTTCATTCTTCAGTTTCACAACGCTTGTTCAGTCAGTAGTATTGCTAGATGTTTCTTCTGAAAAAATATAGGAGTCACTTTAGCCTCCTTAAAAATGGAATGATTTATTTACACTTTCTCAGAGATGTTTTAACTGCAGTTGGTCGTTTATGAAATACTTAGAAATCTTCTGATACAGAATACATCAGTGATTAAAATCTGCTTGTGGTTCTTTACATAAGGAGTATGGGTTTTTTCTTTTTTAAAATTTAGTTAGGGAAAGTAACGCTCATAGACTTATTTGTCATGTGATTATAACATGGGAAAGTGAGTTTGTTGCCAAGAACATGTGTTTTCCAAATCTATTGCTGTGTTTTTTATTTTTGTGGAAGATATTATGATAATAGGTATTTTTGCTGCCTACAGAACGTCTGGGTGGGGCAGCTCAGACACCTCCTGCCGGACCTGCAGTGCAGCAAGAGGATGATTTTGACTGTAGCAGTTCAGAAATACTGACGGAGCAACCTCCTTGCACAGCTCTTTACCCTTACCACAATAACTTTGATCGTATTATCTTGTGCAGGGGGAAAATTGGTTAACTGGTCATTTTCTTCGAATTTAAGTATGAAGTGTGTGAAACACATGAGAAATAAGTCTTAATTTATCGAAGGTGAGTTTTGCAAAGGGCTTTTTAAATTCCATTTGCTTTAGTGTGTTAGGGGTCAAGTTATATGTTAATTGACTGGTAAAGAAATCCTACTAAAAATTTTGTTCTGTATGCAGGGGGACTAGTCTGAATTAGTAAAAAGTCTGAATTACAGTGTGTGTGAGTGTTTTAAGAAATACCTTTGTTTTACTTTCAATTCATGCAGTAATAGTACCAACAGAGTGTTTTGCATTGGAGTCTCTTCTTTCATGTGTAGATAATTCTCATATGTAATTATTAGCATCCATTGAATATAAATAGGTAAATCCTTAAAAAAATCTGTTTTTGTTTTAAGGTGGTTACAATTTTAGGGTATTAATTTGCTTGGCTGAACTCTTCCTTGCACTTAGGTAAACTTTAGCCCAAGCTAGTTCAAAAGAGCTTAATTTCTAAATTACTGAAACCTAAATGATTTTTACTATAAATTCAAATTGAAAACCAAGCATCCAGTCACAGATAAAGCTTGATTTTCTGCTTAACTTTGAGAGATTTTTTTCCTTCCAGATTAGAAAAAAATACTTACCACCTGACTTATGTTGATACTTTGATGTGTTCTGGAAAAGATAGGCCTTGCCAACCTCAGACAGCTGTGCTCAGCTCACCTCTCACTCCAGACTCCAATCTCTGTTGTGGATATTAAAATTTTTTATACAGCCCCTTAGATAAATGACTGACAAAAACTAAGCGCCAGATGATGATTATCAAGTATGTGTCTGAAGATGCTGGCTGCTCTTGGTCAAGGCCTCTTTGGCCAATTAGCATTGATTGAATCTTCCTGCTATGCTTTTTATACCTTTATTGAAAAGCAGAAGTCTTATTTTGCCTTATGTGGAACGGTAGTGATAGATGAAGATGAAAGCATGGCAGGCTAGACCAGGGCTTCTCAAATTCATGCTTTTCAAAACACAGATTCCTAGGCTCTACCCCCAGAGATTCTGACTCTGTTAGAATTTCCCCAAATTCCCATTCCTGACTAGCTCTCAGGTCATGCTGATGCTGCGGTCCGTGGAACGTGCATCAAGCAGCACTGGCCTCGGTCATTAATTTTGAGGAAACTCAGGTGTTAACAATGGGCCTGCATTTCAGAAACAAAACTCACCAGAACCTGACCTGTCTTGAAGAGGGAGATAAGGCAATGCTAGGGTGACCAACTGTCCAGTTTGACCCCAGACCATCTTGGTTTAGCACTGAGAATCTCGTGTCCCGGGAAACCACTCAGTCCCAGGCAAACTGGAAAGTTGGTCACCCTACAAGGCATACTAGACTGGCTTATCATGGCAGTTTCATTGTGCTTTGAAGTGATTGGTGTTTCGCTTAAATTTTAAACCCAAGGAAAGCCACTGAGCATACTGTGAAATGGCATGTAACCACATGTAATTTAGGACTGCCAGTTAAACCGTCAGCTTTTCTTAATCTCTTTTCTCACAAGTTGTGGTAGGGCAGGGGTTCCCAAACTTGTTTGCACATTGGAATCACTTGGGGAGCTTAAAAAAAAAAAGAAATGGATGTCTTCTACATCCCCCAATTGTGAGTTAATTGGTTTAAGGTGTGACCTCGGCTCTCGTAGTTTTAAAAGGTCCCCCGATGATTTTAATCTACAGACAAATCTGGGATTCACCATGGTAGATAGTCTCCAAAGATGGCAGCCATGAATACCTCTCCCTTTCTGCACACATGCCGTTTATCACAAGAGGTAGGTCTGTTTCCTGTTCCTTGAGTCATGCAGACTTTGTCACTTGCCTTGAACAATAAAATTCAACGAGTTTCACAGCCTCCATGTGAGAGGTCTGATTATCCTGAGTCCACACTGCTATGAGGAAGCTCCAGCTCAACTTGGGGAGAGCCAGTCGCTGAGTGAAGGAGCAGCTAGGCACAGACATGTGAATAAAGCTTTCTTGGACCTTCTAGCCCAGCTAGGCTAAGAGCTGAATTTGCCTAAGTGAGTGACCCCAGCTGATGCCACCAGGATTGGAACTGTGCAGGCAAGCCCCTCTCATTTTTGCCTTAAGTCATTTCGTTTTGGGTTGCTTGTTATGGAATGATATATAGCCGAAACATAAGTGTATTCCTTGCACTTACTGGTAATAACAATATAAAGAGGGCATTTTGAAAGGTCCTGCGTAAATGAGGAATGATTTGTCATTTTTAGATCAAAGTGCAAAGCAAAATCAAATACTGCTGAATATTAGAAGGGAAAATTATTATTAATTATGTTAATAAAATTATTAGTGATAATGAGCAAAGCGATTTCTCTGTTGTCAACATAGGAGCTTCAACAATGCCTTCTCTTGCATCCTCTTGAAAGCAGAGCCCAAGGCGATGTTCAGAGTGTTGTTTGGGCTGTGCAATCCCGGAGTGTGAGGCTGAACAAGGCAAGAGAGGATGTAATGTGATGCAGTGTAATGCCATGTGTTAACACATTAGCTATTGTTTAACAATAAGCTGTGGTAAGACACATTTTGTCACTCTACGTGCATGCTTACTTGGCATTTGGGGCTTCTCCAGAAGGGTTGCAAGGAGGAACTATACCTTGGGGTAGTTCATGGGAAAGAAAAAGAAAGAGGAACTTAGCTTCCCAGCTCTCTCTTATTTCATTTCTCGTTGATGAGGTTCTACCCCATGGGAAGCTAACTCCATGTACTCCTGGCTCTCAGCGGCTGCTTGGAAATCCAGGCACCATGCCACACAATACATTATTTTTCCCAAGTCCAAAAATGGAGGGGCACCTGTGTGTTGATGAGTTGCTCATCAAGACAGAGATGAGGAAGAAGTTGAGGGAATCTGAGAGAGGGAATCTGAAAAACATAATGTTTTTGTGTGGTTTTTGTTTATTTGATTTTTTATTGTTTTTTTGGTGAGGAAGATCTGCCCTGAGCTAATATCCGATGCCAATTCTCCTTTTTTTTTGCTGAGGAAGACTGGCCTTGGGCTAACATCCATGCCCATCTTCCTCTACTTTGTATGAGACACCGCCACAGCATGGCTTGACAAGCAGTGCATTGGTGCACGCCCAGGATCTGAACCTGTGAACCCCGGGCCACCGCAGCGGAACACGTGCACTTAACCGCTGTGCCACCGGGCCGGCCCCTATTAGTTTTTACCAAAACAAATACTATGAAGTATCTTACTTTGACACTGTTTTGCAAACTACATTCTGAAGCCGAGATTATCCATTAGTATACATTCCCATTCTGCTTTTAGCCATATGCTCAGTATCAATTCCAACATAAATGCAACATTAGTCTTGACTGGTCTTTTCCCTTCCAGTCATCCCACCAAACACAACACTCTCCCTGGACGTTTGCAAAAGTGGTTGCAGCAGCTCTGCTTTCGTCTTCAACTCCAAGGATTTGGTTCTTATTTTACTGTTTTGCAGAGCCAAGTCTTTTCCAGAATAGAATGAAGTGTGCATGCTTCATAGTCTTGAGAGAAGCAAGACACCAATGAGCTATCACTTCTGAACATCCACCCTTTTTAACAAGCTGTGAACTCTTGTCCTAATCAGGTTTCTTTTTTTTTTTGCAATGGGGAAAGAGATTTTGAGTGTAAACATTCTGTCATGTTTAGTTATTTCACGAGGCTGGGTGGTTCTAAATGTCAATGGCTTTATATGACTGATATCAGTATATTTTGCAGCCCAGTCCCACGCTGACTGTAGGAGCCAATGTGTAAGAGAATCAAAAGTCTATTTAACACATTAAAGGGTTTATTGTTCAGTGAATAATTTTTCTTGTTTTCGCTGGTTTCTCAGCAATCTGCTGATGAGATTTTTTTTCCTCTTAATTGTCTCTTGTATATAAGCAACAAAGATTGCCTAATTAACTTCGAAAGGGCAGGCAAAAAGAATTTTGTCTGTAATTAAAGTCTATGAAGTTAATCTAGCCATTGCTTTTCCTGTGGACAGGTAACCTCCCCTCCTATTTCCCGTAACTGAGGTGATTGATTGACTGTGATGATATCCAGCCATCAATTTTCCTTCCCTCCTCAGGGCACCGAGAGGTGAGCTTCCTCTCCTTTTTATAGAAATATTCCTAAGTAGTAAGCATGGAAAGACTCTGAAGGCATAGAGCATTATAAAAAGATCTGTAAAACATGTCATGCTTTTGTTGCCTCTCCATGTTGCAACAGGTGAATGGTTTTTGGAAAAGTCCTAAGCCTGTGGTGTCATTGTTTTCTAGTGACAATTATTAGGTTCACCTTACTCTCAAATGAAGGAGATTTGGCATGCAGCTAATGTCCAGCTAGTCTCTGCTTCCTATGAGGATGGATTTTCTAAATGTCCCCCTGAACAAATAGTACAGTTTGGACCTAATTGTTGCTCTTGAATGGAAGGTATCCTTTGTATGTGGAAGGACAGAGGTGTTGTCTACTAAAGACTCTTTCTTTAGTAAGTGAAAAAAATCCAATTCAAACTGGCTCAAATGAAAAAAGGGAACTGGTTGGCTCAGGTAAGACAAAGGCCATGAGCAGGGCCAACTGTATCCAGGATTCAAGCAATGATATCATCAACAACTCTCTCCGTTTTTCTTTCTCTCTCTCTAATTTTTTCTCTAACTCTTGGTTCTTCTTTTGTCCATGATGGCTTTGTTCTCAAGCAGGCTTTTCTCTTGTGGCTCCGTGACATGCACCAATAGATCTAAGATTTACCTCTACAGCTTAGTTTTGTTTTAACCAAAATTCTAGCATTGAGTTTAAGTGGACAGGCCTTGTTGAGCTTTGGGAGGAATCTGGGAGTAGAAGAGGGATGATTCCCCAGGGGAAATGCAAGATGCTGTATGAAAAAAATGGAAAAGGATGTCGGGCTGGAAAAATAATGAATACCCTCAACTGTGGGAAAGGGCTGGCTACCTACTGGCCAAGAGACTTCAGCTTTGAGAGCTCACATGCCTGCTTTTGTCAGTTATCTGAAAATGGACCCAAGTTTCAGTGGTAGACTCACGTTAACTGAGCTCGGAGAAACTGACGTATAAACTGAGTGCCAGTTTATTAGCTCACAATGAGAAGGACGTTCAAACAACCTCAAATGCCCGTGTTGACAGAGCAGTCCATTATCTCCACTTAGACAAACCACAAGGGAAGCCAGTCATAAGAAATCTGCTAAATAAGGATGGATCAGAACAAGAGGAGATAGTGTAATGGTCCATATTAGGATCTGCCCCAGAACCAGAGGACTGAGTTTCCTAGGGACAGAGCAGCATTGTTCCTGGATAGTATATGGAGAATATCTGAGATTTTGATGTTTTGGAATTCTCTTTTGGCCAGTATCTGTCAAAGTGTGGCCTCAACCGACTGCATTAGAATCGCCAGAGAGCTTGATAAAATGCAGATTTCTAGTCTCATCCAAAACTGCTGAATTGGAATTGATGAACTGAATCTATGTTTTCAACAAACTCTCCTGGTTTAATCTCTATAGTATGCGAGTTACTCCTCTAAGCTGATCAAACCCTCTGTTGACGCTGTCTTTATTCTAGCAGGATATAAATGATTAGATTTCTGCTTAATTTTTAAATATTTTAGTTTTGACTACCTATCAGCTCTCAATTTAAGGTATTTTTAGATTCATTTAAAGTATAAAATTGTGATTTGAAAGTAATAATGCAGAAAGTTGAGAAAGAATGGAAATCTATAAGGAGTTTAGTAAAATCATCTGTAATTTCATTACCATTTATTGTCTTTCTCTTTTGTGTGTGGGAGTCTACACTCCTCTCCTCCCACACAGGGGTCTGTGTATACTGTAAAGAGCATTTGATGCCTGCTTTATTTACTCTAATTTGAGAGCATCTCCTCATATTGTTAGTTTTTCACTTACATGATATTAATAGCTGTTCTCAAAATTTCCATTCCTGTATTTACAGATAGACTTTTTTTCCTGCAGATCATTAATCATAGATATTGTGTGTAGTTTTTACGAGTGTGGAAGAATGAGATATTATGTTTTACTTTAAAATTAAACAGAATCCCATTTATTTTACAAACAAAAGCTTTTTCCAGGAGGGAGATTTTTAGATATGTTTTTAATAAGAGAGTATTATAACAAAGTCACAGAGGTCATGGTTGATGGTTAATTGTCACAAGATGGGTAATATATTTAACCTCCTGTTATTGAAGTTGTTTACAAGTTTAAGTGAAAAAACTAATTTTTACATGAAATAGTCTAACGAATATATTTTCTGTAACAAATGTACTTAGCCTCAAGGTCAATTGTCCTTGGATAATAACTGTTAAATAAATTTCTGAATATTACATGAAAAATTTTGCCTCTTTTAGAAGATGGACTTGGGCAGAAATTCAACTTTGAGCTTATAAATATAGAAGAAATGTAGATTTAACAGAAAATTTATAGTCACATAAAATGTTATAGCATATGGTCTGCAGTAATACCAGACCCTATTGATTCACTATTGCAGGTCATCTTAGCCCTGTCTACACCCTGGGCTTCTGATTAGCAGCCAGAGCTGCCTGAGTATCTGTTTATACCGTTTCCATGAGTGAAAGCCTAGGCTGCTTTTGCTTCTGCTGCATGCATTTCAGGGTCCCCCCACACAGCACCTGCTGACAGAGAGAGACTTCAGAGGCTCTGCCTTCCCCAGTGCTGCTGGAGGGGCCAGGTAACAATCCTCAGTGTGGGGGACTTAATGCTTAATGGAATGGTCTTTGAGCAGAGAGAGACAGGAGAAGAAGAGCCCATGGGTAAATTGCTTGCCTTTCTTCTCCTACCTGCAGACTATTCCAAGATGCGGGAATAATACAGTCTATCTGGAGGTGGTGTGGAAGACTGCACAGCTAGCTTTGTCAGTGTGAAGCTGTCGCCAGCTCAGTTACACACTCCCTCGTATGTACTTTCCTTTTGGTCCTCCCTCACTCTTGCCTCGCTGAGATTACATCCCACTGCCACCACCCCCACCAAAAAAATTAGCGTGCGGCCTTTTGTCTCTCATCTTTTTATGGTAGTAGATAAAGTAGTGATTTGCCTTTTCAAAAGCACTTGTGCCAACATCTTCTCTCCAAATTTTAATTTAAATACTGTTGAGGATTGAAAGCCTTCAACTATAGATATCCAACACTTTTATATCATTTAGGGTTCATGGTAATATTTTTTCTTGCTGGTAAGATTCTGAGGCCAGCCCTATTTTCACTTTCTCTAAATTCTTGGGGTTCTCCACACTGGCCACATATATCACCAGCAATATAATTTTCCAGTTATAGAGTGAAAATCTCAAAATCAGTGAAGATTGTTCTGGAATGCCAGTTGTCTACCTCTGATTCCCTAGACCTGCCTCTAGAGGTCTTAAAATGCCTTTTGGCTGTGGACCACTCGCAGCATTGAGCACCACCCACCTCTCCCCCTACTCCATGATGGGTGCCAGTCCCATCACAGTTGTCATTCCCTCATCAGGTAATCTCAGCTAAAGGTCAGAGTAGTAGCACAGGGGGCGCAGGTGGTAATGCATGTTCCCTGATGTTCGTGGTGTGCCACACCAGTAAGAGAAAGTTTTATTACAATTTTACGCTGAATAACTATCTTTAGATTTATTGAAAGCTTGATTTATTGAAAGTATGAATGCATCCTACTTTTCCTATTTATTCATTTCTGAATGAATTCTGGGAAGACAACACAAACATTTTACATTGTACTCAGATGCCTTTTATTTCCACTGTGTCACTGCTAAATTTAGTAGAACAGCAGTCTGATTAGGCTCTGCTTCCTTAACTGTGTTCATATTTACTCCTTTTCGCTATCCCTCCTCTATTCTGATAGGTTAGGCTGTTATTATTTCAAACTTGGACTCCAGCATTGATCTCCTAACTGGTCTTCCTGTCAGTATCATCAGCTTCTCAAATCTGGGGCATAATGTCCACCACAACCATCTTTCGAAATGGAAATCTTGTCATGCACGCTTCAGTTTCAACCTTTCAGACGTTCCCATTGGCTTCTGCCCTAACTTGCAGCATGGGATACAAGGCCCTCACGGGTTCACTTCTGCTACTCTCCAGCATTTTCTTTCATTGCATAGCTAACGTATTTTTCATGTTTCAGCTACACTTCATTACTTGATATTTTCCCAATGAGCTGTGCCTTTACCTATGCTATCTTTCTTGTTTCCTCCATTCTGGTAATGGCCACTATTCCTTCAAGAGCTAGTCTAAGCATCTTCTTCTCTGAGTAATTTTCCTAGGCTGCCTCTTACAGAGGGCAGTTAGCTGTCAGGAGGGACTTACAAGAGTTAACTTGATGAAGTTCTCACAGACCAGGAACTGGTCCTTGTTTCTGCAGGTCTAGAAACTCGTATTTTGCCAGCGTCTTCAGCAATTATCAGAATCCTGAGAACTGCTGCAACCTAATAAAACTTATGGAGACAAAGACTGAAGCCCCAATGATGAGTTATCAGTTTTATTTGTCAATTGTAACTACAGAGGAATGTGATGCTACAGATATGGATCACTGAGTGAGATAGACTTGGGTTCATGCTCACTAGTGTGTGACATTGCACAGATTACCAAACCTCTCTAAACATGTGTTTACATGTAGAATTGTGGAAATGATACTTTTTATTACTGAGGAGTATGAGGAATTAATGCCCTTTTCTAGATTCCAGTAATTCATACAGAAGTTAATTAAATTTTCCGAGTTCAAAGAGCCAGATGGTGGTAGATCTAGGATTGGAACCCGAGCGGTTTGGCTCCAAAGTCCATATGCTTTACCACCTGTCCCAAATAGTTTCCCTTAAGTTGACTGGTTGTTTTGTAATATAAGCTTCATACAAAGTAGTGAGTGGTGTGACATCATAGGGTTTGATGCACTAGCCATATACATACATATACCTGTGTGTGTGTGTGTGTTATATATATTATATAAGTATAATTAGTTGCAAACAATAGAATCCACTCTAGCTAGTTTAAACAAGAACAGTTTTTGTTAAAGGATGTTAGATAGCTCCTAGAATTTCTGGAAGGCCCAGAGAATCAGCCTTGGGTACAATAATCCAGGAATACTGGCAGCTAAGAATCACACAACCAGGAGAAACATTCCGCACCACTGAGACTGCTTTACAGAAGCACCATTGCTCCACTATAGCTGCCCCAGGACCTTCACCACCCCGACCCCTGTCAGGAAATCTGAACTCGCACTCTTGTCTGCCAAATCACATTATTCCCTCCCACGTTGAAATTTTGTGAAGGCGTGTCTGAGAAAACTTAGGTCACATGCATGCACCGTAGCTGCAGGGGTTCCAGGGAACACTGTTGGAATTTTCCAATGTCTGTAGTAGAGGAAGTCTAGCTGCCAGGGGACTGAAATAGGGGTTAAGTCAAAGTACAGCGTCTGCCACACACAATAAAATTCTTTTAAAAAAACCTCATTGGTATATCACCTGAAATCTTCATATGTATAGAGTGTATGTATCACATTGTGGGGAAAACAAAAAGTGAATGAATCTGGTGCCGGGTATGTAAAACTCTCAATAGGTGGTGATATTGATATTATCTCTGTTCTTCTCTTTGAGTTAGAGCATCTTCTCTGGGCAGCACTAAAAGGACACTTTCCAATTCTTCTCATTGTCACCCTCATGAGTGATACCATATGAGGTAGGATGATGTAGTGGTGAAGCACGTGGACTGGGGAGCCAAACTCGTGGGTACCAATCCTGGATCTATCAATGGCTGGCTCTTTGAACCTGGAAAACTTAATTTTCTGTGCCTCAGTTTACTTGTCTGTATCATGAAGGTAATAGTACCTACCTCATAAGGTAGCAACAAAGATTAATAAGTTAATGTTTTTAAAGTATTTAAAATAGTGCTTAAAAATAAGTGCTATATAAATGTTTGTTAAATAAATTACATGCTGCTAGTAATGCCTATTTTTAGATAATATTTATAGCAGTTTTTATCCCCTGCCTGCCATCTTGTACACAGACAATGCACGGTGACCATTGTTGGTTCACAGTGATATTTCTCTGGTCACCCATGAACAGGAGGCAACTTTTGTTATAATTTATACGGATTGACCCTCTGATATACCATATTTTTTAAATGTGAAATCCAAGACTGTTGTAATAACTTCTCTGCTCCCTTAGACAGTGTCTTCTTTCTGTTTTCTCTTTTGTGCTCTGGGTGGCACTGATCTTATTGGAATATTCCTATCAGTTGTGCCCCAGAGATTTGGTCTGAGGAGTACAGTGTTCCCTCTGCAGCAGACCCAAGGATACACATGTGGGACGCCTTTCACTGGCTTGTTTGCATTGCCCATCATTCATTTTCAAAATTTCTTTACCTTTGAGTAACTTCTCATATGCCTATCCTATTGATATATTCACTCTCTCTCTATAAACCTATATCCCAGACTTTTTCCTGATTGTTCAATTAGCATAGATTTCATTGATGGATCTTTGTTGGTGTTATCGCTATTGTAATTTACTGTTGTAATAACCTTTTTAGAACCTGGTTCAGTGTAGATTCAAAAGAGCCTTACCATTTACAATCCCCCAAGCCTGAATAACACCCCATGTCTAAAGTTTCTGCCTATTCTACCCGCTTCCCATCCCCACCATCTCCTCCCTAGAAAATAAACATACATGTCAGCTAAACATCACATTTAAGACTCTTCACTACTTATATTTGTCCTTGAGACCCTTGAGAGCTGGTCCTAAGGTCTGTTGATCGTTGTGTTCCCATTGTCTGGCATAGTGCCTGACCCCCAGTAGATGTTCAATAACTATTAACAACTAGTAAATTGAATGGTACATACAGATAAAGCTATTTCAGGATAAAAAGAAAGCAATATTGAGTATCCACTTCAGTGATGGAAAATAAGCTACACTTAACATTTGCTTAAGCAAAATTAAAAAATCAGTAGACAAAATATAGTTCCCTCACTTTGTACACTCTAACATAGGGTTTCATTTGAGTATGTTCTGGTGGTAAGTGGGAATTGTTTTCCTTTCATGTTTCTCAAGATTAGATTGTAAGGATAATATCACAACTTTCAGAATTTTGCCTGGGATTTATTGGGGCTTCTACTCACTGCCTCTATTTTATTCTTTAAGGAAAAATTATCTTTCCATTTAAAAAAGCTTTCTCATTAACTTTTATTTTCTGTGGGGATCTAAGAAAGGGATTTTTTTTTTTTTTTTGTGAGGAGATCAGCCTTGTGCTAACATCTGCCAATCTTCCTCTTTTTTTGCTGAGGAAGACTGGCCCTAGGCTAACAACCATGCCCATCTTCCTCCACCCTATATGGGACGCCGCCGCAGCATGGCTTGCCAAGCAGTGCGTGGGTGTGTGCCCGGGCTCCGAACTGGCGAACCCCAGGCCTCCGCAGTGGAGTGCGCACACCCAACCGCTTCCGCCACCGGGCCGGCCCCAGAAAGGGATTTTTTATTGAGATATAATTGACATGTAACATTAGTTTCTGGTGTACAACATAATGATTCGATATTTCCTCACACTGCGAAATGATCACCCCGGTAAGTCTAGTTAACATCTGTCACCACACGGTTACAGAAATTTTTTTTCCTGTGATGAGAACTTTTAAGATCTACACTCTCAGCAACTTACAAATATGCGATATAGTAGTATTAGTCACCATGCTGTGCATTACATCCCCATGACTTATTTATTTTATAACTGGAAGTTTGTATTTTTGACCTCCTTCACCCATTTCTCCACTCCCCTTCCCCCACGTCTGGCAACCCCCAATCTGTTCTCTGTATCTATGTGTTTGGGTTTTTTGTGTTTTTAGATTCCACATATAAGTGATATTTTATGGTTTTTGTCTTTCTCTGTCTGACTTATTTCACTTATCATAATGCCTTCAAGATACATCCATGTTAGTGAAAATGGCAAGATTTCCTTCTTTTTTATGGCTGAATAATATTCCACTGAATAACATACACACACACACACACTCACACACACAACATTTTCTTTATGCAGTCATCCATTGATGGACACTTAGGTTGTTTCCATGTCTTGACTGTTGTAAATAATGCTGCAGTGAATATGGAGGTACAAATATCTTTTAGATGTAGTGTTTAGTTTCCTTTGGATAAATATCCAGATGTGGAATTGCTATATTGTATGGTAGTTCTACTTTTAACTTTTTGAGGCACCTCCATACTGTTTTCCGTAGTGTCCGCACCAATTTACATTCCCACCAACAGTGTACAAGGGTCCCTTTTCTCCACATCCTCTCCAAAACTTGTTACTTCTTGTCTTTTTGGTAATAGCCATTCTAACAGGTGTGAGGAAATACCTCATTATGGTTTTGATTTGCATTTCCCTAGTGGTTAGTGATCTTTTTACCTTTTCATGTACCTGTTGGCCATTCATATGTCTTCTTTGGAAAATGTAGGAATTTTAAACTGATTAACAAAACTAGGTAAAATTCATTTGCTCTGGGATTCTGAGTTGATGGGATCTGTCTTGAGAGAAGACATGTTCCACCAAAATCTCTCTCTTACTGTAGTATCTAAAATTTCATCAATAAAGTTGATGTCTCATAAATATTTAAGGCTGTGGTGTACGTGATAGGGAGGGAGGATCTTTAAAGTAGCCCATTCAAACGAAAACTTCCACAAGGAGACAGCTACCACGAGTTGTTACTAAAAAACAGCAACAAAAAATCCCAACAATTTCTGCAGTTAAAATAGAGAGGAAAACGCCAAGAGCAGCATTGGGAAGGACAGACGGATGAGAGGCTTTACTCATTTCAAATTTGTTGAGGACTAGCATTTGTGGATTTTTAAAGGGAAACATTAGGGGCAATGACACTGGCCCATGTTTTCAGCCCCTCTTCACTGCTCCAGCCTTGTGCAGCAATGACACTGGCCCGTGTTTTCAGCCCCTCTTCACTGCTCCAGCCTTGTGCAGCAATGACACTGGCCCGTGTTTTCAGCCCCTCTTCACTGCTCCAGCCTTGTGTACCAATGACACTGGCCCGTGTTTTCAGCCCCTCTTCACTGCTCCAGCCTTGTGTACCAATGACACTGGCCCGTGTTTTCAGCCCCTCTTCACTGCTCCAGCCTTGTGCAGCAATGACACTGGCCCGTGTTTTCAGCCCCTCTTCACTGCTCCAGCCTTGTGCAGCAATGACACTGGCCCGTGTTTTCAGCCCCTCTTCACTGCTCCAGCCTTGTGCAGCAATGACACTGGCCCGTGTTTTCAGCCCCTCTTAACTGCTCCAGCCTTGTGCAGTGAAGCAAGCTTCCTTTGAAGTATTATCTAAGCGAGAGGCTGGTTCTGTGTAAGAGGAGTTCTTTTCAACTGCCCAAAGAAATGAATGTCCTCAGAAGGAGCTTGAGGACACTATAAGAATTAAAAGTAACTTGGTGACAATTTAACAATGGAACGAAGAAAGTCATTTTTAAACCTTCCTTAGAGGAGACAGATTATGAAAATTAAAAGTGATCTATTGGAAGTTGTTTAAAATGCAAAATTCACTTTAATTTTGAAAATGGAATGAAGTTCTTGAACTGTATTCCTTGCAAAAGTTACTGGTTTAGATTCCACTGAACCACAAGATACTAGAAGGCAGCTTCGTTTCTTCCTTCCCTCCTTCCCTCCTTTATTATATTTAAACCTTTAGCACAGTGCCTAGTACACAGTTAATTGGTAAGAAATATAAATTAAATGAGTGTCAAATGAAACCGGTATAATGCTCAGTTTAATTGCCAGACACAGATGAGAGATTGGAAAAAGTGGTATACATTTCATAGCCATGCACTTCAGAGATTTAAAAATTCTAACTGGCTGTGATTACTCATGAATTTCTTAAAGGTGTCATTGAGTGACTTGCCTGAAGGCATGAGCTCAGAGGGTTGAGTTTTGAAAGGGCAAGAATAATATTAGATGCAGAAACAAATCACCCATGAGGAATTCCCTACATTTGCATTTCCATGTATAACTTTGGACAGAGTCCTAAAGGTTAAGCAAGGCTGACAATTTGCAAAAAAATTTTCCAATTCTTCTTAGATCTTCAGGCTCACAAATTTCATTTCTCCTTGAAATTTTACTGTAAAATATGCTGCTGAGTAAAATGCAGGAATAATTTTACCTATTTACTTGGCTATAGGAACTTGGGAATAAAAATAAGGTCACATTGACAGGCACAAATCTGTATTTCTCTGTGTGATAGGTTGTGTGAATGGCCACAAATTCTTTCCCTCCTTCCACTCATACACATAAAATGTGATATTGTACATCCTCTTGTCAAGAGGCAGAGTCCATGTCCTTACCCCTTAAGTCTGGGTTGGCCGTGTGACCAGTGCTTGCACGCTGGGCTTGTGTTTTGCTGCTGTGAGGACCCATGTCCCTGGTTCTATGTGAAGAAGCCTAGACTAGCTTACTTGATGATGAAAGGACACACAGACCAGCCGACAGCCAGAAGCGGAGCTGCTCAGCTCATCACAGGTGCATGACTGAGCCCACATGAGACAAGCAGAAGAAATTCCCCATTGTGCCCACCCCAAAGTTTGAGTTAGATAAACAGTTGTTTTAAGCCACTAAATTTGGAATGGTTTGTTATTCAGCAACAGATAACTAATATACCCTGGTACTGCTGTGCGGGAATTCCACACTGTCTTAAATTCCTCCTCAGTAGTTCTAGAGGTCCCCAGTGGTTATTACTGATGTTCTCAGAGGTATAATGCTCTTGGCACTGTGCCTCACCTACGTTGCTCCTCTTTGGCTCAGGGTCCCTGTGCTGCTGGTGTTCTCGGTAGTCATCAGTGCTCCGAGAGGCAGCTCTGCTGCTGGTCACGCTGTAGATGACATCCCACTTGGCATCTACCAGAGATGCCCACACTGAAATGTGCAATCCAACTCATGTTGGGACCTCTGCTATATCACATTTAGGGCAAAGTGAGAGGGATAATTAGGACAAAACCAGAGTAGATGTGATTTGAAGCTGGAAGGACCTTGGAGATCATCTATTCCAACTTCTCATTTTACGAAAGAGGATCTTTGCACAGAGAGCTTTGCCACTGGCCCAAGGCCCCATGATATGTAAGTATCAAATCTGGGATCAGAACAGAAGTCTCCTCGTTCCAAATCTAGGGATCATTTCCATTTCATTTTAATCAGTTTGGCTTCACTTATATCATTTGAGATTTTTCCA
Organism: Diceros bicornis minor; assembly: GCF_020826845.1. Lineage (NCBI taxonomy): Eukaryota > Metazoa > Chordata > Mammalia > Perissodactyla > Rhinocerotidae > Diceros > Diceros bicornis. Next base: position 36,421,072 of record NC_080740.1, read on the forward strand.
AAAGAGAAGTGTAGATTATCACTTACTGATAGTGATAAATAAAAAGTCTGGGGTATGGTGAATTACCCCTGGGAAATAATTGATTGCAATGGTAGAAAGATGCCCATTTTCCCTTATAAATTTGTATCATTCTATTTAAATGGCTGTTTCATTTGAGAAGTTCTTTGGAGATGGAGTACGGCTTAGGCAGGCCCTGCCACATTTGGAGACCATCTTCTCCCGGCCAACCAGGGTTGCGTGCAGCTGGAGTGGTGCACTCCATGGAAGCTTACACCACCACCAGTGGGGGTCTGCCTTAGCTCAGATGCTGATTCCATGCTGGAGCACACTTGGTCTGTACGGGGGACCCCAGAACCACCCAACATTACTGAGACCTCATGTGAAGGTGGGGCTCAGTGTGGCAGAGTGAGGCCCGGAGTGCGGTCAAACTGGATCCTATATTGGGGGGTGTTACTATACTGTCAGGGCAGCAGGGCATATAGGATGCAGGGCACTAAAATTGCTGGGGTGCTCATATCCCAAGATCCAAAGGTAGAGGACCCTCCCTGGATCCTGAGGGCTGGCAGCTCTTCTCACCTGTTCTGCACATTCCTGTCGGGTGACAGGTGGCCCTTGGGAAGTATTCCCTTTCCTTTTTACCTTCAGTATGATCATTGTAACTGGCTTTCATTTGCAATGCTGGGGAAACTGCAGAGAAGTAGGGGCTGGAGCCACTGAGGGAGGAGTACAGATCTGTGATCTCCAGAAGGCCCCAAGCCTGCGCAGCACTGGGGCAATAGGGCAGTCACAAATGAGGCATCTTCAAAAAAGCACTGCCAGACACAAAGCAGCTAGGTGAACACAGGAGAAGTAGCGAGAGGCCTCCCTGTGGCACAGGATCAGAGAAGGGGCATGGTGAAGGCCTGCTCCTCCCTTCATTGGCCATTTTGTGCCACTGGAAGTGGAGCCCAGGAGAGACTTCATTTAGTCAGACAAATGTATTTGTCTTAGGCATATTTAAAAAATATTCCCAAGCTTTCCTTTCTGGGCATATTCTTTTATCTGTGTTATTGATTTAATAGTGCTGCTTTAAATAAGATAAATATTACTTGAGGAAAATGATCAGTACAGTTGCAGTACAGATCTGAGGAGACCATCCATTGTACAAATGTAGCACAGAAAAATGAGGGCAGTCTAGTCATAACATTCCAATTTCAATCTGGTGGGTATTAAAAAATGATTAAAAGGGATTTTAAAAAATAATGAAAATTACCTTAAGGGTCTTGCTTTAAATTGGACACCCAAATTGAGAATCATATCACTTCTTTAAGGTAAACTAGAAAATGGAACACATAGGCCCTACAAAGCAATGACCTTGGTGGTGAATTGAGAATAGGGGGCTGACTCATCTCAGTCCTGTTGATGTGCAAACTAGTGGAACTTTGTTTCTCTTCCATATACATAAATTCATGTATTCACTGTTTATTCATTGCCCATTTTGGGTCACCAATGAGCTAGGGACTGGGAATCTAGGGACACAATCCAGCCTCTTTCCCCCATGCTCTGCACTCTGATAAGGACAGATGATGAACACACACCAGACAATTGTGCAAAATTCTTTGAACTGTGTGGAAGGAGAGATCAATTCCCATGGAGGTGGGATTTTATAGAGAAGGTAGTTGAGCCTTACGGGCTGCTAAAAGGTAGAGATGGATATATCTCTAATAGAAGAATGTTTGGAAGCTTAGAGGACTATTTAGAGAGTGGTTTGTTCTCTGTTGTGGCTGAAGCAGAGGTGAGTAGCGGAAGCGATCGAGGGTAGAAGGTGGGCCAAGAAAATGTAGAGTGAACTTCAGCAAGTTATTCACTCTCTCCAAGTCTCAGCTACCTCAACTATAAAATAGGAACAACAATAGTTAGCATATAGAGTCACTCAGGAGCTAGTTGTTGTTTTTATTTAATCCAGTCTGTAATGCCTTAGAACATAGACCATATACTCCATGAGGACAAATTCATGTTTGATTTTTGCTTACTCATTGTCTGCCACATAGTAGGCTCTCAGTAAGTATTTACTGGAAGGAGAGAGAGAGTCTTAAAAATCATCTACTGAAGCAGTTCCAAAATGTTTCTTGCCACAACCATAAAGTCTAAGAGGAAAATCAATAAGCAATAGTCCTATAATGAGAGAAACAGACAGACATGGGGTGGGGGGGTATGATAGGAAATTGATATATAACCAAGATTGTCCCAATCCATTCTCTCTCCTCTGTGATACATGCCTGCGTTTCCAGCAGGCTCACCCCTTGCTCTCCTGAGTTTCATAGGTTGGAATTTATCTATTTTGTGAAGAGAAGCCCTAGAAGGAAGGATTCACATTCAATTGCTATTATTTGAAAGTGGGAAAAGGTGGTAGATCTGCCATGGGGAGCATCTCTCCTGAAGACCTGGCCAGGAAATGAGGCAGATGCTGGTCTCTCCCTCAGGTTCTTCTCCACGATGCCAGAATCTAAGCAAGAATATTCTACTGATTGGTCATGGATGAGAAAATTGAAAACTGGAAAGATAAGGCAACTTGCTCAAGGTCATGCATTTAATGACTAGCAGAGCTTTTTGCACATTCATGTTCTAATTTTGCTATCAAGGGAATCCTAGTCACATAAAAAGAGTTGGGACTTTTTTCCTTTTCATCTATTTTCTTTTTATTTATTTATTTATTTAATTTTTTATTTATTGCAGTAACATCATCTATTTTCTGTAAGAATTTGTGTAAGATCTTTTATATATGTTTGGTAGAATATATTGGTGAAGCCTTCTGGGCCTGGGAATATCTGTATGGGAAACTTTTTATTTATACATACAATTTCTTTAATAGACATGGGACTTTCTATATTATCAGTTTCTTTTGTGTAAATTTTGAGTCTTTCATAGAATTTTCTCATTTTATCTATTTTGGCAAATTTTCTGATATAAAATTATTTATAATAGAGTCCCTTATTGTCTGTATGATTATGTAGGATCCATAGTGATGTCTACTCTTTTATTTTTATTGAGTCTGTCTAGAAGTTTATCTTTTGAAAAAACAATTTTTGATTATATTGATTTTTTTTCATTATTTGTTTTTTATATAGTTGATTTTTGCTTGTATCTTTATTCCTCCTTTCTACTTACTTCATATTTAATTAGTCCTAGATTTTTAAGATAGAAGCTTAGATAATTGATTTTAGACATCTTTTTCTTTCTTGAATAAGGTTTGGAAGCTGTAAATTGCTCTCTAAGCACTGCTTTAGTTAAATCTCACAAGTTTTGAAATTTGTGTTTTTATTTTCATTCAGCTCAGAATATTTTCTAATTTCCATCATCATTTCCTTGTTGACTCATTTTTGGAAGTGTTTTTTTCTAAATTAATATACTATTTCTAGAACAATTTTAAGTTTACGGAAAATTTTACACAAGAATACAGAAGACAGTACAAAGAGTTCCCATATATCCCCTCTCTCCCTTGCTCAGTTTCCCCTTTTATTAATATCTTACATTATTATGGTAAGTTTGTTACAATTGATGAACCAATACTGATACATTATTATTAACTAAAGTCCATAGTTTACTTTAGGGTTCACTATTTGTTTTGTACAGTTCTCTCTTGTATATCCACCATTACAGTATCATACAGAATGGTTTCACTACCCTAAAAATCCCGTGTGCTCCACCTATTCATCCCTCTCTCTTTACCCTAACCCCTGGCAACCATTTATTTTTTCCTTCATAGTTTTGCCTTTTCCAGAATATTGGAATCAAACAGTACCTAGCTTCTTTCAAATTGGCCTCTTTCACTTAGCATCATATGCATTTAAAGTTCCTCCTGGTCTTTTCATGGCTTGATAGCTCATTTCTTTTTATTGCTGAATAATATTACATTGTATGGATGTACTGGTGAGGTACAAAAGGTACTTTTTACCTTTCAAAGGACATCTTGGTTGCTTCCTGTTTTTGGCAATTGTGAGTAACACTGCTATAAACAAATCATGTGCAGGTTTTTGTGTGAATATGTTTTCAAATCAGTTGGATAAATATTTAGGAATGTGACTATGCTTAGTTTGTAAAAAAACCGCCAAACCATCTTGCAAAGTGACTGTATCATTTTGCATTCTCACCAGCAATGAATAAGAGTTCTTGCTCCGCATCCTCGTCAGCACTTGGTATTGTCAGTTGTTTATTTTAGCCATTCTTACAGGTATGTAATGGTATCTTGTTTTTGCTTTAATTTGCAATTCCCTAATGAGATGTGATGTGGAGCTTCTTTTCATATACTTGTTTGCAATCTGTATATCTTTTTTGGTGAGATGTTTATTCAAATCTTTTGCCCATTTTTTAATTGGTTTTTTTTTTTCCTGTATCATTGAGTTTTAAAAGTGTTTGTATATTTTAGATATAGGTCCTTGATCAGACATGTGTTTTGCAAATATTTTCTTCCAATCTTTGGTTTGTCTTTTTGTTCTCTTAACAGTGTCATTCACAGAGCAGAAAGTTTTAACTTTAATGAAGTCCTACTTATCAATTTTTTTCTATCATGCATCATGCTTTTAGTGTTTGTCTAAAAATCACCAAACCCAAGCTCATATAGATCTTCTTTTATGTTATCTTTTAGAAGTTTTCTAATTTTGTGCTTTACATTTATGTCTGTGATCCATTTTGAATTAATTTTTGTGAGAGGTATAAAGTCTATGTCTAGATTAATTTTTTTGAATGTGGATATCCAATTGTTCTAGCACCATTTGTTAAAAACTATGCTTTCTCTATTGAATTTCCTTTGCTCCTTTTGTCAACAATCAGTTGACTTTGTGTGGCTCTATTTATGTGCTGTCTATTCTGTTCCATTGACATATGTGTATATTCTTTAGCCAATACCATGCTGTCTTGATCACTTTAGCTTTATAGTAAGTCTTGAAGTTGGTTGTGTCTGTTCTCCAACTTTGTTCTTTTTCTTCCGTATTGTGTTGGCTGTTCTGGGTCTTTTGCTGTTCCATATAAACTTGAGAATCAGTTTGTTGATTTCCACAAAACAGATTGCTGAGATTTGATTGAGATTGTGTTGACCTATAGGTCAGATTGGAAAGAACTGACATTTTAACAATAATGAATCTCCTAATCCATGCACATGGAATATCGCTCCGTTTATTTACGTCTTCTCTAATTGCTTTCGTCAGAGTTCTGTAGTTTTCTCTGCAGAGATCATGTACATATTTTATTAGACTTATACTTAAGTATTTCATTTTGGGTGCTATTGTAAATGGTAGTGTGTTTTTCATTTCAAATTCCCATTGTTCATTGCTGATATATAGAAAGCAATTGACTTTTGTATATTAACCTTGTATCCAGCAATTTTACTATAATCTCAGATTTAAAAAACTGATTTCTGGTTAAATTCTGTTGCGTAAGAGAACACACTCTGTAAAATTTCAATCCTTTTAAATTTATTGAGATGTTCTATAACCCAGTATATGATCACACTTGGTAAACGTTCCAAGTGCACTTGAAAATAATTTTATTTTGCAGTTCTTGAGTAGCTTGTTCTGTAAATGTCAGTTAAGTGAGTTGGTTGATAGCAGTTTTTTAAGTCTTTTTCATCTTACTGAATTTTATTTTTTATTCCATCAATTGCTGAAAAATGATTATTGAAACTTCTCACAGTAATTATCGATAATTAGCTTGTGCTTACTGGCACATAATGTTGGTTAAACCACTGTCTTGGATAATAGAGTAGTACAATAACTTAAGTTTGAGAAAATTTCCAGAATTTTTCAGTCCTCCTCTTATTAACTTTAAGTACAAATTGAGGATCTGATTATGTTACTTTGTTAAAATGTTTCTTAATACTTTTATTATTTTACAATCTTTTCTTTGTGAGGTTGGAGGTTGCATGGATATTTATTCTCATAGTTGTGTCTCAGGAAAATCTGAAGGGCTTGAATCAGTAGATATTCCTTAATTAAATGGGAAAAATGTAATTTCAGAGTGTGAACTATCCTGTGCTGTCACTCCAGGTATCTTTTTATGAAGTTAGGGCAAAGGCAGTTTCATAGATGTCTAATGATCTAAAATTTAAGAGGTGGTATGTCTTGTAGTGCTATACAAGCTGATGGGTAAGAATTCAGGAAAATCTTTACAGTTTTACAGTGGTCAAGAAGACTTCAGTGTGAAAAAAACATCAGGAGGATATTTTGATTCTCTTCAAGTTTCTTCCATGGCACATCCAGATATCACAACGATGAGCTAAAATTTCCAGGAAAAAAAATGGATCAGTGCATTTATAACTTAAAGAGAAGAATTGGTTTGGTTGCTTTGCAGAGAACAGACATGGATAATTATCTCAAATAGGAAGGCTGAATAAAGTCTTCACAGGTTTATGTGTCCTACTGGAAGGACTGCATCCATAACCATTACTGTGTCTTTGTGCCTCCTCTCATTAAATTTCTTCAGTGAAGAAAGTCTATAGTTTATCCTACTCTTTTTCAACCTTCTTTCGGAAGAAATTCTTCTCTTAGACCTGAACAAGTATTGTGATACTCCAGACCCTATATCTCAAGGTATATTGAGAACCAGAAGCCCATCACTATTGTCTGGAAATGTCTCAAAATCTAAAAGCTGTCTCATAATATTCTTGCTCTTTATACAACACTTAGTATATCTTTACAGTCTTTGAATCTTCTGCTCACACCCTAAGGGATGGATGGTACCTTTGTGGCTGCCTGGCTCTGTTGTAACACTGCCTGTCCTACCTGCTCAAGTTCAGATTCCCACTCTCCAGGTCTTCCTCCCAGAATAGATTATCTATTGAACCACATCCACTAGGCCTGAGACATCTGAAATCTGATTCTGAAGATGATTGGGATGGATCTAAGCTGACCATTTTATCTTAGAATGGGTGTCCACTATTGCAGAGTCTTTCAAAAGACACCCTGTAGTGGACAGGGGAAGGTGGAACAAAGGAGTCTCCTTATTTGTTTCAACATGTGTTAGCTGGCCTACCTGTCCCTAGACAGTCCCCTGCCATCCTGTGAGCCCAAATGGCAGAGCAATGGGCTTAGAATTGAGGGAAAAATACTTCCACATTTTGTGAACAATAAGAAAAGAAAAGCAACAAATAATGTGATTCTTTAAAGGTTAAATACAGTAATACTTCCCAACTCAGCTTTGCTGGAGAAAGAGCTGCTCCATAAGTGAATTTTAGAGAAACACTTGAAGCACCAAAAACTTTATAAAAAACCTATTTTGAGCATTATAAGATTGAAATCTTTCTAAGATGTGTTGCACACTTTCCGTTGCTTTCTGAGTCAGAGCTCTCTTAATATCAACTATTTCCTTAGAGACTTAGGGGCCTCATTATTGATTGTTTCTAGATGACCACACAGTGAAGTACTGTGTGCTTTTTATAATTCCATCCTGCTTTTTTATATATTAATTTTCCTACATATTTTTTAAATTCCAATTTTCTCTGCCAACTGCTCCTTCTTATGGCTGTTACTATGCTCTTTGCCATTGCTTTAAATCTTCTGTTTTATTTTATACCTAGTCTGTGTGACACCTGCCTCTAGCCCTCTTTTATGGAACAGAAAGTGAAGAATTTGTGGCAGCTTTTTCTCTCTAACCACTTAGATATCTCTTCCATTTACCTTTGTTGTCTCAAGGCAGACTTGGTCACAAAGCATCACTGGGTCCCAGGGAGAGAGAAGAAGCAGAACTTGGTCGAAATCCGACTCAATAACTGGCATTTTGCTGACCACTTGTGAGGTTTCTGGCACTGTGCCTTTTCTCATTTAAACTTCACAACAAGACATAGAGCAAGATTTGCCAGGCATTGTGCTAAATGCTTTACATATATTATCTCACTTAGTGCTCAAAACATCCCTACGCACCTCACAGGAGGACGGTAACTAGGAGGTAAGACAGAGCACAAACTTTGACCTCAGTGCCCTGGATCCTGGGACAGATTTGGCAACATGATGGAATTGCAAATTCTACCTTAAAAGATTCTATTTAACAAGTTCGATTTCTCAGGGTCACATAGCAAGTGGCAGAACTGAGATTCATTTCCAATTATTCTGCAGGTCATGCTCTTAACCACCATCCACGTGGCCTTAATTCTGTATCTACATCTTCTATCGTGTGTCTCTGCTTAGGACAGCAGGCTTCCTCTAGGGCTTGTCTTCCTAACTCCTTCTAGCTCTTTTTCCCTGGGATGGAATTCTTCTCCCCGTATATATATTCCACTCACTTGTACACATATCTCCCTATGTCCCCAGTAATTCCAAATTGGGCCCTGTATATGCACCTGCTATATCTTTTTGACATAGTGCCTAGTTAGAATAGTTCAGTTATCCAGATCATTTAAATTTACATTTATATAAGTGAGGGTGTCTTTTGTCAAGCACATCAGCACTGCATATATTTGAAAAATGGTCTATATTATATATCTGGCCTATAGAAAAACACACAGATGATTTTGTAGACCCCTTGCCGTAACTTGATGGTCCCCTGGGTCTGGAGTCTGCAGGTTGAGATCACTGCGTTAGAGCAGCATAATTTAATGGCAGAGAGACAGGCTCAGCAGTCAGACTTGAGTTCAAACCATGACTCTGCAACTCCCTAGGTTCCGTGATCTTGGCCATGAATCTCAACTACTGCCCAACAATACTACCTTTCCCTAAGGCTTGTTGTCACATTTAAATGAGATCAGGCATTAAAAGTGCTTAGCATGTATTATCAAGGCAGCCGTATGGGAGTCCATGGTTTAGAGGTTAAAAGGAGGTGAAACAAATAACTATGCACCAACTTTGACCACAGTGCATTGGATCCTGGGCTGATTTGGTAACAAAATTTGGAATTACAAGTTGTGTAACATAATAAAATCAAACTAAGGACTTGCCTTGTCCAGTTGGTGGACCAATGCATGGTCCATTGAAAAGACTTGTAACCAAGTTATGTAATGATAGCCTATTCCTTACAGAGTCATTCCACAGGGTATCATTTCCCTCCCACCTGTCTGTCTGGGGCTATTGTTCAGAATCTAGACCTGGACTTTCAGACCATTCTCATCTCCCCCAGGTGTGGGTAGTATATCTGTAGCCTCAGGACAGTCCTTCTCTCCCTCCTGGTACTGCCAAGCTCTGCCCCTTCCCTTAGACCTTCTCCTTTAACTCCGTCCACATCACCACCTTGTCCTCAGTTCTCCTGAGGGCTTAGGCTTCCATCACAAAAGCCAGGAAGGCTTTGCAGGCTATTTCTGTTTGGGACTCTGTACAGACCTATACCAGGAATGAGTAGAAGATGATATGCTGTGTGCTTGATGGGGAAGGGAACGTGGAGGGGTAGGGAGGTAAATTCCCCCTAATTTAGTATAAAGAAATGTTATTTAGCCTCTCTATTGGACTAACATGCAGCAGCTCTAGTGGAAGGTGGTGTGGAGGATGCAGAGCCCCACTAGTTTCATTCTTCCTCACCAGGAAGTCCCTGAGACTCTGCCACAGAAACTCGAGGGATCCACTAAGCTGTTTGAAAATCATAGATATAGTTGGAAAAAGGCTCAAAGAGACAACATTCATTTTTAATCTTTTAGACGGTGGCCCAAAATAATAGCAACTAATCTAAGCATACTTTCTATACCATATCCCATTTAATCTTGCCATGACCCTAATGAAGCAGGTTCCACTATTACTTTCATTCTACAGATGAGGAAACAAGACTCAGAGAGACCAAGTAATTGGCCCAGGGTTACCCAGCTAGTAAGTAGAGGAGCACAGATTTGAACTCAGGTCTGTCTGACTCTGTGCTCTGGCAGTTACATCTCTTGCCGTAAAGGGATCCTAAATGGATTAAGCCTAAAGAGTAGACCTAGTCTAATGGTCAGACTTGATAAGAGATTCTTTTGGAAATAAACTTTTAAAAAAGGTGTTTTTCTTTTCCCTAGGTGACATTACAAATTAAATATTGGCCCTAACTTAGTTTCCACATCATTGGGGAGATGGTTCCCACAGAGTCTAGTCAATTTTAGTCTGTTCAGATTACGAACCCTCTGACCTACAAATGAGTTCCAGCATTTAAAAGGAGAATGAAAATAAAGTGTTGCCATATCTGTGCAAAACCATTAGCACTGCTGGAAAACTGACTGTGTCCTATAGTTGGTGAGTCACAAGTGTCGTCTACATATGTTTAACATTCATTTGTGCTTCATGGATAAAGCGGATAAAGTTCCCCATCTATTTAAAGTATTGGAGTAGAAACTCTTGAATTAGAACTTCTCTTTTGCCTGAAGCTCTGAGACTGGCCACTAGCTCACCTAGGTTCATCAAGTGAGTCGCCTTTGTCAAGTACCTTGTCTGCTTCCTCCTTGGTTCCTCCTCTCAATTTTCTGCTAATTGGTGTCCAGTACCATAGGTTTCCTCCAACTTCCTGTATTAGTTTCTTTTTGCTGCTGTACAAATGATCATAAGTTTAGTGGCTTAAAACAACACAAGTTTATTGCCTTACAGTTATGGAGTTCAGAAGTCTGAAAAGAGTTTTACAGGGATAAAATCAAGCTAATGTCAGGGCTGGTTCCTTCTGGAGGCTGTATGGGAGAATCCATTTTCTTGCCTTTCCCAGCTTCTAGAAGCTGTCCTCTTTCCTTGGCTCATTACCTTTTCTCCCTTTGCTTCATTAGTTGGTCCTCCCTATCTGATCTTCCTGCCTCCCTCTTTAAAGGACCCTTGTGATTACATTGGACCCACCTGGACCCCCATCTCATGGTCCTTAACTTAATCACATCTTCAAAGCCCTTTTTACCATTTAAGGTAACATTCACAGGTTCACAGGGATTAGGACATGTCCACATGGCTTCGGGGACCATTCTTCAGTCTACCATACCTCCTTCTTATGAAGGATTTCTCAAAGAAAAGAAAGAGTCTGCAGTGTCGTGAACATGACATGAAAATTGGAGCAAAAAGATTTTACTCTAGTCTTGAATCTGACATTACACTCATTGTCAGACCATGAACCAAGCACTTCGCTTCTCAGGTAGAATTGTATAACTGGGGCTTTGAATTAATTCCCTAATTCCTTCTCAGCTATAAAATTGCCTAACTTGACAAATTTATTTATATTAATATATAAATGACTTGAAGCAATTTTACTATGGATTAGGCTTTTCTTCAAAGGATTGACTTTATTCTAAAAGTAATAGTTAATCAAATATGATATGAGAACTATTTTCTTTAGGCAAAGAAACATATTCAGGACTACTGGAACCACACCGCATAGGCAACCAAGTCCTTCCTTCAGTATTAAGGCTTGTTCAGTCACATATATGAATACGTAGGCCAAGTTCTCTAAGTGTGGTCCACAGATTATTGCAATTGTATCACCTGTGACAGGTGTTAAACGTGGACGTTTATGGGGCCCCAGCAGAGACCTATATTATAAAGGCAGATAATTGGCATATAATGAGTGGCTCAAAGTGAATCATTTGAATAATAAAGTTTGAGAATCACTGAAAAATAGGCAAAATTACTGGTTACAGTTTATAGCATTATAAAAATCGCAAATTGTTAGGCTGAAAAAAGGTATTCCACTCCCTTTTCCCACCTCCATATTCATTTTGCAGATAAGAAAACTGAGGCCTAGAGGAGTGACACTTCTTGCCCAAGTCCCAACAACCACCTTGAGGCCGAGTCAAGACTGCAAATCAAGTCTTCTGATGTCATGTTTAGAGCTCATTGACAATTGAGCTATTTAATTTTTTTCTTCTGAAATAGAAAAAACACAATTTTTTGACCCGATTACTTTTCTTTTAATATAGTAGCCTCTACTTTTCGAAAGATACTTAGTCAAAAAGGTTGTCTATAGAATGACTGACCATGGATATTGTTATTTTCTGATTGATTTCCATTATTGGTGTTAGACAGGTCCTCACACACAAAGGGTTTCTTTTACATAACATATTTAAAGAAAAAAGTTGGCTTATAAAACATGAAAAACAATATTCAAGTAAATTATTAAATATATTTATGCTTTAAAATGTAAAATATCATGCTTGTAATGTGCTCCTTTGATATTAATTCCATAAGAACATGAGAAACCCCATGTATTACTTCACAAATTACAATTTATCATTTTATCTTTATTCCTAATTTAAGCATCCCTATAAATCTCAATCTTGTAGACCATAAGTAAATGAAATTAATTATCTATAAGCAGTGGATGAAAATAGGGTAGAAAGGAATGAGACGTTGCCAAGTATAATTTTAATGTGGATTTGACTTTTGAACTATGTTAATGTTTTACATATTCCAAAAGGAAAAATGAATTTAAAAGGATGGGGAAAATCCCCAAAGTTAAATGACTTTAAATATATATTAACTATATAACCACAAAGAAGAAAAAAAATAGTCCAAGTAACTTTTATATGTGGTTCTGACTTTGTCCCTTTAGTGGGATATATTTTAAGAGCAAAATGAATTCCAGAGAAATATTAATTTGGTAAGTTTTTTGGAAGTGGTATGGGTGTAGTATTGCTGAATTTCATGTGTTATATGATTAATCAAAGAAGTAAATATACTGTTGTTGGAAACCAGTGTTCTAACTACGGAGGAGGGAAAGCAAAATATGGAATGAGCAAAGGAGAGGGGGAATTCTCTCCTTGGATACATCAGTATAAATATGTTTATATATATGAGTAGGTATGTATATTGCATGTGTATGTGCATGCATATATATACATATATATATGTTCTATGTACCTAAAGGGCCTAGAAGCAATGAGCCCTCAGTGGCACTGAGATACCTAGAGCCCAGACCTTGGTTTCTAAGTGGAAGAAACTAGTGTTTCTTGCAGAAATTATGGATTCTGGGTCTGGGAGACGTATAAACTAAGCCTAAAGTATTTTGTTATACCATAAAGTAAGAAGTACCCAAAAACTGATGCAGAGATGTCAAAAGGTTCAGGAAAGGACTCCCAATGGCCAAATTTGGACAATTGAAATATTGAAAGAACAGTAACAATAATAAATTATTAAACATTTAATAAAAAAATCTATAAGTCCATAGTGATAAAAAATTTTACATAATATGTCAACCTTGTAGATCTTTTTAGAAAATGCTTGCATAATATTTATTGTTTATATAGGCATATGTATCTACTTATATTAAGTGCTTCAATAAATATTTTTCACTATTACTGTAACTTATATTTCATATTATTCTATATTAAAACTGAGTATGCATATAAATTCTAAACTGAATATTATTTGAGGCATGTGTAAGTTTTGTGGATGTAATTTGGCAGTTTTTATACTTTATGCTGGAATCTATTTTGTATATTTTATGAATAGTCATAGAATTTTAGAATTAGGAAGGTCTTTAGGAGTATTCAGTTTAATATTCATTCCCACAAATATTTATTAAGACTTTTACGTGACAGAATTATAGTAGACCTGGTACAGGTGTATACTACACATCTCTAGGGGGCGCCATTCACATAATGGTTTATGCAAATAGCACCACCTATGGTTTGCAAAGCACAAAGTGTAGTGCATTTGTTTGCAACACGGAGATAAAATAATGAAAAAGACAAAACAGTCCCAGAACTCTGAAACTTCTCAATCTAGAGAAGAAAATACACATATGAATAGGCAGATATACGAGTGATAAAAGCAACATGACGGGTTTCTATGGAAGCTCCCAGGAGGGTCTCCTACCTCAGAACTGAGGGACGGGAGGAGATTTCCAGAGAAAATGTTACATCTACACTGAGGTCTGAGTGAAAACGGCTGCGCAAAGCAAAAGAAGGGGGATAAGAAGGAGGAAGAATGTGCAGGTCGACTTAATTGCAAGCTCTTGAAGGTGAAGAGAAAGGATGGTGTTCAAGGAGTGGAAATAGTCCTGCTGCAGGAACAAAGAAATTCTCAGAAAAGCTGGAGGCTGCAAGAGGTTAAGTGACTTGCCTAGTATCCCCTACTCTATCTTCTCCTCCGTTTCATTAATGAACGCGTTAAATTACAACAGATTTACTCATCACAAGTACTATGATATACCCTGGGAAATGTTCTATCAGCATCTATGCTACAGTGTAATCTCAGATAAATCCTCACCCTAGACTAGAGCTTGTCAGTTCCAGAGGGTAGCAACTAGATCCTGCTCGTCTTTGCCCAACCACAGAGTCCATTTATTGTTTGCTCACAGTTCATCTTCAGAGATGTTTTGGTTGAGTTGTTGAAGTCTCCATCAATATAAATAACGAAATATAAATAATTATTACAGAAAGATGTTTGCTCTGGATATGAGGTATCTGAATGTTCAAAAGCTAAAAGCAAAGATGCTAAGAGCAAAAAGCACACCAGCTTCTCTGACAGTGTCCTGTGTGCTAGTCCTGTGTGCTTCTGGTATGCTTCCTGTTAGCAGGCAATACAAGTCATCTGTAAGTCAAAATTGAATTGATAAAATGACATGAGTCAATCTTAAGACAGTCTTCAAAAATCGAGATACATTATGTTCCTATTTATAACAATGTTTATGTAATACTGCTTTCATCCAGTCAGATTATCTTGTAATTTTATTTTAAAAAATCAAATATATTTCACATTATTTTTTGCTGTCAGAATACCAGGGTAATTTGTTGCTAATGGAGTATCATATTTGCTTTCTTCTTTTATTAGGTGCATGAAATTTTCAGGAATTAAAGTTAGTCCTGAAGGAAGTTCATGAATAAGTAAGTCCTCAGTCCTCAGCTGGTTTTACTTGGCAATATATATTTAGTTCCTTTGTCTGAGTCAGTTAAAAGCAGAATTTGTCATTTTCATCCATGTTATGATTTTTTGTTATGGTTATTTTAAGGTATATTGTTTCTATCAGTTAAATATGATCATTTATTTATTATTTTTCCTTATTGTGGTTATGGTGTAGTTACTCACCCTGTGTTTTTCTTTTGAACTGATCGTGCTGCTGAAATATATCATTAGTTCTAATCTTTTTTTCCCCAACATTTTACTGTGAAAAATTTCAAACATACTGGAAAGTGGAAAGTATTTTCAGTGAACATCCACGAGCCCAAGATCTAGTTTCTACTGTTAACAGTTTGTCATACCTACTAATCCTTTTTAGTTGAGTTTTTAAACTTAATTCTCTTGAATTTTCTTGATAAGCAATTAAGTATTATGCAAATAATAATTTTTATCCTACTTATCAATATTGTACCTTTGGTTTCTTGGCTTAATTCAGGAAATGCTTTTTAAATCGTGACCATTGTTGACTTGTTCCCATGAATAGGAAGACTGTGTCCAATAATTTATTGTTCTGCATAATATTGGTGATGATTTGGTTTAGATGTTCTTTTTCATGTCAAGGAAGTGTTGTTATTCATAGTATAATAAGATTTCCTCATCAGGGATAGAGGTTGAATTTCTTCAGGTAACTTTGGACATTTATTGATAACCATAGCTTTTCTCCTTTGATTTTTCTGATTGACTTAATTGGTTTTCGTATTTATTTTATGAAATATTTATTAAATCCTATTTTGTCCCAGGCACTATGCTTGTAGTGAACTTATAGTGATAAAAAAACTCTGAAAGTCTTGGTTCCTGCCTTCTAGAGTATTATACTCTGGTGGAGTTTGTATGAGCTGTAATAGCAGATGTCCTGCTGTTAAAACATCCTGTTGGGGCCGGCCCAGTAGTGTAGCGGTTAAGTTCCAGTGCTCTGCTTTGGCGGCCTGGGATTCATGGGTTCAGATCCTGGGCATGGACCAACTCACCGCTCACCAAGCCATGCTGAGGTGGCATCCCACATAGAGGAACTAGAAGGACCTACAACTAGGATATACAACTATGTACTGGGGCTTTGGGGAGAAAAAAGAAAAAGAGGAAGATTTGCAACAGATGTTAGCTCAGGGCCAATCTTCCTCAAAAAAGAAAAATAAATCCTGTCATTAATTGAATAAAACCTACTTGTCTTAGTATTTTATTCTTCAATATATGGATGAGTTAGATTTTCTAATATTTTATTGAGAATCTTTTTTTTTTTTTTTGTGGTGAGGAAGATCAGCCCTGAACTAACATCCATTGCCAGTCTTCTCTTTTTGACGAGAAAGATTAGCCCTGAGCGAACACCTGTGCCTGTATTTCTCTATTTTGTATATGGGGTGCTGCCACAGCATGGCTTGATGAGCGGTGTGAATCTTTGCATTTTTAATTCACAAATAGGATTTATCAGTAACTTTTGGTTTGATTTGTTTTTGTTAGCCTGAGTTTGCTGAATTCTCACACACAGGTTATGCTTGCTTTGTAATTTGTCTTTTTCTATTACCTAGAAATTTGCATGGTGTAGATGGCATGAGAATTTTCTCTTCTTTGAAGCATTTGAAAGAATTTGTTCAGGCAAACTTCCAGGTTAATTCTTTTTAATTCAAAATAATTTTTTTCCCAGAAATTCACCAATTTCACTTTAACTTTTAGATTTCTTCACATTGAATTGCACATAAAATTCTCTAAATTTTTAAATCTCTATTCATGGTTCTGTTTCCTTTTTCATTTTTAATTTGTAAAATCTGCAAAACTGAAGCTCTGTCTGCTTCCACACTAGATAAATGCTATATCCTCACCAGGGACTGGTGATAGGTTTTCAATACCCTCCTAAGAGTAGACATAATAATGATTCCCTTATAAGCAAAAAGGATATATGTTCTTTTCTCTGAAATTATATACGTGACTCAGTTAACAGTGGCTACCTTTGCAGAAAGTAGGGGCTGGGAAGAGTCTTTCCTTTTAATTTTATACTTTTCTGCACTGCTTTACTTTTGTTACTGTATGCCTTCATTCCTATTTTATTAAACAAAAGTAAACAAGAGGGCCAGCTCTGGTGGCCTCATGGTTAAGTTTGGTGTACTCTGCTTCGGTGGCCCAGATTCGGTCCCTGGGCACGGACTACACCACTCATCTCAGTGGCCATACTGTGTCAGCGGCCCACATACACAATAGAGGAAGATTGGCAACAAATGTTAGCTCAGGGTGAATCTTCCTCAGCAAAAAAAAAAAGAAAAAAGTAAACAAGAGTTTTCTGAATAACAGGATAATGATTGTTAATGATTATGGGCCATAGTACTTTCTTTATACTTTTCTGTATTTTAATAAATCTAGCCAATTTTATTTTAAATCTATTTTTAAAGAATTATTATGTTAATTTCTCTTTGAACTCAGAAGGAAAAAAGAACAATAAATTAGGGTAATGGCTGGCAGAAGCACCTAGATTCATGAATGTATACCTCTCTATTCATTTTGTAATAATATCAATCCTTGTGAGTTAAAGGGAACAGTAGATTTAGAAGTATGGTTGTCAAAAGATTCTTCTCCAAAGTGAAAGGAAACTGTTATGGAAGTTTGCAGGCTCAACGAATCACTCCATTCCCTCTGTTTCTCTCTCTATCTCCTAGAATGTAGGAATGAATACTCAGGAACTGGTAGTTCAGAACTCTGAAGGTCAAATATAGACTTTATCTTCAGAATAAAAAAAGTAATTTTTTTCTTAAATCAAATGAAAATTTCTTTTAGAACAGAGAAAACTGGAGTCTTAGAAAAGCCATTGCATTTACTTTATAATAAATTATAAGCAGGTAATTAAAGGTCGGGGCACAGTTTCCCTGTCAATCCTACGTTGCTAGAGGCAAAATGTCCAAATGTCTGGGAGCAGTACATGAAACTTTCAATCTTCAGGATCATTTCTGGTATAGTTTGCTCCCTATGCCCATGTTCTTCCTTTTGAAATTCAATTATAGTCTCTGTCAAGGGCAACATATGAATATCATGGCAACACTGCTCAGTAGTAGGTGCAGGATGAGCGAGCTGTGGCCATTTTTGGGAGGAGTAATGGTTTGTATATGTTAGTATGTATCAAAGTAAGCTAGAGGGCTTGTTAGAACAGATTTCTGGGCGTCACTCCCGAGTTTTCTGATCCAGTAGGTCTGGGTGGGGCCTTACAAGTTCTTTGGTGGCACTGATGCTGGTGGTCTGGAGACCACAGTTGGGGAATTCGTGGTTCATGGCCTTTATGAAGCCAGCTGGTGGCTTACCTGGACCTTGTTGAATGGATTATAGTTTGATCCTCCTTTGTTTGGCGGGTGATTACAAGCCTTTAGTAAGACCCAAACCAGTAGTTCTCAAACTTGAGTGACACTAAGAATAAGAATCAGCTGAGGAATTGTGCTTTAGGTTTCCGGGGCTTATCTCCACGGGAGTGGGAGGAGCCCAAGCATTTGAACTTTTAATAAGCATCACAGATGTTTTTGATACAATGGTCCAAGAACTTCCATGGTTTGATTAAAAACTACATTGTTGTCATTTTGAGAGGTTGTAACATCTTGCTCTAAACTTTATTATTCCCTAATGTCAGTAGCACTTAGTCAAAGGCTAATGCTGATATAGTATAAATAAAGAATAGCAATTTTGTTAAGAAAAAACAGAGTTGAAGAGAATGATATTCTCTGCCTTCCTCACTTGGTAAAGCCTAGCTAATCATTCCCTGCATCCTTATCCCAAAACATCACTGTGTGACTGGTAGCCTTGCCAAAATAAAACCACAGTGTCCTAGAAGGCATCAAATTTATATGGCTAGCTTTGCAAGACCAAATTTGTATAGAGAAAATGCAACTTGGAAGTTGTGGGCAGGTAGTGGAAACAAAAGTAGAAGAAAAACATATTACCACTTAATGTACATGTGTAGACATAGGCATAGAGAATTGATATACAAATTGGAAATAGGATCCATTTGCTGGGACCACGAGGCTGAGGTTTAGACATCAGACATTTATTTTGTCAAGTAAACATTTCAAAAGTTTGAGTCAAAAATAAATCGATCCATTTAGCTTTATTTTTTTTCAGTACAATGCCTGTAAAACTATGGTATTTTAGGCCCTTACTTTAGAACATCAATGGTCTGGCAGTCAAGATTCAAAATTAGAAGCTATTTAAATCTACACAAAATAACCCACAGTAAAAAAAAATAATAAAATAAATCAGGCACATTTTTGTGAAAAATGAATTTAATCATTTTCTAAGCTTAATAGCACAATTGTCAAGTACAGAGGTAACCTTCTGTTTGGGCCGTTTAGTATTTAGTTACTCCATTTGTGGAGTAACTTGCTATAAACTCTCTGAGACAAGGTGGTGATGGTGTAAATTCCTTTAATGACAATTTTTTTCTCCAAAGTAGTTGTTCTTTTAATCACAATTTTTTCTCCAAAGTAGTTGTTCCATCATTCATCCTCCAAGAAAATGTTGCGATTCATATGGAGGTTTGAAAAGGGAGAGAGGATTGATTCTGCCAAGATCCTAGGCATTTGACAGCACATCAGTCATTATGCGTCTGGCTTCTGGGATGATTTACATTTTTTTCTGGTATACATTTTAATTGAAGTGTAATGTAGTAATATGCAAAAGATGGGTTTTTACATGAGTATAATCAGTGTAACCACCACTCGTATCAAGAAAGGGAATATCACCAGCTCTCCAGAGGGGTCCTTCATATTCCCTCCAGTCAAGAACCCCCAAAAGGGAACCACTATTCTGCAGACTTCTGTCAACAGGGATTAGTTTGTCTGTTTTTGAACTTAATATAAATGGAATTATAAGAAATGGCCTTCATTGTATTTGGCCTCTTTAGTCAAGGTAATGTCTATTAGGTTTATACCTGTTGTTTCATGTTGCAATACTTTGTTTCATTGCCGTATAATATCCCATTGTTTGAATTTTATTATTTATCCGTTTTACACTTCATGAACTTTTGGGTTGTTTTCAGTTTTTGTCCATCAGGAAGAGGGCTATAATAAACGTTCCTGTAGAAGTCTTTTGTCATATACACATGTAAATTGACGTAGGATATGTATCTAGGAGTTGAATTGCTGGCTCATAGGATTAACACACATACAGCTTTAGTATAGACTGAGTTTTCCAAAGTGGTTGTATTAATTTCAAAGTGGTTATATTAACTTAAAATCATAACAGTAGTATATGAGAATTGTTGTTGCTCCACATCTTCACTAACACTTGGTATTATTATGTTTGTTTTGTTTTAAGCTATCTTGGCAGGTGTAGATCATATTATTGGTTCTTTAATTGAGGTTTCCCTGATGACTAATGAAATTAAGCATCTTTATATTTATTGATTTTTTTCTTTTTTTTGTGAGGAATATCGGCCCTGAACTAACATCTGCCAGTCCTCCTCTTTTTTTGCTGAGGAGACTGGCCCTGGGCTAACATCCATGCCCATCTTCCTCCACTTTGTGTGGGACGCCGCCACAGCATGGCTTGACAAGTGGTGCGTCGGTGCACGCCTGGGATCCGAACCAGCGAACCCCGGGCCGCCGCAGCAGAGCGGGAGCAGTTAACAGCTTGAGCCACCAGGCCGGCCCCGCATCTTTATATCTATTAATTGGCCATTTGAATATCTTTTTTCGTGAAATTCCTGTTCCATATTTTTAGTCATTTAAAAAATAGCTTGCCTGCTTTCTCTTATTGATTTGCATAATATCTTTATATATTCTGTGAGTCTTCTGTCAGATATACATATTGAAAATATCTTTCACTTGGTCGTTTGTCTTCTTACTCTCAATAATAACTTTTGATGAACCTTAGTTTTATATTTTGATGAAGTCCAATTTATCAGCCTTTGTTTATGCTTGATGCTATTTCTGCCTTGTTTAAGAAATCTTTGACAATTGCAAGGTTATGAAGATAGTCTATGTAATCTTTTACAAATTTCCTAGGTTTACCTTTCACATTTAAACTTCAGTTCATCTGGAACTGATTTTTACGTATGAAGTCTAAGGGCCAGGATTTTGTTTTTTTGCTCCCATATGAATATCCAGTTAATCCAGCACCATTTATTGAGAAAACCATTATTTCCTACCGCACTGTAGTAGCATCTTTATTATAAAATAGGTAACCGTACACGTGTGGGCTAGCTTCAAAACTCCCTGTTTTGTTTCAGTGGTCTATTTGCCTATTCTTGTGCCAATACCAACTGTTTTTGTTATTATATCTTTGTAATAAACTTGATATCTCATAGTGTAAATCCTCAAAGTCTGTTCTTTAAGATTTCCATTCTTAAGGCAAAGATTTCCTTTCTTAATGCAAAATGCAAATGATAAGACAAATCCTTTGTGTTATCATTTGCATTTTAGAATGAGCTTGCCAATTTCCACCAAAAATAAAACTGCTGATTAGGATTGCATCGAATCCATACATCAATTGAAGATCAATTGAAAACTTGACTACAACATTGTGTATTCCAATCTTTGAACATAATGTAACATAAACCTCCACTTATCTAGATCTTTAATTTCTCTCAGTGATGTTTTGCAGTATTTTTGGTTAAATTTCTCTGATTGGATTTACTAAAAAGTATTTGATGCTATTTAAAGCTATTAGATATGAAGTTGTTATGAAGTTTTGTTTTCAATTTTGGCATATAGAATATCCAGTGGCCTTACTCAAGGTTAATTTGTATCTTATATGTCATCTACTACTAACAATAGATTTATGTTTTGGTTTCTAATCTCTATAGCTTTTAGTTATTTTCCTAGATAGGCTCTCCAGAGCAGTCTTGAATAGAACCAGTGTTCTTGTGAATATGAAGGCAGGGGAAAACTCAAAAGGAAAGATTTCTGTATTCTATCAATAAAATGTTTTCTGTAGATTTTGTGTGCATGTGTATGTGTGTTGTTTTTTTAACTACACTATGTTAGATTCATGGTTTGCATCTATTTGTAGTTTTCTGAGTTTTTTTTTCCAGATGGAAGAAATTGTTAATTTCATCTAGTCGAATTTATCTCCATAAAATTGTTCACAGTGAATTTTGTGTGTTTTTAATTGAGGCAAAATTTATGCACAGTAAATTATACATACCTTAAGTTCATAATTTGGTAAGATTTGCCCATGTATTCAACAATATTATCAAGACTTAGGATATTTTCATCACACCAAAAAATTCCCTTGTGCTCTCTTCCCATCAATCTCCAATACATTTTTGACTTCTTTCACAGATTAGTTTTTCCTTTTCTTGAACTTTACATAAAGAGAATATATAATTGTATTTTTTGGAGGAGGATTCTGGTTTCTGTATCTCAACATAATGTTTCTGAGATTCATCCATGTTGTTTCATGTATCAGTAGTTCATTTTTTTAATGTTGAGTAATATGCCATTGAATGAATAGACCAAAATTTATTTATCAATTCTATCAGTTGACACTTGGGTTGTTTTCAGTCTTGAGCTTTTATAGTTAAAGCAATGTTATAGTTATAAGCAAACTTATAAATATCACTTTGTGGACATATGTGTTCATTTCTCTTGGGTAAATAGAACTGGAAATACTGGATCACAGTGTAGGTGTACATTTAAAGTTATAAGAAATTGCCAAAGACTTTTCCAAAGTGTTTTATGTATCTCACAGTCCCATCAGCAGTGTATAGGATTTGCAGTTGCTTCACATTCTCATCAATATTTGGTGTTGTCAGTCTTTTCAATTTTAACTATTTAGGGTTGTAAAGTGCTATATCACTGTAGTTTTAATTTGCATTTCCCTCACACTAGTAATGTCAAGCTCCATTTCCTGTGCTTCTTGGACACTCGCATATTTTCTATTTTGTAGTGTACAGGGTTTTTGCCCATTTAAAAAATTGTGTTGTTTTTCATTTCTTTGTTGATTTGTAGAAGTTCTTAATAATATATTCTAGATAAGTTCTTTATCACATATATGTATTGTAAATATTTTCTGTAGAAAAAGTAAGTTTCTAGCTTGCCTTCTTTTTGAAATACACTTTTTATTTGAAAATAGATTTAGATTTACAGAAAAGTTGCGAAGATAGTACAGAGTTCCCATATACCCCACATTCAGTTTCCTCTATTATTAATACCTTACATGAGTAGGGTACATTTGTCGTAATTAATGAACCAATGTTGACACATTATCATTAACTAAAGTCCATTATTTTACTCATATTTCCTTAATTTTTACCTAATGACCTTCTTTCTGTTCCAGATCCCATCCAAGATATTATATGGCATTTAGTTTGTCTTGTATCCTTAGCCTTCTCTTGGCTGTGATGGTTTCTCAGACTTTTCCTTGATTTTGATGGCTTTGACAGTTTTGAGGATACTGGTCAGGTATTTTGTAGTCTGACTCTCTATTGAAATTTGTCTACTGATTTTTTGTTTTTTTTAATGATTTAGACTCTGGTTATGGGCTATTGGGAGGAAGACCACAGAGATAAATTGACCTTCTTATCACATTATATCAAAGATACAGACTATTAACATGACTTATTGTTGTTAATGTTAACCTTGATCACCTGGCTTGAGGTAGTGTTTGTCAGGTTTCTCCACTGTAAAGTTACTCTCTTATCCTCTTTTCCATACCATATTCATTGGAAGAAAGTTACCAGGTGCAGTCCACAATTGAAGTATAAAGTTATGCTCCGCTTCCTTAAGAGTATCTACGTAAATTATTTGGAATTTTCTGCACAGGTGATTTGTTGATTATCGTTTATTTAATTATTTACATCAATATAGTCTACTATATATGTACTGTATACTTTGGGTTATAATCCAATATAACTTTATTTATGTTTTGCTCAAATTATTCCAACTTTAGACATTGAGTGCTCCTTCAGTTGCCTCCTGTGTCCCTTTGACATACTCCCGTCATGTGGAGTTCTTTGTTATTGTTGCTATTTGTTTGTTTTTTAGCAATTCCTAACTTTTTGGCACTACAAGATGCTCCAGGCTCATCTTGTATGTTTCCAGCTCCACTCCTGGAATCTGGAGGGTCAGGGTATGTCAAAGAGAGAAAAAAGGAAGCTGAAATGGGGTCCACTTATGTTGCTAATCTCCCTGATGCCTGTATCTAAAATATACAAAGACTCTAAAAACTCAACAATAAGAAAACAACCCAATTAAAAAATGGAAAAAAGGTATGAACAGATAGCTCAATAAAGAAGATATACAGCTGATAAATAAGCATAAGAAAAGATGCTTAACAGCATTTGTCATTAGGAAGTTAAAACAATGATACACAACTACATATGTATTAAAATGTTTAAAATCCAAAATTCTGACAGTACTAAATGCTGACAATAAGAACTGTATGCAAAGCAACAAGAATTCTCCTTCATTGCTTGTGGAAATGCAAAATGGTACAACCACCCTAGAAGACAGTTTCGTAGTCTCTTACAAAGATAAACTTAGCCTTACCATATGATCCAATAATTGTACTCCTAAATGTTTACCCAATTGATTCAAAAACTTATGTCTACACATAAACTTCTATACAAATGTTCATAGAAGCTTTCTTTGTAATTGCCAAAAACTGGAAGCAACCAAGATGTTTTTCAATAGATAAGTGGATAAATAAGCTGTGATATATCCATGCAATGGAATACTACTCAGTGACAAAGAAGAATGAGATACCAAGTCATTCAAAGACATTGATGAATATTGAATGCATACTGATAAGTGAAAGCAGTCTTAGCAGGCTACACACTGTAAAATTCCGTTTATGTGACATTATCACAGACAAAAAACCATGAGACAGTAAAAAGATTACCTATTGTGGGAGATTTGGGGGGCTATAAATGAAGCATAAGAAATTTTTTTTTCCTAGTAAGGAAGATTAGCCCTGAGCTAACATCTGTGCCAATCTTCCTCTACTTTGTATATGGCATGCTACCACAGCATGGTTTGATGACCGGTGCATAGGTCTGTGCCCGGGATCCAAACTCGTGAACCCCAGGCCGCTGAAGCGGAGCATGCGAACCCAACCACTACGCCACCAGGCCGGCCCCATAAGGGAATTTTTAATGTGATAAAAGTATTCTGTATTATTTTGTAATGGTATGTACATAATATTGTGCGTTTGTCAAAACCCACAGAACTTTCACGGAGAAAGAGTGAATTTTAATGTATGCAAATTTAAAAAAATCATTTAGGTGCTCAGGGAATCCCAGAGTGGAATGCAGATTATGACAAAAGAATCTGTTTTACAATTGTATAAAGCTGAGGGGATTAGGGGAAGAAAGTACCAATCTAAGTAACTTCGGAAATGAGTGGAGTTTGTGAAACTAAAGGCAAAAGGCATTGCATATAAGCACTGTCCTCTAGTGTAGGGGTATAGGTAAACAATTCTGAAACCACTGTTCATGTATACTGGAGTCAAACACTTAAGTAAATGGATGGCTGATGGTGGGAGCCAGGTTTCTCCGTGTTGGAGTAGGAAGTTACAGAAAAGCATGGAGGAAAGGCTAGAATGATCCATATGGTATAGAATTAGAGTTGGATACATCAGTATGAAGTCATGTTTAGCTTAATACAGATACAGAAGGATATCTAGATCTAGATATGTGTATATTTATGGGTTCTTATACATACACATATTTTATTTCTTTGTCGGCCAGGAGGACCTAGAAACAATGACACCCTGATTGCCCTGAGCATAACTCACTCCCAGTCTTGGTTTCTAATTACATTTTCTCTCTTTTACATACCATCTCCAGGGTCTAAATACATTTCACTCTAGCTCCCAAGGGCGTTTCTATTTTAAGTCTTCTTTCAAATAATGTAATAAAAGGGCTTACACCATAGTCTTGGAATTTCAAATATCCTGGGAGAGTTAGAAGAGTTACATAGGAGAGCTATATTCTGTGTCTATTTCTTTCTGAAATCATACCTACAGATAGCTACTTATCCTTTAATGAAAGGTCATCTCTCCATTCACTCACTGAAGGATTATTTGTTGAGCACCTATTGATGCTATGGACTATATTAGTGCTGGAATAAAATTGTGAGAAAAAATGCACACTATTCCTGCCTTCAAGATCATTTAGTCTAGTGAGGTGTCAGACTCATCAATGATTCACCCACACGTGGTAAAGTTTGGGCTCTAGTTAGGGCACAGAAAAGGGGACACATGACATCCTAGTCGTGGGTCCTCATAGACCATAGGGCTTGGTCATGGGGACTGTTTTATGCCAGGTTAAAGATATTATTGTTTTTCCTAAAACATTATCAGGATGAAAGAGGCATATTTTGGTTTTAAAAGATCACTTTGCTTACGGCAGTCAAGAATGGATTAAAGAGGGGCCAAGAGAGAGTTCAGGGAGACCAGTAGGATGGATATTGCAGTAAAAGATGATGTACCTGGACTAGGATGGCTACTGGAAATACAGAAAATAAGCTTTAAAGATAGTTTAGGAGGTATAAATCAGCAGGCCTTACTGAGACAGTGCTTACTGAGACTGGCTTGCACAACTGGATGGATGGTAGGTCCAGTCCCAGAGACAGACGTCACTGGAACAGGCCAGTGTATCTCAGGGAAGGAGAATTTAGGAGCAGATCATGAGTTAAGATTTAGATTTGTGAATTGTGACAGGCACTTGAAATGTCTGAGAGAGAATGTCAGGTGAGTTACTAGATGTGTCTAGAACTCAGAGTAAAGGTTTGGGCTATAGGTAATTATGATAATTCTTGGCAATTCCTGGTCATGGATGATATAACCTAGAGAAATGCATGGAAGGAGAAATGTAGGGAAATAATAGAGATGACCAGAATGCTGTGTATACTTTAAAAAGACTTCTGGGTCACATGGACTTTGGCAAAAACACATTGATCTAATTTGATTTTTTTCACCAATTATTTATAGTAAATTTGGGTCTGGAACATTTCTCTGGGGATAGTCTAGTAAGTATATAAACTGAATAAAGCAGTTAATCGCAAAGATCTGTAAGTTTAAAGAGCATTTTTTATATTACAATTCTAATTAAAAGCTGAAAATGCAAATAAGTGTGTGGGTAGAGAAACAGGAAGAATCTATATTAAATTGTATTTTATTTTCCAGGCTGAATTAAAATAATTTCTGAAAAGATAAATAACACCAGTTTTGCACATGGGAGTGAGGGCATATTACTTCACAATGTGTATGTCTGTACAGGGCAGTGGCATCTCTCTCCATCCTTTTAGTTCAGAGAAAATAATTCCTCTTATTGGATAATTTTTTTATACCTGGAAACTTGAAAGACAGAAATTAATTTAATCAATTAGCCAAAGTCTGAATTGCTTTATGTTTTGACTTCAAATACTGAGACAAGAATGTACTTATTAAGGATGGAGAAAGAATCAGGATTTGGAGGCCAGACAGGACCCTCTAAAACTGTTGAAGACAGGTCTCCTTGGGGGATTTTGTAAAACTTGGAAAAAGTTTTGCTTTTTCTGCTTTAAAGATCTCTAAGACCATTTTATTACCCTTATTTGGGAGATTTTCAATATCTAATCAGTCTGAAGTTCTTTCCCATGTTTAGTCAAACTCTTTCTTGCTGTACTTTAAGGCATTTTTTCTTATCCAGAGTGACTGGCAGCTGCCTAGAATCATTCATACAATAATTCTTCATGTAAATGAGAAGGTTAATGAAGTTGTCTTAGCCTCATCATCCAAGATCACCAATTAAAGGAGCAATAGACAATTACATACTTATCGTGGAGGAGAAAAAATAAAAGATGCCTAGACAACCAATTAATGACAACCCACAAGCAGAAACAGCTCTAGTCAAACCAGTCCTTTTCTCAAAAGTCTCTTTTCCAAACCTTTTATGTATATATATAAATATATTTTTTTTCTTCTGGTTTCTCTATTAATTATTTGGATTAGAAGTAGATATGTAGAAGGATGGTTCTGTGTGTGAAAAGTTAAATCTATGCAATCTCTTCCCATTGTCCTGGACTACATTGGTGGAATTCATTTGCTCATTTAACAGATGCTTATCCATCCAATCCCAAACCTGTGCCAGGCACTGTTAAAGGTTCTATGGATGCAGCTGACAAAGTAAAATCAACAACCGACTGAAACGGAATGATTGTTTGGGTGATTCTAGAAATTGGAAACTGGGTTATTCCTTGCTAATCTGGTTATCTTCAGTTAGCACATTACTGTTGTTGGTTTTATAATCAATTGCTTAAACAACCTTCATTGAGTGTCCACTCATGCCAGGCATTGGGCTTTTATGGAGTTTGTAATCTAGCTAGGAAGAGGAAGCCAAAACACAGATCATTACATGACAACCTAAGGCAATCAAAAGATTTTGCAAGTCAACACAGGATTAACAGCTGAATGAGTGGTGAGGCTTCTGAGGAGGTGTTTGCTAAATTATGTCATAAAGCATTTTTTTCCCCTTTACAATGTTAGTTGGCGAAATATACATAATGTAGAAATAATTTGATGTCTTCCTGCATTCCTATCAATTCATAAAATCTCTTTGGTAGCATGGTGTGGAGAAGTTCTAATTCTCCTTCATTCTGGGAGTCTCTTTGCTCTGAATCAATTTAGTAATATGTCAGGCTTTCGCTATGTTCGCTAAACCTAGTGATTATTCCATATGGTTAAGTTTATTAAATATATGCTTCTAAGCAGCAAAATGTGGACAATAATTTAGATGTTCCAAGAAACTCCAAACTTTTCTAATTTATGCAAATAACGTTTTTCTTTGTTAACTTGCCTGTTAAACATCATATTAAATACCAACCTTTTGTCACCTGTGAAATACTTTGACTATTCTTCAGACTCTGGCTAGTATTGTGGAAATTATAAAGACAACAAATTAATATTCTCTGCTGTGGATTAGCTACTGGAAATCTTGCATGAAAGCATCTGAATATATAAGGCTGATGATAAAGCCCTTGTGAAAATTCTGCCTAATCGCTTAAATAGCTTTCATCATCCTTTATGGAACACGACTCCAATGCCGTGATGCTATGGAAATATCAGATTCTCTTTCTAATAGATGTTGGTACTCAGACTTCCAAAGTTTTGCCACCTTATTTGAATCATGGTAGGCTATCTGTTATTTGAGAAATGAACATTCTCAGTGACTTGGGAAATATTGGCACATTGGGGGGAAAAAAGTTGTGATTAAAATGGAATAAGAAGATTGCAGTAGACAAACTTTGGGGTATCACCCAGCCAGAGAGCCTGCCCTTTTGGTGTTTGATCCTAGGTTTCTGAGGAATGGGCCACCCAACTTGGTACTCATATAAGCCCCTATACTCTTGGGAATAGCTGCTTGGTCCAGTGGTAGATAAATAAGTACTTGTTGAAATCTCTTGATCTTCTGGAGTTGAGATACAAAGGCACCTGGTAGGTGTTTGCATGAGAATGGGACTGTGAAAACAAAACTTTGGGCCTGTGGAGGCACCATATTCTGCCATGTGGGTAAAGGAGTAGAGACTGAGAGGAATGAAGCAGAAGGTAGAATAGAAGACATAAGAGACGAGGGAGAGTCTGGTTGGTTCCAGTTCATTCCAGGTAAAGTGGCTGTGAAATGCTCACTTAGGAGCCAAGATGGGAAGTCAAGCTCCCCCAAGTCACAAAGAGTGAGAGTGGGAGAGAGGTGGATCCACCACAGGGAAAACCAGAGAGTCATTGTCAGAGGAAGGGAGAATGAATACCAGGAAAACAAAACAATAGGTGTCCTCTGCAGTTAGAGAGGCAAAGGGAGAATTTTTCAATAATTGGAAGTTTTTCTGATAGTCTGATGAAAGTGACCCACAAATTACATGGGAGTCATTGTAGAATTTGGCTTTTTTTTTTTTTTTGAATTCTTAAAAGTAAAGGATAAAGTAGATCATTATTTTCTTTATCTCCCTTATATTGATTTTGTGATTATTTGACCAAGATTAGGTTGATATTTGGCTCACATAGTGTATAAAGAAAGAGTTCACTGGCAAATTAATTGTCAGAAGAGAATTGCTATTTACCCACTTAAGCAAATGCTTTAGGAGGTTGTTTAGTGACATCCATTACTTCATGCAAATATTGCTAATGATTATAAATGCATTTTTCAAGCGCACTTCAAAACTTAAAACAGTATTTAGTAATTCATACTTACAGGTGGCATTTACCCCCAGTTATTTGAATTTGGTAAATTTCTACTTGGAACTTCATCCATTTTTTTATTCTCTGGCAAGTTGTAGGAGCTTTAGTTTTGAACAATTATCAATTTATTTATGCTGTTTAAAGAATTATTCTTGGATTTTAGAGATGAGGACATGTCCTCATCTTTTGGTTCCCTGGACAATTACTCACCAGTTTCTGTGATCCATCATAAAATTACCATCTGCTTCCATGAGTATGAGAAGTCATGCAGGGAGAGGGGCAGACAGCTCTTGTTTGATAATGGTCTCTTGTTGCCTTCTCTGCTTGTAAGAAGGCTAGGAGGGCTCTGTGACCTTCACAATGGTAGACATTGAGCCATAGAAGCAATAGGAATAGAAAGCAGGAGTACGTAGAGCCGAGAGTGGAATTTAATTTCTGGCTTTATATTTATAGGAGAGATCAGGACATGACTAAGCATATCAGGAAAGCTTGCTTAAAAGTAGCCAGAAAGCTGCAGACCAAGGACCCAACTGGAGACATTCTAACTCAGTCACTTTGGTGTGACTACTCGGAGAGCCTCAGGAGCTATTTTCAACAAGGCTTAAGGAGGATAGCCTGTATCTTATCCATCCTCCTACCTAACCCACTCTAACTGCTCTGGCAACCATCTGAGTGCCTTGGCCTTTCTTTTTCTACTACACATAGCGAATGTCACGGTTTAGCCTCTAACACCTGGGAGTAGTCACAACAAGTGCCTGGGGTACTCTTTCTTCAGCAATGGAAAATGCTCTTGGGTGACAGCAGTCTGCCTGTGAAATGACTGGAGAACAGTGAAGTACTTCAGCCTGTGGGACTATCTGTAAGTATGTGTGTACCCAGGCATCCAGAAAAGAGACAAACCAAGGGACCTGGAAGAAATGACTTCACCTGTCCTGAAAGGCAGAGGGAACATTGAAGGAAGTCATTGAGAAGAAGAGGGGAAGCTCTGAGTGGGAAGAACCACATGAACCAAAACAGAACTGGAAATAACAACATTATTAATAGTCGTTGAGCCCTCATATTGTGCAAGACGCTGTGCCACATGTTTGACATGCATTATCTCATTTAATCTCCACAGATAGGTATTGTTACCGTTCTTATTTTCATGCTGAGGAAAGAAACTCAGGGAGGTGAATTAGCTTGCCCAAAGGCACAAAGCTAGTAAGTGACAGAGGCTGGAGTGCATCAGACAGATATATTTGTAAAGAGGATGAGAGGCTGGCCCTGCTGTCACTGAAGGTTTGTGTCATATTGAGCTGCTCTGCACTGATAGCCTTTAGCTGGAACAATGGTACAGCTATGGAACTGGAGAACTGTAAAAGGAATGGCTTACTCTATGGGGTTTCCCCAGCCTGTACAAAGGCAAATCTTTGACTTTCATGACTCCCAGGAACCTTAGTACTGTGGTGAGCTATTTGGCATTCTTCCTCTCCACCAACACACACAGCACGTGTTTATTATGCTGGAAATATTGATATGTGAGAGAAAGCCATCCATGTATACCTGTTGGATAACCTTGGTCTGTCAAGCAAAACCAAAACCACATTTTCCAGGCCACAGTTGATGGCATCCTTCTCACTTTCCCACACTCAGGAACATCTGGAGGAGGTGGCACTTCTGGAGACAAGATGGAAGCAGGATGGTGGAGGGATTGAGGGTATAGACCTTGGAGTCTGGCAGACCTGACCTCTGATCCCAGGGCCTCGGTTTCTTCATGTGTAAGATGAGGGTAATAATGGTGATCTTACAGGGTGGTTGTGATGAGTAACATGCAAAAAACCCCCAAAGGGTTGATGCCTTAATGTGGAGACATTAAGTGCTCAGTAAATATTACTAGAAGCCATATTGGCAGGAGAATCAATTTATTCCTCTCTAAGTTTGGTAACCATAATTTTCCAGATTTAGCCAAAGCTATGAAGTGCATTGGCCCAGGAGCTGGTCTTACAGCCTGGTGTTCTGACTTGTAGACCACTGACTGTTGTCACTACCTCACGACCCATTATTCAAGAGGACCACAGAGAGATACTGTGTTCAGACAATCAAATCATATACGAAACTGATACCATGTCAAAACCTGATAAATTAGAGGAAAATTGTATATTATAGAGTTTTCTCATTTAAAAAGCATTCTCCACTGGCTGCCTTTTAATAAAAAACTTTCTTTGTGCTTTAACTTTTTTCAACTTATAAAACATGAATTTGTGTACACCAGTTTTCTAATCTGACGTCACCATATCTAGCTAATGTTACTTTTAACCACTATTAATTTACACACCAACTAATGCAAGTAGGCTGCCCATTTCTCAGGCCCTCTCTATTTTCTGCGAAGGTCTTACCTCTACGCCTTGAGCACTCTAACCCGCGCTCTTGGAACACCCTTCTTTCTCCTCTGTCTGGTCACACCCTCCCTTTTCTTCAAAGCCCGGTTGAAGATCTGCGTGTTCTAAGAAGCCCTCATTGTGGACCCCCGTCCACGCTGATATCTCCCTTCTCCTCTCTATTTGCTCTAGTCTTTGAGAATAGCATACAATGTCCTTGAAATCTGGAGAGCTCCAAAAAGTCTTCACCACTAAGCAAAATGCCTGTAGCCCAAACACTCCGTTTGGGTGGCCATGCTTATCGAAAAAGACTGAGGCAGGTCTACTATGTCTCATTGTCTAGGATAGGTTTTGAGGACAATTGAGATGCTAGAGATCATCATTATGATGCCATTAGGAGATGGAAAGTCACTAAGAGTAGAAAGAAGCACACACACACAGTCAAAATTGTTTATTTACTCAGTAAAGAGCGTATAAGGAATTTATGCCAGGGAAGGTCAACAATAGCTATTTTAAAGTGAACTTCATTTAGGGCAGTACTGCAGTCTTTGATCACCATTTAGCCAGGAAGCTCTTAATTTTTTTTTTTAATAAATCCCCAAACATTATGGAAATGTACCTGCTGTCTGAGGTTTCATTAAATTATACTTAAGTTCATTTTTCATGTGGAAAATGAGCTTCAGGCTTCAATATGATGAATCGTTTCCTCCTGTGTGACAGTGGTGGAGGAATTTAATTTAGTGCTGCTGCGGTAGTCTTGCTTGTCTCCTATTTTTTTCCGGGGCCATTGTGATTAATAGGATTACATTGGCGTGATCACAGCTACCTATTTGTGTATCCCATCACTGGGGGCAGTGCCGAGGCTCCTATTTCAGGATTCTCTTGGTCTCGAAACCTAGTTTGTCATGTTTGTAATATTGTAAGCTTCTTCTTTATCTTCGCCTCATGGAATGTTGAACTGAGCTAAGTGAGCTCTCAGAGCCGTCCATGTTATGGGAATTTGGGTCATTTGTTTGGAAAGTATTGATTGAGCACTGGTGGTGAGCAATATCTCATACTGTGCAAATCAAGGCCAGTGCACTGGATGCAGTGGGGAGGCCATTTTCTACTTTGGAACTGATTAGTGGCAGAGAGTGAGCAGCAGGGTGTGGAGCTGGAGGTGAAATGGCAAGTGACTGATACCTTACTTGGCTTTGATATCGCCAATAATAAATAGTAAATTAGATTAAATGATAATTATTTTCCAGATTTGTTCAGATCGTGAAACACCTTGCCATTTTGTGGTATGTCAAGACATATTGAAGTATTTAATTTAATGTAAATTAGGAGACATTATATGTATGTGTACAACTGCACGATTCTGGGCATGGCATACTTAAAACTCTGAGCTGCTGTGTCTGGGAGCAGTCCTACCCTTAGACTTGGGCAAGTGGGGCCCCTGCACCAGGCCTCATGACTTGAGGTGCCCTGTGCCTTGACTGTGCATTCCTTGAAATTTTCTAAATCGTCCTCTGATGTCTGGAACTGTCCCTGGGGCTTTCAGTGCTATCTAGTCACGGTGCCCAGGGCCTGGATTGGGATGTTAGTGAGCCCCAGTCTCATTTTCTCCCATTTGGGGTATCTGCAGCTCTTCACCTCATGTAATGGGTTCACCAGATATCCTGAGGAACTGTGGAACTTGCACCTATAGGATCATTCCAGGACTCCGTGGCTAGGCTTGTATGGCTGGGCCCTGGTTCCAGAAGGATAGCCTGATGAGCTGATCACTCCTGCTGGCCAGTGCAGTATTTCTTTTGTGAGCTCTCAAAGAATGGTACTCACATAATCATTTTGATTAACTTTCACATGTGTTGGCCATAGGATGAGTTTGGGTACCTATGGTCCACCACTATCCCTTTGGCTTGAGTCATTTATGTGAACCCATGTATTGGCTCTTGCCTGCCTGTGTTGTGACTGCAGGGTCACCTCCAGTCTGTAACACCTGAGGGCAGCAGGATTGGAGGCATGTCCTTTACCCATGAACCCCTGCTGCTGGCATCCAGGGCAGTTGCCCCATTTTCTCAACAGGCTCCATACCACACATTGGGCTGCCCTTGGGGATGGCTGTGCCCATCTCCCTTCAAGTATTTCGAGACTGTTGCTTTGCAGTGCCAGTGGACCCTTCCACCTGATGTCCTCTCTTGCCTCTGATTAATATGGTGATGTCATGCTCTCCCCGGTTGCTGGACAAGGGAGAGACCTTCTTTGCCCTAATGGGAATGCTCTTTTCATCCTCTCCAATGGTGGAAGTGTGTGGAAGGCAAGGATGAGGTCAATACTGAGAAAGATCACATTCTAGGAATGCTGTATTATGTCTTAAAGAGTTTGAAGAAAGCGTGGGTTTGGAGGATATGTCATTCTATATTTATACCATATAATTCTGGACAGTAAATTTAACATGACCAGCAAACAAATTATCATTTGCATTTTCCTGCATCCTCTATGTAAGACTTGCATTTGTGTACATTGTCAGCACAATGAAAACTTTTGTGAGAGTCATTGGAAGCCAATATTCAAGGGCAGCGTGATAGATGATATAATGTCAGGAGTAATGATGTAACTAGCATTAAATAAATGGAATTAGGGATCTGCAGAGGCAAAAAGACCTACATTTTTTTCAATGCAAACAGGTTCTGAAGAGCCATGGCATTGTGAATAATAATAGCATTGCTACATTTTTCTCACAGTGGGTGATGTGAAATTAGCCAGGAATGATGCATATGGCAATAAACAACATGAATTGATGATTCTGGGACCTGGACTGGGAGAGATGGTGCCTGGACACTAAGAAGAAACTTCACATTGGAAAATAAACCAATATGTAGTTCTACCTATTATTCTGTCTCTTCACTGAAAAATCACTATACTTTACGTGAGCCCATGAATTCTGTGTTACATTTAAAAAATCAAATTGCTAGAATTAGACAAGGGGCCCACAGAATTAGTTGCCAAGGGCCCCTTACACCCTAGGGATCGCCCAGTCGGGGAGGGTATTTATTAGTGGTACTCAGGAAATAAGATATTCTCTGCACTGTCCACTAGAGGATTTCTGTTGAGCTTAGACACAAAGCTAGAGTTCACTCTCCCCAATAAAAAGAAGGGGAATATGAAGCACCCTATTCTCAGCAGAGAAAGAGTACAAAAGAGAGAGGAGAGGATGCGGAAGAGACGCCTGCCACGCTGTAGACATAGAAAGAGAAATTGCCCCTGGGGTGAGAAGTTACTGGCAGGAGATATTTAGTTAGGAACACTGGAGGAAAGCAAACTCTTAAGTAGAAGATGAACACCTGTCTTTTAAAATATGTGTTGTATGTATCTGGGGACACAAAGAGTCAGCATTTTCTGCAACTAGTAGTTAAGAACTTTTGGAGAAGGACATGTCCATCCGTCATGGAGCAGGCTTATGTGTGACAGAGAAGAATGTGAGAGATGTGGTTTAAGGATGGCACAATGTGGACAGTGCAACACAAAGATAAATCCAGATTATAAGTGAACCAGGCAGTACTCTTATTAATTGAGGCCGTGTTTTCTTTTCTCCAGAGATTTTTTTATATCTCTAATTCACCTAATTTTCCAAATAGTTATTGACAGATTCTTTAACTACATTTTCAAGCTGTTGTTATTTTCTCCATTTTTTCCTCTGTGCTTGGAGGTTTGCATATATTCAAAGCAAGCAGGTGCATTCTTAGCATAGCCTCATCTATACTAAGATGAGTTCCAATACTCAGTGAGGTATATTTTCTCAGTGCTTTCTGTCGGGTCAAATAAAAAGGTAGCTCATATTGTGTTAGGCATTTTTCTTTTTTGACTTTGACTTCTGGACACTTGGAAAGATTCACGCCACTCGGTTGCATTTCTCCTAGTCTGTACGCTCCTGCTTCAATTGTTAACAAATGCCTGTGAAATCTTGCCCCCTCAGGGACTCCCTGTGCAGCTACCCTGGTTTCTGGATATTTCTTTTCCTTGTTCTTACTAATTGGAATTTTTGGCTACACCAGGTCTTGTCAGTCACAGTGCTGCTTGTTCAGCTCATCTGATCCTTAACTGCCTTCTTTCCTTCCCAAGTTTTTGCAATAGAAATGTTCTCTTATATTGAAAAGTCTGTATCTCAATAATCAAGGTGTCACAAATATCTCATACTTATTATAGTTTATAAAATATATATTATGGGTATACATTTCATTGAACTTCTGCTAGTTTGGTCAGCTAAGGTGCTTGCCATAAAAAAGACAATATTGAGGTGAAGATAAGTAGATTGAAATTACTAAAGGGACAGCTTCAAAAGTTACTGGACATTCAAATAAAAGAAAAAGAAAAGGACCTACAAGTCACTCTTCATAAAACAAGTTTTCCCCCAATATCACAAATAATTCTTGAATATTGGCAACTTTTCTTCACAGACCCAGAAAAGAAAAATCACAGAACTACATGGATATTTGAAAACTGGAATTCACTGTGGACATTAAGATAAGGGACATTGTGACCTTTGGAAATTACTACAAGCAGAAACTACAATCTCAAAAACATCTGCCCTCTGGAATTTACTGTGGGTAGTGAAGTAAGGGATATTGTGTGTGCCTTTGGAGAACATAAATTATTAAAGTTGAAACTATAACCTCAAATAATCCCCCAACCTCACCCACAGTTACATGTCCAGCCTCGTCTCCTATTACTGTCCACGTTGTTCTCTCTGCTGCATGCAGTGACCTCCTCCCTGGTCTTCAGCAGACACTCTTCCCATAGGAAGGTGCGATCGATGTTTCCTCTGTTCTGAAGGTCCTCCTCCCAGAAACCTGTGTAGCTTGCTTCTTCACTTTCTTTCAGTCTTCTATCGGATCTTTTCAACTCAGTGTGGCCCTTTGGCACATGCCTGCAGCGCGCGCGCGCGCGCGCGCACACACACACACACACACACACACACACACACACACTCTCACTCTATTTGTCTTCTCTGCTTTATTTTTCTTCTCAGCATGATCACATCCATCATCGTAGATATTTTATTTATCTATCTTGTTATTTATCTTTCCCCTTCACCAGATACAGGCTTTGGAGGATGGAGATTGTTTTCTGTTCTGATCTCTGCTGTATCCCCAGCACTAGAATAGGGCCTGAGACATAGTAGGCCCTCAGTAAGTATTTGTTGAATGAATAAATGAGACCTCAATTCAACAGGGTACTTGGTTACCTGGAATTTTGCTCTAATCTGTATATATTGGAGAAATAGTGTCATAAAAGAATACATTAAGCTCAGGGATTAGTTATCAAAAAACCCCAAATCACTTTTTATACCTTCATGGTAGGTATTAAGCTAAAAGTTAAAAACAAAAAACAGCAAAGAGGTTTTAGCCACCTGCTTGAAAGGTTATACTAACTGATCTGGCACCTTTCATGGGAAGATGGGACCACTTTCCTCTATGTTGTCTTGGGATCTCAGCTGAAATCAAGGTAGAAATTTCCATGTTTATATCCTGTTACATTAGGATTAATGTATATAAAAACTCATTCTAATCAGCATCATTGGTGTTAAACTGAATAAAACAGTGAAAATGAAATTGGAGGGAGTGTTGCTCCCAAATATATTATGAAATAAATAGGAAAGATGCTCCTTTCTGTTACCTATGCCTTCCACTCTACAGATTCCTAAAAAGGGAGGGTTCACTTGTTTAATGGTTTCTCTCCATCTCTTTAAATCTGAAGCACAACCAAAAGCAGAGTCCTGAAGTCAACCCAGAATCAGCATGGGGTAATTTTATTAGCAGTTTGCATTTGTTGAACAATTACCATGTGCCAGCTATGGTTCTAAGCACTTTATGTGTTATGACTAGAAATCATTACACATCTCCTGTAGGTTAGGAAATATAATTATCCCACTCTGCAAATAGGATTCTGAGGTTCCAGAGAGTTTAGGTCACTTGTTCAAGTCACAGAGTCCTCAAGTGGTTAGAGCCAGGGTAGGCTTCCAACTGCAATAGAAGAAATGTTGTGTTATGAGCCAGGGTATCTGGTTCAAATTGTACTTCTGCATCCATCTATGTCTGTGGATGTGAATAGATATTTTTAACTTCTCAGAACATCGGGGCCACATCGGTTAGTGAGAGATTTGAGAGGTGGGCTAAAAGTGGAAATTCAAGTGTGTTTAAACCTGATCACAAATATCTGTTTGATATGTGTACATCCAGATATAGTTTTTGGTAGTTTATTAATTAAAAGTCAGGACTTTATTTTCTAGAACTCCTACTATAGAAAAGGAAAAGTGATTGTATTCATTTCCTAGAGCTGCTGTAACAAAGTACCACAAAGTAGGTGGCTTAAAACAACAGTTTAATGTCTTATAGTTTGGAGGCCACAAGTCTAAAAGCAAGGTGCTGGCAGGGCTGGTCTCCCTCTGAAACCTGTAGAGAAATCCTTTCCTGTCTCTCCCAGCTTCTGGTTGCCCCAGGCATTCCTTGGCTTGTACCTGCATTGCTCCTACCCTCTGTCTTCACATAGCGTTCTTCCTGGGTCTCGGCACATCATCCTCCCCTTGTATGTCTCTGTGTCCAAATTTCTCCAAATTTTATAAGGACACCAGTCATATTGGATTAGGGCTTACCCTAATTACTTATTTTAACTTGATTACCTCTGTAAAGATCCTCTTTCCAAATAAAGTCACATTCTGAGGTACTAGGGGCTACAACTTCAACATATATTTTTGAGAAAAACAATTCAACCCATAACAGTGGCTCTATTGATTCGTGTTCTCTTTGGGACTCATGTTAAGATTAGGCCTGGGTGCTCTGTTCAGAGTCTGCCTGCTTTCTTTCAAGGGAATCTGTAACACTAAATCAATCTGGGTTCTTTACTCAGGTTATTTTCTGTCTAACACTTAAACAGAAAATCAAATGAAAAAAAAATCTCGAAGACAATTCTAATAAATCTAAATCTTATTTGAGCTTTTTTCTCTTCCTTAATTCCTCAAAGCCTACTCCAAATTCAAAGTAATACTTAGTTTCTCTCCCAAGGTAAAGTAAAACTATGTAATTTTCAAGATAAAAATGTCTTTGGGGGCCGGCCCCGTGGCTTAGCAGTTAAGTGCACGCGCTCTGCTACTGGCGGCCCGGGTTCGGATCCCGGGCATGCACCAACGCACCCCTTGTCGGGCCATGCTGAGGCGGTGTCCCACATACAGCAACTAGCAGGATGTGCAACTATGACGTACAACTATCTACTGGGGCTTTGGGGAGAAAAAGGGTAAAAAAAAAAAAAAAAAAAGGAGGAGGATTGGCAATAGATGTTAGCTCAGGGCCGGTCTTCCTCAGCATAAAGAGGAGGATTGGTATGGATGTTAGCTCAGGGCTGATCTTCCTCACACACACACAAAAAAATGTCTTTGATTGTGTTATGCTACTTGTATTAGTCAGGGTCCTACCTGAAAACAGATGGCACATTCAAATTAAGATAATTCAAGGAGGATTTAATAATGGATAATTTACAATTTGGTGTCCTGGGCTAACAACAACAGAGCCCGTTACCACTCCTAAATCTGAAGGAAGGAGATGAGGGAGCAGTTGCTGGAAAGAGTAGCACTAACCTTTGATTGTGGGACACAGGAGGGAGCAAGGAGAATAGACACCCTAACCTTACTCTCCATGTTCTTTCCTGACTCCTGCTGTGGCTCTCCATTAGCCAAATTCAACTGGAATCCAGAGTAAAAGAGAGCCCTTTGATATAGTCCATACATGTCAGGCTTGCAAGACATGGGGTGGAGAAAGGTGGAGAGCAGATATGAGGTGCATCAGAAGATATCTAGCACAGCTAGTCCCTTTTGCCCCTCAGTATCCACTCTTTTTCCTTTCTCTGGTTGAAACCCAACAAAGGAGATGCAGGAAATACCATCAGCTATCTTATTAGAGATGATGCCAGTATGTCGTACTCCCACCTAAAATATTATATGCCGCTGATGCTCTTTCACATAAGATAACAAGAAGAAGAGGTGTTAAGCGAGTTAGAGAAACAGTTTAGTGATATAAAATATAGCTGCTAAAGCCCCTGACTCTGTAGCTGGTCACACAGCCTTCTTCCTTCCTAATCATAGCAGCCTTCTTCTACCACCCATTCCGTGTTCCCCTTACCTCTGTTGCAGCCTCAGCTGGATGGTGTTTTTAACCCAGCTGGTGACCCAGTCCTTCATTTCTGCAGGATCTGAGTCCTCAGTGGTATTGTTTTTGTTAGATCACTGCAGTTTCCCATTGACCACAAATATTGGACAAGAAGATGCTCAGAGGTGACCCAGTGACTCCCTGGGTTTCACATGTACTCCTCTGTTGTGTGGCAGTAACCCAATTTCTTCCTCGTTGGGGTCAATAATCTTGGCCAGTACATAGACTTGCTTCCCAGACTGTTGGCTTGGTGGCATGAGGAACCCAA
Organism: Diceros bicornis minor; assembly: GCF_020826845.1. NCBI lineage: Eukaryota > Metazoa > Chordata > Mammalia > Perissodactyla > Rhinocerotidae > Diceros > Diceros bicornis. Next base: position 36,461,786 of record NC_080740.1, read on the forward strand.
AATGATCTGGTAACATTCTGTTTCCATTTTATTTCACGTAACTCTGTTTCCTGGTAGAATCACTCCTTCTGTGGATCCTAGGACCTGCAAACACAGCAAGCCCAAAGTTCTTCAAGAGAGTTATTAGGTGTAATTATGGGAGGAGTTCACTCTCACCTCCACTAGTGTTCCCAGCCCCATTCATTCTGGCAGTGATGGAGACAGCACTAAATATTAGCTGTTAACGTAAGACACATACTTCATCCTTTAGCGTATCACCCTGACCTTGCTCTCTAGTATACCAGCCCCTGCCATCGTTTAAGAATGTAAAGAAGTTGCTGTTTACAATTTTATTTTTCTGATATAAAGTTTAATAAATATGTTCTTTAAATTTGTTTAGCATGCTATATATATTTTTCTTTTGTTTTAAAGTTGTATGAATGGTTCTAATTTTTTTATGTTTTTCTGTTATTCATCCTTGATTAGGTATAGATCTAATCAAGCCTATAGTCTCTCTAAGAATAGAGTAGTATATTTTCCTTAGCTTTCTTTCCTGCTTATTCACGCACTAATAGAATGTTAGCAGGATGGGAAAATGTGGGCTCATGCCATTATTTCATTCATTCAGAAAGTTGAGGACCATGGGGGGAAAATAAGGGCTTTGGATCTTCCTGTTGGAGCTACTCAAACAGGATCCAGCTTACCCTTTCTTGTCTACCAAAATTTGGGGTCTACTGCCCAGCTCTGGTGGATTAACATCCTTTAATTCTGCTTCTTTGACTGTATGAAGGGCTGTTTTGCCATCTCAGCTTTGTGGATTTACTACCACCTCTGAATTGCAGAATTGGATGTAGATTTAGTCTATTTTTGTGCCTGTGGTCCATCTGGATCTCTTTAACTAGCTTTGCTTCTCTCCATCTCTACTTACTGTACGAGAAAGGTTATATACTTTGCAGTGTTTGTCTTTCACAGCCCAGAACTAACACAATCCATCCAAGTTTATAAGCAAAAATAAGTGTGGAGGACCTCAATTCTATGCATGTGTGACAAACACTGTATATATCTACAGAGGCACAGGTTTTCATATAAATCCATGTAACAGTCATCCTAAAAAACTCAGTGCTTTGATCTGACTACTCTAGTTGTACTGAGTAGCTCGGAGAGTTTGGCCTCAGGCTGGGACAAGCTTCAAACTATGGCAAATAAGTGACCTTAATTTTCTAGGTGAACATCCAGAAGTAAATGGAAAACCTATATGGTTTCCCAAGAAGGTTTCTTAAAATTACATATTCAAATCCTGTCCAATATACTTTACAAAATTAAGAAACTAGGTATGGCTGAGAATACGTCTCGCTAATTCTTAATGCCTAATATCTTGGTTTTATAGAGAAGCATGGACTCTAATGTTTCATTACTATTTCAAATTGTCTTGATGGAGCCTGGCAACATAAATTGAAATGACTGAAAGACCATAAATAAAGCATAATGATAAACAGCAAAGCATCAGATTCAGTGCCGTAGAAATTAGTCTTAGGTAAGGTCTTGTTTAATGTCTTTATTATAATACATCAGGCAGGAGAAATGGCTTGCTAAAGAAATTCACACAAACTAGTACATTTTGCATCACAAACAAGTATAAGAATTGACCGTAACTGCAAAAGGTAATACTTAGTTCATTTATGATCAGACTGTTCTAAAAGACACATGAACATTGATGCTCTATTGAGAGGGATCTTTTACACCCCCTGATCTAAGTGGGAAGAGAGAGATACCTCTACTCATATTTCCTTACTGCCCACTACTGATTAGGATAATTTCAAAGCCAGAAAAACCAAAAACCATGTTTTGTGGTTTTACTACCTTTGCCTAAATTTAAGAAACATAATTAATGAATTTCTATCTGATTAGGGCATTATTTGGAGTTTGATAATTATCATCTAAGTCTGTTGTTTGTAATAGTTTCTGATTCCAATTAGACTTATTTTTAATTTCTGAAATTGATTCCTCTATAGTCATTTTAGAGCCACTAGAGGAATAACATGCCCTGGAGAATAGACTAAAACAGTCCAGAGAATTTTATTTTTATGATTCTTTTTGTACCATGTGATTTATCTGCCATTTTACTTCAAAAATATTTTTTTGAAAATTATAATCATAATAGTAATAGGAATTTGCACAGGCACTGACTGGATTTGATTTGCTATTTTGGTTGTAATTATTGATATTCCTTGTAATTACTTATTTGTGAAATAAAAAATTGGGGAACTCAACTCCATGTGTTGTCTGGCCCATTATCTCCCTGCCCCCATCCCCATACCTTAAAGAAATCCAGGGAAGCACGTGCTATGCTGCTCACTTCCTGATGAGCCTTGGTTATTGGGACACCAGAGTCCCACAGGTTCCACAGGGGCCGGTAAAAGCTTCATCTTCTTAGTGACCTCTCTGGTGTCACTCTGTGATCTGTGAAAACTGCCACAGAGTTAGATAAAAAATAGTCATATGGGGAATTAGATTATAAATAAGTGAAGATCTTAACAGTTATAGAAAAACAAACGTTTAGCACTAATATCACATTTCTTCAGATTGTTGATTCCTACCCTTATTATACTGGTCTTTACTATGTGAGGAACTTGTTGGTATTTTACTGATAAAGATGCATATGGATGCTGATTTTTTTTTTAGCATGTCAAGGAGGTAGCCAATATATTTCCAGTTTGTTATTATACAGAGGCAGTATCTCTAATTTGCTTATTTTGACTCAATTTAAGGATGACATCTGTCTAATTATACAGCTTTATTGCCCCTGCGCCATGTTGGCAGGATGTAATCCATAAGGAGATCTCTGCTCAGATTTCCATATGGCAACTAAACCACATTTATCCCTGCTCACAGATTCTTATATTTATCTTGAGATATTCTTTAGCAGCTCCCCTTCCCACCTAGTACTGGGAGAAGCTCAGGGCTGAGGCCTCCTCACTTCTCCTCTTTCTGCAGGCTAGTTCCTCTACCCTGGGAAGGAATTTTTATTACCATCTCATATAGCAGGAATTTCATACCCCATGGTTTATAGTAAAAACCATATGCTCAGTCCTCTTAGCTTGGGTCCTTGATATTTACTAGGAAATTTTTGAATTTAGAAAACTTTTCTCTCTTATGTGTATGTCTCTTGTAATTGAAGGCTTGACTTTTCTGCTGTTTTTCCTGAAATGGGCTTCAAGAACCTATTCTGCAATACTTTTTTTTTTGCATTCCAGCTCTATGAATCCTAATCTTCCTCAAAGCAATGAGTGTCTCTTGCTGAACTGAGGGAAAGCCAAAAACAAGGAAATGTGAAAAAGTAAAGTACATTATTCAGTATTTCTCTTCTCTAAAATAGTTGGAAAAGCATAGAATTAGAGGATTTCTGGTTAAAGATAGAGCATAAACACATGTACCTAGCACACATGTATATACTTTCCAAATTATTTCCTAAAACCCCACTAAATGTAGAAGGATTTTTTTATTGAGGCATAATTGACATATAATGTTATGTTAGTTTCAGGTGTACAACATAATGATTCAATATTTGTATGTATTGCAAAATGATCACCACATTGTTGACATCTATCACTATACATAGTTACAAAATTTTTTTTTTTACTTGTGATGAGAACTTTTAAGATCTACTCTCATAAGAGCTTTCAAATATGCAATACAGTATTATTAACTGTAGTCACCATGCTGTACATTACATCCCCATCACTCATTTATTTTAAAACTGGAAGATTGTAACTTTTGACCTCCTGTACCCGTGTCTCCCACCCTCTATCCCCCATTTCTGGCAACCACCAATCTGTTCTCTGTATCTATGAGGTTGGGTTTTTTGTTTGTTTGTTTTTTGCTTCTCCACATATAAGTGAGATCATATGGTATTTGTCTTTCTCTGTCTGACTTATTTCACCTAGCATAATGCCCTCAAGGTCCCTCCATGTTGTTGCAAATAGCAAGATTTCCTTCTTTGTTTATGGCTGAATAATATTCCGGTGTATATTTATACCACATTTTCTTTATCCATTCATCCATCAGTGGACACTTACATTGTTTCCACATCTTGGCTATTGTAAATAGTGCTGAATGAACATAGGGGTGCATATATCTTTTTGAGTTACTGTTTTTGTTTTCTTCAGATAAATTCCCAGAAGTGGAATTGCTGGATCATGTGGTAGTTCTATTTTTAATTTTTTGAGGAACTTCCATACTGTTTTCCATAGTGGCTGTACCAATTTACATTCCCACCAACAGTGCATGAGGGTTCCCTTTTCTCCACATCCTCACCCACACTAGTTATGTCTTGTCTTTTTGGTAATAGCCATCGTAACAGGTGTGAGGTGATATCTCACTGTGGTTTTGATTTGCATTTCCCTGATGATTAGTGATGTTTAGCATCTTGTCATGTATTTGTTGGCCATTTGTATATCTTTGGAAAAATGTCTATTTAGATCTTCCCATTTTTAAAATCAGATTGTTTGTTTTTTTGCTATTAAGTTGTATGACTTCTTCATATATTTTGGATATTAGCCCCTGATCAGATATAAGATTTGCGAATATTTTCTCCTGTTCAGTAGGTTGCCTTTTCACTTTGTTGATGGTTTCCTCTGCTGTGCAGAAGCTTTTTAGTTTGATGTAATGTATAAGATAGAGATGGGCAGAAGAGGCAACAACATCAGGATTATTTTAGAAATAAGAAAGACTTAGTAAGTCTGAGAGAGCTGAATCTTAAGCCGATCATGAAGAAACACAGGAAGCACACTGATTTGCACAGTAGACCCCCAAATCTGCTCGGGAATTGGTACCTTAGATACCTCAGAAAGTGAGGGTGAATGTGGAGGCTGAAAGACTCTTAGAGAAGCAGTTTCCCCTGCCATTCAACACAGCTTCTACTCTAACCCAACAGTAAACTGAATATTTTTCTTTATAGATAATAAAGATATTTTTCTTTCTAGACAATAAGCCACATGTTGCTGAACTGGGCACATATGAGGGGAGAGAACCAAACTGAAACTGATGTTAAATGAAAGATTACATCTGAATATTAAGATCCTCTTTCCCCCACAGACCTATTTTCCCACTGGGCTCTGAAAACCTGAATGATTGGAAGATTATTTTTTGGGATTTCTGACAAGCCTAAGAGAAAATATTTAAGATATCAGAGTTTCTTTAATGAAAAAGATTAGCCAGATGCCCCCTTATAAAGTCCATTGTCCAGCCGCTCACAGAATTTCCAGTCAGTTTTTTATGAGCAAGATATGCAACAATTAACATGTGAGGAAATATATAACATAAAAGACAGAGATCAAAACAAACAAACAAAACCTATAAGAAACAGAGACTTAACAGGAAAATGAAAGCTTAAAAAAATTAATCATTACTATTCTCAGACATAAAAAATACTGGATCTTTGACACAAGAACAAGATGTGATTTTCAAAAGAATATTCAGAGGAAAGCTCTTGGAAGTTTATATATACATATGGAAAATTGAAAAGTAAGTTGATAAATTCAATAGTGGAGACACAATATCTGAATAATGAGACGTATAGAAGGCGAGAACAGAGAAAATGGAAGGAAGGAAAACGTTAGAGGATTGATTCAAGAAAAATTTCCAGAAATGAGGAACTGAGTTTCCAGATTGAAAGGGCCAATTGAGTTCCCAGAACAGAAAAAAATAGAGTCAAACCAAGACATAGCATCATGAAAGAGAACACTGGAGACAAACAGAAAGTCCTAGAAACATAAAGAGGGGTGGAGTTGGTGATTGTAACATATAAAGGATCAGAAATCGGAACAGCCTCAGAATTCCTCACAGCAATGCTGGAAGCTGGAAAACAGTGGAGTAAGATGTTTTCCAAATTTTGATGATAAGTAATATCCAATCTAAAATTCTATACCCAGCAAAAAACTGTCAGTTGAATGTGAAATAAGACTCAGATGTTTTCAGACATGCAAAGCCTCAAAAAACTTATAACTCTTAACTACTCTTTCTTGGGAAGCTTCAAGAAGAGTTGCTGCATTAAAATAAGGGAATACATGAAGAAAGAGGAATTACTAGGATTCAGGGAATAAGGAATTGAACTCAAGGAAGAGATGAAGAGAATATTCACGTTGATTGTGAAGAGAATGCATAGGAGGAGGACTTTGGCCAGCATAGAAGGGGATCATCCCAGGTCAGAAGGCTCTGAGAGAAATGTCTCCAGTAGAGGAAACTGATAAAAAATACCTGGAATATTTGAAAGCATTGAAAGATTTAGAGAATCAGAAAGCTCTGAGAGAAATGTCTCCAGTAGAGGAAACTGATAAAAAATACCTGGAATATTTGAAAGCATTGAAAGATTTAGAGAATTGGAGAAGAGTTTGAAAACACATTGATGTTAAGCCCACGGGAAACTAGAACAGTTATTAAATCTGAAGAAAATAAAAAGTTATACAAAAAGTTATGCAATATAATCAAAGTATATAACTTCACTACAAATGTTAAATAGTCATAATAATGTCAACACTGAATATAGTATATTACTGTTTGGGGAGGATGGAAGGAGAAGTATAGAAATGATGAAAGAGTTCTTGGTTCTCATTTTTCATTGTGAAAGGCCAACAGTTAATCTCTGTCTCTCTCACCCATCCCCTCCTCTCCTCAGTCAAGTGGTTCACTGTAAACAGGATTATTTAGTGTTGTAGAGGGAAATAGTCAATAAAAATAGCTCAAAGACTTGTAGGCACTTAACTCTGGGAGTTAGAAATGGTGGAAAGTAAAGCTGTAAAGAGTAATAGTTTTCATAATAATTCTTTTAGAACAATTTAACACTTAAAACTCTGTGTATATCATTGATTAAAACAAACATAATTAAAAACAAAAAGAAACAACATGAGATTGGAAATAAAACTGCGTTTCAATCGCAAGTCTGTTGTTTCCCTACTGGGTGACTTAGCCTCTCTGAGCCTCCCTTTCTTCACGAGAAAAATCATGACTAAATGAGATAATTTATGTAAAGCTCTTAATTATAGTAAGTGCCAACCTTAAGTACTCTCTAGTAAATGGCAGGCATTTAACTTAGGTTTATATGTTTTCTAAGCCTCTGAGAAGGAAACTGGGTTCGAGAGGTTCAATAACTTTTTCAGTCACACGGCTAAAAAGCAAAAAACCTCATTTGACTCAGGGAGTCTGAGCTCTGAGCCCGCGTTTCACCACCATATTGCCTTCTCTTTCCTGCTTTTCCTTATAGATAGAAACTAATTCTTTCATCTTATTCCAAATATCGAGTACAGTGCCAGACTCAAAATAGACAATTAATCAATATTTGAATGAATATTATTAGGCTATGAGTTAAGTAGTTTTTCCCTCCAATTTAATCATTGGCCTTTTATGTGCACAGACTGGCATGTTCACCTGTTTTAGTTTACATAATAGAGATAAGAATGTCTTCAATGTCTATTGTAATACACTTTATTTTTAAAATAATAACAGTCAACCCATCCCAAGCTTGTAAATATATAACAAAAATATTTGTTAAAACTCTGTGGCAATTCTTCTTCAGTAAGGGGCCCACATGTTCGCTCGCCCCTTTATTCCCCTGTTCCTTCCCTAAGTACATTTGAGTCCTTCATGCACACGTTACAGAGGAGAGCATATGGCAGATACTGAATACATAATTTTAACTTGTGTTGACTTGAAATAAACCAATCATATAGATATTATCCTGTGTGAGAAAGTTGCCAGAAAGGACCTAAGAGTTGATTAAATAATAAATACTTTATATAGCATCATGGAGCCTAAATATGATAGTTTGTGTATATACAGAAATAGTATGACATAGGACAGGGTGGTAATTCTTATCTAAGTCTTGCAGAAACACAGCATGTTAAGTACTGTTAAGTTCTGACCACCTCATTAACTCTAGAAATCTAGAAGGAATCAGAAAAGGACAAGAAGGATAAGGAGCTGGTTAAATGATTTATGAGAAAAGATTAAAATAATTAAACAAGAATAACTTGGATAAATAGTGATGAAGAAACATGATATTGCATATCTGGAAAATGGAAACATTAGAAGAAAAATTGGAGGAAAGCAATAGGAAAATAATAATGACAGTAAATTTGTTTGTCTTTTTTTTTTTTTTTGTGAGGAAGATCAGCCCTGAGCTAACATCTGATGCCAATCCTCCTCTTTTTTCTGAAGAAGACTGGCCCTGAGTTAACATCCCATGCCCATAACATGCCCATCTTTCTCTACTTTATATGGGACACCGCCACGGCATGGCTCAACAAACGGTGCATCGGTGTGCGACCGGGATCTGAACCAGTGAACCCCGGGCCACCGCAGCGGAGCGCGCACACTTGACCGCTTGCGCCACTGGGCCGGCCCCGAGTTTGTCATTTTTAAACCAATTGCTATAAAGGATATGTAGAAACATTAAGTAACATTTTAAATGGAACTAAGTTAAATACAATCTTCCAAAGAACAGAATTCTAGGAAAATAAACTAACTTATTGCTTCTGTCTTAGATGTTTACCATAGATGGTCAAAATTTGCAATAACACTTCTAGTTTACTTTCGTTCATTTTTTCACCATGTTAATATTTAGTTAAATTTATAACTAAAAATGTTTAGTTAATAGTTTTCAACCCGTGGAGAAAATTTCGGACCAACTATTTAAGCTATGCAGCTTATTGTTAGAAAACAGATTAACAGTGAATCCAGTGCGCTAGTGCTGTGGAGAGTTCCAAAAGCAGAGGAAAAAAATACTAGACATTCTACATCAAAAGTTTTACCTGTTCCAGTATCTATTTTATATGCTTAACTCAAGTAATTGGGCTGATGTAATACTGCTTGAAATATACAACTCCTTGGAATTTTCTCTTTTACCTGGCTAGAATATGTCTTAAAGTATTTTCAAGAGGACATTTAGATGATATTTCTTCTGTGTCCTTAGCTTATCTGAGAATTTTGTGTTGTTTTCACATATTAATAAATAATTTGGTAGATATGAAATTGAGTAGAACCATTTTTACTGAGGACTCTGTAAATTTTCCTTGTCTTCTGGCAATATGTGTTGCCAAAGTCTGAAACTGATCTGGCTTCCCCTCTAACTACCCCCACCCCTTCATCCCCCAACTTTTTACATTTGAAACACACACAAGAAAGTAAAACATATTCACAATTTGTGTGTCATTTTTTTTTGGAACCACCCACCCCCTAGAGCTTATAATATTTATAGATATTTTGTAATACTGTATGACACATATTTTAGAGGCTAAATAATATAGTGTTTATCGTGAACTTTCCCTATGCTTATACAGCCATATTTACATGTCCATACATATACTTGTACATTTATTTTTAAAAAAACAGAAGTTACTCTACATATTGATCAACTAGTTACTTTCTTAATCTAACAATGTCATACTTTGTTTTACATCAGTTCATATAGTTGTTCATGTAGGATGTCCACAATTAAATGAAAAGGCAATTAAAATACTCCTGCTTTCCAACTATGTATCTAGATGAGACCAGAATTTTTTTCATATGCTTCACCTAAAGCAACATATTTCAACAGATCTAATGCAGATATATATAGGAAAATACAGTTGTTTTCTATTAAGCAGGACATTAAGGAGATTTGCAATACATATAAGCAGTGCCACTCTTCTCACTTTTTTTTTTGTTTTACGAAGCAGTTATTTTTCATATAAATGTTATTTGTCTTCACATAAAATAATTTTCTTGTTAGTTTAAAAGGAATTAATAAAGGCATATTTAAAAGATTTCTCACTTGTAATTTCCTACATAGTAAATAATGGTAAATATAACCCATACAGACAGAGAATTTCTTGGGATCCTCACTAATTTTTAAAATTGTAAAGCAATCTCAAGACTAAAATTGGGAGATTTGTTGGCATACAGAATTAGATTTATTTTCAGGTAGCCAGACCACAGCCATTCAATAAACCCTCTGGAGCTAGACCTGGAATGCCTGTGTCTACACGGCCAACTCCTAGTCACCAGCTTAGTGCCATGTGGGCTTGCCTGACACCCTCTGTGGATCTTAGTGAGTTAGGGGCTTTGTCACATTGCTTCCGACACCCTGGATGCATGAGTTCTTTCTGAACTGTTTACTCAGAAAGATACTTCAGTATAAAAGCAATGTCTAGACATGGAATAATTAATCCCTAAAAGATACTGTGAATAATTTGAATCAAATATTTAAGTCACCATCTATATAAATGCACTTAGCATTTTACCACCTAAATTTTAGAGAAAAATTTCTACTTTGATAACAATGTAAATTTCTAGTTTGATAACTAGCAAATTGACTCAAGTAAGAACAAAATTACAGAAATAACTCAAATTCTATAAATTGGTATTGGCTTATGAACATTTTAGAATTAGAATTTGTTTGCTTATTTTTTTTCCGTGTGCTTATCAATGGCTATTAAGAAATAAAACCAAGAATGTTCTTATTGATTTGTACAGATTAGTCTGTTGCAAAAAGTTGCTGTCATCCTCATTATTTTTTAAAACCAAATATCAATGAGAAACTTTCAGGTGTAAAAGAGATGTGAATTCTACTTGAGTAGAGTTGAGAAAAAAATGATTTTTTTGTCTCTCTCTTTCTGGCAGTAATAATCACAGAGCGTAAAGGACCTTAGAGTTAATCCTGTGACTCACTTTAAATTTTGGAAACTGAATTAAAGATTAAACGGCAACAGGTCAGGGGCAAAACTAGGTGCCACCCACCCCCTGCTTTAGTCCAGTGTGTCTCCATTACACTATTCTGCCTCTCCAATTCCCCTTCCTCCCACTATGTGGGACAGTAAAGGGGTTATAAAGAGAAGAGGCAGGAAACTCAGGTTGTGGATTTGGAATTGCTTATCTGCTTTTGCTATTCATCAGTTTCAGCTGCAACAAAGAATGTACAAAAGAGAGAGATGTCCTGAAAAAAAAAAAAAGAGGTTAGTTCAATGAACAGCCTAGTCAAATTGAGCATGGGGTGATATATGGACACCCTCTCTCCAAAATAAAAAGCTTAATGCATTTTTTTACTTCTCAGCTGGGGGTAAGTTGTCCTAGAGTCACCACCTCAGCTGCTGCTGACACAGAACTTAAGAGTTTGAAGTAAGTTGGAAAGATGTATTTCCAATGCCTTATCCAAGAGTATGGCTTTGGAATTGGTGGGACTGTCTAGAAAAATAAAATCTCTGCATGGTACTACAGGGAATATGCACTCTCTTTATCACATTCCTCAATTAAAATAGGAAATTAAAATACTAGTGGTTGTGTTCCTCCAGTGTTAACACCGTATCTTCATAGATAAAAATGAGGAAATTAAACTGTTCTTGTTCTGAGAGTGGTAAGATAGTGACAGATAAATTATATTGTTTTTACTCATGTGGAGCTAATCCCTATGTTTCAGTTTACGCATTTCTTCTTAAATATATAAAAAAGAAGCTATTAAAACCAGAAACTCAAAGCTCAGATGTTATGCATGAGAATAAATGCTTTGGAATAGGAATGAAAATGTCTCAGTTATAGTTCTAATTACCATTTTGTTTCTGCTACGTTAATTTAGATTCAGGTTGCTATAGGGGAAATGTCACCTTTTTTTTTTAAGTCATGTTTTAGGATTCAAAAAAATGTTAATATGGGGACTGGCCCGGTGGCGAAGTGGTTAAGGTCACGCACTCCGCTTCAGTGGTCCGGGGTTTGCAGGTTCGGATCCTGGGCACGGACTGATGCACTGCTTGTCAAGCCATGCTGTCGCGGCGTCCCATGTAAAGTAGAGGAAGATGGGAACGGATGTTAGCCCACGGCCAATCTTCCTCAGCAAAAAGAGGAGGATTGGCAACAGATGTTAGCTCAGGGCTAATCTTCACACACACACATAAAAATGTTAATTTGACCATGAAAAATATTTAGATACCAAATTTTCAGTACAGTGAACACCTGAAAATTATTTTATCTACACTTCACACTATTCTTGAGAGTATTTCTTTGGTAATGTTCCCATTTTGCCAGAAATCCCCAAATAGCTCCAAAAAAGATCCTCAGATCCAGCATTATGTCTAGGTGAGTTATTTGCACATATAATTTTTTATTGGTCTAGTGAGCGCCTACACAATAGGCATATTTGACTGTGGCCTGGGCCATTGTGTTTCATTGTACTCTTCAGGTGACACATCTGTGTTGGAGCCTACTCTGTGGCAGGCTTTGTGCCTGGAGCAGGGATTATCATGATGAACAAGAACGAATCGGTTCCTACCCTCACAGAAAGCATAGTCTAGTGGGGAAAGAAAAGCATGGCCTATCTTGAGGGGCAGGGGGGGTATCTCTGAAGAGGAAATATTTGATCAGAGATCTGAAGGATGAGCAGGAGTTATGTGTACAAAGAGGAAAGGAAAACATGTTTCTGGAAGAGAGGACAGTGTGTCGAAAAGACTTGTGATGGGAAGGAGCATGGCTAGTATGAGGAACTGAAAGAAGGTCAATGTGTCCAGAGTGTTGAGAGAGCTCAGGAGATAGTCAGGATGAGGCAAAAAGTGTAAGAAGGTTGATCTGATAATCCAGAAAGGAGATGGCCTGAATGAGGCTGGTGATAATACGGATAAAGGGAAATAGGCTAGAGGCGAATTAGTATTGACAAGATGAGATTTTGGGAGTGAGAAGGCAAGAGTCAAGAATAAAACACAGGTTAGGCAGCTGGACAGATAGATGGTGGTGTCATTCCCTGAAATGGAAAACCTTGGGAGTTTGAGACGCCCATGGGACAGTCAGTGGGTAGTTAGATGTGTGAGTCAGAAGCTCGGGATATATTCACTCAGGCCTGGAGATACAGATTTGATAGTCAATAGCATTTAGATGATGTAACAGATATACTTCACTTACTCTTTCAGATGCACTTCTCATACTTCTCGGCCCTGTTCTCACTCCAGGCAGCTGACCTCTTTGGGTTATCAACAGACTCCTCTACTCTTTGACTTCAGATAAAGTTCTGCCAATAGGAACCCCTGTCAAGAACTGCGAAGAGCCTGAGATTTTACCCTACTTGCAAGCAAATGAGTTAGCTTGCCATGGAAGGTAACAGAGGACATGGGGCTCCTGGTCAGAGACAAAAAAAACTGTATCAATTACAGCAGTAGCAATAGCTAGAGTATCAGCATTTTCTTGTGTCTGTTCCCCAAACCCTAATGTCGACAGGGTAATGTGAGGAAGGTCAGGTGATACTTGCACAAGAGAAGAGTCTAGAGCCTAGGGAATCTGAATGTTTTGTAATGGGCAATCAGCATGGCTGCCCTTGACTCCGGAGGGATACACAATCTTCATCTTCCAAGACTGTGTGCTATACCAGCATCCTTGAAAAGGTAGTCCAGAACAAAGGCTGTCAGTGCCCCTGCTCTCAAGACGTGCCAGACGTGTAATAAACCCATGGAGAATTTCTCCCGACAATCCCCAGAGGGAGATCAATGGGAGTGAGGAGAGTGAGGTCAAATGTATCTGTTTCCTTCCCTTGGATACTGCTTAAGTCTGGTTGTGTCCCGCAGCAGAAAGTCACTGCTTCTCTCAAGGTGACCTTCTCTACACAACTTTCTCCAGGGTTCTAGTTGTCACTTTCCTAGTCCCTTTGGGTCTAGGAATGGTAATAGTTTCTCCTTTGCCCTAGCCCAGATCACTGAACTATCATGTGACGTTCCCTGATACCTGTTCATTTCTTTGTAAGTAACTTCTTTTTAGATAAACCCTTCATAATTGACCCCAATTTGAGTGTACCACCTGTTTTCTCTTAGTATCCTGAATGATACCAATGTCAACGACCCCTGGGAGTACATGAGATGGGAGATAGTGGAGAGAGAGAAGAAAAGAGAGCAAAAGGAAGACTCTGAGAAATACCAATATAATGGCATGTGCAAGGAATTACAAGCTCACTAAGGAGATATAGTGACCACAGAAACTTGACTTTCAGATTTTGTAATACAGCCTTCCTCTTGGGAGGTTTGACCTTGAAGCTATTCTAGGGCTCTGGCGAGATGGAAAGGTGTGCAATGAAGTGTGGGTGACGCTACGTGACAGTCAGCAGGTTGGAAGACTGAGACCTTTGGATTGATCTCATTATCCTCCCTACAGGGTCAGAAATCTAATCATGCTAGCATACTGCAAGTAACTCTGTTTGCAGAAATGCTGGAAACGCTGATTTACTTATTTTCAGTAAGACATGTTAGTCATCCAGGTGAAATATGTAAATCAGCATGGTCTACTTGTAGGCTTGTTTCTGGGTCACTGAAAGTTGTTTTTTCAGGTTGCTTATTAAACAAGATGTTTCCTAAGCCAGGCTTTTAGGAGAGATCATCCATCTCTACTTCTCTGGCTTTCATTTAAGCACCATCTCTCTAAACCACCTCTCCTGACTGGCACAGAGTTTCTTTAGATGCATTAGGATGACTGATCAGATTAAAGCTATATTTGTACTTTTCCTACCTCTGGCAATAGAAATATTTTGCTCTAGGGCATATTTTTGCACGTTGTTCTCATGTCTATTTTGTGCGGACTTCACTGTTTACTGCTTTCACTGCCCTCTCCCCTTCAACCAGGGCATTAGGGAGTTCGTTTCCTCCTGCCCTCCCTGGGTGGTCCTGGTAGCATCTCCTGGTAACATGGGGTGGTGCATCCTATCATACACACAGTTTAGCATGGCTGAGGGATAATCTATGTGAAGGACATAGGTGAAGAGGCCTACGAAATGCTTTACAAAATACTTAACATAGGTAAGTGGTCAGTAAATTGTTGTTATTAATGAAATGATCAGAAGACATGGTATCATTCTGCTGTTGGAATATTAACTAGAAGTTAGCAATTTTTCTCTTCCTTGTTTTCAGTATGCTTTACCTCAGTCGTGGGCACAGAATATTGAGAGCAGAAGGCATTTCATTATTCAAAGTGGGAGTTTGTCTTCTTTTGAGACTCGTGGAATGAACCCGATGCTCAGAATGAATGAATTGCTAATTTCCAGTGAATTGTGCTATGTCATCCTGGAAAGATTACAAAAGTATTCAGAAGGATACCTGGTCATTACTGTCTCGAGAGAGGTAGCATAATAAATCCAACTTTCCAAATACAAGATATTTAGAACAAATTAGTGGCCTAAGAATCAGCACTAGTCAGGAAATCTGTTTTTAACGTGCATCATTGGGACCAAGATGAACCAAAGATTAAGGTAAGAAGTCCTTGTACCATGAAGTATTAAGAACTAATGCATCCTTTAACTGGATTAAGAATTTATTTTTACCTTAGTCATAAATAGTTTAGATTTATCTTTCCATTTTAACATTAAAACTAAGTGCTATAGTCATTCCCATCAAAAAATTGGTGATAAACTAAACTGACTACCTCCTTTCCATGTGAATGCTGATATGGATAGTCAGGACTATTGGAAACTAAGCTTATTTTGGACAGTCTGTTGAGGAGACATGTGAATGGAATGGATTAGGAAGTAGCAACCTCGGACATTTACCAAATTTGAGTTATCCAACGATAATCTTATTACCTCTAAGAAAAATCAAGCATGACATATCTTAAGGAAAGTCCAGGATGTGTTCATTAAAACTGGAATTCTGTAACTAGAATTGAATTCCTGAGATTGTGGGTGCACATTTGAGATGTACATATTTAAATTTAGTAATGCAAGGATCCTATAAATTGTAGAATAATTTAGCCTTCTCTTTTATTAAGCATAAGCTATATAGCCAATTTCAAAACTATAATTAAGGTGTCTGATGAAGCCATTACATACCAGGAATTATTTTGACCTTTCATAATATTAATAATAGCACTTATTTAGTGCTTATTATGTGCCAGACACTGTTTTAAGTGATTTATATGTAATAATCAACCTAATGTTCCTAATTATTGCATGAGGAGAGTACTATTATCCCATTTTACAGATGAGAAAACCAAGGCACAGAAAGTTTACCATGCTTAAAGTTACAAAGCAAGTAAGTGGTAAAGGTCAGGTTCAGACCCAGCTAGTCTGGCTTCAGGCTCTGTGCTCTTATCCAGTGTTTTGTACTTGCTCTGATTCTTGCCAATGTGTTTTCTTCTTAACTTCGGTGTTGATAACAATAAGCAGTCTGTGTATTGTCTTGTTATCTATTTATCCTCAATTTTTTAAAAAATTCCTTATCCAATATAATTTGATGATTCAAACACTCTTGCCAACACCCTAAATTCTCTTTTCCCTCTGTCTTTTACATTTGGCCAACCCTTGCTTCTGATGAGCCCACCTATTTGCTTTCTTGGTGTTTACCCCATGGTAACCGAGAACTGCTGAAGAAAGTCACACAGTAGAGTCATATAGTAGGGATGGTTCTACTATATGTTAGATATCACCTCACGTGGATCTTACATGATGCCTGTCAGTATTTCCCTGATCAGCTCACTCTCCCACATATGACAGCTCTTCTAAACTTTCTGTAGCCAATTGTATTTTTCCAAACCATGGCCTGAGCAATACCCCACTTGCTGGTATAACAATGTGACTTTGCCATTCTTTGCATTAGAGAGGAGAGGTCTGTGTTACCTCTCTTTGAATCTGGTTTATTAAAGACGTAGCTTTCAAGTAGGTCATAAAAGGTGCTGCAGTTTCCACCTGGTTCTTTTGGGAGGCCTTCTTCTGCTCTCGAACCAGGTACCATGTTATGAGTAAGCTCAAGCAGCCTTCGTGAAAGCCTCCAGGACATGTAGCTGTTTGAGCCAAGAACCCCAGCTGAGATCCTAGCCCACAGCCACCGTCAGTTTTCAGACATGTGAGAGAGTGAACCTTCAGATGATTAGCCATTGAGTTACCTTCAGTCTTCAAGTCTTCTCAGCTGAGGTCCTAGACATTTTGCAGTAGAAATAAGCCATCTCTGCTGTGCCCTCTCCAAATTCTTGACACACAGAATTCTTGAGGACCGTAAAATGGTTATTATTTTATGCCACCAAGTTTGATTTGTTATACAGCAATAGTAACTGAAATGCCTTCTCTACCGTTTTTTAAACTCCCCTTCTCTCTTTCTCACTCTGAGCAGGTAACCTTACCATCTACTTTAGAGAAAGTAAAAGTGATCAAGTGAGAATGCTGCCTTATTTTCAACTAACAAGCATACAAATCTACCTGTATGTACACTCATTCTCTTCTTCTTTTCTCCTGTTATGATACAAGAGTAGTTTCTCCCACTTAAGGCTAATAACCTCTACTTGTTCTTTGTAACCCACTCCAGCTTCCCAATAAACTAATAATAATGATTATCTTTTTTATTATATTTTGAACCCCTTTTCTTTGAACTTGACCTGTCTCATTTGTTTAAAAAAAATTGAGATATAATTGGAGTACAATAAACTGCACATATTGAAAATGTACAAGTTGACTAGTTTTAACTTATGTATTCACCTGAGAAACCACCACCACAATCAAGACAATGAACGTTTAACCCCAGAAGTTTCCTCATGCCCATTTGCAGTCCATCTCATGCTCCACTTCAATTCCCAAGCAACCACTGACCTTCTCTCTGTCACTATAGGTTAATTTGAATGTTATAGAATTCTGTATAAATGGAATCATATAGTATGTACTGTTTTGCTTGAGTTCTTTCAACTTAGCATAGTGATTCTTTTTTGTGTATGTGAGGAAGATCAGCCCTGAGCTAACATCCATGCCAATCTTCCTCTTTTTGCTGAGGAAGACTGGCCCTGGGCTAACATCTGTGCCCATCTTCCTCCACTTTATATGGGACACCGCCACAGCATGGCCTGACAAGCAGTGCATCGGTGCGCACCCATGATCTGAACCCGGGCCGCCAGCAGTGGAACGCGCACACTTAACCACTACACCACGGGGCTGGCCCAAGCATAGTGATTTTTGAGGTTCATTCATTCATGTTTTTGCAAATATCTGTTGTTGGTAATTTTTATAGCTGAGTGTTATGCCGTTGTATAACTAGTCCCTGATTACTCATTGGTTAATGGACGTTTGGATTGTTTCCAGTTTTAGGTATATATATAATCTAGGTGGTATTATAAATACTACACACACACACATACATACACACACACACATACACACACACACACACACAGTTTCCACATATATATGAATCTGATTATAAGATCTCTATTTGGTTTCAATGGCCTATTTCTCTTTTATGTGCCATTACCATATTTTACTTTAATAGAGCCTTATAATAGGGCATGTCCCCAGTCCTTAATCATCTACTTCAAAATGGTCTGGGCTATTTTTGTCTAAAAGACACTTCTTTATTCCCTCAAAGTATAAACCTCTCTTCTAATCACTAAGCCATCTTCATCCTTGACAAATCATAAGCCTCAGTTTCTCAGGCTAATATTCTTCATGAGGAGTAAGCATTGGTTATGTCAGCTTGCTACTGTTAGCTTCTCTTTCAGTAAACTTTGAGAACAACCTAAACATATTCAGTTTTTATTTATATTTTCTTTGTATTTTATTCTGTGCATAGGAAGATTTTATTGGCTAAGCTCTCTGTTCTCAGCTTTAGTAGATGGCATAGTGATGTCTTGTGGTCTTCTGTGGAGTGTGTAACAAAGACCAGTCCCTGTTCTCACACTTGCTAAAATTATGCCAAATGTTAATAATTAGATTAAGGTGTTAATAGTATTAATGATATATGACCAGTAGACCCAAGAATTCGGGCCTTACATCACTACCACCTCTCCTCACTCCCAGTTAGTTTCCCAAGGGAGATCCATATACAAAGAACAATTTCAAATGGTAACTTTCTCATTGGAACTGAGGTCTGTTGGGCTGAAAGATAAGGGTAACCCAGAGACTAGAGGTGGGGACTCTTCACTTCTTTCAGACAAAATTCTAAGCCCACAAGAAATGATAAAAGTCAGAGTGAGAGAGAGAATAGTACAAGGTATATGAAAAAAAAAATGCTGAGTTCCCCATATGGGAAAAGACATTCTGACTGCAAAGGATGAAACAGAGGCAAGTAGGAGAAAAGAGTGGACATGCTCTGAGGACTAGATCCTGGATCTCTTATCTCCTCTGTAGTTTGGGTACAAGATTGGAAGAATGCCAGAGAGCTATTGTCATGTGCTCCATCTTCCAACGCACTCTGACCTGTCCTGCTTGCCATGTGGCCCAGTGAGGGTCTTCGAATCTGACCGATCAGTTTCACGTTCACCTTTCTTGGTGAGAAGTGAGATGGAAAGAGATGTTGCACAGGAATAGATGTCCTCCTTTCGCTTGTTCTGGGGACACTTGGGCTAAGTTACAGGAGCTTGATATAGATCCCAGGTTACTGACGTTCTTGTAGAACTCACTACTAAATATGTCAAAGAGGATAAGGATTGATGAAATTGTTTCAGCTAAGATAATGTTGATCAGTGTGGAATAGGAAGATAGTTTAGGCTCCCGTCTTATTAACCTGCACTTTAATGGCTTGAATAATTTCTGGGTTTGTTAGATGCACCCTTTCCTGCTATTGTGAACAGAAAGATGACTATTCTTCTTCCCTACTTAGTATGTTGTGTTGTCACTTACTTGGAGCAACCTAAATAGAAAATTGATTATGTTATTTAATAATTGTCAAAAACTTTGGCTTCAGATCAACTATCATAATCCAAAAGCATCGTTTTTTGGCAGTTATTCTTCATCACTTAATTAACTTCTATGCAACACTCTGACAGAGCAGGTCAAATCATTCAATTACCTGGCAACACATTTTATGACTAACTGATCGTGAAGGTTTCACCAAGAAGTTACTTTGCATAAAATGAGATCTTGTATACGTTTTACTGAAAATTTATTAAGGCAATAGCAGGATAATGTTAATGACCATTATATGTGATAAAATCATTTTGGCCATGCTCTGTGGTGTGGAGTACTGAACCTCATTCATCTGTATGCTGGAGCAGACTAGAACTTTTTTCTAAGGACAAACTTAGCCCTGTCAATAGATGCCTATGTGTTACACCTCCTCATGAAATTGGAGTTGGCTACTGTTTAGTGCACGTCTGGACAATTTTCATAAGAAGATGCCAAGCAGATCCAACTTTCCGTGTGTCGAAAGTTGAAACTTATGGCTCTTCCCTCAATTAATAACATAAAATATTTTTACCTAGAGTCTTATCAGAGAATACAAACTCAGAATCTGTCCCCCAATTTTTCCCAAAACCCTAATTATATACATTTTTTTGATGTCATTAATTGTATTCTTAAATTCAGTCAGATCTTTAGAAATCAGCTTACTTGGACTACATCAGAGTTTTCTTTGTGAAAAGCCACGAAAAAAATTTCTCCATGATCTCAAGCTATGCTTTTCCAGAGAATTAATTTGTTGTTATCATAGGGGTGCTATGAGTGTTCTCCACTTTTTGCTTTGGCCTACTAGAAACTCAGTCATATTTGTTACCCATGTTTAACAATTAAATAAGACTTTGTGGTTTGGCTTTCAAGTACTAATCCTAATTTTACTTTTCCATTCTGACCCTCCACTAGTCCCTAATTTTTCATTTTTTCTTTACTATTCTTGTATTGTATGCACCAATGACCACATCTAAAAGTGCCAAAGCAAAAGCTATTTTTAGGAAGAAAGTAGGCACACGAGTAGCTTTGTCTCAGCTGAGAGGACCCATCATATCAGATATTAAAAAATAACAACAAAAACACTTCACAGTTTCCTTATCTGTGACATATACCTCACAGAGGAAATGCCCTCTGAGTGGGAGCAGAAATACTCAAATACTTGACACTTCAATTTGCTTCTCATTGCCTTGCAATCTATCAGTTTTGTTCCTTTGACTAAAAAGTTTTGCAAAATCAATAGAGGCGTTCAATGAGATTTACAAATTATTCAGTGAATAAGTTCTTTCAGAAGCACCACACAGTTTTCTCTCCTGTGGCTCCGTAATGGCTTCTCCAGTCCATTCTCAATTCTGTGCACCTGTCACTTTATTCCAACATACCAATTCACACCTTATAGTGAACCTCCAACACCATTCATTAATTCAACAAATGTTTATTTAATGCCTGTTGTGATTAAGGCATCATACAAAGCACTTAATAAATATTAACAAAGGAGGTAAGAAGGGTGTTTCCGTCTCCAGGGTTCTTATCTTATTTTTGAAATTCTAAGACTTACAACATTACCTATTAAGCAAAAGTCTTCAGTCATTCCAGCCTTCTTATCAGCCACCAACAAAATTTAATTCTGAATTCTCCCAATAACCAATATCTATGCATCAAAAGCACAGATTTTTATAGACAGGAAAGAGTAGTCTTGTGCTCCCTCACCTCTCTTTTATCTATCACTAGAATATTCACAGCTTCTTGACAATTAGAGAATGACCCTGGCCTTCTGGAGATTATGGGAAATATAGCAAGTGGGAAAGTTATACTCCATCAAGGAAGCTTTCAACTGCGAAAAATATAGAGGTGTGACTAAAACATAGTTCCATAAAAACAGTACATATTATATATGGGGGGGGTGTGTGTGTGTGTATGTATAAAATTTTTCCAGTTAGTTATTTCGCTTTAGTATATGTTAAGATTTTTCCATGTTGGTACGTGCAACTTTAACTGAGTTCTTTACATGGCTGTCTCAATGACCATTCCAGTTTGTGATATCATCTACTTAAATATTTCCCTATTAATTATCATTGAAATTATTTCCAGTTTTTCCTATTGTAAACAGTGCTGCAATTAACAACTTATACATTCTTTTGGTGAACGTATGCAGGGATATCTCTAGGACTTGTAGGTAGAATCAGAAGGTTGAAGGCCCATCTATACATCTCCTATTTTGTGTGAAGTTCTTAGTTTGGCACTGACCTGTCTTTGAAATTGTAGCTCATTGATTTTCAGGGATTGGTGTTTAATATGCCACAAATTCAAAGAAATTTTAAGAATTCCAATGGAAACATTATCTTCTTCCTAGAAGAGAGATTTTCAATTTATTTTCTTTGTGTTACCTTAAAATATTAGCACTTCACCTTGTGTGGATTCATGAGTGCTCAAAACGTTACAGAATATTTTTACTAAATTATTCTTTATTTTCCATCAATGACCTTGCCTGAAAGTGCCAAATTAAAAAATATCTAAGAAAATCATCAGTGTTACTGGCAGTGGAATGGCAGATTCAGTAAGAATGTAATTATGAAACATTGTCTTTTATTTTAACTCTTCTGAAATGTCTCCATGACAAAGTATGATAAGCAAAGAGCCTTTACATATTTGGTTTTCACAAACAAGTTCTAAATGAGTACCTTTTCCCAAAATTGCCTTCTTAGTGAAATGTTTCTTACAACACAAATATGATTCTTAATCTTTTCAAGTGGCTCAAAATTAAGGACAGTTGAAATACAAATGTTGAAGAGAAAATGGATTTAGCAAACCCCAGGACAGCTGGCAGATTTTATGCCCCAATATAACTTATTAATGGTTGTCACAGCTTCACAAGATATATGAACTCTGTTGGAAACTTTGTGCTACCTTAGAAAACAACACACAAAATGTTTCTGAAAAATTGCCTCCTGCAGTAAGTTGAGTTTATAGCCAAGCAGTGACACAAACAGACCCACAACAGATGTGTAATGGCTGCCCTATAGAGATAAGAATAGTCTAGACAAGAGCACTTAGAGTCGATTGCAGGAATTGACCTGTCCATTGTCTCATTTTAACTTTGTAGAGCATAAGTTGTCTACTATTACGTACTTCACTTCTGAGCTGACTTGTTCCTGAAATGGAAGATCTTCTATCCTACAAGACTGGAAGAATTTATTCTGTATTGCATGTGCTTTAATGTATATTTCAAAGATTTCAGCTACAGTCAGGCATGCTGTGTTTGCTTGGATGCAATGGAAAACCCCCAGAACGCCCTTGCAGATGCATTTGTCTATTTCCCTTCACAATGAAACAGCATTTCATGAAATTTAATTCTTGATTAGTTCCAAAAGGCCTGCTTCCTCCGGTCATGGATTAATATACAATACTCCATCCTTGGGATGATTTTGGATGCCCTAAAAACTGCCAAACATGAATTAAATGAACTGGATTCTCTGTCCAAGGCAAGGCAGGGAATGGGAAGTTATCTTCTGAGCCCTCAGTACATGAAATCAAAGCCTCTTCAATGGGCTATGTGAGTCTTGCTGTATCCTCACTTCAGGAAATAGTTAAAATCCTCAGCTCCCTCTAACACCACTTCACTTTTAACATCTAATACTATTTATTGCTGGGGACTTTTCCTTTTTTCCTCAGCATGTAATATCAGGTTGGGCATGTTTGGAGAGAGGTGGTTATAAGCTATGGTTTTAGAAGTGTTTTTCTAGAAAAGACTAGAATGATTAATATTGTCATGTTAACAATTATTTTCTCTCTAGGCTAGGATTATGGGGAATTCTTACTTTAATATTCTTTTAACACATAAGGAAAATATCATACCCTGCCACTTATTTGTATCACAAAATTTCTCCCTGAGGGTTGGAGGTCTGTTTCTACCTATAATTACTTCTATAGATTTTGAGTCTTAGTATCATTAAATTGTGCTTTTCTAGACACAGGGACTTTTGTTTCCTCTCAAAAATAATGTGCTCATGAATCTCTGAACAGATTCTTTTAAAGTCAGGTTTCAAAGGTGAATAAGATTTACAATTGGATATGTTGGGATCGGCATAGCTTTTGAAAGGGTGAGAATTTTGTTGGTGTGCTCAAAGAGAAAAGCCTGATAGAATTCTTTTTACCGTGAAAACCCTAGTGAAAAATAATTATAGTTTTGTAGATGAAATAATTTCTCAATTCCAATAGTGAATGACGAAAGGAGACGTAATGTATAGGTATGCTCAAGGACACATGTTCCAGGGGAAAAAATAGATACTTTGCCCCAAAATCCATGTAGTAAGTGATCAGAAATGAAATGTAAATCTATGAAATATTGCGTTTCTTTTGGGAGTTAACATAGCCCATAAAACTAGTGGCAATTGTACTTTAGTTGAATTGCTGTATAATTTGCCACTTTGCCAAAGTTATTGTGAAAAGTGAAAATAATTTGCTATTCTTAATGTTCTACATCAATTCTGAAATGAATCACAAGTCATATTACCTGAAAAGAGAGAGAGTTTCAAAGGTAATTGCTATACTATTATTTCTTAGGCTAATATAATATTCTCATACATATTTTTTATTGGGGCAAATTACATTTCATCTGTAATTATCTTCTCCCTTGTTTTTGCCTGATAATTCCTCAACTCACTTTGCTACTGTGGACCTGTTTCTCAACCTTAGCACTACATACTAACATTTTGAGCTGGATAATTCTTTTTTGTTGGGTCTGTCACGTGCAATGTAGGATCTTTAGCAGCATCCCTGACCTCCAACCACAAGATACCAGTAGCACCTTCCCCCTAGGTGTGGCAACCAAACATGTCATCAGACATTGCCAAATGTCCCCTGGGGGATAAAACTGCCCCTGGTTGAGAACCACTGCCAACAAAGCAATAACACCATGTCTGATTCTAATTTTCATTTGTTGGAATCAATCCCTTAATTCCTTGTTCATTTAGATATAATTTGTCATTCATTCACATCAAAGAAAATTATGAAATAAATGTTGAGCCTGCTTTTCCCAGGGCTTGATAGACTTTGTAAGATTGAACATTTGAACATGTATTTTTAGCTTATAAAACATTGTACTCATGGGCCAGAACTCCTCAAATACTTTACATTCCAGATATCATGAGGAAAACATCACACGAATGACTGAGAAGAATGGAATTGAATTGTTTTTTTTGACATGCATTTATAATAAGGCAATGCTATTATTACTAGAAGCTATTAGTCATGACTCTCATTTAAATATAAAATTAACACGTCAAACATTTCTTTTATTCAACACATTAATTAATGAGGGAACCAGTAAGATATTAAACTGGTCCAAAGAGCATTTGAAAAGCTAGGTATTCATAGGCAATTTAACAAATGAATCTTAGAACAGAACTGGTTAATGTTTTCTGAGGGCAAAATATAATAACTTTTGAGGATTTATTTTCTACCAAATGATTTGCATCTTTATAAGATAAAACTCTACAAGTTAATATAGAGCTTCACGAAATCTTGGGTCTTTAATCAATATTCTTGATAGTGTTTAAACATCTCCTATTCATAGAGAGAGAGATTTATCCTTTTTAAGGTAAATACCTCCACCTCCAGAATATCTCTGTCTTTCCCATGTGCAATGTCTTCTTCTCCATTCTTCTATCTTCCTTCAAGGGGAAACAGAATTTCTTTTTTTTTTTTTACCATATCTCTCTACCCACTTCTGAGAAACTCGCTAAGTGGTCTACATTCAGTGCATCCATTTTCCACACCCTACAATCAGGCTTCCCATATCATTGAATTATTGAATCCCAGATATCAAATGTTGGATAATAAAAATAATACTGCTACTGTGCTGTTTTATATATCACATGAGAAAATGAAGATGGATTAATAATGTGTGAAATAATTGCATACCATTGTTGGGGACCTAAGGTAAAATTTGTTGCATTAATTGGTTTACATGGAATACACCATACAAAATGTTAAAATGGTTTTTGAAAAATAGGCATTTAATAAATATAAAATATTAACAATAATAATTAGAGCACATTTTTATGGAGTGCTTTAATTAAAATTATACTATATGAAAACCTAGAATTACCTTCAAAGTTAAAATGAAGTAATTAATCAAGACTTAACTATCCTAGCATTCTGTTTTTATATTTTATTTAAAATATTCTTAAAGAAAAAGAAGAAAGACAAGAAAAGAAAAAGAAAGGAACAATTCTGATCAGTTAGACATTGGATTAAATAAACCCCTTTAAAAAAAATAGATTTGAGGTCTTTGTAAAACAGTATATGTTATGACCCAAGTGCACACACCATCCATTTTAGGCAAATCCATCTTAAACTTAGACTGCCTTTGCAGTTTTAATGTGGCATTGTTTTTCATTCAGTTATGAAAAACAGCAAACCTAACCTTAAATGTGACTCCTTTTGTATTCTTCCTATTCATTACCCATCCCCCTCCACGGAAGAAGAAAATGAAGGGAATACAGTAAAATAAATCGGTAAAATATATTTTACATTTTGTCATCATTTAAATAAGAAATATAGAAGACTTCTTGATGTGTGCGTCTTCTGACTTCTATAGAAGCTCAACTTTTCCCGTAACTTAAAAGTTATAATAAATAGATGGAAGGAGGCCAAATGACAATTCCATAAACTATTTGCCGTCTGGCAATTGCTTTCCACTTGGGTCTGATTTGCTTCATCTGGTGGTAGAATGTGTCCATCTGAAGATAAATGAATTCACACACAGCACAGCTATCTAATCATGGTACATTTCAGGAGAAACTGTATGTGGTCAAACTTATTAAAGATAGTCAGTTTCTATGGAAATAAAACAATTTTCAAAGTTGTTAGAAACTTATCAGAAACTGTAGATGAAAAATTCTGGATACAGTTACTTCTTCCCTCTCCAAAGCCTGATCTCTGTTTATCTCCCTCCCTTGCAATAGGAACCTCTTAAATGTGTAACCTTCCCACTTCTATACATTTGATCTTTTAGTGGGGCTTCTCTTGGCTTTATATAACACTATTTTTTTTTGATATTTTTAAGTGCTTCCTTTTAACAGTTATAAGAGTACAGCAGTTAATTTCCTATTGCATTTTCTCTCACTCTAAAATTTAGGTTAGTCATGGAGTTAGGCTTTCGTTTATCACGTGGTTAAGGAGGTCATATCATGTGGCTGTAATAAATTTAGGTTGTACTTTGATGTTCTGGGTTAATCTATTTTCTGAGTTAAGACCAGAAGTTCTTGGCAAGTAAATTATCTTTTCTGTGACCTTTCATCTTCTCTAACTCTGATAATAGTTTAAAAGTACGTATGGAATTGGTTTAGCCCTTGGAGACTGAATGCAGAGGCATTAGCATCTGTAGGGTTGTTGAGATTCCTCCAAGACAGAATTCATCTGGTAGAACAAAGACTTAAGGAACTGTATTAGTTATCCATTGCTATGTAACAAATTTCCCCCAAACTTAGCAGTTTAAAACAATAAAAATTATCTCAGAGTTTCTGAGGGTCAGAAGTCTGGGTGTGGCTTAACCAGATGGTTCTGGCTCAGGATCTCTCACAAGGTTTTGGTGAAGCTGTTGGCTGGGGCTGCATTTCTCAAGGCTCAGCTGGAGCTGGAGAGTCTGTGTGTGTGCTCACTCAAGTGGATATTGGCATGCCTCTGTTCCTTGCTGGCTGTTGGTCAGAGGCCTCAATTCCTTTCCATGTGTGCTTCTCCAAGTGGAGAAGGGCTGATCACAACTTGAGAGCTTACTTCCCTCAGAGTGATACAAGAGAGAGGGAGGAGAGAACAAGACAGTAACCCAAGACAGAAGCCACAGTCTTTATAACCTATAGGAAGTGACATGCCATCACATCTGCCATATGATATTGGTCACACGGACTATCCCTTGTATAATGTAGGAGGGGACTGCACAATGACTCTTTGACTTGGAACCAAAAATATTTTAGCTGTCATTTATTAGATGCCTATTAAATGCATTAATAAATTATCTCCTCCCTTCTTCTATGGTGCTTTTGAGCAGAGAATATCATCTACTTTAGAAAATTTAGGAAGTTTAGAAAATAGAGGCTCAAAGAAGAAGAATAACTAGCCTAAAGTCACAGAGCCAGTAAGTCAGTCAAGAGCCCATACTCTTCACTGTACAGTCATGAGTTGCTTAACAATGGGGATGCGTTCTGAGAAATGAATCATTAAGCAATTTTGTCAGTGTACTTACAGAAACCTAGATGGTGTAGCCTACTACACACCTAGGCTATATGGTACTAATCTTATGGGACCACCATCATATACGCCGTCTGTCGTTGACTGAGATATGGTTATGTGGCACATGACTGTACTGTACTTTCTTTACCTTAGGAATCTTCCCTGTCTACTTTTTTTAGACAGTGTTTAAATTTCTAAAGACAATGTCAAACACTTTGCCCTAAAGCTTTCTTTGGTTCATTTCTACCTCCCCAGGCACAATCACCATTCTTACGGCAATGCTAGCCACCCATTTCCTCATGGTGGAGCGTTTAAAACATTAAGGCTCAGTCATATAGTAGTTTTTAAATTTTTAATTTTATTAAACACTTTTTAAAAATCAAATACCACATTCTCACCCTGTGATATATAGACTATGCAAAGAAATAGAAAAAATGGATTTTATCTTCCAGGAGCTCAAAATATTTAAATAAAACACAAACATTTACGAACATTCATATTTGTCCCTTTTTTTTAGTCCACTGTTTCCCCCTTTCCTTCAAATTATTAAATATATATATTTTTAAGAAAATTAAAGTTCTGCAGGTCAAAGCATATTATCCATATGTCTTTTGCTTAAAGTGCCAGAATGGGTACACTCTGTGGGCTAATAAAACAAAATGGAATGTAAGTTAAATGTTGAATAAGAAATGGCAAAATAGTTTGGGCTGTCAAATTCCTCACACTTGCCCTGCTCTTCCCACCTCCCAAATCTATATGGATGGTTTTTTCTTTTGAGTCTCACTTTGAGCTCATGGTCTTCTCCACACAGAGCCTCAGTCCCTCTCTACCACCAAGTCTCATTTTGTACGGGGACTAACTCGACTGTATTTAAGGTTTATTCTATTCCTTTATTGTCACAATTACAGCTGGCAGTACATTGCAGGCAGTGTTTATCTTAACAAATGTATTCCTCCTTAAAGCCCTTGCTTCTATCTTTATGGCTAATCCTGTAAATACACTGAATTTGAGGGGCTTTCATTTAAACAAGTGCATGTGTTATTTAAATAACAATTTAAAAAGAAAAATATCAAGATTCTCATTCTAGTTTTATTTTTAAATAAAAGCTAAGTTCCATATAAAAATACTGTATATGTTACTATTATATTAATATCAAAGGATAATTTAGCATTATTTATAAGCATATATAAAGGCTCCATCAAAGTTTGAAAGGACAAATCTATGAAGAAAACAGAGTACTTGCATTTTAATCCATCTTTATTAATAATCATTCCTGAAGAATATTTTGTTGGAGTTTTGGACTAGGAGAAAGACCAGGTCTGAAGTTCTGCTGCCTGTCAGAATCCTTACAGGAAAGTTCTCTGGTGTTTGCCCTATTCCCACACCTCACAGTTGTTTTTAAATGGCTCTCCTTTGGTGCTTTTCTTTGCCAGCTGTGCATCCACCAAGTGTGAATGATCAGTAAAATGAGTTAGCTGGTTGCATAGAATAAGTTTTATTCACTTCTCGTTATAAAAGTCTTTAGAAGTCATTAAACAGTATGCGATAGTAGAAAATTAACAAATTATTCATAAACATATGAAGTGAGCAGTTTAAAGCTTTGCACTCTTAAAAGCCGAAAAGGTGACAGCAGGATTGCTCTGTATGTGGGCAAGGCTAGAAGCACAGAGGTTTGTCTTTGCCCAAATGTGGATGTAAAATAGTAATTAAAAAAATCTCTTTAATCAAGTTTTCTTTCAACAATTTGGTTAGCATTTTGTATCAAATTGGAAATTGTTAAAAAATTATTGTACTCATCAGCTGTGGTTAATGTCAGAACTTTTTATCCAATTTTAATACATTTGACACAAATAAATCCTCGGAAGGGATTACCAAAGAGAATGAAAAACAAAATTGCTACCAAAAGGAATGAGTCTCGATTAAGTAAAGAGGTTTCAAAGAGCTTGCTTTTTGTTTTTGGAACTTTTTTTTCTTTTTTAATTTATTTTCTTTTTTATTATTTTTTTTTGTGAGGAAGATCAGCCCTGAGCTAACATGCATGCCAATCCTCCTTTTTGTTGAGGAAGACTAGCCCTGAGCTAACATCTGTGCCCGTCTTCCTCCACTTTATATGGGACGCCACCACAGCTTGGCCTGACAAGTGGTGCGTCGGTGCGTGCCTGGGATCTGAACCCGGGCCGCCAGCAGCGGAGTGCGCGCACTTAACTGCTACACCAAGGGGCCAGCCCAGCAAAGATCTTGCTTTAAGTTCTAAACATATACCAGCATCTTTATGAAAAAAAGAATAATGGGAATGTAGTCCCTCATTATAAGGGAAACATATGAATCACTAAATCATGATAAATTATGATCATTATAAGACTAAAATTAATACAAAAGAAGATAGGAATTGGAACTATCATTTTACTCTGGTCAAAAGGTAATTTATAGCAAATTTTAATTACCAGTTTTATTTTTTGCTTTTCATAGATGATGAAGACCTTTGCATTAACTATGTTTCTTTATATTTCTATAAATAATGTTGAAATATTATAACTGCTACCTAATGAGAGAGGAACAAGTAAATATTTTTTCTAGATTTAAAATTAGCTTTACACACTTGGGTTTTACTAAAGAGGCTAAAAATTATATGTAATGTTTTCCCTCTCCTCAGTTTAACCTGCCTGATAGGTATACTACTTTTATACCCAAAAAATCCAGTTATCCGGATACTGTTTTGAACCATGACATGGAAAGCAAATATTATATTTTTGTTGTTTTTCCAGTTTTATTGAGATATAGTTGACAAACAGCACTATGTAAGTTTAAGCACTATGTGCAGAATGATTGGACTTACATACATTGTGAAATCATTAGCAAAATAATTTTAGTTAACATCCATCATCTCATATAGATACTTCCCCGAAAAAGTTTTTTTCTTTGTATTGAGAACTGAAAATATTATGTTTAAGGGATTTTTTTGAATCAGTGAAGAAAAGAGTAAATTCTCTTTAAAAAAAAAAATCAAAGACATTAGTATATATCAAGAAAGAGAGGAAACTAATGTTTTATATTTTCCTGAAGAAATTAATTTAAATAAAATGTTCTATTGTAATTGTTAGAATATACGTTGTGTGTGTGTGTGTGTATATATATATGAATAAAACGAGGTAGAAAAAGGAGAAATTTCAAGAATGTTGCATAAGGAAGATTTTATACACACACACACAGTAAAAGTCCTCCCATAAATATATCTCAACTGAATATACAGGTTGAGCTTGAAAACACCACCTGAAGATGGAAAAAGGCATTTTAGGACACTCGTTCTAAGAAAATTTTGTTAGAGTGACACCGTTCAATTATTTAAGCTTTCACATTTATTATTTTATTGAAGAGATATTTCTTTTGGAGGTATAATGTACTAACATTATAATGCACAAATATTAGCTGTACAACTTTGATAGATGAATTCACCTTATTTTCTTAATGGCATCTTTAGATGAGATGTTATATAATTGATGTTATATAATTTTATTTTTTTCTTTTATGATTACTATTTTCTGTGTCTTGAGTAAATCTTTGCCTGCTCCTAGTTCAACATGATATTCTCCTATGCTTTTTGTCTAAAGCCTTTATAGTTTTAGTCTTCTCTTTTAGGTCTGTTATCCAAAATGTTTTTCCCCCATATGTATATCCAGTTGCTCCCACATCATTTGTTTGAAAGTATTTTGCTTTGGCACTTTTGTTGAAAATCAATTTACTATGTGAGTCTGCAACTATTTCTGCAATCTTCTATTTGTCACTTATTATGTGAATACTTGACTTCTTGATTACTGATGCTTTATAGAAAGTCTTGAATTTAGGCCATGTAAGTCCTCTAGCTTTGTTTTTCTTTTCAGGACTATTTTTAATTTTTATATTCTTTGCATTTCTATATCTATTTTGAATCAGCTTATTAATTTCTATAAAAAGTGTCTGCTGGGATATTTATTGAGAAGAGTGACATCTGAATAGCGTTGGATGTACTAAGCCATGAACATGATATATTTCTCCATTTATTTGTCTTTAATTTTTCTAACAATATTTAGAGGTATGCATGACTTCTGTTAAATTTATGTCTAAGTATTTTATAGTTTTTTACGCTATTATAAATGAAAAGGATTTTTAATCCATTTTCTAATTGTTGCTGGTATATAAAAATACTACTGATTTTTGTGCATCTGCCTTATATCCTATGACTTTCCCACATTTATTCCTTAGTTATATGTTTTTGTAGATTTCTTAGGATTATCTATGTACATGATCATGTCATATGAAAATAAAAACTATTTTATTTCTCCAATTATTTTTATGTAGACATGGTGTTAAAGCTACAACATTATGATGAACAAACAGAAGAAACTGCGCGAAGCATACTTTTGAAAAGGAGTCACACTGTAAGACATTTAAACAAAGAAGTCAGAGGTGGTGTTTTTACAAAAGGCTAGGGCTCTTGTAAGCAAATGGAGTTGAGGGCCTCTGCCTTCAGGCCTTTATCCAGCCTGGATTCCCAATCCCACGATGTAAGGTTTATGGGGCAGAGGAGGGAGAAGTACAGTTGGCCTAGAGTGGTTGACAGAATATATGTTTAATCCTGAAAGAAATGGAAATCAGAGGTTTGCTCAGGCTTGGCATGAACTATGAAATCCTTCTACTCCAGCCAGGTTGATTGTCCCTCCCTAGGACCTTGGAACACAAAACATCTCAGTGTGATGCGGGAAGAAGCTAAGGAGCAGTGAGAGGTTCCAGACTGGGCATAGCATCAGGGAAACATCCTGGATGCTTGTCCACGACCCTGAGGAGGTACTTGAATTACTTTTGGCTACTGGGATTGCCGCGGTGAAAGACCTTAGTGGCTGATTGTGACTGACGGTGGGAAGGAGAGAGTCATCACAGCCAAGTGGAGGAGAGAGGAGTATTTTATGCTCTCTTCCTCTTCTGTAGAGGAAGAATTTTATAGTTGGAGGAAATCCATAGAGTAACCCTTTTGCTGCTTTTTTGTACCCTGTCTTAGGCTACCTTAGAAAGGGACTCTGAAATAGACTCTGAGATGATTTGCGTACATGGTTTGGGGACTGATCTTGGGAGGAATGCTTTTAAAGGAGAGAGGGAAGCAGGACTGTGCAGAGTGAGAAGTTGAACTTGATACAGTTATAACAGAGGCCAAGCCAATCCTAGAGGGGGCACTAATCTAAGATGGTTTTTTAAGAATTGTCCCTAATTAAAGCAAGGTTATGGGCTTTGTATGCCATGATCTATCAGTCATTGGATGTGGGCTTCCCCAGGGGAGGGTGTGTAACCTTAGGCTAGGCCAGGCTTTCGGCCTCGGTCAATTTCCATGCAGACACTCAGCTGTGAGTTGTCAGCAGCCAGCCCTCCCGCAGCTGGGGAAATGAGTGACTGAGTCCTGAAGCAGTGACCTGGCTGGTGCACCACAGTATCCTCTACATGAATCAAAACTGCCCAGCTGTATTGTAGGATCTCCAGGGTAGAGTGGACTAGGGGAATAACTGTCAGACATTTTGTATTCTTTTCACAGTGGGGATTTTTTTGGAAGATTACCATAATGCCATTATTACACACAAAAATTTAACAATAATTCCTTTATATCAGCTAAGACTCAGTCCATGTTAAAATTTCCCCAGTAATCTCAGAAATCTCATTTTAAAATTCATTTGTTTAAATTAGATGTCCAAAAAGATAGAGGAGTTATATAGAACAAATAAACTCTAACATTCATTGGCTTTTAAATCAACTAAAGATGGCCATAATTCTGGAAAGTTCTTTTGTCCATGACTCATCTTATAACCATTGCAACTCATAATTTTTGGGATGGGATCTCTTCTTCTTTACCATTATTTTAATCACCTTTTAATAGATACCCAGCTTCAGTTTAATTTCAATTTAATTTCACTCTGGCAACTGACTACACTATCAAGCACAATGCTATCCAAAATAAATGTTTGACCTATAATTTTTAATGTTGCTGCTACTGCTTAAACAACATGCTAACTGCACAAACATTGGATCAATGAAGAAATAAAAGGAAAAATAAAAAAATACATGAAAACACCACTTATCAACTCTTGAGGGATGCAGCAAAAGTGGTACTAAAAGGGAAATTTATAGCAATACAGGCCTACCTCAACGAAAATAAAAATCTCAAATAAGTAACCTTAAACTCCACCTAACAGAACTAGAAAAGGAAGAACAAACAAAGCCCAAAGTCAGCAGAAGGAGGGAAATAATAAAAATTAGAGCAGAAAATAAAAGAAATAGAGACAAAAAAACCATAGAAAGGATCAATGAAACTAAGAGCTGTTTCTTTGAGAAGATAAGATGGACATACCCTTAGCCAGACTCACTAAGAAAAAAGAAGGCTCAAATAAATAAAATTAAAAATGAAAGAGGATAAGTTACAATGGATACCACAGAAATACAAAGGGTTATAAGAGAATACTATGAAAAACTATATGGCAACAAATTGGATAACCTAGAAGAAATGGATAAATTCTTAGACTCATACAGCTTCCCAAAACTGAATCAAGAAGAGATAGGGAATCTGAATAGACCAATCACGAAAGAACAAAACAGTACTCAAAAACCTCCCAAAAAACAAAAGGCTAGGACCAGATGGCTTCTCTGGAGAATGCTACCAAACATTCAAAGAAGATTTAATACCTATCCTTCTCAAACTATTCCGAAAAATGGAAGAAGTTGGAACACTTCCTAACTCATTCTATGAGGCCAACATTGCCCTGACCCCAAAGCCAGAAAAGGACAACACAAAGAAAGAAAATTACAGGGGCTGGCCTGGTGGCGCAGGTGGTTAAGTGCACATGCTCCGCTGTGGTGGCCCAGGGTCCTGGGGTTTGCCGGTACGGATCCTGGGTGCACCGACACACCCCTTGGCAAGCCATGCTGTGGTGGAGTCCCATATAAAGTGGAGGAAGATGGGCATGGATGTTAGCCCAGGGCCAGTCTTCCTCAGCAAAAAGAGGAGGATTGGCAGATGTTAGCTCAGAGCCGATCTTTCTCAAAGAAATAAAAATAAATAAAAAAAAGAAAATCATAGGCCAATATTGTGGATGAACATAGATGCAAAAATCCTCAACAAAATACTGGCAAACTGAATACAGTGATACATTAAAAGGATCATACACCATGATCAAGTGGGATTTATACCAGGGACACAGGGATGGTTCAATATCTGCAAATCAATCAATGTTATACACCACATTAACAAAACGAGGAATAAAAATCACATGATAATCTCAATAGGTGCAGAAGAAGCATTTGACAAGATCCAACATCCATTTAGGGTAAAAACTCTCTATAAAATGGATATAGAAGGAAAGTACCTCAACATAATAAAGTCCATATATGACAAGCCCTCAGCCAACATCATACTTAAGGAAGACAAAGAAATAAAAAGTATCCAAATTGGAAAGGAGAAGCAAAACTCTCGTTGTTTGTGGGTGACATGATTCTATCTATAGAAAACCCTAAAGAATCCACCAGAAAACTATTAGAAATAATCAACAACTATAGCAAAGTTGTGGAGTACAAAATCAGCTTACAAAAATCAGTTACATTTCTACACACTAATAGCAAACTATCAGAAAGAGAACTCAAGAATACAATCCCATTTATAATCACAACGAAAAGAATAAAATATCTAGGAATAAACTTAACCAAGGAGGTGAAAGACCTATACACTGATAACTATAAGATATTATTGAAAGAAATCAAAGAAGACATAAAGAAATGGAAAGATATTCCATGCTCATGGGTTTGAAGAATAAACATAGTTAAAACATATATATTACCTAAAGCAATCTACAGATTCAATGCAATCCCAATCAGAATCCCAGTGACATTCCTCATGGAAATAGAACAAAGAATTCTAAAATTTATGTGGAATAACAGAAGACCACAAATAGCCAAAGGAATCCTGAGAAAAAAGAACAAAGCTGGAGGGATCACAATCCCTGACCTCAAAACATACTACAAAGCTATAATAATCAAAACAACATGGTACTGGCACAAAAACAGACACACAGATCAATGGAACAGAATTAAAAGCCCAGAAATAAAACCACACATCTATGGACAGCTTATCTTTGACAAAGGAGCCAAGAATATACAATGGAAAAAGGAAAGTCTCTTCAACAAAGGGTGTTGGGAAAACTGGACAGCCACATGCAAAAAAGGAAAGTAGACCATTATCTTGCACCATACACAAAAATTAACTCAAAATGGATTAAAGACTTAGATGTAAGACCTGAACCCATAAAACTCCTGGAAGAAAATATAGGCAGTACACTTTTTGACATCAGTCTTAGCAGCATCTTTTCAAATACTATCTCTACTCAGGCAAGGGAAACAAACAAACAAAATAAACAAATGGGACTACATCAGACTAAAAAGCTTCTGCAATGCAAAGGAAGCCATGAACCAAACAAAAAGACAACCCAACAATTGGGAGAAAATATTTGCAAATCGTATATCTGACAAGGGGTTAATTTCCAAAATTTGTAAAGAACTCATACAACTTAACAACAAAAAACAAACAACCAGATCAAAAAATGGGCAGAGGATATGAACAGACATTTTTTCAAAGGAGATATACAGATGCCCAACAGGCACACGAAAAGATGTTCAACATCACTAATCATTAGGGAAATGCAAATCAAAACCATAAGGGGATATCACCTCATGTCCGTCAGAATGGCTATGATTACCAAGACAAGAAATAGCAAATGATGGAGAGGATGTGGCAAGAAGAGAACCCTCATACACTGCTGGTGGGAATGCAAACTGGTGCAGCCACTATGGAAAACAGTATGGAGATTTCCCAAAAAATTAAAAATAGAAATACCATGTGATCCAGCTATCCCACTACTGGGTATTTATCCAAAGAACATGAAATCAGCAACACAAAGAGATTAATGCATCTCTATGTTCATCACAGCATTATTCACGATAGCTAACATGTGGAAGCAACCCAAGTACCCATCAATGGATGAATGGATAAAGATGATGTGGTGTATATATACAATGGAATACTACTCAGCCATTAAAAAAGTCAAAATCGTCCCATTTGCAACAACATGGATGGACTTTGAGGGTATTATGTTAAGCAAAATTTGCCAGATAGAGAAAGACAAACACACTGTGATTTCACTCATATGTGGAAGATCAACAAACATAGATAAGGAGAACAGATTAGTGGTTACCAGAGGGGAAAGGAGTAGGGGGGCAGGTGAAAGGGGTAAAGGGGCACATATGTATGGAGATGGATAAAAACTAGATTATTGGTGGTGAACACAATGCCGTCTATACAGAAACTGACATATAATAATGTACACCTGAAATTTTGCAATGTTATAAACCAATATGACCTCAATAAAATAAAATATTTCATCAAAACTAATGATTTACTTTTTTTTAAAAGAATTACATTCTCGGGGGCTGGCCCTGTGGCTTAGTGGTTAGGTGCGCGCGCTCTGCTACTGGCGGCCCGGGTTTGGATCCCAGGCGCGCACCAATGCACCGCTTGTCAGGCCATGCCGAGGCGGCGTCTCACATACAGCAAGTAGAAGGATGTGCAGCTATGACATACAACTATCTACTGGGGCTTGGGGGAGAAAAAGGGGGGGGGAATAAGGAGGAGGATTGGCAATAGATGTTAACTCAGGGCCGGTCTTCCTCAGCAAAAAGAGGAGGATTGGCATGGATGTTAGCTCAGGGCTGATCTTCTTCTTCAAAAAAAGAAAAGAATTACATTCTCTTTTAACAGAAATTTCAAAACTTAACTTTGGTAGAAATGATCTCGAGAGATTACCATTTCATTTTTCTGTTTGAAATTTATATTGGTTTCTAAACTGCTCTCATCTCTTGCATCCCTTTGAACAAACTAATTGTATATTTCTGAAATGCTATGATTGCTGTTCTCTAAGTAGGCCATTTGGGTTATCAGCTAGCATTATTCTATGTTTTATACTCTGCAACATTTTCTGCAGGAGTGATGGAAACCAAATGGCTGGATATGGGCCACTGAGATTTAAATGGAGAAAATCAAATATGTGAACAGGGCTGAAAAATTATAATATTGTGCATTCTGAAAGCTGACATCTCTTAATAATTAATGTCACTCTAAATGACTTGAAGAAAAAATTATACTAGGAGATAGAAGGGTTCTTGAAAATTTATCAAATTCATCACTGTATCTTCCAAATCAAGTAGGTCTTAACCATATTTTTTCCAATATTTTCTTTAAAAATTTTCAAACGTACAGAGGTTGAAAGAGCTTTTCAGTGAAAATTAACACATTAATTATAAAATTATCATTATGCTAGCCTTATCATATAACTATCCATCTATCTATCCATATTTCTATATATCCATCAACTTATTGTATTTTGATTCATTATAAAGTAAATTGCAGACCGCTACAACACCACCACCACTACCATACTTTAGCATTCACATTATATCTTTAATGTTTTCCTTTTAATGTTCAATTTATATACAATTAAATGCACGAAGCTTAAGGATACCACATGCACATAGTTTAAATGTACTATTAGGTTAGTTTCAACAATCCATGTACCTCTTTAACCCAAACTCCTAATAAGATACAGAATATTGCCATGACCCCAAAATGTGCCCTCAGGCCCTTTCCCAGTCAGTGCTTCCACAGACCCCTCAGAGACAGCAAGTGATCTGAATTTGTCCTCATTTTGCCAATTCTAGAACTTCATATCAATGGAATAATACAATACATACTTTTTTGTTTAACATTTACTTCACTCAGCATAATGTTTTTGAGATTTATAACCATGTTACTTGTATTAGTAGTTGATTCCTTTTTGTTGCTGAGTGGTATTCCATTGTATGAATATATCAGTTTATCTCTTCTCTTTAATGGACACCGTGGCCATTTCCAGTTTTTGATTCCATGAATAAACATGCTATGAATGCTTTCATGCAAGTCTGTTTCTGGACATATGCTTTTCTTTTCTCTCGAGTAAATACCTAGTACTGAAATTGCTTGGTCATAGAGTAGACTTGTTTTTAGTTCTAGTACATTTAGTTTTTCAGAAACTGCCAAAACTTTCTCCAAAGTGGTTTCAGGTGATTCACTTTCTTGCCAACATTTGGTTTTGTGAGTTTTAAATTTTAGTCATTCTGCTTTGTGGGTATTGGTATCTCCTTGTAGTGTTAATTTGCATTTTCCTGATGAATAAAGATATTGAGTACTTGTAAATGTTTTTATTGGGTATTCATATATCTTCCTTTGTGAAATCTTTTCAAATAATTTGCTAGATTTTTTTGTTAGATTCTTGATCTTTTTATTATTGTTATAAGAGTTTTTTAATATTTTGGATAGCAGTTCTTTCTGCATTTATTTTTTCCCCAGTGTATATATTCATTTTCCCAATAATCCTTTCTTGAGCCAAAATTTTTAATTTTGATAGTCTAATTTCTCAATTTTTTTCTTTTGTAATTATTGCTTTCTGCTTCCTATTTAAGAAGTCTTTGCTAATGTTTAAGTATCAAAGATACTCTTTCATGTTTTATTGCAAAACCTTTATAGTTTTAGCTTTTGTGTCAGGTCTATGATCCACCTCAAATTAAACTTGTGTGTGTATGGTTTAGGGTAGGGGCTGGTGTTCTTTCTTTAAAAATATGGATATCCATTTATTCCAGGACCCCTCATTGAAAAGACATTCTTTCCCGCATTGAATTACTTCGGCGTCAT
Organism: Diceros bicornis minor; assembly: GCF_020826845.1. NCBI lineage: Eukaryota > Metazoa > Chordata > Mammalia > Perissodactyla > Rhinocerotidae > Diceros > Diceros bicornis. Next base: position 36,501,406 of record NC_080740.1, read on the forward strand.
TGTTTAACATCAAATGACCTTAGAAGTATGGGTCTGCTTCTGGGTTCTCTATTTTGTTCTGTTGTTCTGGTTAATGATCCTGTCTGTAGATGTGTCTTTATGACTCTACTTTTATAGTAAGCCTAGAAATTAGGTAGTGTAACTCCTTGAACATTATTCTTCTTTTTAAATATTGTCATGAATTCATGGTTCTTTATGTTTCTACATAAAATTCAGAATCGTCCCTTCAATTTCACAAAAATGATTGCAAGATTATCATGGAAGTGCATTGACTCTATAGAGAAGGAATTATGTCTTAACAATATTGAGCCCTCCAACCTGTTAACGTTATATGTTTATTTATTTATTTATTTAGGTTTTCTTTAATTTCTTCTAGGAATGTTCTGTAGTTGCAAGTACAGAGGGTTTTATGATCTCTTTTAAACTTATTCCTAAATATTTTGTTTTTGCACAATTGTAAAAAATTATTTTTCTAACCTCATTTCCAACTGTTAGCTGCTCTTATATAATCATACATTGGACTTTTTATATTAGTCTTGTTTCTCCCAACCTTGCTAAAGTCATTTATTGGTTTCTACTAGTTGCTGTTAAATTCTGTAGGATTTTCTATGTAAACAATGATACCATCTGCATGTAGTGACAGTATTACTTCTTTGTTTCTGATTGTTATGCCCTTTTATTCCTTTTCCTTACCTTATTACAATGACTACAACTTTCAGTACAATGTTGAATAGAAATTTTGAGAGTGGGTATTATTACCTTATTTTATAACTTAGGGGGAAACACTAATACTTCACCATTAAACAAAATGTTAGCTATAGGTTTTTTCATAGATGCTTTTAATCACAATGATAGCTTTCCTTCTTTTTCTGGTTTGTTGAGAGTATTTTATTTTTAATCATGAATGGATGCTGAATTTGGTGAAATATTTTTTCTACATTTATTGATATGATCATAGCATTTTTCTCTTATAATATTAATAGAATGAATCAAATTGATTTATTTTTAAGTGTTAAATCAATCTGCCATTTCTGCAATAAACTTCACTTGGTTATGATGTGTTATCCTTTTCATGTATAAGATTGATGTTATTTCTTCCTTAAATGTTGGAGAAAATTCTTTAGTAGAACTGTCTTTGCATGGAGTTTTCTCTGTGGAAAAGTTTTAAACTCTGAATTAATATTTTAATAGATATAAAAATATTCAGATTTTCTGCTTCATCTCTTGTCAGTTTAGTAAGTTGTGGTTTTTAAAGAATTTGTCCATTTCATCTAGGTGTTGAATTTGTTGTATAAAATTGTTCACAATATTCTCTTATTACCTTGTTGTTTCTGTAGGATCTGTAGTTACAACTCTGTTGTCATTACTGTTGTTGGTAAGTTGTGTGCTCTCCCTTTTTTCACTTGATCAGACTAGCGAGGTATTTATAAATGTTTTTGATCTTTTCAGAGAACTAACTTTTAAGTTTTTAAACGTTTTCTGTTTGCTCGTTTTCCATTTCATTGGTATTTTTCCTGATCTGTACTATTTTCTTCCTTCTACTTATTTTGAGTTTGCTTTGCTCTTCTTTTTATAGATTCTGAAGGTGGAGAATCAGGTCATTGATTTAAACCTTTAATCTTTTTCAATGCAGGGATTAAGTCCTAGAAAAGTAAAATAACATGCCACAGGATATACACCTTGATAATGATAGAGTTAAGTCTTAGACATGCTCTAACAGATTTCAGCCCACTTTTCCTTCCACTGGATCATATTGCTCACTTCCTCTTCCCTATCCTTATATCTATGGCATTCTAAGTCACTTAGATGTTTCCATTTGTTTTGAAGGATTGTGAAAGGTGCAGAGCTCATCTTTACTACAAAGTACTCAGAGTACCATAGTTTTCTAGAAACAATGTCTAGCTGATAAATAAATGCTGTAAATGATCAGGATTATCCCAGAGCTTTTGGAAATGCTTTGATTGGTGAGGAATTCAGAGGTGATTGCATAACTGGTAAAACGCAAAATGTTATCAGATTGGTTACAATGTTGATAAATTCCTGGCAGTGCCAGTCAAATAAAGCAATTTAACCAGATGAAAATATTCTAAGAAGATATATATTGAGAAAAATGTTTGGAACCCAAAGGTGTTTTGATTGCAAATTCTACAGTCATGAACAAACTGTATGCTATTTCTTCAAAATTATTGAGAAAATTTTATAATGCCCAGTATGAATTATACTCTAGAATATTATTATAGCATAGCTGTCTGCTGTGACATTTTCATCAAATTTACCTGTGGCTACAAAGTTAAGGATGCTTGCTTATATTTAAGAATATATGCTAATGTTTTAATTAAGTCAGTATAACTAGCTAGTGAAGTTCTGGTGATTCCCTTTTGTTTTAAGATTAACTGAGCTAAATGATGCAAAATGTTTACTACTCCCTGCTGCCAAAATAGGCACTCAAATAATGTTATTTAATTGCCCCCTTTCTCCTTACCATATTAACCCGTAATTCCTGAGGTTTCAGATTATCACTAAAACAACTACTTTTCGATTTGATTTTGTAATAGGTATAATATTCATTGGGTATAAGTTTTTTTGTTTTTGTAACATGTCTGTGCATTACTTAGCAGCAATCATTTAAACTCTCTTGTTTACAACAGACATTTTTAATTATAAAGAGCCATAAATCTACTCGAGTCTAGCAAGGCCATTTTCAGTCTTTAAATTAAATGCTGCAATATAAGACTTGATTTCAGTTTTTAAAAAGATTGGTGGTTGTTGGCAAATACGTATGGCTCTTAATTCCCATGAGCCTCTTGTACTGTCTTCTAGGTGATTCAGAATGCTAAAGTTAAAAAAGGGAAAAAGGAAAGAGGGGAAACATGAAACAGTGGGAAAAGCACAGGACTAGGAGTGAGGAGAACTAAGTTCAAGGTCTGCTCTGCCATTGTCTACATGTATGTGTCCCAGTGCAAGTTATTGAACCTTTCTTAGCCTAAATTTCCTCTTGCAAAAAAAAAAAAAGAAATGTTAAGCATAATTATCAGACCTAAGATTCTATTCATCCTTATATGTGAATATTACTATAGGCCATATGACAATCTTGAAAAATAAGACAGTAATTGATTCAGTAGGGAAATGAGACTTGCATTTTATTCATCAGCAAAATTCGGATGATTGCTTAGAATTTAAGGCATTTGACTAATGACAAGGAGGAGCCAAAGCAAAAGGATTATGCTAACAGGTGCTCATCAGCAGGTTTGGGTAAAATGTTTGGTTTGATCTGGTTGAAGACCATGGCGTTGGGAACAAGCTGAAGTATAATGGTGACTGCATGAGGAAGACAATGGAAAGTTTTGATTCGTATGTGATAGTTCAGATGAACTCTGTAGCTAAGGCCTAAGTTTTTAGAGCAGAATGAGTGCAACCTGATTTATATTGTTCATTTCTCTGTATTTTTCATGTTGCTGATTAATTATTCAATTCCCAGCACATGTAATGTGAATTTCCTTTCTCTTTCCTTTGACTGAGGAATTGTGGAGTTTCTGCAGGCTTAAATGTCATCTCTCAGTGGAAAGTTACAGTTTAGTTCTATGACCAGTTATGCCAAATAAGTACATGTTAATAAACGTTTTTTTGCCTAGCAATTTGGTGTCATCAGATAGCCCTGGTAATATGGCTACAGTACACCAACCTCAGAAAAACCAGATGAAAAAGTGCTGGACTGACAGTACTTGAAAAAGTATATTTTCACATTAACTCGCCAGAAACTGGGATAAAAAGCTGAGAAAAGGAGCTAAAAACACAGTCATTGAGAGGAAAGGAAGTGCAGTTTTCTGATCAATATGAAAGAGTAAGCTGATATAAGAAATATCATTCATGTTCCAAACACATCAAAGGCTGGATAAAATATAAATAGTAAGTAGGTAAGTAAATAAATAAGTAAATCTGAGCTCAAAAGCAAAAAAGCAAAGATCTCAGATACAAAAATTAATGCAAAGCCAGAAAGGTGCCTGTGGACTAAAGTTGGCAGTCCACAAGGATAATCATGTTGGTCTTACAAACTACTATAAAACGTTATGACAATAATTGTGAACAACTTATTTGGAAACTATAAATGATAAGAATTGACGTAAGAAGAAAATAAACTACAAGCACTAAAGATTTTGTATTAGTTGCCCTTTGCCCTCCCCCATCAAAACACCAGACTAAGGTGGTATTACAGAATGCATTAAACGATCCTTCTAGAGAGATGATTTTTATTTTGTGCAAACTGTCACAGAGAAAGAACCTAAAACTACCAACCATTTATAAAGTCAGTGTAACCTTAATACCAAATGACAAAATAAGGAAATAAAATCACAAGATAATCTCTATATGAACATTGATGCAGAAGTTCTAAATATAATGTTGGCACATTGAACATGAAAAATATTTAAATTAAATATCATCAATTAGGGTTTGTCTTGGGAAGGCAGAAGTGAATTAACAATAGAAAAATCTATTAACGTGGTGAGTTTTTAACATTCATGTTTATTAATTTTATCCTGAATGGCCTATGAAGTGTTCTGGATGAGAGACAGATTTATTATTAATTATCTTATAGTAAATAATAAGCGTATAACTTCTTCTCCCCCTTTCATCCCTGGGATAACACAAAAAAGCCAGATAGAGAAACCTCCTCCATGAGTAGCCTAACACTCCATAGGTGAGGGATGGAGAACAATAGATTTACTCCTTCTATATACAGGAGAGAGAGAGCCACCCTGCTTCCCTCAGGAAAGGAAAGAAATATATTTTTACTCATTTGAGAGGGGATGGAAAGGATCCTGGATTCTCAGTCTAACCTTTTGGAATGTAAATATGTGTTTCCGAGGGCCGGATAAATGGCTAGTGTCTCTGGCTTTTAAGACCTAGAGATATGTTCAAGGTTTGGCGTTCATACCCTTTGAAATGTAAATACCGAGGGAGATAGGGCTCCAGTCTTCCTGGCACCTTAGGGACTTAAACTGGGGGCCTAGTCCAGGTTGTAACCATTTGGCCCTCCTGAATCTTTCAAATCAGAGCAATTAACTAGACAAATGGCTACAGACCTATTTCTTATAGCATGTTTCTCGGGGCAGTAAAGGCAAACATTATATCATATATGTTTCAGAAGGCTAGGACATTGATAAAAGTTTCACTGGAAATCTTAAACAATGCAAAAAGACAAGAATAATAAAAATGTATAGAAAAAAAAGACAATCCTGGTATCAACTGCAGTTTAAACAATGTGTGCACAGAACGTTCAGGGTACCAAACAAATAAATTATTAACACTAATAAAAAAATTCAGCAAGCTTGTTGAATGCAAGATTCATATATAAAACTTGGCAGAATTCCTATACAGTAACAAAAATGAATTTGTAAAAAAAATTTCATTTATAATAGTAAAAAAAAAACGGTAACTAGGAACAAATCTTATAGAAACTGTATTAGTTCATGTGGAAAATTAGAATATTGAAAAAATAAAGCTCAAAAAAGAAAAGTGGGAGGGATATAACCTATTTACGGAGGTCAGACTCAGCGTTGCAAAATTTCAATTCTCTTAAATCTGTGAACTCATTGCATTTCTGATTCAAATCCCCAGGGAATTTTTAGAAATTTGAAAATCTGATTCCAAAAGTCATGTGAAAGAATGAAGGTCTAAGGAAGTGAAGAAAGTTTTGAATAATAAAGAAAACTTGCTCTATCAAAAAAATCGTAAACTTAGAGTTCTCCAGAGAAATAGAACTAATAGAGATATACAGAGAGGGGGAGAGAGAGAGACAGAGATTGATTGAGAGTTCTTATAATAAATTAGCTCATAAAATTATGGAGGCTGAGAAGTCCCAAGATCTACAGTCAGCAAGCTGGAGAGGTGGGAGAGTCAACGGTGTAATTCCATTCTGCACTCAAAAGCTGATGGTGTAAGTTCCAGTCTGAGTGCAGGAGAAGACTGATGTCCCAGCTCAGCCCATCGAGCAGAAGTTCTTTCTTACTCAGCCTTTTTGTTCTAGTCAGGTCTTCCGTTGATTGAGTGAGGGCCACCCACATGAGGAACGGCAATCTGCTTTACTCAGTCTACTGATTCAAATGTTAATCTTGTCCAAAAACACTCTTACAGACATGTCCAGAATAACGTTTGACCAATTATCTGGGCACTCCATGGCCTCAAACTGACATAAAATTAACTAGTACAGTAGCTAACTTGTATGTTTTACTTACTGTATACCTATTCTAAGAACTCTGCATATGTTAATTTATTTAATTCTCAGGAACCTATGAAATAGATATGATTTTATCTCCATTTTATAAATGAAACTGAGGCTCACTGAGATTAAGAATGTAAACATTTATTCCAATGGTATTGAATAGAGAGCCCAGAGAGACACCACACACACACATGGAATCACACAATATGATGAAGATAGCATTGCCAGTCAGTTGGGGATAAGATAGGGGTTTGTGATGATTGCTTATCTTTCATAAAAAGTTACTGTTTTAGCTCACAGCATACACTAGAATAAATTACAAATGAATTAAAAATCTCAAAATGAAAAATAAAAGTTCAAAAACTTAACAATAAATGTAGAAGCATATCATTATAACATCATAGTAGGGAAAGAATTCTCTAAGACAAGATGCCAAAAAAAAAAAAACAAAAAAAGATTGATAGTTTGCATCAAAATGTAAAACATCTGTAGCCACTACACCTGAAATGTTAACAGGCACTTGTTTCCTGCCGAGCACTGCTAATCACTTTAATATATTAACTCAGTTAATCCCCACAAAACAGGCTGAAGATGTACATACCTAATACCTTATGACCCAGCAATCCCACTGCTAGGAAGATACATTAGGGAAATTCTTGCGTATCTTCACTGCTGTTCTACTTGTAATCAACCCAGATTGAAAGCAACCGAAATAAACCATCAGGAATCAAATTGATGAATAGAAAAATAAGTAGTGGCATATTCATATAATTGAAATTTTTAGGGTTAATAAATTTAATCTATATGACTCAGCATACATACAGCCCAAAAAGTAATGTTGAGTGAAAAAAAAGCAAGTTGTAGGGCCATGCATATCATATAATATACTTTGTCTATTTTTATAAACACAAAAAACTATTTTGTATATTGTTTATTAATATGTACATTTTTTAAGTATAGAAATATGTAAGAAAACTTTTAAAAATATATAGTGAGTTTCTGCTATGTCTTTAATATATTATTTTTAAAAAAATAAGAGTAAAGGGTCAGCCTGGTGGCATAGTGGTTAAGTTCGGCACTTTCCACTTTGGCAGCCCAGGGTTCTCGTGTTTGGATCCCTGGCTCAGAACTACACCACTTGGCAAGCCATGCTGTGATGGTGACCCACATACAAACTGGAGGAAGATTGGCAAAGATGTTAGCTCAGGGCCAATCTTCCTCAAGCAAAAAGGGGAGGATTGGCAACAGACGTTAGCTCAGATCCAATCTTCCTCACCAAAAAAAAAAAAAAAAAGGCAAGTAAATATGATCAAATGTTAACACATTAATTCTGAACGATGAGTATATAGATTTTTAAAAATATTACCATCTTTACTCATTTTTAACTTTGAAATATTTAATAATAATTGAAATAAAATAAGAGAAAAAATATATTAAAGAAACAGAATGGAGCAGTTGTGGTAATTTCATATGCTTGCAGTGATTTTGATTAGATACTGATTAGAGAAAGATGATAGGGTAGGGAAGGAGAAAGCTGTTATTCTCCATAGCCCCCTTCTACACTCATGGAGCCTAAGGTTATCGATCTCAAAGGAGATGATCAGACTATTTTAGGATGAAATCATGAAGCTAGCAACACAGTCGTCATGAATATTACAGACTGGAGTGAAGTGCTCCAAACACATCCATGGTGACAGTCCTGATTCTTTAAGTGTGAACATGTCAAGACATAGACGTAAAGAGCTTAGCCGAGTGTCTGCCACACTATAAATCCTCAGTAAGTGCTAGCTGTTGTTACTAGTATCATTATATGACTTACTGGTAAATTTGAACTTCATTTTTCAGTGCGTACATAAGGTATGAAGCTTATATAAGTCTTTGACAGGTGAAGATCAAGAGTTAGAAGAGTTTAGAAACTACTGTTAGAGATGTGTTACCTCCCTGCTGGTAGCAATCTTTTATTTAAGAGGCGTTTGTTCTTCCACCCAAAGCATTCTCATACCTTATTTACGGCTCAGAGTGTCTGTCTGCAATAACTAGGGGACCTAACCTCTAAAATCAGATAGTTGTCTAACTCTTCCCCTTTGCCCTCCTCTTGCAACTCCATGGTTTTTGACAAGAGCCATTCACAATTAAGAGGTCAGCCTCAACCTAACAAAAGCTTTTATGTAGTGTGATACGTGAGAAGAAGTGGTTCATTTAATTCATCCAAAAAACCCCCCATTACAATTTAGGTCATGAGCATTTACAAATGAAACAGAGATGGGTCTATGGTTAATTGATAATCTTTGTTACGGCTAGGCCACTACAGGAGTCAGAACACAGACATGTTAGTTCTAGATTCTGAGCTGCAACACATCCACACTGGATGTGTTGCTGACCAGGATTGAGGGAGAATTAGGCAATGTGATATAAAGACAATATCATGTGAATTTAGGGAATGTCTTTTAGGCGAGGAACTCTGTGCATTTCTGTTTGAAGGAGATAGGCAATGAGCCCTGAGGTATTGCCCTGAGAAGGCTGGCTGGCTGTTTGGACAAGTCACCAAAGGCTTCCTTAGGCCATTCACGGGAGCCCAGAAGATCACCTTAAGTGTTCCAGACAGTGAAACCTGATTGGTTTATTAATGTGGTGAGAGTGGATCTGCCTCTCAGGGATGGATTCACATTTAACCCAACTCCCAGCGGCTAATGTACACAAGCCCGAGTATAGGCTATTGTTTACAGTGACCTGAATACTCAGGTCAGCCTGAGCAACACATTTTCACCTTATTCACAAGGCTCATGGAAAGCTACCAGCCAAACAAATCATGATACTTCTGTATGCTTAGCCAAGATATGTATTTTTAGGACATTGCTGTGATGGACACTGCCAGCTTTTCCTTCTGAATTTATTTATTCAGGCTTCCATGTTTGACGAATTCCATTATATTCACACTATAAATTACACTCACATTCCATGTCTACCTTCTTGAGGTCACACTCACATCACTTTTAATTTTTTGGTTGCTCTCTAATGCTTCAGTGACACATTACAAGTCATCTCTTGGTTTACTCCCCCAAGTGGCAAATCACACTGATTTAGGGTAGATTTTCCTAGTTTAGCTTTGAGGGTACTCACCTTTATTTCCAAGTTCTTGGGGACTCCTCATTCTCCATGTCTGCATGGACATCACTAGCTTTGCCTTTTCTCATTCTCCTATTGCTTTTGAGGACTTCAGCTGGCAATGGAAGTATCATATCATTTCTATTTCTTTGAGGAAGATTTCACGGGATAGCTGCATTAGAGATTGCTCAGGGTCATCAGGGGTGGGAATATAGGACTTTATGCTTTTGAGAGGTCAAGTCAAAAAGTGCCATCATTCGGGAGTCCCTGAAGGTAGCAGGTTCTTGCAACTATTGCCAATGGTCATATTTTAGCTGGGAATAATCTTCATATGGCTCAGGGAGGTTCTTGAGTGTTTATATAATGAGTTTCATGTCATGAAATAATTGGGATCATCCTATGTTCTGCCCATAGTGGATAGGTATCTTTAATGATTTCTTTACCTGAGGCTGTGAAACTGAGCTACAAAATTCTCTAACCATCTGCTGCTGTAGGCTCTTCCAAACTTTGCCCCTAGCTTTCCTCTCCTTTTCTCCCAATCTCCATCTCCTGAGAGCTTCTCCCTCTTCCCAGCCTTTGTAATTGCCAAGTGGTTGTAAAGATGTTTCATTAACTAGCTTTGTCCACTGGATTAGAGTTGCCATATTTAGCAAATATAAATACAAATACACAAATTTAGCAAATAAAAATATGTCCCGTGCAGTATTTGGGATATATTTATGCTAAAAAAAGTTTATTGTTTATTGGAAATTTAGGTTTAACTGGGTGTCCTCTCTTTTGTCTGCCAACCTGGTTTTGGCTCCTTCTTTCGTCATCCTGCTCCTCAATGCCTCTCCTCCATGACTAACTGCATTTTCTGAGATCTACACTGAGCTAAGCTCAATGTAGATCTCTGGGCCTTTGATTCCTTGGAAGAGGGAACTAGCCTTGTTCAATCATGCCCTCATGTTTTGCTCTAATATTGCTGGAGAATTGCCCTGGGCAAATAGAAACAGGTTATGCAAAGAACACAGCATGGGTACGGACACACTCAGTACCAACACTCGTTGCCCCGAAGTCCTCAATTCACCCAAATCCCCAGAAACCCCAAGCTTTCATCACATAATTGTGTTCCAGCAAACCAGGACAATCCTTTGATTTAGTGCTGTTCAGATTCCTCTCTTAATAGCATCCTCTTGGCTGATTAAAAAGAGCTATATAAAACAGGTTGAGATTCTTCCAAACCAAAGCCATAACCAAGGAAATTTCTTCAGAAATATGTGGGGTTTTTTCTTGGTCGAGAGGGTTGGTTGGTTGTTCTGTCTGCAGTAAAGGAAAATAAGCTTATTCCTTTGAAGTTCTATGCATCAGTCTCTAAACATTGAAAACCTAATGTCCTCTAACTCCAGCCAGCCTCCCTGATTCAGGACTGTCCCTGTCCTGGGTTTCAAGTTCTAGCAACACAGAAATGAGAAAAGATATTTTATTTTTGGAGGTGTGTGCAGCATGAAAATGTGTGATTTTTTTTACTTTCTTTAAAAAATTCTAAACAATGTTATTGAGATATAATTCACATGCTGTACAATTTATCCATTTAAAGTGTAAAAGTCAACATTTATTAGTATGTCCACAGGGTTGTGCTACCATCACCACAATATAATTTTGGAACACGTTCATCCTCGTCAAAAGAAATCCATATCCATTAGTAGTCACTCCCCATTCCTCCCTTTCTCCCACTCCCTCTGCTCTAGGCAACTACCAATTTAGTTCAGGTCTCTACAGATGTGTCTCTTCTGGATATTTCATATAAAAGAAGTCATACAATATGTGGTCTTTTGTAACTGGCTTCTTTCACTTAGCCTGTTTTCAAGTTTCATCTATGTTGTAGTATGTATCAGTACTTAATGTCTTCTTATGGCTGAATAATATTCCATTGTATGAATATAGCATGTTTTATTTATCCATTCATCTGTTAATGGTCACTTTTTAGTTTGTATGAAGGATATTGCTATGAACATTCATGCACAAGTTTTTGTGTGAATGTATGTTTTCGTTTCTCTTGGGTTGATACCTAGGAGTGGAATTGTTGGGTCTTATGGTCTCTCTTTGTTTAGCCATTTGAGGAACTACTAAACTCAAAGTGATTACATCATTTTACACTCCTACTAGCATGTGAGGATTCCAATTTCTCCACCTTTTCCCCAATACTTAATGTTGTCTCCCTTTTTTTTATTATAGCTATCCTAGTGAAGTGAAGTAATAACTCATTGTGGTTTTGATTTACATTTCCCTGATGGAAAATGTTGTTGAACATTGTTTCACATGTTTATTGGCTATTTGTGTATCTTTCTTGGAGGCAAGTCTTTTCAGATCCTTTGCCTATTTTTAAATTGGGTTGTCTTTTTATTATTGAGTTGTAAGGGTTCTTTGTATATTCTGAATACAAATCCTTTATCAAATATATTCTTTGCAAGTGTTTTCTCCTGTTCAGTGGGTTGTCATTTCACTTTCTTGATGTTATTATTCTCAGGATAAAAGTTTTTAATTTTGGTATAGTCTAATTTATCTGTTTTTTTCTTTTATCACTTGTGTTTTTGGTGTCACATTTAAGAAACCATTACCTAGCCCAAAGTAACTCTTTGTTTTCTTCTAAGAGTTTTATCATTTTAGCTCTTACATTTAGGTCTATGATCAATTTTTAGTTAAATTTTGTGTATGATGTAAGGAAGGAGCCCAGTTTTATTCTTTTGCATGTGGCTATCCAGTTCTCCCAGCGCCATTTGTTGAGAAGACTATTCTTTCCCCATTCAATTATCTTTGTACCCTTGTGCAAAATCAGTTGACCATAATGTAAGGATTTATTTTTAGACTTTCAATTCTGCTTCATTGATCTATATGTCTATCTTTACAGCAGTGACCCATTGTATTTACAGTTGGAGCTTTGTGGTAAGCTTTGAAATCAAAAAGGGTGAGTCCTCCAGGGCCCGCCCGGTGGCGCAAGCGGTTAAGTGCGCGCGCTCCGCTGCGGCGGCCCGGGCTTCGCTGGTTCGAAACCCCGGGCGCGCACCGACGCACTGCTTGGCAAGCCATGCTGTGGCGGCGTCCCATATAAAGTGGAGGAAGATGGGGACGGATGTTAGCCCAGGGCTGTCTTCCTCAGCAAAAAAAGAGGAGGATTGGCGGATGTTAGCACAGACAGGGCTGATCTCCTCACACACACAAAAAAAGGGTGAGTCCTCCAACTTTGTTCTTATTTTTCAAGATTGTTTTAGCTCTTCTGGGTTCCTTGCCTTTATATATGAATTTTAACTCATACATCAGTTTGTCAATTTCTGCAAAAAAAAATGCCATCTGGAATTTTAATATGGCTTGCATTGAACCTGCAAATCAATTTAAGAATTGCAATTGTAATTTTTAACTGTATTTTATTTTTTGATCCATGAATATGAGATGTCTTTCCGTTTATTTAGACCTTTAATTTCTTTTAACAACATTTTGGAGTTTTAAGGATATATTTTGTACTTCTTTTGTAGAATGCATATATAAGCATTTTATTCTTTTTGATGCCACTGTAAATGGAATTGTTTTCATTTCATTTTTGGATTTTTCATTGTTAGTGTATATAAATTTAATAGATTTTTGTAACTTATCATTTCCGCTAGAACTTTCCTGAACTTGTTTATTAGTTCTGATAGTGTTTTAGTGGATTCTTTAGGATTTTCTATGTACGAGATCGTGTCATCTACGAATAGAGAGAGTTTCACTTCTTCCTTTCCAATCTAGATGCCTTTTATTTCTTTTGTTTTCTAATTACTATGACTAGAACCTCCAGTACAATGTTGAATAGAAGTGGTGAGAACAGACATTCTTATCTTCTTCCTGATCTTAGGGGGAAAGCAAGCATTCATTTTTTTCTTTCACCATTAAATATATGTTAGCTACAGGTTTTTTGTAGATGCCTTGTATCAGGGTGTTTCCTTCTAATCCTAGTTAGCTGAGTGTTTTTATTGTGAGTGAGTACTGGAGTTTGTTAGATACTTCTTTTGTCTCTATTGTGATGATTATATGATTTTTGCCCTTTATGCTATTAATATAGTGATTATATAATTGATTTTCAGATGTTAAACCAGGCTTGCATTCCTAGTATAATTTCCACTTGGCCTTGGTATATTGTATTTTTTATATGTGGTGGGATTCACTTTGTTGGTATTTTGTTTAGGATTTTTGCTTTTATATTCATAAGGGATATTATTCTGTAGTTTTCATTTCTTATGATGTCTTTTGTATCAGAGTAATACTAGTATCATAGGATGAGTTGGGAAGTGTTCCCTCCTGTTCTATTTTTTTGGGAGAGTTTGTAAAGGACTGGTATTAATTTTTTTTTTTTTTTTTTGAATACTTGGTAGAATTCACCAATGGCCCAGCTGGGCCTGGACTTTTCTTGGTGGGAAGTTTTTAAGTGACTAATTCTATCTTTTTGTTCACCATTGGCCTACTAAGATTTTCTTTTTATTCTTGAGTCAGTTTTGGTAATTTGTGTTTTTCTAGGAATTTGTCCATTTAATCTAAGTTATCTGATTTGTCGGCATACAGTTATACATAGTATTCTCTTATAATGTGTTCTATTTCCGTAAGGTTGGTAATCACGTACTGATTTTGTTCCTGATTTTGGTAATTTGCATCTACTCTCTTTTTTTGTTGATCATTCTAGCAAAAGATTTGTCAACTTTTTCAATCTTTTCAAAGAACAAACTTTTGGTTTTGTTGATGTTCTCTATTATATTTTTATTCTCTATTTCATTTATTTCTACTCTAATAGTTATTGTCGTCTTCTTTCTGCTTGCTTTGTGTTCTTATTTTTCTAGTTTCTTAGGATGGAACATAAGGTTATTCATTGAGATCTTTCTTCTTTGTTAATACAGGCATTTACAGCTATAAGTTTTACTCTGAGCAATGATTTAGCTGTATCCCATAAGTTTTATTTTGTATTTTCATTTTCATTCATCTCAAAATAGTTTCTAGTATCGCTCGTAATTTCTTCTCTGACCAATTGGTTATTAGTGTGATGATTTCCAGATATTTGTCAATTTCCCAAGTTTCCTTCAGTTATTGATTTCTAATTTAATTCCTATGTGGTCTGAAAACATACCATTCTATTATTTCAATTATATTAAATTTATTGAGGTTTGTTTTATGGCTTAGCATATTGTCTACTCTGGAGAGTGTTCTGTGTGTGCTTGAGAAGAATGTGTGTTCTACTATTGTCTAGTGGAGTGTTCTAGAGAGATTTGTTAGTTCTAGTTGGTTTATAGAATTCTTCAAGTCTTCTATTTCCTTGTTCATCTTCTGCCAGGTTGTTCTACCCATTATTGGAAGTGGGATAATGAAGTCTCCGATTCTCATTGTTGAATTGCCTGTTTCTCTCTTCAGTTCTGTCAGTGTTGCTTCTTCTTGCCTTGCCCCTCTCAGTGTGGAACTTCCATCCTATGAGTGAGTAGGGGCAGGGGTGATCAGGGCCCCAGTATTCTCAGCCTGCAGCACCTGGGGTAGAACTTTCGCCCTACAGGTGGCAGCTGGGTGGGGGAATACAGACCCAATCCAGTTGGCCTCACCTGCCTCGAATAGAGCTTCTACAACATGGGGCTTATGGGAGGGGGAGATGAGAAATGCAGTAGCCTCCTCCTCCTGGGGTGAAACTGTAGCTTCAAACTGGGAGTTGGAGGGAGAGGGAGCTCCTGTCTTCTTGGCTGTACATGCCCTGGGTAGAGCTTCACAGGAGCTGGGGAATGGGTGTAATGGACTGGGTCACGGCTCAAATACCACAGACTCTCACTCTTCTTGATGAGATTTAGTAGGTTTTCTTGAATGAATGTTTCTCCATTTGCTGTATGTATTTAGGATGATTTCCAGAGAAAGTAAATGATTAATGATTTTTTGTTTTTTATAATTTGCACCAGTTAAATTGTTGTGTTTCTTGGGAGAGAGTCTGCCCAGCTCCTTACTCCTTCATTCCCAAAGTCCTGCTCCTTCCCTTCTTTCTTAAAGATTCTGAAATACCATGACTTTTTGCTTCCTTCTATTTCCTCCCTCACTTTTGGTTTATTTTGAGTATTTATTTTTGTGAGGAGATCATTTCAATATTAATAACATGAAACAGAATTGTAGAAGAGGTATTCAAAAAATAGTTTCTTCTCTGTAGGATTAATATCTGCCATTTCTTAGCTGTTCTATGAATACAGATGACTTCATTGATATTTGTGTTGAGTTTGAGTCTGATAAAAATTGTAGATAACATAACATTGAATCTGCTCTGGTTCCTCTATAACATCATTGTACTACTGTCTGTGAGCTTCCTCAGCACTTTGGGGACAACATCTTGGAACCTTATTTAGGCAAACCATCACATTCTTTGGTTTGCTTGTGCAGTGTCTTGTTACACGGCATTAAATTTAAGGCCAAACTTGATATTGGCTCTGATACTTACCTAGATTTAAGACTGGAGCTAAGGTATCACTCCCCATGCAGACATAGTGTATGGCTTTATAATTGTAATAACTTACTAATTATATTTTCGCTCTAGTAGCCATGGCCCCTGTGATCCTGGTATAATTCAAATTAAAGCAGAAATTATTTGCATGACAGAACTGATTTCATTGGACACAGGGCTTTTCCCATGTCTTCTGTCAGTCAAGCAAAGACCAGGCTAATTATGCCTCAGAGAAAGAGGTATTCTCAAATATTTTATAAACTCCCAAATTAAAACAACTTTCTAGGTTTTTCCTATCAATTCAGATCATTTTCTAATCCAACACTTTACCCATATCCATATAATGACACCAGAATTGTGATGGAGAGTAGAAATCTTACCAAGAGAAATAGCCTAATGGAGCCCCCTTTCCCTTTTATTCTGAGAGTTCCAGAAAATCATCTTGTCATTGTGAGTTCTTGATATTTTATGATATTCAGTTTCCACTCAAAAACATTGAAGAACCCTAGTTTTATTAGATATCATAGTCCTTCTTGTTTGGTATTAAAAATCATAAATATCAGATACTATATATAAAATAATGAGACATTATTCACCTTTTCTATTTTGTTTTCTGAAGACTCTAATTGGGTCCAAACTCTGGACCCATCCTTGTTTAACAGAGGAATTCCAATTGTAACAGGAGAGGAAAGCTATTATATGTTTGCCCTGCCATTCAAGGCTATTTTGCTGGGTGGAAGATGCTCCCGAGCAGTGAATGAGGGAGGGAGGAAAGTTTTAAGTTTTTTGGCCCCTTTGGATTTAATATCTAATTCTATTTTAGTATTAGACACCTTTTGCTTATTATTGTAAGTTAATTCTTACAACATGATGAAACTTACCGTCTAAAGCCTTGAGCCTGTGTGACAGGACAAGATTCTAAGGTCCCAATGTTCCTCTTCCCACGGTCTCATCAAAGTTTCTCATTTTGTAGGTTAAGGCCCAGGAAAGCCAAGTGACTTGTCCAAAATCAAACAGTTCTCTTGCCTCCAAGTCCAGTGATCTTTTGAGCTCACAGAGCTTCCTCCTAGGAGAGGTAACTTCCTGGATGTAAAGTCAGTTCTTACTGTTTCTCGTTCCTTTTCCTCTTCCTGGATTTCCTAGACTCCCTTGCCAAGCGAGTAGAAGTGAAAATGAGGGTGCGAGTTCTTCACGTTCTGCCTTTCTTGCCACAGCATACCCTGTAGCCACTTTATTTATTTTGAAATGGCAGTGTCCCATCATGGTGGAGCTTCCAAACGCCTGAGTGACTTTGTGGAGCAGAGCTCTGGGCTTGCCAACTTTAGACACTAGAAGGAGAAAGACATAAACTTTGATGTATTAATCCAGACATTTCAGGGTCCATTTGTTACCACAGCATAACCTGCTATACCCTTATTAATATAATTGCTAAAACTCATTAGAAGAGATCACTTCAAGCCATAGTTGCATAAAAGACTCACTTTGAAAACGATATGCTGAATTCTTTGCTAATGAAGAGAACTAAGGACACTGCATCTATTCAGCCAGCTGAGGAATAGCAGGAAGAAGCAAGCTTAAATGAAGGCAAAAGCATTAGAGGATTCTTTGGTTTTTTCCTTCTAATTCAGTAGGTCACTCCTGTGTTTTGGTAAAACACTGTCCATCCTTGTGTACAGGTAAAATTGACTAAATTTTAGTTGTTACACAATACAAAGAGCTAATAGGACATACATTTAAACTTGAGGTTCTATCTTTTAAAAAAATATTTTAATGTGTGTTTGAGAATAGTGTGGTTGAAGTTACCCAGTGTGGAAGACATCAAGGTTATTAAGTTTGTTGAACTACTTTCCAGTGGATTCTAATGACACTGAAGTATTTACCAGTAGTCTGATTTCTTTATATGCCACACAGTCATTTTTTATGTTACATTAACTTCATTTTGTATTTTTTGGATGATTCCCACGCTGCTTAGCGTGCACTGGGTTGTGGCCTAATTGCCTTATTATGCAGTATTAAATAACCTATAAAAAAAGAATAGAAGTGTGAATTAAAAGGAATGAGCCTTGGCCACTGTAGGTGGTATAGGCGAGCAAAACAATAGAATAATCACAAATGTAAATGGAATAATAAGCAGAACACACCACTAGGATAAAGACCTTTCAGATTTCTGAAAAAAGATTTCTCTTTTGGAAAGAAACCCCCAAAATGGGGACTTATTTAAATCTGAATGAAATGAAGAATTAAATATAACTCATTTAAGGATAGTCACTATTTTACATACAATACTTCTTTCTCAATATTTTACACCTAATTTAAAATATCCAGGTCCTAACTGCTCTCAGCAGTATAATAGAAACCATAAATGATGACACTTACAGGCTTTTAAAAAATTACCTAAATCATTTCTTTTCACAGGCATCTGCTTCCTAGTATAATTAGATAGGAGACAGTGTGAAAGGACAGATTTATCCTGTTATTTTTCAAAAGTAGGATTGTTAATATGCTAAATCGTACTAAATAGTGATTTCCCACTGAAACTGTTCTTTACAGTTCCGTTCAAGGAAGGACTTCAAGTCTGAAGTTCAAAAAATTTAGCGTAGTTCTCATAAAGGCTAGTTAGTTGGGTTTTTTTCTTTCTTCTTTGATTGTATCTTTTGTTCGTTTTATTTTTACAAAGGAGACAACTCTGAAAGACTACTTAAATTCACTCTGAAACAAGAATATTCTTAACGTATTTGCTAACTTTCCTAACCAAGATATCTATTTCTGTGATTTCAGCTATCAGCTCCAAATACCTAAACTCCCGTATCTAGAGCTCTTAAGACTTTCCCCCTTCTTCCAGGATTAGTTCCTAATCCCTGCCTCCCTGTGGGTATTTCCATTTGGGTGTTGTTGCACCTAAATTCCATGTGTCTAAAACCAAATTCAGCCGTCTTCCTTCAGTAGTAGCTCTTAAACGCAGGATTTCTGTCAGTGACGCCATCTTCTCCCAGTGCCCAGGCTTGGATTCTCCAATCACCTTCTTCCTCCCTTTCCTTCACTTCTCTCCCACCCCATGTCTTTTCTGCACCAAATCCAGGTCATTCTTCCCTTTCAATTTCTCTCAAATAGCATCTTCTTTCTCTTCCCACCAACACCTTCCTTAGCCCTCCCAGACCCCCGTCATAGCTCGCCAGCACTGGGATAGTGGCTCCTTTACTGGTCTCCTTGCCTCCCTCTCTTGAGTCCATCCATCTTCCACATGACCAGAGCAGCCCTCCCAAAATACTCATTTCACCATGATTTTCTCTTTTGCCCACAGAGTAAAAAAGTGACAACCTTAGACTTGAGGATTTACATAGGTCTGTCCTCATTCTGTGTTTTCCCTCTCACCTTGTATCACTTCTTAACCAAGTCTCTCCACTCCATCCAAGCCAATCTGTTGACTAACCGGCAAAATCATAGTTCCTCTTTCTGATTTCGAGCCTTTGCTTCCATATTTCTCACTTAGAATTTCCTATTCTGTGCCCACACGGATTCATCTTAGTATTACCATATCCCCCTTTCTTTTTATAGACACTTTCCTTTACTCAACGTGTATTTAGTAGGCATCTACAATGGACCGTATCTCCAAGGCTTCTTGATGGGAGCTGAGGGACGTGTTGTTGTGTTTAGCTCTCTTATGACTACTTCCTGCTTTGTACTATAGCAGAAAGAACACTGGACTGTGAGGAGATCTCTCATAATAACTGCTCTCTAAACACGTAGAGAACCTCAAGTTGTTCACTTTCTCAGCACCTCAAGGTGTCAAGAGATAAAATAGGTACCCAGTGCATTTTTTGTTGATGAATAAGCTGTGCCTCGGACAAGGTCTTATCCTTCCTAGGACTCAGTCTCCTCATCTGTGAAAGGAAGAATTGAAAATAGTGTATCACTGACATAATTTTATGGTCATGGTCTTTGCACATGTGTTTTCTATGGCCATGAATTGTTGGCCAGCTTTCTATACCCATACCAATGATACTATGCGATCTTTGCAGATAGCTCTGTAAATTTTCAGTACATGTTTTTTGCTTGATTTTCAGCATCTTAAGCATTTTTATTATAGATCTTGTTTGGGGGCATTATTGTCTGCACCCCCTCCCCCTTTTAAATCATTATAGGAGTTTTTTCTTGTCCTTGAAAGAAAGGCAAACAGGAACACTCCTAATACACTGTGTTTGTCTCAGAATGACTTTCAGGAACATTAAGTCTGCTTATGTTTACCTCTTGAGGACAGTTTTAGGACAGAAAACATTAGACTCTTTTCTTAAACGATATTCATCTCCCCAGTGATACTCAATACCCCAAAGTTCCCCAGCCCCACATTTACATGCTGAGAGGCATGTTAGAACAGAATGGGAGTGTCTTATCACAAAGAATCAAAGTGATAGCAAATTCAGTCATTAAACTAAAAGCCCCATCTCAGTCACAAGTGACTTAAATATGTATAAAGCCCTCAATAGCCTGTTGTGTAGTCAATTCATGTCAGAACTAAATTCCAGAATGGGAATTTAGGCGCTAGTCTGGAACTGGCACCAGATTCCAGGCCTTTTTATGCTGCTTATTGGGTCTGTACAGATTAATGTTACCAACGTCACACCATGGGCTCAGAGATGAAAACAAAAATGAGAATAATTCATATTTTGTTGGTAAGATAAGACGTACACACTTCTCTCCATCTATGACAGAAAATCAAGCATAGATACAAATCAGCGTTGCTACAATACAAAGTTTCTTACTTCATCTGGGTCCTCAAATCTTCCTGACAATGTATCTGTGTCAACTCTCTCCCCCAGTTGTTGGGGCAAACAGTCCAGATTCTTATCCCTTTCTTAAGTCTCCTTCTGTCCTCATCTCAGTGGAAGATGTTACCTTTAACTTCATGGAGAGAATAAAGGCCATTAAGTGATAATCTCCTTGAATCCCAACTTTCCATCCTTCCCATTCTGACTTCTTTCACTCCTGTTTTAAATGCATGAGGACAGTGTCCGAGGCCACATCTGCTACCTGACTCTGAAGTGTATTGATCAACCCATCCATCTCTCTAGAACAGTATATCTCAACTCTGGCTGCACATTAGAATGACCTGGCATGCTTTTACAAAACTGATGCTCAGACCCTGCCTCCAGCCGACGAATCAGAATCTCTGAGGGGGAAGTCCATGTATCAATACTTTTTAAAAGATCCCTAAGTTTTTCCATGAACAGCCAGGCTTACAAACCAATCCTTAGCCTAAAAGTCTACAAGGACAAGCATCTTGTATGTGTTGAAAACCATTCCACTCAACTGCAGAGCGCCCCTACATCAAGTAATAATGATGATATAATTCTTTTCTTCATATACGTACCATTATTACACTTGAGTGAATTTTACTATTCATATAACCAAGGTGAAAAAAATCATCTATAATGCTACAGTAATTTTCAAATTTAAATTCTAGAGAAGCGTTCAAATACTCATCAAACAAAGTTGTAGTTAGTGGTGGTGAGAAGACAAGCACAAAGAGCAGAGAGTTTGTGCCTCAATTATTAGAATTGATATGGTCACTACTTCTCAAGTATATACTTGGCCTCAGGAGTTTTAACCATTTCTCACTTAGAAAACTAGCCACTCAGTTCTTTGTTTACTGAAGTGGAGGCTTTTGCTCTGGAAAAACTGTATAACACCTTAGACATTAGTGATTGGTGCACTAAAAGATAACTTTATTAAGAGTGTTTTTTCCTCTGTAGAGAGTAAAAAATTCCTTGAGGCATATTTCTGTCCTTACCACTTGTCTGTATGCCTGGACCTCTCACCGTGCTCATTACTATATTTGTGGCTGGTTTCATGAATTAACCAACACTTTAATTCAATTAAGTTTTGTTGAAATTTTAGTAAAATAAGTATTAAAATAAAGTATTTTATATTAAATATAGAATACTTCTTACTATTAAAAATTACATATATTTTATTGTTATATTAAATATTTTATATATATTAAACATTAAATATATATCTCATAATTAATATAATAATCATATCAAGTATAATGCTGGTAGAGAAAATATTCAGTCAAACCAGTTCTTAAAAATTTTTGTCAGCTCTTCAATCAGGCAAGAGAAAGAAATAAAAGGGATCCAAATTGGAAAGGAAGAAATGAAACTGTCACTATTTGCAGATGACATGATTTTATAAATAGAAAACCCTAAAGAATCCACCAGAAAACTTTTAGAAGTAATAAATGAATATGGTAAAGTTGCAGGATACAAAATCAACATACAAAAATCAGTTGCATCTCTGTACACTAACAACGAAGTAGCAGAAAGAGAAATTAAGAATACCATCCCATTTACAATTGCAACAAAAAGAATAAAATACCTAGGAATAAACTTAACCAAAGAGGTGAAAGATCTGTACACCGAAAACTATAAAACATTTCTGAAAGAAATTGAAGAAGACACAAAGAAATGGAAAGATATTCTGTGCTCTTGGATTGGAAGAATTAACATAGTTAAGATGTCCATACTTCTTAAAGCCATCTATAGATTCAATGCAATCCCTATCAAAGTTCCAACAACACTTTTCACAGAAATAGAACAAAGAATCCTAAAATTTATATGGAACAACAAAAGACCCCGAATAGCTAAAGGAATCCTGAGAAAAAAGAACAAAGCTGGAGGTATCACACTCCCTGATTTCAAAATATACTACAAAGCTATAGTAACCAAAACAGCATGGTACTGGCACAAAAACAGACACACAGATCAATGAAATAGAATCGAAAGCCCAGAAATAAACCCACACATCTATGGACAGCTAATCTTTGACAAAGGAACCAAGAACATACAATGGGGAAAAGAAAGTCTCTTCAACAAATGGTGTTGGGAAAACTGGATAGCCACATGCAAAAAAATGAAGTAGACCCTTACCTTACACCATACGCAAAAATTAACTCCAAATGGATTAAAGACTTGAATGTAAGACCTGAAACTGTGAAACTTCTAGAAGAAAACATAGGCAGTACGCTCTTTGACATCGGTCTTAGCAACATCTTTTCAAACACCATGTCTGACCGGGCAAGAGAAACAATAGAAAAAATAAACAAATGGGACTACATCAAACTAAAAAGCTTCTGCATAGCAAAGGAAACCATCAACAAAACGAAAAGACAACCTAACAATGGGGAGAAGATATTTGCAAACCATACATCTGATAAGGGCTTGATCTCCAAAATATATAAAGAACTCATGCATCTCAGCAACAAAAAAACTACCAACTCAATTAAAAAATGGACAAAAGACATGAACAGACATTTCTCCAAAGAAGATATACAGATGGCCAACAGACACATGAAAAGATGTTCAAAATCACTATCAGGGAAATGCAAATCAAAACTACAATGAGATATCACCTCACGCCCGTCAGAATGGCTATAATTAACAAGACAGGAAACAACGAGTGTTGGAGAGGATGTGGAGAGAAGGGAACTCTCATACACTGCTGGTGGGAGTGCAAACTGGTGCAGCCACTATGGAAAACAATATGGAGATTCCTCAAAAAATCAAGGTTAGAACTACCATATGATCCAGCTATTCCACTGTTGGGTATTTATCCAAAGAACTTGAAAACACCAATATGTAAAGGTACATGCACCTCTGTGTTCATTGCAGCGTTATTCACAATAGCCAAGACTTGGAAGCAACCTAAGTGCCCATCAAGGGACGAACGGATAAAGAAGATGTGGTATATATACACAATGGAATACTACTCAGCCATAAGAAACAATGAAATCCAGGCATTTGTGACAACATGGATGGACATTGAGGGTATAATGCAAAGTGAAATAAGTCAGAGGGAGAAGGTCAAATACCGTATGATTTCCTTCATTAAGTAGTAGATAATAACAACAATAAACAAACACATAGGGACAGAGATTGGATTGGTGGTTGCCGGGGGGGAGGGAGGGAGGGAGGGAGGGGGGTGAAGGGGATGGTTCGGTACTTGTATGTGGTGATGGGTTGTGGTTGGTGTTTTGGTGGTGAACAAGATGTAATCTGTGCAGAAGTGGAGGTGTAGTGATGTACACCTGAAATTTTTACAATGTTGTAAACCAATATTACTGCAATAAACAAAAAATTAAAAAAAAAAATTTTTGTCAGGTCTTATTTCCATTTAAATGTTAATTTTGTTTATTTTACCCTACATATACAATAGAATATTATTCAGTGGTAAAAAGGAATGAAGTACTGATACCTGCTATAACACTGCTAAACCTTGAAAACATTGTGCTAAGTGAAAGAAACCAATCACAAAAGACTGTATAATGCATAATGCCATTTATATGAAATGGCCATAGCAGGCAAATCTAAAGAGACACAAAATAGTGGTTTCCTGGGGGTGGAGGAGTTGGGAGGAAATGAATAGTGACTGATAGTGGGGATAGGATTTCTTTTTTGTAGTGATGAAAATGTTCTAAAATTGATTGTGGTGATGGTTGAACAACCTTATGAATATACTAAAAACCATTGAATTGTAAACTATAAATGGATGAATTGTATTGTATGTGAAGTATATCTTAAAGCTGTTATAAAAAATTTTGCTAAAAAAAATATGAATCACATTTTTTCTTCATTTTACCTGAACTTCAAGTGTATAAAGACTGAATAGAACTTCCATGAATATGCAAAGGCTCAAGGTATATTGCTGTCATGAGGTCTTCCTGCAGAATTTACTAGACAATGGGCTTCAGAAGACCAAATGACTAGAGAGACAGTGTAAAGACTGGTGATAAGCGTTAAATATATATTTTCCTGTAGTATCAAGACTAAATGTTTGTTATAGATAGGATGATCATTTATCCAATTTGACAGTACAGTCCAGTTATACCTCTTGTCTTTGTCTAATTAATAGCGGCCCCCTTCACTCTCAAAACTTTTCTTAGTAAAGTATATGAATGACCTTGAGGTATGAGAGGTGGTAACATGTGTAAAGGCTCTATGTTCTAACAATGCAGATATAATATAACTTATTAATGGAAGAATCGAGTGAGTTTAACAAAAGTAGTATAGCCTAATTGTCTTTGAAGTGTTGCTGGGAGTAAAAGGATATTCCTTTAAGTTAGAAGCTGGGAGAGAGGAGGAGGGAGAAGAAGAGGTTATTAACTGATTTTAAACTAGGAAACCAATAAAAAATCGGTGAATGTTTGAGTCTTCTAGCTCTCAAGGCGATCAGAAATTCCTTTGTCTCCCCGCCCCATGCATTTCACCCCACACCATTGTTGATAAAATTCAGGTCTTGCTATTTCAGTGGTTCTTCCCCATCCACTCATATTTCTCATGTTTCATGATATCGGGGGATACATTGTCACCAAAGTTTGTTGTAGATGTTGTCCATTAGTTTTTGTTTAATTTATCCTATTTGCTTTTTCTTTAGGGGTAATTCAGGGAGATTTAAAACCTACACTGCAGTCCCCACCTTCTTCCCAGAGTGCCCCAGTTACCACATCTCTCTTTTTCTTGGTTTACTTCTTTTTTTCTTCTGTGGCATATCCTCCAGTAAATCCCCAAGAAAGAGCTTATGGGAAGTTATTGTTTTATAATTTGCATTCCTGAAATATCTTTATTTTATCCTCACATTTAGTTGATAGTGTGGATAAGTAGAGCGTTCTGGTTAAAAATTCATTTCCTTCAAAATGTTGAAAGCATTTCTTCATTTCTTTTTAGCTCCCAGCATTGTTGTCATTGTTATGATTTTCAACTTATTGTATGTCATTTGTCTAATTATTGCTTGTTGGTCTTCCTGTTCTCTGAAAGTTTTAAGGATTTCTTTTGTCTCCAGTATTCTGAAATTTCACCATGTTGTGTATCAGTACAAGGTTTTCTTCGATCATCATGCTGCTTAACAGGCCCTTTCATTTCATTCTGGGCAATGTCCTAGTATTACTTCCTTCAAATTTTCTTCCTCTCAATGATCTCTGTTATTCTTCCTCAGACACCTATTAGTCAGATGTTGGCTCTTCTAGATTAATCTTCTAATTTTCCCCCTATTTTGCATAACTTTTGTGTTTATTCTGCCCTATAAAAGATGACCTTATCTTCCAACACATCTTTTGATTTTTAAATGTTCTGCCATTTAATTTCTAAGGACTATTTCTTATGTCCTTTTTCTTATAACATACTATTTTAGCTTAATGGGTGTGTTAAAATTAAATATGAAGTGGAGACCGGGCTTGAGAATTCCCTGAGCAGACAAAACCATTTAAGCCATATAAGCAAAACTAAATCTAGCTAATTTCATGAATGTAAGTGAAACTTAACTTAGATTATTTCTAGTAAATGCCTCTGATAAGCATAAAAGAAAATTAAGTCATCTTCCTAATATTGGTGTGAAATAATCACTTTTAACCAATGTCCTGCTGTCTGGAAACCCCCATTGTAATAATCAATCATTGTAAAGATTAAACGACTTCCTCATTTTCACTTTATAAGCCATCCTGTAACAGCATGCCCCTGAGCTTCATATCAGTTTTAAATTTGAAAGCTCTCAGTTCGTGAAAGGTTGTTATATGCACAATAAACTCTTACTAAATACTATTTATTGTCTTGCTGGTTTTAATCTTGCTATTTCTGGATCTTTGACAGGTATAAGCATATCTCTTTTCTTGCCAAAGATATTAATTATGAGTATTTTTGAAGTCTTCTCGGAAAGTTTTGGTTGTTTTGTTTCTTTGAAATTTTGTTTCCACCATATTCTTTTTTTTTTTTTTAACATTTCTCTGCCTTGGTAACATTCATATTGGATGCTTTATTTCAATGTCTTTGGTCCTTTGATGTTTGTTTTTATTTAGGCATGAGGTACTAAGAAGCTTATTGGAAATTTTCTTGACTCCTGAGCCACACAGCAGTTTGATGATGTGAAATATGGCCCTCCACGGTCAGAATATTCAAGTGTTGTTTCATGAGTCAGTAAGTTTCTCTACGGAGAAATGCTTTGTCCTCTCCCTCAGGAATGTAAGACTGCCGGCGTTCTAGGAGCCTAATAGGAAGAGAGGTTGGGACTCTCACCATACAAATGTGCACTTCCACTTAATCTCCATGTTTTCAGCATTACAACCTCTTCTTGTGCATGTCACTGTTTAATGTCAAGTTCAGAGTCCCTCTGGTTCAATCTGTCCAGACTTCCAGTCTTATGACAGAATAGGGGAGGTGAATTAGTGCCTAATTGCTTCTTATACAAACACTCTTCCGCCCTCTGAGATTCTTTGTTCCTCTCATTTCTCAGTCTTTTCATTTTCTTGAAGTGTAGCTTGGCTTGCTGTTTATCTTCCCCAATTGTCCACATTTAGCTTGCAGCTTTCTCTCACCAGTTACCACTTAACGATCTGCTTTCTGGTTTGCAAATATTTGTTGGCATTTGTCTGCTTCATCTTTTCACCAGCACTCCTTAATATTTTAGAGTTTGTGCTTTTTACTCTTTTACTGTCTTTTTAGTTGGATATTGGGAGACATTGGAAGGAGACATGCGTTTACTGCCATGTTTGCTTGGTAGCTCCCTGGTCCAACCACCCTCCACAGTAGCTTTCATTATTCCCGTTATATAGATAAGAAAACAAAGGTACAATAACTTGCTTAAGATAGCATAAGTAATAACCTGTACTATATGGATTGACTCCACATTTGAAGCTCTTGTTCTCTGTACAAACTGCTTCACAAGAAATAGTTCAAATTGATAGCTTCAAACAAGATATTAAGCCACAACAATACTAATGTTTATTGTGTGCTTCTCCAGACTTGCTCTGTGCTAAGTGCTTCATATGCATTATCTAATTTCATCCTCACAAGAGCCCTGGGAGAGAGGAACTATTTCTAGCCCCCATTTACAGATGAGAAAGCTGAGTGGTAGAACGGTCACACAGAACGTAAGATAAAGTCCTAAATAAGTAGTGTTAGGACTCTAGACCACGGGTCAGCAAACATTTCTTGTAAAGGGGTAGTTAGTGCATATTTTAAGCTTTGTGTGCCATATGATTTCTGTTGCAGTTATTCAGCTTTGCCATTGCAGTATGAAAACAGCCATAGAAAATGGGTAAAGAATGAGCATGGTTGTGTTCTAATAAAACTGTTTACAAAAACAGAAGATGGGCTGAATTTGGCCTCTGGGCCATAGTTTGTCCATCCTTGCGTTAGATAATTAAAAAGGAGTAGAAATAATGAATACCTGGTAATGATGCTAAGTTCTGCTCCAGCCAGAAAGATTATTACACTCTTGCTACTAGGCAAAGAGTCAACAAATGTACAGGTATTTAAAGACCTCAAATGAGATGGTCAGGTGTAGGAACTTGACTAAAAGGAGAGGGAGGTTGACAGAAGTAAGGGCAGATACTATAGCACCGGTGCTTGAAGAAGAGATGGAGGATTCCCCCTATCATCTGCAGCTTCTTCCTGTGCTCATCACTGTGTTCCTTTGGGGGTCAGTGGCTCCCCAGGTGGGTCGGATGCTTGCTTTAAAAGAATGAATAATGAAAATGAACTAATGGCACCAAAATCAGCAGGTGAAGCTACAACCCAAGTGACTTTCAATCCTCCAACACCTTAAAAAAACCCATAACTTTCTCTGAGGGAAAAATTTAAAAGCAACCTCAATGTTAAAAGGCGTAATTCTTTAAACTCCTCAATGACTAAGTTTTATGTTACAGCCACACAGTTTTGGTAACAAGAAAGATGGTATCATCAGTTCCAAATGAATAATACCAGACGCTATCTCTCATGTTATTCATTGGAACCCTGATCAGAGGAAGGGTTTACTTGTCACCCCCATATAACCAAGGGCTTAGGAAGGAGGAGAATGTACTGGTTTGGTGACAGAAAGATTTTGCTTTGCCAAGAGCATAACTTGGATAGACTTAATGAAATATGCCAAGAGCATAACTTGGATAGACTTAATGAAATATTTCAGTTTTTCAAAAGGACTTGGTTCACAGTTTGTCTTTGTTTTGTATAGGAAGCCAGCAAGGTAGCAATCATTTAAGATTTTATTCCTGCTAGAGTGTAGACTTGTCAGCTGTAACCGGGATCTGAGGTTCAGGATAGAAACTATAATCACTTTTTATCTTCTCTGCCACAGTGAATAAGAACAAAGTTTCTGAAGGGTGATTTTAAAGTGGAAAACATACTTTATTTTCAGCTGTGAGAAAGAAACCGGTATCTAGATAAAGAATAGCAAAGGAGAGTTACTTTTCCTCATTGTGAAACATATTCCTTATGTTCAGTAACACAAAACCCTTTTAGCATGATTATGGACTAAAACTGTAAGGCAGGAAGGGATCACGCTGTCTCTAGGCTTTGAAAAATAGTCAAGTGTAGTGGCTACAGTTAAATCAATAAATCAGATTAGAACCCAAGACACAAAACTGTGTTACAAGTCAGCCCTCCCTTTGCATTTCCTCCTTGAGCCATTCTGCACACCAAAATTTTCACCATGTGTTTCTGCATCGATTAGTTCCTGGACCCCCTGCCTCTGGGAAGAAAAAGATGGCAAGGATGGATTATTCTTTCATCACCAACCGAAAGTCACCTATAGCCTTCACGTGTTTGGAAACTAGCTCTGTAAACAACTTTAGAAGTTCTTTTTGCACTTCGTGTTAGAAAATGGATGTAAATTTGCCCTGGAACATTTCTGTTTGGGCCAAAACTTTTCAGCCGTTTTTAGTACTAGAATAAGTACTAAGTACTAGAATAATACTAAGAAATAAACAAGTTTTAGGGCTCCACAACCTGGAATTGGGAGCATTTTTATTAACTGTCCTGCTATCCAAACTATACTCAGGGACAAATGTAGCATTTTGTTCTTTTTAATTCTAATGTGGAATTTAGTTATTTTATTGAAAAGAATGTAAAATTTGGTCTGATGAATTTACTTCAATGGGAGTCACCTCTCTATCTATGGTTTTCAAATGTTCTTCATTTTGTAACTCAAAATCAAATTTTTTCAACCACTAACTTCCCATTTCTCTCTTCATTCTAACCTTACTATACCAAGAAAAGAAAAATAGTTTGAAATTTTAATAATGTGAGAAAAAATGAAAAACAGAAAATGACTTATTTCCTCAGTTTTGGTCTGAGAAAGGAGACTGTACTTATATATGGTATCTGGGTTGGGCTAACATAGGGCTAACATAATTGACTGTTAGCACAGGGCTCTGTAATCAATGACAGTTACAGATGCTCAGTCAATTTGACTCAGTTACAAATACTTTGGGAAAACTAATACTTTGGCGGATCTCAAAGTGTCCCCAAAGCCAGTATGTATGGACTTCCTAGGACAGGGTATCTCAAAGGAATCAGAATCATCTGAGGTTCTAATGTAAAAGATAAATTCCTGACCTTTACTCCAGATTTTTAAAAATAAAATCATTGGGATGGTATAAACAGATGCAGAAAAAGCATTTGATAAAATCCAACACCCATTTATACTAAAGCTCTCAGTAAACTAGGAATAGAGGGAAACTTCCTCAACTTGATAAAGAATATCTACAAAAATCTGCTAATATCATACTTAATGGTGAGAAACTTCAAGCTTTTTCACTAAGATCAGGAACAAGGCAAGGATGTCCCCCTTACTGCTACTTTTCAACATTGTACTGGAAGTCCAAGCTAATGCAATAAGAAAAGAAAAGGAAATAAAAGATATACAGATTGGTAAGGAAGAAATAAAGCTGTTCTCAGATGACATGATCATCTATGTAGAAAGTTGGAAAGAAATGACCAAAAAAACTCCTGGAACTAATAATTATAGCAAGGTTGCAGGATATAAGGTTAATATACAAAAGTCAATTGCTTTTCAATATCCCAGCAGTGAACAAGTGGAATTTGAAATTAAAATTGCAATACTAAATACAGTAGCACCCCCCAAAATTAAATACTTAGGTATAAGTCTAACAAAATATGTATAAGACCTATATGAAGAAAATTACAAAACTCTATTGAAAGAAATCAAAGAATAAATGGAGAGGTAGTCCATGATCATGGATAGAAAAACTCAATATTATCAAGATGTCATTTATTCCCAAATTGATCTATAGATTCAATGCAATCCTAATCAAAATCCCAGCAAGATATTTTGTGGATATTGACAAACTTACTCTAAAGTTTATATAGGGAGGCAAAAGACTCTGAATAGCCACCACAATATTGAAGGAGAAGAACAAAGTTGGAGGAATGACTACCCAGTTAGTCACTACCTGGCTTCAAGACTTACTGTAAAGCTATAGTGATTAACACAGAGTGGCATTGGTGAAAGAATAGACAAATAGATCCATGGGGCATAATAGAGAGCCCAGAAATAGACCTACATAAATATAGTCAACTAATCTTTGACAAAAGAACAAGGGAAGTACAATGGAGCAAGGATAGTCTTTTCAACAAATGGTGCTGGAACAATTGGACATCCAAAAGCAAAAAAAATGAATCTAGGCAAAGTCTTTACACCTTTCACAAAAATTAACTCAAAATGGATCACAGATCTAAATGTAAAATACAAAACTATAAAAGCCTAGAAGATAACATAGGAGAAAATCTAGATGATCTTGAGTTTGGTGATGCCTTTTTAGAAATAACACCAAAGGCATGATCCATAAAGAAAGAATTGATAAGCTGGACTTAACTAAAATTGAAAATTTCTGTTCTGTGAAAGACACTGTCGAGAAAATGAAAAGATAAACCACAGACTGGGAGAAAATATTTGCAAAAGACACATCTGATAAACGACGGTTATCCAAAATACACAAAGAATTCTTAAAACCCAGCAATAAAAAAACAACCAACCTGGTTAAAAAATGGGCCAAAGACTTAATAGATAGCTCACCAAAGATGATGAACAGATGACAAGTAAGTATGTGAAAAGATGCTCCACATCTTATGTCATCAGTGAAATGCAAATTAACACAACAAGATACCATTACATGCCTATTAGAATGGCCAAAATCTGGAACACTGAGAACACCAAAAGCTGGCAAGAGTATAGAGCAACAAGAATTCTCATTCATTGCTGGTGGGAATGCAAAATAGTTCAGCCACTTTGGAAAACAGTTTGGTGTTTTCTCACAAAAGTAAGCGTACTCTTACTATATGATCCAGCAATCACACTTCTTGGTATTTATCCAAGGAGTTGAAACTTATTTACACACAAAAACCTGCACGTGGATGTTTATGGCAGCATTTTCATAATTGCCCAAACTTAGAAGCAACCTGGATGTCCTTCCAAGGTGAATGGATAAATAAACTGCAGTAGATACAATGGAATATTATTCAGCATTAAAAAAAACTACCAAGCCGTGAAAAGACATGGAGGAAACTTAAAGGCATATTACTAAGTGAAAGAAGTCAGCCTGAGAAAGCTATATACTGTATGATTCAAACTATATGACATTCCAGAAAAGGCAAAACTATGGAGATAGTAAAAAGATAAGTGGTTGCCAGGGGCTAGAGGGGAGAGAGAGATGAATAATGCAGAGCACAGAAGATTTTTAGGGCAGTGAAACTTCTCTGTATGATTCTGTAATGGTGGATACATGTCATTATACATTTGTCCAAACCCACAGAATGTACAACACCGAGAGTGAACTCTAATGCAAACTATGGACTCTGGGTAATAATGATGTGTCAATGCAGGTTCACCAAATGTGACAAAAGTACCACTCCGGTGGAGGATGTTGATAATTGGGGAGGCTATGTCTGTGTGGGCGTGGGGAGGATATGGGAAATCTCTATACCTTCAACTCAATTTTGCTGTGAACCTAAAATGCTCTAAAAAAACCTATTTTAAAAAAAATCAGGGAAAAAATTACTGGGATAGCATCTATAGATAGACTGTACCAAGAGCCAGCAAACTTTTTCTGTAAAGGGCAAGGTAGTAAATATTTTAGGCTTTGCAGGCTGTATATGGTCTCTATTACACATTATTCTTCGTTTTTTGTTATTTTTTTTTTACAATTCTTTGAAAATGTAAAAACATTTTCAGCTGATAGTCCTTAAAAAACAGGTGTCAGGGGCCGGCCTGGTGGCCCAAGTGGTTAAGTGCACGCGCTCCGCTGCAGTGGCCCGGGGTTTGCTGGTTCGGATCCTGGGAGCGCACTGACACACCACTTGGCAAGCCATGCTGTGGCAGCGTCCCATATAAAGTGGAGGAAGATGGGCACGGATGTTAGCCCAGGGCCAGTCTTCCTCAGCAAAAAGAGGAGGATTGGCAGATGTTAGCACAGGGCTGATCTTCCTCAAAAAAAAAAAAAAAACAGGTGGCAGGTCAGATTATGTCCACAGTTGTAGTTTGCTGATCTCTGAACTGTGTAATGAGAAACATTGATCTTTCAGAAACAGTTATGAATACTAACCTTGCAAACCAAACTGATAAAATATTTTTTGAGCACCCTCTGGTGTAACAAATAATACATTAAAAATGTATATTATAATTGAAGTGATATTTTTAATTGATGCATTGTCCACCTCCCTCAACACCCCCAACATAGCAATGCTGGACAAAATATTTTAAAAGGTATATTTAAAGTATCTAGATCTTATATCACTATGACAGAGAGCAAAATGAGAGAGGAGAAAACCAAGAAGAAGAAAACAGAACTTCATGAAAAATGGCCATAAACTCAGTAAGCAGGTGAATTATAGTTCAAAGAAATAGAAATACTAAGACGATCTTCCAAAACAGATTTTTTTTTTTTATTTGCTGAGGAAGATTTGCCCTGAGCTGACATCTGTGCCAATCTTCCTCAATTTTGTATATGGGTGGCTGCCACAGCATGGCCACCAACGAGTGGTGTAGGTCTGCGCCGGGGAACCAAACCTGTGCCGCCAAAGTGGAGTGTGCTGAACTTAACCACTAGGCCATGGGGCTGGCCCCCAAAACAGATTTTTAAAATAAGTATTTTTGAAATCCTAAAAGGGACAGAGGAATAAGTAATATTTATAAAAGAAGAAAAAGGAATCATGAAATGCAAATAGACAGATGTGATTCAAGAACAGGGAAAATGAAAAAGAACCAATTAGAGATCTGGAATTAAAAATTATGGTCATTTTTTAATTAACAGGTGAACATAACTAAAGAGATAATAAATTGGAAGACTCAGAACAAAACAGACTTAAAAAAAAAAAGTTAAAGACCCAGATCAGAAAATAGATTAAAAGGTTACAACATATGCATAATACATGTTCCAAAAATAAGAAATAAAACAATAGGGGCTGGCCCTGTGGCCTAGTGTTTAAGTCCGGTGCTCTCTACTTTGGCGGCCTAGGTTCGGTTCCTGGGCGTGGACCTACACCACTCATCAAGCCATGCTGTGGCAGCGACCCACATACAAAATAGAGGAAGATTGGCACAGATGTCAGCTCAGGGCAAATCTTCCTCAGCAAAAAAAAAAAAGAAAAGAAAAGAAATAAAACTATGGGAAAGAGGCTAGATTTGAAGAAATGAGAGAGTATCTTCTGAATTGGAGAAACACATACATCCTCAGCTAGATAGTGGTGAATATGAGAAATAAAAATTCAATCTTATATACAGTATCGTGACACCACCAGCCTAAACGCCACTTCTGTGTGAAAGAGAAAACAGTGCCTCTGGCAGATGCCTTCCTTGAATTCCATGGCTTGGGTCAGTAGCCCATGACCTGGTTTTCAGCCTCCATTTGCTCCCTTAGCCATATTCCTTTGTACAGGGCAAGAATTATAGAACTGTAGATGGTGTGGCTGTAGGTGAAAAATAAGAGAAGCTAATTAAAAATTGTCTTACAGATTTCCTACAAAGTAGCAATAATTATGCTGACTGTAGTTTTTTTGTGTGTGTATGATAATACATGCTAGAAGGCAATAGAATAAAATCTTTAAATGCTGAGGAAAAAGGATTCACAACCTGAGGCTCTATATAGCACAAAATTATCATTTAAGAGTAAGGATGAAATAAAGTTTTGGACCGAGTCTAATAGCATTTACCTCTTACAGATTCTTGTTGAGAGAACTACAAAAGGATGAACTCCAGCAAAAGGGAAAATGAATCTAAGGAATGGAGTGGGATATAAGCAATAGCGGTGAGTAAAAATAGTAGTAAAATATGGGTGCATTTAATTCTAATGTAAGACATGGTGATTTCATTGAAATGTTGTTAAAAGTTAGGAAAGCTGAATTTACTTCAAATGAACTCTCCTCTCTGCCTATGGTTTCAACTATTTTCAATATAGTCACTCACTGTCTTTCAACTATTAACTGCCTGTTTCTCGCACTAGCTGACTATCACTACACTAAGAAAAGATTAACAGTTGGAATTTCAATAATATGAAAAAAAAACAACAACAAAAAGTAATTGTTTATTTGTCTTTGTAACCCCTGGGAAGGCTCGCTCAGTGCTTAGAAAAGTGCGTATCATGTAAAAAGTGCTCAAAAAGTATTTCTTGAATGAATAAATATATTCTTATTTAAATTTTAAGAATAGTTTCCAATAAGAGATAGCATTTTGATAGGATTAGGTCTCAGCACAGAGATTCATATCCTGGTTTGTTTTTATTAAAAGACAGAGATAAAAATGAAACTGTAATTAAATGTCTACATTTTTAAGAACCTATGGCAAGCTTTGAAGAATAATTTTTGAGGAGATAGTCTTCCATGGAGTTCTCTTTTAGGTCCTTGAATAAGTTAATTTTAGGTTAAAAAAGTTACTTCTTGGTTTTATTTGGACAAAAATTAAAAAATGGTTCTTGGTTGGAAAGGAGAAATATATTTTTAAAGATAAATTCTTGATGAAGTATTCTTTCAGGATACATCACCCAGTTATTTTTATATGGAACAGACAGACATAAGCTTCTCACTTTCAGCCCAGAAGCAATTTCTGTGTCCAGGCTGCATTGCTCCCTGTTATTTATTTAGTGCAATCTCAAAGATGGCGGGGGGGCAGCTCCAACATGGTGGTAAGATCATCATCTTGGCAAAGTAACGGTCATTCTCTTACACTTATGCTTCACACCCAGCTTGCCAGTCGGTAGTTGGGTACATTCAGGGTACAGTACTAATAGTCAAGCTCCCTCAGTTAATTTTCTGATTGCATTAGAAAGGCACACTATTTTCCATATCCTCATGGCTGCCAAGACTGAGTGAGACATTAATGTTAAAAGCCAGTCTTTTCATAAAGAAAGTGGTTGTGGTCTTGGTCTCAAAATACATATTATTTGGCACTTACTGGCAAGTCACCTATGAAAAAGTCCAGGTGTTGTGTATGTTGTATTCTTGTTTCATCTGGAGTTTTGGATTATTGAAGCTGGTTCTGTGGCTGACTGCTGCGAGTGAGCTGCCACAGAGAGTATATATTTGGACTCAAATGTTTAACCACTTAGAGCAGCAGGATGAATG
Source organism: Diceros bicornis minor (assembly GCF_020826845.1). NCBI lineage: Eukaryota > Metazoa > Chordata > Mammalia > Perissodactyla > Rhinocerotidae > Diceros > Diceros bicornis. The sequence continues at coordinate 36,537,596 of NC_080740.1, forward strand.
CCAGGGCTCATAATCCATGTTGAGGTCTCTTCTGCTTTCATGCTTTCTATCTTTCTGACTGCTAACAGCCAGCTAGCATCCACTAATTTTCTACAAAAATAAAACATAAGCCTAAAAGTACCTAATCCATTTTTGTCCTCTTTTGCTATATATTTAAAAGAAGATATATAGTTTGGATCAAAAGTTAAACAAGTATGAATACCTGGGCACAATTATACTTCAATTGATAGCATCCATCATTTGACATTAATGCTTCCCCAGGCTTGGATAGAAAAGTAACCCATGATCAGACTACTGGAATGAAAAGATTTCCAAAGACGTACGGTGAGGATTCTGGTGCTTTGGGGCTTCAGAAAAACTTGTTTGGAGAAAAATCTCATGGAAATGCTTTTATTTGCCCTTTCAAAGCCATCTTGAACTAACTGCTTTGAAATTATAAGAGAGAGGGGACCATATCCATTTTTTTTAACCGTATTTTAAAATGTTTCAATAAAATATGTAAATAGTATATAATATTTTTCACATGTAGTATAATTCATGCTCATTTTGGCAGTAAGACAGAAGACTCCCTGGGCCCTTGAAGACAGTCATGATAGGTAGGGAAGTGTGTTATTCTGAGTCCACTTAGGAGCTAGGAACAACAGCGATTTTAACTGGAGAATTTAATATAAAGAATTGTCATCCAGGAATTGGAAATCTGAAAAACAGAGCACTAAAGTTTCCCAGAACATCCCAGGGCTGAGAGAATAAAGGGAAGAGGTTAGGATTATTGAAATTTAGAAGCTTGGCGGAGGACTCACAGAGCTTGGTCTCTGACTTCTGAGGAAGGGGTGTTGCTGAGCTGTGTTGGTGCCTCAGGAATGCCACAGAGGCACTGCAAAGGATTGGGAACCAAACTTTGAGGAGCACCAGTCAGCAGCAGCTGGGACCTGTGAGGAGCCTTGGTGTTGTTGGATTTGCCAGTGTTGGAAAAAAAATGCAACTGGAATCCACTGCACTACTGGAATAACCAGCCACTGCCAGGGTGCATCTTTGTTGGGTGATGCTGAGAGTAACAGGAATCAAAATAGGAGCAAGATATAACCTAGGACAGTATCCCTCTCTGTCCTCCTGTCTACTCTCTCTCCAGGGCCCCCTATTGTCAGAGCCTAACAGTAATCTGGTTAGCAAAAGAGACCTGGTTTGCAGAGTCTCAGCCCCAGATTCACAAAAAGTGAAGACTAGAAGAGTGGATTTGAAGCTAAGAAACTGATAGTTTAATAATGAGCACAAGAAAAAACAAAATAAAATAAAACTAGTCTTGCTTGCCTTCTATATGATTATTTCATGAGGATTGTGTTCAATACTTTTGATTTTCATATTCTAGGTAAAAGTAACCATTTTGCAGAAAATATTTTTCTTGCTGAATTAATTTAATGGAGTATGAAAAGAAAGTAGTTGGATAAAGATGGTTGGCTGAACATATGCATGTGCTTCCCCAAATCTCTTAAAATAGCTGAAAAAGTATTTTTTTAAATAATTATGTTATAAAACAATGATTTATGACAGAAAGAAAGCAGATGTGGAAAAAAGAAAGTAGATGAATTTGATTCACGCAGAACGACACTGTAGAGAAGGCACAGCACCAGAGGAAGCAGGAGGATGTGCCTGCAGATGTGGGGGCGACCCCCAGGGAGCTGCAACCTTGAAGTGAATGAATGCAAGAAGCAGTTGAAGCTGCTAGAACATTGGGATCAGTAATAGCGTAATTTCTTTCTGAGGAGGAAAAGCAGTCAGTCTCCCCTTTTCTCTCCAGTGGTGCTGAGCAGTGGGCAGTGGCAGTTTGCTGTCATGATAAAGTGACGCGTGTAGTCTGTGAGCACAGAGAGGTAGTGTCTTGTGTGGCTAGTGACCTCCAGGAGGGGCATGGAGCCAGGGAGCAGAAGGCTAGCTATGAACTCACCTACAAAACATGCCCTGCTCTTTTCCCACAAGCATCTGAGGTGACTCTCCCAGAAAGGAACAGGCATCTAGGAGTCAAGCAGTGACTCTGGAATACAAAGATGCCCAGGCAAGAATTGTATGAGGAAACGTATCATTATGAAAGCGAGTCACCAAATAGATGATTTTACACCTGAAAATTTAATTTGAATAAATAACAAAAAGTTAAACTATAATTGATATTGAAAAGATGATATAACATCTATTAAAAAAACATACCATTATTGGAAGAAAAATAAATATCTTGGTAATTATAAATAATTGGTAATTTTAAAATAATCCTAATTATTTTATAAAACAATTATTCATGACAGAAAGAATGCAGATGGGGAAAAAAGAAAGCAGATGAATTTGATTCATGCAGAGCAACGTGAATCACCAACAATACTTATACTAATACAACTATCTTGCCAGAAATTTCAAGATCTCGTTAGTTGGCTTAGTGACACAACTAAAGAATGAATTAACAAGTCAAGGGTTTCTTCAGAGTAGAGAACAAAAAACAGAGAGATTAAAAATCTGGAAGATGGGTCCAAGATGTGCAATATAGCTGTCTTCTAAGCATTCCAAACAGAACGGAGAGGGTGGAATGGAAGAAATAATCAAAGAAATTATTTATAAAATATTTTCAAAGTGAAGTACAACACTGATTAAAAGGGCCCACCAAGTACCAGTTGATTAAATAATAAAGACACATACTTTGTCTATTGTGTTTACTATTATATCCCTAACATACAAAACAGTGCTTGGCACCTAGTGGGTACTCAGTAAATATTCATCAAATGAATGGATGAATCTAAACATAAAATGGCAAATTTTGAGAACACCAAGGATAAAGAAAAAGATCCCAGATGTCTACAAAGACAAAAAACAGGAATGGGAATTAGATTTGTATTAGACTTAACAATAAGAGATACTAAGTGGGGCCAAATTTCAAATTCTGAGGGAAATTGATTTGAACCTAAAATCTATGGCAAGCCACGTTAACATTTAAACATGAATATAAAATAAGACATTAACAAATATGCTAAGATTCAGAAATATAATCATCTACAGACCCTCTTAATGGTCTTATGCTTAAAATAAGTATTTAAGTTTGTGCTCTGGTAAAACAAAAATGAATTGAAGAAGGACATAGACTAGTGAGCAAATAAATCGTTAAAGCATGTAATGAAGTCCATATAATTATGCTTCATTAAAAAAATAACAATCTGGGACTAAAATCCCCAAAGATCTCACCAGAAGAAATAGTGGGTCAGGGGATCGGGGAAGAGTGAAGTGGGGATTATGGGGTAGTTGGAAGAAAAAACATAACTGTATTCTTCAGTAGGTGAATATACAAAAATACATTTAAATTTTTGAAAAATATGTTTTAACATAAGGGAAAGCATAGATTAAATGTTCTTAAAATGCAGAATGTATAAGAATCTTTTAGAGTGTTTGATTTTAAAAAATGTTGGATCAAATGATACAAGCATTCTTAATATTGATAGATACTGTCAAATCCTCTATGGCAGCGTTTACCTATTTATACTCTATTAACAGTATTTAAAAGCGCTTATTTCCTGTACCTTCACAATACTTGATATAATCAAGTTTTTTTCCCTCAATCTGATCATATTTTGCAACTTTGTTATTTATTATAACATTATATCATGGCTATTTTTTGAAGTCAATACAAAGAGAGATCTAACTCATTCTTTTAAATAGCTGCATAATGTTTCATAGTAGCGGGTACTTAAGATTATGCCTGTTTTGTTGCTGCTATTGTTAATAATAAACATTCTCCAACAACTATTCTTGTATAAAGGAAGATTGTGTGGTCAAATCACATGTATCTAATTTTAGATACTCAGACATTATTGGCTTTCATTTGAACCTATTCGTTTTCCTGACCACCTAATCCAAAACACTGTTTTAAGTCACTCAGACTTCTTATTACTCTCTGAAAATTTTTGTTCATTTATTTGTCTTCCTGGTATTTTACTTTTCCACCTCTGGAATGTAAGCCCTTTTAGGTGGGGACGTTGTCCAACTCGCTGTATGCCTTATATTTATAGCAGTCAATAAGTTAATGAATAAATGAATGAATGAATGAATGAATGAATGCAAGTGTGAATGATTAACACACAGTGTCTTCCTACCTCCTTGCTTTTGTTCCTGCTATTCCCTCTGCTACAAATATTGTTACCCATCAAATTGTTCTTACTCTTCAAGACCTAGTTCCAGTTCCTCTGAATTCATGAAGCATCCATTTATCCCCTTCCCTCAGAAGTGACTTTCTTCTTTACTCATGCCTCTACAGACAACTGTACTGTACCCTGCACAGTTGTCCCCCCTTATCTGTGGGGGATACATTCCAAGACCCCCAGTGGATGCCTGGAATCGCAGTTAGTACTAAACTCTATGTATATTATGTTTCTTTTCACTTAAAGGAGGCACTTACAGCTTCTCTTCGGCATATCTGAATCGCCAGCATCACTACTCTTGTGATTTGGGGCCATTATTAAGTAAAATCACGGTTACTAAAACACAAGCACTGCGATACTGCAACAATCAATCTGATAACCGAGACAGCTACTAAGTGACAGATGGCCAGTAGTATATACAGCGTGGATACGCTAGACAAAGGGATGATTCATGTCCCAGGCAGAAGGGAGCAGGATGGCAGGAGATTTCATGATGTTAATCAGAATGGCCCACAATTTAAAACTTATGAATTATTTATTTCTGGAATTTTTGATTTAATATTTTTGGACCGTGGTTGATGTGGATAACTGAAACTGCAGAAAGCGAAACTGAGGATAAGGGGTGGGTTGCTATGCTATTGTAATCTTACACTGACCCCATTCTGGCTTTCACCGTAACATCGTTAGTTGTCCACATGCTTTCTTCTTAGTAGATTATAAACTCCTTGAGGGCAGAGCCTATGACCATTCATTTTTCTGTCCTCCAGAGCACTGGTCATTGTACCTTGCACTAGACAGAATTTTTAATTTAACTGAAGAATTACCATAAGTACCTTAATACTTTTAGTAGCAAGTTTAGTAGAAAAATTGTCAAATTTGGAGCCAGAAAATAAAAGAATATGCAACCTAGTTCTTTCACTCTTGGTTGTATGATATTGTTTTTAAATTAACCTCCACACATCTCTTTCCTCTTCTGTAAATGAGGATTATAATTCCTAACTTGCAAGGTTGCAGTGAAGAGAAACGTGAAACCTGTATATGTGAGGTTCAGTGAAGAGTGTATATGAAGCATAGTTCCTGAGACATAGTAGATGGGTATTTGGTGATTCAATCATTCATTCAGTAAAAGTTGAGTGCCTACTCTGTGACAGACACTGAGGACGCCGATTATGATGAGAAAGTCAGTCCCAAACCTTAGTAGAGTGCCCATTGAGAGAGACACGTAATTTGGGGAAGGATAAAAAACAAGGAAACCCATTTTTGGCGAAGTGGTTAAGAAGCTTGAAGTTCAGGTATACACTATGTTGGAACAACAGAACTTCAGTCTTGAGATATCCTTTTAAATTCTTTAAAATAAAGTCTCATTTCATTGAAAAATTAGTAAACATAGAGCCTCTTATCAATATTAAAAAATGTTCTCAACCAAACAAATTTAAGAAGCAATCAGCTTAAAATGTGTAACCTTTAACCATCTGTTTAATTCTTTGAAATAAAATCATGATGTTGTGATTCTGCTTCTGGGAGAAAATGCAATAACTATCAATAATTGGAAATAGTTGTAATACTATTTTTAATCAGAACAGACCAAATAGCAGTATAAAGCCTGAAAATTGAATTTTGGTAATTTGCTTTATGTTGCTCCATTTTTGGTTTGTAAATGGAGCTTTCTTACTCAGCTCCTTACTGGGAAAGTGTATATGCATGATTTTTCACACTGTGACTTCTTCGTTACTTTATTAAAGGTTCAGAAGGTGCAGAATGTTGTCAATCACATCCAAGAAAAAAGTGATTTTGGAGTTTATATGTGATTTTGGACTTAAGCTTTGGATTATGGCTTTCTTTTCTTTGCACATAAAATCTGTCATTTTTTTTACAAGTGGTATGATTTTTACTTTCCAAAATAAAAGGTAGTGACAGCAATAAATTATCAATTTCATGGCATATTACCTAATGTCCCTAATATTTAAAAAACGTTAGAATAGATTGTTTCTGAATATAATAAAGTAGTTCAAAGAGAAATTAATTTTATTTCCTTAATTATTTAATTACATTAATTAATAGAAAAAGTAAAGCTTCAAAAATATGATTGCTCTAGAAATGAAAACAAATTTGCTGATGCTTTTTCAGAACTTCAGATGAAGATTTTTTTTATTATATTACTCAGTGCTCATTTTCATAAGGATTCATGTGATGATGATTTCTTTTTAGAATTTTGATTCCTAGAAAATATGAACTACTAGCTTGTTTTCTTTTATCATCTAAAAAGATTTCTGCAATCACTTTTTGCATTTCATTTTTTGCTTTTGTTGTCTAAGAGCTCTCAATTTAACTCAGTATTCAAATACAGCAATTATATTCCCGTTGGCATAGTTACCTCATCCTTTTTCTTACAAGACCTTTGATTTTATCTTTAACTACCTTGTGTAGTCTTGTGTTTCACATGTAAGTTCCTGAAGTTCTTTCAAATATTATAAATTTATAAAAGGCTTTTCCTTAAAAAATTATATTTGTCATTATTTGATTTAGGAGATGAAGATATGGGAGCAACAGTTAAATATATATACTTTTTTTAAGCAAAGCAAAAATAACCTTGTTTTGTTCAGATTTGATTATTGTGGTACTACTAAGAAAGACGAAAGCAACTGGAGCTTTGAAAACATATGGCAATCTGGGGAAGATAGGACAGAGAAACAATCCCCATTTTAGAGCCAGAAACAAGGGTGGAGAGTAGAGGCTGAAAGAGGACTGAGCCTTGGAAGTGGATTTGAGCTTGCACTGGATACATCCTCAGAGCTGGAATTCACCTCACAAAATATTTTCTCTTTTTGCTTGGATTGAATGCCAGGTATTTTAGTTATACCAAACTGTTATAACAAATAGAATTAATAGTGGAAAATGGCTCAAAAACAATAGAATTTGTTAAAGAGTTTGACTTAAAACTAAGAGATTACATTTCTTTTGTGATGGATTGACAATTAGTTTTGCCCTTTAAATGTATTTCCTTCTTCTTCTTCTTCTTTTTTTTTTTGTGAGGAAGATTGGCCCTAAGCTAACATCTGTGCCAATCTTTCCTCTATTTTGTATGTGGGTCACTGCCACAGCATGGCTTGATGAGTGATGCAGGTCTGTGCCCAGGATCCAAACTCGTGAACTCCTGGCCACCGAAGCGAAGCACGCCAAACTTAATCACTATGCCACTGGCCGACCCCATAAATGTATTTATTTCTGAAACAGAATTATGAAGGGTAAGTTGAGAGCTAAAGTAGGATTCTTCATTTCTGAGAGATACTGACAATGATAGACCCAAGGAGTAGTGATGACGTTATTTTCAAGTTATCTGGGGAAACTGGTCTATTCTTTGATTTTGAGTCTCTTCACATGATGGTGGATGACATTGTGATCAGTTACGCTGATAGTGACCACCATGGTCACATTTATTAGCCTTCTACTTCTAATACTTTTCTAACCCAAGTGTAAATTAAGTTTGCCAGTTATGGTTTAAAAACTGTGACAGCCAATTAAGGGAAAATTTAGGCTGAGTTGGTTGGTTGAATTTTGTGTAATTAAGGAAGGTGAATCCTCCAGAGCTGTGTCCATTATTGGATAACTTAATCACTTCTTATCCTCTTCTCCAATTTCTACCATCCCATGCCTTGTTTTTCTATTAAAAGCTTCTACTTGGCACTAGGCTGTTACAGGTTGACAGATCTGTAGGATAATTGGATTCAAGGCCATTAGCATCTGAGTTGGCAAAAATACATTTCAATGAATTGAGTTCCAAGTGTTGAATTCAGTTAAAAAATACAATTTTAATCCACTGATCTCAATTTTTTTTTTTTTTTTTTTTTTACTTTTAAGACTTGTACTGATATCACAAGGATAAATAATATTGCAAAAATTGTGCGAATCCCAGTACCTTTATATTCCACTGAGAATCTCTGTTTTGGCCACACTTTTTATTGTTTTGAATTGAAATAGAACATGGCACATAGGACTAAATTATTAAGGTGAGAGTCTCTGATGAGTAGAGAATTAATGGTCTAGTCTGAATTGGAAATAGGATCAGAACATGTCATCAATCCTATTTACAAGTTATTATATTAAATTTCATTCTGAATTAGTGTTATAAAAATGAATGGTCCATCTTAAATCATGCAGTATTTTCTTTTTTTTCCTTCATAAATTATAAAAATTGCATTAAAAAAGGAAAACTAAATAGTCACTGGTAACCATCAATAATCTTTTTAAGTTTGCACACTGCCTTTCAATCTGTCCACATATACTCCATCCAGCCTTGTAAAAACCTATTTGCAGCAGGCCTTTTTATGTATTCATGAAGATGCATAACTATATTCACAATAAGGAATACATCACAATAAATCAGCCTTAACCATAAGTTTTTCACATCTTCCTTATTGTCTATAGATGATCTTGTTTGTTGAAGTTTTTAATAAAGAATTCCCATTGAATTATCTTCTCTAGGTTAAAAGTTCTGTTCTTTAACCCTGTGGTGTCACATAGTTTTATCTTAAAGGCCAATTCTAATAAATTGATAACAAAGGCTCAGAACACTGTGTTGAGAAGGATTCTGAGTCTTCATAAGATCTCAGCAGGTGATTGATTAGCAGTGCTGCTCATGGAAGCAGGAGGGTGCTTTTGAAGGAGAAAATGTTTGTTATTGATTTTCAGAGGTATTTCTTTTTACATTCTCTTTAGTATTCTTACCGGATACAAAGATTATTTAGTCTCTTGCCTTTTAAAACTGGTTGTACTGCTTATAACAGTCCTTTTTTAAGGTGATAGGCCATTATGAATCCTTGATTATGCTCTGTTCCTGGTCAATTGGAGTACCTCTTCATGTACCTTAGCGTATAAATACTACATATTCTGATCACTCACATGTCTGAGAACATATTTGTGCCTTAGTTCATGAAAAATGACTTAATTAAATTGATTTGAAATTGGGCCACAATCTTCTCATCATTGTTTGCATGTTTCTTCCTTGACTTCTTATATTTTATAATATGGTGAAAATGTCCGGAGCCAGCCTGGTTTGGGTTCTTTGTGGGAAGCCACTTTGTTTTCCATCTTTATCTCATTCATTTGACTTTTTGCCTCAACTGGTTATTTATAACGATCTCCTTTTATTTCATAGCATACCTGTCTCTTGATCTTATGGAAGATGTCAAACAGTCCCTGGAAGTTTTCTTCTTATTCCTACTCTAAATTATTTTCAGAAATATTATTTATTTTCTGAATCTTTACCTTATTTGACAGTATTTTTCATAGGTCACATATAGTGTTTTTCTCTCTCTCATCCTCAAACAATATAAGATCAAAATTTTCAGTAAACATAGAAGACTGATCTTGGTCTTGCCTTTTGTCCACATGTGAGATGGCAAGTTTTCCTACTCAGATAAGGGAATTGGGCTGAGGGGCAGATATGTTGTGTCTACTTAAATTCTAAGATTGTGTCAGAATTTCATGTAGTATATTCTGTTCTGCTCAGGTACAATTTTTCTTATCTCTATTATAGTGAACTAATGCGTTATATCAAACAAAAAATTTCCAGAAGAATTAGCATATTTCTTTATTCATAGATTCTTCGGTCAATAAGATATTGTTTGGAGGAGCATGGATCCAAAAATGCACTGTGATGCTTACTTCACGGTTGGCGGGGATCTGCAGTCTCAGTTGTGTGTGTGTTGAGGGGATGGTGGAGGAGGGGAGTGAGGAAGAGTGGCGAAGGACAGCATTCTGCTTACCCTGAAGGGTGCTATCTAGGCATTGGAGCAGGATGGCTGTCAACCTAGTGAGTAGTGGGCCTCCCTGGAACTGACTAAGGAGCAAGCGCTGGTCAAGTACATCGACCTCTTCCCCTCTTTTTTAAGAGAGTCTTTATATCATGGAGCAAGTTTAGGATATTTCATGAGCTAAAGCCTGGAGATGATTTTCTCAGTTTGTCTAGATTTGCACTCAGTAAATTAAGCATATTTATGGCCCACATGGGGGGCAATGGAAAACTGCTTTAAGTTTCACAAGTAATTTCTCTGTGAACAGGAATATTCTTTTGAAAGCTTTATTTTCTCATCTTCTCCCACCTAAGAACAAAGGAGGACACCCAGGACATCATTTCAAAGTCACTCCTCTTCGCCCCTCCCTGCCCCGAGGAAATTGGGTGCTGTCTTTCATCAACACATGATTAACCTAACTACCATTCCAAACAAAATAGCACAGTTACTCTCCCAAGCATGTTTATAAAATATGCAAAACCAACTTGTTCTTTGCTTCATTATTACATCTATTATTTAGTTTCATTATAAAACATTTGAGGGTGAGAAAGGATAATTAATGCAATTAAGTTTCTATGGTTTAAAAATTCCCTAATTTTAGTAAATGTTTTAATGGAACTCTAGCACAAAAATGAAGATGAAATTCATTGCCTTCATTATAACATTGCCAAATAGAACAAAATAATTACCCTGAAGCTCAAAATATTCTATAAATGAACAATGATTATTTAATAGAAAGCCACTAAACTGTACGTATAGATTACCAATGTGTATACATTTTTCTTTTTCTATGTCTCTGGGTGAGGAGATTTAGGGAAATGGGGAGGAGTGAGGCTTCTCCTTTTTAAAGGGCTGGCATCTGTATCATCACATTGTGGCTTGCCTGAACATCACTGAGTATGCATCTCAATAGTCTTCTCTTCCTTTTTATTTACTTTCAGATTAAAATTCAATCAACATTTCTTGGAAAAGTATTAAGTATCAGACCCTCTACTAATATTTTTATTCATTTCCTAATGCTCACCACAACTGACGAGGAAACTACAAACTGGTTGAGTGACATGCTCAAGATTACCCACCTGGTCAGAGGAGAAAACTAGCCAGAGTGAAGGTACATCACGCTGGTGTTAGGGGTGTGAAATGAGAAGTGGAGTCATTCAAAGGCTGTCTAATTTAAACTGTTCTGATTCCATTTTATCCTCCTTAGGGGAGGGGTATGTGAGTGTTTGTATGTATGTAAACACCCATAACTGAATGGATCATATATATTTTTCTCCTCCTTAGGGTGTGAAAGTTCACTATTATTATTAAATTGGATATCATTTACCATATGTACTCTTTAGGTCACCTAGAATAGTTCTTTATCTTTCCAAAGCTGGTGATATTATCAGATAATTGCTGATTTTCCCTTCAATATTTAAACCAAGAGTAGCTAAGTGTGTCTTTGGTGTGCTTATGAGGGATAGGGAAACAAGTTTCGCCTCCATTTTTTTTTCCTAAAATCCATTGAGATTATTTAACATTGTTCTTTTTCTTTAGACCTGAGACCAGAATTGAATTAATCACAGCCTTAGGTTCAAATCACATGCTCATTGTTGGTCCATATCTAACTATCTAAAAATAATAAGCATTTGTGAACCCAGAACCTAGCAAAAGTTAAGACCTTGGAAATAGTGACTGGCATCTAACCATATGCCCTCCATCCCTTTGTCTCTCTTAATCCAGGCTAATTATTATCCTGAAGCATGTGTTTATCATTAACCTGTCTTTTCTGTATGTGAAATACGTATCTGTTGCTTTCATGGGTATTACATATACATATTTACATGGACATGTACACACATACTTACTTTGTTGTTTATGAAAAAAATGTCATGCTATATGTAATCTTTTGGAGATTAATTTTTGTAATATTACATTGCCAAGATTCATCTGTATTTTGCATGTCACTATAGTTTGCTCATTTTAACTTTTGTGAAATGTACTGTATCATAGTCATCAACTCTCCGATGGAAGATCACTATTCACAATAGGTTCTTCCTATAGTGTACAGTGCTGCTAAAAATATTCTTGAATGGGAGTTTTGTTGTACATGTGCTTGTGTTTCTCTTAGGGATGTATTCATAAGATTGGAATTTCTGAGTCATAGGCGTTATATGGTTGTTCAGCTATAGAAGACAATGTCAAACTGATTTCCAATATGACTGCAGTGCTTCCCATTTACATTTTAAATTCTTTTTTGGTGCTTTGGATATATACAAACATTAATGCATCCTTTGATAAATATCCAACCAGTGAATATTGATTGAGCATCAACAGGTAGGCAGTGGGCTGGGCTTCACCCTAGAGGCAAACCAATAAACCATTATCACAAACCTGCCTCTCAGAAACTTCACCGTCTGGTAGAGTCAAACCTTCATTTCATGATGCAGGTTGAAAAAATTCACACATGTACGTGCACACACACAGACACACAAAAATAACAGTGGTTCTGCTCTCCATGTGTGAGAAAGAACCTGGATAAGACATATAAGCTTCTAGAACTTCTGCAAATTGAGAGAGTTGGGCTAGATTAGTACCTTTCAAACTGTCCTGTGGCAACCTTGCTCTGTGTATCTATGGAAGTGTGGATGTTGGAGATTATTTGGTAGCTGAAGGTGGAGGTAAAAGAGAGGATGAAGAGGCAAGGCTGGGACTCCAGGAGATCCACTAACATTGCTAACAAAGCAGCTTCACTTTTATCTCTAAGTACTTTATATTTCATGTGATAAAGTTCTTCTGTTGATATACCCAGTCAAAAGTGTGAAATATGCTGGAATGCGTGATCTCTTAAGTCCCTTTCTGCCCTAATATCCTGTGAGTATGCGTTGTATCATTTAGGGTAATTAGTGCTAGCTGCCTCAACTGATAAAGCCCCAAAGCTGAGGGGCTTAGCCAGCACCGGTTTATTTTTAACTCACACATCCCCTTCTGTGGGTGGGCAGAGGCTCTCCTCCATCAGGTCACTCAGGGACACATCTCTCAATCTCGTGATGCTGTGCTCTCACCTTGTGGCCTCTTAGGTGGCAGCATAGGAAGAGAAGACTGGAGGAAGCACACCTGCCTTTAATTGACTCAGCTCAGAAGTGATACTTGAGCTCACAGTCCATTGGCCAAACCAAGTCACAGGGCCCCAACTTCACCACAGAGGAGGCTGGGACACATGGGGGAACACATTGAGAATTTGTTACACAGTAACTAGCGCATGTACCAAGTGCAAGAAGCATAATTCATATGCAAAAGGGCAGAGTGATCAGAGTAAAGGCAAGCTACAGTTAAATAGCAGAGATTTCCTCAGAAAGATACTTTGTCATCTTCATATAAGTTGTTCTTTTCAAAAGATTTCCAGTGTGGTCTTTTGTTTTGTTTTCTGGAAATATACAACATTCTCATGAGTACGCATAATTTTCTTGCTTTTAGGGTTGAAAGATAAAATATAAAAGTTGGGTTATTGGTCTGTTTTGTAATAAAATTCAATTTTTAAATAATTCCTCAGGTTCTACCATGAGGAGTAGGTATAGCAGTTTATGTTAATTTAGAATGTAATTCCACTAACCCATGTCTTATCAGCCGGAAGGGTCTATTTCCTTTTATACAGATCAAAATGCAAGGGTCCCTTTCTTATGCAGTATGCGCCTGCGTTTTTTCTGTGTTGTGCTGAGATAAAGGAGAACACAGAGTACGAACAATTTTTCTGACCATCTTTGATGTGACTTAATTGTATTTTTGAGCTTGATGATACCATCTTTATCATCTAGTTCTGCATCTCATCTCGTAGTGGTACAGCGTGCTCGCTATGGTTCACTTTCTGAAACAACAGATTTAATTTTGAGTTGCTGATGATCGGGAGAGGTTCAAAGATTGCATCAGAAGCGATTAACTCCTTCTGGGAAGGGGCCATTGCTGAGTTAGGGTGCTCTTTGGGGGGTGATTCTGGTGACGCAAAGCGACAGGAAGAGCATAGTGGAAAGAAGCCCATGCCTGGTGTGGGGGTGTAGCTGAAAGGAGAATTGGGAAAACAAAACAGTTCAGCTAGAGTAGCAAAGATAAAATGATAAACCTAGTGATGTAGGAAATGACTGATACTAAGGGACACATTTCAGCTGCCTGATAAAAAAGCCACTGAAGACTCTAAGAGGGAAGAGAGGAAAAGTAACTGGAAAGATGAATAAAGGCCAGAGAGGAGATGCTTATAGAAATATTTAAAGAATTATGTTTAGGAGCTTAAAAAATCACTTCTGCAAAGGAAATGACAATTTTATTTCCTGACCCTGTTTTCAGAAGGAGCCTAACTGGGGCAAACAGATTTGGGGACAAAAAAATGGGATAGGACCATTTTATTCTTCCTGTCTCTCTCAGTTGAAGGAGCACTTGAGAAAGGAGCAAATAAAGCTTCTTAATTATGTTCAACAATTTGGGTCATTGGGTTGTTTGTCCTGCAGCTTCCATTGGCTCCTCAAATCTGAGTATGAAAGGTGACTTTTGCAGTGTGAGTAAATGAAGTAACTCTCCAGTGATTTTCTGGTGGGACTTTGTTCTTCCCTCCCATTTATCTTAACAATTTTCTTGAGGAAACCTTCTGAGATCTTCACTTAATTTCACAGGTGTTAAAGCCTTTAAAACATCAGCTGGAAACACCAAACAATAACCATAGGAGATATTAGAAAGGCAATTAAAAATCTAAAATTTTGAACATTAGACTAAGATGATTTTATAGTTCTAACTACACATTTTTTCAAAAATGTAATTTCCATATTATTTAAATAATGCAAGGAATAGAAAAAAATAAGAAGATTGCTCATTCATTTTAAGAAACCAGCATAACTTTAACACCAAAACGTTATAGAGATAGTACCCCCTAAGAAAACTAAAGATCATTTCTGCTTAGGAATAGTGACATGAAGATTCAAATAAAACATTAGCTTATTCATTCCAGCTGTGTATTAAAAGAATAATAATCTGTAAGTGAAACCTACTTCAGAAATGCAAGCATAGTTCAACCTTAGTAAATCAAATGCAAATGTATTATTTCAAAAATGTTAAAATTACAATTAATTATATCATAAGATGCCACTGATATTATATTTATATATTGTATATAAATATTATAGGCACTGATAAAATTCATCAGTAATTCCTCATAAATTATAAAATAAAAATAGAAGGAAATTACTTAGACATGATAAAATTATTTCTATAAATACATATTATATTAAAAAGAAAACTAAAACCTTTTTCAATAAAATCAGAATAATAGAGAGATATCTACTCATCACAACTATTATTCAGTAGTATTTGACAATTATACCTAATGTAATCAGGTAAAAAATATTTTTAAAAATCCTTGAAAAATCAACATAAATATTTGAAAAGAGTTTTAAAAAATCATTTACTGATAATATAATTATACCTAAAATCTTAAGAGGTTTTATTAAGAACTCTTAGGCTGAATAAGGGAATTTGTAAAATGGCTGAATAAAAAATATATGTATTATATTTTATGTAAATATAAATACACATATATTTTATGTAAATATTATATTGTATTATATTTTATGTAAATATAGATACACATATTTTATGTAAATATTGTGTTATATTTTATGTAAATATAAATACACATACTTTATATATATGTATATTATATAATATATATATATATATACACACACAAACATATAAATAGCTCTTGTGCAAACTAGCAATATCTAGTTAGTAAAGATTATTTGGTGGGGGCAAATTTGTATATGTGTCTATATGTATCCTGATCAAAAGAAAAACAGAAACATAAATACCTAGAAAGAGAAGATACTTGATTATATAATAAGAATATGAAATATTGTAAAACTACTTAAGACCCAAACAAATAGTAAATGTCTGGATAAAAAGATCTAACGTCACAAAAATAGCAATCATTCCAAACATATTACATAAATTAATGAAATTCCACTCAGCATTTCAACAAATGTCTTTTACAATAGGTAAAAATTGTTTTAAATAATTCATATAGTAGGATAAATGTTTAGAGTAACTAAAACATCTTAAATAAAAATAGCAAAGATGGTCATGCCCTAACAAAAATTAAAATGTATTCAGAGCTACTATAATCAAAACATCATTTTGTTTTCATAGGATCTAAATCCAGTGAACTGGTAAAACCTAAAATATTCCAAAATAGATCCAAATATGTATGAGGGGTTACTATATAATGGGGTAAACTTTTAATTCAATGGGTAAAGGATGATTTATTTAATAAAGATTTCTGTCACGTGGAAGAGAAAAAGTTAAGGCCCTTGTCTTCCACAATGTACAAAAATGTAGTCTATGTTGAATATTCAAACGTAAAAATAAGAATATTAGAAAAAACTTTACCACAATATTTATATAATTTGGGAGTGTAGGAGACCATCAAAATTAGACATGATTCACAGAAGACTTCAAGGTATACTTCTTGCACTATCAATATATATTTTTTTTTTGCTGAGGAAGTTTCTCCCTGAGCTAACATCTGTTGCCAGTCTTCCTCTATTTTGAATGTGAGCCACTGTCACAGCATGGCCACTGACAAATGAGTGGTGTAGGTTGGCGCCTAGGACCAAACTAGGGCCACCGAAGCAGAGCACGCCGAACTTAACCACTAGGCCACCAGGGCTGGACCTATTGACATTTTTTAACCATGTATATAGCTATCTAAAACCATGAAGTGTCTGAGTATTGACCTACTTGCAAGCTAACACATTAGCTTACCACCATGTCATGGATGCTAGCAGAAGATATGCCTCCTGGTTCAGAGAGAAAAGATTTTATTTCTCACAGCAATAGCAGTAGCCAGAGTATCAGCATTTTCTTGTGCCTGTTTTCAGAGCCCCAGTTCCCACATAGTGAAGTGGAAAGTGTCAGGTGACACGTGTAGACACAGTGGGTTACAGGAGAGCTACCTGAGCTTAGAGAACCCAAATTTTTTATAATGGACAATAAGCATGCCTAACCTTTACTCCAAAGGGAGGTACTGTCTCTGTCTGCCATGGCTGTTCTCTGTACAAACATCCTTGTAAAGATAGTGTAGGACACAGTCAGGGCCTCTGCTCAGTAGACAGAAAGTCAAGAGACCCATGGAGAGTTGTCTCTCAACAATCGCATATACAGTCAATAGTAAAGTAATAAACTTCATAAAAATATTTGTAGTACGTATAATAGACACTGAGTTTGTATGTTGTGTGTGTGTGTGTGTGTATATATGTACATGTTTAATATGTATATTTTTGCCCCAGAAATTCCATTTTGGTAATCTATCTGACAGATAGAAATCCAGTTCTCCATAAATTTTTGTTTACAAGGATATTTACATAAACATTGTTTGTAGTGACACAACTTGACATGCAACCTGAATGTCCATCAAAAGCAGAATGGTTGCATTAATTCAAATATTTCTCTATTCAGTCCTTAGAAAATCCAGTGTTAGATCTATTTCTGTTGAACTGGAGGAAATTCTATGTTGTAAGTAGAAAGTAAGTAGAAAAAAGGGACTTCAGAATAAATGTTAACAAGAGAAGGAGACAGAGACTGGGGAGGGGAAGAAGACGGGAAAAGAAGGAAGGACATCTATCTATCTATATTTGTATATATCTTTGTGAACATGGAGAAAGAGGTAGAAAAATATATTACATTGGATTCCTTAGGAGGAGTACAAAGTAGGGAGGATAGATTATGAATGTTTTAAAAATGCTATTCATCTTTGTGTTATTTCTCTTATTACAAATTATTTAATTTTAAAAAAAGGAAAAAAAATCAAATTAACCATTACTTTGGCAGTAAATGAGTCTCAACATGCCTTGTTCTGGACTCATTCATTCATTTGTTCATTAAACAAATATTATTGAGTATACTCTGTGTCCAGTACTGCCTAGGCACTGAGGAATACAGCAGTAAACAAAACAAATTCTCTCCCCTCATGGAACTTTTATTCTAGTAGGGATGTCATAAAATGCATAAAATAAATGTACAATGTGTATTCATACAAAATTCTTGGTACATAGTATATATTCCATACTCAAAAAAAATAAAAGCACCCTAAGGCTAACCTGTTTGGATTGCAGCTTGGAAGAAAAGTGTTGTAAATTTTTACAGTTAAACGGAAAGGAAAAGATGAACAAAAACCTACAGTGACGTTTGTTCTCAATGCAACCATTAACAACAGCCCACTCATATGCCTACTTACATTACAGACAATTAAAGCAGGTTTTACTTTGGGCAGCAGTAAATGAGGTAAGCAAGCTTCCATCCAGAGAGTTTTATTGGTATAAAAACTCTTAATCCCCTCTCTTCAACCACTGCAGATTACAAGTACTGGATCCCAGAAGGAAGGATTCAGTGAAGGTAACTGCAAGATGAGTATGGTTAATGTTCAACCTCAGTGGAACCTGGCAAACCTATACAAGAGCACATGAGAATGCTCCTGAGTGAAGGTGGTCCTTCAATGGCAGCTTTTAAAAGAGCTTCATTCACATTTAGTTAGGGTTGTCCCCAAATTCCAGAATTTTCTGAAAATGTAAAGGGGAAGTTAAAGTGACTGTACCATTTTCCTGTTGGAACAGGTAGTAAACATACTCCAGACAGCAGCATCAGTAAAATTTTTGGACCTAATATCTAGAAAGATTTTTTGCTTGTTTCTTTAAAGAAAGAGAGAAAGAAAAGTAAGTGTGTGGACTTCTCCAGACACTGGTCCAGACGTGTTTCCTTGCTGAAGTTTGGGAGGAGGGCAACAGCTTCCTAGTTTTGTGTTTATGTCTTTGATTAACTGTGCTATCTGAAGCTTGCTCATTGAGTCTAATATCTCAGGTTATGGATCTCTAAAGTCATAAATTCAAATTCATTTCTTGGTGGGTTTGCTTATCATTTAAAATAGGGCTTTCATTTTGAAGCTTCTAGAACTGCTAGATTATTCTGTAACTCCATGATAACTATGCAGGTGAAACCCTTAAATAAAATAAAGCAAATAATGTTAATGGCTGTCAAATTACTCAGCATAAAAGCCAAGAAATAATGGGTTTACAATGCATTAGCTGTTTAAAAAGAATTGTCAATTAAAGTTCTTAGCCACTTGCAAACAAATTCATCAGACAAAAGCAGGTACTGATAAATATTTAAATCCTTAAAATAATAAAGGAAGATTAAGGTGTCAAAGTTGATGAAAATAAATATCTCATGGTAAAAGCAGGATAATTTTTTTCCTTAATCAAAAACTCTGGTCCTGCTGTCACTGTAGTTGCATTTTGTATGCAGGTGAGGGAAGTCGAGAAGAATTTGGGTGTCTGGTCAGATTTAAATGGCCTGAATGTTAGCGGGATTATTGATGGACGTGAGAGCTCTCTAGGCACGTAATAAAACCCCTTGTATTTGTGTAGCATGTTATACTTCAGCAAGTATGTTCACATATATTATTTCACTTAATCTTCTCAAGACTGTTGTTACTAACAAGAAGTTCAAAGAAGGAAGATGAATTGCTCAAGTTTACATGGAAACTATATCAAAAGTAAATTTTCTAATTCCCCGCACAGCATGCTTTCAGCCACAGTATAGCTGTCTTTGTGTTTAAAGCAGCTCTAATGAGCTGCTTGCCTGTTTGCTCTAGAACAATTTATCTGACTGTAAAATAACATTATAAGCAATTTTCTTGACAAATTCCAATATTTCAAAAAACAAGGAAAAAAAAAAAACCTATAGAGTTTCTTGAGATGATCTAGTTCAAGCTCTTTGCTTTACAGATGAGGAAAGCAAGGTCCAGGATGGCTAAACAACTCTGCCAAGGTCATTTAGCAAGTTGGGGAAGAGTTGGGAATGAAGCCACACACCTTACACACTAAGCCAGTGGGTGTTCTTTCTGCTCTCCTGGGCTGCTTGCAGTGCTCCTCGCCCCACCTGCTCATGCCACCTCCACTAAAACTCACAGGGAATTCGCTCTGAAGATCAATTAAGTTGGTGTGGCCTCAAATCCCTCAGGGATATTAAGACAAACAAACAGATTTCCTAGGATAGGAATTATTTCTTGTAGCATCCGAGTGGTCTTGAGGCTTCAGTATAGCATTGTGACTTTGATTTCTGGTTTCTACTGATCTGTTGATTGAGTTGTCCCTAGTTTTAATTCCTGCCTTCAGGAAGATGAAACTCTCTATAGTTCTATCTATAAAGCTCTCCATATACTTCTTTAAGAAGCAGCTGTATACTATATACTTCAAGAAGTAGCTCTCTCTATACAATTGCCTTGGTGAGTACTCAAGTACTTCTTTGAGATACAAATGTATCTAGTACTAATGAGGCCAAGAAATACTGTCGTTTTGTTTATTTATACTCATAAAAAACACAAAATAAATGTAATTTGAGGTGATTATGTATCCTATTTGGTAAAATTATTTGTGATTGCTTTAGGCAGCAAGAGCAGTCTAAACTTTTAGGTAGAGATAAATTGTGTTTTTGAAATTTTAGAAAAGAAATGTAATGTCAAGGTCATTTTTTATGTCTATGAATTTCTACCTATTATAATGATGTATTTTGGCCTCTGAACTGGATTGTTTATAGAGAAAGATAAATCATTGAGAACCCAGAAAGGCTGTACAATGATCAATAATTATGCCAAGTTAAATCAACATTATCATCATATAAAACTAAAAAACCTAATATTTTGTATCATACTACTGAGTCTTATCGTGCATTATTTTAAGGCTGATTAAATGGGAGAGCATTTTAATAGTCATAATCCTAAGGAAATTTCCAGAGCCCGTTGGTTTTTAACTTTCAAATGAATAACACAATGTTACTTTTACTCCATTTATAAGCCTTAATAAATAATGCCTTTATCATCTAACATAATTTAATAGTAGTTTCTCAAATCCAAATTGATGAATTATTGGAATGACTTAATTGATAAAGAAGAAGAAAACATCACTTTCGTTGGAATATACTTTTTCTGATTTGCCGTATCATTCCAAGGACAAAAATTAAATAAAACATATGTTACCTGGAAATAGGAGGATTATGTCACTGGCTAATGGGTGGGATCAAAGAGTGATGTGGACTAAACAAATGAGGAAGTGTCTGTGCTGACCCTGTCTGTAAGGGACAGTTTCCTACATTTGCTTGTGTCCTCTTGTTATCACCTGTGGGATGAGTCTCTGTCGCTGTCTGCCCATAAACATTCCCAAAAGTCCATTTAGATTAAAAAGTATCAACAAGGAGCTATACAATTTGATTATTTCAATTTTGAACTCTGGCTCTGTTATTGGCAAGCACCAAAAAGCTAGCAAAAGACTGAAAATGTGGCTCGAAGAGTCCTCTTGAATAACTTCTGAAGACATTTTTAATGAAAGGACCAAGATTGAGGATAGGTTGAGGATCTACTTTCAAGTTATCTATCGAATAGTTAGATCAACTGCAAAAAATAGTTAAATCTCCTAATCTTTTTTAGTAGCCTGAACTTGCTAAGAACATGCCCACACACCATGATGGAATTTGGCAGACTATCTTGAGTCCTTACATAAGTGTAGACATAGTTCTTCTCCACTCTAGTCCGGCAAGGGCATCTGGAGTGATGCCTACAGCTGTGGGGCGTGTACTGTATAGGGAAGAGAGTGACATGGTAGGAGTAGGTGTAGAACGTCTCAGCTCATGTGAGCTGTATTCACTCCAGTTTTTCTAAGGGACTGGTCACATAAGCCTGATCAAAATACAATGACTTGAGTTTGTAAAAGAGGGACAAAAAAAAAAGATGAGGACCAGAGTGGTGGTTGTCATATAGATGTTCTCTAGTCTAGGGAAAAGGAGACTGTAAACTAAAACAGCAAACTATATAAATGGTACACACTTTGCACGGTAGTGCAGGACCATAATAATGACTGTGAAAGCTGAAAATGTACATAGTGATCTTAATCATCAATGGGAAAAATTAGGATTATCCTGTGACCTTTAAAATTTTTTGTCAAAATTAAAAACTCTCTTACTGCTGGATATAAACACATAGAGAAATGAAAAAATAGCAAAACTAATATTTAGTATACTATAATTTAAAACAGAAATACTGAGAGTTAAAGTGTTTTATTTCTTTGTAAAAATCTTATTAAGAATAGTTTGAACAGTGCTTGCCTTCTTCTCATCATATACCTTACTATATGGTGTGAGCATCTTTTTCTATGCTTTGGAGAATTGTCACCCTCCTTTCTAAGCATGAATCAGCTTCCAATATTTTATCCTTTGCACTTTTAGTGTCATGAAATACTAATGTGAAGGTTTTTGCTCGTATCACTTCTAGAACATCTTCAGCCTTTTGTACATAAACTTGCCTTTGTCCACAAACTCGAGTTTCTCTGGCTGCATATCAGTCTCTTAAATGTTGTCGCTGCCAGCATTCCCAAGATCAGCTATTTCTTCTATAGCCCATTTATTTTCTATTCCAATTTTGCTTCCAGCATTATCACTTTTTGTTTCTTTGCTGCAATTGCTTCTTTGTTGATTGTTTCCCTCTGTCAATTACCATTTTTGTAAAATATCCTGTGGGTTCATCACTAGGGGATAAACAGGCAGCACAACTACATGGTCCGCTGTCTGTGTGTGAACTGAATGACAGACAGGCAGTGACCAGCTAGCAACTGGCTTTGGAAGAAGTCTGAACTGCAGAGCTAGAAGCCAAGTTTGTATTTTGTGCACTTTCTCCTGGTTAATATATTGTGGTAATTGAAATTTCCACTGTGTTGTTGAGGAGGCTGGTGTTATTTAACTAAACCATGGTAACTGAAATTCATGCATATCTGAACCATGCAAAGTAAAGATGGCTTGCATTATGCTATGTTTATAAAACATATTGGGATTTATAATGACCCAAAGCAGCAAAGAATAACACTGATGGCCAGGAGCACACTGGGAAACAATGGAGCCCCTTGGAGAAATGACTGCTTGAATAGCAGCCAGCCCAGGCCCTATCTGCCCTGCAGAAGAAGCTGGGAGAGGGCATCAGTTTGGGTGGATGTCAGCTGGTGGTTGTCCCAGCATAGACATCACCAAAGGAAGTCAGGATGTGAAGAAAATTGCAGACCCCAAGCATTACCTGAGAGGGTGGCGTTTAAAAGCACAGGTGAAGTGATCCCTGGAAACATCCTGAAACAATAAGTGTATGGAGGTCCCTTGTGCAGGTGGATCTAAAAGAAAGATCCTGCAATGGCAGCTGGGGATATGGCCAGAGAAAACTAGTTTCCTGTATTATGACCCAATTCTCCACCTTTGCTGGTGTGCCCCGAAAAATACGATTCCTGATTTCTTGCTTTGGGAGTACTTAAAGCCAAAGATAAAGTCTAGTCTTAAAAGAATGTGCCTGAGGCACCTTGGAGGGTGTCTTCGGAGAGCCTCTAAGGGTCTTTTTACTCCTTAATGAGATTTTTTGACTATAAAAGAGGAATTTTAATGACCTGTTGAGGTATCAAGTACAGTCTAGGCCATAAATAAAGAGAAGATCCTAGAAAAAGTAGCAAGGATGTGTTGGGAACCTTCTGGAAAAGTATTTTGAGAAACCGCCTCTCAGCTGCCTCTCGAGAGCCTTATTTCTATTAATTATCCTCACAGAGGGATTAAGATTATGTAACCACGAGGAAGCATCTTTGAACCTTCACTCAATAGTTTTAAGTCGACCGTCTGTGTTATTCATAAATATTGACAGTTTTGTGTAAAATCTTATAGGCCCTAGATGCAGCAATTCCTGCAGTGCCTGTTACTGTGGACACTCACTATTATGGCCATTTAGCCTTGTGTAAAATCTTATAGGCCCTAGATGCAGCAATTCCTCCAGTGCCTGTTACTTTGGACACTCACTATTATGGCCATTTAGCCATATGAATTGGGCCATGAAGAGTGCATAGAATGTTCACCATTATCTAAGGGGTGGGGGAAGGAAGTAGGTACTTTTCTTTGTCTATGATTCATGTCTTACCACTTAACCACCTACAAGAGAGCTTGCACAGCTCTAGTGGTCTTTCAGTGGTTCCAAACTTCATTTCCTAAACCTTTTGAATCAGTGCAAGATGGATTTCTTCCCCTCGACCAAGAACAGGCACTAGCTGGGCTGAATTGCTTGGGTAGGCTTAAGGTAACTTGCTGGCCTCTGTCCCTTCCTTCTGAGGCAGCAGGGGCTGGAAGAGTCTGGGAGAGGTCGGTAGAACTGGCCAGCTGCGTTTCCTGGGGTGGTGATGGAAGACTAAGCAGGAGACTACTGTGTAAGGATAAATATGCCAGGGTTCAAAAGAGAAAAAGATGCTGGTGCCAGGAGCCAAAGTGGTCTCATTCAGTGCTTTTGGGCAAGCCATTCCCAGTAAGGTTTGGGAGGGAGAGTCTCATTGCATCATTGCCTTGTGGCAGTAACTCATCTCAGGAGTGGAAAATTCCAGCATGGACGTGCACTCTGGCAGATTGTCTGTGGCAACATATTTTAGTACTGCCCCTTCACATTCCTCTCCGTCTAACTTGCAGGCTAAGCTTTGGTTCTGTAGGGGAGGGAAAATTTTCTTCTACTCTCTTAGGTTCTGCAGTTGGGCCTAAGAATTAAACTGATATAAGACAGATGAACAGAATTAAAAACATACAAATTTTATTTAATATTTGTGTACATGAGAGACTTCAGAAAAAAATGAAGACCCAAAGAAGCCATTAGGCCCATAAGCTTATATACCATCTTACACAAAGAGTGATAAATTGTGGGGGTGGAACCAGACTTGGGCTGGGGACAGTGAATTGTGAGACAGTGATTAGGAAATATATGGGGGAAACTAATGGAAGATAAGGGTTACTTGAGTAGGTTTGTTTGTACAAGTCCCTTTCACCATCTACTCCCAGTCTCTGGTGATAAGAATGTTCTTTCCTTCCTGGCACAGGGGAGGGCACTTTCTCATGGAAAATTTATGACCTGCTTTTAGGGAGAAAGGGGGTGATCAGAGAGCCCTTCCTGCATCTGCTGTTTCTCTAGTGCCTTCAGCTCGGGATAATCAATATGCCAAAGCAGCATATGTTGAGGTGGCGTGTTCTGAACTTCTTCAGCTCCAGACTCTGTAGTGGGGCAGTAATGGTTCATCCCTCCAGTGAAAACGCTGTGGAGGGGCTGCTCAAAGCGCCATGCAGTCCACCCCCCACCCCCATGGTAGTAAAGGGATCAGGTCCAGAGCCTAAAAAAGTGATCTTTTTCTGAGTTAGGTTGATGCTAGGACAGCTATAATCTTACTACTAGCCACACAGTGCTAATTTGCATATTTTAGAAAACATGGCAAGTGTTTCATAAGCCCAGTTGAATCAGGAGACAATGATCCAGTAGGGAGATGTACCTACAAAATTGGTACAATTGTACCTACTTTGTAGGGTGTAGAAATGATAAAATTATGTTTTTTATAAGCCCATCCAAAAAGATCTGACTTCTAGGCTCCACCCTAGACTTGCGGAATTGGAAGGTCATGGTAAGGGCCCTGAGGATTCTGTTTTTAACAGGTGATGGATGAGATTTTTGTATGTTTGGCAGCACGAGTTGCTTGGCCAGCATTTGGGGACTACTACTAGAATTTTGTAAGGCATCTGGCATCCTACCTAGTATATAAATGGCAGTTATTGATGCTACTATTGCTGCTATTGTTATAATTATTATTCATTTCAGTAAAGAAAAAGATATTCCAACCCTAAGAATTGTCCAAAAATATAATGGGCTGGCTTTGAAGGTGCTGATATCACTATCATGGAAACTGGAATATGGATGGGTCTAGAGCCTGGTGGTTAGAGCACACTCTGGAGCCAGACTGTCTAGGTTTGGATACTTACTTTCCGCTTACCAGTTCTCTAACCTTGGGCAAGTGCCGACGATTCAGATTCCTCATCCGTAAGTTAGAGATAATAATGGTACCTATTTCCATAATGTGGTTGTAAGGATGACCGTACCTCAAATTTAAAAATTAAAAAAGCATATGTTTAAAAAATATTTTACCATCTCTGAAATCAGAGTAACAATCAATGCTATGTAATAATATAATTTGTGGAATTTTTTTTTCTTTCTTAGTGGTACACAACATAATGATGCTTCTTAGAATCAACAATAGCTTAGATTTAATGAAATATGGTAAATGATTTAATCCATGGAAATTGCTAACAGCAGTGCCTGGCACATAGCAAGCACTGAAAAAGGTAGCTATTATTGATTTAGTTGGGTTTTCTCAGGGGAGGGATTATGTTTCAGGTTGGTCTCTGGATGTGATAATATTTACTTCTTCCAGGTTTAATTGGAAGCCCTCCTTATGCCTCTCTCAGCACAATTATTTTCAGAATTTAATATTAGTTGTCTTTATGTTTTCCACCTGAGACTCTGGACTTCCCCCTTCCTTCTACTTTCCATCTTGATTTAGAGCAGAACTCTGGGCTCTTCACCGGTTGGATGACTGCTGTGGAGGCTTCACCATGCTTTCTTCATTAGTTGGATTGGGTCATAGTTGTTTCATTTGAGGCTCTCAGTTCTAGACCTTTTTGTATAATAATACTCTTTGTTTCGTCCAGATGCTTACACGGACAGGAAAGGGAAAAATGAATATTAGGGATTCAAAGTAATTCAGATGCATATGATTTCAGCTTGAGAGTGGATGTTGTCTTCATAATGGTACTAAGAAAACTCCTCATCATCCTCAGTAGAATGCTAAGCAAAGGTAGTTCCACCACTAAATAGTACCTATAGTACCTCTTTTAATTTATCTGAGTTAAAACTGGCAAGGCTAATGAGAGATTTAGCTATTTTTGGAATATTAAACTTAATATAAAATGTATACTTGACCACCTTCCAAAAGAATATGTGAAGTGGATGATAGTAAAAGGTAAGGCACTTATGAATGGAATTGCTCAAAGTCTGTCTGAAGGAAGCAGAGGGAATAGATGTTTCTAAGCACTTCTGTGAAAGGTAAGTTAAGCTTTATTTCCTGGCAGCTAAAGCAAAAAATAAGTGTATGTGATTTCATAGTCTTGTTTACCAAATAGAGAATGATATCAATTTATTTACTGAGAAGAAGACATAATATTTGAAATTAAACTCAAGCAGTTATTTATGATGTTGATTTCTGGTCATGCAGAGATATACTGTACATTATCTAAAGCAAACATTTCCAAATAATTTTACTGGCTCACTTCCATGATAATGAATATATTATTAACAATTCACATAAGTTGCTCCCATTCACCTGCAAGTCACAGAGAGTATCCTTAAGAGAGTAACAGCATATAGGGACCATTCAATGAGTCATTCAAACTGGAACACTTTGGGAAAGAAAGGAGCACTGTTGATAATTATGCCAGGACAGCAGGTGAAAACCAGGACTGTCCTGGTGAAAACAGAAATGTGTGGTCATCCCAGTACCAGGTGTTCCATACCATCCCTTTTGGATCTAAGTTATAGGAAATTTTCAGGGGTAAAGTGTTAGAGAGTCAAGGTTTTTGCATACAATAAAGCATAGGAAAGTACAGATAATCAAAATAGCAGGGTATTATGTAAGTTCTGCTGATGATTCCTAGGTAATGAAGCCTAAACATTTTTTTAAAATCATGAACTCGGAGCACTATGAACCACATTTGTAGAGAACATAAACACGGTATCCTGAAAGTTCTTTGTAGATTTCCCAAAGGAATTTTTCACTGACAGTGTTACAATAGATTCAGATTTACAAAAATCCAGCTATTATTAAATATTAAATTATTATTATTAAAATAGGCATAAGTTAGATTTAGGCTGAATGAATAAAAACCTAGACAGTTAACATTTTTAAAAAAATTTCCTAGCTTCCAAAGTAAAAAGTGAATGGGAGGCATTTTATTTATTTATTTTTTGGCAAGAGGTATGCAAAGCTGATTTCCTGCAAAAATGTAATGGGTCTGAACATAAAGAGAATATTTGCTGGTAAGAATAAGTGCTGAAATTTAGTACCCCATGTTACATGTCATAGGAGTAGCTTAGTATCTTGGTGACTCATGAGACATGTAGTGTTCTCCTTGTGTGAGCTTTTCTGATAACTCAAATAGACTTGCCTAGATTCCCTGCTTCCTTATGGTTGTCATTGTGCTGTATAAACAAAGTTAAGGATGTACATTCCTAGTGAGATCCAGATAAGAGTCTAGGAAAATTGGGAGAAATCTTTTAATGACCATGTGAGTCTGTATCTTCATTTTCTATGGTCTTGTGAAGAGACTGGAAATGCCAAGTCTAGTATAAGCATTTTGGGTAAACCTTTGGTAGAAGGAATATTATATCATAAACAAACTACACTGGTGTTTTAACTGATGCCTCTCCCCCAAATCAGCATGGTTCTCTGTTATCCCAGCAGGGTTGGGCTTAGGATTGGGGAACTTGACAGAGCTTCTTCATCATGACTGGAATCTTGTTGGGTTTCAAAGCCCATCCACATAGGGTCTCAGGAGAATTGGAAGTGTCTCTTTTAGTGAGGAGCAGAGAGAAAGCTTTCTTAGTGTTGAGCTCATTTTCAAAGGTTCTCTGAGACCAGAAGTTTAGAAGTGAAAAGCTGCTATATCTGCTTTGATGTGTCAGAACAAAATTAGAGACATTTCCAGTACGTGGATGGAAATGTCAGCTGATAATATGAAAAGGTAGAGTGTATAGGGCACATCTCAGTTAGTCTGATGAAAATGGCATCCAGGAGATGGCTAGTAATATTGGATCCTATAAATGATGTAATGAAGTCTATGGCCCCTGAAGGGATGCAGGCAAGAGTCTGTGAAATGTGCAAGCAGGACTCAGGGTGAGCTGTGCCATGGTCTATTTTGGGCCACACTTAGAGCAACATTGGGGTGACCGAGTTGCTGCTACTGCCTGAGTCTCGGCCTGGTACTAATTGAAAGAAGCTGAATACTTCTCTCCACCTGTCCAGAGACCCTTCATTCCGACCCATAGTGCTGAGTAGATTGTGATTCCCTGACCACAAGAAATAAGCAGATTACCTCTGGCTTTAAGGTTTTAAGGACATATCCAGGCCAGATGGTGCCCATGATGCTGAAGTGGTTTGATTGGCAAGCCACAATAGCACCAATATTTTAAAGTAGAGTGATTTCACAAAAAAATATAGATTTCTAAATTCTCTGAATAATTGAAAGCCCCTGTACTATTGGTTACACATTGCATCCTGGTGACAATCAGTTGGTCTCCTTGTAGCACGAACTCCTTGTAGAAGGGGGGCAGGTGCTCTCTGGTTTGCCACAGGCCTTTCTTCAATACTGAATTGTGTTGCTAGTTGCCATTACAGTCTGCCTGTTTCTCCCATTTTATTGCCTGCGTAGCCTTTCTAAACATTCGATTTTGTAACCCTCATCTAGACTAATGGAAATTCAACATGGCTTAATGGAACGTTCAAAGGCTTACAAAACACAGAACGATCTTGATATAAATCTTTCTATGCTATTTATTAGATGTATAACTTTGAATAAATTACTTACCTTCTCTGAGTCTCAGTTTACATATTTGTAAAATGAGAGTATTAATGCCCACCTTGCAAGGTTGTTTTAAGGATTCAAGAAACATATAGTAAAAAAATTTTTAAAGAAAATTGAAAAAAGGAAAATATGTAGTATAGTGCCTGGCACAAAGCAGTACTAAATAAATGATTGTTATTATTATTGTTGTTGCTGTTATTATTTGGTTTTTTCTATATTGCTGTTTAATAGAACAAATTACTTCATTAAGTCTTTTCTTGGATAACATTCAAAAAACTCTTAAATAAAAATGAAATAACTGTGCCCTAGATAAAAAGATTGTTTATACAATTTTTCTCTGTTTCTTATAATACTTTAAAAATAATTTTCTATTACCATTCGTTTCTTTGTACTCTGTGTTGGGTTATCAAACAGATGCAACAAAAATCAAGACAAGAAAAGTATAGTAATAGAATGGAGAGAAACAGACATGAAGGGACCCCCTCAGATGAGATAGAAGCTTGAAATGACAGAATTTCTTTCGGGATTTTCTCACAGCTGAGGCAATCAGGGAACTTCATGGGGAGAGAGAACACCTACCATGTTCCAGATACGAGGATAGGTGGCTGGGTATTTGCATGGATATATTCCTCCCTTCTTTTCCTTTACAATAGTTAATATTATTATACGTGATGGACCGCACAATGGAGGGAAAAGGGCAATGAGGCATCTAGTTTTATCCCATTTGAGGATTTCTTTTTTTCTTAGCTAACGGAGAAGAGCAGAACTAAACAATAAAAATTAGTAGTTTATGGAAATAAGCATCCTAAGAAACGCCGCTTAAATTATGTCTCTATTTTTATTATAGCTTGATAGCCAGATCAAGCTCATCCCGAAAAAGTTTGGTGTGTTTTCACTGTACTGTGTAGGTGTGTGTGTGATGGAGAGAGGGGTGAGATGGGGAGAGAAAGAGAGATGATGAGATGATGTGGTGACATGTGTGGATGGCCACACAAGAAGAGGGCTAGGACTGAAAAGAGAAGTGAGCGGCCAGGGCTGTCAGTCTTGCTGACATTTCCCCGACCCACTCCACCACTTCCACAAATAGCTGTGCTGTCACATGCATCTCTTTCATGAGCAGAGTCTTTCCCCTGGCTTGTTGAAAACTGTTTTTATCCCAAAGAGCTCTGCTTCTCTTTGGGGAGTAGCATTTCTCGAATAGCCTTTCTATACACCTCGAATGGTCAATAAATCCTTTCAGTTTTTGCTCATAGAGGAAAGTAGAGGTGTTTTTCCTTTTTATTTTTTTCCTCAGCAAAACCCAATGACTGCCTTCCATTCCATCTGGGATGCTGGGGCAATGGACCTAGATATTTTCCCCAGTGCCTTCAATCCCTAAATAAGGAAGATCTGGAATTAATAATCTTAAGGGAGACAAGGCTGCCTTATGGGAATGTATGTCCGATAGGAGGAGCAGAGCTCCTGGTGAAGTCCACAGTGAGCCTGGCACTAGCTTCCTACCTGGGCAGAGCAGGAGCAAAGGAAAGAAGTGCGACAGGTAAATGAAAGATCTTTTATCTGGATTGCTCACATCAAGCTCACAGAAATTAACCCTGACAATGTGATTTTTCTCGTTTGTTGGAAAGCTTTTGGAAATGATACTTTAAGGGGAGGGGGAGATCTCTTTTATTTTCGTTCTTGTCTCTTCTCATAGCTATTCCATCTCTACTCTATTTGCAATGTGGGCTTTTTACAGGTTATGAATCTTCTATAATTATTTTTCAGAAAAAGTTGAATGGATGTATTAGATTGTTGGATGCTTATTAAATCTTTATCGAGTCCTTATTATGCAATTAATCTGTGGGTCTTGGCACTCTACTTTAAGGACCTTTATTTCATAAACAAATGCCTGGGAGTATACTTCATAAACATGGTCATTGAGGAAGACCTACAGATGCTCAGCAAGAGAAACTTGACAACACACATAGTTTCTACTTAATTATAAAGTTTATAGATCTTTTATTCTGAGATTCACTGACAAAAAACATTTTTATCTAATGAAAATACTTCTAGGAAAAAAATGAAACCCTGAAAATATATTGCAGTGTTTTGATATAGACTATTTAGAAGAGGCCTCATCTTATTGAAAGCAATACAAAAAGATAGAAAATATAAATATATACTCAGCATTTCTCTGTGTTCTTTATCTTTTTGAAATAAGCAAATGTATTATAAAAGACCTTTTAATGTTTCTACAGGAAGGGAAAAAGTCTTCCAAAATGCAGTGTCTGAATCCTGTATATGTGCAGATTAGAAACATTCATTTTACTGATCTTAAGACTGTGGGGAGCAGATATCAGCTTCTCTGAAATAACAAATAGTTTCCATTTCTTTAAAACTGATATTTAGACAGATATATTTAAAATGCACCCCAGTATAGGTCATCTAATTTCTACAGAAAGGTCTTCAAAAACTCGGACAGAGCAGGGTGGTTGAGTTGAAGCAGCCCCCATTATCCACAGATGGATATCCACAGAATGGAGCTTACAAAGAAGTTATCATAGTAAACATTTCAGAAAAGAATGAGCAATCCTAATAGATATTAGGTCCTTTTAGCTTATAGTGTGTTTTTTTCTGTATTTTAATATAGCACTTGGATTAAGCCTTTTCTTTATCATATTCGTGCCTTAAAACAGTTATTCTCTGACCTATATTGCCAGTGCGCATCCTTGTATGCCTTAATCTTCTGAAATTGTAACTTGAAAAAACCCATTTGAATGAAATGTATTCATTTACTTGGAGAAAAAATGATTGCTAATGTTTTCAGTTAACTCTAGAAAATCCATACACAATTATGCTGAATGATCTAATCTTACTATCCAGTGACTATCTATAGGCTTTACCAAAAAATAAATCTTAAGTAATCTGATAAATTTATGAAACTGGATTTACTCATTCTGGTAAATCAATAAGAATTCACTGGTCTGCCACATTGAAAAAGTAGTTTGTTTCCAGAGCACAGCTTGCCAAATTACTGAGTTCTGAAATAAGGGAAGCCATTTGCTTTAAGCTTGCCCTGTCCTTTTTATTTGGTTGGGGGCAGGGATGGCGGTACAGAGTTGAAGGGAGAGAGATGAAAGGATCAGCTAAAGAGGTGCCATGGAAGTGTGATGTTTAAAGATGTCCTTCCTCTATAGGCAGATTCTAGAAAGGAAGCAGAAAGCCTAGGTAAATGGTGGGAATGCTGAAGGTCCCCAACAATAATCAGAAAGTCTGACATACCTCTCTCTGGCATATGACATAGACCTATGTTATTCTAAGAATCAGTTCCATGGGTATCTGCACTCATTAAAAACCAAAGCTAAATGGTCAAAATTGGGAAGTATCTTCAGCAAATTCCAAGCTCTGCTTTTTTTCACATTCTCATTTCCTAGACTAATTATGTCTCACATTAGCACATCCATTGTTCCCTTAGCTTAACTCCCCAGGTAAAAGAGGAGACTTTGATATTCAAATGGCTTATAAAATTCAAAAGTACTTTAATTCACCAATAACAAGATCAAAGTAAATTCTGTTTTTAAATTAAAAATCCAAATAGTCTTTTTATCTCTAAAGAATACCTAGTCCTAGAGTGAACCTTCGCTGACCCTTCTGGGCCTAGTGCAGTTTAACGAATTCAATGGTTAATTCAAACATAGAGGTTTTGGGGGTTGATGGGAAGGAGAAAGTAAAGATGATAAGTTGGAGGGAGCAGAGGGAGCTCCTGGGTGATGGGGTGAATTTAATGAGAAGAATTTATTACAATAAAAGTGAAGTCCTACTCTTAGCTTCAATAAATCGATGACATGAGTACAGGATATTCTCTATGTTGACTAAGAGTTCAGTTGATATTCATGGGGTCCTGTGAATATCTGATGTGATCTTGGCTGCATAACATAAGAACTTTGTCAAGGCTAAGGGAGGTAACAGTCTGCCTAACTCAGACATCCCTGAGTTGTGCCTGGTCTAGGAACCATAGCTGAGGAAAGGTGACCAGGGCCAGTAGGAGATCATATCTTATCCATAAACAAGAGCTGGATATTTGTCTTGGCAATAAGCTGATTCATGTGTTTGAAAGGCTTCCCCATCTCTGTTAATGTTGTCTCTACCTCCAGAAAATATCAGCATTCATTCACTTCTATCTGCTTTACTATTACTCTTTACTTTCCCATAATGCACTCTTTTCACAGCAACCAAAGTGCCCTTTGAAACATGTAATTCAGGTCATGCCACTACCCTGATTACAGTCCTCAGTTGCATTCCACTGCGCTTAGAATAAAATCCAAACTCCACTCATGCCTGCAGCACTCTCCATGATTCAGCTTCTGACCACCCTTCTAAGTCCACCTCTACCACTCTCTCCATGGCTCACAATTAGAGCTCTAACCACATAGCACCTTCGTTCCTTGAACATCCTGGAGCGCATTCCTACCTCAGAGCCCTTGAAGTATCTATCCCTTCTGTCTGGAGTTCTCTTACCCTAATCTTCCCAAGGCTGCATCCCTTTTTTTAATGATTCAAATGTCAGTTTAAATGTCACCTCCTCGAAGAGGCACTCCCTGATCACCCAATTTAAGTACCTCTATTTCTGCTGCCTCTGTCGTCTTTATCAATTGAACCTGTATATTTCTTTTTAGGACTTACCACACTTAATTTCCTTGTTTATTCATTGTCACTCTGTCTTTCCTCCACATTAGAGTATAATATCATGAAAACAGAGATCCTCTTTGGTTTGTTGACTCCATTAACTCTGGCATTTAATAAATATATGAGAAACTTAAAAAGCAAAGAGGCCCGGGACCAGTGGATGAAGAGAGATGGATGAAAAAATGGAATGAGTATGTTGAGTTCACCGTCAGTAAAGATATTTATGCAAAGGCTAGATGACTGCTTGATGAAAATAACATAGAAGGTTTTCATTTAATTGTTCAATTAATATTTATTGATCATTTGATATATATCAGTCACTGTGAAAGGAACATGAGTCTACAAAGAGGCAAACATTGGGTGCTTGCCTCAAGGAGTTTACAATCCAGAGAGGAGGAAGATATGTGAACAAGAGCTTGCAAGTACAATGCGATGTTGTATTGGAGCTATACACAATGCCAGCTAAATGGTGCAATGCCAGCTAAAATTTGACTGAAGGACACAAGGTATAGGGAAACTCATTTGACTTTTGAAAGAAAATGAAGAATTTTCCAGATGGATTAGGTATTAAGGAGGGCTTTTTAAGAGAGCAGTATAAAGAGCACATGGTGTGTTCTGGGAAGTGTAGAGAGCTTGCTATGGCCTTAATGAAGGATATGCAAAGGTAGAGGTGAGAGAGAACACGTGAAGAGAGATGAGAGAGAGTGAGAGATAGGCAGGAGCCAGGTCAGGAAAGGCCTTATATCCTTCCATAAGGAATTTGGATTTTATCTCATATGCAGAGAGGAGCCATTGTACAAAAATCAGATTTTCATTCTGGAAAGATGACCACAGCAGCAGGAGAGTGGTGGCAGAAGGGTGAGATTAAAGGCAGTTTGGAGTTATTTTAACAGTTAGATCAGGGATGATAGAGGCATAAATGGGAGCATTTGGAGGCCATGGGGATACATAGAAATTTAGCAGGTAGTAAAACTAGGGTTTAGGTTGGCCTCCAACTCTGTGATTCAAAAGTTGTTCAAAGTTTTAGAAAAAGAAAAAATAAATCTAGATGTCGTCTTTGTTTCCTCTTTTTCCCCCCCAGCCTACATCCAATTCTTCAGCAAGTCTTTCCAGTTCTACCTCAAAAGTTAGCCTAAATCTGTCCTTTTACACTCTCTCCACTTCCACCTCCCTGCTCCAAGCTACCACCCTCTTTTGTCTGAACTATGCAATCGCCCTTAGCTGTCTTCCTCCTTTCGCTCCAGTCCCTCAGTACTCCATTCTCCACACAGGGGGTGGAATGATCTTCCTGAAAAGTAAATCAGATCCTACCACTCCCTGCTAACAACTTCACTTCACACTTAAAATTAAATCCCAGAGCCATTCCTGGCTCTAAAATGCAGAATCTTTGCTTACCTCTCTAACCTAATCTTGAAATTACTCTACAACTCAGTAGCATTGGCTTTATCCAATTTCCTTTGTCTGGAATGTTCTTCTTCCAGATCTTTTCAGGGTTTTACCCCCTCTTGTAAATCAGATCTTAACTTAGATCATGCTGCTAATGAGTATCTATAATTATTTGAGTGTGTATAAATTTATATATGCAGATACTAAATGTCTCTCCTCGTTGTAGTGTAAGATGTCTCTCCACATTGTAGTGTAAGGGCAAGAATCTTGACTATCTTGTCCTTTGCTGTATCCCAGGACCCAGCACTGTGCCTGAAGCAGAGCAGAATGTGAATAAATATTTTTTTAGAATGAATGAATAAATGAAAGAAAAGAAAAGAACTCTCAGCGCCTTTAGCTCCCTTTTTCTGAGAGCAATTTTGGGGAATTCCTTTCCCTTCTTTGTGTGGTTTGCCTTCCTCTTCCAGCCTGAAGTCTCTGCTTACAGCTGAGTGTTCCAGGCGATGCAGGTGGCTTTTGTTTGCAAATGGAAAACTGGCAGTCCTCCCACCTTTCTGTGTTTATAGTGTTTGCATGGAGTAAGACGAGCCACAAATCTGCTTCAAGCCTTACCAGGTGTTATTGGAGAGCAGAAGGAGTGGGGAAAGAGAGGGAGATTGTTTTCCTTCAAGACCGTGTGGTCTAAGTCTGCAACCACTGCAGTACCTGACAGTTGATTTTTCCCAGTGTGGTCATGTTAACTGTGATTTATTTTTAAACAGTTCAGTATAAACATGGGATAAATATATGGTGTGCAAATTAATAATAACACACTCTAAAGAGTTTTGTTAACATTTGAAGTGCCCCATTCAGGAATCTACTCTCCAAAGATCTCTAGAAAAGTGATTCCAACATCATGATTTGAAACTACATGGGAAGATTCACTAATTCGCAGTAGAGATGATGGAAATACTTTTTCATTGATGAAGTGAATAGCATTCAAGGTATTCAGTTGGCTAGAAAGATTACACAGACACTTCTGCTCTTCATAATGAGAGCAAGGGCCTGGAATAAATATCTGCCCTTCATTGAACAATGCATCCAGCAGGCCTGGCAGCCCCACACAGCACTCCAGGTGTAGATCTCTGTTTGTCCTAGTCCTACCACCCCCTCATCCCTTAATGCAAGCCCTGGGCATGCAATATATTGAGAAGATAGGCTGATTTCACCATTAGAATATTGTGTGCTGGCCTCAGAGTGAACCTTTCTTACAAAGTACTAATCACAGTGCTCAAAAGCCAGAGAGCTAGAACAGCACTGAACTTAGGGGAATAAGATGTATATAATGTTTTTGCACCTGCCTCCTAAGAAATGTTTGCACTTGTGGTGGAATATTCTCTGATAATTATTCTACTGGAATGTACTACTAATCATGAAGTCATCCAGGGAGCAGGCAGATGACTCCACCTAGGCACTGTCAGAGGCTGCCTGCATTTACTAGAGTCTGATCCTTGTGAATGGCATATTGACTTAGCTTACTTCACAGGACGTGCTCAGCTCCAATGGCCTGCCAGCTTTCTGTCAGGCCCAAGTGGGCAGGGCAGTTCCCATTCAAGAGAGGGTCTAAGGAGAACTGGGCATATGGTGCTGATTGCCTTGGTTGATCACTATTAGATTGCACATCTGGAAACCTTGCCCGGGAAAACTAGGGGAGGCTTGTTCAAAACCAGCACAGAGCTCTGTGTACCACTTTGTTATACATTTAAATCCTCACGGTGACATGGCTTTTATGAAAAGAAATCTCAGTCTGGGGCTTCAGCAACATATACCCCAAACCTAAAGAGATTCCTGTCTCAATTTATAATCTCCTAGCGTCAGCAACTTACTGACGCTGATCTGTATTTTCCAATTTGACTTCGTTCCTTTGCTTGTCCAGTTTTCCTGAACCAGCCTTTTCTCATTGCTGCATTTTAAAAACTTATCTTTGCAAGAAAGCAGCCTCCTTCTATTAATGGCTCAACTAGTTTTCTTCATAGTTGATCCCGAAAAAAGTACAAATTTAATAGCCTCAGACTCTGAAAGGGAAGAATTATATCTAAAGACTAGCCACTTAGAAAATTAATGTTTTAGTTCATTAAAGCAAATTGCAGTTAAAATACAAAAATTTTATATGATTTCCCAAGTTTATATAAGCCTCACCAACATTTTTCAAGAAAGTCAATTTAGCAGAATGCATAGAGCATGGATTTCTGAGCCAGATTCCCTAGAAGTGAATCCTGGCTCTGATACCGGTTAGCTGAATGATCTTGGGAAATTTACTTCACTGTGCTGCAGTTTCCCTACCTGTAAAAATTGCAAAAATAGTAGTAACTGTTTCATGGGGTTGATTTAAAATTAAATTCTGTAAGGCCTGAGGAGTGCTTAAAATACTGGCTGAAACTTGTAATTGTTTTTAACAATTAACTATTATCTATATTTTTAAGGTTATCCTTAATCATAACTCTGATAGACAGGAAGCTGCAATGGAAAGAATGACTGGATCCTGTGTGCAGCATATCCACCAAACAGCTCTGTGACCTTGAAAAAATGATTTGACCTTTCTGGGCTTCCTCTTATTTATAGAGGGATTGGCTTAGATAATTTCCAAGTTTCCCTGTAAAACTAAAATATTATGATTCTGTGATATCATTCCCCATTCTGGAGTTTAAAGAAAATACCTTAAAAAAGTCTCAAAAAGATATAATAAAAATCATAAAACTAAATGGAGAGGATAGATTGTATTTAAATTTCTTTTGACTTCGAGTCAGAACAACCAGATCTAGACTTGGCTGCTTACGTGTCCTTCCTAGCCTGGCCCACCCTGGCGTTTTCTTTTTCTTTTTGGTCTGGTCTGGCTTTTGGCAAGCACGTTGGTAGGAAGATGAAAAAGGAAAAAACTTTGATTGATGATAAACCATTGACAGAGGTATTTGATGTGTGTGTGTGGGGGGGTAGCTGAGGTGTGTGTAGGCACGTACTTTGTTTCAAGAAGCTGAAGAGAAATTCAGTAACCAGAGAAAGTAAGTGAAGTCAGGCCAGTGGTCTTACCTAAAAAGACACCAACTCCTATACCCGATGGGATTGGGACTAAGAAAGCTGTTATTTATCTTCTCATTTAAAAATATGGGGGCCAGCCTGGTGGTGTAGTAGTTAAGTTCGTGTACTCCACTTCAGTGGCCTGGGGTTCACAGGTTCGAATCCCAGGCGCGGACCTATGCACTGCACATCAAGCCATGCTGTGGCGGCATCTCACATAGAAAATAGAGGAAGATGGGCACAGATATTAGCTCAGGGCTAATCTTCTTCAGCAAAAAGAGGAGGATTGGTAAGAGATGTTAGCTCAGGGCCAATCTTCCTCACCAAAAAAAAAAAAAGTAACACATTTTAGACAATTAGACTTATTACTGTATGACTGTAGGGGAAGAAGCACTGTTACTCCATCCTCTAGTTTCTTTTGGCTGGTCTAAGAATTAAATTGACCCAAGACAGAATAGCAAGAGAAAATCAAGCAAATTTAATAACATGTATACATGGAAGAAACCCAGGAAAACTGAGTAACTCGCCAAAATGGCAGAAGCCACCACCTTAAATACCATCTTCAGCTAAAGACAAAGGAGGATGTTGGGGGTAGTGGTTTGGGACTTCAAAGGGGAGGAAGGCAATTCACATGGAGACGGAAAAGCAAATATTTGGTAAACAGATGTTTGCCATGCTTTGCAAAGACAATGAAACATGGGGAGAACTTGGATCAAATGGGCTTTGCTAGGTTCCTCCCTGTCTGTCACGTTTAGTTTATATTACACTATCGTTATCTTGTGGAATTAGCTCCTTCCTAGAACAGGCCTTCTATCTTAAATTCTTTTAGACAGTTAGGGTAAAGGTCAAAGTTTCTTTCTGAGTCTTTTGTTCTGAAAAGTAATTAAGCCAAAGAGTCAGATTTTGGGGTGGCAAATTCTGATGCCCCCATGACAAAGAGCTCTCTTTCCTTCACCCTATGGATTGCATTGCCCTCCTTACCCTGAGTTCTTGTCTTGACACCTTTCCAGCCCAGCTCTTCCTCAGTGGCCAGTACAGCCTAAAACCAGGCCTCTCCCTGTTCCAACAAGACAACTCGAACTATTTCTGGTTCTTAAAAATCTTTGTTTATAAAATACAGAAAATTCAGTCTTCAAGCTTTATCTCATATGGGAAATCCTCCCTTTTCTGAAAAGTGATTCTATTTGCTAAATACTAAGTGATTAAATAATAAAATGGCCAACTTGACCAGCACCTTACGGACTATGTATTTACCCTGTCCTCTCGTAGAGGAGTTGGAAACTTCAGGGAGATCCTTCTCAGCAAAGAGGCTGTTTTCCAAATGGTGCATGAGCTCTGGGTGAGATGCTCGGTCAGATCCCCTCACTCATCCTGAGCTTGACCTAAAGGCAAGCAAAGCTCTCTGAGCTCCTACTCTCTCAAGGGCATGGTGAGAACATTCCTTACCCCCGGCTGTGTAATGCACTTTAATGAGAAAGTGTATGCGAACCTGATTTACAGACTAGAAAACAGTCTTCCAATTAGCTGATTATTTTAAGCTCAGCCAAATAGGCCTTAATGATCGACTCTACCTTTATAGTTGGAAAGAGTTCATCCTTTCCCATCCTTTTCATCATTTCTGTAACTTGATGCATTTTCTTCATACTTGAGACATACTCATTAACAATACTCATTCTGTGAATTTTTTTGTGCATAAATTGTAATCTGTGCTTTTTATTGTCATCTTTTTATGGTCTATAATCCAAGTACTTCTGAACTTTTCTTTTCATAGCACTTTGTACAAGTATAAAATATGAGGTAGACTAAACAAATCAACTGATCTCTTTAAATAAAGCAGAATTTCATGAAATATAAATTAAAGTCATCATGCTTTTGTCAGGAAACTAGGGACTATTAAGTGACAGCAACAAGAAAGAAAAGGGGGTAACTCTTTCCTATTGACAGCACAGGGAAGCCCCTCTCCTGGTGTCAACATATCTGTGTCCATCACTGTTGCTGTCCTCCTGCCAAACCTGGAAAAAATACTCAAGGTTATTATTTTGGAACACTGAGGATTTTAAGAGAAACTTAAAACTGTTTTTAAGAGAAACAGACTGCAAAGAGTTGGCCTTGTAAGCAAAGTGTAGAGGGCTGTAGGCTTGGAATCGGGAGCTGAGCTGACACGCTGCTAGGAGCCTTACTGTGCGTGGGTCCTCCCAC
Organism: Diceros bicornis minor; assembly: GCF_020826845.1. Lineage (NCBI taxonomy): Eukaryota > Metazoa > Chordata > Mammalia > Perissodactyla > Rhinocerotidae > Diceros > Diceros bicornis. Next base: position 36,578,388 of record NC_080740.1, read on the forward strand.
ATGAGTGGCGCCCATAAATGGCAGCGCTCAACCAGGGGACCCCATCTGCCTCGTTGTTCTGCAGGTTGTATGACTTTGCCTTCTAGTCCCAGAAAGAGTGCTGCCCTCCTGATGATGAGAGCAAGTGCCCTCAGGGACATAAGCACGTCGGATGGATTCTACCTATTGCTTGAATACCTAACTCAGCATACGAGTTCTTTTATGAGAGTATATCTTTTCACTGTGCCCGCCATTTGATTTTTAGTTTTGTTGAAAGAAGATGGGACTAAATGATTTTTAACTAGAGATCATAGCTTTTGAGGGACCAAGCACTCTCTTAGGCATCATCTCCTTTAGCTCTCACACCATTCCTGTGAGGGAGGTACTCTTTTTACAGTGAGCAAATTGCGATTCAGAGTAACTTTTCTGTGTCCCCAAATTAGTCCATCATAGAGCCATTTGTAAAATATATTCAGAAAACTAACCTGTTATTCACTAACTTTTAAAATTGTGATACTGTGGAAGATTCTATTATAAAATTAACCCATGTTACACATGTTGTATTAGTTAGTGTTCTCCAGAGAAACAGAACCAATAGGATGTATGTGTGTGTTTATACTTATACATATACACACGGACACATATACACACACATATATATAAAGAAATTTATTATAAGGAATTGGCTCACATGATTATGGAGGCTGAGAAGTCTCAAGATCTTTAGCTGACAAGCTGGAGACCTAGGAAAGCTGGCATGTAGTTCTAGTCTGAGTCCAAAGGCCTGAGAACCAAGAGAGCCAATAGTGTAACTTCTACTCCAAAAGCCAGCAGGCTCAAGACTCAAGAAGAGCCAAAGTTTCAAATCTCAAGACCGGAAAAGGCCAGTGTCCCAACTCAAGGCAGTCAGGCAGGAGGAGTTCTCTCTTACTCAGCATTTTTGTTCTATGCATGCCTTCAACTATTGGATGAGGCCCACCCACATTAGGGAGAGCAATCTGCTTTACTCAGTCTACCAATTCAAATGTTAGTCTCATCCAGAATCATACTAACAGACACATTCAGAATAATGTTCGTCCAAATATCTGAGCACTCCATTGCCCAGTCAGGTTGACTCATAGCATTAACCATCAGACATGCAGTATATGGTTCTTAGGCAATCAGTATTGGTGTTTGTTGACTGTGTACCCTGTGCTCAGCTCCCTGCCAGGCACTGGAAAAGATTTAAACAAAGCAAAGCATATTGTTTCTTCCCTGGAGGGATTGGAGAGGACAGGGCTGATCTCACCATCAAGAAGAAATGTTCTTTGTGCCTGTAGAGCAGTGCTGTCCATTAGAAATGGGCGAGCCACAAACACAAACCCCATGTGTAATTTTAGATTTTCTAGTAGCCTCATTAAAAAAGGCAAATTTTAAAAATATATTTTACCCAGTATTCCAAAATGTTATTCTAATATGTAATCAACATAGAAAATTATTAATGAGCTATTTTACGCTCTATTTGTTTGTACTGTGTTTGAACTATGTGTATTTTGAAACTGCAGCACGTCTCAATTCAGACCAGCCACAGTTCAAGTGTTCCATCGCCACACATGACTAGTGGCTGCTGAACTGGCAGTGCAGCCACTGTGTCTGCTGTAAATGCTCCATCTTATGTATCGTATCTCATTGTGTTGTGTGTCTTAGAACCAAGTAACTGAGGGTTTGGGGAAAAGAGCACCTGTTTAGGAGATTTGATATAACACAAGGGAGGTCTAAGTGATATTTCTTAGGTCAAGCTACCTGGGAAAATCAGAACTGGATCATGGGCAGTTACTCTCTATCTAAGAACTGCCAGCACTACATTGTTACAAGATTATCTTTTTTTTCTGGACCAGAATAGGCTTGTTCTTGGGCAACCCTGCTCCTAGCTGTTACTTCTTCCTCTGCACTACTCATGTCACTTCCCTCCCAAGTCATTTACTGTTCCATGCCACACGAGGAACTCCTGAGCCTGGGAGAATGAAGACTGGTGTACAAAAGAATGAGCCAAGTCACACTTGACACAAGTTTCTGATATTGCAAAACAATCAAGGGTGAGAATACTCTAGTGTCACAAGATTTTGCTAACTAATTCCCAACAAATGTACATAATATTATGCATTCCTCTCACAGCTCCCGCCAGCAGCCCCCTTTTAGATAAAGTCCTGTAGTTTCCCCTGAGGATACCTTATACATCCTCACACCATATTTTAAGATAATCTGAGAATTCCATTTCCAATCGACTTCTCGCCTTGTTCCATTTGGGTTACTGATAGTAAGCTTCCACAGGAGGACTCCTCCCTCTTTCTTCCATAACGAGGCTTTCCTAGGCGGACTTGCCCATGAAAGCATCTCTAGGTCTGTTTTCTGCCCACCCCCATTCCTCAAAGTCTGAGTCTCTCCAGCTCACACAACTGCCCTTGATGACAGCGGTTATTTTTGAGTATCATTTTGGGAGTGGACAATGTCACTGATATTACAAATCAAGGGAAAAATCATCTCAACTCTTAAGGGACCAGGGCCATGGAAAAGTAGTGGCTGACCCTGAATTTTGAGATAGAATAGAAATAGAACCCAGTTCTTATTGTTCTATAATGGTAATTTTCTATATAGTGTTTTTATTTATTTTTATTTTATTTTTTTGGTGAGGAAGGTTAGCCCTCAGCTACCATCCATTGCCAATCCTCCTCTTTTTGCTAAGGAAGATTGGCCCTGGGCTAACATCCATGCCCATCTTCCTCTACTTTATATATCGGATGCCTGCCACAGCATGGCTCGATGAGTGGTGTGTAGGTCTGTGCCCGGAATCCAAACCCGCTAACCTGGGGCCGCCGAAGCAGAGCATGCAAACTTAACCACTACACCACCGGGCTGGGCCCTGGTATTTTTCTTAAAACACAATTTTGCTTAGGGAAATGCCCAGCGGTGTAGTGGTTAAGTTTACGTGCTCTGCTTCAGCAGCCTGGGGTTCTCTGGTTCAGATCCTGGCCTGGACGTACCCATTGCTCATCAAGCCATGCTGTGGCAGTGTCCCACATACAAAATAGAGGAAGACCGGCACAGATGTTAGCTCAGCAACAATCTTCCTCAAGCAAAAAGAGGGAGATTGGCAATGGATGTTAGCTCAGGGCCAATCTTCCTCACTAAAAAACAAAACAAAACAAAACATAATTTTGCTTAATGAAGCAGAGAACAAGTTGTGTTTTTTTTTCTTTTAATATCCTTTGTCCTCTTAGATAAAAATTATTTTATTTTCCCTGAGGAAACAATATTCCCTGAATAGTGATTAAAGGGTTTTCCCCTTAAGGGGGAAAAAGAATTTCATATCCTGTTAGTATTCATATTAAAGTCAGACTTAGTTGAGTTATATAAATTGTACCTAATTCAGGCACTTGGGTCTAGATGCTGTAGTTTTGAGTCAACTTACAATTAAATTATGTTTTCTTGATGTGGGGAACCGGTGTCTCTTTTTCTCTCGTCAGAAGCTTTTATGACCATTGTTTCTTTCTGGGAGAATGTCCTGTCCTTTGTGAGGATCTCCCTCCTCAGCTGTGCCAAAGCACCTGAAATGCCCCTGCCTTCTGATCCTACCCTCAGCACTTCCCAGTTGATGCTTCCCAGATCATCTTGTTTGCTCCCTAGATTGCGCACAGTGTGCATGAACACTCACCAAAGCTCATGTGTTTTGGCAAACCGTCAAAGCCAAATTAGAGGAAAACACAAAGAGCTGATAACAGAGAAAAGTGTCCAGTCCAATGCACTGACTCATTTATCATACATTTGCTTGCCTTTCTACCTTCGTTTTCCTGATTTCTGTCACCAGCCTTTATTATTAATATACATCTTTATGGTTATTGTCCTTTCTATGTAGAATTTCTAGAATTGGATTCCAGTTCTTCATTCCCAAGATTATCTAATGTTTTATATAGAAACAAGAAAAACAGCCTGCAGAGCCACAAAGCTAATTGTGATAGCGTCTCTCACCTTTTGCCTCACTAGCCTTTTATTTCTGCAGTTTGCACTCGCAGTGATTAATAGGAAGCCTCCTTTGTGCAAAGACCAACCCGACTCCTTTCACTTCTCTACAGGAGGGGTCAGGGCTTGTGTAGGTGATACCTGAACCAAAAGAGCAGAGGAAGTGGGTCATGATCAAAGGTCCCTCCTAGGGGGCTGGGGACCTATAAGACCAGAACCACTCTCCAGAATCCAGCCTGGAGTTCTGAAGCCGGGTCTCAGGAGCCATTTCTCTGCCAGATGGAACCATTTGATCCAGTCCCTATGAAATGGCTCTTGGTGATGGTGCTGCCAAGGTAGATAACAGTGGTTTATTTTATTTTCACTGTCTTAGAACTCAAGGTGAGGAGTTCAGCTCAAGAATGTGAGTGCAGCACAGAAGGGATGTCCCCATTGGCAGGGCAGCAGTTGTAGAATAGGAAAGAGAGACAAGTCATCCCCTCTCAGGTCTCCCAGCCATCTGTGGGGGTTCTCTGTGGATCCCCAGAGACTGAAGGCACATGAGACCCTCAAATTGATAAGGATTTTGCCCTTAAATCATGAGCTCATCCATAAAGCCTTGAAAAACTTACAGGCTCCTCCAACAAGCTATTTTTATAAGATTTAACTGCATGCAGAGAGTACCTTCTCCTCCTTAATATGTCTCTTGTCATTCATGTTTCTCCAAGCAATTGGAAACCATACTCTACAAGTACACAAATTGAATCTCGAATGCTCAGTTTTGTGCTCATTTATTCTGATTATCTTGAATCGTCTCTACGACCTAAATCTGTGGCCTACACTTAACCATATAAGCTTCTCTAAGGGCATTTGGCATGATGTAAGTTTCAATTAATTTTTCTAGCCCCCTTCCTAACCAACTCTTTACTCTCAGCCTAACACATGGACTTTCCAGAAGGGAACACAGGTGAAGAGGTCTCTCCGAAGTTCTTGCTCAGACTCCTTCACTTCCTAGCTGATTGATAAAGTCACAGGAAAAATCCCAGTGGTTTTTCACTCTCTTTTTTGGGGGGTGGGGGGGGTTGGTGATGTCACAGACTCACTCTAGTTATGCTGAATGCTATAGACCCTCTCCTTAGATAATTGCACATGCAAACAAATTCACACTTGCAGGTTATTTTACGACTCTGTGAAGTCTATCCATAAACCCCAGGGCTAGGATTCGTTGGCTCTAAGAACATCTTACCTCCCAATGAAAGTGAAAATCTGCCCATCAGATGCTAAAATATAAAGAAGCAAAGTTCATAGCGGAAAATAATTTGATTGCTTAGGACTTATTTTAGTAGCAGTGAAAGTAATAATTCTTACTATTTAATCAGTTTGGATTCAGAATTCAGAGGAATGTCCACATATTCATTTAATCAAAGAAAAGAAAAGAATAAAATTAAGGGTCACTCTTAGACTTTTCCAGAATAGCACATGCAAAAGTTATTTTTCTGGTTAATTCTGATTCACTTTTGCCACTGGGTAACCATAGGCTCTTCATAAGAACGTACTAATTTACCAGGAATTAAATGAGCCTTCCTTGGTCTTAATATGTTGAGACTTTGTGCTGTTTTTAAAAGCATCTGATCCAGACAGTTTGACCCTGCAACCTACTTTTTATTGTTTTACGGTAAAATTCTTACGAAAGAATTTTACGGTAATTGTTGGTGATGTGAAGGGTCATAATAAACAATCATATGAGGAAATAATCTTACTCAAATTGCGAGGTACTTTTATTGTCTAATAAATTCAAGCAAATCGGCCTGTACAGAGCAGTTTGCTATGGCTACATATCATGTTGAAAATATGGATAATAACCTTGACATTTACATCAAATTTCAAGATGAGAATGTGATAACATATTATAAAAGCTGATGTATCTGGCATTTTATCAGGATTCTCTCTACTTTTTAATACATTTGAAACCATTAATACAAGAATATATGTCAAGTATAGTTGATGTATATGAAGCTGAGGCACAATGGGAATAATTAAGGATTAGATTAAGGTCACAAATGTTGTATTTTAATGTGTCATATTTTACTCCCAGTATTTGAAAATTGGTAATTTATATTGGATAGATCTGATGAGCCTGAACTCAGAACACTTTGTAACAGTTTCGCTATTAAATAAATTGCACAGACAGTGTAAAGACTTAAAAATGCAGAAAAACACAAAGAAGAAAATTAAAAGTACCAGTAATCCTATCCCTGGGGTATATACATAATGAGGGTGATTTCTCTCCATAGGGAAGTTTAACATCCATCATGATAGCAGGAATTTTTAATCTTTAGTCATCTCTCATGTTGTCTTATGTTTTCTTCTTTTCATTTCAACATGATCGTCCTTTTTAATTCCTGTTTTTTTTTTAATATGAACTATTTTTGTAGTGTATACATGATGTGTAAGACTATTTTTATTTAAAGTCTGTGTAGTATAGTGAATAGGAGCTTGGGCTCCTGAGTCTGGCTGTTTCCATTCCAAGCCTGGCCACTTTCATGCTATGTGAACTTGAGCAAGTTACATTTCTCCTTTGTCTCAACTTTTATCACCTGTAAAATGGGGATAATTGTCATACCGATGTCATAGGGAGGAACAATCATCCTAATGGGGAATGGATGAATAAATACCTGTGAAGTTTTTAGTGCAGTATCTGGCAAGTTAACTATTATGCCGGCTATTATTGGGAATTTTGGTTGTGCTTTACACTAAAAATAATTTTTCTTTGTTTTCTTGGACCATAAGTTTTATAATGTTTATTATAAACAATACTTACATGTGCAAATTAGAAAAAGAAAATACTTTCCCCTGAGTAGTAGCTTCTTCCCATCATTTATCTACCACCAACAGTTTACAACATTAAATTATTTTTGTAACTATAATTATATATGCATACATATGTATACATATATACATACAGATCCACATAATTTGTATAGGTAATTTTTAAAGGAATCATACTATTCTGTTCTATAAATTCCTGATTTTTTCACTTGATAAATGCTGAAACTTTTCCACGTCAATATGAGTCCATATTGTCTTCATAAGCCTTTTGCACATTTTTTCTATAGTTTATTCATATGTATTTTTAAATTTTATTGTTGTTATCAAGGAAAGCTATTAACATTGGTATTTTTTTCTTACATCCAGTTCCCTTACTGGATTTTCCTATTAGTTTTCTTAGTTTTATTTAGTTTATTCTTTGGAATTTTTAGGTAGATATCATATCAAGTGCAAAAATTATGTCTCATCCTTTCTAATATTTATAGTTTTCATTTATTTTTCTTATCTTATTGCATTGGTCCAAACCTCCATTGTTGTGTTGAATGATTATAAACACTGTCTTCTTTATTATGTTCTTGACTTTAATAGAAATTTTCCATTCATTTAAATGCTGGTTGCTTGCTGAAACCTTAGAGTCAGCCTTGATTTCTCTCTTTCCTTCGTAATTCACATTCAATGTATCAGCAAAACCAATTGGAAATACCCTCAAATACATACTGACTCCAGTTACTTTGCAGTATCTCTACTACTACACACTAGATTGAGCCACCATAATTTCTTGCCTGGCACGGCAGTCCTCTGGTAGGGGACTGTCTGTATCCACCCTTTCTTCCTTACAATCTATTGTCCTAAACAGTCAGAGTGATCCTTTTAAAATATAAAGCAGATCGTGTCACTTTTGTGGTTCACACTTTCCAGGGGTTGTAATTATCCTTAGAATAAAATCCGAGTTCTACAAGGTTCCACATGATCTGACCCCTGACAACCTCTCCAGCCTCATTTTCTAAAACTCTTGTCTGTGCTCATTCTGTTCTCAATCTTGCCAAACTGACCTGCTTGTTGTTCCTTAAACACACCAAGCATCCTTCTGCCGCCAGTCCCTCCTACTTTATATTTCCCTGTTCATGGAATATTCTACACCCAGATATTCCTGTGCCTCCTTCCTCAATTTATATCGATCCATGCTCAAATACCTCCTTAGAGAAGTATTTTCTGACCACCTAATCTACAATAGCACCTCATTCATTGCTCTTTTTCCTTTTACTAGGTTTTAATTGCCTCCCTAACAATTAAAAATACTTGACATTATATTATACGAATTATTTATTTATTTATTATTGTTTATACAGTAAGGATATAAGCTCTTTGAGAGCATGTCTTTGTTGCTTTATCCTTGATGATTATGACAGTGCCTAGGACATAGTAGGTAGTTAATACATACTATTTTTAGGATGAATAAATTAATGGCTGCAATACTTACTAAATGCTGCTCATGGAAAGTCACCCTTACTTTGCCATTTTAAAGATTCTGAAAAGTTCAGCAATTCTGTTTAAGCTTGTTTAAGGCCTTCATGTTTTACATAATCATTTGAGCATGATAAACTTCTTCCAAGACATCGCTATTAAGAGCTTGTGGAGTATTGCTCTGTTGAACCTAGGCTTGGGAACAATGCTTTTTCTTTCTCTGTCTCTGTTTTTCTGATATCCTTATCAGACTTTGGAATAAGGGTCCTTCAACTTTAAAATTAAGTGGAAATTATAAGCTTATACTCATGATCTGAAACAGTTAAAATAAAATCATAAATTATTTCCTTGAAGGCTTGAGTGAAATTTAAAATATTTGGATCTAGTGTCTATGGTCAGAGTTATAATTTTGACAATCTTCTATTTTTTTATGGTCTCATTAAGACTTTATATCTCTTCATAAATTATTAAATTTAAATTTTTTTTTGGAAATTACTTAATATGGATTATCTAGTTTAGGTGGTATAATTTTTGTATAATATTCATTCTCATTTTTTTTTAAAAAAGGCTTTGTGTCATGCTTTTATGATACTTTTCTCATTCCTAATATTTATGTATCTATGTCTTTTATTATGTATCTATGTTTTGTTTCTTTGCAAACATGCCAGATTTTGTGTGTAGTATCAGGCTCTATTACTTGGTTTTATTTGTTAATTCAATTATTTATTTCTTTTGATAGCAAGGAGACTTGTTTGTAATTCATTTTTTCTCACTTTGCATAATCTAATCAATTCCTTTATAAAGGGAATTCAGTTCTATTTTAGTTGAATTATAGCAAAAAATAAAAGGCTCTAGGAGTCTATATTTCAGAATATATTGAGATTCCTATACAATAGAGCATGCTCTATTTTGTAAATGTTCATTTTGTAAATGTACCAGAGAAATGATAGAAAACAAGCTTTATTTATATTTATAATCAAGCCAGATATGTCCTGTTTAATTTTTGAGGGTTTTTAAATTATTAAAACAAACATATTGATTGTGCTTTTATTTCTACTGATTTTTGATTTATACATCTTTATCCCATCTTCACTGAAGTGTAAAGCTTTATGGCTATTACATCAACTTTGTGAGATATATTTGCATCTGTGGTCACGACTGAAGCTGGCCTGTATTTGTGTCCTTTTTGTACTACTTTTGTTGAATTTTGATAACAAGGTTATGCTAGTCTCACAAAAGAAGGAGGAACCAGGGAGAGGTATATCTTCTTTTTTCTATTCTCTGGAAGACTTTGAGTAAGATTAGATTTTTTGTGTGTGTGTGAGGAAGATCGGCCCTGAGCTATCATCTGCCAATCCTCCTCTTTTTGCTGAGGAAGACTGGCCCTGGGCTAATATCGATGCCCATCTTCCTCCACTTTATATGGGACGCTGCCACAGCATGGCTTGACAAGCGGTGCATCGGTGCGCGCTCGGGATCCGAACCGGCAAACCCCAGGCTGCTGCAGCAGAGTGCGCGCACTTAACCGCTTGTGCCACTGGGCTGGCCTCAGATTAGATTTTTAAAAATATCTTTGGGGGCCGGCTCCGTGGCTTGACGGTTAAGTGCGCGCGCTCTGATGCCGGCGGCCTGGGTTCGGATCCCGGGCGTGCCCCGAGGCACCACTTCTCCGTCCAACCCGAGGCCGAGTCCCACGTACAGCAACTAGAAGGATGTGAACCTATGACATGCAACTATCTACTGGGGCTTTGGGGGGAAAAAATGATTAAATAAAATCTTTAAAAAATATATATATATCTTTGATAGAACTTGCTGGAAAAGCCATCTGAACCTGTAGTTTTCTTTGTAGGAAGGTTTTAGTGGATTCAATTAAATTTCTAATTATGTTTTCTTGAAAAAATATTTATACTTACTTCTGACTTCCAATATTGCTATAGAGAGGTCAAATGTCAGTCTGTCTTGCTCCTGTGAGTTTAATCTATTTCTCTGCTGCATGTAAGGTTTTCTTGTTGTCTTTTGTTTTCTGCAGCTTCACTATAATGTATCTAGGTACAGGGTTTTTTTACTCATCCTATAAGCACTTTTTTAGGCCTATTGAGTAGGTACTGTTTTCTTTCATCAATCTGAATTCAAATATCAGTTCTCTTCAAACACCGCCTCTGCTTCATTTGTCTTTCCTCTTCTTCTGGAACTGAAACTATGTCTTTTAGTGTCTGGTATCCTGTCCAATGTATGTTCCATGTTTTGTCCAGGTGGTTTTTTCTGATCTGCCTTCTAGTTTACTAGTTTTCTCTTCAGTGGTGTTAAAACCATCTATTGAGTTCTTAACTTTATTATTGTATTTTTCAGCACTACAACTTTTAGTTATTTTTCAAATCTTCAGTGTCACATTTTACTTTTTCCAATTGCTTATTATAATACTTCAATTCAGCTTATATTTCATCAGTCATAGGAACTATAACTGCATTGCTTTCTATATCTGATAATTCATAAATATAGATTTTGTTTCTGTTGTCTATAGTTTGTATTGGTTCTTACTATTGTATTTTCATGTGTCAGATAGTCTTTTATTGTTTGCTAAAAATTTTATTTGAAAACTAGTTTTGAGAAGTAATTTGAGATTTAGAATATATCTTCTATGAGAAAGGAATTTTTTTTTTTTAATGACAGATACCTAAGAGTGAAAGCAGTTTGGGATCAAGGCTTGAGGATATTCTGAGCTGCCTAGATGACCTGCCGAAGTGCCCCAACTTAAGAGAGCAGCCCTTAAGTGTCCCTACCACAAGTAGAATATATGTTATATTAGGTTTCTAACTTTGGTGGGCACTAAGTTTAGACCCATCCTTCCCTCCTGAAATTTCCATGAAAGATCTGCTTGCCTTTAAGCCCTTTTCCCAAGAATAGGCAAAGTGTATTTGGTGTAAAGGTGACACACAGGGAAGAGGGAATATTCTTCAGGGTATTTACTCCTGGTGTCTTCAGCACCATAAACCTCAGCCCATTCCCAATTTAAGGAACTCCTCTCAGGTGCTTTGCCTATATAGACAAATGTCCCTGAAAAGGAGGGATCTAGTGCGTCTCTTTTTGCTTTATCCTCTCAGCAAGAAACTCCCTAATACCTTGTTGGATCTTTGATGTTAATTAAGATTTTCTTTGTCTGTTCACCAAGAGTTTTAGTGATCTTCAACAAAGGGTTAGTGCAAATTACTTGGTCTGGCATTACCACAAGTGGAAGCCTATGTGTATGCTTGTATGTGTATGTGTATAATAACTAGATTTTTTTAAAAAATATCATTTCTAATATGAATTCTAGTTCAGTACAAGGTATTTCCTCTGGTTATACAATTTGCTAGTCTCCTTTTAAATTGTGAATTTTCATCACATGTCTGATGATCTGTTATTGGCCACTCATGTTGAAAACAGATTTAGGTAGTTGAGTACCGGTAACTGATGAAGTCTCCATTTGCAGTCACTGGGTTTGAAATATTCCTGGTGTATTGGATGAAAATAGACACGCAGGATGCCCCATCATGAGAGAGTGTATTCACTACACGGATTTATGGATGAACTTCACTCCCAAGCTCTTGGTGGTTATACCAGCAGTGGGCAAAGAGATGGACATTTTCTATGTTCAATATTAACTGGTATTACAAGAGATAGCTTGATGTTCCTCTCTATATCACTTTCAAATTTATGGTTTCCACAGGACTTTGAAGACTGTTAAGAGTGTGGGCACTGAAGCCAAACTACCTGAGTTCAAATCCCTGTTCTGCACTAATTAGTTGTGTATTCTTGGTCAATGATTTATTCTCTCTATATTTCAGTTTCCTAATCTCTTAAGTGGAGAGGAGAATAATACCTACCTAGATGAGTTATTATGAAGAGTAAATGAATTAACATATGTAAAATAAGTAGAGCAATACATGGCATTTCAGTATTAAATGCTTAATAAATGTTTATTATTACTGTGTACACATGTAAGCTTTTTTTTTTAATTTTTTGTTTATTGCAGTAACATTGGTTTATAACATTGTATAAATTTCAGGTGTACATCATTATACTTCTATTTCTGCATAGATTACATCATGTTCACCACCCAAATACTAATTATAACCCATCACCACACACATGTGCCAAATTATCCCTTTCGCCCTCCTCCCTCCCCCCTTCCCTTCTGGTAACCACTAATCCAATCTCTGTCTCTATGTGTTTGTTTATTGTTGTTATTACCTACTACTTAATGAAGGAAATCATACGGTATTTGACCTTCTCCCTCTGACTTATTTCACTTTGCATAATACCCTCAATGTCCATCCATGTTGTCACAAATGGCTGGATTTCATCGTTTCTTATGGCTGAGTAGTATTCCATTGTGTATATATACCACATCTTCTTTATCCATTCGTCCCTTGATGGGCACTTAGGTTGCTTCCAAGTCTTGGCTATTGTGAATAACGCTGCAATGAACACAGGGGTGCATGTATCTTTATGCATTTGTGTTCATGTAAGCTTTTAATACATATATTTAAAACTCCTTGATCAATGTCTAAAATAGAATAAAATATTTTCACTTCCTCGGAGTATTAGAGTAAACTGAGCACCACAATTCTAGATCTTTCTAGATTACAGAAAAATTTCTGTTTTTAATTTATATTTTTTCATGTCAACTCTTTATTATACTCTAAAATATTCTCTTCAAGTTTCTTTATTATTGGCTTTTGTTAATAAAGGTACATTTAATAAATTAGATGACTGGCACTTGGAAGTTTTTCTGTTCAACAGAAATGATCTCATTTTGGCATCTGAAATGAAGGGCTGTAATTTGTAGTAAATAGAGCTGTTCTTGTCTTCTGATGGTGAGAATGTTGAAGCCTGGGAAACTTTAGATGACTTATTCAGCTATAAGCAGATCAATACGTTAAAAGCTCTAGTTGAAAAAGTAGACAACATCCATAATCAGATGAGTAATTTCAGCAGAAATGGAAATTATAAGAAATAATCAAATGGAAATGCTAGAAATTATGTAAGGATATACTTAAGGTTAGATTAGGTCATAAGTAGGGGGGTCCCTGATCCAGTAAGATACTAATCCTAGTATCCTAGTCTTTATAAGAGATGCCAGAGAGCTCACTATCGCCTTATCTCTACTCACATGCACCAAGGAAAGGCCTTGTGAGGACGTAGTGAGAAGGCAGTTGTCTATAAGCCAGGAAGAGAGCCCTCACCAGGAAAGGAATTGGCCTGCACATTGATTTAGGACTTCTAGCCTCCAGAACTGTGAGAAAATAAATTCTGTTGTTTAAGCAACCCAGGTTTTTTTTTTTTGTTAAGGCAGGGCAAGCAGAGTCGTACAGTTGGGTAGTAGATATAGGTAGAGGAGATATAGTAGATGTAGATTAGGGGAGAAAATCTGAACAAATGCATGGAAGAGGGAATAAACATGGTCTGTGAGGGTACGTACAAGTGAATTAGTATTGCTAGAAAATAAAAACAGGACTGAGTTAATGAGGAAGAATGGCAATAATGAAAAATAAATGAGACCATTTCATGGAAGTCCTCAAATGACATATTAAAGAACCTGGGTTTTGCCCTAAAAAAAGTAGATGAGAATTAAGTACAGAAGTGCCCCCTTATCTGCAGGGGATATGTTTCAAGGTCCCCAGTGGATGCCTGAAACTGCAGATAGTACCAAACCCTATATATACTATGCTTTTTCCTATGCATACATACCTATGATAAAGTTTAATTTATAAATTAGGTACAGTAAGAGATTAACAACAATAACTTACAATAAAATAGAACAATTATAATGATATGCCACAATAAAAATTACTGTAGATCTTAGCAACCTCAGCATATGATTTTTTTCTTTTTTTACTAAGTCAAGAATTTGCAACTTTTCACTTAAAGCACTTTACAGCTTCTCTTGGCATATCAGAATTGCCAGCATCACTACTCTTGGGCTTTGGGGCCATTTTTAAGAAAAATAAGGATTACTTGAACACAAGCACTGTGGGATAGCATGACAGTTGATCTGATAACCAATAAGGCTACTATGTGACTGACAGGTGGGTAGCCTATACAGCATGAATACACTGGAGAAAGGGAAGATTCACGCCCCAGGCAGGATGGAACAGGGTGGCATGAGATTTCATCATACTACTCAGAATGGTGCACAATTTAAAACTTATGAATTGTTTATTTCTGGAATTTCTCATTTAATATTTTCAGACCACGGTTGACCACAGGTAAGTGAAACTGTGGAAAGCAAAACCACAGATAAGGGGGAACTACTGTAGTGAATTTACACGGTGATGTTTGTGGGGTTTTTCTAATGATGTTTAATTAACAATTACAGGTCGTATGCATGATGAATTTGTTGTGGACATAAATTCAGGGTGAGGAGATATTAGGAAGCTGTTTCAGTCTTCCAAGTAACAAATGATCAAGGCCTAAACTACTACGTTAGAAGTAGAGATGGAAAGGGCTGAAATGGACCTAAACACTCTTACGTAGGTCAATAACAACTCAGTCTTCTCTTTGAGGTGAAATTTAAGAGAAAGAGAGATGTAAGGGATTCCTTGCAGGCAGAGATAGATCCTGATTTTTAAGGGCCTAAAGCACATACAATTTGGGGGGCCCTCATTATGGAAACTAATGCAGAATTATAAAATAAAAATTTGCTAGGCCCCTATCCAATTTAGCTTCATGATAAATCCACCTCCACTGGCAGAGTTTATGCTTGACTGTCAGGGTAGACCATGTGCCACCAACTCAGCTAACATTCATAGGGAAAGGGCAGGAGTAGGGAGGAAGATAGTGGGTTCAGTTTTGAACACCCCCATGTAGACATCAGAAAAGCAGTTAGAGATGGTGGAAAGGGTGCTCAATATAATAGTCTGAGGTTTTTCAAAATCTGAATTTCGAGAATAAGTATATAGGGGTCATCAGAGACTAAGTAGAAGTTGAAACTAAGAAAAATAGTTAGATCATCCAGAGAAGATATGAAGACTGATAAAGGGAGAAGAAGGAGTATGAAATTTTGATGAAAACTAACATTTTAGTGTAGGCAGAGGCTCAATGCAAGAACAGTTACCATTTTAGTTCAGTGGTCTAGGCAATAAAGGCCTGAACGACAGCAGTGACAAAGGGAATTGAGAGCAGAGGTGTCATTTCAGAGATTTTAGTTGACCAGTGAGACTAGAAGACCAATTTGACAATGGAGGGGTGAAAGAAAAGAAGGAAATAAAGATGATAAGGAGTTTCTAGTGCTTGGGTAAGTTCAGTAGATGAAATTGTCATTTACTAATATGGGAAGTCAGATGGAAGAACAAATTTAGGAAAACATGGTTAATTTGAAATGCCTCCAGAATATCATGATAGAAATGTGTATTAATAATTGGAAATACATCCAGTAATTGCTGGTTTTGAGCTAGATATTATCTTTGTCTTCATTTTCCAATTTAAAGAAAAAAAAAGTTCTAAAATGTTATATCACTTGTCTAGTGTTACATAGTGACTGGTGCTCCTACAAATTGTGAGTTCAGCATCATCAGCCAATCAGAGGTATTCAAGCTTTAAGAGTGGGGACAGTTACTGGAAGAATATTCAGAAGATGCCCAAAGACAGAATCCTGGAGAAGACCAAAGGCCAAGAGAGTAGAGAGTGAAGAGCCAAAGCAGTTGCTAAAAGCAGTTGCTCTCCGTTGACCTCTTTCCTCACTCCTTGGCAACCACCAATTTGCTTTCTGTCTCTATGGATTTACCTACTCTAGATATTTCATACAAATGATATTATATGATACATGACCCCTTGAGTCTGGCTTCTTATACTTAGCATAATGTTTTCAAGGTTTATCCAAGTTGTACCATGTATCAGTACTTCATTCCTTTTTTTTGGCTGAATAATATTCTATACTGTGTATATGCCACAATTTGTTTATCTCTTTGTCCACTGATGGACATTTGGGTTGTTTCTACCTTTTAGCTATTACAAGTAGTACTGCTACGAATATGTACAAATATCTTTTAGAATACCTGTTTTCAGTTATTTTGGTTATACCTAGGAGAATTGTTTGTTCATATGGCAATTCTATGTTTAACTCTTTGAGGATTCACCAAACTGTTTGCCACAGTGAATGAATCATTTTACATTCCCACCAGTAATGTATAAGGGTTCTAATTTCTTCACATCCTTGCCAAGACTTCTTATATCTTTTTTTTTAAGACCCACTTTGTGGCTGTAAAGTGGTATCTCATTGTGGTTTTTATTTGCATTTCTCTAATGACTAATGATATTGAGCATCTTTTCATGTGCTTGTTGGCCATTTGTATATCTTCTTTGGAGAAAATTCTACTCAAGTCCTTTATTCATTTTTTAATTGGGTTGTTTGTCTTTTTGTTATTGAGTTGTACATGTTTTTTATATCTTGGAGACTAAACCCTAGACAGATATGTGATTTACAAATATTTTCACCCAATCCGTACCTTGTCTTTTCACTTTCTTGATAATGTCCTTTGATGCACAAAATTTTTTAATTCCAATTTATCTGTTTTTTTTTTCTTTTGTTGCTTGTGTTTTTGGTGTCATATCTAAGAATCCATTGCCAAACCAAGGTCATGAAGATTTACTCCTATATTTTTTTCTAAGAGTTCTATGGTTTTAGCTCTTTATTTAGGTCATTGATCTATTTTTAGTTAATTTTTACATATGATATGAGGTAGGGGTCCAGCTTCATTCTTTTGAATGTAGATATACGGTTGTCCCAGTACTATTTGTTGAAAAGACTGATCTTTCTCCCATTGAACAGTCTTGTACCCTTGTTGAAATCAATTGGCAGCAGAGGTATGGGTTTATTTCCAGACTCTCAATTCTGTTTCATTGGTTTATGTGTCTATCCTTAGGCCAGTACCACACTGTTCTGATTACTGTAGCTTTGTAAAAAGTTTTGAACTCAGGAGTGAGTCTTCAAACTTGGTTCTTCTTTTTCAAGATTTTTTTGACTATTTAACCAGATTGAAGATTGTTTGGCTTGCAATTCCATACAAATTTAAGAATCAGCTTTTCTATTTCTGTGAAAAAGGCTCATGGAATTTTGATAGGATTGCTTTGAATTGGTAGATCACTTTGGGTAATATGGCCATCTTAACAATTGGCTATAAGCATCAACTATCTTTCATTTATTGATATCTTTTTAAGTTTTCCCAGCAATATCTTGTAGTTTTCAGTGTACAAGTCTTTCAATTTGGTTAAATTTATTCCTAGGTATTTTATTCTTTTGGATGCTATTATAAATAGAATTATTTTCTTAATTTTCTTTTTGGATTATTTACTGCTCATGTATAAAACACAGCTGATATTGTGTGCTGATCTTGTACTCTTAAACTTGCTGAATTTGTTTATTATTCATAAGGTATATTGACTTGTAGTCTTCTGTCTTGTGGTATCTTTGTCTGGCTTTAGTGTCGGGTAATACTGGCCACATAGAATGAGTTAGGAAGTGTTCCCTCTTGTTCTGTTATTTTGGAATAGTTTGAGAAAGATTGGTCTTAATTCTTCTGTATATGTTTGGTAGAAATCACCAGTGAAGCCTGTTCCAGGACTTGTCTTTGTTGGGAGATTGATTACTGATTAAATCTCTTTACTTGTAGGTGTGTTCAGATTTTCTATTTCTTCTCAAATCAGTTTTGATAATTTGTGTATTTTTAGGAATTTCTATTCATCTAGGTTATCTAATTTGTGTAAAATTATTTATAGCATTCTCTATAATCCTTTTTATTTCTGTAAGGTCAGTCGTAATGTCCTTACTTTCATTTCTGATTTTAGTTTTGTGCATCTCTTTCTTCTTACTCAATCTAGCTAAAGGTTTATCAATTTCATTGATCTTTTTAAAGAATCAACTTTTGGTTTCATTGATTCTATTAATTTGTGATTCTCTCTTTCATTTACATCCACTCTTATCTTTATCATTTCTTTCCTTCTGCCAGTTTTGATTTTAGTTTGCTCTTCTTTTGCTAGTTGCTTAAGGTATAAAACTAGGTTATTGATTTGAGATGTTTCTCTTTGCTAACGTAGGCAATTTATAGCTATAAATTTCCCTTTGAGCACTGCTTTTGCTGCATCCTATAAGTTGAATTTTTGCTTTTATTTGTCTCTGTTTTATAATTTTCCTTGTGATTTTTTTGACCTATTGATTATTTAAGAGTATGTTGTTTAATTTCTACATATTTATGAATTTTCCAGGTTTTCTTCTATTACTGATTTCTAGCTTTGTTCCATTGTTGTTGGAAAAGATACTTAGTATGATTGTGATCCTTTTAAATTTATTGACCTTATTTTTGTGGCCTAACATATGGTCTATCCTGGAGAATTTTTTACATGCATTTGATAAGAATGCGCATTCTGGTATAATTATATTTTTATGCATAAAATAAGGTACATTGGATTATAAAGGAAAACGTAGAACACAGTTATTAAAACATCTTACAATGTGTGATATAGCAATATATGGGCTTTTTAATTAAAACCTTAAACTACCATGATCTCAAAGTAGTAATGCATGTAAACAATGTTTCAAGTTACCTGCATAACGTAATGTAGTATAAATATATCTGTCATTTCTATTGATGACAAAGTCATGAGTTCTACTACTACTACCATGGTATTCGTAAAGGAAATAATATATTTCAGTTAAAGGTTAATGAAAAGAAAGATGCCAGTTTTTTCCCACTCAAACTCACAGACACTGATTTCTATCCCCAAGCCCTCTGGAGGCCTAAACACCTAGGTTAAGAATGCCTGTTGAATGAGTTTGTCCTTCAGTTTGAAAAACACTGCTCTAAGCCATTGAGTAAATGTTTTTTCTGGGGTTAAAGGAAGGAGAATAGACAATCTCATATAGCCCCTACCACAAGTCATCTCCAGCCTGGAGAAGAGACTTAATGTTCCCTCCTGGTGGCATCTTGGGCCTCAAATGGAATCAAAAAATGAAAGTTCATCTCGTTGTCCTGATGGAAGGAAGAGGCTGAAACTCTTGCCTCTGCTGCTGATGTCATTGCTTACACTTAGAAAATAGCTTTGGGGACAAATCCTTAGGAATTTAGTTAAGACTAGAAAAGAAAGTCTCATTTCTGAGGCTTAAT
Source organism: Diceros bicornis minor (assembly GCF_020826845.1). NCBI lineage: Eukaryota > Metazoa > Chordata > Mammalia > Perissodactyla > Rhinocerotidae > Diceros > Diceros bicornis. The sequence goes on from NC_080740.1 coordinate 36,597,776, forward strand.
TAGTATTTGTGCAGCACCAAGAGGTCCCTGTAGAAATGGCCTTGAGTAAGAGCAAATTAGTGTTTTTAATTATTATCATTAAAAATGAATATTTACAGGAAATTGGGCTGTAGGCCATCTGGCCCAAACACATTCCTGAGGGATACCAGAAAGCACTAAAAGGGTGGAGGGGGAGCATGGTGCAGAATGGATGGAACTATTTATAGCTTCTCAAGGCTCTAGTTTAGGTCATCAGCTGGAAAGGGCATTTAAAAGTTAAAGTAAGCATCAAGAGACTCAACAAAGAGAATTAGTATTGTTTTTTTTTTTTTAATTTTGGGAAACATTTTCATACTTTGACATTAAAATGTGGTGATACATATTTCTTTATTTTCCCCCATGTATATAATCATTCTTATTTCTTTTAATTGAGAGATGTAAAGCAAGCATTTTAGACATTATTCTATTTACATGTGGACTTAGCAGGTCATTTTATTTCAGTGGATCTCTGTGAATATTTCCTACTTAGCTACTTCCTTGATGTTATATTGGTGAAAGAATTAGTATTGGTGTAGTTGGGCAGTATCTGGATTCTTTTTAAGCATGACTAATTCATTATTTCAGTAATAAAAAATAATATTTTAAATATCTGATTGAATTTTAAGATGTTAACTTTATTAGTCTACAGTTCTTAATTATTACAAAATATTATTTAGTTATAAAAACCAAATCAGAAAAAGAATAATTGGATATTATTCTTTACCATTTGTAGCAGATTGACAAAAAAATTCTGTAAGAGCTAATGATAGTGAGAATTTGGTGAAAGAGGACTCTCTCCTATTCTGCTGTTGAGGAAGTAAATTGATACAAGACTTTTGGGAAGTAATTGGCAATCTATCTCAAGAGCCTTAAAATAGTCATACTGTTAAACTTCATAATTCTACTTCTGAGAATGTATCCCCCCAAAAATTGTAAATATAGAAAAATCCTTCTGTGCAAATATATTCACCACAGCATTATCTATGAAATTAAAAAGTGAGACAATCTAAATGTTACATAATAGAGGTTGGGTTATATAAAGGATGTAATATTTATTTGGTCATTAAAAATATGTATTTAAGGGGCTGGCCCGGTGGCGTAGTAGTTGAGTTCACATGCTCTGCTTTGGCAGCCTGGGGTTCGCAGGTTCAGATCCCACACCACTCATCAAGCCATTGCTGTGGCAATGTCCCACAAAAAATAGAGGAAGATTGGCACTGATGTTAGCTCAGGGCAGAATCTTCCTCACACACACACAAAAAAGTATTAAGTGTTTGTAATAACATGGAAATGTTCAAGCAATTGTGCATTATTTAGCAAGTGAGGTGTGTTAGTGGCACAGTGGTAAAACATGGCTCTTAGCTGTGTACTTGGGCAAGTTCCTCCCTGTTGTGTCTTTATATGTAAAATGGGAATGATAGAACTGTAAAATGACAGCAACTCCTTTGTATAATGATCATGAAGATGAGGAGTTAGTATATGTCAATTGCTTAAACAGTACCTGGCACAGAGGAAGCACTCCACAGTTGGTAGCTGCTGTTATTATCATTGTTACTGCAGGCTTGTCATGGTAGATTCAGAGAAAGAAGCCAGTAGACACTGGAAAAGAATACAAGTTCTTTAATGTGGGCAGAGATCCCACTTACTGCACAGAGATGGCTCTGCTGGGTAAGGGACACAGAAGTACTCACAGTCGGAGGGCCAAGCTTCCTTTGACTTCTACCTCCACAAGGGCCAGTGGCCGCGAGCTCACCAACTGTGAACCACAGCAGCAATGCCAGCGCACTCCTAAGTGATCACAAGGAGATCAAAAGTTGAATGGGGCTCAGTTTTACAGGCATCTCTTACCCCTACCAGGCCCAGGCCTTAAGGTTGAGAAGCTTATCCTGCAATTACATATTAAGTGAACAAATGAGGATAAAAAATTATGATATAAAATATCATTACAAATATGCTCTAAGAAATAACCCCAAATAGAAACCAAGAATGAAGTTAAAGAAACCAAAATGTACCAAGAAGTTGCTCTTAGTTTGTAAGACCACAGGGGACTTATTTTGTTCTCTTTCAAATTTTCTTTTTTTCCAAAATTCTTAATTTGAATGTACCATATGTAAACTAAAATGTCAACTAAAAAGAATACAGTGGTAAAGGTCTCTTTCTCATGTCTGATACATCTTCTCATTTGTGGACTCACTTCAGGTGTGGTGTTTTTCGTGGGGAATTTCTGTAATAGGCTGGCAAGATGTTTAGCCAAGCCAATTTGCTCGGTATTAGTATAAATTAGGATGCTTTCAGTTGAAACACCTGATCACACCTGAGAAACACATAGAGGGAATTTCTTAGTAATTAATCTAGAGGGTAAAGTTTAATTTAATGGCTTAATAATGTCACCAAGAGTCCCCTCCCTCCTTCCCTTTCACCCTCCCCCACTTCGTTCCTCTCATTCTCTGATTCTTTTTTGTCTTGTTTTCTTGTTCTTTCTTTCTATCTCTGCTTCCATGAGGTTGGTTTTATCATAAGGCTGCCTCCTCTGTACAGTCATTTGCCGTATATCAACCTTTCGGTCAATGACGGACCACATACACAATGGTGTTCCCATAAGATTAGTACCATATAGCCTAGGTGTGTAGGCTATACCATCTAGGTTTGTGTAAGTACACGTTACGTTGTTGGTACAACAAAAAAATCACCTAATGACATATTTCCCAGGATGCATCCTGTCGTTATGTCAGCAGCAACTGAGGCTACAGCTCTCTTCATTTACACAGACAAAATGTTCTGAGTGGACTGACTTAGGTCATTCTTGAACCAATTGCTTTGGCTAGAATAAGGTCATCCACAAATTGGCTTAGGCCTGAGTTTCTTGCTCATCCCTGAATCAATTACTAAGACAAAGGAGACAGTATTATCCTGAGTGGTTCAGAGTACAATCAAGATATGCTTATTTAAGAAGCCCCCATTTCCAAATGTTTAAAAATTAAAAAAAAAGTAAAAAGCTTAAGCCCAATTCTTAGAGTTCTCTCCTTTTTCTTTTCCTTCTGCTGCTTTTCCTCAGGGTTCAGTTTAAATTCAGGGAGGACAGGTACTAATGTCCTACCATCCTCTGGAAAGGCTGTAACTTCTGTGTCTTCTGTCCTCACTGGCCTCCACTGAGACATAGCCTGTCTGATTGGGTCTCATCACTGAGCCCTGACAACCACTGTTGATGCCTCCGGTCTTATCCAGCACCTCCAGTCATGAGGTCCTTGTATTATGTTTCAACTTCAGCTCCTTTGGAACTTCCAGTTCATTCTCAGCCACTTCTGTGCCCCTTTGAGGATGGCAACCCTAGTAGGTTATGTAGGACTTTGTGAGGCTGTCTCCAGACCTGCTCAGTCATCTCCTACACCTCAGTCATAACCCTATACACAAGGCCATGTTGGGAAGTAACCTCCACTATGAGGCTTTCAGTTTCCTAGGCTTCACCCTGGAAAGCCTGGTGGTGATTCATCCAAAAAATAGAGCTTTGTCATCCAGCCTCTTCCCAGCCCTCCTACCCTCTTCATAGTCAAAGATTTCTTCCCCTTCTTACATCATCGTTAGTTCTCTCTCTAATATTTTATTTGTGGCCAAACTTTATGTCCTCTTCCTTCAGGCTTTGGTTCTTGGATTCCAAGCAAAGTTTGGAAAAATTCTTCAAACTTTTTCACTTTCTTGCCCAGCCTCTGGCATTTAAAAGTGACTTTCAGGACTATTGTTTCTACTATAGGTTTTTAAAAGCCTAATTTGGAGTTCAAAAGGCTGGAAATCAACTCTGTTCTTGAGTTATTTTCTGTCTGTCATTCCCTGGGGCAATAGACCTCCGTCTCCAAGTCTAGTTTTAATTGCAGAAGGGCTTTAGGGTAAAATACAGACATAAAGCAATTACACTGAGGAATATTTTAAAGCATTGTCTTGCTGCCATAATAAATGCCGAGAATCAGGCAGACGGTAAACACTATAGGGGTTCAAAGAAAAGAGAAATTAAATTAAGTTCTATCAAGGGAAATTAGAAATTATTCATGAAAGTTGTGTGTCTTGAGCTAATTCTTGAAGAATGGGTAGCAGTTTGATAAGAAAAGGAAAAGAAATATGGAGTTATTTTTGGTGTTTTCCCTTTGTTTAATGGATTATATAGTAGAATATATTCTATGATGAGCTACTCCTTTAGCAAAGCTTGCATAGGAGATGATCAAATATTTGTATTATATTAGGTATAATTATTGATTATGTTACCAAGCAAGGGCTTGCTGCCCGACATGCATAGAAGCCAATACCATGGCACCAACTTTTGAGAAAAGAAAAAGCTTTTATTGCGGGGTTGACCAGCAAGAAGACAGGAGGCAAGGCTTTCAAATCTGTCTCCCTGATCTAGGGTTTGGGGTGAAATTTAAGGAGGGGAATTTCAAACTTGGCAGAAGCTGATTGGCTAGTCTCAAATCAGTTCATATATGGTAATCAAGCTACTTGGGCTGCTGGAAGCTGAATTTTCCTTACTGAAGCACTTTTTACTTCATAAAGGGCTCTGGTGGCAACATTTCTGAAGATTCTTGGATCTGAGGTCATCCTGGATCTATGGGTTCCTGCCTGGCACGTGTGCAATGCTGTCTCTGTTATTGAGCACAGTTTGATAAATCAACATGTTTTAAGCAAAACTAGTTTGAGGTGGTTAATGTTTTATATGCTGTTTCAATTACAAATATCGTTTCCCACAAGAGGATATTTGTCTTATTCTGTTTGGGCTGCTATAACAGAATATCATAGACCGGGTGGTTTATAAACAACAGAAATTTATTTGTCACAGTTCTGGAGGTTGGGAAGTCCAAGATCAAGGTGCCAGCAGATTTGGTGCCTAGTGAGGCGGGCTTTCATAGAGGGCTATCTTCTCCCTGTGTCCTCACATGGCAGAAGGGGCCATAGAGCTCCCTGGGGTTTTTTTTTTTATAAGGACACTAATCCCATTTATGAGGTCTGAGCCCTCATCACCTAATCCCCACAAAGGCTCTTAGTGCCATCACAGTGAGGGTTAGTTTTCAAAATGAATTTTGGAGGGACACAAACATTCAATCTATAGTAGCACTTCACATAATTGTCATCAACTTCAGAAAGTATCTATAAAGCACATATTTGCCTTTCTAAGCTCGGTTAATGCTCTTAAATTTCTTGCCTCCTTTTGTTATTCAGCACTGTTTGCATGACTGCTTTGGACTACACCAGTGCCTCTCAAAATGGGATCACAAGAGATCTTTTTTTCATATTCCTTTAGATGATAATGTAAAAAAAAATTACAAGTGAAAGGTCAATTATCTTACTTTTGGTGATGATTCACAATGGAAAAACTTTTTCAAAAAGTAAAATTTAGTTTTTTAAATCAGTTTGATTCAGTTTTTGTTTGTTTTTTTAATTTATTTTATTTTCAACGGGGATCTATGGACTGTCCTCGAGAGGCCTTACATTACCATGTAACTAAAGTCTCTAATGAGTGTCTTCTGCAAGGAACTGTTCTTACTCATTCTCAGAGTTGGAATTGTAGCTTTACTGTTTATTAGGTCTATAACCTTGACATTTATTTAACCTCTGTGTTTCCTCCTCTGTAAAATGGGAACAATAAATCTTATCTCACTGTTTTGTGTAAGGATTAAATGGGAAAACTATGTAAAACCTGCTAGCTACTTTCATTATGATTAGAATTATTTGATAACCCCAGTGAAATTTCCATATTGTCATTTCCTTCATCCTTTGCCTGCTTAGGGCATGTTTCTGGGCCTTTTCTCCATTTATAAAAAATTCTCGTTACCTATTTCTATTCTAATACTGGTGCCATGAACCACCCTTTTAGTTTCTGTGCATGGATTTGCCCTTCTCCTGGTCTTCCTGGTGGTCTCCCTTTCTGAAAGATAGGAAATCTTTCCAGCTCCCCTCACACCATGCTTTCTTCACAGCCTTCCTCCTGAGACATCTGCACCGAGCTCCAAGAGGAAGGCCAGAATGGGTGCCAATCTGACACAACTTGACATTGGCTGCAGTCAGCACTCCCCAGCCTCGCGGGAATCTGAGTCTTATTTAGCCTCCTGGCTGAGAAGTTATTCCACAGAAATCTACAGAAGAGGGTAGAACTGATCCACTCAGCCTGGGCAGAAAAGCCCACAGAAAGAGAAAGTTTTTATGCTGAGGTGAAACCAAATTCACTTATTTGACTAAACCAATGTAACACCTAAGCTTTGTTAAGTCATTAGTAAATGTAAAACACTTTACATACATTCTCTAACACTCCCTTCAAAAAATCCTTGTGAGGTATGAATTATTCCTATTTTAGATCTGAAAATACTGATACTCAGCGTTAAGTGGTACCAAAAAATACCACAATCCACATCTGTGAAGCTTCAAAGAAGTCTCTTTCAGCTGTATCATTCCACCTTCCTAAGAATTGGAAAGTGTCCATTGGGACTGCTTTAGATAGAGTACAGGCTGCTGATTGCAAGTGCTCTTAGCTGGAGCTGATGTCTCTCACAATACTCCCTTTTGTACTATTGAACCTGTAATCATGCTTGACCTTGCATAGTTATTAGCAGTTCATTTGTAAGTAACTTATGTCTCCACCTAAAAGGTCAATTCCTTGTGAATTGAGATCCTGTCTATATTTCTGTACATACCCTATCATATCTAACATAATACAAGGAACATTCATTCATTTCAAAAATATTTATTTAGAACCTATTATATTCAAAGTACCATATTAGATAGATGTGTCTGCAGATAAAATGTAAAAACCTGAGGTCTCTAATTATAAGGAGACTCTGTATCCAGTAGGGGAGCTAAGATAACTGGAATAATAGTAGTAATGGAAGAAATAGAAGGAGATGATGTGTATTAATATTTTGGAAGTAATTAGAAAAATGAGAATGAATTGTTGGCAAAAGAAAGGAAGACAAAATAAATGACAGGATGCAAATAGAATTTTATTTATTTTATGTTGCGTTTCTCTGAGAAAAAAGAAAAAAAAGGAGAGGCTTCTCCAGGCCTTGGGATTCCACCCTTGCATCTAGGAGTTCTGAGGCTATTAGACTGAAGCAGAGCATTCTGGAGAGGTTGGTGCATCCTGGCATGAAGTTATTACAGACGATTTATAACCAAACCTGGGTTTGGAGCAAGGTATCTCTGAGGAGACTCAGTAACATGACTGCCATAAGAAGGTTAAATAAGTTACCCAAGCATGTGTCACTCTGCATTTCAAGGGCTACATTGTTTAGACTTAGAATGTGAGCAATAACATAGACAAGCCACTGTGGAAGTTCAAATGTTAGAGAAAAGACTTCTGGGTGGAAAAGACCAGAAGAAGCTCTATAGACAAGGACATGCAGGCCAATAAAACAATCTTAGCAAAGCACAGAGGGAGTAAACTTGGATATATGTCAATGTACTGAAACGAATTTGCCAAAAAGTTAATTCAATTTGGCATACAGGCCATTGGGCAAGTTGACTTTTGGTGAACTGGCCTGCTTCTGGAATTTTTGGGATATATATAAAAAGGGAGAAGAGGGGGCCGGCCCGGTGGCGCAAGCGGTTAAGTGCGCGCGCTCCGCTGCGGCGGCCCGGGGTTCGCTGGTTCGGATCCCGGGCGCGCACCGACGCACTGCTTGGTAAGCCATGCTGTGGCGGCGTCCCATATAAAGTGGAGGAAGATAGGCACCGATGTTAGCCCAGGGCCGTCTTCCTCAGCAAAAAAGGAGGAGGATTGGCGGATGTTAGCTCAGGGCTGATCTCCTCACAAAAAAAAAAAAAGGGAGAAGAGATGAGTATAACAGTATTTATTGCTCTGCTTCTAGGTATTAGATGCTGTGCTCAGTGTTTTGTATATATTATTTCAGCTTTTCAGCGAGTCTTTATGGTAGATATTAATTATGCTATTTTTCAGGTGAAAAATCTGAACATTATAGTTCACAGAATATAGTGGGTAAGGGTTTGGCCCAAGATCTCCCAGGCACTTAGTTAAAGAGCTGTTATCTGAACACAGATTTGCTTGGTCTTAACACCCTCTAGTTTCTGCTTCAACACACAGACCAAGTTTGTGTTTAAATAGAATTTATGAAGGAAAATTGGTAGAAATAGTTTTATAAAGTCAGGCAGAGGCCAGAGCTTGAATGCTAAACCAAGGAGCTTGAATCTGAGAACTGGGAACCACTGATTCATTGGGAGAAAGAGAGTGATGGTACCTTATTTGTGCTTTAAGAAAATTAATCTTATGATCAGTGTGCACAGTGTCAGGGAGACCAGTTAAGGGCCTACTGCAATATATCCTGTAAGAAATAAGAAACTAACCAGGATTACAATGCAAATTGGTAGAATAAAACAGATTTAAGAGAGGTAGAATGGCAAGTCGATAGAAATTGGGGATTGATTGGATGAATGCAGAGCACTAGAAAAAAGAAGAAATTGTGATAAAAGTATTGAGTGAAGTTTAGAAGCCATTAAAAGAGCGAATTCAAGAGGAAGGATGATATATTTCTGACATTTAGAATTTGAGATATCAATTGTACACACAAGCAGAGATATCTTTCTGGTGGATGGAAATTTGTGACTTGCTCTTGGAAAAATTTTGGCGGAGACATTTACATAAAAAAAGAAAGTAATGAGCAATGATGCCAAGCACTGTTATATACTTCATTTTGAATAAAATTAAGTAAAAAGAAATTACAGGTAGAAAATAACAGTTGGACTGAGGACTAAGCTTCTAGGTACATTAGATCAACAAAGAGGATCCCTAGTGAGAGAAGGGTGGTCAGAGAAGGGAGAGAAACAGAAGAGAGCACTGATTTTCAGAGGGCAATGGCAAAAAGAGAGGAAGCAGACTATCAATAGAACCAATATTTCAGAGAGTATGAGGAAGTTAAGGCTAAACACCAATTATTACTTTAGTGAGTAGTGAAGAAGTCACTGGTAAAAATAAGGTGGTATAGAATGATGGCCAAGAAAGCCATACAGCCAGAGGTTAGGGAGTGGGTGGATGATTAGCTATGAGGAAGGAGGGTTAACCAATGTAAACTCATCTTTCCAGACGGTTGATTGTAAAGGGAAAAGAAAGAGTCTGAAGCTAGAGTCAAAGAAAGGAGAAATTTAAGATTTAAGACAGAGAAGGGATAGAAGGTAATGGGATCAAAGGTACAAATGGGAGATTTGATCTTGGACATGAGAAAAAATTCTATTTGAGAAAATAAAAGTTGTACAATGGGTTACAATATTAAGAAAGTTGAGATGGGAATTAAGGAAGCTGAGTGTCTTGGGCCGTTTGCCCATAAAAATAGAGCCAAGGATAAAGATTGTGTGGAGGTATATTATTTGGAATGTGATCCCAGGAATAAAGATTGATGGGAGATAAGCCAGGAAGGAAAGGAAGCAAATACAAGATGCATGATCAAGTTGGCCACTGCTGCCCAATCCTGCTGGGACCTTCTGAGGAGTTTTATGTGGTGATCAAAGAAGTGCACCCATTGGTCAATGGTTGATCTTGTGGGTGTTAACTCCTCTACACTTCTAGTTTGTATATGTGTGAGTATCGATGGGATTTCCACTCCTCGACATCAAGAGAAGCCCCAGAGCAGGACATAAGAGGGTACAGGTAAGGTGAGGCACTGTCATAGAACACCTGTGCAAAGCTGTTCAAAGTCTGTGTGGAACTGGTCTCCATATCTGTGAAAGTGGTGGGGCTAAGAGAATGTGAGGTGGTGCATGAGAGACATTCAGTACAGTTCACCCATTTCTCCTCTCAAAACCTCTCATGCCCACCATTAAGTCCTCCATAAGATCTGTCATAGAATCTTATAGTGCAGTATCTATGTTGGGAAGGCCAGGAAACAACTCTCCAGGCTACAGATGGGTCGAGGCTGGTGGGTGGGCTGACAGAGGGAGTTGGGGCATCAGGAGCTTGCTCACCATCAGAGAAGCAGAAGGCCCAAGGTGATTGTGTCCACATCCGGAGGGCCTTAGCAAGGTGGTCATTGGGCCAGGGCTGGGCTGCAAACTCCCCCAAGGGTTTGTGTGCTCCAGGCATACAGTATGGCAAGGCACCTCTGGATGTCCATGCATGCATTTCTTCTAGCTACAGAGTAGGAGTGAAGGAGCAAAACCACAGTGTACCTGAACCAGGAAGAGAAACCCCTTTCTCTTGCAGTGTCCCTCCAGTGCCCTCTATTGAAAAAGATGAATATTATACTCACTGCAAAGGAGAGATGCTTAAATGTTATCGAGTTCCCAAATGTTCCCAGAGAAGAGGTGATGAGGGGTAGATTTGGAGCTGAGGCAATAAATTTGTAACTGGCAGGGGGATTCAATCCCCACACTGTGGCATGCATGTTTCTTATTAGGGTAATTGTTTCCTGATCATCAGGTCTAATAACATGATGTCCTCAATGTAGTGAAACAGCGTGATGTTCTGTGGTATATCAAAGTGAACAAGGTCTCTACAGATTGTATTGTGACTGAGCAGTAGAGGTGTCATAGCCCTGGATCAAGGCTGCTTTTAATTTCCTTACTCATGGGGATTAATAAAGATGCACTCACCTGCTCTATAGCCTCCACCAGATCTATGGCTGCATGCCCAGTGCCAGAGTCTATACTGATCTCTCTGGTAGGATGCCTCATTCAGTGATTTGTTTGACTTTATGGATGCCCACTATCACACAGCATGCTCTATCTGTTTTTGCAGAGGCCAAATATATAAATTGAATGGGAATGTAATGGGGGGCATCTTTCATCCTTTCAGTCTTTGTTAGTGGTACTAATCTCTGCAATTCCTCCTGGAATACAGTATTGTTTCTAATTTCATATTTTAATGGAGGGGGGGCATTTCTGAGGCTTACACTTGACTGTTTCTACAAAAATGAGTCATACTTCACTGGTCAGAGAACCAAAGTGAGAGTCCTAGCTACTAGTCATAGGTAGCCCAATTTATATAATTAGAGCCCAGTAAAATAATGGATGGGTCAGAGGACCTATTGGAGATGTACCTGGGGCAGAAATACATTTATCACCTGCCTTGCATCAGTCCCCACTTTAATAAAGGAACTGAAACAATGTTTCGGTTCCCCTAGTGTCAGTGTTAGCCTGCGTCCAGCAATCCTTGCAAAGTCTGTAGACTTTCTTTTCCCCAGTGAAGAGTAACTAGTAAATGGCTCTAGTTACCTTTGAAGAAGGATAATGGGAGTATTTATTGTACACATTCATGGTGGCATTGGAGGATGATCTCATCAGTCAGTGGGTTCTGGGTCTGTGAACTGACTTAGAGTGGAGACTAGATGAAGAATCATTTCTTCCATTGCAGCAAATGACATCAGAGTTCTGCTTGCCAGTTCCTGATTAAAACAAACAAAAAAAAGTAACACACTAGTCACTATCTATGTACATTTGCTCTTGATAATGCTAGGTCCTATGGGTCTGATTGGCACTCTGGCCTTGTTGCCCATTATGGTAATTACGTCAGCTTTGCCCCTGGTGGTTAAATGCCACCCGCCTTCTGCCATTCTAGAATCCTGTCATCCTCACTGGCACTCCAGAACACAGTGCCATGGTGGAATCTCTTATTGTAAACTCTAACCTGTAGGCGACAGCCACCACTGTGGTTCTCAGAGATGTCAGGGTTCCCTCACCCATGCATTTTTTTATTGCCTTAATGAAGGGACTCTTCTCTGGGCCCTTCTGGCAAAATAGTCAGGGAGTAACTTCTCTGACTGCATATAATAAATCTATTCTAACATTCCTACCCCTCGAGCCATTTAACCTCAATACTCTGCCAAGGTAGTTTTGACATCTCCCCCTCATTTACTATAGGCCATCATTGAGGCCAATCTTCAAGAAGCTATCCCCACAGCATATTAAGACTGGATCCATGGGTACCTGCCAGGACACTGCACATCAGCTTTATTCCTCCCCATACCACAGTGCAAAATCCTCGTGATCCATTCCCATATAGATCTCACCCACTCCTCCTGGTACATATTAGCTGATTCCTTCATTATGTAAGTATGTCATCCCAGAGAAGGAACTGTATTTCTCCTCTCAGGCTTTGCTGAGGCTTTCTCCTACCCCATCCCAATCCATCACACCTGAGAATAATTGTGATGCCACTTCATGCTAGGGATTACCACCACCCCACTTACCACCAATATTGCCATTTGACTGGGAAGTGACCCAGCTCCAAAATCCCATCATCAGATCTTTCTAAAGCCAATCCTGGTACCAGCCATTTTATCCTTGGTCCCCATGAAAGCTCAGCTTGAGATGAAGATTTGTGTGCAGATGGTTTACTTGGGAAGTGATCCTAGAGAGCAGAAGTGAGAGACTTGAAAAGAGAAGCAGAGAAGCAGAGAAAGACTATACGAGATTGCACTATCAAGTTGGGCACATTGCAAATGACTGATGTTAGAGCCTGTATTTGTCAAAAGTAGCTTCATGGTCATTAACTCCCCTGAAATTTTAGGTTATATATGTGTGAGTATCAAGTGTGTTTCTGAAAATGTCCACACGCCTGTATCAGAAAACCCCAAGAACAGGAAGCTAGAGCACAATGTTCAAGTGGAGATATTGTCATAGCATTTGTGAAGTTAGTCAAAGCTAGTATGGAACAGGGGGTAATGATAATGGCTCTAGTAAGAGTTGGGACTGAAAGGATGTGAAAGGTTGCATAATAGTTATCGAAATCACTAAGAGAGCACACAGCGATGGCTTAAACCAGGATGGATAGATGGATAGATGAGCGGATGAATGCACAGATGGATGGATGGTTTGGATTAAACGAAAAATAAATGAATCCCTGTTTCTCCCCTTCATATCTTGATTTATAGAACCAAAACCTATTACTAAGTTATTCCCGTTCTGAACGAGAAAATGAAATTTTGCTAATAACTAAAATTTGTAGAAAATTTGTTTTCATGTTCTAATAATTTTTTGTCAAAGAATCGGTTACTGTATCGTGTCTTTACTCTGGGACTCCAGAATTATTAAAGAAACTAGAATGTTTAATTCCAACACTTGGTTTTGACCTGAAGAAGCTGAAAATTAATCTTACTATCTGATTTATTTTCTTACCATTAGTGAACTAGCTGCAAATATATTTAATTTGGGACATGTCAGCAATTATACCCCTTCACTTATGTCCATTTGAGATCCTGCATATTATCTTTAACATACTTCATATGGGCCAGCAGTTTTTCCTGAGGCAGACAAAATTGGGACAGTATGTTTCAGAAAAAACTAGCAATTCAAAGTTGAAGTCAGGGTCCATAACATAACATAACTTGACTCATTCATCAAAGCCAAGTCCAGCTTTCAGCTTGATCACTCATGGGAAGCAGTATAATCACATGACATTAGGGTTTTTAGACTTGATTTTCCTCCTGAGTTACCTACAATCCTGTAATAAACCAACATGCAAAGTACGGCCTCATGCTGTGAGTCCAACTTTCACTGTATATAAGCTGAAGCTTCTAAATGTATTTTCCCCAAATATTAGGAAAGATGGGGCAGTAATTGCTTGGATTGACAACAGGCAAGTGATACTACAGGCCAGTGGACATAATGAAGAGAAGGGCAAATGAAGTCATTCATTTGTTTGTCAGAGAGACCCACTGGGGACCTATGGTACCTACCAGGCTAGGTGCTAAAAGGGACATGGAAAGCTGGAAAGAACTAGCTGTCTAGTAGAGTCAGCCTTTAAATACACACAAGTGTAATACAAGAAAGAGTGTGATAGCTTCCACAAGAGAAATGCAAAGTGACTCTTGGTTCAAAGTATGGAAAGAAAATGTGAACAGGTTCTGATGTGACTTGAGGAATGGCTTTACAAATAGACTTGAATCCAAACTGAACGTTAAAGAGATAGGTTGGATTTTGAAAGGTGAAAATAGAGTTGGAATGGCATGCCGAGTGGAGAGAACAACTCTGCTATCCTTTAAGGCTCGACTCAAATACAATTTATTCCACAAAACCTTTCCTTATTCCTCTCAAGTTGCAGGAACCACCTCCTCTTAAAGCGTCTTGTACCTCTCCTCTAGCATTTGTAACGCACTCTCTCAGATTATTGTTGCGTGTGTGTCAGAGTGCCCTTACCAGAGCAAGGACGGCTTGAAAGCTGGCTTCACGTCTTGACTCTTTCGTGGAGCACGAGTATCCAGCACAGTACTCCAGATAGAGTAAGGATGCAATAAAACCAATGCGTGAATAAGAAAGGCAATGAGGAGCACGGCTGGCAGATTTTGTTTTGGTCTTCTTTTGCGAATTCTTATTCTGTTCACCTTGTGAGATTTTCTCACCAGTCAAGTCTTCCTTTCTGCCCTTTGGCGATGTACCCTCCTGTGTTTACACACTAACATAAGAGAGAAAGGGAAGGAGGGGAGAGAGAGACGAACTGCCGTAATACACAGAAACCACAGAGCTTCAGCAACAGCTCTCCAAATGACAAATGAAACAACCTGCACAGCCACAAGGCTGCCTTTCAAAAATGTCTTTGTGGAAGAGCCGTTCAGCAGTGCAGAAGTGATTGGTTTAGTTTTCTTTTCTCTATTGAAAAAACATTTTAAACCACATTAAAGTGAGGACCAGATAAAAACGAAAAGTTAATCTAATCATCAACATAGGACAGCGCAACATTTGTAGAACATGTCCGTTTCCAGGAGGACTGTACAGGCTCCACACTAAAATACTCCAGAGGTTAAACTTTTTCAAATGACCATTTACTAAAATGTTTTCAAAGAAAACTGTCAAATTATGAACAGAAAGAGAGGACGTAGTAATTGTGACTATATTAGACATATATATTTGTAAATTACACATTCTTAAAGGGTTGGCACTCTGTATGAAAATGGGCAGATAAATTGCAGTAACCTGTTCATTAAAGTGTGGTTGGAAGTCGAGGGCTGAGTGGATATATGAAACAGGAGTCTATGTTCATCAGCTGCCGCCTGTGTCTAGTGAAATGCTCTGTTTTAGAGCAAAACTCATTTCCCTTTCCCCTAAGGCAAATGTGTGCCAGGAAATGAGGTACAGCACTATCTGAGATCCAAAATATTGTAATATTTGAGTAGCTCATCGATCAAAGTCTATCTTTCTGTGCAGCCACTTGACAGTTTCCTGCCTCACACAAGCCTGGAAACAGGGACACTTTCTGGCTGGAGATTCTGCTAGAAGTTCATATTAACGTTAAGCCTAAGCAGACTTTATTTAAAATGACCTTGTATTTCTGCATTGAGTGCTCTTTTTTTTTAGTGTTAGGCATTGGTGAATTTCCTCCTAAAAAGATAATGGCACTGATCAGTAATAACTTAGCTTAGACGTATTTGTGGTTATTGAAGTAAGAGGTAAAAATGTAAATAAAATAGCCTTTTATTTATTACTGTCTCATTTGTGGTTGATGAAGATACTCTTTGGACTCTGGAAATTAAAGTAACTCTATTAACCACAACTGACTTATAAAATAAGAATCTCAACAGTTTAATAACCATGACCGTGAATGTGGAACCTATCCAATGGGAGGCTGCATTTGGCCAGCACCCCTTGGAAGAGTCTTCTTCATTTATAGTTGGATGAAAATTAAAATTTTCCTTTTAAACAGTTTATTTTCACTGTTGTTGGCAGCCTCCCTCTCTCCTGGAAAATCATCCTTACATCATCTCTACCCACCTTGTGCCTTGCGTTGATGTGAAGATATTTTTCTTTTACTTTGTTTTGTTTTATCAAGATGCAAGGAGTCAAGCATGCAGAATACCCAGCGCAGAGCCAGATATTTACTAGGTCAGTTTGTTAGTGTAACTAATAAGGTCTGTCTGCACGGATTAGGAATGGATCTTTGGTTTCGTTCTCAATACACCTAACTTGGATTTCCGATTTCTTGTTCTGCCACTTATTATGTGGATATGTTGGGCCAGTTATAATTTCCCTGAGCCTCAGTTCCTCATTTATAAATGGAAAAAGTCATACCAATTCACAGGGTGCTGTGAGGTTTAATAAAATGATGAATGCAATAATGCTTTGGATTCTGCGAAGTGTAGTACACATAGTAACTATTAGTCTTGAGAGGAAGAAAAATCCAAACCTCACAGTAAATTATCTCCTTGTGTTATCTACTCCTATTTGTATCAGTGAATCAGGGACCCACCTCGAGAGTGGATAGAATAAATGAGAAGAAAGATCTTAGGAACCCACTGTGGAAATAGAAGTAGCTGAAAAATCTGCTGGCTTTCTCAGCCCCCTGGTGAGTAGGACCATTGAAATGCTAATGCACAGAGGGGGGCTGCCCCAGCTCTCTCAGTGCTTCTTGGCATGAGTTTCTGGCACAATCCTCTTCCTGCTGCTGGCTCTTTGAACAGGCTGTCCAGGCATTTTAAGTTTGGCAACCAGTGCAATGAATTGCTTCTTCTTAAAATAACTCAAATCACTTGATTTGGCTTGCCACTGAGCCTTTTCCCCTTGATTCATTCTGTAGAAATAGAAGAGCAAAATGTAAATGTCCACATGGACCCAGCCTAGTTCCATCTTCTGTTCTGTACCATCCCCCATATGGTCAAGAACCCAGGTGTTGCCCTTTTCCAGAAAAGCTGACCCTGCCCAAAATTCTTAACACTAATGCCTAAGGCCTTCTAAGGATTGAATGGAACCCTTGGAAAATTTATATTTGCAGAAGTATGTAAGCTATCCTCCTGTAAATTCCTGTAGGGGTTAAGCCCTAATGATTGAGGAAGATATAAAATGGAAAAATCCGATATAACTGGAGAAGATTGCACTTGACATAATTTCCTAGCAACCTCCCAGTTTTCAAGGCAATGTTTATTTTACGTGGTGCTTTTCAAAGTGATGCCTTTAATGTTATTTGCTATGTAACATGGCTAATTTTCTCTGTAACACACGTAGCTCAAGGAAGATCTGCGATAAGACTGAAAAACACAAGTTGTCAGTAATTGCAAAGTGCCTGGTTAATTATATTTTGAGCTAGACACCTGTTTTTTCTGGTGTGCTGTACTGCTATTATATTTATAAGCTACCCTGCCACTCTGGAATCCTGTTTTTATCTCTGTAGAAAAGAAGATATTAACTTGAGTTGCTATTATATGTTTCCTTTGTTTCTGTTCATTTGGCTTCCGCTTATGTTGGTCCTGTCCAGCTAGCTTCATCATTCAAACATTTATTCTGAAATACAATACAATTTTCACTTTCCTTCTGCTGGGACATTGAATGTTGTGAATTCCTTCAAATTAAAGTAGACCTTCTTATTCTCAAGGGAACCTTCCCAAGGTCTTCAAGAATCCTCAACTGATTAATTTCAAGGACCATTTCATTCTCCCTCTCCACAAAACAGTTAATTATAGCTGAAAATTTTAACTAAACTCTTCAGACCCTTAACAATTCTAAATACATGAGCTTAAGTCTTCTGTATGTTTATAGCTATTAAAATAAAGACAGCCACTAAAATAAGCCCAACCCTATATTACATTATCTTTTGCTTAGTAATCTAAATCAGCAAATCTATGGTGATGATAAAACATGATGCCGTGTGGACAAGAAAGGAGATGAAATGTACTATGCAGAAGTGTCAGGTAGATCACAGCAGCTTGGGAAGGTGATCCTGACTTCTGGGGCCTATATGCAAGAAATCAGAGGAGATGGTCAGCCCTCAGACTCTTTAGACTCCAAAGCTGCTTCTTCCTTCTTGGATATGCACACATTCGCAAAGGCATCTTCCTTTAATACATGTTCATTTCCTCTCTTCAACACTGAAGACATGTTTTGGCAGCCAAGTGGCCCTCTCTTATTCATTTCACAACATGGAACACTTTCAAAAACACTTTCTAAATTTTACTCATGGAAAAGGTCAGTCCAAAGGTCATACTAGTTGCTTCACAGAAATGTTTTTACAGGCTTTTGGCTTCTTTTGAAATTACTATTCAGTTAAAAGGTGTTTTGTTTTTTTTTCCCGTATATAACCAGATAAGTACTTACTCAGCTTTGAACATTTTATTTCTCATTTGATAAACAGCTTTTGCATAGGGTGTAGCACTCATTGAAATGATTTCATGGATCACTTTTTCTGTTTCTACCATATGTATGTAGTTGTTCCTGTTGTATAGATCTGGGCCACCTTATAGTACAATTTTTTAAATTAATATACTTTATTTTTACAGCAGTTTGAGGTTTACAGAAAAATTGAGCAGAAAGTACATAGGTACCCCCTCTCCTCCTGCTCTCAACTGACCTCTTCCACTGGTGTGGTACATTTGTTACAGTTGACAAACCAATATCAATACATTATTATTAACTAAAGTCCGTAGTTACATTAGGGCTCACTCTTTGTGTAGTGCAGTTCTATGGCTTTTGACAAATACATAATGTCTGATATCTACCATTACAGTATCATGTAGAATAGTTGCACTGCTCTAAAAGTGCCCTGTGCTCCACCTCTTCACCCCTTCCTCTTCCACCTTCCCCCACCCCCCTGCTTCCAGCAACCCCTGGCAACCACTGATATTTTTACCATCTCTATGGTGTTGCCTTTTCTAATACAACACTTTTCTCTTCAAAACATTTTTATTTTCTGGCTAAGAACTATGCCTTTGACATATATTATTTTCCCTTCATTTTCATCACTGAACTAGCAGATTTTCTTTTCATAAAAGAATATGAATTTTATCATAAAAAGTTATTGCCGAGGTACCAAAAGTGTAGAACAATAATGGCCAGCCTGAGATATAGGTATTTAGAGACCACTTATGCCCACTCACTTGCTAAGTGACTCCCTCTTGCATATTAAGCTGTGAAGTACAGGAGTCAAACTGATTCTTTAGCCAAATGATAAACTGACATGTGGCATGGACCTTCCGGTGCTCTTGAGAGTCCTCAAAACCATAAGAGTTAAATTCACAAATGCCAAAGATAACCTGAAACCAGCAGGCTTGAACATGTCACTGAGGCTAGTTTCTCTGGCAAGGTTACACAGGTTTGATTGCTGTCCTGCTCGCTCACAGCTTAGCTTGCTTCATAGGCTACTAAATCAATGGAATTAGAAGGTACGGATGACCCGTCCTAGGTATCATAGAATGGGAGCAAATAGGAATCAGAATCCTCTCCACAATGCTTCGTTATTCTCAACCATCTGTGCACCAAGAAGACACGAGCACCTCCAGTTCTCCTGTGTCTTTGGATGTTGTATTGTGGGGTGTGTCTCTCATGAACTACCATACCTGATGAATCCAATTAATTCAAGCAACACTCTCACGAGTCACCAGCCCCTAATAATGCGAGTTCTTTAGGTATCTGGTCAAATGCAGTGCCAGCATTTATTTTGCAGGGCTCTCAAAAGACAAGTTTGATGCATACCATGGCACATGACTAAAATAAATAGCTTTATTCTATAACACCCATGGAAGGCAGAAACTTTTTTTATATATCTCACTTCTATATTTTAAAAGTGGAGCTGTTTTCATTATTTATGATCCATGCTTATATTTTATTGCTCCTTTTAGTGCTTTGATTGTTTAAAAATGAAATATTTTATGATCACCTTTCATCAAGTAAGCAACATTGATTAAATTTAGACTGCAGTAGTTGTCAGCTCCTATTACTGCAAATTCAGAGAACTATTCAAATTTCTTTAGATTTGGGCTAATCAAATATTTTGATTGTTGAAATGATGTGTTTCTTGAAATAAGGTAACCCTGTTAACATGTTTAATAAGATTTTATTAAAGGGAGGCGTAGGAAGGTGTAATGGAAACAGGTAACACTTAGGAGTTCTCTTCCAATCCTAGAAGCAAGGTGATCTAAGACTCACAGATACAGAGTAGGGTAGCTGGCAGGAACCAGGCGTTATCCTGAGGGTGTGATTTGGAGAGAGGCAAGAAAACCATTCGGCCTAGGCCTTATTTTTACCAAAGACCTCAAATTGAAAGGCTGTCTCTAAATAAGTTTATGCATATAGCAATGAGAGACACTGATAGCACTAAAAGATGTTCATCACATACCTTATATAGCTTGTCATTTTGTAACCTATGTTAGCATTTCTTCATCTATCAGAAGCCCCCAAAATGGAAGTGGCCAGGGGATATTCTGACTTACAGGAGGTACAGATAGATGCAGAACTTCTCTCCTGGAATCAGAGGTCACCTGAGCCTCCTCTTGGCCCCCAAGGTGGCACCTAAGATACTCTGAGGAAACTTAGGCCTTCAGAAAACAAAATTTGGAAACCACTAGACTGCCTTAACCACTTTGACTTACAAATACCAAATCCAAGGCTCAGAGAGGTTAGGTATCAAGATTGCCCAGCTAGAGGGGGAAGTAGACCTCCAGATATACAATTGAGCATTTTTCTCCCAGTAGGAATTACTGAATGATGGTTTCACTTTGATCCCCTGTTATTCTGGGTTCAGAAGCCCAGGGTTCTCAGGAATGGTAGTATATAGTAAGCTGATGACCTGGGACCAGAAATAAATCCATATAGAAAACATACCACAACCAGTCATGTTAAAAAACATATGTGTATAAATATTTAAAACATATCACTATCAAGCCCAACCATGTAAAACTTGCTCCAATGGAGTTGTTATAATATTAAGGCTCGTGTAGATAGATAAATATAGATAGATAGAGAGATAGATATAAAATGTATAAATATATTCACACATGAGTATGGTAGTGACACCTAAGTTCATATACACACATGCACAAAAAGAAGGCAAAGAAAGGAGCAGTACCAGGTGCTCGTTGAACCATTACAATCACTTAGTAAATGTTTATGGAATAAATTCCAGATTCTGGGCTCATGCTAAAGCCCTTTGAGATCAGCAAATGCCATCCAGAAGGGGCTTTTCAGAATAGTGGCATCCTTGCAACTTCTTCCCAGATTTTTTGCCCCACTTCCTTCATTCTTTTTTCTCTTTTCCTAGTGAACCCCTACTGGCCCTTGGCTGCTACCATAACTTTCTGCTTCTGAGACATAGCCCCTTGAGATCTTGTAGAAATGAAAAGAAAATAGAGGCTTGTCTAGACTGCAGAAATTTGGAAGCTTATTGATCTCATTTTTTTCAGGAAGCCGGCTGTGTAATGTCTCAAACCCAGCTTAAAGAAATACACTTTTTACAAAGCTTACATCTCCTAGTCTGCAGTCTCCTATTAGAGCATCATTTCTTAATTTACTTTCAGTTAAGTAACCCCCTTCAAGGTAATTTTGACTTTAGAAACCCCAGCCCCTTAATCAAAAGATCCCAAATGACTGACCCCAATTCTATTAATCATTGTTTAAAGCTTGCAACAATAGCAAAAACCATCCATTCTCCCTTAAACTGTAATTGTTGGGCTCAAACCTGTTTTGACTTGAAATTAACTTTTTTCTGACTTTGATTCTTCTTGGGATTTTACTTCCATATCTAACACCACCTCCTCCCCATTTTTGTCTTTAGCTCTCCAATGGTGGTACTCACCACTCTGAACAGTCCTGCCCCTCCATGAGGTGTGTGCTATAGCAAGTCTTAGAGGGAGCAGGAATTATGGAGTTTTATCTAATGGGATTTTTTTTTTTTTTTGCTGAGGAAGATTAGCCCTGAGCTAACATCTGTGCCAATCTTCCTCTACTCTATATGTGGGTCACTGCCAGTATGGCCAACGAGTGGTGTAGGTCTGCGCCTGGGATCCAAACCCTCAAACCTGGGCTGCTGAAGCAGAGTGTGCAGAACCCAACCACTGTGCCCTGGCACCAGCCCCTTATCTAATTGTTAATGTCATTTTTCAAATGAGAAGTAGGGACTCAGGGAGATAAAGTGCCTTCCAGAGTCGAGAGGCTCTTGGTGGTATCAGTAGCATGGGTTGAAGTAGTGAGAGAGGCAGCAAGAAGCAGATCCAATGTCAGAGAACTGAGGTGATGATCCAGAACGAAGAAGTCATGATGTTTTGCCAAGGCACTGCCCACCGTGGGCAGTGTGCCTGCTGGTCTTCACAGCAGCACAAGTGTGACCATGAAATGGATTCTAAGGCACTGAGGGGGCAAGAAGAAAGGGACCAGGAGCGGGGCAGAGCTAATGGGCAGATCAAACAACAGCCAACTGTGCACCTGGATATTTGCTCCAGTGTATCAGACCTAAAGGTCAGTGTGCACCCCCTAAGCTGTGAGTTCCACCTCTGCATTGCTGCATCAGGCAACCAGTCAGTAACACAGTAAATGCTGCTCTGGACCTGACAGTGTCCCACTCACCACCTGTCTGCTCTTCAGTTGGACTTAATACATTTCTGCTTTCTGGAAATTCTTATTAGTTTAGTTTCTTTTCTGCCTGGGCGGGATAAAGCTGTGCTTTGAGGAAAAGGCAATACAGCTTAAAGACAGGTTCCCTAGATTTTGGAATATTTAAGTACATTACCAAATTCTTATCACCACTCATTATTTTTTGTCTAGTGTTCTCATGTAACATCTTTTCTTTCCTACTAAGATCTGAAGGATGGTCACTTGTGTAGGTATATATTTTATTTAATGTATGTATTTATAACCCCACATCTGAAAGAGTTGAAACTTCAAACAATACATAAACTGTAGCTATTGTATACTATATTATCATACCATATGTGTAATTGTATACTTATAAAAACAATTATAATACCATAATATAGTGCTGTATTATATGCTAACATCTAATTATATGTGATACTTCATATATATATGTTATTATATATAAATTGCTGTACCATATTATTGTTCACTGGTTGACAGGCACTAGAATTACATTATTTCTGTAATATAGATTTACTCAGGGTTCACTGACTAAATTTATGCACTGTGGGTAAAACCATAATTACAGTTTAAATTATGTTCCTTCACAAGGAAGGAAGTACTTCCCTGCAGTGTGTTCCTTGGAAAGTCTTATTTCTCACATAAGCATGTATTATTTTAATGTTTTGCTTGTGTTATTTTTAACCATTCTCATTGAACAATATAAGTGTTAGAGCTGAAAGAGAGCTTGGAGAACCATTATTTACCTGTGGGTAAACTGAGGCTCAAAGATATTAACTGAGGCATCAGTCATGCCTTCCTACATTTTTATCATTCCAGACTTCTTTCCTATGTACCCCACCATGTGTAAAATATTGAGGCTTCAGGGATATATTCAGAAATCCTTACTTCCTCCCATAAGCAACTTGCCAAGAAAGAGGAAAATAAAGTATATCAAGGGTAACCTTCACAAGCAGTACTGCATTCTGAGTGGGAAGGCAGAGAAGTCCACCAGCCTCTTCCACAGTCAGTCTCCGACCATGTTCTCCTTGGTGGAATGGGGCCTCCAGCCCTTCTCCATTGCTTTGTTATCCAAAGCTCCCTCGCAGGGAGCTTTCCTAAGGAGGCAAGGTATTTCCCTGAAAAGCAGTGAAGAAAAGTAAGCAGACTTTACACAGAAGTATTTCCACATCGTTCAGACCCAGCCTTCAATGCTGCCCTTCTGTCATCATTTAGCTATTTGCCTCAATGTAATGGAAATTCATAGTTGAAATGAACTCTTTCATATATAGCAATTTAGAATACAGCCTGAAGCTCAGAGAGATAAAGGGGAATCTTTCTAGACCCATAAATATATTTAAGGTGAAATGAGTTGCTAGGTAGAAAGTCATTATTTGTTTTATATGAAAATCTCTACTCTTCTGCCATGGTTATTATATGTCTTGTTCATTATAAATAAATTTTTATACATCTAGGAAAAAGTATGAACTAAGTTACATCCAGGTTAAGCAAAATGTGGTATAACAATTATTTCTTACTCCTAAATTAAACCCTATAAAATATAATGTTTTACAGTGTTTTACTCAGTGTTCCATTATCATACCAAAATGCCATCATTATTTTCTTTTTTAAAGAAATTTAAACCAAAGATGCTTTCCATCCTCTGGCTCATTCTGTAATGCTTTATGTGATCATTGTGACACGTAAAATATGCTTGTAGAAACTCTCCATCTTCCTCCTGGTTGTTAGTCAAAGGAATGTTATTAGTCAAAGGAAAGATTCAAATGTTTCTTTTGACACAGAGCTCAAAGAAAGTCTTCTCCCATTTCCAATACAGCCTGTTTCCCTCCTTGGAGCTCATGGGAATTGTGGAGAAAATGTTCAACAATGGTACTCCATTGTCTTTTTCTTAAATGGAAGTTTTAACACAAAAGTAGAAACACATCCTCATTTTTCCCATACCCCCAAACATGAAGGAGTAATCATAGAAGAGGAAAAGATTCTAGGGTAATCATGTAACTGATGTATTGATGGGTAAACTTCATAGGGTGAAATCAGGTAAGAGCTTTATTTTCCCACTAGTTCTTTTAAATAATCCCTGTCCTTCCTTGGATCTTGATAATATCTCAAGCAGATCCCAGACCTTTTCTGAGTACTATAAAATATTAGATCAATGCGGGTTAAAAAAAAAAAAAAGAACACCTCAGTCCAATTGAAAAAGAAAGTTATAAAGCATTCATCCAATTCAAAGCTTCTCCCACCTCCTCCAGATCTGGCCCAACTAGTGACTCCACAGCCAGGGCCTGGAGTGGTGGGCATGGTCTGTTCCTCTCTATCCTTGATGCATCTCCTTCCCCACTCATTCAAGAGAAGGTATAAAGTGGGGGATGGTGACAGGTAAATGAGCAGAGGTTTTGTTAATTTGTTTTTAGCTGAGGCTATCTCAGTCCTCTTAACTGTCAAATATCCTCTGTCATGGCAAGCTTTGAAATGCTGGCTTTTTCATGAGGTTCATTAGAGGGGACACCCCCTAGACAGAGTCCCCTACATTGCACAAGTCCCTGATGGCATGAAATGGTCTCCAGCTGAACCCTTAAGTGTCCTCCCCAGTTCCTGTCCCAGTTGGTGCATCTCTGTGCTCCCCACATCTTTGCACAGAGCAGTCCTGTCAATACACCTTGACCCCAGCTACTTTCTATAGTATTGTGTTGATTGCTGGGAAACTCTTGCTTTTCCAAACTATGGAAGTACAGTTTGCCCCCATTGTTGTCCTCTCTCCTCATTTTATATTGAGAGTTGTTCCAAACATTTTCCCACCTTCATCTTCTCCAGGTGCGACGTCTTGTGTTCATATATGCTCCCAAACTCCAAGACCCCTGAGCTCTGCCAAGAACTTGGTTAAGCTCCTCTTCTCTGGCAGCAGCATGGGGCAAGGCTACCTGTTTCTATAGCTCAGGAACTATGGTGCAGGGTGGGGGATGAATGAGATAAAAGTCTCCTCTTCTTGAAAACAACTACTCTACAGAGTAGCTCTCTTGGCCTCCCCTCACCTGATTTGGTGGCAGGGAATTGAAAGGACAGGGAAGGAAGAGTAAATGCCATAATGTTTACAGCCTTGAAAGATCTTTCATGAGCTTTCCTCTCTATAATGGATCTCTGGCTTTCTCTTACGTCAGCTCCTAGGTGTTATTGTCACTGGACATTCTACAGAGGTTTGTAGATATGTATCTAGCTTCTCTCTTCACAATATGGTAGAATTTATTGCCTAGTTTCCTCAATTTGGAAGCCTTAAATGAAATTCTAAGACAACTGGAAGTCCCATTCCCTATCCTGTTACAATAAAACCCACAATTATGCTGTAAATAACATGAAGATTTAACAGTTGGAATTTCCCATTTCTGTGCTGTATTTAAAAATTAGTTTATTTGTAGAACTCAATGTAGTAAGAGTTCTTAACCAGAGAATGACAGAATGTTGGTGCTTGGAGGGATTTTAAAATTTTCTTGGCCTAATCACTTCACTTAGCAGTTAACATAACTGAAATCCAAAGATGTTAAGTAGCTTAATTGAAGACAAATAATGTATTAGTAGGTTAAAAAAAAGTTTTAAGTCTTGGAATTGTTTTTAATGATCTTTCAACTAAAACTCAGCATTTTTCTTAATGTAATCTTTAAATTCTCCTTGGAGGCTGAATTTTCAGAACTTGATGGAAACTTAAATCTCATGTAGGCATATCCATTTATTTTATTTTGACTAGGATCTTTTATTTTTTTCATTTATTTTACTTTCACTAGTAAGTATTTCACTTATTTTACTAGTGAAAGTAAAATAAATGAAAGTAAAAATACTAATTAGTTATATAGTTCAGGGGTTATAATTCAGATATGTTGGTTCCCAGTGCTCTTTTCGTTGAACTTGGGGATTTATTGTGTGTGTGTTGTGAGGGCATAGGCAGACAGACACACAAACACAAATTTGGTTCTAGGACAGCAGAGTGTCAGAATATTTTTATAGATGCTAGAGGCTGCAACTAAGCATGTGAGAGAGTATAAGAGTGAAAGAGACAGGTCTGAAGAGAACTGTGATCTTGTGCAATCCCCCCTTTGTTACTTTTTTGAGGGATTGAGTGTACTTGACATCTTGATGGTAATGTTTTTAGACACAATGAAACAATAAAATTATTATGCTTCTTTTAAGGGAGTCTATGCTCAGACTGGACAGTGAGGATCCCAGCTTACATTAGAGTTACCTAATTATAAAGCTACCATCAACAGTAAATCTCCTCATTAGGAAGCTGTAAAGCATGTTGGTTAATAGCATAGACTCTGGAGTCACACTTCCTGGGTTTAAGCCTGGATTGGCTGCCAACCAGCTAAAAAACTTCATCAGAGTTGCTTGAAGTCTATGTGTCAGAGTTTCCTTACCTATCAATTAGAAATAATAGGAGTACCCATCTCATTTTGGTACCATCGTAACCACCAAATACCGCATCTGCCTTGAGTTAAACTAAAACTTAACTTGATAAGCAAAAGATTTATTTTGTCATTTAAGTACAAATTGCATTAATTAAATAAACATTAATTTCACACTCACTGTACGATATTGTGTGATTTGTTTTCCTGTCTGGATAATACAACAGAAAACACATTGAGCATATTGAATAAGCATCATGATATGAACATATCAAAATATTTAATGAGTTAATCAGTGAGATCTGAAAGCACATTGTGTTCTATAAAGCCCTATAAAATATAAATTATTATTATTATAAATCCAATCCTGCTAGAATCCAGATTAACAGGTTAACAGGTGTTCACTGAGTATGAGCTAAAATGCAACACATGAAAATGATTGTTAATTTGACGAACTTTTTGTCAATCCATTAGAGAATGACTTTTGTTATGAGGTGTTCTTCACATGCTGTACCAAGTCCTATGAAATCAAAAGTAGTATTGCAGTAGGCAGAATAATGGCCCCTAAATATGTTCATATCCTAATCACTGGAACCTGTGAATCTTTTACTTTATATGGAAAAAAGGTCTTTGCAGATGTGATTAAGGTTAAGCACCTTGAGATACAGAGGTTATCCTGGATTATCCAGGTAGGCCTAACCTAATCACTTGAATCTTTACAAGTGAAGAATCTTTATGTGCTGTAATCAGAGTCAAATGCAGATGTGACTATGGAAAAAGGGTCAGAAAGATGCAATGTTGCTTGCTCTGAAGATGGAGGCAGAGAGCCAGAGCCAGGGAATATGGGTAGCTTCTAGGAGCTGGGAAAGGGGAAAAAAACAGATTCTCCTCTAAAGCTTCCAGCAAGAAACATTGCCTTGGTTTTAGCGCAGAGAAACCCATGTCGGACTTCTCACCTATAGAACCATCCGGAAGATAATAGATTTGTTTTAAGCTGCTAAATTGGTGATAATTCGTTACAGCAGCAATAGGAACTAATACAGGTTTTGGTGCCTGGAAGTGGAATGCTGCTGTAACAAATACCTGAAATGTGGACTTTGGAATTGGGCAGTGGGCAGAGGCTGGAAGAATTTTGAGAAGCGTGATAGAAAAAGCCTAGATTGTCTTGAACAGGCTGTTAGTGGAAATATGGATGCTGAGAATTCAGCTAGTGAGGACTCAGAAGTGAGGAACGTGGTAGAGAAAATGTAAATTGCCCTAAAGAATACTTCAGTCATTGTGAACAGACTGTTAAAGAAATACGGAAGTGAAAGGCACTGCTGCAGAGAGCTCAGAAGGAAATGAGGAGCTTTTATTAGAAACTGAAGAATACGGAATCCTTGATATGTGGTAGCAGAACCCTTAGCAGAATGGTGTCCTACAGTTACGTGGAAAGCAGATTTTGTAAATGATGAAGTTGGCTATTTAACTAAAGAGGTTTCCAAATAAAATGTTGAAGATGTAGCCTGGTTTTTTCTTGCTACTTATAGTAAAATGCAAGAAGAGAAATAAATTGAGGGGATAAAAAGAACCAGGATGTGATGATTTGGAAAATTCTCAGCCTATACAGTTTTCAAAAGGTGCTAAAATTAAGAGATTCACTGTCAGGAAAGCATGCTCTAAAGAAAAAAAAACGAGAGTGTTGCTCTGTTGCCTTTCGCTAATACCTCAGAAAATATTAGAGTAAGAGATATTCTCAACCAAACCAGGAGCATCTAGGAAGCTTAAGGGCACTGACCCTCAGCTATCTCAGCAAAAGCCAAGAATATCGATGGGATTATCTAGGCAAGATCTGCAGACAAACCTTTTGTCTAATGGAGTGAATCACTGTGGCATACATGTGATTCATACATGTGATATGACAAACATGCCATGTCACATGACGGGGGCATTCTTAGGCCACCTGGTGGACCCCATAGTGCCTCAAAGGAGAAAAATGAGAGGCAGGACCTATGTTGGCCTGAGCCGAGGTGTGGACGTTCCTTTCCCCACTGGACTTGCCACCCAGCTGCATCTGAGGGGAGGGAGTGCGTGGAGAATTTCCAGGAATACTTCTGATTCACGTGAGTCTTAGGACAGTGTACCAAATATTATCTAATACTTTCAGTGGGGTCTGGGATAGCAGCCTGTGGTCAAACACAGAGTTTTTTTTGCAGAAAATGCATGAAGTCTTATAACAATGAGGTAAATCAGGATTATAAGTAATTTCAATTCCAGTTTTGCCACCAAATGAATCATGAAGAAAACTTTCAGCTTTCAGAATTTGGAAGAATTCGAAATTGCAGAGAGAGAGAGAATGGGTGTGTGGGGGTGTGTGCTGTAGAAAGAAAGAGAGGAAGTGTGGGAGAGAAAGAGAGAGAGAGAAGCAGAGGTAGATATGTAGTGAGACAGATTGAGATGATGGAATATTTTGGAAGGAAGCATTAATTCTGCCTAGGGGAGTCTGAACTGGACCCAAAATGGTGGGTAGAGTTTTACAGAGAGGCTATGGGGGGTAAGGGAGCATTCCAGGTAAGAGAAGCAACATGGACAAAGTGGCCAAAGACTGAAAGTGAGAGGTAGAATCTGAGGGCAGTGAGAAGGATGATGGCTGAGCAGGGGTGTTCAGGGGAGAATGGTAGGAGATGGGGCTTCTACCAGACTGGGAAAGCAAAAGACTGTGGGCTTTATTCTGTACAAACGCGAGCCATCAGAGGCTTGCAGACAGACAGCGTCAGGGCCAGTTCTACCTGTGGCCATGTGTTAAAGGAGAGGTGCATCTAGAAAACTGTGCTGCTCCACGATTTCTCTGAAAACCAAACCTTGCCACAATGTGGTTAGAATTCCCTTTCTGCCCTCTTGTCCGGGTTCAACTCTCTCCCTACCTCTGGTTGTCTTCACAGCCTTCTGGCCACACTAGACGTCCCAGTAAAGGATTTTATGAAGGAGGTTCCATTTTAAAATAAATTTCAGTTTTTCAGTCTATTGTGTATTCCTGTCATTGTATTCAGGTCATTGGTCCCGTTCTTGCAGTTCTGTTTGGCAAGTTTCCTCATGGCTATAGCAGCCATTTCTCTCGAGACATACCAAATTCTGTTCTATTAGCAACAGTGGACTCTGACTTGGAACAGAGAGAAGATGCTATTTACAAGCTAAAGGCACATACTGCAGAGGAAAGTGCTCTCCCTTCTCCACCTAGTGCCTCCCGTTAAATATTGTTCAAAAAGCAGACAGATTAATGGGACCAAGAGCAAATCACACACACACATACACAAATGAGAGGTGAGGTGGCATGAAAGCAGGAAAGAAATGAAAACAAGTAATGTTTGCTATCAGTAAAAAGTCACATTTTCCCTAAACCCAAATGAAAACAGTTCTTGGTTTGATACTATGCAAAGCAGACAAATGATCCCAGCGTTCACCCTGCAAGACAAATGGTGAACAGTCAATTCAAACAAAGTCTTGGTGAGTATTAAAGCGTCATTGGTTTTAATTTTCTCTTCTGCCTCACTTGAAATAGATGTTTGAATGTTGGTCTTATTTCAGATTGGTCTATGTGGGAGCAGAGTCCCAGCATCCAGAACTGAGCTGTCCTTCTGGAATGTCCTTCACTTCACAACGGGATTTGAGTAAACGTTGTTGGTGCAGTGCTTTTTGATCTATTAACAAGCTGTCATAATTATATCACTTCAAAGCACAGATAAAAGTCGCAAGTTTATCCTGAAAAAATGTTAATTCTCTCCAAGTTGATTTCAACTATATTGTAAGAGCTGAGGAATAGCTGGCCAAACCAACCAACTAAACAAACAAAATGGTGTAGGCTACAGAAGATTGGAATTAGATAAATTATTAAAATCCAGATCAAACTAAATTTGTAAAATCTAAGGGGCAATTTTCTGATATCGGTAGTGAGTTGATCATTGTCATTTGAAGTGTCTCAATCTATGCTTTCTCTCTCTGTGCTATGCCTTCTTTTGGACCAAAGATGAGGCAGAACTTAGGCAAAGATATCTTTGTTATTCACTTCCAGAAAGAGAGTTCAGCTAGTTTAATTTTATAAATCAAAGAGATATATGAAAATACAATGGGTACATGGCAAGCAATATGTTCTCTTTTAATTTTAATTCCCTTGTAGAAATACTACGCCTGATTCAGCTGATCTGTTTGATTGACATCTGACTTTACTTTCACCAGAAAACCTATGGATATCACTAACTGAAGAGAAAAATGTAGATTGTCCTTTTATGTAGATGTAGGTCCTGAAGACTTTGGGCACATTAATGAATATCGTATACTTTATCAAGGCTCATCCTGATTGCTGTGGGAGCTCTTAGAATATTGTATTCTATATCACTGTCAATGTATTAGTCAATTTGTGGGTGGCTTTTGTTTTTTTAGTGAGTCTCTGGTCTAACCACTATCCTAATCATGAAACATACTCTTACTACAATTTGTAACTACAAGATGTGCTGATTATGGTTAAATCATTCATAAGACTTTACCCTCAGTCATGCTAGGTGGATCCCTTAATGGACCTGTCATAATCCAGGGTCTGAAACAAATTCTACAGCAGCACAATACCGTGGGTTAAGGAGTGACTTTACTGAGGACAAGAGAAACTGATGAAACCATAAAGTAGCAAGAGAAAAGAAGGTACACCCTTCTCCCACCAGCCCCCTGCTGTCTTCCCACCATCCCAAGATGCTTTGCTAGGACCGTTTATGTTCCTGTCCTTCCCCACTCTCATTCGCCTTTGTTATGGTGCAAGTATGAGTACAACTTTGTCATTGGGGGATAAACAGAGATCTTGCTGCCAATCTGTTTGAGTGACAGCTGTTTACAGGCATGGTCTAAGGAATCAGCTGCCCAGTGCCTGGTCACCTTGGGGCCCTAAGGAAACTGTAGCCCCCTTCTTCAGGAAATAAGCCACTGCCCCAGTGGGAAACTGAGCTTTGGAGCAGATCTAACTATAGGGAGAACCCTGCCCCCCAACTCATCCTGGCTAGGTCATTGTAAGCAGCACCAAATGGGCACCAGGGTCACTTTCAGTCACTTCTGATCATTGCACCTCACGCTGCCAGCCCTACGATAACAAAGGCCACAAGACATTCATCAATAGTCTTTTCAGCTGGCCAAAAAAGTATGTATTTATGCTTTACATAATCTTTAATTATATTTTCACAGCCCTATCCTCAATTCATGCCTGCCCTCATCATTCCTTAGTTAGAATGTTCCAATAGCCTCAAACCAATCTTTGTGTCTATATCTCCTTTCCTGTGTAACCTGCTAAATGTTCTTTCTGTAGTCTAAATATCCCTTATGACTTTCCTTTCCAAGGATTCTAATGGTATGCATACATCCCTGAATGTCCTTGGCACATTACACCCGTCTACTGATGTAGAACGACCAGCCCACTGCCAAATCTAGCTCCCTCAAAAATGTGGAATCCCCAGAAGGATCCCTCTTCCATATCTTCCACTCCCTCAGCGCCTGCCTGATGCTGCTTCTCTGCTGGGGACGCTGGGGCCTGATGCTGCTCTGTCCTGCTCATTAGGGTGCCGTCATTTCTCCTGCTGCTCTGCTAGACACGTAGTCTTTCTCTGCAGGCAGAAACCTTGAAGCCCCTTGTGAGCACCACTTTCTGCAGAGGTTTGTAACAGAGAAGGGAAAACTGACTTTGTCCCCCAATGGCCCGGTTCTCTTAGATGGATCCCAAGTCTCCAATGTGTTACAGAGTGTGTTGAAACAGCCCATTCAGTTACTGCGTACAGCTCATTCTCCTCTTAGGAACTTGACGCTTATCTAGTTGTCTGCAATAGAAGTGAATTCTAGTATGAGCTACGAAGCTGATGCTGCACTCAGATTCCTCCATCTTCTCAGCTAAGGAGTAGCCATTGTGTCAGGCTTATTGTGCCCAGTCCAGGCACTTCATGGGGTGAGTTCTGTCTGAAGGTACTCCTCATCAACGCTACCCTCACATCATGCACACACACACAGGCACACACACTTCTAGTGGAGTACTCCACATGTTTTGCATTTATGCCCCCAGACAACTTTTGAACTCCTGGCAATGCCAGGGCTTAACTTGGGTAGTCATTACATTTTGAAAAGTTGGATTGTGTAACCTTCATATTTTAAAGACTTTCCATTATATACAACATAACAGAGCTCTTAGAGTGGCCCCTGTGATCCTACACAAAATTCTCTTTTTTGCCTCATTTTCTGCCACTCATAAGCACCCCATCCTCTAGATAACAGTCCAATGTGTGCATTTTTCAACAATTCTCACATCTCCAAGCCTCTATAAGGGTTGTCCCCTTTCTAGGAGCAAACTGCCCTCAATCTGTCTATTTGAAAAACGCCCACTCAGCCATCAAGGTGCAGTTCAAAAGTGACTTTGTGAAGCATTCTTTGATGGTTGTAGTAGTTGCTTTCTCCTCTGCTCCCCTGGGCACTCGCCCACACTGGAGAACTTGCTACTTGTGTGGTAACTACCCGTGAGCAGAAGCTTTCTCGCACGTTAAACTATACTTCCCTGCCAGATTGGATGCCTTGACTTACTCAATTTTATATCTCAATTGAGTGCAGAGAAAATTAGCAGGTGCTCGATGTTTGTTAAATGATGGCAAAGTGTGAGAAGAGCAACACTAATGATTATATACACATCCTTATTTACAAAAAAGACCTACCTTATCATCAAGAATCAACTCCCCACCAAATTTTCTGCTTCTCTAGTGGACTATTGGTTCTCTTTCTGTCACTTGGCTTAAGTGCTGCAGAGCCAACAGGTAGCTTGATAGCTCTGCTACAGCAGTTGAAGGGATGGTCCACTTCTGAGTGTAAGCAGATAATAAATGTGGCAGAATTCTGAGGCATGGAGAAAAAGCTAAAGGTTGGCTTTGTTGTTAGTGCCATTGAGTCAATTCCAACTCGTGGCAACCATGTGTACAGCAGAGAGGAACCCTGCCTGGTCTTTTTACACCATCCTCCCATCTTCCTGTGCTATGTCAGACAATGCTCTGCTGCTGTTCATAGTGTTTTAATGGCCAATTTTTTCTAAAGTGGGTGGCCAGGTCCTTCTTCCTAGTATGTGTTAGTCTGGAAGCTCCACTGAAACCTGCCACTAGGGCTGGTATTTGAAATACGGGTGGCATAGCTTTCAGCATCACAGCAACATGCAGCTGCCATAGTATGACAACCGACAGATGGTGGTGTGGTTTCCTGACCGGAAAGGAACCCAGACCGTGGTGGTGAGAGCCCCTAATCTTAACCACTAGACCACCAGGGCTGGCTAAAGTTTGGCTTAGAAGGAAGAAAATGGAAATAAAAAATGAATGAAGGACAGTTTGAGAAGAAAAAAAGATCTAGAAGAATTCAGTTTGGAGATGCAGGAAGTGAGGGTAGTGGATGAGCTGGAAATGGAAGACCTGGGGGCCACAGGAAGGGGGTGCTGAGTGATGGAAGTAGAGCTGCTCTACTAAAGCCCTATTCTCCCCTCTCAGTCCGAAGAAGGCAGTGTGGCATGGGATAGGGCTCATTCAGCAATGAATTAGCCACATGAAGGCCAAGCAGGTTGGTGTTTTATTAATATTAACAAAACATCAAGGCACAAAGATGCCTCATTAATTTAAATTCTAATCTAAAATTTGTGGTATTTTAAGGGGATGTGATAAAATGTAGCTTTATGCTCTATCCAGAATTTACTATGCAACTTCATAGTATAAATAATTAATCTACTTAAGAAAATCAACTGCTTTCAAGTACCCTCAAGTACTTTAGAAGCACTGATTACATAAAAACAATGATTAATTTTCTTCTTCAACAAATGACCAAGTATGTTCTCTATAAACATCTATCAGACTACAGTTGGTTAACATATTTTAAATTATAAATGTCTGTAAGTAATAGGACTGCATTTCTTGAAAGATATCCAAATTTTTCTCCAATGCAGAATGATCTTCTACTCAGATCACACCCATTGGTAGGTTTAGCACTTTCGTTGTTTTAATACATATACTGAACACCTGCTCAATTCCAGGACTTGTGCTTACCAGCTGGGGCTGCAGGAGAACCAAGCTCAAATCTATTCACAAGTTGCTAAGAGTTTAGTTGGGAGTTTTCATGTATGCAAAAATATCTGGAATACAAAAGCTGAAAACCTCTATGTTCCACAAGGGAGAGGTAGGCCTGAGTTCTTTGGGAGTTTAGAGGAGGCAAAGATTGTATTAAATCATTTCATTTGTTTATTCTTTTAATTCTAGGATTTTAAATTTCAGGGGCCATGCATTAAAAGTATAAGGTATTCTCTACCCACAAGGAGTTCACAGTCTGGAGCAGGGTTGAGTAGAAGAGACTGAGAGCATGTGACAGAGACAGATTGATAATTAACTAGTGCAGAAAGTGGATGACCCACTGCCTGAGCTGGATGTACCAGTCTCCTAACAGCCATAAGCTGTGTCTTGAGGGATAGAGAGGAGTTTATTAGACAATGGACAAAAATTTCTTCCACTTTTCCCACCCCCTGCAAGGAATAATAACCAAGCGAAAGGAAATAGCATAGAAGATTCTATAAAAAATTAGTAGTTGGTAAGACTAAATGATAGGGAAATGAATATAAGGGTGATTTGACAAGCAAAGCTGATAGGAGGTTATGAAATTGCTTGATTGTCACGATAAGGAGTGTGTGGTTTTTTTGGGATTGTTATTCAATCTTATCTGAGGACAATAAGCTCTGAGGGGGTCCTGGGATCCTGCCCAGCTACCCCGCAGTGAGGGAACTGTCTGTACCCAGCAAGCCATGAGCATAGGTCATTTATCACCGCACTTGCTGAAGTAACCACTCATACACCTGCCATTGGCTTTGGGTTAGGACAACAGCTGAGAGCCATGGAGGGGCACCTCTTAGTAGCTTTAACTGCTTTGATAGACTGGATTAAACATTCACAGAATCCAGAGAACCATTCTTATCTACATTTCCCTGTTATTCCTTTTTGCCTGCTGTCACTGGCATAACCCCAAATATGGACTGGGAAGGAAGCCTCTCAGTGTCAGAGTCACCTAAGTCCTCCTCGGGGAACTCCATTTCCCCTGCTTGCATTTAGACAGCACCTGGCCTCATTCACAACACTACAGGACTTGTTAACCTTAGTGGGGACCCTTTTTGCCCATAAAAGTCATGTTTATTTGCCAACGGGTGGTGATTTGTGCCCTCAAAAATTTACAATCTGAAAGAAGAAATGCTGATATGAGTGAGAATAAAGAGAGCACCTGAAGGACGCAGTGGAACAATTGTTTACTTTAAATAGAGCAGGGAGAAGGAAAAAGGGGGAATGGTGTGCTGGGCTAAAGCACAGAGGGGACACATGGCAGACCGGCCACCAAGTAAGAACTGGGGTCAGGAGGGAACGAGTGAAGAAGCTAAAAGAGGAATAAAGATGGACATGTGGAACACCAATGAACTTGCTTTATCCTTTTGCTTGTTTCTGCTTTAATTACATCCTGCATTTTATTCCTACATGTTCTCTCATTATTTATATTAAAGGTTGTCATCAACCAATATTTCCTTTTCAAAATAATTTGTCTTGTAAAAGTTTAAACACAGACGTTGTTCACTTTTTTGGGCAATCTATTCTGTACAAGCAAAGGCTATTTGATTTGTGCTGAGTGTCATAGGTGCTGGCTTACAATATTTTCCCTGCAGGTGACTTTATAAACAGTCACCAACTGATGTGGTTCTATATTTCTGTAGATGACATTATTGTTGTTGGGATGTTTTATTAAAAAAAGAAATTTGAGGAGATTCTTGCCTGCCTTCTAAACACTTCCATTTTACAGATATATAGTTTCTTGGACTTATTTTGCTTAGTAATTTTGGAGACATAAAGCAATGTATTAGATATATTATTGCTCTAATCCTTCAATGTCCACCAGGTGCTGGCTAATGTAGGACATACTCATAGATACATACAAAGGCCAAGTCCTTCTTTTATACACTGTCCTGAAACATGGAAGCATGGGGTCTACAGCTTTTCTTGAGGCATATTAGTTTTATGAGCTTCTTGGTTATTTACCAAGTCTGGAAAGGGTAAGCTATGAAGATTGTTAAATTCAGGGAAAACACTGGCAGAATAATTTATTAAACTACTCACTTGTGTTTTGTTCTTTCTGCTCTAGGAATGATGAGTTGTTTTTCTCTTCCTCATCCCAAGAAGCTTACTATTCCCAGCTTCCCAAGAGTCGTGTGGATGTAAATGAGTCCATCATATGGGCTTGTCATAAACATCATGTTGCATCACTTAATCTCAGTTGCAAATATGCAAGTGAGACAATTGTCTCTATTTGTAGAATGCATCCATCAGAGCCCACCCAGCACCACTGCTTCCCAAGGCTCAGGGAAGCAGAATCTCTTCTACAAATGTGGGAGCAGTTTTGCCTGCTGATCCCCTCTAGCACAAGCCTCCTTCAATTTTCCTGTAACTCTCCAAACAGCCAAAGGAGAGGTAATCTCCTGGGTGTTTGGCAGCCTCTATTTTTGGCTCTGTAACTGAAACCATTAGTGACCACCTTAGACTGTGGAACCTAGATTCAGAACACGAAGCTTGTTGGAATGGGGGAAGATGAAATACCTCTCCTTCATGTCTGTAGTAGAAAGGACAAAACATACATATCTCAGTACAGTATCCTGACACAGAAAGGGGAAGGTAGTACACAAGGAGAAGAAAGTAAGGTTCTACATAACCTATATAACTAACTATATGCATAAACTATAAAACTATATAAATATGCAACTGTATATAAGTACTGAACAGTGAATATTAATAAACTACACCTCCATGCGATTACATGGATGAATCTTACAACTATAATAAAGGTTTTATTCATCAAAGTGTGTAAAATACACACCGACTAAATGGCCCAGCACCATGCTACACACTGTGAAAGATTTTGAAAAACAACAGTGACAACCCAGAAGATGGACGCTGTCTGCACAATTTGTGGAAATAAGACTGACAAATATGAAAATATTAGCCAAAAATATATAATAGCATACCAGGGATGTGGAGTACATTCTACACAGTGGGTCAGAGTTGCATGGGGAAGCCCCAGGAGGTGAGCCTTCTTAATTCATTCAAGAAAGGAAAAGATAAAGTGATAATTAACCTCTCATGAGTTGGAGAGAAGATTGGACCAGAATTAACAGATTATTTCCTAATTAAGGTATGAGACACTGAGAGCTTTGAATATGGAAGGAGCTTTGAGAATGGAAAGAAAGGATTGAATATGTGAAACATTTAAAGAAAAATTGACTGCACTTGTTGACAGCTGTGTACAGGAGGTTAAGAAGGGTGATATCAATCAGGAATCCAAGTTAATGACTGGGATAAAATTAGGATCATTTAAAGAAATTGGGAAGGGGAGCCAGGCTGTGGAGAAAAATGATGGGTTCAATTTCAGTTGTGTATCATTGGTGCAGTTATGAGTAGGGAACTGAAGTTAAGCTGGTCACAATGACACTTTTATGTGTAATATGACATTTTGAGTATGGAAAAAATTATTTAGTTACTTAAACTTGACATTAATACTGAATTTATTATATTAAAAAGTTTAAATTGTAGTTTTCTTTAACGCCTTAAATTAAACTTACAAATATTATTTTTATTGATAAATCTAGAAAATCATATAAGAACAATTATTTTCAAGGGATCATTTTTTTTTGTGTGTGAGGAAGGTCAGCCCTGAGTTAACATCCATGCCAATCCTCTTCTTTTTTTGCTTAGGAAGACTGGCCCTGAGCTAACATCTGTGCCCATCTTCCTCCACTTTATATGGGACACCACCACAGCATGGCTTGACAAGCAGTGCATCGGTGCGCTCCCAGGATCCGAACCCTGGCCACCAGCAGCGGAGCGAGCACGCTTAACCACTACACCACGGGGCCGGCCCCTCAAGGGATCTTTTACATAATTTTTGGTAAATTCAAATATACCCAATTGAACAGTGTGAACAATTTGTCCTATTTACTAGCTTAATTAAATCTCCTTAAAGTACATTAAATTGTACTTATAAATTTAATACAATTAATTTAATTTTTAAATACTTCACATGTCTAATCTGGCAGATTTAGAATCCTAACAAGCAAACACTTCCAAATATGTAAATTCTTATAAATCTAATAAAGTTTATATAGTTATATATATATAATTTCAAGCCCTTTATATGTATATAAATATCAATAGTTTTAACAGACAAATTTTATTTTAACTTTAAATCACGTCTAAAATTATTTTTACATTTGAAACTGGATTTCAAGGTTAATCTGTAAGATTTTCTAACATTGCTAAATTTTCTCACACATTACAAGCATTAAGAAAATATATCAAAAGCCGGCCCGGTGGCGTATTGGTGAAGTTCGCGTGCTCTGCTTTGGTGGCCCGGGGTTCGCAAGTTCGGATCCCTGATGTGGACTGACGCGTGCTTGTCGCTCCATGCTGTGGGGGCGTCCCATATAAAGTAGAGGAAGATGGGCACGGATGTTAGCCCAGGGCCAGTCTTCCTCAGTAAAAAGATGGCAACGGGTGTTAGCTCAGGGCTAATCTTCCTCACACACACACACAAATATATATATATATCAGATACACAAAATTATCTTGACCTTCACACTAAAGTACTACTACTATGCATTTAATTTATTTTATTTGTATATTTAATTCTAAACTTCCCATGGGTAAAAATTAGCTACCCATTAAGAGAATAATTCGACCCACGTGAATGATGTGGGGTTGGTTGTCAACCAGTGATGTTTGAACAGGACAGAGGTCCCGAAAGCCACGTGTTTTCAGGGTGACTCCACTTCTGCCACAGATGGGGACGTTGTGTGCTTTTCATAGTCAATATGACTGTGAGGACTCAGATTCCTTCCTCTTCAGTTCAGCTGGTTTCTCCTATATTCAAATTCTCCCTCCATACATCTGCATTCCCACAAAGGTTGCAGCAAGCATCCTTCACTACTAGATTGGGTTCTGTCTGTCTTTAGCTTTCAGGACACTTAAAGGATGTTTACCATTTCTCTTTGTAGAAGGAAGCCTGCACTCTTTGCACAATGACAGTTAACTGCCTCACAAACTTCTTTAAATACTTTCTGAATTCTCTATTTTTTCTTTATTTTTCCATATCTTTTCTGTCAGGCCCCAACTCTAAGTATTTTAACGTCATCCATTGGGTTGTGCATACCTCACATACCACCATCTGACGCAGTAGTCATTCTACTAACAAATCTAGAGAGAGATTTGGGGTAGTCTTCATAAAATGTGGATGAAGACTTTATCCATAGACATGAATGTATGTACTATTGGTGGGAATGTAAATTGGTACTGTGACTATAGAAAACATTATACAGTTTCTTCAAAAAAATTAAAAATAAAATTACCATAAGATCCGGCAATTCCCCTTTTGGGAATATATCTGAAGAAAACAAAATCACTATTCTGAAGAGATATGTGCACCCTAATGTTCATTACAGCATTATTTACAATAACCAAGACATGGAAACAACCTAAGCGTCCATCCACGGATAAATGGATAAAGAAAATGTGTTATACACACACACACACACAC
Organism: Diceros bicornis minor; assembly: GCF_020826845.1. Classification (NCBI taxonomy): domain Eukaryota; kingdom Metazoa; phylum Chordata; class Mammalia; order Perissodactyla; family Rhinocerotidae; genus Diceros; species Diceros bicornis. The sequence continues at coordinate 36,638,086 of NC_080740.1, forward strand.
ACACACACACACACACACACAAACGAATACTGAATAGGCATAAAAAAGAAGGAAATCCTGCCATTTGTGACAACATAGATGTATCTTGAGGGCATTATCCCAAGTGAGATAAGTCAGAGAGAAAGAGAAAGACAAATCCTATATGATCTCATTTATATGTGGAGTCTAAAAAGTCTAAACTCGTAAAAACAGAGATTAGATTTGTGGTTGCTATAGGATGGGGGTGGGGGAATTAGGTGAAGGTGGTCAAAAGGTACAAACTTGCAGTTATAAGACACATAAGTTCTGGGGATGTAATGTACAATGTGATGACTATAGCTAACAATACTGTATTGTATACTTGAAAGTTGCTAGAAGAGTAGATCTTAAAAATTCTCACCACAAGGAAAAAAATTTGTAACTATGTGAGATGATGGATGTTAACTAAACTTATTGTGGTAATTATTATATTGTACACCTTAAACTTATACATCAATTATATCTCAATAAAACTGGAAAGAAAAGAAAGAAATGAGTGCATGTGGAAATGAGCACAGCAAATGATAGAGCTTTGAATGTTACCGAAGGTTAACAATCAAGAGAAGGAGAAGGCAACAAAAACAGAAAGAGTGGTTAGAAATATGGGAGAAGGTCCAGGATCACATGGAGCCGTGAAAACCAAGAAGGGAGAGAGCTTCAAGAAATGGAGGATGATGGATAGTTTCTACGAACTAACAGGTCATGTGAGATTAGGAATGAGTAAAAGTCTTTAGAATTGACTGGAAGGAACCTAGTTGAGGACTGGTCTTGATTCAAGTCATATTCCTGATATTACTGCCAAATTACTTCCTCAAAAACTAAATGATGAAAATGATTGAAAGTTGACTCCTTGAAGACATTATAAGGAACTGATGGATATTGTTTAAGGCTGAAGGGTGGTCATAATTGCCTTTAAGTATATGAGTAAGAATGATCAGTTGTTCACCATGTTTTGCAAAGTGCTTAATGAAAGCAAATATGTTTAAAGCACTCACATACAAGAAATAGCCATTAAACATAAAGAAGAACATTCGTGGGAGCTGTTGGAGTATCTGGCCTTAGATATCTTCAAAAAGAGCATAGGAAATCATTATAAATGTAGGCGTGTGTATGTATGTATGATCTGTTCAGGAAAGCAGAAAAGTGAAATGATATCTAGGTTCTTTTAAAAGACTTGTTATGAATTCTCACTTGTAAAGGAATTGAGTAGTATATCTGAAATGCTAACCTGAATTCCTATAGCATAAAGAGTACTCAAATAATATTAGTCACCTGGTCACCAGCTCTAGATATTCATACATTCATTTGAAAATTTATGTGCATCTACTGTCCTGGGTACTAGAGATGAATCACTGAACAAGACATTATACCTATACTCCTTATATCGTAGTGGAGGAGACATATTGAAAAAAGTAAACATATGAATAAAATAATGACAATTTGTTAGTTGTTGTGAAGAAACCAAATAAGAGACAGAAGTGCAGAAAACCTGGAAGGGGAGTGGAGACGGCTACTTCAGAAAGATCTTTAAGAATGCCTTTAAAAGTGATACAATCTGATTTTTGGTGTTTCACAAAAACACTTTGCCTTCTATATAGTGAATAGATTTGAGAAGGGTGAGAGTGGAAGCAAGAAGATTAACTAAGAAGCTGTTCCAGTGATAAAGGTGAGAGGATGGCCACTGGAACAAAGATGGAGAGATTTGAGATAGAGTTGGGAGATAATATTGACAAGACCTGCTGAAATATTGGATATGATAAAGGAGAGAGTTGAGGGAAAGAGATTTATGCCACGGGCAACTGGGTCCATAAATAAAGCTAGGAAATCAGGAGGTAGACAAGGTCTAAGAGGGGTGTGGGATGAGTACCTAAGTATTTGAACTCACTAAGGTTGAGGTACCTGGAAGATATTCTAGCTGTGACATCAAAATAGAAGACAGGTGTCCTACGGAGTTAGAGAAAAGAATGTCTGCATATGGTAATGAAGCAAGTTGCCGTTATTTATAGAACAGTATATCTACATGTGGAAAACTGGATGCAACCTATTTAAGTACCAAGAGTACACAGAGTTAACTTTTCCTGGAATTAATCAGGAAAGGTTTCTTATCTTGCATGCCCTAGGACAGCATAGCTAGTGGCTCCTTTGAACAAATATACAAAGTTTGAGAATGTAGCCAGAGCTCTCCTTATTGCCACAACAAGGCTAGCTGATTTGTGATAATTTCAAGTTGTTCTTGGTTAATGACCAGGATCAATAGTGTTTTCATCCAGGGGGAAAAAATCCACTCTTGGCTCATGTTGAATTTTAACATGCTGGGCCCAGCATGAATTTGTAACTTCAGTCCAATTAGATTTTTCTTTCTGGGACAAATAAGCTTACATATTAAAAGTTTTATTTAACATTTGGCTTCACCTTCAGTCATTATACAGAAAAATTAAGGCTCCAAGTCTGAATTTTACCTTTGATAAAGCCAGTTACTGGGAATAAAAGATTAGAGGTACTGAATTTGTACTAGCTAAAAAGGCTGGTTATGTTTTCATTTTTCTCAAAGGCTTTCAAGTCATTTCCTTGAACAAAATCAACCAGCTGTGCACTTTGAGTACCTTTTGCAGGACTTTTTATGAGTAGGGGATTTTTTAAGGTCCATTAAGCCAACATTGTACTTTCACATCTGTAGTTTCAGTTGTGCTTCCCTTTTCATTTTTCATGCACAATTTGGTAGGTGAACACAAATTATTCAAATGTGATTTCCACCTGAAATCCTAATACCGAAAACTGGTTGGAGCTAAAAGGACTTCCATGAATTAGTAATAAGCACAGGGAGGTGATGATAAAGCAGATCTAAGTTGCCACTGATCTCTTTTAAATATGTATACATATTTAGAAGGGAAATATCTAGGGAAAAGGAAACATAATATTCTTGTTGTACATGTAAAAGTTTGAATATTTCAGGTCATGTCTAACTTGTGTTCTAAATGTCCTTTTGGTACCTTAAGTAAGTACCAAATATGGATCATTCTCATGACATTCCAGAAAGGTAGGCACTGTCCTCACTTTACAGATTAAAATATTGAAATGTAGAAAGATTAAGTAATCTGCCAAGAAAATGGGTGGAGCAGGATTTAAATCCAGATCTTCCTTCCTCTATAGCTTTTTCAACTACTCTATATCACCATATAGGGGGGTTAGGTACTAGAACCAGCCCATAGAATTGAATATAACCCATGGAGAGAATGAAGAATAGTACTGTTCTTTGGAAAACCCATCATTATTTCTGAGTTTCAGATTTCCATGTGGGAGTGGGAGCTGGAATTTCCCTGTTCCTGGCCTCTGTTGGTGACCCTAGCAGCCTGGGACAGCACTTCCACTGGGGTTGAAGGTGAGGGGGGTAGGTGGCTACTCAGATAAGAGGCACCTGTTGATTTCCAATGCACCTCTTCTTAGAAGTTACTGAAGAAGGTATTCTAGCAAAATAAGGGAGAAAACCCAGAAAGAGGAAAACATGAGTTCCAGGGAATAAGGAGGGTCTCCTTGGCCTTGGGCCATTCAAGGACCCAGGGACTTATGAGGTGAATCCTCGGTAGCAGCGCCTTCTGTTGCTTGGTGCCTAAGCCTCTTGGCCTATTCAGAGGTGGGCAACTCCGCTGGTGGTTCTCCTTTTCTGCCAAACCCAGGTAAGGAGAATCATCACAAAAGTTCCCTAAGCAACAGAACTTGGTGTGGTTTCTCGTAGTCACCTAGACAGCCAAGTCTTGCTGAGGTTTTGCTGTCCCCAGTACCATGTTTGAGAAGGCTGGGGTCTTGGCCACTCAGAAAACATTTGACTCAAGCCCCCTTCCCAGGTGTCATTTCTGCTTAGTTCCAACCTCTATATCCTTGTCAGATAATGCAGCTTCAGTTCTTCATGGTCTTGGCCCCAAGTTGCAAACTAGTGGTGTTAGACTAACTCTGAGCAGCAAATATGCCCCACCTACTGCCTTGTATTTAAAAAATTTTTAAAGCTATAAATATGTAAAAATTGGGAGAGTTAACTAAAACGTTGGATTTCTTCTCTTAAAAATGCAGGAAATCTGGCAATATTGGGCCCATAGACCTCAATGGCCACAGCTAGCTCGAGATGAATTGGGCCAGCTACCTTTAGATGGGGCGGACACTTCCCAGTGACCACTGCTCTTTGTACTCTCTATTGACTCATACCCTAAGGGCTTTACTCATTTGTTTCAGGCCAGGCCCCTAGAGGTTTTTGAGTTTGCCACCTCTACCTAGACCTTCAAACCACAAAGCCCAATTCATTAGCCTACCACTGCTGGATAAAGAGAGTCCAGTTTGGTACACAAAGTCCTAGGTTACTCTTGAAAAGGGTGAGAGAAGAGGAAAAAAAACACAGAAGTTTTCACTGATCCTGCCACCTACAACAGAAGAAACTTTACTCAGAAAAGGCAAATGGATACATGTCTCAAATCAGGATTTGAATTCAAGACTTTCTGCCTCCAAAGTCTAAATGTTTTCCAATGCACAATGAAAAAGAACATTATGAAATAAAGCAGAAGTTAACATTTTTCCCAAAAAGGAGAGTTTATCAATTCTATCCCCAAGTATTTAACTTCACCTACAGAGAGAGAAATTCAAATGATCACTTGCCAAAAGATTGAGTAGATTGTCGTTGCTTAATTGTGTTCTATTTAAGGTGTCCCAGCCTCTCACTTGACAACCAAATTACAATGTATTGTACAAATATTATCATTATTTGTAGCCAATTGATTATGTGCCAAATGACTATGATCTGAAGACTGCTGATATATATGTGTGTGTGTATATATATATGTACATAATATGTGTCATCTATATGCAGATAATATATATTATCTATATCTGTATCACATACACACATATATATATTTCCCATGGTTGATGTTGCTTCCCAAAACAGGTGTCTTCCATTAAAATGATCAATAGATAGAGTATAATATAAATTTCCAATAAAATATATCATTATTCAAAGATTTTACTCATAAAATGCTAATGAAAAAAGTTCATAGACTTTTCTATCCTTAGGTTTGGTTTTATGGCCAAATTATAAAAGTTTTAAGAACTTTTAGTCTTTTCAATTTTACTTGATAATGACACAAACCTGCTATTGGTTAAAATAAGGCATAAAACAGAAAATAAAAAGTTTTTATAATATTTTTAAAAAATTATATCCTTAGAATTGTATTTTGCCAGTCCTCTTAACCATATAATCAAATAACATGTTAAAATGCCTTCTTAGGCAAGGTGCTGTGAGGAGGGTCATAAAAACCGAGTTAAATAGACATGTTCCGTTAGAGCATACATTTTAAAGGCATCAGTGAATTGATGCAGATACACAGACTATCAAGAATTTCAGAAGTAGTCTAATCTCATACAAACCCTATGGTGTATGTTGAGGGGGGGAGGTGATTGTTATTTGTGGAATGTAGATGAAAGATTTCCTCCAGAAAGATTTATTTGGATTAACAGTCAAACCAACATATTTGACTTGAAAGTAGGCCCTCCACAGTAAAGCCTTAACAAACTCAATTACATTGAATTCTAGGAAAGCTAGAATTATTTGTAGAGAATCGATATTCTAAGATAAAGATTACAGCACTAGGATTTTTATTTTAATAATTTTATAGATAATTCTTTTAAAAATGAGTTATATACTTCACTCTTTTATTAAAGAGATTTGGTGTACATAATTTAAAGTTTTCTTCATCACTCAGGGTTACCATCTGTGATGGTAAATTTTGTTTGTCAACTGTCAAGATATTTGGTCAAAGGTTACTCTGGATGTGTCTGTGAGGGTGTTTGTGGATGAAATTAACATTTGAATCGGTAGACTGAGTAAAGCAGATTGCCCTCCCTAATGTGGGTGGGCCTCATCCAATCAATTGAAGACTTGAATAGGACATAAAGGCTGAGTAAGAAAGGACTCCTCCTGCCTGACTGCCTTGAGCTGGTAGATCAGTCTTTTCCTGCCTTTGGACTCAAACTGAAATATTGACTCTTCTTGAGTCTCAAGCCGCCTCACTCTCTGAATGGAACTTACATCATTGGCTCCCCTGGTCGTCAGACCTTCATACTCAGACTGGAACTACACCATCCAATCTCCTGGGTCTCCAGCTTACTGACTGCAGATCTTGAGACTTCTCAGCCACCATAATTGTGTGAGTGAATTCTTTATAATAAATCATATATGTGTGTGTGTGTGTGTGTGTATCTTCTATTGGTTCTGTTTCTCTAGAACCCTGACTAATATGCTATCAAAACGTGTATTAGCCTCATCTTGAATTCAAGGATGACACTAGGGATTATTCAAGTATGAAAGACTACTTACCCCATATTGTGTTTTTTGAGTTCTCATGTTATATGAGTCTGAATATGTGTTAGGTTTTGTTTATAAATTCACCATTAGATAGTTTTTCAAGCAATCAGTTGTCATATCTCCATTTCTTACTATTTTCAAGTTATCAGACTCAATAAATCTTTCTTCTTAGCCTTATTTTAAGGTTTTGATATGTGGTAGGCCAGGAAATCAGGATTACTGAAAGTCTGAAGGCTTACTTATGAATAACCAGCACAAGCTTTTTGACATTGATTTTGGCTCCTAAGGCTGTAGTTTGTTCTCAGTCTTTGGCTAAATTCTGGAAAGATGGCTTGTTTGACGAGAGAGTGCCAAATAACTGAGTCCTTATGTGTATTTGATTATTGAGATATAATAATTAATATTTCCCCAATTCTAAAAATATTAAAGTATAAATTTGCGTAAGTAGAAATGAATAAAAGGAAGCTTGTGACCTGAATACATCTTCTTTCAACTGTGACTCAAATAAATAAGACAGGTAGGATTTGGAGGAAATCCCAGGTGCATCTGAGACCCTTGAGTTTTCAATAGAAGAGAACAGGTGTAGGGTTTCATGGTCTGCCATATTTGGGATGGGGTGGTGCTATGGACTGAATGTTTGTGTCTGAAATTCGTATGTTGAAGCCCTAATCCCCAGTATGATAGTATTTGGAGATGGCGGCCATTTGGAGGTGATTAGGTCATGAAGGTGGAGCCCTCATGAATGGGATTAGTGCCCTTATAAGAAAAGAAATGAGAGAAATGATCTCTCTTTCCACCATGTGAGGATACAGCAAGAAGGCATCTGTCTTCAAACCAGGAAGCAGGCTCTTACCGGGAACCAAATCAGCAGGCACCTTGATCTTGGACTTTCCAGTCTCCAGAACTGTGAGAAATAAATGTTTTGTTTGTGGCTTAAGCCACACAGTCTGAGGTATTTGTTATAGAAGCCCAAGCCGACAAAGACAGGTGGGAAAAGGAGAGAGGGACAGAGGAATGAAGTCAGAGGGGCAGGGAGAATGCTCATCTCTCCAAGTGAACCTAGGATGAAGACTTCAATACCGCGGTGACTTGGAGGCAAAGATGTGTGGTACGTGTCAGGGCAGGGTGAAGAAGAGGAGAGTGGAACACTCCTGCAGACACCAGTGAAGCCCTGTGGTATGTACAGTATCTGTACCCCTGCTTCTTGTATAAGGTGCTTTGGGAGGCTGTCTAATCCCTCTGATGTCTCTTCCTGGGGCAAAATTGCCTCATAGTCTGAGTTTCTCCTATTATATGGTCAAAAAACAGATTTTTCTCTTCCTCACATACACTTGGAGGCGTCAGAGAACAAAGAGGATGCCTCCTTATGCCTTACTAGAGAATTCTAGTTTACATCTCATTCTTAAACCATCCTCTGGAATTAAAACTAACACTGCCTTCCAGTTTTCTCTCTATTGTCCCAGAGATCTCAACAGTTTAGCCTGCACAAGTGCTGAAGTACCCAGAGTTAGCCAAACTGTGAGTTTGAGGGCACAGTCCTTCAGACTGCTGGGTGTGCCCTAGACTTCTGACACCACCTGTGAGGAGTTAGGGTCTAACTGCAAAGTAAGAGGGTACAGTCACCAAGAATGTCCTTACTTATGACACCAACTGCAGGTTTGAGGGGTGCCCCAAACCACCTTCAGTTTCAGTAATTCACTAGTTCTCACAGAACTCACTGAAAACTATTATACTCACAGTTATGGTTTATTACAGGACAAGGATACAGACCAAAAGGAAAAGGTGCATAGGGCAGGATCCGGGAGAACTGCAAGTGCAAAGCTTCTGTGTCTTCAGGATGTGTTACCCCTTCCAGCATCGAAGTGTGACAATATGCACCGAGTATTGCCAACCTGGAAAGCTCATCTGAGCTTGGATGTCCAGAATTTATTGGGGCTTCATTAGGCAGACATGATTGATTGATTGATTGCCCACGTGGTTGAACTCAGTCTCCAACTGCCCCATCCAAGAGATGTGCTCATATCATGTGGCCCAAGAAGCCTGAGTCACCTTGTTAGCATAAACTATCAGGTGTGGTCTGAGGGGTCTATCGTGAATAACAAAGACACTCCTATCACTTAGGAGATCCCAAGGGTTTAGAGGTTACTTCCCAGGAACTGGGGGCAAAGGCCAGAACTTTCTTTGGCCAAGGCCAAATTCCTTAAACACATAAAGGAACCCAGATTATCAGTCACACACGAAAAATTACAGCCCATTTAAGGAAGTTTAGTTAATTGAGGAAGAAAAGTCAAGATAATTATACCAGGTACCACTTATTGAAGCAGAACTAATCAAGGAGACAATACACATACACTTCATTTTGACCCAGAAATCTTGCTACTAGGATTCTACTGTGAGGATACCCCTCCACCAATATGAAAATACATATGCATGAAATTATTCAATCAAGTATTGTTTGTATTACAAAATATTGGATACTATTTAGATGCCACAAAATAGGAGAATGTTTGAATAAACAATGGTACATCCACACAATGGAGTACTATGTAGCTATAAGAAGAATGAGAAAGATCTTTATGGATTCATATGGAGACATTTCCAAAATATATTGTAAGGTGAAAAAAGCAAAGTGTAAAATAGTATCTACCCTTTGTGAAAGAAAGTAAATATAAGAAAATATACATGTATAATTTCCTTCTGCAAAAGAAATACAAGAAGGATAAACAGGAAGCTAATGAGGTTGATTACTTACTAGGGGTGGGAACAGGGCAGAAAGAGTGAGAAAATAGAAACAGAGTAGGGACCTGCATGAATCCAGGTTTCTCTGAGTATACCTGTTTGCATGGTTCTGACTCTTAGGATCATGGTAATATTTCACATACTCCAAAAGACAAATAAATAATTAAAATCAACCAAGATGTAGGGGAAACAAAAATGTAATACAAATAGCAACAAATGAAACTAATTATATTACTGATAAGTATACTGAAAGGGGTGGAGAGAAAAAGAACTAACAACTAACTTTGGAAAACATTAATTATGACGTGTACTATAACATTAAAGACACACAGAATTGTGTCATTCTCATGTGAATAAACTTGTTTTCTGTATGGGAATGGATTAGCTATTCTGACACTACTTTGTGTGTTTACTAAGATTGAGCAAATAAATAAATATATTGTGAGTCATTAGGGCCAGATTCCTCACTGTTAGAAGAGTTACAAAAAAGGAAAGGGAGAAAGCTAAACTGAACTTTTTAGTGTTGGATTAGAATTGAGGCTATTAATATGAACTGGGGCTTTTTAATATATATACAGATAGTCATTGAAATCAAGTATAGTTGTGTGTGTGTGCATGCGTTAGAATGCATGTGTATATTTGTATCTGTTATAGCTGAGAGGGCCTATAAACAATGGTACTTCTTGAACCTCTGTCTTGGTTTCTAAATCCATTTCCAATAAAAAGGAGCCAGGGATACCTGGAGAAATAGTTGACTCCAGGGCTGGGACAGAGAAAATACCACCTCAAACCTCTAATATCTTATGGTTCTAGAGAGTAATTAAGTACTCAAAAATATAGAAGAAATCATGGAAAGAGAAAATCACCATTAGATAAACACCACAATAATAATTGTTGCAGGGAAGAATCATTGAGAGATATTAAAATTAGTGGGTGAAAATATGATGAGGAACAGTATATTTGCATAGTCCCAAAGAACCTTCCCTATAAGATACTTATTAACTACAAGATACTTATTAACTACATAGGGAAAAATAGTAACTTTATAGTGGAGAAACCTGGAAGACAACATCTTAACCAAGTGATCAAAATTAATATTACAGTACTAAGATATATCAACATCATGTACCTCCTGATATGATGCACTGAGAAGGACACAGCATTACTTCTGTGGTCTTCTTGCCAAAGGTGCATAACCTTGGTCAAATCATCAGAAAACATCAGACAAACCCAAATTGAGGGATGTTCTATAAAACAACTCGCCAGTACTCTCCAAAAGTGTTAACGTCATAAATGACAAAGACTGAAGAACTGTCATGGATAGGAGGAGACTAAAGAAACATGACAATTAAAATCAATGTGGGCTTCTGGATGGGTTCCTGGACCATAGAAAATAATAACAGTGGGGAAACTGATGAAATTTGAATATGATCTATAGCTTAGTTAATAGTATTGTATCAATGTTAATCTCCTGGTTTTGATAAACACACTTGTTATATAGGATCTTAACATTAAGGGGAGCTGAGAGAATAGTAAATAGAACTCTCTATACTGTTTTTCGTAAGTCTAATATCATATCAAAATAAAAAGTTTAAAAAACATAATGAGAACTTTCCATAAGAGAGTTTGAAACTTAAAGAATTATTTTCAAAATTTAATAAAGTGACTTAAAAATAAGAATGTGTATGATGAGCACGACATTACCATTCTGGAAGATTAAATGGATGTTGTATCTCAAAACACAGGCAAAAATACAAAGAAATGGAAATGCTGAGTGAAAAAAATAAATGATTTGGAAGACATACTCAGCACAAAAAATATGTAAATAATAAGTATTCTAGAAAAAGGAAAAATAACAGTTGAAGGATAAATCATAAAAAAATAAATCATAGAAGAAAAATACCCTGAGCTAAAGAAAGACTAGAGCCTTTAAACTGACCGATCAAGTCTGTAGAAGAATTAATGGGGGAAAAAAAACCCCCATACATATAAATATATCCTAAAATTCTGAAAACTTCTGAACTCAAGAATACAGAGAAGATCTTGAAAGCTTCCAGATTAGGAGACCAAAGATTATTTTCATTACAAAGGAAATCAGACCAGCATCTGAATTCTCAATAGCGAGGCTGGAAGCTCGAAAATAGTAAATAACAGCTACTCAGAGGAAATGACTCCATTCCAAGAACCCTATACCTAGGATACACTAAGATATTATTCACCTCATAATAAAAGGAGATCTCAGGCATGTAAGGATTCTAAGAGTTAACACCACATTGTATGGAATTTAAATCAGAATAACATCGTTGAGATAGGGAATGATGAAGAATCCAAGAAATTGTGGTAAGCAATGAATCACATTCATATATGGTATATATACACACACATATATCAAGATTCTCTGGAGGGGTGGTGAGAATGTGAATGAGAATTGCATCATGAGTGAGTTTTAAGCTTCTCTAATCAAAATCCTATTATCTAGGAAGATGTTGGCGAGCAAATGAAGTTAGAGGGGGAAAAATGAGCCTAAAATTCGTTAAGGATTACAAAATTCCTCACAAATAGTATTTAAAAGCGTTAAATTTGCAATGATTGTAGTTTCAAAAAGGCTAATTATTATTTTCTGCAGGAGATATTGCATGTGGCCTCTTGATTGTCAACTCGCTGAACTATGTTTTACCTCTTATGTCTTATTTTTTTTAAACTTTCTTGATTTGATTTTGTATTTTTATTTCCTGAAAAACTAATGGGGCGTGTTTTTTGCCCATTGTTGTCCTTTAGCATGGATTATACAAAAAAAACTGATCTTTTATAAGTGATGTCCACATAAAATAAATTTATAAGATTTTTAACTCTACAGAAAACTTCTGTTGCCACAAGGCCACAGCGATCACCACCACCACCACCTCCACCTCCCCCCTCAACCAGTGACAGATGAAATAGTTCCAGAAAGTTCAGTGGCATTAATTTTTTATAGCAAAGTTTAGGAAATTGTTATTTTAGTTCATCTAATGGCCAAAAGATCATTTACCCACAAAGAGTAAATAGCTACTTCATTGGTTAAACTGAGTGCAGTTCATTTTTAGCTTTGCTCTTACCTGCACAAAAACCTGATAGCTAGAATCTGGTTCTGGCATAGTTCTTGCCCACATGCTTACAACCATCTCCATTTTGGAAAAAATGAAAAGCTTCAGTGGAGGCGTAATTAACTCTGGGATGGCAATTAGCATCCGGACTTCAGGGGCAACCAACCCAGAGTATTCAGTAACCTTGATTAAAGACCTCAGTAAAGTTCCATTTCCGTAAAGCAAATCTAAACAAAGCAAAAAATTAAGTTCACATCTATGGGTTCAGTAACTCACTTAATACATCAATAAATAAAGAAACAAGACTTTGATTTTTGGATGTTTTTGTAGCCTCTAGGTTTTTCTTTTTTTTCCTAAAGCAACAACGTTTTATTTATGAATTTAACTTGAATTGAACATTAATTCAACAAACACTTATTGGACACCTCCCACGTACCTGATGCTGGTGGAGATGAGGAGTCATTGATAACCACGCCGGAAAATACAGATCAGGGCATGTGAAAGGTCACGAAAGGGCTCAGGGTCGGTTCACATGCTTGAGCTTTATGGGTTTTTGTTTTTCTTTCCTCTTTTCTACTTCAAAAATTTATTTATTGTGTGAGATTCACCCAGCAAGCAACATTTAAAAACTGCCCTTCATGCCCACAGCCTCATCCACTCCTCAGCACTTATAACTACCATCGTGATGGTCTCCTGCCTGTGAATTTATATACAGATAAAAGCATATAATTTTTTATATGTGGATCATATTTATGGATTGTTCTGTCACTTGGTTTTGTTTAATGATAAGCATTGGTGATAATTCCATTCCTCTACGTATAGGTCTTACTTATCCTTTTAAAAAACTATAGTAGAATGCTTTTTGTTAGGCATTCATTTTATTCTGTTTATTTATTTTTTTTGTATAAGGCATCATGCTACAGTGAACATCATTGTAAATATATCTTTGTGCATATGTGCAAATATTTTTAAAGAATAGATTCCAGTTAGTGGACTTGCTAAGTGAAAAGTTGTACATTTAACATTTTGGTGGGTATGCCCAACTGGATTTCAAATAGGCTTTACCAACTTATACTCCCATCTATGGTGTATGAGAAAGCTTGTTTTTGATCCTCATCAATGCATTATATAGTATTATCATTCAGTGTAATAGAGAAAAATTTTATTTCAATTTGCATTTTCTTGACTATTCAGAAGTCTTTTTTTGCTTTCTTTGACCATTTGTTTTTCATTTTCTTTGAATTGTTTGTATCCTTTTATTATTTCTCTATCCAGTTTTTTTTTCTTTTTCTCTTATCAATTTCTTAGAATTTTTACAAAACATATTCTTAATATTAATTCTTTGTCTGTTAGATATGGCACTTGTCTTTTTCTTTTTGGTCCCTGTGGATGTGTTATAATGCTGTAAGAGCAAATCAGTTGTCATTATGGCAGTTGGGTTTAGTCAGTTGTTTAGGGAAACCTTCTGCATCTTTAGATCATTAAACTGTATTTCCTTTATATTCTTCAATACTTCTACAGTTTCCCTTTTTACATTAGTGAGTTGTGTTTTTAAGGATTGGTTGAGTCAGCTACATGAAGAAGGCTTAGAAAAGCTTTCTAAACATTTAGTTAAGCAATTTTCCTAGTTTTTAGAAATTGAATGAGAAAGAAGCAAATGCCTTATCCTTTGAGCTTCTTGGAGACATAATCTGTGTCATATTCATTGCTAGATTCAAGTGTGAACTAATGTTTCCTCTTCTTGCCTATTTCCTTTTCCAGTCTGCTGATACTCAGGGTCTCTCTAGTCAGTTATGCAAAAGACTTCATCCTTCTCTCCTTCCCTGACTTCTCCTGAAGACTGTGAAACCAAGATCCTCCTTAACCGGGGAGAATGAAGCCCGCTTCCTAGGAAAATTCAGAAATTCTTCCCAGGAAAAAAAAAAAGAAAAGACAAATAAGAGATCATAAGGGCCTCCTAAGGACTATAAACCTAAGACACACAAACATAAGATATTTTCTCTGCTACTTGTTAAAGAGAGGGACAAAAGTGGAGTGAAAGGCCCTTCCTTGCCCCTGTCTTTCCTAAATCATGCGAGACTAACTTCTCCTCCCCTCCCCTCTGACTGGAGCTCTAATATACGAGGTCAACTCTCAGACAGGCTGAGGAGGAAAGGAGCGCTCCATCAATTATGTCAGATTCTACCACCTGTAGGTAAAGCCCAGTTTTAAGACTGCCTTCTGTAGTTCTCCAAGGCCCCGATCTTGGGATAAGCAAAATACTATAAGTAGAACAGGAAATGTAAGAGTCCTTTATCTTGGAACTCGGCTTAATAACCTAGAAAAGCCTTTCTGCTTAATCTTTTTTCAATGGTTTGGTACACTTCATGTAATTTATCTTCAAGAACAAAGTGTCCGGTTTTCTACGTCTTTTTTCCATTGTCCATAGGACCACTTAAAAAGTAAAAAAAGTTTTTTTACTTTTAGCAAAGTATTTAATAAATTTAAGCAAAAACATCACCTTTATCTTGGCTAAAAACACAAACAAGAGACTCCATGAGCAAATTAGTTCTGCATGTAAGAATGGAAAATGGTCAGGAATTTTGCATTCCTCTGGTATAATACCTATCTCTAAGCTCCTCTAGACAACTATCCACGAGACAGCTTTGAGCTGTTGCCTCACCTCTCATAAGAGGGCCTCTGAATCCCCGGTCTCTTTTGAAGTGAGTACTGCAGTGACTCTGATCCTGGTGCTTACAGTCACTTGTCAATATCAAATGAGACCCCTGCCATCTACACAGTGCCTGCCTTGTGCTATGTCGTCTTGACTGCTGAGCGCTTTAAGATGTGTGCTTCAGGGGCCGGCCCGGTGGTGCAAGAGGTTAAGTGCGTGCACTCCGCTGCGGCAGCCCGGGCTTCGCCGGTTCGGATCCTGGGTGCACACTGAGGCACTGTTTGTCAAGCCATGCTGTGGTGGCCTCCCATAAAAAGTGGAGGAAGATGGGCATGGATGTTAGCCCAGGGCCAGTCTTCCTCAGCAAAAAGAGGAGGATTGGCAGATGTTAGCTCAGGGCAGATCTTCCTCACACACACACACAAAAAAAAGATGTATGCTTCAAACAACCCAACCACATGCTGCAGGCTAGGTGTGGAGAGCACTTTCGCTGTCAGCCCTCAAGCCTGAGAGCACATACTTTCCAAATTGCCACTGATAACCTCTTAAAAAAGGCTTCAGTCTCACAGCGCTGTAAGTATATGTCTGAGCTACTAAAGGTTGACAGAGCTAAGAGGTTACTGAGAAGATTAATTAATGGCTGTAAGTAACCATTACCAGTCATCTTCAGAGGATGCTTTAGTCCTGGGTCCTTTATACTATCTGCTAGGATCATTTGATGACAATGATTTTTTAGTTGTAGAGTTCAGTACAAAATATACCTGATCCATTATATGTCAGTAAGAGAAATCTACATTCCACAATTAAAGTAAAAACGCCACAGCTCATTCTTCTATTGAAAGTCTTCCTGGATATTCACTGAATCATGATACTGTTTGGATTTATAAGCCATGTAGATAGAGTCTCACATGAAGAAGTCTTAAATCCTCCTATGCCTTAAAATGCATACATAATAGTTACTTATGCCACCTAGGAAAACTTATTCCTGCTCTTCTGTAATCTTAAAGATCAAATTTGGCCTCCTCAATATTCATTTTATTTTTTATTTTATTTTATTTTTTGTGAGGAAGACCGGCTCTGAGCTAACATCTATTGCCAATCCTCCTCCTTTTTTTTTTCTCCCCCCCAAAGCCCCAGTAGATAGTTGTATGTCATAGTTGCACATCCTTCTAGTTGCTGTATGTGGGACCAGGCCTCAGCACCGCCGGAGAAGCGGTGCGACGGTGCACGCCCAGGATCTGAACCTGGGCCGCCAGTAGTGGAGCGAGCGCACTTAACCGCTAAGCCTCGGGGCAGGCCCTCTTTCAGTTTTTAACAACTTTCTTGACATGTAACTCACATACTATACAATTCACACATTTAAGGTGTACAAATCAATGATATTTATTATATTCACAGAGATATATGACCATCACCACTGTCTAATTTAAAAATATTTTTATCATACCAAAAAGAAATACTGTGCCTATTAATAATGTCTCCCCATTTAGTGACCCTCTCCTATCCCAGCTCAAGACAACCACTATTGTAACTTTTTGTTTATAGCTTTGCCTATTCTGGACACTTCCTATAGATGGAATCATACAACATGTGATCTTTTGTACCTGGTTTTCCTTCGCATGTTTTTGTTTCCTCTATGTTGTAGCATGTGTCAGAACTTCATTTCTTTTTACTGATGAATAATATTTCATTGCAAGAATATATCTCATTTTATTTATACACTCATAAGTTGATGGACATTTGAATTCTTTCCAATCTTTGGCTATTATGAATAATATTGCTATAAACATTCATGTGCAAGTTTTTGTGTAGATATATATTTACATTTCTCTTGAGTATATACTTAGGAGTAGAATTGCTGGGTAATATGCTAACTTTGTTTTTAATATTTAGAGAAACTGCCTAACTGTTTTCCAAAGCAGCTGTACCATTTTGCATTCCCATCAGCAAGGTATGAGGGGTCAAATTTCACCACATCCTCTCCAACACTTGTTATTGTCTATCTTTTATTATTAAAGGCAACCTAGTGGGTGTGAAGTGGTATCTAAATGTACTTTTGATTTACATTTCCCTAATGGCTAATGATATTGTGCATTTATTTTCATGTGCTTATTGGTTATTTTTATATCTTCTTTGGAGAAATGTCTATTTAGAGACTTTGTTTTGGTTTTTTTTTTTATTATTGAGTTGTAAGAGTTCTTTATATACTCTGTATACAAGTTCCTTTTCACATATATGATTTGCAAATATTTTCTCCACTCTGTAGATTGTCTTTTCACTCTCCTGTTGGTGTTCTTTGAAGGACAAAAGTTTTAAAATTTGACAAAGTCCAATTTAGCTGATTTTTTCTTTTGTAGCTTATGCTTTTAGTGTCATATCTAAGAAACTATTGCCTAACCCAAGGCCACAGTGACTCACCCATATGCTTTCTTTCAAAAGTTTTATAGTTTTTCTTCTTACATTTAGGTCTTTGATCCATTTTGAGTTATTTTTTGCGTATGGTGTAAGGAAGGGGTCCAAGTTTGTTTTTTACATGTGGATATCCAGTTTTCCTGGCACCATGTGTTGAAAAGACTATCCTGTCCCCACTGAATTATCTTGGCACCCTTGTCAAAATCAATTAACTATAATTATAAAGGTTTATTTCTGGACTCAATTCTGTTCCATTGATCTATATATCTATCCTTATTCCATTATATACTATCTTGATTACTGTAGCTTTGTAGTAAATTTTTATTCAACAAGTGTGAGTCCTTCAACTTTGTTCTTTTCAGGATTGTTTTGGCTATTCCGGGTTACTTGAATTGCCATATGACAGAATCTATAGATCAATTTGGAGAGTATTGACATCTTAACAATATTAAATCTTCTGATTCATGAACATGGGATGTCTTTCCATTTATTTAGGTCTTCTTTAATTTCTTTCAACAATAGTTTTTAGTTTGAGTATGTTTCACATTTTGTTGATAGATTTCTAAATATTTTTATTGCCCATGGAATTTTTTTCTAATTTCATTTTTAAATTGCTATTATAGAGAAACACAATTGATTTTTTTATATTGATCTTGTATCCAGAAATCTGCTGAGCTTGTTTACTAGTTCTAATAATATTTTATTGGATTCCTTAGGATTTTCTACATATAAAATCATGTCATTTGTGAATAGAAATAGTTTTACTTCTTCCTTTCCATCTGGATGCCTTTTATTTATTTTTCTTGTCCTGTGGAGCTGGCTAGAACTTCCAGTACAATGTTTAATAGAAGCAGAAAGAGCAGATATTGTTGTCTTGTTTCTAATCTTAGGAGAGAAGCATTTAGCTTTTCACCAGGAAGTATGACATTAGCAGTGCATTTTGCATAGGTGCCTTTTATTGGGTTGAGAAAGTATCCTATTCCTAGTTTGTTGACTATCATGAAAAGGTTTTGAATTTTGTCAAATGTTTTTTTCTGTGTCTCTCAAGATGATTGTAGGGATTTTGTCCTTTATTCTATTGGTATGTTGTATTACATTAATTGATTTTTGATGTTAAACTAACCTTACATTCCTATGATAAACCCTACTTGGTCACAATATTGATAACTTTTACATGTTGCTGTATTCAGTTTGGTTATATTTTGTTGAGGATTTTTGCATCTATATTGATAAATATCAGTCTGTAGTTTTCTTTTCTTGTGATGTCCTCAAGTTCAGTGATTTTTTTTTTTTTTCTGCCAGCTTAAGTCCACTATTGAGCCCCTCTAGTGAATTCTTCATTTTGGTTATTGTACTTTTCAACTCTAGAATTTCCATTTAATTCTTTTTAATAATTTCTCTCTCTTTATTGGCATTCTCTGTTTTATGAGTCATTCCTATCATACCTCCTTTTAACCATTCCTTAAGTATGGTTCAGGGCTGGGCATGTGAACTAAGCTGGTTCAATAGATATGTCAAGAGAGTTGTTTGGAAGTTTGGGACAGAGGATGATCTGCTTCCATCTGAATGATGTGGGTGTGGCTATGAAGCCTTGAACTGCTACAGCCATTTTTCCTACCTTAAGGTAAATTAACCTGAGGATTAAGCCAATATATATGTAAAGGACAACAACAAGTAAATATTTGAGGAAAGTAGCTGGAACTCTGTTGATGTCTGAATCAAATAGCATTGAAGTCTTCCCTAATTATGATATTTTCATATCATATGTAATATGAGCCAAGAAATATCCCTTGTTAAGAGAAGTTGACTCGTGAATGAAAGTATCCAATAGTTTTAACTAATTAAAACATTCTCAAGAAGGACTCATCCTAAGTAGCGAGGGCAAAACACTGTGTCAAATAGTTTTTTCATTATATTTGTCTAGTATATACCTGTCATGCTTTTTCCTGATATGTTGTATCGTGTATATCGTTTTATATTCTATGGATAATTCTTGCACATTAATTAAAACAGTAGAGAAAAAGTGCTACTAAATTTACAGCCGTAAAATAGCAACACCACTGAATAAAAGTCATTTTTAAGATAAACCTGGTTAATTAGATGAAGATGAATATGCAAACCTTGAAGGTGATTTATTAGCATATAGAGTGTCTTGTTGCTGCTAACATTACATTTAATTCAACTTAGAAAATTGTGGTTCTTTCCTTTTGTATGAATGGGTACCACCTCTCTGCTTGCCTTAAGACAAGTATTTGGGGATGGGGATTTAAAAATAGTTCCGGAAAGAGAGAGAATAGTATAAAGATAGACAAAGCGTGATAGATAGATTTCCTAAGCCTGTTGGGCAAGAGGTGGAAGAGAAAAAGGAAAACATAGATGGTTGCCAAGTCACACAGGGGAATGAAATTAACAGATCTGAGATCAGGAAAAGAGAAAAAAGAACTAATGCACCGTATGCCCTAATCCTGTAAGAGAGGAGAAAATGATGATGGGAAAATACAGTGGATTTCAGAGAGAAAATAAACATTTGAGAACTTTTGTAGCCTCATCATGTTTTAGCACTGAGCAACCATGGAAATTTGGGATCACCCAATGGAAGCTTTGATCTCAGTATTTAGGGATGGTTTTGCAAATCTTTGGTCCCGCTTTTGCTAACTCTTTGAGACATGCTGGTTTCTCTCTCCTTGAGGCACACAGCCTGGCTTCCTTTCTCTCGTTCCCCTACTCTTTGGCATAAAGGGAGACACAGTGAGAGGACAACACTTTCAGAGCACGGAGGAGCCAAGGAGCCAGGCAGGATCCCTGCAGGACTGCAGACAAGTTCTCTAAGCCACAGGGCAAGGAGCTTGAACCTGTTCCTTCTCCCTTATTACATAAGAAGACAAAATGGACTTTGTTAGTGCCAATAAGTACTTTTTATTGGCCTTTAGCTTCTACTATGGATGTTGCCAAAAATAAGGAATGTCCAGGCTGCCAGCAAAGTAGGCAGAAAACTGTGTGTGAATAGACCAGGATCTGTATTTTTTTAATACTTTTTAATTAGGCACCTTGGACCTGCATGCATATAGCACTGCCATTTCATCCACACTTATATTAGATCTTCATAAATTATTCTGTTGATCAAGTGAAATCAACAAGAGGACAATAGTTAAGGATCACAGAATCCTAATCAAGTGAGTGAGGAAATGTCCATGAGGTCATTCAAAGGCGCTGAATATATGTTAATGATAAGCAAGTGCTGTCCATTCCTGGACTATTAGTGGAGTACAAACCTATATGAGTTGATAGAGTCAATAGGTTATTCTGCTATGGAGGAAAGGTTAGAAGAGTGTTAGACTCACCAGGAAGACTCAGAAGACTGTGTTGGAAGTCTGGCTTCTCCTTGCTAGATATTAGCTATGTGACCTAGGGTAGCCCAGGCACTGCATCTCAGGCATTATCCGTACCTCCAAAATGGAGATAATAAAACCTTTCTTACCTTCCATAAGGGTGCTTGTGAGATGCAAATAAAATAACATATGAGAAACTGATCTATAAACTAGAATGTGCTATCCACTAAGTTTTTTTTTGTTATGACTTTCTAGATTTGGATGTGTGTTTCTAGCTGCCAAGGGATATTTGTTTATGAAATCAGCAGACTATTTTACTTATCATAGTCAAAAATTTCAACCTGTTTACCTATTTAATTCTATAACAGTTCAAGTCTACTAGCAAAACTAGTATAAGTTCTACCTTTTTTTGCTAGCACTGCTGAGACTTTTGTAGATATGCTAATTAGCTGAGAAATGGTAAAAGACAAGGATGAGAGTAGAAAAAATTGGGGAAGTTAATGAAAAGCCCCAACATGATAATTAGTCCCCGAATAATAGTGGTATTGCTAAAAATTAACAGAACTATCATCAGTAAGCTCATTCAGGTCTCGATTCTTCTCATCCTTGTGCAGAAGTATAAAGAATACATATATAATGTTTTCTTCAAATGTACTGTATTTCTTATGAAATTAGGACAATGTGTGGTTTAAGAATAACAGTGTTTTTACAGCCTTTTAATTGTTATGTTTCAGGAAACATGGAATTGTTACTGTGCTAAGAAAATAACTCTGATATCATTGTGAGTCCCAATTTGCATTCACCACTAAGCAAACTAAGTTCAGAGAGGCTGTGTGTGTCTTATCGCAACCTCTGTGTTTGGCACCACCATATAGTTTACTCACCTGGGCAAAGAAAAAAGAAAATCTCAGAAAAACATTTACTCTGTAGGTCAAAGTTTCCCACATGCCACTCAATGTGGGAAAAAGATGCCCTGGATCCTTGCCTCAACTGCTCTGACTGCCTTTGGAAATAGACCAGAAACATCCAAATTCAAGCGAGTCCTGCTTTTTAAGGAACAATGAAGAAACATGGCATAGATAAATAATTCCTATGAAACAGACAATTATAAACAATGGCATAACATAAATCTGAATAAAGTAAGGGATCGGTGTGCAAATAACCTGAAGCTTCTTCCCAAGGCCCTGTGGTCTGGGAAAACTATTATTTTAAGACCGTTATTAAGTGTGTGGGGTGGGGATGGGGGGTGTTTTTTGTATGTGCATGTTCACAAGCTTGAAATATGACAAATATGGGAAAGCAATTTTTCTAGTCTATAAGAAAAAAATCAGGTAATTTTTACAAAAGATGATACTGGAAATAAAGGTATTGAATTGATTAGATTTGAAATGCATTTTGTGGATGAGTATGACCTCTGGTGTTAAACTAGAGAAATTCCAGCACTTATATATCTTAATGGCAGAAAGAGAAGCAAATGTTTTGATTTTTCCAAAAACTTATTATTAGAGCTTGCAGACCCTTATTTTGTGACCTTCCTTTCAACCTTTCTTCATTCCTTCCCTCTCCTTCCCTCCTCACTCTCATAAATGAGCATCTACTATGTGCAAAGCATTATCCATGTGGAAGAATATTGTCTTTGTTCCTCTAACCACTTAACTTTACATGTTACATGTATCACTACAATCCTATGTAGGAAAAAAGAAAAATTATGGTATACACATTTAAAAAGTTTGCATATAATCTTAAAATTCATTTATTAATTTTATAAAGAGGAATGATGAAAACAAGAACTTTTTAAATGTGCCCCTGTCATAACCCAACAGTGTAAGATGCCCCCAAAAATAAAGTTATGAGGATTCAGAGTAAAAATAAAACATAAACTTGTTGGGGCTCTTGTGGTTTTTCATCATCATACTAGTAGAGGATCATCACACCCTCCAGAGACAGACATTTCATAGCAAGATGATTTTTTGAGTGTGTGTGATCAGTTGATTCCTTAACAGAAAGGTGATAAATATCTGATTGACTTTCTCTCCAATCACAGTGGGTTTCACATTATTATATTATTCCATGAGCTTTTTCAACATATTGGCTAGGTAGAAGCACTGTTAATCTAAGTTTTGGTATCCTGACAGTTCCTCCTGCTGTGGGCCAAATCTCCATTTCTATCTTACCTTGTGCATCACATCCTCCCCCTGAACCCCCTTGGTAAGCAGTGGGAACTCCACACATCATTGCCATCAAGCTCAATAAACACTCTTTGTTTCTACCTGATTAATAGCACTGCACCTAATCCTGTCCTAAGGCATAGAGATATGCATGGCAAAAGATACAATATTTTTCCCTGTTATTTTGTTTATGGAACCTCTATTTGAAACCTTGAATATGCTATTTGAGAAAGTCAGTTTGACAAAGAGGATGCAGCCATTACTTTTCTTATGCTATTTTAGTAACTCTACAATCTTATATCTAATTTAAGGCTGGTAACAATTATTGTGATATTTGGGGAGGGGGACTATGTAATCTTTCATCTAAATTTATGAGAGGCTAGTGAAAGTATTAATTTACCATGATAACACTTCTTTAAAGTATTTAGATTTGTAAGGATGAATCAAACTTTTTTACTCAATCAGCTACATAGCAACTAGAAGGCTAGATAATTTGTTATAAAGTGAAAATAAATGTATAATGGATTTTGTGCTTGAGTTTGTTTCATTCTAGAAGGTGAATAACTTTGAATTTGGAAGCTTTCACTGTGAATTCAAATTACTCATTAGAATTGTTTTTAATAGTCATGCTCACCACACAATTCATGCAATGTCTACTCAGCCACCCTAAAGATTCAAGGAGCTTTATAATCCTAAACGTCTTATTGAATTGCCAAAAATCATAATAGATTATAAAATAAAATGCCGTCTCCAATTTTTAGCCATTCAAATTGTATTCTTGACCCAGACCTTTGAGAAATGCAAGTTCTGACAGTATTCATTATCTCGTCAGGATTATGAGACTAAAAGCAACCCTCTCCCTTTTTCTTCTAGATCGGTTTACTTGCGTGTACAAAAAATTAAAATTGTTTAACCCATGTCCAAAGGATAGCCTAAATGAATTATTCACTCCCTGGCATTGAAAACACACACACTCTTAGGAGCAGGTACCCGGTAAGCAACTTTAGGGCAGCTGCCGAGTAGAATATCAAGAAATTGGATCCAGCTGACAATTCCAATTACCTAATGAAGGTGATCCGCTTTCGCTCTAATTTCTTGGTCTACCTAATTCATTATAATAATCTCTTTCATAAAAATCATGCTTTAAAATAACAATTTAAAATGGAAGCAAATATTCAACTGGCCAATTTCTTTCCTTTTCTTTTCGGGAAACTCGAATTGCAATTTGCAAAGAAATACAAACGATGAAGACTTAAGATGGAGCACTAACAAAGATCCCGCGAAAGGGTCCCCTACCCCTTTGTGTTGGCATATAGCCTAAGAACATATCACGGGAAATTTGTGAGACATAAAATGCAATAAAAATTATTATACCTAACGCAAGAAAATCCAGCACTGTCCCCGGGCAGCATTATGTAGCCCGAGTTATCAGTAATTTCCCAGCTAGGCTATGACTACCGATGTGAATCAGCCCGCGCCAGGCCTCTCTCCCACCCGCCGCTGCAGCCAGGGCTTGGCAAAGAAGATGCTCGGTGTTTGCGCATCGGTGACCCGCCTTTGCTTTGTGTCTGTGCTGCAGGTGGGGCGGAGGAAGAGGAACAGAAGAGGAGCTGGCGGCCGGCAGTCGCTGAGCAGCCCCCAGACCCCGGAACAAGCCGCCTCTCCACGGCCTGAGAAGTCCGCGGACCTACCCACTGGGGCAGCCAGAGGGCCTGAGCGCCGGAGCCCGGAACCCAGCGGCCGGGGGCGCCAGCCCCTCATGTTCCGCAGAAGGCGCAAATGTGAGCGGGCGGTAGCGGGGAAAGCCCTCCGCCCCCGCCAGGGGGACCCGGGAAGCCCGCGCGGGCTCCTCCAGCGGACGGCGGGGATCCCCTCCTCCAGCCCCGCCTCCATCCTCCCCCAGCCCCGGAGCCCAGGCGGTTAACCCTACCCGCGCCGCAGCGCACTCGGGCGAGACCGCCGCGTAGCCAATCCCGACTCCCGGGCGCCGGAGCCGAGAGGCAGGGGAAGACACGGACACCGGGCCCGCTCTGATCTCGCAGCGGCCAAACACGGGCTCAGGCCCGGGGCTTCTCCCCAAGTCCTGCTGCACTGGCGTAGCCAGTCGCCAAACTTTTTCTATCCAAAGCGGGTGCCACCGCAGTTATTTGGCGGGCAGCAGGCAGCCCACTCTGGGCGGGACGATTAGGGAGAGGTGGGCGTGGGGCGCGGGGGCTGGTGTTCTGCAGCCCTACGAAGCGTGCATGCGGGTGGAGGAGTGGCTCGGGTTCTGCACTGTCCCCGAGCCTGACCCATGGCTAGGGTGGCCCAACGTGCTGCAGTGCCCGGCGCAGGTGATCTAGACTGCGCGTCCAGCACTAGTTAGGGGGGCGGCGGCACGGGAAGGAGGGACACCCGCTTTCTTTTCTGCTCCCTCTGCAGCCAGGCTGCACTGCCTGGGGGCTCCCCATCCTCGGTGGTGCTCACCGGCGCTCCCATTCAGCAGGTAGAACCCGTGCCCTCACCCTGTCCTGCACACCCTAGGGTTTTCATCCTGCAGATACCCCCTCCGCATCTCTCTCCTTCACACACACGCGCTCCCCTAAGCCGCGCGCGCCGCAAACTCAGTCTTGGTCCCCGCAGGTGATGTCATGCCCATTGTTTTGGTGCGCCCAACCAATCGGACTCGCCGCCTGGATTCTACCGGAGCCGGCATGGGCCCTTCCTCGCACCAGCAGCAGGAGTCCCCGCTCCCGACCATAACGCATTGCGCAGGGTGCACCACCGCCTGGTCTCCCTGCAGCTTTAACAGCCCTGACATGGAAACCCCATTGCAGTTCCAGCGCGGCTTCTTCTCAGAGCAGCCGCCACCGCCGCCGCGCTCCTCACACCTGCATTGCCAGCAGCAGCAACAGAGCCAAGACAAGCCGTGCCCGCCCTTCGCGCCCCTCCCGCACCCTCACCACCACCCGCACCTCGCGCACCAGCAAGCGGGCAGCGGCGGTAGCAGCCCATGCCTCCGGTGCAACAGCTGCGCCTCCTCCGGTGCCCCGGTGGCGGGGGCGGGGGATAACCTGTCCCTGCTGCTCCGCACCTCCTCGCCCGGCGGCGCCTTCCGGACCCGCACCTCCTCGCCGCTGTCGGGCTCGTCGTGCTGCTGCTGCTGCTCGTCGCGCCGGGGCAGTCAACTCAATGTGAGCGAGCTGACGCCGTCCAGCCATGCCAGTGCGCTCCGGCAGCAGTACGCGCAGCAGCCGGCGTCCGCCTCCCAGTACCACCAGTGCCACAGCCTGCAGCCCGCCGGCAGCCCCACGGGCAGCCTCGGCAGCCTGGGCTCCGGGCCCCCGCTCTCGCACCACCACCACCACTCGCACCCGGCGCACCACCAGCACCACCAGACCCAGGCGCGCCGCGAGAGCAACCCCTTCACCGAAATAGCCATGAGCAGCTGCAGGTACAACGGGGGTGTCATGCGGCCGCTCAGCAACTTGAGCGCGTCCCGCCGGAACCTGCACGAGATGGACTCCGAGGCACAGCCCCTGCAGCCCCCCGCGTCGGTCGGAGGAGGTGGCGGCGCGTCCTCCCCTTCTGCAGCCGCCGCCGCTTCGTCCTCAGCCCCAGAGATCGTGGTTTCTAAACCGGAGCACAACAACTCCAATAACCTGGCGCTCTACGGAGCCGGCGGTGGAGGCAGCGCTGGAGGCGGCGGCGGCGGCGGCAGCGGGCACGGCAGCAGCAGTGGCGCCAAGTCCAGCAAAAAGAAGAACCAGAACATCGGCTACAAGCTGGGCCACCGGCGCGCCCTGTTCGAGAAGCGCAAGCGGCTCAGCGACTACGCGCTCATCTTCGGCATGTTCGGCATCGTGGTCATGGTCATCGAGACCGAGCTGTCGTGGGGCGCCTACGACAAGGTAGGTGCTGGAACCCCTGCTTACCCTTTTGGGGCCGCGGAGCTGGACCCCGCGTGGTTGGGCTGGGCATTGGCGGGAACTCGCAGCCTGCCAGTCCCGAGGCTCCCCCGGACCATCGGAGGTGCCCGCCGGGACGGCGAGCACCGCTAGTTCTCGAGGCAACTCGGGAGAGGAAGCCTTTCCGCGTGCAGCCAAAGTTCTGGAGGCAGTTAAGAGCGCCCAGCGCGTTTGGGCACATTCAAGAAGTGGTTCCCGGAGTCGGTGGGGAAAGCATGCTCTATTCCTCTCCTGGTGCTCGGGATTTAGGAGGCCCGTTTTAATCTGAAGCGCTTAAACTCAGAAATAACTTCCTCTCGGGTTTTGAGAGCCAGGAGCTGCACTTGGGTTTGCCATGGCGCGGACCCCGCTGCTTGGCCATCCGCCTTCCTCGCTTTCCTCTCCTCTTGCTTCTTTTTGAGGCCAAGTGATCTGACAGATCACAGAGCCGAGACAGGTGCCCCCCGCCCCATCCTTCTGGGAGTTCAGGTCCGCTTGCCAGGGACTGACTGACTCCCGGGGCCTGGAAGGTGGTTAAAAGTGCTTCTTTCTTACAAGTGCTTCTGTCTGACTGTGTTGCAGGCGTCGCTGTATTCCTTAGCTCTGAAATGCCTTATCAGTCTCTCCACGATCATCCTGCTCGGTCTGATCATCGTGTACCACGCCAGGGAAATACAGGTAACTTAGGTTCTGATGTTTATGAATGACCTAAAACCGAGCCGCCAGCCTGGAGAGGCGCAAGGCAGCAGACACTTTTTCCAAGCCCTCCTGTCCTTGCTTGAGGTTACAGAAGACACATGCTATGTTCTTACGTTAGCACCTGACCTGTTCTTTCAAGGAGTTAGAACCGAAACAAAACGGTGCAGCATGTAAACATGCAGTAGTTTCTGAGATGTAATTGTTAAACCCTTCAGATTTCCCGTCTCTTCTTTAGGTAGATCGACTTCTCCAAAACAGTCACCGCCTTTGTTTTCCTTAAGGCCAGTTTATGCACTGGCCTTAATCTGTAGGGTAAACGTGTATTGCTGTTTGATACACCTCTTTGTAGTGGGTGCGTCATTATGGAAGACCGTGGCCATCTATATCATCTCCTATAATGTAGCTTAGAGAAGAAAATAGGCTCATGATCTTTCTAACTAATGTATATATAAATGAGACATGAGAAAAGCTCTAACCCATTCTATATCCCCCAACATTAAAGAAAGAAATCTGTTGTAAGTTTAGAATATAAATTCTGTGTATCTGGTAGTTTGGTAGATTCTTACCCACAATCATTACATTCTTTTTTAAATATTTATTTAAGACCAAAGGCCACTGCCCTTGTGAGTCATCTTGTTAGGAAAATGTTTGTTTGTTTAAATGCAGCCAGGAACTCTATTGTTAGATTTCTCTGTGACTGACAACTTCAGAATACACTATGTAAAATTTGTGGGTCGCCTTTTGAGCTGTTTACTTTGCTGTAGCTTAATATTAAGGTTTATGAACTGAAATAACTAGAGTTTTCAAAAATTGAGAGATTTGGATTTTCCAGTTTAGAACTTACACTAATGTGTATTTTCTGATTTTTTTTGGAGCATGTGTTAGACATTTGGTGGAACTAGTAAACTCTCAAATTTAGGCTGCTTTCCTTTAGCAGTTCCCTTTGGATTTAAAGCAGTGTGAAGAACTTGCCATTTAAATAATTTAGTAAGAATTATAAGTTAAATTATTTTAAGTTAGTAATTAGCAAACACATACTAAATATGGAAGAAACCAATTTTAACTCTTTCCCAAACAAAATAAAGATGAACATGACCCCCAATGAGGAGGGAGAAATTAATTCATCTTGCTTTCAAATTTGCAAAAACTTGGAAGAGTGTGATTTTGAAGGAATGAGGTTAGAGAATGAGAATTAGAAAGAGTGAGAATATTTAGAGGTAAGTAATAAAACTGCACTGGCAAAACAAGGCAAACACACATTTGAACTCTTTAGAATTTTAATAATTTACATAGGTCTGTCTTTATTTCAGTACTAGTGATCGTGGGCTTTTGAGATTCTTTCAAACATTTTCAAGTGATACTAAATGGTAACTTAAACATTATAGGTGTATCTTCTCATTTTGACTTGAAGAGTAGACACTTTGAGCTGGAAGGAATAAAATAGGTCTAATGGTCCTTTGATTCAGTTTACAGATGAGGAACCTGAAGTCAGAAGAGGTAAGTAGCTTGCCAGGTCACACAGCTAGCTGGCACAGAGCGTGACCAGGCCCAGTCCTCCCAGCATCCAGTCCAGAATGTTTCCTGCTGTGCTCTGCTACTGCTTGCCAACAGTCCTGAAACATGGACATTTCTTTGTCTGTGGTTTTCTCTAAATCCCAAAGTTTGGTATATGAATAGGGTTAAACTTAAAAGATTATCATAAAATCTTCTAATATGTTTTTAAAAATCAAGTAACTTAAGAGTTTTTTGCTTGGAGACCAGAGTGGTTTTACTTAATCCATCCTGGAAAGAGACCTTGCGGGGTTTTCTTTTTATTAAACATCAGCTTTCAGATTATTGCCTATTCCTTCTGAACAGCACACAGCTAAATAAGCATTCGTGGGGGAGGATTTGATGGAGTTAACATTAAGAACAAAGTGTCTTCCTGAGAACACTGACTTTTTAAGAGTTATTGGGAGATTTTTTGAAATAACTTATAGGAGTCTGAGAGGGGCTGCCAAATGTTAACTATATGTTGTAACAAAATTTGATACCGTATTAGGACTCTTGAAACTTACAGAAACTAATAAAAACACAAGAAATCATATTTTTATAGATTATATCACACTTGAATGAATTCCACTCATTGGCTAATTTTGAGGACTATTTCTTTTATACAAATGCATAGATATATGGATTAGAGTATATATAGCATAGGGGAGAAAAATGACATGCATGCCCCTCTAAGGCAAATAAGCACAGTGAACTTGTCTACTGGTGGGGCAATATAAACATCACAGAATGTTAGATTTTTAAAATTGAATTTATTTTCTATATGGTTTCTGTTAAACCAACCACACTTAAGATAATTTCAAACTAGATGCTTGGGTAATATCATTTAGTTGTTTTGGATGTAGCTTTTACACTCAACCTTTGATCTAGAGAGATTTCTTCCTTAAGCGGAAGCTCTAAATTCTTATCTGAGTTGCTTTTCACAAAAATATAAAATGGAAGAGGACCAAATAAGTGTGGAGAACCTGAGTTAGAAGTCAAGAACCAGGAAAAAGTAGGAATGTTCTAATTTATCCAGAGAATAGAGTCAGTGGTGCTGCCAAAATACTTTACTCTGACACTCAATGAAACCAAGTGCGCAGGCTTATGTATCTATGTGTGGAAAATGATGAATTGTGCCTGTTTTTACTTATTGATGTCATTGCTATTTCTTTCATAAGTTTTAACTAAATAGGCCCTTCTCAGTTTACTATTAAGAGTTCCAAATATATTGGTTACCTTTGAGTTAAGGAACTAAATGCAGGAATTATGCTGCCGTTCAGAGCATATCCTTCAATGTAGCATATAGTCTAAAATGGCAGTTTTTCTTTTTCTTTTTAGCGCATCAGTATGATGGTTGGATAGTGAGAGTTAGCTAGTATGGGTTACATGGTATGATTTCTCACTGCATTCAAGAAGAGTAAGTGTTATAGCCAACGTTCTGGCTCTCTGTCCACCGGAATTGCTGAACGAAGCTTGGGGAGGCCCTGACATTTCCATGGAGAACCTTGGAAAGCAAGTCACTGTGACCTTTTATGAAATGTTTATACACACTCTGGCAAAATAAGATGGTTCAGGTGAGTCATGGACGGAAGTGCTTGAATTAAAACAGTATGATGGGGAGGCTTTGTAAGAACAGAGCTCAGTACATTTCAGCTTTGGTGTCATTTTTCAGTACCACAGACAGCTCAATGCACCAGGCTATAGTTTGTTCATTTCGCTAATTACTTTTACATCCCCCAACCAACCAAAAATGAAATCACTTTTTTTTTTGTCAGAATGCTTATATAAAATCAGATTTAGTGGGAGCAGTTTTTCAGCTAGGTAGATATTAGACTTTTTCAAATAGATATTTGGCCTTTCTATATCCATCAGTAAAGCCAAAAAAAAAAAAAAAAAAGAATGAAGGATGAATAAATAAATAAACTTTAGTAAATGCCTATGTATCACAACCTTCTGACAAAGGAAAAGTACTATAGGGATTACTTGTATATGATTTGGAAAGGTCATTGGATACTAAATAAGTGGCCTTCCCACCTCGAGTCTCAGGTCAAATAATAGGAAAAACAGAGACACGATTTCCTGTGACTTGTTGTTTTGCCTCCTTCCTCGTCCATGGGGCTGGAAGTATTTCTTTGATGGAATAAGTACAAAACAAAGTTCAAACACTCTAAGATCTGCAACATCAAAAAATTTGAATGTAGATTTCACTTCATCCTTTCAACTTTCACGTATTCTAATTTCTCTTGTGGAAACAATTTTAGTTGAAAGAATTGTTTAGTATTTTGAGACAGGCAAATACAAGATTCTAAGTTGGGAAAGAAAGCCCCTTGAACCCTGATCTTTCTGGTTCTCATGGGATTTGGAAGAATGGCAGGTACTGAACTTTAAAGTTGAAAACATTTTTGTTTGTTTGATTCTGTTACAGTAATATGATTATATAATAAATAGCATTAGAGGAAACATTAATTTTTCTTTGGTATCTTTTGCAGTGGAATAACTCTACTCATTCTCTTTCGAGTTGGCTTTTCAGAGGTGGATGATATAGATCTAAAATTGGAAGAACAGAAATTAAAATTTCTCTTTTCTTGTGCATCTAAGCCACACAAAGGAGGAAAGAGTGAGTGAGGGCAGGGGCCTTAGCAACCATTGAAGGCTCCTGGACTGTTGGGGAGGGGTGGCTAAGTGCCCACTTAGTAGACTCTGGCTTGCCTTGTGGAGGCTGGGAAAGGATGCTCATTTTCCCATGCCTACTAAGAGCAACGGGATGCCTCTAGACCTAACTATATGCGGAAAATACTGCATATAGTTATTATTCTTATCAATAAAATAATGATAAATACATGTAGTAAAAATAAACAGTAAAGCAGAGTTTAAAATAAATGTGATAGTCACATTCTATTTACTTTCAGTCCTATTTCTCAGAGACCACCACTTTTAAATTTCTCATATATTCTTCCATAACTTTCAAAAATGAATATTTAGATGTGTTTAGATATGCACATACCTTGCTTTTATTCCTTAATATATCTTGGAGGTTTTTCCTCATCAGCACATAGAGATCTATCTCATTCTTTTTTAGCAGCTGCATATTATCCCATTTTATGGATGTCCTGTGGTTTACTGATAGGTACTTTGAGTTTTCTAGGTTTTTGCTGTTATAAGCAATGCTAAAAATGAACATTCTTGCATACTTATTTTAATCTACTAATTAGAGTATATACATGTGGTAAATATCCAGTAGTCAGATTGCTGAATCAAAGAGAGTTTGCATTTTAAATGGAAAGGTGTCGCCCACCTTCAGGAATGTTCTCAGAGTTTACATTCCCTGCTTCCCCACACATTATTTCTTTATAGCATTGTTAACAGTGGCTATTATAAAAAGGAATTTTAAATATCTTTAGCTTTTTAAAGTCTAAAAGGTTTACTATCTTCCTGAACATTGTTTTTTTTTTTTTGAGAAAAATTATTTAAGGTCAAAGCTCGTGGCCTCATAGGCTTGTTTGCAACATTTTGTAATGTCTAGTGGTGCATTGTCTAATCTACTGGCCAATGAAATAATCATTGTAAAGATGCCATCAGAAGCAAATATTCGCCAAATTTTTTTTTTTTACTTTAAAAAAAATTGGAGGAGGTTGGTGAAGATGAAGGAAGCTAAAAAAATAGAAGGAATGATCTTAGATTGGTGTTTAGGTCTCTGCTATATCTATGAGGTAGATGAGAATTACTAGTTGACTGTAAGACTCCAAAAGATAGTGAGGTGGAAAACTTGCCTGAATTGCTTTTTTTTGTGTCGTGGTCAGCTCCACGACTGATCTCTATATTGCCAGCAACTTCTACATCAGTTATAATGAGACTCTCAGTCCCTTTGACTTCGTGTATACACTGGAGTAATGAAATCACTCAGGACTAATTTTCTCCACCTGCCTGTGTAAAGATCTCTGCATTATTGATGGGTGTGACACTAAATAAAGCGATCCTGGTGCGTTTACAGAGCAGCATCACAAATGAATGAAGAGTGGAACTTTAGGTTTACCGCAAGTGGGTTTGCTTGATCTGCCAACTTGTTTCTGGGCCACGTTCTGTACAAGTTGGAAAGAAGGGCCCTGTGGCTGTCATCATCCCAGACCACATCTGGCAGGGCAGACAGAGGGAGCCTACACTGATTTAACCTCAGGGAAGTTACTTTTGGTCAGAGTGTAAAGTGGTTTTGCGGGGCTGTTTTAGCGAAAATTTCTGCTCATTAGAAATAAAATGGTTCGCTACTTTGGGAGTATATTTTTAACCCGAAACTCCTTAAGAATTCTATTTATAAAACTAGAAACTGCATGGAGGGGACTTGAGTAGTTATCTGGCCCAAAATCCCACCCAGCATAGGAACCCCCTTTATGTCATCTTTCATTAAGGTCGTCACCCAGTTTCTGCTTGAACCCTCTTCCCCTGATTGTCAGTTTGCTTGTACAAAGCTGTCTGTTCTATTGCCAGACAGCTCTTATTTTTAGGAATATTTTCCTTATGTTGAAGTGAAGTCCAGTTTTCCTTCCATATTTAACATTTAAAAAGCTTTTGAGCTCTGCAAATACAATGAGAAATAAGACAGGAAGGTCCCTTCCCTCTTGGAACTGACATTCCAAGGATGTGGGGTTAAGGAGAGAGGCAAAAATTAAGTAAAGAAACAAAAGCCTTGGAAGTTGTGATAAATGCCGTGTAGGGGATATAAAGGGCTGAGATAGAAAATAATTGGGGGCTGAGGGCTGTACACATTAGACAGGGTGATCAGGGGAGCCCTTTCTAAGGAAGTGACTTTTAAACTGGAATGTAAAGGAAAAGAGGAGGTCAGCTATTGGCAGAGTCTGGAAACAAACTGTACAAAGGCCTCATGACCAAAAGGAGTCTCCTGCACTTAAACAAATGAGAGCAAACCGGTGTGGCCCAAGCAGGGGGAGAATGGTCCTGGATGAGGCAGAAGGGGATGCAGGGTTCTGATGTTGAAGGGTCTTGAGGCCATGGTAAGGATTTTTGGATATTTTCTTCAAAGTGCATGGGGGAAGTCATTGAAGAGTTAAAAGCATGGGAGAGTCATGATCCAACTCTCTGCGTAAGCAGACCTTTTGTTGATGCTTTGAGGAGATTGGTCTGGAGACCATTGGGAGGCTCTTGGCAACCATGTCATAGTGAGAGATGATGCTCACTTGGCTTGGGTAGCAGCAGCGGAGATGAGGAGAAGCGATCTGGTTTGAGACCCATGTTGGGGGTAGAATGGGCTTCCTGGTGGGTTGGATGTGACAGGTGAGGGCAAGGGACAATGCAAAGATAATTCCCAGGGTTCTGGTTGGAGCAACTGAGTGTATGGTGCTGAAAGGGGAAGAGTCAAATTGACGGGTAGGATGGGGAATCAGGAATTTGTTTTAGCGTAATACATTTGAAATGCTTCTGATTATACAAGAGAATCTCGAGTTCAGAGGAAAGGTCTGTAGTGGAAATTTAAATTTGGGAGTAACCAGCATATAGACTATTTAAACCCACAGGAATTTATAAAGTCACTGAGAATGAAGAGATGAGAAGAACGTCGACAGTTGATCAACCTCTGTCATCTAGAGGTTGAGTAAAGGAGGAACTAGAAAAAAGAGACAAGAATAAATTGTCCCTGAGGTGGAGATGGGAGTGTTGGAAGGAGGGCACAGTGCTGTGTATTGAATGCTGCAAAATCTGTTAATATGGAGTAGAGAAGTGTGTGCTTTTTGGATTTGGCAAGTTGAAAGTCATTGCTGACCTTGACGAGCAGTTTCAGTGGAGTGGTCGAGACAGAAGACAAACTAATTTCCAGTATAAACAATAAATTGATTCTCCCCTCTGTAGAACCACAGAGCAAACATTTAAATGTTGGTTAGGTCCCTTTAAATGCCCTCCTGATTAAATAGTCCCAGGTTCTTTGAGTATTCCTGATCAGGCTTAGAATGTCCCTAATCACATTCTTCTGGACTTACTCGGTTTTGTTGAATTCCCTCTTCCGATAAGGTCAGAAATGTGCCCAGTACTTTCAGATGGGATCTGCCAGTGAGGGTGTTACCTCCTTTCCTCGGAAATACTACATTATACTGACTGTTCTTAGACTAAAATGGTCATTGCTTCACATGAACTGTTGCCAAGTAACAAATGTAAAAATTGTTATTGAACTGAATGTATGGCTTCACGTTAATTAACCCTGTTAAATAGCGTCTTGGTTTCAAACCAGTGTTTCAGTCTGTCAGAATCATTTGAATCATAACTCCGATGTTTATTTGACAAATGCTTGTTTAGGTTTGGAAAATGCTGCGTCTGGACTGGCTATGGAATTGGCAAGACATAAGGTTTCAAATTAGTGCTAAATTCTGTTCCAGAAACATGGTCAGTATTACTAGCTCTTACCCGTTTGCACACCTGCTATTGACACTTGGAACTCTTCTCCCTAGCTTTGCACTAGCCGTGAGTTTGAAAAGTGTGCTTTGAGAGCCTGTGCTCAAGGCATGTCTCGGTCAGAGCTCAGGAGCAGGACGTTTTTTGTTGTTGCCATCTGCTCAGCCATGATATTTTGTACAGCCTTTCAAGTAATACCAACTCTGCGACCGCTGACTATCAGGCAGCCACACTTCTCTACAAGAATGTCATGAGGACTGTCAGATCCCTGGCTGAAATCCACATGTTTTGTGTGAACTGCAATCTCATGATCTACCAGTCTATTAACGATATCCAGGAAGGAAACGAGACTCATGTGCTCATCATTTTAAGCGTTATAATGTAGGCTTCATGACCAAATGCCTTTTCTCTTAAAAATTTTGTTTTTCTCTCCAGATTATAAATTTAATAACTATTCATGTTAGAAAATTTATAAAGCATAGGAAAACATGAAAAAGAATATGTAAGTTTAATTTCATCACCCAGAGGTAACTATTATTTATGTTATAATGTATTTATACAAAGTAGATGGACGTGTTATTTGCTATATATCTGTATAAAGAAATTTGGTATTCTGTTCGTGTAATTTTCTGTTGATTTCCCTATGCCATTAAACATTCTTAATAGCTCCAATTTTTTTCTATTGTGTAGCTGTAATCAATTTAATCCTTTCCCTTATTTTTGGGCACTTAAGAAAAATTAGAAAGAACCTATTTAAAATCATTTTTATAATGAATATTCTTGCAGATGAACCTTTGTGAGTGTCTCTGATGATTTCCTAAGGATAAATTGCCAAGTGAAAAATTACTGAGTTAGGGGATATTATTTAAGACAATTGATAGTTTATCAGATCGTCCTCCCAAAAGTTTATATCCCTCCTTTCATTTTTAAAGTGCTCAAACCACTTTGCTAAATAGTTGATGTGACTAGTTTCTGGAGTGTCTAGGTCGGATTTACCGGTCAGTATTTTGAGTATGGTATTGCTTTGTAAGTCTGGGAATTTGCTGCTCTGTCATCTCCTATACCTTCCTGTTTCTCCATGACCTTGGTTTCTAAACATTGGCCAACTAGGTTTGTAAAAGGGTGTCCCTGTTTAGTAATTAAAGTTTATATAGAAACAGTGTGCAAGCCGTATTGGACTATAACTTTGTCCTCAGATGTTCCCAATCTTTTTTATTATGGGAAGATGTAAAAACCATAATTTCTGAAATTTGTCTACAACCTTTCCTGCTGAGCAGAGCAGTCAGGCCCTCCTTTGGGCTGTTGACTGTTTTTTGCAGCGTAGCCTCCTGGCTTTGTGTACTGCATCTGGAGCCAGTCTGTTTGGGTTTATACCCAGCTCTGCCACTAGTGAGCTGTGTGACCTTGGACAAATTACTTAATCTCTCTGTCCTTCACTTTCCTTGTCTGTAAAATGGGAATATAGAGTACCTCTCCCGTTGGGTTGTTATGAGGCTTGAGTTTATATATATACAAAGCACTTAGACTGCTGCCTGGCATGTGGTGAGGGCTATTTAGATGTCAGCTGCTGGTTATTGTTAGCTATTTTGGGGTTTGTTGGGGTGGAAGGGGAGGAATTGGAGCCCAGCCTCTCTGGGCTTTGGGAAACAGTGATTTTTTTTCTTTTCTTACAAGTCTTATGAGAGAGAACAGAAAAAAAAGGTGGGCTTTCGAGTAGTATTCTTTAGTTTATTAACAGTTAATCTAGAATATATGTGTTCACTTTTTTTAAAATAAAAGCATTGATGTCTATTGAGGCCAGCCAGTTTTTTTTTTTTTTTTTTTTAACTGAATTAGTTCACATTCTTCCTGTGGGCAAGTTGGCTATCTGAGGAGGTAAGTGTTCATTTTGGTTGTTAGGTTTCAGGTCTGTAAACTAGTGTTCAAGTATTGTAATGTTAAGGCTAATAGTTTTACTGAAATAGCCGTTCTCCCCATAAACCTACCATAGGTGTAGCTTCAGGCTGGAAGCAAGTCTCTTGGCAAGCTCCATTAACTCCTTCAGGCTTCCAGGTCACAGCTGACAACATCTCCTCAACACTAATTAGGGCCCTGGTGACTTAAAAGAGTTAAGAGAGGCACTCAGAAAAGTAAGCAAAAGGAATAATTTGGATAATGGAAAATTCTAGAATAAACCCTTGCTGAAAGGATAAGAGGTAGTAAACAGCCAAAGGCATGTGTGTAAAAGACTAATTGACAGCAGTTCTGTTGGTATGCATTGTAGGTCTACAGGATATCTTAATAAAAAGCATTTTTTTTCTTTTTCTGGACTGGGTTTATCTCTGGTGAGTTTGGTTTAGTAAGACACTACCCCCAACCATCTTGCTGGGAGTATAGGGATCTGAAAAAATTGAGAATTTTTTTTTTTGTGTGTGAGGAAGATTAGCCCTGAGCTAACATCCGATGCCAATCCTCCTCTTTTTTGCTGAGGAAGATTGGCCCTGGGCTAACATCCATGCCTCTCTTCCTCCACTTTATATGAGACGCCGCCACAGCACGGCTTGACAAGCAGTGCGTCGGTGCACGCCCGGGATCCGAACTTGCAAACCCCAGGCTGCGGAAGCAGAGCCCGCAAACTTAACTGCTGCGCCACTGGGCCGGCCACGAGAAGAATTTTTGTGTATAAATCTGACAAATAACATCTCAAAGTATTATTGGTACAGTGATTGGGTTTACTTTTTATTAGAGAGCTTACATCTTCTCTTCCGTTTCATTTCAAATAATCATTAATTAAGTATGTATTATTCTAGTCTCTCATTTTGAACAATGTGTTGTTGAGTGAGTTTTGAACTTTGCTTTTTGAGTTTATGAAACACGTTGGGATTCAGACATTATAAACTTTGAACTGAATCACGCAGACAAGTTTAACAGCCAGTATTTGACATCAATAATTTGTCCTTTGCTTTCTTGGATATTCTGAGCGTTTTTACCCAATTATGTATTTATCTATAATGCTTATCCAGTAGGTGTTCAGACGGGGTTGTTTCCAAGTAATCTATTAAAATTTTGATATATAGCCTTCATTGTTTGGTCACTGAGGTAGTCTTCTTTCTATCTGGAAGCTTTGGTCTTCCAAGGAAATTCTATGCAGTATTTGTATATTAGTTTTGACACAAACATACTGAATTTTGGAGAGGAGGCGTTAAGCACTATGGTATGTTTAGCATGGTTTTGACCTTGGATAGTGCTTTTCTGAGAATAGTGTCTATTGTCATAAAGATTAAAAAGTACCTGAGTACTAATCCCTAAACTGCTTATTTTTTTGCTAAGTGGCTAAGGGAAATTATATCCTAGTATTGGATTTATTTTTAAGGTCACAGATTATTTAAAATATTGAAAAGTAATAATTAGGCTGAATATTTATTGAAGTTGCATGCATATAATGTGATATAAAAATAACGGTTGTGGGATTTATAATAGTCACCTTATGCTTTTTCAAAGGTGTATCTAGTACTTCTAGGCATATACACAAAGCGAAGCCTATTGACTGAGAACTTAATTTAGTTTATGTGGATTTAGCTACGAAATTTTAAGACTAAAAGTCTTGACTTTTAGAAACTTGCCATAGGTCAATTTTCATATTGGTAAATCCTCCCATACTTGGAAAAAGTTCTTATATCAAAGATCATGAATTGCTGTCTTTCCTTTGAAGTGACAGTAGCTTAAAATATATTTATTCAGTTAAATATGCTATTGTTAAAAGCTTTAGTTTACTGCTTAAACCTGTGGGTGATGTTGCAAATTTTAATGCTGTTGTTGAAAAATATTTTGAATAAAATTTTACTTCTTTCCCATTAGCATTTTAGTCAAGAACCTAACTATTTGTTCTCATTTGTCAATGTCAAAGAGGATGCTTAATGCAAATGGATTTGGGCAGACTTTCAAAAATTAAGCAGTAATGATACAAAGAGAAATCTCTAATATGCTTATTTTGGGGGGAAAAGAGCAAAAACACTGTGTTTTGGGATGAAACCTATTTTTTTTTTGATTTCCTTAATTTGGAATTCACTGGCTCTCATCAATTTTTTATATCATTTTTAAAAGGCTCAATCTTCTGTATTCTTTTCTTTTTTTCCTTCAGCATATCTATTTTACAAAATCTCTTTTATCTTTTTTGACAACTATACCTGCTTTTCAGTTGTTGCGTTTTGGCCATGTTCTGCTTCACATCTCAGAATGTGTCCCTAGGGTGTTCCTTACATTGGGGGCTGAAGATCCAGCCCCCTTACTATCATGTTCACTGTCTCGCTTAGTCTGATACCGTGTACACAGATTGCTTCAGTGGCAGCTATTTTGAAATAATTTCTCTGTCAAATGATCTCATTGCAGTTTTATACAACTAGCCACAGAAGGAAAGTGGACATGTGTTTAGGACTTAGTCCCTGGAGCCCATGTCAGAACATCCTGTGCAGAGAGCACATAGCAAAATCCGTGGGCGAGCATTTGCTCTGCAGCATTTGCCCCAACAAGAGGTCTTCTCTGCACCATTGTGTAGGAGCACACATGGCCACAGCAAGATGATCCATGTGGTGGAGGGTGGGATGAAGGCTCATCTTCAAGACCTGAATTATTCCGTATTGCCACATGGGAAACAAATTCAGCAAATGCAAAGGAATAGGATTGGGAGGCTGGTGGGGTAGAGGTGGTGAGCTCAGATACCCATGTGGTAGGAGCTCTAGCTGCATTCCCAGGCTGAATACAAATTTTTATTAATTTGCTCTCATTTCCATTCTTCTCTATTAGTAAAATGATGACCTGTACATTTATAGTGGGCTCAAAGCAGTTGATGATTTTTACCCTTTTTTCTTAAACACATGGAGCAAATTACAATGAAGCACTGGAAATCTGGTCCTTTTTACCAAGAAGATAAGAAGAGCAGGATTTTAAAATCATCTCATTGACTTTGTTTTAAATTTGCCTGTTGGATCCTTTCTTCTGAGGAGCAGCCCTCCCTACCCAGCAACCTGTGAGGCCCCTGCTGGGTGTGTTTACCTAACCCTTCCCTCTCAGCTCCCCCAGCCTTGTTTTCATTGGGGAATATTCTGGGAGAACACATGCTGTGCTTTGAGATTTCCAGCCATGTCGGGATTCCCTAGCTAACTCTGATGCTAAGGGACGAGTTGAGGTTACACACTGATCCCTAATGCCCTTGGGTGCGTCACCGTTGTGGAGGAAGGACAAATAGGCATAAACATAACGTTTTCCGGTCATGCGGGATTGTATCTGGCGCTTGTACTTGTGTTTATGTTAAATGTCAAAACTTTGTGAAAAGTAGAAGAGCCACTGCCCTGGAGGTGATAGATGCCATCTGGCAGGGCCTGTCACTGTCCAGCAGGGTGGGGTGGCAACACAAAGTCTAGCCCCCAGAAGACAGCTTAGGAGGAGTGGTTGGATAGACACCGTCTAGCCAGACAGCCACATGTGCTTCTGGGAAGCAGCCCAGGGTGGCGGTTAAGAACTCTGGCTCTGGATCCAGACAGACTTGGGTTAGAACTCCGCTTCACCACGAGAAGAAAATGTTACCTCTCAACCTCATTTTCATCTGTAAAATGGAGATGGTAATTATACCTGTCTCATTAGATGGTTTTAAGGATTGGTGAAACACGTTTATGAAGAACCTAGTGTGGTACCAGGCACTTCATAAATGGCACATTCGGTAAATGTTAACTCCTCCTATTATTCCTTTTCCATCGTTACTATTATTAAGTAAATACTGTATCCCTAGTAGAGAAGCAGAGTCTAGAGTCTGGGAGGATCTCAAAGTGAGATGGAGAAGAGTAGTAATGTACTATTTTCAAGGTAGCTGAACCAAGTTCTGCTAAGAGGGAAGTTGGGCAGAGAAGGCAAATACTTGATTAATCAGAGCAGGGGATTGGCAAACTACAGCCAAATCTGTCCTTCTGGGCAAATAAAGTTTTATTGGAACACAGCCATGCCCATTTGTGTATGTATTGTATATTCCTACTTTTGCCCTATAACAGCAGAGTTGTGTAGTTGCAACAGAGACCATGTGGCTTGTAAGGTCAAAAATATTTACTCTGGTCCTTTACAGAAAAAGTTTGCTGACCTTTGAGTTACAGACCAGGATGGTCAACAAAGGCAGGGAGAAATATGCACAAAAGTGTTTCTTCTGCCCAGAGATAGAGAACAGTGAACTATAAAACACATTCTTCAAAACATGAGCCTCCCTTCCTCATTGAGGCCAGCCACACCAACAGTGTCATGAGACACTGTAAACCCTGTAAACACTTTTTTATTTTATCTAAAAAAATTACAAAGTAAGTTGGGAAGCAGTAAGGAGTGCTGTTTTTTTCTTTAGATCTGGAATTCTGGCTGCCTGTATAATTTATTAATTTGCTTATTTCTCTTCCCTAGTGATTAAAGTTATATTTCATGGAGATAATCTTCTCCACTCTTAGCTGACTACTGGACAACTCTTAGAAGTCCCACAGGTGTTTACCAGTCTCCCCAGGACTCCTCCCTGCCCTCGTACATTTGCCATCCTTGTAAAGTGCACCGCTGTCCACCTAGGGCCCCAGTGAGCACCCTTGCTCTTTTCTCCTCTCCTCTCCCACCCTTCACCCCCAGTAGAGTCACCTGATCCTACAAATATTTCCTCCTTAGTGTCTTTTGCATTACCTCTGCTTTCTGGTAACATTCTCAAGTGTCTTAGCTCTGTGTTTCCTGAAGTTTTACTTTTCCCAGGTCCTCCTACAATCTCTACTATTTTTACATTTAATTAATATTTTATATTTATATAATTTATATATTATGTATCGCATTCTATAATATATTGCCTATTATATTGTGATAATAAAATATAACGTATATATTGTGCATATAATAAAATGATATATAAAATATACAATATTTGTATAGTATACAATATATAAAATATATTTAGATAATTTATATAAATTATGTTAAAATAATATATAGTATGTTATACATTATTTATATTTTAATATTTACATTATTTTATTTCTATACTGTATATAGTATTTTTCTTTAAGTCAGCTCCCTTCTTTTAGCCTCATCTTCAATAACAAGACCAAGAAATTATGGATTGTAGTGTAATTAAATGTTTTCTAATACATAATAACTTAAAACTGTAAATAAACAACATGCAGCTTAGAATCATCTCAGAGAAACACAAACAGCCCTTTTTGGGAATTTCTGCCTTGGTTTTTACCCTTGTCATTTTTAATGTCTGTGAAGTAGTATCCCAGCTTCCAGTCTGACAGCTCTCGCCCTCCCCTCACTTCTTTCTGGTGGTATGACAACCGACAGACAGGTGCTATGGTTCTCTGACCAGGGAATGAACCCTGGGCCGTGGTAGTTAGAGCACCAATCTTAACCACTAGGCCAACAGGACTGGCTTTGTATTTGTTACCATTCCATAGAATTGAGTAATTAAACCTTGTTAAGTTGTTTTCTGTGGATATGCTTTACCTTCTCAGTGGCAGTTACACATCTTTTTGCCCCCAAGCTACATCACAGGCTGCACCATTGCGTGTTGCCATCCACCGCTCTTGTGGAACTAAACCAAGGAAGGGGCAGGGCAGGAGACAGTCCTCAGCTCCTGTCCATGTTTTCTTCCTGACGGTGCTGGGACGGTGCTGGGCAATAGCCGGGGGCAGAGGTGGTTCCCATCCGTTAACTGCATAGATTCCTCTTTAACCTGGAATAATATGATGATGTTCATGGATCTGGAGACTTGTACTTGCAAGAGAATGACAGATTATCATCCTATTAATAGGTGAGCCGTGAAGTTAATGTTCTCTGGTGTACATATTTTTTCCCATATTTTAATCATGGTTGAGAAATAGGCTTTGAAAATGGTTGAACAGTGGGTAGCAATTTAGAAGACTGTGGCATATTTTTTCTTTTTGTTTTCCTTTATTAGTAATCTGCAGCACAGTCCTTGCCTTCCATGGCTATTGAAATGGGTTTTCCAGCTTTTGAGGTAGTCTTAAAAGGTGACCATCCCTGGCATCCATAATATCTCCAAGTTAACTGTCACCTCTGATTCTTTCTATGATGTACAACCATTTGGGAGGTTTCCTAAATAAAGTAAATCGTTGTCTGTAGATATTCTGTGGATATTCACCAGCCTGAACTCGAGTTCAAGCTCAATGTAGATGTATAGGTATCTACATGAGACTATTGCTACCTCTGGGGAAAATAGTAAATCTTTAGTCTTATGTTTAGTCACGTGTTGGCATTTATTCTCTCTGTGTCCATATGATTGCATTAGGAGACTCAAGTAACTCTGCTTTGAGGCACTTGACATAGATGCCTCTTTCTCTGGATGTTAGAGACAGAAAAAGAAAGCTACTGGAGAAAAGCCACCTGGGAGAGTATTCTCCCTTTCAGGCTTCAGTCGTTCTCTTGTCTAATGAGAGACTCTCATTCCCCTTGCCCATTTGTGCAGCTTTCTGCCATAAAACTAGTGGAGGGATGGCATCTGCTCTCACAATGCTGGTCATGTGTTCATCCCTGGAAACTGGCCACTCGCAGGATTAGCAGTTTGCTTCTGTTAAACCCCTGTGATTGGTGATCGGACCTGTTCATGTTCAGGACTTCTCTCCAGGCTGTTTGTGTTTAATGTCATGTCCCTGGTTTAAAAATTGAGTGAACTTTTTGTGAATGTGTGAACCTTCTTAAGTGTAGCAGATGAGGTTAATAGGAACAAATGAGTATCTTAGAAAAGCATTTTCCAATTTTCCCAGGTATTAAGCTATAATAACCAATCTGTGACCTTTAGTGGAAGAGCTGTTTAGTTGGGTTTTGTGCAATTATCAGAAGGGTTTGGATAGGTTTTTCTTAGTGTGAGTCTCCTGTTCCTGAATTTGAGCCTCCAGCCTGCAATGGGGTCTGTATATGTCACCCTATATTTTCTTCTCACTTTCCCATTCATATAGTATTTGGTGATTCTCTCAAAAATTACATATGATGACAAAGGTAATGATGACATGAAAGTGGTATTCCTTAAGGAATTGGCTAAAAGATGACTGCCTGAGATAAATATGGTCTTAGAAGGGAAGGTGAGGCAAAGGGAAGATTTTGGAAAACTTATTAAGTACCACTTAATGCTTTTGAGTGGATGTGGCATAGGGACAAAAGACCACCAACATGACTAATGTGGAAAATTATTGAGAGATATAAAATAGAAGTCCAGATTTGTTAGCTGCATGCTTTATGGCTATTCTTTGGAAAGGTGAACTAACTAATATGTATCAAAATAAGCAATATGTGTCATGTAGATACTGTGAGCAGGCACTGTACTAAGTATATTTGTACACATTGTCTCATTTGATCTAGACTATAATTCCTATTCAGCTATCTTG
This sequence comes from Diceros bicornis minor, assembly GCF_020826845.1. Classification (NCBI taxonomy): domain Eukaryota; kingdom Metazoa; phylum Chordata; class Mammalia; order Perissodactyla; family Rhinocerotidae; genus Diceros; species Diceros bicornis. The sequence continues at coordinate 36,682,774 of NC_080740.1, forward strand.
TAGCAAAGCTGAGAATCAAATTCAGATTTATAACTTCAGAAGTTTTTTTCTTTTCTTTTTTTTCACAATTGGACCTTTGCTGTTAGGTATGATTTTATCTGAAATATATGAGAAAAGTATCATTTGCCATGTCAGTTATAACCATAAAATAAAGTAACCACTTCTCGAAAACCTATGATGTTCAAACATTTGGTTTACCTTAATATAAAGGAGGGAGATAGTTTCCTCTGAATTTTACATTATGTTACCTTCAATTCACCACAGTTGATTCAAGGAGACTGTGGTAGAACAATCTTTATCCATAATTAATCGTTCTATAAAATATGTCTTATTTAGTCTTTTCATCTGTCTCTAGGGGTTGTTCAGAAAGAACCACAGTGATGGGATAGAAGCCAATACTCAATTATCCATGAAAGTGAACTAGAGGATGGGAAAGAACGCTGATGACTGTAATAAAATCTGGATGGTATCTGAGTCTGTGCCATAACTGTGCTCCACTCTGGGATTCCCATCCCGTCCCCCTAATTCAGGTCTGACAATTCTTTCTTCGAAATACTTCCCTAGTGGCCACATACTCAACCAAACCAAGTGGAATGGTAGTCCAGAGAAAGATTTCTTGGAAGGGAGGCATGTATTATTCTTGTTGCATGTGGCAAATAGGTTTCCTCTCACACATAAACTCCTATCAATGGATTGTAACTGTCTGTAGCACAGAATCGAGAATGATTCTTTAGGCTACAGAGGGCTGTACTGGCAAGGACCTTGACTGATTAATCATATCTGCCGTGAGTATAGAAGGGGGAAGTGAGTGGAAGCCTGTGTGACACATACTTGCCATCTCTTTTCTGCTATCTTAAATATATAATTTTTGTTCACTTCTCTGTGCAAATAAATTATGAATCTCTGAGCAAAGAAGTTATTCAATTTCAAAAATAATCATGAGGAAAACTGTCTTAATTATGTTTTTTATACATGCCCAGATTCGTCCTTGTCTTAGGAAGTTTATTTTAATAAATGTGGAATGAGTTGGGTGTGGTGAAATGCTCTATCTGATAACATTAAAGGTATGGAGACATGTTGCCCCATTTGCTCTTGTTAAAATCGGAATCTGAGGATTTAATAAACTGTCAGGCCATCAGTCTTCTCTTCTGCCTGCCTGTATTTGCTTCCTTCTTTCATTTCCTCCTTTCCTCTTTTTTGTTTTCTTATTTGCTTCCCTCCTTTTTTTTCCCCTCTCTCACTCCCTTTCTCCCTTCCTTCACAACATTGAAGTTAGACCCTGGTCACTAAAACCCTAAATTTTTTTTCTTGTACTGTTTCATATTTGAAATTTACGAATACAGATCCATCTTGATTTATATAATTGATGTCAACCATGAGGATCACCTTCAATGCATGTTATGAAGAAAAGCCAGATTCCTTCCTGTGGCCTATAAGGTGCTTTGTGATCTGATCTTTCTTACCCCTTCAGCCTCATTATTCATTAACAGCCCATGTCTGTACACACACACACACACACACACACACACACACACGCATGCATGCATGCACGTCATTGGAACTATCCTAAATTGTTTGGAGAGCCAAAGCTGTGCCACTCTTTCAGCTTTCTGTGCCTCTGTATGTGCTGCACCCTTTACCTGGAATATACTACTTTCATCCATCTGCCTTTGGATCCAGCTCAGATTTCCCTCTTCTGGCAAGCTTTTCTGACCCCACAGATGACTTTAGTTGTCCTTCTCCTTTATTAGCATCTTGTAATAATCTTAGAACTAATAGAGTACTATCTTAAATCATGATGTTGATGCACATGGGTAATATTGGTTCAGCCCTTTCTGTTTGCCAGGGACTATGCTAAGGGCCATACTTGGATTACCTTCTAATCTTATAATAACTTAGTAATGTAGGTATTATTATATTTTATTAAGGAAAGTGAAGTATAGAAAAGTTAAGTGACTTGCCCAAGATCACAGTGCTTGAGTGTAGTGGATCCTTTTCAAATGAAAATTTTTTTTTTCTTGTGGGTTTATTGTGGTAACATTGGTTTATAACATTGTATAAATTTCAGGTGTACATCATTATACTTCTGTTTCTGTGTGGATTACATCATGTTCTCATGTTCACCACCCAAATACTAATTACAATCCATCACCGCACACATGTGCCTAATTATCCCTTTCACTCTCCTCCCTCCCGCCTTCCCCTCTGGTAACCACCAATCCAATCTCTGTCTCTATGTGTTTGTTTGTTGTTATTACCTACTACTTATTGAGTGAGATCATACAATATTTGACCTTCTCCCTCTGACTTATTTCACTTTGCATGATACCCTCAATGTACATCCATGTTGTCACAAATGGCTGGATTTCATCGTTTCTTATGGCTGAGTAGTATTCCATTGTGTATAAATACCACATCTTGTTTATCCATTCTTCTGTTGATGGGCACTTAGGTTGCTTCCACGTCTTGGCTATTGTGAATAACACTGCAGTGAACAGAGGGGTGCATGTATCTTTACACATTGGTGTTTTCACATTCTTTGGATAAATACCTAGCAGTGGAATAGCTGGATTGTATGGCAGTTCTATCCTTAATTTTTTGAGGAATCTCCATACTGTTTTCCATAGTGGCTGCACCAGTTTGCACTCCCATCAGCAGTGTATGAGAGTTCCCTTCTCTCCACGTCCTCTCCAACACTCGTTGTTTCCTGTCTTGTTAATTATAGCCATTCTGACGGGCGTGAGGTGATATCTCATTGTAGTTTTGATTTGCATTTCCCTGATAATTAATGATGCTGAACATCTTTTCATGTACCTGTTGGCCATCTGTATATCTTCTTTGGAGAAATGCCTGTTCAGGTCTTTTGCCCATTTTTCAATTGGGTTGTTAGTTTTTTTCTTGTTGAGATGCATAAGTTCTTTATATATTTTGGGGGTTAACCCTTTATCAGATGTATGGTTTGCAAATATCTTCTCCCAGTTGTTAGGTTGTCTTTTTGTTTTGTTGATGGTTTCCTTTGCTGTGCAGAAGCTTTTTAGTTTGATGTAGTCCCATTTGTTTATTTTTTCTATCGTTTCTATTGCCCGGTCAGACATGGTGCTTGAAAATATGTTGCTAAGACCAATGTCGAAGAGCGTACTGCCTATGTTTTCTTCTAGAAGTTTCATCGTTTCAAGTCTTACATTCAAGTCTTTAATCCATTTTGAGTTAATTTTTGTGTATGGTGTAAGGTAATGGTCTATTTTCATTTGTTTACATGTGGCTGTCCCGTTTTCCCAATACCATTTGTTGAAGAGACTTTCCTTTCTCCATTGTATGTTCTTGGCTCCTTTGTCAAAGATCAGCTGTCCATAGATGTGTGGGTTTATTTCTGGGCTTTCGATTCTATCCATTGATCTGTGTGTCTGTTTTTGTGCCAGTACCATGCTGTTTTGGTTACTATAGCTTTGTAGTATATTTTGAAATCAGGGAGTGTGATACCTCCAGCTTCATTCTTTTTTCTCAGGATTCCTTTAGCTATTCTGGGTCTTTTGTTGTTCCATATAAATTTTAGGATTCTTTGTTCTATTTCTGTGAAAAATGTTGTTGGAACTTTGATAGGGATTGCATTGAATCTATAGATGGCTTTAGGAAGTATGGACATCTTAATTATGTTAATTCTTCCAATCCAAGAGCACGGAATATCTTTCCATTTCTTTGTGTCTTCTTCAATTTCTTTCAGCAATGTTTTATAGTTTTCAGTGTACAGATCTTTCACCTCTTTGGTTAAGTTTATTCCTAGATATTTTATTCTTTTTGTTGCCATTGTAAATGGGATTATATTCTTAATTTCTCTTTCTGCTACTTTCTTGTTAGTGTATAGAAATGAAATTGATTTTTGTATATTGATTTTGTATCCTGCAACTTTACCATATTCCTTTATTACTTCTAAAAGTTTTTTGGTGGATTCTTTAGGGTTTTCTATATAGAAATCATGTCATCTGCAAATAGTGACAGTTTCACTTCTTCTTTCCAATTTGGATCCCTTTTATTTCTTTTTCTTGCCTGATTGCTTTGGCTAGGACTTCCAATACTATGTTAAATAGGAGTGGTGAGAGTGGGCATCCTTATCTGGTTCCTGTTCTTAGAGGGATAGCTTTCAGTTTTTCACCATTGAGGATGATATTAGCTGTGGGTTTGTCATATATGGCCTTTATTATGTTGAGGTACTTTCCTTCTATACCCATTCAAATGAGATTTTAATTGTGGATTTACACCAATTTTCCTCCCCCCCGTTGTGAGCTGCTTGACATCATGGGCTGTTTCATTGATTTCTATGTCTCCACTAGAGGCTGGCATATGGTATAGGCTTGTTGTGGAGAAAACCAAACTTCTTTGTGGCCTCTCTGATTATTTCTTCTTTAATGGAGCATAAAGAAAGAATATTTGTCTGATCTGAATCCAAAGAATACAAATTGATAATCTTTATTAAAAACCACCAATACCAGCTCTGACTGACGATTCTTACCACGCAGGTATTCGGAGGTAGTCCCGGTGATTCGGATTTAATTAAATACAGACATGGTGAATTGTAACAGATTTACCACTTAATATTTGTTTTGTCTTGTTGTTTTTAAAATTGGGAAAGTCACTATTAATATAACAACACATGGCAGCCGTGAAATAGTAAAGTAGAATGTTTTAAAAAGGACGTTTTTGGAATTAAACACTAAACTACAATTTAGTGCATTTTTGCTTAACCTGGACTGTCACCTGACTGGGTTTCACGTGTTTCATAATATTCCATTCTAGATAACTTTGAGGGCCTAGCCTAGAAAAATAAAAAATACAAATCAGCTAAAAATCTCTTCCTTGCAGTTTGTACTTAGACTTCAGGCACTTGTATCACATACATCTGGGATATGTTCCCAGTTGCCAAGACTCTGAGCAGTTGAGCTTGAGGAATCATTCTGGTGACTTTCTTCTTTCGCAGCTTCCTCACTGGGTTCAGCTCCAACAGAGCCTTTTTGTTGTGCGTGAGGCAAGAAAGAAGAAAGGCTCCCCAGCCCGGCACTGCGAGGGAGACTCAGAGACTAGACTCCCTGACATTTCAGAGTATTCCTACCCAGAGGCTCTCAAGCTTTCTGCCTGTCAGCAGTAGATGTTTTTGTTTCTCTTCCCCCCAAGATTTGATTTATCATAGGAGAAAAAGAACATTACAGCCACAGTTGAAATATTCTTCATTTTCCTCCAAGTCTTATTTTCCTCCTCCTGTCCATAGAGGCAGCTGCCATTCAGAACTGTGTGCGTATCCTTCCAGCCCATGCTTTTACATGTTCACTAAATATAAAGGTATTTATGAACAATCTATAGTATTTGTATCCTTTAAATTTCACCAGGATACTATCCTGTACCTATTATTTTACAGCTTGCTTTTTTTCACTCAGCATTACATTTTGAATGTATAGTCTGGTTCATTTTCATTAATTATAGCAACTGTTATATTTGTACCTATTTCTGACATTTATTTTAAGTTCTTAAAGTTTTTTCACTGCTTCTTTCTCCTCTCTTTCCTTATGTTGAGTGATGTGAGGATTTCTTTAAAATTCATTTTTTTCTCTAATAGTTTCAATGTTATACAATTTATTTCCCCTCTTTTAGTGGTTACTCTTAAATTTTTAGTAAATATGTGTATTTAGTGGTGTCTGGAGTTAATCAAAATTTCTATCTTCTTCCATACAATATAATGACCCTTCGTTCTAATCTCCCTTCCTCCTTCCATCCAATTAGTTATGTCCAGGATTTTATTTCTATCTTGCTTTTCCAACCTCATCCAAATTAGTCATTATGATTATGTTGATGATTATAATTATTTTTAGTCAGTTTTTATTTGGACTTGCTAGCATGCCTGCTTGTTCCTTTGCTCCTCCGGCTCCTTTCTTCTGGCTTCCGTTTCCTTCTACCTTGTAGCACATCCTTTAGCAGCCACTTCTGCTCTTAATCTTTGCGTCGGAAAACGCCTTTCACCATTTTTTCCCCCTGGAAGATAGTTTACCTATGTATAGACTTGGGGGCTGATCCTTATTTTCTTTTAGAAATGTGAAGGGGACTATAATCAATTATTCCAATCAGTTTTTTCTTTTTGAGGGTCTGATGGTTCCCAGGCCAACAAATGAGCACACATGACTGCCCCTTCCAGAGGCCAGAGGGAAGGCAGGTTCTTCGGATGGGGCAGCGCTTGGGGCAAGCAACCCGACCAGCGCTCTTTGATTCTTTTCCAGTGTTGCCTGTTCATGTCCTTTGCCCATGTTTCTTTTCAATTTATTTAAACTAAACAAACAAACAAAAAATTCACCCATTTCTCCCATCCCCCACCCCCACCACTGGCAACCACCACCACCAGTCTGATCTCTATGTCTGCGAGCTTGAAGTTTTTTCTTTCTTTTTTTTTCAGATTCAACATATAAGAGAGATCATATATGATATTTGTCTTTCTTTGTTTCTTCAATTTTTATTTTAACAATCTGGGTAGAAATATTTCTAAAATATAGACATAGATATAACAATTCTATACACCCCTGCCTTCAAAAAGAGAATCAGTTAAATCTCATAGAGCCTTTGTTCAAGTCAGCATCGTTATTTGGAACATGAGATTTTGCATTGTGTTTAAATACAGTGATGTCCTTTTGGTGACTAGTGTATAAGAGTGTTTGGTCTTTCATTAAATGAGTTAAGACTGTTGGGACTTTTGAGACCTTGTGTCTGCTTTTGTGTGTGTGTGTGTGTGTGTGTGTGTGTGTGTCTTTCCTCTCTGCAAGTACTTCCCGCTACAACTGATTTACTAAATGAAATAGTTCTCTTCCATGAATCTGCTGTTTCCTTCCTCATTGTATATTCTTTGTTTCTCCTTTCCTGAATGCTAGGGCCCTAGATAAGCAAACTTGTCAGTAATTTATGGGTTCATTTGATGTTGTTGCTGCATGGTCTGTGTGTTCTTCCTAAAATTGTTTTATAACTGGCTAAGTATGTGATGAGCAGCAGTCTACACTTACTGTGGACACAGGTTCTGAAGCTGGATTGCTTGCATTCACATCCCAGCGCCATACTTGAGCACCATGTAACCCTGGCTCATTCCTTAACCTCTGAGCCTCAGTTTGCTCATTCCCAAAATGGGGATGATAATAGTGTCTACTTTCCCGAGTTGTTATGTGTTTTATATGATTTAATACACATAACAGTTTGGAGCAGTGCTTGGCCTCATTAACATACGGTGAGTGAAGCAAACTTTAAAACAGCTTTCAAGTTTCACCTCAAGCACTGTGTCTTATTCAGGGTTCTCTACAATCAAAGTTAAAAAAAATATTCAGGATGAAGAATATCTAACTTGGAAGATAAACTAGGAAGTAGTCTATTTCTGTTACCACAGGGCATTGAATGTAACGTGCAACTTTATTTAAATATTTGCTTCTGCCAGAGAAGCAGGGGTCTGAGGAGCTGCTGTCATCGAAGATCATCAGGGAGTAAAGATGTAACATTTTAGAAATCATAATGTAAATTAGTGGGTAAGCGTTTATTTGCTTTATAAATATTTGATTGGCATTCAACTTTTCAGTTCAAGCTGATGCCCCCATCAAATGATGTGAATGCTGGAAGACCTGAACTTTAGCTTCAGGTTTTTCAGTAACACACGATGTGACCGTGACCAAATTCTTTCAGTTGCTTTAATTGGACTCTTATAAGGGCAAATGAGATAATAAATGTGAACTGGCTGTTAGCTGGCTTTTTAAGTGCTTAAAATAACTAAGGTGATGGTAATACATTTTAGCCATGTAGCATAATTACTATAATGCTTCAAATGAAAATACACAGTTTTTATCATTTTGGATTAAATTTTTGGAATCAAATGAGTTGTCTCATAATTCGATTATTTCATGGCTTTAGGACTTACCAAGTTTATTTTATTTTACTTATGATTTAACCCCTATCAACTTCCAAACATTATTTAAGGATGCTTACCAAAATTTGTAGACGATTAATATAAGCGTGTCAATGAAAACTTAGTAAAAAACTGATCATGGAGAAATTTTATTCCAGTTTCTCATTTCCTCTAGTCTTGATTTTCATCCTTTCCAGTAGCTACAATCAGTGATGTCAGTTTTGTGTCTATCTCTGCTTACTCTACCTTCAGTTACTCAAGAGTACATTCGTTGGAGACCAACTTTTAACACAGTACTGAAATTAATGATTATGAAAGAATTTGCTGAGCACCGTCTCTTTCAGTCTTGTGAGAAAGATGCTCTACTTAAGCCTCCTTAACAAATGATGAAACTGAGGCTTACAGAGTTTAAGTAATTTTTCTGAGGTCACAGAACTAGTCAGTGGTAGAATGTCAAGAGTGGAAACTGGGCCTGCTTGAGTCTAGATTCTAGAGCACAGGCTCCTAAGCCCGATACCTTAGTGCTTTCCATGATATCACTTCTGCTGAGACAAACAAAAGGGGAAAAATAATTTTTCTATCTTTCTGGAGAAGTTCAAAAGTAATTTTTGGAGACACCTTATGTAGATTCCAAGGCAATGTGAGAATAATTATCTGATAGTACATCAACATGTGTACAATGCCTGAGTGGGATTACAGAAGACATAGGCCCAGTTGTGGAAAGCTGTGTGAAAGGGGATTAAGATTCTAAATAGTTTTTAAGAGCAGCAGGACATGGATTTATGACAACCTTACCTATCACTAGACCCCAGTGGACAATTCTACGATTTTGGTCTGTAGACAAAGCTAAGTTAGAAGAGAAGAATTTCAGAAACTCTGTTTCAGCAAATGATAAGAATTCTTTCAAAAATAGGTACAGTTGAAGTTTCTAGAGCTCCTCTCAATACTGACTTTGCTCTAATCTGTCTTTTCTTACCTAATTTCCTTCCTCCTCTTCCATGACTATTTCCCCATTTTTGTTTCACAAGTTAACGTTTAATTCACGTACTTGACCCTCTTGAGGGTCCGTGGAATACTATTACTTATTCATGGGGTCACTTTTACTAAGGTCAGCAGAATGAAATCTTAATAATCATCCAAGGTTTTCATTATTTTTGTTTTTTGTAGATGAGCAAACTGAGGTTCAGAGAGATTAAGTATCTTGCCCAAAACCACTTAGCTAGTAAGTGGTCAAGCCAGAAATGAAATCCAAGCTTCTCTGCCTCCAAAGTGTGTGTGTGTGTGTGTTTCCTATGAGTCACACTACTGGATATTCTGAGCAGTTGGTTGATATTTAAAAGGCATGAAGAAAAGCCTCCCTCCCATAAATAACTCCACCACTCAATAGTTATTGTGTTTTAAATTCCAGTATCTGAGATGGATCCCTTTTGAATTGTTGGCTACTCTCTCCATGAAGCGTTTAAGTTAATAATTATTCCTTATCTTTTATAGACCTTTACACAGCACTTTAATGTATATTAAATTAAATGTAGGCATACTTTTAGCTGCTCAAATAACAGAAAACCCAACTAACAGTGACTTTAAACAAATAGAGTAAGTGGTTGCTCGTTCAGTGACTTAAGATCACTCAGGGCTGGCGTTACTGTGATTCTTTTAGCCTTTTTCTCACGATCACGAGACTGTTGCTACAGACCTAGTCATCACCTCTGTTTAGGGTTAGAGGAAGGGAAGGAAGACGGCTATGCCAGCTAAATGTCATTTTTATTCAAAAAAAGCAAAGACATTCTAAAAAGTTCTCCAACAATCTTTTGTTTATGACTTCTGGTCAGAACTGCATCACATGGCTACATATAGCTGCAAAAGAGTCTGGGGAAAGTGGATACTTCTGAAATGGAGATGGGCAAGAGAGAAGAGGGATGGGAATGGCCAGTTAACGGTGTTGGCTGCAACATATGATATGATATGTGTTCATTTCATCGTTACAACCGCCTTCAGAGACAGCGAATAATGTTATCTCCATTTACAGCTGAATTAAGTTCCGTGAAGTTTAAATGACTTCCCAAGGTCATATAACAAGTTAGAATGTTTGTAATCTGAGCCTTGGTTTCCTGCATTCCAGGCAAGTTCTTTTCTCTGCACTCTTTGCCCAGGGAATTCGCAATTCAGTGATTAATACTTTCCTGCATTAGTTTTCACATCTTCCTCCTTGGACTCAGAAAACTCTCAGGGCAGCATGAGTGCACAGGGCTGCTGGAATGGGCAGGAGGCTCCAAAAGAGGGAGAGGCCATAGGCAGTGATGAGGGAGTGACAAACATCAGCTTTGCTTGTTTCTTCCCAGTTTTGCTCAGGACTAGTGAATTGTGAACATAGCATTTCTGTTTTTTCCTTCTCCAGTTCTGGGCTGAAGGTCTTGGAGGAAATCTCAGTGAGACCATTGAAAGTCTTCTCTCTTTCTCTGTTTGTCCTTTGACCTAGTCTGTGACAGGCAATTGTGCTCTTACTTCTTTGTTGCCTGAGTCTTGGCAATGCTTTAGTAAAGGAAAAAACCTCGTTACTTGGCTTGCCTCTGTGGTGGCGTTTTCACTCTATTTCATCCAAAAGCTGGTTTCTAAAGAAGGGGCCTCTTTTTTGGATGAACACATTTCTGTGCATTTTCTTTTGGGTCATTATCTCCCAAATGTCCTAAAACTGAACTTGGAAGTTCATAGTCCTAAGTTATATGAAGAGTCTGGGCAGCTACTGTGAAAGAAGGGGTAGGCACTGTTCCATGATGCCACTATTCCCCGTACTAGTCCATGCTGTAGCCTCCCCAGAACCCTCCACTGTATTTGCTCAGCGTCTTTTTCACCCTTCTGTTATGGTAATTTCCACAGGTACTGTAATCATTCATTTATACTTCTCTTCCTCATCAAACACTGAGAGGCTTTTCAATCTTTGTATCCACAGAACCTTGCAAATAGAAGCATTCAATAACTGAATGAAAAAAAGAGCTTGATTTTATTGAATATTTGGTTTAAAGGTTAACTAAGAAATCTTACTTATTTTTGTTGATGCTGTTGAAAACAGTTATGTAATGGTTCAAGGTTTTGCCTTAGTAAGCAGAATATTTTAGATATAAATTGGATTCAATGTGTTTGGTTCTGTAGGTTGTCGTTGTGAATGTCAGTTATTACTTTCTAGTTTTGCAGTTTTGCACATGAAGACTATTTGTTAGGATGCATTTGAATGTCTAATGACCTCATTCCCGCTCCTTTTTCCTTCCTCTCTTTTTTAACAATCATTTTCTCTTATGTTTATTATTAAACTTACATTTATTTATTCATATGGCTCCAAAATAAAAAAGTATTAAAGATTATATAATTTAAAATCTCCCTTCCATTTCTGATCCCAGCGACTCAGTTTACCTCTTATCATTAATTTCTAGAATATTATTTCAGAGATCTTTTATGCATATACAAATACAAATATATGTTCTCCTCCTTGACAACACTGCACAAGTAGTAGCATATAGTTTGCTTTTTTTTTTTAACTCAGCTACTTACTGGACCACTGTCTTTAATAGTACATAACAGTTTTCCTCATCTTTTTTTAATGACTTTTTATTCCAGTTTGTGGATGTCCCTAATTTGTTTAACCTCTTTACCTGTTAGTGGGTATTTAAATTATTTCTAGTCTTTGCTAATATACAAGCAATGCTGTAACAAATGATCATAAATGTTCACTATCACATGTGCAAATATATCGATAGGACAAAATACATCTAAGGAAATGGAATTGCATGGTCAAAGAGTGTGCCCATTTATGACCTGATAAATTGCCCTCCTCGGGGGTTGTGTTGATTTACATGTCTACCTACACATCCTACAGTATAGGAGAGTGCCTGTTTGCACACACCTTCACTAGTATAGCGTGTCATAAAACTTATAGCTCTTCTTCAATATGACAGGTCAAAAACATGGTATTTTATTTTCCTCTTATAATTGAGGTTGAGCTTTTTTTTTTTTTTTGAGGAAGATTAGCCCTGAGCTAACATCTGTTGCCGATCCTCCTCTTTTTTGCTGAGGAAGATTGGCCCTGGGCTAACATCCGTGCCCATCTTCCTCTACTTTGTTTGGGACGCTGCCACAGCGTGACTTGACAAGTGGTGCATAAGTCCGCGCCAGGGATCTGAACCTGCAAACCCCAGGCCGCCAAAGCGGAGCATGCAAACTTAACTGCTACACCACCAGGCTGGCCCCATCTTTTTTTCTTTTTTTTTTTAATAGGTTTAATAGCCATTTTTATTTCCTTTTCCATGACCTGCTGTTTGTTTCCTTTGTTCCTTTTTCTGTTGGGCTACTTGTCCCTTTCTTAAGGATTTATAGGAACTTTTATATAATTAGGGAAATTAGTCCTTTGTAATATGTGTTGTGAACATTTTCCCAATGGTTTGGTGTTTGTCTTTACTATCGTTTTGGCCAGGTGCAGAAAACAAGAGTTTAAAGTAGTCAGATATATCAATGTTTTCTTTTAAGGCTCTGGTATTTTTTTCAGAGTTAAGAGACCTTTCTTTTTGTGAGCTTACGAAATAATTTTTACATGATGTCTTCTAACATGTTGGTAGTTTCATTTTCATATCCAGATCTTTCATCCACCTGGAATTTTTCTTGATATATTTGTAACAAGGCATCAGTTCAACTTTGTATTTCTCCAGATGGCTACTTAGTTGTCCCCAAATCACTTTTCAATCAACTGTATTTTTCCCACTGATTTGATTGTCTGCCTTTATAATACTGTGAAATTCCCAGTGTATTGATTTGGTCTGTTTTGGACTTTCTGTTCTGTTCCGTTGGCCTCTCAGTTCTTTTATGTGCCGGTACCACGTGGTTTTAATTATTAATTTGTTTTTTAATCTATCGGGGCTGCTTCTCCCTTATTACTCTTCCTTTTCACGGTTTTCCTGGCTATTCTACCTATACTTCCTTTCTTAACAAATACATGACTAAAATTATATTATTCAGGGTGTATTTTTTCAGCACCACTTTTGTGCGGAGCACTGCCCTGGATTCTTTACTAGAAAGGAGACACTGGATGTGTAAGACACTGTCCCAGATCAGACCGCAGAGCTTGCAGCCTCATTGAGGAGGAATAGCACAGGCAGAAAGTAGCTGGGGCTTCTGCAGCTGAGCCCCTCGCTTTCCGTGCTGGCTGAGCAGTGGTCCTCAGGCCAGCAGGTGACCTGATCATGCGGGAGGCCCCTCCCATTAAACTCTAGACCCTCTTCCTGCTGATGACTCTCACTGTCAATTCACCTTGGACAATGAACTTGAAGTATATTATATTTTGGGTATCTGAGCAAATATAAAACAGTTGCACTGGAAAGTTCAAGTTTATGGTGGAGTATATTCTGAGGGCATATTCCTAATTAGACTTCAGACTTCTGGCAAAGACCATTAACAGCAGCTGTAGAATTAAAGTAGATTATACTTTCACCATAAAATCTTCCTTCTCTTATCAACATCAAAATGAAAAATGAATATAGAGATGTTTGAATATCTGTCATTCTGAGTACTCTAACTCCCCTACAAGTAAGCTTAAAACAGATCGTATATATGTTATATTGATCATATGGAATGTAACGGGAATATTTTTACAGCTGGATTTTAATACTTGACATGGAATCAGTTGTTGAATAACTGATGTTTAGAATGTTTTCATTTTCTTTATAGGATACTAAGTGCATTAACATATTTCTAAATCTGGTAAATATTACTTTACAATTTGTAATTGATAGCCCTCACCCTTGACTCCTAGAACAGCACTTTCTTTTCTTCCTATTTCACAGACTGGCGTGACCTCCTAGCTGCCCTCCACACTTAGGTTCCTCAGGACTTGGCCTGTGTCCTCTCCTTTTCTCTTCACTTTCTCTAAATTTGCCTTTGATCTCATAAAACTACCTAAATACTGATGCTTTCCAAATTTATTTCAGTAGTCCCGACTTCTCTTCTGAGTGACTTGCATATACTGCTGCCTACTTGGCATCTACACTCAGATGACAGTGGCCAAAATGGAACCCTTTTCTTTCCTCTCCAACCCCTCCTCCCCCAGCTGATTGTACTCAGGAAATGGCACAGTCATCCACTGTGTTTTTCAGAGTAGAAACTCAGCTGTCTATGATTCTTCTCTTTCTTTTATTACTCCCACATTCAGCCCATCAGCAAGATCTCCAAACTATATCTCTAGTGCACCCACTATCTCCATTTCCATGGCAACCTCTACCCCACTGTCCAGGTCATGGGGCCACTGACTACAACCAATCAGATGCGAGAGAACTTACTAACATGTACCTTTTCTTGTATACTCTTGTTTCCCCAGCAGTAAGGATGAGCCCTGTAAGCTGTAAATCAGATCACTTCATTCCTCTGCCTAATACCCTTCACTGGGTTCCCACTGCACTTGGAATGAAATCCAGTCTTGATACCTCGGCCAGTAATGTCCTGCACATCTCTATTTGTCTCTTCAAACTTATCTCCTTTCACATGCCCCTTGATCATTAAGTTTCAACCACTCTGGTGTTCTTTTATTTCCTGAAGTGTGCTAAGTTTTTATAAACCCCATGGCCTTTACATGTGCTATTTCCTATGCCTAGAATGTTCTTCTCCTGGCTGTCTATATGACTGGCTCTTTTCTTTATCCAGGTCTCGACTTAAATGGTACTTCTCTAGATGTCTTCTCTGATGACCACATCTGCTGTCACCTCCAATTTGTTTGTTTCCTTCATAGCAGCGTCCACAGATGTAATTACTTTATTAAATTGCTTTACGTCTGCTTTCTTGACTTTGTCTTTCTTTCCTGGTGAATGTTAGTTTCGTGGGGCAGACCCTGTGTCTGCTATAGATCCTCTTGTGTGGCTAGTACATAGCAGTGTCTGGCACATAATGAGTATTCAGTACACTGGATATTAAGTAAATAAATGAATGAACAAAGAGATAAGCAGCTGTTAAGAGTGAGGATTATGTAGAGAGTATAAGAAAATATTTCTTTCTTAACTTTGGCATTAAAATATGTATTCTGGGGGCCGGCCCGGTGGCGCAAGCGGTTAAGCGCACACGTTCCGCTGTGGCAGCCCGGGGTTTGCCGGTTCGGATCCCGGGTGTGCACCGACGCACCGCTTGTTAAGCCATGCTGTGGCGGCGTCCCATATAAAGTGGAGGAAGATGGGCATGGATGTTAGCCCAGGGCCAGTCTTCCTCAGCAAAAAAAGAGGAGGATTGGCATTGGATGTTAGCTCAGGGCTGGTCCTCCAAACAAAAAAAAAAATATATGTATTCTGAAAAAATGAAACCAAAAATAAAATCATTTCAGGTGTTGACTAAATCCCTGATAGTAAAAAGCGACTATGTGATAGAAAATTTTTCTGGGGAGGTTACTGAAGAAGAATATTATCTGGATTTCCTATGGAATTGCAAAATTGTGCTGCTGCGATGACTTAGCATTTAGTAGGATGTGTCCTCTACCGATTTGAAAAATGTCATAGGTTTATTTCACTTGTAATATGCTTTAGTATTCTCATCTTCCATGAGCATATTTAGTTAACATTAGGATCTATCCAGTGATTAGGATAGTCAATATTAAAGGAGAAATAACAAGGCACTTTGTTTAACAAGCATTTCTTATTCTCTACTAGGTAGACGTGGTTCCTGTCCTCAAGGAGCCTCACAGACAAGTAGGGATGACAGTCTTACAGAGAAATCCTTGTTGTCCCCTGTGGCAGCATCAGTAAGAGGCACATAGAGGGATCATGGTGGAACAAAGGAAGGAGTTTTCAGATTTGGCTGGGGCATGGACAGTGTCCTGAAGGATTGACTTTGGAGTTTGGTCTTAAAGGAATAAGAATTTACTGGGTAGAAACACTTTCTAGTTCATAGGACAGAATGTACAAAGACATAGAAGCATGATTAGGATAACGTATTCTGGAATCTGCAACCAGACGGAAATGTAAGGGGAGTAATGGGCAATGAGGTTGAAGAGATAGGAAAACCAGATTGTGGAAGGGGGGCCATTGAATGGTTTTAATCTTGACAGCAGTAGCATTATATAATCTACATTTTAAAAAGGTCATTAAAGGATGGAGGATAGCTTCCAGTAGGAGGAATCTGGTGGTGGAGACAGAAGGCGTGGGTGAGATCACCCAGGAAAGCAGAGTGAGAGGAGTCAGGCGGACCTCAGTAGAGCAGGGGTACTTAGATGGGGAGGAGGAAGGGGGTTTTTTAAGAAAGCTGAGATGGACTCTTCCGAGTGGCAGCAGATGAAAAAAGCAATATGTCACACAGGCCGTGAGAAGAGATCTTTTTTAGGAAGGAAGGAGTGATTAATGTCAGAGAAATCATGTAAGATAAAAATTAAGATAGAAGGACTGGATTTCATAATTAAGGTATCTTTAGTGACCTTAGCAAGAGTAGTGCTGGTGGGGTGTTGGGGGATGAAAGATAATTGAGAAAATGAACGCTGCCTAGGGCCCACATAGAGCCAAGGGGGCAACAGGCGGGGGGTGGGAGGTGGGAGTGTCTCCTTTGTGTTCCTTTGTTTCAGTGAACAGCAGAGATTTGAACTTGCTTGTATACTCTGCCGAGAGAGAGGAAGCACAGGAACCAGGCTCTCAATGCTGGAGAACTGGGTTTCGTTGTAATATTGCTTTAGACAGGGAGCAAAAGACAAGGGAAGTGAGGGGAAAAGGGTGAGATGTAGGCAAGTTTGTGGCTGAAGTATGAAATAGAGGTATTTCTGATATTGGGGGGAAGCATGCTGAGAGAGAGGGGGACAAAGGTGGCCTTTGAGCAGAAAGATGATTGTTTGGAGCTGATGCTATGGAGGTTGGGGGAATGATCGGAATGATCGCAGGTGGTACTGAGGGTTCAGCTGAGCTTGAAGGCACAGGTGTGTGGTGGCCTCAGTCCACCTGCAGGTCCCAGATTGGCGTTACCTGGACAGGCCCACCAGAAGGTAAAGGGGAGGCTGCTGAGAATGCCCGTGAGATAACGGCTGCAGTGATGTGACTGAATACAGGGAACCAGCATAGTTAGGGAAGTGAGCAGAAGGGCCAATGAAAAGGAGCCCGAAAAGAGGCTCAGACGTCAGAGGAGCAGGTGCACTGTGAGTGTTGGAAGGTGGGCAATCCTAGGAAGATAGGAGACTATTTATAAGCAATATATCAGAATTACACATCTAAACTGCCATTTCTTTACCAGTTACCTGAGAAGGTACTTATTGTGCATTTATGCTGCTGTGGCCCAGAATGGTGTGGGGAAGCCTGTCTTGGAATTGTGCTCAGAATCTGCAGGACAAATTTGACTATACAGTCTTGGTGATTCTTAGCCTTTTGGGGGTGGATTTGATTTTTTGCCAAGTCGTTCAGAGCCAAGTTCAGTGAAGAAAGTCGACAAACTGGGTAATACCACTTTCAGTGGAAATAGAAATGTGGATTTAAATAACAATACTGTTTTTCTTCTGTGACTTGTAACAGGCCCTGAGAGCAGTTTCCAAAGGGAGCAGCGACAGCATCTTTGGAACGTATATAGCCTCTCAAAGAAACTAGTTTGAGGGACACATTCTTTTGGATGTAAACATCTTAAGAGATTTGGAAGTCACACTCCTTTAGAGTTATGCAGTACTCAGTAAATGCTTGTGTAAAGTTTAGAAGGCGCCTACCATTATATCTACACAGTCTGTATATCTGTGTTATTGAAATCATTTATACCAACATGATATTGAAAGTGGGGAGACTGAACAAGAATATTTCCATAGCCAACTTGGCCTGCTTTGTTTATGATCTATTTCTTTACTGGCAACTGGAAAAATATAATTTTTCTTGTCTCTTACCATTCTTCAAACACTTTAATGTCTCTAGATGGAAAGTTATGATAGAGGCATACCTAAAGGCATTATATTGCCATAACTTAATCTGTTAAAATTGTAATATGTTTATGAGAGATTCTGCTGGTTCTCCATCTCCTTGAGGTAACAGAAAGAAGTGGTAATTTTTGTCCTCAAATTCCTGTCCTTGCAAAGTAACACTAATGACAATGTTTGAATAATAGCATGGGAAGTAGCTGTGAACTGCGGAAGAATTAACCTAGAATGGGAGTTGGTAACCATCTAAATGGTGGAAACATTACTTTCCTGACTCTAGAAGAGCAGACTCCATAGAATCCAACCGTAGTAGAAATCTGCTCTGCCAGCCTTCTACTATTCCCTTACTTGACAATGGACTGTTCTCACCTGGGTTGCTTTCATCTTATGCTTTCTACTTAAGCTGGCTACTTAGTGAAAGGCAAAGAATATGTCATCTTTCTTAGTGGGGGAGAGCTATTGGCATTCTGGACAGACAGGTCTTTCTTGTGCGTGGGACTCTGGGAACTGCAGCATAGTTGGCACCCCTGGCTTCGTGGCTCTAAATGCCAGTAGCCCCCACAAGTCATTGTGGCAGTCAGAAATGTCACCACGCACTTCCAAATGCCTCTGGTTGTTTACGGATTTCCAGAGCCTGGTGGACTTGTTTACTGAAAAGCCAGGAAGACAGGAAACATTCTTTTCTGTCCCTTTTACTGTCTGTCTGTCTGTCTATCTATCTATCTATCTACGTATCCTCTTTTTCTTTCTTTTCTTTTTGTTTTCTTTCATTGCGGTGTGAGGAATGACAGAAATAGGAAAAAGGAATCTTTATTAAAGATTGAAAACAAATTAATAATCCAAGGGAAGGCTAAGGGAGAGCAGAAGAAAAAAGACAGAAAAGAGAGTGGTAGTGGGGAAGCTGGAAGAAATGTTTCTGCCACATTCGTCTGTGGTCTCTTGTGATTTTCTCTCTGAAGCCAAGAATGAGATTTCCTTTAGGAACACTTGTGTATAGTTGAATTGTAGGGTATAACTGATTGCAGAGGCACCCTAAGTAGATTTCACTGAGAATGTTGTTAGAATTGTGTAAGGGTTTAGATTCAGACCTTTCAAGAGGAGAACAACTTGGTATAAGACGAGTCCATCTGATTTCCTCTAAGGGGGGTGAATTACTGATAGGCCCAAGCCCCTTATTTAAAAATGATGTTACTTACATGATTGTCCAGGAGCATGGACTCCAAAATCATTTCATCTCCTGTGTAGCAAGTTTTTAATTTCAATTTTTACAAAATGAAGTTCTCCTTTTGTGCCAATACAATTTTCTAAAAATAGTGTACCTGGCTAGCATTTAAAAGTTATAACCTTTAGCTTGCCATGATTGCTAAACGTCATCTGTTATGTATTTTTAAAATCTGCACTAACACTTGTGGACCATTCATGCCATACTGAAGCTGATTTTCTACTTTATTTTTTCAGTTGTTCATGGTGGACAATGGAGCAGATGACTGGAGAATAGCCATGACTTATGAGCGTATTTTCTTCATCTGCTTGGAAATACTGGTGTGTGCTATTCATCCCATACCTGGGAATTATACGTTCACATGGACGGCCCGGCTTGCCTTCTCCTATGCCCCATCCACAACCACCGCTGATGTGGATATTATTTTATCTATACCAATGTTCTTAAGACTCTATCTGATTGCCAGAGTCATGCTTTTACATAGCAAACTGTTCACTGATGCCTCCTCTAGAAGCATTGGAGCACTTAATAAGATAAACTTCAATACGCGTTTTGTTATGAAGACTTTAATGACTATATGCCCAGGAACTGTACTCTTGGTTTTTAGTATCTCATTATGGATAATTGCCGCATGGACTGTCCGAGCCTGTGAAAGGTAAGTTTGTCTCTTTTCCTGAGAACATAATTTGCCATATGGTGTCCTTGAAAGTGGGAGAAAGAACACATTTTAGACTAGAGGCACATGGTGACTCACTCTTGAAAATTTTGGATTCTCCTATGAGCTTCTTTTAAATGACTGTGACAAAACTTTTCTTAAGATTTCTGCAGACAGCGATGCCTTGATGCTTATGTATTTTTCTTTCTAACTTGATCAATTTTCAATAGAGGGCTGCCTTTATAATCTGTGTCAAAATCTGGAGATCTACAAATTGTGTAGGAGACGTCTATCAGAAACGTTTGTTTAATGGTAATACTGAATCGTTTTGGTGCCTTACTGGTTATAGCATTGATTATTGTTGAGACAGAAATCCAGTGAAGAGTGGTGATGCAAGATATCTGAACTGTAGAGAATACCTCAAAGTGGTTTGTTGACTGTAGTGCCTAGTTATGATAGTGTTCACGTGCTGCTGATGAAGAGCTAATAGTTGTAATATTCGGTTTTATTGAATTCTCAACAATTAATGAAAAGGGGCAGTGTGTGTTTGTTTTATTGTCTGAAGAGCTCCAGTGGTCTAGAGCTGGACTCACATTCTCAGAACTCAGAAGCAGCTCAGGAAGTCTGAATTAATCAGTTATAGCATCAGTGATTTTAACCTTGCCATTTAACAAACAAACGAAAATAGATTTGTTACATAAATGGGAAGAATTCTTTCATAATGAAGGAGGAAACCTCATGTGACCTTGGTTAAGAGATGCAAGTTGAAATTAGCAATAGACAGATACGAACAATTTAGAAGTTTATAGAACTGTTAAATATTAGAATGTTGGCTTTTGTAGTAACTAGATTTTTTTAAATTTAGTTTTTGAAAATCCAAATTTTATATATATACGGATAGTTTAAGGAAGAAAAATATCTAATGAGAGTTGTTGCAAAAATAGCAAACCCACAACACCCCTCTCCCATTTCTGCTTTCCAGAAGTAATCACTTTAAATTCTTTTAGCCAGTTCTTTGGTAATTGCTTTCCATATTTCTAAATGATGTTGCTTATATTGCTACATCTAGATTTTTTGTCTAGATTTTTATGGAAGTTGAAGTTTTTAGTTTTCTTTCACTTACACGTACACACCACTTTCACAACTCTACCCCCCAAAAAAGTAATTTCCATCTTCCAATGAGTTATATAAACACCAATAATCTATATTCCATGTTTCCATTATTATGACTATGTGAACTGCATTTGTATTTGAACAATATAGTATATTATAATCATTTTGCCTTTCTTGAACATCTTTTTATTTTCTCTGGAATTCATAATTGCCTTATTTTATTTTCTTAGTTTTCTTATTTTTTTCTTTGCTTAGTTTTCTATATACATACCACCAAATCATCGCTAAATTCTCCCACGTTATGTAAATATCTTTTTACTAGATTCATGTATATTGGGCAGCCTATCAATTTCACCTTGAAGAAATGATTCTTGAGACTTTCTAACCTCCTTCTCCATCATGTTGGGGATTTCCTTTGTCTTTTTTGTATGTTGAATATTCTTTTTCTTGAACCTCGTTTCTCCCTCTTTCCTCATTTATTCTTTCATTTTGACAGAATCTGTCTTCCATGAGCTTCTGAGAAAAGATAGTATGTGAGAGATACATATTTTTGAGACCTTACAGATATGGTAGTCTTTATTCTTCTCTCATGTTTAATTGATAACTCAGCTGGATATAAAACTTTAGATTGGAAATCACTTTGCATCAGAATATTGAAGACTTTATTTTCCTCTGTCATCCAGGGTCCTGCAGCCAGTCTGATGCTATTCTCATTTTTTGATAATTTTTTTTCCTGGAAGCTTTCAAGGATCAATGTTTTAAAATTGCACAAGGATATATCTTGGTGTGAACCTATTTTAATCCAGTGTCCTGGGAATTTAGTGGGCCTCCTCAGTCTTAGAATTAATGTCCTTCAGTTCTTGGAAATTTTCTTGAATTATTTAGTGATTTTTTTCTTGTGTGGATATTGGCCCCCCTATATTAGTTCTTTAATTTTCTTATTTTCTTTCTGTATTGTTTTCCACCTGTTTTTACTCTATATATGGAAGATAACCTCAATTTTATCTTTCAAACTTTCTATTTATTTCCCCCTTTTTTTCTTTTTTTTTTTTTTGATGAGGAAGATTGGCCCTGAGCTAACATCTGTGGCCAACCTTCCTCTTTTTTTTTTTGCTTGAGGAAGATTGTCGCTGAGCTAAGATCTGTGCCAGTCTTCCTCTATTTTGTATGTGGGATACCACCACAGCATGGCTTGATGAACGGTGTGTAGGTCTTCACCCAGGATCCATACCTGTGAACACCAGGCCATCAAAGCAGAGCGTGTGGACTTAACCACTATACCAGTGGGCTGGCCCCTATTTCCTTTTTAATATATATTAATTTCCAATGCCTCATTTTTGATCCCTAAATGACCATTTTTTTAAAAAATAACATCACGCTTTTCTTTCTTAGATGTGCTGTTTTATTTGTCTGGAGATGTTAATGATAATTTTTGAAATTTTTTCTCTTTATATATTTTTTGTTTCCCCAAAGATTCATTTTTCTGTTTGTTTTGGCTTCTATTTTAGAAGCTTTCCCAAAGTGTGTAGATAACCTTGGCTGTCTGCTCATACTTAAGAGTAAATCAGTAAAGAGCTGACTGGGAGCTTTCTGTACAAATCTAGAACTTGTCAGCTGCAGCCTTCACTACAGGGTAATTTGAGCGGGAAGGGTGTGGAACACCAATGTCAGTATCTTTACATATGTTCTGTTTTTGCTAAACAATCTGGCTTATAGGAGGTCGTTTCTACTCTCCTGTCATGAAGGTACAAGCCTAGGTGACAGCATTCTGGGAATTGAAAGATAGGGCAAAGAAGAGGTCTCGACGGTTAATATGCAAACATTGATTTATTTTTCTAGTTGTCCTACAGTCGGCCTGCTCTCTACAGTGTCTGATGCCCTGCAGTCAGCCCACAGACCTTGTGTTTTACCTCTCCAGACAATAAACGTCCAGACTTCTTCCAGGTTAGCCAAAGGCGCTACCAGTTACAGAGTAGAAGAGTGAATCTAGGTGTCTAACTGCTTTTATGCAGCATGTGAACCTGTCCTCACATTTAAAGCTCTGTCATTATCTCTACTTACAGAGGTACTGATGCCGAGAATTCCTGAATCTTTGGTGGGGGGGGTGTAGAGGTGGGGGTAAGGGTTGGTTCTTAGTGCAAATATGGTTGCTTCTTGATTTTTTTAACTACTGCTGGTCTAGAATTCTCCTTTCCCAAGTCAGATAAGTCAGTTATCACTTGGGTCAATTGGCTTTCTAGCGTCTTTACTACTTTCTTGTCACTCATTCTTGCTGTCCTAATGGGTTTATACTTTTTTTGTTTGGTTTTAAATTATTTATAGTTATTTTAAGGGGGTCTAGGGAGGGAGCTGAGGCCAGCGTGTTTGTTGAATCCACCTGCTTTCACCAGAAATTCTGTAGGGACTAGTTTTTAATATTATATATCTGAACCTTTTTTTAGAACTTCTCTACATAAATATGGCATTTGAGGAATTAAAGTTTTCTTTTTAAAGAAAGGTAGACTCGTTATGGTAATGCTTTTTTTCCTAGTAATCATGGTATTTAGATACCTATGATATTTTCTGGAGCAGATGTACCTGTAAAGTTTGAAGAATAAATATGTAAAACTCAGTTGATATGCCTATAAAGTTTATGAAGATTACTCTTAATTAAAAGTTATGTATAATAATGTGACAATGGGGGTAAAAGCACAGTTTAACAAAATATACATCTATATGGATGGTCGCTAGTGCATCTGCTTCCCAGGGGCCAATGAAATAAAACAGCCTCAAAATTCTGCACATGCCATACATTTTCTTTTCAAAAACAGTTCGCTTTAGCTGTTTTAACCTATTGTCACTAAGTACAAAAAGCCTGAGGCAAGCTGTACCAGATCTTCTTATCAGCCCGAAGTGTGTGTGTTTTTTAATATGTTGAGATTGTTAGATGACGGACCATTCAGATTTTCATATAAAAAGGCACTAGAAAGTGAAAATTGTCTATTTCATATCAAGAATGAGAGTCTGTAGGCAGCAGTTACATAAAGGGAACAAATCTGTGGCATAGTGGGAGGAGGAGAGACCAGACTCTGGATTGGGACACTGGGATTTAGTCCCCGTTGTGCAATTTAGGGGCTGAGTGACCCCAGGCCAACCGGCTTACTTCTTGTTGCCTTGGTTTCTTCATCGCAAACTAAACGGATTGATAAGCTCTCCTCTTCCAAAGGTAACATTTTGCGATTGTACACATGTGTAAAAGAAACTAAAATCATTAACCAGCATTGTGATAGTAGAAGATTTTCCACATTTCCTTTTTCATTAAACTTTCCATTTTGCTGCACAAAGTCTCCCGATTGTGACTTGTAAGATACAAAGATATAAAAAAATTTGTTTAGTTCTTCACAAAGTTGATTTTGAATATGATGTTGCCCATGTCTTATACTTCCTTAGATGTTTGTTTTCTGGCCGGCTTTCTCTCTCTCCTTCCTTCCTTTCTTCCTTTTGTGAAGTTTGCAATACTTAATACAACACACAGCTCTCCTATTTCTTTGGTTTGGAATTTGGATTTGAATGATCCCCACCAGGTCTATCTTTGATCCATTCAAGCATTCTCTCTATATGACAGGGGGATTCACACCTGATAGAATTTTTTTTTAGGTAATTAGAATAAGTCTAAGAATATTTTTTAAAGGAGAGAGCTTTTGAGAGAGAGAGAGAGGCAAATGGCTTTCTGGAGAAGTTTGTTTTGCAAACCTGTCTCTCTCCTTCCACCAAGTACAGCACATCTAGAGGTTTCTGGAAAATGTTTTCCACTAATGAGGAGCACATCCTATACAAGGCATCTCCTTCTGGTGATATTACTTTCCCTGCAGATCATGCACCTCTGGTTTATCTTTAAGTAATAAAAACTCTTTTTTTATTTTTTTTCTTTATTTTTTAGTGAATGATAGGTGGAAGCAGAGTGGCAAGTGTTGGGCATTATTTCTGTGGCCTACATTTGTCAGGAAGAGGCTGCCGCAGACCGGACCACAGTGTCCCTTCTCTCTGGTCTGGTTTGGCCTGTGTTGAGGTGGACAGCAGGCCTGGAAAGAACACTGTCTTCTGAAGCAGCCTGGGAAGTGTGACCTGGTGCTATCAAGCGATCTCATGTCCACGTGGGCGTAGGCCAAAGCATTTAATCAAATATATCAGGAGAAACTTCAGGAACATTTATGTCTTAGAAGAATTCTGAACCCCAGAGCTTGGGGTCCTGAAAATTGTGACTATTTCCATCTTGAGTGGTCCCTTCTGTGGCTTCACTGGTTTTGTAAAGAGACCGTAGGGGAGTGTTACCCCAAAGCGCACTTCACTGGACACAGTTTTTGAGGAAGCTGTTTTGTGAGAGGTAGGACTGAATACTGTGGGCTGGTGCTGTGTTACACAAGAAAAGCCTTTTGTTTTGTTTTTTCTTTTTTACATGGGGGTTCTCAGAGCATTTAATGTGTGAGTGTGCATTGGGAATATCCAAGAGAGGAAAGGAGCATTTATTTGGCTACGTGTTCTTGAAACACAGTTGGCATATGTCAATACTGAAGTGTCAGAGATAGAAAGGGATTTTAACTTTCTGCACAGTTGGAGAATTTTTAAAAATGTTTCTTTGTAAAATATAAGTTTCATGATGTGGGAGAGGGGGCAGAGCTTAGGACTGAAAGGAAGAAGGTGGAAAGAAAGGGGGCTGAGAACTTTGGGGGCAGTGTTACCAAGCAGAAAAGCAGACATGGTAGTAATCTGTGATAATCTAGAGATGCTGGTACTATTTCTGTCACTGGAAAAGATTCGTTAAGATGTTAGCAGCCAAATAAACTTACTGTTCTTATTTATCTCATTGTTTTATCTAAGAGCATTTAAATGTGCATTAACTATTATGCGTTAGTTAAGAGGGAAGATTTTCTAAAAATGACTTAAAAATGGTTTGCTCTTTTTCAAAATGGGGAGATTGGAGAAGCAAACAATGGAACTTGTTTTGAATAGCTTTTAAAATCTAAACAGCATTTTAGATGAATTAAGAATAAATTCTTTCCATCACTAAAAACTAGTAGGTGAAAATAACTGGTATTTATTTTTCAAATTATCAAAGACAGTTTGAGGAATGGAGTTTCGGTTATGTTTAGAATCTACTATTTACTGTCTTAAAAGTATGTTTCATTTCTTTGATTAATCAGGTTAGACTTTTCTCTATTTTTTTAAATTCTGTCACTAGAAGTCTCTTACATTGTATTTTTTTTAATTGCCTGGAAGATGATTTCTGAAATGCAGTTGAAACTTACTTTATTATAACGTAGTATATTGTGGAATATTACAGTCAAATCATGCCCCATAATAAAACTTTTATGCAACATACATTTCATATAAAATAGCTGCTTTTAACACGAGGATTGGTTATGTCTTCTGACATCAGTATTATGAAGGAGTTGCTAAGTAAAGCCCTTGTAGGGTGAGAATATTCTATTTTGTAACTACACAGATTTCCATCCTTTTAGCACCAATTCATAGAGGATATATGATTTGAGGTTCCACTTTCTATTGAATATGGGCCCTGAATATCATCTCATTTTTGTACACACTAAGGTAAAATGAATACTCTTGTTCCTGAGAACCAATGAAACTAAATATAGCATGGTAATTGTTTACATCTAAGAAATTAATTCAGCATTGTGGTGGTTACCTTTTTGTGACCAGGTGTGAATCTGTTACTCTAAGATCATACGTTTATGATTTCCTCTATATAGAACATGATTTTAAATAAAACTGAAGTTTAAGTTTCAATATGTGATAAACTGTTTAGAATGCTTAAATGATCTGGGTTCTAATTTTCAAGTTTCTCATTTCAAAAAAGTTTTAGTCTCTTTTTGCTTTTTATCTGATGTAAGCCAGTTTTTCAAGGAGGAAGAGAGAAATGGGATCTGAAAGTCGCATTTGTTCTGTTTTTCTTTTTTACTATTATTTATATAGGATCAAATGTAGGAGAATGTGAAATGAGGGGCTACATTTTCAAACACTAGCTTGTTTCTTGATCTGCCCTCCCTGATTTTATTTTATATTTTCAGGAGACTCACTCAGAGGGCTGCTCTTTTTTAAGCCCTGACCATCGGAGATGCCTTATTTCCTGTTGACTTACTTAAATTTGAAACATGTTCCTTGTGATCAAATTACTTTAATAGTTGTAAAATTAGTCATAAAATATGCATTGCAGGGTTGGGAAAACATCCTGCTGGCACCTTGATTTATTACAGTATACTAGATGATTAGATTATTTCTTACCACTTCAAGTTTCAGCTGTTGCTAAGTAAACTCTAAGCATTTCATCAATGGATTTGTAATTTGTGGTTGATGCAAATGTAATACTTTGTAACCTTGTGCTTCCAGGGCCTGATTCATACGTACGGATATAGCATTTTCAGGCTCATAAATGAGTCCCAGCTTTAAAATGGGCCCTTTCAAGTTACAAAAGTCGGCAGTTTGAAAGCATTCATCATGCATATGTGACTTGCAATGCATCAACGTTCGTATGTTTGCCAAATAAATTGGGCATTAAAGTCTCATGGAAAGAAAAGCCGATACTCTCTCAAGCTCAATTTTCTCTTCATTCCTATGTAGATATGATTTGTTTTTTTTGGTCTAACTCCTGAGAGAACAATGAGGATTAATATTTGTTGGCAAGATGCTTTGAGATCCTCGTTTGAGGAGCGCAGTTTGAAAATACCAGCAGTGATTATCTTCAAGCAGAAAAAATGAGAAACCGAACAGCTCAGAAATCCAACCTCATTGAGCTCATAGTCAGTTCATTACCATCCTCCCCATTCTGACATCCATGCCAATGTACAGATTTTATGGAAAATGAGTCCCGAGTGTCTTCTGACTTTGGAAAATCTCTTGGATCATCCATTTAGTACATTAGACAGGGTGTGTGTATGCAATCTTGTGCAGCGTTCTCAAGCAATTTAGCTTCAGAACCACTGTGCCAGATTTAAAAAAAAAAAAAACATGAAGTCTAAATGTAGATGCCTTGACATTCAAGCTATTTTGTCTTTAAGAAAATTGATATATTTCTTAGACATACATGGGGCTTGATTGGAGAAAACTCAAGTTTTCCCTACTTGCCTGCAGGATTTTCTACATTCTGTTTCTTTTTAAAGTTTATATCCTTTATTTGTAATGTTACCTTATTACAAAATAGCATTAGAATAACAAAAGGAATTCAAGACCAAAAAAGTGCCTTTACCTGCAATAAAATGTACAAATTTTAAACCTTCACAGAGCTTGGACCAATCTGCCTTCTATTATAATGTTAAATTTTTATAACCTTAGTGCATATTAATGGGCTTACTTAATGTTACAAGAATTCAATTAGGGAATGAGATGGGTTTTAGAATGGTATCTCAGAGCTAGTGTCGGGGTAGAGAGCACCTACTCTTAGGCCGCTTGGCTTGGCTCCCTTGGGAGGACTGGACGAACTATTTCTTTGCTGCTAGCCGGCCTGAGAGAGCAGAATCTAGTCCACTGGTACTTCCTGGGGCCCCACGGAGGGGAGTGTAAAGCCTTGAACTCTCCCACTCTGCCAGTTCCAGCCTTGTTTTGTCCCTGATTCAAAAGCCCACGGATTAATAAACAGTCTGATCACTGCCAAATTCCTAGGGATATTGGAAAAGGCCCCCAACCATCAGATATTTAAACTAGCATGATGGTGAAGTCAAAGCCATTTTGAGTACATGCTCATTATTCAATAAATGTTTGGTGACTAAATGGAGGAATAAAAAAAACATCACGCAGGGTTTCATCATAGGTTTTAGCTAAAGTTTAAAAAGAAAAGAGGATTCTTGTCATTCTTGTGGGGTTTTTTTGAACCACTTTATTGAAGTATAATTTATATACCTATTTTAAGTGTACAGTTCAATAGTTTTTAGTAAATGTTGAGAACTGTGCAACCATCACCTCTATTGAGTTTTAAAACAGTTCCATCACCCCAAAAAGATCCCTTGTTCCCATTTGCTTTAAGTTTCTGCTTCCTCCAGTCCCCGGTGACCCCTAATATACTGTCTGTCTCCATAGATTTGCTTTTCTGAGCCTTTCATAGAAATGGAATCAGATAATGTATAGTTTTTTTCATCTGGCTTCTTTTACTTAGCTTAAAGGTTTTGATGTTCATCCATGTTGTAATATTATCATTGTTTGTTCCTTTTTATTGATGAATAGCAGTCTGCTGTAAGGATATGCCACACTTTGTTCATCCATTCACCAGTTTGTGTACATTTAGGTTTCCTTGTTTGGGGCTGTTAATGAATAGGATTGCTGTGAACTTTTGCACAGAAGTCGCTGTATGAACATATGTTTTTGTTTTTTTAGGTATACATCTAGGAGTGGCTGCACCGTTTTATATTCTCAACAGAAATTAGCAGTATATGAGGGTTCCAGTTTTATCACAGCCTTGACAACATTGTCAGTCATATATATATATATATATATACACATATGCACATACACACGCACACATATATATACACAATTGTATACTTATTTATATAAAGTAGTAGCTTGTTGTGGTTGTAATTTCTAATTCTCTAATGACTAATGCTGGTGAACACTTTTTATGTGATCATTAGCCATTTGTATATCTTCTAAGGCAAAACGTCTATTTAAATTGTTTGCCCATTTTTTTTTTTTTTTTGAGGAAGGTTAGCCTTGAGCTAACATCCGTTGCCAATCCTCCTCTTTTTTGCTGAGGAAGATTGGCCCTGGGCTAACATCCATGCCCATTTTCCTCCACTTTATGTGGGACGCTGCCACAGCATGGCTTGACGAGCAGTGCATCGGTCTGTGCCTGGGATTAGGACCTGGGAACCCCGGGCTGCCAAAGTGGAGCGCAGAAACTTAACCACTACGCCACCGGGCTGGCCCCTGTTTGCCCATTTTTAAATTGGGCCGTTTCTCTTATTAAATTGTAAGAGTTCTTTATACCTTCTGGTTACCGGTCCTTTATCAGATATATGATTTGCAAATATTTTCTGTCGCTTGTCTTTTCATTTTCGTTCTTGTGTATTTTGAACATATTGAAGCCATGTATACTTTCCTTTCTCTGAATCAGTCTTGCCTTGCCTCCCAAAGCCATACAGGCAAAAAGCGAGCTATACATACCCAGGGGACTGTGAACTCTTGGAACAGACTTACCTCCCTTGTTAAGTTTTCTGCTTCATATGCTTCTCCTTGCTACCCCTTTCCCACCTTCAAATCTTGCTTTTCTAGTAACCACTATTTTCAGGTAACAGGAAAGAGAGGAAGGAGCAAGAGAGATTGTTTTTTAAACCCAATTTAAAAAATATATTTCCAGTCCTTGCATTGCTTTGATGATTGTAGTAGCTATGAAAAATGAAGTCCAGAGACTATCTATCATTTTTACACTTAGGGTGAAGATGTTCCTGACTTCCCTCCAATGGGGATATTTAAGATTCTTGTTTTTTTTTTTCCCCCCCCCACCAGTTGAGGCAATAATTTCTTTTAATGGATTCACAGCTTTTTTCATGACCAAGGGCAAACATTTGTAACATGTCTGACCATGTTTTAGAGATGTAGCTAAAGATTGTTAAAAACCAAGCTCTCTCCTCCCCTTTGTGTGACCTCGCTAGGTTTTATGACAGTCCACGGTCATGACTTTGGAAGCGTGATGCTCTAGCCATGGGCTGCCTGACCAGATGACCATTGTTTGACTATTGTTTGTACATGCTTTGTATCACAGTGACAGGATATCATAGCACAACTCACAGGGATGTGGCAATTGATATTTGACATTCAGTATTCCACAGCGGCTCAGGGCAAAAGATTTTTGAGTGACTACTCCCTGACATCTTTGCTTTCAAGGCTCCTCTCATAGATTTAGTGTTCTAAAAGCTTTCCATGTTATATAAAATGTACTATTTTGGTTTATTGAATTGTATATAATATTCTAACAGAAGAAGATACAATTTAAAAATAAGTTTTTGCAGACTGTGTGGTATCTAATGTTGTGGTTTTAGAACCTCTTATGAAACTTCATCTAAGAATCATGGTCTGTAAATATGAAAGCCACAAAGTAAGGAACAAAGTATTCAGATTGAGTTGGATTGGCAGAAAATATCTTTTGTCAATGATCATAGTGAAAAGTTAAATTTAGTAACTTCCTTGATTTAAAGAAATGGTTCCCAGTAGTTCATGTGATTTGGGCATGCTAGTGATCATAAGCTCTCTGTTTTTGAATAAAACTGGGGCTATGCTAGAATCCTCCTGAATCTCTACTTACTGTTATTTTGGGGTAGTTTAATGCTTTTGTCCCAGAAGGCATTACAAAATGAAGCATCCAGTATAGAAAGATCAGCTTTGGTCAGTAATTTTAATCTGGTTTAGTGGTGGCCAGCCCTTAGAATTTCAGGCTTGCTGTGTGTCTGTAAAGAGATGAGTATTCTTAGTATCTATACTGTTATTATGGTAGTCTGCCTACTGTGCTTTCTTGTGGTTAGTAAGGTGTTTTGTTTGGTTTTAAATAGGTTATAAGGAGCTCGCGGGTGTCAGTGTGAAGTACGAGACCACTCTGTCAGGTTTTGTATTCCTATTTAAAGATTCTCCATTTTTGATAGGTTTTATTCCTCTTCTCGTCTGCCATTCAACTACTGTGTCATCTGGGTTCCTGTTCTTTCAGTCCTACCAAGGTCATTGGCGTTTATCATGATGAGGCAGGTGTTTGGGGTAAGTGCATGATGATGGATGGTTGGAAGGTAAAAGGAATGAAGATGCTACAGTAGGAAGGTTTGATGTGGCCTTGAAGAAGAACCAGGAAGACTATTGTCATCATTAGTCACTGGCATAATATGATCAAAACTTTTATGTGATCCTGGTTAGGTTAGGGGATGAGTTCCGTCTCCAGTTTGAAGGTATTCTTTGAGTGCCTACAGTATTCTACCCCCTGTGCAAATGGGGGCACAAAAGCCCTTCCTGAACCAAACTCCTCACGGAAATAAAGACCATTTCTAGCACCATCTTGATCCTGATGGCCCAGAGCCCTTTAATGTCTGGGTCAGATAAGACCTTACAAGTCATCTAATTCTATCAGGTGAAGAGCAACACCGACTACCTTCACTCCATGAGGACTTTCGAGGTCAATGTTTCTGCACAGATGTGGACCCATCAGTCAGAACAATAGAAGGCTAATTAGTAACACTTCGTGAGTGATTTTATGGATTAAAGTTTAACCCTACAAGAGTCATTATAAAGAATACTGCTAATGAGAATTATGTATGTTAAATGTGAAAAAAATTCTTATATCTATTTTATCATCTTCTAGAAACTGTTTCATTCGCAAGTAATTAGAGTTTTACTGTTTAGTAAGTTAACAAAGGTTAATGAGGAGCTCTGTGTTAATTTAAAATTTTTTTGAAGCAGGGGCAAAAATAGCACTTGCTGAATTTTTGAAGACTGCAGGCATGTTGGTCTTGGAAATCTGAAACCCTCCTTATGTGCTGGACCACCAGGCAGAAGGCCTCACAGAAACGTGACGGGCATGGTACAGCACTGCTTGAAACCCTTCTCAGTGTTCAGCCTGGAAGTATTTTCATTTACTCTGCTGGAGCACACAGACTTCTGACAGAGTTTCTCGGTCTTTTACCTTGGGTGTTGCTTTATGGGCTCTCAGCATCTGTGTGACTGCAGTCACTGACGGATTTGCAAAGGGAGGGTAGAGGGAACCCTACCCATAGGCGACCTTAGTGACAGAGCTCCACAATGCAGAGAAACATACAGATGCAAGTGAGTGCCCCTAAAGCAGCATATCATCTTTCCTTTCACGAAACTTCCCATGTTCTAAAATCACTGCTGTTGTCCCCTCTGCCACTCATCTTAGGTCCTGCAGTGTGTTTAATGTCATGAGTACTTCCTGAAAGCCTCTTTGTTAGTAATAGGCAATCTAGCATTTCTCCTGTTAGAAATGCACACAAGAAGTGCTGCTCACCATAGTCTGCAGAACTTCTGAGAAGCCCGACCACAGCCTTCTGGAAAAAAGCATCATGAGTTTTAAACCACCAGGTTTAACTTCCTCATACAATCATATCTTTAAGTAGCCACAGCACTGAAGGGGCACAAGTAGGCTATTTGAAAGATAACATAAGAATTTTTTCATGGCCCTTTATCCAGTTTCACTTTTTATTAGAGATTTTATCTGGTTTAGTCTTTGTCTTGATTTCTGCTTCTTATTGATCCTTTTTTATATGGGCACATATCAGGAAGAATTGAGGAAAGGAAAATGTTCTTTCCAGTGTGCTGAGCTATCTAAAGCAGGGGTTTGCAAACTGTGGCCCATGAGCCAAATTTGGCCTACTGCTTGCTTTTGGACAACTCATGAGCTAAGAACAGTTTTTACCTTTTGAAATCATTGTGGGGGCTAGCCTGGTGGCATAGTGGATAAGTTCACGCACTTCGCTTCAGCAGCTCAGGGTTCGCAGGCCCGGATTCCAGGCGCGGACCTATACGCCGTTCATCAAACCATGTTGTGGCAGCATCCCACATACAAAATAGAGGAAGATTGGCACAGTTGTTAGCTCAGGGACAATCTTCCTCAGGCAAAAAGAGGAGGATTGGCAACAGATGTTAGCTCAGGGCCATTCTTCCTCACCAAAAAAAAAAAAAATCATTGGGGGGGTAGGGGATGAAATATGTGATACAGACCATATGTGGTCTGAAAAACCTAAAATATTTACTATCTAGCACTTAACGGAACAAGTTTGCTGACCCTCAATCTTAAAGTAATGTCATTTTTGTCTAATTTGTTTCAAGCACAATGTGATATTATAAATTATAAAGGATTTTTCTCATTTTACTTTGAGGTTCAGGCAATGAATTTATATTTGTCATAGCTTAAATCAGGATGTTTTTTCTTTTTCAAATAATCATTATAATACATTTAGGACTAAATATAAACTACTTTTGGTGACCAAGGATCAAACATTGACATGGGCTCAAGTGATCGGTACAAGTGTCTTACAGATGTTAATCAGTGACCTCAGCTATACTGACTAGTCCTAACTAGATGCCAGTACTAACTAGATGCAGTACTAATTGGATGCCAGTATAATTCATTTTTAATATATGCTAAACAAAAACTACCTCCTCTGTCCACCTAAAGATAATGCAGTAAGATCTGAAAGAAGTCCTCTGATCTCTTGAGGGATCTAGTCTCCTGGGTTTTGACTTTCCTGACCTTGGGTGACATCAGGATAAACACTGAGTCATTAAGAATTCTAATCTAGAGGTGGTGGAGCAGATCTTGGGATGGATTTAGAATTGAAGCCCCTAAGCCATAGTCATTGAACATTGGCAGAAAGTCTTTCCTTTGACTAGGAAAATAACCTGAAGTCTTCCTGCAGTACTGTTCTCCACAATGTGTAAACTGAGCTGCGGGGAAAGCAGTGGCTCCATGCTGCTTATTTACGTTGGCACTCTTAGGAGTAAAATAGTCTTTGTTGCTGTTATGTAATGGAGTATCGTCGTAAAAGACCATGATTGTCTTTGTCCTGTGGTCTCTGCTTCCAAATGCAGGACTGTCTCTATCAAGTCAGCTTATGCTACTTAACATGAGAGAAACTGACCAGCAAGAGATTAAGATAATTCCTGTCTGATTTTCTAATATGAATTTCTACTAAATCCTCTTGTGAGATTTGCTTGCTGTTTCTCTTAAGCATTACTGCCTTTTCCATAAACACAATGTTCATTCCTCAGAAGAGTATAAAGGAAGAAGCCATAATTTGGTTGATACCAAATATTTGGGACAATATCATGGTTGTGATGACATTTTTTATATTAAATGAAGAAAGCATTCACAGAACATGTTTTATAGGAGATCCAGAACTTTAATGGCATTTTTGCCTGATAAGAATTTCATATTATTGTCACATCACTGCTTTCTCCTTCTCACGTCGTCATTCCATATGATCCTGTAGGCTGGCTGTAGATCTATCTCATTTTGGCTGGGTCTACTCTGGCCCAAAGGACTATTGTTTCATAGCAGTTTTCAAGCTAGGTAAAAATAATGCTTCCCTTCCCTCCCCCGTGTTTTTGATGGACACATTTTTCATACTTCAGACAGATAGGTGGGATGTGACTAAAAATTGCAATGCGCTTCTTTCTCAAAACAAGTTTATTTTTTGAATGCTGCAGATTTTTGTACCTTTCCAATACAGTCTTAAGTTGTCGTACCCACTTTCCAATCTATTTTGCACATAGCCTTGGATGTTCTTGATTTAAGCATATATTAAGTTTCCTTTTTATAGATTGTCTTTGTTGGAAAGGAATAAATCCTGAGTTATGGTAACTAGTGAACCAACAAATTTAAGTGGAATTGTAAAAACGATAAGAAAAGAAGAAAAGCCAATGGGGGTGGGGGGTGGTAAGCCTTGTTAAAGTAGATTAAATTTTAAAAGAATGTATCTGTAATTTGCCCACCTTTATTCAAACTGAAATAAATCTTCTTGGTATTTTTTGAAAGAAAGCACACTGAACCACCCTTTGTATCCCAGTTTTTCATCATCAGTATTTAGTCACTGGTATTCTACTAAAACCATTCTGCTAATTAGTCTTTTCAAAAATCACCACTAGGCACAAAGGGAAAATGTGACTCAATCAGAAAGAGAACTTGTGCTGCTTGAGGTGGCATCTCTGTATTAAGGAGATTGTTTAGACATGTCTTAGTCTTCCATAAAAATAGAGAAAAAGGCTGTGTGTATGCAAGTTTTGTAAGGGCTAGAAATGGCTGGGCATTCCAACTGAAAAACAAGTAAATATATATATACATAAAATTTGAGTGATATACATAAAATTTGAGTACCATTTTTTCAATACCCTTCTCATCAGTGCGAGGTCAGTCCTTCTCCTCATCATGGCCACTGTGGTGACGAGGCCAAGCCAATAAGTCTGACCGCCTTGTCCCCTGGAGTTTGCTTTGGACACACTATAAGCTGTTCTCTCTGAGCAAACGTGGGCCTCATAGGACAGACCATCATCAGATACTCATAGGTGACTGGCACAGATGTGACTGGAATGGCTCAGAAAGCAAGTTCTGCTGAGGTCAGTTGGCATTTTGTCAGGCAAATGATTAGCACTTTTACAGTTGTTAGAGTCCATAGTTTTAAGAGCCTTGGGGCTCATTATTATTGATTGGCCAGATACTATCTTAGGAGGTGAAAGTCACAAATCATATACTGTAGCAAATAAAGTTAAAACAGAGAAGTAGACACATCCAGGACCTAGCACATGAGCTGGCACAAAGCTGGTGTTCAGTAAGTTCATTAATTGTCACTTGAGAGTCACCTGAAGCAAAGCAACGAGGCACACGTCCCTATTTTCACGGAGTACTAGGTAACTGATCACAGCGTGGCTCCTCAAGGGCAGGGAGCTGGCTTTGATTTACTTTGTGCCCAGCACCAACCATAAAACCTGGAACAAAGCCAGCAATCAATAAATAATTGTTGGATAACAGAATTGGGGGTTAATTATGGATGTTTTGCTAATTTTTGAGGTCCTCTTCTCAGGTCCTCAGACCTAATTAGATTGGAACACAGCGCCCCATCTACTCATCCTCACACACACAAAAGACACAGGCAAAAAAAACTGAATCCTATGAGTTTAAGTGAGGAGACTAATGAACATCTACCCTGTTCTGTGACTTAGGAAGTATTTCATAAGTTGTTTTCCACTCAGTAAGTCAGAGTAGCCCTTATTTATATTAAGACTTCTTTCTAAAGATGCTCATTTATTAAGAGAAAAAAAAATGCTACAAATGGGTCCTAAGGCAGACAATGAGATGAGATAGAAAATTCCTCCCCCCTTATCTCATTTACTAATATATATATATTGGCATTCCTACTTGGTTGTGGGGAGCATAAGTATAAAAATGGTATAGTCTTTGCCCTCTAGAACTGTACAATATAGTAGAGTAAATGTGTAAACAAACTAGAATATGAAAGAGAATATAATAAGCACCATAGCTGAGGGACAAGCATACAGATCATTACATCATAATTTAAAAACTTAGGGGAAGATTTCCTAGAGAAGAAAACATTGTATTTGGGACTTCAAAATAAATAGAATTTCAAAAGGCCAAAAAGTGAGGAAGGCTAGCCCAGACTGAAGAACAACGTGAACAGGGATTTAGAGAAAGGAAAGTGCAGAGCATGTCCAAGGGGCAGAGAAGCATCTGCATCCACAGCAAAGAATTTATGAAGAAGGGCTGTGGTTGGAGATGAGCTAAATTGGGGCTGATGTGCAGAAAGATAAGGAGTCTTGGTTTTAGCCTATAGATCTGTTCCTGAATACCTCCTTCTGGATGTTTGTGTCACCTGCATTATTTTTTTATTAGAACTTTTATTAAATTGACATTTATTTTTCTTGAATACCTTCACTTTAAAAGGAAACGTACTATCACTATGGTAAATAATAAACCTATATTACTTGCCCTAAACAAATCCAGAAAACCCAACACTTATTAAATTCTAATTTGACAGTGCTGCTGTCTAAGCTGCTCTGAGCTGAACCTATAGGCTTGTTACAAAGGGAGATCAGTAAATGTTGAAGGTTTGATCCTGACCTACTAGCACTAAACTGACACTTTTTTTTTTTTTTTTACCAGAAGTCTCAAAAGAGGATCAAAATGAAAATAAAGGACATACTAAGAGATATGGTATTTTTTAATCCTGAGTCTCTGTGCTAATGAAATTTGTCTCAAATATCTCCTAAAACCTTGACCTGTGCCACCACCTATATCCTATACTTTCAGAAACTCTGCTAGCAATACTGGAAAGGCCCTGAAGCGTTGTTTGTATCTGAGTAATATACATGGTGCTCATACTTTAGAAGGAAAACCGTTGCAGTGTTGTTGTGAATAGTAGCTGGGACAGGAAAACCAGCTGAGAGGCTATCACAGGATTGGAGGTGGAGGTGGCCTAAGGGATGGATCTTTCTATGTGCTGGGTACTCAGACAGTGGTACTCAGTGACGTATGGGGGTCAGAGAGAAGGCTTCAAAGAGGAATCTGAGATTCTAACCTGTGTGAAGTGATGAAGGTTGTAGGGACTTAAAGATATGCTAAAGACAAGAGGAGACAGTTGAGACGGGCCAGTGAAGGGATTTATTTTGGAGACGCCAAAAAGATGTTGTAAGAAGAGAATAAGTTGGTTAAGACAAGCTCGGGTACTACCTTCATCTAAAGAGATGGGAAGAGAGGAAGAGGGGAAGATAGGTTAAGGCTCAAGTCAAAGAAAGGGAAATTAAGGGGATTACCCTCAGGTGACTGTCAGTCTCTGAAATGGAAGATAAAGCTGTGTATGGAAAACCAGCTTGCTGAAGAAATGACAATAATCTAAAAATCAATAAATGAAAGATATTACAATCTGTTCTACCCAAAGCTTTGGTATAAATAAGGAGCTTAACTGCCATGCTTTTAAATATTACAAACTCCGCATAAATCGCAAAATATTGCAACTTCAGATTCACATGACAATTACCAGGGAGATTCAGCTAGGAACTAGTAAACTCTGGTTCTTGCACATGTCTGAAGGGTCCCACGTTCCTAATTCTATGGGGTATATACCAACAATTCTAAAATGCATACAACTCTTTGTCAGAGTCACAAGACTTTAGAAGTTTCAGGATGGGAGGGACTTTCAAGGTTACTTTGTCCAACTATTAATTCTTGAATCCTATCAACCACACAAAGGGTAATTCAAACCATGCTTGGAACCTCAAAGGATGCCCTTACCAACTCCTGAAAAAGCCTATTCTATCCTTGGGTCAGTTTATTCTGTTTTTAAATACACTAAAATTCCCTCAGAGTACAATAAAAACAATTTTAGTGCCTTTACTGGCTGAGTAAACCTGAGTTTCTTAGTGACACCTCCCCCCTCCCCATACTGAATCGCCTCAGAACGAGAAGGAAGAATCAGGCTGACATCTTAGTTAACGGCACCAGAGTTTACTTGATGCAAATATGGAATTCCTTCTGTTTAATGATGTTTAGAATAGTTTGATTAAATATTTACAGTGAAAGACTGTTCTAACACAGATTTTAAGATGCATTGTGTTTCTCTCTTCGGAATTTCTAAAATACTTTCACCTCTAACCTAAGCATCTCTCCTTATTTCCTACCTGGGATGATACTCCTATGGCTGTTCATGTTGGACCCAGCAGACCATAAGCTCTCTAAGGCAGAGTCATTTCTCGTTCATGCAGTGCTTCATTTACCCATCCATCAGCCACTTACTGACTGCCTGCAATGCTAGCCCAGGTTCTGGTTGAGAACCATGACAGGTTACTTACATTCTCCTGACTTCTTTGTAGATAAGTCAGCAGGCCTAGTACAGTGCTGGGCACACTGTAACTGCTCCATAAATCACCAACACGTCAGTGGAGTGTGTTGGATAATGAGTTGAAGGATGATTAAGTTCTTTTGCTACTGTATCAGAAGGGTGAGGGGGAAGCTACAGCCCTCGCTCATATCACAAACCTCATAGAATTTAATGTTTTGACATACATTCAAAAACAAATAAATAGATGAAAATTTGTACCTCCTACCTAGCCCCGGGGACATTTGA
This sequence comes from Diceros bicornis minor, assembly GCF_020826845.1. Classification (NCBI taxonomy): domain Eukaryota; kingdom Metazoa; phylum Chordata; class Mammalia; order Perissodactyla; family Rhinocerotidae; genus Diceros; species Diceros bicornis. The sequence goes on from NC_080740.1 coordinate 36,722,185, forward strand.
GCGCCGCAGAGATGAGGAGGTGGGTAAGAAAGCAGGGTCAAAGGAGCAGATGCTGCCTGCCTCTCTCTCTTCTCCATGCTCCCCAAGAGTCCGCAGCCTTTTCAGTTGCGCCTTTTCTCTGCCTGATGAGCACATGATTTCTGCTTGAGGTAACCTGCGCTTGCAGCACAGCTGATGTTACAAAGAGGAAAAACTAGTGGTAAAACATTTATTTTCAAAAATGTTTGAAGGAACTTCTGAACTAGGGGACACATGTGTGAATGTCTTTGGTCTACTCATTCAGCCTCTGTAAAAATTAGCAAGTAGTGTTTTTTCCTAAAAATAACTGGAAAACAAGGATTTTCTTATTAATCGTCAGTCAAGAAGAACTAACTCTGAACTTTGATTGGCGGGGATAAAAAGACAGGCTACCATTCCCTTCACTTGTGCCCATGAAATGATTGTATGTGACTATATGTGAGCTTTAGTCTCTTTGGGTTCTGTGATTCCATAACTTCATTGAAAAGTTCAGAAATTAGAAGAAATGGAAAAATGAATAAAGCTTGTTTCATAGACACTTCTAAATGTATAACAGTCTCTTTTGCATTAAATAACAAAGGAATTTTTAAAAAATTACTCTTGAATTAAGTTAAAACACAGTTGATTATGTTTTGCCTTTTCCTTATTAAAGTTTCACAAATTAAAAAGGATGTAAACATTTTTATAAGGATTTTAGCTAGACATGCTGCTTAGCGATACCTGAATATGCTTGTAGCTCCATTGAGGGCCTCCTTCCTGAGAATGGAGGTTAAAAAAATATATATATACATCGAAAATGGATCTGATTTACTCATTTGCAAAATAAAGGAGTTGGACTAACCAGTTCAGTCCCTCCCAGCTCAGATTCTGTGCTCTGTGGTGATTTAGAGGCTGTCAGTAGGAGCCCTAGAGATGTATCTTCAGTACAGTGATCAACTTTTATCGATCCATTTATGTTATTTAGCCCAATCTAGCAATGCATAGTATAGTAATGCATTGTGATAAAGAATAACAATTCCCATGTTCGCAGGGAGGCATGCATACACTTAGATAAACCACTAAGATGTCAGCTCCGTGAGAGAGAGATCTTGACTATGCCTGATGCCTAGTAATGCTCATTAACTCTTTGCTGAACTACCCTGGAAAATAGACATCATTATCCCATACGTAGCCAGCCGGGGTGGTCTAGTAGTTAAGATTCAGTGCTCTCAGCACTGTGGCCCAGGTTTATTTCCCCATCAAGAAACCACACCCCCATCTGTTGGTTGTTATACCGTGGTGGCTGTGTGTTGCTGTGATGCTGAAAGCTATGCCACTGGTATTTCAAATACCAGCAGGGTGACCCATGGTGGACGGGTTTCAGCAGAGCAAGGTTCCACTCTGCTGTACACAGGGTCTCTAGGAGTCAGAATCGACTCGAGGGCGCTAACAGCAAATCCTATACATTCTTAATAGGGGTAATATCACCTTCCAGGCGGCAATCGTTTGTTCTTGGGGGAATGAACAAATTTTAATCTTTACATATAAAATTTATATATACATAAAGTACAAAATTAGATCTATAGTATCCTATGGTATTAAAATATCATGGGGGGTTATTAAGGAAAAAAAAAAGGCTCCTTGGTGGGGGGAGATGATATGAAAAAAAGGTTGAGAAATGCGGATTATCCTGAAGTGATAGCTGGAGAGTCTGAGGCTCAGAAAGTTAAGGTGGCCTGGCAGGAAGGTGACACGGCTGGCCCTTGGACCCACTCTGACTGACCCCAAAGACCATTATGCATTGCAAACTTGTTAGCTAACTTTGTTAGCTGGCTGGTGGGGTCAGCAGTGCAGGCTTGAGGGACTTTGGATTATATATTATGTTCATAAAGTTTAGCCAGATGTTGATGGGGGCACTGGGGAGGCAGAGAGGGGTGAGTGCCAAATGTCTCTAGGCAGGCCATGCCTTGTGCAGATGAGGGCCCTGTAATGGTGCGTGTGCTAAATTCATTTTACTTATTTCTACGATAGCCAAGGTGGATTTAAAAAAATTTTTTTAAGAATTTTAGGGACTCTAAAAGGTATTACATTGTAAATTTAAGGCCCCTGTACACACTCTTGGCCTGTGCCCATAGGCAGATCATGGCACGCATTTGCTTTCTTCTGGTAATTCCTTAGCTCTCAGCTCTTGAGACTCTTAACACACAGCAGTGTAGAGCCGCTGAATTCTTATCCTTGAATTCTTGTGATAACTGTAGTTATTCTTGTTGCTAGTTAATGACACAGGTTGGGGTGATTTGTAAGAACAGCATTGCCGTTTCAGGTCTTCCGTCTATATTTAGCACATATATATATTTATTTATGTATATATTTAGCACACATATATATTTAGCACCTCTAGGTTGTGTTTACTGAAAGTGAGACCCAAGAACAGCACATCTCCTTGGTGACATGTGCTTGTCCTCAAAGCCTCACCACGGAGATATTTTCCACTAAGTCACCTCAGGACGCTCCGCTGTAACACCTTCTGTTCCTGACTTCTAATGCTCCACGTTAAGAAGAGATGAGCAAGGGAATCACAGTGAGTGCATTTTGGACTTAGCCTAATGAATGTGATGATTCAGCACAGGAAATTTCTAGGATGTGAAAGGAAATAAAGGAGAGAGGGAAGTGGAATGGATTTCCATTTTCAGAGCCTAGCAGGCTGGTCTTCAGAGAACTGCAAAGGGAAAATGGGTTTGCGTTGCAACAGCAATGTCTCAGGTTAAGTGTAAGGAAGAATACCTTGGCACTTGGACCATTTGACCTCTGAATCAGTTATCAGTTATCATAGGACATGGCCTTCTCTATGGCTTTTTAAATATGAGGTTGATTTTTTATCTGTCTGGAATGAAGTTGGGATAAGTCTACTTTGAAAGTTTGTTTAAGGTTTCTCATGTCCAGTCTCTGCTTTTTGTTTCAAAGCAAATTTTATAGATTGAGTGGCAGAGAAGCAACACAGTGGTTACAGCATAGACCCTGGAGCTCGATGGCCTGGCTCCAATCCCAGCTCTGCTGTCTACTGGCTGTGAGATCTGTGGAACTCACCTGAACTCTGGGCCTCTGTGTACTCATCTGTAAAGCAGGGCTAAAATAATACCTACCTCATACAGGTGTTATGAAGACTCAGTAAGTTAATATTTTTAAAATGTTATATAAAAGTTTATTAAAATAAAATCTTTTGAAGACTTATTAGGTAAAGACTTGCTGTTATCTTTATTTAACAACTTAAAAGACTTTTTTTCTTTATCAGTGCTTTCGAAGTTGTATGCATATATCACTATCTCATATCCACAAGCAAATATTTAAATAAACTTTTGCGTGCTTTTAAGGCATTTCGTGTTTAGAGATTCAGGTATTTGCATAGTACGTTGGAATTGTCAAGAGAAACCAAAGAAACAAAACCTGCCCCCGTTTGATGCTTTTGGCACCTTGACAGCTGTGGGTCGGATGGTGTGTTGGTGTTAACATTCGGTAACTGAAATGGGCTGCCTCTGAGGACACCGCTTTTCTGGAAGCTTTCTTAGGTGGTGGCTGTTTTCACTCGCACACCTCAGTTACCTCCTCACTGGAGGTGCTGCCAGAAACCTTGCTCCTAGAACAGTGTTCCTCTCCCCCTACGCCTTAAAGGCCCCAGCACTTTTGCAACACACACTTTAAATGCTCCTCCTTGTTGCAATTCTCTATTCTTGGCCACCCCACCTCCATTGAAAATTTCCCGACTTTCTCCCCACTACCCCTGCAGTCATCATTCCTGATGCTTTCGATACCCACATAGACAGCACATCCATCACCCTGCACTTCAAGGTCTTTGAGCTTCTTATCCTTGTCTTCTGTTCCGCCTCATCCACCCACCCCTATGGTGCTACCCTAGACTAGTGCTTCTCAACCTTTACTCTGCATAGAAATTGCCTGGGATCTTGTTAAAATGCAATTTAGATTCAGTAGGCCTGGCCTGAGGCCTGAGATTCTGCATTTCTTACAGGTTCCCAGGTGCTACTGATGCTGCTGGTCCAAGGACCACATTTTGAGTAATAAGGCTTTCCACCGTCAGAAGCCTAGGACCTGTGACTCCTGCTGGCTCTCCCTTCAAAATTGTATCCTGAGGGCTGGCCCCGTGGCTTAGTGGTTAAGCGCGTGCGTTCCGCTGCTGGCGGCCCGGGTTCGGATCCCGGGGGCGCACCAACGCACCGCTTCTCCAGCCATGCTGAGGCCGCGTCCCACATACAGCAACTAGAAGGATGTGCAGCTATGACATACAACTATCTACTGGGGCTTTGGGGGAAAAAATAAATAAATAAAACTATTAAAAAAAAAATTTGTATCCTGAGGCCATCCACTTCCCAGCACCTGCTCGGCTGCCACTCTAGTCCAAGTCACCCCCATTACTCAATCTTTTTTTTTTTAATTGAGGCAACATTGGTTTATAATGTTATATAAATTTCAGGTGTACATCACTATATTTCTGCTTCTGATTGCCTACATTGTGTTCCCCACCAAAAGTCTAGTTGCCATCCGTCACCATAGACATGTGCCCCTTTACCCCTTTCCCCCCTCCCCCACTTCCCCCCTGGTAACCACCAATCTGTTCTCTGTATCTTTGTGTATGTTTGTTTGTTCCACTTCCCGTCCGTAAAGGAAAGTAGATTGTAAAGAGTCACTCCTGTAATTGCCTTCTACCTGGGCTCTCTGTGGCCGTCCCTGCCCCTGTGGTCAGATACCCCCCAGTAGCCAGAGATCCTTTAAAAATGTAAACAAGATCATATAACTTTCCCAATCAAAACCCTCCAGTGACTTCCCATTGCCCTTGGAACAAATCCAAAGGCCTTTCCATGATCTGCCTTCTGGCTACTTCTCCACACTGACCTCCTCCTCCTCCTCCTCACACTCATCAAACCTGCCTCCTCTTCAGGGCCTCAGTGCTTCCTTCTGCCCAGAATGCCCTCCCCAGTTCTGTACAGGCCCTTCCTCACGGCACTCTGCCCCTGAATCAAACGCCCCCTTTTTAGGGAGATGAGTCCTAACAACACAATTTAAAACTGTCCTATCTCCCTTCCCAGATGCCTCACTGTCCATCCCCTTACTCTTTTTTCCTTCACAGCACTGACGTTTTCTATAACGAAGTAGTTATCCCTAGTATTTTCTGTGTACCAGGCAATGTTCTAAGTGTTTTACAAATATTAATTCATTCAACTTCTTAATAACCCTATGGGGTAGCTCTATTATTAACCCCATTTTACCAATGAAGAAACTGAGTCACCAAGAGGTTAAGTCACCTATTGAGAACACACAGCTATTACATAATGGAGCTAGAATTTGAGCGCAGCTGTCTGGCTTCAGAATCCGTGTTCTAAGTTACTATGCTATTCTGCCTTCCACTCTTATGTGTGATATGAATATATTTTTAGAAATATTATCTAATATGTAGATATGTGTTTGTTATTGCCTATCTCTCCTACTAGCATGTAAGCTCCATGTGGGTAGGGACTTGATTTCTTCTAGTTCCTGCTGTATCCCCAGCACCTAGAACATAGTTCGTGTTCTATGCTTAGCACCTAGTAGGCACTCCAGAACATTTGTTGAATGAATGAATTCTGCTGGTTTTACTCTCTGCATTTAAAAACATCATTTGGTTGTTTAAAGAGATTTATGTAAAGATTAGTATTTTCATGAAAGTGTGGGGCCTGTTTTTACTTGAGTATATGTTACTTAGGTTGTAAATTTTTAATAAATCTATTTAACATTACACATTTAAAACCTAGTTTCCCTTAAGGATTTAAGCTCAACTTAAAAATCTCAATATGCTATTGATAAATATAGTAAAATAAAAAACAAGCAGCTTTATTGTGTCTTTTATTAATGGTTGATTAATTCAAGTTGATCAGACTAAATTCTTAAACAATTGGTCTCATTTACAAACTTGGTTAATTAAATTACCTTCACTGTTTTAAGTTCTGTTATAATTTAATGTATTCATTTTTCTTTTTAAGCATTTCAAATGCCTGACAAGAAACATTTACCACACGAACAAGCCAAACTTCTCAAACACTTAAATTACTCTTATTAATGTAATAAACTCAGAGCAAATCAAATTCACTTCAACATTCTAACACTGTTTTACAAACAGTCAAATTATTTAACCTCCCTTAGCATAAAGTCACAACTCTAGTTAGAAATAATAGATTATTCCTAAACTTAACTTTAAAAATAACTAATACTGTGGGCCAGCCAGGTGGCATAGCGGTTAAGTTCATGTGCTCTGCTGCTGCAGCCCAGGGTTCGCAGGTTCCGATCCTGGGCTTGGACCGACGCACTGCTTGTCAAGCCATGCTGTGGCAGCTTCCCATATAAAGTAGAGGAAGATGGGCATGGATGTTAGCCCAGGGCCAATCTTCCTCAGCAAAAAGAGGAGGATTGGCATCGGATGTTAGCTCAGGGCTAATCTTCCTCACAAAAAGATAAATAAATTAATTAATTAAATAACTAATACCAAAGGGTTGACATATGGCATTATTTCTATTAAATTTTAAGCCTAGTTAGTATTCAGACATTCAGCCAGCCTTTGGGAGTGTTCTTTCCTTCCAGGCTGTCTGAAGGACTGACTCAGCTGCTCACTGAGGTGGGACACAGGACATAGAGACTGTGCTCATCTGATCAGTGGATCTATCCAACCTGCAGATGGGCATGCCAGGCCTTTTCTTCCAGTTGCTCTGAAAAAAGAGGACTCTGAGGCCACTTTGCTTACATAGAATTGATTCTCACCTTCATGTCTCACCTTCACGTCCCTTCTTTGCCTGCTTCTTTCACAATTTTTTTTTTGACTTTTAGACTTGATTGCAGTTACCTCCCTGACTACATGTTTGAGTTCTCCATCCTTTCCTACTGGTCTGGCTCATACCCTTGAGCCGTGAGAATGATAATCTACATTTGTTGAACTGTGTACATTTCAGTTCAGTGATCTTTTTTTTTTAAATAATAGCTTTATTGAGTAATAATTCACGCGTATCAATACTTGTAGCATGTCAGTACTTCATTCCTTTTTATGGACCGATAATATTCCATTGTATGACTATACCACATTTGATTATCCATTTGTCAGTTGATGGGCATTTGGGTTCTTTCCACCTTTTGGCTATTATGAATAATGCTGCTATGAACATTCATGTACAAGTTTTTGTGTGCACATGTGTTTTCAATTCTTTTGGGTATATTCCTAGGAGTAGAATTACTGGATCATATGCTCTATGTTTAAATCATTTGAGTAGCTGCCAGACTACTCCAAATTTTACATTGCCAACAGGAGTGTATAAGGGTTCCAATTTCTTCATATCCTCGCTAGCACTTGTTATTATCTGACTTTTTGATTCTAGCTATCCTACTGGGTGTGAAGTGGTGTCTCATTGTGGATTTTATTTGCATTTCCATATTGGCCAATGATGATGTGCATTTTTTCATGTGCTCACTGGCCATTTGTATATGTTCTTTGGAAAAATGTCTATTCAGATATTTATCCCATTCTTTAATTGGGTTATTTTTTTATTGTTGAGTTGCAAGAGTTATTTATATATTCTAGATACAAGTCTCTTATTAAATATTTGATTTGCAAATATTTTCTCTTATTCTGTAGGTTGTCTTTTCACTTTTTTTTTTTTTTTTTTTTTTTTTGTGAGGAGATCAGCCCTGAGCTAACATCCGCCAATCCTCCTCTTTTTTTGCTGAGGAAGACGGCCCTGGGCTAACATCCGTGCCCATCTTCCTCCACTTTATATGGGACGCCGCCACAGCATGGCTTACCAAGCAGTGCGTCGGTGCGCGCCCGGGATCCGAACCAGCGAACCCCGGGCCGCCGCAGCGGAGCGCGCGCACCTAACCGGTTGCGCCACCGGGCCGGCCCCCGTCTTTTCACTTTTTTGATAGTGTACTTTGAGGCTCAGAAGTTTTTAATAAAGCCCAATTTATTTGGTTTTTCTTTTGTTGCTCATGCTTTTGATGTCATATCTAAGAATCCATTGCCAAATTCAAGGTCATACAGATTTATCCCTATGTTTTCTTCTAAGAGTTGTATAGTTTTAGTTCTTAGATTTAGATCCTTCATCCATTTTGAGTTAATTTTTCATATATGGTGTGAGATTAGTCTAAATTCATTTTTATACATGTGGCTATTCAGTTGTCCCAGCACCATTTCTTGAAAGACTATTCCTTCCTCCATTGAATGCTTTTGGCACCACTGTTGAAAATCAGTTGACCATAGATGTATGGGCTTATTTTTGGACTCTCAATTTCTATCCCATTGATCTCTATGTCTATCCTTATTCCAGTACTACTTTGTCTTGATTATTGTTGCTTTGTAGTAAGTTTTGAAATTGGGAAGTATGTGTCCACAGCTTTGTTCCTCTTTTTCAACATTGTTTTGAGTCCCTTGCAATCCCATGTGAATTTTAGGATCAGTTTGTCAGTGTCTACAAAGAAGCCAGCTGGAATTCTGATAGGGATTACATTGAATCTGTAAATCAATTTGGGGAATGTTTCCTATCTTAACAAGATTCAGTCTTCTGATCCATGAACATGATATGTCGTCTTTCCATTTATTTAAATCTTTAATTTCTTTTAGCAATATTTTATACTTTTCAGAATATGTTTTGCATTTCTTTTCAATTTATTCCTAAATATTTTATTCTTTTTGATGCTATTTTAAATGGAATTATATTCTTAATTTCATTTTCAGATTGTTCATTACAAGTATACAATTAATTTGTGTATATTGATCTTGAATCCTGTCACCTTGCTGAATTTGCTTATTCTAATATGTTTTTGGTGGATTCCTTAGGATTTTCTATATACAAGATCATGTCATCTGCAAATAGAGACAGTTTCACTTCTTTCCAATATGAATGCCTTTTATTTCTTTTTTTTTTGGCTAATTGCTGTACTAGAATGTCTACTACATGGGGCTGGCCCAGTGGCACAGCAGTTAAGTGTGCGTGCTCCGCTTCAGCGGCCCAGGGTTCTCAGGTTCGGATCCGGGGCGCGCACCAATGCACCACTTGTCAAGCCATGCTGTAACGGCGTCCCATATAAAGTAGAAGAAGATGGGCGTGGATGTTAGCTCAGGGCCAGTCTTCCTCAGCAAAGAAAGAGGAGGATTGGCATCAGATGTTAGCTCAGGGCTGATCTTTGTCCCAAAAAGAAAAAAAAAAGAATGTCTGCTACAATGTTGAATGGAAGCAGTGAGAGTGGACATCTTTGTCTTGTTCCTGATCTTAGAAAGAAAGTCTTTACTATTAAGCATGATATTAGCTGCAGATTTTTCATAGATGGCCTTTTCATATTTAGGAAGTTCTCTTACATTCTTAGCTTCTTGAGTGTTTTATCATGAAAGGGTGTTGGATTTTGTCAAATAGTTTCTCTTGTCTCTATTGAGATGATCAGGTGATTTTGGTTTTTATTCTGTCATTGTGGTATATTACACTAACTAGTCTTCAGATATTAAACCAATCTTGCGTTCCTGGGATAAATCCCACTTGGTCATGTTGTATATTTATTTTACATATTGCTGGATTTGGTTTGCTAGTATTTTTTTGAGAATTTTTGCATCCATATCCATAAGAGATATTTGTCTATAGTTTTGTGTGTGTGTGTGTGATGTCTTTGTCTGGATTGGTATCAGGTAAATACCAGCTAGTAGAATGAGTTAGGAAAATGTTCCTTCCTCTTTTCTTTTTTGGAAGTGTTATGAAGAATTGGTATTAATTCTTTGTTAAGTGTTTGGTAGAATTCATTGGTGTCTTTTTAGGCCTCTCCTCTGGCTTTCTGTCCCATCTTTCTTGTTCTTAAAATTTATGCTGAATGTGAATATCTGGAACATCAGTAGTTATTTGAACTAGGTTTTAAAAGATGGTAGCACTTTTTATTGCTGTTGCGGAATGAAGAATAGCACCCAAATGAGAATTTTTTAGATTTATGTATTCGATGGTTTCATATTGGGGCAAGGGGAGAATCATCTGGACTTTTCATATTACATCATGTCTAGTAGGGTGCTTTTTGAGGTTATAGTTTTACCTTTCCAATCTTTTCCCTTGGTTTTTAGGCAGATTCCCTACTGCAAGTATATAACTTGCTGAATCTTTCCATAGGTTGAAGTACTATAAGACTCTTAAAGAAAAAGAAAGTTTCACATTTTATAGACTACAAGAAAAGTTTGCTTATTGCAGAATAGGAAATTTTTGAATGATTCCTTCTGAATCATTGTGGGAACATACCTGTGGCCTGTCACCTCACAGATCCTGAAGTCATCTCCATCCTTCCACTGCACACACCATGCTTCCCTTACTTGTTCCCTTCTCAACCTATACCTTTTCCAGAGCAAACTTGGCCTGGAACTTCCCCTGACTTCTAGCTAAGTTGTTTTTTTTCTGCTCACCAGATGCTTTAGGAATCTTGACATTTCGTTGAAATATTTTCCAATTAACAATAACAAAAAAATTTGGTATGTGGTTGTGATGGGAGTGCTCAGACATCAAGGAAAAAGAAGAGAAGGAAGAGACATTAAATAGGGCTGCGTAGAAGGATAGTGGGCTTGGCCAATGTGAGGGTGGTCCTTTGTGGGGGGGGGTGGATTACAGATGACACCAGTCCGAGTGGCTATTCACGTAGTTTTCTGACTTCTAAATTCCCATCAAACCCATCCCACCCTTGTTTATTAAATAATGTTAACGTTGGTCTCAGGATTTGTAGAATCTACTCTCTGAAGCTCTTTTATTCCAATTGGTGATACAAGCACTATAGAAGAATATTCCTCCTGTGTGCCGATTTCTCCTGGAATGTTTCCTCACAGCTTTCAGTAAATGGGGTCTTCCCTAGATAAAGAAAGTCTCTTTCTTGAAAAATCTTTGACAATTAGTTTGAAATGCCAGGGGATTGCCTTATTAATAAGGTAGGGAAGGAGCTAAATGACCTATAGGCCTTTGGACACTTAAGTGGTTTGTTCCGTTTAATCTTTAAATGATGCCTTTTGGCCTACCAACCATTGCATGAACAGTGTGGGTCCATAATAGACATGTATAGATAAATTACTAGCATTAATGTAACAGTGCCTCTATTTCTTGTGAAATTGAAATACATCATAAAGGGTGTTTGCTCTTATGAAAGGGCGATATAGGCACGAGAAGATAAAGAAGAGCCAATGTAATAGCTCAAGCTGAATTCTGTCACAAGTTAGGAGTAAACCATATTCATTTCAGCTCATTTAATGGCTGGTCAATGATTGTTCTCTCTTCCTCTGTTTCTTTATATATTTCATATTTATTCAATGAAAAGATGAAAAGTAATTTTGTTAAACTGTGGTTTTTCATTTCTCTCTCAGTTTTATGAGGATTTTCTCATTAGAATAATGAAAGTATGTGTTTTAATAACAAATATAAAATACAATAAATGCTTTAAAGGCACAGGCATTAAGTGAGTCTGCTACCTCCTTTAAAGGGAAATATTAGTTCTTTCAGACATATTTGCAATATGCTATTATATTCATGGAATAGTTGGTATCTCCTAAAGTCTAATTCTAATTCTGTTCCTTAAACTTAAGCCATGCTGTCATGAACTTCCTCATACATGTGCTTTCATCCAATTCTTCACAGGGTTAATCTCTTTCCTCATTTAGGTCCCAGTCTTAATGTCGCTTCCTCAAAGTCACATTGTCTGGCCCTTATTACCACCTTACTCCTACTCCATATCTAAATTAGGTCCCATGATGGGCTCCTGGCAAATTTCTTGCAAACATTTGTTACAGTTTGCAACTATATATTTATTTGTGTGACCTTTTGTTTTGATAACTGTCTTTCCCACTGGACTGTGAGCTCTTTGACCATAGGGACTGTATCTGTTTGGTTCGTCACTTTTTCCCTACTGCTTAACATATGCCTTTCACTCAGTTGAAGTCGTACTATATATAATATTGTACCTTTTTAACATTATAATATTGCAATCAGTTGTGATATAGAAGCATTTTTTTAATATTTAATAGACTTTATTTTTTAGAATACTTTTAGGTTCACAGCAGAATTGAGCAGAAAGTAGAATTCCCACATACTCCCTCCCCATGCACAGCCTCCCCCACCATCAACATCCAGCACCAGTGTGGTACACGTGTTACAGGCAATGAAACAACACTGACACATCATTATCAAGCAAAGTCCATAGTTTACATTAGGGTTCACTCTTGATGTTGTACATTCTATGGGTTTGGACAAATGTATAATGACATGCATCTATCATTACAGTATCATACAGAGTAGTTTCACTGCCCTAAAAATCCCCTGTGCTCCACCTCCCTTCCCCCCCCGGACTCCTGGCAGCATTGATCTTTTTACTGTCTCCATAGTTTTACCTAGTCTAGAATGTCATATAGTTGGAATCATATATTATATAGCCTTTTAAGATTGGCTTCTTATCGATATGCATTTAAGGTTTCTCCATGTCTTTTTATGGCTTGATAGCTCATTTCTTTTTAGCACTGAATAATACTCCATCATCTGAATGTTCCACAATTTGCTTATTCATTCACCTATTAAAGAAGATTTTGTTGCTTCCAAGTTTTGGCAATTATAAATAAAGTTTCTATAAACATTTCGTTTGCATGTTTTTGTGTAGACGTAAGTTTTCAACTCATTTTGGCAAACACCTGGAAGTGTGATTGATGGGTTGTATGATAAGAGTATGTTTAGATTTGTAAGAAACTGCCAAACTGTCTTCCAAAGTGGCTGTACTGTTTTGCATTCCCACCAGCAATGAATGAGAGTTCCTTTGCTGCACGTCTTCACCAGTATTTGGTATTGTCAGTGTTTTGGATGTTAGCAATTCTCATAGGTATATAGTGGTATCTAATTGTTGTTTTAATTTACAAGTTCTAATGACATATGATATTGAGCATCTTTTCATATGCTTATTTTCCATTTGTATATATTCCTTCGTAAGGTGTCTGTTTCAATCTTTTGCCTATTTTTAAAATTTAATGTAATTGTTCATTTTCTTATTGTTGAGTTTTAAGAGTTCTTTATATATTTTAGATACTAGACCTTTACCAGATATGTGCATTGCAAATTTTTTCTCCCCGTTTATGGACTGTATTTTCATTCTCTTAACAGTATCTTTAGCAGAGCAGAAGTTTTTAATTTTAATGAAGTCCAACTTATAAATATTTTCTTTGATGGATCATGCCTTTGGAGTTGAATCTAAAAAGCTATTGCCAAGCCCAAGTTTACCTAGATTTTCTCTTATGATATCTTCTGGAGTTTTATGGTTTTGCATTTTACATGTAAGGCTATGATCCATTTTGAGTTAGCTTTTGTGAAATGTGTGAGATCAGGGTCTAGATTCTTTTTTTTTTTTTTTTTTGCATATGGATATCCAGTTGTTCCAGTACCATTTGTTGAAAAGACTATTCTTTCTCCATCGAATTGCCTTTATTCCATTGTGAGAGATCAGTTGATTATGTTTGTATGGGTCTATTTTCTAGCCTTGCTATTCTTTTACTTTGATCTCTTTGTCTATTCTTTCACCAGTAACACACTGTCTTGATTATTGCAGCTTTATACTAAGTCTTGAGGTCAAGTAGTGTCATTCCTCTAAACTTGTTCTTCTCCTTCAATATTGTCTTGGTTATTTGAGTCTTTTGCCTTTACATATAAACTTTAGAATCAGTTTCTAGAGATCCATAAAATAACTTGCTATGATTTTTATTGAGATTGTATTAAATCCATAGATCAAGCTGGGAAGAACTGATAATCTCAACAATATTTAGTTTTCCTATCCATAAACATGGAATATCTCTCCATTTACCTAGCTCTTTGATTTCTTTCATCAGAGTTTTGTAGTTTTCCTCATATAGATCCTGTACATATTTTGTTAGATTTATATCTAGGTATTTCATTTTTGGGGTTCTAATGTAAATGATACTGTGTTTTTAATTTCAAATTCCAATTGTTCATTGCTGGTATATAGGAAAGTGATTGACTTTTGTATATTAACCTTGTATCCTGCAACCTTACTATAATCGCTTATTAGATTCAGGGATTTTCTTTGTCTATTCTGTGAGATTTTCTACATATAAAATCTTGTCATCTATGAACAAAAACAGTTTTATTTCTTCCTTTTCAATCAGTATACCATTTGTTTCCTTTTTTTGTCTTATTGCATTAGCTCAAATTTCTAGTACAATGTTGAATAGGAGTCTTTAGAGGGGACATTCTTGCTGTGTTCCTGATCTTAGCAAGAAAGCATCTAATTCCTTACCATTATGTATATTAGTTGTAGGATTGTTTGTAGATGTTCTTTACTAAGTTGAGGAAGTTTCTCACTATTCCTAGTTTGCTGAGAGTTTTCATCATGAATGGGTGTTGGATTTTGTCAAGTGATTTTCTTCATCTATCGATATGTTCATGTGATTTTTTTTCTTTAGCCTGTTGATGTGATGGATTACATTAATTGATTTTCAAATGTTGAACCAGCCTTGCATACTTGGAATAAATCTCATTTAGTCATAGTGTATAATTCTTTTTATACATTGTTGGACTCGGTGTGCTAACATTTTGTTGAGAATTTTTGCATCTATTTTCATGAGAGGTATTGGTCTATGGTTTTATTTTCTTGAAATGTCTTTGGTTTTGGTATTAGAGTAATCCTGACCTCATAGAATGAGTTAGGAACTACTCCCTCTGCTTCTAACTCTAGAAGAGATTATAGAGAATTGGTATAATTTCTTCCTTGAATGTTTGGTAGAATTCAGTAGTGAACGCATCTGGGCCTGGTACTTTCTGTTTTAGGAGGTTATTAATTATTTGTCAATTTATTTAATAGTTATAGGCCTATTCAGATTATTTTTTTCTTTCTTGTGTGAGTTTTGGCAGATTGTATCTTTTAAGGAATTGGTCCATTTCATCTAGATAATCAAATTTGTGGGCATAGTGTTGTTCATAATATTCCTTGATTCTTTTAATGTACATAGGATTAGTCGTGGCCCCTCTTTCATTTCTGATATTAGTAATTTTTGTCTTCTTTCTAATTTTCCTCACCGTTAGACTGGCTTGAGATTTATCAAGTTCATCGTTCTTTTCAAAGAACCAGCTTTTAGTTTTGTTGATTTTTCTGTATTGATTTCCTGTTTTGAATTTCATTAATTTCTGCTCTAATTATTATTATTTCTTTCCTTCTACTCACTTTGGATTTAATTTGCCCTTCTTTTTCTGGTTCCCTAAGGTGAAAGCTTAGATTATTTTTTAGATTTTTCTTCTTTTCTAATATAAGCATTCCATGCTATAAATTACCCTCTTAGCACTGCTTTCATTGTACCCCATAATTTTTGAAAAGTTGTATTTTCTTTTCCATTTAATTCAAAATCTTGAGACTTGTCCTAGGACCTATGTGCTATTTTGAAGTGTGTCGTTTAATCTTCAAGTATTTGGAATTTTCCTGCCTTCTTTCTGTTATTGATTTCTAGTTTCATTCCATTGTAGTCTGAGAGCATACATTGTATGATTTCTATTCTATTTGTTAAGATGTGTTTAATGGCCCAGAATGTGGTTTATCAAGGAACTTCCTGTTTGAGCTTGAGAAGAAAGTGTATTCTGCTGTTATTGTGTAAAGTATTCTATAAATGTCATTTAGATCCAGTTGATTGATGGTGGTGGTAAGTTCAACTGTGTCCTTACTAATTTCTGCCTGTTGGATCTTTCACTTACTGATAGAGAGGTGTTGAAGTCTCCAACTATAATAGATCCATCCTTGCAGTTCTATTATATTCTCTTTTGTATATTTTGATGCTCCCTTGTTAGGTCCGTACACATTAAGGATTGTTGCATCTCCTTGGAAAATGGACCCTTTTATCATTATGTGATGATCCTCTTTATCCCAGATAATTTTCCTCGCTCTGAAGTCTGCTCTGTCTGAAACTGATATAGCTACTCCAGCTTTCTTTTGATTAGTGTGTCATGATATATCTTTCTCTATCCCCTTACTTTTAATCTATATGTGTCTTTATTTATAAAGCAGGTATCTTGTGGACCACGTATAGTTGGGTCTTGGATTTTCATCCATTCTGACAATATCTGTCTTTTAATTGGTGTCTTTAGACCGTTGACATTTAAAGTGATTATTGATATGGTTAGATTAGTATCTACCATATTTACCATATTTGTTGTGGTTTTCTGTTCATTGCCCTTGTTCTTTTTTTTTTTTTGTCTTCCACTCTTTTCTGCCTTCTGTGGTTTTAACTGAACGTTTTATATGATTCCACTTTCTCTTCTTTCTTAGCATATCATTTATACTTCTGTTTTCGTGTGTGTGTGTGTGGTTGCCCTAGAGTTTGCAGTATACATTTACAAGTAATCCAAGTCCACTTTCAAATAACACTATGTTGCTTCACTGGTTAGTGTGAGTATCTTATAACAAAGTATTCCTAATTCTTTCTTCTCATCCCTTATATCATTGCTATCATTCATTTCAGTTGTCTATAATCACTGAATACATTGTTGCTATTATTATTTTGAGCAAACTGTTGTCTGTTATATCACTTAAGAATAAGAAAATTTAAAAAAAATTTTTACCTTTTTAAAAAATTTTGCCATCACTTATTCTTTCTCTAATACTCTTTTTTTCTTTATGTGGATCTGAGTTTCTGACCTATATCATTTTCCTTCTCTCTAAAGGACTTCTTTTAGTATTTCCTACAAGGCAGGTCTCCTGACAACAAGTTCCCTCCATTTTTGTTTGTCTGAGAAAGTCTTTATTTCTCCTTCACTTTTGAAGGATAATTTCTCTGTATACAGAATTCTAGGTTGGTGGGTTTTTCTCTAAAGATTTATTTCACCCTACTCTCTTCTTGTTTGCGTATTTTCTGAGAAGTCTGATGTAATTCTTTTTGCTTCTCTATAGGTAAGGTCTTCCTCTGTCTTCTTTCAAGATTTGTCTTCATCTTTGATTTTCTGTAGTTTGAATATGATATGCCTAGGTGTAGTTTTTTTGGCATTTATCCTGCTAGTTGTTTTCTGAGCTTTCTGGATCTGTTGGTTGGTATCTGACATTAATTTTGGGAAATTCTCAGTCATCATTGCTTCAAATATTTCTTCTGTTCCTTTGTCTTCTCCTTATGCCATTCCTATTATGTGTATGTTACAGCATTTGTAGTTGTCCCACAGTTCTTGAATATTCTGTTCCATTTTTTCAGTATATGCTCTCTTTGCTTTTCAGTTTTGAAAGTTTCTGCTGACATATCTCTAAGCTCAGAGATTCTTCCTTCAGCTTTGTCCAGTCTTACAGTGTTTGGTTTTTGATCTCTAGCATTTATTTTTGGTTCTTTCTTACAATTTCCATATCTCTGTTTATGCTACCCATCTGTTCTTGCATATTTTCTATTATTTCCATCAGATCCCTTAGTGTATTAATCATAGTTATTTTAAATCCTGGTCTGATAACTCCAGTATCCCTTCCATATCTGAGTCTGGTTCATGCTTGCTCTCTCTCTTCAAATTTTGTTTTTTGACTTTAAGTATGCCTTATTATAACAATAATAATTATTATTATTATTTGAAAGCTGGACATGAGATACTGGGTAAAAGGAACTGAGGTAAACTGGCCCATTGTCGTCCTGTGTTATTTTACAGGACACTATTGATGTGATGATGAGGTGTGGAGGAGGGGAAGCATTCTCTAGTCCTATGATTAGGTCTCAGTCTGTTGTGAGCCCAGGGCCCTGGGCTGTGATCTTCATAAGTGCTCTCAGGTTCTTTCTCCCATTAGGTGAGACAGGAAGGCTAGAGGGGATCTGGAGTCAGGTATGGTCAGACTTTAGGGAAGCTGGAGTTGGGTATTTCCCTTTCCCCTGTTGGTTAGGCTATGGTAAAACAGTTTCCTATGAGCACAGGCTGTTGTTAAGGGGAACAGAATACTCTGGGCTTATTATAAAATGGTTATTTTCCCCCTTTTCCCTGATGGAAGTAGGAGGGAATTTTTCTATAATCTGCCTCTTAAGATCCTGATGAGGCTCCTGGAGGCGAGACTCACAAAAGTATAATGCCAACCCATCCCAAGCTCAGGCCTCCAGGAGTTTTGACCTCTCAAGCTAGTTCATGCTCAGTCTCCAGCAATTAGTCAATTACCCTTTAAGTATTCCTACCTGATACTGGCTTCAAAGGTGGTTTCTAAGCAGTTTCTTCAGCAGGTAAGCTTTGGTTTTCTGTGTCTACCTCTGTCTCTAGTTTTCAGAGTGGTTATTTGTCCTATGACCTCAAGTCTCTGTTGGATCGAAGAAGAGTTGTTCACTTTCAGTTTCTCACCTTTTTCTTGCTGTGAAAATGTGAGTGACAACTTCCAGACTCCTTACATGTCAGACTAGAAGCTGGAAGTCTAAGAACATTATTTTTAATGACTGCATAATATTCCATCATGTGGATATATGTGTAACTCTTGAGAAAATTTTCTTTTGAAAGAAGAAAAAGATCTTTTAGTTTGATCAAAGACACAACTATAAATATCACAGAGTTTTCTGCTTTTTTACCCTAGGAATCCATTTTATTTTAGATGTTTGTAATTTAAGTTATTAACGTAGTCTTTTTAGATTCTTTCCACTTAACCCTTCCCATCCACACCTTCAGGAATAAATATGAAGTATTAGATGATAATCATTTTAAAGTTTCTAATTTTAAATTTGTACATAAATATAAAGACAAAGTTTAGTCCTTCCTTCTACAAAGCAACTATCTCTATTTTAGGTTATCTTCAAGAAGGCACAGTTCATTAACTAGATAAATTAATGAACATTTGAACTTTCATTTCAGTTATTAAGCTCTTTTGTAGGGATTGCTTTGAGGTCTTCTATTCCTCATTTTCCCCTAGGTGTAGGTTCTTATTGCTGAAAACCTGGAGCTGGTTAGCAGTGTAGCTTGTTTGTTTTAATCTGCTTGCACATGCTTGAAAAGCTGCATTTCACATTTCCTACTCTAATGACATGCTCGTGGTCATCTCATTGTAGGTGAAATATGAAATGACACCCTGCAGCTCATCATCCTCTAAATTAAAAATAAGGAACTGTCTGTAAGAAAAGGCTCTATCAGCTGTAGGATATGAGTATCAAAGTGGTAAGAATACTTTACATTGGTTTTTGTAGTATTTTTTAGGTTTTAGGTGTTTCATAGCGGTAATAGATTTAGGAATGGCTTTCTATCAACCTTGAGATCGTCTGTAACACACTATTTTGGACTTGAGTTTGTGGATGTGATAATAAACTTCAGGAGATTCTCGTCTTTCCCCTTATGGAACCATTAAACTATTGTAAAATTTGGAGGGCAGAGAATGCCTTAAATTGAACAGTCTTGGTTTTACTTGTATGTAATGTGATTAGGTGGATAAGGCCTTAGAAAATCAACGCCGTGAAGTCAGCATTGAAAGTCCTGGCTTTTGGCCTTGATGTTTATTCTGAAACTCCACCTGGGCGCACATACACCTGAGGGTTGTTTGATTTTCATCCTCATGATCTTTGTTTCTGCGTCTTTTGGACCGTATCCAACATTGACATTTCATAAAGACTTGTCTATAAAGTTTTCATTTGGTCAAATGAAGACATGTAAACATGAAAGGAAAAAAATGAATCATATTTCAGCTTTCCAGTGTCATTTTCAAAGTCTATAGATATTTTTAAAACAGTGCTGTTCATTAGAACTTTCGGCAGTGATGACACAGTTCTTTTGCACTATTCAATGACAGCCAAAGCCATATGTGGACATTGAGCCTTTGAAATGTGGCTAATATTATGAAGGAATAGATTTTTAAATTTTATTTAATTTTAATTAAATTTAAATAAGCGCTTTTGGCTAGTGGCTACCATATTGGACAGCATGGATTTAGATTTTTGTTTGTTGGCTGGTTGGTTTACTGAATGTCTGTAAAATTGTGTGTGTAGGGGGTGTGTATGAGCATGTGTTGTAACAAAAGTTGAGCTTTAAGTACAAGTCTTTCGTCCAAAGAAGGCTATCAAAAGGGAAAATTGGCACAAAAACTATAGAATTGGTTATATATAGAATCTATAAGAATTGTCCAAGAGATAATTTAAAGCGTAATAAATCTGGTGTACAGAATTACATGGACTTCTTCCCAGAACAACGGAAGGGCAGTCCAGGAATTAAAAACAGTGTCTACTAGAAAGAGAGAACAAGAGAGGAAGACAGTGGGGAGAGAGGGAAGGTGAGTCTATGGATGAATGTAGGAGTTATTTATTGAAATGTTTGAAATTCTAATTGAGATAATATTACTGCACGGGCTCTCTAATACAGTAGGGGAAAAAAGCTAATTTAATATAACTGCTTTCTACAGTGAAGACTCATGAGTTCCAGTTAAATAAACAATGCTGTGCAAAAATCTGCTTATTCCTTCACAACAGTTAACTTTCTTTCAGATTAAACATGGAAAGAGCTAAAAGTAGAAAATAAAAAAGTGTTACATTTACAGATTTGGGGACTACTGCAAGTGTTACATAATTCAAATCCTTTGTGATGAACTCAAGGGTTTTTCCAACTATTTGTAGTCCTATAATATACTTTGAAGTTAAAGAACCAACATTCTTGTAGGACCATCTGGTATAAGAGGATTTCCACCCTCCTGGGAAGGAGTCTGGGGAGGGGGTCAAGCAGCAGTGCCTGGGTGATGTTTAAGGAGTAAGACTTTGGGCAATAAATCTTTTTTCTTTTCTTTTTTTTTTTTTTTTGCTCTCTGAAGCTTTATTTCTCTCCTACTTTTTTTTTTCTTAAACATTTCTTTTTCTCTAGTTACATTTATTTTACTTTTTATCTATCCCAGAGGACTATCATCCAGTTCTATGGGCATAGTACATATTTAAATGTTTTGACCAATTAAACCAAAACAAAACATAAAGCCCCACCTTAACTCAGTCAATCTGTTAATATATTTCATTTCACCTTTAGCTCCTTCTTAATGTTTCTAAAGCAACTGTGCAGCTGTTTATTTCCTTGGAGAGAGAAAACAGATTGCTAGCAATATGCCAAATTTCAGTGTTGTGGTCCGGGTGTGACAGTTCTGAACATAACGATTCCAGGAGAACAGATTTAGTATATTTATAGTTTAAAATGTAGGAATGCCACAATAGTAACGTATAGAGAGGCTGAAAGTTTTAGATAATGAGATGCTTAGCACTAGCCTGGTTTGAACAAACTGCCCTATGAACTAATCTCATTACTCCTTGTGGCTGAATGGAATTTTGGCCAGGTCAGTGGCATTTGGGAGGATTAAGATAGGAGAAAGTGTTGAATTCCAGAGATGGGACATGGCAGTATTAGAAAAATATTTTTGTTGCATCTTTTGATGTGTTGGGGACAGGATAGAAAAAGGACTTAACAGCTAGAATCCCTAATCTCATGCCTGACTTAAAAAAAAAAATTCTATCAAGAAGAGCTTTGGGAAGGACCCAAATGTTCCCAGTGGCTAGTTTAGCCATGCCAACAGCAGCAACAACAACAAACACGGTCTCTATGATGCCTCCTCCTGTCCCAGTGTATTGGGAGAAGTGGTAACGTTTCCATGCTTCAGACATGCCCGTAGCATGACGTCACTTTGCCCACTGGTCATCTTACCTTAGCATTTGGTCAAAAAGAAATTCTTCCCTTGTCTTTCTCTTTGATTTCTGGTTGTTTTCCCTTATTTCCCTGTCTGAAAACCCCTGTTACTCTGGCGAACTGGGCAACTAAAACTTCAAAGCCCTGATCTTAAAGAATCTCTTTCTGCAGATATGTATTTATATAAAACAGCTTTGGTGCTACTGTGGGTTTATGGAAAAGACAGGCTTAATAACTTTCTGTGCTGTCTTTACAGAATATATTAATATCAACAGAGTATAATTACAGCACATTTTAGGTATAAAATTAACTTAGACATTATAGTGCATGTTGTTGAATAAACTTCAAAGAAAATAGAAGTATATAAAGAAATCTGAAATTCCATATTCAGCAGTATGGTAGATTTGACATCCTGGTAACCTTTTACGAAACACCTAGAGGAGCTAGATAAAATGAAAATGCATAGCTGAATGTCCAAGAAAGTCAGGGCATCTCCACGTGCAAAAAAAAAAATTGCAGTAGGAATGCAGGTAATAAACTGGCTCTCAAGCTTCAGCACTCTGAGGACAGCTTCTAATCTTAGTAACAAGAGGCATAACGTTTTAAGATTTTTTTAAAGGGAAGCCAAGGTAAAGAATATAGTTTATATCAGAACATGATATGTAATCACACACATACCACTGAGCAGCAGATTTTAGCAATGTGCACAGTTCTTACTGAGGATCAATGTTAATGCATTCTCTGTTCTAGTGTATTCCATTCTATTTTATTATGAAATCCTGGTCATGATGGTAGTTCTCAATCTTGGCTGTTCATTCAGGTCACTCGGGAGCTATAAAAATATACATTGCTGATCCCACCCTCTGTGATTCTGATTTAATTGGTCTTGGGTTGTAGCCTGGGAGTCGGGGTTTTAAAAGCTCCCTGGGTGATTCTAATGTGTAGCCAAACTTGAGAACCAGAGCACTATAAATTGACTTCACTATCTACTAATGGGACTTGACAGCAGTTCGAAAAACTCTACTCTAAGGGTATATACCTTTAATGAAAGAGTAGACTAAATATAAAATCTCCCACCACAGAAGGAAACTAAAGAAGCAAAAAACATATCTGTCTCCTAGCCTGGATGCTGTGTGTGCTTGGGGGTGGAGAGTGGGCTCTCCTGAAGAATATGTAACCACAGGCCTGCTCACACTTGCTTTTGAATTTACCCCACCACACATTGAGAAACCAACATTTAAATCCCTGGTAGGTCACACCCTGAATCGCTTGGCAGAAGCAAACACAAATCTCTCCAGAGGGACAGACCTCAACCCAGTCCAGCAGAATGTCTTTCCTGACATAAGACATGGGCTTCCCCCACCCCTGCTGACCATCCAATGCTGCGAAATGCATGAGGATGCAAACCACCGAGAGAGTATACAGAAATAACAAACAGAAAAATTGAACACAAGGCCCCCAGAACTTCAAATATTCAGAATAGGAAAAAAAAAAATGTCTAAACTGATTGAAGAAAGATCAAATGAGAAGCATAAAGCAGAAGTATGCTATCAAAAAGACCAGGGAAAACTTTAAAAGTACCAAACAGGAATCTCAGTGGATAGGCTAAGTAGCAGATTAGACACAGCTAATTCACACAGAATTAGTAAACTGGAAGATAGAGCCGAAGAAATATTTTTTGAATGTTGCATATTTCTTATCTCTAAAAGTAGATGGGAAATATGAAAGAAATGAAGAGACATGTGGGTGCAATGAGAAGGTTTAAGTACCTCACATTGGACTTTCAGAAGAAGAAAAGAATGAAAATGAGGATGTGGCTTGGAATTTTTATAAATTGATGAGATATGAATCCTTAGATCAGGAAGCCCAAGAAATCCCGAGCAGGGTAAAGAAAAAGAAATCTACATGTAGACATATTGTAGTAAAATTACAGAACATCAAGTAAAAGATCTTAAAAGGAATCAGAAAAGAAAAGAAACTTGTCACACTCGTTGCTATTCCTATTTAAGTAGACATCCCAACTTAAAAAAACAGGAGCGGGAATACAGTGGCATATCTTCAAAGTGCTGGGAGAACTGTCAATCTGGAGTTCTATACTTACCTAAATTGCATTAAAAAACAAGGTCAAAATAAAGGCATTGTTAGACAATCAAAGAGTGAGGGTATTTACCACCAACAGATCTTCCCTAAAGGGACTTCTAAAGGATGTCCTTCCAAAAGAATTAGATTTAAAGCTTTCTATGGGCCATGTACCACTCAGGAGGAAGGAGAGTTATTGAACTTTAAGTCTAAAATCAAGTTATGTCTTGTTAAAAGTTGTTAAATATAACCAGTAAAGTAATAAAAACTAATAACTAAGCAAATTAAGGATAGAAAAATGTGTGGTATGAAAAAAGTATATAGCAAACAGGGTAATTAGAAATTTCAAAGTAATATAGAAACAAACCCACAGATACTAGTAATCACAATAAATGAGATTATTAATTTTCTTTTAAGTTCTACCTGTGTAATGTTTATCAGAGAGGTATCTAAAATATAAGTACATGAACAGGTTGAAAATAAAAGATTTGGAAAAGATGGAACAGGTAAATACTAATCAAAAGAAGGTTGGTGTAGCTTTATTAATATCAGATAAAAATAGTCTTTAAAGCAAAAACTTTATTAGGAATAAAAAATATCATTACATACTGTAAAGGTACAATTCACCAGGAAGATATAATTCTAAATTTGTCTTGATGTATCTAATCATATAGCTTAAAAAATACATAGACAAATATAATGAGAAAATTATAAGTAGAAATTTTTACACATGTACTATCATAGTGGGACATTAATACAACTCAGCATTACTGGGTCATGCAGACAAAAAAGTAAGGATATAGTTAACTTATAGATGATTTGAATACAATTAACAACCTGGATCTAGTATACATATATTGAACCTTGTAGCCAGCAATTAGTGAATATACATTCCTTTCTAGCTTTCATAGACTTTTCCAATAATTGCCCATATGTAATCCATAAAATATGTCTCAGTAGATTTCATAGAATTAGCATCAACGTATAGTCCATGTTCTTGGAAAACAATACAGAGAAGCTAGAATTTAAAATCAAAGGTAACTAAATCTAAACTAAAAACACCCCTCTTTAGCCTTCCTACTCCTTATCAATAAGCACTATTTTCCCTAGCAAAAACTCCATGATAATGTGGGGTTTGTGTCCTTCCAAATTTGTATATCAATATAGAAAAGTTTTTCAAAACAAAAATGGGTCATTCTCATGATTACATCATCCTGTATTTTTTTTTTTAACTCAGCAGACTATCATAGATGTGCTTCTTCCATGGTAGTACAGAACAGGTGTCCTTCTATAATAGATTACCAATATAACCTTCTAGCTAATACCAGAGCTTCATAAAAGAGGCATATGACCTTGGGTCACCTCAGTTTGATCTGTTATCCAATAGCCTGTACTTCCAGAGTTCACTAAGATAGAATCAAGACTGTCAATGAGTAGCCAAAAATACAAGTTTTAAAGCTGTGATGTGCTTTATTCATAGAAAAAATAATTGACGGTCTCAGTGAAGCTCTTTGCCTTTCCTTAGACACTATTTTAGTGCGTCTCCGAATCCCATTTCTCAAATAGCCACAAATTAGAAAGGGAAGGAAGCTGCTGGAGTGGAGATGACAGCAGTTAGTGACAACCTGATGGTATGGAATAGGATAAACAAAACAGTGAATAAGGTACTATGTGAGAAACCACGGTCTAGCACTATTTCATTTGGGGACAAACGTCCCTCCCCAGTGCAGCATCACTATTACAGCAGGACAAATATCTAGAGTCAAATATATATATAAATACAATATTTGTCATGAAGAAAAGAGTAACTTCTGTTCTATGTACTCAAGTTAGGAGGACAGGGACATTTATGTAGTGAATTTAGAAAAAAACATATAAGCAGTAAAAAACAAATGGTTTCATGCAGAAAGTTACCTGGTTACTTGGGATTCAATGATCAGGACTTCATCTGTGTGGGCTAAACTTTGGCAAGACCCTTCACCAACTTGCACTCAACAGCTGCTTCTACACTTTTCTACTAGAGGACAGTTGTCTCCTCCGTGCCCTCATTCAGTAAATCTTCCTTGAGTGCTTTTTCTCTCTAACAGGCCTTGCCAGATGCTGGTGGGGCAGATGGATGGTAATTGAAGAAGACTTGGACCGTGGGCCTGCATCTAGGGTTCACAGACTAGAAGGATAGCTGGAAGATGTGCACCAGTAACAACAGTGCAAGTTGAAAAGGGATAAATGCCCAAGAGAAGGACAGAAAATGCTATCGTAGTATGAAATAAGTGTCGTTTGAACAGGACCTTAAGAATATGAAACAGTCGTGAACCAAGGGAGAGATATGGGACAAGTTGAAGAGAGAACATGCAAGTTAGTAAGTCTGTTTGAGAACATAGTGTGTAAAGATAGGTCAGAAGAGTAGATCGGAACCTCATTTAGAGGACCCCAAATGCCAGTGTAAGAGATCTTTTTAAAGTCTTTTCTGCAAGAGAATGACTGATTATTTAAATGCTTGAGAACATGGGGGTCTTTAATACAGTATTAACAGTTGATTTCAAATTTTTCTGCTTCACTGGAGGTCTTGTAGGTTATTTTCAGCATTTGGTCACATAGCATTCATTGTTCTCACGTAGAAAGAACTTAGAATCATTAGGAGCTGCTTCATTGGGATTATGTAAGGAATGTCTTGCTTCCTGAGTCTAAATCGGATTGAAGAGTTAAAAAAGAACAAGAACACAAGGATCTCAAATTATCTATTGCATAAAATATTTAATTTCTTATGAATAATTGGATTTTACTAAAATTATTTTTCTGTCCTCAAGGGCTCTCAGGAAAGCAGTTTAATGAAGAGTACTGATTTTAGAAGCTTTTAAAATTTTCATAGTAGAAATAATCTGTGAAGGCACATGAAATAGATCCATGGGTAGCAAGTATTGAAACCTGAATGCCAGTTGGTGAACCTCGGACTTACTAAGAAGGAGAAGCCTGAGAGTGTGGTTGGAAGTGAAGAGCCCAGGGTTCTAAGTCCTCTCATCTTGTATGGTCAGTTAAAATTTCTAGGCCTCAATTGCTTTAGCTAGTAAATGAGGTTGAAATGGATGGCTTCTAAGATCTATTTATTAGTTCATAAGTGTAGGGAAGTAAGACAATGAAGGTGCAGAGAAAAAACTTTGGGGAGAAGAAATGTAAGTTTTAGTTACTAGTGTATTCCAATTTTCTTTCTCTAAACTGAAAGTCACAGAGAGGGTATTATTATTTTTTTCCAGTCTAAGTTATTTCTCCATCTTCTGGGTACATCTTGTTTTATTTAGTGAGTTATTTTGTTGATTGACATTAGAATCAGGCTACTGTGTTACTTCCCAGACTCATCAACTTCTTTACTTTCTGCAGAGGCCTGTGTTCCCTTTTGTCTAGTGGATTTTGTAATCATTAGACGCTTTGGAATTGAGGCATGCTCCTATTTATCTTTGACACACATACATGGTAATAACTAGGGGTATTTAATACAGTAATAACAGTTTTAAAATTTGTTTTCTGTTTCAGTCTGTAAGTCTTGTTGGCTGTTTCTAGCATTTTGTCACATAATCTTCGTTGTTCACACATGGAAAGAATTTTAGACTCATCAGGTGCTGCTTCATTGGGGTTATATAAGGAATATCTTTCTTCTAAAGTCAAAATCAACCTGAAGAGTTAAAAATAGAACAAGTAAACCACAAGAATCACAAATGAGCAAATGCCGAAAATATACAATATCCTACACATTGAGGAACTTGTCATTTTATCTTTGAATTCATTAAATTTTGTTAATTTGTTAAAGTTGCGATTCACATAAGCAATCAACAATTGGCAACATATCACAACACAAAACAATAAAAACCTGTAAGTAAGAGCATGGGCATTAATATTCTAAGTAATATATTTATCTTATTATTTGGCTACATGACAAAAATACAACTGTGTCAACTTAAACTTATCCTGCTTTTATGTTCCTGTTTAAAGCAAATGACTTCCAATATCGAAATTTCTTTAGAGATTAGGCAAGTAGGATTTGAACTTCTTGTAACTCATTATACAAACATCTTTTGGGCTCTTAATGGGAACCACGTATTGAGCCAGTCAATGGGATATCAAAGGCAGTCCCCCCTTGGGTGCTTAATGACCAGTGGAAGAGACTAACAAATAACAAAACAAAATTATAATTTAACACAAATGCTATGATGTCCATATGGACTTGTGCCCAAGGGAAGTAGGGAACACTTCTCAGCTGGGATGGGTGCTGAAGATGGAGAAGTGCAGTAAGGACAATTAGAAGCCAAGGGACAAAAGCAGCCGAGTTTGGCTGGTAGCTGGTGATAGGAAGAAAGGGCAGGAAGGGTGGGTTGGGACCCAATTGTAAGCGGCCTTAGATATTGTTCTAAGGAGATAGGACTTTTCTTTCCAAACAGTGGGGAGCCACCCAAGGTTATGAGACAAAGTAACATTGTTACATTTGTGTTTTGGGAAGATAACTCAGGGACCAGTGAGAAGGATGATATGGAGAGAAAGGCCAGAGACTGGGAGGCTGGGAAGTTGTGTGCTGCAATTGATGAAGGCTCCATCATCCCACCCCTAGAATAAGGCAGTGGAAATGGGGATTCTTTCACTTATTCATTCACTAAAAATCTATTTTTTGAGGATATACCATGCAATAGTCATTGTACTAACTAGCACTGGGCATATAGCTTTAAACAAGACACAATGTGCCTAAGGGCAGGAGGTGGTGCAAGTGCAGTCGGGCGAATTATAGGTGCCATGACCCCATGCAGAAGGGGGTGCCGGACCCACTCTTAGGAGGAGCAGAGGTCCAAGTGTTAAGAATGGCTTTGAAGGTGGGATGTGAAGGACTAGAAGCCAGGCTAAAAGAGGGATTAAGGAATAAGAAGAAAGGACAGCCATGTGCAGAGGCCTGGAAGGATGAGAGCAACATATACCCCGTGAATTCAAAGTGCTTCAGCTGGGGCTTAGAATGTGAGTTTGAGACAAGCAAGAATTAAGACTGGAGAGGCCAGCAGAGGCCAGGCCGAGAAGAAATGGCTCAGTTTAGGAACGTTTGAAAGTGGATGCCCCAGAATGTCATGGTTCCTTAGTTTTAAGGAATGAGGTGACCCCAAATTGTCTGATTTGCGGCAGCTTGGTGTTGGAGATACCCTTAACAGAGGAGAGGAATATGGAGGGGGGACAGCTGTGTGCTGTATAAGTGGCACTGATTGGAAACAGAGTAGCATTTGTATGTCTGGGTGCTGCACTGACCTGAGCTTCCCCAGAGGCCTGTGTGCACCCCACCTGTCGTGGTGAACACTGTACTTCTTGTCTCTCCATCGAGTCAGTGGATTAGGACACAGAGCTGTGGGAACCCCACTGCTCCTCTTAGCCAACCCCAAAATAGCCCCCAAAATAGTTTTCTTCCTTGCGCCCCCACATTGCACCAAGCACAGTGACTTGCACAGTGTGTCTTCATTATCTATGCATTATGTTCTGTTCTTAAGCCACCACATCGAGGCTACCAGGTGTCCTCGCTGGTCATGCTCAGAAAACAAAGTTCAGATGGTTTCTGAGTTGTATATGATGGAGATCACAGTTCTGAATGTAGTGGTAACATAGTTTTTATTTATATATATAGTGAGTTTTGTGGGTTTGAAAGATATGCCGTGGACAATGTATAAAATGACACCTGCCAAGTGATTGCAGGATAAGCACCCCTGTTATTAGTAATGTATGTGTATGTGTATATATATAAACTGAGAATCAAATCAATCTTTAATATAATAGAAGGAAAGATGCCCTACAACGTACCTTGTCTCCATTTACTGATTAAGAAAAAAATGTGTGGCTCCCTCCGGCTGATCTCCCTCTTTAATTTTAGAAGCCAATGCTTTTGTAAAGTGTTAGCTGCCTTTACATCAGTGAGAGACTTTATGAAAATGTTATTTTTAAGTAAAATATACAAGTTAAGAAACAAACATGTTGATTAAATCAAATGGAACAAAAGAAATCCATTGTGGGCTGCATTACTCTTCACACTGCTTCAAAACCATTTCTGTGTGAGCTGAGTAGCTGCATAAATAAAATATTCACACCATGGAAACATCTGTTCTGAGAAAATTTTGACATATATCAGAAGATGCAGAGTAAGAAAAGGTCATCTATGCACCCAGTCCTGTGACTCTTTTTCTGTAGCTGGCTATCAATATCCACATCACTAAACAGTATACAAGATTATCTTGTGACTATGTGAATCAGAGCCTGCTTCTGTCGTTTTTTCAATAGGATGCCAAGTGAACCGAGTTTGAATGCTGATAATGAGAGGAGGGCTCTGACGTTCAGGGTGTTTGATTTGGGAAGCAGTCGGCACACCAGGCACCTGCCCTGTGACAATCTTTTTGTGGGTCCCTCCTTGGGCACCAGCTATGTGCCACAATATAGGGGGGATTGCGGAAGGTGACTAAAGTAGGTCTGAGAGGAAGAACCAGGGGTGCTTTGTCTGCCTCTGGCGATTAAGGTAATCCTTCACTCATTGTGGATTTCAGAGCTGTTAGGGAGGGGTGCTTCACCTCCCCTGCTGGCCCCAGCACCTGGTACAATCTGCCAGGAATTAGGGAAGCATTGCATGTCTGAATGAATTAATATACACAAATTAATCAAAATTCAGTTTATTTCTTTAAAATACTTTTTTTCCCAAGAAGCATAACAACAAAATAAATAACCAAATAATGGAGTATAGAATATTGTGGCAAATGTATATGTAGTTTGAGTCCTGGAAGTCAGAGAATATATTGTCCTTCTTTATCCCATTTCACTTTGGCAGAGAGTAAGTTCAAAGTGAACATTACGGCTGAATTAGGATAGCTGTGTTATTAAAGCATGATTATGTGTTTTCTGTGTCTGTCCTGCCTCTGGTCCTTGCTGCCCAATATGGCAGCCAGTCACCCCATATGGCTATTTAATTTTAATTTTAAATTGGTTAAAATTAAATTAAAAACTAAGTTCCTCATTTTCCTAACCACGTTTCAAGTGCTCAATACACACATGTGGCCAGTGGCTCCTGAATTGGACAGCACAAATATTGAACGTTTTCATAACTTTTGCAGAAAGTTCCTTTGGACAGTGTTGTAGTTCATACTTCCCATTCTAATTTGTGTGTTACTAGGTCAGATATTTCCTATAAGCTGCCTCAAAGCCTATGTAGAACACACGCAAATGCTTTATCTCCTGGGGCACCACATGGTTACCAAGCTGTGCACATAGTAAATTCTTAACCTGATTTGGTAGATAGAGGAGAAAGCTAGTGTTGATCCTGTTGACTTTTACCAGCATAGCTAGCCCTTCATCATCTAAGTTCACCACACAGAGGACTTTGTACTTTTAGATCCAGCTACTACTGCCTTTGGCTAAAGGTTTGACCACAGTAATTCTACTTTTGTCATTTTAATGGAAGGAAATGTTTCTGGACTTGGAAGAGTCACATTTGGTTAGTAAAGTTTAAGAGGAATAGAATTTAAGAAGATCATGTCATTGCCATGTAGTTGTACTGAAGAGATGACTGACGAGCATTGCACAACTAAGCTTAAGTTCATGGGTTTCTTTGATTTTTGTAATTCTGATCCTTGATGGCTTGCAGTTACCTGCAGACAGCCAGGGCAGAGGTCATTTTCCATCCAGCTTCCCTTTGCAATATTCCTTTTTAGGGATTCCTGAATTCTCTTTTGTAAACAAGTTAATCTCACCGATTTGGCAAGCTAAAATGGCGATTCTTTGGGGGGAAATGTCTGCTGTATCTGACATCAGCAATCAGTTTACAGTGTATTTTGGTGAGCTGAGTAGGCAGCCCACCTAAGTGTGTGTTCTCCCCACCTTGCTTCTGCAGGTGATAACAGGAAGTATTTTTGATTACCACTTTAAATTCTTAAAATACTAAAATACGAAGGAATTTTCAGTTGGTTTTTCGGTTCTCATTTTTCTTTTATGGAGTAGCTGGAAACTTTAGTAGAAGCCAGTGAAAGCTATGTGATCTATTTGTGGGTGATGCTAGACAGTGAGGCTGATTTTTAATTTTTTTAAGTTGTTAGTAGGCTGGCTAGTGTCAAAGCTTTTTGGGTTTTCATGGTTTATGTAGTGATTTTTCTCCCTCTATTTATTTACATTTTTGCAAAATTTTATTTGCAGTAATTTCAACTGTTCATTTACTCACTTTCATTACTTTGAGCCTCTTCTTTCTTGTTACCCCACTCTTGTCTTCACTTCATCTCTTTTCTCTTTACTTTCTGCTTGTATGAAAATATTTTTGCTAGGTTTAACAAAACATATTGTTTCAACTGCAATTCAATTCCTGTTTCTGTAAGGGTGTTCTGAAGACTGTATGTGGTGGGGGTTGGATAGGCCCTTGGTGCTGGGTTGGGTTTGAGGAAGCGCTGTTCCCACATGTGTTCCTCCTTCGTGAACCTCGAACTGTGTTTTAATTCAGTTCATGACGGTTTGGCATTGCAGTCTATATTTTAGCTGCCCATGCTGAATCAAGCAAGGTGCAATTAGTAGGAACTCTAAGACTAACTTAGAATTGAAGTGGGAAAATTTAACTGGTAAACCTTGAAAATGACCTTCTCAGAAAATCTGTGATCTTTCTCCTCAGCCTTGCTGGAGTCACCTTCTCAGTGTCCCTGAGAGCTCTCTCTGCTCTCTTGGTTTGGTGGCTCCGTCTTCTGACTCTCTGCTTCTTCTTCTTTTTTTTTTTTCTGCGAGGAAAGCTAGCCCTGGGCTAACATCCTTGCCCATCTTCCTCTATTTTATATAGCATGGCTTGACAAATGGTGCGTCAGTGTGCGCCCAGGATCCGAAACTGTGAACCCGGGCCACCGCAGCAGAACGTGCGCCCTTAACCACTGTGCCACTGGGCTGGCCCCTCTGACTCTCTGCTTATCTCTCTCTGAGGAGTAAAACAATGACGTTCAGGAATGTTTTGCTTCCCTAGAAGCATAGCCTGGAACTGTGAAGCACTGGAAGCTAAGAGTTCTTCTCATCATATGTTTTAAGTAGTAATTTTCACTTGCTGTATTTTGAAAATTAAAAATTTAGAATCAATTCATGATAATTGCCTACTGTCATTGTGGCATCTTACTGGTGGGTTGATTTGGATCACTGGGACTTATCCGTTTTCAGTTGACAGAAAGTCCCAAACAGAAGCGCTGTCAAAAATGTCTCAGAAATACATGATAGATAGTAGACACAGAAATGTACCTTCCTTCTCCCCTGCTCCCCTGAGGATGGAGGTACCAGGGCTGGTGGGAGGAAGGGCACCTGAGGAGGCAGGAGAGCAGAATGTTATAGAAAGGTTGTGAGCTTTTGCTTTTTTTTTGTTTGGACTTCTTATGGCTGAACATCCCTCCTTCTTCCTACTCTCCTGATTTTGTGGACTAGTATACCCTCACACCATGTGCTTTTGCTCTGCCAAGATAGCTCCTGACTCACCGCCTCCTGTCCCTCCTCCCTTTCTCTAGTCCTTTTCACTGTTTCACATCTTAGTGGTACTGGTCACTCTCCTCCTCAACAGTGACAACAGAATGCATGGCAGGGTAGAAGGGAGCAAAACCAAAAGCCTGCCTACTCTCAGAAAAGCTCTGTTTGCCACCTCACCTGTGTGCGAGAAAGTACGCTTGCAAAGTAATGACTTCTCTTTGTGCCTACTTTTACACAAATAGAGAAGGATTTGGTCAGTGTAGAACAGTCTTTCTCTACTGATCAAGTAGTGTTTGGATGGTACTTCGTCATCTCAGTGCTCGCAGCCACCTTGTGAGGAAGCTGGTTATGATCCTCATGTTAGAGGAAAGGGGGGCTCAGACGTTGGGACTCAGTGCTCTGGGACACAGGAAGCGAAGGGGGTGGCGGTACCTCGGAATCCAGAGCTGTCCTTCCTGGACTCGATCTCAGAGTAAGTAGACAAGACCCTGACTTTTGTATCCTCAAATGCTGGTTCAAGTCCAACATGGCCTAGTTAGAAAAATCCACAGGGATTTTTTTTTCTTCTTACAGATTTAGGAGATAAGGTCTGATTTTTGATCTAGAGACTCTTGGGGGTGAAATGTGAAGATATGCTGCCACCTCAGATCCATGTTAGATTGGATCTAGAATGGAGTCCGCATACACACACACACACACACACACACACACACATCCACCCCTACCTCGGGGGACGCCCCTAAGATTCTTGGTAACACCTCAGGGCTGCTGGGTGTAGGAGTGGCTTGGGCTTGTTTGTATTACCCGTGACTCCTGTTTCTGACATGGAACATTGCCTGCTTCCAAAATGGCCAGGAGGGGGGCTTTCACTGGAGGGTATTCCCAGCAACGTCCCCTCACGACCCTGACTCGGGCACTAGTCGGGCCAAACTCAGCAGAGCAGCCGTGGGGATAAACTGGTGTGGCACTGCCATCTAGTGACTGCCCGCTCGCTGCTCTTCTCAGCCTCTGCAAGGGAAGTGAATCTTTCTGCCGGCTGCCTCTCCTGTGGAAAATCATGGTGGGGGCTTCTAAAACCCTAGCCCACGAGGCCAGTGGTAGATATACTGTCTGCTCTCAGCGGAGCCCGGCATGGGTCAGACACGAACTCTCCTAAGTGTTCTTGAGAAATTAGCTTTTTGGTAAGAGACTCATTGGGCCTGGCTGAGCATGGCTCCATCTCTGGCTCCTGGGGTTCCACTTTCCCCTTGGAGGAGCTCACAGTTTGTGCAAGATGCCTGGCATGCAGCGGGAGCTGAATGAATGGAGGTTGCCCCAGAAAATTAAAATAACTACTGATTGGGAAACTAGTAAAGGAACAAGGAGGGAAGAGAAACTTGGTCAGAAATGCTAGCCCTGGTTATAATATTGTTCTGGAACTCACTGTTTGATTGCCTGGGGAGTAGCAGGGGCTTGTGAATAAATCTCAGATATTTGTGCCAAATTCCAAGGTTTTCTAGTTTCCCTGCTCTCTGGATGTGGTGAAATGAAGCCGGCGTGGGACATTCCCACCCAGCAGAGAACTGCTACGGCATCCTGCTGCACATTGGACTGACCTGCTGGATTTTCTGCATACAAAAAACCTGATATAATTGTCTTAGGTTAGACCTAAATCCATTTTAGATATAAACGAAAAATAGTTTTGCTCAGTTGTAATATACACTTAATTTTTAAGTAATGCTGTGAGTATGTAAATTGAGGGAAAAATGTCATTTGTTTTATTTGGAATTTGACCAGAAGGTTTTCACATTTCAGAAAATCACACCAGCTATGGCACTGCCCCCGTGGCATTTGAACTGCCAGGACACCACGCTTGCGTCAGACTGAATTGCATTCAAGTGCTTTTACATTGAGATGCAAACAACTGATTGCTTGTTATGTCTTCTAGGCTAGCCTTGCCTGAGTATTTAGATATTGAAATACATGATTTATTGTAAATTACTTCTACTTTACTTCTCCATATTACAGTTAGGATATTGTATTGATTTTTTTTTAATAAATCGTGTATAGATAGGTTTTATTATCTGAATTTCATTTTAAGATCTTAGAAAAGGGCATTAGGTCTGCTAGGATTGAGAACTACTGCTTAAATGGAGTTCTCCATTCAGGGAAATCTCTCGAAATGGACACGTATACCCTGGGGTCTTTCGCCACTTTCACTTTTAGGAACCAGACTTATTACCACCTGTAAGTTCTCTCCTAGAGCTGAGCATATTTCACTATCCCCTTTATCAAAGACAGTCTGAATGCTGATGAGTCTTCAGATTTGTTTAGTGTGTTAATGTGATACCATTGTGTTCCTATAGGTTTTTAACATAAATAATTGCCAAATAATTATGAGATCTGAGACTGTTAACTTATTGATGGGTAAGTCATTTCTGAACTCACTTATTCTAACGTAAGTGAAAATGCATAAGTGAATAATAGAGAATCAGACAACAAAACATCGTTGTCAGTCTTTTCAGGGAAATATAATAGATGTCATTCTTCAAGTTTGAAAATCCATATATGTTGTATTATCTCCCTTTTTTCCTTTAGGGACTTTGAGCTTTGTTTTAAAGGAAGCTTATGCTCTTAGAACATATCCACTGATGGTGTCTAGACCAATCTTCTGTATCCATACTGCGAATGAAATTCTCATTAGCCAAGGTGAACACATGAAAAGAAATCAGATTTTGCAGAACTACTCCCTCTCAAACACACACACACACACACGCACACATGCACACACGCGCGCGGAAGAGAAGGGGAGGAAGAAGTGGGAAGGAAAAAGGGTTGGGGAAAGGGGTGGGGGAGAGGAGAAAGGAGAAGAGAGAAGTGTTTAGCTTTTTGACTTTTCTAAATTAACAGAAGAAAGGAAAAAATGCCAAATGTGCAAGGTTAAAGGAGCAAAATAAAATCAAAGCAGAAAACTCACTTTGGTGTTTTAGAGTTAATAGAGAATTATGCAATTAATGAAAACTGAAACTGGCTCATGCCTAAATTAAAGTTCGGCTTGATAGGTCACATTACACTGCCTATCTTTGCTGCTTTTCTTTGGATACTTATTGGTATTGAAGGAAGTCTATATTGGGAGGTCTGTCTTCGTCATGCGTCAGTGACAGGGAGAAAATAGGAGTACAAGGAAAAAACCAGGAGAAAGTCACATAGATGGGGGAAGTTCTAATTCTCTGCCTGAAGGGACTTTCTGTAAATTATTTGCCAAGTAGATTTATACATACAATTACAGTGTTTTCACTTTAGAGCACAGAAAGTGAGAAACCTCTCTCAGAGAGGTTTTTAGTAAAGTTTTTGGACCTACTGGATTTTGCATTTTATTTGAATTTAAAATAAAATTTTAGGTGTCAGTGTTATATTATTAGATATTCATGTCATTACTTTCAATCTGTTATATACATATTTTTTCTTCATATGTCTTTACCTCTTGTATTACATTTATTACAACTTGCATATTACTTTATTATTCCTGGCAATCAGTTTTCTCCCTTACGACATTTTAAGCTTCTCATGAATGCTTACTATTTTTATTCATCTACATGTTCCCAGTGCCTCCAAAGTTTCTTTATGCATATAGAGGTTCAACATGTTATTGAATGAGAAATTCCTCTGGAAATAAAGCTAATGGATGGTACTCAACCTTGACAACACATTATAATCACCTGGGAAGCTTTAAAAAAAAAATCCCTGTCATGGCCCCACCCCCAGAGATCTTGGCTTAATTGGTTGAGGATAGGGATTTTGCACAGGTATGTTTTAATGCTTCCCAGGTGATTCTAATATGCAGCTACAGGTGAGCAGCCTTGATATGGATCAGTGGCAAATAAGAGACGTGTTACCTCTCCTTTCTGAGCCACTGGCACTCAGCATTTTTCTCCTTTGAATCTACATATGTGCATTCAGTGGACTTCTTTTTATGCTTATATTTTAATTATTTGAACCACTTATTTTATTTGCTTTTACTTTAAATCAAAACTATATGCACATAGTTGGGGTTTGGTTGAAGATAATTTATCATACTCTTTGCACTTACCTGGGTCTTCAAGTGATAGACATCAAAATACCAGCTTCTTGCTGACATAAGGAAGATTTGGATACCACCACTTGACCTATAGCCAAACGGGCTGCCTGGTGTTCTGATGATTTGCCACTGAATTAGATGGAGTCATAGGTGCACCCTCATATCCTGGAGGAGTCACCCCTGCCTGGATAAGTTTACCACATAGAAAACCAAATACATCTATTCTGTGGGCAAGCAGAGCAGACAGAGGACCTGAGCTACACCTGTTCACTTTCTTCTCCCGGATTCTCCACTGTTTTCATTTCTTTCCTTCCACTTTCTATGTTCTCTTTCTATGTTGATTCTCTGAGAATGTATCTTTCTTGTTCTCCTTTTTCCCTTCTCTTTTTGTCTTTTTATTCTACTTTCCGGGAGATTTCTGCCAATTTATATTTTAATCATATGATTATTATTTTTTTTTTAATTTTTTGTTTATTGCAGTAACATTGGTTTATAACATTGTAAAAATTTCAGGTGTACTTCTGAAAAAAATTTCATTGTACTTCTATTTCTGCATAGATTACATCATATGATTATTTTTTTCACTATAATTTTAAGTTTTAAAAAAGTTTCCCTTTTTTATTCTTTAATTGTACTTCTTTGTAGCATCCTGTGCCTGTTTTACGGATGCTGTGTTTTCCTTTAGGTCTTTCATCATATGACTTGGAGAGTTTAGGAGCCCCGCCCCCTCATCGCCCTGCATTGTCTCAAGATTCTTCTGTTTCTTCCCTCCTCCCTTTCTTTCCTTCTTTCCTTTCTTCCCCCCAGCGCTTCTTTTGTCTGTTTCTTTTCTATAGAAAGTATACTTCTAATATGTGTTGATCGTTTGTTATTCTTTCATGTTCAAGAGTGGGAATTGGAAGCCACCTGGAAGCTGAGTATGGGGAAAGGAGCTTCTTGTCTGGTGAATTCTCTGTAGGATGGCTAAGTGGAAAGCTGCATTTTTCATTAGGGAATCTTTGACGTTAGTACATGAATGTCTTTTCCCTGAAGCTGTTCTGTTTCTCCAGAGAAAAATATTCTTTCTCTGTATTAGTGAGTTCTAATATTAGGGTCAGGGATAGGGCATGAACCAAGGAAACTAGGAATGCTGTTGTTCACTTTGGAAACTTGAAGTTAATCCCCATGTTTTTAGCCCCAAACATCTTTTCTGACCTTAGCTGGGCCCTGGGTCAGAATCTCCAGTCTATCCCTAGAGAATAAACCTCTATCTCCTATTAATTGTCTGGCAGTACCAGGCTAGGGCAAGAACCTGGGCGTCTATCATTCCATATACTTAGACATCATCTGTTCTGTTTTCAGCTTTGGACCTTACCCACCCATTGCATGATACCTGGTTTCTGCAAGTTGTGACTTTTCCATGGGATCTACAACAATCTGTGATTTTTAATTGGGGATATTTAGGCCCTTTATATTTAATGTGGTTACAGATATGCTTGGATAAATCTATCCTCTTGTTATTTGTCCCATCTGTTCTCTCTTCTTTTTTTCCATTTCTGCCTCCTTTTGGATTACTTATTTTTTATTATTTCATCTTATATTCTTTATTGGTTTATCAGTTATTACTCTGATATTTTAGTGGTTCCTTTAGGGTTAATAGCATACCTATACACTTAGGTATACTGTAACTAAATTATCACAGTCTTACTTTCACCTGATATTATACCACTTACTACAATCTATCTTCAAGTGAAACTATACAGCTTTACATATAGTACTTTCACTTCTCTAGCCTTGGGTAGTTTTACGTGCATGTACTGATCAATACTCAGCTGACTAGTCAAGGAGACTCCTCTGCAGATCTCTGGATCTCCCTCTGTGCAGATCTTGCCTCTCTGGTTTTTGGTCCTGTAAACTCTTGGCCTCCCTGGATTCTCAGCTCTGTCCCTCAAGTTGTGGAGATCTCTGGTGTCTGCCTGGTTTCCCTCCCTGAGCTACATCCTGGAGATTTTCTTCAGGCATTAAGCTGGGGCAATTGTATGACTCACTGTGGTTGTTTACCATCTCTCAGGGATCACTGTCCTTTGCTACCAGATGGTCTGTGTCTTCCTAACAATTGTTTCAAATATTTTGTCTGGTTTTTTAGTTGTTTTAGGAGGGAGTGTAAATCCAGTCCCCTGTTGTTTCATCTTGGCTGGAAGCGGAGTTCCCTACATACTTTCATTCATATGAAAATGTGTTATTTCTCATTCTCTGATTTCTCCTTTCCTTTCCTTTTGTTCTTGTGGGTTTATACCTTTTTTTTTAATAACCTTACTATCATTTTAGTGGTGTTTCCGGAGAGAAAGGTAGATTCAGGGGAGAGAACTGGTGGTGGATTGATCACATGATTTACATCTCCATAATACTTTTCACTATATAACTAAGGTTGACATTTGAGACCAGAGCAGACATTTGAGATGAGATCTTTTTGACATTCCCAGTATTAATAGTAAGTTTAATAGTGAAGGATTAATGAACACCGTTTGTCAGCTGTTAACCTCCATTGTTCAGTTGTTTTTTACAAGTATAAAAATACCTTACAAATTACACACAGATCTTGAAACATAACATGATAAATCTGATTCAGGTTGACTGACAGGCAAGAATCATTTCTCTCCCCTTTTTGTGTCTCTGTGTGCATCCTGAAGGCCTAACATGTGGCCTAGGGCAAGTCAGTTTGAGAACAAATATTTCACATTGTCGCACTCATTAATTCAATAAACACCAATCCCATGCTATATTCTTTTAGGCACTGTGTGAAGATACAACAATGAATAAGGCATAGTCTTTGTCCTCAGATTCTTCATAATTTAGAATCTAGGGGCATGTTAGATAAGCAAATTATGTGTTACGTCTTATGACC
This sequence comes from Diceros bicornis minor, assembly GCF_020826845.1. Classification (NCBI taxonomy): domain Eukaryota; kingdom Metazoa; phylum Chordata; class Mammalia; order Perissodactyla; family Rhinocerotidae; genus Diceros; species Diceros bicornis. The sequence goes on from NC_080740.1 coordinate 36,762,326, forward strand.
CAAGTTAACATTGATTGATGGTGCAGAGGTGCTATTGATTGATATCTACAAGAGGTTCTTGGGATACAGAGAAAAGACCTGTGGTCCACCCTGGAGTACCATGCTGACTAAAAGCTATGTGAAATCTGGAGAAGGGACCCACAGCAGACTCGCAAAGTACAAATCAGGGCTAGGAAGGTAGGGGAAGATGTGTTTCCAGGCAGAAGGAAATGCACCTGGAGAAAAAGAGAGCTGTGAAGGAGGATGATATAATTGCCAGCCATTAGTGTGGCCTAAGGTCCATCGCTTATGGAAGGGTGCTGAGGGTGAGGCGGGAGGGCTGGGCAGAGGCTGCCTCATTCAGAGGGAGTAATTCAATAATTCTCTTGGAAAGATAACCCCAGTGAAAGTAAACACGTTATAGAAAGGTGTCATATTTGCAATCTAAGAAAGAGGGGAAGACCCACGGTCAGCAATGAATGAAAAAAATGAATGGAAACTAAGAAAGGAAAATTTTGCTTCTTTTAAAACCTTAAAGCTGGGCCGGCCCCATGGCTTAGCGGTTAAGTGCGCGCGCTCTGCTGCTGGCGGCCCAGGTTCGGATCCTGGGCGCGCACCGACGCACCGCTTCTCCGGCCATGCTGAGGCCGCGTCCCACATACAGCAACTAGAAGGATGTGCAACTATGACATACAACTATCTACTGGGGCTTTGGGGGAAAAAGATAAATAAATAAAATTATAAAAAAAAAAAAAACCTTAAAGCTGATTCACAATCTTTCTGAAGCATAGAGTGCTATAAAAGAGTTCAAAAATTCTTCTCACAAAACCCCAGAGTTCTTATTTTAAAAATCTTGAGATCATCAGGCATTCCTTGCACTAATTTTAATCTTATTTAATGTATTTTTAATTAAATAAGCATTCATATTGATCAGAATTTGAAATTTGCCACATGAGTCATTCCTTCACGTCTTTCCCAGAATGGTTTTCCTTGTGGAGAAGAAGGTTGGAATTGTCTGAGTAAGTGTGTGAAATGAACTTCTATAAGAAATGTTTTGAAATTCTTTTAACCATTTAAATTGTATATATTAATCATCCACAGTGGTGTGAATCTGGCATAAATTCAAAACCTGGCAGTGTTCTATGCAATAATATCATCCTATTGATGAGTCTGATATTGTTTCTGAGTTGTCAAGAAAGAAATCCTGATTATTCTAATAGTATCTAATGTGGTCCCTAATTACCTACCTCTTGACTATTCACAACTAAGTATGTCTGAATGTAACATAAACAGTAGTATATGTTATTTTCCCATTCTGACCTATTTTTCAGGCAGGTTTATTATTTCCAAGCAAAAAAGATAATTTACCATTGAATTCTAAGCCTAAATACCAACTCCTAAAAAGATACTTATTTCTAATGAGGTCCTTCGATATAGGATTACAGTCTCTGACCCAGTGTAATGTGCACAGCATATAATAAATATTGACTGACCAATATAATGGCATAATACTTGAGAGTGTTTGGCAAAGAGTCAAATGAAGCTGGGAGAAATTTGTGTATCTAAAACTTGTGTATTTATTAAAGGTAAGCAACTAAAGAGGAGTCAGCTTACCTAAATGTTCCAGTGAATGCTTTTCATTGTAATTTTCAGTCATTTACTGCTCCAAACTTTGAAACCCAAATCCAAAGTGCTCCAGGAAGAACAGATTAGAAAGACTTCCACACCCATGCCAAAGTTGAGTTTCCCTTCTTCCTTCATCAGCTGTGAAGGCGCCCCGTAGAGACCTGTGTTTACAGTATGAAATCTCAAACTCCTGTTTGTAGTTGCTCTACTAAAGGAAAACCACGTGCCCAGCAGAGGTGTTCTGGTCACTCATGGTGTAGAAATAACTTGAAGATTTCAATTGGACATGGTGACATTTTCTAAGTATCTAGTGATTGAAGACACTTTGTTGATAAAGAAAAGGTGGAGAATGTAACTTTCAGCCAAATAGATTGTCCATGTCTTGAAACATTAATGTAAAATGAGAAAATGAAAGTCAAGTGCAGAACACCTAGTGGGCACTCCACAAATATTTCATGTGCGTCAGGGGATTAGGACCATCAACTCTTTAATATAGCAGATCTTTGTGTAAGTCGTGCTTTAAGAAGAAACTTAGTCTCACAATTAAGAATTGAATAGGACATGAACTCTTTTGCCTTCCCTCTCTTGTATAGCCCACACCCATGTCAGGGAAATGGATTCCCTGTTTTAGGCAACTGCTTGATCCTCATACTCCATAGAAAGCCCTAATATCACGAATGAGTTATAATCCAAAGCTTACTTCTAAGGGTCTTATTTAAAACGAAAACCACATTTTCCCATGGAAGCCCCATTACAGAGGTGTAGCAGGCTCCTCGAGTAGTTCACAGATCCTGTTAGCTCTTACTGTAGCTGAAGTGTAGCACTAATTACATCCCCTACTCCTATGTATATGTTATTTAACAAAGTTCTCAGGGGAAATACACTTACCTGTCTTCCTGGAAAGCTAGGAAGACATCCTGACCTCCCTTTTGGCAATGAAAGCCTCTCCACCCAGCCATTCTGGAAAGAGGGGACTCCACAGCTAGGTCATGGTTCTAGTTCCCTGGGGTAAAATGGTGGAGGTTCTGCCTTCCTGCCGCCAGAAATTCACAGGATGCTCCTCCACAAGGGCTGGCTACCTGTGTACATACCCTTCCCTTTTCTTCCAGAAGATGCAGTGATTGCCCTCACTCTTCCTTACTCTGGGGCTCTACTCACTCCAGCCAAGGGTTTCTCTTTCCCTGGACCAAGTAGCAGGAAATACTATTTCTTAGCTTCTCTCTTATTTCTTTGGAAGAAAACAAAGTACAAAAGTGATAAGCATGGGTCTTTTCTGTATCCAAAGACAGAGGTAAGATCCCCCGATACTGAGAGGAAAGCTTATACTCTATGAACCTTCTGCCCTTTTGGGTATAGATGCAAGAGCCTTGGCAAGAGATGAAGGACAGAAAAAAAAAAAAAAAAAAAAAACACACCGAGAATGCATTGGCCCAGTGTAGGTTGTATATGGGTTCAATCCCGGGGCTCAGGGCCGGGGCAGCCTGCTTGCCACCACAGCTCTGGCAGTACAGAGAGGAGTCAAGTTGAAAGGCAGGACTGAATGCAAGCCAAGGGAGGAAGAGTACCAGGGGATTATCTGCATGCTTTGGAGAGCAAGGAATAAGAAAAGGAAAGCCCTCCCCAGTGGTATCTGAGAGCTGGGAAGGAAGGGTGGTTCTTAGGAGAAGTTGGGTGAAGAGCAAGGAATGCATCTAGTGACCAGAGTCTGGGGTCTGACTGCCATGGAGAACAGAGGAGGGCCACTCTGCCCCATGACTACACAGAACATGCATCCAGGGTGGGTTCTTCTAGGGTAACAACTCACATGGCCTGACTGGTGTATGCATGGTGAATAGCAGTGTCTGCATGATGGGCCAGGGTTTCTGTTTAGAAATGCTATAGGATATCTGTCTCTGATATAAAAACTCTCCGCCTCAAAGAATAATCAATATAAACCGATCATTCTCCTTCTTTTTGACCGCAAGCTCTTTGTGTACAACTGATGAGGCAATAACTTCTGTTAAGCTCCAGTTCTAGGCAGGACTGTGTGATCAAAGGTGCAGTTTCCGTCTTCGAGGAGGACGGCTGGTGCAGGACCTCCAGGTCGACAGTTACAGTGTAGTCCTGTGATGGAGGAACACAAGGGATACTGAGGGAGCTCAGGGCAGGGGCTGGGAGAAGAATAGACAGAAAAGACTCCCACCTGAATTTATTTTGAAGGACGACTAGGAGTTGCTACAAAGGTAGCAAAGGACAGTCTAAGCAAAGGGAACAGCATAGCTGCTTCTGCTACAAAGGTGTCAGGTGAGATTGGTTGACTGCATATTGTCCTGTAAGCCGGACATATCAATGGGCATCAGGGAATGATGGGACATGAGCCGGGTTGAAAGATAAATATGCGTTTATCAGTTTACACCAGTGAGAAAAGCAGTTTTTATATTTTACAGTTTCTCTTTCAGATTTTTTTTCAAGTTGAAGAACTTCCTGATGTCTTTCAGATTGCTTAGATGGAATCTCAATTTTATTTATAATAGTGAGCTTTGAAAACTTCTCAATAGAGCAGTTCATAGACGCTGTTTAGTGAATTCATTGGATTGAATCAAACTGCCCTTGGCAGCTACATTGTAGATTAATTATAAAGGACTGGCTTTGTTTGCTATTTTTCAGGTACCATGATCAACAGGATGTTACTAGCAACTTCCTTGGAGCAATGTGGTTGATATCAATAACTTTTCTCTCCATTGGTTATGGTGACATGGTACCTAACACATACTGTGGGAAAGGAGTCTGTTTGCTTACTGGGATTATGGTAAGTGTCTTTTTGCTTTCCATCTCTTTTATTTACACTCAAGAAGGCACTTAGACTGTTGGGTCCATGTGCAGAAGTCATTGGAAGCTGCCTGGTTCCCCAACAGCAGGAAATCAGTATAAACAAATCAGTCTGTGTTGGGAGAGAATGTCAACAGTTTTCATCTTAATTCTTCTCATCATGAAGCTTCATTGAGGACATAGAGCTGCTAGATTGCTCCTTCTGGGAAATGCACTAAGTTCATGAACCAATCTGATCTTAGAGCTTCAACTCAGAGTGAGGAAGTTCTTTGCTTAAGTCTGGATTCTGCCATTTCTTACTAGCTATGTGAACTTCAGTAAATTTCTCTTCTCTGAAACTTACTTTCCTCACCTGTAAAATGTGCAACATAATAACTATCTTGCAGCATGTTGAAGGGTTGTAGAATTACATGACACTTTATTGATTGTATTTATTATTTTAACAAATATTTGTTGAGTGCCAGTAATATGCTAGGCACTGGCCTAGGTACTGGCAAGACAGCAAAAGAAGATAGAAACTGTCCCTGTCTTGCCTTCATGGAGCTTACGGGAGAAGACGTACACTTAAAATAATTGTTACTCACAATTTGTGACTCACGTGTGGGGACAGAAAGCTTCTGATCTGATTTTGGGGCTGAGGGAGAGGGATAAGATCTACTCAGAGAAATTGATCCCTGGAAAGTTGACTTTCAACCTGACGTGGGAAGGGGGTTAGCCAGGCAAAGTGAGAGGAAGGAGGAGCCTTCCAGGAAGAGGAAATGATTTATTTGAAGCTAATGAGGCAAGAAGGAGCTTGGTACATTGGAGCAAGGCCACTGGGCCAGGAGTATATAGAGTAAAGTGGGAATGTGGCATAGCATGAGGCTGGGGTGGGGAGGCTAGGTCTTGTGGAGCACTTGAGAAAGATTTGCTGCCTGGGGTGACACCTAGCAGGCTGAGACATGTCCCTTACCCCTTACACACGACGATTTGGCCAGGACTGCTTTGCACCATTTGTTTCAGATGTATGAAAATGTAAGGCTAGCAAGTGGTCTAAAATTTATTATAATGTGGTGTGAACTTTTAAATGTTTAAGCCAGAGGTAGTTTCAAATTGATGCACCGTTTTCAGTGACCTAGGTTCTTTTGGTTCCTTATCTGCTTTTTATAGTTTGGTTATAGCAGAGTGTTATCTTGATGTTTGTTTGTTTTCTGCCTCTGTAAGAATGCAAACTAGTACTAAGAGCTCCTTAGGCAGGAAATTCCCCGAATTTCTGAAGTTAGGCATCCCTGCCCAATGCCTCTACTGTGTCCACCCCCAGGTTGGCAGAAGAGAGGCAGGCTTTCCACGTGAGGGCTTTTGAATGGTGGCCAGTGCAGCATGTACCCTCACAGCAGCTGCCTGGGAAGATTGTTCCAGGAAGGAAGGACTGAGCACCCATGGCGTAGATAGGGTGGGAACATTCTTCTCCCACTTGGCAGTATTGAACTGGGATAAGATGGCCAGCTGCAAAAATAAAATCTGGGGCCAATTTTAAGGTCAACAGTAGTAACAAGATAACCATTTCAAGTCCTAATTGTAGAAGATATAATTTTAGGGGTCATATTTTAACATTATTTACTTGTGAAAGAAACATACAGTTTTGTGAATTTTAGTGAACGTTTATTTATTTTTTCATTATCATTGGTATGGTACATTATGTTTACTATTGGATCACTTCCTCCTTTTTCCTCAAAAGATAGCATTTTATTATATAGTATAATGCTTTGGGAAATAAAATTTGCATGGATATATTTTTGGAGGGCCCATAACAAGCCCACAAGAGACACGAATGATGCTATTTATAAAAACAGAACTGGTAATGCAGAATCTTTCCCTTCATGCTTCTTAGAAACAACTTCCTTGGTGTTCCTGTTTGGCAAGATGTCCCCCCTTTTATTCTTGAATCAGGTATGACTCTGAGTTCATGCAAACAGGCTCATTTGCCATGGGATCAGAGCCAAATTGGAGGTTATCTCTGCCTGGATCTTGTGCTACTTTCTTCTTTCCTCAATTTTTTCTTTGTCCTTAATGTCTCAAGAAACAGTTCCTTCAAAGTCTGATGTGACAGCGCAAATCTTTTATTTAGTCGCTTGAACTCCTTCCTACTACTGCTTAGGTTTTGCTAGTGATCTTCCTTTGTTTCTAAAAAATAGAATTTATAAGCAACTTTAATCTACATGGACACTATTGTGTCCTCAGGACAGTGTTCCTGCCCTCTAAGCTCATGGTGAAACAATCTCTCTGTTCTTGGGCTCAGGAGCTCGATTCCATCTCCCTGATAAGGAACAGACTTGTTTCTTATTGATCCGACCAAAAATCATTTACTTGCATATAGAGAAATTCAGTAATCTTTGACTAGCTTATTTGAAATCCTTTGTGGGGTTGGAGTGTCTATGCATAGCCAAGCAAATTCCCATGGAGTCAGACCACAGAGCACTCTTCTGGGGGTAGGCTTCTGGGAGTTGATTATATTTCATGTAAATTTTCTGGGAATCAAGAGCTTATGAATGTAGTTTACCTAGAAACTAGTACCAAGACTATTGGCTAACAATATGGATTCCTAAAAGAAAATTTTTTGCATAGTCCACATAAAAGGTTAGTTTCCTTAAGATGAAATGTGGGGAGCCAGCCCGGTGCTACAGCAGTTAAGTGCATGTGCTCCACTTTGGCACCCCGGGGTTCGCAGGTTCGGATCCCGAATGTGCACGGAGGCACCGCTTGTCAAGCCATGCTGTGGTGGCGTCCCATATAAAGTAGAGGAAGATGGGCACGGATGTTAGCCCAGGTCCAATCTTCTTCAACAAAAAGAGTAGGCTTGGCATCAAATGTTAGCTCAGGGCTAATCTTCCTCACCAAAAAAAAAAAGAAAGATGAAATGTGTTTCTGTTTTGTAAGACAAATATTTTTTGCTTTTGCTTTCAGGAAGTTCAAATACCAGTTTGTCACTTTTGGATTACATAAGCCAAATATGACTTTTTTTTATTTCAGGCATTTATTTGCCTGTTTCCCCTTGGACTTGTGCAATGCATGTTTAGGTAAAATGCACATTGTCAGATTTCCCATGAGTCATGTCTCTGTCTCTGTCTTTCTCTCCTCTGGCCTTTAATAAATTGTGAAAAAGAAATACAATTTACAATGCTCCCGAGAGAGCACAGGGTCATCCCTGAATCATCTTGTATATTATCTCTGAAGTACTATGTTTCTTTGTGCTCTTTTATATTTGAATTTTCTTATTCTTGTTTATGAAATTTTGATAGAATTTATACCTTTATGTTGGTTTTTTTCACTTGGAAGTAAAACACAGTTGATCTTAATGCTAACACCTACAAAGCTTTCCCATTTCGAAAGAGCACACATAAAGAAATTAGCATGGCACGTTTTCTTCCTACAACTAGTGAAACTAATGAATTATTTCATCGCATCATCTTAGATGTTCACATTTCATTGGCAAAAACTCAAAATTAAACTGTAATTTAAAATTTTTAAACAGCTTAATTTGTGTCATGAGTTATATTTTTGGGAGCCAAGGACATTAAGATTAATCTGCAGTGCTCTGGGCAGAAATATACTGTTAAACCATGAGGAGAGAGAATTTTCCAGAATATTTCTAAGAGAAACAAATGGCTTTATCAAAAAATAACCTCTCCTGGCCTGAAATGTGAATTGTGAATGCAAGACAATCATGCAAAGTGTTTCATATAATTTTTTTAGGTTGTGTTTACAATGTTATACATAGATGATTATGGAAATACTAAAATAAGTGGAGCTTGGATATTGAAATGCTTTAACAGGAATTCCATTGTGCTAGATCAAACAAATCAAGTAGAAATTTCTCTTTTACCAAAATCTACCTAATATTAGAGCTTAAGAGACAAAGATCTCTTCCTCTCTCCTGGATATCATTTTAAAAACATAAGATCATAGGATTGCCTAATAATAGACAAAGTTACTCATTACCCTTCAAGAGAAAACCATTAAGGTTGTAATTACTTTCTCCTTATTCTTCTATCCTTCCTCTTTTTGGACCTGAGGATTTATTATTGTGGATGTCATGATAACCAATGGGATGAATTTTCACTAAATGGCTTTATTCTTTTGGTTGAAGGTAGTAGGAAAACAAAATTGTTAGATCATGGTGTCTTAGCTTTTTGTGAGCACCAGCTAGTTTCTCAGTATCTCCAGCTTTATAATAGAAAATAATTGTTCTGCTTAGCATTTAAAAAGTTATCCTATCTGTACATATAGATATAACATATGCTGAAAGATATAATTTTCCCATACCTATGAATATATATGATTGTTTCAAGAGTAGAATACAGCCTCATTGGTAAGAGTATCTCTTGTCTTATATTAGAACGAAGGTCATTCATTTGTAGTTTTTGCTTCTCATTCTGTAAAATTATGGCAATTCTTGTTGGTCCTTTAAATATGTAGAGTGTGGATGACTGAATATTGTGGCATAATTATCTTTAAATATGGAATAATAGCTGCCCATTCCTAGGGACACAGGTTATGACCTGATAAATGGTCCTCTAATGGTGATCTATAAACCCCTGGACTTTGACAAAGTCCACCATGGATTCTTCAATAAAAACGAGGTCACTTCAGATATGTGTGATTTAGGTTTCTTCCATCACATTAGTAATTTTGTATAAATGAAAGCAGTGCATAAGGTTTCCCAGATCATAACAATTTAAACATCACCGTACCAGTTAATTTTTAAAATTTTACTAAGGGAACAAAAAAAAAAAAAAGTCAGTTTTTTACACCATTTTAGGCTGAGAACATTTGATGATAATCCTGTCAGCATCAAATTTACCGTGTGGTAAGGAGTCTTGATTTAAGATCACATGGCTACTCAGGCCCTTGTCAGAGTTCAATAGTTTTCATCCTGAAGGGTGGGAACGCTACACTGTTAACTCTTTCAGAGGGTATTCCAAACACAGCCCTAAATTAGCCAGAGTTTATATAAAAAGAATGGCTGGTATTAAAGAGAGCTAAACTGAAGGTCTGATTATATTCCTGCTACTTTCTGTCTTTGCATTTAAGGATTTTTCCCCCCTGCCAGGGGACGTAGAAATCCTGAGAAACTAGACTGAAGTCATTCCTTGGTGTTGCATGTGTGAATAAGCAAAAAAACCCCAGGATACTTTTATATGTCTGACATAATTTGACATGAGGTGTTCATATCAAATAATTTTGAAGAAGTTTTTTTTTTTTTTTAATTTTTTTGTTTATTGCAGTAACATTGGTTTATAACATTGTAAAAATTTCAGGTGTACATCATTGTACTTCTATTTCTGCATAGATTACATCATGTTCACCACCAAAATACTAATTACAACCCATCACCACACTTCACTTTACTTTTTGTTTGTTTTCTGCTTCTTTCTGGCATGTTCATTGAGTCTCATCAAATAAAGGCCCAGTGAGGAGAGTGTATCTTTAAATTCTTACAGTAGTTTCTATTTTGTGCAGAGCAGCAGGAGGGGATGATGGGCCTTTTCAGTCAGAAGACTAAATTCCCCACCAATGCCCTAGGTGGACCTTCACTTCTCCCTAAGAAAATTTCTTAAGAAATATGACAGCTGCTTTCTTCCAGGTACTGGCAAGTATAGCTGGAAGTTGTGACCTTCTAGAATCCAACTTGTTGACTCTACAATTCCGCTTATTTTTCTAAACTCTCAGCACTTTTCATTGGCAGAGCTGCCCTTCCTGTCTCTAAAATACGTGTGCTCACATTGGCACTGTTGCTAATAAGGAGATTTAAACCCAGGAATGACTCACTGTTGATGAGCAGTTTTATGCAACACTTCCTTCTTTCCAACCACCAAGCACAAAAGGGAGCTGAACAGGCAAATCACTAAAGCAGATTTTGGTTTTCCAAGCCCAGGTTTTATCACTGAACCCAAAAAAACCACACCCACCTTCCCCCTGTCTTTCTTAGGATGAGGACATTTGAATTGACATCTACCCTCCTATCGGCAAATATCAACTTGTATTTGCAGATACTCAGAGGTAGGGCATTTCGATAGAGGGAATTTGTCTTCAAAATTACCTTGAATGTTGTTGATTTTCATGAACTGAAGAGATCTTACAAAACTCCAAAGGGATATAATATTAAGGCTGAGTGTTTTATAAAATTTTATTTGCCAGAATTGGTGGTTTTACATATTTTAATGAAAGAATAATTATTTATGTCAGGCAAGTGCAGTACAAATGTTATTTATTTTTCTAGAAAACCTCAGGGACAGAAAAATGGGCAATGTTTTCAAGTACTCATTTTACCTTCCTTTTGGAGGACAAGTTGATATTTTAAAATGAAAGTTAATCTTAAAGCTGTTTTATTAATTTAGGTGTATTTTAGATAAAAAGCATGATTTTTTCAAATTAACTACATTTTGAGAAATTTTAATTACTGATAGTTTAATAATTGGCTATCAAACTGAAGTTTAACCTTTTAGGAGACACAGGAGGTAAGTAAGTAAGATTCAAGTAAGACCCACAGGAGGATAATTAATTTAACACTGGAATTTTTTTAACATTAGCATTTTTTAGCAGAGTCATTCTCTATGGTAGTGAATATTCTGGAATTTCCAAAAAAAATCATAATTTTCATTATTATGTTGAATCTTTGTCAGATACCTTTTTTAATAAGGAAAAAAATCAAAACCCTTCCCCACTGTGCTATTAAAGGAATTTCTCTTTTCCGTAGGCTTATATTCTTAAGTTATTAAAGGTTGATCCCAAAGTGTTTTTTCAAAATGATTCTTGGAATTATTTGTAGGATCAGCATAACCAGGTGATCTGAAGTAAAAATATGTCACTTCTTTGAATTTTTCCAACAGTATATGATAAATGATCTTGGGGAAAATGAGCTACCTAAACTTCTTTTGCAGTCTAGGGACCAACATGGCTTACAATATCTGTGCTATATTAGAGAAAAGCACTACATTTTAATTTGGCAGCATCTAAGACTCTCCAGGTGTTGGGATTCAACTATAGCCATGCTCTCTGATTGTCATCTGTCTGTTCACTTTGATCTGGCTTGGGGTAATGAACATTAATTAACTTATCTTCTCAATACTTATCTTTTCTAAGGACAAGGCCTCTCTCCTCCCTCTTCTTCTCTCTCTTGCAACATCTAATTTGTTAGAAGGAAAGATGATAAACTAGCCAAGGAAAACCTAAACCTTTGCTTTTAATATAATGGCTTCATAAACAAACTATGTTTTCTTCGTTTAGTTTTTAGTTGCCTGAGCATCCTGAAGTAGCAGGTTAGTGATTTGCTTAGCTTTTTCCTAATAACATAAATGGAATGGGAGAAAAGTAAACCAGGATACATTTTCTGACTTTGGTGGAAGGACTATGACTCATCTAGTTAAAGGCATACAGGGATCTTAATTTCAGAGAGCAACATATGTTAGTCCCAACTGTTTCTACATCCATTGTGATGATGACAAGCTTTGGAGAAAATGTTGTAAAAGCATATTTACTTTCATTCTTATTCACTTTATGAAATAGAATGGTCCTGGAAATAGACACTGAGTGGACAATAACATCATGCCATTGCTTAAATTACAATACCCATTAATGTGGTGTAGGAATTTACCTTGAACCTAGAAAGCTTTCAGAGCTGAGCCAGCTTCATAACTCTAAAAATTAGAAAAAATGAAAGTTAGTTTGAAACCCAATTCTATACATATCAGATCCTCTTATGATTTGTTAAGAACCTGGGGAATTATAAGCTTATGGTTCCCCTAATTAAAATAAGACTTACAGATAAGGAGTAAAGGACTCTGTATTTTAACAATCGTAAGGCTAAATTCCTTAAGTGGCTCTTGAGGTACAATTTAAAGGGTACAATTAGGATAGTGGAATGAAGGATATAGGTAATAGTTTCAATAATTAGTAAATTGTCAGATTCACTTTCTTCTCCGATTTGCAACAAAGATACTCACGTTAATGCACAAGACTTTTGGTGAGCTTGAGAATACTCAGTAAGAAATGGGCCAGCAGCAGGAAAAAATAGAGCCCAAGAAGAAACACAAATAAAATTTGACTTCCAAATGTTCTTGATACCAGTGATTTTCCACTCCTGTTAGGATTTTGATTTCTTTCCAGAAGGATCTCAGCAGTGGCCACCTGCCAGAGGAGAACAATATTCAACTTCTAGTGCCAGCTGCCACTCACAGCTCTCTCTCTAGCGGTAGAAGCCCCTCATATTTTTACGTTCCCTGCTTATTTAGGAACCATCACTGCCCTTGAATCTCCCATAAATCACTGACTGAGGAGTACCTGGGAGCATCATGAAACAAGTGATCCTCTACTTGTCAAGCAAATGCTATCATGCAGTGGATAGATACAGGTGACTATCACAAGTGGCCACTGATTCCTTCCATTGATTCAGGCTAGCCCCTCATCAGTATGCTATAACTATTTAGACTCTGGCAGATGTTTGAAAATCAGCAAAATAGGTGTAGATGCTTACAAAGGCCATTCTTCTTCATTGGTATGCAGCTCTAAAAATCACCTTGCTTCCATTGTCTACACTCTGCACAAAATATCAGGGTAACCATCACACAGCCTGGACATTTCTGACCTTGTACTTTCTATCTTCTGCCTTTACTTTCCTTGTTTATCATTTCCTGAATGTCTTTGTAAGTAAATGACTCTGATAACTTTTAATTCTCTTGTTTAAAATAGAGAGTAGTTTAGGAGTTCACCATATTCCCTCCATATCCTTCTTCATCTAAAGAAGTGACTCTGTTGGAATCACCTGGAGAGCTTTAAAAAGTTCTGATGGTTATGTTTTATCCCCGGAGATTAGGATTTAATTGGGCACATGGTCTCTCAGCATTGGGACTTATACAAACTCTCCAAGTGATTCTAGTCACAGTCAAGGTTAAGAACTACTGATTTAAAAGTTGCACCAGGTATAAAACAGGAACAGTGTTGATTTATTTTGGCAATTAACCGTATTGCTCAGTTTTTAAACATTCATACTTTAAGAGTTTATCATATAAAATAAGGTGATTTGAATTTCTTGTTTTGCTTTGAAATATAGTGCTTCATATTGTATCATAGGTATGGAAATGATCATAAATAATAATATATGTGATCCTAATATAGATAAAGATATTATGAGATGAAGTAAAGGGTGGTGAAGTAAAGGGATATCATTGATCATCAAAGTTCATAACTGAATAATCACTTACTCTGCTGTAGTTGTCTCAACTCGAAAACGAGAGGGTTAAACCAGATAATGTCTAAATACCTCCTGGCCTCTCTCTCTGATCATATCATCAATATCACTTCATTTCTGAAGATACTGATTTCTTCATAGACTTAGATGGAAGGGGATATTCAAACCCTCTGGAAATACAATATTTAAACAATATCAGCTCATTAATAAGGCCGTGTCTCTATGATCGTAATTATCAGGTTGTGGCAAGACAGGGCAAGTGTACTTGTTTTCTCCTTTTCTCCTTACTCTTGTTCCTCCCGCCAGATTTGTGGTAGCAACTCATTCAGTGAGCCCGAAACTTTCTTCTTTGGTCTGCAACTGAATGGCTAAATTACATTTATTAAGTCAAATAAAAATAATTCTGTAATTAATTATAATAAAACATAAGTAAAGTATGATTCATGAAGAGAGATCATTTTCCTAGGTTGAATTTTTTTTAACGTTAATAAAGATAGGTAACTTTTTTTTTAAACCACGAATTGTTGTCACTTTTTAAATGTATAATTATGTGTTTGTATAAGTAATATGTATTCATTGTAAAAAATGTGGACCGTACAGAAAAGCACAAAGAACAAAATGTCACTGATATTCCAACCACTGATAGAGAATTTCTTTTCACAGTTGGGCTTATTTCTTTCCAGTTGTTTTTTTCTTCCCCAGTGTGCATCCTTTTTAAAAAATAAAATTGGGAGCATATTATATATATAGTTTTCTAGCTTGCTTATTTAAACATTATATTGTCTTTATTGAAATTTTATTTCTAAAATATTTAATCATAATATATTATGGACATGGATATGCTGTAAGTTATATAACCATTCCTCAGTATTAGATATTTAAGATGTGGACCTCCACATTTTTAAGATTTCTTCATAGACTTAGATGGAAGGGGATATTCAAACTCTCTGGAAATATAATATTTAAACAATATCAGCTCATTAATAAGGCCGTGTCTCTATGATCGTAATTATCAGGTTGTGGCAAGACAGGGCAAGTGTACTTGTTTTATATAATAGCAACAGAGTTGCTATTATAACTCTGTGATTTTTTAGATCTACTGGTAATGAGGAAAACCAGGTTACCACATGGGAATTTGAGACACTCTTAGATAGCTATCTGGTGAGCACCCTACCCTTTTGACTAACATATAGGGGGTGCTACTAAAAACTAGTTTAAAAAGATTCAAGTCTGTTGAAAGATCCTCAAGTATTGTAATGTTGCACTATTTGTGTCCCTCTTCCATGGGCTCCTGCCTATGCCCTACCGTTTGTTCTTTGTTATCTGTCCACTGAGACCGCTTGGCAATCTCGACTCTCTGTGGTCCTCTCAGAGTTGAGATTCTGTCTGGAGGTCTGGACTTGGTTCCTTATTTGGCCCCTTCCCTACCAGAGGGTTGGCTGTGCCCAGGGCTGGTGAGGTGGCTGTGGCAGCATAGCCTTGCCTCCTGACCCTGTCTATAATCACTGGTCTTTTAGCCAAGAAGACCCCCACACCTCACAACTTGGGATGGGTGCACCTTGATGGCAGAGGGGGAAACCTCTAGAATAGTAGGATGGTTACCTCTTACCTTCAGCATTTCACATATCTCTGTTTTCCAAGTTCTGATCACTGTGATCTTTCTGTGATCCTTTCTGTTATGCACATGGAATGGTTTGAATTGTGTGTATGCTGAGATAATGCATCTCTGTCCATTCCTGGTATAGCACAGTTGATTGGCCGGAAGACCTGTTGGTGTTATCTTGAGAGAAGATTATGGAATGTTATTCTCTAGAGAATAATTATTTATGCATTTATGCTAATTTACTCATTTATTATTTGTTCCTATTATAGGTATATAACTTATTTGCCGTTTTTAAGTCTGAAAATTTAGCAATTTGCTTTTTTACCATTTATTTCTTATGATTAAAATGTGCTTGATCCAAATATGCTTTCATTTTCAAAATCTGTGAACTAAGGTTTTCAATCTCATTCTAAAGGCACATTGCTTTGCTCATTGACCATGTATTTTCTGTACTATTTATTGAAGACATTGAATACTACAGTGATTTTTTTTATCTCGAAATACTTATGTACTTGGTGCCAAACATTTTTTTAATGTGACTGAGACCACAAATAACAACTCTTCGGGGTTCTCTTCTCTCCTGGTTTTCAGGGTGCTGGTTGCACAGCCCTGGTGGTAGCTGTAGTGGCAAGGAAGCTAGAACTTACCAAAGCAGAGAAGCACGTGCACAACTTCATGATGGATACCCAGCTGACTAAGAGAGTAAGTTACCACCCTGTATCTTTAAAACGAAGTTTATTGTGGTTTTTTTTTTTTCCATTGTTGGGCAATATGGGTTTTATTTTGACCTCTGAAACTAAAATGACATGGTTTAAAGTTAAGGCTTTCTTAGAATCAATTCCATTTTTTCACATTTTAAGAATAGACTCTTTCTAACTTGAAGTCAGGAAATAATTGGACAACCTGGGTATTTACTGAAAGATAAAAACAGACTTCATAAATCTAAGTAAATAGGCGTACTTAACATTCGAGTTTGCAGTATACAAGAAGAGACCAATATTGGATTGAATAGGAAAGAACACACTGTCAATGTAATATAGAAATTTTGTAGGAAGGCGATTCAACAAATATTTTACTCAATTTCTATGAGCCAGTTTCTGTTCTAAAGACTGCAGTTGCAAAGACAAATAAGAAACAATCATTAACTTTTAGGACCCAAAGGTGGGGGCAGAAAGAGGCCATTTCATGATTTCAAGGCCATCAGAGAGATGTTGAAAATGGTATAGCATCCTGGGAGAAAACAGTAATCACAGTGTGTACAGAGCACTCACTCTGTGCCAGCCACTGCTCTGAGCATATCACATGAGTAGACTTGTTTCATTCTCACAACAACTTTATGAGGGAAGTGCTAGCATTATACCCATTTTACAAATATGGAAGCCAGGATGCAGAGGCTAGGTAACTGGCTCAAAGTCATTTTATCAAGGGAGAAAGTCCTGTAAAAAGAAAAAGATTTTTAGCCTCTCTTCATAGTCACTTGAGACACCAAAATAACAAGGTCAAAAATAACTAAAAATTATTTTATAGCAGAGTCATCTTGCGATGTAACCACTTCTCAAAATGGAATCCAATCAGGCTGTCACTGAAATAACAAAATACATTGTCATTTAGTAACTTTACCCATAAAAGAATCAATTGAGATTTCAAGCGGAGTTCCAATTTTCACTGTTTTTACTCACTCTTGATTTTGGTTGTTTGTATAAAAGTAATCATATTTAATTTGGTAAATACTTCCTAATAGATGAGTCCCAGATTGCACATATTTATTTATACAGGTAATATTTATGAACTAGAAATTAGCAAGGCAATTGGAATTGATGTTTCCAAGTCTTACCAGTCAGACACTATTGTGAGACTTCATTGCAGTTAGTAGGTCTACATAAATTCTAAAGGATCAGAACCACTCAGTTGCAGACGCCATGCTTTCGGCCTGGATTTACCTCTTTGGCACGTCTTCTGCTACACGCAGTTTTCTCTTATTTTCTTCCAACTCCTGAATTCGCTCTCCAAACTCGTGAGCATTTCTAAATGTTACAGAAAAGAGTGGAGGGAGAGAGGTCAATGAGGAGCTGAATGGAGGGTTGGGGTTCTTGGCACTTTCAAGATACACTAGGAAATAAAAATACATGCACATTAGATCACTGTCGGCATCTAATCCAGAGTGGTAGCAGGTGTTGTGTGTCTCTCATTGAGTGCTTGTTTGGATGAGTTCTATATTGGACAATTTGTGTCTAAGAGTCAGAAGTTGTACAATATAAAAAGAAGCCTTCCATCAAGTCCCTTTTATAATCCAAATAATTTCATCATGATGATTATACATAATTTTCACAGGAATTAAGTTAATGCCACACTTAAGATGTTAGGCAGAAAAATACTTTAAAACACCATATAGCCCATATAGGTACATGCAAATCGCAGTGAAAAAATTGTGACAGAATCACAAATAAGAAAACCAAGTTAGCATGTTTAGGCAGATTTCCGCATGTTTCATAAGCAGATATATAGATTTATTTTAAGGAAATTTCTTCAAATTTACTTTAGGATATTGATATTCTGTATCCTAATTATTGGAACATTTTAGGAGTTAGAAAGACAAGAGCTTTGATTTAAAAATCTACAGTATAACATTGCTAAATACTGCCTTTGATGAAGATTTTTGTGAGATTCTCAGAGGTCTCCTAGTTTCATCTGGGAGACATTCCTGGTTGGTTTTATAGTTCAGTTACTTTAGTTCAGAGTCTCTCAACCTCAGCACTATTGACCTTTTCAGCTAGATAATTCTTTGTTATGCGGGACTTTCTTGTGCCTTGTAGGATGTTTAGCAGCATCCTTGGTCTCTACTCACTAGATGCCAGTAGCACTCTCCCCTGCTTATGACAACCCAAAATGCCTCTAGACCTTGCCAAATGTCACCAAAGGGGAGAAAATCACCCACAGTGAGAACCACTGCTTTAGCTTGTTATTCCCCAGGAATTTGGAGGCTGGGACAAATTCTCTTAACAGATATTCTTTGAGTATACTGAATTTATCATAATTTCCTTCTTTCTGGGAATAATATGTATTCATTTAACAAAAAATATACTGTGTACCTAATATAGTCAGGGTTCTCTGCTAACTGCTGAGAATAAAGAGCTTGAATATGATACTCCAGAACTCAGAGAATTTTAAAGTACTGTTCCTTGGGCAAATCACATGAAAGCTCTGTCCTTTTCTGCCTGGCAGAAAAATGTACCGTATTCTCGCTCATGTTGCTCATGAGCCCCCTAAAGTTCAGTCCGGGCCCCCTTTAAAGGACTAGGGATCCAAGATCGAGATATAGGATCTCAATGACCTTTCTTTGATTTTCTTGAATGGGACTCATTTCCCCAAACTGAACGAGTTTCCTGATGTTACAGCTTTTCTGTTGTAAGTTCTTGTATACTTTAGATAAACACCCTATAAATAATGTTACATTATAAATCAGATTGTTTGTAGAAAGCTTTTTCAGTAAGAAGTATGATTTTAGTTTCAAAATTTACATTCTGTATGATGCTTATGATGCTTTATTAATTCTATTACCCCATTACTACTTCTTAAAAATGTAGCTGCTTGGCAGTATTTCTTGCCACCAGAGTCTCTTATAGATCCGAGAAAGACACTCCAGCAGACTTGCTGAATGATCGATTTTTACTGGCAAGATGTCACTAAGTAGAGGTACAAATGTTAAAATGGCATTAGAATCAAACATAAATTTCTGGTTTATGATACTCATTCCATTATTATAGTCAATACCATATATGAAAATAATAGCCCTTTTATAGTCCTCTCTGCATTATTTTGTACAAAGTCATCAACTTAATGAGTGTCATTTACTTGGAATTGATTCCATTTGGTTATTTATGGAACTTCTAAATGGGCCCATTTATAATTTTAACTTTTTAAAGAAAAATATAAAATACTGAATGATAATTCATGAATGATTTCTGGAGAATAACCAAGAGTAAACAAAGACCTAAACATCATGCATAGTTACTAAGATGAGAGATTAAAAATACAAATCCAAGGGTGCTGTTTATTGCTAGAGAAAAATACAGCTATCCTCTGAAACACTACATAAAGAGAGAGTTTTTTCTGATGGTCAACAGGGGTAATGGTCACAGACATGCTGAAATCCTAATATCACTCTAAAGAGAAAGCAGTGTGAACATAAAAGATGATAGATTATTTTTCCAGGAAAAAAATGAAACCTTCCAAGCCTTCCATTGTGTGTCTTAACTGAATTGAACAATTTCCATGAAAAATTATTCACCTTGGACAAGTTTTCAGAGGAACAATTTTATACAGAAATCATATCTCTGTATGACTACGTTAACCACATAAAATACTGTTTGAGAGTAGAACACACAACTGATTGTGCACTAGCATTAAGGGAGATTGTTCTATATAATTCCAAAAGTTGACATGACACTCTGCAATTCAAAAATGGCCAATAGGTCCACAGACATGGAATAATCTAATGATTTCAAAATGAAAGCATGATAGCAATAACTTGTCACTGGGCTTAGTAACACACGAGCAGCTATGCTTAATAGATTTGCAGTTTATCACCTTACAGAGGCACTGTGTTTACCATGCTATATCTTTTGGAAATATTATTACTGTTCATTGAGGCCTGAACCAAGAGGAAATCGTGGAGTTTGGCTCTCTGGATACTTTCATTTTGGAAAGAAACTTGAAAACAAGCAATTCCAGAACCTAGACATAATTTTTAAAGTAGGTAGATGTACCACAAAGGATAATTATACATATTAATCCTGGTAAGAATTCTCAATAAGATTCGTAATAAGAACACTATTATGCAGTTATATAACTTTGTTTCTTGCATGTCTCTTAACAAGTGAACAGAAACTCTAGATGATTTACTCTATTTTAGCTTTTACGTTGTGCTTTGCTACTAGCTCAGTGAGTTAAAACACAAAAGGAATGGATCCCTTGGCCTTGCCCTGTTCCACAGCCACAGCAGCCACCCAGCCCCGGGCACCTGATCTAAAGGAAAACTGTGTAGCTAACAAGAGAGGTTGGAACCCGGAGCATATCCATAGCCGCTGGTGCGGGGGCGGCTGAGAGCACGTGGCGCCCTGGTGCTCGGGCTTCCTCCCCTTGTCTGCGTTTGTCCCGGGCATCCTAGGGGCATCACCCACAGCATATGTGGCAACGTTTTACCATAGCTGTCAGAATGAGAGGCAAGAAACTCTCCTGCTTAAGTGAGGGATTGTGTTCTTTCCCCCAAATTTGGGAAGAATGGAAATACTGCACTAAAAAAAGACTCTGAAGGGGGCCGCCCTGTGCCACAAGGGGTTAAGTGCCTCCGCTCCGCTGCGGTTCCCCGGGGTTTGCCAGTTCGGATCCCGGGCGCGCACCGACACACCACTTGTTAAGCCATGCGGTGGTGGCGTCCCATATAAAGTAGAGGAAGATGGGCACGGATGTTAGCCCAGGGCCAGTCTTCCTCAGCAAAAAAAAAAAAAAAAAGAGGAGGATTGGCATCAGATGTTAACTGAGGGCTGGTCTTCCTCACAAAAAAAAAAAGCCTCTGAAGGGAGAGGCAAGAGGAAGAAAAACAAGGTTGAAAAAGAAGAATCAAAGTAGTAAAAAGCAAAGGAAAACTAAACAAAATAGCCTTTTAAACAATGCTCTAATTACATGTATCATATAGAGTTGAACAAAGCAACTTTTCAGTTAAAAGTCAATATGCTTTAAGTGCTTTTGTGGTTTATAAAGTATTGTTACACTTAAAAATTTATTTTATTGCCTATGGCTTTAATATTTTATAATTACCTATGAGTCAGCAGTATAACATATCATGTCCTTTGTACCTATGAAAGAGATTTAAGGCATCTGAATGAGTACTATTACTTTTATAAATTGCTTTTAGGACTTTTGTTTTCTCAAATTATTATTAAAATATCTGATTATTAATATGCTTTTCAAAAATTTTCTGATAAAAGATTTGAATGAGAGTTGAGCATGAGTGACGTACAGCAAATCTTCTTATTTTCCTTTTTCCCTGTGTGTTTGGGGGTGGGGGCAATGGAGAGACGAGGGGGAGCTTCCTGTTAAGGAAGGACTTTCCTCTCACTTCCCTTATTTTTTTGAAGTATAGGAAATACGTTATATTTCATAGTAGTGTTGGCCCATTAATTGGCACTAGAATTATTACAGCTACTAAATTTTTGAGGGATTTCTGTAAATCCTAATTTATACCAACTATCACAGTATCTAGCATGTGGCAGAGACTCAATAAATTTGTTGAATTAATAAATGGAAATGTACTGACCCATTTAGACCCTATATCTCTTCTTCTTAACCTGTATACCCTTCTTCTCAAGAGGCTCCTTTGGTTGATAAATACACATCTGTGCTTCACAATTAGAAGTGTTTATGATGCAAATTATATATACTATGGTGCCAAATTCAACACCATAGACATTTATTTAGTACCAGCTATGCCCAAGGCACTGAGCTAGGGAGACGCAAAGATGAGTGACATGAACCCCTGCCCTCTAAGAGTTTGTAAACGCCCTGGGAAGGGTGGTGGGGGCTCCAGGGTTACACTGTTATGATTTTAGGGCAGGATTCTTAACTATGAACACCAAGGAAACTTCTTCCAAATCAACTTCCCTTTCATCTCAGTGATCACGAATGCATAGAGCTGCTTCTCCTCTCCCCATTTTTCCTGTAGTTTGCATATCACTTTCATGTAACAATTCCCCATTGCTCACACCTGTAAAACAGTAGGTGCTTTCCACCCTGTCTTCTCCCTGTCCTCTGTTCTCTTTCAACCCCATGAGGGATGGGAAAAACCTACTATTAGAAACACATCTGATCGTTAGGTAGAGGCTAGGTTTTTCTATTCTAGGATGTACTGTTTTGTGGCTGCTATTTTGAAAAGTGGCAGTTAAATATGATGCTTTAAGAGTTTTATTCCTGTGTTTGAAAACCTATTAGGGAGTTAGAAAGGGGATGTTTCAACATTAATGCATATATTTTACAGTTTTTAAAAGCAGCTGTAGGGATTTCATTTTCAGATGAGGAGTCATTTTCATTTTCAGCTTGTCAACTAAAACGTGTGTTTAGTGAATATGCATCCTACAACATAAGGCTGGGGACGTGGTGGGGGGAGCATCACCCACCTCACTGAACTCTGAAACTGAGGTTCTCCCCTTCAGACGTTCCCTTACCATCCCAAAGAGGAAGAATCCTTTAAAATACATTGAGGACAAGCTTTGAATCACTTAAAAGTTTATAGACTTCGGTAATTTGGCATTTGCTATTTGTGGATGGGAACCCAAACCAAGATCAACAACTATGTTCTAATCCAAACATTACTATGTTCAACTGCTATGTTCCTGTCATGTCAGTTTTTACTCAGTTTTCGCCCAGTTTTCTAGCTTCCTCATCAGTCTGGGTCTAGGTTCCTCATCTGTGTCTTGGGCTGATAGAATCAGGGTGGGGCATCCACCAGGGCCCTTAGGGTCTTCCGGGCAGCTACAGCTTCTCAGAGAGCTGAGACCTCCATTAACCGGCCCTTCTGCTTCCTAGCAGGGAAGGGCCGATCCCAACCCCAGCAGTGCTGGCCAGTCACTTCCCACTCCTCTCTTTAAATGCAAGGTCCTCAAACCTCAGCAACTTATGCTACATCTATTTCCTTACCTCTGAAAAGGACGTAAGGGCCAGATGGAAAAGCCTTCTGAAAGGTGACTCCTACCTCTGTGAAGAAGAGAAATGTTTCCATAAGAATGAAGAGCCAAGAATTAATTGGAACACCTTTTAACTTCACTACGGATGATAGTGATATGACTTCTACGCACTGCTGGTGCTCAGCATCTAACATTTCAGTCATTTTTCTGTTGGTCTGTGAATGGTCTCTATGCAGAGTCTAATGAATATCCAGAGGAAGTGCATTATAAACCAAAGTCACTCCTAAAAGCAGTTTTAAGAAATGAGTTATTTTCCTAAAATGGGTTCAAGCAATACAATTTCACTCAAAAAGAAAACTTTTCAGTACTGTGAAAAAGGATTCACCATCAGCCACAAAACCTGATGCTTTCTTTGCTAACGTGAAAAAATATACATACATACTTGGACCCATAGTTTTAGTGTAATTATAAGATTCTTCCTTATTATAAATCTAAGGGCTGAACAAAACTTTAATAATAATTCTCTCTAACCTATGTTAGAGAAAACTAAAGTCCTACAACCTAATCTCCTTGACCTGACTTTGTTGGTCCAAAGTCAAGAACTTAGAACTGTATCTCAAGCCCAGCTCATTGTTCTGTCTTCCTCAGCACATTGCCTTTCTTAAAAAATTGTCATCCTCCACCCAGCCCCCCACTAGCCTGCAGCTCTCTTTGTGAAACATCCTTGATCCATCACTCAAAAGAACTAAATAGAACAACTTCTTAGAATAAGTAACTAACAACAAGCCCAAGCAAAAGCTCTGGGTCATCAGATCCTGTAGTGTGGGCCAGGAAGAGGAAAAATCTGTCCTTGGCTGAGCCTTTATCAGCTTCCAGGAATTTTTGAAGACATTAATCAAGAAAGGAAGTGATTGAAAATCACCAAGAAGTATTCACACCTTCCATCAGCTGCAGTGGGTCTTGGCAGTGTTACTATAAAGCTTTCATGCTTTAGGTTTGTCCCATCCATCTGAAGTGCCATATATTTAAATTACCAACAAAATCGCGACAACATAGATTTCTGTCAATTAAGTGTGCTAACAAGCATACAATTGGCTAAGTCACTCTGGGAGGCTAGAGGACTGGGTCTTCTTGTCCATTCAGCAGTGGAAACATGCCCTTCCTGTAGTGCACAGCCAGAAATGCCGAGAAAGCTTACAAAGGAGAAGATTAACCTTGGCCTTTTGGCATTTTGCCTTTCTCCAGGGAAATGAAGAACATGGGGAGAACAATTGCAATACAAGGTGGAGAAATCAGCACCTCTTGATTTCAAAAAAAAAAAAAAACAAAAACTGGTCAAATGAAAAGGTTCCTGATGGGGTAGAGTTTAGCTCAGAAAGATATCAGTAGCTCCCTAATATTTCAATTTAAGTGGTGTTCCTAGGCAGATAAAGCTGCTTTTAAAAAGGCACAGATTAAAGAAAAGTAATTTTTTGAGAAATAATTACTAAACAGAACTAGAGGTTACTATGATCCTTGGGATGAAGAATATGACCCCCAGCCAAGTTGCAAAGAATTCTACTCTGGAATTTATCAACTGCATTTTTGTTTGTTTGTTTTCGTAACAGGTGAAAAACGCAGCTGCCAATGTACTCAGGGAAACATGGCTAATTTACAAAAATACAAAGCTAGTAAAAAAGATAGATCATGCAAAAGTAAGAAAACATCAACGAAAATTCTTGCAAGCTATTCATCAGTAAGTACCATTTTTCATTGTCATTCTGCTTTTGTATCTCTGGGTTTTAATTCTCATACTTGGTTATTCTTCTTTTATGAGGGAGGAAAAAAGAAAACATTGTCATGTTTGTTCCCAGAAGACACTATCTGGCAATTTAATAATTCCATAAATGAAATCCTGAGAAAAATTTTCAGTTCTTTTTATGATTAAAAATCATTTATTAGTGGGAGAATAATCATTTAATATATTAATTACGTCTCAGTTTCTCTCTTTAGAAGCAATAATTTCAATTAAAATTGTATTTATTTATTTATATAGTTTGCTGTAAAATGTTTAGTTTGTACCTACTGCAAAATCTTGAAAAAAATTTAACATTTTATGATCTATCTGGATTTTTTTAACATGCTGCCAAGCATCTTTATGTAAAGGTAGCACATACAATTGACTTAATACTTGAATTTTTTAATTAGTTTTTAATAAGGACTTGGGAGATTTTCTATATGCTACATGTTCATTATAGATTTTATAGTTCCTATAGACCTTGCACTCTTATCATTATTCTGACTATCCAGACCACCATTATTCAGTTTGTTTAAGTCTTTCATGCCATTTCATTGTTATACAACTCTCATGGACTTTTAAAGTACAAATCTCTCTCTAGTAAGTTTCAGTGATAATTTGAAAGCACCAGATCTTTCTTCCCCCAGCAGGCAGCATCCTGACGATAAGTACATTTCTGTGGGTGTCAATTATGATGCAATGCAGCCTTGCTCTTAACGTAAGGCCATTTATGTATGGGGAAGAGCAGACACATCACATTTGTGGGTCAGAAAAGTGGCTTTTCTCATGCAACCTACCAGGGTAATCATGGAAAGGTGGGTAAATACTAGGTCTCTTGATTATGCAGTGAGATGTGTCTTCTCGGAGCTAACTAGCACAGCAGACAAGCAAGCTCTGAGGGTAGAGTTTTTATTTCACATATTTAGGCAATTCATTTGTAATATATTACACTAACCTTCTGTGGGAAATCACTAAGCATTCATCTTCTCCTCTTTCTCTTGTCCATCCAACTGCCCTTTATAAATAGGTATCACTGAAAATGTGGAATATGTCTATGATTATGGACACATATCTACTTCTATAGAAATTGCTACCTTCCTTAATGAAAATAAAATCCAGGTCCTCTGAGATCTAAAACAGAGGCGGCCTCTGCACACATGGCAGAGCCGCCCGTCCTCGTTGCTGCTCACGGCTGTTCACTCACGCTCTTCCCCTTGCTGCCACGAACACCAAAGTGACATCCTTTCTCCTTTAGCTCTGTGACTTGACTGGATACATAACTATGCTTTTTACCCCATTGTAAGGAAAAAATAAGGCTAGAATTTTAAGATAATACTCTTTCGAAGTCGGGGAAAGAGTAAAAAGGAAAAACGCAGAGAGGAACATGGTATTAGATTTGGCTCACAGGAGGGCGCTTCATCCCTGGAGCTCACAGCTGCCTTTTTAACCAAGTACCACCACCTGGGAGCACCGGCCTCGACATCTTGGTCCCTTGAAGTTTAGACCTAAGAGAGTGAGTCCCCTGAGAGATGCTGGGCCATCACCTCTGCTTTCCTCAGGCCTGTCTGAGGACAGGCCTCCTCCTCAAGGGTCACCTGGCACAACTCTCCTGGCAGAGTGGTCATTCCTACACTCCCAAAACTGTACAACATAGTAACCCCAACATTCAGACAAGAGTAATACACTGTATACTGTGGATAAATCATTCTTTGTACTTTTAATGTTTCAATACTAACCTATATTGTTCAGTATATTAAAAAGAAAACTTACCTTTGTGGGTGTGAGAAGGTATGGTGTCCAAGGGGGTGAAGGGTGTGAGATGGCGTGGAAGTGAGTGAGGTCAGTCCATCTGTCCAGCAACCACACATCCCATTTCCTCCAGGATCGTGTTTGTGTCCCTTTCTGTCAGTGTAATCTACCTGTTCAATATATAAGGAAATATGATTTGCCTTTGATGCGATTGATAAATTTTCATATAATGAAAAAAATGCTTTGACAGTTTTTGTAATATAATTCTCTAGCCATTTGTAAGTGGTGGGTATTTATATATTTATATTTATATAGCTCGTCATAGACCTCTTAAGTTCTGAATACTTTGGGGGACAAACACTTGAGGGACAACTTAGGGGTGTTCACTGTAAAATTTTTCAAATTTGCTGTAGGTTGGAAAATTTTTATAATAAAATGATAAAAAAAAAAGCTTTAGGGATATCAAGTTTCAAAACTGTCCCTAAGCAGTTGGCAAATTGCCACAAAGCGTATTGACCTATCCTAAGGGGTTTGTGGTGTAGGTTACCTGAGTCTTTCAGCATGCCGCTTTTGGATAGAGTAATGGAAGAAACCACTTGTGATTCTTCTGCCTCTTTCAAACATTTCTCTTCTGTTTCTTCTGTGGCAAAGTGTACTTGTAATGTAGATGAGCTTCAAGCAACTCAAAAATGTTCTGAAGTGTTTTGTAAATTACTCTTGGAGTTACTGGGTTTCCTTTGAGGTGGGAGGGTACTTATACTTTGTGAAAAAGTACAACTGAGTATTTATGTGGACTGGGTTTGGCTAGATTATTCTAATCATGCATAATTATCTTTCATTTTAACTCAGGGAGTGAAGTCGTAAAGGAAAGCGCATTGGGCTCGATTCCTAAGGGCAAGGCCTTCCTTGCCCACTGTTGAGACACAGGGAGACCATCAGCCTTGTCTGTCAGCGCAGGGTGAAATCAGACCTCTCTAGTTGACGAAAAATTTAGAGGTTCATTTGATAGAGCTCTCCTGGCCTCTCCTGTTCCCTGATTTGTCCTGAGAGCCTGTTCAGTAGTGCTCTCTCCCGTTCTATCAGCCCCCTCTATCTCAACTCTCTTTCTCTTTTCCAAGCTTCATAGCCTCTTTCCCCAACACATGACCTCTCTAGCCTCTGATGGATGCCTACCTCTCCGGGCTCGTGTCCTCTTTTCAGTAATCTATCTGTCTTTTTGTATCGTCAGTTAGTGCTATGAACCATTGTTTCTATAACTTTAACACTTTTTCTGATATTAGCTTTAACTTTAAAGTTTTTCATCCTGCTATCTCAACTGTAGACTCATCAATCAACGTGAACTTGTCTCAGAGCCAAGAAATCCAAAAAACATAATTTCTGTAACAGAGTGTTAGATTACCCACCTTTCAGAAAGCCAGGCTTCTAATTAGCCCCAACTCAGAAAAGATGTACCCTATCTAAAAAAACCAAAAAAATGATAATCCCATAGTTTAGAATATTGTCCTTTTAACCATATCACATTCATATTAGGCAAAAATATTTCCTATTGTTTATTTGAACATCATATATCAAAGAGGCTAAGATAACTTTATACAAGTTCTTCCTTCTGAACTCTAGTTCTGGAGGAAGCTATGTCCTTTCAGGTGGGGAAGTACAGTAGCAATGAAGAAAAATGATAATATAATTGAATAGTGCTTCTCTTTGATCACTATGCCGAAATCCTGCAGAATCTTATTAGGAGCTTCCAGCTAATGAATCGAGCCCCCTGTGCACAACCAAACACCACACTGTGTTATTTTGTTCCAGAATATTTTACAGTTTCTTTTCTTTTGTTTTGTCTTTTTATTTCAACAAAATGAAAATAGAGCTCGGAAGTAAGTTGTGTGAGCCGCTCTTGTCAACATTTGCAGAATTTGATACCGGCTGCATGCACCCAAGCAGATCCTTTATTTGTGAATTTTGGTAGTCTGATTGCTGCTATGGAAATGTGATCCGAAATCATGATCTTTTCCTGTGATAAGTGAAGTTCACAAGGAAGAAATCAACATATGTTTCTTATTCTTCTTTTTTGGGGAGAAAAAAGTAAAATAGACATCTGCATGTTACCTTTTATTCTGGCAGCTGCAGCTTAAGTAGGCTTTTTCTACCAGTTCTCCTACATTACAGGCAGTCTAAGAATCAACAATGCAAGAGCTAAAGGAATTCCAGTCAAATAGGACTGCTTTATGTCAGCTTTCCAGATTAGGAGAAAATAAAATGGGCAACATTCTACTGTCAGAAACGTAATATAGTAATCCAAGAGCAGTAGATTAGGCTCCATTGTTTGGAAGATGAAGTACCCACCTCGGCTAAGGATCCAGCATGGGCCCTTCTACCGGACTTGTTCAGGACTTTCTCTGTACATACAAGTTGCTGGAGGCTCCTGATCTGGTGTTCCCAAACTTCAGTCATTCCTGTACCAACTATACTATTACTTACTTAAATTTGAAAAGAAAACTTAGAAATCCTTATCATAAATGGATTGAAAAAAAACACTCCCAGCAAAGAGAGGTAAAGGTAACGTGGATTGATAATTGAAACACTGGTATTGAAGTCTAGCCACAGGCTGTCTCCTGCAGAAAGCTCTGAGCTGAGATCCTGCTCCCAGGTGTTAGGAGATGAAAACAGGATAGGATGAGCCTGAGACATTTTTCTTGTAATAATCAAGAATCGAAAGAGAGTTAAAGGGAATAACTGTCTCTCCGTCTGTTTTAGTATTGTTTCATGTCTTGTTTGAGTATCACTTCATCATCTAGAACACCTCTGTTGCTATACATCCAGCACTTCAGAAACACTGTCCTAATCTAACCCACTTCATTTCATACATGAAGAAACAATTGTTCTCTCTAGTACATTTCTCTGTAATGACCCACTCGTGTTTCAAGTTTTTGGTGGTTTTTTTTTTTTTTGGCTTTTTCAAAAGGCACACATCAAGAATTGTAACCCTTGCAAGTACTTAGAGAAACATTCTTCATCAACATATTAGATTTAAATATATGTTTGTAAGTGTCTTTTAGACTAAAACATATTCCATCTCTGTAATAGCATAAAAGCCAATTAACTTACTTCCAAGTGTTCTAATAGAGAAACATATAGTCGCAATGACAAGTTATAACCTTACCCTGTGTTAGATTGTTAACGATCGTGTTGTAGGCAGGTGTCAGTTAAACTCTTACTGGCAGAAGGAACTATATCTTCGCTGTAGAGCAGATTTGGTGACATATTGGATATCCTCATTTCAGAACAAAATCACTGAGCAGTGTGAACATTTGTTACAAAAATCTCCCTGGCAGTAAAATCTTGCCCTGTGAATTTTTTATCCTTTCTATGTAATTACCTTTAATTTAAATTGGAAAATAATAAAGAGTACCCTCTCCAGCATTAACACTGTACTTTGTAAAATGACTCATCATCGTAATAAGGTTAGCAGGGATTTTTTTTTTTCTTTTTCACTAAGTAGCTCAGAGAGACCTGCTTCTTTTTTGGAGCATGGCTTTGAATTGTTGGCTTAAAGAGCAATAAACCACTTTTCTCTTGTTGGAAAATCTTAATTTCTTGGTACATAGTAAGCCCTGAATAAATATTTGTTGAAATATTACAGTAAATAAGGAATAGTAAGAGTTCTCATTCAGAAAGATTTTTGATGCAAAGATTTTTGACTATTAATCAGATATATGCAACGATACTTGCAAGAAAGTTTACAAGTAGAGATCTCATCTGTCAGTCACTTTAATTGTCCTCTGACTTTTATCTACAATAAAAATTAAGGGAAATTCTCCCAAGAAAATGGTCTGGCTTCCCTTCAAATTCATTGGCAGTTTAAGGTAAAAGTCAAGTGAAATACAGGGAAGAATAAGAGAATTATGTGTTTTGAGTTATCTTGCTGCTGGTTGAATAAAAGTTTTATTTTTGCTATTAAGAATCTCACTTATCACTGTGTTTCATCAGGTTCAAATACCTAACCCAATCCATTTCAGACTAAACAGGGCTAATACCTGTATCTAGTCATGTAGGCATAGGAAGGTGTTCGCTGCTCCAACATTGTTGAAATTCCAGTTGCTTTGCATATTTCTTCCTATGTCTATTTGTCACGATACTGGGGCTTTAAGGAATGTTTTGGCTTTTCTCATATGGTTAAATCCTTATGAGCCTTTCTCAATCCAACTTTAACGACCTGGTAAATAGTTGTCCTCAGGACACCTCATCTCTTACTCTCTCTCCTTTCCTTGTTGCGGTGTTGGGGAAGCATGCTTCTCATTGTACCAGACACATAACCAGTTTGGACTTTATCCCAAATGTTCAAGGCATTATCCATGCAGTTATTTGCTCTTGTCAATTTTGTGCATGCTCTTTGGAAGGCGTATGATAGCCGTAGAAAGAAAGGAACCTTTCTGACTTCAGATTCTGTCTTTTAGATTAAGAAGTGTAAAAATGGAGCAGAGGAAACTGAATGACCAAGCAAATACCTTGGTGGACCTGGCAAAGGTAAGCTTGGGGTCTCAGCCCTCGTGATGGCGTCTGTTGGAATTAACCACTACACAATAACTAATCATGCTTCGGGAGGAGGTCCCGAAGCAAATTTATTTATTTGTTAAATAAATAAATTTTATTTAACAAATCAAACCAACAAACAGCCCTAAAATGATGGCCCACTTAAAAGAATTTTTCTAAAACTCTTACTTAATATGCTCTTTCCCTATGTATGTTATTCAACTCCATTCTAAAAGCTTTCCTACTTGAATTCATTTGGAAGTACAGTAAGAAACATAAGTGGAATATGCAACAATACCTTTGGGATTCTTATTTGTAGTTCAGTCTCATCCCTGTCAGTGCAGAACTACATCCTAGATTTGCTATAAGGTTCAGGGCTAAATAGGACTCATCAATAAAATTATTTTTTATATACTTTAAGCCAACTCAGAAGAATATAAAGTTAAAATTTTAAAAAAATATAAAAAATTACATCAAAATGAAAGTTGTCTTTCAAAAAAAAAGTAATCACTTTTTATAATTTATGATTCTTTCTCCATTTCATTATTTAAAAATCATACCACTTTTTTAAAAGTACCATAATAGTCCCCAGATTCTTCTATCACATTTGTAAGATCTATCTGCTTGATTTTTGTTTGTTCGTCTCAAGTAAACTCCACTTTCAAAATATGAGTATTTGTCAACAGTGACAATACCGAATTTTTCTGAGCTAATTTGAAGGGAGTTATTAGAATAGCATTTATGTAAGTGTTCAGCCTTTTAACACAAATACTTTGAAAAAGGCAACTCTCAGTCGAACCTGTACATTCTGTTGTCAGATTGATAAATCAGCTATATCGTTTATAAAGCTTCCAGTATAATCTATAAAAATTACACCTATTTGTCTTAGTCTCATGAAATAACATAACTAAATTATATTCATTTTAATGCATATCAATAACACATACTATATAAATATATTGAAGATGAATATTTGATCTAAATAGAAGATGATAAGTGAAGTATTTAACAACTTACCCCTAGGAGACCATATAGCATACATTTAAGCTGGACAGCACACATATATGAGGCTTGAATGTCATGAACAAAGATGGGGCAGGCTCTTACATCACTCCTAGGTCAAATGATAAAAGAAATTGGGTATTTTTATGAAAAAATAAAACAGACCACTTGGAAATAATATATATACAAGATATATCATTTTACTCTATATAATACATATAATAATATTATATATTATATATAATTTTACTTCAAGAGTATATCTATGAGGCAAGATGCTGTTTCTTTCTAATTCTTTCTTTAGTGCCATGCTTATTATTATGACTGCAGGAGTCTCCATGCCATAAGGGTTCAGTATTTTCTGAATGAATGGATATTGCTCACATAGTCTCAAGACTAGGTAGTAAAAATAAAGTTAACATGCTCTGTCTCCATGGCCAAACTCAAAGTAGGTGCTTGTGTTCTGAATAGTAACTCCCTTATTTAATCAGTGCATTTATCATCATTAAGCTCTTGCTAAGCAAGGTAAAAGCACATATTATAGAGGGAAATGAGAAAGAGGGAGGCTTGGCTCAGATGAAGGAGTCTGAGACTTGGGAAAGGCTGCTGAGGTTAACTTCCCCATCCTTCCCTTCTTGACCACTGTCTTCCCTCTC
This sequence comes from Diceros bicornis minor, assembly GCF_020826845.1. Classification (NCBI taxonomy): domain Eukaryota; kingdom Metazoa; phylum Chordata; class Mammalia; order Perissodactyla; family Rhinocerotidae; genus Diceros; species Diceros bicornis. The sequence continues at coordinate 36,794,961 of NC_080740.1, forward strand.
TGGCTCTGAGTTGATCAGCCCCATGGTCCTCTCACGTTGTCTCTGGGCTACTTCTGGAAATATAACCAGGAGTCAGAGTTATGAATACCCTCTGATCAAGACAATCAATTACAAGATTCGCTAGGACAGCAAAAACGTTTTCCTGTTTCAAACCACTTAGCTCTGGTTAAGCCATAGCCAACAAGGTAGACTGGTAAGTTCAGTGTCTCTCCTGATTTTTATTCTCTCAATGGTTACCTGTGAACATGCTATTTGACCTAATGGAGAAGATATAATTTGTAACATAGGACAGCAAAAGATATTTAGAAATTCTTTATTTCTTTAAGTTACTAGATTACTTGATCAAATCAATTTGTCCTAAACTTCATTCATATTCCACCCTCAAAATTTCTGCTACATCCTAATACCATCTGTACTCTTATTGTTCTTTAAATCTGCTTGTTTTTTAAAATTAGCCTTGCCCTAATTAATATTACATGTTGCAAAATGAATTTGATGTGCTAACTTTTGTAACAACCATTAAAATATATACATAAATATTAAAATATGTTTGTGTATCTATACACCACCTAAAATCATTGGGCATACCATCAGCAGTACCTGCACAACATTTTCTGCAACTGCATCAAACTAATGCCTAAGATGTTGCATTTCTAAATCCTGGCATTGAACAAACATACTAAATTTGCTTTGCAAAATAAGTATTCAGTTAGCTGATGCCCTGTTGCATTGTATGTCACCAAAAGAAGACCAGCCCTCAAACTCGGAGAGTTGACAGTTTGCTTCCAGGGCAAGTGTAATTAAGCCTCAGTTCTTTGTTACTCTATTCCTCTTAACCCTCTTTTCCAGACCCAGAACATCATGTATGACATGATTTCCGACTTAAATGAAAGGAGTGAAGACTTCGAGAAGAGGATTGTTACCTTGGAAACAAAATTAGAGACTTTGATTGGTAGCATCCACGCCCTCCCTGGGCTCATAAGCCAGACCATCAGGCAGCAGCAGAGAGATTTCATTGAGGCTCAGATGGAGAACTATGACAAGCATGTCACCTACAATGCTGAGCGGTCCCGGTCCTCGTCCAGGAGGCGGCGGTCCTCCTCTACAGCGCCACCAACTTCATCAGAGAGTAGCTAGAAGAGAATCAGTTAACCACAAAATAAGACTTTTTGCCATCATATGGTCAATATTTTAGCTTTTATTGTAAAGCCCCTATGGTTCTAATCAGCGTTATCCGGGTTCTGATGTCAGAATCCTGGGAACCTGAACACTAAGTTTTAGGCCAAAATGAGTGAAAACTCTTTTTTTTTTCTTTCAGATGCACAGGGAATGCACCTATTATTGCTATATAGATTGTTCCTCCTGTAATTTCACTAACTTTTTATTCATGCACTTCAAACAAACTTTACTACTACATTATATGATATATAATAAAAAAAGTTAATTTCTGCACATACTTGTTTGGTCACTTGACATTTCTAAGGTTCACTTCTCACATTATTTTCAAGGTCAAATAACTGATCATCTGATGCATGTTGATAATTTCGATTTTTCAAAAGTTTGGCAGGTTAGAAGAAGACGTTCAATTACTCCATACCCTATTCACTAAGCTTTTCCCTCATTATGAAATATTATAGTCACAATCATTGGGCCCTACCAGCTTACTATTCTTGCTGAGTTTACAGCATCTCATTTCTAATTCAGGTTGTTTCCAAATTATGTGGAAAGTGAGGCTGTCACATCAAAACTTACGTATAAACTAAGGGCACAGATGCTTTCAAGAATTATTTTAGTCTCAGTTTACCTGCCAATTTACTTGAAGACAGTATCAGGGTACACTATTGTCTGTGAACTGATGTTGTAGAATTTTAGGTTTAAACTAGTTATTTCATCTCTCCCATATATTCATTTATTATGAGGGGCCCATGATGCACTCCTCTAAATGTTTGGCTTCTACACAAGCGTGTTCACATATACATGTGTTGGCATAGCGCCTAACAGCATAATGAACATAAATGAGTATCTCTTAATATGTCATATATCACCTAGCAAATGGTCCCCTCTTGGTCTGTATTTACATATTTGGTACAAGGAAGTAAACAGCATTTAGTAAATTTCGTGAGTTTTATCATACTTGTTTTATGGGTGGTTACGGTCAGTTTCTGTGCAAGGGAACTGGGTAGTTAGTGCTACAGACACATCTCTTTCCAGATTTACTCTAAGAATCCACTGGCTTTAGAAGAACCACCTTGAGGTGGTAGCAGAATGGAATTCCTCACATGGTGGTGGTCTCCAGAGTCAAGACAAAGAGCTAATCTGCAGTGGTAGCAGTGACACATGATAAAAATAAGGCTTCATTTCAACAACTCTTAAATCAGCCTGCTTGGATTGGCCTAAACCTAGACATTACTCCTTCATTTTCAGAGAAATCTGCTTTTGCCCTCTTCCTCTTTATTTTATACCATACCCTTTGGTGTCTACCACATTGCAAGTTGCTAGCATACCAGGTATTTTTCTTAACACAAAACTAGAGTGATAGATTTCATCATCTTCCATAGTTCAATGAATAAATCACTTTCATAACTATTCTCCATAATTGATGCAAAAATCAAACATTCCCATTTAAGATAAAGACATCGAGAAAAAGATAAAGACATCAGAGTGTGATTCCTTTAGACTGCGTAAGAATCACTTACCATCTATTACCCAACCAAAGTGGCTGAAAATAAAGCTTATTCACACATCTTATCTATGTCTGTATAGGATGAGGACAAGGCCTGGAAAGTCTTCTAATATTAAGTGAAAGAAGAATGATTAGGGCACTGTTTATGGGAACATACTGCTGAGTTAAAGGAACTTCAAAATGCTACTTCATCAGGATTTCTATTTCATGGGTGAAATTAAAATTTTCTTTTAGGTATTCTAGCTTACACACAAGAATATATCAAGTATTTGGTATAAACATTGGATGTAAGAATGAGAGAAATTTTGAAAAGATGATTAATTTGTTCTGGCAATTGATGCAGTTAATTCTTGTCTATTCTACCTCTATTATGACTAAAAGGCAGAATAGCAGGTAATTAAGTTTAATTATCATCTTACTGATCAATTAGCACCACCATCCCAGAATACTAGAAGACTAGAGAAAGAATAATATACTGCTTCTCTTGTTGAAGAGAAAACAGAAAGTGCGTTTTAATTTAGATTTCATTACCTTGTGTTTATTATCCTCTTCCTGATTAACTGCAGCTCATGTAGGATGTGATTCCTTAGTCCGCTAAAATCAATCTTACTTTTCCTGTTTCTTCACGCAACATATATGAAGACTGGTAGCAATTCAACAAAAGGGTATGATCGTTTGTTTCTGTATTTTAAAAAATACCAAATAATCACAATTTGAAAGAGGAGGAGGAGGGGACCAACCATTGCGTAGACATTGTGGTCAATGATTTGTTGAATGAACCCTACTTTGTCCAACATTACCAGGTCTCCTCCCACATGGCTTTGAACATTAGGCAGAATCTTCTCAGGGCTCCTTAGATGACTACTCTTGTGGTGATATGTGCCTTGCTCTAACTTGCACTGTGTTTTTCAGAATTTCTAATGATAATTGAGTCTGTTGTTACACCTCAGCCTACCACACCCTGGCCTCCCTATTTCTCTATAGCCAGTATAAGAACACAGGACTACCACAAATTACTGTGAATTATATTGGCACCACCTTCCTCAACAATTTTCGTCGTTTCCTCTACTTATACACAGTGTCATGGGTTAGCCACTAGAAAGAAGATTTCATGCACTTAAAGAAATGAGAATGAACCAAATTCATAGCAGGTGGTAGATATAGGAAATTTCATATGCTTTCTCCCTAATTTCTCCTCCCTCAGTGATTGTTTTCCAAGAGACTCGCCATCAAAACATCTGCAATAATCAAATAATTATCTTCCAAAACAGAGAATGGGAATTGGGAGAAAAACCTGTTGATTAAGTTTAATACAAATATCAAGGGATGGGTTAAAATTCTACAACCTTGCTATTTTTCAACTTTGCCTAGTCTTGAGAAGTAGAATGACAAAGTGGAAAGAGGATGAGGTTAAAAGTCAGAACTGGGTTTGGAACTGAGTTCACCCACTTGCTAGCTCTGTGCACTTGAACAGCCTTGATCCTTCTGAGCCTCTTTTTTCTCATCCACAAAATGAATATAAAAAAGATATCAGTGGGATTCCACAAAGCCTAGCAATTATTTTACCAAATGATGGTAGATATTTTTTATTACAATTTCCAGTATAAGGCAACAAATATTAAACACCCCCATTGCCTGCCTATCTTATCATAACGTTTACCGCTTAGCAGTATAGGTTATAAATTCTCCCCCTTGCCTGTCTAATTCTTAAAGCAAGTTACTGGACTCTGGATTATTTTATACGTTTCCCTGATCCTATCATCATTTTTTTGTTTAATGTGATCTATTTTTATTTATTTATTTATTTATTTATTTATTTATTTAGTGAGGAAGACCAGCTCTGAGCTAACATTGATTGCCAATCCTCCTCCTTTTTTTTTTTCCCCCCAAAGCCCCAGTAGATAGTTGTATGTCATAGTTGCACATCCTTCTAGTTGCTGTATGTGGGTCGTGGCCTCAGCATGGCTGGAGAAGTGGTGCGTCGGTGCGCGCCCGAGATTGGAACCAGGGCCACCAGTAGTGGAGTGCGCGCACTTAACCACTAAGCCACGGGGCGGGCCTTGTTTAATGTGATCTAGAATATCAATAGGTGTGTATGCTTTGTCTTTGTGATTCTGACATACTCTTTCCTCTTCTTGCCATCCCATAAAATCTGTTCATAAATATGATCTAGAAATGTGGAGGGTGCCTGTGCCCTATGCTTAGGACTTGGAATACTTGATTAAGGGTGCGCTGGTACGGACCAAGGGCTTAATTCCTTTTTCAAATTCCTTTTCCAAATCTACCTCTGTATTTCCTGAGCCTCTATATACTTCTCCCCATCTGTGTAACCCACACTGATACAGTTTGTGTGTTCTAACTGATTTGTCAATTCAATCCATTAAGAAAAAATTATCAAACTAGTTGGTTGACAAATAGGATCCTAGCAGCTGTTGTGAGGCTGGGAGCTCCCTGCAACAAGGGGTATGACACGCGGGACTTCTCTCCACCTTGCTGTCATCATTGCCAGCCTCCTTCATGGGCATGCTGCTTTTCGGTTTCTTAGGCCAAGCAAGAAAAAAAAGCCCTGTCAATGCTGTTAAATTTGTTATGAGGGGCCGGCCCAGTGGCTCAGGCTGTTAAGTGCGCGCGCTCCGCTGCTGTAGCCCAGGGTTCGCCAGTTCGGATCCTGGGCACGCATGACACACAGGTTGGCAAGCCATGCCCATGCTGTGGCGGCATCTCATACAAAGTGGAGGAAGATGGGCGTGGATGTTAGCCCAGGGCCAGTCTTCCTCAGCAAAAAAAAACAGGAGGATTGGCAGATGTTAGCTCAGGGCTGATCTCCTCACAAAAAAAAAAAAAAAAAAATTGTTATGAGTCAGTGAATCCAGAAATAGAAAATAAAGATTATAACTTTGCAGATATTTCCCATTTCAAATTTTTAGGAGTACTTTGAATTTTTTTCCCCCAGATATAGCCTTTTCTCTAGTTATGGGATTTCCTCTGTCCCAGTGTTCATAGTCCCTGTAGCGGGGGGAGAGCGGTGGCTACAAAAGTAGTTAGAAATTACTGGGGCTGCTTATCCCAGCAGTGTTAGAAGTATTAGATTGGAGCTCACTCAGCTTTAGGTCCAGCTGAAAGTTGAGTGTAGGGGAGGCAGTGGTCTGCCGACTGTGGCCACACAGAAAGCTGAACAGAGGGATACTGTCTCTCCAGTCTTCCTACTTAATTACTAACTTAACTCCTTGTTAGGAAAGCAGCTCTTGTCTCTCTCCATAGCCCCACTACTTAATTCTCAATTCCCCTGGGGTCTCCTACCCTGGCCAAAAAAAAAAAAAGCTGTAAGTAAGATAATATTTGTTGTTAATCAATCCTTCATTTGAAAAACATATTCGGGGGCAGTGAATACTTAGTGCCCTCAGCTAAGGTAAAAGAATGAAAATATTTGAGGACTGTAAGTTAGTTTAACTCAAAAGGAAAATGCACATGCACTGTGGGATATTTTGTGGGTATGAGTGACAGGGGAACCAAACTGGTCATAGAACAAACAGTGTTCCACCCACATTCTGGGGCAATGCCACCTATTACCTCTGCTGAAGCTGGGCCAGTTAATGAACGCTCAGTCACTCAGGCCAGCACCTCACACGCTGAAGAGATGGTGGCCACCAGCCCTCCTCAGATGGTGGATGCAGGATGATATGAGACACTAAAATAAAGATGTCTATATTTTCACTGTAAAGGAAGAATCAAAATTGCTTTAGTAAGAAGACATTTGGTATAATGTACAACAAAAATCTAACACCTTCTGGTCATAAGATTCTAAATCTACATTATTCTGTCTAAAATTCCAGAATTTTCACTGTGCCACCTACCATCCCTTCAAGGGGACTAGAGTAGATGCATGCCTGTCTCTTCAGTTTTTACATATATAGTGTGATTATGCATAATTCTGAACCTACTGTCCGTCTATCTCATTTATTCCCACTTTTATTTGTTTTACTGCTTATAAATGGAATTTTTAGCTCAAACATTTGTATTTTTTTGGGCTTTTGGAATATAAGTCCAAAATTAACCTTTCTGTTGGATAAAATCACAATGCCTTAGAGAGGAAACTAACAGTGAATAGATAAAAGGCTTTAAGTGAGCCAATATTTTTATTTTTGAGTTTGTAGGGAGGAAAAAATATAAGGAAATATTGGGATCCCTTAAATATGACTGCAATAGGGTACTTTTCACTTTATTTCTTTAAAAACTTAATTTGGTACCATTTCTATGTGTTCTAAAACATGTTCAGGGAGTTTGAGGATTATAACACACTTGACAGAGAGCACTGGTGAAAAAAGTGTTACTGCTCTTAAAGCAGCCTGTGGTGGGAAAAAAAGGCAGACAAGCATTTTCTAGCAAATGGGAAATAACCCCAGTGTGGAATCTTCTGTATCTTCATGAGATTCCTGTCCCCTCTTTCTTCTAAGAGTCACATTAAGAAAACATTTCTTTTGTATCAATAATAAAGAGGATCTGAAAAATTATTTAACAAAGAACAAATAATTTTTAAAAAGCAGTATTTTTTTTTAAATTAGAAGATTAAATTTTTAGAAATTTAAATCTCTAAAAAGTTAGAGATTAAATTTAGATTAAATTTTAGAAAAACCTTTACAAAGTTATTTAATGAAAACTGTTTATAAAAAGGAGGAGAATAAAGGTAATGTGTTTTCATTCTTGACTTTGATAATTAGAAAACTACAAATTTTGGAAAAACAAAAAACCCCAGCAAGAAAGCACAAAGCAAGGAATACAAAGTAAGATGAAACATAACAGCCTGACAATAAGTAACAATGGTTGAATTTACACTCTTCAAGAATAGAAAATATAAGATTGAGTATTGCTTTAGTAAGCAATTGCTTTACTAAAGCAATACAAAATATATATTGAGAAAATATAAGATGAGAAATGAGAAAAACATTTATTTTTGCAAAAAGAAATACCAGAAGATCAAACCAGAAACTACTGAAATTGTGCACCTACAGAGGGTAGATGGGAGTAGGGTGGAAGGGATGGGGCAGGGGGACTGACACTTGAGTATATCATTAATAAGAATTTTTACTTGTTGAACCATGTTATTATTTTTATGCTCAAAAAATTATATCAATGAGAATATGGGAAAAACCCTAAAACAGAATACAAACAAAATTAAATGGACCTCATTGTATTTCAAACGAAAAATATAACCATAACAAAGTGTGTTTTGGGGGAGAAACAACCTTAGTAATTTTATAACTTTTTATTTTGCACTCATCATAGACTTACAGAAAAGTTGCAAAAAAAACAGTACAAGGGTTACCTTATATCCCTTTCTCCTCTTCCTCTAATGCTAACATCGTAAGTAACCATAGTATAATTATAAAAATGAGAAATTAACATTGGTACAATATGAACAAATCTACAGACCTTACTTTAACTAAATAATCTCACCCTGAAGAAATTTATTAGGCTTGTTTCTCACAGTAGTGAAACGAGTGAAACAATTGGGTTGGCAATTCTGAAACTCCTTTCTGCATATAGGAAGGTTGAGAAAACGAATAAACATATTGAGGACATTTCTCATTGCTGGAGAAGGGAGTTACAAATGCAAAATGGGGTGGGGCTAGGAAGAAGCCTGTGGTGTTGGATTGGAATTGGAGGCATCAGTGTGAACTCAGGGACATAGAAATAGGATTGGATATTTGTTTATATAAACATATGTTTGTGTATTCATTTCCTAATTCTGTTTGTTGAAAAGACCTAGAAGCAAAGAAATCCCAAACCTAGTGCTCCGGCCTTGGATTCTTAATACCAGTCTCCACTAAACATTGAATACCATTCTCCTTGTAGAAATGGCCGATTCCAGGAGCAGAGCAGGGAAGCTCAAGATGAGCCTGGAACATCTTATGCCGGAAAGTAAGAAACGTTCAAGTGAGGACATGAAGGATGAGAAGGACACAAAGCCCAGCCTGAGGGCACACAAATCATGAAATCATAAATCTGGGATAATCTGAGTATAAAAAATACTGATATTAACAGTCTATAACCCATTGAATAAAAAAAGAATCCGTAAGTCCGTGCTTAATAAATGAAAAGTGAAAACTCTTTCTTATAGTGGGTGAAAGTTTATGGAGAATGGGATGGATATGTACACAGTATGAAAATATCTCCTAATATACTATTTTACTAATTACAAGAGTTAATAGTAATTTTACTGTTACCAAAAAAAAAAAAGGAAAGAAAAATCTAGCAACCACTTCCTTAACCAAAGAAACAAAGTAACATCACCAGTAAGAGTGCTGACCAATGTCATGCCTCTCAATATGATACAATAAGAACACATCATTTATGCGATGTTCCTGCCAAAATGCGTAACCTGGATCTAGAAATGAGGAGCTATCAGACAGTCTCAAAAACACAGACCAAAAAATGTATATCAATTGATTTTTTTAAACTAGCATATATTCTTCAAAATGTCCATTTTAGAACAGGCAAAGAAAGCCTGAAGAAATATTCCAGATTAAGAGAGACTGAATAGATATAACAACAGAACACAAGTCATCTTTCTGGACCACATCCTGGACCAGGAGCGAAAAACAAATTATAAAGGATCTTACAGGGACAACTGGCAAAATTTGAATATGGACTATGGATTAGGAAATAGTTCTGTATCAATCGTAAATTTTCTTATTTTGCTAACTACATTGTGGTTATAAAGGACACGTCTTTGTTCTTCAAAAATACACACTCAAGAATTTATTGTAAAAGAGCATAATGTCTTCAACTTACTCTCAAATGGTTCAGAAAAATGTCACCTGTACATGAGACGGAAAAGGGAAGATTGGAGGGAGGAAGACTGATAAAACACTATGGAAAAATGTTAACAATTAGTGAATTTAGTTAAAGGGTATACAGAAGTTCTTTGTATCATTCCTATAACTTTTCTGTAGGTTTGAAATTATATCAAAATAAAACATTACAAAAAAGTAAAGGACCATCAATAGGGGCAGATATAATGAGTTCTTTATGGAAAGTAAAAAGAATGAGATAGATCTATATACAGTCATGGAAAGCTCTCCAAGGTATTGCATTATACCTGTTTTTTAATTTTGGAAATAAATGAATTGTTATTTCACTTCTGTAATACACAAAACCATACATGTCTCTGCATTCATATAAATACATGCAAATACATAGAAAAATTATGACAGAATATATTAAAAAATGTAATGTTGGTTACCTCTGGGCAGGAGTGAAAATGTAGCTGGATGATCAAGGAAGCCTTCTATTTCATCCGTGTTGTTTAATTTTTTTTAAGGAAAATGTGTTCTTATATTCATGAAAACAAAGGAAAAGAAAAAATGTTTAAAACATACTAGAAAGTGAGTAAGTGATGAAACAGGAGAAAATGGGAGAGTATGGACTCAAGAGTACTAGGAAAGGGTTACCTTTGAATAGAGAAATTATGTTTATTCTGATATCCAGGAAGGGAAGTTGTGAAGCTAGATGTAGGTATAGACATGTTAGGAGGTGTGAGTGAGAGATGTTCTCTCATATCTAAAGACCTCTGTTTCTCCATGAAGTAGGATGCAAGGTCAACTACCAAGTAAGTAAAAGAGCCTTTCAGAGTAAATTTAGTCTGAAGAAAACAAACTAATGGGAGACATGATAGTTGTCTTGGAAATCTCCTCTGGAGAAAGGAATGGATCCATTCTACGTGGACGAGGGCCACCTAAATCTTAAAAGGTAGATTTTTGGCTCAAAATCATGGCTTTCCAATAACAGAACAGACTGCCTTGACAGGTAATGAGTCTCCTGGCATTAGAATTATTTAAGCAGAGGTTTGGGGATGTTAAAAACTACATTCTGAGTATATCAAGATATGCTCCAACCACTCGCAACAGTTTTCCACCATAAGTGATGGAGCTCTGTGGTAGGGCCTTCCTGTTGCCAAATTATTTGACTCCAGAACTTATCTCTTAAAAAATTATTATAAGCTATTTCTAAAGATACTAAAATATATAAAAACAATACATTCTACCTAACACTGATCTTAAAAAATAAAACATTACAACTACATTTGAAATCCATTGTACTCCTGTTATATTGCATGCCCTTTTCATTGCATCTCCCTCTCTTCCCCAACAGAGGTAATCGTTATCCTGATCTTAATATTTATCTCCCTCTTGTTTTTCTTTATATTTTTATAATACGTATCCTCTATTTTTATGTATTTTATTATTTATTTAATATAAATTTTTAAAAAATGTTATTTAATATATTTTACTCTATGTATTTTCTGTTAATTCTCTTTTTTGGCTCAACATCGTGAAATTCATAAACGTGTGTGTAGTTGGATAGTTTATTATATTTACTTTGGACATTTAAGTCAGTTTCAATATTATCATCGTTACACATGATGCTGACACGAAAATTCTTGTACATCTCTTCTTGTGCATGTATGTGTATGAGGGTTGCTAGCGCATAGCTCACCAACCAATGTGATACAGGTCCCTTGTTTGCCATGACTACTTTATTAGTCAGCTGCGATGGTGACCCCTCTTAGGCTTGAAGTTAGCCAGGAGGGGCCTGAGGTAAGGGGAAGCCACAAAGTTACCTACGGGCATAAAGAGTACTGGTCGTTTACGCTAGTGTGCCGTAAACTATTTTTGTCATTCTTTTTTTTATTGTGGCAACATTGGTTTATAACATTACATAAATCTCGGGTGTACATCATTATATTTCAATTTCTGTGTAGGTTACACCATGTTCACCACCCAAAGACTAATTATAATCCATACACATATACCTAATCACCCCTTTCAACCTCCTCCTTCCCCTCTTCTCCTCTGGTAACCACTAATCCAATCTCTGTCCCTATGTGTTTGTTTGTTGTTATCTTCTATTTATGCATGAGATCATATGGTATTTGACCTTCTCCCTCTTACTTATTTTGCTTAGCATAATACCCTCAAGCTCCATCCATGTTGTCACAAATGGCCAGATTTCATCCTTTTTTAAGTGTGCCATAAGCTGTTATCATTGTCCATATCTTTCAAGTCACATGAGAGTGTTAAGAATTGATCTAGAGCAGTGCTTCTAAAAAAACTATGTACAAGGAAGATTTTTTAAGTTTTCCAATTGACTGTAGACTGATACTTTCATAAAATACAAAATAGATGACATGGCAACGTCAAATTACTATCAAAGGTTCTAAATACTTACTCTCAGTTTTTGTTTTCATTTCTTCAGGGACAATGACTTGCAGATTGATGCCTATCTGAGGACCACACTTTAAGTAGCACTGTTCTAGATTATATACCTAGGAGTCGAACTGCTGTGCAATAAAATTTGCACATCTTAACCAATTTACTAATTTGGTTAAATTGTTCTCCAAAGTAATGGAACCAATTTACATCCTACCAATGGGAGAAAATTGTTCACACTGTATCACATAGTTGCCAACTAATAGTATTCACACAATTTTTAACTTTTGCAGTCTTACGGGTGTGAACTTCTATCTCCTTATGATTTTGAATTAGAACATCTTTTCATGTTTATTGGACTTTTGGGTTTCTTTTTCTTTCAATTGCCTATTCATTCCTTTGCTCATTTTTTTTTTTCCCATTGGGTGGTATTTTCTTTGCTGATTTGTAGGCCTTCATATGTTTTTAAAGATTCCTTGTATAATTTTGGTTATGATTTTTAAGATGTATACTTATTGCAGACTTTAATTTGCTAATAGTTTATTTAGAAGTTTTGCTTTGTGTTCTTACATGACATCAGCCTATAGTTTTATTTGTTAATACAGTTATACTGTATTAACAATGTAAAATTACCTGTTGAGGGCTGGAGTGATCCCTTTGTCTTATTTTAGGATTCTCTCTTAGATTGATAAGATTGGACTTAACTGTTACTTGAAGGTTTGTGTGAACTTGTCTAGAAAGTCATCTGGCCTCCAGTTTCCTTGGGAAGATATTTAACCATTTATTGATTCATTTTTTAAAATTTATTTCTGAATCTATTAAAGAAGTCTTTTCTGAGTCAGTTAAAATCTTTAATTTTCTAAGAACAATTCCATTATGTTTTCAGTTTTATTTGAATAAAGTTATTCATGGTATTCTTTAATTTTTTTTTAAATATCTACTACACTCATTGTTATAACCTCTATTTAAATTCCTAGAATTTTTAATTTGTACCTTCTATTTTTTTTTTACCTTGATAATATTTCCCAAAGGTTTATCTGTTTTACTAGTCTTTTCAAAGACCCAGTTTTTGATCTTGCTCATCTTCATTGTTTCTTTCTTTTTTATTTTTCTCAGTATTGTTCTTAGCTATTTCACATTTCTTTCTTAAACTTTCTTTGGCTTTATTCTTTTCTAATATATCTATTTCTTCTTCCGTCTGTATTTTCTTCCATCTTCACTTTTGTTTTTGTAATGGTATTCTTTTTTTGTACTTCTTAAGTTGGGCCTCTAGCTCAATTTTCAACCTAGAATTTCACCCTTTAATACTAGCTTAATATCTTTAAGTTTTTTAAAAATAAGCCCTTTGGAAGTATCATAGACATACAGAAAGGTACACAAATCATAAGATTACAACTCAATACATTTTATTGGGAGCCCAGATGCCCCATCATGACCTCTTTAGACACTATTCTCTCTTTTCTCCAAAGGTAACCATTATTCCAACTGCTAACAACAGAGATTACTTTAGCTTATTTTGAACTTTATATAAATAAAATCATATAATATATATGTATTTTTCATACAACATTATTATGTGAGATCCATCTATATTGTATTGGTTACAGTGGTTCATTCATTTCTATTGCTATATTTTCATTGTATACTTAAATCACAATTTACTTATCTTTTCTACTGTTAATGTTCATTTGGGTTGTGTTTAGTTTTTGATTACTGAAAATAATGCTTCATAAGCATTCCTATACATGTATTGTAGAGGGCATATGTTGCATTTTGTTAGATATAAATGTAGAGTGGAATTGTTGAAGCATAGAGCATGTGAATATGTTCAACTTTAGTAGTTGAAGTAGCTATTGACAAATAATTTTCCTAACTGGTGGTACTTATTTGCAGTCCCAGAAGTAGTATGTGAGAGTTTCAACTCCTCTACATTGTCAGAAATATTAGATATTGTTGGTCTTTTTAATATCGGCTGTTCTGGTGGATGTGTAGCAATCACTTAGTATAGTTTAAATTCACATTTCTCTGATCAATAGTAAAGTTTAGCACCTTTTTATATACGTATCACTCATCTTCTTTCTGACTTGTAGAAGTTCTTTTATACATGCCAGGTAAGAATCCATTGCCTTTTGGCTTATATTGTTATAATTAGAATGCAACTTTTTGTCAGTTTTTTAAATATATAATTTGTCTTCTTTTGTCTAATTTTGAATCTGTCTATGATGATCTCTAGTTTCATTACGATTTGCCTAGATATTAATTTCTATTATTTATTTTTCTTGAGACTTAATATACTGCCTGAATTTAAGAAATCATATAGTCCCAGATACAGAACACAGCTCTCTGGGTACAGTTAACTCTCCATCACTGAGGCCTCAATTTTAGTGTAATCTCCTCAGAACTGACTAATAATGAAAAAACAACATCAAAATTGTAGTATGCAGTTAAATCCATGCTTAGAAAGAAATACATAGCTTTAAAATTAGGGCATTAGAAAGAAAGGTGGAATATCATAAATTGATGAAGCAGAAAACATAAAATATAGAGGATCCTCAGGGCCAAAATTTGGTTCTTTGAACAGATTTATAAAATTAATAAACCTTTGTCAAGTATGATTAAGATCAACACAAAACCAAGTCAAACACATAGTCAATGTAACTAATGATAAAGGAGACATCACAAAAGATACCATGGACATTAAAAGATACTAAGAGAATATTATGAACAATTTATAAGCAATAAATTAAAAAATTTAGATAAAACAATTTCTTAGAAAAATATAATTTATCAATACTGACAAAAGTAGAAATAGAAAATACATTTTTTAATTGGGTTGTTAGTTTTTTTGTTGTTGAGATGCATCAGTTCTTTGTATATTTTGGAGATTAAGCCCTTATCAGATGTATGGTTTGCAAATATCTTCTCCCAATTGTTAGGTTGTCTTTTCGTTTTGTTGATGGTTTCCTTTGCTGTGCAGAAGCTTTTTACAATGGAATACTACTCAGCCATAAGAAACGATGAAATCCAGCCATTTGTGACAACATGGATGGACGTTGAGGGTATTATGCAAAGTGAAATAAGTCAGAGGGAGAAGGTCAAATACTGTATGATTTCCTTCATTAAGTAGTAGATAACAACAACAATAAACAAACACATAGAGACAGAGATTGGATTGGTGGTTACCAGAGGGGAAGGGGGGAGGGAGGAGGGCAAAAGGGATAATTCAGCACATGTGTGTGGTGATGGGTTGTAATTAGTATTTGGGTGGTGAACATGATGTAATCTATGCAGAAATAGAAGTATAATGATGTACACCTGAAATGTATACAATGTTATAAACCAATGGTACTGCAATAAACAAAAAATTAAAAAAAAAATACAAAGAGTCCTATACTACTAATTAGAATTAGAAACCTCACCCCAGAAAATTCCAAGGGTAGATAAACTTATCAATGAATTCTATCAAACATTTAAATAAGTAATAATAAGAATAGAAATTTAAAAACTTTTCTCAGTTCATTCTGTGAGGATAGAAAAACCTCCATACCAAAACCTGAGAAGCATAATGCAAGAAAAAATATTATCAGTCAATCTCTCTCATGAATACCAATGCAAAAATTATTAAGTAATATATTGGCACACTAAATAAATCCATGATATATCTATGTATGTATCTATTTATATATCGATCTGGGTTTATTCAAGAATTGCAATGTTGGTTTAACATTCAAAATTCATCAGAGTAATTTGAAATTCACCACACTCACAGAATAAAGGGGAAAATATATGATCATTTCAACAGATTCACAAAAAGCATTTGATAAAATTAAACATCCATTCATTAAAATAACTTTGAAAAACTAGGAATAGAAAAGTCCTTCCTTAACCGAATAGAAGGAATCTACACGAGACCTACAGTATACATCTTATTTAGTTGTAAAATGTTGAAAGTTCACCCTCTGAGATCAGGTAGAGAACTGGATGACTACTATCATCACCTCTAATCAGCATTTATCTAGAAGTTCTAGATAGTACAATAAAGCAAAATAAAACAAATTATAAGGACTATAAAGGAAGAAATATACTGTCCACACAGTATTACTAAAATTACATGGTAATATAGACAATATGATTATGTACATAGATATTCCAAAAACAATTTACAGATCAATTATAAAATCAATGAGAGGCTATAACGTTGCTGGGTAAAGACTAGTATAGAAAAGCCAATCAGCAACAAATAATTATAAATTAACAATGTTTAAGAGGTACAATTTGAAATAGCATAAATAATATCAAATATCTAAGAGCAAATTTAATGGAAGATGTAAAAGATCCTTACACAGAAAATTATTCATCAAGATTAAAAAGAAGAGAAGACTTAGATACTTTTATTATTTAAAACAAATTCATCATTTTTCTCCACAAATTTATTCTTCTTTGTGTCAAATCTTTTAAACTAGGTTACATAAAATGTTTAACCCAAGAGTTAAGCCTGAGATATAGGTACTGTTCTCTACATTTTTCAGATTAGAAAACACGCTTAGGAAGGCTAAGAGATGCCCACGGTCCCTCACCAGTAAGTGGTCCAGACAGGATCAAATCTGGCTGATTCCAAAGCCCATTCATTCAACAGCTGTGCTATATTTCCTTGACTCTTAAATCTTCACAATAAATTTTTTGCTCATCCTTGCTTCTTCTACCATTCATTTCCAATCAACCAATCAAACTAGCAACTAGTCTTTACCTCTGTTTGATGCTTCTTCAGTAGAATGGTTCCTGTTGGGCCCTCCTTCCCTTTCCCATTGCATCTAACCTGCCTCGCCCAGGTCTTTACGTTTTCCCTGGTCTTCAGCAAAAATCATCAGAGTAATTTGATGCACACACTAGTCTCTTCTCATCCCAAGATACTTTGGTCAAGTCCTAGCCTGCTCAGAATAGGTGTTTTGCAGAACACACTTTGAAAATTTGCCCTAGAATCAACCACAAATTCTTTACATAGCCCAAAATGTTCCTTGTGCATCATCTCTGTCCAAGTGTTAAACCTATAGTTTCCAGTTTTATAGCATTTTCTCATTGGATGCCTTCAGGTTCTGAGCCATTTCCTTTCAGGGATCTTTCTGCAACTTCCTAGTCCTCTTGGGAGCACTCAGATATGTGCAATTTTTCTGGCTACTGTTTGCATTGGTGCCACCATTACACTGCTTTTCTCCTCGACCATGGCAACTATCCCATCAATCCCCTTCTTATACTTTTGTGGGTTGTTTTGTAACAGCTCCCTCCATGACTACTCACAGAGGCTGTTTCCTCTGAAATGTATAGGAAGTAAAAACCCCTCCTCTCTATTATTCTCTTTAAGAAGAGTTATATAGTAGGGTTTCTCTGGTCCCAAGCTATAAGAGTTTGGCAATCTCCTCTCTTCTACACAACAGAACTTTGTTCTCTTCAAGTCTCCTCTCTGACCCCTAGACCATTATGCTGAGTCTATCTCATCACGCTTAATTTCTTACTTTCTGGAGATTTCCTTTCTAGAGGCTCTGCAGTTTCTTTCTACAATTTAGTTTCTTTATGGCCTCTCTCACCACTTTGCTATGCAGGTCTATATAGGTCAATCCTAAACAGAGACATGATTCAAGTTCCTTTTCCAAGAAGCTCCTACATCCTAAGCAAATCAGCAGGTTCTGGGGTATGGATATTGGCTAACCACACATACCCTAGATGTATCTGAATCTCCGTTCCAGTCCAGATAGGACTGTGATTATGTGTTAGTCAAGCCCTTCCATGATTTTGCCCCATACATTCCCCTTTAACTTTCTTGACCTTGTTTTCATTTAATGTGTTCCTTGGAATTCCCTTCGCCTCCCCTAATCCTGCTGTTATAATCCTACCTCTCCTCTGGGGCTCAGTTCAAATGCTACTTCCTCTGTAGCCTTCCCTGCTAATCCCAGCTGAACATAAAGGCTCCTTCCTCTGGGATCTCAGATAGCTTCCAAAACATTCTCCTTGTGTGCCTAACACACTCTGCCTCCTGCTGCGGCTGAGATATACAAGACCTCTTGCCCACAAACAGAGAACAAAGTCGTGTTTATCTGGGCATCTCTCAAAGAACCAAAGCAAGACGAACAGTACATGCCGTGTGCCCATGAATGTTTGTTAATTGAACAGAAATGTGTTGGCCTTGCAGCCAGTATCCTAGCAAGCATTCTCAGTCTTGATTAGAAGAAAAATATTCATTGTCTCATATCAGCCTGTTTCGAGTTCTTGGTGTCCTCTGGATGGCATCTTGAGCAATCAGTTGATCTTCACATAGAGTGCTTGATCTGGAGTTCTTGCTGTTTGGGGCCTACCAGCAGGCTGAGGGTGGCTGAACCACACCCTAGCAAGCTCCAGAGATATTTGCTTTCAAACACTTAACATTTGCTTTGTGTTACCCTTTTATTAGGAAGATTAAAATTGAAAGGGAAGCAAGTAAGGCAGGGCTTTCTTCTTTTCTTTCTGCAAGAACAGCTTGTTTCCATGACATTTATACAGGGAGCTTTTTCTAAATGACAAGCAGATTGTTAGAAGATGTTATTTTCTGTCTCTTTGCTTTGGATCTTCACTTAGTGGGTGTAATATAAGAGAGACAGCCTCACTAGAAGGGTGACTGTCAGGTATGTGGATTCAGGAGGGGATGGGATGGGGGTTTGTTGAATCCTTTCTGCTGGGGTTGCTATAGCAGCAGCCTAACAGATTCTGGCTAGAAATTGTAAGATGTATTAGTGTTGTTATTTTTTTACATGGAGTAACATTTCTGCAGATATGTGTCCGCTCTTTTTAGCTTTTTATCTTAGTGAAGAAAATTGAATGCTCACAGAAGAAGCCATCTGTGGGGGCAGCAGGAAGTCCTGAGCGCCCAAGCCCAGATGAAATGGCCAAGTTTAGGCTGAGGTCAGGGCCTGTCTTCTGCAGAAAAGAGGTCAGCCTCAGAGGGATCTAATCCCACATCTCCTCCTCACCCAGTCTGCTGAGTTACTGCAAGGCTGCCACAATAGAAGGAGGAAGCGCCAGGCTCTCCAATCTGGACCCCAGCCATGCTCCAAGTAAGGGATTAATATCACCTCCCATCCACACCACATTGTGCTGATTACAAATTGCTTTCACTCATGTTATCTTTTTGAAAGAACTCTAAGTAGACTGGCTTCGTTCTGCATCAGAAGTCTCTCCCTTTCCTAAGGGCCCTCTCCATTCTCACTGTTACTGCCTTGGTTCAGGCCTCATCACCACTCACATGGATTTGTACAATGTGTCTTTGAGCTCTTGGCATTCGATCCACTCTCCTTACTCTCTCGAGGGTGATAAATTACCCTACAAAACAAACCTTAATATGTCACTCCATCTAATTGAAGAACTCACTTGCCTCCCTGCTCTCTACAAGATGAAATCCAAACTCCTTAGGCCAGCATAGGTGGCCCTTCATGTCTACTTCTAAATGTCCTCTCCCTGGCACTTTCCCCTGACCATGCTAGCTGCCCCTACACCCCACCCCCAAGCACCCTACAATGTGTTCCTCAAATGCATTATACATAGAATTACTGCTATCTGCCCACAGATTTTTGTTTGTTTGGTCAGAAGAGCTTTTAAAAAATTATTTTGAGCTTGAACAGCTTTAAACAGGCACACAGTGTTCCACAGGCTCCTTTAATATCCTGCCCACTCCCCTCTACGCTGCATATTTATATCACTTGCCTGGTCTGTGAAGGCCTTTGAATGTATGCCTCATGAGCAGGAACTGCACTTCCTTCTTGCTCATTAAACCCCCAACTTTCATGATCTAGAACAAATGTCACTACCAATTCAAAACATGTCATGGCTTAGCCAGGAAGGTGAGCTGCTGCATTTGCTGGTCTCTCTCCCACTCTCTTCACTCCTCTACAATAGCACTGATGAAACTATTATAATTATGTTTATGTCCCTCTATTTAACCATATTGTCAGCCTCCTCAGAAGTCAATCTTAAAAATATCTATATACACATTGACTAGCAGAGTGCTGGGCTGGGTAAAAATTTGTTAGATAAATGATCACCATTTTACAGGTGACAAAATCAGGTCTCAAGTTAAGTGTATTCAAGTGTAGTTGAGTCCTGGTCTTCTAACTCTAAGACCAGGTTTTTCACAGATCCTCGCAATTCTGGAGCCTCAGAAGCAAAAGGGCCACCATTCCTTTATTCTAGTCAGCTTCCTTTACTGTGTATAGCTGGGTCTTTACATCATAGAGGTCTCACAGCTAAAACCTCTATTAACTTCCCAAACTTGCTCTCCTCTTCATGTTTTACAGAGGAGTTTGACTGGGGAGTCCATTGTTGTACCTCCAACAGCAATGGAAAGAAACAGAAATGAAGAAACAAGCCCAAAGAAGGGAGTAGATGGTTCTAAGAGAAGAATGGGAGGCACATGGAGAAGAAAAGATTCAGGAGTGAAGAAGTGAAAAGACGGGAAGGGAAAAAGAAGAGAAAGCTGTTGAGTCATATGGGACTTGGTGTGAGCAACATGGCTCAAGAGAACTTTTAGGAAATTTTGCTGCATGTGGAGCAGTTTAATTTTCTGCCTCACTCCTCCCCTGAAGAAGGCCTTCTTGTAGAGGGCTCTGTAAATCTTCCAAGCCTTAGGAGTCCTTTTTGTATTTGTTTGGATATGTCACAGTGCTGTGTTACAAAGCAACCTCATGAAGGCTCAGGGCCATTTGGTAGCACATTTACTTATTGTTTCATGTTCAATCAAACTTAAGAATCATCTTATTGGAAATTAAGCCTCAGAGAAACTACCTGATTTGTGGAGTTTCTTCCAAAGTCAGAGGAGAAATTACAAATTTTTTTTCAGATGCTGAGCTAGGGCCACCTGAAGATAAAAGGGAAGAGCTAGGATCCTCCAGAAAGCTAAGAAATAAATTATAAGCAAGGTGAATTAAAGGAAAAAAACCTTTGAGAGAAAACTAAAATTTTCAGCCGTGAAGAAGGAAAAAGGTTGCTCTTCTCTCTGATGGGATTTGTAATCCGTGTTTCATCATTCTCCCACATTCCCGCTCCGCAATCTAAAGGAGGGGCAAATGGAGCAATGCCTGAAAATCCTATGTGGACAATAAAACTCTTCCTAATCTATAGAACCATTACTGTTTGTCCCATCAGCTGTCTCTAGTCCATCCATTTTCAGATCAAGTTAAGATCAGAGAAGAGACATTCTGATACAAGTGTTGCCTGAAACCTTGCATTCGGTAACTATGTTTTCCTTCCTTTAGACATCAGAGAGCATACTGCAGCTGCATAAAGAGAGCAGAGTGTGGCTGAATAAACACTTTTGCATTTTAATTGAAATAATATTTCAAATAGGTGAGGAGAAATACTCTGAAGAAGAAAAGTGTCCTCTGAAAGGCAAGGGATGACCAAACATTCAAATCAGATATGAACCAGCTGAAGGCACGTTACGGTCTAAACACATTTAAGGATGTTGGGCTAAATGATCCGGCAGTGTACTGGTTGTCTAGTATGCTCCACTTCCTCCATCTTTGCCATCAACTGACTGTGTGACTGCCCAAGGCATTCAATCTTTCGTGTTCTCTAATTTTTCAAGTATACCATGTTCTTGCACTGGAGTACTCGATATTGTGTTAAGACGTTAATTCTTCCTGACTTAATCTATAGACTCCATGCTGTCTCGTTAAAATCCCAGCAGGTATTTCTCTGGAAATTGACAAGCTGATTAAAAAATATATACGAAAATGCAAAGTATCTGGTTTACCCAAAACAACATTGAAAAAGAAGAAAAGAATTGGAGGAGTCAAATTACCTGATTTCAAGTAAATCTTGAAATATTGGCATAGTGTGATATTGGCAAAGAGCGATATTGGCATAATGGCATAATGACATAACATATAAAACAAGAGAACAGAACAGAAAGAGTCCATAAATATAAATAAATTCATAAATATTCAGAGAGAATACATGTAATATATGTGTGTGCATGTTTGCACCAAGATAATTAAATGAGGAAAGGATAATTTTTCAACAAGTGGGACTGAAGAGTTGGATATCCTTATTAAAAAAAGTAAAACTGACCCAACTTCACACCACATACAAAAATTAACTAGAGGGGGCAGCCCGCTGGAGTAGTAGTTAAGTTTGTGCACTCCACTTCAGCAGTCCAAGGTTTGCAGGTTCAGATCCCAGGCGCAGACCTACGCACCACTTATCAAGCCATGCTGTGGCAGGCGTCCTACATATAAAGTAGGGGAAGATGGGCATGGATGTTAGCCCAGGGCCAATCTTCCTCAGCAAAAAGAAGAGGATTGGCAACAGATGTTAGCTCTGGGCTAATCTTCCTCACCAAAATAAAAAAAAAAATAATTAACTAGAAATTGATCAGATACCTAAAGAAATAATACATAAATAAGAATAAGAAATAAATAAGAAATAAAACTGTGAAACCGCTACAATAAAATATAGTAGAAAGTCTTTCTGACCTTGGGATGGGCAAAGATTTTACACAAATATCATGAAGCATAAAATGAAAAATTGATACACTGAACTTTATCAAAACTTTCTAGCATTCAAAAGACAGTGTTAAGCGTCATGTTTTACATATATATGATGTATGTTTAATCACTTTGGAAAACATTTTAACATTTTCTTCTAAAATTAAACATATACTTATCAAAAAAAATCCAGAATTTCTACTGCTAAGTATTTACACAAGAAAAATGAAAGCATATGTCCACAAAACACCTTTACATGAATGTTCATAGAAGCCAAAAACTGGTAAAAAAAAAACAAAAATCCATCAACAGGTAAATTGATACATGAGTTGTGATATATTCATAAACTAAATACTCTTAGCAAGAAAAAGAAATGAACTATATACAAAGTATCATGGATGAATCTCAAAAATATTAGGCTGAGCAACAGAGGCCAGACACAAAGGGTCCATTATATGACTCCACTTATGAGAAGCAAAATTAATCCATAGTGATAAAATTAGATCAGTGGTTGCCTAGGGCAGCGAAGAAGGAGAGGAATTGACTACAAAGGGGTATGAAGGAACCTTCTTGGGGGATGGAAATTTCCTATATCTTGATTTGGATGGTTGTTCCATGAGTGTTAACATGTGTCAATTCATAGAACTGCACACTTAAAACAGATGCATTTTACCGTATACAAATTATACTTTATTAAATTAGATTTTTTAAAGTGTAATCACATTACAGCTCAATCTAATAACATAGCTCAGGAAATAATTTTTTTTTTTAAGAAAAAACATTTGTATTCTTATTATCATTATCATTATCATACTTATATTCTGCCTGAACCATCTCTACAATACTTTTTTTAAGACTTTTTTTTAGAGCAATTTAAGGTTCAAAGAAAAACTAAGTGAAAGGTAAAGAGATTTCTATACACAATGGAATACTACGCAGCCATAAGAAATGATGAAATCCAGCCATTTGTGACAACATGGATGGACATTGAGGGTATTATGCAAAGTGAAATAAGTCAGAGGGAGAAGGTCAAATACCGTATGATTTCCTCCAGGAAATAATTTTATCACTACTAGATCTTTGGTCTTAAAATTAAGTGGAATATGTTTTTTTTTATCCTTGAACTCGTAGTTTGCACTACTCAATAGATCTTGCAACATGAACCAGACTCATGCTGAACTCAAACTAAAGGTAAATCTGAGCAGCTGCTTTTTACTTCTGTGACGTTAAATGACACCAAGGGAACTAGGTCACTGGTTTTTAGTTTTCCAAAATACCACACGGTTTGGTATTCCAAAGAAGATTTTCCTCTTTATAAGGTTATGCACGTTCTCTAATGGGTTTTCAGACAACTCTTTTCAAAGTAAACTAACACTACCATGAGTACAATGCCATCCTTGGAGAAACTATTTTCTCTAAAAGCACCAGTAGATATTCTACTTTTTATGCTATGTACTTTTTACCCTTAAGGATAAAGGAAAATGTCACTCTTATTCAGAGAAAATGCTTTGCAATTTCATGGACTCTGATTATTAAACCCACATTTGCTGTATATTCCTTCATTGTATTCTTCAGCAACAATGAAAAGCCTTGCAAGTGTTTAGGTTGTAACGTTATTTTTGTTGTCTTCATAAAACTAGCAATTTATGATACTTTGGCACACAAACAAGCTAACAGCTATTGGCATTTTGGATTTAAGAAATGTGCTTGGTGTAGTTAAAAATTGTCCAAGCATGTTAGTTTTGCTGAATGACCATTCTGATGTTGTGATTAATTATTCAAGTCATTAGCTTCTTTATTGCCACAGTCCATCCAAAGAAAAATAAAAATTCTTCAGTTATCTCCAAGGGAAAATCAACTGATTAGCTAACTTCCTTCTAAGGTAGTAAGATGTAGTCCATGGGTCAATGATTTAAGAAAATATTGGCAAAAGTTAAGAACCATTTATTAGGACTCTCCTATGTATCTAACATTGTATTGGATGTGAGACCCAGAAAAGGATAAGACATGGTCTCTAATGTATGAATCCAGAGCTGTGTCTCTGCAGAGTTCAGGTGAAATGTACCTGGATAATGTCAAATATACCCACATAACTCAAAGTCTGTATAGAAATCTTAGAATTAGATTAATTCTGTAATTGCTTGAGTTTTCTGTTCAGGCTCTCACAGTGATCTTGATCTGATAGATAAAGAACTGGGAATCAAATCATCTAATCAGTAATTTATATCACTGGCTTGTCACATCACATCTTATCTATCTATCTCCCCAGGAGAATGTAGGGCCCTTCACAGAGGAAACTACATCATTTATCTCTGTATCTCTAGCCTCTAACAAAGTATCTGGCACTGAGTAGGCATTTAACTAATGTTGTTGAATGAATGAATGCTACATTTTAACTCCAGCTATTTAAGAAGTTATAAGTTCTGGTTCTTAATCTTTTCTGATTCATGGATTCCTTTGAGAACTGGAAGAAAACTTCATTGTTACCAGAGATAAATGCATATCATAGGGTATTATGTATGTTATTTCAGGGTCACCCTGAATCCCTTCTCTGGTTTACATATTAACAATTTTATACAGAATTTAAAACATTAATAAGTATTTTCCTATCTGTAAATTAATAATCTGCTATTTAACCTTCTGATTTATATAGTCACAGTTGTATTTAACCTGTTAGGTCTTTTAAAATTTGTTTTGGCAGGAAAAATGCTCTACAAGGCTACTATCCAAATCATTTTGATTATATTTCCAGCTCTGCCATTAACCAGCTGTGTGAGTTTGGATAAGTTCCATAAACCATCTGGGCTTTGGTTCCAGACCCGTAAATTAAGGAATTTGAACTAGGATGATTTCTAAAGTTCCTTATGGCTCTGAAATTCTCAGTTCCAAAGCACTGGAGTTTCCCAGATAAGGAAGGGATATGTGCAATGTAAATAATGACTTTACAATCTGCCATGAGGGGGTGGCACTAAGCGTTATAAAGACTCAATGATTTTTTTAGGAATTACTTGAGTAAACTCTTTGAAGATGTCTGCAGGTGTTGGAGAAGCTGCTCTATAAATTAGACATATCAATATTCAGAACCTTGAGATTTCCAATGTGCAAAAAACCAAATAGTTTTGGTTTTCACCCCAATGACTATTTGACTTTTAACATAATATGGATATTAGGAATAGCCTATCAACCAAAATTACTTCTGATCCCCAAGTCTAAAATATGGGATGCCTATAGAAGTTAAGGTTTTGGCAAGAACAGCTACAAGAATTGATGGAAGTCCTCAAATTATAGTTCTTCTTGTGAGACTAAGGTCTTTTCTTGGCATCAGATACAATATTCTGTGACATCAGTGCATGCAATATAGTATTCTGTTAGATTCATCTTTCTAAGATATCACTTAAATCATTTGTCTCCCCCACTCCAAAGTCCTGAGTGTCTTACCACTTACCAAAAGGATAAAATCCAAGCTTCTATCTGTGCACATGAAGCACACCCACCATCTGATCCCAATGGACATTGGCTCTCCCTGTTTTCCCTAAACACCATTCTATTTTAGACAAGCTAGTCAGCCAAGTTCTGCCATTGTCTCCAAACTTGACTCCCTCCATGTCATGCTCACTCCATAATCCTTTCTTACAATCAAAATCCTACTCAACACGGATTTCTGTTTTCAGCAATGGTAGACAAAGAAATTGACCAACCTTCTGGATAAAACTATAGCTAGAAAAAATTATAAGAAAATATCCATTTGAAGGTATCACAGAGCGACAAAAAAAAAGTGAAGAATTACAGATTAATATCTGAGAGACAAAGGAAAAG
Organism: Diceros bicornis minor; assembly: GCF_020826845.1. Taxonomy (NCBI): domain Eukaryota; kingdom Metazoa; phylum Chordata; class Mammalia; order Perissodactyla; family Rhinocerotidae; genus Diceros; species Diceros bicornis. The sequence goes on from NC_080740.1 coordinate 36,821,177, forward strand.
CCAATAATTGAGCAGAATATTTGGACCTGATTTTGCCCAAGCTGTCTGGCAATTCTGCAAGAGTCTATTGAGACACTGAGAAGCTGAGCAGAGCTTTTGAGAATCATAGGAAAAGAGTAACATGAATTAGAGTTCAGGGCATACAGACAAAGAGGGAGAAGAGTGGCACCTTAGCAATAGAGGTGGACCTGAAATCAGCCCTGTTTCAGAGGCTAAATCCCAGATTGATATGATTCCCAATCCTAACTGGATTAAGATAATCCAGATTGCTGGTGCCCATAACTTTCTGTGAGAAAAAACATAAATCTTCTGCAAAAGATGATAAAACAGAAAACACAATTCTAGGCTCCACATTATCTCTAAATCATTTCATATACTATAATCTGAACCCAAATTTAAAAATCACCAGCTATAGAGGAGAGAGAACAACATTTTATACAGCCAAGAAAAACAACACATGATAGAAATAAACCCAGAGGAGATCTTCATAATGTTGGATAACTGACACAGATTTTAAATTAACTGCATATGTTTGAAAAAAATTGAAGGTTGAGATTATTTTTTAAGAAAAAAGGAAAGAAAAAAGAATCAATTGAAAATTCTAAAACTGAAAAATAAAATAATTGACACTAAGAATTAAAAAGATAGAATTAAAAGAAGATTAGACATCAGGAAAGAGAGAATTAGTGAACTGGAAGAAATGTCAGAGTAAATATCCATGATGGAGGATTAAAAATTGTTTAAAAGAATAAAAACACAGAAAACAATATACAAGACAAATAAAGTATGAAACAAAAGAATGTAAGACTATTGCAGTGAAAAAAAATCTAATATAGGTGTAATTAGAACCCTAGAGAATAGAAATAGACCAGAAGCAATATTTTAAAATAAATAATTGTTGAGAATTTTGCAAAACTGAGAAAACACATCAAGTCACAAATTTAAGAAGCCTACGAACCCCAAGAATGATAAATGCAAAAAGAAGAACCCACTAAAATTCATTATAGAAAGCTATAAAATTTTAAAAAACAAACGTTATTTTTAAAAGTTGGAGTTATAAAAGGCAAATTATCTTCAAAGAAGCAAAAATGGAATTGATAGCTAACTTCAACAGAAGCAATCAAAGAAACTGTAACTACCAACCTAATATTCCATAACCAGCAAATATTTTCCCTCAAAAATAAATGTAAAAGAAAAAAATTTTCTAGAAAAATAAAAAGAGAAAATTTGTTATGAAAGAAATACTAGAGGGATTTCCTCAGGCAGAAGAAAAAAACATGCTAGGGAAAAACTCAAAGATACAAGAAAAGAAAATTAACCTAAATGATTAATGCATGGGAAATTGAAATAAACATTGACAGTAGAAACCACTAACAATAATGTCTTGTGGGATTTAAAAATATATATTTAATTAATATACACAAACAATAGTGTAAGTCAGAAGGAGGATAAAGAGAATTAAAGAATTGTAAGATCTTTACAGTCTCAGGGAAGAGATAATGTACAAATTTATAATAAACATTAAGAAGTGAAGGACACATATTGTAATTACTAGGATAACTATTAAATGAAAATAAAACCCCATACAAATGACAAGTTAATAGTGCATAAAAGGGTGTAATAAAAAAATTAATCTGCGAGAAGGCAAGAAAAGATTAAAAAATGAAACTTATCAAATATAAAGATGAGAAAGTAGGTTTAAAACCACACGTATCAATAATTACATTAAATTTAAATGTGCTAAATATCCAAACTTTATTTTATTTTATTTTTCGTGAGGAGGACTAGGGCTGAGCTAACATCTGATGCCAATCCTCCCCTTTTTTCTTGAAGAAGATTGGCCCTGAGCTAACATCCATGGCCATCTTCCTCTACTTTATATGGGACGTCACCACAGCATGGCTTAACAAGCGGTGTGTCGGTGCGTGCATGGGATCCGAACCTGCGAATCCCAGGCCACCGCAGCGGAGCGTGCACTTAACTGCTTGTGCCACCGGGCCGGCCCCTAAATATCCAAATTTTAAAAAGATCATCAGAATGTTTTAAAATATTAAACCCAACTATATGCTACTTCTAAAGACCACTCAAAAATATAAGAACAGAGAACATTTGAAAGTAAAAGGAAGAAAAACATACCATGAAGAACACTTAACAGAAGAAGGTTAGTGTAGCTATATTAACCATGGAAATGATTCTATAAGGCAAAACGCACTAATAGAGATAAAGAGGAATGTTTTATAATGATAAAACAATCGTCACCAGAAAGATTTAATAATTATAAATATGAATGCCTTTAATAGCAGAGCAACTAAATATAAAAATAAAAATGGGCAGAATTAAAAGCAAGAAAAGACAAATTCACAATTATAGTTAGAGATTTTAACACACTTCTCTAGTAGTCACTGAGATCAAGCAGACAAAACCAAACCAAACAAAACAATTCAAAAAGGCTATAAAAGATTTGATCAACACAACAAGCAAGCCAGACACAACTGAGTTTCTAGTACATGACAGAAGTATATGTTATTTGCAATGACACATGGAACACTTACAAAAATTGATCTTATGCACACAAAGAGGGTCTCCAAACTTGTCAAAGGATTGAAATCTGACCACAGTGAAATTAAGCTAGAAATAACTTTATAAGAATGTAACTGAAAAATCTCCAAATCTTTGGAATTTAACCAAAACACTGCTAAGCAAACCATGAATCAATGAAGAAATCACAGTGGAAATAAAACATATTTGAAATAAATTAGTATAAAAAAGAACCAAATTTATAGGATGCAGGTAAAGGTATCTTAGAAAGGGAATTATAGCTTATCATTTATAGCCTTACATTGTTTTCATATATTAATAGCTCTTATTAGAAAATAAAAATACTGAAAAATCAATAGTATAGTCATCCATCTTAAGAAGTTAGAAAAAGAAATGTAAATCAAACTCAAGGATAATAGAAGGCAGGAGATAATAAAGAGCAGAAAAAAATAAAATAGGAACCAAAATTACAATAAGAAGAATCAAAGTTAAAGGATGGTTTTTTAAAAACATTAAAGTGATAAACTCCAGTGAAAGGGATTTAAGAAATACGAGAGAAAGGAAAAATAAGCAATATGGAGAATGAAAAGGAGTTTACAGGTCAGATACTGCAAACATTAAAAAGATAATAAGAGGATATTATGAAGATCTTTATGCCAATACATATCAAAATTCAGATGAAATGAAAACTCCTAGAAAAAATATTTTAGCAAAACTGTCATGAGAAGATATAGAAAAGATGACTACCCTATGAGGGAATTGAATCTGTAATTAAAAAGATACCCATGAACAAAAATCCAGACCAAGATGGCTTTATCAATGAATTTACTAAATATTTAAGGAAAAATTACCACCAATCTTACTCAAACTTTTCCAGAGAATAGAAAAAGAGGAAAAATTTCCCAGATCATTATATGAGTTTGGCATAACCTAGATATCAAAACCTATTACACATATTAAAAGGAAGAAAATTTATAGGCTGATTTAATAATGATAGGTGAAAGATTTTTTAAATTATCAAATTCAGCAACATATAAAAATGGTAATATATTATGAAGAGATTAGTCTTATTCTGTAAATGGCTCAACATTTGAAAATAACCAGTGTAATTCACCTCATTAGCACAATAAAGAAAGAAAAAAATGTGATCACTTCAACTAGTACAGAAAAAGCATTTGATAAAATTCAACATCCATTCATATTAATCAAAAAAAAAAAAAAAAAAAAACCTGTTAGCAAGCCAGGAACAAAAGGGAAATTTTTTGATTTGAAAAGGGAGAAGCATACACATGCAAAAAACCTACAGCAAAATTGTACTTGATAGAGAAATGTTAAAAATTTTTCCTTGTGAGGTGAGAAATGATACAGGAATGATGACTAACACTGACATTGTATTCAACATAGCACTGGAGGTCTTGCTCAATGTAATAAGGCAAGAAAAGAAGAAAAAAGATAAAAGAATCAGAATAGAGGAAATAATACTGTTGTTTGTAAATGACATAATTACATATATAAAAATTCAAAAGAAAATACAGACAAATGATTAAATTAATACGTGTACTGAGCAGAACTGTTGGTTGCAAGGCCAATATCCAAAAATTAATTGTATTCCTACACCAACAGTAAACATTTAGAAAATAAAATTTAAAAACAGGTGTAATTTGGGGCCGGCCCCGTGACTTAGCAGTTAAGTGCACACGCTCCGCTGCTGGTGGCCCGGGTTCGGATCCCAGGCGCACACCGACTCACTGCTTCTCTGGCCATGCTGAGGCTGCGTCCCACATACAGCAACTACCACGTACAGCAACTAGAAGGATGTGCAGCTACGACGTACAACTATCTACTGGGGCTTTGGGGGGAATAAATAAATAAAATTATATATAAAAGAAAAAAGAATCCTTAGGGTGGAGGAGATGGTCCAGCTCCTTGTCTTTCAAAAAAAAAAAAAAAAGATGTAATTTATAACAATAACAAACACATCAAATACCTAAACTAAATCTATGAAAACATGTAAGATCTCTAGTCATAAAATCAAAAAACATTATTGAGAGTAATTATTAAAGGACTTGCATAAATGAAGAGATATTCATGTTCACGATTTAGATAACTTACCACTGTGAGGATCATTAAATGCAATCTCAACAAAAATTTAAGCAGGCATTGTTTGGGGGAAATTGACAAGCTCATTCTAAAGTTTCCATGAAATAAAAAAGGCCAAAAATATTCAAGATACTGCTGAAGAACAAAACAAGATTATTTATCCTATCAGGTGCTAATATTTTAAAATAATAAAACAATGGCGCACTTAGAAGATTATACTGGAGAATAGTCTCATAATCTGAATTACAAAAAATTCATAAACAGAACAATAAAAGTACTACCCATAAAGGAAAAGTTTGCTAAATTGAACTATATTAAAATTAAGAAATTCTGTTTATTAAAAGATACCATTAATATAGTGAAAAGGCAAGCCACAGAGTAGAGAGATATCATTTGCTGTACTTATAACCAGCAAAGGGTCCACTTCCTGAATTTATAAAGACTTCCTACCAATGAAAAAGAAGACTGACATTCCAATAGAAAAACAAAGAATATATGTGAATCAGCACTTCACAAAAGAGGATATTCAAATGGGCAAGACATATTTAAAATGGTCCTAAACCTTATGATTCAACAGGGAACTGGAAATTAAAAACACAATATTACCACTATGCACCCACAAGATTAGCAATAAAAATTATTGATGATATCAAATGTTGTATAAAAGGGAGCAGAATATGCCACCCCAAAATATGCCACTTTGGCACTTGATTATTTTGAATTAAAGTCACTTGAGAAACAGCTGGTACAAGAAGGGTACTCTGACACTCTTTTATCCCCCTGAAAGCAGGAAATAAATCTCCCATGTGAAAGGTACCCTCCCTGCACCAGGAGGGTAGAAGGCATCCTTATCACCAGAAACAGAGAATTTAGGCCTGAGAAGACTGTACAAACAAACCTTGTTACTTCTTCACTAATTCACTACTCCAAGCCCAAACTCCTTTGTCTTGTCAACTTTTCACAAATTTATTGTTTCCTTGTCTAAAAAGTACAGAAGTCTCTGCTTTGGTCACTTATTTGAGTCTCATATTTATAGGGCCTCTCATACGTACAAAATTAAATTTGTTTTTCTCCTGTTAATCTGTCTTATGTCAGTTTACTTATTAGGCCAGCCAAAGAACTAGAAGGGAAGAAGGGAAAATTTTTCTATCCCTTACATGTAGAACATGTAGATCAATAGGAACTCTAATCCACTATTTCCTAGGATCGATAGAAAGACAAATCGGTACAACCACTTTGGAAAACACTTTGTCAATATCTACTTAAATATGATGTTGCCCTAGGACCAATTCCATTCCTAGGCATATATCCAACAGAAATGCATGTACATGTGTACCAAAAGACATTTTTAAGAATATGCATAGCAACATTATTTATTCTAGTTATAAATGAATAACAATCCAAATGTCAATCAACAACAGGATGAATAAATTGTGGTATATCCATACAATGAGATACTAACTATCAATATAAAAAAAACACAGCTACATAAAACATGGTTGACGAATCTCAAAAACTTGATGCAGGGCAAAAGATGCCAGCCACGAAATAGTACACAGTGCATTATTCTTTTACATCAACTTAAAAAATAATCCACGGGATAGAAGTCATGATAGTGATTACCAGGAGGAGCTGTATATTAATAAGAAGAAGCATGAAGAGGGCTTCTGGGGGTCAATAATACTCTATTTCTTGTAACATCAACCCTGAAGATAGAAGAGGATTCTCAGGGCCTGCTCTATGTTGAATACTTATCTATGAACGTTCTTTACCCCACTGTGCAGAGCTATAGGACTGTCCATTGTATAACTTACAATTTAAGGACAAAAGAAGGGGGCTACATGGCTAGCAAGATATTTAAGCTGAAGGTCCCTAGGCTTGGTTGCTTCCCTATGCTTATGTGATCCATACTCGTGTCAGTCTTTGTCAAATTCATGACCAAAATGCATCTGTATGTGGTGATTCGGCACATCAGAAGCTGCATCTGAGGGTCTGAGGTCTCTGTGATGAAGCTGCAGTTACTCCCTGATCTGTATCCTTTTTTAAAGCTGAGTAAACCTGGTGCTGTGTAAGCTTAATTGTGTGTCATGAGTTTGATTGGCAATTCAAACCTAAAACCCGCTCCAGTGGTCTTGTAGATTGGGAGTTACATACATGTGTTTGTTTTGTGGTAATTCATTCATTTGTGTGCTTTTCTATGTGTGTTTATACTTCAATGAAAAAGTCTAAGGAAACTAACCAACTTGCAGGTCCTGGCTTTAATCTTCCCATTTCCATGTAATGCTCTCTGATTTCCATAAAGGAACATAGATATGTATGTGTATGTATTTGTGTGCATATGTATATGTATCTCCACTGGTTAGAATAGTAAATCTTTGTTGCTCCTGAGAGATTAATCCATAAATTTGTAAATAAAGATTTCTATAGTTTCTGGCTTTCTCTCAAATTTTCTTTCTTTTGAGAGTTCTGTTTCCTGTGTCCATACCCTTACTACAAGTTAGCCACTTTGTCAGCTTTTTATTAGAGAGTTTTTGTCACTTGGTGGTCACAGTTTCCTACAATGAAGGATTTTTCCTAATTCACAGGAATTATAAGAAATTAAAAAGGAAAGATCATGTAGGCTGAGTTGAGAAGGAGATGCAAGGTGGCTGGCTAGGTCTACTCACTAAGTTATTAACTACTTCTGCACACCAGCCTCAAGGTGTAAACATTCTAAGCCATGCCCCCACAGAATTTCAGATTTCTACATGCCATGGACATCGTTGCCTGAACAAGTCATAACACTTAATTGTAAAATTTGCAAATGCCAAGAGTCTAGACAATTATAATAATTTCTTCCATTTATCTTTCCTAATCAAGTGTAAGCCACTTGAGATCAGCCTTGTTCCCAGCAAGCATTGAATAAATTCTAAAAAAATAAGTAAAATGAATGAAAATAGAGTATGTTTATTTATTTTGGCTGAGAAAGTTTTGCCCCAAGCTAACATCTGTGCCAATCTTCCTCTATTTTGTATGTGGGTCACCATCACAGCATGGCCACTGATGAGTGGTGTGGGTCTGTGCCTGGGAACCGAAGCCAGGCCACTGAAGCAGAGTGAGCAGAACTTAACCACTAGGCCACAGGGCCAGCCCTGGGAGTATGTTTATTTTTAACTTAATTCTGACACATCAAGAATTCTAGGACTAACAAAAGCTTAGAGATCCTTAGATTTAGGGTGGTCATACATCTTGGTTTACCCAGAGCAGTCCCAGCATACATGTGTTGTCACATGTAATTATTAATAGCATCTCTTTTACAGAACAGGACAGAAGTTTAAATGGTTACTCTACTTAAAGAAATGTTTTTGTATCAGTTAACTATAGCCACAATAATATTGTGTAACAACCATAAAATGTCAGTAGCATACAATAATGCTATTTGTTGAGCTAATAGCACACACATATGTGTGTTGGCTGGTAGTTAGCTAATTTAAGCGGGGGTGACTATCTCACATCTCTTTCATCCTCCTTAGACTCAGTGGCTAACATGGGCATCTTCTCATGTGGTGGCAGCCAAATGCACAATACTTCTCAAGCTTTTGATCATGTCATGCCCACTAACACCCCATTGACTAAAGCAAACCACATAGGAAATCCAACTTAAGGGGCAGAAAAATGTATCCCACCTCTTTTGTGGCAGGAGCTGCGAAAGTCAGATGGCAAAGAACCTGAACACAGGGAAGACGCAATCTACTACAGTTGTTCATAATTGCAAATAATTACCATCATATTTGAGAAGTCTATGAATGAAATCTCATCATATTACAAGCTGGCAAGATGATTTTACTTGTCACATTACACTCCAGTGTCTTTCATAGAACCACAGGAGAGGAAACCTTATCACAAGCTGAAGTTATCTGGCTTTTACAAAGCATTTAAGCCCAATAGATAAGAGTGACAGGGTAGACGGCGTGATATTTTCCTCTGAGAACCCTGTCTCTAATTCTGTACATCACTTGCACATAAGTGGGACTGAGAAGTCTCTGAACTATGTGCAAGCCCAATTTTTCTCCTAATTTCTGTTACAGAACAGTCACTTTCCACTCGGTCTTTCAGTAAACAGGCAATAGAAACAGAGGCAGAAGCCACCAAGCACAGCTGATGTACAGAAAGAAATATTTTTCCTTAAAAACAAAACAGAATTGGACAGAGTTAATGGACATCTCTTAACCAGTATAAACCATGTTCCACCGATAACTGAGGAAAATCCCCTGCTCACTTCACTGCAATGTACCAGAGACCAGCAACATTCCGTCAGGACCCTACATTCCAGTCCAGGTTTAAGGAGCTGCGATGATATATTCTTGCTATTCCCACCTGCTGTGTGATTGTTACTTGGTCCTTCAAGTGCGAGACTGTCCAACAGGGAGGAGCCTCTCTACCAATATCTACCATCTCTGGCTTTTCTTCCTATTTCTTATCCATGAGGGAGGTAAAAGAATGTGTGTACATCCAAGAAGGTGTCAATTTTCAAGGCTCTGAAAAATTAGGTAAGTATATACTGGCCCTCGTAGCATATCATCTCAGCTCAACAGACAGAAGCGATTATCCAGAAACCTCAGATCAAATTAGATTGGATGGCTGGAGCACAGCACTGGAACTGGCAGATGAGTAATCAAGTTAGGTTCTACCATTAAGTTGATGTGGGATGTGACATCACCGGGCCTCCATTTCCTCATCTGTACCAGATTATACTGACCAGTTTCCATGATTCTTTCCAGTCATCTCTGGATTTATGGAGTCAATGATAAACTCATGATGCAGTGCCAAATGTGGATGCTCTAATTTCATTGGGAAATAAATACCCAGCTTTTATGGTATCCTGGACAAAGGAGAGAGGCACTAATATTTCCCAGAATGAAAATTTTCTTCCTTCTCATCCTCTTTCCATTAATTAATTTTCTAAACAAATCCTACAACTCTCCAATTAGGAACTTGTTCTTTCCTGTTACTAAGATCAAAGTACTAGCCCATCTTCACTTACACAATTCCTTTTCTGGAGTGGAGAATGTAAAATAATGAATGGATAAATGGTCAATGACAGAAACAGGAATGGTGTACCATAAATCCTCTTTCCTCTACTTTAGTATTATTTATTCATTCAAACATTTATGCAACTAGGCATCAAGTGAAAGTTTAGAATGCAAAAATGAATAACTAAAGAGAGAAAATTATTTCTTTAAAAGGGTACAGAATCCAATAGGCAGATAAATTCATAAATCATGACCATTCAGCTATACCAGTGTTATACATGTTGTTATAAAGATTCATACAAAAGTCATGGAGGTCCAAGGAACGGAAGACCTAACTGCAAATAACTTTTCAAGCAGTGATTAGCATTCCTATATTGAGTTATGCTTCACAAAGTCTTGGACGCCAATTATTTTCTTTCCCAACATCCTATGATAGAGATGCTTTCATTACCAGATTCCTCCTTTTGCAGAAAAAAGAAACTAAGGCTGAGAGAGATTTACTGTCTTGCCTTTAGATGTTATTGGAATTGTACAGATAGTACACTATAAAAAATTCTGTGAAGACACACCTATCCTTTAAACTAGTAATCCCACACCTAAGAATTTAGCTGATTTGATCCTCTTGCATATACAATATAATACCCTGGATTAAGTTATCTTTAACTCAAATTCCTATACCTTAGAGTGAAATTTGTAATGATGATCAGACTGATGACCTATAAGTATGGAAATACTCTTGATTGTTAGAAAAAATGACTCAATTAAATGACTCAATTATCTCAATTATGTTAATTATTATACTCCCCTAAGACCAAAAAATAGATTATGCATATTAAAAAGATTTTCCAACAATGATAAATATAGAGGATTCCCTGTTATTAATAAAATAAATGATTATTGTGCTAATAAAAATAACCATAAAAATGTATTGACCAAAAAACTGTATTGCCTAAGCAGCCAGCTGAATCACTTATTATATGCAATTTAGAATAAAAAATAAAGAATATTTTAGATAAAACTATTTTCCAAACTTTATATATATTTCCCAACTTTTTAATGTATTTTATTTTTTCAAATCTCTAGAAACCTGTCTTCTTGATACTTCACATGGGGAGCAATCAGACAGTTTGATTATTGACATTTTCCCGTAAAAAAATATACTGAATTCCTTCCAATGTATACTCCCCACCTCTCTACTCCAGATTTTAATAATAACTTGTAAAACCTTTGAAAGAAAAATCACGTTTTAAAAGAAAAAAGCAAAACTTTATGTTCCTCACATAAATGATACAATGCTAAGAAAAACACCAAGAAATACATTAAATATATTCATGTTTGATGCCACAGCTTTTAAGAATAACCCACAGTAAAGGAAAAATTACTTCGCAACATACATTGCTGTGCCCTGCTTTAAGTAAATCTGTGGATACAAAGTGATGGTCTGCATTGCATTAAGATTCTCCACTCTAAAAGAAAACTTCCTGACTTTACTGAAGTGTTGCTCTACAGTAGATAATTAGGCACTAGGTAGAGTAGGGGAGGTCAAAAATTAGGGTGAGGCAAGATAAAATCCACACATTAATCAATCAGTTAAAAAGATAAATATTCTTTAAAATTACAGTGTAAGTAATAAGAAAATATATTGAATTTACAAGCACACACACATGTACAGAGGAAGAACTTGCTGTACCCCAAATTTTCAGGCTTTTTTGTGTGTGTGTGTGAGGAAGATCAGCCCTGAGCTAACATCCATGCCCATCTTCCTCCACTTTATATGGGACGCCACCACAGCATGGCCTGATGAGCGGTGCATTGGTGCGCGCCCGGGATCCGAACCCTGGCTGCCAGCAGCAGAGCGCGCACTTAATCACTATGCCATGGGGCCAGCCCCTCAAATTTTCAGGTTTTTATCTGCTAGATGAAGTGAATCATAACTTTGTAAACAGTTAATATTACTGAGTATCTTTCAGTAATTTCACAGTATTATTATCATAAATTTCAATGTATTAAGTGCTCATTTATGCCATGTGCAGTACCAAGCACTTTATGTATCATTGGATTTTAATTTTAATTTTCACAGTTCTCACTGTAACAGAAAATAATCACGGGTTAATTGATGCGTCCAAGATGACATAACCAATAAGGGATAGAGTTAGGATTTGAATCCAGGCTTAACTAATTCTAAGTAGTTTGTCATTTCCACCACGCCGTACAACTCATTTGTTTGTCTGTCTGTCTCTCTGTATGTATATGTGTGTATTTGTATGTGTTTTTCCTTTGTTTCTCCTACCACACGCTATAATTTTAGATTTGTGTGATTATTTCACTAATATCTATTACTTTTCTAGTTTTGAAGATTCAGAGGGGCAAGGATGTTTTGCTCGCCATTATGCTTCCACCATTCAGCATATCAATGGGCACATAGTACTCAGTAAGGATTCTTTCATGATTCGTCCATAAGACTCAGGCCAGTATTCTCTGAACTCCATCGTGATCCTGCTGTTGAAATACTACTAAGCATTCAAGATCTTACAGGAATGCTACCTTTACTCTCAAAAGAGCTCCAAGGGTGCAACAGCAATGACAAAATACATCACCTCCATCATGGATTAGTGAGAGAATTTTACGAATTTCAGGGGAACCACGCTGAGAAAACACAATTCCAATATTTTCTCAGTTTTAAAAAATAACATACTGACTTCTGAGTGAGCGAATTATTTCCAAATTTCCAGACTGGGGAATCACATTCACCAAACAGTATTAAAAGCTTGAAAATCAGAGTGTAAAACTTCAATGTGTCAGTTTCCCTGATTCATATGCCCCTTTGGCATAACATGGTATTAACTCCATGCTTTTCTCTTTTCCAGTCAGATTGGAAGGAAAAATGATCTTTTATTTAGCCATTAAATATAATGCCCACTGTCAGAGTGGGGTCAGTCACAAAGGGACACAGGATTGAGTGCCAGTGGCCCATTTAACTCTGACAGCCTCTTTCTAAGGGCTAATGTGGCCATGGCTCCTTCAGTCTGGAACCGCTTTGGCAGTGATGGTTTTTAAAGAAGAGTTATTAATAACTTCCTCAACTTTTGACAGTTTACCTCTTTGAGAAACCATATATGCACTTACTGGGTCTGACATAATGGGTAGCACTTTGGAAACTCTGGTAATGAATTCTGGCAAGCAAAGAGAAACATCTCTAGGAGAGTGATTTACATTCTGCTTACAGAGATGCTGAGTGCCTGGCTGTAATTCTGCCCAAGACTTGTTTTCACTAATATATGACCCCATGTATAGAGAACATTTCCACCTTACTCTACCCATAATCTAAATTGGTTTGATATAAAATTACTTTTTTGGAAATAGATCCAGTGGTAAGGAAAATGGACTATTTTCTTGAATATCCTTATATATAGCAATACCATATTATTACTTTAATTCCTCCTACAATCCTGGCAGGCAGTCAATATCATCCCATTTTATAGATGAGGAAACAGATTCAGGGAAGTGAAGAAAATTTTCCAGTTCACTGATCTATTAAGCAGTGGAGCCCATATTCAATCTACAAAGCCTGGTTGTTTCCACGATTCCACCTACTCACTCTTTTGTTTTTAAGTGAGTTTGCAAACAGTACTATACTCCCATCGCACGGTGCCCTTTGCTTTGGCCACTTCTGTAGAAGTTCTATCTCCTCTGGCTCCACTCTGCCAGGACAGAAGAATATAGAGTTCTATGTAGGGGCACTTGGCAGGGCTTTGCCCATAAAAAATCTTCATAGGGGAGCATGAAACTCAGTAGCCATGCTTCCACATGCTGTAGACGCAAGTAGTCAATTTGTGATGCTTTGGGAGACTCAAACTGGAAGAATTGAAGAGTTAAATAGAGAATAGGATTAGTGAGGGTCATGGCAGCACTGTTCATAATTGTCAAAAAAATAAATGAAAATAACCAGATGTCTTTTGATGGTAAATTGAATAAATAAATTGAAGGACATTCATTTAATGGAATATAATACAGGAATGAACATGAACCAAATACAGTCTACTGCATTAAAATAAATTGATGGCATTGGCGGCTACTTCCTAGCATTATCACACATTCATGGATTTACTTTCTATGTTGGTTAATTTTATACGTTAACTAACTTGACTGGGCCATAGGGTCCCCAGATATTTAGTTTAACATTATTCTGGGTGTGTCTGTGAGGATGTTTCCGGATGAGATGAATATATGAATTGGTAGACATTGTAAAGCACATTGCCCTCCCCAGTGTGGATGGGCCTGACCCAACCTGTTGAAGGCCTGGATTGAACAAAAAGGCTAAGGGAGAATTTGTTCTCTCTTTCTGCCTGTCTTTGAGCTGGGACATCTGTCTCCTCCTGCCTTCGGACTCTGACTCAGATTAGAACTACAATATTGGCTCTCCTACTCCTCAGGCTGTCAGACTTGGACTAGAACTATACCATCAGCTTTCCTGGGTCTCCAGCCTGCCAACTACAGATCTTCAGACTTCTCAGCCTCCATAATCATGTGAGTCAATTCCTTATAATAAATCTCTTTACACACACACACACATACACACACACACACACACACACACACACCCTATTGGTTTTGTTTCTCTAGTGAACACTCACTAATACACTCAGATGGAAATTTTCTGGACATCTGTCAAATCACCATTTAGAGAAAGGTGGGGCCCTGAGCCCTGGGTCAGGGGAAACCACAGAGCTCTGAAGCACCTGGATCTCTAAGCCCACAAAAAACAACCAGAGGGAAAGCTTTCAAAAACAAGTGAAACAATCTCCAGCAAATAAACTAAAACTAAATAAGCAAACGAACGAAATCACCAATGAAAAATTAGTAAGATAGAAATAGTCAGCCGCAGAAAATCAATCAAGCAAAAGTAGACTAACTGCAAAATCTTATTTCCTTCCATTATAACGGTCAGGTTGAATAGTGAGGGAGAAGTGAAGGATAACAGGGTAACCATAAGATGCTGTTATAGTAGCAGAAAGAGAAGTCATGAGGCCTTTAGTAAGCATTCACTCATCCATTCAACAAATATTGAGTGCATATTAACCAGATGGATATTGAGTGCGTATTAACTAGTGCATATTAACTAATCCTGAAAGCGCACCAGTGAACAAGAACAAACTGGAACTTGCTCTCAGGTTTTGAAACAAGATGGTTAATTTGGTTTGAAACATCGTATCTAATTTAATTTAAGGTGAATCATAGAATCCAAGTGAAGGTGTCTAGTATGTGGTTAGCGATTGGGATTGGAGTCTGGGAGAAAGATAAAGAATAGAGAATCAGATTTTGGGGTCACTAAGAGGTGAAAGTTAGAATCATAAAACAGAAAATAAAAGATTCTGTGAAGCAGGAAAAGAAATTAGGACTGAGAACTAAACATTAAGGGGAGGTTTGTGATTTAGAGACAGGAAGAAGGAAACGAGTCAAGGAGAAAGGAAAGAATCTACCAGAGACACAGAAGACCAGAGGAGGGAGGACAGGATGGCAAAGAAGGCAAAAGAGGAAAAATTGTCAAGGATCAGAGAAGGAGGAGAGATTCCCAAAAGGCAGATAAGGAGAGGAGTGGGACCGACAAAGAGTTAGATGCCATGGGATCTCTGAGAGGTGGTGTTGCCCCGCTGCTATGATCTGAGTCATGAGAAAGCCAATAAGTCACTAGTTATGTTCAGAAATTCCAGAGTGGAGGGGAACTTGTGTAGCACTTCCTTTCAGGGGTCTGGAAGGTAGCCGGCCTGGCAGGGTTTCCAGGGTCTGCACAGTACCCTAAAGTGGAGGTGGGTCAAGAGAGGTGGGCTTGAGAGAACTGCCCAGGGACTCCTGAGCCTCAACAGCAGGGCTTATTCCTTTAACAAAGCACTGAGAACGGACAGGCCCAGGGTGACAGGATGCAGTGTAGACTGCAGTGTGGTGGGAGGACGATGACCATGAACGTTCAGGTTAATGTCCAATGCCAGCGTTAACTGAAGAATAATAAGAACCAGATGCTCACCACTCTCTTCACGCCTTGACTTTACGTAAGACTCCATGAAACTTACCTGAAATCTAGAGAAGGAGAAGATGGGAAAGGTCTCTGATTTGACTGAGAAAATCTTAAATAAATGAGTTTACCATAAATTAGCTTTGATTAAGTTTCCATGAGTCAACAGAATTTGGCTCAAAAAATAAATAAGTAAAGAATCTGCATAACAGAGGATGAGAACACAGAATCTAAAGACTGGCTGCTTGAGTTCAAATCTCACTCCCATCACTTACTACCTGTGTGACCTTGAACAAGTCACTTAACTTCTCTATGCCTCGTGTCTTCATTTATAAATAGGGTTAATAATAGATTTACCCCAGAAGATTGTTATGAAGATTAAGTTAATATTTGTATACTACACAGAATAGTTTTGGCATGTAGTAAGTGCTTCATATTGTGTTTGATGCTATTAGTATTATGGAAATATAAACAACATTTTCTACAAAACAATTTGGAGGAAGAGTGGTCAATAATGTAAAAAGAAAAAAAGATGATGAGTGATGAGAAAAATCCACTGATTTTGATGATGAGAAAATCCTCACGAACATTGAGAGTTGAGCTACAGCCAGGTGATAGAGGTAGAAAACAGTTTGTACAGGTTAAAGGAGAGTTTAAAGGATGAGCAGATAGAGGCAGAAGTAGAGGTTAATCATTTGAGATGTCTGGCTGTGGAAAGAAGGGCTAATGGTTCTAAGACATCTTGGAATATAGATTTTGTGTTTATGGTAAAAAACATTTCCATAGCACCCTGGACCACAGAGTAATAATATATGTATATTATATTATTTCTTATATGCATAATCCAAAATGTGCCTTTATAATTAATCCAGGCTTAGGGGATGAGAGACTATGAGAACTGCCTTAACATTTAAATACCCATTACTGGAAGAAATTGCTGGCTGTGCCCATTTTTCTCACAGCCATAGCTGGCCTACTTGTTGCCATCTTTCTTGAAGTTAGCTGTGGCCTCCTGAGTGAGTTCAAGCCAAAAGAGTATGAGTGGAAGTGCTGTGTGTCAGCTTCAGGCTTGGATGACAAAATCCTCCCGTGCTCAGGCGCCATGCTCTTTTCCTCTCCCAGCTGCCAAGAAGGAAGACAGCTCCTAGGGCTGGCTTGAAGCTATGTGTGTGGAAAAAAGCAGAGCTTCTACCAGCTACCACCCTGAAAAATTGCATGGAGGAGGGTGGCCTGCCAATCTGTCCACCTGCTCGTTCCTGCTTTTAACAGTGAGAAATAAACTTCTGTTGTGTTTGGACAACATACAATTTATTGACTATTGTATCAGTTTTTGTATTCTAACTAGTTAGTGAAAGCTAACGCAGAGAGATTGCTACCTATGTAAAGTTGATGTATAAAAAAATGTTTATACAAATTATATTTAATCATTCCAGTTGAAAGTGAAATTATGGCTATATATATTTTCATAGAGTTTTTCCCTAACTTCAGTCATTTTTATACCAGCTTCACAATTTTTGCTAGATTGAAGGTAACATTTTATCCCAGCACTTGGAACGACATCTGGCTCATGTTAAGTACTCAATAGATGTTTGTTATATGAAAATAAATGAATATATACATATCATCTGCATTTAATATTTTTCTCTAAATAAGTTCACTTTTTGAATTTAAATTCCACTTTAAGATTGTATTAAGTAAAATATATATTATGTGTATATATATATACATATATATGATAGTATGTGTGTGTGTGTATATATATGTGTATATATAAACATAAATATATACAAAATTAGGGGTGCAATATTCTAGTTATGTTTCTTCTAGTTCATATTAAAATAACAAAAATCCTAGTACAATTAAAATTAAGAATCTGTTCTTACAACTAAATTGATTTTGCATACTACCAGAGGTGAATGTTCCACACTTTCAGAAACACCAGTTTAACATAATTAGCTTGCTTATTACGCAACCCACCAATGCATTCTCCCTCTTGAGGTCATGGAGGAGACTCACCCCAGTTAGGTGATAGAGTTCACTTCCAGAGTGAATTTAACCATCAGAGGTAGCCCAATGAATTGCTTAACACGATACCATCTACTTGCTAATAATGAATATGGATGTGAGACATAATCATGTTTCGGAATCAGGTACACCGTTTACCATTTTGTATTTAGTTTGCTGAATTTTATGAATCCTGAACCTTAGTTTTTGCATGTTTTGAGGTAAAATTATGTATCCTAAATCATGATTATAGAACTTAAATTTATTTTCTACATTTCTAGATAACTCAGTCCCTTATAAAAATAAATATAGGTTTGTAGACAACAATATCATGGAGGTTGGGTTTATATTTTGTGTTGTTTTGAAAAGCAACTTTTTAAAATGGTGATCATTTTGTACTCTTCAAGTAATCTAGACTTATCTGAGGAATTTAAGAAAGAAATTAGTTTGAAAACAGCCTGCTATTATAACCTTTCCAGAAATTATGTCAGCAGAACATTTAAAAATTTAAAAAATTTTTGACTCAGACATTCAACGTAGAGGTTCTTAGAGAAAAAAAAGTGACAATATATAAAGACAAAGGATATTTATTGAATCATTTTCATAGTGGCAAGTAATCTGAATATCAATACTAAGAAAATGGTTGCACAAATTATGATCTATCCATTCTGTGGACTATAATGCAACATGAAATAGAGCAAATTAGATCTTTCTCCACTGTCGTGAGGGCTTTATCATAAATGGATAAATGAAAAATGTAAGCAGGAGAAACACATGTACAGTAGGATCTCCTTTTTATAAACAACTCTACATGTGGATTTACATTTGAATGAGTAAGAATAATGGTAAAGGTACACACTAGGTTATTTTAGGGAGGTCAAAGGGGAGAAGATTATTTAATTCTTTATACATTTTTATATTATTTTACTTGTCATAATAATCATATATTTCTTTTTAATTAAAAAAATCTAACATTAAAAATAATCTTCTTTCCAATAGCAAGAAATAGCATAGTTATTTTTGGAGTATGCCATATTACCTTTCTTACTTGCTATTAGAAAACAATTTTTATGTAATTAGGAGAGTTTATTTTCTGGTAATCATATATGCATGCCTATTTAATATTTAATATGTACTTTTCATACACATGTTTTTATTAAATACCACAATTCACAGGTTTACAATGAAGGGTGACGAAACTTTTGAACAAATACATGTTTATACTCATTAAATTCACAACACAATTTGGAAAGACAGCCAAATGTGCTGCCCATGAGTTCACTTCACCAAAGCTGCTCTTGTTGACTTCTAATCAATCCTGTTGACTGAACCTAATTAAAACAGCACTAGCTTCAATGGGTCTAAGGGGACTTGAATTGATGTTCTTCTAACAAATCAGCATTTTAAAAGAGAAACTTCAAGGCAAACTGGATCAATTTTTAGCAATGCCAACAGCCAGTTCAATTCATGGCCTTTTTTTGTGTATGGGTGATAGAATGTGAAAATGAATCTGGTGAAAAAGAGCTAAAGCTTGAGAAGATATAACTCCATATAGGCACACTCAGACATGCAGGAAATTAAAATGTATACGTACACATATAGGCACTTGGAGAAATATTTGGAAGGAGAACATAGATTTGGAATACAGTGAAAAACTGGATACCTTAACTTGGTTTAAAAAGTGATTATTGAGAGTGTAACATGTTCATTCGTCTATTTATCCTACAAATCTTTTATTTAAATTTCAATTTATAAATTAAATTTCATACTACATTGTCAAGTTCTGTACTGTAAGGATACAGCAATGAAAAGACCAACCCCGTCACCAATCCAAATGTCACCATTTTAAGAAAGAGAAAGTACTACCCGTTTCTCAAGATGCTTTACTGCCATCTACCTGAAAAGCTTTGTGAGAAATATACAAATCTATGATGACTAGAAATATGAATTGTTACCATGGAGTTGTGCAGTGTCCAAAGTACACAACATCCTAGGAATTGATACGTAAGACAACCGACACATCATCAGACCATTTCAATACAATGGTGTCTAAGTCAGAGATATATACCAGGGGCTAGGAGGCCCAGTCTAAAAGTTTGAGAAATGCTTTCTTGAAGAGATGACAACTGAGCTGTGTTTAGGTCAACTTTTTCAATTTTAATATGCTCTTATCTGAATACGAAGAAGAGTTCAGTCTCTGATAGATCCAGGCCAGAGCAGCGAAGGGTCCTTAAAGAGGACATTTAGGTAGAGGGTAGGTAAACATGACAGGTAGGTACCATCCCATGACTAGCAAGTTATTTTCTTCAGAAGAAAAGAAGAGCCCCAGTCACTCTCTTCCTCTCCCTTCTCTTCTATATCAAGTCTCAACTTCTTGGAAGCTACTCCATGAAGATCCCCCAGATCTACAGTATTCAGATCATCTTCTTTGGGAATGACTGGGCATCTGGGAGGAGAGAAAGGGAAGTTCATAGAATGGGAATTGTTGGTGCCTCCACTGAGAAGAAATTTCAACTATGCCTCAGTATTATGCAAACGACCTCTGTTTTTAAACGTTGGCTGAGAATGAGGAAATCTATTGTGTTTACAGAGATATTCTGTGAAAGCAAGAAGGGAGAGAATAAGAGTATTACTTAAAAAGAAATGTACGATATAATTTTTCCCTGGCATTAACCAAATCAAACATTTTTAGAGCATCAAGCCTCTTTCCATAGATCAGACACCAAAAGAAAAAGTTTTCCACATTTTTCTTATGCTTTCCCACTTAACATTTTTGAAAATATGGTTCCAATTCTAATACATAATTCATTTATTTCTTTTATTCAGGAGCATATATACCATCAAGAAGAAGAAAGGGGAACATTTGCCTTGGAGGGCTCAACCACAGATAAAATGATCAATGCAAACACATTGAGCAGAACGTTTGGTGATGTTGCCCTGGATTTCAGTCATTGTGGGCAAGAATCTCTCCACGAACCAAGAAAAAAATCCTGAGGATTGGGGAAGGAGATAGGGCTATGTTTCTACATCACTTTTTTCAAGGTACTCAAAGTATTGGGTTCAAAAGAGGATGGTTTGGTGAAGTAGGTAAAAGATAGGATTATTTGCATCAGTTTTTCAGGTGCTGAAAATGAAATACTGAAAAAAAAACATAGTTTATTCACAGAGTGAGGCAGTTATAGGAATGTGTTTTCCTCCCCGTAAAACCCCACCTCCCCCACTCTGGTCACTGGATAATACTATTTTAACATTTTTTATATTTTATTAAAATACTAATAATTTTCATTATTTTAATAAGAGTTTTACATAGTAGTGCAGAATTGAGTTGCCAGGAAAACGTGAGGCCTAATGTACTTTACAGCTAGTAAATACTTAGCCACGTTTATCTTTTGTGAGCCAGGTAAACACTTCCATACATTTTTCTAAGCCATCATCCATTCCATGGGGGATCATTAGCAATTGTATATATTAAGTCATAAATGTACAAAGACACTCAACATATTAAGGAAGCCACAGCCCCAAGATGTTCTGTAGAGTTATTTTGATAAGCAGATTCTGGCCATAACTTTACTAATTGTAAAATCTTGTACTATTCCGGGGATTAGTCTACAAAACTCTTTTGAGAACATCAGTATCTGAATGATGACCACTGTGGACTTGTGCTGTTAAATCTTCATTGGGAAGTGGAGAGAAACTGCCCCACTGTAGAGACAAATACAACCAACACTTCAAGTATGATTGAACAAAACGATTTACACAAATATAAAGCAAATCCCTATCCAGAGTTAAGTTTTATAAAGCTGTCTTTAATTATCTTATTTTGAATCATCCAAGAATGATCCAGTCTAGATCCATCCTGAAAAGGATGCTACCTTCCCAGTCTGGTTATAATCTGTAAAACTCTAATGACTTTCCCAAGCCTGTTTTATCCCCTTTATGCTGGAGAAAATACATCAAGGAATCTAAATTGTTTCCTGGGAATCTCGATGATGGAATGGATCCAATCTTTTGTGACAGTCTGGCTAACTCTGAATGTACCAGGAATATACCTCCTAGACCTCAGGGCTCAAGTACACCTAGATGGGCAGGTAGAGCAAGTTCTGAGAGGAGCAGCAAATGCATTTCATCTTGGAGTTAAAAGAGACCACTGTGGGATAATTCTAACTTCAAATATCATCAGTTCAGGGGGTCTTAAGAACTTCAGATAATGCTGCTGCCTCTGAGTTATTGGAAAAAAAAAAAAAAGATTTACTAGCAGGCTTCTGATCAACTAAAGGAGGAAAATGAGGCATTCACAGAAGAGGTTTGCATGTCCTCATCTAGTATTGTTATTAACCCACTATAATAGCACCATATAATAATCAGAAGCTGAATTTTCTTTTCTTTTTAAATGAACAGATTCAAGCCTTGGAAAAGCAGTGAAATAAAGAGTCCATCACTGAGTGTGGGGTTTTAAGAAATTGATCCTTATCTTAAAAGCTTTAATTAATTGTCCCACGTTAGGCTGCCAATAGATTAATGCTTTTGTTCTGGGTACCACTACCTTTATAAAAAATACATGAGTGGAAAATGTGAAGAAATAAAAGAGAATGAGAATGTACTCACATTTAAAGACGGAAAGGAGAGAAGAAGAACCGTTTCAAACACCACATGGGAGAAGAACTTAGTATTTCCCATTCAGAAGGTGCTTATCATATTTCCTGCCCATTTGCTCAACTTTGTTCCCTATTTTAGAGTCACTGAGTCTTAACACAAACCTATTTGGGATGAAGATACGAACAAACTTTTGGATGATTGTTGCAATCCCAATAACTGTTTTTCCCATTTTTTTTTAAACTAACATAACAATATGGCCCCGTGTTACATATTGAGGGTTTTTTTTTTTAAAAATAGACTTTATTGTTTAGAGCAGTTTTAGGTTCACAGCAAAATTGAGTTGGGAAGTACAGAGAGTTCCCATATACCCCTGCCTTCACATATGCACAGCCTCCTCCACTATCAACATACCACATCAGAGTGGTACATTTGTTATAACTGATGAATCTACATTGACACATCATTATCACCACCAGTCCATTGTTTATTTTAGGGTTCACTCTTGGCATCGTCCATTCTACGGGTTTGAACAAATGTATAATGACATGTATCCACAATGATATCATACAGAACAGTTTCACTGCCCTAAAAATCCTCTGTGCTCCGCCTATTCATCTCTCCCCTCCCCTTGCCCCCTGGCAACTATTGATCTCTTTACTGTCTCCATAGTTTCACCTTTTCCAGAATGTCATATAGTTGGATTCACGCAATATGTAGCCTTTTCAGATTGGCTTCTTTCACTTAGTAATATGCATTTAAGGTTCATCCATGTCTTTTCACAGCTTGACAGCTCATTTCTTTTTAGCACTGAATAATATTCCATGGTTTGGTTGTACCACAGTTTATTTATCCATTCACTTACTGAAGGACATCTAAGTTGCTTGCACATCTTGGCAATTATGTATGAAGCTGCTATAAACATCTGTGTGCAGGTTTCTGTGTGGACATAAGTTTTCAGCTCCGTTGGGTAAATATCAAGGAATGTGACTGCTGGATCATATGGTAAGAGTATGTTTAATTTTTTAAGAAACAGGCAAACTGTCTTCTAAAGTGGCTGTACCATTTTGCATTCCCACCGGCAATCTATGCAAGGTCCTATTGTTTCACATCCTCACTAGTATTCGGTGTTGTCAGTGTTTTGAATTTTGGCCATTCTAAATAGGTATTTAGGAGTATCTCGTTGTTTTAATTTACAATTCTCTAATCACAAAGGATGTTGAGTGTATTTTCACAAGATTATTTGCCATCTGCCTATCTTCTTTGGTGAGGTATCTGTTCAAGACTTTTATCCATTTTTTAATTTGGTTCATTTTCTTATTGTTGAGTTTTAAGAGTTCTTTGTATATTTTGCATAGCAGTCTTTTATCAGATATGTCTTTGGCAAATACTTTCTCCCAGTCTGTAGCTTGTCTTCTTTTTCTCTTGACATATTGAGTTTTATTTCTCATAGAAAAAAGTGCTTATTGGGGAGAATAGGGTATTTCTTTGGCTGTCTGTCTCTTCAAATTATGCTACAGGTATCTAATTTATAATTCTAGAAGAATTATTTTCCGACTCCTCTCACATTCGCAAAAGCAGATATGTTATCCAACCTATAATTATCCTGTTCACAAATTAATTTGATTAGACTTTTGCTCCTCAAACTCTCTCTTTTATCCCTCAACCATTTCATTTTCTCTTTTTCTACTCATTTCAAAAGTGACAGGTTTTAACATCCAATCTATCTTTGCCCAAGATCAGCAGTAAATTAATCTTTGCCAGTGAAGATCAGGAGAGGAGAACTAAGGTGGAATGGAAATTTCTGTTTACTCTTTCCGAAGGGGTACATATCACCCCAAGCTGCCCAACTATAGTTGATTTTATGGCAAGATACTTTCTTAGGATTTATTACCGGGACAGCCACAAAGAAATATTACTTTAGCATTAAAGCTATGCATTCTAGAGAGAAAAGCATAAATCTCTGATGGGGAAGAGAACTGAGAGTAATTCCTATTTTACAATACCTCATTAGAGCATTAGAGAAGGTTTGACAAAGAGCAATGACATTGACCACAGGAAGGAGCAACACAACTAATAAAGAAAGATTAACTCACAGGGATTCCCTAGCCTGGGCAAGGGAGGATGGAAGATAATCTCGTGTTAGTTTGCCTAGAATGAGATTCAACTGTCTGTCTTTACCAAACACTCACAAGGTTTCAGGGCAAACTGCTAACCTTTGGAGTTAGGTAAGCAAAGCACAGTGTTTATCATTCCCTAGAGTGAGTGAGTGGACCCCTGAAAACCTCTCTGTTAGGTCTGAGATAGTTTAAGTGAGGTCCTACTTGAAGAGAAAGAAAGCTGATCCTCACTGCCAATTCTACTTTTCTTTACAGGAGGTGTGGTCCTTGGTTTTGCCTGCAGTTGCACACTGAATATTTCAACAGGGAGAGCTTTAGCTGGTAATGGCAGAGAACTAGCAAAAGCTCGCATGTAAGATCCATCAGAATCAGGTCATCATCTTTCATTGGCTGACTCATTCCAGACTTATATCACGTGACTAACTTCTTTGTTGAAGACAAACAGAATCTTGCCCAAGTCTACAAATCCAGACCATACTGAGAGACCTGGAGGTAGGGGTTGGGGAGAGGAAGTTATCCAGAAGCAATCCATGCTTCCTGTTAGAAAACTCCAGAAGGATAGACTTCTCCTTATGCAAAATGAGTTAGAAACAAAATTTCTAATATGGGGCTTGTAAAAACATTTCCCCACATAACAAAAGAGGACAATTGCCATGAGAAAGAATGTGGCTTACTATTATTTTCTGTAAAAAAAAAACAAAACATAAAGACAATGTCTAGTTCATATCATCACTAATTATCAACAAGGGACACAAGTTGGGGACCTGTTGGTAGAATCTGGTCCACAGGAGTGTGCTGCTTATCTTCACCAAATAATGTACATAATATATGTAAATTAAAGACATTTCATTTTTTAGAAAAGCTGAATTTCTTGCTTCTTTTGATAAATTGGGACATCTGGCAATATTTGGTCCCTGTTCCCAAGTATAGACCAATGGGCTGGACCGGCGAAGCAGCCACTCCCTGAGATGGGCTCCCGGTACACACCACCATTCCTTAGATCCTTATCACAAGTTCATTCTCTCTGTGTCACCAACCTGGTCCTTGTAGAAATTCAAATCCATAATCCCTGATATATAAGAAACATGGACTCAATGAAGCCATAGAAAGTTTAAAAAATGATTTATAGTTAAGATAAAAAATACAAGAGCTGGGATTTCTGGAATGATGGAAAGAGGACCTCCATAATTCTGCTTTTCCACAAAATCAATGAAAATTTGTAAAAGTCAACTTTTGGGGAACTCTGGAAATTAACCAAAGACTTGCAACAATCTGAGGAGCAATTTATTCAAGAAAAACTGCAAAATCTCAGTAAGAATGGCAGAGTTCAGGGGCTGGCTTGGTGGTGTAGCAGTTAAGTTCGTGTGCTCCGCTTCCACAGCCCGGGGTTCGCTGGTTTGGATCCTGGGCGCAGACTTACGCACCACTCATCAAGCCATGCTGAGGTGGCGTCCCACGTAGAGCAACTAGAAGGATGTACAACTATGACGTACAACTATCTACTGGGGCTTTGGGGAGAAAAAAGAAAAAAAAAGGAGGAAGATTGGCAACAGATGCTAGGGCCAATCTTCCTCAAAAAAAAAAAAAAAAGAATGGGGGTGGCCATGTGCCAATAAAACTTTAAAAAGAAAAAAGTATGGCAGAGTTTGTGGCATTTTAATTTGGCCTACTCCTATCCCTCTCTCCTCAGTTCCACATAACCTTGAAAAGCAGCAGCCTGGTTCAGTAGCTGTGAAAACAGCAGTCTGGCTGCCCCCACAGGGGAGTAAAGTGGGTTTGACACTCCTCAACAAGTCCAGTCACTAGAGCATTGTCACTATTTGGTCTGTCTCATGGGTCCCTGGGAAAAAAACGTTTGCAGATCATTGTCTTTATTTGACCTGACTTGAAGCTTACCTTTGGAAAAAGCCCCATTTTCGGAGTGTTTGTCAAAAAAAATAAGCAACAATTGTTTAATAATGCAGCTGCCTCAGGCTGTGATACAAACAAGAGCCTGACCAAAAATCTAAAAAGAAGATCTAGGGAATAAGATGTTTATAGATGGCTTTGAAAGCTCTGCCATATTCCTAGAGATCTAGAAGGCCACACAAATGTTCAGGTCTATGTATATGACCAGAAAAGACCTGAGAGGGCCCTGAGCTCTCTATTCTGGCTGACCTTGAGGCCCTGCACAAGCAGAAAGTAAAAGCTAAGGTAGACTTGAAAGCTGCCTTAGTGTTAAATGCATACTGCAACACCCACACCCACACACACACACACACGCACACACACACACACACACAGAGCACCCTTCAACAAAGGGTAAAAGACTTATTGGTTCAAGACTTTTAAGAAATCTCTATTTAATTATTAACTAACTGCTCAGCTAACCAAGCAGAGATTTCAATGGCCACACACTACAGGGAATACAGACTTTACAGAATGAATTTTGACCTTGGAATCCTTCTTCCCTTCTGAGAATGGGGTTTGACCCAGGCCTTGTTACTTAAGATATTTTGTATTAAGACAGAGGTCCTTCTACATGTTTCGTGATTCCTAGTAACCATTTGCTGTGATTCATGCCAATTGTGTAAAGATGTTTATTGTAGCATTATTTGTGGAATTGGAGAGTTAGAGGCAATTTGGGTATTTGTCACAGGGGAATGGATAAATAAACTATGTGGAGGCATTCTATAGAAGTACTATGCAGCAATTAGAAGCAACAAACTAATGGGCATGTAGTAAAATGGATGGATCATAAACACTTAAAACTGCATGAAAAAAAGTAAAGCAGATTGAGGGCTATAAGCCCTCACACAAGCACACAAAGCATAGAGTATATTTTGCAATAATTTATACAAGTAAAGGATATGCATAAAACACTGAAACGTGTTGCCTATGGGGTAGGGGTGACAAATGAGAGTGGAGAATACATATAGGACGATTTTCATGGACCAACAGAGGTGATAAGTAATGATCTGAGATATCTGTCTGACTCAACCTTCTGTAATCAAGGAAGAAAAAGAAGAAAGAAGGAAGAAAAGAGGAGGGAAGGAAGTAAAAAAGGAGAGGGAAAGATTGAAAAAAGAATAAAAAATAGAAAAGACTGAAAGAAACCAAAAAGCAATAATGGTAATGAAGTCTGCATTTGAGGTGATAAATCTTACAAAAACCAAATTAGAGATAGAACACTCTGGACATCTGGAAATCTAGAGGCAGAGATATGACTCAGGGACAACTGGACAGTCAGGTTGCTTTATATCTTTGCCTCTTTCTCACCTCCAGTGACGATCATATGGTCTTCCTGGTGCTCAGTATGGTTTCAAGGACAAGGAAAGCCCCATGTCTTATAGGAGTGTATAATTTTCACGGTAAGTATTTTTGAGAACGATGATATAAGACTGAGTATAAAAGGGCAATGTCCTAATGAGAATGTTGATTTTTGTTAACTTCAGCATGATTTTGCCTCCATGGAGCACCCCGTTGGGAAAACTCATTCCAGGTTAAACTTCATGTTAGTAAAATTTATTAATATTTTAAATTATGGGTTCTGTCTTTAAAAATACTTTCCTATCCGAAAGTTGTTAAAAATAGTTACCACACGGAAAATTTTTTAATACCTTATAGGTGTTGCTGCACTGGTCAAGTTATTTCTAAATTGTAGTGAGAAAATTTTATAATCCAGAATGCACTAAAATAGGGATTCTGTTTGGCTCATTTGGTTGAGTTTGGCTACAAATATGTCATTAACTATTATGAGAATGAATTTGGGCCTTAGAATCACATGTACCCTTTTAAGAATGGGTTTGAACCAGCGCTTATTACTTAAGGTATTTTGTAGTAGACAGAAGTCCTTCCTGTGTATCATGATTCTTAGTAACTGTTTGCTGTGATTCGGGCCAATTGCTATGCAAATAATTCACTCTTCTCCACCTCTCCATACAAATGAAATCTTTGAAATATTAAATCCTGTCCCCACCCATTTTACCATAAGCAAATACGTAAAAATATAGAGAAACAGCTATAGTGATAATCAGCTATGAAGATAAATGACTAAATGGAGCTTTCATCTTATATTATGGGCAGATATCACGTGCTCAGGAGCAAATAGAAGAAGAGATGTATGAAGAAAAAAACAAACTTTGTGAAGGAAGTAGGCTCTAAAGAAACTCACAAATGAAGGAAGAGACAGGGTTTGGAGATGTGATGGTGTTCTAAGTCAGGGACACAGCAGAGAAGTTTCTGGAAGAGTAATATGTAGAGTAAATTAAGATGGAGGTTAATAGGTTAGGCTGGAAATAGCATAAAAGCTAAGCTGGTAACTAGGAGGAGTAAAAAAGCTCGATAAATAGAAAAGTTAGCCTCAAGAAGTCCCCATAGACCATAGACAAAAGAAAAGGGTCAGGATCTGAGAATCTTCAGACACGATCGATTGGAGTGGACAATTTGGGCTGAAGCCCAGATTGCTGACTGTCAGTAATAAAAAACCAAATAGTCCAATAAAGAGTAGATTACAGTCAATAAATAGCAAAAACAATACTTACTAAGTCCTGAGCACCACTGCATCTTACTTATGTTTTCCAAAAATCAGAGCTTGGTTTGATATTTTCTCACCACTATATATAGACATTTGTATCCTTGAGGAGGACTATTTCTTTGAGTTGGCAAAATTACCACAGTGCCTACTAACAGTGCCATACATTCATTATACTCAGTTGGTGCAGTTTGAGTTCCCGAATGAATTTACCACATTTTACTAAATTTCTTGAGCTAAATACTGAACACTTTCCCCAGCCCAAGCCGTCTTTAAGTATCATGAGAGTGGACCCAATTACTCTAAGCATTCTCAAAGCCGTATCAGAGACTTTTCAGACCAGCAGAAACAAAAACTATTTCTCACACAAAAATATATATTCCAAGCTCCATGTTTATTTCATTGCCATTCTTTGTTCTGCCTAGATTTTTTACAGCTGCATCACCAAGCTACAGTGTGACCATTAATTCAATGTGTGCTGGTGAATGTAAATACATTTCTGAATAATGCTATTATTTTAGAAAATAGCTGCTCAATAAAATTGGTGTGGGATAAAGCAACTATGCTTCTGAACTTCTAATTAAAAACACATACAGGGGCCGTCCCGTGGCTTAGCAGTTAAGTGCGCATGCTCCGCTGCCAGCTGCCTGGGTACAGATCCCAGGCACGCACCCACGCACGGCTTCTCTGGCCATGCTGAGGCCGCGTCCCACATACAGCAACTAGCAGGATGCGCAACTGTGGCGTGCAGCTATCTGCTGGGGCTTTGGGGGAAAAAAAGGAGGAGGATTGGCAATAGATGTTAGCTTAGAGCCGGTCTTCCTCTGCAAAAAGAGGAGGATTAGCATGGATGTTAGCTCAGGGCTGATCTTCCTCACACACACAAAAAAACCACATATATAATTTATACATATATATATGTACACACACATATATATATACATACACACACATATACATATTTACTTATGGGAGGGAGATTAATTATGCCTGTTCTGGGTCTAACTACTATGAGCTTAGTGAAATAAACCATAAAGAAGAGACTTTCCAAATCCACACTTAAGACTTCTGGTTTCTGGTTCTGCCTGTAAGGAGCTTGGAAGTTGCCACTCTGTTCTAACAAGTAAAAAGCTGAACAGACTGAAAAACCAACAACTCTTCATGGATCCACAAGAGAGGAGAAGACACAGGGCAAACTGCTGCCCCCAAGATTAGAGAGACAGATGGGCAGATATAGAGAGTTGTGGCTTACCAGAGCAGAGACTCAGAAGTGAAACCATCATGGGAACCAGTGCCAGGCAGGAAAACCTAAACTGTAATTGATGACTTACTGGACGATCAGTGTGGACAACTCTGGGAGTTAAAAACTTTGAGGGGACCTGGTCATAGGGAGGCCCCTACAATATTGTGAGATTTACTTTTAGGAGCTCAACCAAGTTCCCATAGTAAATATTGAAGAAAAAAATCTCTTCAGGCTCGAGGGAGCAGGAAAAGGAACCATTTTGAAATATAACGCAGAGCTCTATTCTTAACAAGGCCTGGACTCAGCGAAAACTAGTTAACCAGAGCCTAACCTGCAGGGGTATTATCAGAGCCTAACTGACCTGAGGAAGGGAAATATCCAACTATAGCCCCCTCTAGCCATCCTGTTACATCTAAGGGAGGAGGAAAAAAACTGAGAAATACTTGTGAAGTTCACAGTCTAGAGGCACAGTTTCACTAAAAGCCTGAGAGAATTATAGGACTATAGAATGCTTCCCCATCCCCTACACCTTACCACCACATTACTAAAAGCCTCCTTACAGCAGTTCCTTTTACCCACTACATCACGTCTGGCTATCAAGAAAAAATGACAAGGCATACCAAAAGGCAAAAAACACAATTTGAAGAGACAGAGCAAGCATCAGAACCAGACATGGCAGGGATGTTGGAATTATTAGACTGGGAATTTACCACAACTATGGTTAATGTGTAAGAGTTCTAGTTCTAAGAGTTCTAAGGATAAAGTAGACAGCATGCAAGAGCAGATGGGCAACGTAAGCAGAGAGATGGAAATCCCAAGAATCAAAAAAAAAAAAAATGCTAGACATCAAAAACACTGTTAAAGAAACGAAGAATGCCTTTGATGGACTTATTAGTAGATTGAATGCAGCTGAGGAAAGAGTCTCTGACCTAGAGGATGTATCAATAGAATCCTCAAAAACTGAAAAGTAAAAGGAACAAAGACTGAAAAAAACAGAACACAATTGCAAAAGGTGTAACATACATGTAATGGAAATACCAGAAGGAGAAGAAAGAGAGAAAGGAACAGAAGAATTATTTGAAACAATAATGACTGAAAATTTCCCCAAACTAATATTAGACACCAAAACAGAGATCCGGGAAGCTCAGAGAACACCAAGCAGGATTAATGCCCAAAAAATGACACAAGGTATATCATTTTCACATTACAGAAAATCAAAGATAAAGAAAAATCTCTGAAAGAAACCAGAGGAAAGAACACTTTACCTATAGAGGAACAAAGGTAAGAATTATATCTGACTTCTCCTCAGAAACTATGCAAGCAAGAAGAGAGTGGAGGGAAAAATTTAAATTGTCGAGAGAAAAAAAAACAACCTAGAATTCTGTACCCTGTGAAATTACCCTTTAAAAGTGAAAGAGAAATAAAGACTTTCTTAGACAAAGTAAAACTGAGGAAATTTGTTGCCAGTAGGCCTGACTTGCAAGAATTGCTAAAAGAAGTTCTCTAGAGAGAAGGAAAATGATATAGGTCAGAAACCTGGATCTACATAAAGAAAGGAAGAGCCCTGAAGATGGAATAAGTGAAGTTAAAACAAAATCCACACTTAGACCTTGAGGAAAATGAGAAGTATGTGTGTGGGTAACACCCGAGGATACTGAGAAGCAAGTTTGGTCGGGTATCATCTAGATGATAGGAATAGCCTGCATTTCCCATGTTGTGGCAACAATGTGGAAGGATGGGCATAAGAAAAGGAAGAAAGAAAGGAAGCCCCTTCCACAAAAACTCTCTACCTTTCTGCTGTAATAGAAATTCGAAATGATCTTCCTGCTGCCACCTTTTCTCCTGGTTCTCCTTCATATGTTATTCATGCTGACTTGACCCAAACTACATAAGCTTATAAAAGAGAACAAACGTGGTCAAGTG
This sequence comes from Diceros bicornis minor, assembly GCF_020826845.1. Classification (NCBI taxonomy): domain Eukaryota; kingdom Metazoa; phylum Chordata; class Mammalia; order Perissodactyla; family Rhinocerotidae; genus Diceros; species Diceros bicornis. The sequence goes on from NC_080740.1 coordinate 36,853,233, forward strand.
GAAAGAGTAGAAAGACAGGGTAGACCTTGGTTCTAATCCATGCTGTGCTTCTAACTTGGTCATGAACATGAGACCTAGGTCACTTTGCCTCTCTCGGCCTGAGTCTCCATCTATGAGGTGGGGGCAGTCAGTTAGCCTAGATAGTAATCTCTGAAGACCCCTGTGGCTCCAAGATTCTTCATTCTAGTTAGAAGAAATTCCAGTGGTTATACGAAAATTCTTAAAAAGTGTTTTTCTACTAGAATACCTGGAATTGATTTCACAGATATCATACAAATATCTATAATAGACAAGAGATTAATAAAACAAGACTCTATTTATATAGATTAATTGCAGTCAGGATGGTTTGGTCTGAACAAGATAATAAAAAGTCAAAAATTGCTTTATGAATTTAAGTAGGAAGAGGACAAGTTGTCTCAGGCCATCAGGATACCACATTTCAGCCCCTGATGTTTCTCATTGAAATCAATTTGCTTTTTTCTTCACCACAAAACTTTTAGACTTCTAAGCAAAGATATGAAGCCTTCCCTGATTCCCTCCACTGGAAGAGGCCTCTCCATCCTCTCCATCCTCTCCATTCCTGCTGGCCCTCACACCTCTCCCACAGTCCGTATCACTTTCCACACTGCGTTATAATTATATGAATACAAATGTTGTCTTCCTTGGCAGACCACGGGCATCTCTAGTTTCTTATTTATCCCTGATGGCACATTGCCTGCTGCCTTGCAAATAGAAAACACTCATTATGAATAAATGAATGAATGAATGAAAGGGAAGAAAGGAAGGAAGGAGGAAGGAAGGAAGGAAGGAAACAATAAACACAATAAATACGTGGATACATATGTAGCAATGCATCAGATGGGATCTAGTTCCCTAAAAGAACAAATGACTTCTAAGTATAAGAAAAAAGTGCACAGTGAGGAGAACTGCACCCAACAGGATGCTCAGATGGGGCTTGATTTTCCTCTTTGGAGAAGAAATGCTCACGTACATGATGAGAGAATAATAAAAAACATGTTAGTTGAGCCTGGCCTGGCTCATTTAAGGTGCTAGAATGCCTTGACATACTTGGTAACTTCTCAGGGGTAGGGGTTCGTATATTTAACGGTATTCTGTAGGCATCTTAACCCTCCCTCTCCCCTCAGACCCCAGCCATGAATATCACAGCAAAATAGTTCTCATTCTTTTCTCCCAACTCAGAATCATTTCCCGTCATTCTTACTTAAAGATAGTGTTAGACCAGAACATGACAAGATTTGGACTTGATTACAGCTTAACATTCCCTACTACCATATCCCTTGGTATCAGAACTTGCAAATGAAAAACTTATCTAAATTAAAAACAAAGCAAAAAACCTTAAAATTTTGTTTTATATTTCTCTAAACAAGTATTGGCAAACTGTAGACATCAGCAATAGGTCATTGTGCAGAGAAAAGCAAGCAAGAAAAAAATCTTAAGAGTTAATTCTTAAAGACACACAAACCACTGCCATTTATAGCTACAAACAAAAATGATAGCAACTTTCATCTTAGGGAATAGGAAAGAAATACTAAAATGTGACACCTTCTTGCCTACCTCTGTCCTACAAATGTCTTTGCCATATGACTCAAAAAGAAAGGGAACACTATTAGCAATAAAAGTCAAAGGGCATTTTTAACCCTACACCAAAATAAACTCAATTAAGTTCTGCTTTGACCCAGTAACACATGATGATGAGTTCAATTACAAACTATTGAATGAGTATTTTGTGGAAGAAAATTGCTATTCTAGGCTATAAACACTCCAAAGTTGGCAACATCTCAGAGGACAGAAGCACTGCTTTGTACCCCAACTCCCCCTCCAGTCCTCCACACATTAGTTTTGGTCATCAAGCTGTCACAACAGTTGGCAAGCTGGTATTTAACATAGACATCTCTGGACAAGGAAATTGAACCTCCACTGAAATTCAAAGTACCTCTTGAAACTTAATGAACATCTTATCCATTTGAACAAATGAAAGCTTAAATTAGGTTGTTCCGAGATCTCAATGTTAAATATGTGTACGATTCAATTACTCACACCAACATTGTCCCCATAACTTTTTTTCGCTCCACTCATTCTCATAAAAAACAAGCCCTGGGGAAATGAGGTAATGGTGGAATGTTACATGGGTTTTTAGATGGAGCATTTAGTTAGCACATCGGAGGGAAAGATCAGAGAAGGTCAGAAGCAAGACCTCCTTGCTTTCCAAGTGCAGCAGCTGCTTATAAGGGCTAGCTGGGACCTCCATGAAACTTGAGTCAGGAGAGAATTAGTCTAAAACTGAGTAGCCCAAACTCAAGAGTTGTGTCTGGAGCTCAGGGATCAGACTGTTGGACTCTGCTTCCTTTGCCATACACTCAGACCAACCTGGCTTCATGTCATTGGCCTACTTTTGTTCTATCCCTTTTGGAAAGTCCTCAACAAAGGATCTTCCAGAGAGATTCAAGCATACCACACTGGATCTAGGACCACACTAACACATGATATTGGAGACAAAAACAAACAAACAAAACCCCCAGGTCTCTAACATCAAAAACATAAAAGCCAAGTGCATTTTCTGGGCTTAAATTACTTGGATAATTGCCCAGATTTGCTAGTTCACTTACCAGTATAAACTAATAGAAAGTAAATCTAATCTTCTTGAACTCTGAGGTGTCAACACTTGACCTTCATTCAGAGTGATTCAGCTGTCACTTTTCAAAAATCCAAAAGGCTTTGTGTGGGGTCAAATACATTTACACACACGCATTCTTAGTGTCATAGAGAGTGACAGTGGACATCTGCAGGCGTATAAGGTGGAGCAGATCTTGGGTGACTGAACAAGTGAACCCTTCTTGATTGAAAGCAACGTGAATCACAGGATGACTCAACATACAAAAATATGCACGAAACCAAGTGGACACAATAGTAGAGAGGTAAGAAGAAACCTGAATTTTGATCCCAGGTTTGCTACTGTGGTGAGATCATTAGCAAGTCATGAAACGCTTGGCCTCAGTTTCTTCATGTGTAAAAATGAAAAAGTTGAACTATTAGTATTGATTTAATTATGTCTTATGCCTTGCCAGCTCCAGAAAAAGAATTGAGGTTGTTAGAAGTCAGACTAGAAGATTTCTAAATTTGCTTTTAGCTCTTACATAATTTTGATCTTTAAAAAAAAATCAAATTAAGTGAGAAAAATAGTTCTTGAGACAAGACTTCTATGAGGAGAAGTGAGATCCTAAGTCACCAAACAAATGCCACCATCGCAAAGTGTCTTAGGGTATCAGCTAGGATGAGTTTGACCCCAAGAAATAGAAATCCTCAATACAATTGTATTAAATAAGACGGGATTTTTTTTTTTTCTATCTCATTAGAAGATTTTCAGAAGTTCAGGATAACATTGAAAAATGTTATCCAAGACCCAGGTTCTTTACATTTTGCCACACTGTCACCTTCAGCAAATGGGTCTTTTCCTCCAACTAGCTCCTCTCATGCTTACCAAATGGCTGCAGCAGCTCCGGGAACCACATACTCCTGACAATGTCCAGAAAAACAGGAGCTATGTTTTCCCTCTTTTGTGTATCTCATTCTATCAGCAAGAAAAATAATTCCCAGAAGTTCCCAGAGGATTTCCACTCAAGTCTCAGAAAGAATTTTGACACAGGCCTTTGCCCACACCAACCATTTGAAAGTAAAAAAGAACCTCCAGGGTTGGGTCAGTTCAGCTAGAGAGCCACGCCCTGGCCCTGGAAATGTGGTTGGCTTCCCCGAAGTAAGTGGCTGTGTGGAAAATGGACACTATTAGGAAACAAGTGAGGGACAGACTTTTGAGAGGGAACCAAAAGGGAGAAGGTCTCCAAGCCATCATAATACATTATTTTAAAGGAATTAGGTAGATCAATGATCCATGATTATAAAATTGGATACTGCTCAAATTTGCCACTTATCTAAGAAGGGTATGCTTAGCAAATTTAATATAATACCAAGGAAGATGGCTGCTTATTTACAATCTCTGAGGGACCAGTAGAAAAATAGAAAAAATAATGATATAACAGATGTCAGCTTGATATCTTTCCAACATAACCCTCTTGAATCTTATTGGTGCAGGGGCAAGAGGAGAACAGAAGAGAGGGAGGCCTGTCAGGAAATTAACTACGTAATACAAACTAGAGCCAATGAGGTTCTGAATCAGTAGATACAGAGGGAATAACGAGGAAGAGGAGGATGTAAGACACCTGTAGCAGGCAGAATTGGCAGCTCCTAGTGAGCTCCACTATCTCTAGCTCTCATTCCCTTAATTTATATTATTCACTCCTGAAGCGACTACACTTCTTACTTCCACATCTGTGATGCCAGACCCCATGAAATAGACTTTTTTTTTTTTTTGCTAAAACCATTTGATGACTTTGGAGCCTTGTTTTATTGAGTAAATGCTACTACTCTTTTTCTTTAAATATTTATTTCCTTAACTTTCAGGAAATATTTCTCTTCTAGCTCCTGTATCTCTCTCTGAACAGTTCTTTTCCTCCTTTCACTCCTTAAATGTTGGTCTTCCTCAGTTTTATCCTTTCACATTCTTCTCTCTCTTGCTCTGTTCTCTTCCTACACAGAAGGACGGTTAGTCCAGAGAAGCAGCTGACCTGAACTCCAAACAAACTTAAACAGGCATCTCAACATCACAGCAACTCAAATTAATTCAAATAAGAAGCTGACAATACATACCTTTTATTGACAGTTCTAGAAATTGTGAATCTTGCTAGGAAAATGAAGCAAAGCTTAGGCATTGTCGCACTGGAGAAGCACCGGAATGAAGATACATTCATGTGGCTGTTTGGAATACCTGTTCACCGTTCAGTTCCTTGAGGTAGGAACATCACTAGCGGCCTCTTTCCAGAAGGTAGTGAAATTCTGGGTCCTCTTAGACCAATCAGAGGGGCTTCTTTAAGATTAGGAAAACAAAATAGGACTAGATAGAGATGCTTCTGTAAATCTGATCCTTGGATGCTGACTCTACTTGTTTTAGAAAGGCAGAGCAGAATCTTTACAATAGCAGTTACAAAAGCAATGGCAGTAATTAAGCACAGTGTCAGGCCCCCAACCCTTCCTAGGGGTGTCATCTCTGAGACTAAAAACTTCAGAGCAAGAAACCTTAGGGAACCTTGCAACACCGAATGCCATTGTCTCTCCCTCAGGTCCATCCTAAATGCAGCAACATGAGCCCCTCTGATCGTCTACACCCTTACTCTTAGCCCCTGTTGTTCTGATCATCCTCACCTCCCCTTCCCAGGAGTTGACAGCCTCAGCTTCTTTTCTCAAGGATTTCTCCCCTCCCTCGAATCTTCAAGCTCCAAATTTGCCCCTTCTCTAAAACCAGGGTTATCCACTCCCCTGTACCCACCCCAGGCTTTGCACTCAGCATTGCTTATGTTCAGAAGCCACAGGGCTCACTCCCTCACTTTATTCAGGCCTCTGTCTTCTTATCAGAAAGGAATTTTCTGATCTTTCTGTGAAAGATAGCACCCCAGTCAGTCTCTATCACCTGCCAGATTATTTTCTTCATAGCACTTTTCACACCTGTCACATTTATTTGTTTGTTTTCTGTCCCCCTCCCTCATCCCAGTGCCAAAAAGCTCCCAAAAGCAGGGATTTTTTGGTTCACTGGTATATCCTTAGGGCCTGTAACAGAGCCTGGCACATAGCAGCTGCTCAGTAATTGTGTACCGGATGATTCTGCCACACCCCGGTACATCACTAGCACTTCCACACGGCTCATAACTCTTCTTCAACATCATTTCCTCCAAGACGCCTTGCCTGGCCTCTTCACTTTTCCCTCCCTCCAAACTCAGGCTCAGTTCATTGCCTCTCCATCCAAAGCACCTGGTCACCGAGAAAAGAAACAAATCATAACTTTCAAAATGTCCTGTGACTCACAAAACAGATGCTCTGTACCAAAGAAAACGTCAAGGCAAACTCAGCTGAAAATGTTTTAAGACTAGCTCACTCAGATCCATGTATTACGAGATAAGACCCCAGACCAATTGATTTGGAAGTAAGTCCGAGAGAAGCACTTCCAAAATGGAAATCCACTCTAAAAATCTGCTCCTCCATAAAAGCAATGAGAATGTTGGCAAAAATGATCGAAGTCAACTTCCTGAGATCTCTGAAAACTACTCAAAGACCTGCAAAAACTCCAAGGAGCATTTATTCAAGAAAAATAGCTGAATCTCAATAAGAACAGCAAGCTTCCTGGCCCCTTACTCCTCTCCTTGGCTCTGTGGTAGCTTTGAATATCAACAGCTTCACAACCATGCTAGCTATGAAAGCCATCAGCCTAGTAGATTCTGGCTGATCACCCACACTATGTAAATCCTAAAAGATAAGATCACTCAATGTCCAGCAACTCATCTAGTTTGCAAATTCTGACCAATCTCTACCCAGATTTCACTTATTAATTTCTGCCCTAAACCCACCTTATGACAAATCCAAGTCCTCCTACCCCCTTCCCACCACCACCATTTCAGTAAGAATGTTTCTCTAACTTCCCCTTTTGTAGACATCACTGGGACTCTGTCAAGGTGATGCTCTCCCTAGTTCAGCAAGGCCAATAAACCCAGCATTGCATGACCAGTGGGCCTCCCTGCTGGACTTTGGCTGAGCCTTGGACTTCACCCTACCGAGTACTTTTTTCTTGTCTCTCACTCTCACTAGCCTGTGAGTCAAGGAGTACTTCCTTTTTTCTCTATATCACCAAGTGGAGCACAAATCCTGTAATATAGTAGACACTAAGTAAATGCTTATTGAATGACTCAGTCTATTCAAGATGGAAATTTGAGAGATTTAAAATGTAGCACCTGGAGTTTAGTTTGCATCTTATTTCAATGAGAAATTTAATACCTTAGCCCACATGTCTTTGCCTACTCAGTGAAAGAATAGAAGCAAAGGCAAAGAACACAGGAACACAACAAAATGCCAAGAATTTTCTCTTTAAAGAATATAGAGAAGCATGCCAACAGGAAAGAACCCGAGCCATGCTGAATGGTAATGGGCAGAGATCACGTCAAATCCTCTCACACACAGAGTCACAGAATTCATCTGATTCATTAAAACGACAGTGCATATACCTAACATGTGCCAAATGGAAACGGCAAATTTGACATACTATGTTTGTTTCTTTTGAGGAAAACATTATAGATGTGATCAAGTTAATAGAGAAGAGAGCAACTTGAATGTCCTCTCTTACCACTCCTTTTTTTTTAAATGCAGACTTTACAGTATACTTTTCATTTTCACCCTTTTAGAGAGACATGGGTAGAGAAATAGTATTTCTCTGCAAGACAAACAACAATGTAGTGATGAAATAGAAGCTGACACAAGGTGTTGGTGTTGGGAGTCACTTGGGAATGATGGAGTTGTCAAAGAACAGGGCATGCCACTTCTACTGGGAGGCAGGTGCCATACAGAAAACAGATCCCCCATTCCTCTACATTTCCTAAGAGAATCTAAACAACATGGATTGTTATGTGGGCTCTCCCAATATTTATATTTTGTTTTAAATTTGATGGAGGAAGAGGTAAAAGAAATTAAGAAGGGAGAAAACAAAGAGAAGAAAGAAGCATTGTGAAAGCCAAAAAAAAATGTGCCTGAGGGTCACCAGTTTCCATCCTTGCTCTAATCTACCTTCTCCTTTCACAGATGTGGAAATTTACACCAGGAGAAGAAACATGACTGTATCAGGAGCCAGAACCCAGGTTACTTTCTTCCTAGGCCCCTCGTGTTAGTACATCTTCCTAGTCTTGCCTGTCACATAACCATAATCTCAATCGTGCAAACATTTTCTTTTGCTCTTTATAGGCTGTGTCCTGGAAATGCAGGGTGCAGACAGAGTAATGCCGCTCTCTGACACTTAGGGGAAGAAGAGCAAGGTGAGCACACACTGCTGTCCACGTGAAAGCACTCAATGAATCTTCAGCTTCTAAGAGGTCTACTTCCCGAATCTTTACAATATCACCCAAGGGGCTAGAGAGTGCTCAAAGTAAAGAGTTTTTATTACTGCGTCTTACCATCAAGCTGAGCCTGGCACAGTAATTTCCTTCTGAGCATCTTAGAAATTCCCATCTTATATGCTCATTAAGTAAGGTTACACAGGAAAATACTAGTCATGCTGATGAAGATAAGGCATGGATAGTAAAAAGCTTGAGACCTGGTAGACAGGAATGAGAGCCAAGAGTTAAAAAAAACAAAAACAAACACACAAAATCCAATGCAAGGGGCCTCCTCTTTTTTTGTTTCCCAGCAAAAGCTTATTCATAAAGCTACTTCTGAATGCTTGTTTCCCGAGCTGTCTCTAAACAAAGATTATTTAAGCAGGGAGTTTAATTTCAGAAATTCTTTCTGAAATTTCATAATTTCTTAATTTTATATCTCTTTCTGATGCTTATGATCCACTAACCGCTTATACTTTTCAGTAGCTGTGGCCAGTTTTGATCCCAGAGTAAGTTATAAGAATCTTAGGAAGGGTTGTGATAATTTGTCTGACAGGAAAACAAGCCAATGAGCACATGGAAGGTACTAGCTAGAGCCAAAATGTTCTGACCAGGGCTTGTATAACTGGAGACATGAACCCCTTTTCCCAATACATTCTTTATTTCTCTCCTAGTGGGTGAGACAACCACCCCTGGATCCTGACTAACTACTAAATATTTCTCAGTGTTACTAAGAGTCTTCTGGGAGAGTTAAAAATACAAATCCCTAGGTCTTACTTCAGATCCCGTTAATTAACATCATCCCTGGGTGATTCTGATGTACGTATAGACTGAGAATAAGGAAGCTGTGGGGGGGGGAGCTTCACAACTAAGACAAAAAGTGCCAGGTTTTCACAGGGTGACTCAATTTAATAGATCAGAAAATGCTGCACTCTGAGTGAACAATGAGGGAACTACATTAACTAGAGCAACTTTGACTCGAGTCCTGATCACAAGAGTAGAATTTGGAATACTCCATCGATTTTGACTGCAGCCATGCTAAGGAGGTGGCTGCCCCATAGGTCTGCCTTCCAGGTTTTCTATATAACTCTGAGCAAGTCATTTAAGTTCTTGGCACATCGATAGAGTGGCTGTGAAGAAGGCATTCCTCTATTCACAAGCATGGTATAGGGCTAAATGAATAACTGTCACAGTGTTACATACGTTTCAATGTGCACAATTATAATTTCACATGACAATGAAAATATCTTTCCATGATTGCTATTTGAGCAATAAGTTTTGATAATTAACCACAGATTATCAAAACAGATAGAATTTAATATTCTGGAACAATTGATTAACCATACAGGGTTCAAAACAAGAAATAGAAAAGAGTTGACTAAAGACAAGCAAATTAAAGCCAGAAAAAAAAAATGCTGCTTCTTATGATTTAAAAACCCAATTACATGGCAAGATTGTACTTAATTTTAAAAGTAGACTTATCCTGAGAGAAGTATGAGCAGAGAGCAAATTGTACTTACTCTGTCTTCAAGTTTCTAGCTTACTTTGTCTAGGCTCTCTTCAGTGTAGCAGTTTCATAGCATTACCATAAATTGGTAGTCTGAACCAATTCCCATTGTCTAGCATTCAAAGCGTTGAAGCCTTACGGATTTTCTAGTAAAGCCTTCCTCTGTATAATGAAGTTACCTGTTTTGGGAGATCAGTTTAATTGCTGGTTCTTGATAATATTAAATCTGGTAAATCTATTTCAAGCATTTCAGGCAGACTATCATGAAAGGATAAAGTGATACCTGAGAAGAGTTTGGGATGTAATATCCATGGGTAACATCTATCAGTTCATTCATTTGGCAACACATCTATATTCATTACCTATTATGTGTCAGTCATTACCCTTGGAAATGGAAATATAGTCAAGAACAAGAATGCCAAGTTCCCTGCTCTCATAGAGCTTTCATTTTAGTGGAGGTAGATGATACACTAACAAACCGTATATCAGCTAGTAAAGAGCCCTATGCAAATAATCGAATATGATTATTGGGAGCTACTTTTGTTCAGGTGATTAGGAAACATCTCTCTGAGGAGGTACTACTTAAGCCAAGACTTAAGTGAAAGGTGTAGGGGAGGAAGACAATTCCTCTATCCTCTAGGTCCTTCTGGCTGGTCTAAGAATTAAATTGACATGAGACAGAATAAAAGTAGAAAATCAAACAAAGCTATATAACATGTATACATGGGAAAAACCCAGGAAAACTCAGTAACTGAGCTAGAATGGCTGAAGCCACCACCTTAAATACCATCTTCAGCTAAAAACAAAAGAGGACGTTGGCAGTGGTGGTTTGGGGCTTCAAAGGGGAGGAAGGCAGTTTATGTGGAGATGGAAATGCAAATGGGCTAACTATAGACAGTATGACCTGCAGTTAGGGGGGAGGAACAGTTTCCTTCAGAGTCATTTTGCCCTTAAAAATAATCAAGGCAAAGAGACACATTTTGGGGTGGCCAATTCTGATCCCCCACAAAGGAAACAAATCTAGGATGATGGGGAAAAAGAAAACTTCAGGTAGAAGGACAAGCCAGAGCAAAGCCTCAAAAGCTGAAATGAGCTTGGCATATGTCAGGAATAGAAAGAAGGCTGCTGTGGCTGGAAGAAGGTGAGGTCAGAGAAGTAGGCAGCTTCTCAAACCAGAGTAAGTATTTTGGATATATAAAGAACAATTGTGCTATGATTCATGAAATCTAAATAAGGTTTATTGACAAGATAATAGTACTGTATTAATGTTAATGTTTTGAGTTTTGATCAATGGACTATGGTTATCTAAGAGAAAGTCCTTGTTTTTAGGAAATAAACACTGATGTTTTTAGGGGTACAGGGACATTGCCTGCAATCTGCTCTCAAATGGTTCAAAACAGATGATAGATAGATAGATAGATAGATAGATAGATAGATGACAGATAGATAAAGGGCTGAACATTTGAGGAAACTGAGTGAAGGATATATGGAAATTCTTTTCATTCATTTTAGAATTTGTCTGAGAAGTTTGAAATTATTCCAAAGTTCAAAGTTTAAAAATACTTAAAAGAGAAAAAAAATGGCAATGGGACACACATTCATTAGATTGGCTAAAACCAAAGACTGAAAGTGCCAAGTGTGGACAAGGAGGTGAGGTAATTAAGACTCCTTCTTGTAAATCTCTTTGGCAGTATCTACTAAAGCTGAATATATATGCCTACCCTACGACCCAACAATTCTACTTCTAGGTATATATACAACAGAAATGGCCATATATGTTCATTAAAATACATGTATAAGAATAATCAAAGCAGCACTATTCATAATAGTCTCAAATTGGAAACAACCCAAATATATCTCAACATGAAAATGGATAATAAATTAATCAAAATATATTCATATAATAGTCATATAATGAATGACTTAGAACTACACACAAGTGGATCTCATAAACATAATGTTAAATTAAAGAAGCTAGAAACGAAATAACACAGACTACACGGTTCCATTAATATAAAGTTCAAAACCAGGAAAAGTACCCCATCAGTGGAGTAGGAAGGGAACAAGGGGGTTTGTAATACCATCATGCACTGCATAACAAAATGTTTCGGTTAATGAGGGACTATATATACAAAAGTGGTTCCATAAGACCAGCACCATATAGCCTAGGTGTGTAGTAGGCTATACCATCTAGATTTGTGTGAGTATATTCTATGACGTTTGCACAATGACAAAATTGCCTAATGACACATTTCTCAGAACGTATCTCCATCGTTAAGTGACCCACGACGGTAGTGTACTTCTTGGTCTGGGTACTGATTACATGCATGTGCTCAGTTTGTGAAAATTTATTAAACAGTACACTTATACACACTTTTTTGTATACTCCTGAAGTATAAGAAGTTGGCAAGTGGACATCTACAGACAAAACAAAAATAAATCTCAATCAAAACTACATTTTATATAAAAATTAACTCAAAATGGATAACAGACATAAATGTAAAGCTATAAACTTTTACAGAGAAACATAGGAGAAAATCTTCAGGACCTGGGGGCTAGGAAAATGGTTCTTAGACTTGACACGAAAAGCATGATCCATAAAAGGCAAAATTGCTATGTTAGATCTTATCAAAATTTATAAGTTGCTATGCAAAGAGGATGGAAAGAGTGTGAGAAAATATTTGCAAACCACGTATCCAAAAAAGACTTATATCTAGAATTTATAAGGAACTCTCAGAACTCCATAGTAAAAACCAAATAATCAAATTAGAAAAAGGATAAAAATACATTAATAGATATTTCATTGAAGAGGGCATAGAGATGACAAATAAACACACAAAGAGATGTTCGAAATGATTAGCCATTAGAGGAATGCAACTTAAAACCCAAATGAGGTATCACTATACATCTATTAGAATGGCTAAGATAAAATATAGCAATAACACCAAGTGCTGGCAAGGATGTGAAGAAATTGAATCGTTCGTTCATTGCTGGTGGGAATGTATAATGCACGGCCACTCTAGAAAAGCATATGGCAATTTCTTACAAAACTGAAACAAACACTTCCCATACAACCCGGTAATTGCACTTCTGGGAATTTATATCAGAGAAATGAAAACACACATTCACAGAAAATCCTGTACACAAATGCTCATAACAGCTTTATTCCTAATAGCCCCAAACTGGAAACCACTCAGATGTCCTTCAATAGGTGGATAGTTAAACAAATGGCGATACATCCATACCATGGAATACTACTCAGTAAAAACAAATAAACTATTGATATACGCAACAACTTGGATGGAGAGCGAGGGAACAAGGCTGAGTGAGTGAAAAAGCCAATCTCAGAAAGTTACATACTGTATGATTCCATTTATATAATACTCTTAAAATAACAAAATAATAGAAATGGAGGACAGATTTGTTACCAGCAGTTAAAGAAAACCCCAAAAGCTTCTGGTGTAGGGAAAGAAAGTCTCCTTTAAAAAAGAATTTTGAAATAGATTAACAGAATTTCTATCAGTTACACTAGAAGAATTTGTCTAGTTCTGAAGGAAAGTATTTTTGATCCCAGAATTTCACACCAAGTAAGGAATTATTCAGTTGTGAGGACAAAATAAAGACTTTCACATATATGAAGATGAAAAGAAAAAAAATTACAGGGAACCTCGCAAAGTTTTAGGATATAAAATTTTTGCTTCATATATCTGAGAAAGATTGTATCTGCACAATTGGTTGATACTTTAGTAATTGTGTAGTCACTAGTACAATTACTAGAAAAGAAGCAAATAATGAATTTAAAAGGATGAACTTAGTCTAAAAAAGCTATAGTTATTATTGTTTAATCTAAAGAGTTTATTTGTAAACAGGAATGACCACACTCTGAAGCAAAAATTCCCAACTATATTAACATGGTAGATGAACTGGAGGTGAGGGGACGGGATGAAGGAGGAGTGGAGGGACATACAAGAATGTTCAAGTCCTGACTTAATTGGAGGAAAGAAATATTGTAGATGTTGATAGAAAATATGTTTATTTATGTATGATTTAGTAACATTTGGTTACACTACATTTAACATCTAGCGTACACTTCATAAGTCTCATCCCATCTCTCTTATTTGCTATTGAATACCAGGGCCCAGAATAGTAGCTGGTGCTTAAGATTTGTTGACTAAATGATGAGTGAATGAGTGAGTGAGTGAATAAATGAATGAATAAATAAATGTATTTCAGGGTAATTCTAAACAGGTTGAAATTATTCCAAACATCAGTAATCAAAACAAATGCCATCCAATTTTAATATCCAGTATATAGCTATACTTAACATTCAAATGAATTCTATGTACCAGTCATTTTGTTGGCACTTTCTAAGTGCATTATCTAATTTAGTCCTCACATCACCCTCGTGGAGCACTCTATAAGTATATCAGATAGGAGTACTCTATATTAGTACTTTACACATGAAGAAACTGAGGCTCCAAAAATTTAAGTAATTTGCACAAGCTACCAAGGAAAAGAGGGAAAATGCAAACGCAGGAAAACTAACTTCAGAGCACATGTTCTATAAAAAGAGATAGTCTGATTACTGAGATTAAGCTAAAATATTAAAAGATACAACAATCATGAATCGTTCTATGCTTATCAACAGATTTGAAACAGAGAGAGGAAAAACTAGATAAAAATACTGGAGAATGTGACAAATCCTAACATACTGCTCAGAAATCCATACAGCAAGAAAAAACAAGACAATACAGGATTTCAATAAGACAATTTACAAGCTTGGTATTTTAAAGATTTGGTAGAGCGTGTCCTTGAAACTATCTGAACCTGGTACATTTTTAGGGAGGTAGAAATTTGACCATCTTATCCATTTATTTTAGGGTTGTTAGTGTGTGATTCACCAGAAGGACAACATTCAGTGGTCCACTAGTAGGAATCACAGGACTCAGCATGTAGTTGAACCCACAGCGAAGGCTTATTACAGCAAAAGGATGTCAGGAAGGGAAAGAGACATGAGTGGAGTCTGGAGAAATCCATACACGGGCTTCCCATGCGTACACTCTCTTCCTATCCATACACTCTCCTTCCTGGGAGGGCACTTGTAGGAGCTGAGCATGCTCCCTTCTCCAGCAATGAAAAATGCAGTCACATGTGTGCAACGTTTCTGCCCATGAAGCCCATTAGAGGCTCAGCACCCCAGGTTTTTATGAGGGGCTGGTCACACAGATATCCTCTTTCTAGCACATTACAAAATTCTTGAATTTCCCAGAAGGAAAGCAGATATTCAGCATAAATCAGAGTGATTGCACAGTGTAAAGTACAGTGAACCACCTTTAACAGTGTGGCGAATGGGTCAAGTGCCAAGATCTCAGATGCCAGCCAAGGGCCAACCTGTAAGTAGGTCCTTCTAAAGGGAGCGGCCTCGGGCCTACTATGTCAACTCTTTTCTGCACATTGGTCTATTTAGTTTTCTACTTTTTGAGCTAGTTTTTATATTTTATATTTACCTAGAAAATAATCTCTTTTGCTTGGGCTTTCAAATTAAATGTTACATTGCTGTACATCAAATTACATTTTTTTTCCTCATTTTGTATGTGTTTCATTTCTAAAAAACAGTCTTGTGTAAAGCTTACTTTATTATTAGTCTTTCCAAGGAACAAGGTCTTGGTTTTATTGATAGATTTAAATTTTTTGTTTTTTTGTCTTCAATTTGTGCTTTTATCTTTATCAATTCCTTTATTTTGTGTTTTATTTTGCTATTTTTCTCTCTTCTACAGTTGGAAACTAAATTCAAATATGAAAATGTAAAACCCGTGAACAACTGTCACAGCAAAACTAAGTACAAAGTACCCCCAGGAATCCCCGAAACCAAGTGGGTGAGGACCACCTACTACTAGCTGTGAGACCTGCATGAGATAGACCTCCAGATAAAGGTCAGGGTAGGGAACCGGGCCAGAGACATCCAGAAAAAAAGAAACAGGAGGCAGAATAACATGCCTACGAGCAAAGCACACCTGAAAGATGTGCTCACAAAAATGAAACTCTAACATTCTGTTTTAAAATAAGCTAAAATTAATTTAGAAAATGGTACAAGATGTGAGATGAGACAGCATAAATCTGAAATAATAAAACTCAGAAATGAGGCAACAGAATACAGGAAAAAATATTAAATAAAAGCAAAAATATTTTGGAAATGAACAGTAAACTAGAATGAACAGAAGAGAAAATAAAAGCAATAAGTTTAAGATAGATGGAGGAGGAAAAAGAAAGAAATTTTTTAAAATAGAAAATAAAGAGATTTTAAAAATTTGTGAGAAAGTGAAAATATAGAAGATAAATAAAGAACATCAAACATCTGGATAACAGGAATCCCTAAAGAAGAAAATTTAAGCAAAGAAATAGAATACAAAATAGCATAATTCCAGAAAAACTTCTTGAAATGTATATATGTATGTTTGTGTGTGTATATGTGTATACATACATATACATAGATATATATGAATTTTGAAACTACATATTGAAGGAGTACACTATGTAGTAGAAAATATAGATACAAAACGACCAACAGAATTTTACTCTGGTAAAATTACTAGAATTTAAATTTAAAAAATTTAAAAATCCTTTTAACTGGACCAAAAGAGCAAGTGACTTATAAGTAAACTAAAAATGAAATTGTATTATCATCAGACTTTGATAGCAATCCTTTACGTCAGAAGATAATGGAATAACATATTTAAGACATTCAAAAAAATAGAAAAAGAAAATGTAAGCAAAGAATTTTATTTTCAGCAAAATTACTTTCAAGTTTAAAGGACACAAATAAAGTTATCAACATCATGAACTCAGGGAATATTATTTCCATGAACACTTTGTGAGAAATCAACTAGAGAAAGAAGTTCAACCAACCGAAATATCTAGGGAGACATTAAAATAAAAGCTGGTGGTGAGCATTAAATATATTACTAATTCTAAATGAGTGTTAAAAATGAAAGTATTTGGGTGGTGAACATGATGTAATCTATGCAGAAATAGAGATATAATAGTGTACACCTGAAATTTATACAATGTTACAAACCAATGTGACTGCAATAGAATAAAAAAATAAAAAAGAAAGTATACAAAGTAATGTGTATATGTTCGGACAGTGCAGATACAGTACAACTATCTAGAAAAGCCAGAGAATGGGAAAAGCAAATGCATATATTTACATTAATCATATTGGTGGTGGTAGTATTTGTATTGTTATTCTGAGACTCTGGTGTATATAATGTGGGATAAAACAGTTGAGCGTTTCCAGGATAGTATTAATGTGAAACAAAGAGAAACATAATTGATACAGAAGATGTTAAGTGAAATTCCTGTAGTCCTGAATTTAAACTGGGAGAATCAGCATTATTTCATGATCTGTTTTACACATGCACACGCACACATGTACACACACATACGTTGTAGTTCTGACCGCTGGAAAAGCCTAGAAACAATGACCAACACAGTAGTATCGAACATCCCTAGTGCGTAGATAGCAGTCTTGAAATCCTAGTTCCAATCGCAAGAAACCAGGGCTTCTTGGAGAATGGCTGATTCCAGGTCTAGGGCAGGAAATGGACAAGATGATCCTAAAAAATCCTGTCATAGCACATAGGAAGGAAGCTCCCAAAGAATGTTCTGGTCATGTCAAAAGACTCAGGAGCCAACTTGAAGAGGCTTCTACTGGCCGAATATGGGAAATTTTGAGCTTCAATAAGGATACTCATTGTGATAGATTAAAACCCATCAAATATGCTCATATCCATGAGTTTATAATGATAATAAAATAAAGAAATTGGTTACCTTCAGAGGATGACAGGGAATCAATTCATTATCTAGAAAATTGGTAAATAAAGCATTTATCTTGGTTAACCAAATAGTAGTGAGCATCACTTATTGATTCCTTCCTCGGCACTGTGTACCGTGGTAATTATCTCATCTATTGTGTTCTTTATTTCAACTATTATGCTTTCCATACTTAATATGTCTAATTGTTTTTTAAATATTATTCACTGTTTTTTCATATTGTTTATAGCTTCTTTTATCTCTTAAATATATTTACTATATATTTTAAGCTGTTTGTTCCAGTAATTTTGCTTCAGGTTGGGTATGACTTTCAGTGTATTGTCTTTCTCCTAGAACTGGAGTCAGCAAACTAATTTCAGAAAAGGGCTAGATAGTAAGTATTTTTGGTTTTGTGGGCCAGATGATCTCTGTCTCAACTACTCAGCTCTGCCATTGGAGTGTAAAGCAGCCATGGACAATATGTAAATGAAAGAGTGTGGCTATATTCCAATAACTATTTATGGGCACTGAAATTTGAATTTTATGCAATTTTAATGTGTCACAGAATAGTATTCTTCCTTCTCTTTTTTTTCAACTATTTAAAATATAAAAACTACTCTTAGCTCAGGGACCAAATATAAATAATAGAGGGCTGGATGTGGTTCACGGGCTGCAGTTGGCTGACCACTCTATTGAGTGGTTGCTCTCCTCAGGTGCCTGACTATTTTGACCTGTGAGCTTATGTTTCCCTGGATATTTCAGCTACTCTAAGGCCCTATATTTTCTATTTAATGATAATACATATTTAAATAAATTCTTGTTTGGTTAGGAGTTAATAATGGGTTTACATTGTTTCTATTTGTAAGTCTTAGAGTCTGACTTTCTATTAATTTCACTGTAAGATCCTAAAAGGACCAGAAGTACTGAGATGGCGGTGACTTTCCCATTGTCCCTTAGACTATTATAGCAGATTTCAAGGACCTAGTATTTTCATTTGAACTCTTAACCTCTAATAATTTTGAATTTTAATTTGAATAATAATTTTTATTAAACTCATTAATAATGAATTTCTTTGCTTTTTTTTAACTGCAAAGAAACTCTAAATGTGGATCAAGATTAATTGAGCATCTCCTTGTTTATATCTTTCCTTTTAGAGAAAAATCAGGAAGAAATACAAAGCTATCAGTTAAACACTCTTTTGATCTACAGGATGCCTGGAGCAGCTAGACACTTTTCAAGTTCTGAACTGCGTGATTGTGCTGTTCTCTGCTGAAACTGTCTTTCCCTGAGCCTGCAGAAACAAGAGAAACACTGATTACCCTAGAAGCATCAAGGTTTGGAGAGACAGACCTATAAAATCATTACCCTTGGAAGCTTGGAGGTTAAGAGCCTAATTTTCTTTTGGTAAGATTATAATAATTATTATTTTGACTCCCTGTCTTGTTCTCCATCAGCTGCCCACTCTGGCCTGCCCTAATGCTCCCGGGTTATCATAGGAAAGAACAGCAGTCTACGAAGCAGGCTGCACAGTCACCTCCACCCCCAGACAGGACAGTGAACTCCCAACATTTCCCAGTCCTGACAGTGGGGGGCAGTGGGGATGAGACATAGAAAAGGTGAGACAGTGTGGGTATGCAACTAAATGATGTGTCATTTACACAGACTTGGACCAAAGTCTGTGGGGAAAATAAAAAGCATTACATCTTACACAGAAGGTCTTAGCTCAAATGACCACTTCATAGACTCAGTCCTCCCAAAATCCTCCCCAGAATTTCCACCACTGTGGAGGATCTGCTGCTAACTATAATCTACTTCATTTACATGTGGTTTTTCCCATTATGTCACTGTCATGAGAAGAGATCCCTATTTCATGGGTGACTAGAAATGGTTTGGCCTTCAGTTGGTTGAACTTCAAGTTTTGTTGGCTCACCTTGTCTTGGTCTTTGTGAGGATATACAATTCTCCACCTTGCTTTCCCTATTTCATCGTAAAGCTTTTGTGGCCTATGCTGGTTCCTTCAAAATCTCTGATTTCGTATGTTTTACTTCAGCATCTTTTTCTGATCCATACTGTTTATTACAATGAAAGTTTTCATCACATATCTCTGTTTTCTGTAAGTATTGAAAATATTATTTCCTAGACAGTCCTCAGAACCTCCTCTCACATGCTCCTCCAGTGCATATATGCACGACCATTCATGAATGAATAGAAGATTTTCTCACTCATTCCATCACCTTTACAATTTTAAAATTCCTGTCATACACCATAGCTTCATTGTACTCCAGGACATCTCAATTTAAATTAGGTGAACAATTCAAATCTAAATCTTAAGATACCCTTGCAAAAATGGGTTATTTTCCTCTCTACACACTTGATGCACAAAAGAAGTTCATTTATTATATTTGAAAGCATTTAGTGCAAAATTAATTTTCTGGAATGGAACTTGGAGGGTTAGTTTCTACTTGAGGCAATATCATCAAAACCCTAGTTTAAGACATTGTCAATAACCATGCTAATCTGGTTCTAAGGGATTGGATACATTCCAAGTCCTCTTTTCCAAAACAAGTTCCAATTTCTCCAGGCAGTTTTTCCTTGCACTTCAGCCTACTGTCACTGTGTCTTCCCTAAACTCTTGTGGGCTTATTGTCTGTGGCATCTGTTTGGCTGCTGAACCTAAGGACTTAACTTTCTCTCCCTATTCCTGAGTTATCTTTTCAGATATGGGCCCAGCTGCACACATAGCTGATAAGATTTTTGAGAGCGGTGACTTTCACTTATAAGAAGTAGAGATTTGACATTTGAAATTAATGGGTATATATGGAGACAGGCAGGAATAAGAATCAGAGTGATGTAAACAGGCCTCATGTGAATTCAGAACAAGCCAGTCAAACCTGTCTTAATAGTAAAGGAACAATAGCATCTCTCACAGGCACCTCTTATCTTACTGTGTCAAACAGAACTTTTAATTTCCTCCCCAAACGTGCTCCTCCCCAATTCTTCCCTACCTCAGCCAATGGTAATACCAAAAACAAAGTCAAATTTGATTCTTCTCTTTCCCTTTCTCCCCACAGTCAATCTTCAGCAAGCACTTTTGACTCAATCTGTAAAACATATCAGAAATCCATCTGTTTCTCTCTCTGTTCAATTCTACCTCATTAGTCCAAGCCATCATTTCTCACTCTAAAACCTAATATACCCTTTTAAGTATTTTCACTGTTGTTCTCTTACAATCCACTCTACCTAGCAGTCAGAGCAATCTTTTTAAAGACATATATCAGATGCTCTACTTAAAACATTCTACAGAGTTTCTAGCAGATTACAAGTAGACTGGACACAAAATCATATTGGAATTTAAGTGGCCATAAAGGGGAGGGACAAATGTTCCGTTTTTTATATTGACTTCCCTTGGTCTCCAGAATCACCAATAGGATAGTCACACACAAGTGCCAGGTGTACTATGTGTATAAAGTAGAAAGGCTCAATTTACATTTGAGGTTTAAATCACCATTCCAGAAATATTTACACGATTGTATTAGTTTCCTGTGGCTGCTGTAACAAGTTACCACAAACTTGGTGGCTTAAAACAACAGAAATTTATTTTCTCATGGTTCCAAAGGCCACAAGTCTGAAATCAATATCACTGAGCTGAAATCAGTGTGTTGACAAGGCTGCATTCTCTCTGCAGGGTCAAGGGGAGAATCCATTCCTTGTCTTTTCCAGCATCAGGTGTCTGTTGGCATTCCTTCACTGTGACTATATCACGCCAATCTTCAAGGCCAACATCTTCAACTCTCTCTCTGCTCTGTCTTCTCATCACCTTTCCTTTGTGCACCTTTCCTCTGCCTCTCATTAGTGATGGCATTTAAGGCCCATCCAGAAAATCCAGGTAATCTCCTCCTTTTAAGATCCTTAACTTAACCACAGCTGCAAGGACACTTTTTCCAAATAAGGTCACACTTAGAAGTTTTGAGGATTAGGATCTGTTATCTTTGGGGTACCATTTTTCAGCCTATAACAATGGACCATCTACAGGTTTCCATTTAAGGTAATATAGACAAACAGCAAGCTTGCCTAGTTCTTGAACCAAACTCTGCATCAGCAAGGCAAAACTTAAACATGAAGGGAAAAAGCAGGATCAACTCTCAGGTGTCCCTGAGGAATATGTATCCTTAGTTTCTAGCATGCCAAAATGCCCATTTCCCTGAATGCTTATGACAGATTCTCAGTGCCCTTAGAATAAATTTTAAAATACTTACCATGGCCTACAAACTCCGTGTGATCTGGCTGCTCCTTGCTTCTATGACCTCGTCTCATACTACATCCCCTAGTGCTTAGTGGTCTTTCAACAACTAGAACTTTGGAAGGACTTCTGACCCTGGGATCTCTGTACTTGCTGTCTCCTCTGCCCAGAATCCTTTTTCCCCAGATTTGTTCTGGTGATTTCCTTCTTTTCATTTATGTCTCAATGTCAATGTCATTTCCTCAAAGAGTCCACTTTATTTTCTTTTATCTTTTAGAACTATCTAGAATCACCTTATTTATCAATTTTCTTATTTATCACAAGTCTTATCTCATTAGAATACACTCTCTGGCAGTAGGAATCTTACTTGTTCCATGCTATATCCTCAATGCCTGCCACAGAATCCATTCTCTCAAGAAGTTACAAGAGCAGGGCAGATAAGGTTGAGAAGCAATATAGGCATCCTAGGCCTTCCATAAATGTTTGATGAATAATAAACAAAGGTAGGCAAGGAGAGGACACAGAGGTTGCCACTGCAAAAACTCCACAAAAATATCTCTAGGCAAAACCCTAAGAAAGGGAAAGTCATTCATGTAAAGCACACAGATGCCTTATGCTGTGTCAAGATTAGGTGGGATTGTATATCACAGAGAGAGAGAGCTAAGAATGAAAAGATATTCCTAGTTCATAGCTAGGATCTCAACACTATAGCTACATTTTTAAACATTAAAAACATTTAAATTTTACAAAGAACAAATATCTTCAATGTAGATAAGAGCATACGTTCTTAAGAGAGAAATATTAACGCATTCTGAAGATTAATGTAATTACCTTCTCCATAAGTGCATTTGCTTTAGGATAGAAGGATAGAAAAACAGCGTTATTTTTGTTTTATTAAGTGTTATCTATGAAAAGGAATTCCCTTCAAAATTACTTTCCAGAAAGGCTCCTTGCAAAGCACATTGCATAAAAGCAGGGAGAAGTGCTGCTTCTGGACATTTAGTCACAAAATCATCACGTTGCTGGTAATATTGCACTGGATAAAGCTCTTCAAAGATAAAATCATTAGCTATTAGATAGTTCTTCTTGTTTGATAGAGGATAACATAATCAACCAGCAAAATATCATTTCAGAGCAGCCTTGCCTCACACCAATCCTATACTATTCTTTAAATTAATAACAAAGGGCCTTCTTGTTATAAATCAATATCAGATCCCAGGTAAAAATTGGTATCAAATAGTTTAAGATTTAACAAACAGGATAAAATGGCAAAAATGATCTATAAAGATCTAGCCCAAGTCACCAATTCTACCACCTACTACTGTGTGACCTAGGGTAAGTCATTTTCCCTCCCTGGGTCTCAAATCTCTCAAGTTCACAAAGAGGATAATGTCACAAACTATCCCTAAGATATGTTCAGCTCTTGGATTTGGTGGAGATTTACTTACATTCAATATCCAAGACAATGCTGTGATAAATAATGAAGCACTCAAGCAGAATCTGTGAGACAGGCTCTCAGCTAAGTCACGATCTGAGAAAGGCTCATCTACTAATATAGGAATAATTTGGGTGAGAGAGGATTTCCAGGAAGCACTTGGGGGTTTTTTTCCAATGAAAGACTTAGAATCAAGAATGAGTTGATCACTCAGTCCTACCTGCCTTGTTCTTGCTTGTTTATATTGGGCATTGGCACCCCAGTTTCAACTTGGGTCAATGACATACAAGTTGTGGTGGCCATATATGTAGCAATTTGTTTACATGGTTTTATGTACAATCAAAATATATTCCAATGCCCTACAGTGTGTGTTTTTTAGTTTTTTATTTTTATTTTTTGTGAGGAAGATCAGCCCTGAGCTAACACCCAATGCCAATCCTCCTCTTTTTGCTGAGGAAGATCAGCCCTGGGCTAACATCCGTGCCCATCTTCCTCTACTTTATATGGAATGCCGCCACAGCATGGCTTGACACGCGATGCATCAGTGTGCGCCCAGGATCTGAACCTGTGAACCCCGGGCCGCCAAAGCGGAGCACGCGCACTTAACCGCTATGCCACTAACTGGCCCTGCCCTACAGTGTTTTTGCACAACTCTTGAGAAGCAGGAGCCAGGAAATTCTGATTTGACTGTTCGTAGGACCACCTGAATGGACCACAGCCCATAGGAACTGAATTATTCATCATGTGTGCAGAATGCCCTCAGATAACCATCAATATGCATAAATGGCAATACACATCCTTTTATCTATAGCATACCTGCTTTTGATCACAGAAGTCCTAATGGTACCCACTATTCTCATATACATATCATAAAACCACTCACTTCCTGCTCCTTTAAAATGCTTTCCATTTGGGGAGAGTCTTGGTCTTGTTTCTTGGAAGGGCTCTACACAATGTTCACGACGGTATCCCTAAGTACCAACCTTTTCCCTTTTTCGAAGAAATGTTTCCGCTGAGCATAATGCAGCCTTTATGAATTTTTTAACTGACATTCTTTGTACCGTTTTTTCCTCACCAAAATGGAAAATGGTTTTCTCAGGAAGGTTTTCTGAGTCTTAAAAATTTTAAAAGAGTATGTTTCCTTTTTCCATTTCTAAGTTTAGCACCACAAGAATGAATCTAATCACTTCATGCCCTAATCACTACAAGATGTGCATTTCTGAAAACCATCACTAAAACACTGGTTATCCTTTGTAGACTTTCTAAAAGAAAGGTAACCCTTTAGTGGCCCATAGGTATTCAGGGGTAATGATATAAAAGGATCTTGCACAGGACTGGTTCTCCCAGGAGAGCCTCTAGGCCTTCCTAACACCACACTCTCCACATCAACAGATGCTCAGGGACTTTGTGCTGCCATGGTATGCTCCAAATTCCACAAAACTCTCCTCTCTTTGAGCCTTAATCCACGATGCTCAGTTCTCAGAGAGCTGTGAAGAAAAACATCAACCCAATAAATGAATTCACAGTGAAATTCAGTGTTGATGACAGCACTTATGTCTACCTCCCAGGGGGTTTTGTATCGTTACAGTTCTCTAGGTGGTCTGAGGACAGAGGCTGGAGCCCAGGTGGATTTCCTTCCTAGAGCACTGAGGCACCTTGCCTAGGCCTATGTCCGCTGCTGGTCCTGAGTATATGTGTATGAATAAAAATAAAACTCTTCTGAGACTGAATATAATTTGAGATAAGGTAGGAGTTACTGTTTATAACTCTCAGTAGCATGCAATGCCCTCGGCAGGAATAACAGTGTATAATAATAGAATTCTGTCCACTCCAACCTCTGCCAGGTATTCTTCCTCCTTACCACCTGTCTGTCATTGGAGAGAAGAATGTACAGTAAGAAATGCATCCCAAATTAAACTAGTCCTCTTTGCTCCCTCCTTCCGGTTCATCTTAGTACAGAAACACTTTCAAAGGGAAAATAAATGTTACAAGCTAAACCCTGAAAAGCAAAAGACTTCTTTTTTTTTTGTTTTTTGGTGAGGAAGATCAGCCCTGAGCTAACATCCATGCTGATCCTCCTCTTTTTGCTGAGGAAGACCGGCTCTGAGCTAACATCTATTGCCAATCTTCCTCCTTTTTTTCCCCAAAGCCCCAGTAGATAGTTGTATGCCATAGTTGCACATCCTTCTAGTTGCTGTATGTGGGACCTGGCCTCAGCATGGTCGGACAAGCGGTGTGTC
Organism: Diceros bicornis minor; assembly: GCF_020826845.1. Taxonomy (NCBI): domain Eukaryota; kingdom Metazoa; phylum Chordata; class Mammalia; order Perissodactyla; family Rhinocerotidae; genus Diceros; species Diceros bicornis. Next base: position 36,878,449 of record NC_080740.1, read on the forward strand.
GGTGCGCGCCCAGGATCCGAACCCGGGGCACCAGTAGTGGTGTGCACGCGCTTAACCGCTAAGCCACGGGGCCGGCCCGCAAAGGACTTCTTTATTGAAGGTTTTTGAGAAGGTAGCACACAGGAAAGTTATGAAGTTTTAAAAAAATTCTTATTGACACATCTTTCTCCCCCATGTCCCACTTCTCACACTCTCTTTCTCTCTGTCTTCCTGCCCCTAGTTTTCCTTGCCTCGTTTTTTTTGTCCCCTCTCATCCAGAATAATTTGCCCTACTGTAAACTTCTACCATCCTCTTCATTTTAGCCTCCTATCTGCATGATAAAGACCACACTTCTTCTTTTATCCCTCACTCACGTGAGATAGGTGAGGCCTGGTGCTAAAGAGAAGCTGAAGGGCCAATGGACGAGAGGCAGAGTGGAAACTGCGCTTACCGTCTCCGAGGCAGAGACCATGTACAGTGGGACGCTGTGGTGCAAGGTGTAGGAGCCAACAGCTGTGTTCAGCTCTGGTTCAGGTAGGAAACAAAGAAGTGAGGTAAAGAGATGAGGGAGGAGCACTGTCCACTCAGCAACAGAGAAGAAATGTGGGCTCATGTGCAATGTGCAAAGTCAGATGAGCAGATCCTTTGTTGGAAAGAGCAGGTCATGGGAAGACGCTGAATCCAGCCTCTGGGGAAAGGGGCTGACACAAGCCAGAGAAGCGATGTGGATTCCAGGCAAGTGGACAATTTTATCAAAAAGGGAGTTTATTGGAAGGCTACAGAATAGTTCACAGAAATGAAGAAAAGTGCTCATGCAGGGCAGGAAGCAGAGCAGCTCCATGGAGCCACAAGACAGGCACTAATGGGCAGAGCCTTTATTACGTCACCACGAGGATGATTTAATCCCTATAATCTTTCTGTGTTTATGTCGTTTCACTCACGCAGGAATCAGGGCTGGCGTGCTAGTGAAGGCAGCGCTGAGGAGAAGAGGGAGATCTAGGGAGTACCATGAGGTGGAGGCTGCAGGGCTACCAGGATCACTCCCAGGACACAGCCTGGGTCTTCTGCCAGGAAAGTTCCCTTCCAGCCCCTGTAATGAGTGGCTGAGGGACAGAACCAAGCCTGGGCTCACAGAAGGAGCCCAGCAGGGATTAGCACACTGCAACTTCCCCTTCTCTGACAGCCAGGGGAGCCAGTGCTGATACTTCCAGAGCTCCTCCAGTGTTCTGAGTGCTGGGTGGAAACTGAAAGAACAGAGAGTAGCCCTCTTTTCTTTTCAATAAGCAGGATTGTAACATAAGGGCCTAAAGACTAACTTGTGGTCATGATTTCCAGGAGGCACATATGAAAATGTCAGACAGTCATGTAATTTGATTCAAGCCAGAGTTTTTCCTTCCTTTCCATTCAACAGTGCTACTGGGATTAAGGTACTGGAATTGTAATACCTCAAAGATAGCCAGACACACAAAGATCACATCTGAATGAAGCATGGGCTGGTCCCAGGCAAAAGTTTAAAAATTCGCCCTCACCATTTGTTCTTTTTTTGCCTTTACTACCCAGAAAACTAATGCTTTCTAGCTTCCTCTGCCTCCACCACCAGAGGCAAATGGTAACATAAAGTCCTTTGTACTATGGTACTGTGGCTGAATACTTTGCCTCTTCCCAGGGCTTTTGCATTTAAAATAAAATATGCTAGGCCTGAGAAGGTGCTCTTAACAGAAAGGGAAGAATTTGACCTTACAGAAGGAGCGTCTGTAAGGCAATGGGGAAGAGAGCTACTGTGGGATGAAAGCACTTCTAAAATCCTGCAAAATAGACAAAGGCGCCTGCTCCATCCACCTCCAGGTAAGCTGATCTAATGTGGGTGAGTGTGTGTGTGTGTGTGTGTGTGTGTGTGTGTGTGTGTGTGTGTGTTTTATTTCCATTGTACCTGGAGGGATGGTAACATCCCTGTACACAATCTCTGACTGTTCCATATTACCGCCAAATGCAGGATCTCAAAGCCCTTTGCAATGATTTACCAAACTAAACCAAATCAAAACTTTTCCTCATGTGAGACCTGAGACTGTGCAGCAGTATTGGATGGTAACCTGGTCCATAATATGCTAGCTTCAAGTTATTATCAAGAAGAACACATACGATTCCAATAATAGCACTGATGTCACATGTTCCATTTCAGTTCTCACATTTGCATCTGTATTCACTCTCAGGGTGGCACAAGTGAAGGACAAATGACCTCATAGCAAACAAGACTAAAGAGGGGTCATGGCAGTTCTGAAAGAGAAAAAAAAAATGGCCAAGAAATTAAGTCCTCATCAGACAAGCAAGGGCATGCAGAACTTGAAGGAAACTCACTGCTGACAGTCAATATAATACTCATGCTGCTGGGGGACATATTGCATGAGTTTCATCTTTGCTCCAACAACTTGCCACGTACAAATCATTATCAGAAAATGTAGTGGTACAGATGTAATGGAAAATAGTCAGCAAATGGTATTTTTTGGATTGTACTCTGAAATTGGTTACTATTTCAAAATAATATATCAGTAGCTAACGTTTAATAATTTAGAAGGAAAACAGCAACAATAATGATAATACATCATACTCAAATAATAAAAGGCCCACTTGACCACAAATAAAACATAAGATCAGAAAATGCATTCTATTGTTAGTCCCAGCATTGACAACTTTGCCTCAAACAATACTATCTATAGCATTAAACTAACACTGTTCATTTGAATTTTACTGCTTTTAGAGTTGTTTTAACATTTATTTTGTATTCAGTTTTATAATTGTAAAAACACTATAAGCTAGAATTCATTCCTAGTTTTATGTTGGTACGTATGTAAGTAATAGTATTCTAAAAATAATTTAAGTCTACCTTGGGAGTTTAAGAGAATTATTTTTTTCCTTTAAAGGGGCTCCAGGGAGAAACACTCCAGTTTGCCAGAATGAGAAACAATAAAGCATGTTTGTTAAGGTGTAGATCAGTGGAGTCGGGCTAAGTTTAAAATCCTGGCTCCACTTCATTCTGGCCGTGTCATCTTCAGTACATGTCCTTATTTTCTTTAGCCTCAGTTTTTACCTGTTGAGAGAGCATAACTATAGTATCTCCCTCATAGTTTGTGGTGCAATGAGATGAAATGTATAAAGTACTTACCAAATAATGCCTGGCTCATAGTAACTGGTCAAAAAATTCTAGGAATTAAAGTGACAATTTCATATCTAACAGCTCAAGACTAACAGATATCAAGAAAAGGCAGACATGCCCACAGGTTTCTGAAAGAGGCTTTTCACAATGAACCCTGGATGGGCTGGGTTTTCTAGGTGGCTTTTGTTGGACGGCAAACCACATGGAAGTGATGTTTGGTCTGTGAGCCGCTGGATTATGAGCCCTAGACGGACCCCATTGCCTAGAAATGATACAGGAGATTACTGAAGAGCAAGGGCACAATAGAACTGTGTTTATCAACATTCAAGCCCCATCACCTCTTCAGTGTAATACATGACCTTTTTAGGTCAACACCTACTTGCCAAGTAAGATGAGAAATTTAGACGAGTTGGTCAATTTCAAGGCTGGCCAAATAATTTTGCAGACTGCAAGTCTCAATTTTATAAGAAGTTCTTATGAGGTCAAGATGTTCTAAAGCTATACAGGATCCTAATGTTTTGGTTTGTTTTGTTTTCTTAATCTTATGAATGCATTTCTGTGGTACTGTGGATCATCTTTCGCACGATCCTTGTTGAAGCATTGACTTAGCATGCTACTAGCTATATTCTCCATACCGTCTTTGTAATGGAGATGAATGATTTCTCTTATAGCAGTGATTCTCAAAGTGTGGTTTATTCTCCTCCTGATAGGCTAGAAATACATCCAAAAACTCAATCCTTAATTTTTTTTTTTTACTTGATAGAGAGACTAGGAATAACAAGTTTTGAATCATCCAAAGGACTGAGAACAACTGCTTTGATCCTACTAGTAATCCAAATATGGGAAGACCACTCTGTTTTAGCTATTCCTTAACATTAGTGGGCATCCATCCCAGTGTTCACTCATATGGATGATGTGCATCTTTTAACTCTATGTGAAGGAAACATCACTGTCAAATACTGTCTTTTCTCTTTTTAAAGATCCTTCTGTAACTTTATAGAGCTCCTTGAGAGACTGTATGATACAACACGTTTCTTGAATAAATGCAGTAGACTCACACTAAGATTGGGAACCTGGGTTTGCAATTTCTGCCTGTGTAATCCAACAATACAGGATAAATCCTACAGTATGGTGTAAACTTTACAATGTAAGTTAAAAAAAATTTTGTCAAGTTTAGGTTGGCCTAATCATAGTCACAATTAAAACACGTTGTCCAGAAGCATCCTAAATAATTCTGGCTGCAATGAATTAGTCCTTCCTGATATTTGATTCATTCACTCACTTGGTTTATAAAATGAGGTCGAGGAATGGAAATAGAAAGAAAACATATGAAAAACACCCTGGCATCGTAAAGATTTCTATCTTAAATTCAGAGTGATATTCTATAAAACAGGAACTCTTAAGCCTGATATGACCACTTTATCTAAGACCAAAATCAGTATCAAGATACCATGCTTTCCTTAGCTGTGTATACATTGTGTACACTACACAATCCTGGAACTAACTACTACCTTTATTAGGAACACCGAGCTTGGGTAGCCAGCCTGCTGTTGTAAACTGGATTTTCATACACTCAGCTACAGATAGGATAGTCATACACCAAGTTGTTTATCTGATCAAGGTGTTCTCAATCCCCTACCACATCCGCATTTGTTCTTTCACCCCTGCCTACCCTGAGCTGCCCAATACTCCGCCCTATTGTCTACTCTGCCAAAACATGTCCACTCACAGAAGACGCTCTCTCCACGAAACATTTTACACCCCATCTGAGAATTCTTGAAGCGTGAGACAGAAGTTCCTAAGATCCCACTCCATACTGATGCAAGTGAAATATGGAATAAAGATTGGGCTTTAAGTACTGTGTTAGTTTTCTATTGCTGTGTTAGAATTACCACAAACCTAAAAGTTAAAGATAACATTCATTTATCATCTCATAGATTCTGTAGGTCAGAAGTCCAAACATGGGTCTTCTGCTCAGGATCTCACCAGGCTGAAATCAACGTGTTAACCAAAGACATAATTCCTTTTGAGACTTGGAGTCCTCTTCCAAGTTCACTCAGACTGTTGGCAGAATTCAGGTCCTTATACTTGTAGGAGATTAAGGTTCCCATTTTCTTGCTAGCTGTTGGCCAGTGGCCACTCATAGCTCCTAGAGGCTACCCATAGTTCTTTGCTTTGTGGCCCTTGCAGGCCGTTCACAATATGGCTGCTTGCTTTCTTCCAGGGCAGCAGGAAAGTTCTTCTCATGACTTTCATTTCTTCCTTCCAAAACCGCCCGGTCCCTTTTAAGGGCTCACCTGATTAGATTAAGGCCCCTCTCCTCTCCCATCCCATAATCTCCTTGTTGATTTCCTCAAGCTCAATTGTTTTGAGACCTTTAATTGCATCTGCAAAATCCTTTCACCTCTGGCATATAATGTAACCCAATTACAGAGTGAAATCCATTATATTCATAGTCCAACCTATATTCACTTGGACAAAATTATACAAGGCGTGTATATCAGGAAGTGGGAATCTTGGGAGCCATCTTAACCTTCTGCCTACCACAGATACCTTCCTGCACTAACATTCTAGATTTCCATTCTATAGACTCTCAAAAGTTTTGGACCTGACCTTCTTAAAGGCACTTCCTACTGAACCAGCAGGTATCACAGGCTGCAAAATACACAGGACTCCCATGCTTTGTAGAATGTACTGTTCTCTACATTCCCAAAGGAGGATGAAGGGCATGAATGAAGAAAGGAGAGAATAATCATCCTTTACATTTAATGCCTTTTAGATGATATCAGGATAAACTCTCCATTTAAAATATGCATAAGAACATGGAGACCTCTTAAACCATCTGCCTTGACCACATATAGTATGACATGATCATGGAGTTAGCCAGATAATTATTAGAATGAATAAGTATCTTAAAAATGAAAAGACATATAAATGGCTTATACAGAATATTTTAAATCTCAAAGAATACAACTGACAAAATTGAAAAATGAATCCAATCAAAGCGCAAGTTTTTCATACTGTTCTTAAAAACAGCTTTTTCCAAAAGTTCACTGTATCCCAACTGGTTTTAGGATGCCCAAAATAAAAAGTGCACTTAACATCTGGTTCTTTCAGAGTCCATGATGTGTGATAATTTATGGCAAACAATTCATATCCAGCTCAGAAGTGTATGCCCTCGCCTTGCTCCAAGAATATCCTTGCACCAAAAATACACAGAAATAATTCGTCATTGGAATGTACAACATCCCCATGACTTGGGATTCTCTTTCCAACAGCTTATCAACAACAGGTTTCTAGAATTAAATTTTACTGGTTACAAAAAAGGAAACAACCTTTCTATAGGTAATGGGAACTCATCAGTAAATATCAAACAACAAATGAAAATAGTCTAAAGAGCTAAAGTAATTTGGGAAGAAATACCTAATTCAATTAACTTTCAATAATTCAGTTTACTGATTTCTTGGTTGAGAAAACATATTCCACGGGAGGTCAATTGAGAGAGAGAAGGGTGGAAGCTAAGAGTATATGAGAGCTTGTTTGTGCCTGGTGCACCAACGAGGTCATGGACTTTCTATTTGAATCTGGAGAGTGTGCCATCTAGGCATAATTGTAGAATCAATCTATTCTACATTCATTTAATCTCAAAGGTTTCATTTTATTTGATAAGACAAACAAACCCTTTTTCTCTACTGAAACCACGTTTCTGACCCAGTGGGGAAGGATAAGTTCTTTAAAGAAAATGATAAAAAACAAATTCCTTATGTGTTTCATTGGCTTCTACTCACCAGATTCAAAGAGAAAATTATTTACAGAAGACTGACAAAAACTTGTGTTCTTCCTTTTCAAACATATTTTGGTATTATTTTTAAATAGTACTTTATTAAAGTGTATTTCATAATGGGACTTATCACATTAATTAATTAGCAAAGCAGCTTTGGGAACTAAGCTTTAGATATGCCCACTTAATAAAACATAATATACAACAGTTGAACTTATAAAACAATTATGCCACCAAACATATAAAGAATAGATTCTCTTAACCTACTTCACTGCTTACTTATAGATAAGTATTTAATAGAAATGCTGGGTGGGGGCCATGAAAAGAGAAATTGAAACTAGTGTGTTAGAAGTCACTGTCAATTGAAGATCAATCAGACAAAATGTAAAAAGAAATTATAACATAGAATAAGAAAAATGATTCTATGTAAAATTTCCAATTTATATACACATTTTCTAGGGTAACAATAAAGAGCGCTTTCACTTGAGCTCTTTTACAACCAATTAAAAAAAAGTATCTAAACTGCAATTTAAGTCAACTAACATCTTTTAGCAATAAGAATACTTACATATTGAGATTGATACATCTCAAAAATATACAAAGTATAATGACTCTCAACTAAAGGACCTTGTAAACATTTACTTTCTTCAAGATGTCTGATAACTCCTAAAACTTACCTCACACTTAGATGATCGAACTGCACATTTCACTGAGAAAATAGAGATAATTCACTCAGTTCTCCACATTCCTACTACAAGCGCTCCCCCTCAATTATTTGCTTTTGAAACTAACACACTCATCTTTGACCCTTCCCACTTCCTCAAAGCAAATCCTGCTATTCATATACTACATTACATCCCATCTTGACTTTCCTGGATATACTTCATTAATTATCTGCCCTTCTCCTCCTTGCTTTTTAAGTGGAAGTACATACTAAAATGGCTATCTCAGAAAGCACTTTTCTGCAAGCACTATGGCATTTGTAGTATTTCCGACATCCAAGCAGAAACAAACAACAACAATACCAACAGAAAACAAAAAGCAGAGAAATCATTAAAAAGATGCTGGCTCTGCTGACTCCTGGATAGGAGTGGAGAGACTAAAAGACACAGAAATGCATTCCCAGCATACTCCTGCCTTATGGAGAGGCCAGGCAATTGGTTTTACCTTTCCCCATCTTGAGATCTCTTTCTAGCAACCTGAGAAGCACTGAGAGTGAGAACACACAAAGAATTAGAACATTCCAAGGAAACACATACAAGCAGGCCTTGACAACACTGCTGGGTCCAACATTTCCAGCCTTTTCCAATTGGTGCATTGGTCTCTACTGACAAAATAGATTGGCCTGAACAAATAGATAAGGCTGGGGTCAGAGCCTCTTCTCCAGCGGAAAGTTTTAGTCTATCTTATATTCTAAAAAATTCTAAAAAAATTTTTACAATGAAGAGCAGAGATTAACCTGCTGGGTTGAAACAAACACTTCTCTGTGTGAAAACCACTAAAAATGGTGTGAAGTGTGAATCTCAGAATAAATGACTACCTAGTAGGCCCATTCTGAAAGGGTTTTTCCTCCCTGGGTGTTTGAGGTACTTTGCTGTGCCAAGAAGCATGTTAAAAATATGTTGGGTCTGGGGCCAGCCCCGTGGCTTAGCAGTTAAGTGCACACACTCTGCTACTGGCAGCCTGGGTTTGGATCCCAGGCATGCACCGACGCACCGCTTGTCCAGCCATGCTGAGGTGACGTCCCACATACAGCAGCTAGAAGGATGTGCAACTATTACACACAACTATTTACTGGGGCTTTGGGGAGAAAAAGGGAAAAACAAAAGGGGGAGGATTGGCAATAGATGTTAGCTCAGGGCCAGTCTTCCTCAGCAAAAAAGACGAGGATTGACATGGATGTTAGCTCAGGGCTGATCTTCCTCACAAAAAAAAAAAAAAAATACGTTGGATCACTTTCTCATTGAAAGTTAATGTCAAGCCAAGGACATAACAACCAAAGGCATTAACTCCTAGCTAATTTACCCAAGAGAGCCCCCAACTCAACCCCAGCAAAAGGTAACCTTAAAAGTCAACAACACTAATGGACAATAGATAAAAATTCTTAATTAAAATCTTTTTTGTCTTTAATGAAGCAAAGTACATAATACTTCAGAGAACTTTGTTTCCATATCTATACCAAACACATCCCTTCCCCCAACTCACCCAGCTCCAGAAAGTTTCAATTGGCTATTACTAACATTGAAAATGACATGTCTACTTGCTGGCACATAAATGGACTCTGAACATTCTCTTCAAATCATCTTGTACTTCCCTTACTCCACCACATACAAAGACTATTACTTTTCAATCTCCTGAATATACCAAACCCATTTCTACCCTATGCCATTTTGTCGTGCTATTTTGGCCTAAAACACTCCTGCCTTTCTTCTCAGACTAACGTGTAACATCCTTCAACTATTGGGTAATCTTTTCCCCCCAAGCAGAGAAATCTGCTTCATCTCGCAAAGTTTCCTGTACTGTTTTAAAACTTTATACAAATTAGAGAGGCAGAGTCAAGATGGCGGCGTAAGCAGACTCTGAACTCACCTCCTCCCGTGGACACAGCCAATTTACAACTACTTGTGGAAAAATTACCCCTGAGACAGAACTGAAAACTGGATAAGAGGAACTCCTGCAACAACGGACAATCCTAACTGAGGTGGAAGAGGCAGAGACTCCCTTCCGGAGAGGAAAAACGCCACCTTCACAAGCCGCCAGCTTCACTGCCGCCGGGAGCAGCTCACAAGCACGCAGCCTCCCTGGAGGAGCGGGGCCCTGAGCCGGGGAGCGCCCCCGCTGTGGGCATTTTGTGGACCCAGCACAATTGAGACCAGCGGCATAATATCTGACTGTGCCTGCTACTAAAGCATTAGGGAGCACCCCCAGAAAACCCGGTTCACAAAGAAACTAAAACTGGCTCTTAAAGGGCCTGCGCGCAAACTCACCCGTTTCAGAAAGCATCCTAAAATCACCAGAAAGAAAGGTGCACAGTGCTTTGGTGACAAGAGACTCACCTAATAGGCCCTGAGTGCATCTCGGTGAGGGGTGAGACCTCTCCAGGGACTGGGACATTGGCGGCGGCCATTGTTGTGGCCTGGTGTGGGCGTCCTGACACAGACGCCATTGGAGTTCTCCCTGGGGCCTGCTAGCTGCTAGCCCAGGGTCTGCCCTACCCACTAGAGCACCGATTTAATCCAGCTCAGCCAGGGCAGGCAGCCCACCCTAGAGACTGGCCCCACCCAACAACAAGCCCTCAGGCAACTTGTGGGCCTGCATAGATTGGTGACTGGATTCTCTGCAGCCTGGCAACTGAGCCGACTTGAGCGGGGCAGGGTGTGCACAAGGAGTGGGTGGAGAGTGTGGGGCGGGTGGCGGAGTGTGTGGGGCTCCCGCCATGGAGAGACTGGCTCCGCTTGGGGAGGTCAGGGCGCTCACACGGGGCAGGACTGTGTTGACTGTGTGTGTGGACCTGTGGGCGGCAGGGTTTGTCAGCTGCAGAAGACTTGTGCTTCTCAAAGACCCACAGAGGGGGTTTGCCCCACCTTCCAAAGCCTGAAATGATTGGGTGCTCCTGTGCCTGAGGCCAGCCCCACCCAGCTGCAATCCTCAGAGAGCTGACAAGAGACCTAATAGGCTAGAGGCTTACAGCAATTGTAAGGCCCTGAGCCTAACAACCTACCACGCTGGGAGCCTACTCACTTAAAAGAAATACTGCAACACGAATGTGGTATTAGAACTTGCAGCCAACTGTGCTGGGGCTCTCCACACCTGATAAAGAGACTGAAGGGCCCACAACAACTACAAGCAGCTGAGCATTACAACAGCTGGCCAGGAGCATAACTCAGCCTCCCTGGGTGCCTACAGGGAGAGCAAACAGGCCACAACAGAAGGACACACATAGCCCACATAGGGGTCACCCCTGGAACATTGAGAACTGAGGGAAGCACACTGGAAACCTCCTAAGGCATCACTTACATAAGGTCACCTATCCAAGAGCAGGAGACGTAGCTGACCTACCTAATACATAGACACAAGCACAGGGAAAGAGGCAAAATGAGGAGGCAAAGGAATACATTCCAAGTAAAGGAACAGGACAAAACCCCAGAAAAGGAACTAAGTGAAACAGAAATGAGCAACCTACCTGACAGAGAGTTCAAACAAAGAGTGTTAAGGATGCTCACGGATCTGGGGAGAAGAATAGATGAACTCAGTGAGAATGTCAACAAAGAAATGGAAGACATAAAAAAGAACCAATCAGAAATGAAGAATACAATACTGGAAATGAAAAATTCATTAGAGGGACTCAAAAGCAGAGTAGAGGATACAGAAGAACGGATCTGTGAGCTGGACGAAAGACTAGAAGAAATTACCCAAGGTGAACAGGTAAAAGAGAAAAGAATTAAAAAGAGTGAGGACAGTCTAAGGGACCTCTGGGACAACATCAAGCGCACTAACATCCATGTTATAGGTGTCCCGGAAGGAGAAGAGAGAGACAAGGGGGCAGAGAATCTATTTCAAGAAATAATAGATGAAAACTTCCCTAACCTAAGGAAGGAAACAGACATCCAGGTACAGGAAGCACAGAGAGCCCCAAACAAGATAAACCCAAAGAGGCCCACACCAAGACACATCATAATCAAAATGTCCAGAATTAAAGATAAAGAGAGAATCCTAAAAGCCGCAAGAGAATGTCAAGTTACATACAAAGGAAACCCCATAAGGCTATCAGCTGACTTCTCAGCAGAAACTTTAGAGGCTAGAAGAGAATGGCATGATATATTTAAAGTGCTAAAAGGAAAAAACTTACAGCCAAGAATACTCTACCCAGCAAGGTTATCATTCAAAATGGAAGGAGAAATCAAAATTTTCCCAGATAAGCAAAAATTAAAGGAGTTTGTCACCAAGAAACCAGTGCTACAAGAAATGTTAAAGGGACTGATTTAAGGGGAAAAGAGAAGACCACAAATAGGAAAAATTATCTATTTCCATGATTAGAACGTAATGGATACAAATACACAAAAAAGAGGTTAGATATGATATCAAAAACATAAAAGGAGGGAGGAGGGGAGTTAAAGAGTACAACTTTCAGACAGAGGTCCAACTAAAGTGACCATCAATTCTGTATAGAAGAAGAAAGGAACAGAGAAGGACTACTAAAACACTGAGAAAAAAAAAAAGTTAAAAAATGGCAGTAAGTACATACTTATCAATAGCTACTTTAAACATCAATGGACTAAATGCTCCAATTAAAAGGCATAGGGTGGCTGACTGGATAAAAAAACAAGACCCATATATATGCTGCATACAAGAGACACACTTCAGACCTAAAGACACTCACAAACTGAAAGTGAAGGGATGGAAAAAGATACTCCGCGCAAATGGCAATGGAAAGAAAGCTGGGGTAGCAGTACTCATATCAGACAAAATAAACTTTAAAACAAAAACTGTAAAAAGAGACAAAGAAGGGCATTACATAATGATCAAGGGAACAATCCAACAAGAGGATATAACACTTGTAAATATCTACGCACCCAATGTAGGTGCACCTAAATATATAAAGCAATTGTTAACAGACATAAAAAGAGAAATAGACAGTAACACAATAATAGTAGGGGACTTTAACACTCCACTTACACCAACGGATAGATCATCCAAACAGAAGATCAATAAGGAAACATTGGCCTTAAACGACACACTAGAACAGATGGACCTAGTAGATATATACAGAGCATTCCATCCAAAAACCGAAGAATACACGTTCTTTTCAAATGCACATGGAACATTCTCCAGGATTGATCACATATTAAGCCACAAAACAAGTCTCCATCAATTTAAGAAGATTGAAATAATACCAACCATCTTTTCTGACCACAACAGTATGAAACTAGAAATCAACTATAGGAAGAAAATCAGAAAAGCCACAAATATGTGGAGATTAAACAAAATGCTACTGAACAACGACTGGGTTAACGAAGAAATCAAAGAAGAAATCAAAAAATACCTGGAGATAAATGAAAATGAAAATACGACATGCCAGAATTTATGGGATACAGCAAAAGCGGTTCTAAGAGGGAAGTTTATAGTGATACAGGCCTATCTCAACAAACAAGAAAAATCTCAAATAAACAATCTAACAATGCACCTAAAGGAACTGGAAAAAGAAGAACAAACAAAGCCCCAAATCAGTAGAAGAAGGGAAATAATAAAAATCAGAGCAGAAATAAATGAAATAGAGACCAAAAAAACAATAGAAAAAATTAATAAAACCAAGAGCTGGTTCTTTGAGAAGATCAACAAAATTGACTAACCTTTAGCTAGACTCACCAAGAAAAAAAGAGAGAAGGCACAAATAAGTAAAATCAGAAATGAAAGAGGAAAGGTTACAACAGACACCTCAGAAATCCAAAAGATTATAAGAGAATACTATGAAAAGCTATATGCCAACCAATTCGACAATCTGGAAGAAATGGATAAATTCTTAGAATCATACAACCTTCCAAAACTGGATCAAGAAGAAGTAGAGAATTTGAATAGACCAATCACCAGTAAGGAGATCGAAACAGTAATCACAAACCTCCCCAAAAATAAAAGTCCAGGACCAGACGGCTTCCCTGGTGAATTCTACCAAACATTCAAAGAAGACTTAATACCTATCCTTCTCAAACTCTTCCAAAAAATTGAGGAGGGGAGGAAGCTCCCTAACTCATTCTACGAAGCTGACATTACCCTGATACCAAAACCAGACAAGGACAACACAAAAAAAGAAAATTACAGGCCAATATCACCGATGAACATCGATGCAAAAATCCTCAACAACATACTAGCAAATCGCATACAACAATACGTTAAAAAGATTATACACCATGACCAAGTGAGATTTATTCCAGGTATGCAGAGATGGTTTAACATTCGCAAATCAATCAACGTAATACACTACATTAATAAAATGAAGAATAAAAATCACATGATCATCTCAATAGATGCAGAGAAAGCATTTGACAAGATACAGCATCCATTTATGATAAAAACTCTGAATAAAATGGTTATAGAAGAAAAGTATCTCAACATAATAAAGACCATATATGAGAAACCCACAGCTAATATCATCCTCAATGGTGAAAAACTGAAAGCCATCCCTCTAAGAAGAGGAACCAGACAAGGATGCCCACTGTCACCACTCCTATTTAACATAGTACTAGAAGTCCTAGCCAGAGCAATCAGGCAAGAGAAAGAAATAAAAGGGATCCAAATTGGAAAGGAAGAAGTGAAACTGTCACTATTTGCAGATGACATGATTTTATATATAGAAAACCCTAAAGAATCCACCAGAAAACTTTTAGAATTAATAAAGGAATACGGTAAAGTTGCAGGATACAAAATCAACATACAAAAATCAGTTGCATCTCTGTACACTAACAACGAAGTAGCAGAAAGAGAAATTAAGAATACCATCCCATTTACAATTGCAACAAAAAGAATAAAATACCTAGGAATAAACTTAACCAAAGAGGTGAAAGATCTGTACACCGAAAACTATAAAACATTTCTGAAATAAATTGAAGAAGACACAAAGAAATGGAAAGATATTCCGTGCTCTTGGATTGGAAGAATTAACGTAGTTTAGATGTCCATACTTCCTAAAGCCATCTATAGATTCAATGCAATCCCTATCAAAGTTCCAAAAACATTTTTCACAGAAATAGAACAAAGAATCCTAAAATTTATATGGAACAACAAAAGACCCCGAATAGCTAAAGGAATCCTGAGAAAAAAGAACAAAGCTGGAGGTATCACACTCCCTGATTCCAAAATATACTACAAAGCTATAGTAACCAAAACAGCATGGTACTGGCACAAAAACAGACACACAGATCAATGGAATAGAATCGACAGCCCAGAAATAAACCCACACATCTACGGAGAGCTAATCTTTGACAAAGGAGCCAAGAACATACAATGGGGAAAAGAAAGTCTCTTCAACAAATGGTGTTGGGAAAACTGGACAGCCACATGCAAAAAAAATGAAAGTAGACCCTTACCTTACACCATACACAAAAATTAACTCCAAATGGATTAAAGACTTGAATGTAAGACCTGAAACTGTGAAACTTCTAGAAGAAAACATAGGCAGTACGCTCTTCGACATTGGTCTTAGCAACATCTTTTCAAACACCACGTCTGACCGGGCAAGAGAAACAATAGAAAAAATAAACAAATGGGACTACATCAAACTAAAAAGCTTCTGCACAGCAAAGGAAACCATCAACAAAACGAAAAGACAACCTAACAATTGGGAGAAGATATTTGCAAACCATACTTCTGATAAGGGCTTAATCTCCAAAATATATAAAGAACACATGCATCTCAACAACAAAAAAACTACCAACCCAATTAAAAAATGGGCAAAAGACCTGAACAGACATTTCTCCAAAGAAGATATACAGATGGCCAACAGACACATGAAAAGATGTTCAAAATCACTAACTATCAGGGAAATGCAAATCAAAACTACAATGAGATATCACCTCACACCCGTCAGAATGGCTATAATTAACAAGACAGGAAACAACATGTGTTGGAGAGGATGTGGAGAGAAGGGAACTCTCATACACTGCTGGTGGTAGTGCAAACTGGTGCAGCCCCTATGGAAAACAGTACGGAGATTCCTCAAAAAATCAAGGATAGAACTACCATATGATCCAGCTATTCCACTGTTGGGTATTTATCCAAAGAACTTGAAAACACCAATTTGTAAAGGTACATGCACCCCTGTGTTCATTGCAGCATTATTCACAATAGGCAAGACTTGGAAGCAACCTAAGTGCCCATCAAGGGACGAATGGATAAAGAAGCTGTGGTATATATACACAATGGAATACTACTCAGCCATAAGAAACGATGAAATCCAGCCATTTGTGACAACATGGATGGACATTGAGGGTATAATGCAAAGTGAAATAAGTCAGAGGGAGAAGGTCAAATACCGTATGATTTCCTTCATTAAGTAGTAGATAATAACAACAATAAACAAACACATAGGGACAGAGATTGGATTGGTGGTTACCAGAGGGGAAGGGGGGAGGGAGGAGGGTGAAAGGGATAATTCGGTACATATGTGTGGTGATGGGTTGCAATTAGTATTTTGGTGATGAACATGATGTAATATGCAGAAATTGAAGTACAATGATGTACACCTGAAATTTTTACAATGTCATAAACCAATGTTACTGCAATAAACAAAAAATTAAAAAAAAAACTTTATACAAATTATAATGAAATATATAATTATTTGTATAATATCTTTATCCCCTCTACACTGGAAACTTCATGAATTCCATGGATATTATGGTTTTGTTCACCGTTCTATTCCCAGCACTTGACATATTTCCTGGCACATAGTAGGAATTATTGATATGGCCAGACTGAATATTGCTGAGACTTGTGCAGGAAGTCTCAGCAAATCTCTTACTGGAGAAAAATTTTACATCTATTGAGGCATTTGTTATTTTCTGATGGCCATAGTAGACACAGTCTTAATCATAGTAGCTAATTCATTTCTCATTTTTAGCTGTTATTGCTCAACAACTCACTCCTACCTAAACTAATGATATCTATGGACTTGAAAAGAGTATTTGTTGGCAATTTTGTCTGGGTGATCTCAGAAGTCTACAGTTCCCTATCAAGGCTGTGGCATTCTCTTCTGCTGGAAGATTGATATAATTAGGAACAACTCCTGGATTACTCAAGGGGCTTTTATGCTGGTAGCTGAGTCATGGATCTTACTGACCAATCCCTGAAAGGTACCATGAAAAGAAATTCTATCAGTAGGTTGATAGTGGATACAAACTTGGGATCTATACTAACTTTAAGCCATAAAAGCAGAAACTCAAGGATCAATGAGCTAATTGAAAATTCAGTGCATTTAGAAGAATAAAGGAGAAATACCTCATTCTTAGCAGTGCAAAGGAACTTTTGGCAGAACTTTATTGCACAAAAATTACCCCTGAGAGAGCTATGGCCTCATTGCCACTGGGTCCACAAGCAAGGGGTGGTTGTGTAAGTATTACCTGCCAAGGAGGCTGCTTCTGAGGATGGATGTTCTGAAATCTGGAAGAGCCTCTTGAAAAAGTATGCTGATGATCACTCTACATACTCCAAAATCCTTTATTTCACATACATGCACATATATACACACAACCCCGAGAGGATATTAGAATGTGTTGATGAAGGCAGAGCTAAAAGTATAGAAGAACACATGGCAAACTTAGATATGAGTGGTAATGGACCAAGGAGAGCCTGTTGAGCCAGGACTGGAGTTTGGGAATAAGCGGAGGGGTCAAATCCAATCAGCTAAGGCAAAAAGAAGCAGACAGTTGTCATCAGCCATGTGGAAAGGATGTGCCAAGTCAGGAAGGTCACAAAACAAAAGTAGCTAAACTGAGGAGGTATAGAAAACCTCTGCTTAGGAGGGGTCTTCTGTTCTCTGGTGCTTCCTCCTTTGCTGTGAGTATGTACAGACCTGGGCCCTTGTCACACGTTGATCATGGCTAGAAAGGACAGAAAAGTCTGCCTTCTTGAAAACTTCCAACTTAAAAAATGTTTTGTAGGTTAATATTAGATTTTTTTGGTTGATTGCTTGGTTGACCTACTTATTAATGATAGGGTCAAAAATTTCTTCTCCATGGCTGGTTTTATCCTGATGGACCAGCAATGGCTCTAAAACCAAACCTTCCATGACGACTCCCCACTCCCACCAAGCTAACTTAGTGACCCTCCTCTGTAATCTCATAGACGATTATACATCCATCTGTCATAGTATTTACCACACTGGGTTGAAATTATCTGTTTACAGTCCATCTCTCTCTCAAAACAGAAGCTATTCTGAGATGGTGATCTTGTTTTCTTCTTGGTATTGTCAGTACCATTACACACAAGCCATTCAATTTTGTTATTTTTGTTGGGTACGACTTTCTAAAAGTACATGCCTTTTAAAAATTGCTATTAATTTCCTATTTTCTATAAATTCTGAGTTACCTGCCCAAATCAGTAGGTTTGTGAGGTTGGTTTTAGATGTCACAAAAACACTTTATCTACTTTGTCATTCACACGGAGTCCCTGCAGGAGTAGAATTTCACATTCAGGACTAGGAGTCTGTGTGTGGTTTATGTACAAGATGACAGATTTGACTCTGGAGGGGAAGAAGAAAGAGTATGATATCTTGCAAGGAAGTTTTTTTATGGATAAGGAAACAGAGGCCTGAGTGGAAGCCACATTTGAGCAAAGGACTTTTAATAAGAATAGCAACTACTTTGTGTTACTTGGACCCAATATTAGCACTAAAAGGATGCTGGGACAATAATTCTGGAAAGATAGATGATTTGAATTTTTATCCAAAGAGAAATATGCATTTTATATTTAGGTCTAAGATCCATTTTGAGTTAATTGTTGTGAAGATTATAAGATCTCTGTCTAGATTCCTTTTTTTTTTTTCCTTTTTTGCATGTTAATGTCTAGTTGTTCCTGCACCGTTTGTTGAAAAGACTATCCTTGCTCCATTGTATTGCCTTTGCTTCACTGTGAAAGATCAGTTCACTATATCTATGTGGATCTATTTCTAGGCACTCTAAAACATAGATTACCTTGGGTATGGTGATGAGTTTTTAGATACAACACCAAAGGCATGATCCATGAAAGAATTGATAAGCTGAATTTCATTAAAATTAAAAACTTCTGCTCGGTGAAAGACAATGTCAAAAGAATGAGAAGACAGGCCACAGATTGGAAGAAAATATTTGAAAAAGATATATCTGATAAAGGAGTCTTATCCAAAATATATAAAGAATTCTTAAAACTCAACAATAAGAAGACAAATAATCTGAATAAAAAATGGGCCAAAGATTTTAACAGACACTTCACCAAAGAAGATATACAGATGGCAAATAAGCATACAGGAAGATGCTCCACATCAAATGTCATCAGGGAAATGCAACTTAAAACAACAATGAGATGCCACTACACACCCGTTAGAATGGCCAACATACAGAACTCTGAAAATACCAAATGCTGGCGAGGATGTGGAACAACAGGAACTCATTCACTGCTAGAGGGAATGCAAAATGGTACAGCCACTTTGGAAGACTATTTGGTGGTTTTCTACAAAACTAAATACACCCTTACCATTTGACCCAGTAATCACGCTCCTTTATATTTATCAAGACTTGGAAGCAACCAAGATGTCCTTCAGTAGGTGAATGAATAAATAAACTGCGGTGCATCCAGATGATGGAATATTATGCAGCACCAAAAAGAAATGAGCTAATAAGCCGTGAAAAGACATGAAGGAAACTTACTTAAGTGTATATTACCAAGTGAAAGAAGCCAATTTGAAAAGGCTACATACTATATGATTCCAACTAAATGACATTCTATAATGGGCAAAATTATGGGGACAGTAAAATGATCAGTGGTTGCCAGGGGTTAGAGTGGGGAGGGGAAAGCTCCGTGGACAGGGATGACTAGGCAGAGCCCAACAGATTTTTAGGGCAGTGAAAATACTCTGTATTATACTATAATGATGGCTATATATATCATTGTACTTTTGTCCAAACCCATAAAAATGTACACCACCAAGAAAGAACCCTAGGAAAACCATGGACTTTGGGTATTTATGATGTGTCAATGTAGGTTCACCAATTGTAACAAATGTACCACTCTGGGGGGGATGTTGAAAATGGGGGAGGCTATGTATGTCAGGGGTAGGGGGTATATGGGAATTCTTTGTACTTCCTGCTCAATTTTGCTGTGAACCTAAAACTTTTCTAAAAATATAAAGTTTTTTTTTTTTAAAAAAAGCTCAATAATAAAAGAAAAATGTCAATTTTAAAAAAAAAAAAAAAGAGGAATATGCATTTGATAATTTGGCTCAGCGGCACCATACACCCATACTGACCATCTAGCAAAATTTTCTGCTCAGATCCCCCAAATAAGGGACAGGCCTCTGCCATGGTGCTTCTTCAATAATGGACACATTTATGTGTATTTTATCTGGAATGTGCATAGCTCACTAAACCAATAACAATAACTGACAATAAAGAAAACAGAATGTCTCCCTTAAGCTTTGAACTTTCATTGGCATTGGAAAAACACTATAGACACTTTCAGGCCCTAGGGAGGCACTTGCATATATTGACCCAAATAATCCACAGCAATATTGTGAGATAGAAAGTATTATCCCTTTTTACAGATAAGGAAATTGAGGATCAGAGAAGTTAAAGAACATGCCCAAGATCACACAGCCAGGAAGTGATGAAGCTGAGATTTGAACCCAGGTCTGTATGACCCCAAATTCGTGTGTTGTCGAGCTGGTCATCATTTAGAGTTTCATATTTGGTCTAGAGGACAATAAAGTTCAATGAGAAGATACTGAGTAGCTGAAACAGTGGGCAGAGAACAACCCAGAGTCTACACAGTCTGAAGACTTGAGCATTAAGAAAAGGAGGTGGCATTCGTGGCTAAAACACCAGTTGGAGGAACTGGCAATCTCAAAATTTTAAAGATTTTGCCCTTTTAGAAGACAATTTGGCAATAAATTTCAAGAGCCATAAAAATTTCATAGCCTTTAATTCAGTTATTATACTTCTGGAAATCTATCCTAAGGATATAATCCAAAATATGGAAAAGCTACATGCATAACCATGTTCATCCCATTGATTTTTGTAATAGAAAATGAGAGGGAGAGATGAAGAAGAAGGGGAAGAAAGAGGAGGAGGAGGATAGGAGAAACAGGGAGAGAGAGAGAGAAAAGAAAAGAAAAGAAAAGAAAAGAAAAGAAAAGAAAAGAAAAGAAAAGAAAAGAAAAGAAAAGAAGACAACTTATTTATATTGCATCAGTCTTATTCCTTCGGGGAAGTGAGATGGCAAATGCGTTTATGAGAGCATATCAAGGTACCTGGATACAAGATCAAACAAGACTACAAAAATAATTAATATACAAATATATATAATATATACAAAAATAATGTTATTGAATAATAATTATAAAAGTTACATATAGTAAAATATTCAGTTTACAACCCTACCAAAAGATATAAAGTATCTAAGAATTAGATGAGCTAAAGATATGCAAGATCATTACGGAGAAAATTGCAAAGTATTAGAGAAGCACATAAAACAAAATCCCCATGAGTGATAGGATTCAATATCTTTAAAATGCCAATGCTTCCGAAATTATCTGTAAATTCAATGCACGTTGAATCCAAATCCCAGCAATATTTTTTCAAGAAACTTCAACTTTCACTGGGATTACTCTCCAGAAAAAATTCTTGCAAGTTTTTATAAGATGTTCATTATAACTATGTTTATAACAGTAAAAAGTGATGGATTATAAGAAGTGAAAAATAAATATTGTGATCTCTAGGGTTAGCACTAAAACAATAATGAAAGTATGACTTATAAGCTAATTGAGGGTATGGAAAAATAAAAACAGTGAAAAATTTTAAATGGAGTTTAAAATTGAATAATAAGACAGGAATAATCAATGACATAACTGATACTAAAAATATTTATTAGTAATACAAAAGAACTGATAAGACAAACACTAAGATAATTAAATTCCATATACGTAATTACATCAAGTATAGACAAACTAAATACTCCAATTAAAAGATAAAGATTGTCAGACTGGCTAAAAAGCCAAAAACAACTACATGTTACTTCTAAGAGACACATCTTAAAGGTAAGAACAACCAAAAAGGAAAAGAGTTTGAATGTAAAAGAATAGAAAACTATTTAATGAAAACACAACAGAAAGAATGCCAATGGAGTGATACAGATACCAGACAAAGTAGACTTAAAAAAAACTTTTACTTGAGATTGAAAGGGATTGTCATAATTATAAAATTTTAATATAAAAAGAATCAATCTAAAAGGAAAACATAATTCTAATTATTTAGTTAGAGATTTTAACACATCTCTCTCATAACATGTTTTTTTAACCTATTTCACCCATTTTGCCACCCCACCACACCCCTACCATGTCTCTGGCAACCACCAATCTGTTCTCTGTATCCAAGAGCTTGGTTTTTTGTTTGTTTAAATTCCACATATTTGTGAGATCATATAGTATTTGTCTTTCTCTGTCTGACTTGTTTCACTTAACATAAAGCCCTCAAGGTCCATCCATGTTGTCACAAATGGAAAGATGTCCTTCTTTTTATGGCTAAATAATATCCCATTGTGTACATATAAATATACCACAATTTCTTTATCCATTCATCCATGGATGGACACTGAGGTTGCTTTCCTATGTTGGCTATTGTGAATAATGCTACACTGAACATGGGGGTGCATATATCTTTTTGAGTTAGTGTTTCTGTTTTCTTTGGATTAATACTCAGAAGTAGAATTTCTGGATCAGATCATAGTTCTATTTTAATTTTTTGAGGAGCTTCCATATGTTTTCTATAGTGGCTGCATTAATTTACAGTCCCACCAATAGTGCACATTTTTAAAATAGATACAATCAGTAGATATGGAGAAGACTTTTAAAGCATAATTAGCAAATTTGATCTAATTGAAGTATATAAAATTCTATGAGTAACTACTGTAGATTACACATTATTTTAAAGTACACGTGGAATATTTAATAAAATAGCCCATTTCCTGGGCCATAAAGCAAGTCTCAGCAAATTTCAAAGCATAAAATTATCTTGGGCATATTCTCTGACAATTAAGCTACAAAACAGTAACAGAAAGATAACTAGAAAATTCCAAAATATTTGTAAATGTTCGTTACACTCCTAAATAACAAATGGATCAAAAAATAAATAAGAATACAAGTTACAAAATATTTTGAACTGAATGATAGTGAAAATAAGATATTAAAATTTGTGGGATTCAGGGCCGGCCCCATGGCTTAGCGGTTAAGTGCTCGCGCTCCGCTACTGGCGGCCCAGGTTCGGATCCCGGGCACGCACCGACGCACCACTTGTCCGGCCATACTGAGGCCATGTCCCACATACAGCAACTAGCAGGATGTGCAGCAATGACATACAACTATCTACTGGGGCTTTGGGGAAAAAAAAGAGGAGGATTGGCAATAGACGTTAGCTCAGGGCCGGTCTTCTTCAGCAAAAAGAGGAGGATTAGCACGGATGTTAGCTCAGAGCTGATCTTCCTCACAAAAAAAAAAAAAAATTTGTGGGATTCAACTAAAGTTTTGCTTAGAGGAAAAGATATAGAAGAAATAAATATATCAAAAAAGAAGGACTGAAAATCAGTTATCTCAAGAAGCTAGAAAATGAATGACAAATTATATCCAAGCAAAACAGAAGGGAGGAAATAATGAAGAGCAGAAATGAATTAAATTAAAAACAAACATAATACAGAAAAATTTGACATAGTTAAAGTTAGTTTTTTGTAAATGCTAATAAAAATTGATAAACCTCTAGCAAGACTAATCAAAAAAAAAAAAAGAGAAAGGGAAACAACATTAACTACTAACATGGGAAATGAAAAGGGGAACATCACTACAGATCCTATAGAGATACTGTAAAGATAATAGAAGGACATAATAAACAACTTATGCCAAAGACAGGACATTTAGATAAAATAGGGAAATACTAATTACCAAATCTGAGACAAGAAAAAACAGAAATCTGAAAAATTTTATCTATTAAATAATTTGAACTCATAATAAAGATTTTTCCACCAAGAAATTCCAGTTAAGAGGGCTTCATGTGAACTCCTCAAAATATATATTGTAGTAGGTTGAATAGTGTCCCCCCAAAAGTCATATCCACCTAGAACCTCAGAACGTGACCTTATTTGGAAATAGAGTCATTGTAGATGTAATTATTAAGATGAGCTCATAGGACTGGGTGGATTAGGGTGGGCCCTGAATTAAATATGACTGGTGTTTTTATAAGAAGACAAGAGATCCAGATACACAGAGATTAACATGTGACAACAGAGGCAGAGATTGGAGTGATTTGTCTACAAGGCAAGGAATGCCAAACATTGCCAACGACCACCAGAAGGCAGAAAGAGACAAGGAAGGATCCTCCCGTAGAGCCTTTAGAGAGAGCATGGCCTTGCTGAAACCTTGATGTATTTCTAGCCTCCAGAACTGTGAGAGAATAGATTTTTGTTTTATTTTGTGGTCATTTGTTATGGCAGCCCTAGGAAACTAAGATATTTATGGAATAAATATTGATGATCTAATTCAAACTCTTTTAGAGTACAGAGAGAGAGAACTCTCCAATTTGTCCTACCAGGATGTGATATATGTGATACCAAAACTGACAAAGATACTATAAGAAAGGAAAGTTAAAAGTCAGTATCACTCAGAAACACAGACACAAAAATCCTAAACAAAATGTTAGAAAATTGATTCCAGGAGCAGCAATCAATTTCAATATTTGTTACTGCATTAACAGAATAAAGGAGAAAAAAACACGATCTTTGAAACAATGCATAAAAGACATTTGGTAAAATTCTACAGACATTCATGAAAAAAGTTTTACCACGCTGAAAATAGAAAGGAATTTTCTTGGTTTGGGAGAAGGAATAGGAATAGGAAGGAGGGAGGGAAGGAAGGAAGGAAGTCTTAAAGCAAGTACGATACTTCATGTTGAAATATTGAAAGCTTTCTCCCTGAAATCAGAAATGAGACAATGACAATTATTTCTGCAACTGCTAATAAACAGTATATTGAAGGTTCTGACCAGTGTCACAAGGCAAAAAAGAAAGAAAAAAATAGGAAAAAGATTTAAATGGAAAAAAAAGTCATATTTGCAGATAACGTGATTGTATTTATAGAAAATCCAAAATAACCTATAGATGAGCTATTGGAATTTAAAATTAATAATTAAATTTAGAAAATGTTGCTGAATTCAAGGTCAAAATTCAAAAATCATTATATTTCTATGAAC
This sequence comes from Diceros bicornis minor, assembly GCF_020826845.1. Taxonomy (NCBI): domain Eukaryota; kingdom Metazoa; phylum Chordata; class Mammalia; order Perissodactyla; family Rhinocerotidae; genus Diceros; species Diceros bicornis. The sequence continues at coordinate 36,903,333 of NC_080740.1, forward strand.
TAGCAACAATTAGAAAATAAAATTTATAAAATGATATTATTTACATAACAGGGAAAAATTATAAAATACTGTGATGGTTAATTCTATACATCATCTTGACCGTCCACAGGGTGCCCAGATTTTGGGGTGTGTCTGTAAAGATGTCTCTGGATGAGATTAGCATTTGAATTGGTGGACTCAGTAAACTAGATTGCCTTCCACAATGTGGATGGGCATCATCCAATTTCTCGAGGGCCGGAAAAGAACAAAAGGCAGAGGAACGAAGAATTTGCCCCTTTTTTCTTTCACCTCACTACTTGAACTAGGACATCTCATCTCATCTGGTCCTGTCCTCGGACTATGATTTACATCATTGGCTCCCGTGGTTCTCAGGCCTTTGAACTCGAACATCTTTACTTTGGACTTTATACCACTGGCTTTCTTCGGTCTCCAGCTTACAGAGGGCAGATGGTAAAACTTACCAGCCTCTATAACTGAGGGAGCCAATTCCTCGTAATAAATAAATAAATAAATAAATCATATATATATATACACACACACACACACACACATATATATGAATCCTGACTAACACAAATATCCTAGGAATAAATCTAATGAAACAGAACTATAAAATAGTATTGAGGCTTTCATTCTGCTTAGGGTGTAGCAAATATCTACAGAAATTCATTTGAACCTTGGAGTACCTATGGAGTTTGTTTTACTTTAAGAGTTAATTTATCAGGTCTGAGTTGCTCAAATGTTCATGTTCCCACAAAGGGCCTATTTTCATGACTGGTCTTTGGCTGGCTTCTGCGAGGAGATCTTGGAATGTTCTGATAAAAGTGTTTTGCACACTCAGGACTTTGAACCAATTTGTCTAGATAGTTTGTGCAAACCATGTGATTTGTGGTAAACACCTGCTTTCCTTCTGGGGTCCTGAGGCTTCAGTAACTACAATTAGTCATGAAGACATTATATGCCTACGTGACTGACCACTGATAAAAACACTGGGCTCCTAGGCTCAGGCCAGCTTCCCAGGTAGACAACATTTTGCATATGTTGTCACTATTAGTTGCTAGAGAAATTAAGTATGTCCTGTGCAGCTCCTCTGAGAGAGGACTCTTTGACACTTACATCTGTTTTCTTCCAAATTTCACCCCATGTGCCTTCCTTTTCCCTTTGCTGATTTTTCTTTGTATCATTTTGCTGTAAAAAACTGTAACCAGAAGTTGTATACCAACTTCTGAGTCTTGTGAGTCTTTCTAATGAGTCACCAAGTCTGGAGTGGCCTTTGAGATCTCTGATGCAGACCCAAACAATGAGAATAAGCTATAAAACCTATAAAAATCAGTTTACAAAAACTCAAAGTTAGGGTCATTAAGAAACCTAGTGACTTAAAATTCAAGAAACCTCAAGTTCTTTTTAGGAAGGAATAGATTGATAGCTGCTTTTATCTTTGGCAGAACAGCAAAAGGAAGAGAAAGCTACTATAGGCATCGTTAAAAAAAAAAAAACTGCCAAAGTTTTAACACATTTTTAAAGGACAAGTATGAATTAGTATGATGGTTTAGTTTGCACTCACCTGTCAACTCTTGTCCACAGTTCTTCATCGCTTGCTCATGAGAATGATTGAGGGCAGAGCATGAGCACTGAGATAGACCCTCCCTGAGTCACAGGCCTAAAGGATTACTAATATATGAGGGCAGGGCAGGAGAAGTGAAAGACACCCACAGGTACTCCAGGCCTTACACTGAGCATGAAACAACAACAGTCAATGACTAGAGGAGAGCAGGAGAGATGAGACATATCTTCCAGGCAATCAGATCCCAAGTCCTGATGAAAGAAAGGTTCTGATAATATACTCAATTAATTTTAAACTTGTGATGATCCAATCTAACTTAAAAAAAAAACATCATAGCAACAACTAGATTTAGTTTAACTGTAAACTAAATTGGCTTATCACCTGAGGAGGCATGCTCTTTTCTGGGTGTGTATAAGTTTTCTAGGGCTGCTGTAACAAATTACCATAAACTAGGTGTCTTAAACAATAGAAACTCATTGTCTTACAGTTCTGGTGGTTAGATGTCTGAAATCAAGGTGTTGGCAGGGCCATGCTCCCTCTGAAGGCTCCAGGGAAGAATCTTATCTTGCCTCTTTCAGTTTCTGGTAGTTGCTGACAATCCTTGGCTTTCCTTATCTTGTGGCAGCATAACTCCAATCTCTGCTTCTGTCTTCACATTGCCTTCTTCCATGAGAGTGCCTCTCTTTTTCTGAGTGTCTGTCTCTGGAAAAAGATACCAGCCATTGAAATTAAGGCCCACCCTAATCTAGTATGACCTCATCTTAATTTGATTACATCTTCAAAGACCCTATTTCCAAATAAGGTTACACTCACAGGTACCAGAAATTAGGACTTCAAAATATCTTTTGGGGGGAGACAATTCAACTAACAACAGGGTATAGATTTTATTCACTTAAGTCCCTACTGCTCTTTTACTCACAATGTTTTGCATTCACTCACAAATTATGAGACACGTGAAGAAACAAGAAAATGTGGCCAGTCATCAAGAGAGAAAATAATCAAGAGAACCAGATCTAGAATGACCCACATGCTGAGATTATCAAACAGAGACTTTAAAGTAACTATAACTATATTACAGAATCTAATGGAAAGTGTGGATAACATGTATGAACAGATAGGTAATTTCAAAAGAAACATTAAAACTATAAAAAAAAAGCCAAATGAGAATTCTGAGATGAAGAATTATTTTTATGGGCTTATATGCAGAGTGGTTATAGCACAGAGGAAAAAAATCAATGAACATGAAGATAGTTCAGTATAAATAATTTAATCTGAAACACAAATGGGAAAAAGAGTTAAAAAACACAAAAGAAGATCAGAGATATGTAGAGCAATACTTAACATATGTGTTACTGAAGGCCTAGAGGGGAAAAAAGAAAATAGATCAGAAGATTTTAAAGAGATAATGACTAACAATTTTCCAAAATTGATGAAAGAAATCAAATATACAGATCCAAGAAGTTCAGAAAATTCAAAGAAGGATAAATATTGTGAAAACCACAGTTGGGCACATCATATTTAATTTGCTGAAAATCAAAGACAAAATGAAAAATCTTAAAGGCATTCAGAGAAAAAAGACACATTATACACAAAACAACAGTAAGAATGAAGACTGACTTCTCATCAGAAACTATGGAAAACAGAAGACAATGCTACATTTTTAAAATATTGAAATTAAAAAACCTGTAAATCTAAGATTCTGTACCCAGCAAAAATACCTGTTAAAAGGGAAGTAAAATAAAGGCTTTTTCAAACAGAAAAAAGGTTGTAAGAATTACTCTCCAGTAGATCTATACCACAAGAAATGCTAAAATTTCTTTAGGCTAAAAGGAAGCTTTAAAAGAATAAAGAAAACTGGAAAAAGCTAAACTGTTTATAAATATGTATGACGTTACATATAAAGTATTCTTATTGTGTGTTTATGCATATATATAACTATGTATTATATAAACAAGTATGTATTTAAATTTCTTTAAAAGATTGTTTAAAAAATAAGAGAAATGTGAAGTATAGCATATGTAGAAGTAAAATATATGGCAATAAGAGCACAAAGATCAGGAAAATGTTAATTGGAATATACTGTTGTAAAGTTCTTAAGTTGTTTGTGAAGCAAGAAAATATTTGCTGAAGACAGAATTTGATAAATTAAAGATGCATTTGAGATCTCAAGCACTGTGCTGTCCAATATGGTAGCTGCAGCATGTGCCTAGCTCTTCAGCACTTGAAGTATGCCTAGTCAGAATTGAGAGATACTATAAGTGTAAAATATGACCAGGTTTCAAAGACTTCATAGAAAAAAAGAGCATAAAGTATCTCATTAAAATTTTATATTGATTACATTTGAAATTATTATATTTTGGATATACTGAGTTCAATAAAATATATTAGTAAGATTAATTTCACTTGTTTATTTTTACTCTTTTAATGTGGCTACTACAATATTTAAAATTATACATGGCCCACATTTATGATTCATACTATATTTGTATTGGATAGTACAACTCTGAACAATCACTAAAAATAACATAGAAAAGATTAAATTAAAAGTTAATAGAGGAGATAAAATGAAATACTAAAAATATTCAATTTAATTATAAAAGTCAGGAAAGAAGGAGTAGAGGGAAAAAGAGATAATGGAACAGAAAAAAATTAACACCAAGATGGTAGACTTCAACACAAGTGTGGCAACAATTACATTAAATATAAATGGACAAAAACTCTGATTAAAAAGTGTAGATTGTTATACTGGATAAAGTGTAAGAACCACCCCAACTATATGGTGATTATAAGAAACACACTGAAGGACAAATTAATAAACAATGGATTTAAAAGATATACCATTTAAGCATAAAGAAGCTGGTGTGGCTATGTAAATACATCACAGTAATATAAAAGTCACAGGTCATGAAGAAGACATACAGTATTAAATGTATATGTACCTAAAAAAAAAAAGTGGGCAAATACATGAATAAAAAATTGACAAAAGGAATGTAACAAATCTACAGCCAGAGCTGCTGACTTTAAGCTGTTTCTTTCATTATTAACCCTAAAAAAATTAGATTTTAAAGATTTGAACACTAACCACCAAATTGACCTAGTTAACATTTATAGATTACTGTATCTAATAACTGCAGAAGACACATTCTTCTCAAGTTTATATGGAACATTCACCAAGATAGACCATATGCTGAGCCATAAAAGAAGTCTTAATAAATTTTAAAGAATCAAAATCATAGAGTATGTTATCTGATCATGACAGTATTAAATTAGAAATCAATAACTATAATATATTTGAAAAAAAACCCAAATATTTATAAATTAAACAAAACATAACTCAGGAGTTAAAGATGATACCACAATGAAAACATTAATATATATTTTGGACTAAAAGATAATGAAAAACCAATATGCAGGATGCAACTAAAGCACTTCTTGTAAGGAAATGTATAACTTAAAGATCTATGTCAGTAAAGAAGAAAGGGCGCAATTGATTTATGCTTCTACTGAAAGGAGCTATATAGAAAGAGGAGTAAATTGAACCCAAAAGAAGTAGAAGAGAAAAAAGAGTAACATGACAGCAGAGATCAATAAAACAAAAAACAGATAGAGAAAATGAATAAAGTCAGAAGTTTTTTCTTTTGAAGAAAATAGAATAATAAAACTGAAAAATCTCTAGCAAGATTGATTGAAAAATAGAGAAAATGCAAATTCCAAATATCAAGAAATAAAGAGGGATTATCACCACGTATGCTATGGAATTAAAAGAATAACAAGTTAATATTATGAACAATTTTATGCTAATAGATTTGTAACATACATTAAATGCATAAACTCCTTGAAAAGGTGTACAAAAACCATCGTGAGAAGAAATAGAGAATATAAGTATCCCTATATACATTAAAGAAATTAAATTAGTAATAAAAAAATTCCCAAAATAAAAACTCCACTCCAAGATGGTTTTACTGGTGAATTCTATCAACCTTTAAAAAAGAAATATCAATTTTTATCCACCCTTTTCAAAAATGGAGGAGACAATACTCTCCAACTCATTCTGTGAGGCCTGCATAATGCTGATATCTAGACCACAAAAGGTCATTAAGAAAAGTTAATTATTAGGGACTAGTACCCCTCGTGAATATAGACTCAATAATAATTAATGATAATAGCAAATAGAATATAGAAATACATGCAAAGGATAATATGTTATGAACAAGTGAGGTTTTATCTGAAGAACATAAGATTGACTTAATTTACGAAACAAACATTATAATTCAGTAGAACAATATAGTACAAGAGAACAATTGTATGATCATTCAAATAGGTATAAAAGTATTTGACAGAATTTACCACCCATTCATGATAAAAATACTCAAAAACTTAGAAGCAATTTTCTCAACATGATAAAGAGTATCTGAGGAAGACCTACAGCTAATAAGATACCTATGTTTGAAATACTGAATACTTTCTCCTAAGATCAGAGTTATGCAAGGATGCCCATTTTTACCCCTTCTATTCAACATTGTACTGGAGGGCCCAGCGACTGCAATCAGGCAAAGAGAAAGAAATAAAAAGGCATAAAAATTGGACAGAAAAACGTAAAACTTCCTTTAATTGGTGTAAATATAGACAAATAGACCAATTGTACTGAATATAATATCTAGAAACAGATCCTAATTTATGACAAAATTGTCATTGGAACACAGTGGGGAAAGATTAATCTCTTCAATAAATGATGCTAAATCAATTGGCTAACATATGAAAAAAATTACCTTTGACTCCTTCCTCACATCATACACAAAAGTTAACTTCACATGGATTCTAGATATAAATACTAAAGATAAAAGAATAAAGGTTTTAGAAGGTAACATAGGAGAATATCTTAATGACCTTGAGTTAGGCAAAGATTTCCTAAACAGGAGAAAAAGACGCTAACCATAAGTGAATAATTGATAAATTGGAAGTCATTAAAAATACACAGTTTCTGGTCATCAAAATAAGCCATTAATGAATAAGTCCAGCCACAGAGAGAAAGAAAGCATTAAAATGCTATACAGCCAAGAAAAAGACTAGTGTCCAAAATATATAAAGAATTCCTACAACTGAACAAGAAAAAAAGAATAACAGATAACCCAATTAAAAACGGGAAAAAAGACGTAGACACTTCAAAAAAGAGAATATTCAAATGACCGATAAATAACCACAAAAATCCCTGACAATATCAAGTGTTGCCAAGACGTGGAACATGCGGAACTCTCGTGCACTTTTGAATGTAAAATTGGTTTAATCACTTTGGAAAACTGTTTGACAGTACCTTTAAAAGCTGAACATTCACAGATCCTATGATCTATCAATTCCATTCCTAGGTTTATACTAACAGAAATGCAGGCATACAAAGACATAGGCAAGGGTGCTCCTGGCCAATAATAGGAAAAGGAGGAAGTAAGAGAGATGATTAGTGCTCAAAATTTAAGGAGGCACTCACTCTCAGGGTCATGAATGTGCCAATGCGATCCTCAGAGTGAGTGCATCTTTAAATTTTGCACCCCAGGCACCTCTCTTGCCTCACCCTAGTCCCAGCTCTATTCCTAGCAGCAGTATTCATAAAAGCCAAAACACCCAAATATCTATCAACTGTAGAATAGATTAGTATACTGTGTTACATTTATAAAATTCACTCTACAGCAGTGAAAAGAATGAACTAGTACTATGCAACAACACGTATCAGTGTCAATCTCACAAACATAATGTGGAACATAAAAAGCCTGTCATAAAATAGTACACGATTCTATCCACAGAAAATTCAAAAACAGGCAAAACTAATCAATTTTGATAGTGGTCAGAATGGTGATTAGTTTTGGAGGGGTTACTAATTATGAGGGTGCACAAAGGAGGCTTCTGGAGTTCTGCTAAAAGTCTGTGTCTCGATCAGGGTGGCAGTTACATAGGTATGTTCATTTAGCAAACATCGACTGAGATGGGTATAGTTATCTTATGTATATGTCATTATATGTCACTTATGATTTGCTCACTTTTCTAGGTCATTATATGTCATTATATGTCACTTATGATTTGCTCACTTTTCTAGGCATGATTCAATTTAAAAGTTTACAAAACAATAAAACCAACAAGTACTGGAAAATGAAGATCAACTTCTGGATACTGATATGTTGAAAAAAAGGAGGATAGGGACTGTAATTGGGGAGGGGTACTGGTGGGCTTCCTTGGTACCTGTAACGTTTCATTTATTTTAAATCATACTGAAAGAAATATGGCAAAACGGTAGAATCTGACAGAGGAAGGTAATGAGTACACAGTTCACTGTTTTATGCTCTACTTTTCTCTTTCAAATGTTTCATACTTTAAAAGAAACCCAACGTGGGTTATCTGGAGCTAAGATCTGATCCACTGAGAGGAGAGTTTAACCCACATAATTATCAAAACCTCTTCCAAAATGCTACAAAGCTCGGCCTTGCTCAGTAGATTTCTCGTTCTGCTTCCTGCCAAGGCAAAATACGATATTTGTAACAAGCCCTTCAATCTCATTTGAGAAAATCATGCAAAATGAGGAGAGCTTGTTTTAACTTTCCTTTAATATTATAGGTTTTGAAATTGAAGTTTCAGAAAGAATATCCTGCCTGTCTGTGTCTCCTTCAAAGTCTGATATTCCTTGAAAAACAAATTACAAGTGGTTCTGTTCACCTCTCACTGATTCCAAGTCATAGAAAAGATAATAAATAAGATTAACTTTACACTCACAAGGCCCTCTATGTGACAGACTTTCAACTGCAGACACAAAGCTGGAAGAGTTTATTTTCACTCTTGCTTTTGCCTTTTAAGCTCAGTTTTATAAGAAACTACCAGAAATGCTGGGACTTTTCATTACTCCTCAGTTAGCCTGCTGCTCACCTCTATTTAAGACATGGCTTCCTCTCTTTTATTAGAGATAAACTGGCTGGAAATACTCCACCCTTCCCCTTGTCATTGCTGAGAGTAGAAGATCCTCCACAGTACAGGACAAACCAACTGAACAGCCTTCAACAGACACAAAACAGCCTGAGGTTCTGCGTGTAACCTGTGACCGGCTCTGTGAGAAAGCTCTCTGTAAACGCGTTCCTGCTCTCCATTGATTCCAATTCTCTCCTAGCTCTAGGCTCAGTTAAAATGAGGGGGCAAGGAGAGGACATCAGAGATGGATACAAGAGGACATGGTGGCAACTTGACCGTATGGAAAGATTGAGATAGGCATGATATAGTGAAAAAAGCAGTGGGCTTATGAGTCAGAAGCTCTGGATTAGAATTCTGTCTTGCAGGGCTGAGCAACCATGAACAAGTAATTTTAAACCCTGAGTCCCTTTCCTCTCTCCGCAAATGAGCATGGTAATGCCTCTCTCTTTCAGGAATTTTACGTGGTTTGCATGCTGTGAAATGTTGAGAATATTACATGGGCATAAGGCAGTAAAAGAAGATGCTTATCATTGGCTCACCTACTAGTCCAAAGCCTTGAAGGCACCATCTAATTTATTTTTAAGGTAGGTTTCATTCTTTTCCCTGTTTTCTCATCAGTCATTACATGTTGGTTTCATTTCTTCCACTTCTTTTCACATCTTCTCAACAGGCCATTTAACATCTTCATAACATACTACAAAGTGTTCAAGTATTTGAGCTTTTGCACTTCTGGGCTTTTCTTTTCAGTTTTGATGTGTCTGAAATGCTATCTTTTGGTTGAAATGAATATATGCCATTCACAAGCAGATCACCAGATGATAGAAACCTCTCAAAAGACAAGTTAACCAGACATTACTGAGTCATGCTGTTCATCAGGATGGTATCAGAAAGGGTCAAGGTTTTGAACAGAAGTGATTATGAACCATAAGTAAGGAAATATTTCCTAGCCCTAAGGCTATGCCACAGCCTATGCTTTGGAACATCATTGCAGTAAAATCAACAAACTTTATAAGTTTCTCCTTACAGGGCAACACAGCATTTGCAATTGGCAGGTTGATACTTCACGTTTCATCTAATTTGGAGGAATTTGCATTTTTAAAAAGACCTATTTGTGTTGAAAAGGGGATATTTATTCTCTCCCATCTCATATTTCTACTGACTTGCAGCTAGAGCTCCATCTTCCCACAAGATAGGAATGTTGGGGTGCCCATTCCTTTCTTCTCTTTTTGCTCTTTACTCAATCCTTACCAAGGGAAGAGGAGCCACTAATCTGATTTTTCAGAGCATCACATTTCACTGATGGGCATGGTCACCACTTTGGCCATTTCATCTCCTTCTGTCTGCCTGATGAAGAAGGTCCTAATCAATGAAGTTGGATAAAGAGCTCATTTCAGACCAACATTAAAGGCCTGGTTGTCTTCAATTCAGCAGAGGAGAAAACAGGAGATTTGAATTCAGCCTCAGCCCTCTGCCTTGTCTCCAGTCCAGTTTTACCAGATCCTTGCATTTAGAGTTACAAGGATCTGTATTCCATTAGTCTAGAGATCCTGTATATGTTCTCATCAGATAGACCTCTAAAAGGGCATCATTATATCCTCAATTTAGGGTCATGAGTTTGAGGATGTGCCCTGTAATTCTGAGATAAAAAGGCAGGCTCATGTATCCTACACTGGTAGATCAACCCCATCTTGCGCTGGGTAATGCTCTTGGATAATGCAACAACGGGATTTCATCAAATTCAGTTGTCCTCTGGAAGTATCTCTTGCAGAAAACGTTAATGCTAGCTTTCAGTTAGCAGGAGTAGACTCTCCTTCCGGGGGCAACAGCCTGTAGCTGGGTGTGATCAGTCTTTCCTAGCAACATACAGTATCCCATTCTGAGGAAATCCGAGACTACAATAAGACTCTTACCAGTTTGGGTCAGAACCCAGAATCATCACAAGGCAGAATTCAACATCAGGTTACAGTTGAGGGTCAGAAATCAGGCAACAGCCATGATCAGCCAGCTAGAGGATAATCTCTGACCCATCACCACAGGTCATAAGAGTTTGTCAATGTCAAACATTCAGGGTGACAAGAGCAAGCACTCAGTGAGCATGGGGATAGGACATGGAGACCAGAGTCAGAACTTTCTCTGCCTCTTGCCCTGGAAGGAAGTCTGAAAGGAGAATCCTGGACCAAAGGTCAGTATGATCTGTCCAGTGACACCCAAAATTCTGGGTGGCAAGACAGACCGTGAAAACATTTTCCTGACATTTTGCTATAGAGCAGGATATTCAAAAAAGAAGAATGAGGAATAAGCATGTGTTTAAGGATCCTTTACTCTCCCCCTCTCCATATGGAAAAAGAACTGATTTCCATAAAAGGTGTTCATCTGATATTCTGGCAGGATATCAATTCTACTGTTGTCTTGTTCAAGAGATAATTGATCATAACATCTGCACTTCCTTCAGGCAAATTAGTGACTGAGTTTCCAACAGTATGTCTCCACACTCCATCACAATCTCCTGTTACAAATGGGCAGTGCACAAAGAATCCTCTATGAAATACTGGTCCCTAGAGATGCTTTTTTCCTTTTTTTGAGGTGAAGGGAGAGCTTACAATGGTCAAATATAATTTAAAAAAGCAAAACAACAAACCCCTCCTGGAGGTTCACAAGGCATTTTAATATATCAAAGCCTCCGAAAAATCCAGCAAAAAACCCCTCCCAAACCTCTGATTAACATTTTTTAACTTAATATTCCCCTAAAACCTGATTGCCCATAAATCTTTCTTTTCCATAAAACAGCTATTAGTGTCCCATTTCACAGAGCTGACATTCAGAGGGGCATATATTGGAAAACTCTGTCCTATAGCTTAATAGGCACCAGGAGATTAAAAGTCTGTGCAGGAGAATTGACTCTCATTTCCTATCCTAAATGCTGATGAAAAGAGAAGAGAAGAGAAGAGAAGAGGAAAGGACAAGAGAGGGGAGAGGAGAGGAGAGAGGAGAGAAATGAAGGACCTATCCTACAGGCACATTTGAGTGGTTCAATTTCTTGCTACCATGTATGAATTACTGTATATATGGTTGAGTAGCCAAATATACCAGAAATTAGCAGGCTGTAGCACTGTTATACCTAGCTGAAGCAGGTTGCACTGATTTATAATCGGATGGTTTGTAGTGTGAACCCCAGACATGCAAGATAAATCCTTTTTCACGCCCTTCAGGCCCATTGGAAAGACTCTGCTGTGACTTGTTTGAAAGTGACCTCAGCAGCAGGCTTTTCCTGGAGGCTCACTGGCCCAACACCACCTTCTCAGATTACCTTTCACCTAGGCCTTTCCAGCCCCTGGGTCTGAAAGACCTGTGATCCAGTTCAGGCACATCTCTGGGGTCAAGGGCAAGAGAAGTGAAAACTTTTGGGAATCAAGGAAGACCAACCCCTGTTTTAGTTAACTATTGCTGCATTAAAAACCACCCCAGCACTTTGAGTTACACTTCTCTGATTTATTATTGCGCACAACTTTGTGAGTTGGCTGGTCTCAGCTGTGGAATCTTTTGCTCCATGTTGTGTAGCTGAGGGCATTCATGTGGCTACATTCAATTGGGGGCTCAGCTGGGGCTGGAATATTTAAAGTACCCCTTATCCTCCGGGGTCTCTCACACCATTCCAGTTAAGTCTGACTTCCTTACAGCAGGGCAACTGGGCTCCGAGAGAAGGTGAGTGGGGAGCTTCCAGTTCTCTTACGGCCTCAGCTCAGATATCCCAGAACATCACTTGTGATGCATTCTATTGGTCAAGGCAAGTTCCAAGGCCAGCCCAGACTCACGGACCCAGACTTTACCTCTTGATGTGAGAGAAGCATTCACCTAGAAAGATAGGAGCATTGTGGATGGTTATTTTTGGAGACCATCTACCACAACATCCCACGCTTCACATTCCACAGCTTCAGTTGGTGGTAAACAGGAAAAAGTCAACTCATTTCTGACAAAGAGGGTCTATTAAAGCAAATGCAAAGCTTGGTCCTTTTTATCTAGACCTATATGATCCTTTAGAGAGACAAAGGAAAAACTTTACAGACCCCCACTGAGCTCAGTCTGAACAAACTAAATGAGCACCTAACTCATTCTACTCTCTAAATTTCTAAGGTTAACTCTTTTTAGGAGGTGACTAGAATAATTTATCCTGGGTTAACATTAAGTTCCTTTATGGACAAATTGTATTCCCTGGCTACATGTATCCTCCTCATCGACAGTCCAACTGACCTCTGAAGCTGGATTTAGCCACAGCCAGGGGAGAAAAGCTAAATGTTTATTTAACACTATTATCACCTTCCATTAAAGGAGCCAGCTCTTCATTTTGCCTCATTCACCATTTGAAGCATAAGGGAAAGATGAGTGGGCTGGGCAGCTGCCTAGGTAGTACATTCTGAGGGATGCTAAGAAGGGGCTCTGCCCAAAAATAATCCTTGCAGCTGCCATGACATGATGCCTGAAATTCCACCATGGAGATTCATTTCATTAACTTATGGTATTGGCTCTCCTGGGATTCAAGGACAGAATGCAAAGACCCCATGATATGGGAACACATGGGGTCATCATCATCCATTAGCTTCCCAGCACAGGGTAATGACTAAGCCAGGGCTTTTGAACAGTAAGGAAAAACTGGGTCTGTGAGGGCCAGAAAGGTGAGTGAGTCTCCTGTAGATAGGCTGCATGTTCCTGGAGGTGGGGGCACCCCAAGGGTAGAGAAGGAAGAATGAACGGGGCAAACCTCTCCAATTCCATGATGTTCTGAAGGTTGTTTGTGGGAAGGAAAGAGAAGGTGCAACAGAAAGAGAAAGAGAGAGGGGCAAAAGGATACATTCTGAATACATTTTCCCAAAGTTATCTTTTCAAGAATTTTTAAATTAACATTTTTTCATCATGATTGTTAAGACCTTGATGAAAGACATTAAGGAATCAGTGCACATAGCAAAGAGAGTTAAAAGAGGAACTTTTGAATTAAGCTTTGCCTACTCGGGAAAGGTACAGAAAATATTGTAAACTCAAAATAGCTAATACTTATAGTGTGCTTTCAATGAGTCAGATTATGTTCTGAGAACTTTACGTATGTTAATTCATTTGGTCATCACAAGAGTCCTGTAATGTAGGTGCTCTTATTATTCCCATTTCAGAGATGGGGAAACTGAGGCCAGGAAGGTAAATGTTCAAGGTCTCATAGCTAGTAAATGGTAAAGCCAGAATTTGAACCCAGGCAGCCTGACAGCTAGAACTCAGAGCCTTCGCCCTTCCTCACCACACTGTGATGCTCACCAGGGACCGTTATACACCCAAGTGCTTGTGTATGCAGAGAATATGCTGAAAGGATAAGGACCATTTTCAGTACTGGTGTCTGAGAAAGGAAATTTTGTATCTAGAGTTAGTTATTTTTTATTGAATTACTACTTGTATTGTTAGAATTTTTATTGTGTATGTTTTACATTTATACCATAAAAAGTATTAAAATATTATGATTCCGGGGCCGGCCCCATGGCGTATGGGTTAAGTGCTCTCGCTCTGCTGCTGGTGGCCCCGGTTCGGATCCCGGGCTTGCACCGAGGCACTGCGTGCCAGGCCGTGCTGTGTGGCGGCATCCCATATAAAGTGGAGGAAGATAGGCACAGACGTTAGCCCAGGGCCGGTATTCCTCTGCAAAAAGAGAAGGATTGGCATGGATGTTAGCTCAGGGCTGATCTTCCTCACAAAAAATAATATAAAATAAAATAAAATAAAAATAAAATATTATGTTTCCTTCAAAAATAACATATGGAAACTATTTTTCTAACATTTACTCAAAGTGACCCAAAATTTGTGGTCAGTCAGGCAGTAATGAAAAACTGCTAGAAAAACAAATCTCCATCTCTGAGAAGCACTTCTTCTTCCCTTATTTTCTTAAACCAAAGATTGTGTCACAAAGTTGAGCTGGATGATGCCTGGGCATACTTAAGACACTCCAGCGCACCACAGGAAGTCGGATTCTGACCGATCTGACCTTGCCTAATGGATAGGCGGCCTCTCCGCAAGGCCAGAGCGATACACCACTGCAGAATCTGAGGGCCAGCTCCGAAAATGGACCTCTCTCTATTTCTTGATGGTTAGATATTCGGTCAACTATGAATTCCAGAGATGATGTTTAATCTTCATCTATCCGTGTTCTCTACTACTCCTCTCCCTTTCTTTCCTCAACCTCATAAACGTGTGTGCATGAGCACACACATTCTTCTCCTCAAATGGTGAAAGAGTTGAGGGAGCCATTTTGCTCAGGTGAGAGAAGAGCTTAAAGCCACTAGTGAAATCACTTTCATAGATTGCCACCATTAAATCTAGCCACTTAGACTAATTTAATAGAAATTGAAGTTAGGTTATAGCCAGAAAAGAGTATGGCAAATGTACCATCGTAAATCTCTTTGAGTAAATTGTTAATGCTTGAAGCACTAAGTCAGATTAGGAGGCTTGCTTACTGAGAAGGAACTGTAGTATTCAGTATTTAAAAATCCAGTGAGAGAACTTCCTGATCTACAGTCTGGCTTTGAGTTAATTGAAGTGAGTCATCCATTAGGAATGAGAAATGTAGTTTCCAAACAGTAACATGAAAGATGCAATTCATACAAAGGAAGCAAAAGCAATTCTGTCTTCTGAGTAGTCTCCCCCTAGTGGTTCTCAACTCAGCGCAGTATCATGCTCCTCCCAGTAAGAGGCAACTGGAAACGCATGAGAAATTTTCATTAGCGGTCACAATGATTGAGAGGCACTGCTGGCATTTAATGAATGGCAGCCAGAGATGCTAAATGTCCTGCAATGTGCCATAGAAGGATGCTGCACACTGGAGAAATTCCTAACTGAAATAGCACACCAGCATCCTTATTGAATAATACGATAATTAGACAGCTGCCACACCATCTCTTGGAGCCTCCAGTCTCCAAACCTGCTGTCTACTTATCTGGAAGGAACAAATTAACTCTCCATGTTGGAAAGTCATGGTCTCCTCTTCATTTTTTAATTAAGAGGAAAGACTGTAATTCAACTCTACTCTGCCCTGTTGAAAGGGATCACTTAAGTGATATGTATATCTGGTGGATAGAGAATAATAGGAGAAAATCCCTTGTTAAGTACAAGTAAGATCTGTGAAATTCTGTGACATAGGAGGACATCAAGTGGTTGGATTTGGAAAAGAGGTAGTGGATGAAAAGAAAGATTTGAGTGAAAGTAGGTATCATATGTCTTTCCTTCCCTTCTTCCCTTTCTCCCCAAATAGTTATTGAGTGACCACTCTCTGTAGGCATTGTGGGAGGCACTGTGAAGTAATGGTGAGCCAAAGTGACACAGTTTCTACTCTCATGGAGTATGCATCCCATTGGGGGAGACTAACATTAATAAAATAACCACACAAATAAGCTAATGAATGAGGACAAAGGTGATCATCCATGATTGCCAGTTGCATTACCTCTGGCTGCAAAGAGCACTAGATGCATATTACCTGTGTCATGCAGTTTCTGGGTTCCATTATCAGCAAGTTAGTTAGACTAGCCACAAAACTTTGATAGAGCTATTTTTTCCTAGGCATACAAATGCCCGTCGCTTTAGATAGCAATGTAAGCTCTAAGCATCTAGGAGAGAAACTTGTATATTTTTCAGAACAAACAGAGCACTTAAGCGTGACTCATTTCAGCTTAGGATGAGTCATCAGGGAGAAGTGGCCTTACTTCCAGATACAGTCTTAATGACCCCCTCCCACAGAGAGGCCACAGTGCTATCAACCACACAGGTGGTCTTGAGATCCCATGTGGGGCTTTCAACAGCAGTCAGCATCATTAAACTCATTTCACAAATGCTTATGAAATGCAAACTTGGGGCCTTGTTCTGAGTAAGGGCATGAGTACATAAAGATGAGTAAGCAGCAGCCCTGGCCCTCAAGGGGCTCTGGCTGGAGAAGACATAATCATATAATGTGATAAGTGACACAAGAACACGATGGCCAAGTGTCACAGGACCACAGAGGAAGAGATTGTTTACTCCTGCATTGCGTTCTGAGATAACACTGTCTGGTTCCGAAAGAGAATGACTGACATGGAGAACTTGACTCTTAGCCTTTCCTGATAGAGATATTTAATGTTTTTTGCTTTGGATAGAACACTCCAAGACGAAAATGTCTGACTTTCTGAGTCTGGATTGTCCAATGATGTTTCTTGTCCAAACCTGAGTATGAAGTGCTACTCCACTAGTAGGACAATTTAACTCAGACTAGCTGAATGAGGAGTTGGGAGAATGCCCAGCAGACTCATGAGAGCAGCTGTGACTTTCTCTTCATATACCCCATGAACACTGCCTGCCTCCACTTCCAGAACCCTCCACCCCAGCTGACACAAACTCATGAGTGTAGCTGCTGGTAGAAAGAACAGGGAGCGATGCCCACCTTTCTGCCCCTCTACCCCTAACTTTGCCCAAACAATAGTGAGGGTCCACAGCCATGACACCAGTACTCAATCTGCTGACTCCTCCTTGAGGTCAAACTAACAAGAATTCTGCTGCCTCCCAAGTCTAGAGAAGCGGCTTGGCTTACTTTTCAGAATTGGCCTCCATCTGGAAGCAGTAGGAAGTCAAAGCAAAGGCCTCATTTAGCTGCTGGGGAAACCTGAAAAACAACTATAAGTTCCACTGGGGCAAGAGCAGGAAGAATCCCAGAATGTAAGCTCCCTCCCAGAAAACAGAAATCCAGGCAGTGAAAATAAGAAAGAATAAGAGACTCCACTTTTCCTTCAGAACTCCTAGGCTTTTTCCCTCCCTCACCTCACCTTCAGCTCATTATCTTAATATCTGGCAGTTCCTGGTTAGGAAGGCAAACCCAGTCTGGTTCCACCAGGACAGAGTGGTCCATAAGCAAGCCGTGAGCATCACTTTGGCAAGGCACGCAAAACGTCTCCTGACATTCCAAGCTCAATCAGCTCATCTGTTTCTCTCAAATTTTTCCACAACAATTTCCTTTGAGGCTGAAAATGCCTGTGTCTTAGTTTCAGCCCATTTCTTCCAGCTGTCATGAAATGTATCAAACATGGGAGTTAGAATAATACCAGTTCTTTCTTTGAAAAACCAGTACAGCAGATTATGTCAAAAGATTTAGTGTTCTTTATACACTATATCCGTGAATATTATGATGGTGAAGATATTTATGTCTAAGGTACACCCCGCAACATCTAAAGGGAGCATGAGGCAACTTTTAATAAAAGGTGCACATAGAATAAGGCAGCTGAAATAGGAAATCAAAAGGTGGTGATAACTTATCTTGAAAGTTGGGCTGGAGACAGGCATTATTAATCACATGTTAGAGATCAAGAAGGCAGCACTCAGCAGTTAGGGATTCCCACTCCACCATGGTTTCCTCTCAAGCTGCCTTTCTAGGTGATATCCTCACTCTCATCTGGGGACTCATGACTGGTGTGTCACCACAAACTCTCCTGGAGCAGCACAGAATGACTGACCAAACCCAAGTGAGATCTGGGGGGATATGGGACAACTTATCCAAAATCTGGGAGGTACAATATTACAACTCTGATGCTGATACTTTAGAGTCCGTGGAACCATGTATCAATGTAAAACTATCTGATTACCATCCAGGCACAAGAGACAAATTTCGCCATTGCCTATTGTTAGAGGAAATGATCTTTGATAAAGGTGTGTGTCACATTCACAGGATGAAACATAACTGTTAGCGAGAACAATCAATATTTCCAATCAAATGGTATAAGGTTAATTGTGCTAATATTATGACATAGGGCCTTAAGAAAGGTATTCTCCAAGAACTCACTTCTATACTCTGGCAAGGCAAAGAGTGCCGTGGTCAGACAGCTGGAGCAATAAAGCAGAAACTCACGATAGTGCCATCCCAGGGAATATCAGTTCAGGTGACCCCTCCTGATTCTCAGATCCCCAAGACACCGGGAGCCTCATCCTGGAGTTGCCACCTTCTGAACAGCTCCCCAGGCCACCTCCTCCTTTTCATCCCCATGGCCACTCATGTGCTCATGACGTAGACCGTTTCAAGAGCCTCCCACCTTGTCCTTTCCAATATTACCTCCACAACACCGCCAGTTATCTTTGACAAAATCAAATCTAATCAGGTATTCTACTGCTATAAATCACGTAATGAATTTCTATCACTAGATAGAAAAGATGACTTTCCATCTAGAAGTGGTGAAATCTAAACTCCTTAGTTTGGCATCTGAGGACTTTCACAACTTATCTTCTCATTTTATCCCCACACTACGATATCACAGCCCTTTTCCCCATCCCAGCATACTTCGTGCTCTAAGCACTCCAAAATATTCACCCTTCCTCAGACAAGCTCTGTGCTTTTGTGCATCTGTGCATTTATATACACCAATACTTTCCCCTAAAACGGTCTTTCTCACCATCTGCACCTGGAGCCTTTATTCAAATGTCAATTTGCCTGTAATCTTTGGTCAGAACTGTCTATTGCCTCTGTATTCACCTAACTCAGGTCAATTCACCTAATTGTGCATGCCTGTCCTCTTTATACAATGCATAAGTAATTTTAAGTGCCCACTGTATGCCAAGAGTACAACTGTGAGTAGAAAAAGAAACCCAGTTCCCACCACCATGGAGCTTACATGGAGGATACCAAGGTTGTGAATGTAAGCATTGCTTAAGTACTACAGAGGAGAGACACATGGGCTTTGAGAATAAATAATAGGTGAAAGTGACCTGGGGAGATGAGGGAAAGCTTTCCAAAATGAGATTTTTGAGTTGAAATCTGATGCTTATGCCAGGCAAAGGCAGACAAGAGTTCTACTCACCTCAGGGTCTTCAGACCCATTCCGGTCCTCAGACTCTGTTACCATTCTGCAACAACATTAGTACAATAATGGAGGGTAAGCATTTAGAAGTTTTTAGAGCAATTCAACAGAGTAATTTTATAGCTCTTGAATCTGATAAAAAGTGAGGCTTGTATTTTGTGTGTCTTTTTTATTCATTTTATTTTTCTAGCATTTCATTTTTATTGTCCTTATAAAAGTATCAGGCTGTGATGGATTAGAAAATTAAAAAAACAACTGGTCCTCCATCACGGATAGTTTAAGGAGCGCTGTCCTAGGCAGAAGGATAATGTGTGCGAAGGGCCTGTACTGGAACAAACTGTGGCTCTGGAAGAAGCTGTGCGGATCACCCCAGAGTAGGTGCACAGTGGAAAAATGAGGTGAGGCTGGCAATGTGGTTTCTGAGAGTATCAAGCTCATGCATGACGACTGAAGTAATTATTGTTATGACCAACTAGGGAGAGAGGATGGAATCCAAGCGGAAGACAAGGTGGTCTAGGACCAAACCCTGAAGAGCTGCAGTATGCAATGGCCCTTAGAGAAGGATGAGCCTATGAGGGAGACAAGGAGGAGAAGCCAGAGAGGCTGAGTGACAAGACGTGTGGAGCCTTAGAAACCAAGAGAAGAGAGGGTTTTAAGTGGTTCCAGTGGTCAGCAGTGTTGAACGCAACTGAGAGGACAAGTTGATTGAAAAATGTCACCTGGATAGAGTGACGTGGAGGTCATTGCTGGCATTAGCAGGAGCCATTTGGTGGAGAGGTGGGGCAAGCTGGAAAGAGTTAAGCAGCAAGGAAGTGGGGAAAAGGAGACAGCAAACTGTATAGCAGTAAAAAGGGAAGAGATTCAGTAGCTAGAGGTAGATGTGGGCGCAAATGTTTTTTCCTGGTTGGGGGTTATTATATTTTTGCTTTAATGAGAGAAATTTGAGAATTTTTTAGAAATAAACTGTTGAGAGGGAGAGGTTGAATACAGAAAATGGTTAAAATATAATCAATAGTTTATGTTTTCTGAGAAAATGGGTGAGGTAGGTATCCAAAACACAAGTAAGGAAAATGAAGTTAATCCCCCAAAAGATAGTGTTACGGAAACAAAGACCTATGAAATCTAAGCTGACTAAAGAGGAAGGAAAGAAAGGAGAAATGGAAGGGAAGAAAGTTGATGTACCAATGCACTGAGGCATTTGTGAGTCTGAAGAACAGTCTTTGTGGGAAAGAGGGACAAAGTTAGCTAGAAGGACAGAGCCATATAGTCAGAGAGGCGAATCCTTGAGTTAGTGATTTCTGAAGAAAGTAGATAGCCCCATATCTTTCCTGTGTTATTATATTTTTCTTTGATGTTTTATATTTCTTCTTCAATCTTTGTTTTGAAGACTGTTGTCTTCAATTTCTTTGAAACCATAGAAAAGCAACTGTCTGAATTCTTCTTTATTTTCTAGGAGGACTCCCAATCTAAAGCATACCGTTCCTCGTTGCTTCTATCCCTCTCTTTATGGGAGGCGTAAATGTGTGCTGCTTTACTTGCTCATGTTTGCTGTGTCTAGGCATAGATGCTGTGTTGCTTCCTTCTGGTTGTTAATCATCTCTGCAGCACTTCCATCCAGACCAGCTATTGCTAAAGAACAGGAGGGGAAGGGCGAGGAGAAGGAGCTGAAGGTTCTAGTTTTGATCTGGGTTTGTTTCCAACATCCAACTAAATTGGATGTGTCTTCTGCCATGAGGAGCATCTCCCTCCAGTGTTCACACTCTGGGGAGTCAGGAAAGCTCACATGGAAGCTCTTAAAGTCGCAGAAACTTTATCAACACCAGGGCTCCCTCTCACCCTCCTCACCTAATGCAATCCCCTGACCTAGAAGCCTAGCCATAAACAACTCTACCTCCCCACACTGATGTAAAGTGGAATTAGGTATCTCTGGGGACACTTCTCTTCTAATCCTAGATCTCATCCATCTAATCAAAGAATCATTAGATGGGCCTTTGAGAATTATGCCATTTACTTTTTGAGCAAGGATCACAGACTAGCAGCCCACAGATGGAATCCAGCTGGCAGACAATTTTGTTTGGCCCACACAGTATTTGAAAGATAGGAACATTTCAGATAAAAATCTATCTTTCCAGCTTCTTTTTAAAAAATCAGATGATCTGGCAATCTTCAATGGCAATTTTTCTGCATGGCAAAAGTTGGCTGGGTCTGAGCTGTGGCTGTCCTCTTTAGATGGGCGTGCCATTTACTTCTCCCTCTCTATTCCCCACTGCTTTAAATTCAGCCCTTTTGAGTTTGCTGGTCCCTGGCCCCTGGTTTTAGAGGAGCTATGTGGGATTGCTCTACTCATCTTTCCCTGAGTCCACATTGTGCTCTGTTTGCGGCACATTTTTATACTTTATGTTTGGGATTTGTGGCTCTGTTTTATTTTTTTCTTCTCTCTCAAGGTGGATCTTCTTCTCCATTTTTTTTATTTGAATTTTTTGGAGTCACCTTTCTTATTTGTTATTCTTTTTATTATTTAGTGTATTTAAAGGGAGGAGAATATAGTAAAATGCTTTTATTTCATCATAAAAACCTGAGGTCTTCCTACCTGACCTTTTGATATCTTCTACTTCTAAAATGGGCAATTATCAAAATAGATTGCAAAACTTTTGAGTATCAGAAATGATGAAATTGTTGATAAAGTGCTTTAAGCCCTAAAAAATGAAATTATTATAATATCGCACACAAAATATTAGCAAGGGTCTATGTTTTGACAGAAGAATCAAGCAACAGAGTAGAAAGAACTTTCAACAAATCTATTTTCCTTTATGTTTCATTTTTCTTTGGTTTTCATAGTGATCTGGATATGCAAAAAAATGTAAATAACTTCTTTTTAGAAAATATTTAAACATAGTATCAGAGGTGAAGGAAACTTATAGAGAGTATCCATTCCTAGCTGGAGGCATCCATAGATAGTTTTCAAGATGTCCAATAATCCCCTGAGAATGCATAATGCTATGCAAGTGGATTTGAACATTTTTCTTGGGAGAGGATCTGTACCCTCAAAGATATAGGAATACTGATCAGAGTTTGAACCCATCACTTCCCAGCAGGATTAAGGTGCAAGTCTCCTCAGCAGCCCCCCTGCCTCCGTTCTTGCCCCTGCAGTCCATTCCTCCATAAAGCAGGAAGGGGATTCTTTATAAAACATAATCAGCTAATGTTCACTTGTTCAAAACCTTCCAGTGGCTTCTCATGCACTTAGAATAAAATCCTTAGCATGGCCTTCAAGGCCCTACAGAATCAGTCACTGCCCCACTCTGACCCCTGAGTCTTCTCCCCTTTATGTCCCCTTCCTCACTGTGCACCATGCACATTGACCTCCTTCGTGTTTCTAAACAAACCACATGTGCTCTGGCCATGGGGCTTTCCCACCTGCTGTTCTGTATGCCTCTCCCCCAGCTCTTTCATAGCTTGGCTCCTCCTTGTCATTTGGATCTCAGTTCAAATGTCACTGTGCCGCAGAAGTCTTCCCTGATCATCCAATTTAAAGTATCTCTCAGTCACTATCTTGAGCGTCATTCTTTTTTATGATCTTCACAGCACTCATTACCATCTGAAATCATCTTGCTCATTTACTTGTCTGTCTCACCCTCTAGCAATATTGTCTCCTTGAGAACAGGGACCATGTCTTCCTCCTTCACTGCTATATCCTCAGCTCATTGGTGGAATGACTGAATTTTATAGGTGACAAAATGGGACTTAGAGGGGGAAAATGGCTCATGTAAAGTCCCACAGCTCATCAGATGCAGAGATCATCACGTAATCCATACCTCCTGAAATCAATCCAGAGCCTTCTTCATAATTCCGTAGTGCAGTAAAAGGGAAGTCCTACTAGGAATGATTGGAAGATAATGAAAAGTAAAAATAGATATTGTGGGGTCACATATTATTTTTTCAACAATAAGATTTCCTCTAATTTTATCAATTAATAAGATTTTTATTTTGTAAGACCATACCACGTCAAATATATATATATACTCATATTTGGTGATAAAATATTTTTAAAGAAAATGCACTCTCTGATAGATTTTAAAGGCTGTCCACTGATTTCATTAAATTTAATAAGAATTATTTAGGAGCGCTCTGTTCTAAAGATGGTCATTCAATTTTAGCACATTTACCGTTATGACTGAATGCAATATTTATTAGCTGTGTTTGAATTAATAACATTTATTCTCAAAGAAATGGCATGCATTGCTATTATTTAGCATTCCACATGGTTCTTCAACTACTTATAGTAAAAGGATTCATAATACAACAATAATAATGCTATTAAAGTTAAACGTATATAATTTCTTTGTCCTCCTAAGGAGTCAAATTGCTGGTGAGTTTAAATTTTCTTTCTCAGGCTCCAACAAATAAGCAATTAACTGCCAGGGTCACTAATTGAGTAAATGACTCCTGACTCCAGGGCCAGATGAATCCCTGGAGGCGGGTGGTATGAATCTTCCCTTTGACAAAAACTCAGAGCTATGTTCAAAGCTGAGAACTGTGGCATAGTAGCTCACCAGTGTACAAGGGAAGAAACAACATAATAGGGTAAAAAAAATTGGATTGTCTCAGTGAAGCAAACATGAAAGTTTCTTCCTAAAAGAGCTGTGAAAGATTCTACTAAAAAGGAAACTGTTCCCTCCTCCAGAGATGTCAGTCTTAAAAAAAAAAAAAAAAAGGAGAGTTGCATCCAGTTTTGGACAATTCGTTCCTAGAACAAAGCAGCAGCCTGATTAAAGACTCAAGGCTGGAAAGGGTTTGCAATATCAAACTCAAGCAGAAAAATAGGGGTCTTTTTAACTCATGATATGGAGAAGTCTCCTGGGAGCCCTCAGCCTCCTCACTATCTGTCATGCTTACAACACAGGAGGAGCTTGGCAGGGAGGTTGACTAACCCAGGACCTTTATAGTACAGAAGTGTTTCTTTGTGCCTAACTGAAATCTCAACAACGTTAAGCTAAACTCAAATCCACATTTTCTATTTTCAGTTCAGGTGGAAAAATGGAGAAGGGTATGTAGATTTGAGAAGGAGAGTGTCCAGTCAGAAGAGTCAGGGCGAGATGCCCCTCCAGAAGTCTTGACTCTCAATTAGGCTACTCCGTGGGGAGTTGACACCACAGAGGCGGCAGCTATGAAGTCAACGCAAAACTTGAAAAGTAAACACTGAGGAACATCACTCTGTGTTCCTGGTTTGGAATCAAGAGAGAACATCATCTTTAGGACTTGAAAAATCTTCTCTTTTTGGACTATAAACCAACTAAGTCAATGAGGCTGTTAGCCTGAGAAGTCAACTCTGATATTTCTCATTCTAAATATTTTATTTAAGAAGAGGGAAAGTCCTTTAGTTCCAGCTCCAGACAAAATGTACACCAAGAATCTTGGGCTCAGCCCATTAGCCACTCTATGCCAGGTCCTTCCTCAGCAAACTGAAACCTAATTGTTGTTATGTGATAATTCCATGTGGACATGGAGAAATATTTTGGCAGAACTGGAGTGAGTTTGAAAGTATATGTGAGAGAGAGAGAGAGTTTTAGGTGAGTGATTACACAAACCCAGGGATGTTCTGACTTCTCCAGTGTACAAATGCTTTAAGTCGCTGCAGAGGCCAGGTTATCTAAATGTGTGGTACCTACTACCAGAATTATTAAACATCAGGAGAGTTCATTGAATGTGTGAAAGGGAAAGCGAGACTTCCCGCATCAATTTGATTAAGCTATTTTTCTGCTCAAAAACCTTCAATGACACCAACATCCTACCACAGTCAAATTTGTCTTGCAAGGCCCCTCTGAACCTGATTCTCCCTACAATCCAATCGATCCATCACCCTCTGCTCTGCACTCGTGGTGGCTGGCTGTCCTTTGTCCTACAAACTCTCCGGTATTGTTTCCTCATCCCATACCTTTTTTCCCAAATAAAACATCTTTTTTCCAAATCCAGATTCAGCTCAAATTCCCTCTTTCCCTAATAATCCTAGCTTTCACTGATTCTTCTGTAATGTGACCCCTTTCAGACCAGGCATCACACTATTTGGTTTACGTTTCACATTCTTCTCTATAACTAAAATAAAAATACCATGACCAAAGAATCCAATATCCCTTATTTCTTCATAACGGAAAAAGTTTTGGCATAATGGTGAGTACTTAGTAAGTTGTTAATAAATTTTGGCTATTTATTGTTCTGATTTGTGACTGTTATTACACACGCCAGATCCCATGATGATAAAAACAATTCCATCAGGAATGTTTTTGACAACTTTGTCAAAGCTTGATTAATGGTTCACTGACTTGCAATATCAAAGTAACGTGGTCAAAAGCTAACTACTTTATGAATTTTATTTGTAACAACTATCATTCTTATAATAATGACTCCTATACTCCTTCACTCCCATGGAATTTGAATTTAAACCTTCTATTTGCCACCACGTAAGTTAACACGTCATAAAAGAAAACCTGGGAAACCCCATAAGAAAAGCCTAAAAGAAATCTGTTCTTCAGCCAGCAGGACTCCCCATCCAGAAGGCAAAAATGAAAGTGTATTTTTTCTCTCCCTCAGAACCTTAGTCTTTGCTTTTTTTCTTCTTTTACTGCCTAGTTTCAGAATTCATCATTTGAAAGCAGTTGGGTATAAGAAAGAGAACCCAAAAGGATTGTATATCAGCTTCCTTACCTTTCTCCAGTGAGTTCTGTGTGGAGGGGGGGTGAAATGAAATTTTCTTGATTCTTGCAGAAATAGCCTCTTCAGAGCTCCTAACAGGCATAGTTAACTGTGGTTGGTACCTGCTGCTGGTTGATCACTTTCCCTGCAGCAGGAGAGAGGGGCAGAGAAGGGGATACCTGATCAGATAGTTTTCCTCTGACTTGTGAAGGAAGGCAGAGGTTCAAGGTCACACCATTCAAGCAACACAGGAAGAGGAGAGGGCTGTCTTAGCAGGTTTCTCTTAGAGTACAGAGATAACATTACCAAAGAACACAAAGTCCCCCAGGAGCAAAGTTAACCAGAGGGTCCAGTTCAAGTACTTTGCTTTAGGTTGACCTTAATAAGTGGAAAATACATGTTCAGTCTGCTGATGTGAGCCAAGTTTTGAACAGAGGAGTTTTGAAAGGCCTACTTGCCCCAATACATCTCCTGAGATGATAACTTGAAATTCTCAACTGTATAGTCACTCTTTTATTATTTCCAGGAAGCCATGTTTAAAATGCAACTGCAATCCAGATGTTAGCTGAGAATCCTCCCTGTCCCAGCTCTCCTTAAACCTGGGCAGGATTGGCTTTATTGCAGCCAGAAGAAAGGTTATGTTCTTCTAAGGATTTCTACTAATACTCAAAGGGCTTGGGTCTTGCTGGTCTTACCACTAGCTAAACCTCCCCTCCCCCTTCAGCATCAGTTTTTATG
This sequence comes from Diceros bicornis minor, assembly GCF_020826845.1. NCBI lineage: Eukaryota > Metazoa > Chordata > Mammalia > Perissodactyla > Rhinocerotidae > Diceros > Diceros bicornis. Next base: position 36,930,105 of record NC_080740.1, read on the forward strand.
TGACCTTCAACCTCTTCAATGATTTATAAACACACCCATACACTATCCATTTGCCAAGCACTTTGGGAGTTCAGTCAACTTTCACTTGAAGATTTGGGCGACATCACGAAACATAGTTTTCTATTACCTTCTCTCCAAACCCACTCTTACCTCCCACCACCTCCACTTCTGTCTTTCTCTCTCTTTCTCTCTCTCAATTGACTCTATCTCTCTCTCTTGAACAAGACAAATGGCTCCTATTTTCTTAGTTGTAGCTGTTTTCTGAATACTCTGTGTTGCTTGAGCATGCCCTTGTGCCTAGACCCTGTTTCCAAGCAGGATATCCAAATATTTCTTCCAAAGTCAGGGCTTTCTCTTGCAGGAATTCTGGTCAATATTTTGTTCACCTCTTCACTTTTGCAGCCTCATGTGATAAAGTAAACTACTGATATTGACACCTTGGTTGATAAAATCAGTAAAGAAGAGGAGAGTTGAAGGGAATCGGAACCTGAGCTTTCATAGAAGAGAAAGCCAAGTGAAACCACCCACCCAGAGCCTGAGGAAGCTGTAACAGGGTCTTGAAAATATGGGTGGCAAGCCACCTGAAGTCAAATCCCACCCGCTTTTCAGTTTTACCTTTAGATTGTCCCAATTAGGCTCCTTAACTTTCTTAAATGACATTTTTGCACCTTGGCTTTTTGGAAGGGAGCACTCTACTGCTCAATAGAAAGCCAGTACATCTAAAGACATCCTCAGCATCTAAGTGAAATCATTTTTAGTTACTTGTGTTTATTAGTGGAACCTCGAAGCCATCTAGCATGTAGCCGTTAGCTACCCAACTTCCAGCCACAAATGCTATAGTGCTTCACAATCCAGCAACTCTGCACTAATATTGGTCCCTCCAACACTGCATGCTGACTGTGACTCCCTGCCTTCGCTGTGATAGCCCTCTACCTGGACTATCCGTTCCTCCTGCCCAATCTCCACAACTGAAATCAAGCATCTCTTTTCCTGAGAAGGCTTCCCTGATCCAATCCCTATCTGTAATGGTTTTGGCTCCTCTAACTATCTATGTATATGTTTTTTCTAGCTTTGTGTTCTTTACATGGCACTTTCCCATGTATGATACCTGGAGAAAGATTAGGATCAAGGGAATCAGAATATCTCACTGCAGGAGTGCATTGATTTTAATCAATTATACAGGGAAGTAACTTCCTAAGCCTCTTATGCCCCCATGGAACAGAAAAGGCTTTGACTCATTTGGACTCAATTGAAATCCCTGTTATGAGTTGTTAAAGCCACGGTACTTTTGATTAATAAGAGGTTTGGGTTACCTAGGACCTTTTTAAGTTAAGCCCTATGTGGCCATTGCCATTTTCCTTTTTTTAAGTTTTTGTTCACCTGGATATACAGAAAGGGACCATGAGAGTTTGTGCAGGGAATATAGCAATATGGTCGATGTAATTACTGTTGGTGTTACTTAGTAACTTGATGGCAACCTGAGTGAGCTGGAAGTTCTAAGTTTTTATTTCCTTCCAAAACTATGCTGCTGATTTCATCTGGATCTTTAGTTTAAATTTGCCCTATTCATTATGTCTCCATCCTATGGCTCAAAGGGGTGTCCCAAAATGACCTTAGGTGATTTGATCAAGCACAAATTTTAGATTACTTTTGGCAGATAATTGTAGTCGCCCAAAAGTTTGAAGTGGATGAGGCTTACCTATTCTCCAACAACTTTGCTAACAGGTTATAAAGAAAATATAGGACTAAGTCTTCAGGATCTTGTGTTAGTCAAAGCCTTCTTAGATATGAAACCAAAAGCATAAGCAACAATAAGAAAAAAAGATAAATTAGGCTTCATTGATACTAAAAATTTTTGTGCTTGAAAGGACATTATCAAGCAAATGAAAAGACAAGCTACAGAACAGGAGAAATATTTGCAAATAATTTTTCTGATACATCTTTTTATATCTAGGATATATAAAGAATGCTCACAACTCAATAATAAAAAGACAATCCAGATTTTTTAAATAGGGAAATAATCTGAATACACACTTCTCCAAAAGAGATATACAAATGGACAATAAGCATACAAAAAGATGCTCAACATCATGAGCTATCAGGGAAATGCAAAGCAACACACAAAATACCACTTCACTCCCACTAGGAGCCAGTAACAGTGTTGGGAAAACATTTTTATTGAAAAAGAATCATGCCTAATAGATGAAGCTCCTTTCTTAAAATGGGAAGCATTGAGAATTCTCTGGCCGTTATTCCTAAGAACATTACATGTTTAAAGTCCTTATATGTAACAGAAATTATCCTATTTGAGTGTTTTCAAAAAACTTCCTGAAAACAAATGTTGCATTATGTGTAAAGGGATTTTAAAATTACATAAACACTGCTAGTCACATTTCTTTCTAATCATGCAAGTAAAATACAATACGCTGACGGATCACATTTTCAATTTGGATGGATTTCTCCTGAGTAGCTGTTGATGCTGCTGGTTGTCTCAGAGTGTAATAATGCTGTCTTTTTGTGGCTTTGCTGACATAGCTAGTTTCTCCAAGAATTTGGACTGCAGTTAGGATAAACTGACAGTAGTAAATTGGTGGATCCTTAGCTGTTAAAACCTGAAGGTCTAACCACCCACGTTTCCTGTAACATTTTTTGAAGGCAGAGAATATGCTGTGTTTCTCCTCAATTATATCTGCTTTTCTATATAACTGAAAGTAAATCAGCCAAGACTCAGAAGATATCATTCTTGAAAAGTTTCACTTGATCATGATTTAAAGAAATATAAACTCATAGGGTATTTAAGATGGCTTTCTGCTAATCTTCAACTACCAACATTCACTATAGAATATATTCCCAAATTTCAGAACCAAAATTGAGCTACATGTGTCTTTCTACCTGCCCTAATCACTATGCTTCCACTTAAATATCCTTCACTGGTTACACCTCTGGGGGTCATCCATGGCTTTAACTCTACAGTTCAGGCCTATAGATAGCTTGGTATCAAAAGTGGGTACCTTTCATATCTGCCCATGGCGTACTTCAATTATCTAGTGACTTTCTTGAAATGCTAGCTGTTGATAGGGATAGACTTTTATATTTGGCCTTTCTTGTTTTCTAAATTTTTAGTATGTTTATTCTACCTACCTTGCACCTGGATTTTCCCCCATTTCATCATTTATAAGCAATAGATCAGCCACATCTCACCTGGATTTTTGCTAGTACATATTTTCATAGTTATTATTTCCTCATTAATAATTTCCTTATAGCTTATTTCTATTGTTTTTTTTTTAATTCTTTTTACCTTGATCTATAAAGTTCTTCATTCCCACATCACTCTTATTAGTCTGTGGCTTACATCAGTTTACAATTTATTCTTTTTTCACTATGTTGTAACTCTTCAGATTATACTAAATCACTTTTCTGTTAAGAGGCTTAATACTACAAATAAATATAAGCTTTACTAAAATATATCTTTTAAAAATACATTTAACCAAAATATGGTAAAGTTTTAAGGAAAATCAGACGTGGTAGGGGGATCATTTTCTTAACGGAATGAACACTGTGCTCTTTAACACATAAGCAGAGAGTAGAAATAATTGGCTTGAGATGAGAGAGACGATGACTCAAAGGTCGTGAGTTCACTAGAAGAACAACCAGGAAATATTCAAGCCTGACTTTATAGAATAAACACAAGAAAATAACATTATAAACAACAACAAGATAACCTCAAAATGTTTGGAACACATAACGGAAAAGAAGTTTAATAGCCTTCATACACAAAAAATTCTTACAAAACCAAAAGGAGAAGAATCTATGAAAAACGGGGAAAGAATAACAATGAGGCAAAGAGAGATACAACTAGTTAATATTTTTGTAAAGAAGTATTCAATCTTACTAGTGATCAAAGGAATACAAATTTTTTTTTTTTTTGGTCAATAAATTTTAAAATTTTATTGAAATTGACAAATTCTTACAAAAACACAACTTAGTAAACTTGGCACAAGAATCAGTAGGAATTTCTGTTTGTTTGTTTTTGTTTACTACGGTAACATTGGATTATAACATTGTATAAATTTCAGGTGTACATCATTATACTTCTATTTCTGCATGGATTACATCATATTCTCATGTTCACCACCCAAATACTAATTACAATCCATCACCACATACATGTGCCTAATTATCCCTCTCGCCCTCCTCCCTCCCCATTTCCCCTCTGGTAACCACCAATCCAATCTCTGTCTCTATGTGTTTGTTTGTTGTTGTTGTTATCTACTACTGAATGAGTGAGATCAGATGGTATTTGACCTTCTCCCTCTGACTTATTTCACTTTGCATAATGCCTTCACTGTCCATCCATGTTGTCACAAATGGTTGGATTTCATCATTTCTTATGGCTGAGTAGTATTCCATTGTGTATATATACCACATCTTCTTTATCCATTCGTCATGGGCACTTAGGTTGCTTCCAAGTCTTGGCTATTGTGAATAACGCTGCAATGAACACAGGGGTGCACGTATCTTTACGCATTGGTGTTTTAACGTTCTTGGATTGCACAACATTGTCTCATTTATCTGTATTTTCAAAACAGGCTAGTGTGTTGGCAGTGAAGATGAGTTAAAATGAACATTTGGTAGGGAAATGTAGTTTATTGGGTGTTCAAAACCCAAAACTACAAGTTTCTATACCACTCATAGCCATATAAATATGTATAATCTTTCTAGAAGACAACTTGGCAATATATTGAAAGGCTTAAAATGTTGTATTCCTTTTAACCCAGCAATTCCACCTCTAGGCATTTATCATAGGGAATAATCATGGGGATGTTCAAAGAGTTAGATCAAGGGATATTTAGAGCAACAAAGCTATAACTAAGGTTGAAAATTGTCAAAAGATTGTTGGTTGCCCAGATTTTGGTTTCTAAATATGATTTTCCTGTAAAAGGAACTACGGCTCCTTGGAGAAATGGCTGATTCTGGGTCTGAGGCAGGAAAAATACAAGATGAACATGGAGCAGAAAGCAAGGAAGTACTCAGAAAACAAAAGGATGAGGGAATATCAAAGGGACACAGGAGCCAATTTGAAAGAACTCCCAATGGCCAAAGCCAGAACATTTTGACTAATAAAATTAATAAGAAAGTAATAGATTATAAACCAAAGTATAAAAAAAATGCATGAGTCTCCACTGATATAAATAGATGATTGAATAAATAAGTAAAGAGGAGAGAAGAGACTAATTTTCCTTACAGAAGAATTCTAAATAATTTATGCAGATAATCGCCTCCAGGAGATGGACCTCGCTGTTCCTAACCCCTCTACCAAACCACACACTTACCACCTCCTTGTTGAGTGTGTATTGGACTTAGGGACTTTCCAACTAATAGAGAATGGAAACAGTGAGGAAAAGTAGAGAACCTGGTTGAACCCCATCTTGGCTAGGCTATCAAGTTTAAAATTGCCAGGGATAAAGCATGTTGATACTACATATTCCCAATATAATATGAGAAGAACAGCACTTAGCTTCTGTGGTATTCTTCCCCAAACCTATAATCCCAGTCTAATCATGAAAAAAAGTTAGGCAAACCCAAATTGAGAAACATTTTACAAAATGTCTAACAAGTACTTCCCAAAATTGTCAAGATCATAAAAAACAAGGAAAGAGACTAAGGAGATGTCTCGATACAATGTGGTCTCCTGGACTGGATCCTAGGATAGAAAAAGGATATTAGTGGAAACACTAGTGAAACCTAATGAAGTTTCGTTAATCCTAATGGAGTTTAGTTAATAGTAACATACAAATATTAGTGTGAGTTTCAACAACTATACCATGGTTACGTAAGATATTAATAGGGGAAGTTGAGTGAGGGGTAGATAGTACAGAGAGTTCCTATCTTTGCAACTTTTCTGTAAATCTAAAATTATTCCAAAATAAAAAGTTTATTTTAAAAAATAAACTTACAGTATGGTTGGAGCAATAGGAATAACGTCCCTGAGACAATTACAGAACTTCTAGAGGAGGAACAGAGTTCCCCTTGCTGGTGATTTCCCAGCCACATTGGTGTGCTGCCAGCATCATTATGCGATTTTCTTGTATATGCTCGCCTGGTGGTTTCTTTTGGAGACACTGGGAATTCCTGTAATTAAAAAAAATAATTTTGTGGAATTCAGTTTTTAAAAATACTGGTTAGATATACTATGGTATAATCATAAAAGAGAATAGAATACAGTTGTAAACATTAAAAGTAATGCTGTAAAACAATATATACTAATATTGAAAAAGTTTTACAACATATTATTAATATAAGGTTCCCCTGTTAGATGTTCTTACAGTATTCCAGACTTCTCTGTCATAGGAATTATTGTAATTGGAATTAATTTTTTTTTCTCTTAACTCGGTAACTGATCTCCTTCTGGTTCTTTGAACATGTGAAGGTCTTTTTCACTTAGGACCTCTGAACTTGCCCTGTTTTCATTTGTTTGAATGGATGGCTCCAAAATTTTCACATGGCTAACATCTTCTTGTTATAAGTCTCAGCTCAAATGATACCTTTTTAGAGAGATTTTCATGACTACCTTATCCAATTGTATTTGCTACCCCCATCACTCTTCCTCAGATCACTCTGCTTTATTAGTCTTCACAGACACTTGCCACCATTCTAAATTATAGAATTATTTGTTCACTTGGCTATTGTCTGTCTACTCCTTCTAGAACATAAGCTCTATGAAAAAAGGGGCTTAGCCTAACTCATAGCCACTCCACACCCAGTGTCTGGTCTGGAGCCTCACACAGGAGGGTACCTGGTAAATGTCTGCGGCAAAGATGCATAAGTAGGTCTTGGCTGGACACATAAATTTAGAACTCAGCACATAGAGGTGATGGTTGAAGCCAGGAGAATGGATGGTATCATCTAGGTGAAGAACGCAGGAAGCAGAGAGCTAAAAACTGAGCCTGGGAAGCAGCCATCAATAAGTGCAAAGTGGAGGAAAAGACAGAGAAGTGGAGATGGAGAGGGAGAAGGAAGTCCAAGAGAGTGTCCTGGAGGCCAAGAGAGGGACTTGAGGAACCTCAGGAAGGAGGTATATTACCCATGGCAATGCTAAATATGGGGCCTGAGAAAAGTCATTGGTTTTAACAACCCAAATCTGATCTCTAATGAGCACAGTTTGCTTGTTTGTAGAACAAAGCATTTAAGCCTCTGCTCTAAAACCTGCCACCTCCTTGCCTTTCCTTTGAATAAAGCATTGGCCATAGCTGATGCTTCTCAACATCAACAGGGGCAGGACTGCTGTCATATCATTACACCTTCACTGTAGTAACTAGATAAATGCATGAAGAAATACCAAGACAGGGTTACAAAAGTTTGGAATGTATTTCAAATACTTTACATTGAACAAATTAATGTTTTGAAAACAAAAATGTGTACTGTGATAATTGTTTTATGCATCTGATAAGAGACTACAGATAATAAATTACCACCTCTCATTGCTAGAGCACATACCTAACCACAAAGCTACTGGATTCGTTCTTGTTGCAAAACTTTTAATACGTACAGTAGATTTTACAGTGTGAGCAATAAAAATGTAAGAAAAGCAAAAGAGACTTTCAGTAAATATGCCAGAATGTTAACAGTGGTGCCCTCTGAGTTGTAGGGTCATGATTAATTCTTTTTCTTTCTTTTTTATATATTCTGCATGTTCCAAGTTTTAAAAAATGTACATGTATTACTTTTATAAAATCTTTATGTATTTGGCATGCTTGCCCAATTAATAAAAATATAGATAGATAACTAAAAGTTAATTTATATTGTGCCAAACTGTCATCTTTTTATTTCTCAACATTAAGCAAACTAATAAAAAACCCAACGACATTAACGTCACCAGTAGAAGTTTTGTGACAGAAGAACACCTCCTGCTTCCTCTAAACTTGACACCACCAATTCCACCATAGTCTAAATCCTTTTTTCCAAAAGAATTTATGTTAACAGACCAAAGCTTTGTTTAAGACGAACATTCAAAAAGCTGATTTTCACAGGATTGTCAGGTATTAGATAAGGCAGCTTTCACTATAATTCATTTATATACACAGTAGCTAAAACCAGGGTAAATACAGCTTTTAGAAGATGCCATGAAATGAGAAAAGTCCTTAAAATTAAAAAATATTGAGAACAAAAAAGTAGGACAGAGGATTGTTATTTTTAGTTGAGAAGTAAAGCAGCAGGGTTTTGGCAAGAGGGCCCAGAAGGATGGGAAAAGTGTTAGCTCCCTGGAGCCGTGTGGGATCATCTCAGTTACTGATTCCATTTGATTACCTGTTCCTACTTCCCTACACACTTCAGAAGGTGGCAACTGCCAACCCTCATGTCTCATCTCTGGGTTAGATCAGGGCCTTGCTGCTTTTTAATTTATGTTTTAAAATATAAAATAAATCTGGAAAACTTGAAGGATTTTCCCATGTTCCAGGATATTTTATTTAGTTTTTTTAAAACCCCCCCCAGAGAAATTCTTTCATATATGAAACTACACTAAAAGGAAGGAGAAAGGGAAGGAAATTCAAGGCACATATACTTGGAGGCAGTGATCAGAAACCCAAGTGACAGTATGTCCCCACAAACTATTCAAGATCCACAGACTCCATATTTTGTTCCTTTGCTTCTCATTGTTGTTTCTCGTACTTGAGGTATCACCTATGGTAACTCAATTCTCATCATGACAAATCCATAGCTCTCTGCTCACTTCTCAGCATATTCTAACATAACACCGCCCACTTCCACCCTCAACTCTGACCCCAGAAGGTTTAACCTGACCTTTCAGATCTCCTTTCTCTCAAGGGGTATCTCCTTAACGAGAGAACTGGTAACATTTCAGGTTGACACGGTGAAGGTACTTAAACATGCATGAGCCTTGACACCAACGATCAGATTCTACCATCACGCTTGATACCTGATCCATTTACTCACACAACAGAAGTAAAATTTCCTTAGAACACAGATTCAGCTTTTAACACTGCCAAACATAGCTGCAGAAAGACCAAATTCCTGAGCATACTTATTCTTAGACATTAACACCTAATCTATGAAAATAGTGCAGTAATTTGTTAATTAGAGCTGTATGTGCACTGAGAAATGTATTTTTCCCATTTGGTAGAAATCTAAAAGATTGAAACTATAGGATTCCAAATATATTGAGACTGCTCTATCCTTTGGTTTCCAGATATTTCATACTCCTGAAAAGTTAGACTTTGAATTTTTCCAATTCTCCAGTAAAGATATAATTTCAGGGGTAATCAATTGTCAGGAAAAGTGTGCCTGTGTCCACCTACAGGCACAATGTTGGCCATCATTGAGAGAAACAAATAATTCTTCTATTGCCTCAAATAATTCCCAACTAACTCTCATCATGGCACATGCTCCTTCCCATCTCCCGGGTCTGAGATCCTCCCACTAGGATTACTTCTTTGAGTTAGGTCTCAAGAAGTCATGAAAAAGTGACATAGCATAGAATTTTAGAAATGGCAGGTACAGTGTAGAGCATCTAGGCCATTCTTTGTTTTGTCAGGTGCAGAAGCTGAAGTCCAGGGAGACAGTGTGACCTGTGCAAGGTCACCCAGACAAGCAGTGATAAAGATTGTCCTGGAACCCTCATCTAAGGCTTCTAAGTGGAGTGTTCTTGTTGTATTTACAAAGGCCTAACAGAGTTTCTGCCACAGAGTTCCTGTCCAGGGCCTCAACCAACATAGATTGTTTCTATTATTAACACATCACTATATGTCACTCGTTCTCAAAGTGTGGTGCCTGAACCAGCAGGATCAGCATTACCTGGGAACTTATTAGACATGCAAATTCTCAGGCTTCTCTCCAGACCTAAATCACAAATTCTGAGGGTGGGGCTCAGCAATCCATGTTTTTTTGTGTGTGTGTGTGAGGAAGATCAGCCCTGAGCTAACGTCTGATGCCAATCCTCCTATTTTTTATGGAAGATTGGCCCTGGGATAACATCCGTGCCCATCTTCCTATACTTTATATGGGACGCTGCCACAGCATGGCTTGACAAGTGGTGCTTCGGTGCGCGCCCAGGATCCGAACCGGTGAACCCGGGGCCACCAAAGTGGAGTGCGCCCACATAACTGCTGTGCCACTGGCCTGGCCTCTCAGCAATCCATGTTTTAATAATCCTTCCAGATGATTCCTATGGATACTCAGTTGTGTGAGCCACTGCTCCATATGAAGTTTTTCATACCCTTACCTATGTTAGGATCTTTATTTTCTATTTTCACCAGAAGCCTGACACAATATAGCATTTATTTTACTTAAATTTAGTATAGAATAGATCAATTTTTCTCAAACATTAATATGAAAAATCATTACTTGGGGCTTTTGTTAAAAAGCAGAATCTGATTCAGTAGGTCTCGGGTAGGGCCTGAGATTCCTTAGTTCGAATAAGCTCCCAGGTGATGTCAATATCACTGGTCAGTGGACCTCACTTTGAGGATCAGGGGGTATAGTTAATTAGCTTCAACTGACATCAAAATTTGGGGCTAGGGGCAGGCCCAGAGGGGCAGCGGTTAAATGCCGGCGCTCTACTTCTGCGGCGCCCGGTTCTCCAGTTCCGATCCGGGCGCGGACCAATGCACCACTTCTCCAGCCATGCTGTGGCGGTATCCCATATAAAGTGGAGGAAGATGGGCACGGATGTTAGCCCAGGGCCAGTCTTCCTCAGCAAAAAAGAGGAGGATTGACGTCGGATGTTAGCTCAGGGCTGATCTTCCTTGCAAAAAAAAAAAAAAAATGGGGGGCTCAATACCTTGGACTGAGGAGGGGTGAAAATTGTGTTACCCCAGCATTTGTGTGCCCTTGCATAGTGACAAGACCATTGACATCCTGGGGTCCTCTGTAAAAAAGGCAAATAGATCAATAAACCTTTCTCCCTGACGCTGCAGCAGTTATTAGGTCATCTTACAGTTGCAGGAATGATTTTAGAACGAGGCATAGGTCCGAGGAGGGGCGGACTGCGGGAAAAGAGTGGCAGGAGCAAGCAGCACTCTGAGGGGCACTGTGGAGGGAGGTCTCTGAGTACCCGTGAGAGGGGTCTGGAAGACAGACACGGCGCTAACCAGAGAAGTTGGGAGGCACCAAAAACATGCACGACTGACTTCACAATTTTGAGAAGGGTTAGCCCGGGGCAGTGGTCCCAAGGAACGCCAATTAAGTCCATACAACTAGTCTGAGGGAGGGACCTACTCACGTCACGGGATGCCTTCATCCTAACTGTTGTTAGGGCTTTTATCATAAAACCACCCCCCTGTCTTGATACACAGTCATCTTAGATCTGCCTTTTGTATTTTCCTTTTTTCTTCTTCCTTTCATGTTTATATTGGGAACTTTCATCAGAAAAACATTTTTTCCACACTTGCCATTAAAGAAGAAACCCAGTTGCCCAATGTAAAAATGCTGTTGGCCTGTACACAAGGCAACATACGACTGCCATGAATTATTCTGACTGATGTCCCAGGGATGGGTTGGGGCGCACTGTGGTAGAATGCTCAGCACCAGCATGACAACAGGGCAAGAGAAGTTTCCGCTGCCTAAGGACTGTGGGCAATAAGTGACTTTTTTTCTCTGATTTACAGTCTTGCATTCCATAACCAGTTTTCACACTCCTTCTTGCCTCTGACTTGGACAACTGGACAGTTTCTGGCAGTTGCACAGTCCAAAGGTCAAATGGACACGATGACTAAAACCACATTCACGAGGGAGAATGGCAGGGCAGGTCTTTGACTCATATTCATGGTACAAATTGAAGGCTAGACACTCTGTAGTCCACTCAGAGAAGATTCGATGTCACTCAGGGCAAATTACCACTCCTGCCCTGGCTGACTCCATATAACGGATCTTAGTACAATACTATCCCAGGGCATATTAAAGAGCATAGCCCCCACCATCCAAAGGAATAAGACTTTCAGTTCCAGGTTGTCTCTGATGTAGGTCAGGAAGGAAGGAAAAAAAAAATCACCTGTCTTATCCTCTAAGTGACTTTGATAACAAATAATTTGTTGGCACGTTAATTTTAGTTGGACTACCCTATTCCTCTTGCTACATAATAAAGAAGTGAGATGGTCAAGACCAGAATATTCCCCTTCTTGGTGGTTCTATATTATAGTTAATGGTAACTTGAAATTTATTTCTAGCAAGACTTGAACCCTGAAGTCATTCTCCCCAGTGATGGTTCAGCAGCTGACATTTAAATCTACTCCCTCCCAAGCCAAAAGAGCCTCTTCGCCTTTCCAAATATCCTGCCAGGCTCCACCAGGGAATTCTGGATGGTGTAGAAGATTCAGGAAGTGAATTGAGGCTGCCAGGAATCTTCATCCAGGTTAATCATCTCTGTAGACTCTAGGAGAAAAGAAGAAATCTGGCTGGCTGAGTGATGCAGATAAGCAGATGGCTTGGGCACAAGTTAAATGAACTGCATATTGGCTTCCAAATTCTCCTGCATCTAAAGCCATCAAAACAACGTGATGTTGCTGCAGATTTCATTATCAACTTCATGAACATTTACCATGATGGGAGAGAGGGGACAATAAATTCAACACTTCATTACCCTTTAAATGTGAAATCCCCTTTGGTAATGCACATCAAAAATAGTTAAGGGAATGAAATGCTAAAGACGTTTGAGTATTTACTTACTTTTTTAAGATAATTCCAAATTTATATATATATATATATATATTTTTTTTTATGGTGATGGTGAAGAGTCCAAGTAAAATTTAAAAACCAAACAATAATTATTCAAGACAACGGGCCCCAAAATTTATGTGAAATATTTTATGATATATTTGCTAATATCAAAAAAGGATTTCATCCAGTTGCATAAAGATTTTACTAGCTTAGGAAATGAAAGAAAAATATTATCATTTCTACCACTGATGAAAAACACTGTTTATTCCTAAAGAGGCCCATGATTTTAAGTTAGCTGAATGAATCCACACATGAAGAATGAATTTAGGGTCATAATTTCTCATTAGATAACTTAGGTTAAGTCTGCAGCAGCAGGTAGCAAGGAGCTATAATTATCAGTCTGTGTGGAGTTATATACAAGATCAGAAAACAATGATGATAAAAATTCTGTGGTCTGTTGTCCCAGAAAAAAAAAATCTTTTTATTACATTGGAATAAAAAAAAAATCACTTGATGAACAAAGTTGAAAAGAAAAACGTTTTGTTTGGCTTAGTCTTCGTGTATATTGTCTCTCATGTTGAATAACAGAAAAGTGGCCAGGCACAATAACCAATAGAGAAGGATCCAGCACTTGAATACATGTTGAGCTATGTTGAGATTTGTAGGTCCTAATGACTCACTGTTTTTACTACTAGAGAAGTTATTTATGTCATTATAAAGGCTTAACTTTGAGAATTTAACATGACCTTTGAGAATTTGTGAAGGCTAGAGCAGAGTGTTTTTTAAAGAGAAATGAAATAAAAACACAGCAATTATGAAATGAAATAAGAACACAGCAATTATAAGTAAAATGTTTTGAGGACCAGAGAATCCACATAGCAAGTATAAGTTGGCATGACTTTATGGAGTATGTAGTGTCAAAATAGATTCTTTCTGCAAACCTAATGCATTACATGAAAGCAATCAGTCTTCCTTGATTCCATTGACCCTTCTACAAAATTTTGTTAAGCATCTGCTATATGCAAATACTTTTTTGGAGGCTGGAGATACAAATGTAGAGTAGACATCTATTATTTTGCCTATGCAGCAAACATCTTCCCTTCTTTGGATAATAGCACTTCCTGTTTCTCTGGGGAACCGCTTCACTCCTACTCTAATCATCTAGAATGGTGGGCCCATCACTGTTCTCCACGCTCATATACAGAGATGGACACTTGACCCAAACTAGGCCAGCCAGACCATCCACCTTCCCCTGGAGACAGAAATTAGTCTAGAAATTCACACATGTCTCAGGACAGACCAATCAGAGCCTTGATGTTAAAAGGACATAATTCCTTGTATAGCCAGTTGCCATGGCCGCCGCAACACGGAAGTGTTTGAGAGAATAATGCTGTCAATCAGAGGTAAGAAGAAAAGAGAGACAGAGAGCATTGAAGACATTCAAGTGCATCTGAAGTCCTTGAAATCCCTAGAGCTGCTGAATGTTCTGTAACTTTCTTTCAGTCCTGAGAGCTGTCCCCATAGCCTTTCAAACAATTTCTCCTCGTGTTACTTATAGGTTGAGTTCAGTTTCTGTCTCTCAAAACCAGAAAAGTTCTGACTATTTAAACTGGGAGGCCAAACAGACCCAGTCTGTCTTCTGACATTACAGTCTAGTGGGGAAGAACGTCAATTAAATGATACATATATCTGTGGTTTCAAGCTGTGGAAGTGCTGTGAAGGAATGTGACAGACTTGAACACTTCGCGTAGCATGGTCACCAGAAACCTTGAAAATAAACCTTAAATCAGTGGTTGAGCAATCTGCAAACTCTTCCACCTTTGCAACCTGGCCTGGAGTATAATTTCAGAATCCTTTTCAGAGAGGGCTGGTCTCAATCTTGTTAGGCTCAGGAACCTCGCGGCAATGTTCTAATCAAGTGCTCACTGGCTGGGTCTGGCAGACAAAGGGAGACTGGTCGGTTACTTTGCCTGACAGCCAGCTGTGGGTTCTGCAGGGAAATTTTGAGCAACAAACTAGCCTTTGGGCTGAAAGAGCAATTGTTGGCAATTAAAATAAAGAATTAAACATTTATTCTATCTTTCCTGGAAGAAATATATGTTAGGGTAACCATGTAGTCTGTTTAACAAGAGAAAGGTTATTCTTTACCGAAGAATTCAAGCTAATTGATGTGAAAGGAAAAATGGTACTAGAAAATCACCATTTTGAAATCCCATGCAACATTCACCAAAGGAAAAAGGCATTAGATAAAAGGATGATGGGGAGCATTACAATGGAGAGACCAGTTGTCACCACCTGAACCAATGATCAATCTTAGCATCCTTGGAAGTGAGAAAACCAGACATTTTGTGCTTCACGTTGGGAAGCAACAGGAAACTCATAGCCCTACATATGAAATGTTCTTGCCAAAATGGATGAGCCAGAATTGAATCAAGCCTGTAGATGTCTCCCGTTTATTGGAAAGAGAGGAATAGAAGAGCAAGTTAAGCATCACCACAAAGAAGCAAACAGACACATCCAAAGAGAAAACATTCTAAAGAATGAACTCAGTTTCTGCAACAAGTCTCCTGCAGAAGGTAAAAAGGAGAGAGGAAGTCTACTCCAGATTAAAAGAGATCTAAGAAATGGAAGAACCCAGTTAATGTGAAACTTGTTTGGGTCCTGATTCAACCCAACCAACTGTAAAATTACCTTTAGTGACAACGGGAGAAATCTGATTGTGGAATAGATCTCATATGATACCGAGGCTATGAAGGCATGATAGCAAGATTGTGGTTATGTCGTGGACCATATTTTTTAGAGAAGGATACTGATGTATGTGGGAGTGAAACAACATGAGGTGTGAGGTTTGCTTTTAAATTCTTCAGCAAAGGAAAACAAAGGATGGATAAATATGGCAATGGTGGCAAAATCTTGATAAGCGATGAAACTGAATGATAGGCAGATGGAGTTTCATTGTTCTGTTCTTTATATTCCATGCACATTTGAAAATTTCCTAATGAATTTTTAGTTTTGCTCTTTGCAAAGAAAAAGTATCTCTTTTTTAAGGAGCATATTATTGAGAATCACTGTGAGACAAAACACATATTGCTATTAAGCAACTTAAAAGTCAGTCAAGAGAAAACAAGAGAAGCCAGCTTTCAAAAATATCTCAGTAACAAAATATGTATAAGAGCAGAACATTACAAAAAGATACTGCACTGGCGGATAGTTACTAGTTTTCAAAATTTTAGTCAGGAAAAGAGAAACTTTTTAGTAACAGATAAATAATAAAAGGATTATTTAGAACAGTTGGAGATAGTGCATTTCCTGATTTTTAAAAACTGTTTTTTATATTTTTTTATTTTTTTTGAGGAAGATTGGCCCTGCACTAACATCTGTTGACAATCTTTCCCTTTTTTCTTTTTTCTCCCCAAAGCCCCAGTACATAGTTGTGTATCACAGTTGCAGAGTTGTAGCTCTTCTATATGGGATGCCACCTCCATGTGGCTTGATGAGCAGTGAGTAGGTCCGTGCCCAGGATCCGAACCAGTGAACCTCAGGCCACCGAAGCAGAATGCACAAACTTAACTGCTACGCCACCAGGCCAACTACTAAAAATTATATTTTTTTAACGAAAAGAAGACGTTCTAACTTCATAAATTGGTCTCTACGTACAATTTTATTCACCATTTCTTTAGATCAACCAATCCAGGTTTATATATTTGTTTACAAATGATATTTTTAATTTCAAAGACTCTATTTGGCAGAAATTTATTATCAATTCACAGTATCGTTTACCACTTAGAATCTTAAAAAACAAAATAAAATGGAAGATACCTAGGATATGTTGAAAAAATGAACAGATATCAACAAAATTATTATCAGTGGAGACAAATATAGAACAATTTAATGAAGAAAGAAACCACAGCCTTCCCATACAAAATGCATCAGGTTTGAAATAAAAGATTTGGAGGTTACAACAGAACCGAAGATAAATGCTATGTCAACAATGTTGTAGTTACAAAAGGCAAATATAGGAGCAGACTCTGCCCACCATTTTTCCTTGAAATAATATTTGAAAGTCATAAAGAGATATTTATTTAGCTAAAACAAAGAAATTTTTTCCCCACAATGTTACACAACACTGAAATTTACAATTATAACGTTGCTCTCTTATTCAAAGAAAAGGTGGGGGGCTGGCCCCATGGCTTAGTGGTTAAGTGCGCGCACTCCTCTACTGGCGGCCCTGGTTCAGTCCCGGGCGCGCACTGACACACCGCTTGTCTGGCCATGCTCAGGTGGCATCCCACATACAGAAACTAGAAGGATGTGCAACTATGACATACAACTATCTACTGGGGCTTTGGGGAAAAAAGGGGGGAAAAAAAAAAGGAGGAGGATTGGCTATAGATGTTAGCTCAGGGCCTGTCTTCCTCAGCAAAAAGAGGAGGATTGTCATGGATGTTAGCTCAGGGCTAATCTTCCTCACAAAAAAAAAAAAAAAAGAAAGAAAGAAAAGGTGGATGACTTTCTCCTCCATGACGTAAAGACTACCTGCTTACAGGTCAAAGAGTGATTGGGAACCCTCTGGGTGTCCCCTGCTCCTGCCTTTCTGTAGCCTCCTCCTTGGATATTCTGGTATCACACACACAGTTGTCCAACTCTCAAAGAAATCAAAAGGCTTCTTGAAATCCTCTCATCTTCAAGGTAGAAGATAAATACTCAAAAAGGTTTCAAGCAATATTTCATTAGATGACACCAAAACCGACTAAAAATAAATTTGGCCAGAATACCATCACTATTAGAAAAATAAGAAAAAAATGACATTGAAGGCAGACATTGAAGAAAATGCAAACTATTCTGCCCTTTGGCCCTGAAATGTTTTCCTCTTATAAAACGAAGGTTTTTAGTTTGGCACCAAACTTCTGACATAATGAAATGACGAATTATCCCACAAGCCTAAAATGTGATGATGTTTGTTCCAGTGGATATTGTTTCTTTTCAGAATAAAAGGCCTGCTTTTCTTTAAAAATTTTTTTTTAATTATTTACTAAAGCTAAGCATTAGAATAAGAACCTCTGTTATGTTTTTCCTTGTCTGTTGTGACTACACTAGTAGACAGGGGCCAGCTATCTGCAAGAGAGTTAAAAATATTGGATTTCGTTAGGGAGAGAACTTATTCACATACTTTCGTGCTTTGTATAATCTCCAGGAGTGAGTAGAATTGGAAAATCTCCCAAACCTTCTATTGTCCTCTCCTCATTTGTTCCATCCCATGGGAGATAGGGACACTAATGTAGTTGCAGACTGTAGCTGGTGTGATCCTATCAGAGAGTGCTAACTAAGGGGCAGGGCAACTGCTTCTGGCTACTGTCCCTGCTCTCTGCTCTAATTTGCAGTGAATCATTTCCAAAGAACAGCCTGTATGCGTGGTCTCCTCTTCCTCCTTCTCCCTCATTCTCTCTTCAGTCCCTTCCAATCATGATTCCACCCTCTACCATCCCACTGAGACTTCACAAGATCACCAATTGCCTCCATGTTGCCAAATCCATTGATCGTTTCTGTCCTGCATTCACTCAAATATCAGCAGTCTTTGACCATTTCTCATGCTTTCCTCAATGAACCATCTTCTCTGGGTGTCCATGAGGCTATACCCTCCTAGCTCTTGTCCTACCTCACTGGCTATCCCTGCTCAGGCCCCTGTACTGGCTCCTTCTCCTCTGCTCCACCTCTAAATACTAAAGTATTCCTTTTGGGAGCAAGGCATGCAGAAAGGAGCAGAATTTCAGAGAAATTAATTTCTTTCTGTTCAATCAGCATGTCTTCTTTTCTTGCTCCCCTCTTTCTACTACCCTTGTTCTAACTGCAAGACCTAAAGGAGATTTAGAATTTTTTTCACTGTTTTATTGGTTTATAGACCATTGAGATCACCTATGGTCCACAGATTAGAGAAAACAATATAGGTGATGGCACCATACATTGATAACTTCTTGGACTGAGGTAGAGAAAAATCTCTTTGAAGTTATTATAAACCCAAGGGATAATGAAGGAAATAAAATGATCCACACCTGGGAATATCATTTCTATGAATTATCTTTGCTCAGAGATTCAAAGAATGGGATGATTTAAAAACCTAGAAAAAAATGGATAAATTCCTAGAAATGTACAACTTACTGAGAATGAATCATGAAGAAATAGAAAATCTGAACAGATCAATAATGTGTAAGGAAATTGAATCAGTAATCCAAAACATCCCAACATCAGATGGGATCACAGTGAATTCTAACAAACTTTTAAAGAATAATTAAATCCAATCCTTCGCAAACTCTTCCACAAAATTAAAGAGGAGGAAACACTCCCAAACTCATTTTAGGAGACCAGAATTACCCTGATACCAAAGCCACAAAAGGACACTACAAGAAAAGAAAACTGCAAGCCAATATCCCCGATGAACTGAAAAGCAAAAATCCTCAATAAAATGTTAGGAAACTCAATTCAACAGCACATTAAAAAAGATCATACACCCTGATCAAGTGACATTTATCCCTGGGAAGCAAGGATGGTTCAACATATACAAATCAATAATTGTGATACCCCACTTTAACAGAATGAAGGATAAAAATTATATAATTATCTCAATAGATGCAGAAAAAGCATTTGGAAAAATTAGATATCATTTCATGATAAAAACTCTCAGCAAATTGGTTATAGAAGTAACATACCTCAACATAATAAAAGACATATGACAAGTCCACAGCTAACATCGTACTCAATGGTGAAAAGTTGAAAGCTTTTCCTCTAAGATCAGGAAAAAGACCAGGGTGCCCATTCTTGCCACTTCTTTTCAACATAGTAGTGGAAGTCCTATCCAAAGCAATTAGGCAAGAAAAATAAATAAAAGACATCCAAATCAGAATGGAAGAAGTAAACTTGTCTGTGTTTGCAGATGTCATGATCTTACATATAGAAAACCCTAAATTTTCCACTAAAAAACTGTTAGAACTAATAAACAAATTCAGTAAAGCTGAACAATACAAATTCAACATGCAAAAATAAGTTGCATTTCTGTACGCTAACAATGAACTATCTGAAAAAGAAATTAAGAAAACCATTTATAATAGCATCAAGAAGAAAGTAGTTAGGAATAAATTTAACCAAAGAAGTGAACGATCTGTACACCGAAACCTACAAGACATTGGTGAAAAAAATTGAAGAAAACACAAATAAATGGAAAGATATTCTGTGTACATGGATTGGAATAAGTAATATTGCAAAAATGTAATACCACTCAAAGTAATCTACAGGTTTAATGCAATCCCTATCAAAATTCAAATGGCATTTTTCACAGAAATAGAAAAAACAATCCTAAAATTTGCATGGAACCACAAAAGACCCTAAAGAGCTTAAGTAATCTTGAGCAAGAAGAGCAAAGGTGAAAGCATCATGCTTCCTGATATCAAACTATATTACAAAGTTACAGTAATTAAAACAATATGGGATTGGCATAAAAGCAGACACACACATCAATGGAATAGATTAGATAACCCAGAAATAAACCCCTGTGTATATGCTCAATTGATTTACAACAAAGGTGCCAAAAATACACAATGAGGAAAGGATAGTCCCTTTAATAAACGGTACTGGGAAAACTGGAAAACTACATGTAAAAGAATGAAATCAAACCCATATCTCACACCATACACAAAAATCAACTCAAAATGGCTTAAAGAATTAAACTTAAGATCTGAAACCATAAAACTCCTAGAAGAAAACATAGGTGGTAAGCTCCTTGGCATCAGTATAAGCAATAATTTCTTGGATTTGACACCAAAAGCAAAGACAATAAAAACAAAAATAAACAAGTGGGACTACATCCAACTAAAAAATTTCTGCACAGCAAAGGAAACAATCCACAAAATGAAAACACATATAGAATGAAAGAAAATATTTGCAAAGCATATATCTGATAAAAGGTTAATATCTAAAACACATAAGGAACTGAAATAACTCAATAGCAAAAAAACAAATAATCTAATTTAAAAATGGGGGAAGGACCTAAATACAATCATGTGCCACATAACACATAATGACTGCATATATGACGGTGGTCCCACAAGATTAGTACCACTGAGCCTAGGTGTGTAGCAGGCTATACCATATAGGTTTGTATAAGTATACTCTATCATGTTCACACAATGACAAAATCACTTAACTGATGCATTTCTCAGAACATATCCCGATTGTTAAGTGACATATGACTGTAGACATTTTTCCAGAGAAAACATATAGATGGCCAATAAGTATATGAAAAGATATTCAATATCACTAATCACCAGGGAAATGCAAACCAAAACCACAATGAGATATCACCTCACACCAATTAGGATGTCTATTACCAAAAAGACAAGAGATAACAAATGCTGGTTAGGTAATGGAGAAAAGGGACCTCTTGTACACTGTTGGTGGGAATATAAATTGATATAGCCATTATGGAAAATAGTACGGAAAACAAATTCCACAAAAAATTAAAACTATAACTACCAAATGATCCAGGAATCCCACTTCTGAATATATATTCAAAGTAAATGAAATCACTATCTCAAAGAAATATCTGTACTCCCATGTTCATTGCAGCATTATTCACAACAGCCAAGGTATGGAAACAACTTAAATGTTTATCAACAGATGAATGGATAAAGGAAATGTTGGTGTATGTATACAATAGAATATTATTCAGCCTTAAAGAAGAAAGAAATTCTGCTGTGTATGACAACATGGATAAACCTGGAAGGCATTACACTAAATGAAATAAGCCAGACAGAGAAAGACAAATACTACATGATATCTCTTACATGTGGAATCTAAAAAAAAAACAGTGGAACTTGTAGAAGCAGTAGAATGATGATTTCCAGGGGCTGGGTAGTTGGAGAAATGAGGAGAGGTTGGTAAAAGAGTACAAACTTTCAGTTATAAGATGAATAAGTTCTGAGGATCTAATGTATAGCATCGTGACTATGGTAATAATACTGTATTGCATACTTGAAATTCGCTAAGAAAGTAGATCTTAAGCATTTTCACTAAGGAAAAAAAGAAACTGTGTGTGGTGATGGATGTGTTAATTAACTTGATTGTAGGAATCTTTTCACAGTGTACGCATATATCAAATCATCATATTACATTTTAAAGATAGCACGATTTTATCTGTCAATTACACCTCAATACAGTTGGGGAAAAAACCTTGTTCATGAATATTCATGATTTATTTGTAATAGGAAAAAAGCCAACAGTAAACAATACCTATGTCCATCAACAGGTGAATGGATAAGCAAATTATGGTACATCCATACAAAGGAAAACTTTTAGCAATAAAAAAGAACTCTGTTTCACACAACAACATGGATGAAACTCAAAACGATCATGCTGGGTATGGGTAGAAGAAATCAGAGAAAAGAATTCATACAGTATGATTCCATTTACAAAATACTCTAGAATATTCAGGCTGATCTAAAGAGACAGAAAGCAGATCAGGGCTGCTCAGGAATGGGAATATGTATTGGGATTAAAAGGGTATGTGGCAACTTTGCAGAGATATGGATATTTTCATTGTCTTGATTACAGTGATAGCTTCATGGGTGTATACAGATGGCAAAATTTATCAAACTGCATACTTTAAATATAAGCAGTTTAGTGTATATGAATAATACACAATAAAGCTCCATAAAAAAATCATGGAGTTGGGCTTCAAAGGAAAGGTGTTAAGGATGACATACTAAAGGGAATTCAGGCAAGGTAACTTTGGTGTCTTGTGCTGTGTTACACATCAGATTTGAGAAGAAAACTTACTGGTACTCTCAGTCAAGTATAAACGGGTAGAATTTGTTTGAAGAAGGGATCATCTTTACAAACCCAAAACTCAGCAGGAAGCTGAATTAGTAGGCACAAAGGTGTCCCAGGACAACAAATGGCACTCTTTCCATAGATGGGAGAAGAACCCTCTCGTTACACCCTTACAGTAATTGGTCTAGATACAGTCATCATCGTGGGACTGAGACAGCCTTAACAGTTCGTCCAGCTTGACTAAATGTCAGTCTGCCTGGATTCAAATCCTGGCTCAGCCACATACTAGGTGAGTGACCTTGGGGATAAGTTACAACTATCTGTGCCTTAGTTTCCTCATCTGTGACACAGAGATAACAATAATAGGACCCACCTCATAGAGTTGTGAAGATTAGCAGATTCATACACATAAGGTGCTAAGACCATCTATAATTATTATCATTCCCATTTTAGAGATGAGTAACTAAACCTTAAAGAGGTTAAATAACACCTAAGTATATGTAAAAACTCAGGGCAAAATTCGGCGCCTCACTCCTAGTTTAGTATTCTTTCCCATACAACACACAGATTTCCTGAAGACAAAATATATTTTCAATCTGCAGGAGTTCACACTGCTGATCAAATAAAAGCAGGCAAAACTACTCACCACTTAAGTTGACAAACCAAAAGCTGGAAAATTTAATATCTGGGTTTAAATGGGAACATCTTGCACCCAGCTGACAGAGACCTTGTCTAAGAACGATTGGAAACCCTAATTAGATTGAAAGTCAGGGGGAAAAAAGATTGGTGATTACAGACTATTAAAGTAAGCCCTGAGGGAGGTGAAGCTCGCCATTGACAGCTGATAAAAACGGAAAGGTTACAAGGTAATTTAAGTGTATTGTCTTTCCTTGAAAGCAGAAGCTTCCCTTCAATTTAGTTCCTGTTTTGGATAATAAGACCCTCAGGCCAGCTCCCTCCAGCTGAGCCTTCCCAGGATGCTATGTGACCAGAGCCTACCATGTGACCTGCTACATCCATCACTGGAAAAACAAACTAAATCCAACCTCTTTTTACCCCTTAAATTTATTTTGCCTTCAGACATTTAAGAACGCAAAATTGAAATAATCTGAGCCTCTGACTTGAATTTTAACTTCCTCTCTGTCTATCGGCCTTTCCAAAGAAACTCAACCTGCTGTTTGGAGTCCTAATGATTTTCCAGGTGCAAGAGGAGAGACTGCAGATGCATAAAACATGTAACTCAGTTCCCTCACCACATTTCCTTTGAAGGGATTAGAGGCCTCCCATCATCTCATTTGGCTTTCTTGGATCAGCTCTGCAAAGAAAAAACAAGAGCCCTAAAATATTTAGCTTTGGAAGAATACCTCCTGGCTTCCCCCACACACTAAGGCCAAAAGTCACTTCCTTTATTCTGGCCTTGGGTGACCAGTGTATGCTCCTGTTGGGGCCCAGGACAGGCCACCCCAAAACATCCCACAGTGACATATTGATTATTTTGAATTCAAGTTACTTAAGAAACAGCCGATGCAAAAAGGACACTCTGACTGTCCTTTGTCTCTTGAAATCAGGAAATAAATATCTAATGTGAAGAGTGCCCTCCCTGTGCCTGAAGGCTGAGAGAAACAGCCTTATCACCAGCGCAAGGGAAGTCAGGGCCAAGAAGCCGATATAAACACTGTTATTTTTACTAATTTACTACCTCAAGCCTAAACTGTTTATATTCCTCGCTTGTTACATACTTCAAACCTAAATTTCTTTGTCCTGTCATTCCTCACAAATTTGTTTCTTTGTGGAAAAGATATATATACAGTCTGCTTTGTTCACTCTCCAAGCATCATTTCTCTATGATCTGTGGTATGTACATATTAAATTGAGTTTTTCTCCTGTTAATCTGGTCTTGTGTCAATTTGATTAGCCCAGCCATACGAACACAAGTGTAAACGGGGGAATTTCTCCCTCCCGACACTCTCCCTACCCAGTAAGTCTCCCATTGGGCATTCAAGAGCCCTCTTCTCCCTCTATCCCCTATCTTTGCTGTTAGTCTCCCACTCTTCCACTCCTCTCAGAGAAAAGGGGTCATCATCGTTTACCAATGTTGCCCTAAACCCACCTCCCACCACATACTCTCACAATAATGCTAATTAAAGGACTTCTACACATGTCAGAAGAGCAGAGAATACTTTGAGAATTCCTTTGTGAAAAACTTCTGGAATCCACCATGTATTCCACTGGCTAAGAGCTTGTGTCTAATTTGATTAAGGGCAACAATTCATGGGAAATATTCAAGCCTCCTTGCACGTTCAGTTTGAAAATACAGTCATCAATGTTCTTTTCCTTCCAAATGTTGGGATGGTTTGAGAATTCATGTAATGGTAAGCTTAGAACATCTGGTTTCAGTTTTATTAGCCATGTCCAATTAACCGATACTCTAAAACCAACATCTCCAAAAAAAAAAAAAAAAGGGATCATAAATGAGATACACAGAAAAGAGATAGTGAAAGAAAACCGCTCAGGTATGGTTCCCATGAAAAGAGGAGTCAACTCCCCTTGACAAAAGGAATAATCCTGAAAGTGTGAATAAATAATACCTTACAAAGCCTTTTTGTTTTTTTCAAAGCACTTTTACAAATACCTCATTTTTCTCATAAAGAAGGTAGAACAGCACTATTAACTCATTTGTCAGATAAAAAAACACAGCACCAGAGAGATTTATGAACTTTCTGGAGTTCACACAGAAACAGAACTGGAACCCAGGATCTCTTAGCTCACAGGAAAATAACCTAAATTGTCACTTTTCCTTCTTCACCTAAATTCTTTCTAGATACCAAAGCACAACTGATTGGAATTCTGCCAATCTTGGACTTGAATTTTATCTCCACATGAGCTTCAAGCTTGTGCTCTTCCCAAGAGTCTCTGGCATTTAGTTCATGTGCCCAACGCTCAGGCTTCAGAGTCCTTTCTGAGAGAGGAGAAAGGCCTTGCATAGGACTGTCTTCATTCAGAATTATTCTCGAAGCTTCTGTTACTTTGAATTATACAACTGACAAATTCAAAAGCATATTAATGGCCAGGAGTAGGTCTCTCTCTCCTTCAGAAGTAGTTAGAACAAATATTTTACTTTCTCATCAAATAAACTAAAGTAGAACCCACCTTTCCCCTCCCTACAAGCAGCATTTTTTTTTAATAGGAAAATAGTAAATTAAGATAGTTTTATCAGGTTTAGGAGCTTTATTATCTGCCCTGACGATGCCAAAAGTTCACGGGAATATTTCAAAGCCATTCATGATGCTAATTAGAGACCTAATTCAGAGAAGAGGATAAAAATAATGATTTTAAAGAATTCCAAATAAGTAGAAATAGGAGTTTTAAATCAATGCATTTATTTTTTCCTGTCACCTTCCAAAAATGATTTAAACAATATTACAAAAATAGATACAATAGGCTAAAATAAGAGTTGGAAGATGCAATCAACAGCTGAAAGTACTGGATTGTTTAAAACTGAAACTGACATTT
Source organism: Diceros bicornis minor (assembly GCF_020826845.1). Classification (NCBI taxonomy): domain Eukaryota; kingdom Metazoa; phylum Chordata; class Mammalia; order Perissodactyla; family Rhinocerotidae; genus Diceros; species Diceros bicornis. Next base: position 36,956,109 of record NC_080740.1, read on the forward strand.
GCTGTGGCAGGGAATGGAACGTTGCTCTTAAAAAAGGGGTGACACTATGGTAGGATTGGGGTTCAATTCGACTTTAAAAAATTCCCTGGACATTTTATTATAAATAAGAGAAATCTGAAAAGCGAGATCAGAACAAAATTTCTTCTTTTTGCCTCTTCTTCGGTTTTGCTTCTAAACCTAAAGAAGGCATTTTCTTTCCTTAACTGTCTGCTTAATTACTTTCCCAAATAATGTGCCATCTTTTAATATTCACAGCAACTTTTTGTTGCCTTTCCCATTGGGACTTGTCCTGGCAGAAGTAAAGTTTGGCAAAATGGAAAGGTACTAGACTAGAACACGGGCGAGTTGGGTTCAGGCCCAGAATGTGTCCTGAGACTCACATTTGATCTTAAGGAAGTCACTTCACTTGCCCTGGTTTCAATTTTCTCATTTGTAACATAAAGAGAAAAAAACAGGTGAACGGTCAGATCCTTTCCAGCACCAGCATTCTGTGTTTACTAAAGTAAACTTCTGCCACAGTTCTTTTCTGGAAATCTACAGCAAGTGTTTCCTAAGTGTCATCAAGAAAATTTTCCCAAATATCCTAGGATTTGCAACAACTTTCCTGAGGACTACTACACAGGTTAGACTACTATCTGCATGTGTGACCACTGTATTGGGTAAACTGCTCTTGGATAACTAAGTAGTCTCAATATTATCACTGTAATACCAAAATTAGAAACTTGTTTTTTCTCATCTCTATTCCTTCTTTTCCAACTATTATTGATCCTGATTCCAGACAAATCGGAGCTAGAAAAGAAATACACCCAACACCATGAAAACAGATAACTGGGGTGTGGGAGTGAACAGAAAGATAATGAGTCATCTGAGATGTTTGCAAGGCAACTGTCACTACTGTCATACGTTCTAGAAGGTGTCACATAGCAACTGGCAATGCTAACAGTTTTCCAAATTTCCAGCACCTTTTGATTATATCCGATGTTGTATACCTGTGTGGATTAATAATAGACATCAGCATTCTTCAAACCAGTCAAAGTTTTTTACATGCCAACTTTTCATACAACATATGCCATTAAGGTCCATTTCTAATCCCTGAAGACAATTTTTACACCCATTATTCTCTTCAGCAAGAAACCAAAATTCTTCCTCTAATGACCCTATTTCTCTGCAAAATAAACAATCTAAACTTAATTTCTTTGAACCACTGGCTATCGGAGAGTTTTATGGATTTTTGTTAGATATCACACACATGATGTGTGTAATGATGCATCGTGGAACCAAGTCCTGAATAAGATACCTGCTGCTTCATGTCTTCCATGGGCCTCACTCAGTTCTGACTGAATGTACAGACTTGTGCAGGGGTGTCATGACCAAAAACAGGTGAACCCAGTTACTGGTGAACTGGTAACTTCCTAACCATGAGCACTCTGCTAAAAGGAAGGAAATGTGAGACTTCTTGATTTAAAAGACAGACAATAAGAGGAAGCTGCTTTTCTTTCCTTCATCCATTTATTAAAATAGTCGGAGAAGCCTGAGAGATGCAAAGCAGAGCAGCACAGGCAATATTAAACACCTGCTTGCAATATACCTGGAAGAATTTTGAGAAAGAAAAGGGAGAAAATGTATCTGAATTAGAAGAGCCAGAAACAGATGACGTGGGAAATTTCCACCCAACAGCATTGCAGACCCTTACTTTAGAGATACAGGATTTCTCTGATCTAAAATAAGGAGTTACCTAACTACTGCTCCAAACAGCTTTTAGAATAAAAGGCATTTCTTGCCCCTACTATCCCCTCAGTGCCTCTCTTATTGCACCCACTTGATGACTGTAACTCCCAGGAACGTGACATATTTGGTTGTAGCAGTAAGCAGGCGGAACACCACATCTTGAGTAACAGCTTGGTCCTAAGAAAGGGCAGAGTGAGAGAGCTGTGGAAGCATTGCTCTCTGGGAGGCTGGTATATTCTGTACTGACAAGGAGACAATAATAAACCGTGTTGTCTTATGAATAATCTAATAGGAATAGACATCTAGGAAGCAGGAGGAGGAGAAGATCCCTTCTCAGTCTAGCAGAATCACACCAGGAAAATTACCAGGAAGTAGGCACGGAGCTGTGAACATCTATCTGTCCTCCAGGATAACATCTTAGGGGGACTGCTGTTAATCCACAGATGACAAGGCAGAAGGGATAAAGTATAACTAACCATTTAGTCTGTTAAAAAATACTACCTCTAGGGGCCGGCCTGGTGGCATAGTGGTTAAGTTCGTGTGCTCCACTTCGGCAGGCCTGGGTTCACCATTTCAGATCCCGGGCACGGACCTGTGCACTGCTCACCAAGTCATGCTGTGGCAGGCGTCCCACATATAAAGTAGAGGAAGATGGGCGTGAGTATTAGCCCAGAGCCAATCTTCTTCAGCAAAAAGAGGAAGATTGGCAACAGATGTTAGTTAGCTCAGGGCTAATCTTCCTCACCAAAAAGCAAACAAACAAACAAAAACACTACCTCTATACATAGGCCAATCCTTTTTCAGAAGCAATCAATATAAAATTATATAGAGATTCTCCAACAACGGAGGACTTAACACTCAATAAAGAGAAGAAAAGCTTTCTTCTGAAAATAAATACTAGGCAAGATAATTTAAAAATTTCGGAAGTTACATTATAGAAAAGCTAACTAGAACCAAGATACAGGCAGAAATGAAAAAGAAGTTGGATAGGATTAGAAATGACTGTACAATTTAAATGCAATATTAGAATTAAGATCATCAGGGTGGCAATCAAAAGTATATTTTACATTACTGAAAATATAATCAGTTATATGGAAGGCAAACTTCAAAACTTTCAGATTGTAGACAAAATGACAATAATCTGAAATGGTGAGAGAAAAATGATAGATATACATGAAGAGAGATAATGAAGAGTCAACCTAGAAATTACTGGTATTTTAAACACGTGTAGCTGCAAAGCATTACACACCTCATATTCCATTTGTTAATAATCTTATTTTGACCTCTTGTTTAATGTTAGTTTTTACTTCCTCTGATATGTCTCTTTTTCCACTAATGCTAATGGAACTCCAGCACTTACTCTTTAAAACCATAGGCTTTTCTAATTACTGTGGAACAAGCTATCTGTATGATAAGGAAATATATCCTCTTCTTTTGCAGCTGCAGAAAAAATAAATTATTCCACATCATAAACTGTTCTTGCAAAAATAATTCTTATGAGATAACTAAAATTCAGATATAATTGCTGTCTAGAGAGCACGACTACTCTCAAACTCTTGAAATGTCTGTAATTACGGTTGATCATATTATTTACCAATACACTGTGTCTAGGTAATAATATTAATATTAACATCTTTGCCATCTAGAATGTAAACTAGGAAGATATTCCACAAAAGGTAAAATAACATACACCAACTCTGGTAGGTTTCTTAAAGTTTTTGAGAGTTTTGTTGCCATTTCCAATAACAGATGACATCAGAGGGAAAAAAGAATAAAAGTAATAGTCAGAGGCTAGAACATTTGCCTGAGCTAGAAAAAAAAAGACATAGCAATTTGGAAGAGTTCTCTCAGTACCACACAATGTTGTTTGTTAAAATTAACCAAGGTATAATCACACCTAGATGTAATATCTAAATGTCATGCATCAAGAAAAAATGCAGCAAAGCATGAAAAAAAGTATTTACAATTGAAGATATTTCTCAAGAAATTTCATTTTCTTATGCACAATGAAGGACAGAAAACAATAAAGAAATACTTATCTAAAGGTAAGTCTGCCACTCAATAATTCCTAATAATCCTATGCGTAGTTAAGCTGTAGTCAGCGTGAGAAAGCAAGAGGAAATCTTTCTCAGATAATTAAATACTTGAAACATTACACTAATATTTCCTTACACACACACACAGGATATCAAATTACGTGAAATGAGAATAAAAATTTTAAATGAAAACATGAAGACATGATATTATAAATTATAAAGATTATTATAAAGATATAAATTATAAAGAAATTATAAAGTGATTTTATAAAGAGCATTGAACATTTTTGTTTCTCTATGGTTAGGTTAGCAAAGAATGTGTATAAAATAATTGAATGATAACTACAATAAAATAATTTGAAAACAATCTGTCTAAATAATAATCTAAATAATAGTCTAAATCTAAAAGTACAGATTATAATAAGAAAAAAAGGAGTTAGGTCAGAATGGAGAAAAGTTGCTTCAACCTATAATATGGTGGAAAATATTTTCATAGTTTTAATAGCTAGTATTTTATTCTTAAGAATAACGAATGGAGATATATTTTATTGTATTTATAGTATTTTTTTTAAACAAAAATTTAGATTTTGGAATAGGGTATTAGCTTTCAAATCACTAGAAAAAGGAAGAACAATAGAGTATTAAACTAACCAATTTTGTAAAGGTTCACATAAAAAAAGATCCAATATTGGTTTTGACAATAAGTGTAATAGGTTAAACTAGTATTGAAAGAGAAATATTTTCATATTACATTAAAAATAAAATTCAACTTATAAAGTTTCTAAAGACATAAATAAAACATGAAAATTTTAAAAATTCCAAACAGCAGAAACTGAATAAAATAATTATTAAAAGAAGTAACAAAATGGTAACAAAAGAGTTCTGTTTTACTGATCACAATACAGTTTACAGTTGAGATATGATTCATGAACGTGAGAGATTCAAATAACACTGTGAACATATAAAGCAAAATTATTATAAATATGAGGAGATGAAAAGGCAAGTCACAGAATGCGAGAAAGTATTCACAATGCATATATCTGGCAAAGGTTTTGCATTCTATATACATGGATAAGTCTTACAACTTAATTGTAAGAAGCAAAATAAAAATGGGCAAAAGATTTGAACAGACATTTCAGAAGACACACATAAAAAGATGATCATTTGTCCTTGGGGAAACATCCTTTGTCTTCAGGGAAATTAAACATCCTCTGTCCTCAGGGACATCCTTTGCCCTCAGAGAAATTAAAACCACAAGGTGATACCACTACGTAACCAGAGAATGGCCAAAATTATATAAATTGTTGGCAAGGATATGGAGCAAGTGGAACTCTCATACCCTGTTAATGAGAATGTAAAATTTTACAACCACTTTGGAAAGCTGGCAGTTTCCTAGAAAGTTAAACATATACCTACAATACAACCCAGCCATTTCACTCTCAGGTATTCACTCAAGAGAAGTGAAAGCAGATGTTCACAGAAAGATTTGTACATGAACATTCTATTCTTAACAGCTTATAATATTTTTTAAATGGGGGGAAAACAATATCCTTTAACTGATGAATGCTTAAAATATTTGTCATATACTTAAACAATGGAAAAACTCTCAGTAATAAAAAAATATGGATACAAACAAAAATATGGATGAATCTCAAAATCAATGTGCTGCCTGAAAAAAAATCAGACAAAAAAAATACTGCAATCTGATTTCATTTATATAAAATTCTTACAAAATGAAACCTAATCTATAATGACAGAAAATAGGTAAGTGGTTGTCTGGGGCAGGGAAAGAGGGAGAGGGGAACTGCAGAGGGGCACAAGGAAACTTTTGGTAATAATGAAAATGTTCTGTATCTTGATTGTGGCCTTGTTTTCACAGGTTTATTTACCACAGGTGGTTTTATAGGAATATATATGTGTATATATATATTAGCAAACTGTATGTTTACATGGATCAGTTTATATGTATACTATATCTCAATAAAGTTGACTTAAAATATAAGAATAAATTGACAGAAAGACATTGTTATAGGGATTAAAAACGTATTCCTACAATGGCCAAAATAAGATAAATGAATAAAGTCTGGATTTTAAGGTTTTTTTTCCCTTAAACACAATGCCTTCTTGGTCTATCTTTTGATTTACTACTTCTGGTGGTTCTTTTGTTTTTTTTCCCCAGTTTCCTCCATTCTACCACAGCTAATACAATAGAGCAAGAACAAAAGTAAATGGCAACTCACATTCACGGTCAGAGGCCTCAGTCTCAGGTGACAGGTGAGGCCCACGTCAAACGGAGAGTGTATGACCATCTTAAGAGGGTGTAGGGGAGGAAGGCATATTCCTCTAGCCTCTAGGTTCTTCCAGCTGGTCTAAGAATTAAATTGACATGAGACATAATAACAGGAGAAAATCAAATTTAATAACATATATACATGAGAGAAACCCAGGAAAACTGAGTAACTCTCCAAAATGGCCAAAGCCACCACCTTAAATACCATCTTCAGCTAAAGACAAAGGAGAACGTTGTGGGTAGTGGTTTGGGACTTCAAAGAGGAGGAAAGGATTTCACATGGAGACGGAAAAGCAAATGTTTGGTAAACAAATGTTGGTCATGCCTTGCAAAGACAATGGGACAGAGAGGACTTGGATCAAATGGGCCTTGTTAGGTTCCTCCCTGTCTACCACACCTAGTTCATATTATATTATAGTTATCTATGCTATTAGCTCCTCCCTGAAACAGGCCTTCCATCTTAATTTCTTCTGGTAGTTAAGGGGAAGGTTAAAGTTTCTTTTTGAGTCTTTTGTTCTTAAAGATAATCAAGCCAAAGAGACACATTTTTGGATGGCAAATTCTGATCCCCCACAAGCGCAAACACTTCTCAGCTTCTAAAGACATAAATTTCAAACATATCTGTGTGGTGATGAAGACCTGGGTTTGGCAGATTTTCTAATTTTTCAAAGAAAGTCAGAAACTTGAAAGTTATATGAAATTAAACTAACCGGTTTAGATTAGTTTAATTTTAAAAATAACATTGCATGGCCAACTGTTTGCATGGACCAACATAAGATACCTGCATGTGGCTGATCATTTGTTACTTATGTTTTAAATATTTTACCCTTAGTCATTCAGAGAACAAGTAAACAAAATATAAAGACAGAAAGGATCTGAATAACATAATTATTAAGTTTGATTCAATATATGCATGGTGATATTTGTATTCTATCAGAGAATAAACATTTTAAACATCCATGAAACATTTATAGTTGATTATAATAATCAACTAGCATAAATAAGGCCATAAGAAAATGTCAGATTTCAAAAGGCAGAATTACACAAGTTGCAATCACTGACCAAAATGCAATTAAACTAGAAATTTTAATATAACTTTATTATAGAAACCTTTCTTAAAGGTTATTTAAGAAAAACAAACTGGGAAATTAAACCGCTCACCTATATAATGCTTGGAACAACAAGGATATAAAATGGCAATAATCCAACAGTTAGAAAATATTATCAATGAGAATACTGCATAACAAAATTAATAAAGGAAAACTAAAGCTGTTATTGTAACAAATTCATAACCTTGACTTATTTCATTATTACAAAACAACAAGCCCTGTACACAAACCTCAAATTTACAGCTCAGAATTTAAAATGACAACTATATTGCAAGCTTAAGGAAAGTAGGAGAAATAAGATATCTTTTTAAAGAGCCAAAGAGTTTTTTAAAAGCTGAAGAACAGGAGTATTGATGAACAACTTAGAAAAATTCAGTCTGTGAATCTTTCTTTAGAAATAGCTCTTGAATATGTTTCTCATTCTTACTCCTCCACCTATGATCAAGATTACTAAATTTATCATCCTGTTTGATTCTCTCTAAGCTTCCTCTATTTCATCCTACATATTAGATAACTTTCTAAAATTCTTCCTCAATCAGACTATATCCCTGTGGAAGAATTTATAATGTCAAAAACATTCTACTCCAAAAGAACTGGCTGCCTTACTGCCTCTAAATGTCACTTTCTTTATAACTTCCACCCATTGGTATATGCCATTTATTTTGCCAAGAATGCCTTCCCACCTATCCCTTCCAATGATCCAAGTTTTATCTTTTTGCCAAGACTTACTCACATGCTACCTCCTCCTTGAATTCTTCCTCTCTCCATCTAGTACGTGTCTTTGAATAGGACTTGTACCGTCTGTATTTCTTATTAACACTTTCAGTGTAACGCCATGCGTGGGTTTTATTTGTTATAGCACTTCCATCTCTATTTACTTGCTAGCAGGATTAGAAGGTCCTTGTGAACTACTGAAGCACATTTCTATTTTCCAGTGTTTTTCTCATAGTAGTTTCTCAGCAAATAGCATTGATTGATAAAACAACAGAGGGTGAAAGCATTGTGCATTATGTTTATTTTTCCAAGGCATTAGAATGGTTCTCAACATAGTATGAACTCTCTAAAACCTCTACTTTGAGATGCAGATTGGGATTTAATCCTGAATCTTTTTGCCTTGAGCGGTGGTTTTCAACTGTTTTAATTTTCTGATTCCTCTGAGGATTCTTGTGACATTTAAAATCATGTCATACCAATGTGAAAAAAATCTATTAAATTTTTCCAGCTGAAAGAAACAGTAAACCCAACCAACTATGGCTTAAGTAAGGAAGAAGATTATTTCTATTATGCAAAACATCCAGAAATTGGCCATCAGTGGTTGATGTAATGACTCAATGACTTCAGCAAGGACTCCTTCTATATCCATTCCTTCATATGACTTCAGCCTGAGGGTTTCCTCCTTGTGGATACTCTGTAGAAGGGCAAAAGGCGTAAGGGTAATGTCAGCCAAGACTGCCCCTTTTTGGAATTTTTCCCAGAAGCCCTAACCAGAAACTTCCACTTTATCTTAGGGGTCAAAATTGAATAACAAAAAAAGTATTTTACCTCAGACCTCACTGAAAAAAGTACTTTTGGAAGAAAGATAGGAGAAACAGATAGTGGGTAGCTAGCTAGAAATACCTGTCCTGGGTCCTGATAAAGCAAAAAGGCAGAATTAACCCAGTTCTCCACATTTTTAAATATTTTATTTTGACATAATTACAGACTTAGAGAAAATTTACAAGACTCGTAAAAAGAATTCCCAGATACCATCACCCAGATTCCCTATTACAGTTGTTTATCACTGATATTACTGGAAATGCCGCTTATTTCCCAATTCAGGAAGATGCTAGCCTCAGGAGTAGGGTATATATATTTTATCATGTAAAAATATATATCTATCAATTCCTATTTGCTTGAGTGTATTTTATAAGGAATAGGTGCTGAATTTTGTTAAAATTTGTTTTTCAGTATCTGTGGAGACAATTCTTTATTTTTTCCTTAGACATATTATTTAGGTGTATTATATTAATGAATTTCCAAATATTGAACTAACCTCATTTTCCTAAAATAAACTCACTAGGTCATTGTGTACTGTTTTCTTATAGTGACACTAGATTCTGTTCACTATATTTTATTTTGAACTTTTACATCAATATTCCTAGGTGACGTTGGTCCATAAATGTTTTTTGAACTGTCTTACCAAATTTCTATATCAATGTTATACTTGCTTCATAAAAACATTAGCAAGTTTTCCTTCAATTTCAATGCTCTCCAATAATGCATAAAGCATTGGTACCATCTGCGCTTTCAAGTTTGCTAGAATTCCCTTGTGAATTCTCTCCCAGACATGGTACTTTTTGAGGGGTAGTTCCTTAATAACTTTCTTAGTTTCTTCTAGGGCAATTTATTTGAGTAAGCATTCTATCTTTAATTGGGTCAATTTGATAAATTATATCTCCCTAGGAAATTATCTATTTCATCTACATTTTCAAATTTAGTGCTTAAAGTTCTGCAAAGTATTTTGATGATATTTTAAAACTGTGTGACTCACTGGTCATTTCTCCCTTGCCATTTCTTATTTTGTGTATTTGTGATTTGTCCCTTTGTGTCTTGAGTATGGCATCTATAGGTTTGTCTATTTAATGTTTTCAAATTACCAGTTTTATTTATTAATTAGATCTACCATTTTTCTATTGTCCTTCTGCTTAACTTCTGCTTTCATCACTATTATCTCTTCCCTGTGCTCTCTTCTGGCTTACAGTAGGGTTTTTTTCTAACTTTTATGCTTGTAATTTCATTTATTTATCTTTTCATTTTTATGTAAAAGTGTTTTGTGCTAATTTCCCTCTTATCACCACTTTAAATGTATTTCACCTGTTTTAATATGTAGCGTTTTCATTTTTGGAAATTATATAACTATATAATCATACAATTTTTAGAAGTTATATAATTTTATATTGTATTTCCCCTTTCAATCACCAGTTGTATAATAAAAAGTTATTAAGTATCCAGGTGCAAGGATATTTTGAGTTTTTTTAATTTAATATTTTTTTTGTTTCATTCCATTGTAATCCAATAGTGTTATTTCTAATATTTAATATTTGTACTCTTTTCTTTATTACATAATACATAATTTTTTTAGTGTTCCACCTGTGCTTCAGAGAAAGATGTATCATCTATATCAAGGTATAAAGTTCAATACATCATAAAATTTATCTTTTGGTTATCATATTTAGGTTTTCCATATCCTTGCTTTTGTCAACTTGATGTATCTTGTGTGTCTTAAGTCTCATATTATTAGCATGTTTTCTCTATGTCTCCTTGCATTTCTCGTAGTTTTTTCTTTTTTTTGTTTTGTTTTTTGTTTGTTTGTTTGTGAAGAAGATTAGCCCTAAGCTAATGTCTGTTACCAATCCTCCTCTTTTTCGCTGAGGAAGATTGGCGCTGGGCTAACATCTGAGCCCATCTTCCTCTACTTTATATGGGCTGCCGCCACAGCATCGCTTGACAAGCAGTGTATTGGTCCACACCCAGGATGCGAACCTGTGAACCCCGGGCCACTGAAGCAGAATGCGTGAACTTAGCCGCTACACAACCGGGCTGGCAGTTTTTTCTTTATAAGGATGATTATTGTGTTATTTTGGTGCATAGATATTCACAATTTTTATATATTAATTGTGAATTATGTCTCAACATTAAAAAGCATCCTTCATTTTTGTGTTTAGTGCTTTGGGGATTGAATTGTACTTTGCATAATATTAGTTTGCTGACTCTGCTTTCTTATTGTTTCCATTTGCCTGGTATATTTTTGCTGATCTCTTTCTTGTTGGCCTGCCTTTTTGAGTTATTTTGTTTTAGGTGTGTCTCTTGGATATAGTGTATAGGTGGGCCTTCCTTTGTGAGCCAGTTGGACATCTTTTTCTTTCAATAAGTGAGTTAAGCTCATTTACTTTTATTATTAAGACTGCTATGTTTGATCTCAACTGTATTACATAATTTATGATTTTTTTCTCTATATGATGCTTTTACTTTGTTCTCTATTTTTTTGTGTGTGTTTTTTCGGTTTTTAAGGAGGTTTGTATTATTGTCCTAATGGTTAGTTTTGTATTTGTACCATTTTAAATGCCCTTATTCCCTCGTTTTTAAAAATCATTACTATCATTTCTGAGTTTTTAATGATATACTTAACCCCATCTAACACCTATACAATAATTAATGAACTTATTCTACTTTCATCTTTCTAGTCATAGTATTTCTACTTTATCAGAACATAGAATACATAACATCAGCATATGTCATAACATTTTATTCTGTACCTTTCTTACTCATCTTTGTCTCATATCTACAATTAAGTTGTTAAATGCTGTCCATCACTCCTTTTGCTAAAGTTTCCCTGGTCAGATTCTTTAGAAAGGGCACATGGATCCAGAATTCCCTGAGCTCTTATGTGTTTAAAACTGTTTTTTTATAGCCTTGATACTTAAAAGACAGCTTGGCTGGAAGGAAAAATCTTTGGGTCATGCTTTTTATTCTGGACTTTCTTGAAAAATGCTACTCCATTATTGCCTTGCTTTGTCCATTGTTTTTGAGAAGACTGGTGCCAGTCTAGTTATCTTTCTTTATACATTGTTTTATCTCTTCCTCTCATGGTCCTAAGGATATTTTATCTTTGTTTAGTAGCTTTATGAGAATATGACCTTGAGTTGATTATTAAAGGTTAGGTTACAATAGTGCCAACGAGCACTTTCAATATGTAGATTCAAGTTCTTTACATCCAGAAAGGTGGAGTTTTTCTAAATAGTTATAAATATTAGTTCTGTTCCACTTTTGTTTTTGTTCCTTGGGACTCCATTTATATAAATGTTATTCCTTCTTTGGTTGTCTTCCAAATCAGTCACTATCTCTGACTCTTTTTACTTCTTGCTTTATCTCATTTTCATTCTCTTGGTTGTTTCCTATTTTTTTCCAATGTCCTTATGTTTTTAATTTTTCTTCTTTGGTGATTTAGTGGTAAGTTAAAGTGGTAAGTTAGCCTACATTTCTGATGTGATTTTAACTTTTTCTTCTATTTCTTCCCTGAGTTTAATCAAGTTGTTTCATTTCTTTGACTTTTTGTCCATTATGTTCTCAGTTTTTAAACTTTTGATTTGAAGTGTTCTCCAGAAACCCCAAAAGCATGTTTAAGGATATTTCATTCAGTTTGGAGTGTTGCATTTCAGTTCTTTTCTGTTTTGCCATAGGTTTTGGTGAGGATAAATTTTCATCAGCTGAACATTTGAATTATTTTCATTTTGCTTTATTTTTGTAGCAGCCTTAAAAAAAAAAATAGACGGAAACATGCTTCAGCATTTCTGTGGACAGAGCCAGTAGTCTGGGGTGTTTGTGAGATTTCTAGTTCAAGAATACCCTCTTCTATCGGTGCAGCAAGGAGTAATTTTACCAGGTGTTGTGTTTTTTGGAGGGCTGGGGGGAGTGGGAGATGACAGAGGGGTTTGGTGTGTCCTTTGATATTTTGATTCTCTGCTGTCCAACTTCTCCATCTAGTTTCTTTTTCCTTTCATCAGACACTTTGCAAGGGATAGTTCTCCATTGCTTTAACTCTCTTCTTTGCCTGGCGTGTTACCTCCCAAAGACTGTTTCTTCATGTCCCACACATACTTTTAAGCCACTTTCCTGTAGTCAGAACTCTGGCCTACCACTACACTTTTTCTATATTTCCTTATAATCTTTTTCTTTCTGTTGGTAGCTTGTTAGATTTATTTTTTTTCTCCCACTGCTATCTCTCTATTTTATTTCTGCTCTGCAGTTTTTTGCTGAAATGCCCATGCAGTCCCCAAAGGTTTGCAGTGGGAAGAATGGAAGATAGCGTGCTGGAATTTTGTACTACTTTTCCACTTACTGATAATTTGAGGTTTGGTCAATCTGACTTCTAGTTATGCTGAGAAAATGGAATTTGTGTAGTTTTGTTGTTCTTGTTGTTCTTTATCATTTTTTTGAGAAGTGGGAAGAGTCAAATTTACATACCCACCCTAGGTTCAGCTATCTTTCCACTTTTTGAGATGCTAACACAAAAATGAGGAACTGATATGACGAGAACATCACCATCCAAAACAGGTGACTAGAGAACCCAGCCTTTGGATAGAAACATAAGTGTAAAGAAGAAATCTTTCAGGGAGTTGAGGCTCCATGGAATTTACCTCTCATATTTTAGCAACTTTCCCATGACTTCCAGGACATAGGAAGTGGGCACAGTGAGGGAGTATTACAGGATACAATGGTAAATTTGAGGAAATATTAGTCTTTGAGGATACCCATTATCAGATATTTCGAGGTGCTACTCACCTATGACACTGTATCAGAACAATATAGATAATAACAAATGTAGACAAGGGGTATTTAGGACCTTCAGAATCATCTTTAGTCTCCACTGCAGACAGGAACATTGAAATTATCAACTTACTTCCCAAAGAGATACCAACTGCCGCATTCAAGATGGATGGCTTATTTCACTTTCACAGCACATTATACCATTACATTACGTTATGTTACAATAGAATTTCCTGAACCACCTCCTCAGTGTGAAAAATTGAACATCTGCTCATATCAGACACTGTTTAATGACGCGTGCCAAACTTAATGTAACTTCCACCTGACACATCATCACTTATACTTAGAGGACCGTCTTATATCACCAGCATTCCTTAGTGTTCCAACATTGTTTTCATCAACTGAACACTGTGAAAAATTAATTCACTCATTAAATGTTATCATATGTTCTCCATTCTGTGATATATGTGAAAAAGTAAATTAGAAACACTTCCTTTCCATTTCTCGTGTGAGTCAAGATAACGGTATCTTTTTCATGTTATTGCCATTACTTTAATCTTCGCTGCTTTCCTTCAGGGATCAAATATGACTAAAGAAAGGAAAGGCTTCTTTCTCCTGATTGTCTTATGATGACTGAGCTGCTTCCTTTGGAAAAGCACGTGTTTTGGAGTAGATAGGTGGGAAACAACTTCATTGTCAAATTGTAGGAACGTCAAGAGTTTTCTGAAAAGGGCTGAGGAAAACAGGCCCCTTTTGCTTTTTCTCAAGAATTTCTAGCAAAATCACAGAAAAAGAAAGCATTCTCTACTTCTGTTTTCATGACACTTGTTATGCTTGTAATTACTTGATGATTGTTAGTCTTCTCTCATATTTTTTGATCCATAAACACTAAGATGGTTGGTTTTTTTTTTACTATATTTTTACTTTTATGTTTATTACTCTATTCAGATAAATTGCTTTTTGAGTCAAGATTAGCATTTTTTATATTTTCAAAATTCATACATTTCTCCTAGATTCTCAAGTTTATTAATAAGATATTACACTTGCTCTTTTACTTAAATTTTCCTAAAATCTTTAATTCTACCTCCTTTTTAATTCTTGAAAAGGTTTTGGTTCTTTGTTGTATTTCTAATCACATTTCTCCAGAAATTTTCTATATTCTTGGTAAAGTAAAAAAAAAAATTCTTATAAAGTCTACTTTTTGACTAATTTATGCTTTTATTTTTATACATGTCTTGTTAAAAATATTTTGTTTTTTAGATTTAGTTTTTCCAGTTGTTTAATAAATATATTTAAGAGTTTAAATTTCTATCAGAATTCTGTCATTCTAATTCATTGATAACTTCTCATTTTAGTTTTGATTTTTTATCCCAGTTTTTCTATGAATATAATATGTGTATCTGAGAAGACTCTGTACTTTGTAGGTTACAAATTTATGTATATGATCAGTCAGTCATATTTGTGGATTATATCACTATGTTCTAATTCATCTTATCTATTTGATCTATCAATTTCTGAGTGAGATTTGTGTTGTTGTGTTTTAAGTCTTCCACTTTGAGTATGAATTTGTCCATTTCTCCTTACTGACTTTTCAATGTTTTACTTTATACATATAAATCTATGTTACTAGCTTTACGAATGTTTGTCATTCATGTTTTTTAATTGATTTATCTGATTAATATGTCCCTTTTAGTGCTTCTTACCTTGCATATTAGCTTAATATTTTGCTCTGCTTTCTGTTGAAAGGCATAAGCTAAGTTATATTTTCTCAAGACTTGATTTCCAACATTCTGGTTTCGTTTTATTTTAGAGGTTTCCTGAAATAGCCTGGAGATTGATTTCTTTAACCTAATCTCAGAATTTCTATCCAGAATTGGGGAATTTAATCTGTTTAGATTTATCAGGATAACTGGTGTATTTGGACTTACATTAGCCACTTTGTTTTTCTATTTCCTATATTTTCTTGTGTCTTTTCCTCCCTTGCATTTAGTTAGAGTGTTCCCGTTTGGATTGTTTTTTTTCCATTCGAATGGTCTGGAATTCAAACATCCTATTTGTATATAAACATTTATACTTATTTTCCTACTCCAAAGAGTTATTCATATCACATGATCTCATTGAACAAGGAATGCATGTTAACTCACACTTCCTTTCATTCTTTTCTAATCGTACATTAAAGTAATGCAGATTTTGTTCTAATAAGGAATGATTATTCAGACATAACCACGATGTTACTTTCTTAGATTCTTCTTCTAGTTTTCTATAATTATTATTTTTCATTAGGTATATTTTTCATTTTGCTAGAATACATGATGGTTAGTCTCTCACCAGAACTTGTAAGTGGTAGAATTTCTTTTTCTTTAATATATCTGAAAAAAATTAATTTTTCTCTCACAGATGAGAATTTGACTGAATACACAAATCAGGGTTCAAATCTTTCATCTTCCTTTATCTAATGTTGCCATTGAGAAATATGATATCAATCCAATTTATTTTCCTATATATGTATCTTTTTGATTTCTCTTTTTGGAACTGTCTGTTTATGTTTGGTGCTCTGAAAGTTCTCCGTGATGCGTTGAGGGAGGATCTGTTACCTTTTCCACTCTGCCGGGAATGGGCCTCAGTGTGCCCATTCAAACCCAGGGCCTCTGCCGCTAACTTGTGGGGAATTATCTTCTACTATTTCTTTAAGTAATTGCTGTCTTCCATTTTCTTCTTCAGGAACTCCTATTAGATAAATTTTGAAACTTTTGTGTCTCTCTTTTTGTTTCACTTTTATTACATACTTTTTGCTTCTGTACTTTTTTGTGCTGGTTCTAGGAAAATTCTTCTACTCAATATTTTTGGTCATTATTTTGGTGCATAAATTTGTTCCTTTTGTATTCAGGTTAACAGAGCTTTTGGTTTTTAATTTGGATAATATTATTTCCTACACCCGAGGTCTCTAAGGATTTTACTGTAACATGTAATGGACTGCTCTTATTTTGTAAATATGATATCCTCTCATAGACAAAAGTATAGACAAAAATATACTTCTTTTAAAATCCACTGTAACCTCAGATATTAGGTCCTCTGTTGATTTGGTGGTATTTGTTCTTCAAACATTTGGAAATCTGGGTTACTGGTTTGTCTGTGCTTAATCACTGTTAGCCTGTTTGTCGATGTTATTTTTGTTTTTACCATAGCCTTTCTCCAGTTATTGGTGGGGTGGGGGGAGAACTACGGTCTACAAGTGGCTAATCTTCTGGGGTGAAAGAGTCCCCCCAACCCCTCCCACCGGCCAAGGTGGTAGGTGTAGGCTAGTTCACCTACTGATCCAAAAACCAGTCCTCTGATCTTAGGACCCCTTTCTACATCTGATACCCAAAACTGATTTTAGAGAACCTCCAATTTTGTCTCCACAGGCAGCAGCCATCTTCTCCTATGCCTGTTTTGAGCTTAGTTTTCCCACCAATTTAATCCCATCTGCCTTCTTTCTTTCAAGTAGTCTTCAAATTTTATTCTATTGATGGCTCCTCTCTCTATTTCTTAGTGTTGCTAGGTATTTATTCATTATATTTTCCATATGTGATTCCAAACCCAAGACTTCAGCAAAACGAAGTAACCTCCTGCCTAGAAAAACACATACGCACTAAGGTTTTAGGGCCCCCGACTCTCACCAAGGTGCTGGGGAGAATAGACACAAGGTCATGTCACTGAATGACTGGCCTCCATTTATTCTAGCTTTTCCCAGAAAACGTATTTAAAATCTCTATGTTAGAGTTTCACCCTGACCTTCTATTCACCTTTCAAGAGCCTTCCTAGACTTCCCAGTAGTGACTCATCCCTTACCTGGTTAAACTGCCAAGACCCCTACATGACTATGTTAGATACTAGCATAGATGTACCTGCATTTGCTTTTCTTTTACAGCCACAGATTCACACTGATAAAGATGAACATTTTGAAGAAAGAGATTAAAAAGAAGGCAGAGCAGACATGATATCGCTGGGCAACAGAGAAGCTGGGCGGGAGAGAACTCACAGGCCAACAGTCTCAGCTGCAAACAATCGCAGGCAGTGATGAATGGTGTTACAAAGGGTCATCATTACCCTCAGGGATGGGGACAGCATGAGATGATAATGAATATGTTTGGGGAAGAATAATATAACCTCATCTGGTATGGATGGGTGGCATCAGCATCCAGGCTGCTGGACAGAAGAACATGTTGACATTATTTATAGCTAAAATGCAGAGCTATGACAGAGATCCATTGTAAACAATGCCTTCCAAGGCAGCTGCTTTCCATTAAAAATATATAACAGAAAAGAGTGCAAAGAGTGGCTTAAGATGGCGGCATTAAAGAGGGCTGTCATCTTTGCTAAATCTGGGACTCATTTGCGTTCCTATTTTTATTTCCATTTACATTTTTTTATATCTGAGCAAGCTTTCTAATTTTTTCTTAAACCAGTAAGATTTTTTTTTAAAGAGTACGGTTCTATTTAGAGTTCTCATTACTTGAAAATGGGCCAAACTACACATTTTTCCAAACACGTGGAAACTTTGTATAAGATGCTCTACTCAAACCCCCATAAAAAATATTTTTTCTATAAAGAGCTTTAATGCCTAAGTGTATTAAGAAATTGCCATCCCCAGAGGAGAAGTCTTACTTTATATGAAAATAGGTTAAAAGGTCATTAACAGTAAAAAAAAAAAAAAAAATCTGATTATAAATGAAAAGAAGCTATTAATGTCCTGAGGGTAGAATATATTAATCATGAAACATGACCTAGATAAGTCCCCATGTATCTAGTGCCAATCTTTAGTTGTAAAACCACAGAATCTTGACATCAGAGGAAATTAGAGCCCCTAAAGTGAATAATATTGGAAAGTTCTGGTAGAGAAAGGAGTTCAGGATTACGATTCTACTTCAAAACGTTTTTGCAAGATTGACTTTAGAACCCAAGGAAATAGAAATTGTGTAACAAAATATGTAGAAATCTCTTCTAAGTTCTCCTTTCCTGGTGGCTGCCTGCCGTCTGCTAGGACAAGCCAATCTTGTTGCTGTAAGGTCACCACAGGGGCTCATGCCAACCTCATCTGTGGGAAATTTTCTCGGTCTCCTTGGATTCAGTCAAAATGTTTTCAAGAAGCCATAGCCTTTTCTCATTTCTGGACCACTCAGTTAAGTTACTTGTCCTTTTACAACTCTCCCATTGTCTCTCCTTGTCTTTCCCTTGGTCTGGGGTTCTCATCCCTTCCCCATCATCATCTGCACCTACGGTTCCTCTTGTTGTGCTCCTTGACACACGACGCTGCTAAGATGATCGCTCCGGGAGCAGTCTGCGGTGTACAAATCTCCTCTGTTCTCCTGTCCACTCCCACTCCAGTTTTCACTCTTCCCCAGAATAGCCAAAGGCCTGGATTTACATTTCCTACCACTTTCCTGTCACAACGGCTTCTTTTTCTGAGCAAAGCCCAGCCAAAGAGCTTATTTCTGGTCACCTCCCCTCTCAGACTGGGCAGCTTAGCAGGTAATCCTTAAACATGGATTCAAGTTGGAGTGTTAGAACAGCACAAAGCACAGCTTCTAGAGTTAGGCTTCCCACAGTCAGTGCTGGGCTCTGTCACCTACTGACTGTGTCACTTACACAAGTCAATAATCATCTCTGAGACTCAGTTTATTTGCCTATTAAATGGAGATAATAATGTTGCCTACTTTACAGGGTTATTGTGAGATAAATGAGTTAATCCATATGGTGTCTTTATATAATAAATTCCCAGTAAGTATTACTGTATTACTCCCCCTAAATGATTTTCCTTTGTACTTAATGGCAAAATCAAAGCACAAAGAAAAAAGGAAAGACATTTATGCCCATGAAATAAGACCCAACAAAACCAATTGAGGAAATATTTCTTTAACTCCTCACGCACAGCTTTCAGCAGTAATTGGGCCTCCTTTCCTCTCATATGACACTTGCTGTACAAAGTATAGTCATTCCCTTGCTCTTCAAAGGGGTTTTTGATTTTCCTTGTTGAGCCATTAGTAATTATGGCCATTAACGTTACTCATATGTTGTTAAATACTGGGGAAGCCAAGCACCTCTTGGGACTCATCACATAGCAACAGGTCTTGATTTTGTTTCCAAGCCTTATCCTCAAGACACTCTCCAAGGAGTTTTCAACAGGACAAACAGTGGCTGATGCTGCTTGGGTAATCATCATTATCTCAGAACCTTCTGGAACCACACCAGCTGCAAATGATATATCATCATCTACCCTCTTGTAGAAAACAAAGATTTGTCTTTCAAATATCTCAAACTAACTGATTATTCCCTTGAAACTTTAAAATCATTATTCCTGTTTTTTGTGTGTGTGTGTGTATCTGTGGTTAATTATGATGAAAATGGGAATTTGAGATAAACAATCATTTATCGGTATGGTTCATGTCAATCTCCCCTTCAAGTAGACCAGACCTGGCTCCACCGGGGATCTAGTTACTCATCCAGCAGATGAGTTCTTCAGGTTTGGGAGGGGGCAGGAGTTCCTGCCTCAGACAAAGGAAGTGGAGTGAGAACAAGTATTGTAAGGTGCTGCAGAGCCAGTCAGGAAACAAAAAGATTTAAATGATGGGATGAAGAGCGACTTCCATGTCCTGGGAGTTAGAGGTGGAATTCTGGTTGGGAATGTGGTGCCAAGAGTTCAAATTCAGCAAAGAGAGAACTGGAGCACAACGAGTGCAGGGACAAGTAAGCAAATGGATTCAGAGTGGCTGCTATGGTCTGATGAGTTTAAGACTCCCTTTTATCCTAGCAGATTGGGTAGATCTGGCTGTTTTATAAGTCCCAGGGCTAGGTACACCCATCATGGCCCAAAACATCTCAGCCGCTAGTTTCATTGTTCACCTCCACTGATCATTCAACCTGAAATTCTCACTACATATCATTCTGATTAAAAGGTCACCCATTCATTTAGCCAACAATCCAGAGCTTTCAATATATGCCAGAACTAACCCAGGTACTGGAGGCATGAAGTGAATCTCTGCTATTAAGAGTCTGTTCTTTCATAAGTTTCATTGATAAGAAAACAGACTATTTTGGGGGGATCAGTGAGCACCCTATGAGCCGACAAACAAAGGAACTGTTAATGCTACAGGGGAAGGTCCGAAGCATTTCACAGAGGAGGCAGCATTTAGGATGACCTGCAAGGAATGATGAATATGATTGTACAGGTTTTGGGGAAGTTGTCTTCCAAGCAGAGGGTCAATTTACAAGAGCAAATGTGTGAAATCCATTTGAGTCAGGAGACAAAGAGTTCAGAAAATAAAATAGTTCAGCATGACTGGCCCTGGGGTAATGCCGTGGAAGTAAGCTTGAAAGGAAGAAGTGGGGAGAGCAAACTATAAAGAACCCTGCCAGGCCCTGTAGGGAGTTTGAAGGACCTTAATCTGGATTAGATCATAGAAGATCAAGACGGCAAGCAAGAAAAACCAGAGCTATTGCAATAATTATGTGTGAAATTATAAGAATCTGAAATAAGGCAGAAGTTTGGATAAATATAGAGGCGGGCAAGTATTTGAGAGAGACTTAGTAAGTCTTTAGGTATCAAAATACAGACTAGGCCTTTCACCTTCAATGGTTTATAGGCTCTGCAAACTCTACATATCCAGAATGAAACTCATTACCTTTCCAATGAAATCTATTCCTTCTCCTGTTTTCCTATTCTGCTTAATGGCTTTTTCATCCATCCAGTTTCCCAGCCTAGTGTTGGCACCCAGGGCAGGCCACCCCAAAATATTTCACAATAGTATATTGATTATTTTGAATTAAAGTTACTTGAGAAGCAAAAAGGGCTTTCTGACCCTCCTGTCTCTCTTCCCCCTGAAAGCAGGAAATAGATCTCCCATGTGAAGGGTGCTCTCTCTGTGTCCTTATCACCAGAGCTAGAGAATTCCAGGCTGAGAAGCCCTTATAAACAAACCTTGCTAATTTACTACCTCAAGCCTAAACTCTGCTTAAACTCCTCACTAATTGCATACCCCAAACCTAAGTTTCTTTGTCCTGTCATTCCTCACAAATTTATTGTTTCTTTGTGTAAAAGATATATATACTGCCTGCTTTGTTCACTCTCTGAGCATCATTTCTCTATGATCTGCAATACATATGTATTAAACTGGGTTTTTCTCCTATTAATCTGGTCTTGTGTCAGTTTTACTATTGTTCAAACCATAAGAACAAGAAGGATAGAAAGGGGATTTTCCCCTGCCCCAATACTAGAAATAAGTGAAAATTCCAACATTCCTCTTCCCTCCTGCCCCTCCTCTCCAATTGGTCACCAAATCCTATTGATTTTAATGGAGTGGAGAGGTAAAGTGGGAAATAAAATTGAAAATTGCTCAAGATCAACATGGACTCACGAGTGCTGTATGCCCCTTTATGTCTGTGAAGTCCAGCTGGCTAAGAGGGATTGATCACCACTAAAACCTAAAAGCCTCTGGTCTCAAGAACAGTGGTGGCCTTTTAAGGCCAAATCCGTTCCCCTGCTAAGTGCTCTCATCACTTCCAAACTCGCCACTGCAATGCAGCAATGCTGATGATCTTATCTCATTTTTCTATTATCTTTTTTCATCTAGAAAACAAAGCTATTTTAAAGATCCTGAATCCCTGGCAAGAACCAAGTCAATATCTTGCAGACTTTTATAAAAATGTGCTAACAAAATGTTGTATAGTAATATTTCTCAAATTGGTAGAACTTTAAGGTTACATCTAAGGGCAAAATTGGTTTGGGAAGAGGGGAGGGAAAAAGAATAAATAAGCCACTAACCAACTTAATTTAGAAGCATGGGGAAGGGGGAGGTAAAGAGCAGAGAATAACTATACATACACAAATATGAGTAGGAGAAAAAAATTTTAATTATGAAAAATTTGTCAAAGCCTATTAAATTAAAATGAAAACCAAGAAGACAGGAAGAGGAAAATACACATTACTAAAACTGACACTAGAAGTGAAAAGCAGTAGAAAAAAGACCAGAATGTTATCAAAAAATTCCTCACAAAAAGCACATGTGCAGATAATCTCACAGGTAAGTTCTATAAAATCTTCAAGGAACAAACTCAATTATTTAAAATTTTCCAATACAGATGGAGAGAATACAAACTGCCAATTTTTTTCAAAAGCCTGCATGACAGTGATACAGAAATCTGATAAATATAGCAAAAAAATTATAGTCTAATCTGACTCATGAATATTAATGCTTAAAAAATCCTGTATAAAGATAGAAGTAAATAGAAGCCAGAATCATACTAAAAGAATGACATATCCCTAACCATACCAGGACAATTCAATATTAAGACATATATTAATACAAGGCACTCTATCAACAAGTCAAAAGAGAAAAGCACCCTATATCATCAGCTATACAGATGTTGGAAAGGTATTTCATTTTTGAAATCTAGAATAGATTAAGAATTTTAATTTTTAATTAAATATAAATATATGGAAACTCCATTGCATGATAAAATACATATATCTCAGGTCAAATGCCAGCCATTCCAGGGGCTGGCCCAGTGGCATAGTGCTTAAGTTCATGCAATCCATTTTGGTAGCCTGGAGTTTGTGGGTTTGGATCCTGGGTGCAGACCTACACACCGCACCGCTCATCAAGCCATGCTGTGGCGGTGTCCCATATACAAAGTAGAGGAAGATTGGCATGGATGTTAGCTCAGGGATCATCTTCCTCAAGAAAAAAAAAGAGGAAGATTGGCAACAGATGTTAGCTCAGGGCCAATCTTCCTCACCAAAAAAAAAAAAGAAAAAGCCAGCCATTCTGAGTATTAAGTCAATGTATGTAAAACACTTAGAAGAGTTTTTGGAACATAATATCACACTCATTCATTATTATTTATAATCATCATAACCATTATTAGAAACATTTCCATAGTATCAGTTAATAAATAAAGAAAACACATATCATCACTAATATTTAACATGGTTTTGGAAGTACTAATTAAATTAGCCAAGAGAAATAAAAGACACAAAAATTGGAATAAAGCTAAACACTTACCATTTTAGAACATGACTTCACATCTGTAAACTCCAAGAAAATGAGGTGAAAACTAATGGTAATAGAATACAGTAATGTATCTGGTTATCATATTAATATATCAGTATCAATGGATTTCTTATATAAAAACAATGTCAATTACAAAATTAAGAAAAAAGCTCATTTACAATATATTGAAAAGAATAAAATATGTGGAGTGAAATTTTCAAGAGATGTCGCCATTATAGACAAAGAAAATTTTGAAATACTAAAGAAAAATATACAGGATGGCAAATAAATAGAAAGATATATCTTACTCTTGAATACGAGTCAAAGCTTTAAAGATACCAATTTTCTTGCTAGTTTTGAAGTTGGACAAATTGACTTTTAGTATCATATATAAAATAATCAAAATTTTCCATTCTAAAAAACCAGAACAAGAAGAATCCTGAGAGGGCACTAGCCTCACTAGATAATAAAACATTACGAACATATTCCAAGTGGAGTGGTTGGTATTGGTGCCTGTATAAGAGACTAATAGAACAGAGTAGAGAGTTCAGAAATAGACCTAAATACATAAGAAACTTTGTATATAATAAATTTGGCATTCCAAATCAATGAATGATATTAAGATAACTATCCATCAATCTAGGGAAAAAAAAAAAGAATTTGTCTGACTTCCTACACTAGTGAAAATTCAAAATAGATCAAAGATTCACATCTGTATTTTTTTGTAGTAAACTTCAGAAAAAGCGCAAAATATTAGGCCTGTTGTGTTATGTGGTAGCCAGAAACATGTATACTTTCCAAGGTAGAGGGCAAGGTCTCAGACGCTAGCTGTGTTGCTGAACCAAATAGGCTCACCTCCTGGTAAGTTAAATGAGACTCTACACCAGTGGAAGCTGTCTTACAAAGCAAAGTGTATTTGCAGCAAATAGGAGGCCATGGGGAATCATTTCCAAAGTCATGGCGTCCCTGAACAAAGGGAAGCAGGAACTTTTTATTTCAGTTGGGGAATGACTATTCAAAAGGGAGAGGCAGGTATTCGCTTGCACAGGATGAATATATCTAACCAGAAATTATGAACGACATCAGCAACATGAAATTGCAAGAATTTGCTTTATCTGTCACCCGTACAAATTTTCAATATATTTTTTACTTTCTTTGATTCAATCCAATTCAGAGTATTCTCCAGTCTCAACAGGTCTTGGGTACACAGACATGTTGGATGTCTAGGAGGCCTCCCAAGTCAATGTGTTCAAGCCTGAGCCCTCATCCCCCACTCCACAAACCTGCTCTTCCCAGACTTCCCCATTGCAGAATATGGCAAGTCCATGTTTTCAAATGCTCAGGCCAAAAACACAGAAGTCAGCCTAGACTCCTCTCTCCATTTCATACCACACGTCCAATCCAGCAGCAAAACATTTTGTCTCTACCTTCAAATTATATGCAGAATCTGACCACTACTCACCACCTCCACTGCTACCACCTTCGTCCGAGCCACCATCATCTCTCACCTGATTACTGTATAGCCTAAGTAATCTCCCTGCTTCCTCCCTTTTTCCCCTATTTTCAATGCAGGGGCCGGAGTGATCCTGTTAAAATGTAGGTCAGATGATGTTCCCTCAAGGTCTTGCATTAACTTCCCAGATCACTCAGAACAAAAGTAATCTATATGACCCTATCTTATCTGCCTCCTCCTCCTACTTCTCAGAACTTCTCCCTGCTACCCTGCCCCCAGTTCACTCTACTTCCGCCACCACAATGGCCTCCTTGCCATTCCTCGAACAAGCTAGGAACTCTCCTGCCTCAGGTCTTTGCACTTACCACCTTCTCTCCCCTAGATGTAGGGCTCATCTCTCATGTCCTTCACCTTAGAATTTTAGCAAATGTTGTATTTTAGTGAGGCCTTCCCTGGACTTCCAATCTAAGATTGTAGCCCCCACCACCACACACACACACACACACACACACACACACGCACACATGTACACACAAGCACGCACTTTCTATCCGCCGTTCATGCTTTATCTTTACCTTTATCTGTGGCACATATCACTACTTACCATACTATATATTGTATTTTACTTACTTTTCTTCTTTATTGGATTTCTTCCCTATTTGAATGTAAGTTCTCTGAAGGCAGGAATTTTTGTGTGCTCTGTTCCATTGTTGAGTCCCAGCTTCTAGAACAATACCAGGCACATAATAGGTGCTCCATAAATATTTGGTGAACTGGAAAAGCACTGATATGTACACAGCTTTTGTGAGCTGGTAGCCCCATCCTGCATTCTTTTAGTACCTCACATTTCCTCTCCTTTCATCTCGGGCAGTCCCAGCAGGTATCTGACATGAGTATGTCCTTGCCACAGCTGCTCTGTGTTATTGGCCCAATTGCAGCAATCGTTATTGTTATTGTTCTGTAGAACAGCTCTTTCGGGAACCCACAGGCTCTGGCCCATGGTCCCAGGCTTCTCTTAGGGCCGACTTCCTGATGAATTCTGAGGCTGCGCTGTGGGAAGGCATATGGCAGCCCTACCATGCAGGAGCACCCTGAGTTATATCTGGGCATCTATGAGTCCAAGCCCAGAGAGCAAGGCCCACAGGAAGGCAGGAATGACTCCTCCTCCGGATCTAAGTTCTACCCTCCTTCCCAAGCCCGGACTGCTCCCCAGATGGGCACCAGGGTAAATACTCATGCCTTTTAAGGGAGCCCTGGGCCCAAACCACAGCAGTGTTGTCTATCTAATCACCAACTATCTAACACACTAACCAACACCAGCAGCAGGGACTCATTTCCTTCAGCTCCCGTTTCCTAAAAAAAAAAGCCATCAGCTCTGTGACCTTGGACAAGTTGCTTGCATACTCTCTGCCTAATTTTCTCGGCCACGAAAGTGGATAAAATTATATCTGCCTCATAAAGTTACTGTGTGCATTAAATGAGTTAATACGTACCAAGTGCTTAGAATAGTGTCTGGCACATGATAAAAACTGTAAAAGATTAGCTCTTACTATTCTCCCAGAGCAACAGTATAGAGACAATCTTCTCTTCAGGCGTTCAGCCCATTATAAGCCTGCCTGGTTTCTCTGTCTATGGCCTTTCCAACAGTGGAAACCCTGAGGGCTTGAACTAAGTTTTCTTCACATGCTATTTTCTGTGCATGGTAGAGGGTCTAGCACGAAGTAGACTCTTCATGCATTTTTATTGAGTAAATGAATGAATGGATAAATGCATTCGTGAATGAATGATTTTCTTATTCTAGGTCACAGTAAAGCCCAGGCTATTGAAGAAAAATAACCCTTGCAAACAAGAAATAGTAAAGAAAGTAAGGAAAGAAAGAAGCATCTCAAAGAACCGGGCTATTCCTTGTGGATGTGGCAGAGCATTCGCCCAATGATGGATCAGGGCCCCTGAGAGGCATCCATCACTTCTAATCCCGGGCTCTGCTGGAGGAAATGAACCCCACATGCATAAATTAGTGAAAGGCATGATAGTGATTTGTGTTCCTTTTGCAATTTCCTCTTCTACACAGCTGCTTATGCAGATTGAACAAGATGTCACTGTTACATCAGAAACAAAGTGAGACACAGAAATTAATAAAAATAAAAACTTATTCCGGATTTGGTCAACCTCTAACTAGACTTCTCTCAGGGAAAAGGCTTCATGAAAGATAGGAATTGTTATTTTAATTCTTATATTTAATGATATTACAAAAGCCATCCTGAAGTTGTTAGGGGAAAGCAAAAAAAAAAAAAAATCATAACTGTAAAACCAAGGGAAAGAAAAAAGAGTAGAGAGAGAGACTCTAAGTAGAATTCCTACAGTTTAAGTTAATATCTGAGCAGGGATGGAGGTAGTAGAGGCCACAGCCTTAGGGGCAGGAAAGCCAACTCCTTTGAGAAGAAATTGTTTTCCTTACTGTTGTGAGGACATATCAAGTTAAGCAACAGGCGCTTTGGGTTACTAGACAGATCAACAGCAAAGGTCACGAAGAAATTGAGCCCAATATAGCGAGACAAATACTAACAAGCAGTTTCACATAAAGGTTTTAACTTGATTCTCTCAACTAATCCACAGTATGGGTGTTAAAATTATTCTCATTTTACAGATAAAGCTGAGAGACCCAAAGTGATTTTCTCAAGATCAGGCCATCAGCAGACAGTGAGGCGTGGCCTTGGCACTTGGCATCGTACCCTGAGGATTCAGTCTCTCCTCTCTGGCATGTCTCCTGCACGTCGGGCCCTCCTATTTAAACCACATCTAAAGTGATAGAAACTCATACAGGAAATGTACTGCAATCTTCAATCACTAAAAACAAAAGAAGGAACTAAAGGTAACGTGGAATATGATTCAGAGAACATCTGCTGGCACCAGGAACCATACTCAACTCCTTAGTTAATATTCTTGTCAGAAAGGACGGAGAATAACAATATCTCAATAACTTTGGAGACAGTGACTCTACCCACATTGACCACTGTGAACTGAAGCAATACTAATTCAAAAAGCTGTGAGAATGAGATTTTTAGAAAGAAAACCACATGTGATGTCCTGAAAGAAAGGCTTATGATAAATATATCAATCTAATGGGAAACATGGCCAAAATAGTCATCCTGGACAGAGGAAAGCCATGTATTCAAGAAACTAAACACATATTTATGTTAATTAAAGTGGTTTACGTAGAGAGTTGAAATAAAAAGACTCGAGCGGAATATAAATATTTATTATTTATCATATTCATAGAATTTAACTTGCCATAAAATGTTTCACAATAAGGCTTATGCTAGTCTTCAAAACTTCCCCCCAAATTGGCTCATATTTCCGATTATTATCTGAGAAAACCAATGTTTACACTTGGTTAAAATGCAGATTCAAGAATTTTTTTTCTCTGAGCTGGTTCGACTTCGAGAAGAGAGAATGGAAAAACAAAATCTTTGAAAGCCCAGCACAGAAGGCCTCAGCTGACATGGCCAGGAGCAGGACTCCACGTTTCTCCCCCTGGAAGCCCAGTTCCATTGGCCTTATCAAATGAGTGGCCAGTCGGAAGCCAATTGCTCACACCTCTGTTTACTTACTGAGCCAGGCTGCCCAGGAAATACCATTCATTTTTTCTCTGTATAGAGAAGTCCGTGTTCCCGGGAGGCCTACTGAGAAGGGTCAGGCTGGGGTGGAAGCCAAACAAGAAGAAGAAAGTATAACCACAGAGCCCCATTTCCAGCTCTCCATGCTGTTATTGCAGTGGGATTGTCCCTGTACCTCTCTCTATCATTTCAGTCACTTTCCCTTCCTTTGCACTTTACATAGATGGAATCCTTTCATCTTACCTCTAGGAGGCAGGTGCTATTATCATACCCATTTTAAAGGTAAATAAATAGAGGCTTGGAGAGTTTAATCAACTTGACCAAAGATGTAAAACCAGTGAATAACAGAGCTGAGATTTGAACCCAGAAGTTTGAGCCCAGAGGCCACTGTGTTTCCCACATGTTACCTGGATCTTACTAGACATGTCCTTGGTGCACTGAGGGTAAAGAGGCATGGAGCTGGACTCGGCATCTTCAGCATGCCTGGAATTTTTCTGTTTCTGTTAAATTAAAGGCAACACTCCTGAAAGCTCTTACTTGTATAAACAAACTATTTTTATAATCAACCCCGAGGTTTCCTTTCCTAGAATTCATCACATTAATAAATCATTTAAAAGCCAACTACCGATTTGTCATTTCTTGAGAAAAGTGCCTTCCTGGCTCAGAATTCCCTAGGATCTTGGGTGGATGAACAACAAATGGGTCAAGAATATGATAACTCCTGGCTAGCTGCAGGAAGGGGGCCCCAAACCTGCAATTAGAGGGGGTGACATGACTCCCCCAGTTGCTGGATGTTTTGGGGAAATGAATCATCCTAGCAGGCACCCACATATTTTCACAGCACGTATACATTCAGTTCAGAAAGAACGCATTTGCAGAAATAACAGAACTATGTTCACTAGCCAAAGGAAAACGAAATATAAGTCCAAGGTGAAAAAACAGGGGAAGGGGCTTCTCTTTCTCTTTCTTTGTAACATCATAATTCAGCCTTTCAGCCATGCATTGCCATGCTTGATCTGTTCTCTTTTAATTTATTATTTGTGCTGCTGCGCTGGGAAGCTTTGAAGTAAGGGACCCGAGGGAGGCAAGGATGTCGTCTCAGGGAAGCAGGGATGTCGCTTCAGTACTGTGATCTCCTTCCCTCACCTGGTTTCTTTCCAGATTACCTAAGTAACATCATGTAAGAACTACAAGGAGAATGAATCTTTTCTCAAGGGTTTGCAAGGCGCTAGGGCCAAGAGGTAACAATTTGGAAACAATTCCCTGAGCCTAAAACTATCAAAGCTTAGGTCTGTCTGCAGAGGTGCTCATTCACCATATTAGTGCGTATATCATTTATTATTCATTCAACCAATATTTATTGACCACCTAATAACTTCTAGGTGCTGTGGAGGAGACAGGGATAGTATGTGACAGATACTGCCGATTGCTTACCCAGCAGCCATTCCTTCCAACTTCTTTGCTTAGAGAACACTAATTTTAAGTATCCAACCCTGTCTCCACTCCAGCTGATTAGTGTAAGACAGGAGTCAGCAAACAATGGCTCACAAGTCAAATCCAGCCCATTGGCTGTTTCTGTATATAAAAATGTGCTACAACTATGTCATTCATTTATGTATCATCTATGAATGTTTTTGTGCTAAAACAGCAGAATTGAGTAGTTGCAACAGAAACCATATGGCCTGCAAAACTATATTTGCCATCTGACCCTTTACAGAAAAACTTCGCTGATCACTGGTCTAAGCCAATCAGTAATACCATTCCCCTTGCCAGCGTTTGGTTCAGTTTACAGGTGGACAAGTGACCCAGTGTTGATGAGTGACACTTAAGTCTACTGGGGGCAACTGGGAAAAAAAGAGATTCCTTTTCCCCCACTGGATGTGATGCCTGGAATTATGGCAACTCTTTTGCTCTCCTGAGGGAGGCCAGTCTGAGGACCAAGTTGACATCCTGGGGATGGGAGAGCAGAAACGTGGAAATAACCTGAATCCTTGATGATGGCTTTGAGCTGCTGAACTAGCCAACCCTGGAGCCAGATGTCTCTGCACTTCCTGTCATGTGAGATAATGTGTCCTCATTGTTTAAGCCAGAAACGTTGGGATTAGCATCTCCTCTTGATGAGTTGACTCCTTTATGTTTAAGAAATGACCTTCTTGGGCCGGCCCCATGGCTTAGCGGTTAATTGCACGTGCTCTGCTGCTGGCGGCCCGGGTTCGGATCCCAGGCGAGCACTGACGCACTGCTTCTCCCGCCATGGTGACGCCGTGTCCCACATACAGCAGCTGGAAGGATGTGCAACTATGACGTACAACTATCTACTGGGGCTTTGGGGGAAAAAAAAGGGAGGAGGATTGGCAATAGATGTTAGCTCAGAGCCGGTCTTCCTCAGCAAAAAAAGAGGAGGATTAGCATGGATGTTAGCTCAGGGCTGATCTTCCTCACAAAAAAAAAAAAAAAAAGAAATAACCTTCTTTTACCTTGGTAATATTCTTTGCTTATATAGCTACTTTGTCTGATATTAAAATAGCCACTCCAGCTTTCTTTTGGTTAGTGTTAGCACAGAAATCTTTTTCTATCCTTTACTTTTAACCTATTTGTGTTTCTTGCAGGCAGGATATGGTTAGGTCTGGCTTTTTTATCAATCTGGCAACATTTGCCTTTTCATTGGGCTATTTGACCATTTACACTTAATGTGATCATTGATATAGTTAAGTTTAAATCTGTCATCTTGCTATTTGTTTTTCATTTGTCTTATCTGTGCTTTGTTTCCTTTTCCTCTTTTGCTGCTTCTTTGGAATTAATTATTTTATGATTCTGTAATAGCTCCTTTCTTGGCTGATTTTAGTGGTTGCTTTGGGGTTTGCAGAATACACCTCCAAATGATCTTACACCACTTCATGTATAATAGACAAACCTTGTGACAGACACTTCTATTTCCCTCCTTGCAACATTTGTGTTATTTTTGTTACACATTTTATTTTACGTATGTTACTAATTCCATAATGCATTGGCATTATTTTTGATTAAACAGTGAATTATCATTTTAAAAGATTAAGTAATAAAAACCTTGGGCCGGCCCAGTGGTACAAGTGGTTGAGTGCGTGTGCTCTGCTGCAGCGGCCCAGGGTTCGCGAGTTCGGATCCCGAGCGTGCACCAATGACCACTTGTCAAGCTATGCTGTGGCGGCGTCCCATATAAAGTGGAGGAAGATGAAAGATGGGCATGGATGTTAGCCCAGGGCCAGTCTTCCTCGACAAAAAGAGGAGGATTGGCAGATGTTAGCTCAGGGCCGATCTTCCTCACAAAAAAAAAAAAAAATCTTATAAATGGTCAATTATAATTTTAAAAAGTTTAACTGATAAGAAAAATTCTTATATATTTACTGTTTTCACCATTTCTGGTGGTCTTTATTCCTTTATATAGATTCGTATTTCCAAATGGTATTATCTTCCTTCTACCTGAAGACTTGCTTTAACATTTATTAAAGTTAAGGTATGCTGGATGAATTCTATCAGCTTTTGTATATCTTAAAAAATCTTTATTTTGCCTTCATTTTCGAGAGATATTTTCACTGGACATAGAATTCTTGGTTGACAGCTTTTGTCCCCAGTACTTTAAAACGCTGCTCCATTGTCTTCTTACCTGCGTTGCTTCCTATGAGAAATCTGCTATAACCTTATCTTTGTCCCTAACATGTCTTTTTCTTCTGGCTGTATTAACATTTTCTCTTTATCACTGATTTTGAGCAATTTGAATACGTTGTGCCTTGGTGTGTTTTTATTCATGCTAATTGTGCTTGAGTTTCATTGAACTTCTTGGATCTGTGAGTTTATAATTATTATCAAATTTGGAAAACTTTTGACCATTATTTCTTCAAATATTTTTTCTCTCTCCACCTCTCTCTTCTCGCCTTTGGGAACTCCAATTATATGTATATTAGGCCACTTGCAGTTGTCATTATTCCACAGTTCATTGATGTTGTATTCATTTTTGTTTTATTGTTTTTCCCCTCTGTGCTCCATTTTGCATAGTTTCTATTTCTAGGTCTTCCAATTTAACTAATATTTTCTTTTTCAATGTTAAATCTGCAATTAATCTCAAGCAAAGTATTTTTATCCTATACTGTAGTTTTCACCTTTAGACGTTCAATTTGAGTCTTTTTATATCTTCCATGTCTCTACCTAATGTTTTGAACAATAACTGTTTTAATGTTCTTGTCTGTTTCCAATTGATTGGTTTATTTTCTCGTTACAGGCTGTATTTTCCTAATTCTTTGCATGCCTCATAATTTTTTACTGGATTCTAGAAATTGTGAATTTTACTTTGTTAGGTGCTGGATATTTTTGTATTCTTATAAATGTGCTTGAGCTGTGTTCTGGAAAGCAGTTAGGCTTCATGGATAACGTTTGCTCCTTTCAGGTTTTTCTTTTAAGATTTACTAGGCAGAACCAGAGCAGTGCTAACTCTAGGGCAAATTATTCCGTACAACAAGGCAAGACCCTTCTGTCTTCTTTACCCAAGGTCTCTTGAATTATGAGGTTTTCAGGTCTAGATGGTGGGAATAGGCACTATCCCCGTGCCTGTGCAGGCACCAGACACTGATAACTCTAACACTTTTGGGTGTTTCTCCCCCAACCTCTGGTGGCACACTCGTGCAATGGTCGCTACTCAGCTGAATACTCTTTTTTATCCTCTCTTCCTCAGATCTCATCAATCCGACAGCCTCAACAACATCAAAACTTCTAAGATTACACCTAAACCTTTCATTTCTCCAGGCCTGATCTCTCTCCCAAGATGAATTCCAATATTTTCCTGTGGACTCTACCTGAATTGACCACCAACACTTTAAATACAATATATCCCAAACAGAACTCATTATCTTCCTTTTCCTCCAGCAACTCTTTCTTCTAAACTTTATAACCCAGTAGCTCCCACTAACTCATTTAATGTTAGCATCATTTCAAGTAGATCCCAAACCCTGTAGTGACCTGGTGACCTTTGACATTGCTTCCTTTCTCACGTTCTAAATGTCTCATATATCCTTCTTTTATTTTCTTTCTTAGAAAATGTTCTGTTCTCCGCCACTACTGAAGTTTGACTTCCTAAATGGCCTTTCTGACAATATCACTTTGTGCATTTTTAAAGAATAATGTCCTAAAATCTTTATTTTAATTATGTCACTGTCCTCTTTCAAAACTTCAGTGATTCTCAATGACCTGCTTTTTTTAAAAAGGTTAAAAAAAAATCCCACTTTGGCACTCAAGCACTCTATAATCTAGCAACCTTCTCATTCCTGTTCTCTGCAACTATGCTTCACAGAATCTGTGCTTCAGCCAAACTTCCTGGATATGCTTTGTCAATCCGTTCCTCATACCACTCTCTGTGCCTGGAATGTCTTGCCTCTCCACCACTGCTATCTAAGTTTTACATATCCTTAATGGAAGTGTGATGAATACAACCTGTCTGGAAAGCAATTGTCAACAAGCTCTAAAATTTTACATACACTTTTACTCAGAAATTCACATTTAGGATTGTATCCTAAGGAAATGACGGATATGCACAAAAAGTTGTCTCAAAGGATATTTATATTACCACTGTTTATAATGGGAAAAATTGGAAATCATCTAAATGTTCAGTAACAGGATATTTAATAACAAAATATGCAGTCATTTAAAAATGTTATGAAGAGATTTATTGATGTAGAAATATACTCTCTATATATTAAGAAAAAACAATAACAGAATATATATAATGTAATACCAGTCCGATTTTTAAAATGCAATGAATATTTAGATAACTAGACAGACAGAATAAAGAGTAAGAGAATATATACTAAACTGTTAACAGGGGTATTTTCTATGTGGTCAAATAATAGATTCTCTTCTTCTATTTGCTTATTTGTATTGGTTTGATTCTCTATAATAAATATGTATTATTTTCACAACTTGCAATCCTTTTAGCTATTATTTAAGAACCAGCTCTCACTCAATGTCCTTTCTGGACATCCAAGCACACATTCATCATTTATATCACCTAGTAGCTTATACCATGGACAACTCTGTGTACGTCTTTATTTCTTCCACAAGATCCTCAGGTACTCGATGGCAGAGAATACGCCCTAAAGAGCCATGGCCCTCCAGCATCACACAGGCTGGATGCTCACTAATGATCGGTAATGGAGCGAATATTAGGCAGTAGTGAGGGGCACAAAGGCTGCAGGCAAAAAAGACAATAGCCAATGGTTGATGCAAGTGTTATATTCTTGGGTTTTCAATCCCACTTCTTTAGTTCTACCACTACCTCCAGGAGAACTTGTTATATTTATTCTACCTTTTAAATTTTAGTTTATTCTACCTTTTTCAGCTTTTTATGTTATTCCTACCATGGGAAAATACCATGTCCGACATTTCAGGAAGAAAATCATGGAGTATTCAAGAATTGTTTGATATTTTAAACCCTTGTTAACCTACCATATTGACAATATTTTCTGTGGCTGATATCACCATAAACTTTCTCACTGGAAGATTGTTTCCACTCCTGCGAATACACACTTACAGCCCCACTGCCTGGCAGATTGTAGGGACATAAAGAGCTGAGTCAGCCTGGTAGACTTTCCCCGTGAGAATAATTACTAACTGATATGCAGTCTGCAGGAAAAACAACTAGGGTGGAAACTACTATTTACATGGGGACCCAATCTCAGGAGTAACAGAGTTAAATGTGGTGTTTTGTAGATCTATTCCTAAAGGGATCCAGAGCTAATATCTGTCAAGACGTATACAAACTCAAGTCACAATCTGAGGATAAAATTGCCCGTGGTGGAGTTTCCTTCCTGAAGAACCTGCAGTCCAGAATTGCATTTCCCAAAATTCTTGAAAATGTGGCTACAGTTTCCCTACTTCTTTCTGAGGAAAAGCTTCACCCTGTTCCATGCTATGTCTTGAAAATGAGAAGCATAACCATTACTTTTCACGTTAGGTGGGCACAGTTTACTTCTAACAAGGTTGTTCACAAGGATGAACAACTGCTTCTGCTTGGAACTCTATCGGCATAACCAGTGAAGTCTTGACCCAGGGTTCTCAAATTTTAGTGAAATGAGATTTACCTGGGGAGCTGTATTAGTTATCCAATGCTATCAAACAAGTCACCTCAAAACATAGTGACTTAAGGGACAAAAATTCAGAAGAGGCTTGGCTGACAGTTCTGGCTTGGAGTCTCTCAAGGGGTTCTAGTCAGACATCCAATGGGGCTGCAGTTGGCAGAAAGCTAGACCGGGGATAGAGGATCTACCTCTAAAGTGGCGCACTCACACGGCTGGCAAGTTAGTACTGGTGCTCGCTGTTGTTAGAAAACCTTGCTTCATCTCCACGTGGGCCTCTCCACAGGGCTGCTGAGTCCTCATAGCACGGCGGCTAGCTTCCCCCAGAGCGAGCAAGGAGAGACCAAGCAGAAGCTGCAATGGCTTTTACAACCTGCCCTTTGAAGTTACCCACTGTTAGTTCTACTGTATTATTTTGGTCATATGAGTCAGCCTGACCCACTGTGGGAAACTACACAAAGGCATGAATACCAGGTGATGTGAGGCTCAAGGGGACAGGCAATCTTGGAGGCTGACCACAATGGTCCGTTCTTTAGCTTCCAGTCCTGAGCCAGATGCTGCAACGAGATGAGACTTGGAGGTCTAGGAGAAGAGGATAAGTATGTTTTACACACGAGGGAATACGAATTGCTGTGGCCATAGAATGGCCTGAGACAGAGTATTCTCCAAAGATAACCACGCCTACGTGTTTATCCCATCCCACATGCTCTTCTCACAGTATGACTGGCACTCCCACCAAGAGATGAGGTCTAGTTTCCTTCCCTTAAATTGGGGTAGGAGGAAGTTGACTGCCCCAACCAATGGAGTAGGGCGTATGGCCGAAGTGATGCTATTAAATTTCTGATGCTAGGACATAGTGAGGATACAGCCTCTGCCTAGTTTTCTCTCTCTCTTCTTCTGTCTCTGTCTCTCTCTCTTTCTGAGGAAAATTGTCCTTGAGACATAACCATCATATTGTGAGGAAACCCAGGCTACATAGAGAGGTCATGTGTAGATGTTCTGGCTGACCGCCTCATCTATGCCCTCAGCTAAGCCAGCATCAACTGCCAGATACGTGAGTGAACAGCCTTCAGGTGCTTCCTACCCTAACCCGAGTCTTCTAGCTGAGGCCCCAGACATGGTGAAGAAGAGACTAGCCATCTGCACTGTGCCCTGTCCGAACAACTGACTCAGAAAATTCTAAGATGATACCTGATGATGGTTGTTTTAAGCCATAAAGTTTTGAGGTGATTTGAGGTAAAAGATAACTCATACAGTAACTTTCTTACAGCTACAAACCTCCAGTCCCCACTCTAGACCCACTGAATGAGATTTCCTAGGCAGAGAGAAGCCTGGGAAACTGTTAATTTGCCAAGTGCTCTAGATGATTCTTATCATCGGGAATATTGGGGAAGTTTTAATGGCATATCTTTCTATTTCATGAGTCTCAGTTAAATAATCTACTGGTTTGTTTATCTTTGATTGTCTATGCATTTCATCTAATTTGTGAAAATTACAATTGAACTAGAAATTGAATATAAATTATATGGTTCTGGATGAGATGTTCTTGTATTTGTAACTCTCAATTTTTATGTTAAGTCATCATAAAGTAGTGCTTGAAGAAGAAATGTGGAAAATACAATACAAAAGTTTTATAGATTTTCAGAAAGATTGTGGAATCCTCTTTCTTAAATCTTTACAGAGCAGCTATTCAACTATCAGGAAAAACTGAGGACAGAAGGCAAAAAATACTATTTTCTGTGGCAACTCTAAAAGTACTGATAAGGCATGGAATCTCCAAGTTATATTAAGTGAAAAAAACACAAAGATGCATGACAATGTCTGTATATATTTTTAAAGCGGTAAATGCATAAAACTACCTCTATAAAGATACACACAAAACTGGTAATGGTGGTTATCTTTGGAAAGGAGAACTGGATGATGGCTGGAGTAGGAGTATAATAAAAGACTCGTTTTTCACTGAATATCTTTTTTACCCGTTGAAGTTTGTAGTGGGATCATGTAATACTTTACAAAAATAGATAAATAAAATGTTTTTAAAACTCCTTTTCTCTTTGAGGACCCTCTTGGGAGTCATTCCAGAACATGAATGTGTGACCTCATATCATTATTGATTACAGTTAATTATCTTTTCTTTTTAGGTTTCTCAGTAAAATAAAACTTGATATCCTTCAGGACCAGTGACACTGATAGATTAAAATCTAGCCTATATACGGTTGATAGCCCCATCCCCACTTCTTATTGAGTTTTTCAGTTGTCCCTGCCCATCCCCCACCTCTGATACAGCACAGCCCTTACACTCTAGACAAGTGGGATGCTGGTCATGAGTGCCTTGCTCTGGGTACCCTGCTCTGGCCCTTCTCTGGCTTTGCCCACCCTACTCACTAAAGAGCTGTGGCCAAGAGGGCATGCCCACCCAGGGCCCACAGGCTATGGGTTTAGGAGGCTCTAACACTTTTTTGTGTAAGACTATGCTAGAAGGTATTTTATTAAAGAAAACAAAAATAGCCATCTTATCCTCTGAGGACAAAACAGAACAACAGTGACTTTTATATTGTTCTTCTCCCTCATATTCTATTTATTGAAACATGTAATTAGGCTTAAACCTAGAAAAAAATCAATATTGTATATTTATAAGATTTTAATATCTTTTTCAAAATAATATGAACGTTTTACTTAAAAAGAAGCAAACTTTAAAATATTTTTTAAAAAATAAAATTCATCAGTGGGAGTTACTTTGAATGGCTCTTGTGTTCAAAGATCATTTATATTAAATGTCAAACATTCTGGCGCTGCTGATAATTGTTGGATAGGATTCTAATGGAAAGAAAATTAGAACCAAGTGTTCTAAAGAAAGGGGAAGCTAATAATTTACAGGCACATTGCTTTTTAAGCTTTGTATGTGGAATCCGATGTTTCAGAAATAGAAGAGTAAATAGACAATATAAGAGAAATCTGTTATAGCTGGAAATGGAAGAAGATTAAAAAAGGAGTTATATATTAAAACTATATAGTTTACATTTTCAAGGCATTGTAATTTGCATGCTAGCATGGAAAGCTTTTTTACTAGGAAAACTATCCATAAGGATGCAAGAGCTAATGTGGAAGTTCTTACTATTTTTCATAGCAGCAGAGCTTGTCAATCACTAGAGATCTCATTTTAAGTGGAGAACAGGACTACAAATCATAAATGGACTCCAAATAAGAGGAAGAGGAGGCCTAGTATGACCACAGAGAGATTTGGAAAGGTGGATATTTGGATGTGGTACTTGAAACCCAAGGAGAGTTAAGCCACTATGTATTGGACGATATAAAGAAAAGACTAGCATAGAATGCCAAGCTCCCCTGTCCCCCTGAAAAAAAAAATAAACTAGAAAGATCTGGAACCATTATACTAATGCTTGTACCACTTTGTACAACAATCTCTGGGAAATCCAAGATGTAAAATAATTTGCTTCTGGCCTCTATAAATGATAATAGAATGTGGGTGATTGTGATCTCTGGGAAGAAGATGCTAATTGATCTCTAAGATCCCTCCAGATATGCTGATTCATAGGAGAACATGTCACCAGAATCAGAGCCCCTCTCAACAGCACTGACACTATGTGTCAGCCCGTCACATCTATTGACAGTGATTGACGAAAGTCTCCCTCAACTGAGTCTCTGTCTTACGAGAGGAAACAATTATTAAGCACCTGAGAAAATTGGTAACAGTCAAGAATTCTGTCAAATAAATTATTTTTATTTCAGTGTTCAAAATGTCTCTTTCTCCATATTAACTTGGTGAATAAACAGCGCATCTAAGAAACCGGGGCCATTCTGAGCTCCTGCTTTTGCTCCTAATTCTCACCCACACAGTACACAGAGCTGGCTGACGGGCGATGCTCAGCTGCGCGTGTTCCTCTCCACATCAACCCAGCCATGCGACCCAGGTCAGCTCTCCTGACTTGCACACACACTCACACACGCTCACCAAGGCTTTTGGGTGAGTAGCAGACATTATTGAAAGTTTAGAGAAAACAAGGGGCTTTTCAACACAGCAAGAGAAACAACTTAAGTTTAAATATGAGACATTGTAGTTCCCAGCATTCCCTGGGCCCTATTTACCAAGGTGGGCATTGGGCTGCCACCATCTGGTTCCAATCCCTCTCTCTGTCCTCTCTCCCCAGTCCCATCTCACCTTTCCTCTCTCCTATCACCCCAAAATTTGTGTCCATTGATGTAAAATAGTTCAATCTTTGTTACCTCTTTAAAACTCAGACCCTTGGGGCCTCGTCTTCCACCTCCATGCCCTTAGCAAAGCAATTAACACATAAATACAATTCCTTTTGTAAAAGAAGTGGGTGACCTTTAGTAAAATGATCATATTTTTCTACCCCTTAACATGAAGCACTTTACAAAGTGCCAGGAAATAGAACTAACTGGTCTATTAGAAGTAACTGCTCGCTGCTGTTACTCTTCACACCACCATGGCCACCAGGAACTCCCTGGATCCTGCAGGGCTCTCTGTGCCGGCACACCAGCCCCACCAACCAGGCTTGGCATCATCCTTCATCCCCCATGGTCCGAGTCTCTGGAGACACTGCCCAGAAATAGCAGGAATTCACTCCTAGTGATCTCTCAGAATGTCGGGACCCGGGCCCTGGGTTACCCCAAGAAGTGAAGCCGCCTTCTTCCTAGCCATTTCTGAAGCCCATTAACTCCACTGCCCACGAACACATCATGTGGTCTCTGCCTCTTGCCTCTGGGCCACTGAAGCTGGGCTATATCCTAAACCTCTTTCTTCTCTAAACATTCAAATATTTTTGTTCCTACTGGTGCCCAGACCCAGAGAGTCCCACTCTTGGGGCTCATGGTAATTCAACGTTGGGGTCCAGTTAATTCCAGAGTTCAGAACCTTGCAAAGTACATACAGACCTTCCTAGGGGTGAGGGGAGGCGGTGCTGGGTTCACCTCTTACTTCCATGTTCTTTCTTCCTTCTGAATTCATGGAGACTTGAGTCAGAGCGTTTCCTTTAGGCCTGGGAAGGTTTTTACTACTATATTCTGAGACACTAGATTACTGCAGAGCTCTCCAGGGCTGAGAATTCCAAAGAACTCCTCAAACTACATTCCAGACCCATCACTCACCAGAAGTCACAATAATAATAACAATACCTGACATCTAAGGAATGCTTCTCATGAGCTAGGCACAATGTTAAGTATCTCATATACATTACCTCATTTAATCACCCTCAAAGCCCAATGATACAAGTATTTTTAATATGTCCATTTTACAGATGAAGAAACTGAGATTCAGAGAAGTTATACAACTTGTCTAAGATCATAGAAGTAAGGTGTCAAAGTAAGTCTGAATGCTCAACCACTAGGCAATACCGCCACTGAAATCATTTCATTAACCAGCCCTCTGAAACCAGCCCTAATATGTTCCCTGAGCCTCCTATGCATAACTTGGCCTTGAACTTATAAGCCAGTCTCTGACACTCCCTCCAATCAAGAGGCCAGCAGATGAAACATGGTGGCCCAGCCCAGAGAAGCTTGTCGAGAACCACTAAGCAGAGCTGGAAGCTCTCCTCAGCAACGGCTCACAGGGAGTTTTATTTGAGGCCCTAGGAGATGCTCTGCCACTCAGAGTAGACACAGATTGCCCACGATAGTCCCTGAAGAATCAAGGTCAGCCCTTGGAGTCACTCCTATTAACTTCATTCATCCTCCCCTCTTTCACCTGAGAAGACCTCAAGCTCTCAAATAGCCAGGCTTGGCTTCTGACCAGCTCACAGAATCAACTAGGCCTTCCAGAGTCTTCTCTGGTATTACTTGATAGCTCCGTGGGAGTTCCCAAGTTCACCATGCTAATTTCTAAACCTCCAGTCAGAGAAACCAAGGCAACTGATACATCTGACCTAACACTGTAACATATCGCCCAGCCTTTGGCGCCTCCCACAGGATCAGTTTCTTAGGTAGGTTACAGCTACATGGAGCACCCTCAATATTAGCCCCAGAACCTGCGTCTCCCAAATCCTGAGTTCCACCTGAGGCTTGAGCTCCCCCAGGAACTCCCACACATGTAAGAACCTGCAGTTACACAGTTCTCCCATTGGAGTTTTTGGCTAATTGTTCCTACCTAAATGTCCTTTCCATTATGTATTCTATCTTACACACCTGGTTCTAGAGCAGCTGTTCCTAGAACCTGCTTCGTACTCAAACCTTTGGCATTCACCCTGTAAGTGCAAACCTAACTTCTAGTTTGGCCTATAACATGGGTACCCAAAATGCTAGTATATATCCTTCTCTCTCATTTATTTTCCATGAGGCATTGACAAGGCACCTTGGTATAAAACACAAACCAAGAAACATGGGTAGTAGTTCCAAAATCCCAAGTGTGCCACTAACTAGCCAAGTCATTGAAATTTGGTTTGCTCCAGTCTCATCTCTAGTATGAGCAGTCTGAATGATTGCTAAGCTTCCTTCAGCTCTATCTTTCCAGTTTTTCCACCCCAATGTTTCACTGCCATTTCAACTTAGTAACAGCTTGTTCCCAAATTATCTCTGTTCTTATCTCCCCCCAATGGCTGGCATTTCCAGTTTGTTCCCTAATGTCTTAACCTTGGAGACATCTTTGATTTTTTTTTTTGCCTACATAGCTAGCCTAACACTACCAAGTTCTGCTGAATGATAGTACTTAAATTATCCCTCTGCCTCCCTTTGTTTCAGCCTCCATCTATGTCATTTTTACCTGTGCATAAACTTCTCCAATGTTCTTGCTAATCTAGCCCTCTTAATTTTGTTCTTTCCCAATCCTCTATATATAATGATATAGCAACAATCAACTCTTTCATGTGTTGTTTGATGTGTTTCCTTCTCATGAGAGGCTTCCAATTTCCTCCTGCATTGATTTTATTCTCTTAATAAAGGGTTTTCAACCAGTCCCCAAACATACTCATCTCAGGTTCCTCCAGGCTCATGCCATTTTAAGTTTGTAGAGAGAAAACAATAATAATAGGGAACCCTTGAAATAACAGCTGCTGTTTCATTCAGATGCCTAAACTTAGAAAATGTCATAGAAAGTTATATGTCATAATAAGTTGCTGCTTATTAACATCTAATAGCTTGCGTTATTCCCATAGGCAGAAACAACAAAAAACAGCAATTGCAATCTGACAGTGACATAAACACCTGTCTGGCTAATGAATTCCTTGCCAAGTGCATGTTTCAAAAGAGAAAGCAATGTCACCTTTAACA
Organism: Diceros bicornis minor; assembly: GCF_020826845.1. Lineage (NCBI taxonomy): Eukaryota > Metazoa > Chordata > Mammalia > Perissodactyla > Rhinocerotidae > Diceros > Diceros bicornis. The sequence goes on from NC_080740.1 coordinate 36,999,018, forward strand.
TAAGTGATTTTTCTTAGAATGCTGGAGTTACACAAGGGAAAGTAAGAGCTATGAATAGCATAAATGAAAAATGATTGGAACTATGTCTCTGGGAACATTAAAATGGGAACTATCATGTCATTTTGGTTCACCATACTGTATTTCCCTTCTTTTTCATGAACAACCATGGTGCTAACTCCCATTAAAACTTCACAAGGACCCGTAGGTCCACTAATTCATGCATTTCTCTCAACACACAGTCAAGCGCTCTCTTTTCTAATCCTAGGGGAAAAAAATACCCAAATAATACAAAAGTGCATCTTTAAAACTAAAATCACCAGACTCTCAAAGTTGCTAAATATAACTACTAAGAAAACAGACTTCCTCAAAGTTGATCTATGCCAAGTATCTTGTAGGTTGAGACTGTTCCATAATATACCACTCAGTGAATTGCAAGAAACATTTTAAAACACAATATCTAACTAAAACCCCACTGTGCATTAATTGGAGCTGTGGCATCAGGCCACAATATCCTTGGTTTAGAGAAGACAATGGGGACGTGGAGGGTCACATAACTGAGCAGTTGCAAATGCAGCAGTTAATACAAAGCCAACCAACATTTAAAGATCTAAGGCTTAAGCATCTGTGTATGGAAGATGCTGCTCTGTGAATCCCACATAGGTTGAAATTTAAGTCCTACAGAAGCAGTGTGTGAAGAAGAGACCTGAAAGACCCATGTAGGATAAGAACGGCTTCCTATATCAGCTGCCCGGAATTCTAAGAGCTATGAAGGAAATAATATAAACTCATCAAATTATTTTTACTATTTCAAAAAGTCCAGTGGAAATCATATGTATAACCATGGTAAAATTACACCAACTAACTAGTTCAAGAGTTACTTTTCTTGTTGTTATTGTTATTGGCTAGAGTATCAAACCAATGAGGTAACGACGATAATCTCAAGATAGGATGAATGTAGTATTACATAAATCAGCTTGGCAGATGAAATATTTCAAAACATCGGGTTAAAGAGAAAAAATTTTAAGGGGCCCTCGCACTGAAAAAGTCAAGAACTAATGTTGAATGAAACTCAATGGGCTCTATCTTTGCTCCAGCTTCACCGCATGGGGAGTTGGGAATTGGAGCAGGGAGCTCTATCGCACGGTATCCGTCTGCTCTCCATTTTCTTCGCCATTATCTTCCCCAAACACACATACACGGACATACGTGCACACTCACACATGAGATAAAATGGCACGAGCCTGGAAATAACCAGAGCATGATTTAAGGAAGTAATTTTTGCCTGCCCTTCCCCCTCTTCCAAGCTTCCTACAGGGAAAAAGGCTGCAGATATGGGTAAATATTGAAAGTTCCAATCAGAGCCTTGACTGTGCTCAAACCACTGCATTCTGGATGCCCTTTTGCCATGCAAAAAACAGCCTCCATGTGTGGGGCCACCTCTGAAGGGAATGCTATGGGTAACCTGTAATAGTAGAGACACAAAATATACATCCCTTCTGAAAAGGAAATCTCCATAGGTGAGGCCAAAGAGGTACCACTCTACCATCAGATTTCGTCCTCTAGAAGCTTAGATTCGAGCAAGGCTTCAAGTATTTGAGACGTCTGACCTAACTCTAGATAGCTGCATTTTGAAGAACTGTGATTTTCCCAATCTTTCAATGTAGATTGACCAGCCATTGGATTTTGCTGCATATTTACATTATTAATGATAATCTCTGGAGAAGATTTAAATTTCTTTTCACTTTGCAAAAATGTTCTCACCTAACTCTAAATGTTCCTCTGCTCAGTCAGCAGCACGTGACCTTCAGACTCTCTGTGAGAGTGCTATTAAAGGGAAAGAACAGAGCTACCGAACGATTTCTCTGATCACCCAGCCTAATTACAAAGAGGAGTAGATCACTAAACATTGTGCCTTAAATATAATAAAAAGAATAATTTTACATTCCAACAAGAAGCTGCTCCCTCAGCAGGATAATGACACGTTAGTTCGGGTCCAGGAAATGCACCTCAGTGCTTATTATCTTCACCGTGATCACCGTTATTTATTTATAGGTCACGTTAAGCACTTTTGGGGAGTTTCACAGGACACACACACTGTTCAGGTGTCCGTGTGGGCCTCTCTCAGGAAGTACTGGCCAAAGAATCAAGGGCCTTAAGAAAACTGTTTATTGAATTCAGTTAAGCCAGGTGCATTTGTCAGTCTCAAGAAGAGGATAAGGTTCAGAACCCAGAAACCTTCTCAAACAAGACCAACTTCTCCCCTTCAGAGATTCAAGAGTAAAGTTCTTGGGGCTTCAGATTCCCTATTACCTCCAAGTGCAGTCCTGCCGTTTGTACAACGTTGGTTGATAGCCCAACCCACCCCTGAGCCCAGCTTCCATCCTCAGTCCTCCCTCCCCTCCCCTAATTATGACAGAACTTCTGTGCACACTGTTTCTGCCTCCTCAAAGCAGCAGCAGTTGTCAAAACTACCTCCCACAAAGTCAAGAGTTTGGCTCCACCGATTAAAGCCTGAAGTTAATGAGGCCAAGTCCAAAGTCCTATTCTAACCCATTCGTTTAACTACACATCATGCTAATTGACCACTCTCAACTCCAGCCACCTGCCTAGCAAACTCATGAAAATGATCATTTTCATGATCGTGAAAGGGTAAAGTGCCCTCAGAGCCAATCTGTATCCCACCTTCATCTAAGGCGGTATTGAAAGTGTAAAAGGTGATTATTCCAAAGAGGAAACTCCTTCTGCTTTGTAGTTCTGTCCTTGAATACTAGCAAATAATATTTATGGGAGTCATATTATCCCCAAATCTCAGCCTCTATCTTCTCTAGGTTCTTGTAGGTACATCTCTTGAAGTCTCCATCCTTCAGATTCAGGCAGCCCCAATCCCTGATCCAATCACCAAATAGTCAGAGCCAGCCAATAGGGGTTTGGACTGTTACTAGTAGCCCTATCAAGATAGTCAGGTTTTTAGTCAGCCTGCTAAGTGGAGCCCTCAGCCCAGGCACAGCAGGGCCAAGCGCAAGCTTTCATTTGTCCCCTAAGCCAAGCTCTGCTTAGTCCCTGGACCCTGGCAGGCCACAGGCACTGTTGCCTCCTTTGTGTAGCCTGCTGCCCTGTCTAGTGCCCGAGCCGAACTCGAAACACAGTCCATTTGTCTAGGTCTGGATACTCCGCCTCTATGTTGTCTTCCAGAACCCTCTCTTAGGATGACTTACCACCCTCCAAGCTGAAGGCAGGATGCTCCTGCTGCCAGGGAGCGGCAATCACAGCCTGCCTGGTCCTCTGATTTGCAACAATCCCTGCATCACCCTCTGCTATGCCCATTCCCCATTGTGTATCTGGGGCTATCGGCTTCCAGACTCTAACTTGGTTGCCCTCTCCCTCCTCCACACCTTCCCATGTCCTGAATGCCAAAGACCCAGCATGCCTTGCACCCAAGCTACCACATAATGGCTAATACTACCAACTTTACTTTGCCAAACTGTAGAACCAGAGAGCAGCTGAATAAGCACATGTTTTAAAATGGTAATGAGGGGATGTTTGAAAGAAAAGTATACGGGAATAGTTGGCAGAAAATTCCTTTCCGTGAGGGTAAACTGTTGTTATCCTGATGCCCGATTTTGCTTTCTAATCCACCCACTTCTCTGTACTGTTTGTTATAGGGCCTAGTGATTCTTTTCAAGTTACCTTAAAGCAAATGGCACTGTGAACCATTTAATTTAGAGCTGATAAACCACGGACCCATGAAAAACACTTCTCAGAGGATAAGAGGTGAAAAGCAGTCCTGACAGCTTTTGTGTCTTTTCAGTGGCAATCAGAATCTGTGAAATAGGGCCGGCCCCGTGGCTTAGCGGTTAAGTGCACGCGCTCCGCTACTGGCAGCCCAGGGTTGGGATCCTGGACGCCACCGGCGCACCACTTCTCCAGCCATGCTGAGGCCGAGTCCCACATACAGCAACTAGAAGGATGTGCAACTATGACATACAACTATCTACTGGGGCTTTGGGAAGTAAAAGGAGGAGGATTGGCAATAGGTGTTAGCTCAGAGCCGGTCTTCCTCAGCAAAAAGAGGAGGATTAGCATGGATGTTAGCTCAAGGTTGACCTTCCTCACACACACAAAAAAAAGAATCTATGAAATAATGTTCTCCCACCATGAACCAGGGTCATGCCATGCCCCCAGGGCTGGCTGGACCCTACCTCTTGCCACAGATTCTCCGTGATCTTCTTACATTGCTCCAGCCTGGACCCTTTTCTCCTCAGGACCACCAGGCGGGTCAGCAAATGCTCCGTTGCCCACTTCCCTTTCTGGATGGAGGCAAGAACAATCACCAAACATCTCACTATTTCAGTAAGCCCTGAATTCGCTTGATCCCTGCCCCTTGGGGAAGCTTATGAAGGGCTCTTTTTCTCCTCAAAGACTAGCTTTTGATCTCATGATGCTTTGCTTATGGGAGGCCCAGAGCTAGTCCAGATGACTTTAAGGGAAAGATTCAATAGATAATCAATAAAGACAACTCTTCACAGGCAAGGGGGGAAAATGGCTTTATTCATGCCCAAATGATACCACTCCACTTTTACATAGCACTTTATCACCACGAAAACACATCGGCAGGTATCGTTGGGTCATTTTGTTTTCACAAAACCTCAACACCATAACTAGGTCAATCAATATGGTGTCATCTACTCAACAGATGAGGAAATTGAGGCGCAGGGGAGTCAAACGGTTTATTCATGTTCACACAGCTGATGAGTGACAGAGCCAGGTCTAGAAACCAAGTCTCCACACAAGGAGGGGAAAGAGAAAAGTCTCAGAAGCAAACCATAAGATAGCCATCAGAGGATCAAAGGAGAAGATCACACAGACCTTTGAGGATTGTCCTAGGCAGGGCTGTCAGGAGGTCTGGTAAGGCCTGGACCACTTCCATATCTACACACATACACATAAATATGTACATACATATACATACATATGCATATTTTTAATACATTCACACAAAATACAACTGAACATAGAGGTTTATTTGGTTATAAAGTTGAGGTGTGCATGAAAGCCACAGAGGCAAGCTGTCCCCCCATCACCATGCCTCCTACTTCTTGATCAGCCCTGATTTTGGGATTTCCTTTATGTCACTTTCATTAAGAACAATAGTTCTCTGTCCACCCTCACTTTTAAAACGTGGTCATTAGTGAAAGAGGGAAGGGGTTGCTTCGTTATAACCATTTGCTTTACTGATCCAGGAGCACAAAACCAGGAGAGCAGACATGTGGGGATCCATGGGGCCTTGCAGACACTGTGAGCTCCAGTGGGATCATCAATCACGGAGCTGCCTGGCTGGGGATGCTCCCTCACTGGGTCATGTGACTTGGGCGCAGCTGGACCCTTCTAAGCTGGCTGGGCACTGCTGGGCTCGGGCCCGGAGGTGCTGGCTGCCCGCAGGCTCCTGGCTGGCCCTTGCAACTGTTTCATTTACCGTTTGGGACAATTCTCCACAGGGCTCAGGAAAGCGCATGCTGCCGCCGCACTCGGCTCCGCTTCCCCTTCCAAGCCCTAATGAGGTGAAATAATGGATGCAGGAAAGTGTGCAAATGCAAATCAATATGGAACATATGCTCCAGCTCCCTCTCTTACCTCTGAGCCAGGCAGGGAGAGCAAAGGAAACGCTTTAGAAATATTTCTAGACCTGGGCTCCTTACCCTCCCCTAAAGAATACAAAAAATGTAAAGTTACAGCTTCCTGGCCCTTTTGCAGCCCAGACCCAGGGGACAAATCGCCAATTTTGATGGCTTCTCAGGAATGGCTTTACTGCTCATTTGTCTTTATCCCATAACACAAAACAAAACCGCAAAATAGAATGATAAAGAGAAATTTGGCACCAGTTCCCCTATCTTGCTTCTGCAAATGCCCCAAGCATCCCTCTGAGCATGGAGAGGCAGACCCCAGGCTGAAGAGAAAGGATGGCCGCAGGCCTCTGGGCCTTGCCAGCAAGGCCTCCTGGCTCCTGCACTTTGGCTCAGGCAGTCCAGGCCCAGGGCCAGGCAGAGCTGGGCCTTCTGTCGGAGCCATTGCGTCAGTGGGCTCAGTAGGCTGCACTGCTGGCCAGGGAGGTCTCCACTTTCCGGAGTCCAGGGGACCAAGGGGCTGGCATGACGCTCCCTGCATTCGCCAAATCCCCTGCACAGGGAGCTTTCTACAGGTCCTTTCAGAGCTCACACGAGGCTCTGAAGGAAGAAAGGGGAAGGGAACTGGCATTTGTATGTGGGCTGCCTGCTCTGTGCCCTGTCATCACCTCGACCCAGCATGGTCACTGCTATCCTTCCCATTTTAGCAGGAGGAAACAAGACTCCAGGTGGTCAAGTAAACAATGAAAGTGGAATGCAAACCCAGGTCTGCCACTCTCCAAAACCTGTACTCTTTCACTGTCCAAGGAGGCATTTCATTCCATGTATCCTGGTTATGGTCAAGACATATGTTAACTGAGCGCCCAGTAACCAAAAATCTCCAAGGTCATTAGGCAGCAAGAGCAATTGATCTTTCCTGCAATGCCCATCTTTCCTCCTCAGAATCTCAAGTGTTTTGTAAAGTGATCACAGGGCTTCTCCCATCCCAGTCTATCGACCCTTATCCCAAATCAGTTATCACAGAGAATGGAAATGACGCAATGGGCCTGACTTCAATGGTTGTCAAAGTCTTTCAATATGCAGCAAACTCCTGTTCATCCAGAACTCTCAGAAAAGGGGCAGGGGAGCTCCATGGTCCAGCCCGTTTAGTAGACAGCGTTCGAGCTTTTATCACCTATGCAACTTTAGCCAATTCGCTCATCCAGTAAAGTTGGAGAACCTAGAGGGCTCTGCTTCCTGTGCCTCCTCCGTGAAATTCGATGGTAATTGTGTCTGCCCTGAAGGGCTGTTGGGAGAATTAACTATATTAATCCCAGGAGGCAGACTGTCTCAGTTCATGCCCCTAGTCTACCACCTACTAGGTTACTACCTTGGGCACGTTAGCTAACCACTCTGTGCATCAGTTTCCTCAATTGCAAAATGGAATTAAACATTGTGCTTACATATAAGGTTGTGATGAGGATTGTATGAATTAACATTTTTAAATGCCTAGAACAGTGTTGGCTCAGAGTAGTGTTACGTGAATTTAAACTAAAGTATTAAACAATGACCATGAAGTCATTAGTGGCATACAGGAAGCACTCCACAATGGCAACTACATTTATGAGTGACTTGCAAAGATTGAGAATGTCATATCTTTAACTCTCAACAGTAGCCACAGTTCTGATTGTTAATTGAGCCATCTGCTGTTAGGATAGCGAGTCAACAGGCATTTCTCCAATGTATGGCGTGCTCCCAGACAGTGTCATGATTGAGGAGCTCTGGTTCCGTGCACGATTCCTCCGGGTCTGATAGTCTCTGAATTAGCAGGCCTTGCTTCCCCACAAGCCGTGGATGATTCAGTGACCCTGCTCTGGGGGAGCTGTCCCTCTGGACTGATGTATAGGGAAGATTCCAGCAACAACACAGGCAAACACTCTGGATACTCCTGAGAGGACGGAACACAGTCCACTGGCCCAGTTGATTCCCCTTCAGGGAGGAGTTTATTGACTCCTTAATAACTTTAATGACTTGTAAAAGTCTCTGATGTAATGCCTAGATACAAACATGTTTATTTTGCTAAGAATTCACAATGTGAGAAAACACTGTGATCCTGTAGTTTGAGTTTCTGGATAAGAAATGATTGGAGATAGAGACCATGGCTCACCAGGAACTTTCCAGTGCTAAAGGTCAGCCAGGACGTCTGCAAACACCATTTTGAATAGACCTGTGCCTAACAACCGTGGGGCTCCAGACAAGAGTATAAACGGAGTCCTGCTGTTTAAAAGTATGTTCTATCCTCCTGCTTTGACAACAGTGAGGTGACGAACTAGAGAAGGTCACATTCAAACTTGGAATTCTTGGGCTCCTCAGAGTCTTGTGCAGGAATAATCGCACATGAAGACAGCCATCCATAAGTCTTGGCTCCGTCTGTACCACAAGGGGCCTCATGTGTTTGAGCGTGGACACCACAGACCACATGTCCAAGCTCCATCCACACTGTCTTCAAATAGCCAACCCTCAGTCACGCCTCAGACTTATAGTCACACATTGGTGCCTGCCCCACCCTCAGGAAGACAGGCCTAGCCTGGATACAGGATGGGGATTTTTTGTATAGAGAATTCCAGCAACCCTGGACCCAGAATGTGGCCTACAAGTGTGTAGCGTGGGCTCAGTGAGGGAAAGTCCCCTTGGCCCTGCAGATTCTTTGCCCTGTTGGGAGGTATGTGGCTAGAGGAGGCTAGAATGGGGGCCTCTAAGGTGCAGGGCTCCTCTTGCCCATGTCTATATTCTGAGACCTTGATGTCTGTCATTTAAAATGCTCAGTGACTCTGGGTGAAGAGCATACTGTGTGACCACACTGTCTACCTGAAACCTACATCACCCTCTTCTCTGCCACTTCTTTAGACCTGGAACCTTTCTGCTTCTCTTCCCCAGCAGCCTCCAACAATTCTGCATGACTTGAAGTCCAACGTTACTAGTCCTTGAAAATTTTTGATTGGCTGAGGCTTCTTGTGTCTCTGACAGTGACACGGCCTGCAGGAATGTTCTGAAGCATCCCATGCTCTTCAATCACATCTCTCTCAGCAGAACATTGTTGAAGACCTCATTTCTGTCTTGTTTCCAGTAGTCAACAGAGCTGACAACCAGGACCTCAGACTTCTGGCCCCAGGTTAACGACTAACCAGCTCTAGTTAGCATAAGTTGTGCATTTATCTACCGCTAATACTCTTCTTTTTGTTGCTGTTGTTTTCTTTTGTACTTTTCCAAACAGACAAGTGATTGAGATGCATACTGAAGGTTTTTAAATTTAGAATAATAAAGTAAATCACTTGTTTATGGTAAGTTGCACCACGCCATACATTATTCAAGCTTAGAATCTCCACTGTGACAACTGCACTTCCAGGTCATAAAAATACTCAACAGAAACACTTCTAGTAAGGAATTGTGTGTTTGTTTTCTGTCTAAAAGCACTTTCTCATGCAAAAGAAGCACTATCATTTATATTTTAGTGATGTTTAATGCCCTATCTCTTTAGCACTATCATTTATATTTAGTGATGTTTAATGTCCTATCTCTTTATCTAGTTCTTACCTCAGTTTCCCCATCAGAACAATGAGGTGATGGTATAGAGCAGCGGTTCTCAGCCCTTTTTGGTCTCAGGACTCTTCGCAATTTTAAGAATTACTGAGGAACCCAAAAATCTTTTGTTTAGGTAGACTACATCCATTAATATTTAACATATTAGGAATTAAAACTGGAAAGTTTTTTAAATTAGTAATAGTAAACCCATTACATGTTAACCTACAAAACATATTTTTTAAAAATAACTATTTTTCAAAACAAAAAATAAATTAGTGAGAAGAGTAGAACTGTTCTATAATTTTGCAAATCTCTTTAATGTCTGGCTTCATAGGAGACAACTAGATTCTTACATCTATTTCTGTACTCAATCTATTGTGCTATGTCATTTAGGTCGAAATATATGAAGAAGATCCAGCCTTACACAAATATGAAGTTGGAAAAGGGAGGGATATTTTAAGAGCCTTTCCAGATAATTGTCAATAGTCATCCATGATACCATACCGAACTTCATAAGTTGTAGTTTCTTAAATATCAGTTGCAATGCAGAAGCCATACCAACAAAATTTTTGTATTCTGTTACATGAAAATCCATGGGTCCATCTTGCATTTTGAATGTATCTTTTACTGATATATGATTTTGTAAAAGCATGCATTGGTCACTTGGAAATATTGGTTCACTGGCTTATTTCAGATCTTATAAATGTTGACACAATACTTTGTACAACATCAAAAAATCATATTCATTAATATTACCACCAATCTCATCAGAAAATCTTTAAGTATTAGGAAGATATTAAGTATGGTGGTAGATACATGTTTTCCAAAATTCTAATTTTTGCTAGAAAGCTAAAATTTTATCAGTGTCAACAAAAACTTTCAGGTGTTTTTCTTGAGATAGTAGGCTTAATTCTTTTATTTTCAAGAGAATGTCCACCAGATTCCAGGTCTGAATAACTATAGTTTGTCAGTCATTCTTTCAAGTAAAAACAGTATACCATGAAAAAACCAACTAGTCCAGCCTGCAACTCAAACAATCACACAAGAGCTTTTCCTAGAGGCAACCACCATTCTTCAGTATGCAGGGGAAATGCTTTATGCGTACTTCTTGTTTTGTCACACAGAATAGTAAACAGCCATGTACTTGAGGTTCAAGATTTAGTAAAATTAATAATTTGCACTGCTTCATCAAGAACAATCTTAAGTAAAACTGGTCTTTAAAATTATTTTTTATTATTACTGTGAGTGTGTGGTGGTGAAGAGTACAGTTTAGTGCCTCGATCCATACTAAGGCACCAACAGTTCTAGTCACCATTACTTTGGTGCCCTAGACGCAAATGTCAACATGATGAAAAAGGCAAATCATGTGTAGTATTATTACGAAAATAGTTTTAACCTCGAAGACTCCCTGAGGGTCATGAGGACTTTCAGGGGTCCATGGACCACGCTTTGAGAATCGTTGACCACACTTTGAGAATCATTGGACTAGATCAATGCTTGAGTCCCTCCCAAGTCTAACATTTTATGATGTGCATATTTGCTTCCTATCTGGTACTATGTATAACTCATGATTCTAATGCTTCCTACCTGGTGCTATGTATAACTCATGATTCTAATGAATTTGTAGATATCACTCTTCTCTCCTGTACATTCTTCCTCTTCAAACCTAATTGACCAGAAGCCTTCTTGCTTTACTTACTTTGAGTCAGCTGTTTCCCCATTTCTCTTCACAACTACTTCTCCTCTCTCGAAGAACTACTCTGTCCAGGTTCTTCCATAATCTCCTCATGATAAATTCATTCACTCATTCATTCATCAACAATATTTAATGAAAGCCTACTATGTGACCACCACTGTTCCAGTCAATGGGAGGCAATGATTTGACAACTCTTGTTCTCAAGAATGTTCTTTGTTTCCTGGCAGAAACGTACGTATAAATAAAGGATTACAATGGAAAGTTTTAAGCCTGTATGTGCCAGTGTGGCCCAGAAAGAAGTAAGTCCCATTAAAATGGTGTTCTATAAAGGCAACCGGGAGGTAAGAGGCTGGGTACCTGATTTTACCATGCTATACACCAGAATCTTGATTAATAACCAAAGAATGTTTATCCTGCCTGGTATCTGTATATCACAATGAAACAATATCTAGAGGGGTTTTTCAGCTCAGTATTTTATGAAGATGAGAAAAGGAGTTGCTAAGAATCACTGAACTCATAATAGCAACAGTTGTCCTCAACCCCAGAAACATTATAATGACGTGTTGTGCTCTGTTTAAACACCCTGTTTAAATGCCCTGAAGCCCTCCCAGTGATTCATATTTAATTGTCCTGGGGCAGGGCCCAGGCATCTGTCTTTTTTAAAAGTTCTTGTGGTGTTTGTAATATGCAGTCAGGGTTGAGAACCACTACTCTATAATGAGATTCATATAAATTGTTAATCATAATAATTGTTAAGGAAATGCTAGCTGATGTTACAAACAAACCCAAAATCTCAGTAACAAAACAGAAGGTGCTCCTGGGCAGCCAGGAACTATCCTCCTGTTGTTCAGATGGTGATTCAGGGATGCAAGCTCTTTGCATCTTGTGGCTCTTCCATCTTTAATGCATGGCTCCTGTTTCACTAGGGAAGAGGAAAGAGCATGGAGGGGTATATGGGAGGTCTTTATGGGCCAGGCATGATGGTACCCATCTCTTCCACCCACATTCCATTGGCCACAACTCAATCACTTGGTTACATCTAAGTGCAAAGAAGGATGGGAAATTTGGTTATGTGTGCCTAGAAGGAAAAGAAAGCATGGTTGATGAATGTTTAGCCAGTTTCTGCCACAGGGATGCTTACACTCAAACAACGTAAAGGATATAGTTGTCTTCCACAAATTCATTGCAGGGAATAAAAAAAAAGGTAGTGAAGAGAATCTGTAGATTTTAAAAGACCAAAAGACATATAAATCAACACAATGGGTGCACCTTACTTAGATCCTGTTTTAAACAAAACAAATTATAACATTTATGAGACAATCAGAAGTTTGAATGCTGATTATATATTTGATAGATGTGTAATGAAATATTTACAGATAAATAATACAGTGTCTGGGATATGCTTCAAAAATAATACGAGGGCAAAGAGGATACAGATGAAACAAAATTGGCCATCGGTTGATAATTGCTGAAGTTGAATTATGGACATACTAGTCTGTCTGTTGTTATAGATGACTGAAATTTTCCATAATATCAGTCTTTGTAAAAAAGAATACAATTGTAATTCGAATTGTACTGTTCAGCCCTTCTCTCTGTGGAATTGCTGCCAGGCCTACCCCTGACCTAAGGAAATAGTCCCTATGCTGTTCTGTCTGCATCTTTTCTGAGAAGGGCAATTTTTCTAGAGAAAGCTCTATTGTTTCAAATCCTTTGTAACAAATCTTGATTTTGCTTTTATTTGCCCAGCATACAGTCACTGAGTCACTGATTTCTGCTGGAGGCTTTGTTTACTCAACACTGTCTGCAAGATGCTAGCTGTGCCTGGGGACACTGCAGCTCCCTGCCTCTCTGCTCTGAGCCCTCATGCCAGCATAGATAGGCAAGCATCCTTCAGTGCAGGATGTTTATCAAAAGTCCCTTTTGGTAAAAAGAATCACTTCTGGCTTGAAAAATAGAAACAAAAGCTGAATACATACCAGTATACTTTTTGTGTTCTGTGTAAACACACCCCAAGAAGCAGAGCTTGAAGGAAAGACTGTGCATCACTTTATAGGTAATGTTGTAGAGGAGAGGATAAGGCTTTATGTGTGCAGTGATAAAATCTAAGAGCTGTTTTTCCTTATTCATGTTTCTCCTTTCCTTCTTACTGAAAATCACATCAGTAGTCAATGTGTTCTCCTGCACCAGGTCTCCTTGGTTCTCCTGATTCTCAGGATGTACATTTAACAACTCTTCCTGGGGGGATCTTTCCCCAAAAACTCTCCTGCTGCCAAGGGACATTCACCTGTGTCCATCTTCCATCTCCTCCTCTCAATTTACAGAAAAACTCAATTCTTTACATCTATTTACTCTGCACAGCCAGATTTTCACCAAATTCCAGCTTTCTTCTCTATCCACAAGATCTTTCCCTTCTTCCACATCTTCACAGCCACAACTTCTGGATCCCAGCCATTTCTTGTTTCTCCTGCAAGAAGTTTCCACTTAGCCACCTATCATCTTATTGTCCTTTCTTGAAGTCTCTGTGGTTTAGGACTTGAAATGAATTTGCTTTATTGCCCTTTAGTTCCCAAATACCTCACACTCCAAACATGCTTCCTCTCAATCCCTTCAGCCTAAGCATATCATCCCTACTTCTCCCCAGAGGGACATATTCCACCACCTATGTTTTTCTAGTTTAGAAACTCCCAGGTTCTGGAGCCCTTGGTCCAGTTGTGGCAACAGACGAGAACCAGGGTAGATTGGGTCTGTGAGCTGCAGACACTTTTAGTCATTCTGCTACCTTTGAGTGAAGATATCTGTACAATCTTCAGCTTGACCTCCATCATGCTGTGAGGTATTACAAGGAAAGTCTAGTGTGTGCTTACTCAGAGCAGTGTTAACAGGGAAACAGTGCCACCTGGAGATAGTGGCAGAAATAATTAACTGAAGGCTTTTAGGAGGATGACAAATCTTAGGACACAAAAGTTAGGGTTTCTCAGAGTTGCTCTGCAATCTCCATTGCAAAATCTGGAGGATCTTTGATTATTTTTAAATGAATGACTGTCTACAGTTGTTACTTCTTCTCCAAAATTCTCATACAGAATTATCATGAAGGAAGCATCCTTGGGAGGAAGATGGAGGTGACACAGTATATAGAAGAGAGAAATAAAAAAATACAGGTGGCATTGTGAAACTCAGTTCCAGCACTATTTCTTCGACTAACCAGGTTGTGTGGAGTCGCCTCATCCTCTGAAGCTGTTTTCTGTAAAAAGAGGATATCTGAGCTCCCTTACAATATCCAGATTCCATGGTTTTAGATGCCTATGTGAGTGATCATGAGTGATCATGAGTGATCATGATCGTGTGAGTGATCATGTGTGTTTGTGTGTCATAGGGATATACACACCCACCCCCACACACAAACAAACACACCAAAAAATAAATAGGATACTTTCCTAATTTGTTTACCATCTTTCTTTCTCTGGAGAATATGCACAACAGCACCTGTCAGTATCAGACCGTAGAGAAACAGAGATGAACTTGTGATGAACTTGAAAGACAAGAAACAGAGATGAACTTAAAAGACAAGAAATTCAGCATGCTTTTATTAAAGCTAAGCACTCAACATGAGAAAACAATCTTAATTCTTTTGGTAGTCTCTTTTGTGCTGTGTAATACAGTGATTGAAAGCACCAATTCCAAAACTAGTCTGCCAGGGTTCGAAAATGAACTTTCCCATTTACTATCTGTATGACTTTAGACAAGTACTGACCATCCTAATATCTCAGTTTCCCTATTTGTAGAATAGGAAGAGTAAGGCAACCTACTTAATGTAGTTACAGTGAGGATTATATGAGGTAACATATGTAAAACTCTTCCAACAGTGATTGGCACATAGTGAGTGCTCCGTGAATGTTCCCTATGCTTCTTTTCATTACAATTGACAAGAAAGTTCCAGGAGCTAAAAGTTTTGCCTTTGTCATGGTTTTGGAAGGATGGAATCTTTTTAAAGGAGATAAAAGTCTTTGAGAATCTAACCCATCTATTCAACCAGGAGAGTTTGCAGAAGATGATACATTTTTAAGTAACCAATTTATTTCCTCCTATTTGTCAGGAGAAAACTATAGACAAGATTTCTCAGGGTGGTCCCAGAATTTCCCCTTTCCCCGTACACATAGGCTCAAATTTGCCCCCAACCCAGCATACCTCTCCATTCCTGTTCTTCTTGGTTCAATAAATAGTAGCACCCATCTGCTTAAGCCAGGACCCAGAAGTCAACTTTGATTCTTCCCTTTGCCTCATCTTCCACACCCAATCACTTAGCAACTATAGCCATTTCAACTTCCAGAATATATCTGGGCTCTGTCTGCCTCTCTTCATCTCCACAGTGTGATCTAAGCTGCCACCATCACTCTGAACACTCCCAACAGCCTCTGACTGGCCTCTCAATCTTTCTCGTTGTCCTACAATTCGATCAACCAAGTAGTCATAGACCCTCAGCAAATGCAAATCAGATCATGAGGTACTTTATATTTGCCATCCTCTATAATCCTCACAACAGTATAAAGCACCTGGTATTTGGCCAATATTAATTTCTTGACCTTCCCTGTTTGCTGATCCTGTTTCTGATGAGGCCTCCATTTTCTCCATGTTCAGATCTCGAAGTCACATATTTTTTCCAACTCCTTTCTTTGCTCAAGGATCTTATCAGCTGTGTGTGCTGGGGGAGTGGGGTGAGGTTGGGGGTTGGATTAGCCAAAGTTAGTTTGCCAGAAAGAGCTTTCTATTTTTTAAATGAGTACTTAACAGACATCAGAGAATTAGCACAGGACACCCAGGGGAAGCGCGGCTGCACTACCTGCCCTAAACAATCCTGAATCAGAGTTATTAGCAGGATGCCTGGCACTACAGTTTGTCAATAAATATGAGCTGGATTTGTCCATGAACTAATGAATGATTGAACAAGTGACTGAACAAGCCCACCTGCTGGCTGTCCTATTTAGAGGCAGAGAAATAGATTGCTCATCTCTATGAATCTATGGATCCTCAGTAGCATTAGCCATAAAAAATATATTGGAGATACTGAATGTCCCCAAGCAGAGCAGAAGCCATGTAGCAGGTTCAAGTCTTCCAGGAGTGTCACCAATGACAAATGTCTTCCCCAAATTATGCAGACCCCAGAGAGCTGAGTTATCACGAAAGCTCACCATAGCTACGTGCCCTGCCACTGCAACTAAGTCTCAAAATAAGAAGCAGACTATTTAAAAACTAACAAAATGAAAACCCACTTCTCCTTGAAAACTGGAATCACAGAGAAGAGACTCACAGTAATAATAACTTATTTCATACAGAGTAATTAATAGTCTCAAAGCGTTATACACATGGCAAAATGCCCATCTCAAAGGGAGAAGAGCATATGGTAACACAAAACACATTCATAACAAAGAAGCAAGGAATAGTTAAACAGAAGGCTTCAGTTCCTAAAGCCTGCATATTTGGACTGTCCCCTATAGTCATCTAATTTTAAATTGGGAAAGGTTTTGTAAGATGGACCCATATTTGAGTAAGGTCAAGCACTGCCAATGACTATTGTTAGAACACGAGTTCTTGCTGGTCCCTTCCTTCCTTCCTCTTTCCCTCTCTCCTATCCTGCCCATGGGTAGAATATGCCCAATAAACTCAGTATTCACTGAACTAATATTTACCAACATAAAGTCGCATTTTTTAAGTGATAGACACAAATGGCAAATAAACATATTAGAAAATGTATTACCTTACTAGTTACAAAAGAAATGAAAATTTAAAAATAATAGGCACCATTATCTATCTATTAAGATGGCAAAACAAATTCAAATAATAGTAACACCAAATTCTGGTATCATCACGGTGAAATTGTACTCAGACAATGGAATATCTTTGACATACTGTTTCAAGAGCTAGAAAAATATTAATGCCCTTTGATCCAATAGTCTCACTCTTGGGAATGTCTTCTGATTAAATAAAGCAGAAACAGGAAAACATTACGTACATAATGAAAAAATTTTAAATAGTCAGCATTGAGGAATGGTTGAAAGGAATGTAATACGTCAGTTAAATGGACTTTGTGGTAGCCATTACAAATTTGAAAGTGTTTTTACATAACTGTCAATAAGCAAGAAGAACACAAAATAGTGAACGTCAGAAGAAAACCTAGTTCCTTAAGGACCATTTATGTTCAGGCACCGTAGCTCCAGGACACTTAACCTTAATTAGAAGGCTTGGGATCAAGGCACCAGGGGAAGACTGTCAGAAGCAAGGAAAATATTCTTCCTCAACAGCACTAACAGCTATAGTTCCTGATGTGAGAGAATTGGATTAAGGACAGTTAGGGCATTTGGGAAGCAAACTTCTACTCGGTGACACTAGCACCTATTTTTGTCTTTGTTCTGTGAAAGGGCATGGCAAAGAAGTGACCAAAATTAGGTAGAGAACAACATTTGTTTGAAAAAACAATTTAAATGAAATAAGGTTCAAAGACAGCCTCAAATACCTCCCAAAATAGCAGGTTATAAAAGAGAAAGCATTCACTCCTCGTTTTTTTTTTTTTCTCTTGGGGTGAGAAAAGTGCAACTAGAAACTGAGTGGGATAATTCAAAAGAGCAGGAGAAGCGGGGTTAGGGGTCGACCTGGGAGCAGGAGATGGGCTGGTGCAAACAGAGATAAGAACGCAGCCCTCCTCACGACTTGCTGCAGGTGTCTTCGCCCGCTCCGAAGAACCGTGTGATTTTCTGCTTGAAAATCAGATCTTTTCAGATCTCAAAGAAGGGCACTCTTTTATGGTAAATTTTGCAAGTAAACCTCCTAAAATTTACCAAATTGTTTATCAAATTTAATCACGAAAGCTGTCGAGAGGCCTTTTGATGCGGCTGCATTTTATTGCAGTAATTAAAAATACATGTTTTAGATTCTCCTTTTTCTGTTTCACTGAATGCATTCCTTCCCTCTAAGTTTTCAGTGAAAGAAATAAATCACAGAGCAGCATGGACCATTATCTCCGGAGGTGTAGGGAAAACAACACACTGCTGCCTTCCCCTCCCGTCGCGAGATCCTGCGCTGGAAATGCCTGGTGGGGCTCCTGCAAATTACATCAAGGAGAAGCTGCTGTTTAAAAAGTGATTCTTCACTTCATCCTTCAGTTCCTTTGATCCATTAGTCGTTCTTTAACAGGAGTTTCCTTAGTTATGCGGCCAGGATCACACATCTTCTTATCAGTGAATAGCCACTGAAAAAGGGAATGAGTCCATGTCAACATAATTCTGCCTGTATAGTCTTCCTCGAACTAAGGGAGAGGGAGATCAGAGAGACTGGGGATTAGTAATGAGTCAAGTTTATAAATGAACCTGGGATGAAAGATATAGGGTTCTACAAAAAACAGTGGAAATGCTGCAGACACTAGTTTTGGGATGAAAAACAGCAGCCTCCACTGTGTAGAAACATGATATTATTTTTAAGTCTTACTCTATTGCGCAATTATCAGAAGACTGGATTTCACACATCATATAATCAAACTTATGCAAAATAACAAATTGTAGAATCTACATTTGTTTACAATGGAGAAAATAAATTGGCAACAGGTGGAGTAACAAGTAGACGTCCTTAGTTCTTTCTTCATAAATGATGTTTGGCTGCCTTGAAGAAGCATGGCCGTGTTCACATATCTGGGTTCATCGGGTCCTGAGGCAGCTCTCCTGTGGGGGCCCAGATCGTCTGTGGTCGGTGCATTTATGCAGCACTTCTGGGGCAAACGGGCCTTATTGCCTCAGCATCACCCAGGGGCTAATGAGAAACGAGAATCCTCAGGCCGCACCCAGACCTCCTGAATCAGAATCTCTGGGTCCAGGGCCCAGGCAACTGAGTACAAACAGGCCCTCCCAGTTCTTAGGCAAGCTCAAGTTTGAGAAGCACCAGCAAACAAAGCGTTATTCACAAATAAAACTTCACTCTCGCAAAATTGAAATTATAACCAGTTTTACAAAACATCTCATAACTCTCTGCTAATGCAGCCTGAGGCTCCTCCTTCTAAGGAGAATGTATGCATTCACAGCTTTCAAAGTCATCACAGCTCTTCCACAGGCTAGGGAATAGCCGCATTTTCCCTAGGTTTTGGAGGCAAATTCCTAAACACCAGAATAGAAGAGTTCTTACAGAGAGAGACTATAATTCTCCATCACTTAGTCTTCTACCATCCTTAGAAGAAACAGAAGCTCCAGGCATCAGCCTGTCCAGCACAATTAATCACCCAGAAGTGGATTCTGAAAGATGAGCTGTCCAGGAGAGCGGAGAGGAAGCTGTCTGAGCTTATGCACTAGAGCCAAGGCCAAGGCGGGGGTGGAGAGAGGACTGGCTTCACAGCCCCCAGTCAGCAAGCCTCAAGCTCAACACAGCTTCCTGGAACCTCGATTTATTCACTCATAAAATGAGCAAGTTGACCTTCATAACCTCTAACGTCTTTTCCGGGTCTCACATTCTGTAATCGAGCCTTGGCCAAGTCACTTTGTGAGTTGCAGGTTCTCCCTCCATGAGAGAAGAGCGGCTGATGTTCTAGGGTGGCGAGAGTGCAAGCATTCATGCCAAGCAGATCTGGGTTCAGCTCATCCCGACATCACCTACGAGCTGTGACAACTTGGGAAAAACCATCTCATTTCTCGGAGCATCGTTAACTCACCTACAAATACGAGTAAAATACCACCCTTATAGGGCAGCTGGGCAGATTAAGTGAAATCATCTCTGTCGTCTTCCCAGATCAGGCCTGGTACCTGGTGGCTAAAGAATAAACATTAGTGTCAATCCTTTCTACCTTTTTGTGGTGTAATAATCACAGGAGATGTACACAAAGCGTTATATAAATGTGGCGTGAAGTCCCCACAATAGGAAAATGAGCTAACTGACCTCTGAGGCTTCCTCCATCCTCTAATTCCATGATCACGGACACCTCAACAGCTTTTTGATATGATGCTTTAATTGCAACCTGTGTTAGTACTTGGTTTTACATCTGCATGCATTGTAATTAAATAGATTGCAATTAGCAGCAGGCTAAATTACCTTCACGCGGTTTAAAAGGAAAAAATAAAACTGAAAAACTGATTGATCTCTGTAAGCTGCCAGTTTAGTTCTAATTCCCAGGTGGTATTATTTAAATAATACTGTTAAATTTTGATATAATGATGAAAGAACTGAAAATCCCCTTTTTGGAGGTGGGGGGCACTTTCAAGGAAAGAGTATAGAAATGGTGAAGAATCTTTCTGCTCTGCTAGGAGGACAATGGTTCAGGTTTGTCCTAAGGGTCTGTGGTCTGAGACCTAAGAGGCTGAGGTCTGTGTAGGGTCCTGATAGACATTTGATAAATACTTGTTGAGGTTGCTGAGTCCCTAGCACTTTGCCCTGACGTCTGACTCACGCCCCAGGTGCGGAGGGCTGCCTCTTTTGGGTGGTGTGTCAGGTACAGTGGTTCTCTTTGAACATGGGAAAATGAAGAAATTCAGATTTTATTTTTTCTACACAAAAATCAACGTAAATAGAAAGCAGCAGGCCTAAATTTGAATCTAAGCCATATGTACTGCTGGGTTCATAGATGGCTAAATGCCAAGACTTCTGAGGAACCCCTTGGGAGGGGGTGTGAACTAAGGGAGCCATTAGGGCGACCGACTGTCCCAGTTTGCCCAGGACTGCCCAGTTTTAGTACTGTGAGTTCCCATGCTAGGAAACTCCTCAGTCCCAGGAGACCAGGAAAGTTGGTCATCCGTGGTGCACTATGTGCTTGGCCCAAGACCAAAGCCTCAGCCTGGGTCCGAGGATATCAAGGTGTTTCTCATGCAGCTTTGCATCTCCTGACCCAGCGTCCTCACTCCTTTCCCAATACACAAAGTCAGAACCCTATTTGGGAACTAGAAACAATAAGGAAAAATTAGGCACACTGTCTCACTGTGGAGACACCAGCAGCCCTGCTTAGAAGCGCTCTGGAAGCATGTAATACCACAAAGGGTTCTGCCCCACTTGGTCAGTGAGCACAGTGGCACTGGGACCAGGGGTGTGACACCTCACAACACAGCAATACCCATCTAAGAGAGAGTGGTGGCCAGTGAAGTTGCCAATGCCCACCCAGCTGCAGGGAGATGGAGCAGGAAAGGAGGATAAGCCAGGACTCCCACAGGCCACTGCCTGGGGAGACCTTACAGGCCACTGGAACCCTGCATGAGTAGATGCAAGCAAGAACCAGGAAAATGGGTTTTTTTTTTTAATTATTTTAATTCAGTTCTAATTATAAATACCATGCAATGATATATGGAGCAAGAAGGGGAGGAAGAAAAATTGCCTTTTAAGTACAAAGGTATATTCTCACTTTTTAGCTCAGAATGATGAAAACCTGGTTCCAACCAGTAGTTTTGTTAATTCTTGGGTTACATAGTGCCTCAGGCTTTTTCACAGTCTTGACAATGTCTGTCCAAGGTTACTTTTCAGTTATAAAATCAAATCTTAGAACATAGAGCCCAGAGGAGCCTGAAAAATCCAGTCTCCCTGCCTTGAGGCAGATTCTATATTATTATTATCATTATTGATATTTAATAGATCATTATTTTATGAGCAACTCAGGCCCTGAGAGGTTGGTGAAGTCATTTCCTCGAGGTCACCCAGCTAGTCTTTGGAGCAGAGACTGGAATATGAGTTTGGGTGGTCAAGGTGGTTGCTGTTTCTCAGTGCCTTCACTAATTAAATTCTAGCTGTCACACCTCGCTCACAGTCTTGGATTTTTATGGGAGCAAACACTTCCAGCATTCTCTTAGGTTCCCCAAGCCTGATCCTTCCCCATTTCCCAATGAAGAGTCTGCTTAGTTGTCGCTGTCTATCCCTCTCTTGTCCCTTCCCATGTTCTGGAATAAAAGTATAATCTGATTGTCTGTACTTATTTTTTGTTTTGGAGGGCTTCATATTATCTATAATAAGAATCGCCAAGACAAATCAAGGGAGAAATTATGGACACATAATATAGTAGAAAGAGAGACTCAGTCCTAAAGATGCATTCAGGTTCTTACAAAACCACTAACTGTGCAACCTTAGGAAAATCATTTAACACATCTGATCCTCTGTCTCCCTACTGTAAAATAACAGACCTTAAGAAATAGAGAAACAAAATAAAAGTAAAGATGGATGCTTGGGAAAAATGAAGAAAAGGAGGGAGAGAGGGAAGGGGGAGGCGAGAAAAGAAGGGGAGAAGGGATGGAGGGAGAGAGGGAAGAAAGAAGGAAGGAATGAAAGAAGGAAGGAGGGGAGAATGGAAGGAAGGGAGAAAGAAATTTGAAAATGCGGAAGTCCAGTTAAATCTATTTCAACCAATAGAGAGAATGCTAGGCTCTGAGGAATGGGAGGGAGTACAGAGTTGCTTTACATCTAAAGCTCTCATGTCACAGGCAGGAAGGTTCAGGCTCAGAAGGTATAGTGACTGTCCCAGGCTCACACCGTGGCTCCCCGCAGGAGAGCAAAATGCAGCCCTATCTCCTCCCTCCCAGCCCAGTATGCTCTCTACCACACAGCTCCTCTTGTGTTCCGCCAGAAACTTGGTGTTGGAACTGATTTCAAGGAATATCCAACGCAGGTAACATTTCCTCAAAAAGTGGTCCTTCTGCTAGGCTAGAAAATCCTACCCAGAGAGTTTGTTGCCGTAACAAATTCTGACCTATAATATGTGAACTTTAAAAGAAGACAATGTTCCTTCCTACTTCAAAAAAGAAATGGGAGGGAGGGAGGGAGGAAGGAAGAAGGAAGGGAGGAAGGCAAGGAGGAAAGAAGGAAGGAAAGGAGTGAGAGGGAGATGGAAGCCCTAATATGTAAATAAATTCATCCAGTACCTTTTCAGCTGTGGAGAATGGCCAGAGGGCAGGCTATGCAGGATCCTGTGACTACAGAATGTAAGTGTTGACTGCCCCTCATGACTGAAGAGTCTCCCTTCAGCTCAGAGCCTAAGTGGCAGGAGGAGAAACATATAGGACCAGAGCCAAAGACCAGAGTCTGAATATCAATCAGGCAAAGAGAAAACATTGTCCTTTAAGGTAAAAGGCGATAGGAGAGATAGAACTTTGTGCCTGGGATTAGTTTGACACCAAAGACAGTCTTCGAGCAGTCCAGTAATGGATGAAGGTGGCATATCTGGTTAAAAACAAAATGCCAGTGAACAATAGCTGAAGCCATACGTAGTACAACAAAGTTATGTATGTCTTGGATTTTTAGAATGATCCCTTAGTATCTTGTGTTTCTCTCGGAGCTTCTCATAGGACTAATACCTTCAATGCTTGCTACTGCGAAGTATTTTCATTGAGCCCTCACAGCCCTTTGCACAGAACTGGCACCCCAATTTCCCAAGAGACTACATAATTTTTTTCTCATTCATATGTTATTCTTTACTGATAATTTCAGCCTCATTGAAAGATATTTTTTCTGAAAGAATCTCACCATAGTTAATGGAAGACATTCTGTACACAAACATCTAAATCCCTAAAGTTACAGGAAGATCAGCATTCCGTCTTTTCAAGAAATGCTTTCCCCCAGCCTAACAGCACATTTCTGTTGCCATGCAAAGCGGTTTAACCAAACTAAGGCAAATATATAAGAAAATAAATCCTAGATTTCCAGATGAATTCTTGCATTTTATCTGGAAATAGCATATGTAACAAATATAAGTATCAATTTCTTTATAAAGTTAGTGTTCACCCTGAACGAGGAGAGAAGAATGGATTCTCACCTTAAAGTTGCTAATTGTCTTGGTGGGAGCTTACCTCAACTCGGTTCCTACTCTGCTCTCCCTTTAACATTGTCTCCAGCTCTCTAAGAGGATACAAAGAGGAAAAAAACACTCTGTGGATCAATAGTATTGTTCAAACTAGGTAAAAAATGATTGCTTTAGATAGACAGTTCAAGTGACAGAAGTGGAAAACTGTTTTTGTTTTATTTGAACTGCTTTTCATTTCTCATTATACATGATGTTCTTCAATCAGCCTCAAGCTTTGACATTTTTTTCCCTAACACGGTTAAAACAAGGTCTCTCCCTCCTTCTTTCTCCTCTGCAGCCCTGACAGATAAAGTCTCAGATTGGGCTGCTGCCCAAGGAGTCCTTAGTTAATTGCGTGTAATTACGCTGCACCCTACTTTCAAATGCTAGAGCCGTTTCTTGTATCCTGGTAACACAATACGGCTGAAAGTTCCGCCTGTTGTTGAGGCCCTGGGAGGGGGGTCCCCTCCCACCTAAGCATTTTATCATACCATGGCACTTTGCTGAGTGGTAGTGATCTTTAAATATAATGCAGGACACCAAGCTAAATTAGTAATAGCAGCTGCTGACAACCTTCCCTTGAGTCCTGGTCAGCTCATTGCCAAGGGACTGCATTACTAAACCAGTGACCCTTCTCGTTCAGACAGTAAAGATAAATAAATGATCAGGTCAGTCAACTGGCAACTGACATGTTTATCCTACCTGATAGGAAGGCTTTCACTGCAACGCGAACTTCAGAAATAAAAAACAAAAAGTCTTCTGGGGCCAGAGACTATTTTTTGGACATTCTCGTGTGGTGTTGTACTGCCTTTGGAGTGTTCTTTTGTTTTAAGAGGTATAGTGCTTTCCAGCAGACTGGAAAACCTCTTTAGTTAATTCAAACCTTATACAGCTGGAGATAGAACACGAGCACGTCTCGGTACTCATCATACTAAGCGAAGCAATCTCTAGGTATTTAGAAGGATTTTGATTTGTATCTTTATTTTTGGCTAGGAAGCAAAGGGGAATCTATTTATCTTTGAGCACTTATTTTCCTAACCTTAGCCAGAAATAAATAATCCTAAATCATTCTGGCAAACGGCTTGTAGAATCCTGAGTATGAAGAATTCCATCATATTCACCACAACAACTCAGTAGTGTACTGCTGAGACATTGTTATCCCTTCAGAGGTCAGGATTGCCAGCCCAGCCTTAGGAAGGCGTTTAATCTCTCCTGGCAACTTCCTCTTCGCCTGCAATTAGAGGACACTGACAGTAGGTGGTGGTATTGTTAGGAGCTCATAAAGTGGTTCACAGGTATTAGGATCACCTGAAGGATCTTATTAAGAATGCAGACTCCCAGGCCCCATACCTACTGAATCAGAATCTCTGAAGGGAGAAAACGCGAATCTGCATTTTTAATATGTCCTAGGTGATTTTTTTGCACTTCAAAGTTTGGGGACCACTTATTCAAACAGTAGTATTCCATCATTGATATGGCTTAGGTTTCTACTAGCTTGCTTTCCCCCTTCACTGTCCTTTAAAGATGGATCTTGTGATTAAAAGAACAGAAAAACAAAACAGATAGTCCCAGAGAACATATTGAAATGTGAAAAACAAAATCCTCCAGACCAGCGCTCAAGTCTGTCACTCACACAATCTAGCCTCCAGGCCCATCCCCTAAGGAGACTGCTCCTCTGTGATGTGTCCATCAAAATGCGGAAGTCACACAGAGCAGTTCAAGAGCCAGACAGGCCCAGGGTCACAGGGTTGAATCCCGGCTTCCTGCTGATTACTTGTGTGACTCTGGGCAAGTGATGTAACATGTATAAGCCTTGACTTCCTCATCCATATTGTGGAGTTAATAATAGCGCCTACTTGATAGGATTAAATGGGATGCTGTCTAAAAAGTCCTTAGCACTCAATGATTATAGCTAATCTTATTATGATTGATAGCCCTTCCAAGTTTTAAGTCAAAAATCCTTTTCTTCAAGGGTCAACAGCCTGTAGTCAGTTGTTCTGCTGCCATACCCAGAACCTTTAACTCCTTTACCAAAGAAAGTTTAATTGCCTACTACAACTGAGTCAAGGAGCAGGAGACAGCTCACTCCTTTTGTGGCCCCTCTGCTGTAATGTTACTGCTGACTGCTGGTCCATCTTTTCTACTTGCTGCTGACTCACATAGGGCTGGTTAAAGGAGCCAAATTAAGCACACTTCCATGTCAGTTCTGTCTGCCTCTGGGAGCACTTCTCCAGAAGCTTATGTCCATTCATGGTGCCAAAAGCAGTTTATCATCTTTCTCCATTATCTCTATCAGCACCTCTAAAGCCACTCAAAATAAACACAATAAAAGCAAAAATCATGTGCTTGCTATGCCAAGAGAGTTTTAAGACCTGTCCTGAAGCCCTCCCTTCCAACCAGAATGCCTCCTCCAAATCCCTCCTATGAAGACATTCTGGAGCCTCCACTGCCTGTAAGAAATCTGTGTTTTCTATCGATTGATTGATTAATTTATTGATTAATGGAGATGCTCCATAGCATTGGATATATTGTCCTCAGTTTTCTAATGTGTAACATTCATTCAAGTGTTCATTGAATTAATGGAGTGCTACCACATGCTAGGCACAGACAAAGCATTGAGGACTTAGATGAGTAACATGCAGTTCTAGCCCTTCTAGGAATGTAGATTTTAGTGTTGCAGAAGTATCTTAGAAATTAAATAGAGCAAAGACAAACGTTACAGACTCAGCCCCAAGCAGGAACTTAACAAACATTTCTCTCTTTACATTTCAAAAAAACAGACCTCTTTCAGAAGTATCTGTCTCACCAATATTTACACCAATAACTCATCAGGGTTTGAAGAGATTTGAAATGGTTTTAACCACACGGTAATAGAAATTTCAAATCTCCAAAAACGTGGCACACATATCTAAAACTTCTGCCTAAATATTTTAAGAATCCAAACACCAAAAAAAAAAAAAAAAGGTCAATGACTCCTACTAAATCTAGAGAATGAAAATCTGAATTAAAGAGACTGAGGAAAATAGACTCCAGAGGCCCTTAGTTGTGAGTGGTAGGTGAGCATCCACATAGACAGCACTGACCACTGGCTTTGCAAAGTCTCCTGAGAAACACTCTGTGTCTGTCTCATTTCCTTTCAACTCCATTCTCATAGCGCCATTGGAGAAACCAGATGCCATGAGATGCCTCATTGGCTCCAAGTCATCCAGACAATCGCAGGCCTGGCATGAAGGCTGGAGTGCAGGTGAAGAAAGGAGGAACAGGCTTTCTTCTCCTCTTTGCAGAGTTGTGTGGGCTTGGCTGTTAGACAGCTCTGCCTCGTCTAGCTGTATGACATTGGGCAAGTTGCTCAACTTTCTAATTCTCAGTTTTCTCATCTCTAAAGTAGGGGTAGTAATCATAGCTTCCTCATGACATTGATGGAAGGAGAGACTGAGGCTGAGCATCTGCCTGCCATACACCTGCTTATTTAGGCTTCTCGTAAAAGCCCCAGAGGCATGTTGTCATCACTGTAGAAGTGTTCCCTATGGGTTCCCTTACAACATCATCATCATCATCACCACCACCACCATCACTGCCATCATCACCACCGTCATCATCATCATCTACATGCTCCAGACTCAAGATTCATTGAATGCCTTCTTGGGAGAGAGGAGACCTAAGCAAAAAGAGAAAGAGAACTAAGTCTGAGCCTTTCTGAAGCTGATTAAAAAGTACGGTGGAATAAAACTAATAAAAATGATAATTAATTGGGCATTTATTGTGTGACAGTCACAGAGCTAAACACTTTATCCACAGTGTCTCATTCAGCCTCCTACCAACCATCGTATGAGGAAAATGCTACTACTCCTCCCATTCTGGAACCAAGGGAACTGAGGATTGGCAAATGGAGTCACATATTTAATGTCTTACAGCCGGAAGTGGCAGAGATCTAAGTGCCAGTAGCAACCTCTGCAAAAAAGAGAAGAAACACTGTACCTTCTTCCTTCACGCAAACCCAAGTGTTCACACACAGGACAGGCCAGGAAATTTGCCAAAAATCTGGTAACTCAAGCAAGTCTCATTTCTGGGTTTTTTGTTGTTGTTGTTTTTAATATAGGGTCTATACTTCTTTCCTCTCCTTTCCCCCAGAAAGCATCCTCACTATTTTCTCAGAAGATAAAGATAGTAACTTCTAAGAAAAACAAAAGTCAGATAAATAAATTTTAAAAGATGGTGTGGCATTATTTTAATTAAGTATTTTCCTTTGAGTTTATGGGCAGTATCTTGGCCTGGGAATAATCCTACATAATTAAAACTCCCTTGCCTCTGTTCTTTTAATTCTTCTTTTTATTCTATGAAAGCCTGTAGATGATGATATTTTTCAACAAAAAACCCCTTGGAGGGAGGCCGCTGTGCGTCTGTCAGCAGCCTGACCGCTGGAACCGCAGAACCATGATTGCAGACGGTGAGCGTGGTATGTGACAAGGAGAACATCCTGCCTCTGACGTGAGTCCACAGGCAGAGGAGTTTCACCGGGGAAAGAGGTGGAGGCCCAGGTTTGCCTTGAATAGGCAACAAAATCAGACGAATAGCTGAATGTGCCTAACCTTGGCAGAGGACATGCCTCAAAGAGGCCTTCATCACAGCGTGGCAACACATCGCACAGAGGGCCTGCCTCTTTAAAAAGAAACAAGCTCATTTAGCTGGCAACTGCTAAAAGCAGAAAGAACATTTGTCCTTAAGCCACAATGTGAAACAAACGTCCGCTCTTTTCTCTGAGGCACACTCAGGACAGACACTATGATACTTCTTTCCATGAGTGTGGAGAAGAAAAGGAAGCACAGAGAGGGTGGAATGTTTGTCCTAAGCCCACACAACAATCAGTGTCAGGGAGACAATAAAAACCTAGGTGCCTCTGACTCCCAGAACACTGGAATGTTTGAAAGATAGTAAGGCAAATTTTATCACCTACAGTCACGCCGTCGCTTAACAACAGGGATACATTCCGAGAAATGCGTCATTGGGTGATTTCATCATTGTGTGAACATCATAGAGTGTAGTTACACCAACCTAGATGGTATAGCCTACTACCACCTGGGTATACGGTACTAATCTTATGGGACCACCATCATATATGTGGTCTATTAGTGGACCGAAACGTCGTTATGCAGTGCATGACTGTGTTTCATTTCTGTGAGATGAAAATAGAAAAGTCCAAATTGTGACATGGGCTCCATCCCAACAGTACAAACGCTACATCTATTTTTCATATTTAAATAACAATTTAACTAAATATTAAATTTAAATACTTAAATTCCCTATATGGATTGCCATGTGAATGATACATTTACAGGTACTAATGCATGTTGTAATGTAACAATTATCTCAATATGATACTTTCTTATTTATTTTATGATCAGATCCTTCCAGTGGCTGTCTGGCCATGTATCTTTAATATAACAATTTTAATAAGCCATTTTAATTTCATCTATTTATAATAAATGTTCACCGAGTACTTAGTATCCACCAGACGCTAACGGATACTCATCTATTCTCACTCCGCTCTGAAATTACTTGAAACTGAAAGTCTTCGAAGTTACTTAAAGTGTACGATAGAAAAATCTAAAAATTCCATGATTGCTAATGAGCTCCAAATGGCTAATCACTGTCCCTAAAAAAGTGGTGTTGCTTGGCTTTGAAATGAGATGGAATCCTACAGTCAAGGCCACCAGAGAGAGCGAACACCCTGAAGCATTCCTTAACGGGTCTTGTTCTAGGACTTGAAGTTTGAGTTCCAGCGGCTGATAGCCATCAACCTTTCAAATGGGAGATCAAGTGGCAAGGTCCTCAAATAACAACAGAGAAGAGGAGAATTTCAACATTTTTACCAATTCTCTAAGAGCTGATTCAATCCTAAAGGAAAGCGCATGTCTGCTCTTTGGCTGGTAATCAATGTGCTTGCTATACCTTTGTGATCCTTAATGATTTTCAGAAGTTCTGTGGGATAATTCCACACAATCATAAAATAAATGTATCAAAAAGGCATTTTCCTTCTTAGGCACTGGGTCTACTCAAAGACAGCGTAAGGCTTTAAAAATTGACTAGAAGATCATACAAACAGAAAGTAGAATGGTGGTTGCCAGAGGCGGGGGAGTGGGAGCGGTGGTGGAGAGAAATGGAGAGTTGCTATTTAATGGGTATAGAGTTTCAGTTTTGCAAGATGAAAAAGTTCTGAAGATTGGTTGCACAACAATGTGAATATACTTAACACTACTGAATTGTATACTTAAAAATGGTTAAGATGTGTGAAGTCTATATTATGTGTATTTTACCACAATTTAAATTCTTTTTAATTGGCTGACAGGGAAAGAGAGGAAGTATTAATTCTGGATGAAAGTCAGGAATTACCTTCAAATGTTTGTTTCTATCTTTTTCAGAAAGTTTTATATATTCAATTGGGTTTTAAAAGTTTAGAGTATTTTCTAGAAACTAGTCCCTCCAAGCTTCCTAACAAATGCGATAATTGTTATAATACCCTGAATAATAGCACTATTGAGTATATTACTATTAGAATAACACAATTTCTACTTCTTACTTAGTTCTACTGGACCAGAACCTTCCTAAACATTTTCCTGCTAACCAAGGTCCTCTCCCTTCTGTCACTCTGATGTACCCTAGAGAAAGGCACCTGATTTAGAGAATTATTCTCATAATCCTATGTTTTGTTGTATGACCTCTCCCTTTACAATGCAACTCTACATGCAATTTCTCATCTATACTTCATAACTCCTCCGTGATAGGAAGACCAAGGGGTGGCTCACTCTTTTTTTCGTTGCTATTGAGGTCACCTTGGTTTATAACCTTGTGTAAATTTCAGGTGTTCATCATTATATTTCAGCTTCTGTATAGACTACATCATGTTCACCACCAAAAGTCTAGTTTCCATCCATCACCATACATATGTGCCCTTTTACCCCTTTCACCCTCCCTCCACCACTTTCCCTCTGGTAACCACCAATCCCTTCTCCATGTTTGTTTGTTTTCTCATCTTCCACATATGTATGAAATCATACAGTATTTGTCTTTCTCTGTCTGACTTATTTCACTTAGCATAGAACCTTCAAGGTCCATCCATGTTGTCGTGAATGGCAAGATTTCATCTTTTTTATGGATGAGTAGTATTCCATTGTTTATACATACTACTATGTGCCAGGCACTGTTTTAGGCACTCTACACATATTCGTTCATCCTCACAACAAGCCTGTGAGGTAGATAGAACTACAAGTGATTTAAACTGAGGCACTGGAGTTAAGAAACTTGCTCAAGTCTTAGAGTTAGAAAGGTGTGGAGCCAGAATTCAAACCCAGGATACACATCACATATATTCTAAATTCGTTACACTATACCACTGCTGATGAGAGTAAATGAGAGAGCCAAGTAGAAAAGAACTTCAGAGACCTGGCAATTATACCAGACCACACTTCACAGAAAATAAAAGAGAGGAAATAAGAAGCAACCTTAACTTCCAGTAGTGATTAAAGATGAGGCTGATGAAGATCTCATCCTGGGAGCAGGCGTGTTAGCTCTGCCTTTCTCTTGCAGTTGCCATGTGCTTGCACTGGTAATGTTGTCTCAATCCATGGTTTATTTGCAGTAATCTTTTTAAGCCATATGTCCATTTGTGGGAGTAATTTAAACTAGATAATATAAACATAAATCCATATAACCACATGCACGTAAACCTCCATACTCCAAAAGAAAAATGCCAAAAGCAACAAAATAAATGAGAACACCACTGTCAACCACCCCCCTCGCATGTGGTGGAACTCCCACTCATCCCGTGCAGTACCTCATGATTATACGACATCTGGCCATCTGACACAGAGACCTGGAAGCATTCCAGTGTCAATCTGGATACTAAATAGAAAAAAACAAACAAAAAAAAACCTCACTAATTTCTTTCTAGTTTGTTTCATATATAAAGGTATGCTAGAAAGCATAAAAAGTAAAATCTCTCCCAATACAAAATCAAAAAGCACGTAAATGTTGAATAAAATGTAATTGTCACCCATCGAAACGCAGATCTGAGCTTGCAAGAAAACAGAAAAAGTGCAGGAGCAAAAGGGAAGAGGATGCTGGGGCCGGCCCGGTGGCGCAAGCGGTTAAGTGCGCGCGCTCCGCTGCGGCGGCCCGGGGTTCGCTGGTTCGGATCCCGGGCGCGCACCGACGCACTGCTTGGTAAGCCATGCTGTGGCGGCGTCCCGTATAAAGTGGAGGAAGATGGGCACCGATGTTAGCCCAGGGCCGTCTTCCTCAGCAAAAAAAAGAGAGGAGGATTGGCGGATGTTAGCTCAGGGCTGATCTCCTCACAAAAAAAAAAAAAAAAAAAAAAATATAGCTTTGGGGCCGGCCCGGTGGCGCAAGCGGTTAAGTGCGCGCGCTCCGCTGCGGTGGCCCGGGGGTCGCTGGTTCGGATCCCGGGCGCGCACCGACGCACTGCTTGGTAGGCCATGCTGTGGCGGCGTCCCATATAAAGTGGAGGAAGATGGGCACCGATGTTAGCCCAGGGCCGTCTTCCTCAGCAAAAAAAGAGGAGGATTGGCGGATGTTAGCTCAGGGCTGATCGCCTCACAAAAAAAAAAAAAAAAAAAAAAAAAAAAGGGAAGAGGATGCTGAAAACAAGGTGGTAAATGGTAGCTACAGCCAACCTGTGTATCTTTGCCAATCTTGGTAACCAATAGCCTTGCCTTCTGACAGCCACACAGGAGCCAGGAGATAAGGTGGAAGCTGGAACTGAGACCCCTATATAAAGCCCAGGTTGTATTAGGGCTGCACATTCAATAGAAGAACAGAATAGAAAAAAATAATAAAATTGGCTTGCTGGCAAATGGAGATGACAAGAAAATGCGTCTGTCTTAGTCTGGGCTCAGGATGGGAAAATCACCGCTAAGCACTTGTAACCCCATGCTTGCCCTCACATGGGTTTAAGATTTGAATTTGTACCACCAAAGTGATTTAGGAAAAAACAGGCAAGATATTGACTTAAAGTACTCCAAGATTGGTAGCTAACCAGGGTGCCGGTTAGAAGCAAACTCAAATTGACTCTGAAGAGAAATGTCATCAGCACAACCTCAAAAGATTCCCAAAGATAAAGCACCACAGAACATGGGTTCAAAATCCAAAAGTACATAATTACTTAAGCTGTCATCAGTGAGAATCAGCAGAAACAACTGCCAGCAGAATTAGAGCCCTAGGAATTATCAGATATGTAATGTAAAGTAAATATAGTGAAACGTTTAAACAAATTTAAATGGAATAAAAATATTAACCAGGAAAAATAACTATCAAAAAATTTCAGAGAAAAAAGCTAAAAAAGAATTAAAAAAAAATTTATGGGTGGGTTAAACCAGAGATTAGGCACAGCTGAAACGAGAATTACTAAACTAAAAGTTACACCTGAAGGAATTACCTATAACGCAGCATAGAGAGCCAAAGTAAGAGAAAATACCAGAGAGGTTAAGAGACTCAGAGTTGAACTAGGCCATTCCACAGAGTTTTTCAGGAGGTGGATGAGACTGATGGAGGTGATTGCCACAGCTGCTGCCTCCCTTGTCAGTTTCAGAGGCATACCCAGAATGTGGTGCTCTTGAAGGCACTGTGGAGTCAGATGCCCCATCAGGTTGAAGTCTAGAACTGATCTTAAAAGATCAGACTATTTCGAAGTAACTTAACCATGTCAAGAATATTTACAGGGATACAAAAACACACAGAACCCAACAAGGTAAATGAAAAACACAACATGCACACCAGAAAGGAAGAAGTAAAACCGTCCTTATTCACAGACGACATGATTATCTGTGTAGAAAATCCAATGGAACTTATAAAAGAACCTCGTAGAACTAGCAAGTGAGTTTAGTATGGTGGAAAGATACAAGTACAATATTTTAACAAATTGATTGTATTTTAATATACTAGCAATGAATAACTCAAAATTGAAATTTTAAAAGATATCATTTACAATTTCATCAAAAAATATAAAATTCTAGGAAGCAATCTGACAAAGTATATGTAAGACCTGTATGCTGAAAACTATAAAACATTGCTAAGGGGAATTAAAGCATACCTAAATAAATGAAGAAATATAATCTGTTCATGAATCACAAGACTCCACAATAGTAAGATATCAATTTCCCCAAGTTAATTTACAGATTCAACATGATTCCAATCAAAATCCCAGCAAGCTTTTTTGTTGACATTGGCAAGATGATTCTAAAACTCATGTGGAAATGCAAAGGCCTTACAATAGGCAGAACAACTTTGAGAAAGAACAAAAATGAAGGACTTTTACCACCTTACTTCAAAACTTGTTATAAAACAACAGAGATCAAGGGAGTATAGTGCTGGTGCCAAGAAAGTCAAATAGACCAACAGAACATAATAGAGTCCAGAAGTAGAACCACACATATATGGTTAACTGATTTTAGACAAAATGCAAAGGTAATTCAATGAGGAAAGGGTAGTCTTTTCAACGAATGGTGCTTGAACAATTTGATATCCATATCCAAAAAAACTGAACTTTGATACATTCCTTGTACCATATACAAAAATTAACTCCAAATGGATCATAGACCTAAATGTAAACCAGATAATAAAACTTGTAGGAGAAAATCTTTGTGAACTTGTTAGGCAAAGATTTCTTAGAAACAACACCAAAAGCACATTCGGTTTTTTTTAAAAAAGGGTAAATTGAGTTGCATCAAATTAAGTACTTCTGATCTTCAAATGACACAGTTAAGAGAACAAAAAAATAAGCCACAGACTCGGAGAAAACATTGGAAAATCACATATCTGATAAAGTCCTTGTATCCAGAATATATAAAGAACTCACAAAACTCAATAATATGAAAACAAATAACCCAATTTTTTTAAATGGGCAAAGATCTGAACACACATTTCACCAAAGAAGATATGGAGATGACAAATAGACACTTGAAAAAATGCTCAATATCATCAGTAGTTAGGAAAAATGCAAATTAAAACCATAATCTGGTGCCACTATTCACATATTAGGATTTCTAAAATTAAGAAGACTGACCACACCAAGTGCTGATGAGGATGTGGAAAAACTGAAACTCTCATACACAGCTAGTGGGAATGTTAAATGACCATCACTTTCAAAAATGCTTTACAGTTTTTTAGAAAATGAAATATACAACTATCATATGATTCTTTGATTCCATTCCTAGGTATTTACCCAAGAGAAATACAAGTATATGTCCATACAAAGACTTGTACATAAATATTTACAGCAGTTTTGTTTGTCACAGCCGAAACCTAGAAACAACTCAAAACTCTCTCAACAGGTGAATGGACAACAAACTGTGGTATCACCATACAAGGGAATGCCACTCGGCTATAAAAAGCAATGAACTATGATTGATACACACAAAGACATGGATGAATCTCAAAATAATTATGCTGATGAAGACAGACAAAAAGAGTTCACATTGTAGGATTCTATTTACATAAAACTCTAGAAAATGCAAACTAATCTGTAGGGAGAGAAAGTAGATCAGTGAGAGTTTTGCAGGGTGAGAGGTTGGAGGGAGATGAGGAAATTTTGGGGGGTGATGGAGATTATCTTTTGTAAAAGAATTTAAAACATCATGACAGCAAGACCCAGATTCCCTTGCCTTTGACTCTTACCTTCTTTCCCTTTTTCCCTCTCTCTCCCCTTTTATTTGCTATTCCTCCCTTCCCCCAAACATTGACTGACCAACAATCCACAAGGATGGCAATAATAGCTGTCAGGAGAACTGTTCTGACAGTTATCTGGATGGGATTGCACTAAAGATTCCAAGCAAGAAACACAAAAAAGAGAACAATCTCTAATATTCCAGCTGTAAGATTCACAGCAGTTAAAAACTATGACTTCTATGTGAGCCACAGCACAAGGACATGTATCCCTCTCTTCTGCTCACCCCATAACACCCCAGCTCTGCTTCAAGTGGGAGTTATCTGGTCTTCAGAGGCTCCCTCATGCCTATCAGCTGAGCCTTTAACCTTTATTTCAGTCACTTAAATGCAAACATTTAACATCTTGATTGTGGTGATGCTGTATACAAATATGAAAACATATTAAATTATGTAGTTTAAATATAGCAACTTATTGTATGTCAGTTATGCCTCAATAAAGCTATTTAAAAAAAGGGGGGGCCTACTTAAAAGAAGGAAAATCAGGCAGAAGCATCCAGATCTGAGACTGGTAAACTGACAAGCATTGGAGGCTACCAGAATATTCCAGAGCCTATTTTGTAAGTGACCTTTCCTCTAGATTCAGCCCCACATCAGAAACCCTGCCGTGCCAACTTGGGCAGTGTTTACCCAGGGAAAACTCATCTGCACTTGCACCATGCAGAGGAGTTTTCTCCTTTTTTGGTTTCATTAGCCTTTATTCAGTCAGCTTTGTTTAATCTGCTCAAGGCGTATAAGAATTGGCATCTCATCACCAGACTAAAAAAAGAAGCCTCTATACTCTGATTTCTCTTCAGAGCAAACAAATGTTTTGCCTTTTACTAAAAAAAATACAAAAAAAAAAGACTATTCTCAGAATTTCTACATGAAATCATGTTTATTATTTTTTTAAAGAACAAACGTATTGCAGACCTAGAAAAATAAAGTACACAAAGGCATGGGCATATACTCTTGACCCTCGCCTCCTCTCGATGGTTTGAGCTATAGTTTTTAATTTCACAAATACAAACACCAAAGTGCACTGCTTTGCCTTTGGAGAAAAGCAAAACAAACACATCTCCAGCCTTCTGCAATCCACGAGCTCTTCTTGCATGAAGCTGGGACCAAGAGAAAGAGGACAAAAGCAGGAGTGAGATCTGCCTCCCATGCCTTGACTCAATGCCCTTTTTTGCTTTCCCCACCATAAGCAGAGCAATTAACGTGCAACCAGCCGAGTAACCAATAGCCATGTTTCCTAGGGGATAGAGGAGGGCTCCAATGATGCTGTTACAGGATACCTTGTTGAATTACCAGAAAAAAAATGAGCAGAAGGAGAGAGTCCTTGTTTTTTTTTTTTTTTTTTCAGATTGGCCACTTGAGGTTTTTCCCAGCCTCAAGGCTGAGGTGTCTCGGTGGTGCAGTGAAACCTCCACTTACATAGAGAAATTAGGATGACGTTTTGAATTACTATTTAAACAGGGCCGGTGCACACAGCAGGCACCAGATGTGCTCAGAGAGTGACTCAGGTCTTGATACCTACCTGAGCAAGCCAATCCACCTGCTCTGAGGATGTGCTTGCCGCATCCTGATCCTATGAGAATGCTGCAGTCATAGTGTCACCCTGTGGAAACTGCATTTACGCTAAGACTGAATGAAGTTCAGAGGCTTCCACGTTGTATAAACCAGGCAGTCATCTATCCTCTACAGTGTCCTCTGGTCACTTCCATCCTTGGACTATGAGCCCCAAGTCTTCCTAGAAGAAAAACAAAGATTACATAGAACATAACCACAAATTGAGTTCACCAGTTCTTAAATAAGCCACCTGGTTCCACATAATGTGAAGAGCAAATGCTAATTGCAACACAAGCTATCTGACAACACTTGGAGGCAACATCAGGCTAATTTTAAATGTGATTGGTCCCTGTGTCCTTTCACCCACAGTGGGGGTTTGGACATTGCCTATCACCAGAGGGAAGTTCTGGTCTGGAAGTCTAGCATACATGGGCACACTGAAGTTAGTTTGCTTATGGGAAATAAAATCTCTCAGACACACTATCTCCTTTTCACATCTCTTAATTTGTATATGCGATGTTAAGGTCTTAATATGCATTTGATATGTTAATGAAATATTCTTTACAATTGCTAAAAACAATTTTTCATGCTGTAAGCCCTCTCTGATTTCAGAAAGGAATCAAGATACTAAAATCCTATCTCTGCCATTCCTGTATTCTTTAAAATTCTCCTTATCCCCATTTGTAATCTCCATTACCAGCTAAAAATTCTTCTTATTAAACTTTCCCCATTCAAATTATTTGTATGGGTTTTGTCTCCTGATAGAGCACTGCACAATTCTAGGGATATGTGAATGACACTTCCAGAATTTACGCAGCATGCAACCTGCCCAACTATACATGACCTTCCCAGCAAAGCACCCCACACATTCTACTGCAGTGATCCTCACTTCACTTGTCAATCACCTCCACTAGACTGCAGGCTACTCTATGGCAGGGACTAAGGAAGGCAGGGACTAACACCAGAGCAAAGTGTTAAAGGCAGGGGCTCTGTAGCCATATT
Organism: Diceros bicornis minor; assembly: GCF_020826845.1. NCBI lineage: Eukaryota > Metazoa > Chordata > Mammalia > Perissodactyla > Rhinocerotidae > Diceros > Diceros bicornis. Next base: position 37,036,963 of record NC_080740.1, read on the forward strand.
GCTGGGTTCATAGTGTGGTCCCAACGCTTAAAGACAATGGTCTGAAAATAGGGGAAATTGAACTTTCCTCATAAGGCTGGCTGTGAGGATTAGCAGAAAGAAAAAAAATAGGAAATGTCAAGCACTGTGCCTGGAATAGAGCACACGCTAAGTCAGCTGCTTTTACTATCTGATTCATCCGTGTGTTCCCAGCATTTTGAGCAGTGACCAGAACTCAGTAGCTGCACTGTTCATTACAGTGAACTCATGTCTATTAACAAACAAACAAGCTTTTCCTCTGAGATTAAAGACAAAAATTATTGTAGAAAGGTGTTTTATTTCTCAATTGTTGGAAAGCCTGTGGCTCTGGAAATCATTTTCCTATGTCCTGCATCTATTCAATGGGGGTTAGAGAAGGTGGGAGAAGAGAAAAAGACTGGAAAGTGAAAATAAACTAAAATGAGTGGGAAAAGACATAAGAGACAGAGGGCCATTCAGAGAGAGGATATGTACCAAATGTGGGAAATGAAAAGCAAACCAGGAAATATTTTTTAAAATAAATGTGAGGAGAAGCTGAAGAAGGAAAAATGAAAATTGTACAGAGAAATAGTTAGCAAAAAAAAATAGGAATATAGTTCTAGATAGGCTGTCTCGGGACCTTGCCCTAATCTACAAGAACATCTGAGCCTACAGCTGGTTTGGGCTTCATTTGCCTCCTCCTCCTTCTATTTTTCTTCCCTCCTTATCCAGCTCTCTTCTCAGGGGCACTGGGAATTCAACCCTGGGAGAACTGCTCTCCCAGGGGCCGATCACCCAGAGACATTTGTCCCTTTTGCTTGTTCACTGGCCCCCACAGCGAACTGGGCACTTCACTTCCGCTCCTGCTACTTTTCATGGGCTTTATTTACAAGGGCCAATTCTAAAGTTTGTTTGCTTGGTTTTGTATTGTTAGAAAAATAGGGAGAAAAAAAATCTCTCCATCCTGAGAAACCTGCACTAGAAGGGGTTACCTCCACTGGGGAATGTTCCTGTCTCAAAATGAAACTGGGTTAATTGGGAAGGGCTTGCAGAAATACTGAAGCACAATTAGCAAAATCTAAAGTCTCCCAATTAACAAGATAATTGTTAAATGGCTTTGGGGCAGCATTTAGAGCTTTAGAAAAGAAACCACTTGTTGCTAGCTTAGTCAGAGGGTGGTTTAAGATCCTTTCCACTCCGTAAAAGGAACATGGAAGTACAGAGAGAGGTTTCAAGAAGTTTGGATAGAATATGTTTGTGGAAAGCCTTGAATGGACGCCATGGGTCCCAAGGAGCCCCAGCAGAAATATTTCTCAGATGTTGGACTTTATTCCATTGACATCACCAGCATCAAAACCTCCGCCTAAGAGCAGGCCTTACATATGCAGAGAACAGCCTTGGCCACCCACCCTGGATTTCTGTCCACTGGCTTTGATCCTTATCTGTACTGCAAGGTTATCCCTTTATTAATACGCTCTTCCCTGTTGGCTCTCTACAGTTTTGATAGCATTTGCTACTTCTCCGATGATTTTTAAATCAAGATACAGTCTCCATGAAAGACCAAAAAAGGAGGGAGTGGGAGAGAAAATGCCTCCTTGGGCTGATCCCCTGCAGGAGGGAGGCCCCGTCTCTCACTGGAGGCCTGTAGCTGATCCTCTGGATTTTAATAGGACTTCTATGTTTGAGATCAAGAGACTCTGAGGAAAAACCTCACAACAGCTGAGAGGAACGGCGCAGTCCCTGAGAGCATAACCACCTCCTCACGAAGTAGACACTTCTCTCATAAGGAGAGCTCAGTCCTTGCCATAACAGAACCAGCCGCCATCTGCCTTCTCCCAGCTCCCTGCACAGTCTGTCCTGTCCCTGCGTGTGGGCTGGGTGGGGGAGCCAGCTGTACTCCTCTGTGAGGTAGCAGGCATGGGGCCTACAGTGTCCACGGGGCGCCTGGATCCCATTCTGTGGGCACCTCCCCCAGCACCCAGGCTGGGCCAGCAGGGCCCTTCCCCCAGAGGTGCTCACCCTCAGCTTCGGGAATTTTCCTTGGCTCGCATGATGTTGTGTTATCCTTGAAACAGCTTTCTGCTTTGGTTTTTAATGTCATTTTGCCAGGAGGGGAATGAAAAAATAAGCCATGGGTACTGACGCCTCCTCCCAGCAGCATTGGGAGCTACCCCTAACAAAAGAGCATTTTCCGAATTTAAAATACTTCCGCTGTCCACATCTGAAATTCACCATGGTGGTACTTTCTGAGGTTCTTCAATGAAGGATTGAGAGGTGATTGAGCATGAAACCATGCCTGTTGTTCTCCTCATCTATTTGAATTATGGGAAAAGTTTTTGGAATACAGAGGATAATTTCTACTATTTGGGCTGAAAAGGCTTTAACCAAATATAAACTCTCTGCTGCTAACTGTACATTTTTTACTCGCCATGTGGTCCCTGACACCTCACCAGAAAGAAACTGATATTTCTTCTCTCAAACTAATAGGATAGTTGGTGATTAGCCAGGATCACGGGCCTGCCCTCCCGCAAGAAATGTCCTAACACTTTTGCACTGGGGCCAGTTTGAGCTTTTTTTAATATCCTCTTCCCCAATATTTTACCCTCAAGGTGTAGGAATTATGAACAGTTGTTGAGTATTCATATATTTGCTTGTAAAATCTCAAGAGTCGCACTCTATCAAGTTCCCACAGACTACAGTAAAATCTCAGAAGCCGAAACTCATCAAATGCTGGTGGCTAATTTGCTTTAAAAATCACACCTCCCCAAAAGATGACAGCCTGGCATTTTCTACAGAAACTTATATGAACACTTCAGTCTGTGCTTTAGGAGGGAATTGCCTCCAGATGAATCTAGCAGAGCCAAACGTCTCCTTGTGATCCTTGACCAGATTTGAACCGGTGGCTCTTTCCCACAGAGTACAAAAGAAACTTGAACCAGGGCTTTGGTCCTTATGTCACCTCTGTATCAATGACAGCTGCAGCACACGGTGGCTCGGCTGCTTGAGTGCAGCGACTGGCACGGCGCTTGGAAAGTAATAGGAGAAGTGTCAGGGAAGACTGTAGGTAGCAGAAGCGATAATGAGACCAAGCGCGATCCCCAGCCCCCACCAAGATTAAATGGGCCGGTGTCTTTCTTCCCTAATTAGACAGTTATATCATTTACTTTCCAACCTTAAGAAATATCCAAGGAGAGTGCTGAGCATGCCAATTTTTCTATTGACCCTTCACAGCTTTGCAAAGCAAAAACCCTTCTGTTGGGGGGTGAGGTAGGGAGTACAGATCTAGCCTTTCCCTCTGGAGTCAAGCACAGTCAGCCAGTCCTTCAGCAGGGCCCGTTGTCACAGGCAGAGTCTCCAGGAGGGAAGGACGGTCTGTTGAATGTTTGCATCTTAAATCCAAAGGATTTATCCCATATGCTACAGGCAGCCCCAGATCACGGAAGCATTTTTCTGTGGTTTCTGAATGGAACAGCTTGTCTCTTCCTGCTGCTTTACAAGCATAAAGAAGAGGAAATAAATATTCAAGTTTTTTGGTAAGTTATAGGCAAATGCTTAGTGCTTCGCATCTTGTGACTGTAAACATTCACGCTGCCTTCTCTCCCCCACTCTCTGGCTTTTGGGCAATTTTGAATATTTCTGAGGATACAATGATCTTTAACAGTGTGTATTTTACTCAACCTGTTTCTAATCCTTGTTCTCCAAGAGATGCCAGTTGCTTTAATGAGAACTAACTGTGGAGAATTAGTGTGATATTGTGGAAGGGGCACTCGCCAAAGAGAGCAGAAACCTTGTTCCAGGTCTAGTTTCAATTCTCTCTAGCTGTTTGGCCTCAAACAAACCACCTCACCTCTCTGGGATTTGGTTTTCTAGTATCCAAAATGAGATGGGAAGCAGGGAAGGTGGGCCATCCCAGCTAGCGACATGCCAAAATTAGGCTTCCCCTATCAATTACTGGCATGACTTATTCATGCCCTCCAGGTGTAACACACATACACACAAACATGCACACAAATATATTTTCAAGAATTTTTAAAATTAAGCATAGTTTTTAAATGAAGGCAGAGGATGTTAGATAGAAAAACTACAGGAACTCTCAAGGGCCCCCTGAAGGTCTAGAATCAATCATCTTAATAATACCACCACCTTAAGACGATATAATTCTTTCCAAAAAAAATGTGTCTGATTTTTCCCCCAAACCTGCTCTTCCCACAGATTTCTTCCCTCTCAATAAATAGCAACTCTATTCTTCGAATCACTCATGTCAAAATCTGGGAATCGACTTTGACTCTTCTCTTCCACCCCACATCCCATCTATCAACAAGTCCTGTCTGCTTCATCTTGAAATAACCGTGACTCAGAATGCCCCTCCTTTGGTCTCCTAAGTATCTCCCTATTTTTACCCCACCCCCCAAGTCTACCCTCAACACAGTGGCCAGAGTAACTCTTTTAGAAAGTAAGACAGATCAAATGTCACTTCTGGTCTGACATGTCCAGAGGTTTCCTTCTTGCTCAGAGTTAAGCCCAAGCCCTTGCAGGCCCAGCAGAGCCTCCTTGCTCTGCCTTGATACCTCTCTGACTTCTACTACTTTCCCTTGTTCTCCCTGCTACAGCCACACCGCCTCTCTGCTATCCCTCCAACATGCCAGCTACACACCTACCACAAAGCCTTTGCCCAGAACATTCTTTCAGCACCACCCCCACCTTCATGGTTTGCTTCCTCACTCTCCTCAAGTCTCTCATCACATGTCAGTGAGACCTCCCCGACCCCCATCCCGCCCTGACTCTCCAAGCCTCCTTCCTACGTCTCTTACTCTGTAGCTCTTACCACCACCTGACATGTATTTGCTTATTTATTTATACTTTCTGATTTCTCCCCCACACCAGTCCCCAGAGAATATAAGTTCCACGAGCACAGGGGCTTTGTCCATTGTGTCCCTGCTAATCCTCATGGCTAGAGCAGCACCTACCACATAGGAGGAGCTCAGTGAGCAGCATGAAATGAACAAAAGCACTTAACACATTATTAATGAACATCTGCTCTGGGAGTCTAGTAGCTGAAATAGATACAGTAGTGAAGAAGGCCAACATGCGCCCTGCCTGATGGAGCTCGCGTTTTAGTGGGAGAAAACCTACTAAGTGGATAAGTTATTTATTTATTTATCTAAGTTAGATAATCTCTGGTAGTGATAAATGATGATGGAATAAAGAAGGACTAAGGATAGGGATGAAGGACCACTTTAAATAGGGCAGTCAGGAAAGACCTCTCAGGGAAATAATTTGAGCCAAGACCTGAATGACAAGAAGGAGGCAGCCAGGTGTGGAAAACCATTCCAGGCAGAGGAGACAGCAATGCAAAGGTCTTGAGGCAGGAACAAAGCTTGGTGCGTTGCAAGAACAAACAGAATATCAGTGTGGCTGGAGCGTGGTGTACCAGCAAGAGCAGGGGAAGAGTGAGGACTGAGAGGTAAACAGAGGCTAAATCAGAGGGTCATAATGAAATGCTCACATTTTATTTTAAATCTAATGGGAAGCTATTGGAGGGATTTACGCAGGAGAGTGATAGAGTCTAATTTACATTTTTTAAAAGATTACTCTGACTTCTCTATGGAGAATGGACTTTTTATGAAGCAGGACTAGAACAGTTAGGAGGCTGACTGGCAGTTGGCCAGGGAGAGATGACTGTGGCTTGAACCAGGATGATAGCGGCAGAGAGAGTGATAAACTGTCAGGGAGCTAAAATGGGTATTATTTTCCCGACACAAAATAAGAAACAACCCTTCAGAAGTTGTGATGTTCTCAAGATGGCATTGCAAATGAGTAAGGACTGGAACCTAATTCTCTCAATTCCCAGACTAACATTAGGAGGCTAGGAAGAATCCATCTGTTGACTTAATTAGTCCTAATTAACTAAATAAAGGCACTTGTCCTTAGCAAAATGTCTCCCATAAAATCACGCCACAGACTCCTCTCCTCCTGAGCTTCAGTGCTTCTCTTCCCAGGGAAATCCAAATGCAGATGGACCTGAAAGTGACAGGCAGGAGGCCACTGATGGGTGTCCCCTCCCTCCTGGCCGTACATGCAGTTTAAGGCCGAGCAGTCTGATATGGCTAGTCCACCAAGAACTGCTTCTGGGAAAAAGAGTAACAACTGGAGTGTAACTGACAAGACCCCATATCGTCTTCTCCTCTGGATGAGCATCCTGGAGGAAGAGTGGCAGTCCAAGGTCGGATGGCCAAGGACTCTCCAGAGAACAGTGAGGCTGAGGGAACTGCAGGCACAAGCATTTGGGTAGTAGTGGTGCCTGCTAATAATCACCAGTGAGGACTTGACAGTGGCTAATGAGGTAAGCCTCTTGAGGGGGAATGTTGTTGTGAACTTGGGAAGAGCCTCCTCATTCAAGTCAGAAAACGCAGATTCTAGTCCAGGCTCTGGTATCTGCTGGGCCTCTGTTGGGACAGTGAAGGGTGGGTATGGGAGGCCGAGCAGATTAGTGGTTCATCCCGTGGGGTTCCTGGAAGGATTCTATAAAGCTGGCTTGATCACTCTCTTCTCTCTTTTAAAGAGTTAAATAGAAGCCATATATTTATCTGCAATATATAAGGCTGAAATGGTAAACTCACATCAATAACTCTGATGGAAGTTTTATATGTTTTTAGTTAATTAAAGACATAAAAAAATAATTATGTCTTAAAAAAACAATTCAGAAGAAATCTTTGTAAAAAGAAGTTTTGGGGGTTGATATGAAGGGAAGTAGCAGAAGAGATCCTTGATGGTAAATAGGTTGGAAACTACAAGGCTCAGTGTATTCCTACCAGCTTTAACAGTTGAGAGACTCTATACTATTCAAAAAATCTCTGGGAGGCATTCATAAAAGGCAGCACGAAAAGCTCAACTGCATTTGTATCAAGGATGGGCCCTGGCTACTGCATGTCCAAGGTATAATCCCATCACAGGGCCATTTTCTGGGGTCAAGTCATTTTCCAAGTGAGTTAGTGTAAATAACATGTGACCGAGTGGGAAGAGCATGGGACCAGGAGTCAGGAAGCCTAGGTTCTGGGTTTGGGATTTGCTCAAATTGCTGAACCATTCTGAGCCTCTGTCTCCTGACCTGTAAAGTGGGCAGGATTAGACTAGGTAATCTATAAGGCCCCTTATAACTTAAGTTCTATAATTCCAGAGACATAGGGGTCATTTGGTTTTAACCTGGGTTGCCTAGAAAACAGAGGGTAAGGCAAAAGCTACCATGCTAGCATTTTAGTGTGAGGGTACACTTCCAGGAAAAAGAAGAGGGATAAGGGAAATGAGTTAGAGAAGACAGGAGAGCACATACAAGAGGCTATGTTACAAAGCTGGTCACACCTTTGCAACAAATGCAGCGTACTGCTCAGTCACATGAATTGCATCACAGAACAATCCAGAGAAAGAAAGAGAGGAGAGCAGTTTATCTATTGACGCCTTTCCATCTCCCATCATCCATCAAAATTCTCTCCACAGAGTATTAAATCTCCCCTGTGTCACCCAGACCCGCCAGGCAGCCACTGGGACACTCAGAACTGTGGTGGAGGTGGGGTGCACTGCCCAGCTCCTTGTCAGTACTCCCCAGACAGGACCTATTGGCCAGCTGCTGGGAGTGTGGCCACCTGACAGCTCTCAGCTGAGGCCTTCTGTGAGAACTGCAGTCAGACAGAGAGAGCCACTTCAGCCAACGTCATACCCCCTACCAAGGGCAGCCCACATCCAGTGATCAGTTGATAAGGGGATACAAAGGCTCAGCCCCATTGTTTTCGGTCTGGGACAACTCTGAAGGGCCATCCTAACAGCAGACCTCCTCATGCATTGGCAGAGGCCTTCGTTGCAAAAGCATCGTGGTTCATCCCCCTCCCTCTGTCCAACCCCACTCTGCTGGATAGAAGGAACCTGACCCTAAATCTCAGGGACACATAACAATAATTTAAAGTAAATTAGATGAAAAATCCAAAGACCTATTATGCCTATGTTCCCTACCATTGTTATTGGAAGTGACCAAATGCTTTGTGTCACTCTGCTTTAAATTCAAAATCACTATTGAGGACAAAGAGGACCATTTGTTATTTCCTGAGAAGTTCCTGCCCAAGAAATGACTAGTTATGAATATGCATATCAAGTAGACAAATTAAACTTCTGAGTATTTACATGGAATAGCAATAATAACAATCATTTGTTTTTTAAAATTCTTTATGCTCCTGAGCATCCCTGCCTTCTTCTCAGACTTCTCTGACTCTCCCAGAATAAAGAGAGTCATAAAGTCCATAAATAAATGTCTTGTCCGCAGTTAAGGAGAATCCCAGGAGAGCCTTTTGCTTCTACTATTTTTCAAACTGCCAACACACTCCCTGAGCACATGTTGATCGCTGAGTCTTTAATGTTCTACCCTCCCTTCTCCTCTACACAAGGCCAGCCCTGAGCACGTGCTGTCCAAAGAAACTCTTGCTTTCTCTGCTGTCTCGGGCCAATTTCCCTGCTTGCCTGTCAGCTCAAGTGAGAGACATCTGGAATTCTCTCTGGTCTACATAGCACTAAGGGTAGGGGAGAAATTGAATCAAAACTTAAACATTCAGTACAAAAGATCCACTTTGGAACCTGGACGATCTCCATTCATTGTTGACGCTGACCAAATAAACTACTATGTAATTGTCCATTTTTCCTTTCTCTTTCTGATTCAGGTGGCATTAAACAGAGTATAGTGCCCACAGCAGGGGTGTTAAAATCTCCTGCCTCTCTGCAGTCTGGATCATGCCATATTGAACTGGTGAAGCAATGGATTTACTTCTGCTTAGCACACTTGAAAAGGGATGAGACAACTAGTAGATGGACCCAAAGAAAACACAACAGTGTGGAGACTTAAAAAACACGATCTACAAAGAACCAGTGAAAGAACTACGGGCCTTGGACCTGGAGAAGCAAGTCAGCAATGTCTTTATGTGGAAGTGTGGGCCATGGTCAAGAGAGCAGGTGAATTCTTTGCAGTTTTATAAGAAGAGGGAGAGGAGGAAGAAAAGGAGGAGAAAGAAGAGGAGAAAAAACCGAAGTGGAGCCAGAAGAAAAACCATCACTGATTGAAAGGTTGTGAGGTAGTTCAAGGAATGAAAGGAAAACCTGAGGGTTGGATTCAGAAGCAGGGGAGCAGGGCAGGCCCAAGGAGCTCAGTAGTAGTTGTGGTCAATAGGATGATGGAGCATCTACTTTTTCTCCCCTTGTTTCAAATTCTCATGAGTCAGCATCCCTTTGGCTGTCACATGCCCATACTTGGCCGATAGAGAGGCTTGGCTGGCAGTCCCAACCAGTCTGTCTGCAGTAGGAGACACGTTAGTCTCCAAAGGAAAAAACAGGTGCAGTTCCCAAAGGAAGAGGGAAGGATCTTGAGTAGTCTAAATCAGCTACTGGAGGGTAATCCACAGAGCAGCAGCAGCACCCACTGGGGAGCGTGTTAGAAATGCAAATACTGTGACACAATCTCACACCTTCTGAATCAGAATGTCTGGAAGTGGACCCCAGGAAGCTGTATTGTGGCAATTTCTCAAGCATGCTAAAGTTTAAGAAGCACTGGTCTTAAACAATCAGATGCTATTCCAAGCTCCAGAGTGTCTGACTAGGACAAACAGGTTGAAAGTTAAAAGAATCGATTTTAGACAGAAATAAGGAAAGAATAGCTAAGTGTCAACAAGTGTAGTCCCCAGGGAACCAGAAAGCTCCCTACTGGAGGAAGCATTCAAGAGGCAATTCTTGGAATGTCATGGAGAAGATTCAACATCAAATGGCCTTTAAAGTCCCTTCTAACCCTGAGGTCTCCGACCATGATTTACTTTAGATGTCTACTGGTCTCTGATTATAAAATATAATCCTTCTGGAGAAACTACAGTTTCTCTTTGAATTGTGCCTAAATGGAGAAACTCAGCCTTGTTTCTGAATAGAGAACACAGAGTTCCACAGCCCAGTGGCAGAAGGGGACTTTTCTGTCCTGGTGTTTGCCACAGTTAGACTTCCCATGGAGAGGGTGGACATTGGTTGGGCAGGCTAGAAGAAATCTGGACTCAGGAGACAGGGCATATCAGTTGTTAGTCCTAATAAATGTTCTCTTTTGTGGTCATCATCCAGTGATTGATCTCATCAAATTCACAAAAGTTGTCCAAATTGTGAGCTGGATCATAGAACCCAAAAAACAAAACAAAACAATAAATATTTATCGTGTAGATACACAAAGAAAAATCAAAAAAGAAAAAAAAAAACAATCATACACGGAAATATGATCACACGGGGACATCAGTGAGTTCTTTTTCCAATTGGATTAGCATTTCTCCCAAAAACAATTCTGGAATATTTAGAAAGGAAATAGGCATTTCTCCTTGATCTCTTTATGCTTGGCTTGAGAACAACTTGGAGAATATTTTCCAACCACTCGGTTGGAAAATCCTCTTTCACAGAAACAACATGTTTCTTCAAAAATAGACTCTAAATCATTTGATGAGAGTGACCTTTTATAAAAAGCAAAACCAATCCTGATGTTTCTCATTGTCTCAAAATGATTGGCACTGCTTCCAAGCATCAAAATGATTCGTTTCACTTAGATCAAACGATACAGAAAAGCAATAAAATGCCGCTGACAAAACAGCTGCACAACTCTCATTCCCTATGGAAGGGCAATTTTAACTCATAAAGTAGTTTTATTTCATTAGACCCATAAATGTACACATTGACTGTGAGGGGGTGACTGAATCTCCCAAGTTCGTTCATAAACGTTCTGAATGAGAAAGTGTGAAGAGCGGGTGACAGGACGTAAAAGGCCTTTGCCGAAGCCTGTCTGCTTCAGCTTTTCTATTCTTGACAGACACATTATGTTGTAAACACCTAAGTGCTAGCTTTATTTCTCCCCTGCCAAAAACAAGTCCTGATTCTTGGCAAGGTTAAAATCTGTGTGGTAAGCATATAATCATTTAATGTTATAAGGTACAGGTCTTCAAAACTATGGTGGAATGTTTAAAGGAAAAAAATACCTTAATAATATAAAGAAAAATAATTTGATGGAGATAAATCATTTCAGTTAATGTGGTTTGTTTTTTTAGAGAGGGGTTAATCTTCATGATTTTTTTGCTTTGACTATTTTATTGTTGTTTAGCTTTCTTTCCCATGAAAAGGGGTAGCTATATCATTTTTCTAGGTGGCAACAAAGGATTTTATATATTCACTGCCTGGGCAAGTAAACAAGGTAATTAATTCAGTCAACACAGTATCAATGGATGCAGGCCATTCTCCTCACTGATTCCAGAGTTATGTCTCTAAACACTGGTTGGATTAGGCCACTCGCACTGTCACTGTCCATCAAGTCCATGAGAAAATTCAAACACAGTAGCACAGCATTCAAGGGCTTGCTTTACCATCTGGCTCCATCTGACTGTCTCACGTCATCCTTTGCCTGTCCCTTCTCCCACAGTTGACACCCCAGTCACGTTAAACTATTCTCAGTCCTCCAAACATATTCATCATTTCTATATCCTCCTGCCCTGGTTCACACTGCTCACCTTACCAGGACTGCACTTCTCCCTTTAGAACTTGTTCAGATTTTATCTCTAGTGTGAAGCCTGATTAACATTCTTTCCTGGTTCCCATATTGGACACCACAATACAGAGGTTTCTTCACAAATCTGTCTCCCTCACCAAACTCTGAGCTCTAAGGACAGAGCCAATCCTTATTCTTCCTATTCTTCTTTGTAATTTCAATATCACCTGCCATGTAGAGGCCTCAATAAATGCGTGTTGAATGAATGAGTGATTGACTGAGTGAATGGATGAACAAATGAACTGGGTATTAGTGCATTGCTAGAGGCTCATAGAATACAGAAACACAGTAGAGCAGTCTAGAAACTAGGCTATTTACCAGCAAATTTCCCTTAATGCAACAGGAATACTTAGAAATCCACCTAACAATAAGTATTTCTTATAATGACCATAGTATTAACAGCAAATATCTACAAATTATTCAAATAACAAATATCTATTGCTATGACAAACACAAAAGAATTAAATAACATGAGCCCTGTCCTTCAAGTCTCTTCACTATCTTACATACTCTCTGGAAATAAATCTTTCAAAATTGTAGTAAATGTCCACTTTCTATCTGTAAGTTTTCTTTGGCAAATTATTAAAACTCATGTCTTCCTGGGACTCTGCAGAAGGCAATAAAAAGTGGACCAGAGTCTGAACCAGAGAACCTGCACCTGTCAGCTTCCTATTTTATCTCTTCCCCCAGAAGTGAATGTTTCACCTCAGACCTGAAGGATGAAATAAAGTTAGAGGAGGAGCTGGGGCAGAAGCACTCTAAGGAAAGGAAACAACAGAACAAAGATCTTAAGGTTAGAAAAGAGCTTGGTGTGCTTGAGGCCCAGAGGGAAGGCACTGTGAATGGAATAGAGTAACAAGTGTCTAATGGCCTGAGATAATTAACATCAGACACCAAACCACAGATCCAGGAAGCTCAGAGAACACTAAGCAAGATAAATGCCAAGAAAACTACGCCTAAGCATATCATATTCAAATGTCAGAAAATCAAAGATTAAAAAAAAAATCTTGAAAGAAGGCAGAGGATAAAAACACCTTACCTATAGAGGAGCAAAGATAAGAATTACATCCAACTTCTCTTCAGAATTCATGCAAGCAAGAAGAGAATGGAGTGAAATATTTAAGATATTAGAGAAAAAACCTACCAATCTAGACTTCTGTATCCAGAGAAATTATCCTTCAAATGTTAAGGAGAAATAAAGATTTTCTTTGATAACAGTTTTGTTACAGCAGTCCAAACTGACTAAGACAAGGAGTTAATGTCCAAATATATAAAGAACTACAACTTAACAGTTACAACAACAACAAAAAACCAAATTAAAAAATGGACAAAGGATTTAAACAGATATTTCTCCAAAGAAGATGTACAAATGGCCAATAAGCACATGAAAAGATGTTCAACATCACTAATCAGTAGGGAAATGCAAATCAAAACCACAATGAGATACTCCCTCATACCCATTAGGATGACTACTATCAAAAAAAAAAACCAGAGCCAGCCCTGATTGCCTAGTGGTTAAAGTTCAGTGCTCTCACCATTTCAGAGGCCTGAGTTTCTTTCCTGGTCACAGAACCACACCATTCATCTGTCAGTTGCCGTCATGTGGCAGTGACTCACATAGAAGAACTAGAAGGATTTACAACTAGAATATACAATCTGGTGCACTGGGGCTTTGGGAAGGGAAAAAAAAAAAGAGGAAGATTGGCAACAGATGTTAGCTCAGGGCAAATCTTTCCCTGCAAGGAGGGGGAGAAAAAGCTTAAATTTAAAAAAAAAAAAAACGCAAGTGTTGGTGAGGATGTGGAGAAACTGGAACCCTTCTTCACTGTTGTTGGTGCACAAAAAATGGTGCAGCCACTATGGAAAACAGTATGGCACTTCCTCAAAAAATTAAACATAGAATTACCAAATGATCCTACAATTCCATTTTTGTGTATATTCCCAAAAGAATTGAAATCAGGGATTAGGAAAGATATGTGTACACCCATATTCACAATTGCCAAAAAGTGTGGAAGCAACCTAAGTATCCATCACAGACAAATAGATAAGAAAATGTGATATGTAGCTACAATAGAATATTATTCAACCTCAGAAAGGGGAGAAATTCTGACACAAACTACATGGATGAAACTTGAAGACATTATGTACATGAATGAAACTTGAAGACATGCTAAGTAAAATAAGCCAGACACAAAATGAAAAATACCATGTGATTCCACTTATATGAAGTACCTAGAATAGTCAATCTCACAGAGACAATAAGTAGAATGGTGGTTGCCTAGGGCTAGGGGGCAAGGGGAACAGGGAGTTATTGTTTAATCGGTACAGAGTTTCAGTTTTGCAAGGTGAGAAGAGTTCTGTGGATGAATGGTGGTAATGGTAGCACGACAATATAAATGTACAAAATGCTGCTGCAGACTGTACTTAAATATAGTTAAAATGGTAAATTTTATATTATGTATATTGTACCACAATACAAGATACTGAAAAGTAAATGTATAAATATAAAAATGTATAAAGATAAAAATTTTATACATAGAATGATTTAAAGTATGTAGAATAAAAAAAAATTAAAATCCTAGGAAAAAATACACAAAACATTAACAGCCAATCCTTTTGAGGAGTAGAGTTATGGTTACTTTTTAAAAATTCCATTTGTGTACCTTCTAAATGGTTTATAATAAATGTGTGTTACTTTTATAGTAAAAGAAACTAAGAGAAAAATTAGGTAACTAAGGGGATACACACTTAGTAGAAACACGTGTTCAGTGTAAGGCAGAAACCAAGGAATCAGCAATGCTCACAGAAACGTAAAGGTCAGGGAGGAAAACAATGCAAACATTAACTTGAAATGGATGAGGTAGCTAAAAAGCAGTTTATGTGTGTGAGCTACATACATATAAGCAGAAACTTCATTCTGGTTTTAACAAGAATGCCAGACCTATTAAAATCAGGGGCAGAGGGAATAAACAAAGGTCACCAATGTCACTCGGGTTGTGGTAGATAAGAAAACTCAAGAGGCACCATACAAAAAGGGGAACATATTTTTTCTTTGCTTTTATTTTAAAAAAGGCCTATACCTTTATCATCATGATATTTCTGTCATTCAAGTTAGTAGGAGTGGAACTGTCAATAGTAGCCTGGGACCTCCAGCAGTGAGTCAGCAAAGTCATTTATTATGAAATACGGGAGAATCAACATGAGAAAAATGATGCAATAAAGAAAAAGAGACAGAGCTGACCAATAGGAAGGGGAGTTATGAGACTCGGAGACAATCTTCTCAAGGTATGTAAGGGCTACGCCATTTGAAATTTGGCCAGGAAAACAAATCAAATTACTTTTTTAATAGTTGGGAAGCAATTTTACAACAGCTTGAGTAACAAGAAAGTCAATATTTCTCTCTCTATTTATAAATTCAAACTCTTGGACCAGGCAGGAGAACTGGCTGGCTGACTCTCCTTTATAAAGCAGTCTATCCCCAGGCACCCTAGCTTAGAACATGGCTCTGGCAATCTATTAACGATACATTCCTTTTTTTATTGAGAGTTTTTATCATAAATGGATGTTGTATCTTGTCAAATGCCTTCTCTGCGTCTATTGAGACGATCATGTGGTTTTTATTCTTTGTTTTGTTGATGTGATGTATCACGTTGATTGATTTGCGGATGTTGAACCATCCCTGCGTCTCTGGTATAAATCCCACTTGATCATGGTGTATGATCTTTTTAATGTATTGTTGTATTCGGTTTGCCAATATTTTGTTGAGGATTTTTGCATCAATGTTCATCAGCGATATTGGCCTGTAAGTTTCTTTCTTTGTATTGTCTTTGTCTGGTTTTGGTATCAGGGTGATGTTGGCCTCATAGAATGATTCAGGAAGTGTTCCATCTTTCTCTATTAACGATACATTCCTTTTGGAAGGGAGAGAAGAGGCAAGGAAGCACTTCCATATCTCTAACATTCTGTGCTTGGTATGTATCAAAATTTTAAATATGCTCAACCTTTGACCCAGCAATTCTACTTCTAGAAAGACATCCTAAAGAAATTCTGGTACAAGTATACCAAAGTAAGTGGACAAGTGAGGTTCATGGCAGTATTTTTAGTAAAGGCAAAATTTTGAAGTCAACCTGAATGTCCATCAATTTGAGAATGGTTAAATAAATCATGAAATGTTCAAACCGGGAATACTATGCAATCATTAAACATAGTCAATTGTATTTACATATTCTGACATGAAAAGATGTCCGTGGTACGTTGCTGAATAAAAAAAAAAAGCTCGGTTTTTAATAATATATACAATGTAATCTCATGTGTTTAAAAATAGTATACATATAAGTGTTTGTGTGAGAAAGAGAGAATGTGTGAACATGTATACTATGTGTGTGTGTATATGTAAATGTGCACATATATATGACTATATAAAAGATAAAAATAATAACTAATACAGTCTTAGGAATAACAGGTTATTAGCAATAACATTCGAGGGAGTAAGTGTGGGTGAAAAAGGATGGGGAGAGACTATTTTTAATTTATAATCTTATGCATTGATGAAAACTTTTCCAATTCTGAATATTAGTTAAGAACATTTAAACTTTTTTTTTTTTTGAAGAAGATTGGCCCTGAGCTAACATCTGTTGCTAATATTCCTTTTTTTTTCTTTTTTCTCCCCAAAGACCAAGTGGATAGTTGTATGTCATAGCTGCACATCCTTCTAGTTGCTCTATGTGGGACGCTGCCTCAGCATGGTTTGATGAGTGGTGCTTAGGTCTGCGCCCAGGATCCGAACCAGCAAACCCCAGGCCATCAAAGCAGAGCACCCGAACTTAACTGCTGCACCACCAGGCCAGCCCCTAAACTCATTTTAAATTTGGCTCTTCTAAAATTTTCTAACAATGATCAGAAATAAAGCTTAGACGCCAAGCCTGTTACAAAATTCAGAAGCCACCAAGAACCACGTTGTTCTAAAATACGCAATGTAAGAGCACACTTCAGGCTCTTTTCTCATTATGAAAAATAGTCTTCGGGATAACTACAGTTACTGTTTTTGTGGAGCCTCCCAAGACCTTTAAAAAGATGCAAAATCTTCACCCAAAAGGTAAGCATACATTAAATAGCATTTTCACGTTTCTGTAGCAGAGTCATCCTGTAAAGTGGGTTCTGGCCTGAGCTAACTCACTTTTGCCCTAAAAGAAAGACAAAACTTTACCCACATTTTCCTCATGCTGACAATAGATACCGTAAGCCAAGTATGACCTGAGAAGAATGCCACACTGGTCCAGTCTTGCCTTTGACTAGATTTACATCTTCCTTAGTGCAAAATCTTTATTCTACATGTGTATGTGTGCTGAGTTAAATATTTTACCCAACCTTCCTACGTCCATGTATCGTTCTTAGGCTGCTGTCACCCAGTATTTCACATTCTTATATGGATGTGTTGAATCTTTTTGACAAAAATCGGAGTCACTACTGAGACTGGAACAGCGGGATAATGGATCAAACCCATTTTCCTCCTAGGCCACTGTGCTTGCAGGCAGCATTTCACCCAGTCTTCCCCTACACCCATGCCCCTCCACCCTGCCCCTGGCACTGGCCTCACAATAGGCTGGTACCAAAGATCTAGGAAGACCTGCAGTCTCAGGAAGTCCCAGGACAAGACTAAGGGAACCGAAACAAGACTTGGTTACTGAGAAGTTGGTTGTACTTCTCAAGTACTGTTCAAGTCTTCCCAATGCCGTAGCATCTCACAGAAGAGATCTGTGCCAATAGCCTTCAATAATGGCACATTAACACAAAGAAACCTGAAGGAGCATGAGAGGTCACGCAACACTCTCATTGCTGGAAATGTTAGTGAGAAAGAGAAGAGGGAATACTTTTCAGCTTCTCTGAGACAGAAATTGAGCTATAACTGTTTTCTCTTGTTTACCTAAAAAAGCATATTTATTTTTGCTATTCCTATCCCTATTAACATAATTCAGCCTTCATATTCAGATCAAGTGTGTGATCTCCAGCCAAGCTTTCCCTAAACGAAGTCAGTGTCCCTATTATAGGCTCTCAGAATGCTTTGTACTTCTCCATCGTAGTATATACCAACATTGCAATTATTTCCTTGTTTGCATTTTATTATGATTATGTCTGCTTCTTCACTAACCTCTAAGTTCTAGGAAGGCTTAGTGGTATAGCACTGTGCCTATAACATGATCAGCCCTCAAATATTTATTGAACAGAGGGGTGAAAAAGTTAATGAATAAATGAGCAGATCATGCCAATTCATCTCAGAGGCTTCTAGCCTCCCTCATTCTCAAACCCATCATGGCTAGGTTTGACTTGCTTGTCAGTACATGACCCAATCATCAATAGCAAAGGAAGCAAGGTTGATTTCACTTATAGAGTGTGGTGTATAAGTTATTACACCTCATGCAAGAAAGAAGACTTAAGGTTTTATTCCTACCTTAGCTTCTCTTGTTCATCAGACATTCAGAGGCATGAGTCTGAAGTTAAGAGCAAATTTAGGAAACTTACTTATGGGAGAAAAGACAGGTGGTGCAAAAGACTGATCAAAGCAGGGAAGGCCAGTCTTGGTGACAGTCTAGTAATAACCATGGCAGCCAGTCCCAGGAAGACTGGTTTGGCTGTGTTTCAATGCCAGGAAATCTAAATCTTTGGAAGCCTTGGTACTAGACATGAGCTCCACATAGAGGAAGTGAAATATGTTCCTACAATGAGATGTCCTTCATTAGTCATGGTCTCTGTCATTGCCAGGAAAGCATAAAGATGATAAAGACCAATTTGACTTGCAATATCTTGGGAGATTTTATTGCTCCTATAAAGCCAATAGGCAATTCAATGAATCAAACCCATTTTAAAGAAGAATATTTTGACAAATTATGTATCACTTTTAAAAAAACTTTTCTGTTATCAACATATTACATTCCTTTCCAATTTCAATCACCTACCCTTTACCATAACAGCCCTGCATCCCACGACAAGCAGAGAGCCAGTATTAGCAGAGGGAGGAGTACCCCCCAATGCAGATACGTTTGCCTTCTTTTTCAAAGCTCTCAGCCTTGTGGAATATTTTTAATTTCTCCTGCACTTATACTAATCATGCAAAGCTTTAGAATTGGAAAAATAAAAACTCCGAAGGAAATGCTTTGCCGGTATGCAAATAAAATTGGAATATATTTTAAAATGATAAATATATCAGGCAATTCATGTGCTATATAAAATAAATCAATAATGCAAAGGAAAAAATACTTCCAAATACAAAAAAAATTCTCTTTTATTTTTCGATGAAATCAATATGTATTGAACACGTACAAATGTGCTAGGTAGTATGCAAGACCATGAAATATATCTTTGCAACAAAGATGGTAAACTCATTATAAAAATAATAAGACTTCTCTAGATACATGGGCAAAGGATACAGACAATTCCCAAAAGAGGGCATAGCCAGAAAAAATAAACGTATGAGAAACCTGATGAAGTAGTGATCAGAGATGAAAATTAAAATCATAATAAGATAGTTTCGATTATCAAATTAACAAGGATTACAAATGAAAAACCTTCTCTTTCTCAATTTTACCTATATATAAGAACTTTGGGTTTCTGTATTTCAACTATTTTATTTTGCCAAAATCTACATATTTTGAATTTTATTTAGATAGTTTATTTATTAATTATTATTGTTAGTTGTTTCTAATTAGCTACTATGTAATTTTCTAAAAAGTCCTGAATTTACTTAATCTGATTCTGTCTTAGTTTCCAAACAATCTTTTTGCTGTGTTGTTTTTAATGTACAGAAGCTGCTTTTTTTACAGAATGCTTGAACACACCCCTACTCTTTCACCCCTTAAATAAATGTCTTTCAACGGTCTTTAAAGTTAATAGTAGTGAGCCTTTCTCAAGCTTCAGCTAATGAAACTCCCTTAGATAAGTAACTCAGAAACTCCTCTTACCTTGAATTATCTCCATTATAGATAAAGTTAAGTAATTTAACATAACCGTTATAAATTAAAGCACATTCATATTCAAATAAGCATAGCCCATAAGAATATTCTTGGGCACTGTTTCTAGATCTAGAAATAAAGTAGCAGGGGCAACATTTTCATTAATGCAAGGGAATTGCACTTAAAGGAATGGGAGTGCCAGACGCTGGGTGGGAGGCTGAAGTGAAGGAGATCAGATCAGCACGCATCTGTCTTTCAGGCCTCGAGCAGCTTGATATGGAGGAACACACGCTGACTCTAGATAGATCTGTTTTGTTTTAAGTTTCGGAAGTTCCTGATTTGGCAAAATAGATCATGTCATATTTTTTCCTAAGTTCTTTCTCTTTACCTAGAGCGGTAATTCCCCATGTGCACGTAGGAGGGTTGCTCCTAAGGGTAGTGGTGTATGCTGGAAAGATGGGATGGGGAGAATGTGTAGCTTGAAAAAGCATGTGATCCACCTTCTTGAGTAGGAAAGATGCGGGCAGAGCTGCAGGGAATGACATAACTTGAGGAGCATTTTGTCTAAGTAGCAGCCTGTGAACAGAGAAGCAAAAAAAGTTGAGGAACACTGCTCTTGATGGTCAAGATTGTCTAATCGAGACGTTTATGTAGGGAGACATTGGAAACATGCCATCCTCAAGCAAGAACGCCTCCTTTTTCTGAGTTGTCAGGCCCATGGAATCATCCAGGCCAGTTGACTCTACACACAGTTGTAAAGTATGACTTTTGTACAATCTCCTCTCTTCTAATGGGAGTCATTTCAGCCCACTGGGGGCCTTGTCTCTTCCTGCTCCAGTCTCTGGAGCCCCAGTGCTCCTTTGTTGTACCCCTGAACGCCCAGACTCTTCACCACACCCCACATCTAGGCTGTCTTTTTCAAGATAGCACCACACGTGTTGAATCAGTCTTCCTCCTCCATCACTGAGATGCTTACCCTTCCCAATGACTCTCATTCCTTAGCATCTCATGAGATGATAAATAATTCATAGTAAATTTAAATGATTGATTGTGGCTTATGGTTTTATATCTGCACAGTAATACTTTTCTTTAAATCTACGTATTCTATGTAAAAATTGAGCTGAAGATAGAATGACATTCATAGATAAAATTGATTTGAAATATGATAACATATCATATCATAATATGATAATAGTTAACAAAAATGAGTACCTAGGTAAGTGCGTTCTTGGGCAGATGTGTGTTGACAAGGAATATAAAATTGTAAGATGAAGTTATAATAATAATATTTAGGGGAACAAAAAGGATAAAGGATACAGGAAAAAGGTATAAAAAGGTTTCCCAAGCAAGAGAAGCAGAGATGATCATCTGCTGCAGGTGTTCCATAGCCCAAAATGAGATCAAAATTGATGTCCAGAATATTTATACCAACATTCGTCCCAAGTCGCCATTTGTGGCAACATCTGTTCACCTAATAATTCACAAAGCAGTGTAGTATAATGGTTATCATTTCAAACTCTCTGGCTTGTCTCTTATCAGCTGTATGTACTTGGGCACTTCATCATCCTTCTGACATAGTTTCCTCATGTGTAAAATTTGAGTTGACAACAATATCTACCACAAATGTTTCTCGTGATGACCAAGTGCATTAGTAAAGGCAAAGAACTAAGTACAGTATCTTGCATATAGCGAGCACTCAATAGCTAGTAGCCATTGTTATTGCCAATACTGGAAATTATATTTAATTTTTATATCTTTATATCTCTTTAATCTTTCCCAATTCAATTTTATTGTTATCTTAATTTGCATTTATCTTACAAGTGTGATTGAACTTTTTCACATATATTAGCCATTTATTATTTTTATGTTGGAAATTATTCATATCCCTTGTCTATTTTCCCCATTTGCCTTTTTTTTTTTTTAAATACCGATTTGTAGATATTTTCCCAAGTTTGATGTCTGGCTTTTAAGATTTTTAAAATTATCTTTAAAAATATTAGTCTCATAAAAAATAATACAAACAATATACTTTTCAGACATGAAACATATTTAAAGTGTACCTCTGGGCACCAAGATCTTAGAGTCATTTTAAATATGAAGAAACTGAAGGCCAAGGTCTCACGGCTATAAAATAAAGTCTGAAAAAATATATATATACTTCACGGAGTTATTGTTAGAAAATGCTTCCAAGCCCTTTTTATAGAACTCCTATCAACAAGGGCTTGGAAGTATTTCTCCATCATGGAATGGTGTAGAAGTGTGTAACATTGCATTGCCCTGCTCAGTGCAGCTGGGTCTTCTTCAACAAGTCTCCTCTTCAAATGAAATGTACCAAGGCTATCTATTTCAAAGCAAACACACATCATCCAAAGTGCCTGGAACACAGACAGGATCAGAACAGGAGTTACGGCTTCCTTCTGGTAGTTTACAGAGCAAGAGCACCCAGAAATTTGCATTCTCTATAAATAACAGAGACGAGGCAACTCTGTTTTATAGGAACTGTTTCGTTTTTTATTTTTTTAATTAAAAAAGAAAAGCAGAACCTCAGTTTAAATAATGCTAGATAAGACTTGATCTTAAATCAATAAATATCAATTAAGCTAATGTACCCATCAAGCTAAGTTGCAAATAAAGTTTTGAAGCTTCTAGTTAATTGTCCATAAAAGCCCTGTCATTACTTTTACTGTTTCTCAATTAAATGTAAAGTGTTTTGACATCACACACAAAAAAAGCAAGGGCCAGACAGAATCAATTATCTCCAACCTCTAGTATCCATCTGTCAGCATAAAAATACTTAGATGTTCTCAATACTTCTTTATAACTTCATTCAATGGCAGCCATTGCTGTTGAGTCAATTAATGATTACCAGCTACATACTGAGGCTGGAAATACACAATAAATACAGTAGTTCTTACCTCTACCAATCACGGAATTTAGGGACCAGTTGGGGATACTGGCCATGACAGCACAGTAAGAGAAGTTAGGAAGAGCTCCTAAGTAGCTTCCTGGAGAAGTGACCTCCCAACTGAGATCTTAAGAGTGTGGAGAAGCTAAGTGAGCAAAAGGAGAAGTAAATTTCAAGTACAGGGAAATGCAATTGCAAAGGTGAGAAAGAGAAATAACATAAAGCTTTGTCAATTATATCTCAATAAAGCTGGGAGAAAAAAATGTACAAAGCACTTTCCTTGTCCTTTAGGAATTTACAATCCCACCAGAAAGACAGGCTAGCCATCAGTTTACATCGATTAGTAAATCGCTCAAAAATCCTGAGGTATGTAAAACTCTCCAAGAAAACTGAGGGTTTTTTGGTGTATGGCATATATTCCAATAATTTTTTAAAAACATTTAATAATAATTGATTTTTGGTGATATTAAACTATAAACTTTGGAATCAGACCACCTGAGTTAAAATTCCTGCTTCACACAGTCTAGGTCTAGCACCCTAGGAAAATTCCTTCTTGCTCCCCATACCACTTTCCACAGGTATATAATAAGGGTCTTGCTGGGCCTCACAGGCACTGGAATAATACACTGAACAAGATGTGCTTCCCAGGCTTCAAGGATCTTACAGTTTTGTAGAAAAGACTGATGATAAATCCAAGTAATTTTGATTTGTATAGCTATTCACTAATCGCAAGGCAAACTGGATGGGGCTAAGGAGAATGAAAAAAACAAAACTAACATAAAGCTTTAGAGGGACAAGAAGGCCTGTAGCATTGGTAGGTGGCAAGAGATAAACAAGGAATTATATCAAAGGGTTAAGGACAGAAATCTGAGCTTAGATGTTCATTGAAGCTGCAAGGATAGATTGAGATTTACCAAAAAAAATGTATATGGTATGAAGAGACCAGAGCGTAGGACAGTATCCAAGGAGTGTAGGTTTTAAGTAATGGGCAAAGGAAAAGATACACACAAAGAAGCCTGAGAAGGAAGAAAGAGAGAAAGAAAAGAAAAATTAGAAGATCCTGGTGTTACAAAGTCAAGAAAGATGGAGAGTTATTGTTTAATGCGTACAGAGTCTCTGTTGGGTGTGATGAAAAATTTTGGAATAAGATAGTGGTGATGGTTGAACAACAGTGTGAATGTAATTAATGTCACAGAATTCTACACTTAAAATGATTAAAATGGCAAATTTTATGTTATATATTTTACTACAATAAAAACATAGCAACAAAAAAATTCAAGGAAAAGAGTGTTACAAAAAGGAAAGAGGGATCAAGTGCTGTTTGTCTTAAAAGTTCTATTAGGATAAGGAACAAAAAGCACACTTTTGAATTCACTAACGAGGATGTCATTAGTAGTGTTGGTAAATGCTTCAGAGAAGAGGGGAGGGAAGGAGTCAGGATGCAGTGGGTAGAGGAATATATAGAGAAATGAGGTCGGCAAACAGACAAACCTTTAACCAGCTTTGCCTGGAAAGAGAAAAGAGGTAGGGTCCAGCTAAAGGGGACCCTGTAGTTGAAAGACTTGTATTTCCTTTTTAAGATGAAAGTAGTGGAGCCTGATTTTCACTACAGTGTGTTCTTAGATAAAACTCTTGCCTCTGAGTAGATTTGAGCAGAAAAGGTGGAGACAAATTTCTTAGCAAGAAAACCATCAATTCCAAAAACACAAAGGAGTTAAGAGTTAGCCTAGTTTATCGCTTGCCTTTAGTCCACATAAATGATTGTCTCTTCCATTCCTACAGGACTAAGGTTCATCAGCCTTCCCTATTAGTCTGGTCCATGGTTTAATCATCCATAAAGACAAGAAGATCTTCCTTATCATACAGAACTCTCCGGGTACAATTTCATTCCATTTTCTCTTGCTCTGGCCTGCCCAGTGGGATATTAAGGGCATTTGCTAAGTGACACCTCAGTCATTGATTCTTCAGATTAAATAAACCCAGCGTTTCTGCTCTTACTCTCAGAGTCTACCTCTAACCTATTTGTCAACTCTCA
Source organism: Diceros bicornis minor (assembly GCF_020826845.1). Lineage (NCBI taxonomy): Eukaryota > Metazoa > Chordata > Mammalia > Perissodactyla > Rhinocerotidae > Diceros > Diceros bicornis. The sequence goes on from NC_080740.1 coordinate 37,061,439, forward strand.
TTCCAGGCTTCCTCCAATTTCTCAACATTGCTCTTGTTGATCAATATCTATCTTTTTATTTCTGCTTTCCTTCCTCTTTTCTTTGAAACACCTGTCAAACTGAGTGTTTGATTCTGTTTCAATCAATCTTTAAAGAGTTGCTGAGGGAAGCTCCCTAACCAGTTCCTTGCTTATGTAACCTGTTCTTGGAGAAAATTTAAAACTCGATTCTCATCGAATTTCTTCCCTTTGCAAATCCTGAAGTCTATGTCTCTTTCTCATGCTCCAGCCTCACAACTTATTATGAATTCATCTATTTATTCAGAAAATATTTACTGAGGCCATCCAATATGCCAAGAACCATGACAGGCATTGGTTTTACAAGAGAGATAAAAATAGACACAGATCTTGCACTACAGCCTGTGAAGAAGTCAAACATTAACCAAATAGTCATACAAATACAGGTAAAATTATAACTTTAGTAAGTGGGATGAAACAGAGTTGAGGTAGTATGAGAACTGAAAGTAAGTGAATTCAATCTAGTTATTAAAGTCAAAAAAGTCTTCCCTGAGGAGGTGATAATTGAGTTGAGACCTGAAAGAGGAATAGGAAGTTAACTGGGCTAAGAAGTGCATAAAAGAGGAAAAGGGTTGGAAGGGAGAGGAATCAGCATGTGAAAATGCCCTATGGCAGGACAATGTGAGGCACAAAAGTGGTTGAGAGAGACCAGTAGGTGCGAAAAGGGAGGCTGGGAAAGAGTACTGGGTGAAATTAGTCTGGAGGTGCAGGAGGGTCTTGTTAAGGATTTTGTTCTTTGAAATGAGCCCTCTGGTTGCAATGTTTAGTGTCGATTGCAGGGTGACTGAAACATCATTGAACACTGGTCAGGAGGCAATTGCAGTGGCCTAGGACTGAGATAATGTTACTTCAGACTAGGATGGATTCAAGAGATAAAATTTTAGGAGGTAAAATTGACAAGACGTGATGATAGATTTGATTTGGGGGGTGTGGGGGGGTGGGTAGGATGATTCCTGAGTCTCCAGCTTGAGCAGCTGGATAGAGGATGGTGATGTTCACAGAGATAAGGGACACTGAGAGAGTTTGGTGAGGTGGTTGGGGTTGGTGGGGCCTGGATTTTGAGTTGAGTTTGAGGAGCCTTTGCAGCAAACTAGGAAATGTTAGTGAGCAGAGAAGAGAATTCTTATGTGCATTTCTCTGGAGGCACACAAGGGCATTTTAGGTCATACATAAATTTTAATAGTTATATGTTTAATTTAATGTGTTACAAACAAATGATTTCAGAACTGTTGAGTAGAATTTTGTGAGTCCATTTAAAATTAAATTTTTTTAATTAAGTAAAAATAATAGTAGAGATGATAGGGATCTGGGGGAAATCTTGCATGGTACATAAATATCATGCAAATAAAGTTTAGGAAGCTCTGGCCTAGGAGAAACTCATCCCTCAGTTTAATCAGCAGTTTAGAGAAACAGCAATAATTCATCTGACTGAAAGTTTAGACATGTTTCCAAACCATGTGTACAGACATTTATAGATAATGAGAAAAAGACTCTTAGGACATTAGAAGAGATAGAAAGGCTAATATATCCTTCATACATTTCCCAAACTTTTCTGTTCTGAAAAAATCTCACCAAAAATGCTCCAACATCTATAACTCCAAATATTAAAACAATTGTTTTTGTCTTATGAAAATAGCTGAGTAGTTCAGTGGCATTCAGTCAAAGGCAAATAAAGAGGATTGCGCTGCCTGGACCTTGCAAAATGACTTCCTTTCAGAAGATGGGTCACAGAGGTTAATGCTGTGTGTTGAGTGGTGTGTGTTCAAGCCCTATTACTGTAGCTGAATGGAGACCTGTGTACTTAGGCTTCAAAAAGGCTAGAGTAGCCCAGACAACAAAAGTAAAAACAGACAAATGCGACTACATCAAATTCAAAAACTTCTGTCTCCCTAGACTAAATGTAAACTCAATGAAAGCAGGTACAGTAACTTATATAAGTTGGGGGAAACTATTTTGCAAAGTATGTTAATGTGCTCTCTGTTGTTCTTCCTTATATGAAACTCCTCTCCATTAATTCTGAGGCATGTGATACTTGAGGCATCATTAGAACAAGATATAGCAGAAATGCAGTGAAAGGAAAATATGTTCAGACTTTTCCCTCTAAAATAAGTTTCTGAGGCCAGTGTAACACAATAATATAAAAAAACAGGCTTTATTCCGTGTGAAAAGTGTGTTGTTTTTTTTTCAGACCAAGAACAAAGCTTAGAGATCCAACATAGAATTTTATCACAAGTCATAGACAGAGAGAATGCAGGATATGACACAAAAGAGGCTCCCAGTTCTCCCTGGAATCAGTAGAGAGTGCTTCTTTTTGGAGGAAGGAGGCAGTTTGGAAGGGACAAATCCAGAGTAAAGATGATGCCTGCGACCCTCAACCATGGAGAGTGGGTCAAGAAGATAGAAGTTCCAGATAGGCTGAGAGGGAAGCCAAAATCAGCAGGGGTCTGAGCCCTAATTACCATTGGGAACCATGGGAAGGACACACAACATAACAGAAAGGAAAATGGTGACTCCAAGTCTCCTTTGGCTTCCATGTTATGTAGAAGGAACTTAGAAGTTCCACTAATACTCCAAGGGGAAGGAGTGGAGGAGGGCAAGGAAGATGTCTGAGAGTGGAGACTGAGAGCTTGCTAAGATAAGGGTTGAAATGTCCGTGTAGCAAAAGGTGCAGGAATCATAATCTAGAGGAGCCACGATTTGGAGGAGTCATAATTAGACCTCAGAGATTGCGCATCCCTAGTGAGAGCTGAGACAATTCCCATTCAGTAAAAGGAGATACGTGAGCTCCTAAGCCATAATCACCACACGTCTTCTGTGTCAAAATCAAATACTACACTTTATATTCACAGTAGATGAAGTGATGACAGAAGTCCATTCCCAGAAACCAGGTGAGATAATCTAATGTCAGTAGAAACCCACAGAGAAGGACACCCCTTAGACCAGACTCACTTCCCTGCTGGCCGCCCACCACTCCAGTGGGTTAAATAAACTCCCTCTGTGCCCAGATGCTTCATGGCAAGAAAGGAAAGAGAAGAGGAGGTGGAAAAAGCTCTGAAAGGCTGATCAAGTACCCCAAAAGAGACTGAGTTTATTTACAAGAGACTGTTCGAACTGAAAGAAATGGCAACCTTTTAATCACAAGTGTACACCGCACCTTCCACCCCTGCCAGTAGAGAACAGGGTGTTTCAGAGCAAAAAGAGATTCAATTTAGAAATTAAATTATATAAAAGTATAAATTTCAGGTGTACAGTACACCAATGTTATAAACCAAAGTGACCGCAATAAAAATTTTAAAAAATAGGAAATAAATAAATTTAAAAAAAATTTTTTAAATAAATAACAAGAAGGTAAAGAACTTTCCTTTTTGTTTGTTTGCATGCCTGGGTTGGTCCTACTACATGTCTTCTTCTTTACTGATATTTCCCAGCAACCAGTCAAAAGTCAGGTGTTTAGTAGGTGCTACATAGATATTTGATGAATAAATGAAGAGAACGCCCTTTTCTCCCTATTCATCAGAACTCACTTCATACATCATGCCCTCCAGAAAGCACTCTGATCCTTTTGTATGCTCTCCTGGCTGGAGTAAGCTCTGCTCCTCTGCATTTCCACAGCATCCTGTGCATACCTGAGCATAGCATATGTCTCCCTGTACTGTAGTTGTATTCCTCATCTTCTGTACTATGAACTTCTTGTCTTATTTGTCTTTGTCTCCCTTAGATGCCATGAAAACATACTTTTGTTGAATTAATTCTTTAAATTATAAATGAACTTCCTGTCCTTGAAGGAAGAGGCTCAGGAGATGAACAAGCACAGTAAAAATAAAAGAAGGAAGAACTGAGCAGTGGCCCTGACAGGAGAGAGGGCTAGTCACTGTGTGGTCTCACCACACCAGGCTGACCAGAGCTTTATCTTAGCCCTGAGAAGGGACAATTTCAGCGCATCCTGGAGGCCTCTGGCAAGTTCTGGGGCAAAGGGAGCTTGGCAGGACCCCACCCTAGATACTCACATTGTACTAGACAGTATGGAAAAGGGGCCGAACCAAGGCAGTCCCAGACCTCAGGAAACTAAAGTGCCTAAAAAACTGATGATGCCTACTCCCATGCACTTATACAAAGGAGCAAGACAATCTCACAAAATAATTACCATTCTCCAGCCACCTCCCACCTGGCAGCCTTCCACCCTCCTTGGCAAGGGTGGAGCAAACAGACACTGCACTGAAAGGAGAGAAATTGTGTCAAAAGGCTGCCTTCTCTTCTACATTTCTTGCATTTCACTCATTATTTTAAAATCCTGACATTTATTGTTAATCAGTTTCATCCAGTTTGAGATCCACATGACTAAGCTCTTATTCAAGCCAACTTGAATTAATTTGGCAAGTATTACTTCATCAAGCATGTGCTGAACAAAATCTAAATATATCAGCCAAGAAGATAAGCAGTCATGGCTCTTTAGCTGTAAAGACATGTGACTAAGATTTCATTTGGGGGTAGGGAGACTCTCAATAAAGCCACATCCAGGTTTCTACCGCTGTTTGAAAATTGATATATTTTGGATTGTCATTTTTTTCTAAAGACCGACACTGTCATATTTTTCAAGATGAGCAATTCCCAAAAGCTACTTCTTACATCCTCATAAATGTAATACTTTGTTTTACCCCAACCTGCTTCCTTCCTGAGTTTCCTTTTGCTGCGTTCATTCTCTGTGATTTTCTTGAAAATAACACATATGATTTACACAATTATCATTCAGTGTTCTGGACAAGGTGTGTGGTCATGAGTTTTCCTTAAGGCTTCCTTAACTCTCGCTTCATTGTTCTTGGTTTGCACCAGATTTTACGCAGTCTTGTGGCATTTGCGCTGTGGGGATGGTGAGAGTGTACATATTTGCTATGGAAAGCTCCTCCCACAGATGTCCCCTGAGAATCCACTAAGTAGGAGCTCGTGTTCTCTCAGAAAACCACCTCAGATGCCAGGGAGGCACTGTGAAGTATTTGTCATTACCTCCTGAGTTCTTCCTGTTCCACTGAGAAATTCATGCACGTACAATGCTTTGCATTTGCTGGGGTGTCACAAAAGCTGGAGAACAGAAGGGAAGTTCTGAAACCACATATTCCCTTGGCTCGTTCTCTGAGAAGGGAAACACTTTAGACAAAAACAACGGCCTTTCGTGTTTCTCACACTCCTCGGTGCAGCCTGATCTTATGAATCTTTGGATTCTCCCTGCTGTCGCTTTGGCTCTAGTCAAACCCAACATTCTCTCTTGTGGAGGCATTGCTAATGACTCTTCAGCACTACACGCATCCTCTCCATTGCCTTGCACTCTGGTGCATTTGAAATTCACAAGAAGTTTCTCAATCTTGTAGTTTTATCCTGCCACAAGTTTTGCAAAATGGAAGGTCAAATCTTTCCTGCAGAATCCTATATACCAGCAATTAATTCTACTCTAAAAATAGCCCCAAACCCTATAATCAATCAGCAGGTCTACAGGCACTGTGAGAAATACAAAAGGACATAAAACATAGTTCCATCTTTCAAGAATTTACATTTTATCTGAAGAAGTAAATAAGAAATAACAAAGAAAGTGTGTCCTGTAGCACTCAGTGATGTGAACTGGAATTACAATAGGTGATGATAAAGTGGAGAGACCTCTGGGCTTGTGGGGATGATGGAGCTGGAGGTGCCTTTATAGTGGCAAATCTTCTATAAGGCCTTCAAGGAGACAAGGAATTTGACTGAGCATAGAAAAGAAGGGACAACATCTAAGATTCTGAGAACTATGAGAACAGAGGCCCAGAAGCAAGGGTGAGCATCATCCTGGGAGCTGGACTAAACACTGTAACATTTGTTCACATCCATACGGTCTTCATCAGCAGACATCCTCTTACCTTTATGAAGTCATGAATTTTTTGTGAATCCTTGCCTTTTAGAGAGATTATAACCTATGGACCTTAATGTCAGAAGAACCCTGGGCTCAGATCCCAGCTGCATCACGTATTAGCTGTGTGACCTTGGTCAAGTTAATTAATCAACATCTCAGTTTCCTTAACAGTTAAATGGAGATAATAATGGCACATTTTTCATAAGGTTATTTTGAAAATTAAATTACGTGCATATAAATAACACAGAGCCTGCCACACAGTGAGTGCTCAAAAATGTTTGCTATTTTATTAATGAATTAACTTTCTCTAGTGCTTGCTGCTGACTTTCAGATTAACAACTCCGCTTTAGCTCATCCAATCTTACTCCTTCTTGAATGAAAAGCACTACCTCTTCTATGACACCTTCACTCTCTGAGCTGAAAATAACTTCTCTCTTCTGAATTTTCATAGCATAATGGCTATACCTTTGCTATTATGATTATCAGATTTTGGGGTATTCATATCAAGGTTTTATCTTTGCCACCTTCTATCATATAAGCTCATTGACTGCACAATTGAAGAACCAAGTCCTCTTTGTTTTTTCAGCAGCACTTAATGCAACATCCTCCTGCTCTCAGTGGGCACTCCAAGTGGGGCCTGGTAAACTCTGAGACCGGAATTCAACAGGGAATATTGTTCAGTCAGCAAATGGAGGTGGGGTGTTCTATTTAAAGCACATACCTGTCTGCATGACCTCGTCTGACTATTGAGGTTGCCTTTGGTTGTGACAATGTTCAGTGGGACTTTTCCTTTTGTCTCTTCAGTGTTTTGGCTGAGGCCTCAAAGCAAAGGACAATGGCTGATAGATGCTCACAGTTTCTAAACAGCAGTGTCTTGCACGTCCTTATAGGACTTTCCGAGATATGGCCAAACAGGCTCAGCAGTTGATGCCCCTTCCTGCATACAGGAGAAGGCTAGAGATATTTTAAGGAGGGAAGAGATTGTTTTCATAGGAATTCCAAAGAACGGAGAGTGATGTGTATTTTCTTCTCCTTTCACTTGTCCTTTCAAATGAGGAGATTTGCTGGCTTCAATGTTGCCGTGCGGCTAGAAAAGGGTAAGGTTAAAGAGTTCCTGGGGAAACTTGATACCTGTTCCCTGGATTTGGGGAGGGGGGCACAGTGGGGACTGGTGCCCGGTGATTCTCATGAGAAATCTGCTGGAAAGCCTGGCTCTGCTGCAGCTGAAGGCTGCCAGTGTAGTTCTCAGAGACTAAGTAGATCCCATAGAAGGTAACTGAGCTTGACTCATCTTGAGAGGAGATCACAGGAGGACCACATGCTGGGAAGTGTTGTCCCCAGAAGAAGAAAGGCTGGAAATAGGGATGACATTTAAAATACATACCACTAATAAGACAGTAGCACTGAACAATGAGGATGGAATCCAGCAAACAATACATATCCAGTACAGATCCATACTGGCTGAATATCAGTCTGGCCAGAAATGTTCCCCAGGGAACAAGAGCTGGGCAGGTGGGGGTGAGTCGTAAGGGGTCAGCTACTAGGGAGAGGCCCAGTGTGGGAGTCCACAATGAGAAGGGGTCAAAATAGCCAACCAAAGTGCCCACATGAGAGAGCCAGCACTGGGGCAGTGCAATGCAGACTTCGTATTTTTCCCTCTAATCTGCTCTCCCCCTGCCTCCTGCCAACCACAAGGAGGAGAAAAAGTGGATGAAGGAGAATAAATGAACAGATCACGTGTGCTCTTTCCCTTATGCTGGTTGGGAAAGGCCTGGATAAAGGCTTGCACTGGAGAGAGGCAAGAAGCTTTTGATTGCACGTGAAGTTCTGATGTTCATTTCATATGAGACCATTCAAAAGTGACTAAAACACTAGGGAAGCCACCCAGGATATTATCTATGAATAGAAAAGAGCAATGGGCTTAGAGGCAGGAATCAGAGAAAAATTAAGTTATTTCCCAAGTGCACTCTTCTGTGTCCACCTTTTCAAAAAGCTAATAGGAAAGCATCGAGACTTTCAGAAGTTGTCATGCAAGAATTCTGCTATTAAAAAGGTCTCCTGTTTTTCACCTCTTTGTTGATACTTTGGCCAGTCAAACAGCACTCTAAGAGCATATCTCTGACATGGGCCATTTACTGCAGGACAGAGAAGAGGAGTTCATTTCCCAGCACCCTAGCGACCAGGTTATAATGTGCATGAAGTGGGAAGAATAATTATGCTCTTTACAGTGGCTGAGCTAGAGATGAATGTTGACATCAGTCCTTGGACACAATTAATTACCCTCTCTGATATCTAATTTCCACTGAATGGAGAATACTCTTGGTGGGTGCTGAGGTGGAGGTAAGAGGGCAAAACCAAACAGCATCCCAGAGTTTTAATAAAAAGAACTGACTTCCCTACAACAATCATCCCTGATTCTCTGAGGGTAGTAGGAATGGATATGACATAGGAGAAGAAAATAGGGAAGGAGAAAAATGGAGAGCTAATTTCCATTTATCTCATTAGGTTTGACATGACCAGGGTCAAAAGAATTAAAAATTGCAAGTAAATCTGAACCAGAGACAATGTCAACAAAATCACTAATATTAACATTTTTATTTGGAAAGATTAGTTTATATTCAAATGGTGACAGTAAGCTCTTCAAGACATTTTCCCTCCCAACAGGAGTGTGACACTGTACAGTCAGGAGCCCCAAGTCAGAAACTTAGATTAAATCTATCTCCTCATAAGGGATCTTCCCTGTTCCTGCCTCTATCTATACACATAAAGGCTAATTCTAAATATCATTAGATGACAAATGCTAAGGAACACTTGATAAAATAAGATACAGATCATATTTATTATGGATCAAGTAGACCAAAATTTCTGGAACAACCTTTAAAACTATGTATAGAATTTGGCTGGAAGAACTGAGTTCTCCATAAAATAAAAGTGAACCACTTCTAGGGCCACAATATCCTTGTTTGACATTCCTCATAGACAAATCCTTGTAGGCATACTGGGAGAGGTTCTGGTAGACCTAAATGGGAAATTATCTGCTTATTGTAATACAAGAGAAGTTGTGGTAGGTGTATAATGGCCTACCCATAATAATAACTCCCCAAAATGTCCATGTCCTAATTCCTGGAATCTTTGATGTTATGTTATGTCACATGGCAGAGGAATTAAGGTTGCTCATCAGCTGGCCTTGAGAGGGAGCGAGTATCCTGGATTATCCAAGTGGGCCCAATCTAACCACACGAGCCTTTAAAAGTGGAGGACCTTTCCTGGCTATGGTAAGAGTGACAGGGGAGAATGAAAGAAGGGTGAGAAAGACCTAATGTTGCTGGCTTTGAAGACAGAAGGGGCCACAAGCCAAGGAATGTTGGTGGCCTCCAGAAGCTGGAGCAGGCAAGAAAACAGGTTTTTTTCCTTACAGCCTCCAGAAAGAAACACAGCCCTGCTAACACCTTGATTTTAGCTCAGGCACCAGGAAAAATCCTGAGATTTAGCCTGAGACCTGTGTCGGACTTCTGACCTTCAGAACTATAAGATAATATGATCTGTTTGTGTTAAATTGTTATGGCAGCAAGAGAATACAGAGGTGTATGATGCCGGTTATAGCCCATTTCCAGGAAGCCCCTTGCTGATAGTAAAGATCAGAATATGGACTAAAAATCACATAAATCCAAATCAAGTAAATAATATGGGAGGAGAGGAGGTTAATACTCATTTCAACTAATACCACCAAAAGTTGATTTTGTTCAAATTTAGGTCTCTAAGCCAACAAGAGAAAAGAAAATAGGTAGAAAAGGAGGTGAAAATCAAAGGAAGAACAATATAAATAAGACTCCATCATAATGGGTATTTGGTGGTAAGTATAATTTATTGCTTTTCCTCTCACTTTTACCCTCCCATTCTCTAGCTGTCTCTGGTTTTCTCTTTTATCTATATTGCATTCTCTCAGTCTTTTCTTAACTAACGTATAGTAGGTTTTTAAAATATGTTTTTATCACATATGCTGCATTTATCAGATAGAGTCCTATGTTTCCTGTTCTTAATTATTAAAGTGGATGATTCAACTTTCATTTCTTTCCAGGAATGTAGCCCTCAGTTCATTTTCTTCTGGGAGTTGACATTTCTCATGCTCACATGCTACTTTCTAAGTGAAATCAAGAGGACAGATGGTGTTAACCAAAGTGACCACAGGCTGGTCCTAAATAAAATCATTTGAGCATTACCTTATTTGTATTTTCCAGAAAGCAGAAGGTTACAAATTGATTGGGTAACTGATTTGCCTGGATATCTTTCAACTAAATGCTCTCAAAAGGAAGATATTCTGAATAAAACAAGAGACACCGAAACCCTTCCCTTCCCACCGCCAACCCCCACATGGAGAAAGCCACGAAGGCTCACTCCCTCGTCCATAAACTGTGTTCCTGGGTCTTGGCTACATTGCCATCATTTCAGATCAGCCCATCAATACCAGATGGACCACCCGGATACATGCTCATTAGTCATATGTTTTAAGATGAGCCCAGTTCTCACACCCACGCAATGGTGGCAACAGAAATGATTACTCTGGGCACCCTGACTATGTGACTGTGAAAGCAACTGTTTGGTGTTAACTGATTTGCATAATGGTGGAGAACTCCCAGTTTGGGGCAAGTCTTTCCTATTTCTGCAGTTCCACATGCCACGCTAGTTTCTAAGGGAGCAGGAGCCAGATATCAAAGCCACATCACCCCACCCTCTTTGAGGGAGCAGTGCCTCTCATCACCCTATACCACCTCAGTCTAGTCACATGAGCTCTTAAAAACAGAGGGAGCAGCCGCCCTGGAAATTTCCATGCCATGGCTAATGTATTCACACCCCAGGACAAGATCTGAGCGCCCACTCCACTCTAAAAGGTAGATGAGAATAATTTGATTGAAAAATGTCCCCATAGCCTTGTCATGAAAGAATGCAGTCTTTTTCCCTTCCTTCTACCCAGTAGGCAAGAGTGTTATCTTCTAGATCTAACCCTTGGATAGAATGGAACTATTTGTTTCAAAAGCCTATGCTCATGGGAATAAACAGTTAAAATGGGGTTTTTCGCAACTTCAGGGTAAGAAGAATTTTGTGAAGATGTGGAGTACTGAAAGGAAAGTGGGTTCTGCCAGTGGCAGAGATCATGGCCCCAACCTCACCCAATGCTCCAGGAGATACTAGGACCTTCTCATAAAGCTGGGATGTGGATTCCCTGGGACTGAATCTGGAGACACAGCCTAGAGGTGCATGGTCAAATTGCATAGGGCAGAACTGGGGGTTACAAATAGACTTCAAGCAGAATAACTGCCTTACTTCAAATGAAACACCATTTGGACAATATAAGCAGTTTATCAGAAACAATTATGATATGGATCCCAGAAGGCCCTCCCCAACTTCCTGAACAGTGTAAAAAACCTCTCATTCTTACACAATCCCAGAGAATAGAAGGGGACCACCAAACATGCCTAAAATTTCATTTCTTATCAGATAAGCAGACAAAGACTCAGAGCCAAGTAAGATTTAATAGAGAAAAATAAAAATTACATTTCTTACACACAAATACGGTGGAACAAATTCATGCCCCATTAGAAAATGATCAGGTGAAACCTATCACGATTCAAATCCCAGCACAAGCCTCCCTGGTTACTTTTACCAAAACTCTTACACCCACACTGCTCTGTCTATCCCATCTGAATCAATCCACCTTTGATCTCCTCTTTCCCAAAGCCTTTCACTCATGTTGGTGATCAGCAAACAACCCTACATACTCAACTTCTTCTTGGAATAGTTCCTCCACCTTTTCATTTAATTAAAATCTGGTTGTCTCTTGAAAACAAAGCACCTCTAGGTAGCCCTCCCAATACAGGCTGTTCTTGTCTCAAGCCTCATGTTGTGATGGGCAGGTTGTCTTCCCTGTTTTCCATTGTCATGTCCACTCCATTGCACCTCTACCCTCCTACAAATCCCCCATTCTTTGAGGCTATGCCGTCTGGCTATACTGCCTTGTTCCTGGGTCACAACCTTCCTCTCCATTCCAACTCCTTTTATCACTTTTAGTAATGCCAACGTACATATGGAAGACCTTACAGACACCCTGGGACACTCAAATTCTTGAGCTCCTTATTTTGTGACTTGACTTTACCTCAGCCCCCTATGATGGTCACACCGTGTCCACCAAAAGTTGTGCAACTTTGACATCTTGAATGCAAACATTTCACTCTCTAGACAGTCTCCTCTCCAGCTAGCACACTTGCTTAAGTATCACCATTTTAAAATGTTTCAACCCCATAACGATTTCTAACCCTTGGTCCTGTAATTTTTTTCTCTACCCAGAGCCTCATCCTCCATTCACTTCCCTCCTTGTTCAGCTTAGATGACATGCTCCATCGTTATAATTAAACCATAATTGATGTTGGCAAACACCATCAATTCCCTTGTCCCTTCTCTCCCTCCATCATACCCCCCTGGAAAAACTCCACTCTGGATGCAAAGCAACGATCCACCTTTTCTGTACCTGCACCCAAAGCAGCTTAATATTGCCAGAGAAATTCAAATAAACAACAAGGAAAAATGGTTTTGCTTTTAATTCATATTCTAATATTGCAAATAAAATCTCAACTGCCCAGTAATTCTACTCCTTTCTATAGTAAACTTGATTTCTGACTCTAAGATTACTCTTTCACGTGTTCACCTGTAAACTCAAATCTCCCACCCCACTCTCGTCCTCAGATGTTGAGCTTGCCTGTATTTCACAATGCTTCCTCATCGTTACACCCCCAGATCCACAAATCTTTGCCCATGTGCACACATCTTCCACAGTTTCCTCTATGGTAATTAAGGAAACGATCTGTTCTTTTCTAAGGTTATCCCAATGCATTTGCAGGGGCTTTGGTTACCACCACTGTCCAGCAACATCAGTGTTTCTCCTCCTACTGATTATTTCCATAGTACACAAAAACGCTCTAATATTTCTCCCCAAGAACAAGGAGGAGGTGGAGAAAGAAGAGGAAGAAAGAAAACTACCCTCTTTTACATACCCAGCCAGCCATTCCTCCTCTTTGTATGCAAAATTCTCAGAATTGCTTGCACACACAGTCTCTGTAATCTGATTCCCATTTACTCCTCAATGCCCTTCACTTGATATCTTAGCCCATCAACTTCATATATTCTAATTTTCTGTTGATCATGCATAGGAAAGCTGTGGATTTTTACACATTCATTTTGATTTACTGTCTTAGAATACAATTCATGTGTCACTAGATTCTGTTTTAGTTTTCAAGCAGATAAACACAACATCTGCAAATGTATGCGATTTTTTTTCTTTCTAATATTCATGCATATTATATATTTTGTTCTCCGTATTGCATACATTAAGATTTCTAGTACAAAGTAGAATGGCAGCAATGAAAGCAATTAGGACAGGCACAATTGATTTATTTTTTACTTCAAAGAGAATGCTTTGGGTGTGGATTTTTAAGTGTATTTTTATATACATATTATATGTAAAATTATATATATATTTTATATGTATTTTTATATATATACAGTGAGAAACATTAACATGATTCTAAAAGTCAAAAATATACAGAATTACACTCAGAGAAGTGTCACTCTCTGCATCCTTTCACCCCATTTCCATCCCCCATCCATTCCATTCTGTTCCACCCGCCCTTCGCATATATTTTTTTGCACAAATGAGCAGATACATATATATTTTCTTATTTCCTCTTCTTTCTTAACATGAAAAATAGCATATTATAGATATTTTTCTGCATTTTCTATTTTTCACGTAACAATACACCTCCAGAAATCATTCCGTACTTTGATTCACAGAGATCCTCCCCATTAACCCTCCATTGTGTGGTTGTACTATAGTTTATTCAATCACTCTCCTATACACAGGTATTTAAGTTGTTTCCTGTATTTTGCAATTTTAAAAGTGCTGCCATAAATAACCACGCGCATTTGTATTTTGAGATTTTTGGAGCTGTCTCTTCAGGGTAAATTTCTGGAAGAAGGATTGCTGACTCAAAAGGTAAGTACACGTATGATTTTGTCAGATTTTGCTAAATTCCATTCCAAATGGGATGTACCAGTTTGCATTTTCACCAATAATGTATGAAAGGGGCTGTTTTCCCACAGCCTCACCAGCAGTGTTTTTAGTCATACTGCTTTTAATTTTCACCTATAGGATAGGTGAGAAATGGTATCACAGTGTAGTTTTAATTTGCATTTCCATAACTATGAGTAAAGTTGAAAAGCTTTTCATTAATTTAAGGGTGATTTTTTTTTTTTATCAGTTCATGTCATTAGCTCACTTTCCTATCAAGTTTCTGAATTTTATTCTGTCGGTTTTTAAGTGTTCTTTATTTAGTAGATGTATTATCCTTTATCTACAATATATGTTGAAATATTTCCCGCCAGTTTATCATTTGTTTTTTGACTTTGTTTATGGTGCTTTTTGACATACAATTTTTTATTTTTATATAGTGAAATTTATCAATATTTTATAGCCACTGGATTTTGAATCATAGTTAGAAAACCTTTCCTTACACCCAGGTAATAGAGGAATTCACCCATTTTTCTTCTTGAAAATAAATTCTACTTGATTGCCTTCATTTTTTATATTTCAAACCCGCATGCCTTTGGCATTTATTCTTGTGTCTTTTCCAAATGAGTAAACAGTTTTTTTAGCACTATTTATTAAAAAATGCATCTTTGACTTGGTCATTTGAGATGTCACCTTTATCATAAGCTTAATTTCCTTATGTACCTGAGTCTGTCTTTGAACTTTTTATTTTATTTCACTAGTCTGGTCACTCATTTATCAGTATTACACGGCCTTAATTATAGACAGTTTATATTATGTTTTAATGTCATAAGATTAGTCTCCCACATGGTTTTTCTTTCTTGCTGCTTTCCTAGATACTTATATTTCCCATATAGTGTTGAAGAGTAGTGGAGGTAATGAGAATTCCCTAAATTCTTCTTTGTTTAAAGTCGTTTACTGATACCTTATGTACTTGAAGGATAGCTTGGCTAGGTATGAATTTTTAGTTCACACTTTTTTTTTACTTTAATGAAAATGCTGCTCCATTATTCCCGTGCTTTTCATGTTGTTTTTGAGAAACTGGGTGCCAGTCGGAATCCTTAGCTTGTGTTATTTGATCTTTATGCCTGATGGCCTTGAGGATTTTTCATTTCTTAAGTCTAATTATTTTTCTCAGATATAGCTTAAAGTTAATTTTTCTGGGCTAATTTCCACATGCATCCAGTGAGCTCTTTTATTTTTTTTTTTCCAGAGGTTTTCTTCTTTTTTTTCTTTTTTTAATTTTTTGTTTATTGCAGTAACATTGGTTTACAACATTGTAAAAATTTCAGGTGTACATCATTATACTTCTATTTCTGCATAGATTACATCATGTTCACCACCAAAATACTAGTTACAACCCATCACCACACACATGTACCAAATTATCCCTTTCACCCTCCTCCCTCCCCCCTTCCCCTCTGGTAACCACCAATCCAATCTCTGTCCCTATGTGTTTGTTTATTGTTGTTATTATCTACTACTTAATGACGGAAATCATATGGTATTTGACCTTCTCCCTCTGACTTATCTCACTTTGCATTATACCCTCAATGTCCATCCATGTTGTCACAAATGGCTGGATTTCCTCATTTCTCATGGCTGAGTAGTATTCCATTGTGTATATATGCCACATCTTCTTTATCCATTCGTCCCTTGATGGGCACTTAGGTTGCTTCCAAGTCTTGGCTATTGTGAATAACACTGCAATGAACACAGGGGTGCATGTACCTTTACAAATTGGTGTTTTCAAGTTCTTTGGATAAATACCCAACAGTGGAATAGCTGGATCATATGGTAGTTCTATCCTTGATTTTTTGAGGAGTCTCCATACTGTTTTCCATAGTGGCGGCACAAGTTTGCACTCCCACCAGCAGTGTATGAGAGTTCCCTTCTCTCCACATCCTCTCCAACATATGTTGTTTCCTGTCTTATTAATTATAGCCATTCTGACGAGCATGAGGTGATATCTCATTGTAGTTTTGATTTGCATTTCCCTGATAGTTAGTGATTTTGAACATCTTTTCATGTGTCTGTTGGCCATCTGTATATCTTCTTTGGAGAAATGTCTGTTCAGGTCTTTTGCCCATTTTTTAGTTGAGTTGGTAGTTTTTTTGTTGTTGAGATGCATGATTCTTTATATATTTTGGAGATTAAGCCCTTATCAGAAGTATGGTTTGCAAATATCTTCTCCCAATTGTTAGGTTGTCTTTTCGTTTTGTTGATGGTTTCCTTTGCTGTGCAGAAGCTTTTTAGTTTGATGTAGTCCCATTTGTTTATTTTTTCTATTGTTTCTCTTGCCCAGTCAGGCATGGTGTTTGAAAAGACTTTGCTAAGACCGATGTCGACGAGCATACTGCCTATGTTTTCTTCTAGAAGTTTCACAGTTTCAGGTCTTACATTCAAGTCTTTAATCCATTTGGAGTTAATTTTTGTATATGGTGTAAGGTAAGGGTCTACTTTCATTTTTTTGCATGTGGCTATCCAGTTTTCCCAACACCATTTGTTGAAGAGACTTTCTTTTCTCCATTGTATGTTCTTGGCTCCTTTGTCAAAGATTAGCTGTCCATAGACGTGTGGGTTTATTTCTGGGCTTTTGATTCTATTCCATTGATCTGTGTGTCTGTTTTTGTGCCAGCACCATGCTGTTTTGGTTACTATAGCTTTGTAGCATATTTTGAAATCAGGGAGTGTGATACCTCCAGCTTTGTTCTTTTTTCTCAGGATTCCTTTAGCTATTCGGGGTCTTTTGTTGTTCCTTATAAATTTTAGGATTCTTTGTTCTATTTCTGTGAAAAATGTTGTTGGAACTTTGATAGGGATTGCATTGAATCTATAGATGGCTTTAGGAAGTATGGACATCTTAACTATGTTAATTCTTCCAATCCAAGAGCACGGAATATCTTTCCATTTCTTTGTGTCTTCTTCAATTTCTTTCAGAAATGTTTTATAGTTTTCGGTGTACAGATCTTTCACCTCTTTGGTTAAGTTTATTCCTAGGTATTTTATTCTTTTTGTTGCAGTTGTAAATGGGATGGTATTCTTAATTTCTCTTTCTGCTACTTCGTTGTTAGTGTACAGAAATGCAACTGATTTTTGTATGTTGATTTTGTGTCCTGCAACTTTACCATATTCGTTTATTAGTTCTAAAAGTTTTCTGGTGGATTCTTTAGGGTTTTCTATATATAAAATCATGTCATCTACAAATAGTGACAGTTTCACTTCTTCCTTTCCAATTTGGATCCCTTTTATTTCTTTCTCTTGCCTGATTGCTCTGGCTAGGACTTCCAGTACTATGTTCAATAGGAGTGGTGACAGTGGGCATCCTTGTCTGGTTCCTGCTCTTAGAGGGATAGCTTTCAGTTTTTCACCATTGAGGATGATATTAGCTGTGGGTTTCTCATATATGGTCTTTATTACGTTGAGGTACTTTCCTTCTATCCCCATTTTATTCAGAGTTTTTATCATAAATGGATGCTATATCTTGTCAAATGCTTTCTCTGCATCTATTGAGATGATCATGTGATTTTTATTCTTCATTTTATTAATGTGGTGTTTTACATTGATTGATTTGTGAATGTTAAACCATGCCTGCATACCTGGAATAAATCCCATTTGATCATGGTGTATAATCTTTTTAACCTATTGTTGTATGCGATTTGCTAGTATTTTGTTGAAGATTTTTGCATCGATGTTCATCAGTGATATTGGCCTGTAATTTTCTTTTTTTGTGTTGTCCTTGTCTGGTTTTGGTATCAGGGTAATGTCAGTTTCGTAGAATGAGTTAGGGGGCGTCCCCCCCTCCTCAATTTTTTGGAAGAGTTTGAGAAGGATTGATATTAAGTCTTCTTTGAATGTTTGGTAGAATTCACCAGGGAAGCCGTCTGGTCCTGGACTTTTATTTTTGGGGAGGTTTCTGATTACTGTTTTGATCTCCTTACTGGTGATTGGTCTATTCAAATTCTCTTCTTCTTCTTGATCCAGTTTTGGAAGGTTGTATGATTCTAAGAATTTATCCATTTCTTCCAGATTGTCCAATTGGTTGGCATATAGCTTTTCATAGTATTCTCTTATACTCTTTTGTATTTCTAAGGAGTCTGTTGTAACCTCTCCTCTTTCATTTCTGATTTTACTTATTTGTGCCTTCTCTCTTTTTTTCTTGGTGAGTCTAGCTAAAGGTTTGTCAATTTTGTTGATCTTCTCAAAGAACCAGCTCTTGGTTTTATTAATTTTTTTCTATTGCTTTTTTGGTCTCTATTTCATTTATTTCTGCTCTGATTTTTATTATTTCCCTTCTTCTACTGATTTTGGGCTTGGTTTGTTCTTCTTTTTCCAGTTCTTTTAGGTGCATCGTTAGATTGTTTATTTGAGATTTTTCTTTTTTGTTGAGATAGGCCTGTATCGCTATAAACTTCCCTCTTAGAACCACTTTTGCTGTATCCCATAAATTCTGGCATGTCGTATTTTCATTTTCATTTGTCTCCAGGTATTTTTTGAGTTCTTCTTTGATTTCTTCATTAACCCAGTCGTTGTTCAGTAGCATTTTGTTTTATCTCCACATATTTGTGGCTTTTCTGATTTTCTTCCTATAGTTGATTTCTAGTTTCATACCGTTGTGGTCAGAAAAGATGCTTGGTATTATTTCAATCTTCTTAAATTTATGGAGACTTGTTTTGTGGCCTAATATATGATCAATCCTGGAGAATGTTCCATGTGCATTTGAAAAGAACGTGTATTCTTCGGTTTTTGGATGGAATGTTCTGTATATATCTACTAGGTCCATCTGTTCTAGTGTGTCGTTTAAAGCCAATGTTTCCTTATTGATCTTCTGTTTGGATGATCTATTCATTGGTGTAAGTGGAGTTTTAACGTCCCCTACTATTATTGTGTTACTGTCTATTTCTGTTTTTATGTCTGTTAATAATTGCTTTATATATTTAGGTGCACCTACATTGGGTGCGTAGATATTTACAAGTGTTATATCCTCTTGTTGGATTGTTCCCTTGATCATTATGTAATGCCCTTCTTTGTCTCTTTTTACAGTTTTTGTTTTCAAGTCTATTTTGTCTGATATGAGTACTGCTACCCCAGCTTTCTTTTCATTGCCATTTGCGTGGAGTATCTTTTTCCATCCCTTCACTTTCAGTTTGTGAGTGTCTTTAGGTCTGAAGTGTGTCTCTTGTATGCAGCATATATATGGGTCTTGTTTTTTTATCCAGTCAGCCACTCTATGCCTTTTAATTGGAGCATTTAGTCCATTGACGTTTAAAGTAGCTATTGATAAGTATGTACTTACTGCCATTTTTTAACTTTTGTTTTTTCTCAGTGTTTTAGTAGTCCTTCTCTGTTCCTTTCTTCTTCTATACAGAATTGATGGTCACTTTAGTTTGACCTCTTTCTGAAAGCTGTACTCTTTAACCCCCCTCCTCCCACTTTTTATGTTTTTATTTATTTATTTATTTATTTATTTATTTATTTATTTATTTATTTATTTTTGTGAGGAGATCAGCCCTGTGCTAACATCCGCCAATCCTCCTCTTTTTTTGCTGAGGAAGATGGCCCTGGGCTAACATCTGTGCCCATCTTCCTCCACTTTATATGGGACGCCGCCCCAGCATGGCTTGCCAAGCAGTGCGTCGGTGCGCGCCCGGGATCCGAACCAGCGAACCCCGGGCCGCCACAGCGGAGCGCGTGCACTTAACCGCTTGTGCCACCGGGCCGGCCCCTTTTTATGTTTTTGATATCATATCTAACCTCTTTTTTGTACATTTCTATCCATTACCTTCTTATCATGGAAATAGATAATTTTTCCTATTTGTGGTCTTCTCTTTTCCCCTCAAATCAGTCCCTTTAACATTTCTTGTAGCACTGGTTTCTTGGTGACAAACTCCTTTAATTTTTGTTTGTCTGGGAAAATTTTGATCTCTCCATTTTGAATGATAACCTTGCTATGTAGAGTATTCTTGGCTGTTAAGTTTTTTCCTTTTAGCACTTTAAATATATCGTGCCATTCTCTTCTAGCCTGTAAGGTTTCTGCTGAGAAGTCAGCTGATAGCCTTATGGGGTTTCCTTCGTATGTAACTTGACATTCTCTTGCGGCTTTTAGGATTCTCTCTTTATCTTTAATTCTGGACATTTTGATTATGATGTGTCTTGGTGTGGGCCTCTTTGGGTTTATCTTGTTTGGGGCTCTCTGTGACTCCTGTACCTGGATGTCTGTTTCCTTCCTTAGGTTAGGGAAGTTTTCATCTATTATTTCTTGAAATAGATTCTCTGCCCCCTTGTCTCGTTCTACTCCTTCTGGGACACCTATAACACGGATGTTAGCGCGCTTGATGTTGTCCCAGAGGTCCCTCTAGACTGTCCTCACTCTTTTTAATTCTTTTCTCTTTTACCTGTTCACCTTGGGTATTTTCTTCTAGTCTTTCGTCCAGCTCGCAGATCTGTTCTTCTGTATCCTCTACTCTGCTTTTGAGTCCCTCTAATGAATTTTTCATTTCCAGTATTGTATTCTTCGTTTCTGATTGGTTGTTTTTTATATCTTCCATTTCTTTGTTGACATTCTCACTGAGTTCATCTATTCTTCTCCCCAGATCTGTGAGCATCCTTAACACTCATAGTTTGAACTCTCTGTCGGGTAGGTTGCTCATTTCTGTTTCACTTAGTTCCTTTTCTGGGGTTTTGTCCTGTTCCCTTACTTGGAATGTATTCTTTTGCCTCCTCATTTTGCCTCTTTCCCTGTGCTTGTGACTACGTATTAGGTAGGTCAGCTACGTCTCCTGCTCTTGGATAGGTGACCTTATGTAAGTGATGGCTTAGGAGGCCTGCTGTGTGCTTCCCTCAGTTCTCAATGTTCCAGGGGTGACCCCTATGTGGGCTACATGTGTCCTTCTGTTGTGGCCTGTTTGCTCTCCCTCTAGGCGCCCAGGGAGGCTGAGTTATGCTCCTGGCCAGCTGTTGTAATGCTCAGCTGCTTGTAGTTGTTGTGGGCCCTTCAGTCTCTTTATCAGGTGTGGAGAGCCCCAGCACAGTTGGCTGCAAGTTCTAATACCACATTTGTGTTGCAGTATTTCTTTTAAGTGAGTAGGCCCCCAGCGTGGCAGGTTGTTAGGCTCAGGGCCTTACAATTGCTATAAGCCTCTAGCCTATTAGGTCTCTTGTCAGCTCTCTGAGGATTGCAGCTGGGTGGAGCTGGCCTCAAGCACAGGAGCACCCAATTGTTTCAGGCTTTGGAAGGTGGGGCAAACCCCTTATGTGGGTCTTTGAAAAGCACAAGTCTTCTGCAGCTGACAAGCCCTGCCGCCCACAGGTCCACACACACAGTCAACACAGTCCTGCCCCGCGTACGCGCCCCGACCTCCCCAAGCGGACCCAGTCTCTCCATGGCAGGAGCCCCACACACTCCACCACTGCCCCACACTCTCCACCCGCTCCTTGTGCACACCCTGCCCCGCTAAAGTGGGCTCAGTTGCCAGATTGCAGAGAATCCAGTCACTAATCTATGCAGGCCCACAAGTTGCCTGAGGGCTTGTTGTTGGGTGGGGCCAGTCTCTAGGGTGGGCTGCCTGCCCTGGCTGAGCTGGATTAAATCAGTGCTCTAGCGGGTGGGGCAGACCGTGGGCTAGCAGGCCTCAGGGAGAACTCCAATGGCGTCTGTGTCAGCACGCCCACACCGGGCCACAACAATGGCCGCCGCCAACGTCCCAGTCCCTGGAGAGGTCTCACCTCTCACCAAGATGCACTCAGGGCCTATTAGGTGAGTCTCTTTTCACCACAGCACTGTGCACCTTTCTTTCTGGTGATTTTAGGTTGCTTTCTGAAACGGGTGAGTTTGAGTGTGGGCCCTTTAAGAGCCGGTTTTAGTTTCTTTGTGAACCGGGTTTTCTGGGGGTACTCCCCAATGTTTTAGTAGCAGGCAAAGTCAGATATTATGCCACTTGCCTCGATTGTGCTGGGTCCACAAAATGCCCACAGTGGGGGCGCTCCCCGGCTCAGGGCCCCGCTCCTCCAGGGAGGCTGCGTACCTGTGAGCTGCTCCCGCGGCCATGAAGCTGGCGGCTTGTGAAGGCGGTGTTTTTCCTCTCCAGAAGGGAGACTCTGCCTCTTCCACCTCAGTTAGGATTGTCCATTGTTGCAGGAGTTCCTCTTATCCAGTTTTCAGTTCTGTCTCAGGGGTAATTTTTCCACGAGCAGTTGTAAATTGGCTGTGTCCGCGGGAGGAGGTGAGTTCCGAGTCTGCTTACACCACCATCTTGACTCAAGATCTCCAGTGAGATCTTTTAATATGCAGATCTAGGTCTTCTTTTATTTCTGAAAAGTTCTCTTGCATTATGAGTTTGTTAGTTCTGTTCTGTTGTTCTGTTTCTTCTTCTTCAAGGGCTTTAATCACACATGTTATTTCTCCTTTTTCTTCCATTTCAATCACTCCCTCTCCGATTCTTTTTACATCTATCTTTATCCCGTTTTTAATCTCCTGGCTATTTTCTGTCTTTCTTGAATGTTCTTCATTAAATTTCCTTTTGAGTCTATTCTCCCTCAGGCAACTTGTAATTTAGTGTTTATTTGTGAGATGATTTGGTCTTTATTCTTCTATTTCTTTCATGAGTTTAATCAACTCTCTTTTCATTTCTTTCTGTCGTTTTGTCTACTTCTGTTTTTAATTTTTGTATTTCTCATTCAAGATAAGCTATCATATCCCCAACTGCTTGTTTGAGTATATTTCATCAGTTTGGAGTGTTACCTTACAATTTTCTTATGCTTCTTGCTTGCTTTATTTGTTTGTTTGGATGAGAGAATGAATTTTCATCAGCTGACGTAGACTAATTCTCATTTTCTAATATAGTAATTTTAATTTTATATAGATATATTTAGGTTTTCCTATTTAATTTGTAAATTTGAGGTGGTTTTTAGATTTCTAATTCAAGGGCACCATCTTCTATCAGTAAGCAAAGTCCAGTTTCTTTAGTGGATGGGTTTTGGTGGTTTTGTTTGTTTACATATTCTTTTTATTTTGGAATAATTTTAGGTTTACAGGAAAGCTGCAAAGAGTACAGAGAGCACCTGTACACCTGTCCGTCAATTTCAGTTTCCCCTAGTGTTAATTGTAAAAACTAAGAAAACAACGTGGGTATATTACCATTAACTGAACTCTGGGCTTTATTTGGATTTCATCAGTTTTTCCATTAACGTATTTTTCTGTTCTGAGATCCAACCCAGGTTACCACATGGCATCTAGTTGTCCTCTTTCCTCTGTTGTGTAGCATTTTTTCAACCTTTCCTAATTTTTCATGACCTTGACAGTTTTTAGAAGTACTGGTCAGATATCTTGTAGACTGTCCTTCAATTTGGGTTTACCTGATGTTTTTCTCAGATTAGACTAGGTTTAGGTTTAGAAAGAACCAAGACAGGGTTTGGAAAGAATACCATGGAGATGAAGTAACTCTCTCATCTTATCATACCAGGGATACAGGACATCCTCAGGATATCGTGGGTGATGTTAAATTTGATCACCTGGTTAAGGTAGTGTTTGCCGGTTTTCTCCACTGTAAAGTTACTATTTTTCCTTTTCCATACTCTGTTCTTTGGAAGCAACTCATAGAGTCCAGCCCACAGTCAAAAGCAAAGTATCTGAGCTCTACTTCCTGGAGAGGGAAGTATCAACATATACTATTTGGAATTCTTCTACAGAAAAAGTTATGTCTTCTCCCCCATTTATGTCTTTATTTGATCATTTATTTATATCAATGTGGATTCATCTATATTTATTTTATACTTTGGTTTGTAATCCAGTATTTTGTTGCTGACAGTATTCCACCTTTGGCCTTTGGTAATTCTTTCAAGTTGATGCCTGTGTCCCTTTGACCTGTCTCCATCCTTTTACTTTTTGAAATTCCTTACTTCCCAGCATTATGTTTGTTTGGTTTGGGAGGTTTGTTTTGTTTTTTTGGAGGAGGCATTGTGGTCCTCTGTGTTTTTTTCCTTCTTTTTTGTCTCAAAGGACTCTAAATTTTCCCCTTATCTTCCTCTTTACCATCTTTTTTGCCTTCTTAACTCAGAGGCTATGCTTTTTAAAGACTGCTACCTCATATAATGCATATTTTTAAGACCCTCCGTGTAGTCAGTGCTGTAATCTAATAGGACACTTTTTTAATCTTTTCATGTTTCAAATGAACTTGCTCTCTCTGGTGGTTGCTTTGGAGCAATTTCAAGCCCACTCCTAGCTCTCTACTTCTCTCTTCCTCACGGTTTTTCTCGGGGCTGCCCTTAGTTGCCACAAACACTAGCACTAAAGGCATGACCACTCAGTCACTAGGATTTGGAGCTTTTTCATTTTTTATTAACAAGTGATTTGAAGTTCAGTATATTTTATACTTATACTGAAGGCATGATATTATGTGTTCTTGTTGTTCTATATTGTTTTTTGGAGAATATGGAGATATATATTTAAGCAGTTGCCATAAGTCCTTGTCTACCTCCATGAATGATGCTTTATGTTGCTGCCTGTATCAACTTAAAGAAGTTTAATTTATTCCTAGTTTCTTAGGATTTTTCTTTAAAATGGGTACTTATTCTTACCAAATGCTTTTCCACATTTAGTGAGATGATCAATGAGATAATCAATTGATATTTCTTCATAAGTTCTTTAATGTAATGATTACATTAATAGATTTTTAAAAATTTGGCCCTTATTCCATTACTGTAATAACCTGTAAGTTGATCATAATATATCAGTCTTTTAATTCATTGCTAAATTACATTTGTAAATACTTAATTTCAGATTTTTGCCTTCACATTCATAAATGAGATTGCTTACCCTTATTTTTATGGGTCTGATATCTTTGTCCAGTTTGGGGATCAGAAAAGTATTAGGTTCTTAAAATAAGTTGAGTATATATCATGACATGTTTTTGTCTGCTCTAGAACACGAGGACTGTCTTTGCTTGAAGTTTTGGAAGACTTTACTCACAAAACTGCCTGAGCTTTGAAAAGATATTGCACATTTTTAATTTTTTTAAGGATTTTAGACTTATTCATGTTTTCTACTTCTTCTTTATTCAGTTTTAGTCTCTTACATTTTCCAAAAAATATTTTAATTCATTTAATGTTCAAATTTATTGGTAATATTTATACATATTCGTCATTTTTAAAAATTTCTGTCATATCTACAATTAGGTCCCCTTTCACCTTCTTATTGTTGTTATATATGTGTCTTCTCTCTATTTTCTAGATAAATCTGCTAGTTTCTTCTGTTAGTTTTTTTTAAGTTTTTATTGTTACTGATCTACTCTCATGAGTTTGTATTTGCGTTTGTTTTCTGTTTTGCTTACGTCTTTATCTTTGTTAGTCCCTCCTTCTAATTGCTTTGAATTTATTTTGTTCTTTTTCTAACTTCTTGTATTGAGCACTCAATTCTATTAATTTCTATTTTTCTCATTTTCTAATATTTGCATCTAAAGCTACACATTTTTCCTCTGCCTACCACTTTTGCTATATCCCAAAGCACAGATTTTTGCGTGTACTGCTCTTAGTGTTGTTCATTTTTAAATACTTTGTCATTTTTATAATCTCATTAAGCCAAAAATTATTTAAAAGGTTGTTTTTATAAAGACGTTTTGGGGTAGGAATTAACTTTTGTTGAGAATGTCTACTTGGATTGTGTTATAGTGCTTTTCCCTTTTTTATGTTGGTTTAAATTTCCTTCACGGCCTAACACATGGTCTGTTTGATGATGTTTCAGACAAAGATATATATACATATGTTGTTCACCAAAACTGTTTCCTCTTCTTTCTACACACACAGCTATATAACATTTCCCAGCCTCTATTCCAGGTAGGTATGGCCAAATAACAAGGAGAGAAGTAAGGTGTCCACTTCAATTCTTGACCATAAAAATCTTCCACTTTTGATCCACCAGATTTTTTTCTCTTAAGGCTTGAGCTAATGTACACAGCAACCTTAGAAGCCAAATGTTGAAAGGGACAAAGTCACAAGATAGAAGAAGTCAGGTCCCTAAATCACTTCTTAGAAGAGAGCCACCACTTCATCACAAACAGTCATTTTGAATTTTACATGAAAAAGAAATAAAATTCTACAATGTGAAACCACCGAGAGTTTGGGGTTTATCTGTTACAGCAGCTAGTGTTATCCATGTAGTGCCTTGACTAAAAAGGCCTTTCTATTATTTCTAAGGATTGAGGTTGATATTGGCTAGAGCATGTCAACTTGATTCAATCTCCCAATTTACTCCCCCTATGAGTCTTTATTTTTACAGCCTGTTCGTTTCCTTCTTGGCATTTGTCAATGTGTACTATTGGATGTCAATCTCTTCTGATGGATTATGCCTAACATGTGGTTCTCAGGAGCTCATCCTCTAAATGCAAAGGATATTCTATGTTGCATATCAATCTATGTCCAATATCCAGTTCAGTGCCTCGTACCTAGTAGTTGCTCAACAAACATTTCCTGAATTGATGAAAAAAGGGAGAATGACTGCTACACAAAGTCCTTTGTGGAGAAAATCTGGGTTACTTCTCTGGTGGTTCCTAGGAAGCCCAATTTGTACATTTGTGCTTAAGTGTATGCTAGAAGGATCAACTATTAGAGGCTTAGAGAATATCTATACTGGGAAAAGAAAGAATTCCAAGCAGATTGTTAAAATGGTCATTTAAATGCACGGTGAATCTTCGCCACTTTGAATATTTGCCTTTGCCACATTTCTCTTTCACAGAGAAGTCTGGAGGCATAGACAAGGGAGTCACCCTTTCCAAACCTTAACTTTCAAAAATAGAACAGAGACTAAGTACCAGAGAACCACTTGCAAATATATCACCTACTCCCAAAACTCAAGTGAAGCAGGACCAGCCTTCAATTAGTTAATCAACCAATCCACAGATACCAAGGGCCTCTGCCAAATGGTCTTCCACCACCTCTCTTCTACTCTAATGACTACTATATTGCAGACAAAAATATATTTTACTCTCCTATCTCTCTGTCTTCACTCCTTGCTCCTGCTTTTTCTTCAACCTGGAATGCCCCCCCACCATCCCCACCCTATTCTACTTCTGCCTTCTGATTTCCCATCTGTCCTTCAACGCCAAGGGCAGATGCTACCTCCTCTAGAGTTCCTTCTCCAATTCTCCCAGCTGGAAATCAGCCTCTCTCCTTTGCTTTTTGAGATCAGTTACTTTATTATTTGGTTCAGATGCAGGGTACGTACACAAAGAGATCAGTGTTCAATATGTGGCTGTGTAGATGATACTAAAATGAGAGTCCTGTGCTATATAGTTCAAGGATTCAAAAAATTATATTGAGATTTTGCACCTGAATGTGTACACTTACTACTATGTATAATGGTTGCAAACCTTTTATACGAAAACAAAATTTAAAAACCTCATGTAATTTAAAAGAGGATTCTAACCACACACTTGGAGAAAAATCTTGAAAACTTGGTCCAGGATAGGGAAAGACAACCAATGGCTGATGATCAAACAAGAGGGCATGTGAAAAGGGAGTTGCTCATAGCCTTTAAGGGAAATTTCCAAGCCTGTGGTGGAGAAATAAACAGATAGTAATACAGTTTTAAAAAGGTCTAAAATAAAAGTGGAGAACCATATAAGGAAAGAGTGAAAGATGGGAGCTGTCAGCAATACTACAAAGGAGTGCAAATTCTTGGGCTATAAGGCAAGGCGTAGGCAGCAGAGAGGAGTTAACTATTGACTTCTTTCAGAATTGAAGTTGTATGTGGTGCTGCTATGCAGCTGGATCCTTTAGATACTCTTAGATCAAATGTAAACAAAGTACGCTTGAGACACATCACTACCTCTTTTCTTACACTGTCCTCAAGGCCACAGCTGAGTGGTCTCAGCTGACAATCTGGGCAAAATTGGTCGAATCTGAATCAGGGTGGTAAAACTGTCTCATTTGGAGTTATTTGTGTGTATCCTTTTCTCTCTTGGAGAAACTGTCTTTTTCAACATTATATCATCACAATACATAAATAACTATGTGGCACCCAGTGCATAGTCAATAATTTTTGCTCCATGATCCTTCAAGTATTTCCAACATTACTTCTACAATCACTTTAGCAACTCTTTAAGAACTTGGATGAATCACTTAGATTATAGAG
Source organism: Diceros bicornis minor (assembly GCF_020826845.1). Lineage (NCBI taxonomy): Eukaryota > Metazoa > Chordata > Mammalia > Perissodactyla > Rhinocerotidae > Diceros > Diceros bicornis. The sequence goes on from NC_080740.1 coordinate 37,089,597, forward strand.
ATATTAAATTTTAATACTGGAATTAACAGTAGACATGTTCAAGGTCTGGGAAGGCAAAAAATGATTTCGTCATTATTGCCATCTGTGATTGATCGCTCCTGACTGCTTGGAGTTCTGCTTTGAGAAAGACACTAAGGTCATTTCCTGTTGAAAGAGTGCTACAATTCATTAGTGATGTCTGCTAGGGAAAATGGTAGCTTGCATGCCGCCTATTTGTCATCCCTTACCTAGATACAAGAGCTGAGTTTTAGAGAATAAGTAACTTGTTCAAAGTCCAATAGCTACTCAGTGTCAAAGCCAAGACAACCTAGATCTCCTGTATCAGTGCTCATTTCATTATACAATACTGGGACTGAAGTTTGCTTGTTTGTTTTGTTTTGTTTTTCCTATGGACAATACAATTCCCATAGTACTAACGCATTTGTTTGAATTTTTTTAAAAAAAAAGGTAGCTGAAGAAACAATAACAGTAAAACCTTCAAAACCTGACTTAAACAAAGATTTGGACGTAATACTGTGTCCATATCCCTAAAAACAAAGCTACTTATTTTAAAAGACTGTTACAAAAGATGTTAATGTTAAAAGTAATGTTATTCCTCTTCCCCAGAACCAGTATATATTAGTTATCTGTGGCTGTGTGACTAATCAATCCAAAACAGTGGATTAAATCAATAATCACTTATTAACTCTCAAGTGACTATGGGTCAGAAATCTGGGAGTGGCTTGGCTAAGCAGTTCAGCTCAGCCTTAAATGAGGTTGCGATTAAACAGTGGATGAAACTGGGGTCATCTCAAAGCTTGGGTCATCTAAACAGAGAAGATGTGAAAGCTGGAGGCTGGAGTACCTGGGCACCTCAGGCATCCTCTCTGTCTCTATGTGGTCTCTCCAGCCTGGTGGCTTCATGCTAGCCAAACTTCTGACATGTCAGCTCAGGGCTCCCAAGGTGCATGTGCTGAGAGAAAGAGAGCCTACTGGAAATTATCCTACCTTTAATAATCCAGCCTCAGGGGTCATATAGTGTCACTTCTGCCATACTCTATTGGTCAAGGCATTACAAAGTCCACCCAGACCCCACCCTCAATGGAAGAGTGTCAATGTCATGTTGTCAGAAGATATAATCTACAATATAATCTGGGATCTACAATATAATCTGCCATGAGGTATTAGTAAGACTCCAACATTGGAATTTCAGGGAAGAGTTCAAAAGCAATCATATCATAATGTTCTGGAAATCAGGATAAGAGTATTAATTATCCCAGATTAGGGTTGCCACGGGGCACCCAGTTAAATTTGGACTTGAGATAAGCAATGAATAATTTTTAGTATAACTATGACCCATGCGATGTTTAGGACTTATCCCCAAAAAATTATTCATTGTGTATCTGAAATTCAAACTTAGCTAGACATCCTGTGTTTTTATTTGCTAAATCTGGCAAACCCACTCCAAATTGACTCAGGTGGCCAAAGAATCGATATTTTTATCTGGTGCTCAGGTTGGGAATGAGATCATCTTAATGCCAGTGTCACCATTACTTTTCAAGTTTCTTGGATATGGTGACCAAAAGTGCCTTATTTGAAGCTATTTTCATCTCTGGAGTGGAACATTGACTTCCATGTTCCAAGACTAGTGTGAATTTGGGATCATTGTCTTTTTAGCTCTCTGATTTCCCAGAGTTTTCTTTTTCAATCTTTCAGCTGTGCATAAGCTGATCTCCTGGCACTGGTTTTGTTTCCTGACAGGCAACATTAATTCATTTTCACATTCACACTAAAATCACTTCCCTCTCTGTCTAACAACAACAATAATGGTGAAAGCCCATTTGGAAAACAGCTTGATGGAACAGCTGCTGCATACTCATTATGAGTCTAACACTTTCTCTAATTTGGGGGAAGGGATGCCCACAACTACAAGTACAAGTACATTGCAGTTCAGGTATCCAGTAAACATGGCACTTCTTTTCTGATTTATTTTTCTACACATGCAATTAATATATAAACTGTTTACTCAATTTTTATACCATCTTAAGTGACTTACTAAAATTTTCACCACTAATTTCCAGGCCTATCCAACCAAGATGTCTTGCAATGGCTCCCCAATTTTTGCATAAGTTCCAAAGCTGGCTCACATTCCCAATGTCAATCAAAGACTGGCTTAAATGTTCCCCTTTATACAATATGATTAGTTGTTGTGTAATCCATTCTGGGTCCCCAAATTAAGATCTGAATCTTAAGATATTCACTAACAAACTAACAACATATTTGGGCTTATGTACTTCCTCTGCTACAGACAAGTACAAGTTGTGATGACTAGCCTGGATTCATGTTGCCAAGAGAACTAGCAGACTGATGTAGTACAACTTGTATGGCCTTGGTAGTAAGATAATATTAAGCCCCTCTATCAAATTCATGGGTAGAACCAGCTTTCCTTTTTCAATGCTACAACAAAGCATATAGTGGACACTGCTGGTACCAACCCAGCATTCATTGTCTTCTTTTTCCTTAATAACAGAACCTCAATTTTATACAACCACTCCCTCCCACCATGTGTCTTAAGAGGCAGTTGGGGAGCTCAGAGACCCAACACTGAGACCAATCGTAATGTATCCTGATGCACACCAAATTCAGCTCCTAATTAGTCTAAGTCAAGAAGGGAATGGTATATCCCTGGCTACTCTTATTGGTCCAGAGGTAGGCAGCTGAACATGGAAAGGCAAGTAGGTAACCCCAGTTACACTGAAGGTCACCCTGAGGAAATGTCAGAACTAGGCTTGCAATTAAGCCAATACTAAGGCCAGCAAAATGGAGAGATAGAAGAACCCAGGTCCCTGATAACATTACTGAGCTACTGCTTTGAACCACACCTGAAGCCAACACAGGAGACAATAAATTTCCTTATCGATTAATCAATTTGAGTCAGAATTTTCTGATTCTAGCAGCCAAAAGCTTCCTCACTAATAGTAGATATAGAATGGGGGATCCAGCCAAAAGGAAAAACAAAGTTTTTAATCTTCCCCTCAAACCCAGTCCCCTGATTCTCTTTCTCAACAAGGACTTGATCCACTGCAGCCTAGAATACTATGGTGGAGTCCAGTTGTGCTCTACTGTGGTAGAGAAAATCCCGAAGCATAAACAGCAGACAACAGATCAATAACACCCCGTCATGTCATGTGACCCAAGATAGTGTCAGCCAGTAAGTTGTCTGACTCTCGGGGCTTACATTTATCTATTATCACCAGTCTCTATTTGGCACCACTGTATTTTCTGGATTCTGCCATTGTGTCAGAGATTCTAGACAAAAACATGGAATTTATTGGCTAATATAACTGAGAAATAGATTAAATCTAATTTCAGTCATAGCTAAATTCAAAGTTTCTAATGATGTTGTCAGGATTCTGTCCCTCTTTCCATTTCTCTCCATTCAATTTTTCACTCAATTGACTTCATTATCAGTCAGGCCTTCCCCACATGTGGCAACAATGACCCCCAGCAGATCCAATATTAAATATTCCTTAATGTCAGCTGTAGAGACCATTCTTTCTCCATCAGCATCTATATAAATCCCTAAAAAGGGATCCGATTGGTTCTTTGGTCATATTCCTGCTCCAAGTAACAGAAGTGCTATGGACTGAATTGTGACCCCCCAAAACTCAGATGTTGAAGCCCAAACCTGCAATGTGACTACATTTGGAGAGAGGTCCTGTGAGGAGATGATAAACGTTAAAAAAGTAATAAAGGTGGGGCCCTAATCCTATAGGGCTGATACTCTTATAAAATAAGGAAGTGACATCAGAGCTCTTTCTACACACACATGCACCAAAGAAAGGCCATATGAGCACACAGCGATATTGTGGCCACTACAAGCCAAGAGAAGAGGCCTCAGAATGAAACCTCTCTTACCAGCACCTTGATCTTGGACTTCCTAGCCTCCAGAACTATGAGAAATAAATTTCTGTTGTTTAAGCCACCCACGCTATCCTATTTTGTTACAGCAGCCCAAGATAAATAATACAAGCAGTGAGAAAAGGGAGCAGCACAAAAAAAAAAAAAAAAATTAAGTTAATTTTAAATAAGTTAAATAAAGTCTATTTAGACTTTTTTCTAAAAATATAGGGAGACTGCATTTCCCAGCCACCATCTCAAATAGCCTAGAGTCTATGTGACTGAATTAGGACTAATGAAATAGACAGTGGGTGGATTCTAACGGCCTGGCCCCTAAAATCACCTCCCCCGCCCCAAATCCTCTAGCTCTTTCTTCCCTTCCCCAGAAACTTCAGAAGTCACATATTTGGATGCCATAGCTACAAGATGGTAGCAGGCTGGTTCCCTGACTTCCTGCTTGGAAAAGAGCTTCCCAATCTGTATGAGACTGAGATGTAAGCAAGAAAACACCTTTATTTTAAGCAACCAAGATTTCACGGTTTATTTATATCACAGCACAGCTGAGCCTAGGCTAACTAATACCCCAAGATGAATATAAACTACCACACAACCCAATCATGTGTAAGGGGAGAAGTTAATTCTAAAGTCCTTGCTTTTTTTGGGTGAATAGTGGCTATATTGACCAACTATGCATGTTTAAAACAAATAGAGGGGCCGCCCCATGGCTTAGCAGTTAAGTGCGCACACTCCGCTACTGGAGGCCCGGCTCAGATCCCGGCACGCACCAACGCACCGCTTCTCCGGCCATGCTGAGGCCACGTCCCACATACAGCAACTAGAAGGATGTGCAACTATGACACACAACTATCTACTGGGGCTTTGCAGAAAAAAAAAGGAGGAGGATTGGCAATAGATGTTAGCTCAGAGCCAGTCTTCCTCAGCAAAAAAAGGAGGATTAGCATGGATGTTAGCTCAGGGCTGATCTTCCTCACAATAAATAAATAAATAAATAAATAAATAAATAAATAAAACAAATAGAATATAAATAAACTTTCAAAGAATTAAAAGGAAGGGGAAAATAAAGAAAATTTCATCATTCACACTTAAGTATTTAAGATGAAATGTCATGATATGGGTGATTTGCTTTAAAATCCTTAAGTAAAGGTAGAGAGAAGGGTTAAATAAAGTACTTATGGTAGAACATTGGTAATTGTCCTATCTATGTGAGAAAGGTATAGAGATTTATCATACTATTTTCTTACTTTTATGTATATTTGAATTTTTTTAAGGAAAAAGGAAAAAAAAATACCAGAAAGGGAGTAAAAATGCAAAAAAAGCACAATAAATAGAAAGCAGAAAATCAAATAGCAGAAATAAATCCAATGAGATCAATAATCCTAATAAGCAAAAATGTGCCAGTCATACTAACTAAAAGTAAAAGACTTTCAGATTGGAAAAAAAATAATGAAACAAAACCAAAATACAGGCATATACCATCTACAACAGAGACAACTAAAATAAAATGATAAAGTAATGATAAGAGTAAAGAAATAAAAAAGGATATACTGGCAAAAACTAACCAAAAGAGGGGCCAGCCCAGTGGCATAGTGGTTAAGTTCATGCACCTTGTTTCAGTGGCCCGGGGTTTGTGGCTTCAGATCCCAGGAATGGACCTACACACCACTCATTAAGCCATGCTGTGGCAGTGTCCCACATACAAAATAGAGGAAGACTGGAACCAATGTTGGCTCAGGGACCATCTTCCTCAAGCAAAAAGAGAAAGATTGGCAAGAGATGTTAGCTCAGGGCCAATCTTCCTCACCAAAAAAAAAAAATATATCAGAAAGAAAGGTGACTGATACTTGATGAAATAGATCCTAGAGCCAAAATTGTTATTAAATATAGCAGACAGTTGATTGCCCACCCAATATCCATCTTTCCTTTCTTCCTTCATAATAGAACACGGCTCTTGGTTTGGTTACCCGTCTCTCTATCACGGGACTTAGAGGAAGCTGACCTCATCCCCAACTCATAGGTAAGCATTGATTTGTGTCTGTCAGTCAGTGAGATCTTTTTTCACGTGCCAGCGATTGGTTGTGAAGCAGACACATCACCCCTGTCTGGCCAATGAGAAGTAAAGGAGGCTGTGGAGGGCTGCTGGGAAAGATTTTCTCGGGTACAAAGAGACGCTGAAAAATGTAGTCCCTTCCTCCCTCTGGACGTTGTTGTGTCTGGATGTGCTGCCTGCAGTGGCCACTCTGCAGTGGCCACAGTGACCATGATGAGGGCTGGCCTGAAAGCAGAACAACACACTGAGGATGGCCGAGCAAGAAATGAAGGAAATCGTGTTCCCTGATGAAATCATCAAGCGGCTAAATCAACAAACAAGGAGCCCTCCTGTGCTTATCCAGGTTCTCTGAAAAGGAGATGCCAAGACAGGATTAAATGTGCAGGGATTTTATTAAGGAAATGAGAGGAAATGGGAGGGAGCTCGGAAAGGCTGGGAGAACGATCAGACTGCAAGGTAAGTCTAATTCCTGAGGAAAAGAGAGGGAAGGAAGGTGGATGGAAGTGTCCATGGCTGTCTAGGAGTCCACAAGCCAAAATCAGTTGTCAGAGGAATCCGTGTCTCCCAGGAATGGGCCTGCTTTAGTCTCCTTGCTGCTCTCGGTCACTGGCTGCTCTGGGAGCAGCCTGTGGAAAGCACGGCTTCCACCAAAGTGCAGCGATGATTTTCAGAGTACAGCAGCGAAAGTTCTTGGTCAATCATGCTCTCTATAGTTAGAGGTCTGCAAGACACATTCTTATGGCTACCACTCCTTTACCCCTCTACCCCTCTTTTTTGGACTTCTTTCCATGTAAGATAATAAGATTCCTAGTCGTTCAAGCCAAAGGCATCCTGACTTACTATGTATAAAGAGAGACGCCATGCAATGATAAAACAAGCAGGTCGCAAGGAGAATACAACAATTCCATACTTGTGTTTGCCTAATAGCTCAGCATCTAAGTGTACGAAGGAAACGCTGCCAGACCTATGAGGAGACAAATCCACATTGATAGTGGGCTGTTTTAACACCTCTCTCAGTGATTTATAGCTTAATCAAATAAAATATTGGTAAAGATACAGGAGAGTTAAACATCGTAATTAACAAACCCAATCATTCAAAAATATTCAAGTCATTTCTCATGCACACAGAAGACTTACAAAAAAATAAGTGTGTGATGGCAAGAATCAATGACTGTCAAATAACCAATGTGCACCTTTGGCAAGTATGTAGAAGAAAGAGTATTCTTATATTCTGTTGGTGAAATGTAAACTGTTCCGACTCTTCAAAAGGTTTATTGGCAAATACCAATCAAAATATAAAATATATACTTTTTGTCAAAGCAATACATGTGTTTGGAAACCTACAAAATAATATGGAAGTATTTGTACCAAAAAGCCACAATCTCCCACCCATTTCACTGCCAATTGCAACTTTCTCCACTTCCCATCCTGACCCAGGGCAACCTCTTAACTGTTCCTGTTTTTAGTTCTACTGTCCATATAGTTGTTACTGCCATAACTCCAGGCAATGTGTTATACTTCTCTTCTCTGATTTATTAACTTTTCTAAACTATCTATAAACTACACAATTTAGAAAACAGAAAATTTTTCTTATTTAATACTTTTCCTACTTTCCTAAATAGCTTGTAAGGAGATATATAGAGATAGATGATAGATACATAGATAGATACATAGATAGATGATAGATAGATAGATAGATAGATAGATAGATAGATAGATAGATAGATAGATATAGAGAAACAGACAAGCAGACAGAAATATAGACAGATACTCTTAATAGTTATTAAAAGTTTGTTACCTTGTATATTTTATTTAAACCTTATTTACTATTCATTACTTTAGACAGTAGCCCTTGATCATCACTTTAAAGATGAAGACATTAGCCTCCTTACTCATTCCCTACCTTTCCTCACCCTCAACATACCCCAACCTCCATTAGCTTCACTTTTATTTTCGTATCATCAAAATTTTTAACCGTGGGGCTGGCCTGGTGGTGTAGTGGTTAAGGTTGTGCGCTCCACTTCAGCAGCCCTGGGTTCACAGGTTCGGATCCCGGGCACAGACCCACGCACCGCTCATCAAGCCATGCTGTGGCGGCATCCCATATGCAAAATAGAGGAATATGGGCATAGATATTAGCTCATAGCTAATCTTCCTCAGCAAAAAGAGGAAGATTTGAATGGATGTTAGCTCAGGGCTGATCTTCTTCATCAAAAAAAAAAAAATTTTAACTGTTACCTTTTTTGAACAACAACCAAAAACCAAGTCTTCCATGCTTTTCCCATAGATATGTTCTAAAAGTTAGCTTCTGAAAGATAGGAAATTGCCTCCAGAATTAGAGGGACAGGTGAGATAAGGACCTAAGTAAAAGCCCCAGAATCACAGGACTGGGTTCCAAACCCACCTCTATCACTGACTAACCATTACTAGGGTTCTTGGGTAAGACAATTCTGTGGCCCTGTTTCTTCATCTGTAAAATGAACGGCTTGGCCTAGGCTGCTTGTCTAGAATCTTTCAGCATCATTAGGAAAAATGAAAATAGAATGGAATTATTTGATCCAAGTGCCAAAAAGGAAAGCTACACTCATAGCTTAGAAAATAGTTTTGGGCTAAAGTAAAAAGCATGTCAACAGTGACCTTAACTCATGCTACTGGAGTTCAATGTGTTTCTGCTCCAGTGGTATGCAGAGATCGCATATTTATTCAATTCTTTCTGTTAGAAAATTAAAATGCAAATATATGTTAATTATGGACATTATAAATGAGAACAAGAAAGAAAAATAAAATCCTGATTACTGGTTGGCTAAAGGGACATTAGCAAAATCCTGAAATGAAACCCAAAAATCCACACTTAGAGAACCACAGCCAAGATAAATCTCCACTCTTGTCCCTGCATTTCTAAAGTCTCTACCATCATTAGTGCTCAGTGCTCCTGGCTGTGTTAACATTTCACGTACGTAGGAGGTACAGAATCTCAATCCACAAAACTCAAGTATGCCAGAATTCAACTTTATTTTCTATATATGACCTTACTTTCTATCTCAAACTTTCCATTCCATCTTTTGGCAGAGACTTCAATCAGACACTTCTGGGTAAAATCAATCAAGTCAGGGTTTTCTTCTCTCGACCCTTATCCCTGTGGTTGCAATTAAGTTCCAAGAACAAAGAAGGGGCAGAGACTGTAATACTTAGCATGAGAGCATGGGAAATGGCCTTTGGTTGTGGTCTCATCTGTCTACACTGACATCTACTATAGCATCCTGGTTCCCTCCAGTCACTGATAGACACCTTTCCCCCGTTGATGTCTGAAGAGCCGTGCACGCCCTGTATGGTCCCTGGTCAGTCGCATTCTCCATTCCAGCCATGCTGCTGCACCCCTCATCCCAATGAGAGGCTTCCCCAGGTCCTGGAGCCTCCTTCAGCTAGTCCTCTGGCCCTCTCAGCAGGTACGTGGAAAATATTTAGATGTTCTCCCTGCCAATCTCAGATTATAAGAAACCTGACAGCTGTGTCAGGCCCTCTCTGTCTGGACAGAGCATGTCAGCATTTCCATTCTTCTGTTCTCACCACACAATGAGGAGTGCTGGATATTCTATGACTTGTCTTTCCTGATCACTCAGTATGAAGGACAGGTCTCCCCTGCCTTTGGTTCACATATTCTCTCACTCCTTAACGCTTTGCCAGGAAAAATGTCCTTTCTCAGAAGTACATAATGCCTCATCCAACCTTCTTTAACCCCTTCTGCTTTGCCAACATCCTCAATTTACAGGTGAAATAAGTAAAGCCCAGAGAAGTTAACACACAGCCCAAGACCACACAGCTTATTACCTCCCTTGGCTCCTGTTTCCTCATTTATTTATCTATCTGTTCATTCGTCAAATAAACACTTGCTGAATTCCAACAACTGCCATTCACCAAGAATAAGACAATATCACTGCTTTTGAGCAATTCACACTCTAGCAAGGGAGGCAGAGTTGTTATCAGATAATGACAATTCAGTTAAATAATTGGCCAAATAGACAGATGAACAAGTAAGATGACAGCTTATTGTGGGAGACTCTCTGGAAATTTCCCTACTGGAACCTGAACTCCCACCCATCCTGACACTTCTTCTTCCGATAGGAAACAGAGAGGATTAGCAGACTGATCATTTGCTATTCTTCTGTAAGCAGTCGCTAAAATTACAGCAACTTTTCCCAGAAAACAGGCACATACATTCAACAAGGGGAGAAAATAGTATTATCTAAATATTCCTAACTTGAAGTTTTTCTTTGTTTATGAAATCATGTAAACTTTTTATGTTTCTATAAAAGAATACACAGAAAACTGTCCCACAATATCCAAAGTCATGTAAGTGCACAGTGATTGAAGATAACCATGGATCCACACTTCTGCCATGAAGAAAATCATAAAGTCAGAACCGCACTCCACCCCAACTGTGTGAGAATAGCCCAGGTAGGTCTGCAGAAGTTTCACCATTCCACATGGCAAACTTTCTCCAAGGCAGCTGCCTACATCAGTTCTGGGGCTCAGAACAATTCAGGCAGTGGGCAGAAGCCGGGAGGTTAATGCTTTGATGTTACTTGGTACAGGTCCCAGTTCCTTGGAATTCCTGATTCATTGAAATCAGAAGATTTAAAGTATAGTCTATCCTGGAGAAAGAAGACAGCCCCAGTGCTCTGTAGACCTGAAAACAGTAGCACAGAAGACAGAGAGTGCTGCGCTCTCATCAGGCAAGCATGAGGGGTGGGAGAGCAAATGGACCAGTAGGCTGGAAGTGAAATGGTAGTGGAGGGAACATTGTCAAAGGAGAAGCTATCAACTAGGCTTCAGCTACTCTGAAAACAGCTCTAGACTGGGGGCAGTGTGAGGCTGTTGTGAACAAAAGTCATGGGGCATTCGGAGTAGAAAAATAAAGGGCTGCTAGCAGGAAAGTTGAGAAACCATGCCATATGCAGAGCCCTAACTCAAACCCAGATTACAGTCAAGAAGCAAGTACCTCTTGGGCCACCTTCAAAAAGCAAGAAAGATAAGATGTAGTCAAATAACTACATCTGGTTATGGATACCCAAAAGATATAGGGACACTCCCTACTATGGTAAAAGAAAGGGTGGCAGTTAAGGGTGCTTCAGAAAGGAGACGTGGGTAGAAATAAAGAATATATTTGGACAGTATGGGAAATGGCCAAGAAAAACAGAGAAAATGACTGAGGTGAAGCAGAGGTATAGAACAAAAGAGAGGAGCTATCCCCTGCAGAGGTAAGGACTCGTGTGAGACCTGCGTCAGAGAAATGGCCATATTTGAAAGACACCAAAGTGGAAAGGATGGGAAGGGAGAATATCAGGGAAATCAAGAGAAGGAAAAATCATGGGAAATGAGCTCAGTATGTTCAGAAGACTCCAGAACGGATCCATAGGAAAGAGCCTGGGACCAGGGGAAGAAATGAACAGAAAGGAAGGAATCCTGAGTGAACAGAGGCATGCACAGGAAGCCCCAAAAGTCATAAATGGAAAAACAGGAAAATTGGAATGTGCTGGTGGATTTGAAAACCTGAGAAGATAGGGAGAGTTGTAAACATTAAGTATTTAAATACTTATTTAAAATAGTAGGTCTGTGAAGATCAAATCAGATCATAGATGTAAACAGGCTACCAAAAATCTATACAGTTATATAATTGTAATTTATAGTTTTGTGATTATATTATTAACAATAATAATATGAATAAAACAGATCCATTATCTCAAAGCTACTAAATATTAGCTTAAGTACAGAAACTTAAGAGCAGCCTTTGTTGTGCTTCCAGCACTTAGCACTAAAGTGAAGAAGCCATTAGGATAGGGCCAGACATGAGCTCATTCAGGAAGCTGGATATTAAATGGCCCAGGGATGGAGGGCCCACCCATGAACTAGTAGCAGAAATTCATCTCTCATTCCCAAAGGAATAGTTGTTCAACACAAGGATAACTCATGCTCTCCATGCTGCTTCTTTTTTAATACCTCATCTATTTCCCCAAGGCACCCATAGCCCTGAGCACCAGATATGGCTGGTTGTCCCTCAAAATATGTTTACTCTTTATTCCTTCAGTTAGTATTTCCCCCAAAATTTTAGCTTGACATATGGCTGACCAGCTCAAGTGTGCATTTCTCAGCATCCCTTGCAGCTATGTGTGTCATGTGACTATGTTCTGGTCAATGTGATGAGAGAGAAAGCAATACTTGCAGCTTACAGGTTGTGCCCTCCACATTATTCCTCTTCTCACTGGCCAGAATGTGGCTATGATGACAAGAAGCATAGCATCCATCTTAGGCTATAAGATGGAGAAAGTGCATTGAGGATGGCAGAGCAATGAGATGGGGGGAACCTGGATCCCCAATATTGTGAGGCCACTATATCTGCCCTGTAATGCTTATGTTCAGACTATTATATGAGAGATGTTATTTGGGCCTTTGTTAGCAGCCATACTAGTATCATAACTAAAATGATACTAAAACAGTATCATTTATGTAATAGGTATGAATTTTCCAATCCATATTCTCAAATGTGCAAGAAATGTGAGTTAATTTTGCATTATGTCAGCTTAGAATCTCTATTCCAAGCTCCATCTAATTTGATGGTGAAAAAAATCACCTCAACTAAGTCAGAGTTTTCTCATCCAGTCAGGGTTTTCTCCACTCCCTGGTCTTCTGAGGATTTATAGTGTCCAGATGTGAGGAGGGACTTGTGAACCTGGCCATGAACAAGAAAAGCTGGCATCTTTCAATTTGTAAGTTGTTTAGGTATCTAGATTCCTCTAGTCCTCAGGTCCATGGGACATTTGTTGACAGTCCACACCCCCCCAAGCATGAGGCCCCTCCAGATACTGGCCTTTTCTCAGCTATGTGCTTACTACTGGCAGTGGCATGGGAAAATGAAATCTTACTGTTCTCACACCTCATTCAGACTTGTGCCTCAGGCCCCTCTGCCTAGGCATCCCGTGTGGATTTCTAATCCCTGTTCTTCCACGTTCTAATAGCACAAAAGAGCTTGTGCCTTCCCAAGGCAATGAAAAAGGGAGCAGGGCATAGCCCCCTCTATTCTTGAATCCACAATCTTCTCTAGTTATTCTCTTACCACCTTCTCTACCAACCCCTAACATTTCAAATTTAAAAACCAAGAATTTGATACCTGTTGTGACAATCCACCTTAGACTAATGAAGGTCTAATATCATTACTCCATATGTGGCAAAATGATACCCTATTCAGATTTTCAACAATTCCAATTCACCAACCACTCTTCAGTGGGCTTAAAAATACATTTATGCCTAGTTAAGCTTTTCCTCTAGACATCTTACATTCCAAATGACTCAACTATGTATGACCATTGACCAAATCCCTACATAGTGTACTCTGGCTTGCCTTCCAAACCATGTAAATATCCTTATATCCATGATAATCATGCTTGGTTATATGTGTTTGTTGGGGATAGAGAGAGTAGGAAATTTACATCTACATTTTCATGGATTCATCTTAAAATTCATCTACTCTTCCACATGGGCCAAGATCCTAAGCATGATGTATTAAATGATACTAAAGAGAAAATAGAGAAGGGCAGTTAGCTCTTTGACCATCTCATCATTAGTGACCTTTTCTTCTGCTTTGCCTGGGCCCCCGATGTGGTTACACCTAGACTACGCCATCACTGGCATCTGCACTTCTTCTCAAATCCCAGTTTCAAAACTGCCACCCTCCAGTCATGACCCTTCTTTTTCCAGAAGATTTTCTCAAGAACTCCTACTGCCAAACTTTCTGACCTCTTAATGGCCTGGAAACCACTTTCCCACTATCCATTAGCTAACGATCCATTAGCTTTCCTTTTGTTCTCATCCAACCTTGATTCTATGGCCCATCACTATAATCACTCCCATGCTAATGCCCTGCAGCTCCCTGGCTGCTCTCTGTCTGTCATCCTTGCCCGGAAAAACCCTGGTCCTCTGTGAGTCTTACCCTCTACCTTCTTAGTGCCTTTACCTGAGCAGCTGAATATTGCCAGAGAAAGTTAAGAACTGAGCTCATTCATTCATTCATTCGTTTACTTAATAAATATTGCTTGGGCATCTATTATTTACTAGGCCCTGTTCAGGCACCAGAGAGACGTGGTAAAGACAGACAAGATACTTGCTCTCTGGAGCCTATATTCTAATGGACAGGCCTAACTTGAGATTTATGAATTCAAATGGGCACTTCGAAAGGCCAGCAATCCTACCCTGTTTTTCTTGTAGGCCTGCTTTCCTCCTGTCTGATTAGATCATTTTATAACTTCTGTTTTCTTTCAAATCTCTCATGCTCCCTGCTCTATCCATATCCTCGCCCGATGGTCTTGCCTCACTCTTCATTGACAAAAAATGGACCAATTGACAAGCCACAGATCTCCTCATATATCTAAGTCCGTCTTCCTGTTAACAAAAGAAATTTTCCTGCTTCTCTCAAAACCAATGCCTTCACCTATGCTCTAGATCAGGGGCTTTGCTTCTTCAATTATTACTTCTCTGGAAGAACATTCTCATCACATGCAAACATGCTCTCTTAAAACCCATCTTTTGAAACCCCTTCTTTTTACTTGACCTCATCGTTACTAAACTTCTCAAAAGATACGTCTATACATACAATATCAACTTATCCCCATTCACTCTTCAATCCATTCTAATATGATCCCCACACAGCACAACCCAATTCAACCCCACCACTCCACTGAAATGGTTCTTATCATGGTCACCAACTGTATCTATGTTGCCCAAACTAATGCCTGTCCATCTTCATCTTGTTGCACCTCTTGCCAGCATTCAACTCAGTTGATAATTGAGTTTTTAACACTCTCTCATCTCTTGGTTTCTACACACTCCAAGATTTCCTTTGTCTTGTTAATTACTCCTTCTCAATCTCCTTTGCTGCTCTTTACCTGAGTTCGAAAGCGTTGCGTTTCTCGGGCTCTCTTCTTCTCGCTCCACATGCATTTCCTAGGTGCGAGTTTCCTTAATGTGGTTTTAAACACTGTAACATATGTAAACCAGCAATTTCCAAATTTACGTCTCAGCTCAGACCTCTCCTTTGAGCTACAGATTCACATATCCCACTGCCTACTTGATATTTTATCCCTCAAAAGGTCTGTCAATCCTAATAGTAGATAGATAGATACATAGATTGATTCAGTTCACTTTTCTCCATCTCCACTGCCCCCACCCCAAGGCTAAGCCACCTGAACTACGACTATAGTCTCTTGTCTCCATGCTGCCATTCTTGACCCTTCCTCTCCCCACATTCTCCACCCAGAGGCCAGAGCATCTTAAAATATGAATGATATCATATGTTTTTTTCTGCTCAAACAAATCCTTTAATGGCTTCCGTTTTGCGGGATAAAATTTAACTTCCTTATCATGGCTGCAGAGCCCTGCATGACTCGGCTTGACCCACCTCCAACCTCATCACTTGTCTTTGTGCATGATCTTCCTTCCTTCTGGAATACGCTTCCCTTCTATTCTTTCCATGGCTAGTTCTTTCCACTCTTTCCCAAGTATAAAGCAATTGTCCCCCACTCTATGGCCATTACTTCCTATCTCAGACTTCTGTTGGTTTCTTTCATAGTACTTATTACAGTTTACAATTATTTTTAATAATTCAATTGTTTTCTTAACAGTGTTTGCCTATATTTCCCATTCAAATGCTAACTCCATGTGAGCAGGCATGTATCTGCCTTGTTCATCGTGGTATTTCCAGCATCTAAACCAATGCCTGACACCAACACAGAATTAAATTAGACATTTACAGAATGAGTTAATAAAAGAGGGAGTAAATAAAGTATGGTAGTCATAGGGTATATGTACCATTTCCATAGCTATTAAAATCTTCATGGGGCAATAGCTTAATAACTTATGATTCTTAGCTGTTGCTTCGTGTTCTTTTGGATATAAGAGTTTTCACACAGCCTTTGAGACATGCAGCTCTCTAGGCTTTCAATTTACTTTTGTTGTACATAGAGCATAGTTCCTGAAACCCCCCAATTAGTATTCTGTTATACGTGAGCAAGTAGATTAGAAGATTCAGAATCCACTCAAGTCTCCAAGGTGACATTTCCTGGGTGTAAGAGACTAACATGATGAAAGAAACCAAGGTATAGCACAGAGATTCTGAAAGCACACCCTACTGGTACGTACAATAAAAACAACCATTTACTGAACTAAATCCTTCACATGCATAGCACATTTAGACCTCACAATAATCCAATCAGAGGGACCGATAACTCTCCCACTTTAGAAATAAGGAAACCAAGACTTCAAGACTTGGCTAATGTGACCAAGTTCACACAGAGGCTAAGTAGTAAAGCCATACTCTTAACCTTTCTGCTAGTCTTCCTCCTCAGGCCTGCAGAAACACAGGTGAGACAAGTGTGGGGATAGACTTGAGTGCTGTTTAAGTTCAGATGATAGGAGTTACTGCAGAAAGAATAGAACGGGGCCCCAGACTCCAGCCTTATATCTTGCAATTAGCCTCTTTAGTAACACAGGTGGGTTCCACAGTGACATGATTATATCTTTTTTCTGGTTTACTTCAGTCATCATTATGCAAACCTTATATCCCACATTGCACAGAGATCCTGAGGGACTCTCTAGTGTGTGTATCTTTAGGTCTTTAAAATTACTCTTTCCTTTTCCAGAAGGCTTGAACATGATAGACTATTGGCAGCTGCATTCCTGTAGCCTAGAAAGGTGTTCACTAGGTCATTTTTCAGAACACCCCCATGGAGAACATATGCGGCCAAAAGCCATGGAAGCAGATGCCCTCCCTACAAACTGTATTTCTCACCCCCAAACTGCACAAGTAGGAAGCCTGGCCATTAATAGGCACTAAGGAGGCTAGAATTACAATTAGTTTTAGGCAGATTCCCTTTGGCCCATATTTTACTGTCTAGAAACCCACTTGTCATCTGCCAGCTCTCCCTCATCTTTTCATTCTATTCACATCGGAACAAGCAGGCTACAAGTTAAGTCCAACAATTAGAAACGACACAGACTTCATTCCAGGCAGAAAAGGGACATGAGGGGAGGGGTCACTGATCATTACATATAGTAAGCTGAATATAGGTACGTAGGGCAGTGGTCAGATTTAATAGTTGATTTCCTGCTTCATTGGCCTGTTTTATTTACAAGAATTAATAGTGATAGTTAACATTTATTGAGTACATTTATTGAGGATACTCTCTCAAGCCTTTTGCCTGTATTAATTCATTTAATCCTCACAACAACCTTATGAGGTATTATTATTATCCCCATTTTACTGATATGGAAACTGAGACTTGAAAAGTTAAAATAAACTGACCAATGTTACATAGCCAGAAACTGGTATTGGAAGAATTATATCTGGGGAGTGTGACCCCAGAGCCTGACCTCTTAACCCCTACATTCACCTGCCTCTCACAGATATGTAATCAAATATCCATAAATATCAACCTAGATGCCCTTAATTCTAATCACTGAGTCATTTTGAAGGGACATTCTGAGCTCAGTTATAAAATCATAGATATTTAGAGCTAAAAAGGACCCTAAAGAGGCATGTGGAAGAAGGGATAAGCTTATCCTCTTACTTCAGAGAAATAAAGCAAGATTAGCAGACAGCAATGATAGGGATATAGATTTTTACTTAATTGGAGGAAGACCGTTCTAGCAAATGTCACACGTGATTTTGTGGGCCAGGCCTGGAAGTGGTACACATCGCTTCTGCTCTCATTCCATTGGAGAGAGCTTTGTCATGTGACCAAGCCTAACAGGCAGCAAGGATGGGGAATGTAGCGTGGCCCACCTACTATGGAAGAAGGAGAAGTCAGGTGGTGCACAGCCGTCTTCCTTTCAGCTCCATAGAGTTTTCCCCTTACTTGTGGTTATTTTCAAAGGTCATTGAGAGTCCAATAAGCATTTTTTTTTGCTTGCTTTTTTTATATTTACTGTAGTACTGCAAGTTACAGATGGCCATATTGACAAAGAAAGAGCTGAGAATTCTCAGAGAAGAGAATCTGAAAATAATGTAGGCTTTTCTAAATGCTGTAAAGAGGAGCATGGTAACTGCTGGGACACCAGACAAATGTTTCAGAGACTCGAAAAGAAAGCAGCAGCATGTTATTATAGATATAATCCCTTGAAGAAAAGATAATCAACTTCCACGCTCAATACTTGAAACCCAAAGCCTGTAAACCTTCCAATACTTCCCAAGTTGTACTTACTTTTGTGCTTTTACTGAGTTCTTAACCAAAAATACAGAAGACAGTAAGTTAAAAACCCATTTCAGCTGCTGCCAGTGAAAAATGCCATCATGCAGCCGATGGTTATTTTTGGAAAGTCCACTCTGCTCTTGAGATGAAAACCAAATCAGGTGGTTTTTCCACTTGATCAATTTTAAAAAGTGTAGATGTCGGGGGGAGGTATGTCTCAGTAATAGATTCTAACGTAGGACTCCATTAAAAATTTACAATTTAATAAGAAACAGGGTTTGTCTCACAAAGATTTGTACATTCTCTATCAAAGTAGTCCATCTACCCACTTTACTTCTCCCTGAAGACCAAAACCCTGACATGAAGGGCTTTTTCTCTACTCATCTCTGTGTCTCACTATTCTCTCTTTCTCTCAGATTGTTAGAAAAAGTCATTTTCTTTCTGATTATAAAGAGAATGAAGAACAACGTTCTCCCTTTTTCCAAGATGCTCTACAGAACCAAGGATGAGGACCTGTCTTTTTCCTTCACTATACCTAGAACAATGACTTGTCCTAATTGCTTACTAAACACTGACTGATGATAATGTCTTATTTGGGGAGAGAGCCTTGAGCCAGAGGAAACAGACTAAGTTGGGGCATTGGCCAATATAGAAAAAATTATGCTTCTTCCATAAAATAGAAGATTATGTGGCCATAAAAAATCATGATTTCAAAGAAATATTAATGAGACTTAAAAATAATAACTATTCATAGGAACTTTTATCAAATTTCTAGTCATAAAAATATTGAACTTTTGATTTATAATTTAAGGTTGAAAACAATAAGTTTGGCATTCCTTAGTGAACCATGCAGAAAACTTGTAAAGATTCTTCAGTTTAAATGTATCATGCTTTTGATTGGCCTGGAGAAGAAAGGAAGGCTGTGTTCATGAAGAGTAGTTTCCTAGCACTCAGTAGTTATTTGCTTTGTGAAGACAGTAATCAACTACGCCGCTGCTCATTATTTTGTGAGTAAAATTGTAAGCATAATGAAAAAAATGTGCAACTGCTCTACAATGCTATCCAAATAGATTGCTAATTTTATGTGAGAAGAATTCTACCTAGTTTTATCAATAGCATTTCTACTTCACCTTTTATTTGCCTATCTTGTGACATGACTAAGATTCTAGATGTAATTTTTGCTCATGTGAAAATCTGGCCAAAATGGAAGCAAGGATCAAAACAGTGTGGGCAGTAATAAGAACAACAGCATTAGCATTACTTTAATATGTCCATGAACTATGCTTCATGGATCTTACCAGCCTTGATTCACATAGCAACTCCTATTTTAGAGCTGAGAAAACTGAGTCACAAGTTTAGCTATATTGCCCAAG
Organism: Diceros bicornis minor; assembly: GCF_020826845.1. Taxonomy (NCBI): domain Eukaryota; kingdom Metazoa; phylum Chordata; class Mammalia; order Perissodactyla; family Rhinocerotidae; genus Diceros; species Diceros bicornis. Next base: position 37,109,153 of record NC_080740.1, read on the forward strand.
GTCCTACACTTAGTAAACACTGACTCTGGCATTTGAACTGAGGGACTCTGACCCCAGTACCCAGACTGCTAACTCTCCAGTACACTGCCTCATAATTTTAGTGAGAAGAGAAGGAGAGAATGTGTTGGGGAAAATAAATGTCTTACTTCTTACAGAAGATTCCACTCAAGAACATAAAAGAAATTAGCCAGGAAGCAAATCTAGTCTTCACTTTGTAATTCTAGGCCACCATTCCCAATGGCCATTTGAAATCTATTCATGGACTGACAAACACTAGTTTACCTCTAGAGACTATGCATCTGGAAAAAAAAATACTGAGAGCTAATGAATAAAGGCCTCTTCCAGTTCAGCACACAAAAAAATTCAAAAGAATAATGTAGTTTCAGAAGTTTATATGGCACAGAAAAAACCATCTCTCTGGTTTTATCTTGCAGAGCAGGAAATGAGAAGACTAAATAGAAAATCATGGCCATAAATTCCAGCTGATTCCAGTTAAAATAACTCTTGAAAAAATAAGTGGCAAAATAGGCCACAAGCTCAAATTAGAGATAGCAGTCTTGGAAAGCATTCACATTTTCAATGAGAAGACAAGTTAACTATAAAATAAACATTAGCCCAATGGTTCAAACTCGAGAAGAAATAAAAATGGGCCAAAGACCAACCAGCTGTAAGCACAATGTAATCTAGAGCTATTTAACAAGTGGAACAAATGGGGAATGATGCTGAAGAGCATGGGCTGGCATAATCCACCACACAGAGGGAGATGATACACAGAACAACTAGACAGTGCAGGAGTCAAGGACAAGGAGAATAATCTAACAAATCTAGCTTATTCCTCAGATTTTACTAGATTTATTCAGAAAACAGTTTTCCGAGAAGCAGCACTAAACTCAGCCTAAAGGCCCATAGAGGTGAAGTCCACCTCTACCTGTGGGATAGGAAGAATCAGGACAGAGGAAGACTGTCTGCTAGCCACAAGGGAAGGTGGGGAGAAGAAGCCATGAAGAGCATCATTTGACATTCAGAGGTCCATAGGGGTGTGGGAATAAGGGTGAAAGGAGGTTTGTGCTAGATTCCAACCATTGTTCTGCACCACCAGCCTCGGGGGATGAAGTCATTCATCACAGGAAGCCCCTAGGGGTCATAGCCTCCTCACTCAGGGCCAGGAGTCCTTTCAGAAAAAGAAGACATTAACCAGGCAACAAAAAGAAGGGTTTTGACTGAAAAAGAAAAGAAAGAGCTCTTTCAACATCAGGCGAAGGACAGGCTGGCTTCAGTTATCTCATAAATTTAGCCCTTTATAATGGAAATAAATGGAAGGGGATTTGTTCCTTTTCCATAGGAATCTGAAAAAATGGAAGCAGCAATTCTGGAACCTCAAAATATTGCCTTGGAGCCTGAGGCACCTCTTTCTTGGTCATGTTCATTCAAACATTAATTCTTTTAACAGACCTCTCTTGAATGCCTACTCTGTGACAGGTACTGTACCAGGGACATGTAGATGTCAACCAGCCACAGTTCATCCTGAAGGAACTTAAATTTGTTGGAAGCACTGAGTCATCATCCCAATAAATGCTCTATAACTCCAGGAAAAAATGTGCCAAATGCTGATGAAAAGTAGAAGGAAAGAATCATGATTTTTCAGGGCAGAGACCCAGCCAGTGGAGGAGGGGAACCTGAGCCACTTTCTGAAAGGAAGAGTCATCTGAGCCACTTCTTGAAGAAGGAATACAATTTCTACAAACAGAGATGAGGTAAAAGAGCATCCTGAAAAGAAATAGAACCTGAACAAATACTCAAGACAAAAAAAAAAATAAAGAATGAGTAAAGAGTGAGGAGTACTTTGTTTTGGCTATAGAGTGACCCAGAAAAGAGTGATACAAAGCTGGAAAACTGAAATAGAGCAGAAAGGTAGAGCTCCTAGAAAATCAATCCAGGAGAATTTGATAGGTAGCCATTAAATGTTTTTAATTGTGGGATTGGTACAACCAGAGCTCAACCATAAGGAAGAAGTGCTCAGTGGCTTCGAGGGGTGGAGAAGGCAAATGAGGAGAATCGCTATACAACTATTTCAAGCAGTAAGAGCTGGACCTTAGAAGAAGCAACAGGAACAGAGGGAGATGGCATTGAGAGACAGAAAGGAGGTAGACTCTACTAGACTTGGTGACTGTGGTGGATGATTACAGTAATAGCCCCAATTCTTCACCCCTCCCTGTGTCCACAGCCTTTGCCATGTGAAATGGCAAAGGGGGTCTACTGACTCACCTGTTGAATCTGGATTCATCCAACGGAAGGAGGCAGAAAGGAGGGTGTGCCAGTTGGAGCCCAGACTTTGAGAAGCCTTGCAGGTTTCTGCTCGTGCTCTGTACCTTTGCCTTTGTCTAGCCCAGCTAGTCCACCTAGGATAACTGACACAGTGACTATTAAGAGAAAAGAGAGGAGGGAATGGCTTGAGGAGGTTGACAGATAAAGAGTGTGACACGGGAAGGTATGTGTGAAGTCAGAAGAGTTTGTGCTTAGGACAGTAATGGTAACTAATAGGGATATAGGACCCAAAATTCCACCATCGGAACAGCATCCTTTTAGATAGTTGACAAATAGGCCTATAAATAAAGTTTTATTGGAACACAGCCATGCTCATTTGATTATGCACTGGCTATGCCTGCTTTAGCACTACAACAACAGAGTTGAGTAGTTATGACCAAATGTGTGGCCCATAAGGCTAAAATATTTACTATCCAGCCCTATACAGAAAAATATCTGCTGACCCTCGATATAAACAATTAAGTTTTTTAACATAGTATTTTCCTAAATGTATGTGAGAAAATGTTCCCTATGAGAAGAGAAACCACACTTTCAACACAGGTTCACTTTAAATTGTGCCCCTTTCTCTCTTTGCTGTGTTTACAGTTTGGTGGTATCCTCGTGGTATTAACAACTTGATGGGTTTTGAGGGGGTAAATAGGGAATAACTCAAATGATGAAAAGGTGGTCCTACAATACTCCCAACAGAGTTAGCCTTCTTCTCGCCTGTCCCTCTGCTTCTTGTCGCTATTTTTGTGGCAGGGTTGATTAGATTAGTGTTGAAAAGAGCTGGCCTCACATCAGGCATGGATAATAAGTTCAGAGTTTTGTTCTAACTTTAAAAAAGAAAAAAGAAACAGAAATTTGATTCATTGATTATATAGTGAGGGACACAGTGCATAATAATAAATACTTATTATTTGAATTATAAGTAAATATTATTAGTATGCATGATGTGTTTTATTCTATTATTAAATGACCTCTGGTTTTTAAAAATGTTCCAGAATCCATTTGTATTTTGTAATTATGAAAGAGAGTGTTCCAGATGGGAGCCTTCCCAGTACAACCTAAGTCTCTGCATCCAGCTGCTTCAGAGGGCATTCACCAGAATGGCTGAAAGCAAAGCCACTGTGGGGTTTAAGAGAGGCTGAGGACCCTCTACTATTAAGAAGCACCGTGGCATAATGGGAAATGTGTGGGACTTGGAGTCAAACTCCAGCTCTGCCTCCAGCAGCTGTGTGAGCCACCTCGCAGTACCTCAGTGTCCCTGTCTGAAAAATATTGACGGGATAACATCTTTGCCCAAGTTATCTCACAGAGCATTCATAAGAACAAAAGTAGATAGCATATCAAACGTATATCATAAGAAACAAAGTGCTGGTCAAATGTTAAGGTTTCCGTAGGGATATTCATAAACATGTGAACAAATAATATCAGGAATTAACTGGAGAATAAAAACCTAAATTCTAGAAGACACTTATGACCTTTTAATAAACAGAAGGCTTCCTTCAGCACATTCCAGTAGAAGGGAAAATGCCTGAAATAATCTCAACTGTTAATAGGCTGGATTTCTAAAGCTGATGACTAATTTATATGCAAATCATTGAAAACATCTGCCAGTTGTTTCAACCAAGTTTATGTTGATCACAGCTCTAATTGTGGTTTCTTGGTGAGCCAGTTGACTCATACAAGTACATCAATAAGCTGACCTCTGTAGGAAGTAATTTGCAAATTATTTGGAAACTGTTCTGTGATTGATGCCCCCAAAAGTTTCTAATTAGCTTTTAGAAATCTCCTGAGGTACTGATTGCTTTGTAATGTCACCTAAATGGTTGTTTGTTCATTCGAAAGCACCTAGTTGTGACTATGTAGAAATGATACCCTTTGGCAGGTTTTTTAGCTCTTTGGTGAAAAAGATTGTGACATAATCCCTGGATGAGTTTATATAAATACAAATGTAGAACAACCCGGCCTCACAAGGCCAACCTTAGTAAAAGTGCTGGGAATCAGGATGTCCCTGTGTAGCCACTAACTAGCCATGTGACTTGGAGAAGTTCACCACCTCTCTGGCCTCCATTTTTTCATTTATGAACTGGAGCACCTAGATCCAGTTCCATCCTTAGACCTGGGCAAGAGGGGCCTTGCCCTGGGCCTAACTCGATATCCTTGGCCACATCTTCCCTTCTCCCACCGCCAGTGGGGTGGGAAGACCATGGGGTCAAGGAAATCTGCCTGCCTGGAGCCTACATTCTGTACTTGCTAGTCATGCTCTGGACTCCTGGGACCCTCAAATTCCCTGCCCAAATGGCCATAATCCTGCCTCCAGGGCCAGTGTAGACACCTTACCTGGGTCCATCCTCCCAATAGAGGAACACACCTCACCGTGTACATCCTAGGCCTGAAGAGCAGTCAATTAACAGCTGTTGGCGAGCAGTGTGGATGGAACTTGTACACGCAGGTTGGTGAATCTACGTGTGTCCGTGCAAGGTCCCTTGCAGTGCAGGACTCAGGGAAGGAGGCGGGAAGTGCTGTGGCAGTTTCTCCCATGCTGCCACATTCTGGCGTTGAACTCTGAGCAGTTGGAGAATTCCAGATTCAAATTTGGCCTTTTAGGTTGTTGTGAAGGTGGTCTTGTCAAGGTAGGAGGATAGAACTTCTTACACAGAGTTTGTTAGTTTGATTTATCGCTTTTAAATATGTAAACAATTGGCATGTGTGGACCTTCATTTGTATTCTTGCCCTGGCGCCCCACACATGTTAGAGGTGTGCCTGCTCAGAGCATCCCTCTCTAAGGTCCCTTCCAACTCCAGCTTATTTCAGAGAAATTAAAAGAACATTGAGATTAGAAGATTCTCTCTTTAAATCTTCAATTTGTTCAAATGTCTCCTTGGGCAAATTACTTAACTTTTCTAAGTATCAGTTGCTTCATGTATTAAAAAAAATACTTTGCAAGGTAATAATGAGGATGAAATGACATGATCTATTGAAAATTCTGACACTTAGTAGGTCCTGAACATATGCTAGCTCTCTGCCGTGGAAGAAAATGAGACTTATAAAAGGATGAAGCAATCCATCAGTCACGCTCCTTGGTCTTTACTCAAATGAGTTGAAAACTTATGTTCATACAAAAACCTGCACACGGATGTTTATAGCAGCTTATTCATAATTGCCAAAACTTGAAAGCAACCAAGATGTCCTTCAGTAGGTGAATGGATAAATAAACATGAGTTATCAAGTCATGAAAAGACATGGAGGAATCTTAAATGCATATTACTAAGTGAAAGAAGCCAATCTGAAAAGGCTAGAATATGATTCCAATTATATGATATTCTGGAAAAGGCAAAACCAAGGAGACAGTAAAAAGACCAGAGGTTAGGGGGTTAGGGGGTAAGGAGGGATGAATAGGTGGAGCACAGAGGATTTTTAGGGCAGTGAAAATACTCTGTATGATACTATAATGGTGGATACATGTCATTATAAATTTGTCAAAACCCATGGAATGTACAACACCAAGAGAAAACCATAAGGTAAACTATGGACTTTGAGTGATAATGATGTGTCAATGTAGGTTTATCAATTACAATAAATGTACCACCCTGGTGGGGCATGTTGATAGTGGGGGAGGCTGTGTATGTGTGGGGGCAGAGATCTCTGTACCTACCACTCAAGTTTGCTCTGAACCTAAAACTGCTCTAAAAATAAAATCTACTTTTTTAAAAAAGAGATGAAGAAATTAAATCCTATCATAATGCATACGCACTGTCCCTCACTTCTCTCTCCACAATGAGCTTCTGCTAAAAGAGGAATTATTCCAAAGATCAATAACAGCGCTTTTTATCTGAAATGAGGAACTGTAGCTCATCAAAAAAAGTCGTTCAAATTATGAAGCAGATGTTCTTTACCAGCTGTTTGCAGATAATCTCACCAGCAGTGTCAGACACGGAGTTCCAGAAATACAAAGATGCTAAAACAGCAGTAACTCAGAGCAGAGTTTAAAGCAAGGAATTTAACCCTTAGAGGAAATGGAGGACTGTGTCATTGCTGGATATAGGGGTATTTATCAGTTTTAAACTTGACTAACAGGGTCAATATTTTTTTCCAATAAATCTAGTGACCAGTGTTGCATACTATTTTGATCAACATTGTTTTAGTCTTAAAAGTCATCAATATAGAGAATGCATTGGTTGGTCGGGCTAATAAAATTATATTCATGCCCAATTCTCAGTGCCCTTGAGGAGGTCAAGTGACTAATGCTCCATGGAGAACATGCTGAGCATAGAGGGAACAGAATTAACCCAGCCATTTCAGAGCTCTCTTCCAAGGAAAGGGTACTGTGGAGTGTTCCCACCTGCAGGTTGTCCAGAACCCCAGTATTCAAGAAAAACCCCAAGTGTCTCCAGATCCATTGGTCAGGATAGTAAAAGATGAAGTAATATAACTGCTCTGCAAGGTTCCCAGTGGCCTGGTGCATTACTGAGACTAGGGGGATGAGTCCTGGACAAACAGGCGTAGAAAGGAGGCCCTAACCCTCTTTCTTTTTTTGACTTCAGGCAAAACAAAGACAGAAGAGACGGCAGCTAAAATAAACAAACAATGACACACCTAAGCATCTTAGATGTATATCAGTTAAAGCAATGCAATGCTTCAAGGATGACCCAGGAAATCAACCGAAAATAAGATGCTAGCTTTCATTGGCAAAAAACTCTCAGCCTTCCTATAAGAAACAGCCATTGTTTTAATGCTGAATTGTTAAACTGATCCAGTGGGGGTGTTTTTAAGGCTCTGAAGAAAAAAGTAATATTTTTTGGATGCTTGGAGCTAGATTATTCCTCATTGGGAATAGGCCCTGCATGGTAGCACAGGATCTATAATTAGCCATCTAAGTAAGAACCATGGGTCAGCCTCTCTTCCCACTCAGCACTGGTCAAGCTTTCATTAATTGCCCAGTTTGGGGCTCAGCAACTGAAGTGTGATACTGAAAATTTGGAGGAGGTCCAGGTAAGAACAATGAAAATGATTAGGAAACATTTCCCCATAAGGAAAATATACAGAAATGTGGCTTATTTAACCTAGAAAAGAAAGGGCTCAAGGGAAACTCAGTAATTTCCTTTAAATAGATAAAAGGCTAATATAAGAGTGACATGAACATGATTATTTTTAGTGATAACAGTTTAAGAGATGATATTGCAGCAGAAAAATAAATTGAGCCAGATATTAGGGGAACTTGGTAAAATCTGTGATCTATTGAAAATTATGGAAGACAGGGAACAACTTTTTTTTACAGATGTTTAAGAAAGGAATCCTCTAGCCATGTCTTGCAGCTTAGGGGAAAAATAGATGAAATGAGTTCCTAGAGGTCCAGTCTGAAATATAAAATATTTTTAGGATAAATAATTTAGTGCTACTTCACGGGTCTCTGCAATATCAAAGTCTATTCATAAAAGGATCCCAAGGATTTATAAAGGTACACTTGTTGCATAAATAATGCAAATTAGAGTCAAGTAAACAAAAACAAGTTTAGGCAAAGCGATTAAAAGAAAACATACACTGTGGTGGTTTCATAGTAATGTCCTAAAAATGACACTGGAACATGATAAAAAAAATGTATTGCTAGTTCCCAATCAACCTAAATCTCTATTTCAATCCCCTCCAATAATTCATTCAATCAGCTCAGAAAATTTAAGCACTCTTAAGGTCAAAGATTTCTGCATGATTCATATTGGAATAAATTTCTCTTTGACCTTGCTGCCTCCTTTAACCTGAGCCTATACCTACCGGTCAGCTCACCCCTTTATTTCCATCCTCATCCCTTATCACAGTGGAGATGTAGGAAAACAAAGGCAAAGATCCTAAAAGCAGTCAGAGAGAAAAGACAAATTACCTAAAAGAAATGACAGTTGGACTGACAGTTGACTTCTAGACAGCAATAAGAGAAAGTAGAGGCCAGTGGAATAATATTCCAAAGCTGTCAATCTATAATTGACTCAACTAACTATAAAGACTTTTTTAAACTAAAATCGAGCAAGTCTATCACCAATATAATCTCACTAAAAATTATCACTATATTTGTAAAATGTAATTGAATCTAGAACTTCTGGGGACCCCACACACACATGGAAAGAGCCTGATCAAGATTGGAATCAACAAGAGAAAAGCAGAGATGAGAGATGGAGAAAGAGAGACTCCTTCTGGAGCCCTGGAGCCAGTAATTTCCCTTGGCGTTCTCAACAACGTAAGACAATAAATTTTTTTTGTTTAAATCAAAAGGAGAGAATGTGGAACATAAAGTTGTGTGTAAACTATGACAAAGAAATTTATAAAGTGAAGCCTACAAGATAAAAACTAAAAAGGAATGTAAAAATCATTTTGTTTAGGTCATGAGGTAATTTTTAAATTTTTTTTGTTGCTTGAGGAAGAGAAGGAGGAGGAAGGGAAAATAAGGGGCAAGAGAAGAAAGAAGAAATATGATCCAATAAAAATGTTCGAAATGGAAGAATATAGTTGTAGAGTGGTGGTCAAGAAAAGGGAAGAATAAAAGCAGCACTCAGATTTCTGGCTTCAGCAACAGTGAATTGAGGGCTATATTTATAGAGACGAGGAAAAGTAAAGGAGAATCAGGTTTTGAAGACCAAAAGTCAAGATTTAGAAATGTAAGATCTTTCCAAACACAAAGGTGAAGTAAACAGGTATATAAGTCTAAATATCTAGAGAGAGGACAGGACTAAAGGTGGAAACTTGGGAGCACTGTCAAATAGATCACATTTGAAGTCTAGGAGAAGCAAAGAGCACAAGGAGGGAAGGGGAAGACAGAAAAGGGGAGAAGACAAGAGCCCAGGATTGAGTCTTGATAAACTCTTAACATCATGAGGACAGGGCAGAGGTGGAAGGGTGGACTAGCATAACAGAGGTGCAGAACGGCCAGTAAAGTCAGGGGAAAACTAGAAGAGAATGGCATAAGCAAAATCAAGAGACAAGGGGTGAGTGGTTTTAAAAATATGTCTACAAATTCTTTGATACGCATCTCTTCAGGTGGAGCTTAGTTTTCTTACCCGTAAGTGTGGGCTGGACTTAGTGACTCACTGCTAATGAATAAAATAAAGCAGAAGTGATGTTGTGTGACTTCAGAGACTAGGTCATAAGAAGACACTGCAGCTTCTGTCTTGGCCATTTTCTCTCTCTCTCGGATCACTCACTCCAAGGGAAGCTAGCTGCCATGTCTTGAGTACAGCCAGGCAGCCCTGTGAAGAGACTCACATGGCAAAACTCTGAGGCCTCCTGTCAACAGCCATGTGAGTGAGACATCTTGGAAGTGAATCCTTTCACCCCAGTCAAGTCTTCAGATGATGACAGCCCCAGCTTCTGGTGACAGAAGCAGAAAACCTCTTCCACTGAAACAGGAGGAAGGTCAAGAAGACAGGTGCAAAAGCAGGTAATATTTTAGATCTTGTTAATACTATTTTCTCAATAATAATAAGGCGAGGTAAATCCATGTCCACAGTTCCTGACAGGTGGGCATGTGGCCTCTACTTGAGTATCTCACAAAGTCTCCAGGGGTGCAGTGTGCTGCCCCTCCCCACGGGAGGGGAGAGTCTTCCCAGGAAGCTATTCCTGAAACAAGACAGCATAGATCTTCACTCTGATGTTAGAGGAATACTTGAATGCTTATGATGATTCAGGGAATTATATCTTCTTTTAAAAGATACCAGGAGGCCAGCCCCATGGCCTAGTAGTTAAGTTCAGCACACTCAGCTTCAGTGGCCCAGGTTCGGTTCCGGCACAGACCTACACCACTCATCGGTGGCCATGCTGTGGCAGTGACTCACATACAAAATAGAGGAAGATTGGCACAGATGTGAGCTCAGGGCTAATCTTCCTCAAGCAAAAAGAGGAAGATTGTGGGGCCAACCCAGTGGCATAGTGGTTAAGTTTGTGTGCTCCAATTCAGCAGCCTGAGGTTTGTGAGTTCAGATCCTGGGCATGAACCTACACACTGCTCATCAAGCCATGATGTGGCAGCATCCCACACATAAAAAAATAGAGGAAGATTGGCAACAGGTGTTAGCTCAGGGCTAATCTTCCTCAGCAAAAAGAGGAGGATTGGCAAGGGATGTTAGCTCAGGGCTAATCTTTCTCACCAAAAAAAAAAAAAAGAGGGGCCGGCCCAGTGGCATAGTGGTTAAGTTTGCATGCTCAACTTCGGCAGCCTGGGATTCACAGGTTCAGATCCCGGGAATGGACCTATGCCATGCTGCAGCAGGTGTCTCACATATAAAGTAGAGGAAGATGGGCGTGAATGTTAGCCCAGGTCAATCTTCCTCAGCAGCAGCAAGAGGAAGATTGGCAGCAGATGTTAGCTCAGGGCAAATCTTCCTCAGGAAACAAAAAAAAAAGATACCAAATAACACCCTCCTTCCCTAGATATGGTATTTGGGATGAGGTAAGGCTGGGGCTTTTTACATTTTGTACATATTAGAATATACATTTCACTTTTATGATTTAAAAAATTCATTCAGGATCTTTAAAAAGATCTCCAATTATATCTAAAACTTCATTTATTTGCTTTAAATAATATTCCAATATAAGTAACAAATGATCCATTTACTAGACCTATAATTTTATAGGTTCTAGTGTTTTGTTTTAAGTCAAATTCCCTTTCCAATCCCACTTCAGCTGAGATAATTTCTCACTGCAATTGGTCCTTGGTTGTCACACAAAGTGATCCCAGTAGCTATTTCTGGTTAATGGTTTTGGTCATTTCAATCTCTGTGAAGTGTCACAGGTAGGTTTAGATCTGTCCCATCGTGTTGTCTGCCATTACCAAGTCAGCTTGATCAACTATCAAATTCATCCACAATACTTCATCATCAGGTTGTAGCTGAGGGGTCTAACACCAGAAGCAGCCCGTTCCTAGAAGTCAAGTCCACAGACTTTGTACAGTGGTTTTTCTTATTCTCAGAGGACTTGTTTCCAGGTTTTAAGCCTTCTTTGGAAGGGCTTTGCTTCCATATATTACTTACGAACCCTCTATCCCCGTTCAAATACAGACTCCAGTTTCTGATATGAGACTAGCAGGGAACATAATTTTGTGTTGTTGCCTCTTTTTGGGAGACACCAGGAAGTATTGCCAAGAATTCCCACAGACGTTATAGATCTTTCAGCTGGGTTACTACCGTGATCTTTATCCATGGGAGCCCACATGGAATCACATAAAATTTTAGGATCTTTCAAATTTGAAGACAACATCAAAATACATTCCTGGAGTCAGTCAAGTCTTAAATTTAGTGAAATGTCTAAACCACTTTGAACTTGTCTCTATGACAAGCAAAGATCTGAATATTAGATCACTGACTCTCAAAAGTCTGGTGCCCAGAGCAGCAGCAGTAGCAGCTAGGAACTTGTTAGAAATGCAAATTACCTGGCCCCACCCTAAATCTACTGAATTAGACACTCAGGAGGTGGGGCTCAGCCATCTGTGTTTTAACATGTCCCCTTGCCCCCCCAGGGCATTCTAATGCTCCATAAAATTTGAGAGCCACTGAATTAGATTTTGATACCAAATCAGTGGATCATCCTATTGCAGAACGAAATGCTGTGAATTTGACTTGGGATGTTTAGGAGCAACCTCTCAGAGAATAATTCTGTAACCAAGGGCAGAATGCCTATTATTAACTCATTGTGTGATGCGAGAACTGGGTGACTTCTCGGTGCAGGTTTTAGACTTAAGGGAAGATAATGTAGTATTCTGGTAAGGAGATGAGCAGTCACTATAATGGTAGGCATCTCCCAAACCTCTCATTCCTGGAGAAGGATGAGTAATGGTTCTTTCAGAAAGGGGAGACTTTAAAAAACAGCGATGGTTAATGTTGCTGGTGTGAAACATAAAGGGTAAAAAGACAAAGCTCAAAAGAATACCAGCACAGACTGCAGATTTTGGGGGGAGTTTTTTTGCTTGTTTGTCCTCTTCTGAAGGGACACCAAGAAACATTTGTGTTTTTTGTTTTTTGTTTTAGTGAGGAAGATTCACTCTAGCTAACATCTGTTGCCAACCTTTCTCTTTTTTTCCTTGAGGAAGATTAGCCTTGAGTTAACATCTGTGCCAATCTTCCTCTATTTTGTATGTAGGTCACCGCCACAGCATGGCTTGACAAGTTGGGTAGGTCCACGCCCAAAATCCACACCCTCGAACCCGAGCTGCTGAAGTGGAGCGTGCCGGACTTCACCAGTACGCCACCAGGCTGGACCTGGCAAACTTACGTTTTTTGACTCTAAGTTGACAAAAGCTGTGTTAAGGGGAATATAACATCATAAAAGGGGAGAAATGAACCATTTCTTGGGGTCTTCTGCATCACATCGGGAGCACACTGTGAGCCACAACAGTGATCATAGCTCACAGAAAGCACCCCCTGCATTTTCAACCCTCATTGGCAAGAGGACCAGGCCCTGATGGACTAATTGACTAATCTGGTCCATTCTCTTATTTTAAAAACCAATGGTTTTTCTCTCTACTAAGTAAGCTATTTCCAGAAAGTTACAAAAAAAAAAGTATAATGAGGATGATAAAGATGATAAATAATAAGCACATATAGCATAAAATATGAAATCACTCTGTCAGAGTCAAACAGCAAACTTGTCACCTGTATTGATACACTTAGTTTCTCACCAAGTGTGGATGACTAGATAGAAAAAAAAGGGAAAGTCCCTGAGAACTATCAACTGGCTGATATACTGTGTTGGAACATTCTGGATAATTTTCATTTTACAAATGGTCAATTCTCTCATGCTCTGTGTTTCGGAACTTAGAAAGTCCATCAAATTTTACTACATTTTCTTACTTTTTCTTAGCCTTTCAAAGACTGCTTGGCCTGTTTATATCCATAGTCTTGGGCTATCAGTGAGGTTAAGGTCGCACAAAGCATTTGTTCTTACTCCTAATCTCAGATACCTTTTTCGTCACCAACCTCCATTCCTTAGTCCAATCTTATCCTTTCTTCTTGATCCAGCTTATATCCTTTCCCTTAAATGCAGTCCAAAATGATCTCACCCCTGAACTTGTAGTAACGGGCATCTGCATAATTCACCTGACACTTGATCATGTACTTGTCTTATCACATCTCTTCTCTCATGGATTTCTGTATATTCTGGGGCAACATTCAGACACAACCTTCAAGAACTCCAAACAGTTTATTATATAATTTCTGTCTCATCGTGTTTGGACTGACTTAAAGAACTTTTAGGTTTTCCCTATGTGCACGAATTCCTAAATTTGTGGCTGAAATAATTACTCATTGCATTCTAACCTGTCAGTATAATCTTTTGTTTTAAATCAAGGTACATGGATTAACCTTTTGCTTCAGTTCTACTTAATACTGGGCTAGGTATTGAGGACACAAAGGTAAATAAAATAGTGTCGGTGTATAAGCAGCTTACCGTCCACAGAATGAATTTGTCTAAAGCCAGCTCTGCTGTAAAAATGCAGAAGCACTTTACATGGCCAGAGAAGATAAATAAATATCAATGCCTAAAAGCTCTCTATACAAAGTGTGTGGGGCTGGGAGGAGAGAAAAAGGAAAGAGCAAATAAAGTGAAGGGTCCCTGAAGGAGGTAGAGAAGGACCGGTGATTATGGGTTGGTGCCAGTTCCTCCCAGAACATGACATAGTCAGAAGCTGAGCGTCATCCAGTGTACCGAAGTCAGAAACAGCTACTCTTCCCTCTGAAAAATCGGTCCCGTGCTCTAAGGAACTCAGGCTTGGATTATTGTGATAGTCTCTTAGCAGCTCCTCCTCTGCTTTCTATTTCTAGCGTATAATTTGTTCAAAATGCAGCTGCAACACTAATTCCTAGTCCATCTCCAGGGCTGCTCACAGGACTTTCATTTTCTAATAAGCATTATTCCCTTTTACTACATGAAATGGGCTTCGGTATTAATTTTTACCTTCCAAGTTCTTCTATAATTTCCCTGAAAGTACTTAAATGACTCTATACCCATTCTACTGCCAAGCCCAGAGGTGAAGTCCAGATGTGGTTCCTGTGAAAGATTTGCATCTGGGATTAGGGCTATATCCAGTTCTTCTTCATCAGCTTTACCAAGTGGAGTGCAACATCATCTAAAATTGGGTCAAGAGTGTCTGGCTGAATTCTAAAATGTAACACTGCATAGTGATGTCATTTCCTTCCCACCCCATCCACCCCCTGCTGTTATTATGTCCAAAGCAAGACTGTAAAGTAGAAGATTCTAAATAAGTCAAGCAGGGAAAAGAAAAAATTTGGACTTCAAAGGCAGGCTGATCTGGTTTTAACCTGAGCTATAAGATTCACTCATTCATTCATTCATTAATACAATTATTCCCTAATTATTGAGCATCTACTATACACCAGGAAATCAACTGGGTGCTGCGTTTGCAATGGTGAGCAAGATCAACTCCCTCCCCGCTTTCATGGAGTTCGGAACATGGCAGGACAGATGATCATTTCAAAAGAGCACGGTGGGTGCTCTGATGGTGGGAAACAGGAGGAGCTCTGAGCACAGAGAGGGCACCTCATGGAGCCTAAAGAGGGAGGCCTCCCAGGAGACATACTGTCTGGGCTGAGCACGAAGGAGGAGCGGGAGCTGGGAAGCAATCAGGGATAGAAGAATGTTCCAGGCGTGGAGGGCAAAATGTAGGGAGACTCCAAGGATAAGAGAGCACAGCAGGATGAGGAGATGCAAGAAGTTTGATGTGGCTGAAAAGTGGTGGGTAGGAAAGATCCTGGCAGAAAATCAAGTGGAAACAAGGCCTTACTCGTTCTCCTAATGTGTCTGGAGTGAAGTGTGGGAATCATGGATAACTATGGAGCAGAAGAGGAAAAGGCAGAATCAGAGTTTCATATTTAGAAGGCTCAATCTCACAGGTTTGTAGAGAAAGAATTGGAGGGAAAATGAGACTCAGGGAAAGAGGTCGGTTGGGAGGCTGTTGCCATAATCGAGGTGATAAATGTTAAGGGCCCAAACTAAGGCCCTGGCAGAGGAGAAATAGAGGAGTAGATGTGCGTGAGAGAGAGTTAGGAACCAGAATCAACAGAACCTGGAGACAGGTTTCTTACTGCTTGAATGCAAGCAGTAAGAAAAAAGAAAGGAAGAATAACTTCCCATTTCTGGCACAGGCAGCAATGTCATTCCTAAAAGAGGAACTCTTGGAGCCTGTGCATATTTTGGAAAGACAATGAGTTCAATTTGGGGTGTGTTAAATTTGAGGTGCCAATGACAGAGCCAACTGCAGGGTGCCAGTGGGCACTGGGCTAACTTGTCTGGAGCTCAGAACAGAGATCTGGACAGAACATGTGAACCTGAGGATCGTCGTCCTACAGGTGGGGCGTGAAGGCACGCAGCAGATGAAGTTGCTCAGAGAAGGCGTCTACAGAGAGAAAAGAAGAATGAACTGAGAAACATCAGTACTTACAGGATGTCCGGAAAAAGATGAGCCCACAAAAGATCTCGTGAAAGAGCTTCTGGTAAGGTATGAAGAGGGAAAATTTGCTCCATAAAATGCATATAACAATATATACCCCACAGGGTTATTGTGGAATTAGATAATATATGCATGTAAACCAAACATAATGTCCCTGACTGACCAGGTACACAATAGGTACACAATCAACAGTAGGTTTCATCATTATTAATCTTACTACTTATAATACAAATAATACATGAGTTTTCCTTAGGTGTTTAGGTAGGTGCCTGTTTTTTATAATACCTCTTAACACAGTTAGATCAATTCTGAAAATCTGTAATATAGTTTATAATAGTCTGGGATGAAAGCCCTGAAGTGGAAAATGAACATTTCTATTCCAGATGATATATCTGAAACAAACAAATGAAAATATGAAATTCTGATGTAAAAATATGTAGTTTAATAAATGAGTTTACTTTTCTGTCTCTTCTATAACTGTATGTTGTCAGTTCGTGGAAACAGTAAGGTGATCATACAAGGTTGAGAATAGAATTTGGAAAAATGAAAAATGTAAAGGATATTAGCCACCTAAAGAATGGCTAGAAGTAGCAAAAGAATTGCCTATAAATATGTGGCTGAGGGGTTTTGGAAACACCTCATTTAATCTAAGATGCAGGGCACATAGCACACTCTTAACAAATATTCACCAAATGAATGAGGGAATGTGAGAGTTGGGCACACAGCCAACTGATGGATCTCCCGCCCTGGGCTTCCCAGAGGCACCTCACACTCAATATATAAAATGGACCTTACTACCTTTTCCCCAAAATCTGTTCTCTTTCTCACTTCCCTAAGCAGGTTAATGCCATTATCACACAGCCAGATGAAGACTCTGGGCTCTGCTTCCTCACCCTCAAATCACCATATCCCATCCATGCAACATCCTCATAGCACCCCATTCTCCGTCTGAAGCCAGAGCGGTCCCTCTAAAACCCAAACATCCCCCACACTACTCCCCTGCTTAATGCCTCCAATGGCTCCACATTGATGCAGGAAAATTTCCGACTCTTTGATGGCATAAAAGACCCCCCATAGTCTGACCCCAGCTTATCCTCAAAGAGCCCACCCATTCCCCAGTCATACCGAAGCCCTTGAGGCTCCCTAAAACCCCCATCCATTTCATACAGCTCTGCCTTTGGTAAGAGGCTTTCTTCCTACCTCGTCTTCCAGGCCTCCACCTCAGACACCTCATCTCTGAAGCCTTCCTGATAACCATCCTTTCACATCACCCTAGGAAGAAAGAACTCCTCCCTGTGCTCTACCCCCACTCTGCCCTACACATCATATCATAACACCTACAGTATTTCATTGCCATTACATGTATAAATGTGTTTCTCTTCCTTCAGGAGTATTAGCTCTTTGAAAGTAGAGCCACTTCTTAGTCACCTTTGTATCTTCCACACATAGCATCGTGCTGGCATATATGGTGCTCCATAAATGTTTGTTTGCATTTATGTCTTATTATTTATGTATTAATACTTGTTATTTATTATAGTAGGTTTTTTATTTGACACTCTAGTTTATTCAATAGTCTTTTATGAATGGAGTTTGGGTAAAGCAGTTTTAGCAACCTGACACCTTTTCATACCTTGACAAAATGATGATTCTAGACTTTAAAAAATGCAGAAATTCCTAGAATCCATCTCTTGAGATATGATAACTACATCAAGATAAATTCATCCAGTGAGAACAAATCTGGTTTCTACAGATGCCTTCTCTAGTTCCACCTGAATCGCAATAATCTACAATGTGCTGGGGACATTTAAAGGAGTTCTTTGGGACTAACTATAACAATATGCTGGAGTTTTATGAAGAAAGCTATAAAACTCTACTGAGGGATATAAAAGTAAACTTGAACTACTTAAAAGCAAAATGGGCAAAGGATGTAAACTAGCAATTCACAAAGAAATAGAGCTGCCCACATAAGCAGTTCAATGATTGAATCTGACATGGATTAAAAAGACTGATCCTGTCTGGTGTTGGTCAACTGTAGACGAACAGGCACCCTTATGCACTGTCAGTAGGAATGTAAATTCATATAGCAGTTTTGGAGGGAAATTGACAATATCCAAAAAAAAAGTAAATGCTTATATCCTTTAACCTATCACTCCTATTTCTAAGAATTTATCTTGTAGAAACACTTGTATGAATGCACACAGCATATGTTCACAGCAGCACTGATTATGATAGTAAAAAATTGGAAATAACCATACGACCATCATATTTTGTTAAGTAACTCTTGGTGAATCAATGAATACACCCATTAAAACAACCAAAATAAATATGTCCTGAGACAAAAACATGCCCAATATAGTTATGTAAAAGAAAATTATAGAATAATACTATTAAAAAATTATTATAGCATAATACTATAAACTGATTTCACTTAAAATAATGATAATTATTGTAAAAATTTTCAACTTCAGGGTAGTTTTAGGGTACAACCTTCAAAATTGTTATATTCTATACCACTTGTCCTGTTATTTACTTGTTTCTTAAAAATCTCTCAATATTTTTTATATAAATAAATGTATTGTAAGAAAAAAGTGATGATATCCATGAAATCTTGAGTTCAATATGTAAGTATATTTTTCTGATACACCTGAAAAATAAATGCAGGATATTAAAGTAAAATATGTTCATTCCTATACCCCCTACAATTATCTCTTGTGTGTCCCACTAGTATTTCACATACCACACTGTGGGAGCCATTGTGAGGATTAGCAGAGAAAACCAGATATGGGGGCTCCTTCACCAAACTGATAATAACTGGGATCTCTTGGGAGGGGGCCAGGGGATACTATAAGGAACTTTCATTTTCTCGATTACAAATGTCTGGGATATTTGGGTTTTTATAATGAGCACACAGTACCTTTGTACTCTGAAATTAATTAATATTTATTTCAAGGTTTCTCTGTCTTGGATTATCTGTCAGAGAAACAAATATCATACTAACTAGACCTAAGACGATGTGAAAGGACAGCAAATAAATCACCTTTTAAATGAGGCTCGTGCGGTGCTCTAGCTGCAAGGCGATGGCTGCCGTCTAAATGTCAAAGGCGGGGCTGATTTGTGAGAGTGAAGGATGAGTCTGTGTGCATGGACAGTGTGGTAATGAAACGGCTGCCATGCCACCATCCACGGCACCAGTACCTAGTCCAGTCCCAGGCTCAAAAGACAGCACGGGAAAATAACCTCCTGTCACAAGTGGTGAGGATCTGCTGCCTGGCACTCGACTGTGCTTGGTGGGAATGAAGGCGTTTACTGCTGCCCTGGAAGATCCTAATCTCCAGCGCTCAGGATGGTAAAATCAGAGCCTGTGACAAGTTAGAGACAGGGAGAAAGGCTCAAAGGAGCAAGAGGAGAGGACGGCGTGGTGGACTGAGTCTGTGCAGCACCTTGCCTGGCCCTACACTGTGAGTCTGCACAGAGGAATAGAGAGATTGGCGTTCTCCACTAACGCAGCCCTCTCCCCTCTCCACACAGACAGCTCTGCTCCATTCTCTCTCTCTCTAACCCGAAACATTCTCTTCAACAACTGTGACTGTGGCTGGGAGGGAAGATACATCAGTTCATCCTACTCTCCCTGCTGCCGTCTAGAACTCTTATTCTATGGTGCAAGTCCCAAACCATTGTTATTATGTAAAGGCAACCGTCCTGATAAAATTTCCCCTACACGTGAGCAGCAGAAAAACAAATAACAACCTGAATTTCTTCCCAATTAAACTTTCCTTTATGTTATACAGCTCAATACCCACAGGAGATGATCTGTAAGATATTAGCAAGTGACCCAAGAGGAACGTATGACAATGCCAAGCACAAAGTGCCAAACATCTGGAAAAGACTGACCATTCCATAGTCTTAACAGAGGTGCCAAAATACATTTTCATAATTGATAGTTAAATAACATTCTGTGCAGCTAGTCTATGAAATTTACCTCTATGTAATAATTATAAAGTACCTAAGTCTTGAAATACAGGCCATATATATATATATATATAACCACATATATATATAGTGATAAGGATATGGTAGTTTTTTAAGTATTTTCATGAAAATAAGTAAGAAAACAAATGACTAGAATAAGAGAGAAGATTTTTTTATACATACTGTTGTCGTCATACAAAATTACTCTATTAACTAAATTAACCAGACACTTTCATCCCTAAAAGCAGAATCAAGACAAAACCAATTCTTTCTCAAGCGTGAAATAAAATCTTGACTGCTCTGATTGACTAGAGCACAAGAAGGCAGCCTCCAGCTTCCAGCTGCCTCTGGTTCTCAGCTTAATTGCTTCTGGACAGGAAGACAAATCCTAAGAGGTGACCACATTTGTGCTCTGGGTTGCAAAAATGATATCTGACTTTAAAAATCTTTAAATGAGACTATCCTCAAAAGACAAAAAAAGGTGCCTTTATTCTCTGAAAATGTTTTCCCATCTTTAGAAAATTAAATGAGACGCTACTATCTTATTAGGGAGGCAAGTTAGGGTGGTTACTGACATTAGATAAAAGTTAAAACACTCTTTTAACAAAATATAACAAAATATATATAGTGAATTACCTTCAAATATTTTTGTACTTGTTTTATTTTAAAAACCAGTATTAGAAAAGGGGCTAGAGCTTTACCACTCATGGCTTTGCCCACCACTCATTTGCTCAAACATCTATGAAACACTCTACTATGTGTCAAGCTAAGAGCTGGGGATTCTGAAATGAATATCAAGAAGGGTAGAGTCTAATGTAGGAGACAGATGAGCACATAAATATTATGATACATTGAAATGAGTGACCTACAAATATATGTGGTGAGTTTACATTCACTGGGCACCTAGGATGTACTAAGCACCATGCTGACGTCTTAATATACACTGTCTCACTTAATTCTCTCATCTCTTTTTGACGTAAGCACCATTACTCAGCTTATTTTACGGATGAGGTAACAGATGTAAATTGAGGTTAAGATATTGGATCGAGATTACTCAGCTATCAAGAGGCTGAGCGAGAACTGAACTCAAGTCTCTTTGGCTCCAGCGCTTCAGTCACTGGCTGGACTGTGAGGAATTGGCAGGAAATGAGTGGAGGCAGGTCAGGGAGGTCCTTGGATGCCATGCTTAGGGTCTTATTTATCCCTTAATCTGGTGGGAGCTACTGAAGAACCACAATCATGGGAGGAAGATTTGTTTTTGAGGAAATCTCTGCATTGGTGTAGCTAATTGTGGAGAAAGACACTTGGATCAGGTTTACTTATAGGCCAGCATTATAAACTTAAGAAGAATTGGAAAACAGACTTAACCAAATTTAGTGACCGGATGTGTGAAGTGAGAAAGATGGACAGTGATTCCAGTGGGCTGACTTGGGCACCTGGATGGAGTATAAGGAACTAATGGAGACAGGGGAACAGCAGGAAGAACTCTGGAGGCAAGGGGAAGAAGAATGAGTTCATTTTTGGACATGTTGAACTGAAACTATGTGGAATAAAGTAGAGGAGTCCAGTGGACAACTGGAAATTTTACTCCAGAGCTCAGTAGCAAGATTTGTTTAAAGACGAGTTTAGAAATCATCAGCTGAAAAAGTGATTAAACCCACAAAAAGGCACAAGGGAGGGTCTTCTGTCTCTCATCCCTTAACTCCTTTTCCACTGACTTTCTTCCCCTCCTTCTCTGTCTTTAACTGTTGTAACTTATCAAAGAACTATGATAGGCCAAATAATGCCCCTCACAAAGATGTCCACATCCTCATCTCCAGAACCTGTGAATATGTTCCTTATATGGCAAAAGCGACTTTGCAGAAATGATTAAATTAAGGGTTTGAGATGGGGATATTATTTTGAATTATTTGAGTGAGTCCAATCTAATCACAAGAGTCCTTATAAGATGGAGACAGGAGGATCAGAGTCTGAGAGAGAGAGACTGGAAGATGCTAGCTTTGAAGATGGAGAAAGGAACTGCCAGCCAAGGGATGTTAAGTGGCCTCTGGAAGCTGGAAGAGGCAAGAAACAGATTCTCCCACAGACCCTCCAGAAGGAACATAGCTCTGCTGGTATGTGGATTTTAGCCCAGTGAGGCTGATTTTGGACTTCTGACCACCAGAACCGTAGGAGTAAAAACATTGTATTGTTTTAAGCCACTAAGTCTGTGGAAATTTGTTACAGCTAATACAAGAACTATATAAACTATATAACCAATACAAGTTTATATATAAACTATATAAACTAATACAACTAACCTATTTTTATTTTATTCATTGGAGAGCATTTTGTGTGCCCTGTCATTAATTTTTAAAGTACATGAATAGAACATTCTATAGATAGATGGATAGATAGATAGATAGATAGATAGATAGATAGATAGATATTCATGTTTATATGTTTCTCCTTCAATTTATTTTTCCTTTTGATCAGTGGTAGGATTGTGATAGGAAATGTTTTGATCCTAAGAAAATTATTTCCATTCCTGTTGGATTTCCTTGAGCAAAGGTTGCCTCTAGGCAGTGGTTCTCAATCATGGCTGCACATTAGAATCACCTGGGGAAATTTTAAAACCGCCCCCCAATGCCCAGAATCTTTGGATACAGATTCTCAAAGTGTGGTCCCTGGACCAGCAGTATCAACGTCACCTGGAAACATGTTAGAAATGCAAATTCTCATTCCCAAACCCAAATTTACAAAATCAGATACTCTGGGGATGGAGCCCAGCAATCTGTGTTTTAACAAGTTCTCCAGGGCCAGCCCAGTGGCGTAGTGGTTAAGTTCACATGCTCCAAGTCCTGGGCACGGACCTACACACCGCTCCTCAAGCCATGCTGAGGCAGCATCCCACAAACAAAATAAAGGAAGATTGGCACCCATATTAGCTCAGCAACAATCTTCCTCAAGCAAAAAGAGGAAGATTGGCAACAGATGTTAGCTCAGGATCAAACTTCCTCACAAAAAAAAAAAAAAACAAGTTCTCCAGGTGCTTCTGATACATACTAAGGTTTGCTCTAGTGAAATGAGTCCAGGGCTTATCTCTGTTCTCCCTTATATTTCCCCACCTGGTCTTTCCACTCCCAAGAAGCAAGAGTCAGTGTGGATTAGTCAGACACATGGGAACACTGGGTAGGTGATGTTTTGCTAGTAGGTGGAGTCATTTTGCACTAAAAGCTCAGCCCCCAGGGGCCGGCCGGGTGGCGCAAGCAGTTAAGTGCGCGCGCTCCGCTGCGGCGGCCCGGGGTTCGCTGGTTCAGATCCCGGGCGCGCACCGACGCACTGCTTGGTAAGCCATGCTGTGGCGGCGTCCCATATAAAGTGGAGGAAGATAGGCACCGATGTTAGCCTAGGGCCGTCTTCCTCAGCAAAAAAAAGGAGGAGGATTGGCGGATGTTAGCTCAGGGCTGATCTCCTCACAAAAAAAAAAAAAAGCTCAGCCCCCAGACATGGTTCTCTCCCCTCTGTCTCTTACACCAATGGATCCAGAGTAGCAAGTTCTCTTGACCAAATAGGTCCTGCCATCACCACTCCCTTTTAGATGTTTCTACTCCTCTCTCCAGGAGAAAGAGAAGATCTTGGCGGGACCAAGATCTGCAAAGGCGTAAGCACTAAAAATATTATGTAGTTCCCTTTAACAAACAAGAACTAAATAAACAAATTTTCTTCAAAATGAAACAAGAAACTATATGCTCATATTGGAAGATTCTTTCTAGGTTTTCCTAGGAATATTCAAAGAAGCTGACCTTCTTCTCTTTACCCCAGCTTGTCAGGTGTCCTAAGCACACACTTAACCCTCCTGTAGAGTACCTCAGCCTGGCCCTCCAGAAAGGAGCTGGGACAACCAAGCAGCCTCTGCCAATTCCACTCTATGCCTGATGGACACCTCCAGCACAGGAAATGTGTGTGCTGGATGGTTCTCTCCTGGTGGCAAGATTGAAGATTCGAGTGTGAGCTTCAGGAGACAAAACAGAAAATGTTCAGTAGCTTAGGAAAGATGAACTCCGAGTGGTACTGCCCAGCTCCCTAGAAGTTGGGGCTTGGGTCCAAAGCTATAGCAAACAATAAGGTAGAACTTTGCTTCCTAGTTGTAGATCATTGCCTCCTTGTGTATTATATTCACTTTTTTCAAAAGCTAAATGGAAAGAAGCAATGGATTATGGACATTCTTGGATCCCAGCATAATAGTTCCAATTCCTCCATCACTTCTAACAAGCAAGTAGTAAATCTGACGCTCCAGACAAATAGCAGGAATATTAAATAATATGGGACATAATTATAATTCATGCAAAAGAGCTTTGACTCTTTTGGAAGAAAGCCATACACATAAACCCAAGGGGTCCTCCTGATAATCCATATGGAAAAGCAGTTTTCACAATGTCAAAGGTGGAGACTTGGTGACTTCTACATACTCCACTCCACAATAAGTAGTGACGCGTTCTTCCTCCCTACAAAAGCACATTATCGTGATGTTATTTAGAATAGTTCCCAGAAGGACACATCCATTCCTGTGTTGCTTGGCTGAGCCAGAAGCAGCCATGATGCTTACTATGTACAGAGTCAGAAACAACTCATGAAAGCCGCCGGGGACATTCATCAGTAGCTACTCCACTGAGCAGCTTCTTAAAAGAAGTCTCTCTGCTCACCACGCCACTGCCACATGCACAGTGACGCCACACAAGGGCAAGCCAACCACAAGAGTGTGTCCAGCATGCCTGCAGGCACTTGTCGCATTCTGGGGCCTTTCTGTCTCTCACAGAGGGGACACAGGCTCTGAAGCAGAAGAGATGACTGATAGGGTTTATAAGAACTGGCTGCCGGCCCAGGGGCTATTGGATTTCTCCACAGTTTAGCGGAAGGATTCTGCAGGAAAACTGTTTCAGGGCACTCACTGCCATCTGAGGCTACATAATAGCAAGCATCTGAATAAGTGACTACTTGAATTTCCTGCAAAACCATCAAAGCCCAATTCCTGGTCTGGGAGAGGGCAGGGGATGAAAGGATTAGAAGTTTGTGTCTTTGGCAGCTGACAGCTTATTAATAAGAAAAGCAGGCTGTCACAGATTTGACATTTTTTGTAACCCCTTTCATTGACTTCACACACAAGCAAATGCATTGGGCAGCCTTGTTTCAGAACCCCAGGACACCTGCCTGAGAGGAGAAAGCAGTTCAGGGAGTGGATTTGTACTCAAGGCCCAGATGAACCTGAGCTCATTTCAGAGGGGAAGCCAGTGAGCTGGAAAAGGACACATCTCTGAAATGAGCTCAGATTGACAGTGTTTATAGGAAAGCGGAAAATGCTCGCATTCTAGTGTGTTTGGGTGTGTAAGCAGAGGTGAACCCTAGGAAAGGTAGGACAGCTGGAATCTGTCCAGGATCAATGTTGCGTGGTTGTTTGGGACAGGGAGTGGGGTAAGGAGGAAGGCCTGCAGCTCTCTGACGAGTTCACAGTCGGCTGAACACAGAGCCAGAGGCATCTGCAGCAGCCACTGGGCCATCTCCACCTATGCATATTCAGCTGGAGAAATTTCCATAAGTAATCAATGATCCCTGTCTCCATTGGTGAACTTGCATGCAGAATGCCAAAAATTAGGTTCTCTTCCAGAAGATTTTCTGATCAGTCAGAAATTTGGCTACTTCCAATCATTTCCCTCGTGTTACAGCCTAAAGAAAAAGGGTTTTCAGGAATCTTATTTACACATAATATGGAATTTGTGGAGGAAAAAACCTGAAGGTCTTAGGTGTCAACAAGATCAATATATGCCAGATATGTGACAGAGTTACCAAATCAATCAATCAATCAACCAATCTTAGAGTGCATTCCCATTTATAGAACTGTGGTGTATGAAATATCGGAGGTGATATTTCCATTGTTCTGGCACTCTGTTCTCTTCTAAGTGCCTCATTTTAAAAGAGTCACCATATCAGTTAGGATGCCTTCATCTTCTGGTAACTGCAAACTCCAACTGAAACTACCACAGATGACAATAAAATGTGTTAACTTTAAAAACAAGAAGTTCAGAAATCTGGTGATCCCATGCCTGCGATTCACTTGGCTTTATTCTTCTCCATGTGTTGACTTTACCCTCCAGATGGCTGTGAGAGTTCTAAGCTTCACATTCAGATGCAGCAAAGTCCACAGGCAGAAAGGTGTCACTTCTCCTGGTGGCCCCTACCTAGGAGTGAGGGAACATCTCCCAGAAGCCCCCACTCCCAGACATCTCCCCTCACGTCTCATTAACCAGATCCGGGTTACAACCCCACACCTAAAGCAGCACCCATTATTGACACCAAGCAGGAGGACTGGATTCCCAGTACTTTCAGAGACTGACTAGGATCCACCGCTAGGGCTGGAAGTGAAGACAGCTTTTCCTGAAGCACATGGACGTGTGAAAGAGGGATGCAGGCCTGAACAAATGCAGACTCTGTTAGGAAGAAGAAAAGAGGAAATGGCTATCCAGTGGACTACCAGCAGAGCCAGCTAAAGACAGTCATCAACTGTACTATACGCAAGAGAGGGTGGTAGAAAGGTGTTCTGAGTGGTAAATCGCTTATTCGATTCAGAGTCCACTTCTAAGGGAAGGTTTTTTACAAGTAAAAGTCTCTCAGAGCTGAGGGTCCCCTCATCAGATATTCCTGACCAGATTACCATAGAGCAGAGAGAATTCAGGTCATGTCAAAGCATATGCAGCCCCTGCCACCATCAGGACCTACAGGGCCATCACCTCCCAGGCAGCACGTGTGAGCCCCTGCAGATGCCTCAAGCAGCAGCCTGTGAAGGGTCCTACGCATTAAGTCATACAAAAGCAATGGTTGGAGAAACAAGAGTTGTCTAGCTCAAAGAAAGAAGATAAAGGGCACAGCTGCTGCCTTCTAGATACTAAAATACTAACTTGTCCCATGTATTTCTGGAGTTAAAAACTGGATACTCTGAGTAGAAGTTTCAGGAAAACAAACTTTCAGCTCAATATAAAATCGAGGTTATCAACAACTAGAACTGCCCACTAGAATAGCATGGGCTCCCATCAAAAGCAGAGAGGTCCTTTTTCACTAAAGGAGCTCAAGTAAGTCTGGTAACAAGGACTCTTTTCCCAGGAGAAACACACTCAAGGCATTTTAATAACAATATGACCCATTATTAACACCAAGTATAATGCTAGTAACTTATAATGCTCAACAAATTCTTGATTATCATGTATAACATGCATTTATTTAAAGTTTCTTAAACCTGAAAAATATTTTCCACTAAAATTTATAACCAGGAAGCTCCTGTGCATTAATGAAGTTAGGGCATGGGTTCATTTCCTCTGTGTGAGTGGGTAAGGTGCAAAATAATGGCCAAAACCAAACAAATCTTTCCCAAAGTCAGCATCTACTCTTGACTTCCCTACCTCACCACCATTCTACTTGTCACCCAGGAGTAAGGCCTTAGAGTCAGAGCACCTTTCCTCTCCCTCCGCCTGCATCCAACTAGCTAGCAAGCCCTTTGAATGTGGCCTCCAATATGCCTTTCACATTCACCACTTCCTCCCTTTCTGACTGACCCCAGGCTGGCTAGGAGGATAATTATCTATCTCTTGAATTTCTGTAATAACTTCCTAACTTGTTTCTCTGACCCAAATGCACTTCCCAAAGTGCAGCTTCAATGACTTTACTTGTCTGCTCAAAAAATTCCATCAGGTAAGGACAGCCAAGCCTCCAGAGACACACATTATCTGAAAATAGCAGGATCTAATTAAGGTGCAATCCCCACCCCCAAAGTAAGCGGCCTTCGCAATGTCTGCCCAGTGGGATTTCAAAATTGCTATAGACCAGTGACCTCTGTTGGTCTGCCATTCTTCCCCCTTCCGAATGGGAGTATAAAATGGCTCCACAATTATATATGAGGGTGGGGGCAGACATCTTATCTCTTTAGTTCATAGGACCAAAGAGGAGTCAATTTGAACTAACAGAAACTGCTGTGAATCACCTGGAGGTCCTGGACTTAGAACTGGGTGGAGTGACCGGATTTGTGTTTGGATTGTCTCCCTTGGAGAGAAGGTGAGCATGATCTATTGTGAAAAGATCACTGGAAAAGCAGAGTGAGCAGAGAAAATTCGATGTATTGACAAACTCATGTCATACCCCTTTTCTTGAGCATACAGGAAGATCACACTTCCCAGCCTGCCTTGCAGTTGGTTGGGGCACTGTGACTGGGTTCTAGCAAATAGGTTGTTCACAAATGTAAAGTAGGACACTTCCAAGCCCGGCTCTTAAATACATCTTGCATGATCCTCCATTCCCCGCTTCTGTTTGCAGCAAGCTAAGACTGTTCCAGCCAGTAAAGCTCCAGGATAGTGGAGACTCCATCAGTCTGATTCTCTGAGGAACTACAAGGAACAGAGCCGCTCCCCTCCATTTACCCTTGTTGGATACAGACTGTGCTTGGGAAATAATCCTTTTGACATTTGACAACAATCGACTTTTCAGGGTCAGTCTAGCTGGTGCAGACCAGTCCATACACTAACCCCAGCTGGACATCTCATAAACTATACTCTATCATTTCCAACTTTCAAGTAGACAGACTTCATTCACATAGGCAAAGACTGACCAAAGCAAGCATCTATGAAACAAAAAAGAAGAGTTAAGCAGAGAGAAAGCCACAAGAATAGAGACAAAGGTGGAAACTGGGGGAAATAGTGAGACAGGGGAAGGTGGATAATCAAAACCACACATTACCAACATCCCTTAAAGGGTACCAGAAAAGGAAGCAGGAGGAAACACTAACGGACTGAGATTGGCCATGTGGAATCAGCTGGGCAGGAATGTACCCTGAGTCTGGTGTTCTATTAAAAATTATTACCTCAGAGGGGAAGTCAAGATGGCGGCGTAGGCAGACTCTGAACTCACCTCTTCCCGCGGACATTTTACAACTACTCGTGGAAAAACTACCCCTGAGAGAGAACTGAAAACTGGATAAGAGGAACTCCTGCAACAATGGACAATCCTAATTGAGGTGGAAGAGGCAGAAACTCCCTTCTGGAGAGGAAAAACGCCGCCTTCACAAGCTGCAGCACCTCACGGCCGCCAGGGAGCAGCCCACAGGTCCGCAGCCCTCCCTGTAGGAGTGGGGCCCTGAGCCGGGGAGCGCCCCTGCTGGGGGCATTTTGTGGACCCAGCACAATCGAGAAGAGTGGCGTAATATCTGACTTTGCCTGCTACTAAAACTTTGGGGAGTACCCCCAGAAAAGCTGGTTCACAAAGACATTAAAACTGGCTCTTAAAGGGCCCACGCACAAACTCACCCGTTTCAGAAAGCAACCTAAAAGCACCAGAAAGAAAGGTGCACAGTGCTGTGGTGAAAAGAGACTCACCTAATAGGCCCTGAGCGCATCTCGGTGAGGGGTGAGACCTCTCCAGGGACTGGGACATTGGCAGCGGCCATTGTTGTGGCCCGGTGTGGGATGCTGACACAGACGCCATTGGAGTTCTCCCTGAGGCCTGCTAGCCCAGGGTCTGCTCCACCCACTAAAGCACCGATTTAATCCAGCTCAGCCAGGGCAGGCAGCCCACCCTAGAGACTGGCCTCACCCAGCAACTAGCCCTGAGGCAACTTGTGGGCCTGCATAAATTGGTCACTGGATTCCCTGCTGCCTGGCAACTGAGCGGACTTCAGCGGGGCAGGACATGCACAAGGAGCAGGTGGAGAGTGTGGGGTGGTGGTGGAGTGTGTGGGGCTCCCGCCGTGGGGAGACTGGGTCCGCAGTCCCGAGACTGGGAGGTTGGGGCACACACACAGGGCAGGACTGTGTTGACTGTGTGTGTGGACCTGTGGGCGACAAGACTTGTCAGCTGCAGAAGACTTGTGCTTCTCAAAGACCCACATAAGGGGTTTGCCCCACCTTCCAAAGCCTGAAACAATTGGGTGCTCCTGTGCCTGAGGCCAGCCCCACCCAGCTGCAATCCTCAGAGAGCTGACAAGAGACCTAAAGGCTGGAGGCTTATAGCAATTGTAAGCCCCTGAGCCTAACACCCTGCCACGCTGGGGGCCTACTCACTTAAAAGAAATACTGCAACACAAATGTGGTATTAGAACTTGCAGCCAACTGTGCTGGGGCTCCCCACACCTGATAAAGAGACTGAAGGGCCCACAACAACTACAAGCAGCTGAGCATTACAACAGCTGGCCAGGAGCATAACTCGGCCTCCCTGGGCACCTACAGGGAGAGCAAACAGGCCACAACAGAAGCACACACGTAGCTCACATAGGGTTCACCCCTGGAACATTGAGAACTGAGGGAAGCACACTGCAGGCCTCCTAAGCCATCACTTACATAAGGTCACCTATCCAAGAGCAGGAGACGTAGCTGACCTACCTAATACATAGACACAAGCACAGGGAAAGAGGCAAAATGAGGAGGCAAAGGAATACATTCCAAGTAAGGGAACAGGACAAAACCCGAGAAAAGGAACTAAGTGAAACAGAAATGATCGACCTACCTGACAGAGAGTTCAAACTAAGAGTGTTAAGGATGCTCACGGGTCTGGGGAGAAGAATAGATGAACTCAGTGAGAATGTCAACAAAGAAATGGAAGATATAAAAAAGAACCAATCAGAAATGAAGAATACAATATTGGAAATGAAAAATTCATTAGAGGGACTCAAAAGCAGAGTAGAGGATACAGAAGAATGGATCTGCGACCTGGATGAAAGACTAGGAGAAATTACCCAAGCTGAACAGGTAAAAGAGAAAAGAATTAAAAAGAGTGAGGACAGTCTAAGGGACCTCTGGGACAACATCAAGCGCACTAACATCCGTGTTATAGGTGTCCCGGAAGGAGAAGAGCGAGACAAAGGGGCAGAGAATCTATTTCAAGAAATAATAGATGAAAACTTCCCTAACCTAAGGAAGGAAACAGACATCCAGGTACAGGAAGCACAGAGAGCCCCAAACAAGATAAACCCAAAGAGGCCCACACCAAGACACATCATAATCAAAATATCCAGAATTAAAGATAAAGAGAGAATCCTAAAAGCCGCAAGAGAAAGTCAAGTTACATACAAAGGAAACCCCATAAGGCTATCAGCTGACTTCTCAGCAGAAACCTTACAGGCTAGAAGAGAGTGGCACGATATATTTAAAGTGCTAAAACGAAAAAACTTACAGCCAAGAATACTCTACCCAGCAAGGTTATCATTCAAAATGGAAGGAGAGATCAAAAATTTCCCAGATAAGCAAAAATTGAAGGAGTTTGTCACCAAGAAACCAGTGCTATAAGAAATGTTAAAGGGACTGATTTAAGGGAAAAAGAGAAGACCACAAATAGGAAAAATTATTTATTTCCATGATAAGAGGGTAATGGATACAAATGCACAAAAAAGAGGTTAGATGTGATATCAAAAACATAAAATGAGGGAGGAGGGGAGTTAAAGAGTAGAGCTTTCAGACAGAGGTCAAACTAAAGAGACCATCAATTCTGTATAGAAGAAGAAAGGAACAGAGAAGGACTACTAAAACACTGAGAAAAACAAAAGTTAAAAAATGGCAGTAAGTACATACTTATCAATAGCTACTTTAAACATCAATGGACTAAATGCTCCAATTAAAAGGCATAGGGTGGCTGACTGGATAAAAAAACAAGACCCATATATATGCTGCATGCAAGAGACACACTTCAGACCTAAAGACACCCACAAACTGAAAGTGAAGGGATGGAAAAAGATACTCCATGCAAATGGCAATGAAAAGAAAGCTGGGGTAGCAGTACTCATATCAGACAAAATAGACTTTAAGACAAAAACTGTAAAAAGAGACAAAGAAGGGCATTACATAATGATCAAGGGAACAATCCAACAAGAGGATATAACACTTATAAATATCTATGCACCCAATGTAGGTGCACCTAAATATATAAAGCAATTATTAACAGACATAAAAACAGAAATAGACAGTAACACAATGATAGTAGGGGACTTTAACACTCCACTTACACCAATGGATAGATCATCCAAACAGAAGATTAATAAGGAAACATTGGCCTTAAATGACACACTAGAACAGATGGACCTAGTAGATATATACAGAGCATTCCATCCAAAAACCAAAGAATACACGTTCTTTTCAAATGCACATGGAACATTCTCCAGGGTTGATCACATATTAGGCCACAAAACAAGTCTCCATAAATTTAAGAAGATTGAAATAATACCAAGTATCTTTTCTGACCACAACAGTACGAAACTAAAAATCAACTATAGGAAGAAAATCAGAAAAGCCACAAATACGTGGAGATTAAACAAAATGCTACTGAACAATGACTGGGTCAACAAAGAAATCAAAGATGAAATCAAAAAATACCTGGAGACAAATGAAAATGAAAATACGACAAGCCAGAATGTATGGGATACAGCAAAAGTGGTTCTAAGAGGGAAGTTTATAGCAATACAGGCCTGTCTCAATAAACAAGAAAAATCTCAAATAAACAATCTAACAATGCACCTAAAGGAACTGGAAAAAGAAGAACAAACAAAGCCCAAAATCAGTAGAAGAAGGGAAATAATAAAAATCAGAGCAGAAATAAATGAAATAGAGACCTAAAAAACAATAGAAAAAATTAATAAAACCAAGAGCTGGTTCTTTGAAAAGATCAACAAAATTGACAAAACTTTAGCTAGACTCACCAAGAAAAAAAGAGAGAAGGCACAAATAAGTAAAATCAGAAATGAAAGAGGAGAAATTACAACAGACACCTCAGAAATACAAAAGATTATAAGAGAATACTAAGAAAAGCTATATGCCAACCAATTCGACAATCTGGAAGAAATGGATAAATTCTTAGAATCATACAACCTTCCAAAACTGGATCAAGAAGAAGTAGAGAATTTGAATAGACCAATCACCAGTAAGGAGATTGAAACAGTAATCAAAAACCTCCCCAAAAATAAAAATCCAGGACCAGACGGCTTCCCTGGTGAATTCTACCAAACATTCAAAGAAGACTTAATACATATCCTTCTCAAACTCTTCCAAAAAATTGAGGAGGGGGGGAAGCTCCCTTACCCTGATACCAAAATCAGACAAGGACAACACAAAAAAAGAAAATTACAGGCCAATATCACTGATAACATCGATGCAAAAGTCCTCAACAGAATACTAGCAAATCACATACAACAATACGTTAAAAAGATTATACACCATGATCAAGTGGGATTTATTCCAGGGATACAGGGATGGTTTAACATTCGCAAATCAATCGACATGATACACTACATTAATAAAATGAAGAATAAAAATCACATGATCATCTCAATAGATGCAGAGAAAGCATTTGACAAGATACAGCATCCATTTATGATAAAAACTCTGAATAAAATGGGGATAGAAGGAAAGTACCTCAACATAATAAAGACCATATATGACAAACCCACAGCTAATATCATCCTCAATGGTGAAAAACTGAAACATATCCCTCTAAGAACAGGAACCAGACAAGGATGCCCACTCTCACCACTCCTATTTAACATAGTACTGGGAGTCCTAGCCAGAGCAATCAGTCAAGAGAAAGAAATAAAATGGATCCAAATTGGAAAGGAAGAAGTGAAACTGTCACTATTTGTAGATGACATGATTTTATATATAGAAAACCCTAAAGAATCCACCAGAAAACTTTTAGAACTAATAAAGGATTATGGTAAAGTTGCAAGATACAAAATCAACATACAAAAATCAGTTGCATTTCTATACACTAACAACGAAGTAGCAGAAAGAGAAATTAAGAATACAATCCCATTTACAATTGCAACAAAAAGAATAAAATACCTAGGAATAAACTTAACCAAAGAGGTGAAAGATCTGTACACCGAAAACTATAAAACATTGCTGAAAGAAATTGAAGAAGACACAAAGAAATGGAAAGATATTCCGTGCTCTTGGATTGGAAGAATTAACATAGTTAAGATGTCCATATTTCCTAAAGCCATCTACAGATTCAATGCAATCCCTATCAAAGTTCCAACAACATTTTTCACAGAAATACAACAAAGAATCCTAAAATTTATAAGGAACAACAAAAGACCCCGAATAGTTAAAGGAATCCTGAGAAAAAAGAACAAAGCTGGAGGTATCACGCTCCCTGATTTCAAAATATACTACAAAGCTATAGTAACCAAAACGGCATGGTACTGGCACAAAAACAGACACACAGATCAATGGAATAGAATCGAAAGCCCAGAAATAAACCCACACATCTATGGACAGCTAATCTTTGACAAAGGAACCAAGAACATACAATGGAGAAAAGAAAGTCTCTTCAACAAATGGTGCTGGGAAAACTGGACAGCCACATGCAAAAAAATGAAAGTAGACCCTTACCTTACACCATACACAAAAATTAACTCCAAATAGATTAAAGACTTGAATGTAAGACCTGAAACTATGAAACTTCTAGAAGAAAACATAGGCAGTACGCTCGTCGACATCGGTCTTAGCAACGTATTTTCAAGCACCATGTCTGACTGGGCAAGAGAAACAATAGAAAAAATAAACAAATGGGACTACATCAAACTAAAAAGCTTTTGCACAGCAAAGGAAACCATCAACAAAACGAAAAGACAACCTAACAATTGGGAGAAGATATTTGCAAACCATACTTCTGATAAAGGCTTAATCTCCAAAATATATAAAGAACTCATGCATCTCAACAACAAGAAAACTAACAACCCAATTAAAAAATGGGCAAAAGACCTGAACAGACATTTCTCCAAAGAAGATATACAGATGGCCAAAGACACATGAAAAGATGTGCAAAATCATTAACTATCAGGGAAATGCAAATCAAAACTACAATGAGATACCACCTCACGCCCGTCAGAATGGCTACAATTAACAAGACAGGAAACAACATATGTTGGAGAGGATGTGGAGAGAAGGGAACTCTCATACACTGCTGGTGGGAGTGCAAACTGGTGCAGCCACTATGGAAAACAATATGGAGATTCCTCAAAAAATCAAGGATAGAACTACCATATGATCCAGCTATTCCACTGTTGGGTATTTATCCAAAGAACTTGAAAACACCAATGCGTAAAGATACATGCACCCCTGTGTTCGTTGCAGCGTTATTCACAATAACCAAGACTTGGAAGCAACCTAAGTGCCCATCAAGGGACGAATGGATAAAGAAGATGTGGTATATATACACAATGGAATACTACTCAGCCATAAGAAACGATGAAATACAGCCATTTGTGACAACATGGATGGACGTTTCGGGTATTATGCAAAGCGAAATAAGTCAGAGGGAGAAGGTCAAATACCTTATGATTTCCTTCATTAAGTAGTAGATAATAACAACAATAAACAAACACATAGAGACAGAAAAAAAATTATTACCTCAGGGTTTTGTTTCTGTCTTATCAGGAGAATACCTGGTAGAATCACAGAATTTGTGAATAGAAAGTTCCCAGACTCATAGCTACCACTGACTGTCTAATGCAGAAATCTTCTTAAACTTCCCTGAAATGTTTTCCTCTGGAACTGGAAAAATGGGCATCCCAGCATCGTTAAACTGACTAAATTTCATGGAAGCCAGAGTAAGATTGATAACGTGAGCCATGTTCCTTCCTTTGTTATTTTTCTTTTGCCTGAATCTTAAGATGTGGGAGCAGCATGTACGTCCATTTCCTCTCACACAGGGGTTCCTCAACAAAGTTACGGAGTTTCAAATTTGGAAGTAGAAGTTGAGCATGGACAAAGGGGGGAGGACAAATAAAGAGAAATGGAAGGTTTAGCACAAAATTCACTAGAAAGTGAAAATACAAGATTGTTTTCATGGGAAACTAGATTTAGGGCAAGAGGTGGTCCCATCATGGGGAAAAGCCTTTAAGTTTTAGCTGTTGTTAATGATCCCTTGGGGAACCTCAGAGATCCATCCTTGGCCACCTTCTCTTCCCCCGCTACACACTCTCTGTTGACTCTTATCTACCTGTCCTCACTCTACTGGGAAGACTCAACCCTCCTTAGTGGAACACGGGAAAAGGAGACAACAATTGTCATTGACCCAAATCAATTCACAAAAGACATCACATCAGGAGAATGAACTCTACATTCTCCCAATCTTGGGGTTTCCTCTCATGCAACAGTGATCACCAGAAAGATGTGTTAACACAGACGCACAAAAATGTTATTCTTATTTTCACCAACACCAAGCCAGCAAAAGACAGGACAGGTTACAGCACACAAGAAGTTCTGAATGTGAAAGCTCAATCCTGTCCCTTGTTTATAACTCCGACTCCCAGCCCTGTGATCTCACTCTGACCGTACCTCACAACCTTCCCAGTTCCTTTCCAGATGCTTCTCCAAGGTGGAGCCAGCTGGACCAAATGCTGTCCTTTCCTAATTATTGTTGGATTTATTTACATTTGACTTGTCTTGTTATAATATCATTCTCAAGAAAGAGACCTCTAACCCAGATAACCAGGGGCCCAGCAGGTACCATGGACTCTACATTAAGGCCTCTGTCCTACCTGGCCCCATTTCAAGTGGGTTCCTTGTTTATCTCACCCTTAGGGTCACAAGAATTCAAATACTCTTTAGCTTCCTCTTCACTATCTTGGCGAACTGAGCATTTCAACCTAACTTTAAAAACTCCAAGTACTAAGGTCTACAAGATTACCTCCCTCCTTTTTACGTGGCCTCTTACCAAATATCCAACAGTAACATTTATAGATCCACATACAACTATTGCTTCTATTCTAATACAACAGATGTCCTCCTCCTCTTTATCAGAATCTATCAGTCTCCCGGAGCAAACTCATCCAAGCGTAGTTTCACTATGGTCTTTAGATGGATGATGTCCAAGTCTCTATCTGCAGCACAGATCTTCCTTTTAAATGCCAGCCTCTATTTTCAGCTATTTATCTGACATGTTCCTGAGCTATCTTGCTTAGCTTGGCTTCCCTGGGAAGCAGAATCTGAGGTGGAGATTTCCATGTGGCTGGTTTATTGGGGATGCCCTTAAGAACAACACCTACGAAGGAGTGATGGCAGCAGGGCAGAGCAAGGAGAGGTTAAATTGTGATGCAGCCACAACAAAGCCTCAATCAATCCCATAGGAACTGGGATGATCCTTCAAATCTGTTCCAAATTAGGGCAAGGAGGCTCAGACCTTCTATCCCCAGATCCACCAGCCATCGGTTGTAGGCTGCCCTGCCCCTCCTGCCCCTCACCCCAACCCCAGAAGGGGCATAATCTTGAGTGAGGAAGCTCCCTTTAGCGTAGGGCAATTCCCAGGGAGGAATTCAGCTATGAGCCAACCTCCCAGGTAGCTGGGGAAATGAGTACCTAGCAGCTTTACCTTCTCTGGATGATCACAGCACCAATTGCTCTTGCCAGGATTGTGACTTCTTTCCTTGCCTTATGCTAACTTGGCATGAGGATCCTGAAGTAACTAACTGGCAGCCACAGCTCAACGTTTAATAGAGACTCTCCTTGTGTTTCCTGGTGGAAACATGCCTTTCTGGGAACCAGGACTTCTAAACCCCTAGAGCCCATAGTTGTAGGAACGAGAAACAAATTCCCCAAGTGGGGCAATGGGAGTGATGGCAAGAGGGGCCACCCTCTACTTCTATCTCCTTGGTTTCCAGACTCGTGTATTCTACCTTCTCAGGACACAGCACCATATATTGGTTGTTGGTTTAGAATGCATACTGCTTCCTGGGGGATGACCCCATCATTGCAGGGTATTATCTCAAAGCTGGTGCCACAGCTATGCCTTTGAAAGGCCATTCTGTCGCTCTCTTGGGCTGCAGCTTCTAGGTGGCATGGTATGTTAGGGTACATGATGGGAACAATAAATCCACGGTCAGGGGCCCATTGCTGCACTTCCTTTGCTGTAAAGTAGGTCCAGGTAGCACATCACAGCAATATATTCAAAACTGAACTCATCATCATCTCTATCCCCACTCCCAATCCACCCCACATCCTATTTTTCCTACCTTGTAACAAGCAGACTGCCATACCACTCACATGGGATGCGCCCAGGCAGGCAGTGCCACTGCCTGTGGCGGCCCTGGGACTGCACTCTCCCTGGCACATGGTTCCATCACCCCAGAATATACCCAAAGCACTATCCTGGAGCAGCAATTCTACTCCAAGATAAGTAAGAGAGTTACTGTATAGAAATAACAAATGTACAATATAACAAGAAATCAGATGAAGTCTCAAGAAAACCAGCAACTTCAAATAAATGTGGTGTTTATAGCAGATTAATTTGGATTAAATGCCCAGATTCCCAGGGGAACATGTGCACTGTGCTTTATCCTTCAAAATTACTTAAGAGAAAGAGCACTGGAGTAGGAATTAAGAGATCTGAAATCTGGAATTGGATTTTTCATTGATAAGATGTAATTTAATTAAGACTTTTAGCAACTTAAGTCCTCCATTTCCTCATCTACAACCCTATCTTCAAGTATCTATTCAACATTTTCTCTTGGATGTCTCAAAGGCATCTCAAACACTTCATGTTCAAAACCTCTTTATCTTTCCCCATAATCCAGTCATTTTCCAATATTTCCGATCTCTGCAAATGGTACTACTACCCAGTCAGTTGCTCAGGCCAAAAATCTAAGAATTCTCCTCAACACCTATTTCTTCTTCAATCTCTATATTGAATCCAGAACCAAGCCCTGCTGATTTTACTTCCCAAAATCAGGATGAATGGCTCTAGAATCCAAGCACTGCTGTCCATCTCCTCCCTACCACCCCAACCACAGCCCCAACTTAGTCCCAGCCACTTCTCATCTGGACCATTGCAAGATCCTCCCAATTGTTCTACCTGCATTTGCTCTGCCTCCCCCCCATTCTCCTGGGATTCTGGGCATTTAGTCCAAATGCCCCACAGACAGACAGACAGACACACACACACGCACGCGCACACACACACACACAAGCATATCAGTTGTCCCCAATACAATCACAGTAAACTTTTGAAAAGCAAATCCCATCCTGCCACCACTGCGTCTTTGTTTAACACGGCCTAGGAGGTAGGACATGGCCTGGCCCCTGCCTCCCTATCCAGCCTCATCTGAATCAGGATCCCACTCACTCTAACCACACTGGCCTCCATTCATGCTCTCATTTCTCTTTGCTCATTGGCCCTCCTACCACAGAGCCTTAGCTTATACTATTCCTCTTTGTTTGGAACTCTTTTCCCTTACTCTTCCCCTAGGAAACCTCTACTTATCTGTCACTTCTTCAGAGAAGCCTTCCCTGACCACCCTAGCTAGGTCAAACCCCTCATTACAGACGCTCAAAGCACCGTGTACCGTCCCTCCAGTGCTTCTCAGAGATGCAAATTTACATTTATTTGGGTGATGATTTGATTAATGTTCCTCTCCTAAATGAGGCAATGAATTCCATGAGGATATCAATGGTGTCTGGTTTTGTTTACCAATATATCCCAGCTGCTAGTACAGTCCTGGCACAGGGAGGGAGTGAGGGAGGGAGGAGGGACTGACCTAGGTGGTCTCTAGCACCCTTCCAGCTCTAGCCCTGGGTGTGTGGCATGATCCTTTGCTATCTCACCCTCACCTCTGTGCCAGCAGTGGGATCACATGAATTCCACTTTCTCCTTTGTGAATTCTTATGAAGGGACTGTCAGCCAGCAGATGAGAGCCCACCATCTCTTCTGCTGTCCTTCTCGCCACCTGAAGATACAGGAACCACAGCTTTCCTCTGCCTCAGTTTTACCTCTTGATAAATAAGGAAAATGATTCTGAGTCTTTCCTCTAAGGTGTGCAGAGAAGTATCATTAGGTTCTGGAGGATTTGAGTTCATGGGAAGTGGGAGAACTGTTCCTGTTGTTAAATGACCTTCCTTTTTTTCTCCATCTTACTTGTGAAGCCCCTACAACTTGGATGTGGTTAAATGTTGGGCTTACAATATTCTGCAAAGATAGCCTTAAATTCTTTCTCAGACCATGAGGGCAATTAAAACACAAACTAATCATTCATTTGGCCGAGTGCCTGCCACTCCCATCACCGCCTCCAAAAGGAAGGAGGATGGCTGTGGATAAGGAGGAAAGTGTAGTACCTCCTCCATTTATACACTTCCAGTGCTCCCAAGGCCTGGGTGCTTGTCTCTGTACGGCATGTAGGAAAGCCATTTCTGGTACTGCCTCTAAGCAATAACCAGAAGAAACATCTCTCCCTTTTAAGAAATCTCATACTAATTGTTTAAAAAATATAGACATTGATAAAAACGAGACAGCCTCTTTCCCCCTCATCCTCCTCTCACCTTATAGTGGTTTCCACCTCAAGTTCTCTGAGAAGCCAAGGCCACTCTACAGTTTCTTAGGAGAGGAGAATCCTGCTTCATCCAGAATAGTGTCTGCCAAGACCAAGGATTAAATCAAGAATGTTTGGAAAAGGGAGGTACCCCTAAGAACTAGCAGATTCAAGTGCCCCTGATACTTTTCTCCTGACAAAACAAGAAGAAACATAAATGTTGGCATATAATTGGGGTACAGAGCCCCTGGTATGCATATCTCAGGACAGTCCTGCCTTCCAGAAATGCTCCTCTGTTATGAGTTGAGATGTGTCCCCTGCCCCAGATTCATATGTTAGAGTCCTAAACCCCAGTATCTCAGAATGAGATTGTATTTGGAGATTGGGTCTTTAAACAGATAATTAAGGTAAAATGAGGTTATGTGGCTGGGTCCTAATCCAATATAATGGATGTCTTTATAAGAATGAGAGATTAGACACACAGAGGGAAGAGCATGTAAAGACGGCCATCTACAAACCAAGGAGAGAGGCCTCAGAAGAAACCAACCCTGCTGACACCTTGATCTCCAACGTCCAGCCTCCAGAACTGAGAAAATAAATTTCTGTTGCTTATAGCACCCAGTCTATGATACTTGATTATGGCAGCCCTAGCAAATGTCTTCCCTAAACAAAATTTCTAAATCATATCCTAAAATAACACCTGGCAGTGTCTGAGCACCAGCCCCAAGCCAGGGTCTGGCACAGACTACCCTTTGTTAAATTATCTCATTTAACTCTGACAAAAACCCTTGTCACCCATGAGAAGGAACCTGAGAAGTTCATGGATTTGCAAAGACCACCATGCTCTAGAGCCTCTGCTCTTCAGCACCTGCCATGGCTTCCCAAGGAAAACTTGCCCAATATTTCTGGAATTCTCTTGCATAATGTGCATTATTGCTTAAAGTGTGAGTGTTATAAAAAGCCCAATCTCCTTTCCACGTGGAAGGTGAAGAGTGGCTCTCAGCCCCAGCTGGTGGAACTCACCCCAAGGATCCACCATGATGACTGCGGAGGGAAGGAGGGAGAAAGGAGGGATGGGGAGGGGTCTTGCCAGTCTCCTCCCAGTCCTCCCTCCATCCTGCTCTTCTTGTTTCCCTGATACCAGGCCCTCAGTGAATGGATAGCTAAGTGGTCATGTACAGCCATCAGAGGAGTAAGAGTCTACATTAAAGCTGAGCCTCTGTAGATTCACTTACTTCCATTTGTGTCCTTCTGAATTTGCCTGAGAAAGTAATGACAGCTTTCAGATATTGCTTTAAAGCATGGAGTTTAGAGTCATGCAAGCCTGGGTCTGAGTACTGCCCCCACCACTGCTATCTGTGAGAACTTGGGCAAGCCATTTAAACTCTTGCAAACCACAGTTTCCTCATCCATAAAATAAGGAGAGTAATTATAATAACATTATTATGGGGATACTATAAGAATTAAATGAGATTATATGTGTAAAGCTTTTACACAATAGCTGACACAGACTAGCCTTAAATAAATAGTATCTATTATTAGAATTAATTTAAGGAGAAAACATGCTTTCATGCGGGGTCTGTCTATAACATTTTAGCCTAATTTCTTACCTGTTTTGGTTAGGGTCTTGTAATGGACACTGTTGGCGCTCCTCCCAGATCCCCTCAGGTTCCTTTTACTTTTCTGAGGCCCCTCCCCTGGCTTTTGTGTTCTTTGGCCTCTGACAGTCAGCACCTGCGCCTCTCTTAGGAGCCACCACAGGCTACTGGAACCAGAAGTGTCAGGGAGGCCCTTAGCCGATGGACGATGGGTACAGGAGTGTGGAAGCCCAGCTCTCTAGCTTTGCATGGGGACAGACTGGGTTCCCTGGTGGGATGGAGCTGAGGATGAATCTTTGCCCGAAATGTCATCCGTGCTTGACTCTTTCTCCTTCCCCGTCCTGCCTCTCCACCCCCTCACCGGTTTCTCCTGGAATCATTTTCTCAATACATCTCTTGCACATAGACCCCTGTCTCAGGGTCTGCTTCTGGGGAGCGCAGCCCGGGAAAGATTCCATCCTCCTGGGTACTAGGAGGAAGACTGATAGCCTTTTCAGTTCTAAATTCTACAAAAGAGACAGGGTATGCGAGGCTTGAGGAGATGGGGTCCTGGGGTTTAGGCCCTCCAGGTTCAAGATGCTGGTCCTTCACCACCACAATTAGTAGGTAAAAAGGACACAAGATCAAAGCACTCGCTTTTGAAATGATCCCATATGAAATTTGAAAAATACATGTTCTTACCCTTTCAACTTATTTTCCTGAGCCTTGGCTCCTCCATCTGTGAAACTTTTAAACTAACAAGTTTCACAGGGAGTTTATGGGGATGCCTGTAATCATATCTTAAACAAAATATTTTTAAGTTAGTGTATTTTCCCTCTGCAACATCATCTTCTCCCATTTCGCCCTCCATCTTCAAAGATGCTGCAACAAACCCCGGCCAGCATGTGGTTGGCT
This sequence comes from Diceros bicornis minor, assembly GCF_020826845.1. NCBI lineage: Eukaryota > Metazoa > Chordata > Mammalia > Perissodactyla > Rhinocerotidae > Diceros > Diceros bicornis. The sequence continues at coordinate 37,151,667 of NC_080740.1, forward strand.
CCAGCACAGAGCCAGTTGTGCCATGGAAACAGCACAGGGGTCTCTACATGAGGGATCTCTACCATCACGGGGACCATAACCACCAAGGTCAATACCATCACAGACACGGTGACCCCTGAGGGGGCCGTTCTTTCCTCCCATTGGTCCACTCAAATTCAACAAAGCCTTATTGAACACTCTGTGCACCAAGCACTCTGCTATCTGCAGTGGCCTGTGAAACTGACAGTCTTTGCCTTCATGGAATTAAAGACAAAAATTAATAACCAAACAAATAAACACCTAATTACTAACTACTCTAAATGCACAGAAGGAAAAAGCACAGGGTGCCAGGAGGGTTACAATAGAGGATCTGACCTCTGGGAGTGGAGTAAAGCTAAGAGAAGAGGGGTGGGAGGAAAGGAGGTGAAAGAGTGCTGGAGGAACCATGTGCAAAGGTTCTGAGGCAGACAGAGGCCTGCACGTTAGAAGAACTAAAAGGAAGCCGGCAGGGCTGGAGCACAAAACCAAGCGAATGTGGTGGGAAATGGTGCTGGAGGGTGATCACCAAAGACCACCAGCACCTTCCCTGCCACCTCCTCCTGCCTAACTGCACCCCCACCTCTGGGATGCGTGGCTCCCCCTCCCTAGCAGGTCTGCCTGGTCTCTGAAACCTAGTCCTCGCCACCTGGGCCCCTCCTGGTTTCAACCACATCCAATTTCCGGTATTCCCGAAGACTGTATCTTATTATGAATTGACGCAGAGCAAAGTGTGGTGCTCTAACGGTGGAAGTGCAGATGATAAACAGGGAGGGCCAAGGATTGTAGCTAACCAGTCGTAGTCAAACCATAGACAAGCATTTTCCAGTGATAGCAATCGGGAGTCTGTGTTGAGAAATTGTGAATTGTACCCCCTCCTTCCCTAGAGGAAATAACATAAATGCTCCAGAAAGGCTCTTCTGCTTTGCTGGTAAACCCAGATCAGAACACCTCTCATCAAGAGAACTCTGAGCACCTGATTTTTTTTTTTTTTTTTTAGTGTCATGAATGGCATTCAGCATTAATGCAAAAAAATGCAGTTTTGCCAACAATAACCAAAGCAAATGTGAAGGACTCTCTCGTTATAGTGAATGACATCCGTAATGATGAGGAAAGTTCAACGGAAAAGAGCCTCCGCTGAGGTCCTTCAGAGATGAAAGAGAAGCTAGGAGGGGAGCGGACCTTGAGATTCAGCGATCCAGAAAGGCAGCCTTATCTTTTCACTATAGTCAGTTTAAAATCCTCACGTTATGTTTCAGGGACAGGGACCCTAATGAATCCAGTGAAGCAAGTTACAAAAACCCAAAATGGAACCGAGGCAGCCTCTGGCCAGGTCCCACAGTCGCCCTGCCCCCCGCCAGGGCTGCACCAAGCTGACCAGGGACGCTCTTCCACCGCAAGTCCACCAGCGCACCCAGCTGGACCTCGACCACCAGAGGTGAAGGTCAAGGTCACTGACCTCTTCCGTTTTACAACTAACTATGCCTGTTCAAGAGGTGGAGAAAAAGGAGACAGAACAAAAACTGTATGAAGAGACCACTTTGTCAAACTCATTAGAAGTTAAACAAAATAAAACAAAAGAAGGACAGGGGCTTTTTCAATTCGCAAAAGAAAGGCAGTAGAGATTCACTTTAGGTTCCTAGTGCTTAACTTTGATTTTGAACCAAAGTTGCTCCTTTTTATGATCAGTGAAAAAAGAGGCTCATAAAGGGAGATAAGCCTCAAATATTCCTAACTCATAGTGTGTTTCCTGAGGCTGGCCCCTCGTGAGTCATGCGCTCTGCAGCTCAGCCTCCTCTTCAACCAAGGCATCATCCCGCCAAGGGATTTTCCAGGCCCCTTGGCAACCCTGCACTCAGCCTTTTAGCTAAGGGAGCCCTTTCCTATTACTCCCCACGGCAGTGGGCAAACCAAGCCAGAGCAGGTTAGTCCAGGAAATCCACACGGCTACATTCCGGAAGGCTCTGCTGGGATACTAGCTCACTCACCCACACATGTGTTTTCCCTCCCACTCACCCACCAATCCAGAATCACGTGCGACAGTGGGATTGGGCGGAGGGGGGCACCGTCGAAGATAAAGGTGGTACTGCCTGTAGCGGATTTAAGAGAACTCAGGCAGTCGATCAAAAATAAATTGTATGCTTCCCCATATTCTCTGAGCTCAACAGAGGCTTTGTGCTCCCAGGGAAAAAAAATTTAGCAGGAATCTTATGTTTTCTTGACCTGACAATGGGGACACTAGTAGAAGAAGAGAACAAATAAAGGCAAAAGAGCAGAAGCAGCTGAAAGATGTCAGTGCAAACTGTGGGTGAGTGGTTTAAAATAAAATTTGAAAAAAGGAAAAGTAGCTATGCTTAGCCTGAACAAGGCTTCTGAGCTCCAACTTGACCTTGTCGAGTTCTCACAGGAGGATTGAAGGCCAGCCTCTAGAACGTCATATTGATACTATAATCCCCAATTATTGAGCATCACTGATATGCTAGGCACTGTTTAAAATGTTTTATCTGCATGCTATCATTTAATTCTCACAATAACCCCACAAGATTGGTACTTTCATGACCTCCATATCACCGCTGAGGACACTGAGGCTCAGTAAGATCAAATAAATTGCTCAAGGTCACACAGCGAGACAGAGCAGACATTCGAACCCAGGACTGCCTGCCCGCAAACAAGGACCGTGTCTTGTTTGTTCATCTCTGGAGCCTGGTCCCCACAGCAGAATGTCAGTAAACACGTGGGACTGAAATGACACAACCCAGGCTGACTCCAGGTCACATCATGAGAGCCCCTAGTGAGTTTACAACTCCCATCTGTGAGCTCATGACAATAAACAGAAAGGAAGAGGACAAGTGCCCCTCTGTTCAAAGAGTGAGCCAGCCTATGCCAAGTGGCCCCCAGACCCTTTGATGGGGCAGAAAGAAAGACTCCCAGGGTGGGGCCAGTTTCCAGCAGTCAGATCCGCAGAGTGTGGCATTCCTGAAGCCAGGGCAAAAGATATGACACTTTGAGGGCAGAAATGAGAATCCCTCTATGAGGAGACTTGACACCCTCCACTGTAGGATGGGTGTTAACTAAGCCGTAAAGGCAGCTGAACTAACAAGGGATAGCCCGCAGGAGGTCATAATTCCAGCGATCACCACTTATCGGCAAAGCTCCTGGTAGATGCAGAGGGTAGGGTAGCGCAGAGGGGGCCTGAGAGGACAAGGGAGGCACAGCAGTGGCAGCAGAGGCCCCGGCCTAGGAAGTGCTCAACAGATGCCTGATGAAGAAGTGAACGAGGAGCAAAAAAGACCTCGGACCTGGATGTGTCTGCCTTAAAACATCTTATGAGGTTGACTACTGAAATTCTTTTGGCCTACAGCAGGAATTCGGGGCCAGGTTTCCAGACAGGGATTGAGCCTAGAAAATGGCGGCATTTTTAGTAAAGTGAGAAATAGGAAAACAGAGGTGCCTCACCCAAGTTCTCGCAGGTCAGTGAGAGGAACTTGATAGGAAGTGCATCCTCCAGATGCCTCCTCCACAGCCTCTCCACCCCACAAGGTTTCCATACTTGCCTAAGCATAGGGTCACCTGGGCACTTGTTTTAAAAATACAGATTCCTGGACCTCACCCAACATTTACTGAATCCGAGTCTCCAGGGGCCTGGGCATGTGTATTTTTCATAAGGACTACAGATCCTTTTAAGAGCAGCCGAGACTGGGAAACACAGCAATAGCCCAGGCCCTTCTTGCAATGGCCCTTCTGACACGAGAGACATACGAGTGTAACAATTTTAAAAGCTATTTCCAAGCTCAAATGAATGTTTAGTGGTTTCAGGTTTTAAAAAAAATTAAAATACAATGGGAAAATCATTTTTGAGAGAAGAATAGGAATTAAATTAAAATGGACCACTTAGCAATTATTTTCGAAAGCCAGATGATTTTGAATAAAACCACCAGCACAGCAGAAGCTAAAGGCTTGTTCCCTTGCATCAAATGTGCTAATAAATGTGCTAATAGAGAAGACGTATCTGGAATTCAAATAAAGGAAAAAGAATAAACTCAATTGAGACCTGGCTTTGTTTTTAGAGACTGTGTTTTTTAGGAACTTTAGACCTGAAATTAGGAAAAGTAAGTGAATCCTCTGAGTAAATAACTGAGAAAGGTCTTGATCCCAACCCACCTGGTAGAAGGCTGCATTATCTGGGCCCCACTAGATGGTAGATATTAGACTGCGTTCTTTATTTCTACTGGCTGGCCTCAGGAGCATGGATAGGGGAGTGGCTGAGGACATGGGCTTTGGAAACAGGCCGACCTGGATGGGTTCAAGTCCTGCCTCCATAACTACGTGTCCTTGGGCAAGTAATTTAAACTCTCTAGGTCTTGAGTTCAGCACCTATAAAGAGAGTAATAATGAAAGCTGATTCACAGGGTGGTCATGAGTATGAAATGAGAGGTAACGCAGCAGCTGCACAGAGTTCAGGCTCCTGAAGTATTAGCCAGTTTCATTACTATTTTTAATGTGAAGTCTTCATGTCACTCAGCTTTTTAATTAGCACTGGCCTTGCCTGGCCACTCACTGCTAAAATATTTTCTATTTCGGGTTGCCAAATTCACTTGCTATATACCTGATATCTGAGTTTTTACCCAGAGCAAGGAGCACCATCCACTTCAGCATCATAGCTTTATTAAAAATCTATTTCCAAGCAGTAAGTTGCTCTAAGTTCCCCATGATACATAAGTGCTCCTGAAGGAAAATGGCCTGGATTTTCCCATATTTTAGCTATGCTGAAAAATCAGATCTTACACATATATGTACATTTCTTGTAATGGGAGTCCCTCATTCACCATTCGGCCAAGTCTGACTTTTCCTTTAAAACCTCCTATGTGAGGCCTTTCTTCCCAGTGGACATAACCCATGATGGGGTTGCACTTCACTGATGATCTGGGTTCAACATTCATTCATTCAGCAAACATTTACCAAATACTACTGTCTTCAAGGCAGCAACATGCTTTTGTCTGTATCTTTCATCTGGCACTTCCTTGTGATGATGATGATGATGATGATGATGATGATGATGATGATAACTATTGTTCCCTGTCTACACTAAATTGTAACTCCCTTACCATCAAAGACTATGCTGAAATGTTCCCTAAATCCCCAGTACCCAGGAAGTGATTTCCACACAGGAGACTTCCAGGAAAAGATTTCTTGTTGACTGTGATGCTGATCCTTATCCATGTGGGCAGTTTCCCTCACAGTAGAGAAGATATGGTGCTAAACTAGCTTGCTTGGACTTGCTAGTGAGTTATATGACCTTAAGTAAGTCACTTTGTCTCTGAGATCCAATCAAGCCTCAAGACTTGATGCAACTTAAATCCATTTACTTCTAAAGCTTAGTTACTTCATCCTAGGCCTCAGAATTTCCATTAAGGATGCTTCTTTCTGGGTATCCCAACATAAAGGAAAGCCAAGGGACAGACAGACCTGTGTAGACTCATAGAATGGTTTCTGAATTTTCCTAGTGATGTTACATATTCTGTTTTATTTTATTATAAAATTATTTATTATTTATTTATTATAAAATTAATATAAAATTATTATTTTAAAAAACATTCTACTGATAAATCTTTTCCACCCCATCTCTTACCCTTTATCCCCTCCTTCCCCCCAGGAAAAGACAAAGAAAAATGTATTAAGACCAAGTTCACTCCCAGCAGCACCACTTTCAGCATTCCCTGAAGAACAAGGAACTCAGTAGTTGGCCAGCTACCAAAGATAAGAAAATTACAAAAGTAGAAAGACCGATATCTGTCCTGAAACAGACTGAAAATTCCCTGCCCATCTGATTTGTTTTACTTTTCATCCAGATGATTTGGCCTCATGGAGGCACAATTTTTTACTCTGTTTATATTTTCTGCCTTCAAAGGCAGTTTATAAAAGGTAAAATAAAAAATTTGAAAAGCAAGTCAAAAGTCTTGGGTGATGGGAGTTTCATTAAGACGTATTTGTTACCTAGATTTGGCATCATAAATTCCATTTGAGTCTGATATTTGAATTCTTTTTTTATCAACTTTCCTAGACCTCTAAAATGCAGAATTTCCACCGTATTTCCTTCTTCACTCGTAGATATTTTCCAATGATGTTTTAGGTTGGTGAATCAATTATAATAGAAGTTGCCTGAATTGCATAGTATAGTTGGAGATCAACTCCACAAGGTCAGTCTCTTTGGAGCAACTGGTCTTCATGCTGCTCTGTGATGTCACACTTTACCCATTACAATGCTCACAGCCCTGTCCTTGGGAATCACTGATCCAGAGGGAGAAAGAACACAGGTGTAGGTGGATTTCTACAAAGTCATCGCCATGACCAGAGAAGCAAAGTACAGGTTGTGCTCAAGGTGGGTGAAAATCATCTTTGGATTCCAAATACAGTACACTTTACTTTCATAAAATATTACGGGGATGTTCTCAGACAACTGATGATGCATTTGATTCCTACTCTAAGCTGCCCCACAAGACAACGTTGAGAAAGTCTGGCAATCAGCTTGGGTACACAAAATGCAAGATCACAGGAAGTTTATAGTTCATCTTGCTGGCTGTGTTCATGCTTAAGGAACATGAGCTTCCATTTCTATTTCTATTCAAACAAATTAAGCAACAGACTCTGCCTCTGGAGCCATCATATTGATTCATAGCCTCTTTCTGCTTCTCTTGGTTAAAAGTCTTTTTGTCGGGGGTGGAGTGGATCAGAAGACCCACTACACCCCTGATGGAAATAACCTTGCAGAGAATATGAGAAGGACTCAATCATTTTTATAAAAACTAGATGAGCACTTGATGCTGGAAGTAAAAGAACTATCCTTATTTTTCTATCCCAATTAATACACTCTTGTCTTGCCTGATAGTGAAATTTGTAATGTGATTTTAAAGCCATGAACTAGATCCATTGTCTATCCTTAAATTTAATAATTGGGATCCACAAGCTTCAAAAACAGTAGGGGCAAAAAAATAACAAAAATCAATAAAAAACAGTTGCCCTGCCAGTTAGAGTCTGGTCTTTTCACCAGTTCTCACTGGTTGGGAACAATGCTGGGTAGACTGGCTTTTTTAGGTACTATTTGGCAAATTCATTCTTCCAGAACCCAGACAGCCCCCTGCACCAAAAATTAGTTCATTCATTTGGTTAAAAAAAAAAGCATTCAGCTCTCATAAGGTCAAAGGCATTTGAAACTCTTCCACTTTTTTTTTTTTTGGTGAGGAAGATTAGCTCTGAGCTAACATCTGTTGCCAATCCTCCTCTTTTTTGCTGAGGAAGATTGGCCCTGGGCTAACATTCATGCCCATCTTCCTCCACTTTATACATGGGACACCTGCCACAGCATGGCTTGATAAGTGGTGCGTAGGTCCATGCCCGGGATCCGAACTTGCAAACCCCAGGCTGCCGAAGTGGAGCACACAAACTTAACCACTACGCCACCAGGCCGGCCCCTCTTCCACTTTTTATTTTAAAAAATAAGCCCAGTTGGCTCATGGAGTGAAGAGGTGATGGGTTATAAGAAATAAGAATTCATCTCTCTACTGCTTTTTAATAACATCCTCCTTTCTCCCTTCTTTTTCCTCCCACAATTCCCTCCTTGACCCTTCAGTCGCCATTCTCATGCACAAAGGATCCGGAGTCCCTTAGAATAGGAAGGTAAATGGGCCACGTGAAAGTAGACAGCCACCACTCAATTCTTCAGGCAGTAAGATGACCTGACTTTATTTCTTACCTTACAAACACAGATGAGTGGAACAAGATGAATGTAGCCAAAGTAAGAAGCCATTTTAATCCAAATAAGAGTAATTCATGGCTGATCAGAATCATCCGGAGTTCAGTATTGCTTTCCTGACCCTTCTTTCAGAGTAGCAAATAAATTCTGTCAAGGGAAGTGAGATCACATCAGCCCTCTCTGGGAGAAAAGAGACAGTTACACCTTTCCAGAGAGGAGGTACTAATGTTAAATACAGATATAGATATATATATGGATGTATATAGAGAGACATATAGATAGATATGGATAGATAGATAGAACTAGGTATATATAGATAGATCAATACATATATATGTCATCATTCCTAAGACATCAGTGGAGAATTGAAAAACAGTACCCCAGGTTTGTACACAAATAAGGGGGAACATATGAAGCCAAACCTAAATAACATGGAGCTGCTTCCTAGAGGTTTTCAGGGGAAAATATTTTTCTTCTCAAATATTATCAGATGGAGAACACTTGAAGCCAAACCAAATAACACTGAGCTGCTTCCCAAAGGTTTTCATCGGAAAATATTTTTCTTCTCAAATATTATCAGATGGAAAAGCCAACAGCCACACGAGGAAGATCTCGAGGGTTACAGCAATCTAATTCACCATCAACAGGCTTTCATTGTCCTCACTGCACTGTTTTGGCAGATCATGCTATAGTGTTTGGGAAGAAAGCAAATCCAAAAGTTACGAGAACACCTATTACTCATGGTACTTTCCCTCCTTCATCTCTCTAGAAAGAAATAAGCTCAAAAGCAAACCAACTTCCCCATCATAACCTGAGATGTCTCAGGTTCCGTTTCTGGAGGAGCAATACCATGGAGTGGCTAGGAGCACTTCCTCCTCCCCCTCCTCGTAGCAGGACTGAAGACTCAGTTTCCGTTTTAGGCAAATTAAGCTGTTATCTTCTCCAGAATATTGTTACGAGATGCAAGATTAATGCATGTAAAGGACCTAGCCCAGTGTCTGGTACCTAGTAAATTGTCAATAATACTAGCAATATTCATTATTATTTTTATTAATAAATTGATTATAAGACTTATAGTTAAGATTCTATAAATCTTGATATTGTCATGAAAATCATGAGGTTAGTTAACAGGATCATGTGTCTCAGAATTTCCAGGACAATCTCAATTTCAAATATCTTATCCTATAGCCATACATCCAAAGTGTTGTTTTAGTAACTAGGGTACTCATTGATAAATATTGCAATAAAGGAAAGAAGAAAGGAAAGAGAAATTAAGAGAATACAGGAGTTATTAAACATGATGTTTCCTAAACGGGGGTTCCTGAACTCCTTAGAGATTAATGAGAGCAATCTTTTTGTATACCTAAAGTCTTAATAGACATCTTACTAACTACACAGCCACAAAGATGTTAAAATATAACCAGCATGTTAGACAAGTATACTGAATGCTTTAAGGAAAAAGGAAATGAGAAATGCTCTCATAAATGTAGCTTACCATTGAGGGGCTAGGGGCAAAGATAGTAATAAAAAGGGTGTTTAGTGATAGAAAACCTAGGAACCACCACTTCAGATCAAGTTCTTCTATGGCTTCAGGGGATTGGACACCAAAGCTAGGAAAGCAGTTACCTAGGAATATTCTAGTCTATCAGAAACTTGCCATTTGAGTTTTTGATCCAAAGAACAAAGGAAATGCCACTCGCATAAATCCTCCCCAAGCTCTTTTTATATCAGATCAGCAATTGCCTTCTTTTCAAACCCATAAATAGATGTGAAGTGGTATTTTCGCAGAACTGGTTCAATAAAATCACATTTTAACAGTAAGTAGGAAATGTAAAAAATATGTATTTTAACTGAGGGTGCTGGCCTCTGTGTAAATAGATAACCCAGCTGACATGTCTTGAATGGGATGGTGGTTCTAACAGTTACTCTTCAGCGAGGACTGGGTTCTCCTCCTGTGCTTTTATCCTGATGCCTCCCTGTGATCAAACCACACACCATCGTTTTCTGGATTCGGGAGGACCCTGTGTCTGTGGAGTAGAGTTTACCTCTGTGGGGAATGACTGGCTAGCATTGGGGGTGGAAGGCTCCATCTCCATCTCATTCATGCCTACCTATTACATCCAGCAGATCTTCAACACAAGACTTGGAAGTAGGAGAAAACCACAGGTTCCCCTAAATACATAAACTTATAGGTTGACCATCATTGTCAGCATTTAATTGAAAAGCACCAACAGGCTGGAGCGAATAAAATTAAAGGTGTGAGGTTTAAAAGCCAAAATGTCTATTTCCCAAGTCAATGATTTAGGAGCTGGCTGTGACATTCCACACACTTGCACACAAAAGAAATTCCATCCACTGAGATATGCAAACCTTTCCACAGCTCAGGCTGGTCTCTGGATCTGAGGGTTGATGCTATTCACCCCAGAAGAGAGGAATTGGGTGGGAAGCCAAGAAGGAGGAAGGGAGTAATATCCTTCTGTCTTGTGTCTGCCCTCTACTATGTGCCTTCCTTATTTTATTTAAAAGTATTATTTGGGAATGCTCTGAACATACTCCTGTATTTTCTTCCTAAATGAGGCTAAATATGTCTGGACTAGAAAATATTGTATTGTAACTATCTGAATAAAAAATAAGACAGAAACTAATAGTGAATACCAAGGGATGTACCTCCTTACAAGCTAAGCAGTGATTTTTTTGTTGTTTTTTTGCTGAGGAAGATTTGCTCTGAACTAACATCCATGCCAATCTTCCTCTATTTTTTAGTATATGGGCCACCAATACAGTATGGCTGCTAACAGAGCAGTGTAGGTCCATGCCCAGGAACTGAACCAGGGCCACCAGAGCAGAGCACACTGAACTTAACCACTAGGCCACTGGGGCTGTCCCTAAGCAGTGCTTTTATTGCCGTCTCCCAGGTACACTACTGTGATGTGCTCAGAATGTTCCCACCCATCACAAAGAAAGAAAGATAGACTGCACTGTCTTTAGGAAGATGAGAAGATGGACCCACGCTGCTAGGGTAGGACAGGTGCTTTGAGTGCTCTTTTCCCATATTTATTTCCCCTTGTGACCAAAGATTATATTTATGAGATGCTTCTCTCTTTTATTTTTCCTTTTTGTCGTGCTTTAATAAATGAATGATCATACTAAATGATACCATTTATAAAGTACCTCTCCCATTCCAGGGACGGTAATAAGCCCTTTTCATCTAACTTTGACAACAACGCTTGAATTAAATATTATCACCACATCTGGAAGACGAGAAGTCAAAGGCTCAGAGAAGGTGTGTAACATGCCCCAACTCACAATCCTAGGAGCTGGCGGAGCTGGAATTCGAACCCAAGTCTCCTTGTCTCTAAAACCTAAATTCTTGCCACTTCTCTAGATACTCCTGCCAAGAGGCAGACTAGCAGGGCCAGGATTAACCAGATGATGGGGGCTGATGCCAGGGACACCCCCGGATGCAGTCTTTCCTGCCTAATCATGGCCAGCGCATGAGTTCACACCACTATATTTCTCTCTGCCTCCTCTTTCCCGCATGACTGGCCTGCCTTCACTGATGGGAGTCTCTGCTTTGACTTGGTGAACTGACTCCAATCTCTTTGCTTCCCACCTCAGTTTCTACTTTTTGGACTGCTTTATCCCAAATCCTCACCTCTAATCTGAGCATAATCAGCCCTTTCATAGTAGTTTTGTCAGTCAGTCTGGAATCCCATCTCATGAACTGGGTACCAGAAACAATCAGCATGCAGGAATTAATAAAGTTTCATATTAAAGACTTGTGAGTGTGTGTGTGTGTGTGTGTGTGTGTGTGTGTTAGAAATAGATACAAACACATTATTTAAAAAAAAAAAAAAAAAACAGCTAATACTAAGATGACCCTCTGTCTAGCCTGAGGAGATACTCACTAAGAATCCTTTGCTTCCTTCAGAGAATTCTTCACAGCACTGTCTGTCTGGGAAACCAGCCTGCAAGATCAAACCACCACACAACCCACAAGTTCTTGCTGTTTTTCCCAAGCCTAGCTTGCCACCTACTGGCAAGAAGCAGAAGCAAGAATCCTGGAGCAAAGACACAAGAAAAGAATGACAGGAGCTGAACAAGACAGCTGCCATCTGCCAAATATTAGCGTCCTTAGATCTTCCAAGGCCCAGATCTGCCGACAGCCACAGAAAGGCTGGGAGCAAAGGCAGTTCTCACCCCTAAACTCCTGTCGACATCTATGTCTCCCTAACAAAATAGTAGGAACAAGTAATTTGTGCCCTTTGTTGGCAGAAATTTTCCTTCCGTTAAGAAACTGCAAACAAAGGAAAAGCATCAGAGAGAAGGGGCAAATTAGAACTTCCCAGAGAAAGCTCCTGAAGGCAGCCCAGGAGGAGTCTCACAGTCCACAGTCTGCCCGCAGACATCACCAGGAAGGCAGGAGCCCGCAGTGGTGGGGCCAGCAGACAAAGTGCACTAGAAAGCCGTTCACCGCTCTCCCCAGGAACTTGAACTTGTGAGCCCCAACTTGAAGGAATGCCAATAATACGCTGGAGCCCAAAGTAAACCCTAATGTTAACACTTTTACTGAGTTTGAAATGGAAAGATTCTCTGAATAATAATAATATCCTTACCAAATGCATATAAAATTATAAGTTTCTAAATATATAAAACATATCACGCAAATTTGATTTCACGGTCTTCTTTTTCCTTGCCCACACACTTGTAACATCATGAACATCTCATTAACGGCAAGTCCTTCGAAAAATGACTTTTTTTTTTTAATTTTTTTATTTTTTCCCCCCAAAGCCCCAGTAGATAGTTGTATGTCATAGTTGCACATCCTTCTAGTTGCTGTATGTGGGACGCGGCCTCAGCATGGCCGGAGAAGCAGCGCATCGGTGCGCGCCCGGGATCCAAACCCAGGCCGCCAGCAGCGGAGTGCGCGCACTCAACCGCCAAGCCACGGGCCAGCCCGAAAAATGACTTTCTTTTTCAAGCTTTAATTTTGTACCCTAATTTTCTCCACATCCTGAGAAAAGATGAGAATAAGGAAGAGGGATCGACTAGTCCTTCTCATTACCCTCTGCTCTACTTGTCAGAAATTGGTCTAATGGGCTTTAAGGAAATTTTAAATGTTGGGATCTTTTTTCTATTTAAAGTGCATGTGAATTTCAGGTTAATCATGATAGATCGACCCCATGTATTCATTTCCTTTCCCTCCCAACACTCAACTAAAATGACAATGACAAAATGAAAATGATATCACCCACAAGGACAAAGAGAATGAGAGAGGAGACAACAGCAGATGAGGGATATCAGCACATTTGGGGAAGAATGAGGAATGGCAGACTTGACAGAGCAATGGTATTTCCACCTAACTGCCAGCACAGATCAATGCTGCTGAGAAGCACAGGAATTCAGTATGCAGAACAGACTTGTGATGATGGTTGCACAACAATGTGAGTGTATTTAATGCCACTGAGCTCTACTGAAAAATGGTTCAAAAGGTAAAGTTTGTGTTATGTATGTTTTACCACAATAAAAAAATTGTTAATTAAAATAACATTTGATAATTAAATCAAGGATGACTGAACAGTCAGCCATTAGTTGTCATCTACAGTATGTGGCAAGGCAAAGTGGGTTTTCTTATATAAGTAAACTCACAAGTTCAAGTTAGTTGGTCAAGGACAAAAGTTATTAAATGATACCGTAGGCACAGAACTAAAGACAAGAAAAACAATAGAATATGAATTTTGACCTCAAAGAGTTTAGAGTTGAATGGAGGGAGAAGAGATATCAACCATTTAGATGTAAGAATCTAAGATGTGACACGCGGCCGAGATGGCACCTTAACAGCAACCACTCTATGCATGCGTGTCCACGCTAAATAAAGAAAGGGAACAGATAACTGCTATAGTACTGGTGGTAACAAAGTTTTGTGGAACTTAATTCAACTGAAAGGACCAGGGAAGACTTTCCAAAGGAGATGCTTTTGAACAGAAGATTAAAGAGCCTTCCAAGCAGAAGCCAAGGGCCTCACCTGCATGTCCAAGCAGTCCAAGTAACCCACAAACACTGGAACTATGGGGCTGCCATTTAAAGCTACAACAACTTTACCATAAACACTTTGAAATAAAGTTGACAACAAATGATTTTATGGGGAACAACAATGCTTTCTCTGACAATACGTTACCCTGAACAGAGAGGCTGACAGTCAGAAGCTAGGCAGGGAGACAAGGGCTTGAGCAGAGTTGGGGCAGAGGAGATGGAGGGGAGGAGGTTGGTCAGTGGCCTAGTATTTGCTAATTCTCTTGGTCCTACCATCAAGAAGCAATTACCCATCAATTTCACTCACCTTTCCTTGCTTAAACAAACCAAAAAACTCTCGCCTGAGAAAATTGTCCAGATTTTCAAACCACCCAGCAGAAGCAAACAAGATAATTCATAACAAGACTCAGGAGCTTAGAGGAAATGTATATACGTGGTGTCACTCTCCTTTTGCTAGTTTCAGAGCTCAGTTTTAACTCATGTTTTCACTACAGAGGTAAGCCTTTGATTTTGTTTTATTTTTGTTTGTTTGTTTGTTTGTTTTTTTATAATTTTATTTATTTATTTTTTTCCGCTCCAAAGCCCCAGTAGATAGTTGCATGCCATAGCTGCACATCCCTCTAGTTACTGTATGTGGAACATGGCCTCAGCATGGCCGGAGAAGCGGTGCATGGGTGCGCGCCCGGGATCCGAACCCGGGCCGCCAACAGCAGAGCGCCAGCAGCTGAGCGCAACTTAACCGCCAAGCCATGGGGACGGCCCAGCCTTTGATTTTGATTTTGGTGTGCCTCCATGTCCGACACACCAAGAACATGCTTTCTAGCAAAACGCTAGATCTCATACGTTGCCATTAAGACAAAATTGTCTGATGGAGCTCTTTACTATAGAATTTTATGTGCATATGGACGCGCTTACCTCTCAGTCTTTTAATAACACTACCACTGACTTCCTCCTCCTCCAGCCCTGACCTGAGAAAATCTCACCACTTCAGGTATTCCTGGGAGTTTTGAGAATTGAGTTTAGTTTAGTTTCTCTATGGTGGGGGTCCCATGACCACTTTGGTTCTGTTACATTTCTGCCATAATGTTACTTGTGCCCTTTTTAGTTCCCATGGAACTGTGAGCCTCTCCTGAGGAGAGACCGTGTTTTATTCCTTGTGAAATGCAGGAACAGTTGGTAGAAATAGAGAAACGTAAAGCAGATGCTATGGGTGCCCTGTGCTAATGACCTCAGCCCACCCTGGAGGGCACTTGTAGGTGGTTCTTACTCCCACTGCTGGCTTCTGGCATCTCCATGCCTGAGGGGGTCATCTAGCCATAGAGCATGTCAGCCTACGTGTGCAAGACAGGCCAAAGTACAAGGAGTTAAGGCCCCAGTGAAGGAGGAGAGTTGGTAGATAAATGTCCTGGCTTCCTGACCCTCAATGGGACAACTCAGAGCTGTGTTCCAAACAATTTCTCATGTGGTGCCCAGCAAGATGAAGGTCTGGTTGCCCATGGCTCATTAATTCTTTATCTTGCTCCCCTACTGCTTCATAGTACTTCCTGCAACTACCTCCCAAATAATCTTCTTCTTATACAGAGTCTTTGGAAAAGCCCAGTGGGGGAATCCCAGCAAAACAAATAGCTGTTCACCATTTGAAAAGCAGCTTCTAACACAGCATTTCTGTGGTCATCCATTCATCCTCTATCAGCATGTTACAAGCAACTTTTCAAATCAAGATTTTCTTAGGACTTCATGTACTTTTCAAATTCAGGAGCTGGATATGGTCGGATCCATGAAGCCCTAAGATCAGGCAGGTACAACATGAATGCCTGATATAAGAGAAATGCTACACTTAGGATTGGGCCAAAGCAGGTCTGCAAGACACAACAAAATTACACAAAGAGATGGCCTAGACCCTAAATTGCCAAACTCTTGTCCCTCCTTTAGTTCTTACCTATGGCCTTGTAAGGGATTTCCTAATACAAACTGATGGAAAAGGGAGAAGAAGAATAAAATGCCTGGCTAAGGATGGATCATGAAAATGGACTGCCGCCAGACTACAGTGCACCTCAGGAAATCCTCACAGTGGGGAAAGCTCCGAGAAGCACACATAGTCATTAACTTCGTGTGGGGGAGAAGTGGTGAGAGGTAAGGATTTTTAAGAACTCCTGGACAGTGGCAACTGGCTTGGTTGGTTGGTTAGGGGTCTGGAAGGAGCAAGAGAACAATATTCAAAGATAGAGACAAGGAAGTCTGGAAAAGGAGCACATGGATGGATCTATGGGAAGAGGCACAAAATGTGGATCTTGGTGATTCAGGTCAATGCCTACCATCATCCACCGTGAGAAGTTACACAGAAAGGTTCATCCCGTGTATGTCAGGGAGCCTCTGTCTACAGGCACACTAGTGTTTGCACATTAAGTCCATGAATGGAGTAGTCATGGTGGCAGTGATGGAGGCTATGCATAGGCCCAGTAGCATGGGCACCTTCTTATTAAGGCTAAGCTAGTTACTCCCCCTACTGAATGTCAGCAGCAGAAACTAATACCAAACACTCAATACAGTACATTCCCCAAGGGGGCCAACAAGTCACTTGGTGCAAGGTGATTTCACTGGACCTCTTCTATCCTAGAGAGGACAGTGATTCATTCTTACTGGGATCAATACGTATTCCAAGTACGGGGTTTGCCTTTTTTGCTTACACTGCCTATACCAATACCACTATTCAAGAGTTCACAGAATATATGATTTACCAGCATAAGATCCCACATAAGATCTCCTTGGACCAAGGGACTCACTTTACAGAAATGCAATAATGGACATATGGCCACAGGATCCACTGGTCCTATCACTTACCACTCCACCTAGAAGGCTGCCAGCCTAACAGAATATTGGAATCAGGTATTAAAGGCACAGTTAAGGTACCAACTTGAGAAGGACACTCTCAAAGTTGGGGTGTGGCCATTCAAGATGAGGTATAAACATTGAATCAATAACTAGTACGTAGTCAGTATCCCCAGTAATTAGAATAAACAAGTCTGGGAACCAAGGAGTATAAGTATGAATAACCTCTCTCTCCATCACTTCCAGTGAGCCACTTGTGTATTTTGGGCTTCCTGTCCTTGCAACTTCAGGTTCTGCAGGATTAGAAGTTATAGTCCCTGGGAATGGAATATGTATACCGGGGAATGGTATATATATGCTTTAGGTTCCACTGAACCTAAAGTTACTACTGCTGCCTGGTCATTTGTGGCTCCTCCACAGGAGCTAATATATTGGCAGGGGTAACTGATTGTGACTATGATAAGGAGGTAAGGTGCTGCTACATGTCTGAGAATTTGGATAATTCACTGGGGTGTCTCTTAATACATCCACAGCCTTACAAGGGCAGGATAACCAGGGAGTCAGACTCACCAGGGAGGAAGGTCTGGATCATCCCATCAGGCAGGCAATCTACAGTAGAAATGTTAACCAAAGGCAAGGGGATACCAGGATGAGCAGTCTATGAGGGAAAGGATGAATGTCATTACAGCCTGGGGACAACAGCAGCAGGGTCTCACCAACCCTCCTGTTGTTAAATCATTATATTAGGGACATGACTAAAAGCCATCTTGAAGAAGAATCAGTGCCCAACTAAACTTAATGTGGGGCACAGTGATGAGCAATATAAAGAATGCACTGCCTAACGCACAGTATAACAAATATAGACAACAATATTGTACTATTACTATGTAATGTGATAAATATCGCTACAAAGGCAACCATATTAAAATATATAAATGTATCAAAGTAACATGTTGTACACCTTAAATTTACACAATGTTATACATCAAATATATTCAATTTTAAAAAAAGAAAAAAGAAGAATGAACTGTGGAGATGCATCCATGCCCTGCCCATGTCCCCTTGGCACACCCTGGAGGTCATCTGAAGACGCCCCACATGGCCCATTAGCTTCCTGCATCTCTCTGCCCAAGGGCACTCTATAGCCTGGGTGTGTGCTTGGCTGTCATAAGTGGGGCAGGCCAGAAGTACCAGGGAGTTAACACCCCCGGAGTGACTCTCAACCAGTGAGGGGATTTGATAAAGAAGTTGATAATGACCCCAGCTTTCTCACGGTGGGAGAGTTTTGAGTTGTATGTCACACTGTTTCTCAGAGGGATCCCAAAGAGACTGAGCCCAGGTACCCCCAGAAGTAACCCATTATTAACGCAGCCTCAATTGTTCTCTTCTTTTTCCTATCTCACTTCCTCACTCCCTCCCAGTGCTTCCTGTGATCACCTCTCAAATCAACTTCTTACACCCAAACCCTTGACTAAGGTCTACTTTAGGGGAAATCCAGGCTAAGACAAAAAAGTGAAGGAAATTTTGATACATCCAACTAATATAATAATATGTGGCCAATGAAAACAACTATATAGGAATACGGAAAGACACATGCATTACGAAGTTAACTGAAAGAACATTGTCTATTCTGATTTCAACTCTAAGCAAGTGAAAGCATATGCTTGTAAAGGGAATATACCAAGCTGATCCTGGTGCTGAGGGCTCTAGTAAGACAAGGCTGATGTTTATCCACGGTATGTTTTGACGTGTTTGCACAGCGTTGCTCTCAAAGTTCTCGGCAGTCACAAATCACAAGTCAGTGACAAGATTACCACCCACCTGGGTCCTGCCAGTCCTTTTCCCCAGAAGTGCTCACTTGCTCAGAGAGGAGCCTGGGAAAGCTCAGCAGATTCTGCCGTGGCTGTAGAAGCCTGGATGGGAGAAGCTAGACTAACAACGTACAACCCTTGTAAACCCATCTCAGTTTGGAAGAAAAGCTTGACTTCTGTGTTGCAATGTTCGGTAGCAAAACTCCTCTCCCCGTGGGCCCCAAGCAAGTCTGACCTGTTTTCTGAGTCTAACAGGTCTGAAGGCACCTAACCCACAAGAATGACCTGCTGTGGCCTCTGTCATTGGAAGCTTTTCTTTTTACTGAGTGAAAATAGATTAGCATATGTCATAGGTCAGACCATAAATGAAAAAGATGAAAAGATTTACCATATAAAAATATAAGACATGTGGGAGACAAAATATACCATAAAAAAGAAAGGCAAAAGCTAAATAATAAACTGGAAAAAACACTTGTAATATATATGGCCAAGGGATAATCCATATCCTTAATAAATAAAAACAGGAAACGGATGGTGAATAATCTTTATTCACAAGCTTCACTGACATATTTGTTCTGAAAGAGATTGCCAGAGATATTTGGAGTTCTATGCTGACCTGAGAGAAAAAATTTAAATGCTTTACTGGTAAAAAGACGTCAGCATTTATCAATGGCAGTGGAACCGCTAGAAATTGTGGAGAAATCCAGGAAAAGCATGGGCTCATTTCTACGGTTTTACACCAAGCAAAATAAGGAAAAGGAATTGTTATGTTGGGGCTTAGGTGGCATATTTAACCTATAGAACAACGTGTAACCCTGTGATCTAGAGCTTCCTAAAAGTTAACACAGTCCCATCAAGCTATGGGGAAAAAAAATAATAGGGGAATCATTCAATAACGGCTCTGTGTTTAATAAGTTAATGTTTTGACAATTCTATAGGTTTGTTTGTTTGTTTTGGACAGCTTGGAAATAGTCACAAAATAAAATATGAGATAATTATTTTGATAAAAATAAAAATAACAACAAAAACCAAGACTTCACAGAGAACAAGGAAACCAATACTTTGTTTTCCTCAGAGACTAATAACCACGCAGGAGCAGATTACCAAGGCTATAATTGGAGTGGAGAGAATTTCCCTAATTTCCACTGAAATTCAACCTTTGAAATTTAATTCATTGAGAACTCAAAGGCCTTTGGTTTCTTTTGCAAATAGTGACAAAGATATCAACCAAAAGTCATTTCCAGGGGCTGGCCCGGTGGCATAGTGGTTAAGTTCACACACTCCGCTTTGGCAGCCCAGGGTTCACATGTTCGGATCCTGGGCACAGACATACACACTGCTCATCAAGCCATGCTGTGGCAGGCGTCCCACATATAAAGTGGAAGGAGATGGGCACGGATGTTAGCCCAGGGCCAATCTTCCTCAGCAAAAAGAGGAGGATTGGCAATGGATGTTAGCTCAGGGCTAATCTTCCTCCACCCCCAAAAAAACAACAAAAAAGTCATTTCCAACTATCACCTTTTGGAGAGAATGTTTTTCAACTTAGAGTCAGGCTCCAGGAGAAGGAGACTTGAGACTGGAAAGTGATGTGAGAACTTTCCAGGGGACTTCCTAAAGGAGAAGACCCAAGAGGGGGCAAATACTCATTTCTAGCCATTCCAGCTGTGCCAGCCCACATACCTTCTGGGCACACGCACTCACAGGCACATCTGAAAGGCATAGAACTGGGAAGAAAGTTCATCTAGATTCCAGAATAACCTGACTACTACAGTGTGGCTTGCTGGCTTGGATTAAGGCCCACCTGAGGAGTCCTCGCTAAAACATCATCAACAGACATAGAACGTCTGAACAGAACTCCTCCCACTCACTCTCTCAGCCTTGGGGGCCTCTCCAGAATTTCTCAAAACCACCCTTTTAAAGAAGCTTCTCACGTGATGAATAAACTGTCCTGGAGGTGCGTTTCCAACTTCACCACATCCACTGCATGCCCTTCTCTGTATTTGCATACCTTGCTGGGTTTGAACAGTAAAATAGTTTGTCACAGATGAGTTGGCACCTCAGGAAAGGCAAGAAAGCTTTTGTGAGAAAAGAAAAAGAGGAAGTTTGCAAAGCCTCCAGATGCCGAACACCTCGGGAGAAGAATTGCTTTGCACTGCTTCCAACCGAGCATTCTAAGCAGATGAGAGTCTATCTCATTCTAAACCACCTCCTACCAACCTAGAAACATTCAGACCATTCCCTTTGCCTTCTGGGGCTATTTCCATCATTTGGAAACCAAGAACACTAAATCTGAAAGACAACTAAGATTCTTTAGCACATACCAGTGTCAGGCACTGTGATAGGTGACTTACATGCATTTAATCCTCAATTTACCTCTATTTTTGGTGTGGGTGTAATTGTCCCTATTTCACAAAAGAATGAACAGGTGCTCACAGAGCTCAAACCCCAACCCAAAGTGAGCAACTGGGGCAGAGCCAGACAGTAAAGACAAAAAAAAAAGGCTAACTGACACTAAGGCTGGGGCCTTTTCCGCATTATCACTCTACTCTTAGGTTCATGGAAACGAAAGACAAATGCAGCTAAACGGGGTCAAGGTCCACATAAGTCAACTTAATGGAGGAACTAGGTATAGTCATGAGATCTTTGCTAGGGACAAAAGGGAGAGAGGTGACAAGTGGCTCCTCCACTCATTCAGTATCCTCGGTACATTCATCCATTCAACAAGGATTACTCAAGCTCCTACTATGTGCTAGAGGATGTTCTAGGTGCTGGGGATCGCCTGGATGGGGCCAGACAAAATCCCTAACCTCATAGATCGTCTATTTTAATAAGGGAGAGAGATAATAAACACATAAAGTGTATCATGACAGGTGGCGACAAGGGCTGTACAGAAAAAATAAGCAACAGCAGGGAAAGAGAAGAGGACGAGAGATTTTGGAAAGGGCAGCTGGGGAAAGCCTCTGAGGAGATGACATGAGAACAGAGCTCTGCCTGAAGCGAGGAGCGAGCCATCCACATGGCTGTGGGAAGAGGGTTCAGGCTGAGGAACCACAAGTGCGAAAGCTCACAGGACTTCATTCGTCCTGTTCCAGAAGCAGCCAGGCCAGTGAGACAGGAGTGAGATGAGCTAGGGGGAGTGCGAGGAGGTGAGGTCAGAGAACAAGCCACAGGCCAGGCCATGTAGTCTTCCTCAGAATCACCCAGCATGTGTGTGAAAACATAGCTTGCTGGCCTCCCCCGGAGTTTCTGCTTCAATAGGTGGGGCCTGAGACAGTGCATTTCTACCCTGTTCCCAGGTGAGGCTGATGCTGTTGGTCTGGGGACAAGACTTTGAGAACCACTGATGTGGAGCCTCATAAATCATGATAAGACTTTGAATTATGTTCTAAATGCGACAGGAAGCCACTGGGGGGTTCTGCCCAGGGGATGAAGGAAAACTGTAAGGGGCAAGGGTGGAAACAGGGAACCAGCTGGGGAGTAATGACAATAGCTCAGGCAATAATAGGGATGGTCTTGAACCAGGGCGGCTAGAGTGGAGGCTGGTGGGAGGAAATGGTCCGATTCAGAATATATTTTGAAGGTAGGACTGACAGCACTTGCCAATGGACTGACATGTATGAGAGGCAAAGAGAGAAATCAAACAATGACTCCTCTGTTGTAGAATGACCTACTGAGTAAATGGTGGAGGTGTTTGCTAAAACAGGGAGGATGGGTTTTGGATTGGGTTTCGTTTTGAACATATTAATGTTTTGAGATGCCCATTAGATATCCAAGTTAGTAGGCAGATAACTTATATGTCTCAAGCTCTGAGAGAGGTCCAGCACAGAGGTTTAAATTTGGGAGGCATCATTTTATAACCAGTACGTACAATGATGGGGCTGGATGTGATCACTAGAGAGTGAGTATAAACAAGAAGAAGCCCAAGTACTGAGTTCTGTGGCCCGCAAAGCAGACAGAGAAGGAACAGCCTATGAAATAGGAAAAACCCAGGAGAACGTGAAGTGTAGAACCAAGAGAAAAAGTGTTTTCACAAGAAGGGAGTGAGCCAATGCTCTGAGAGTTAAAGAGGTGACTGATAAGTGGCCACTGGATTTGGCCACCTGCACACTGAGTCATCAGGGAGTAGAAAAGAGAAGATCTGAAATACATGGAGAGAGAAACTAGTCTATGTAAAATTCATAATTATAAGCAGAGTATTTGTTCTCATCAACTTATTGTCAAAATGGAAGTTCTTTCCTGTCAAGGAAATACTTGATAATGCTGTGAATACAATTATTAATATGTGCTATTCATTTCCCTTTTTATGTGGATCATATGAGATAGAGTTTATCAGATTTCCTACATTTTTGGGGTACAAACTTTTAGCAGTAATACAAACAATGAGGGTATCTTTGTATAAAGTTGTATGTTATATATCCCTTTTACCAATAATAAAAAATGTTGATCAACTATGCTAGACAAAAGACTAAATTATCTTTATATTCTCTCTATGGAAGATTATATTATAGAATTTTGTCATATCAGGAAACAAAGAGCATGCAGAACCAAGAAATGTAGGGAAAAAGTTGTATAAAATTAAGTCGGACACAAGTAATAAAAAATATTGTTATTTTTCTGGATTTTGTCATGTGTGTGGTATTTGTCAGCTCTTTTTGATTCATAATTTGTTGACTTATTCTCTCATTCCGCATATGTATTTTCATGCCTACTGTGATTCATAATTTGATGTTATTTTTCCTACAGAGGCATCCCCACCCAATAAATTGTATAAGCTTCAGGTCCACAAAACCTGCCCCCCTCCCTGATGGAGGGGATGAGAGCCAGAATGGAATATGGTCAAGAAATAGAGGGAAGAAAAGAAGTAGAGACAGCAAATATGAAAGCTCTTCAATGGTGTGTGTATTCTAGGAGTAAGAGAAGAGGGGAAGTGGAGGAGCGGGGATTAAAGAAGAAAAGTTAAATCAAAGGAAGAGAGACTGGGAACCACAGAATGGTCCACATCAATTGTCTGGAGATCTTTGACTATCATATCTTCCGGAGTTTTCAGAGATGGATAATAAGCGAGTTGGGAGCTTGGAAAATAGCAACTGAGCATCACAGAAGAGCCTTTATGTCAAGAGTCTCTCCTGGTGCCTGCATAACACTCTGATTTCATGTGGGCACCAGAGAGAAAGCAAGGTTTGGCAGGGCATGTATTTTAATCATCTAGGGCACATGCTTTTAATGGTTTTTTAACCACTGTTAAATGGTATTTGTTTTTTGTTTAAGTAGAAAAACCCATTCAGTCAAAATCTCATAGGCACATTCAATATATATCAGAGATTAAAACACGCAGACCAAGGAGCTGCCAGATTTGGTGTCTGGTATGAAGCTGCTTCCTGGTTCATAAACAGCCAACTTCTTGCTGTGTCCTCACATGGTGGAAGGGGTGAGGGAGCTCTTTGAAGTCTATTTCATAAGGGCACTACTCTCATTTAGGAAGGCTCCGCCCTCATGACCTAATCACCTCCCAAAGGCCCCACCTGCTAATATCGTCACATTGGGGGTTAGGATTTCAACATATGAGTTTGGGGAGGGACACAAACATTCAGTCTACAGCAATCCCTTTCATGCATCATGCCTTCCAGCCTTAGTGAACTACTCATCATTCTCCTAATAATTTTAACTTCCTCATCTTCACACGTCATTCCCACTTTCCAAAGAGTTTCCCAGACCTCGTTCTCTGCCTGTGGACTCCCTGTGGCCAAGGTTAGTTACTCATTGAGGAATCTCTTTTCCTCAAGAACCTGTGAGATTTAAGTCAGAGAATCTATATTCATGTGGCCGGCACCAGTGGCTTAGCTGGGGTATTGGGGGTGGGAGTGTGGGCCGCTGGTTATACTTCAAGGCTGCACATCCCTCTGAATGCTTTCAAATATTTAGTAATGTAGAAAGTGTAGCGTCTCAGTTATCAATTTATTGACTCTCAGGTCCAAATCTACCCTTCATTGCCTGCTCCATGAAAAGAGAGAAGGAATTTTTCCTTTGCCAGCTGGTACAATGTTAAGCTTCATCCATGGAGGGCGTGGGAGGAACACTGAAGGAGGAAGAGTTTTCTTTCTGGTTCTGCTGTGCTTCTCTCAGCAATTTCTTGCATCACGTGGTGGTAGGCAGCCAACAGCCAGCATCCTGCAGCAGCTCCCTCTCAGCTTCCTCCAACACCCCTTTTGGCCCCAAGGCATGGTACCTCCCTCCTTCTAGTTTCCCTTAGCATCCCAGAAGGCCTATTTCTAGCAAGCTCCACCAATGTGGCATCTCAGTGAATTCTCCACCATGGAGTGGGTCACGGCTGCACACTCTCCAATGTCGTCTGGATCTCAGCCCAAGACTTGACAAAGGAGGTGAGGGGGTCTTTCAGATTTGCTCCCTCCTTGAGTGGTCTCTGTCACCCCCGGGGGCATCGGCTACTCCCTATAGCTGCTATTCTTGTATTCTTTCAAGTTCTCTTTACTCCTTACTAGCTAACTCTCTGTTACTCCAATCCCTGGTAAAATTTGATATTTATGCTTAACTTTTCCTTTTCAAATTACTGTGTGGTTTTTGTCTCCTGGTTGGACCCTGGCTGATACAGGTGGTCAGAGGGAGGAGCCATTTTAACACACTTGCTCTCCCTGGTAATAAAACCCAGATAAGCCTTTTTCCTGGTTTGTTTGGTGAATTAAAAAACTGAATCCGATATCCTGACATTGTATACAGAATTTAACACCAGTGATATTTAATACAAGGTACATAAAAGGTATAAGAAGATTATCTTCCCTGAAGGACAATAGGTTCCATATTCTAGGGGCAAGATTCATACAGTAAAATAAGCAACCACTTACCATAAATGTGAAAGAAAACCTTGTAAGCCAAAACCGGTCACTGAAATGAGCTGCTACTTCTTTTTTTTTTTTTTGTGAGGAGATCAGCCCTGTGCTAACATTCGCCAATCCTCCTCTTTTTTTGCTGAGGAAGATGGCCCTGGGCTAACATCTGTGCCCATCTTCCTCCACTTTATATGGGACGCCGCCACAGCATGGCTTGCCAAGCAGTGCGTCGGTGCGCGCCCGGGATCCGAACCAGCGAACTCCAGGCCGCCACAGCGGAGCGCACGCACTTAACCGCTTGCGCCACCGGGCCGGCCCCTGAGCTGCTACTTCTAAAGGTGCCCACCTCTGCTTTACACTTACATAAGTTCACAGTCCCTGGAAATGTCCACACTTGTTTTCCAACCAGTACTAAAAAGGGCAATAGTTACTGTTAGTTACAGATTTTTCTCACACTGTATAATTACCATTAATTCTTTTGAGTACCCACAAATATATCAAAATCAGGGCAATAATCTGGGTCTTTTGGGCAAACACAAAAAGCTCAAAAGCTGTGGTTTGAGGTGGGGGGTGCTGGTGGCTGGGCTACATTTCAGCACTAGGGGGCGAGATCCTCATTTAGAATCTACTCTCCACTTGCACACACCTAATAAATTGTTGTTGTTGCTTTATTTCTCCCCATTAGGGGATTTGTCCAATTAAATGGAAGAATCCAGAGAGTACATAAAAGAAAATAAAATGCCATCCAGAATTCACTTGAGGACTGAAAAATTTGCTCTCCAAGAATTTTGAAAACTCCCAAGAGTAGTTGCTTAATTCTGATTTTTACCTGGACAGTTAGAACTTGTGATTTCCAGTGTGAATGTCTCTGTAAATAAAAACCAAAGTCCTTATCAGCCTTTGCTGTCATTTGACTATCAACCAGCGATCAAAACAAAACTTTACCTTTTTCAAGAATAAATTTCACCCAGACACTGTGAATTTAAAAGCAGGGACATAAACTTCAGTAAAATTTCTCCCAAACTTGGTTAAACAGAATCGTTCTGTTGCAGGGAAGGAGGCAGGACAGGAAATTTGTTAATTAAGCTTCATCACAAGAACCACAGGAAAACAGAGTCTTCCTACTTTCCCAGTGCTTGGGGAACATACTCTCATTTTTCCATGGTAGCGGGCCCTCTTCTATGTCTAAAATTGCATAAAATACAGGTCACCCAACTCAGCACTGAACAAGGTCAGATTGCTCTTTAGGAAAGCTCTTTCTAGGGAGAATAATTATGAGGTCTATGGAAAAGTGAAAATTTATGATACAGGGATCTATCCAATTTTTAATTAAAATTGTTAACATTATTTGAGCTTTTATTTTTCTGCTAAACATATTATTCATTTTACCTTCACAGCAACCCTAAATTTCAGGATTTAATGACTTGCTCAAGGTCATCCAATTTGAGTGGAGAAGTGAGTGGAGCAGAGTCTGACATTAAAACTCACATGTTAATCTCTACATTATGCCACCATCCGGATGTCTAAGAGTCAGAGAATGTTAAGTAAGAGGGGCTTTAAAGGATCATCCAGTCTAGTGAAACTTTGTCTTCAAATGAATTCTTATGCAGAATTTCAAATTTGAAAAAAATTAGGTGACATCTTTAGTTGGATGGGGTGAGGGAGGGGACTCCCAGCCTTAGCCACTCATCACCACCCCCACTGTTATCAGGTCTTGTTCTGTGGACCCTGAAGCACCCTGGCTTCCAGTCAGCAAGGTACACGAGCCATAGCTCCAGTTCAACTCCCATTTTGAAGATGAGGGAACTGAAACTTAGCTACTGTTCAGATCTTCCAGATCCAGCTCTGAGGCCAGACACAGGGGTCTGAAGATTCCCAAAACATGGCTCTTTCCAGTGAAGTTGTGTTTAAAAACACAATAGAATCGACAGAAAATGATTCCTCTGGGTGGTATAAAAAAAACTTCTCCAACAGGAAGAACCGAGGCTCCATTTCCCTAATGGAGGCTCAACTGATTCCTGGTACACAGCTCGTCTTCTGAGTGGGTAGCAATTTGCATCTATATCATGGCAGTTACGTTAAACATTTACCATATGCCAAGGGCCAAGGCGACTGCAGAGAGTTCTGCTGTTTATTTGCTGCACAGCAGTACTCAGTTCAGGGGGTGAGGTGGGGCCCCAGAACTCAGCCAATGCCTCTGCCCAGAAGGGGTGCCTTTTTCTAATTGACACAATGGTGTCATCTGCCCACCAAGCTGTGTCCCCCCAGGCAGTGTCTGTGAGGAGGAAGGAGCCTTTTCTAACTCACACAAAAGCACCACGTGAGCTAGCTGAGGCCCTGGTGGTGCAAGTGCCTTGCCTGGTTTATTTTGTTGAATCCTCCTTTATCACTACAAGGTTGTAGTGATAAGTGTAGTGCAGCCACCTACAATGTGGCTCCTAGTATCCCCATTTCACAGCTGAGGAAACCACTTTGTTCTAGGTTTCCCACGTTACACATCCAGTAAGCGGGAAAGCAGGAATCAAATCCAGGTCTCTAGTGCCTAGGCCACTACCAAGATGTCCTGGTGCAAACAAACGAAAGCTCTATGGTCGCTTATGTCAATCTGACCCCATCATATTCACATAGAGTCCCAGTCAGAACAACTGCCACGTGATCTTTCCAAAGTCCCCATATGTACCTTCCTCTCACCTATGCTCCAAAATAGGTATATAAAAATGAAACCAAATAAATTGGTAGGCTGGTGCATTAGCTATTTCATTGTGAAATATTACATGTAAGCACATAAAACAAATGTATAGTTTAAGGAATAAATTAAAGTGAACACTCCTGTAATCACCACCCAAGTCAAGAAATTACCAGCACATCGGAAGACACCTCTCTGCTAGCTCCTTCCCAGTCATAACTTCTTCCCTCTTACCTAGAGGTAACCCTACCCTGACTTTTATGGTAATAGTTTGTCTTTATATTTTGATACCCACATATACATCCCTAAACAATATGGTTAAGGTCACTCAACAAATATCTGTTGAGCATCTAATATGAGCCAGTCTCTGTTCTAGGTACTTGAAATAATAATAAAGATCCTTCCCATCATGGGGTTTATGAGCTAGAAAATTTAAGTTGTGTCTGTTTTAGAACTTGATATAAATATCATGCCGATATATAGCACCTTATTTCTTCTGCACAATACTGTGAGATTCATTTATTTTGTTGTATGTAGTTGTAGTTCATTTTTATTGCTTTCTATAGTATCCCATGTACAAGTGTTTCATAATTTATCTATTCATTCTGTTGTTGATGGGACATCTGGGTTGTTTCCAGGTTGGGACTATGAGCTTTCTTGCACGTGTATACAGATGGACATGAACATGAAATCTCTAGGACATATACCTATGAGTAGAATCGCTAGATCATAGGGTATGCAGATCTTCAAATTTACTAGCTAATAAACTATTATCCAAAAGCAGTTGTACCAATCTACCTTCCCACCAGCAATGTATGAATTTTTCTTGATCCACAGCCTTGCAAACACTTGTTACTGTCAGACCTTAAAATTTTTGCCAATCTGATGTTAGTGATATCTCAGTGTGATCTTATTGTGCATATCTCCAAACATGCATTGGTCTTCTGGATTTCCTCTCTTGTGATGTGTCTAGTCAAGTCTTTTGCTCACTGACAGCAGAGGGAGTTGGGGGTCATAGTGGAAGCTCATGAGCAAACCTGATCCTGAGCACATGTCTGATACTCCTGGGGACTCCCAGTCCACTCCCAAATAAAAGTCATTATAATTTAGATGTTAATGTTGACAGGATGAGAGTTATACCATGGGCTGATTGGGTCTGGAATTGCTGAGCACCTACTCTATGCCAAGCAAACTACAGAGGAAACTCACCTCCAAAGGTAATTCCAAGGCAATTGTTAACAGAAGCCATACGACAATCTAAGGGCAACTTTTTATCATCTAATCCAACATAATGGTCTAGCTCAAAAAATACAATTGTTAAATTGCCAGAAAAAAATCTTTTTTTTCTTTGAACACACTCAGTATTAACAGGACACTTACCACTAGAGAATAAAAAACAGAAGAAAAAGAAATCTGCCTTCCTCAATCTAGCAAGATCAAAGGAGATGCTCATGTAATTGAAGGGAGCCAACAAGTAAATTCCATTGGGTGAGAGAATTGTTAAGTAACCTGAGGGATCTGAGAGAAGCTGGGACTTTGTGACGTTTGCTCCCAGTTTGTGAAGGTAGGAGAAAATTAATATTCATTGAGTACTAATATGCCAGGCATACATTACTTCATCTAATCCTCAAAACCCTACAAGACATGTATTTTTCATTTTCCAGATGAAGAAACTATGGCTCTGAGGGGTTATGAAACTTTGCCAAGGTTACTCTTTAGTAAGTAGCAGATCTGCAATTTAAACTACTTAAGTCTACCTCGTTCCATAGTTCTTTACATTGCACTACAGTCCCTAGGCAGGGGATCCCAAAAGCATGCCAAGTGAAAATGTTGCTGGAAAAACCCAGAAGAGCAACTGACCCAGAATTTAAGTGACACTGACAGGAGCTGGGGACGTGAGAAGTACTTACCATATAAGCCATTCTTCTTTATCTATGACTTATTAGGCTTCCAGAAGCAGTATGGTGAATTGTTAACACGGTTTTCTGGTGCATTTGATGAACCATTGAGGATACCAAAAGGATCCTCTACCTAAATTCTCTCTCTGACCCACTATTCTATCTTTTAAAAGATTTTTAATAGCTCTTCTTTTAAAATGAATTTCCTAGGGGCCGGCCCGGTGGCGCAAGCGGTTAAGTGCCTGCACTCCGCTGTGGCGGCCCGGGGTTCGCCAGTTCGGATCCCGAGCGTGCATCACGCACTGCTTGGCAAGCCATGCTGCGGCGGCATCCCGTATAAAGTGGAGGAAGATGGGCACGGTTGTTGGCCCAGGGCCAGTCTTCTTCAGCAAAAAGAGGAGGGATGGCGGATGTTAGCCCAGGGCCGATCTTCCTCAAAAAAAAAATAAATAAAAAATAAAAAATAAATAAATAAATAAATAAAATGAATTGCCTAGTTGGAGAGAGCAAGAGTCAAGGGCCCTGGGAAATTGCAGTTTCATTTTGAGGTACCACTGAGACATCAAGTGTCCATGCCAAGCAGGCAGTTGTATACACGGGTTTGGGACTCAGGAGAGGGCTAGGCTGGAGATAAGAAACTGTAGAACCATTGGCAAATAGGTGGTTACTGAAGTCATGTGCAAAGATGAGAGCACCTGAGGAGTTGGGATAATGTGAGAGTTAGGGCTCCACTATATCCGTGGTGTTAGTCAATTAATAGACTGGAATTACAAAATCCTAAAACACCAAAAGCAAACACAGATGGTCTAAAATGACTCAAAATTCTCTCCCAGATGTCAGTCCGAGAAAAATGCAATGATCTAGATTCTCTATTCTTCCTCTAAAGATTTAACTCACCTGTTTATAAGAGATCTGATCTGTAACTAGTTAACTCACATTTGCAACCCAATCTCTTAGTAAAGGAGACCAGGGTAGCCAGCCAAATGCCAGTTGATATTTTATAAGAACCTAATCTTTCAGTCTGAGTTTCTGTCATACTGCACCCATCTTTTCTATTAATACAAGTGTGGATTTGTCAGATGTCTAGATCCAAATCAAAAGGTATCTAAAGGAGAGCAGCTTAGTGGTTACCAGAGGAGAAGAGGTTGAGGGAAGGGCAAAAGGGATAAAGGGGCACGTATGTATGGTGATGGATAAAATCTAGACTATTGGAGGTGAACACGATGCAGTCTATACAGAAACTGAAATATAATAATGTACACCTGAAATTTACACAGTGTTATAAGCCAATATGACCTCAATAAAAAAAAAAGGTGAAAAAAAAGTGACCTAAATACTAAAGGTTGTCTAATGTTCTTATTTACAGGGACTGTAGATTGTAAAGACTTAGAAATATCCTTAGAAAAATGGCCAGTTGGGGACAAAAGTGTCAAACTCACAGGTCACCATAATCTAAGAATATTAAAGTCCATAAATTGTCTAGGCCAGTCAATTACATTCCTAGATTAATTAGGAACTGACATAATTGATTCAAATAATTGAACTTTATCTCATTTATCTCCATCATCAAAATATTCTGGACCATGCTCAATATGATTATTTCTTTTAAATCAATGCTTCTTTCATTTCTATTGCCCTTAAATCAAACTATACATAAGTGGAATGCTGAGATATGGAAAGAAGGAGGTTCATATAGACTGGAAACCTTTCTAGTTCCATAAGTAACCTTTTCAAGTATAAAGTAAGTTTAGTTCTCAAACTACATACAAATGGACTGTGAACAGGTTGAAAAACTGGAGAGGGGTTATTGTGGTCCTTGGTTGAATTAAAACCGATAAAAAATCTTTGGGGAAGTTAGGGAAATTATCTCAAATAGAACTCAAATGAGGGTACGATAGACTAAGCGAATAATGAATTAAGACTGATTTGGGGGCACTGTCACCAAAGTATACACATCTCTACTAATGACTGGACAAGACACTACCTAGAATAATTCTGCACTTCATAGATAATGGGATTTTCCCCAGCTGGAATCTAACAACTCCACCCATCTAAGAATCAGTCATCTAAATCTGAAAATTGCCTATAAATGATTTCTTACCACCAGAAACTTCACAGGAATAGTTTCCTTTTAAAATATTTAAAGGCTGAGTCTACTAAAGATATTGAAAAGTTTGAGGATTTCTCATCTTCCCAATTCACTATAACCTCTAAAACTATGTGAGCCTTGAAAAACTCAAAGGCTTTCAGAAGCAGGGCAAGTGTGAAGTGTGAAGTCACCCTGTAAAGGAAGAGTGCATGCCCTGCGCCAAAGCAGAAAGGCATTCAAATTTGAGTTTTTTGTTTTTGTTTTTTACAACATAGGTATTTTTCCCATTTACAGATGAAGAAACAAAACATATACAGGCACATTCCTCCTAGAGTGGCTGCTTTGAAACCCCTGTACCAAGGACATTCTTTGAAGCATTATTTATAAGAGCAAAGACTAGAAAATCTATCCAAGATGAAATTCTATGCAATCATTAAAAACTTGTTTTCTAGGAGTTAATGATAGAACCTATTTTTTCAATTATTGTCATCATTTTCTTTGGCAAATATTCCTCAATATTTAAACGAGTTTAATAGGAAGGTTGGATAATGGTTCAGTGTTTAGATTTTGGGATAAGTTTTGAGTTCAAATCCCAGCTCTGCCACTGATGAGCTTTGAGACAAGTTATTTAATCTCTTAGTTTCCTCACCTGTAAAATGGGTAAAATGATAGACTCCTTTTAGGAATATTACGAGAATTAAAATAAGATCTACATAAATCAGTTGGCATAGTTCCTGGAATACAGCAGTCAACAAATGGTAAGCTTTTGAAATAATAAATTCTATCTAACAAATCTCTTTTTTTTTTGGTGAGGAAGACTGGCCCTGAGCTAACATGTTGCCCATCTTCCTCTTTTTGTTGAGGAAGATTGGCCCTGAGCTAACAGCTGTGCCCATCTTCCTCTATTCTGTATGTGGGATGCCACCACGGCATGGCTTGATGTGCAGTGCCTCAGTCCTCGCCTGGGATTCGAACCTGCGAACCCCAGGCCACCAAAGCAGAGTGCTCGAACTTAACCTCTACGCCATTTGTTAGATAGGCTGGCCCTATCTAACAAATCTTTTAGCTAATTGTGAATATATTTTGCAATTAACTCATTATAGTATTATCAAGGACCAAGGGTCAGGCTCAAGCAAATTCTACTCAAGACACATTCTGGAAGATACACGCTGAGATTGGTTGGTTTGTTTTAAATGGTTGAGGTGCTCTTTAACACCTGCAGTTAATTTGGAAGGCTCAAACTCTCTCTCTTATACTGTATGACACACTATCTTAGGAGTTTCAATTAAATGTTTGCCCAAGTGCCCAAACTGATTCAAAGCTTCTATAAGAGAGAATTTTCACCTTACCTGTAAATCGTATGAGGCCTACCTCAGACGATGATTCCCATTCCAGTTGCACCTGCTCAATTTTCATTGCAAACTAGTGTATGCTCTCGTCCCTCCTATCTTGGCTCCCCAGCCACACGTGCACAGAAGAATCTCTGTTCTCTAAGGCCCAGCTACGCATACTGTGATGTGTGGCTCAGCAGCACTGGCTTCACCTGGAGCTGGCTAGAAATGCAGACCTCAAGTCACGTCTCAGCGCTACTGAAGCAAAATCTGCATTTTAACAAGATCCCAGGTGCCCCATATGCATGTTAACACTTGAGAAGCACTGCTCCTTAGTACATGCTGCTTTTTAATTAACAAGATCAATAGCAGGTTCCAGGAGCCACCGAGGAATCTATCATGAACTAAGTTTACCTGGACACTGATCCTTGCCACAGACACATCAGTCCTTTTCTTCTGTGTTTTATGAACGCTTGCTCATTGTTATGTAATAACAAAGAAACACACCTGGACCATATTATCTTGATCTCGTGGAAAACTGGGTTTACTTTTTATCTGACTGGCTGAATTATACCTCATACTAATTATTCACACACCTCTCTAGTTTGGTTTTGGGCGTTATAAGCAAAAAATAGCAGTTGAATATACTACCTATGATTCCCCTAGTACAATTTCATATTCAAATATATTCTCATCATTTGTAAAAGATCTCTTACGAGGTTAGGTACTATTTTCAGAAATGCTGTTTAAAAGCAGAATGTAGGGCCGGCCCCGTGGCTTAGCAGTTAAGTGCGCGCGCTCCGCTGCTGGCGGCCCAGGTTCGGATCCTGGGCGTGCACCGAGGCACCGCTTCTCCAGCCATGCTGAGGCCGTGTCCCACATACAGCAACTGGAAGGATGTGCAGCTATGACATACAACTATCTACTGGGGCTTTGGAGGGGAAAAAAATAAATAAATAAAATCTTTAAAAAAAAAAATAAAAGCAGAATGTATATGTGAAGCTACCCAGAGTGAGTACTTACTATACACCAGACAGCATTGAGTACTTTGCGTACATTATCTAATTTACCTAACATACATAGCACTGGAACTATTTTACAGATAAGATGAAGCTCACAGGATAGTAACTTGTCTAAGATCACACTGCTATTAAATGACAAACCTTAGAAATCCAAACCAAAACTCCACACTAACCACTACTACTACTGCGTACACGTGTTCCATAGAACGCTCTCTCCACGAGATTCAGAGTCAATGGGCACTAAGTGCTGTGAGAATTCCTGCAGTCAAAAATAAAAACAAATATCTAACTTTGCTTAACAGAGCACCACCGAGACTTATTTGCTCATGGAGTCCTCTCCTTTCCTCCAAACCTATCAACTCCTGTTAGGTCACCCTTTAGACGTATGGTACAATGTACTAACCTTTACAACATTTTAAAAATGTTTTTAGAATCCCCTATCACCCAACAATTTTAAAGCATATTGGGCATGCTCCAAGCAAAAACACAAATGCTTACATGTCAAGGTTATGGATAGAACTGGTAACCCAAGAAATTTTACCAGGAAAATAATTTCTGGACTACAATTATTTCCATATAGTCAGATGTGCTTTGCTTAAAACATGGAAGGACCATCTATGGTACAAAGAATCCAAGTGGGGGAGCTGGCCCCATGGTGTAGCGGTTAAGTGCACGCGCTCCGCTGCTGGTGACCTGGGATCGGATCCCGGGCGTGCACCATCGCACCACTCGTCAGGCCATGCTGTGGCGGCGTCCCACATAAAGTGGAGGAAGATCAGCACAGATGTTAGCTCAGGGCCAGTCTTCCTCAGCAAAAAGAGGAGGAGTGGCATGGATGTTAGCTCAGGGCTGATCTTCCTCACAAAAAATAAATAAAGAAAGAACAACTTTAAAAAAAAAAGAATCCAAGTGGGGAAAACAAATTAAAGTGTTATAGAGCGCTAAGACTCTCAGATTTTATCAAATATTGAATCTGCTCACCAAATACCATAAAAGTTCAATTTATAAGTGATTTTCCAAGAAAATATGTCCTGCCAAACATAAGGTACATCTACACACTATAACTCTATCATTAGAAAATAAAACCAAACCCTTATTTTTGCTTAAGAGTCAAGGAGTTATTTCCTAGGGTTTTGTAAAATGAAGATCTGGAGAAAATATTAATTATTATGGATCCATTGTTCCAAAAATAATACTTTTTCTAGTTTCAAGATGGCAAAGTCCTATCCATCTCTTCCTCTTGAAAGTCACCCCAAAACAAAAATGAACAAGAAAACTGAAAAGCAAACTTCAACTACAGGGCAACCAGGACACACTGCAAACTATGCTGAAAAGAGAGCAGATGGAGGAACAGCAAGCGACAGTGAAAGAAGGTCAAAGTTAAAAGCTTGCAGAGGAAGAAACCCATGAGAAGCAAGCCGATTTACCCACACAGATCCCCAGACAGGCTCAAGAACTGCAGGGATTATGTACCCCAAAGGCAGAGGTGAGTCACAGGGCTGAAAAGCAAGGGAGATTCAAGGTGCTGGGATTCAGCAGTGATAAAAACTGGGTAAAAATCCTGCCCTTGTGGAGCTTATAATTTAGAAGATGCAGGCAAAAGTGAAATTTA
This sequence comes from Diceros bicornis minor, assembly GCF_020826845.1. NCBI lineage: Eukaryota > Metazoa > Chordata > Mammalia > Perissodactyla > Rhinocerotidae > Diceros > Diceros bicornis. Next base: position 37,187,588 of record NC_080740.1, read on the forward strand.
GAAGTGCTTTGGAAAGCAAATAAAGCAGGGAATGAGCAGCACAGTGTTGGGGTGCGGGGTGGGGCATGATTTAATTGAAACAGTGGTTCCCCTTGAGAAGGTGATATCTGAAAAAAGACGAAGGTGAAGGATAAATGGAATAGGCATGCACGTTTTTAAAAGGCTCACTCTGATTTTTTAATTAAGAAAATGTAATGGTGCAAGAGCTTGAGGCAGAAATTGTTGGTGCTCATCCACATCTGGTTCTCTTTTGCTTGGGCACACAGAAGATAACGCGCCCATGCCTGCCAGTTAGCACCATGCGATTAGTTCTAGCCAATGCAACATGAATGGAAATGATGTGCTGAGGCATCAGTAGCTGCTGGGACTCCTCCATGCTGTTTTTCTGCTGTAGTAAATTTAGAAACCATGTGCTAAAAAGGTGGCATCACAATGTAAGGAGCCTGATCCCCGTATCGCCAGTGGAGGAGAGCCTTTACTGATCTACAATAGATTTTCTGAGAGCTAAAATAAATTTTGGTTAAGTCCAAAGGTTTCGGGGTTTGTTAGTAGAACTTAGCTATCCAACTAATACATGGCTGAGGAAAGGAGACCTGATAGGAAGCTATTACAATGATCAGGTTAGAATGTTGGTGGTAACAGTGGAGGTGGTAGAAGTTGGATTCTGGATATTCTGAAAGTAGAGCCGACAGAGACTGTTCGGAAGTTAGAATAAGGAGCAGTTAAACCCCACTTCTCCAGCTTTCCAGCTCCATCCTACATTATCAGGTACCTACCCTCCCTCCCTCCTCTCCTCTCCACCCGACCCACACCACCACCACCAATCACTTCCAAAGAAGAAAGGAGGTAGAGTTTCTGAAGAAAACTGGAAAAGTTTCTTACTCAGGGACAATAAGTACATAGAAGAGGTCACTCCAGCCTTCACTCGTAGCCCAATTCCTGAGGACCGCTATCCAGACAGAAGACTAAACGGTCTTTCTTTAGAAAAAATGAATATCCCCAGAGAAAAGACGTGAAGATACTGACATGTGAGGGGAATCCAACAAAAGCCCCTTTACGGCTTAAGTCATAGTGAAGTCCAACAGTCAATAAGCCCTACTCACAAAGCTATTATTCAGCCTTTAGTGCCTCAATTTTTAACAGACATAGACAGCAAAAAGAGCCCAAATAGTTGAGATAATCCGCTGACATCAAAGGCAGAAACAAAACAATGGAAAACTTAAAGAAATAAAATAACAGAGGGAACAAAGAAAATGCCAAAGAAATAATTTAAAGTCTAAGAGTGGTAAGAAAAAATACTGCATCAATGAAACAAGAACAGGATACTATCAAAAAGGATAAGATTTTGAAGCAGTCTAATATCTCACTAGGAGAGTTTCAAAAAGGTAGTGATGTGAAATCAAGGGGAAGAAATCACCAAAGAAAGAATACAAGAATACTTCTCAGAACTGAATGGAATAACCAAATGCCCAAAACATGGAATGGGGGAAAACCCACCAAAGAAACATAAAATTTCAAAACACCAGAGATAAAAATAGGAGTTAAAAGCTTCCAAAGAGGAAAAACAGGTCATATCGAAAGAATCAAGAATCAAAATGGCATCACACTACAGTAGCAAGACTGGGTGCTAGTAGACAATAGAACAATGCCTTGAAAAATAGGGAAATGATTTTGAACTGTTAAGTGGGAGATTAGAATAAAAAAATTTTAGAACATGCAAGAATTCAAAAATACTTCCTTCTCTGAACTTTCTCTCAAGACACTTACTAGCGAATATATTCCACTAAAATGAGGACATAAACCAGGTAAAAAAAAGACATGGAATGGAAAGGTTATTCCCAGGATAAGGGCAAAGGGAAGCTGCAAGAGAGCTGTGTATCGGGCCGAGGAACCAACCAATCCATATTGGAGCTGGATGACAAAGAGTTCTAGGAGAGATTCCTCAGGAAAAACAAAAATATAGAAATGTTTTTGATCTGCAGAAATGCCATGTTAGAGGCATTTTATAGAGCTTTTGAAAGATGTAGGAAACTTAGCTAGAAATCCAAAGAAAATTAAGTAATGGAATAGGTAATTATTAACTCCAAGAAATAAACATTGTACAAGAGATATAGACATAATAAACCTACTTGGCTAAACATTGAATAATATTTAGAGAATTAAAATCCTCATTTAACATTATAGGCTATTGATAAATAATGCCTAATATTATGAGGAGGAAATGAACAGCATTGATATAAATACAGAAGAAGTAAGAGCTAATGTCACTGACTCTTAGGAGCTGGATACGGTAGAGGTGGGGGATTGAAGTCTGCTGGGTTTTGTTATGTCTTTTATCATTATTTGACTTTATAAACTCTGCATTTATTATTTTGGAGATATACCGATATTATTTTAAAGAGATATAAAATATTTTTACAGCAGCTAACAGGACTCACCACGCTACCTAGGAAAGAAAGTTAGAAAACCAATGTTGTTCCAATAGTCTTAAGATCACACGACAGGTATTCTATTCAAAGGATATTAGCTCTACTCTTAGAAAACTCTTGTCTTGGGAGATCAAGACTTAGAAAAAAAGAAAGCAGATCTCCAGAAACAGTCATATAATCTGGCTAGACTCAAACTACCTTTGAACCACATGCCAACATAAATACCAAGGAATGTTTTTAGGTCTTCTAAAAGCATGTAGTGGTGGCATTTAAAAAACAAACCCTTGAGTTCAGATAGGTTAAACAAAGGAATCTAGAGGAAAAGGGAAGAACTTTATTTAAAAGTATTTTTTAATTATCCACAGGCAGACCATTGTCTATGATTCACGTATGGCACATTGTAATTTCATTTTGACAATATTCTACAATCTTACTTCTACATGCAGGCATCAGTCTAGCCAGAACTTTAAGGATACTTTTTTCTTAACCGTAGCACTTAATTATTCTTCCCTATTCCAAACAGTAAGATTTCAGACAAGAGATGGCAAACTCAGAAAAGAAGCAAATCCATTAGTCTCATAGATGATCTCAGCATAGAATGGCCAACGGGGAAGAGAAATACCAGAAAGCTGAAAAGGAAAAGTTGCATAGCTTTCTAAGTCTTCAGGACAATTCCTTTCATTTTTATATGTTTTCCCATTTCAGAACATTATAAATACCCATATTTAAGCAGTCAGCACAACGGCCAACAGCCTCCTTCTTTTCCCTCAAATACACCAAACTCCTTCTACACTTGTGCCAGTTATGGTCCATTTAAGCCAACCCCACAACCACCACCAGATACCTGCTTTCCCCTTCTCTGCCTCAGGAAGCAGACCCCTGCTGTCTGCATCTCTCGAGAGCCCTTGCTGGCCGGCTTCCAGCTGGGTTTGGTCAACAGCAGCACCAGCAGATCAGGTGGAGGATATTTCTGACTCCCTCCCTGTCTTGGCACCAGATCTCTGGCAACAGCTGCCACCTACAGCAACCCCAGCTCCCACCAGGCAACACTTCCTTCATGTTCTCACTCTGCCTGAGATCTCGTAACACTATTTACCCTTGTCCTCCTTGCTCTAAAGACAGTAACGGCTTTAGGCTGCGGCTCGTCTTTCCCGTGCCTCACCATTGTTTATTTCTTCCTTTACGGTTGCCCATATCTCTAAGCAATCCTTTCATTAACTTCTTTTCAGTTGAACTGTCTAGGGTGAATTCTATTTCCTGCCAGAGCTCTGACAGATTCACTCTCTCAAAGCCTTTTTGCATTTCCTGTTCACTCTATCTAGCATGCTCTTCACTTAGCTCTTTGTACCGCCAGGTGTCAAACTTACATCGCCCTCCTCAGAGGGGCTTCCCTGACCACCAAATCTAGTATTAGCTCCCACCTCAAGCACTCTCTAGTCCCTTCCATTTTTATCATCTCTCCTTCCTCGAAATTAAGCTCCTAAAAGCAGGAACCCAGCTAGGCTGTCTTGTTCATCCAGTGCCAGCATAACAAACAGCAGGAATTAAAAACTTTTTGTGAAACGAATGAAGTAGTTCCAAATCAAGCTTAACAAAACTGAATTCCTTCAAATTTATTTTTTAAAGCAAAAAAGTCCTAAGAAAAACTCCAATTCTCAGGACGTTGTTCCCATAAACAAGACTTTAAAATGAATGCAAATCTGTCTGGTAGAGTAGTCTTGTCTACGACACTGGTTCTCAACTGTTTTCTGTAGCAATATGACTGATTATATTCCCACATGGAACAAACTCTCAGGGCCTAATCAGATGACGGGTGATGGCAAAGATTCAACAGGCCTAGACTGTGTTCAATCCCCTCTGACTCCTACCATTTTCAAGAAAGCAACTGAGAATACGAGAACTAAGTTATTATACAGTATCATAGGCATAGCCTTGAATCTACTCCTTGTTTTTTCAATTAAGGCCCATCAAGCATTAGCAACAATGAGTTGAGATCCACAACTACCAGAGGCCCATAACCGAAGAGTGTAAATGTGCACTAAAGGACCACTCATCTGATCAAATCTGATCTATTATGGATCAGAAAAGAAACAGTGGACAAATTCATCAATTAATTGAAGTAAATTTAGTTTCATGTTAAGCTTTTCTAATCACTTCCACAAGAATTAAAGGTAATAAATAAATGCCCAAAATAACTTTATATAATCTTATCTCTAAGTTAATATATTCACCTAAACAGCTTTTCATAAACAATTTATTTCCATTTTCCATATAAATATACTGAGAACTCCTGGAACGCAGATTTCAATAATTACACTTGATTTAAATTTTTAACTTTTATTAAAAATGAAAGAAATCCAGAACAATTTGTATACAACTATACAATGATTTAAACGGCTTTCCTATTCCTATTAAACCTTTATATTTAAAATGTCTACATGATATGCGCTTACACAGGCTTGAGGCTGTCAAACTTTACAACACATGTGGCTTCAGCAGCTTTATTGCACAGTGATCCACATAACACTGCATATTTGTTTAGTTCAGCCTCTGTCATAAAGTGCTATTCATAGGTGGCAAAGTAACAAAGCCTACTAAACACTGAAATTCTCCATGATATTTTCTACTTGGGTTGAGGGGAAAGCTAATTTAGTGCTACCGGCCTGAATCACAGATTTCCATTTTAAAAAATATATAACAACAACAACAACAAAAAGTCCTAAGAGTTTTGGTAGTCTACTAAAATATGTGAAAAGCATTCCAAAATGATTAGTGCTAAAATGCATAACAGTCTAGTTTCTGAACATTTTAACTGTAAAAAAAATAAGCAGTTTAAATAAAATCACCCAAGAAAGAACATCTTTCAAAACCAAACATAAAATTTAGATAAAATGTATTTCTTCAAATTAAAAAAGCTCAACTTTTAAAAGGGTACTCACAGTCACTATGATTTTATTATTCCTAAACAATTAAATTTGTATTTTTACTTGCTTATATTATCAATGCTTATTACCAAACAAGGAGTAATAGAAAATGCCATACAACTGACCAGTTAGTTACTCCACATTTTATAATATATTTAATGACACTAAAAATATATCATGAACTTTTCAAACATGGAAACATAAACCAGGACAATCGGAATATGTAATATGTGGGCCAAAAAACAAAAATCACAAGACACAACGAGAGGGCAAAAGAACAAATAGGACAGATGTCAATGTATCTTCACTAATATCTATGAAAAATAATTATTTGATATAAGCTCAAATATTTTCACAGACTAAGAAAAAAAAGTTTTCTGAAAAAAAATCACATGAAGTGGAAAGCTTCACGTGTTAGCCGAGAACTTCATGTTTCCTGGAAGAAACCATGTTTACTACACATGCAGGTATGGGCGTTACAGCTAAGGGAATTTTTAAAAATGTCCTTAAGAATACAATTTGTGGTCTTAAAAAAAAAAAAAAAAAAAAGCAGTATTCATTTTCCAGGCAATATACTCTTAATATTAGTTACACACTTGAAAATACATAATTTTTCCATTTAAATATACTACCATTTCTATGGCCTTTTTATTTTACCTATCTATACCTTTGTTTTCCTATTAAAAACAAATGCAAGACACAATGCTTAGTACTAATTTCTATCCATAAGGCATTTAAAAAATATCTTCTCTTAGGACATAAACATGATATAAAAATGAAAAACCAAACACAAAAGAAGCATAATAAATACTTTTGTATCCCTTCCCCCCAAAAAATGAATGTAAGCATCCGCAACAACCAGCTGACATAAATAAATTAGATTTCCTGTTCATAAAAAGAGAAAGAGGATCCAGTTGCCAAGTTAACCATTTCAGTGTTAACTAGGAAAGAGTGTCTTTTTCCTGTTGGGTGTGAGTCAGGTGTGAAAGGCAGAACAATGACCTGGAAGAGGCAAGGCTGTTTAGGCTTCTGTGCCTTAAGAAGAAACAGACAAAAAACAAGAGAGGCAACAGAATACTTAGATTATATGTAATTAGTTACGAAGGTTAACACCAAGGCATTATCTTGCTCACATTTTTCATCCTAAGTCACATCGGATGTTTAAACTACATGTCCTCTTGGTAGTCTCGATATTTTGCTGTGACGGGTTCTTCAAGTTGAATTCCTCCACTGCCCATTAATGCAAATGCTGGATACATCGTATGCGAACAGTCCACTTGGCGCTCATAAAGGCATCTCATGTGATCCATATCATAGAAGCTCACTTTGCCTTTATCATAGTCAAGGAAAATCCCTATACTTGTTGGCATGGGAAGAACTCTATTTTCAGGTTCATTAGAAGAAGTAGGTGACTTGGGTATAAAAAATTTCTTCATGCCTATAGTAACTAATGTAAAGGGTTGTGAAGAATCAAAACTGGCATCTTCACTTCCGCTGTCATGTCCACTGTCCTGCTCGTATCTAAAACACAATACACAAACACAAAGTGGAATCTTATCTGTATCATCATCCACAGGCCTTCATGCATCTTCAAAACATTTTCACAAAATAATATACACTGATTTAAAATTAAAATGAATTGTACATCAAAAACTTTCTATTAAAATATAATCAATTAAAAACATAAGGACTACACTTTGCCATTTAGAGTTATACCATAGACTTAGCCTCAAATTCTCTGTTATAAGATATCATCTACTTTTACAGATATAGACACAGATGAGAACCTAAAAAATAATTAATAACTCCGGCCTATCAAAAATAAAGCAGGGTGAGAGGGATTGAAGGGACCTGTCAAACATTAAATACTTACAGCACACAGTCATATGTAAGAAAATGCAAAACCAAGATGTGCACCCTAATCCAAGGAATTACCAGACCAAGTAAAATAAATGGGCACTGCAAAATAATGCAGGAGAAAAAAGCATATTTCACTCTCCTCCTAAGAACTGCATTTCCTTGATGAGATTTCTACATGGATCTATGTTGTAAGCAGTATATGAAGGGTTTGTTTTTCCCTCTATTATAAAATAAACAGTAGCGTCTTGCAGAAAATTTTGATATGCAGTTCCTTCCTTTTTTTGCCCTATGCATAGTTTGCTTTTGCTATATTTGCAATCATACTACATCAACAATTTTAATCAGGTTTTTTCACTTCCAATATTTCTCATGTTAGAAATGTTTTAAACATTTTAAACAAATCTTGATAGATTAACATTAATCTATCAAGTGGACATGCCACTGCATTTAATTAACCATTTCCCTACTACAATTTTCAATGTTATTTCAATTTCTCATCTTTGTGCAAAATGTTTTTCCTATCACTGACATTGTTAATCTGGGACTTCTGTTCACCTAAGTGGTCAAAAATTATTTGTCTGGGCAGTTCACCTTACACCATCTAAAAGAACTAAACTGTACAATGACCATAACATAGTCAATCTCTTAAGAAATGGGAATTCGTCGCTGTGGAAACATGTTTACAATGACCCAATTTTGTAAAGTACTTACGGGAAAGTTTAAAGAAACTGTGTCCCCTAACAAAAGAACAACTAATATCAATCTTGAAGTATGGCAATTAGAGGCATTTCACTATATATGTAATTTCCATTACATAATTAAGGTTACTGATGTGAAAGACTTTCACAATTTAAAACTGCAAAGCTATATCACAATCAAGAAGTATCCAAAACAGACTTATTTCCTCATGGCATCAGAAATCAACTGCTAAATCTTATTATTCACTGTATGAATACAAGATAATCCTCCTTTTCTTAGCCAGCCACATAAGCAGAGCCACAACACCTGAATCTAAGAAATGTACACTCTACACGTAGTAAGTAGATCAAAGTCCACTTTCAGTCTTACCTTGCTAAACAAGGATGTTTACTTTAAAAGAATCATCAAGTTCTAGATCAATAAAAGAATCTACCTTGGACTAACTGCATCTCGGGGAGAACGGAGCCATTCTTGTAGTTTATCACTGGAAGCAACTCCCACCTTCACCAGGTATGAATACGGTTCCACACGGAAGGCCCAGAAGTGTTTCCCTTTTGTAATCCCAACGTCTCCAATGATGTAGTCTAAGCTTGTGTAGTAACCCACTTGGATACGGTCCGCAGAGAGCAGAAGATTAAACCCAGCTCTACTCTCTACACGGTCCCTCTTCAAGTTCAGCAAGAGGTGCTCATTATTATAGCCACATTTTTCATCAAAGAGGAAACTGAAAACTGTAAATAGAACTTAAAATTAGTCTGGAAATTATTTATTAGCATTTCTATAATTTATGGTTAAATATGACAGGTTTTTCAGGTAGAAATTACTGAAAAGAGACATGAAGAGGAATGTATCATACTATCCTAGACAAACTATGACAAACCAAAACCTCAGCTTAGAAATAACTTCCAGTAAATTCTCATTACCTGAAAATCTTCAGAAATCTCAAAGGCAGAAGAAAATATTTTTAAGGTATAAGAGAACTTATAAATGCAGTTCCTTGGAATAGAAATAGCAAACTTATCCTAAATATTTTACGCTATTGGATCAATCCTTTTATCCTTAAAAAAAGGGGTTGTACATTTTCATAATTATCTATACATTTTCTTAAATATTTATTCCAAATTGTATAAAGTTGGAACATATTAACAAGTTTAATAAGGTCTTTTCTTTATCAATCAATATGGCAGACATGAGAAACGGTGTACAGTGTAAAAAAGGCACAGGCTTTGGGTGCAGAGAGACCTGGGTTTGAATCCCTGCTCAAGCATTTAACTAAAGTTTAACTTAAGTTTAGGTTAAACTTTAATTTGCTCAACTACAGAATGGAGATAACACCACTTTCACAAGTCCTATCAACTCGGATCTATTAAGCATAACACTGGCTGCTAGCCCCAAAAGTGGAAACAGATGCCCCAAATGTCCATCAACAGATGCAAGAAGAAAGAAAATGTCAGAAATACATACAATGTAATATTATTCAGACTAAAAAAGTAAGGAAATTCTGATACATGCAATAACATGGATGAATCTTGAAATAAGCCAGTCACAAAAGGATTATATGAATCCACTTATATGAGGTACCTAGAATAGGCAAATCCATAGACGCAGAAAGTAGCATAGAGGTTACCAGGCTCTGGGGGAGGAATGGGGAGTTACTGTTTAATGGGCACCGAGTTTCAGTCTGAGAAAATGAAAAAGTTCTAGAGATGTGAATGGTGATAGTTGTACGACACTGTGAACATATTTAATGCCACTGGTCTGCACACTTAAAAATGGTTAAAATGGTAAATTTTAACTATCTTATACCACAATAAAAAAAAATTGTCTGCTAGCAAGCTACCATTCTCCACATATAGGCTGACCATTGCTCCTGGTAATGCCTATTGTCCTGGCCTGATAATTCATGCTTCCCTTCAATCTCAAAAGTCTCCCAGTTTGCAAAATAAATTTAAATGGTCACCCTATTTAATAGGAATACGGATTATCTCAGAAAAAAGGAAGACAACTTTTAACACTTCCCTTGCTCCTTCCCCCTCCACTACGTCACTGACAACAGCAGCTACTTTCAGGGTTCTTTTTCTTCTCCTTTCAGTCAGAGAGACTAGAAAAGAAAGCCGAAACCACATAAACTATAAAATATTTACTTAATACTTGCAAATCCATCCTAAAACTCTCTGTGGGATTTTATTAAAATTCAAGAAAAATAATTTTAGCCAACTCTATTTATTTGTATCCTAATTTTTTTAAATTAGCCACAATGTGCATGAAAAACAAATAGTGGGTAGTACACTGTGGACAAAAAGGCAAGGAAGGGCAGACCACACAAAATAGGGATACATAAGCCACTAAAAACAGGCAAGGGCAATGGGGTCTAAACGCCGATTGAAGGAACCTCTAAGGCAGTGACCAACAGGCCAGTGTTTTCTGCTACTGAGAATGAGCACAACTTTGGTTCTAAATGTCCCTTGTCTGTGGATACACTGTAGTGAACCCCAACTAAACTGTATGTCATTCTCATTCTATAAAAATCTACAGGCACTCTTTAAGGAGTATCAGTGGTTTTTAACTTGAAAGGTGGAGGGTGGGTGGCTGGGCAGGAGGGGCTTCTAGAAGGGCAGAAAGGTGTCCACGTGGTTCTAGTATATGCTTTTCCATCCCCATGTGCTGGGAATCACTGGGTTAGAAAATCCAGACAAGTCAGAATTAAGTTAATCAAAATCATATTTCATGTTATTACAACAATAATTTTTTAAACTATCTACCTAGATCCTACGTTATAGAGATTTCTATAAACTGATAAGAAAATACAGAACTATACTATTTAAAACTTGTAAGGCAGTATTGATGCTATTTTAAATGAATAGCCCTGCTCACACAAATGTCTTCCTTTCATGTTTTTCTGTAACTGATGTCGTCAAAAATCTAATCCTGTTCTTAGCCTACATGGTAAAATTCAATTATTCAGTCTATTTCTAAATCCTAACTGGGTATGGATCTACTTTTCTAGAATCTTCTACAAACGAGAGCTGGTTTGAAAGTAGGCCTGCATGGAGACACTGCCTAGTTTATTTTTTATCAAAGTCTCTTCCAACTCCACGCTTTTTTTATTCCCGATATTCACAATACCTGGAGCTGGAGGAGTATGAAGAACCAATTCTCTGCTGCAAGGGCTACAGATCGAACCCTTATAGGCTCTCACTCTGAAAGCATAGTTGCAGTTGCTGTCAAGTTCTGAAATGACTTTACTTGTGCCACACACTTCTATCTCATTCCAAGACAACATTTCTTCATCCCTATTAATCTTCCGATATTCAAGGACATAGCTATCAGCTTTATCCTTTTCTGGATGGTGCCAGCTTATCAAAGCATTGTTATAAACTTTGCTCTGTTCCTCATTGATTTCTGGCACATCTATGCCTGAAAAAATTATGAAATAGAAAACAATGTTAAAATACTGTTATTTGAGAACCTCTATTTTTCCTCAATAAAAATGATGTATTTGACAATACTTAAATGATTTCTGTACTGTCCAAGGATTTTCTAAATTTATAATACTATGTATAAGAAAAAGAATAATTCCTGCAATATTGGACAATGAAGACATCCAGTTTGCAGACAAGCTGAGTGAAATATGCCACACAGAGAAAGACAAATACTCACTGCATGATCCCACTTATACGAGGTATCTAAAATAGTCAAATTCATAAACTGAAAGACTAGAATCATGGTTACCAGGGGCTGGGGGGAGGGAGAAATGGGTACTTATTCATCAACAGGCATAACATTTCAGTTAAGCAAGATAAGCTCTAGAGATCTCCTGTACCATATTGTACCTATAATCAACAGTACTGTACTGTATACTTAAAAGTTGTTAAAAGGATAGAACTCGGGCCAGCTCCAGTACCCTAATGGTTAAGTTTGGCACTCTGCTTCAGCGGCCCAGGGTTTCGTTCCCAGGCGTGGACCTACACCACTCATCTGTCAGTGGTCATGCAATGGCAGCAGCTCACATACAAAAAGAGGAAGATTGGCAGCAGATGTTAGCTCAGGGTGAATCTTCTTCAGCCAAAAAAAAACAAATAAGGATAGAATTTTGTTCTTACCACAAAATTTAAAAAGAAAAAGAATAAACAATAAAATAGAGATTTAAAAGGTATGCTTGTGTTTATAACTGAAAGGAGAAAAAAGAATGAAAAATAAGACAAAAACTAAAAGACTAGGGGCTGGACCAGTGGCACAGTGGTTAAGTGTGCACGCTGTGCTTCAGCGGTCCAGGGTTCACAGGTTTGGATCCCGGGCGCGCACCAATGCACTGCTTGTCAAGCCATGCTGTGGCGGTGTCCCATATAAAGTAGAGGAAGACGGGCACGGATGTTAGCCCAGGGCCAATCTTCCTCAGCAAAAAAGAGGAGGATTGGCATTGGATGTTAGCTCAGGGCTAATCTTCCTCACACACAAAAAAAAACTAGAAGACTAAATTTTAGCTTTAAGTATTATATTAATTCTGAAACACAATAAATTAAAATTTTTAACCACGTGCCTTCAATTTTTACCTACTGAATAACAACTCCGGACTTGAAATTTTTAATCTGTGTTCTCCTACAAATAATTATTTTAATAAATATTTTAAAATCTAAATTTGGTGAGTGTAACAAAAACTTCAATGAAACATTACACAATTTTCTTTCATATTTTCTTCCATAGAGTTGCAAAGCAATTTAAATGTTTCTTGGCATAAAAATGATACATATCTTGTAAGAAAATCAGCAACTATATAAACATCCAAAAAATATTTTAATTAACTCAAAGATAATCACTTCAATAATTTTGTTTAGATCCTGCCAGTATTTTTCTCCCAGTGACATTCCACTATATAAATGTATCAACATTTAACTATTTTCAGAAACATGTTTCTAATTTTTCACTAAAAATACAATGATTAAAATATCGCAGCTAAATCTTTGTGCATATCCATAATCCTTTCCATAGAGTAAACTCCAATAAGCTTAACTGCTAGGGTCACATGGTAAGAATAAGCTACAAAAGTTACACAAGCACACACACACACATAAACACATATTTATATCTTCATCACAGAGGAATATACAAAATGAAAAGTAGAAGTCTCCCTCTTCTCCTGATCCCCCAGCTACACATAAGCAATGTAAGAGGATGTCTGTGTATGGCGCATTTATGCAACTGAATGTTATGCAGCCATAACGAGATCTGAAAAGTCATCCAAAACACATTTACAAGTGAAGAACAAAAAAAACTAGTTACAGAATAACATGACTAGCATGCCCCACCCCACAGCCCTTTCTTTTCTTTTTTTGAACCATAGCTTACTCAAAAAATGTGCATGCAGGAAACAATGAGGAGACCACCCATGAGCTGGAAGCTGAGTGAGTCCTTTCCCTTCCCACCCACCATTGTACGGCAGACCTGGTATACCCCAAGATGACCCTCCTTCAACCTCATCTTCCCAAAGACTGTTCTGGGATCCCCAAGGGAGGGAGGACCTTGTCCTCCTAAGTAAACTAGCATGGATATGAAAAACAATTCAAGTATACATGTTGGGGAAAAGGAGAGTACAGTATATGAAGCAGAATCAGCATTTCAAAAGAGTAATAAATATTTTATATTTGGAAAAACAAGATCATCAGGATAAATGAGATAAGTATATATCTGAAAGGAGATTCAGGTACTGATTTGAAAAGAAAGGAGGTCACAGTAATAATCCTTCAGAGTTTTTAATATTTAACAAGACAAATTTCCTTTGATTGAATGTACAAATCTACACACCTATACCTATATGGTAATTAAACTGTAAGTAGACCTTTCTCAGGACTGTAATTGCTCACCGTCACTACAAGAGAAATCTGAGGGAGACAAACAAGGTGAGAAGAGAAACAGGAAAGGAGGACTCTCTGCTGGAGAACAGCAAAACACAAATACAAGCAAACGCCATGGGCTCAATTACGCTCCTCCTAAAATTCATATGTTGGAGTCCTAACCCCAGTACCTCAAAATGTGACTGAATTTGGAGATAGGGTCTTTAAAGCAGTAATTCAGTTAAAATGAGGTCATTAGGATGGGCCCTAATCCAATATGACTAATATGACTAGCGTCCTTTTAAGAAGAAATCTGGACACAGACACACACAGAGGGAAGATCACGTGAAGACACAGGGCGAAGACAGCCATCTGCAAGCCAAGGAGACACCAACCCTGCCAACAGCTTGATCTCGGACTTCTACACTCCAGAACTGTAGGAAAATAAATTTCTGTTGTTTAAGGCACCCAGTCTGTGGTATTTTGTTTTGGCAGCTCTAGCAAACTCATACAGCAATGTAAACACTTAAACATCTTAGAGTCATTTTTAGCGTCAAGATATCGCTTCTAGGTTTCTGCCCTAGGTTCACATACACGTGCACAAAGAAACACAAATGCTGTTCAATACAGCATTGCGTACGACAGAGGAAAACATAGAAACAAATTTTCTCTCAGTAGGGAAATGATTTACGTAATAGAATACTATAAAGTTAAAATACAGCTTTAAACCAGAACTTCATGTCTTACCATTTATCTTAAACTTAATTTTTTAAAAAAGCAATTTACAAAAAGGGTACATACAACGTGATACCATTTACACAATGTTTAAAAACACACAAACCAGTAGAATACAGTTTTTTTGCATAAAAACATAGTTATAAAAACATAAATGGAATATTACTTTAGGATGTGATCATTCAGGGCAACTGAGATGCTGCTTGTAATATGGAACTGAAAGGACTTTGTGTTTTTTCTACACAATGAAAGTTCAGACTAAAAGAGTGAGGTTTTGCTGTTACTAAAACTTACCACTAGAGAAAAAGGACAATTCTCCAAGAAGTTCTGTTTGTTTAGATGTATTAACAACATAGTCTTCAAAAGACGTCTGAGCCGCAGGTCTAAAGCTCTTCAAAGATTCTGTAGCTTTCTGAATTCTGCAGACAGATACAGCATATTTTATATAAAAATTATTTTTTTAAAAGGCAAATCAGGGGGCCAGCCCCGTGGAGTAGTGGTTAGGTGCACACGTTCCGCTGCTGGCGGCCTGGGTTCGGATCCCGGCACGCACCGACGCACCGCTTGTCAGGCCATGCTGTGGCAGCGTCCCACATAAAGTGGAGGAAGATGGGCACGGATATTAGCCCAGAGCCAGTCTTCCTCAGCAAAAAAAAGAGGAGGATTGGCAGATGTTAGCACAGGGCTGATCTTCCTCACAAAAAAAAAAAAGGCAAATCAGACTAAACATTTGCAATGTGATTAACAAAACTTCACTCAACAGTCAAGAGTGAAGCAAGAGGTACTGCACACAACACAGCATTAGGAACCACTCAGAGCCAAAGCTGAAACACAGTGGCACGTGATGACATTGCTAAAGAGATTCCGAGATAGAAGTAAATACCTGAGGTGGAGCTGCTTTGCTGTCTGTACGAAGCAAGACTGATCCGTCTCCTTCAGCACTTCTTGGGCATATCCCACAAGTCCACTGTTCTCGAGAAGCCCCTGGTATTCTTCCATTTGAGTCTGAAATTTGTCTAATCTTAGTTTCTTAGAAGCATCAATTGCTTTCAAAACAGACGATTTCCTCTCTTCCAGAACTTCAAAGAGCTTTTCAAAATGTGTGATTGCTTCTTCTTTAGCCCTCTCTCCATTACACTATTAGAAAACAAGCAAAGTGTTACCTCATCTGCTAAATCCAAATGTCTTTTCACAAAATAGCCAAAATTCAGCAAAACAAACCCAAAGATTGTAAAGAAAAAAATTCACCTGACTCTTTGAAGCTTTCAAATCAATACTTGGCATCAAATACACTTAGCAAGGAACGATCGGCAACTTTTATTTAGACATACTTTGTAATTTTATAAAACTGTACTTTCCTTAAGCTTTTAATCTCCAAAGTCCAGCAATAAACAATTTATTCAATTAAACAAGAAAACAAACTTCAATTTGTATACAAAGGAACTTGAGGCAGAAATTAACTAATTTAACCAAAGACACAGGAAAATACAATTCTGGATTTTTGGGGGGTTTTTTGTGTGTGTGAGGAAAAGGGGCCCTGAGCTAACACCTGTTGCCAATCTTCCTCTTTTTGCTTGAGGAAGATTGGCCCTGAGCTAACATCTGCGCCCATCTTCCTCTATTTTGTACGTGGCACACGGCCATAGCAAGGCTTGATGAGCAGTGTAGGTCCGCTCCCCAGGATCCGAACCTGCAAACCCCAGGCCGTCAAAGCGGAGTGCACCGAATTTAACCACTATGCCACTAGGCCGGCCCCAATTCTGGAGTTTTTAATTTGTTTCTAATTCAGGAAATTTTTGACCCCTTCTACTCTAGTCCAATGTTTTTTTTAAGTTAAACTACAGCCACACAACTCAGAAAAAGTGACATCCTTTACCAAGATATAACTCTTTTCTTCAAATTAATATTAATTTAATTATAATTAAATGCTGTGTGGCCTTATACAAATTAACTTCTTTATGTCTGAATTTTTCTCTTCTGAAAACTGGGGATAAGAGAAACCATTTAGGTTTTTTTTGAAGATTCAAAAAGATTATTTACATAAAATGCCCACCACAATGTCATAGATTCTCAATAAACATTATTTCCACTGTACATGTAGCTATTCCTCTACATTGTCATAAAATGATCCTATCTGTAGTGCTTATTAAACATTTTGAATGTCCATAAAATCAGAGATCAACTTGATCTTGAAAATAAGACCAGCAGAGCACTCATAAGCACTTATCATAATACACTCATACACAGCAGCCAACAGAAAAGAATCTTCAAGAACATTCTTAAAAGCTGACAATATACGGTAGAAGTGCATTATGCATTTTCAAGTGGCTTCTAGTCAACGTTATAATGAAAGGAAATTTGTTCCAGATTCTCTTCTGTTTCCTAACCCCAACAGCCAAAATTTTTTTAAAAGGCGGGGGGTGGTGGTGGGGAAGACAGAGGGTAGTGACATTTTGGTAGTATTTTAATGACACATCACCACATTAAGCTCAGAAATATCATTATCAATAGGTAAAAACATTTTTCCCCAGCTAAGTATAATTATAGATAAAAAGTGTCACAATTATCACTGAGTTAAATTCAAGAATGGAGACGAATTCTCTAGTGTAGAAGAAAATTCTTACTGATAAGCCTACAAGTGCAGCTTAGGTCAACGAGATAAAAAGAATTTAAATAATTTCTCCAGGATCTCAAGGAATCAGTGTCTATATGAAAACTTGATACCTGAGTTCCTCAATTTTCAATCTATTGAATGACAAACTCGAACAGGTACTGGGTTTTCCTTATTTCAGAAGTAAAGGCTAGCATGACAGAGAGAACCAGTCAAGACAAACCTAAAATGACTAAAGCTACAGTCCCTGGGGCCACCTACCATCCAGGTGATCATTTGCTATGTGCTGGAGGATTACACCAAACTGAGAGAATTTGTGAACCAATAAAAATATGAAAAACAAAATCCCACTTTTAAATGACATGGAAAAACAACTTATTTAGGGTGGTGAATACAATCAGTGAATATCAGAAAAAGAATACTAAGAGCACAAGCAATACTGGTAATATGGCACTAATTCACATAATTTCCAAATAATTTCAACCCATTTTTTAAAAACATTTTCAAGAAGCAACAGTCTCATACTAGCCAGAATATTTTTATATTTAATTACAACTTTTAAAGTGATCAGGAGTAATGGCTCTTCAATTTATTTCAAAAAGAGAAAGGAAATAGGCAAAGTCAGTGAAGAATATTTGGAATTTTAAAATAATCCAGTCCTATCCTGTTTTACTATATGTTTTAAATGCTATTAGTTTTTTATTGAAGTATAATACACAAACAGAAAAATGTACATATAGCGTAGAGATTGATGAATCTCTGCAAACACACCCATGTAACCAGCATCTAGATTAGATACAAGAACCTTACCAGTGTCCCGGAAGGCACCCTTACAACCTTTCCAGGCACTAAGCCTCCCCCTCCTTTAACAACTCCTCTCCTGAACAACATAAACCAACACAGCCCAGTCTCATCTTTCTGGAATCACACAGTACGTACTCCTTTGCATCTGGCTTCTTTCTTTCAATAATATTGCAAAATTTATCTACATTGTTGCATATAATTGTAGATATTCATTCATACTTAGGAACAGCTGGAATTTAAATAAACCTGATTCTATCCACCTATAGTAGGTTTTTTAAATGCCATCTGTTAATTCTGTAAAATAAAGATAATTGTAAAAGTTATCATTTCCCTTATATTACTACTGTGAGTCCTTGTTAACCACCACATACAGTTACTTATTCTTTGCTCTGTGCTCCAATATCATTTAATCACTACCTCTGTCACAGCACTGATCACACAGCATAATTTACTTTTTTACACTTGTTTTCCAAGTCCCAGAAAAGCCGGGGTGAAATCTAACACAACTTTGTACTCTCAGCTCATATAACACCCTCAGGATTTTAAGACTGAATAAATGAATGTCTAGATGAATAAATGAAAAATAGATAAACCAGTTTCTCACTTACCTCTGTTTCTTTCATTAACAAGTTTAGTTCAGAAATTTGACTCTTCACCTGGCTCTCCTTGCCAATAAGGTAATCAATATCCTTTGAAAGCTTTTCCTGTTGGAACATATTAGTAACACAAGTAAGCAGAAATAGAAGTTTAACAAAGGCTTTAAAGAATTTTTTCTTTTTTTACAGAGTACTCATCCTCTTTTTTAGCCTGTGATAGATAGACAATAAAATCAACTACAGCGATTATCCTTATTAACCCAGGGTAACTAGTTACTGGCCTTGAGCACACAGGCCCAAGGATACAAGGGAGAGTAGAAGCAGGTTGGAAACAAGAATAAGATAGTGCTCAAATTATCAAAAATCCTAAATACTCAAATAGTACATTTTTGTTGTCTCATCATCACTCCTAGGGCTCTTTCTCCTAAGTCTTCTAAGTAAATAGAAGAGCAGCAATGTAAATAGCATTGTCTTTCATCAGATTTTATAATTCACTCACATACGCAAACAATAGGAACAGAAACAAAGAACCTTCCAAAATAATCTTCATAGCCCATCCCAGCCTAGATGTTCATTAAATGATTACACAATACATAATAACGAACATACAGATTTATAAAATAGAGCTTATTAAGCTTCTAGAGCTTACTGAATAACTTGTTTACAAAGTAGTCATTTCGGAATTAGTATAGCTTACCATAAAGATAACATCACAGGTTTTGGTGAGATCCCTAAGTCTAGCCCAGAAAAAATATGTAATAAGCTGAAGTATATTAAAAAACAAACAAACAAAAAACCCTGAAGCACTCTGGGGTACAAAGTTATAACAGACAAATGTATTCAGAGTCTAAATAATGAGAAGAACATCCAGGAAACACCTAAGGAGGTGCAGCCCTGACGGGAGGATCTGAACATTTCTCGGTCACTGCTGGTGACCTGAAGGAAAACAGTGAGTAAGAAAAGAAAGTGGACAAAGACCCAGCTTTGAGGAATTTAAGAAGTGAGTCTCCTACCAATAGCATCTTCCTCTTTTTTCACTCAGACCACGTAATAGGGTAAGAGAATGGATGTGAGAAATCAAAGTGACAGGCCTCTGGCAGGACCTGTCTTTAATTCATTGAACACCCAGCAGTCAGACACAGCAAGTCTCCTTGATGGCTCACTAGAGGGACAGGGGAGGATCCATGAGGCAGAGGAATAAGATTTCTGAGGGCTAAAGGCAGGATGGGATCAAGAAAGAAATTGTAGGATGTTAGGGATAGGAAGAGACATAAAATCTTGTGTCTAAACCCAGCATTTTACAGATGAGGAAATCAAAGCTCACTGAGTACAAATACCATGTAGTCAGTAGCTGAACTAGACACTTGCTCAGCGCCGAGTACTAACCACTATTCCAGAGGCTGAGAGGTCCTTACGCAGCACCAAGCTGCACGGAAGGTGACAGTTCCTCCAATGCTGCCCCTGACAGGCCCACGCTGGGACCAGAAGTACCGGGTGCAGGTGGTGGTACTCTACACTAGCAAAGAGAAGAACTTTGTAAAACTACAGAGGCCAGGCCTGGCCTACTTCGTGGCGCGTGGGCCTGTGTGATCTTTATTAGCTCTCGGGAGACTCTGATGCACACCAGCATTTGAGAACCAGTGCTCTAGAGGAAAGCTTTGAGCAATTTTGGGGTCCTTGAGAAATTAGCCTCTGACAGTTCCTGGAGAACTGGGGCCTACTATATATTAAGGACTTAAACTGCTTCCCCCATTGGATGCACTTCCTGAAGGTGGGAGTCATGGTCCTTTACACTTTACTTCTATGCTCAGTGCCCAGTATCGGTGTCTGGCACATATACTTTTTGGAGGACTATGAATAAATGGACACATTGATTCTTGGTTAAAACAATTCCAGTCTTAACACAGATTGCCTAGGTCAGAGGGGACTCAGAAGTGAAATGATAATATAAACCTATATCATGTTGCCCTCCAGCTTAAAATCTAAAACCAAGTGAAAAGGAAGGAGATCTAAGGAGATCTGCTTGCTACTTTTAGCAAATCGCAAATCTAAATAATTTTATCCTCACTAAAAAGTGAGTAAATTAAAAATTCCATTATGGAGTCTATTAAAAAAAAAGACTGAAACATAAATGAGACAAATTAACAACAGAATATAAAGAATAACTCGAGTGTATACTGTGGTCAAAGATTTATCCCAGGTAACAGAAAAAAATTGGGGGACAGCTTGTGTAAGATCAAACCAATAAAAAACAAACAAAAATGGTGTCAAAAGTAAATGTAACTAGCAAACAGTGGTACTGCCACTGTGGGGCATAACTGCCCCAGCTTACTGTGTGGAGAAGGCTTCCAAAGCCTGGTGCGGAGCTCAGGATCTGCCAGGAGTTGAGGAGATGAAGCTGGGAGTCCAGGAGGCCAGAGTTTATATAACACCTAAGCACAGAGAGCTACAAAGAGAAAGAACTCCGGAGATGTACAAGGGCTCTCCCTCGCTTATTCAGCAGAATACTGATCAATTCACATGTGTGAGGAAAGTGTCAGAGGCCACGGAAAGTAGCACCCAAAAGGAGAAGAGGGAACGATTCCAGGAGTTCACACAGGCTGGGAATAGCGCCTGTTCCCCACGGGCCAGACTGAAAAATAACCCGCAAAATTCACAGGGCATCAGGAAGAGTACACAAAGGCTAAGATTAGTCCCAGAACTAAATGCCACTCTGTCCTGCCTAATGAAGCTCAAAAAGCAAGACCCAAAAGGAACAAACCGTTTCCAAGTAACTTAATCATACACCAGAAGAAAATTCAAGAATATTTGTAGAGATACAAAAATATCCAGTGCCCAACAAGGTAAAATTTACGATACCTGGCAGCCAACCAAGAAATGCCAGGCATGCAAAGGAGGAGGGGAATACAAATCATAATGAGAAGAAAAATCAGTCAAAACTGACCTAGTAATGACACAGACAACGGAATTAGTAAACAAGGACAATAAATTATACCTGTAACTCACATGTTCAATGGAGAAGACTGAGCATGACAGACATATAAAATGCAAAATATAAAACTGTATGTATACATGCAAATTACATATAGGCCAAAAAATACATATACATATTGCTAAAAATAGAAAGGAAACAAAAATTAAAATGGGTGGTAGATTTATGGAAGAATTAATTCCTTTTTAAAAAGGAAAAAAGAATGAAATAAGAAAACAGCATCATACCACTGCCTACTTGGCTGCAGATTATCAATCAAATTTGAAAGTTTAAAAAGGGCCACATACAATCATGCACTGCATAACGATGTTTCAGTCAATGACAGACCAAATATATAACAGAGGTCCCATAAGATTAGTACCATATAGCCTAGATGCACGGTAGGCTATACCATCTAGGTTTGTGTAAGTACACTCTATGATGTTCACACAACGATGAAATTGCCTAATGACCCATTTCTCAGAACGTATCCCTGTCATTAAGCGACGCATGACTGTATAAGGTTAACAGACAGGATGTAACTCAGTTTTAGCTGGTACCCACCAGAATAAACAAAAATGTTTATACTAATTCTATAGGCACGCATCAAGAATCAAGTGTCTTAAAATAGCTACTGCCCTTCAAAGTGTGTCATTCTCAAATACACACTCAGTATCATGGGCATTGGGCTCAACAAAGTGTCCTTCGTCCCTCCCTCGTTGCTCAGAGTTCAGAACTAGCACATCCCTATGACAAGGAGCTGCCTGGTCAGAAGTACTAACAACCTCATATTAGTAGATCACTAAGTAACACTTTAGATTGTTAACTCACTTCAGTAAAACAGACCACAAAACATGCCATGATTTCAAAAAAAAAAAAAGTTAAAGGTATAAAGTAAAATAAAGTTATAAAGAATCAAAATTTTGTTCCAAAAATAAGTCCCACCTTTAAGGTTTTGTAGGCACTGCTCATAGTGGTTACACGGTGATTGGAATGATTACCACCCAACTTACAGAGATGACAAACTGGCCTCCTACATAATTCACAGTACATGTTTATTCTCTCCGTTTCATGTTCTGGGCACATTAAAATCTATTGAGTAAAGAATAAAAGTGTGATTAAGGGTCTTCATAGCTTAGATGGCACTCAAAAGGTTTCAAGTAATGGGATAAAGTCCCAAAATGCAAAGATTTGCTTTATAAAATCACTAAATAAAGCCATTTAAATGAATGAAAGTGTAAAAAGAAATAAGTGTTTGGTATATCATATGAAAATTCTCTACACTAGAATTACTGTTTTTCAATTTGAAGGTTCAAACGGTCAATAAAATACGTAGATGTTGTTATTTCCCCTAAACTTGGTGATAAGGTGAAAATTTCATCCTATCAGACTTAAGTGAAACGCTTAACCAAGCTAGACAGGCCCTCTGGCCACACTGACTAGGCAACTCCTCATGATCGTGATCAATGTTTTTATAAGGTACCATAACAAATAACTTATGAGAACTGTGGTCTCGTTATCTTTACAGGAAATCTGTTACTAAGAGAGTCTTGGAACACTTTATAAGCTTCCAGATGTGTTTGATGTTACATATTAATTGCAGACACATTGACCAAGTTTAGAACTGTTTTTCTGATTTAAGTTTCTACCTTTTTATTTACTCTGCAAACTACCATCATCGGTACATTTGAAATTTTACATAAAATAACTGCTTTCGTTTGGAAGAAAGGGAGGATTCCTTTAAGCTAGTGTATAATGAAATCAGAAAGTTGTCCATGATGCCAAGAGATTAGATTTTAAGTAACTATAACTGGTCTGATAACTTAGAGACATTAAAAAATTTTTTTCAGTATAAAAAGTCCTGATACAAATGTGCAGGCATAGGAGAAAAACAACTGGAAAAGATTTCAAATTTTTAAGTATTTTCAAGTTCCTACATCCTCCAAGTCATTAAATTAAAAATAAAATATAAAGTTCGCCTTTCTGCAAGGAATGATCA
The DNA here is from genome assembly GCF_020826845.1 of Diceros bicornis minor. Classification (NCBI taxonomy): domain Eukaryota; kingdom Metazoa; phylum Chordata; class Mammalia; order Perissodactyla; family Rhinocerotidae; genus Diceros; species Diceros bicornis. The sequence goes on from NC_080740.1 coordinate 37,211,047, forward strand.
CAAGAACTCAAAGTTATAGGCAAATATTTTACAGGATAAACGGACACCTTTTTAGAATTTTCTATAGTAAATAACACTAACGACCTGACGGAAAAAAATTTTTCTCAATATACCCATTCATGTGCCTTTGGTTCTCTCTTACCAATCTTATACTTGTAAATAGAACAAGACTGCAATTTATACTCAAAATTTTTCAGTTTCATGAAATTCTTAGCTCATAAAAACTCAAGCCCAATATAATTCATTTAATAATCATAGGTTGTCTCATGATGGAATAGTATTAATCAATTTAATTAATCTTTTAAAAGAAACATTAAAACACCAGATTGAAGTCATAAATTTTTAAAAATCTATGACCTTGAGCATTTAAAATGAGATAAGGAACATAACAGAAGATTAAAAACTATTTGATAAATCTATTGCCACACTGACAGTTTGAGAAAAGAGTCATTCAAAACATGGAAGCAGCGACTGTTTCTGGTTGAATATGCCACTCCTACACTGTTTAATATGAGTAAGAAATGCTCAGCTCATAGTTTCAAAGTAACTTTTGGGATTCTTTTCTCCCATTTTTCTATTACAAATTAAAGGTTTTATGCTCAAGAATGCAAACAGATTTTCAAACTCACACGTTATTAGGTTGTAAGAAATAAGAACTTTAGTTAAAGAATCAATTACAGTTTTTTTAATCTATATAAATCAGAAAGCAGTGTAAGTGAAGATATCCAAAAATCATTCTGCTTTTCAGTCATGTAGCAGAACAAACAACAATATATGAAGTTCTTTTGAATGTTATTATAGAAATTACCTAGAATATTTAAGACATGCAAATTCCACTTCAGACATTATATAACCACTATATCACATGCTTCAAACTATTAGGCTGTAATTACTCTTATTTATTCATAGTACTTAGCTAACTAAAAACGTCTGGAAAATGTTTCCCAATTAAATCTTTTAGACAATTACGGGTTTATCACATTAAAGCACAAAAGCTTTTTAACAACTTCAATCTTAGAGAGTACATCTGAGATAACCTTTCTTACTCCGAGTTATCATTATGAACATTCATGTACTGTGTGGTCTTAGGCTGTACTGTGATAGAGTTAACCATAATATTGCCTTCTAAGCTGTGAGGATGTTTAGCAACATACTAAATAACCTCAACTACTAGGCCTTAATTTCTTGTACTAGCTCTTCAAGTTAAGAAAGTTCCTTTCTTACTGTCAAGTTCTAGATTTGTAATAATTTATCTTGTAATATTAATATTCTAACAATAAAAACTTCACTTACCTTGGGTCTAAAATTAGTGGTTGGGCCCACATACTCATGCTGAGCTTTTACAGTACCCCAAGGATGATAAATTTTGAAGCATTCGTTGCAGTAGCTTGCACTACAGTCCAGGCAACTTTTTGTGGATTCTTGAGGTGGTGGTTTACAAAGGTCACACATAATGGCTGTGGCTGCCCTGGCTGCCTGCCGGTATCTTTCAACAATAGTTTCCAAAGTGAAATTTCGAAACAGACCATTGATTCCTCGTTCTCCAAGATCCACATCATGCTCACAGCCAGGGCAAGGAAAAGTAGTTGTCCTAGGGGTCAATGAATTGCGCTTCCAGCCTGTGTAATTAGTAAGTCCTTCTTTAGTTAAATCAGTAGGAAAATGAATAGAATGAAGAAAAAAGGAGTCACGTTTTGGAAAGATACATATCTACAAACATTTTCCCAAAATATAATACTCAAAGTGGCTCCATGCGAATCAATTTATATTCTGAAAATGTTTTTTTAAAAACTGTTTTTCCTTGCATACAAAAGACAAGCCCAAGTTACTAGTTATTAAACCAAAGAGGAAAAATATTCTATAGAAAATCTCATATAAAAACCATATTAAATCAAACAGATATATGGACAAAATAGGTAATACAATACTACACAGGGTCAGGATCTTTTGAAATTATATAATTAGCATTTATAGTTATTTTTATGTATCATATCCAAACGAATTTGGCTTCCACTTAAATGAACACAACCTTGGCTGACTGATAGGAAATGAGTTCATACATAAAAGAGCAGAAGTCCTTAAGTCAAGGTCCATGAATAGGCTCCACAGAGATCCAAATAGTTTTGCAAACTATTTGAAATTATATGCAAAATTTTGCATCTATGTACCCATGCATATTTTCTGGTTAAGAAATCATAGCTTTTGTCAGATTCTCAAAGGAATATATGAGCACAGAAGTGTTAAGAACCACTGCAATAGAGGGTTTCCCACTGTAGTATTGTTTTATTCGGGAAAATTCAGTAGGCAAATCATTGGTTAATTGAGTGCAATTTACAAGAGAGTGAAAAGCTCATTCATAGACCTAGAATCTAGTGACTTTAAGAGGGACCAACCATTTAGTATCTTCTTATGACCTGAAAAAAAGAGAATCATTAAGATTACTTAAATTCAGTAAGCCAAGAGTTACCCAAAAAGTATAAAAAATAATTTTACAATATACACATAATACAATGAATGACCCTAAACATCACACTTTTGTTCGGTATTATCCAGATTTTAACAAATCAAGAAACCAAGGCATGACAGTCCTTATCCACAGGTTTACAAGAATCTGGGCTGTCCATTTAACACAGGTGCGTACACACCATATTCCCTCCTCTCATGAATCTGTTCTTAGAGTTTGTAGTCTTGGCTGACCACAAAATAACTCCCTAAATATAAACACAAACTTCTTAACCTACAGCCTTCTTTCATACTACTATTTATCCAGTACCAAAAATGAACGGTTAAACTTAGCATACCACACTTACAAAAAGTCTTTAAACAGCCATATTAATAGTGCCTTGGCACATTACTATCATCACTGAAAAGGTTGTCTTAAAAGATGTCTGGCACGATACACTACAGGTAAAATTAGCAATCAGCCCACGATATTATTCATTTGAAGTGAATTACAGCCTGCTAAATGGCATTGGGCCCCAGAAGCTACATATGCTGCAAACATGCAGAATATTTTTAATATTTTCACTTAAAGATATTTTTAACCTTTACATTTTTAAACATACAAAAATTCATACCAAAAAAAACTGCCCCATAAAAATCTGAAAATCCAGAATACAACATATTCTTGTAATAATTCTAAAAACATGCAATACAGTCCAAGATGTTTCACACCACAGCAGGCATATAATGAAACAAACGGCAGAGCTAGTTTCAAAACACATGCCAAAGAAAATCTCATTTAGTGAGAAAACAAGCCAAATAACTCTGGAAGTGATATAGTGCAGTGGTCAAGTTTAAATAAATGGAAATTCACATTTAATTGCATGCTTCCACTCATGAACTAGGTGCTAAAAATTAAAATGGATAACTAATCTCAACAGTCAATGTTTTTAAAAAGTGGGTTATTATTGGCTTTATGAATTGAAGCTTGTGATCAATTAAGCAACAAGAAAAAACAAAATTAAATCATGACAACAAAATCATGCTTTAACATGTACACTGGTGACACCCAGATTTTTGGCCTTCATGTTCAGAAATTTCAAAAAAGATGTTTTGTCCCTTTTCTGTAAACCTCGTTTAACTTATTTTTATAATAAAAATCAAGGTGTAAAGCATCACATTGAACTTCTTAAATCAGACAAAATATTCAATCAATATATCTTGACTATTTTTCTAAACAGATCTAAAAGCTCTAAACTTTTTTTATGAATGCTAAAAACTTATATTTTATTTCATCTGTCTTATACTTCTACCATTGTTTTCATAAAAGCAAACAACAGAATATATGTTCAGGGCACTAAAGAAAACAGGACAGATTTAAGGACATTCTGGGAAAGAAATCTAACAAAAAAAATCAAGACAGTGGAACTAAGAATAAAATGTACTAGAGTCAACTTTCTTCTCTTTATAGCTGTGCTGTCTAATACAGTAACCATCAGCCAAATGTGGTTAAATTTAATTAAAATTACATTATAAATTCAGTTCCCTGGTTGCACTAGCCACATTTTAAATTCTCAAGAGCCACATGTGGCTAGTGGCTACCATACTGCCCGGTGCAGGGTCAGACATTTCCATGATCACAGAAAGTTCCATTGAATAATACTGCTCAATAGCATGACATAATGAGAAAGAAAAGTAATGATGGCTGAGAAAGGTAAGGAAGCAATGGAAGCCAAGCAGTGCAATTTCTTACGTCAAACTGCATTCCTGGGGCCAATAACATATGCAAATTATTTGAATACTGTCACCTTGCAGAATTAATTCTTTTCCCCACACACCTTTACTTTGAAGACAGATTAAACAAGCACAAATCATGACACAATTTTAAAATGAAGACTCCAAAAAATCTTCAAATTGGTTTATAGTAAATCTCCACAAAGGTCAGCTTTCAGTCATATGTTTTACCATTTAAATATCAAAGAGAAAATATAGTATTTCAAACCAGAGAGTAAATTCATAACTAACAGGTCCAAAACCTGTGTCAGCTGCATCCTCTCCCACATTCCGGCTACAACTTCCGCACTGTTACCACCTGGCCAGTAGTGGGCTACCTCTCCCCATGCTCAACATTCATGCTGGGTTTCCTGGTGTTCAGCAATGGGCTGACGTCTACTGCCACCTTAATGTTTCTCTTAGCATGTTCTGACCATCTGATACCTACCAGCTTACATTTACACTTTGAGTATTATTATCATTTTCAACCTGCAAAACCTTTTTCTTAAATACTGTCCTAATCAAAAAAGGGTAATAAGCAACTAACTTTTTTTTAAGCAAACTGCTCCTACCTTTCCTTCTAATTATTAAATTTCAACACTTAAAATTCTCAAGGACTCACTAAAGCCTATAAGAGAAAGGATTACATGTGGCTTCTTGAAGTGGCTAGATTTTAAAATTGAGGCATGCAGAGGAAGGTAAGGAAGACAGAAAAGGGATAACATTTCAGGTGTTTATTTTCTTCAATAAAATATAAGGTATCACCAGCATTCCACAAAAAAGTAGCTAATTTTACTTTAAAGGTCAACTGGAGTAAAAAAAATTTTATAATCATCTTTCAAATCAAATATTTCAGAAAGCCTAAAAAAAGCAGTGTACGTTATCTACCCACAAATGGGTAAGACCTCAATGTTAAAACTCAAACACTTTGAAACATTAACAAAAAAAGACACCATATGCATAAAACAAGCAAAGATTATGTTATGAACTACGAAAATTATCATAACCTTTAAACAAATTTTTAAATATAGGAGAAAGTACCAACTCGTTTAACCACCCCAAGGTATCCAATACAGCTGTTAACACAAGTGTTGTTCCATTAAGTAAATGTAAAGGATTTTTAAGGTAACTTACATTAAAAAAGCTAACAATAAGGGTATGTCGTTTTCTTCAAAAATATCTTGTCATGTATATTGACAAAATGCCCGCTCTAAAAATCAGTGCTCCCTTTAAAAACATCAGAATTTGCTTGGAAATTTAGTCCTGTTGACCTTTAAGTCATCTCAGCCCAATTCGTTCACTTTCTACAAAATTTTGCAGACTTGACCACTGATATTTAAAAACCTTATCTATACAAGGTTATTTAATTTAAATCTAACACTATACTGCCTGCGGCCACACAAGCAATAAAGCATTTTCTACCTCTCCACCCCAAAGATCTCCGTTGTGAGGCTGTGAACAACGAACAGAAAGCTGGATTTAGAATTTAATTTCAAAGAGAAGATTCACAACTTGTTAACAAAAGATAAAGCAGTAACTGTGTCCTGCACATAACACAATTATCGAATTAACAGCAAAAGAATGTGTTTTTCCTGGTACGCATGGTATTTATGAAGCCATCACTGCAACACATTCATCAGCTCATCTCAGAGTTCAGAATTACTCACTGTTGGTGCAGCACTCAAGAGACCTACACTGTATCTTACAGATTTGTATTTTTAAACAATCATATTTCTAACTGTTGAAAATACAAAGTAAAATCAAGCATCTTTTGTTTGATTTTGTACTATGTAAATCAACATTGTAAATAAACATCACTAAAACTGACTACACCTTTCTGACAAAAGGAAATACAAAATGAAGGGAAAGTTTGCAAATATATGACCAAAAATGTACAGTAATAGAGCTCTTTTATTTTTCTATAATTTAATATGCTATTGTGTTATACACACAAACCTTACTCCTTTTAAGGCACCCTCTTATTCTAAAAATCCATCAAATGTCCAATGCATTAATATCCAAAAGGAATAGGGAGCCACATGTCATTTTAAGTTTTCCAGTAGCCAGATTAAAAAAAAAAAGTTATTAAATTATTAAATTTATTTTTTAAATTTAAGTTTTAATTTTAAATTAATTTTAATAATACATGTTATTTATCCCAATATATTCAAAATACTATCACTTCAAAATATAATCAATATAAAAATTATTGAAGAGAGATTTCATATTCTTTTTTTCATTCTCAGTATTTGAAATCCAGTGTGTATTTTACACTTACAGCACATCTCAATTCAGGCTAGCACATTTCAAGTGCTCAACAGCCACTTGTGACCAGCGGCTACTGGACTGGAGAGTCCATGTCTAATTAATCCCTTATTAAAACAAGGGCAAGACTAATTTTTAGAATTCTAGTCCTCCCACCCCAACTGCTCAGAATAGGTTTACTGGTTTCCTTCTCAAGTATGTCTAAATGTTGAAAAATTAAAAAAGAAACCTTCCAGAAAAAAAGAGAATACTACCTATGAATTTATCTTTGAATCTACCCTAAGAAAAATTATAGGCAAATGCCTAATAAATGGTGGGTAAGTAACATTATATTCGTAATACAATAACTTCTACTAGTTTAAAACTAGGGATCATGAGGAGAGCAATCCTAAAATTTGCATTCATTTGATAACAACCTCCAGGAATGATTACTATACTTGGAGCCTTCTCATCCTCGGGTGCTCTATATGTATTTGTTAACTTGCTCTGCATGTTGTTCTTGATGAAGGACTGTGTTCTAATTATTGTATCTCTTATGACATAGCTTTGTATATTGCTAGGCCATATGCTTCTTAAAAAAAGGAGGGATGGATCTTAACTAACTCTTTACTCTTCAGCATTTAGCCATGTCTGGTAACTAGCAGGTAACTTCAATATCCGTTGAATGAATGAATGCAAATGGTACTCAATAAGGCATTGAACGTCAGGCAGGGCTGGAGAAGATAGAGCAGTTGACATAGAGCAGTTGACATAATAACCGCTTGACCTACCACCCAAGGCAGAAATCCCCTCTACAGTATTTGCAAACAGTGGTCACCGAATCATTGTTAAAAACAAAGACGCCAAACACTGACGGGCCAAGAGCTGGATGGGTCAGAGTCAAAGATGTGTTTTGGTTGCCCAGCCCTCTGTTGAGCCAGCATGGTCTTTTTAAACAATTTGAATTAACTGCCAACATTTAAAAAACAGGTTTCACAACAAAACCACCATCAGGTTTTGTGGGGGAAAAAAACAGTAAATCTGACAATGTGTCACCCCCAAACCCATATGATAATTCCCTAGTGCCAAGTGGGGCTACTGCCCCATTAGACAAGGCATCCACTCTAGTCTCCACAGGCCCAAACCACACCCTACTGTCTCCAACAGAGAAGGCCTAGAGTCACTTGGCTGCTGACACGAGGGCTGCTGGTTTTCTTATAGCAGTTGAGTTCATGTGAAAACGAAATATTTATTGTCTCTATAAGAAAGAAGTAAAATGAAAGAGGGCCCTGTATTTATTATGCCTGGGGCCTGCTTTATTAATACCTATTTGGCCCCTACAGCATCTAAATTTGACCCCTAATCTAAACGCTTCTAGTGACAGGGATCTGCCAAAATCAGGAAGCCCATTGCATTTTGGACAGCCTTAGGCGTCTGTTTTCTAAGTTGAAATCTGCCTTCCTATTTCATCTGCCCATTGAGCTGGACCCTTTGCTGTGACGATTCTCAGTGTACTATTCTCTTCCACAAGACAGCCATCATGTTCTGCAGTCATCCCTTCTCCAAGTTCAATATTCTTATTTCCTGTAATTGTTCTCTCCCACTCAGGACAGAATTCAATTTAATAGCGTTCTTCCTAAAGAGGCAGGAGGAACATCTCAGTAATTCTACTTCTGATCTAGACAGTGCAAAGTATGGTGGGATGGATCTCTTGTTCTGGAAAACACGCCATTACTACTGAATATAAGCCATATGGCAGGTCTTGTACAAATCTTGTAGCAGAGATTTGTCCTTCAACATCCACTCAACAAATTATTACACGTCTACTGAGTACTGTGCTAGGTGAGTACCTGAAAACGATGAAACTATATTTCATCTGGGTAACTATATTTCATCTATACTTCATTCATCCTTCATATGAATCACATATAAAAACTAATCAAATCTAGGGGCCGGCCCAGTCGCACAAGCAGTTAAGTGGGCGCACTCCACTGCGGTGGCCCGGGTTCTCCGGTTCGGATCCCGGGCGCGCACCGGCGCACTGCTTGGCAAGCCACGCTGTGGTGGCATCCTATATAAAGTGGAGGAAGATGGGCATGGATGTTAGACCACGGTCAGTCTTCCTCAGCAAAAAGAGGAGGATTGGCAGATGTTAGCTCAGGGCCAATCTTCCTCACACACACACAAAAAAAACTAATCAAATCTTTAGAGCCCATATAGAATACAGAATTTCAGAAAATACGTATGTTAGCTCAATCTAATTATAAGTAGAAATACTAGTACATAACTAAAATTCCTTTTAACAGTCTGTGCTAAATATTAATATATAAAAAGTGAATTTTCCTTTGTCAATCAAGCAAGGATCCCTAATCAGCCAATGAGGATCTACCAATACAATATCAAGTTTTATCTGATAGGATGATTTTGAGCTATTACTGTCTTCCCTCCCTCCCTCGGTGCACCGAGGGAGGGAGGGAGACATGACAGTGATGACTTCACAATGAGCATAACCCTCTCTGCCCTTACACTCCCTACACTCCCAGTTACCTAATGCTCCTTTTTTTGTACATATGTATAATTTTTATGTGTGCAAAATATCTTCCAAGTAATTAGTGATTACCATTCAAAGAAAAATATATGTTTTTAAAATGGCATAATACTACTCTTAGAACAAACCTACTCTCATCCACGCTCTGATGGAGCACAAAGACATACACATTGCTCAAGGAGACTCCACGTCACAGTGTGAACCAAAAATATGACATTCTCTAAAATGCAAATAAGGAAAGAGAGATTCTTTTCTAATAAGAAAAGTTTTTTTACAAGATTAAAAAGTTACTCCTATACTGCAAGAGGGAGAAATGGACAGAGTGGACAAAAGGATTAAACTTAAAACCTCAAAGCCCAAATTGGGTGGAGCTGAAGCCCTGACGTCTGGTGCTTATGGCCACTCGAGTGTTCTCCTCCACACAACAGAGGAAGGAGGTGCCCACCATGACTCTGCCTCCCCTGGGTCCTCGCTGCTTTGGACCTTAATTACCCAGTGGCCCTGTTCCCAGGGATTTCAAATTAATTTTGATCTACATTAATCCTGCAATGGATGTCCACAAGAAAGAAAGGAACGCTATCCCAACAGGAAACAATTTAAACACTGGCTATATAACAAAGGTACAGTATATGTGCTGTTTATCTCATTGGATCTATTTCTATCTTTACTACAGGATTGCACTACATGTAGTTGATATTCAAAATCCTTATTTTACAAAATAGATTAAAAATGGCTGAAGAAAATAAAATCCTCAGGTGGTATAGAATGATACCAAATAATTCCTCGAAAAAATCTTTTAGGACTAGCCATTATGTAATCTCATCCTTTAATTCTGCATATTTACTGACATACTACCACACATAGACAGTATGGTACTAGTAAGTAGTTTAGTAGTTCATTATTTCATCTCTCATATAAAGGACATCACATAGTGAGAACACTCCCTACAATACAGACTCAGTTCATAAGGGGGTTAACACGAAGTTGGCGTTCAATATCCAACGTTAAGTGCATACCAAAAGACGATAAGAGTTCATTTTGACATTTTAAAGGGGGGAAGAGTTCGTTATAACTACAGTTTTAATTTATTCACCTGGAAAGATTAACTCTCAAAATGACAAAAATAATTTCCCTTCCACATTTATCACCAAAACTCCCCCAGCCCAAAGTTCTACCACATACCTGGTCTGCTAATTCTGTCAATTTTATCCACGCTAGGCGAGGGGAACCGCAGCCGAGGACTGCCCTGATTAGAGCTGTCTGATCCCACGTCATTGAACGAATCATCAACTGTCAGTAAGAGTTCTTTTACACATTTATGACAGATACTGTGCTGACAAGGAAGAATCAGCGGGTGGGTAAACAGCTCCTTGCATGCTGGGCAAATGAGCTCTCTTTCAATATTCCTGATGGTAACCTTAAATAGAGAAAAAGAAATCAGAATCAAAGGCTCTTAGTGGGTAAATAAATTAACATGCTTATACCTCTTGTATAAGTACATGTGTTTACCTTTCCAAAAAGAATTAAGAAACAGTTTTTTTTAATCTAAAGCTCCTGTGGGCTATGAAATTCTAAACCATCAACCTCCATCAACATCCATAGCCTAGAACTGAAGGGACATCAGATGGTAAAAACTGAAGTAGGAGAAAAATTAGCATAAAATATTAGGGGACCGTAATATTTCATCAACTATGAAGTTATTAAATCATCATTAATTCATTTATTTAAAACTTCAGTGAAATCCTAAAAGCAGATTACTTCAATAAAAACTAAGAATATAGCATTAAGAATACGACTGTCTTCCTATTTCGCACATTAATGCTGTGACTGGTAAATAAGAAGAGCTGGTAAAAATTGGGTTAGCCAACTTATTCATGGAACCCTACTTGAAATCCATTTACAAGGTGAATAACCAGCAATTTTCTACCCTAAATGTGACCATTTTTCATAAGCCACAACTGTAACGTAGGTAAAATGCTTGAGTTCTCATGCTGCAGATCAAAGCCGTTACCTGAAAAGCACTTTATGAATACTGAAAGGGTACAGAGGATTAGCAGGCACCATTCTAAGTGCTCTCAATACTACAGGTTTGCGTTATTTTCAATGAAAAACATCTAGACTCTTATCACAGCTAAAAAGGTTTGATGACCTTATGCTAGTTTTCCCATCCTTTCCCTATGTAGCTTTTCCTCCATGTACCCCAAACTTCAGGTGCTATGAATCTATATTCAGCATCCCTGAAATTTTAATGATAATCCAGTTTTAAAGTACTCATAACCTTGTACAACCATTTCAACTACTGGAAATAGAAATTAAAATTGGATTAATTCACTTATTTTAATTAAATAAAAATGTATGCTATTCTATTCCCCCTAAAGTGACAGACACAAAGTGCTTTAATAATCCCTGACAAGAGCACTACAGCCAACAGGCTTTATCATTGTCAATGGGTCTTTGCAGTGTTTCTTGCTGCATCACTCAACAAATATTTAACAAAAGCCCATATCATGTCACAATTTTAAATTTGGAAGATAGCCACACCTCACAATTCACATCAAAGAATATAGAATTTTCACATCCTATCCTATTTTACAAAGGATTTGACACCTAATTCAAAGGAAAATATTGTCCTGAATGTCCAAAATAGGTTCTCACACCGCATTTTATGGGAGATTTATCTCCCACTGCAAAATCTAAAATCATTTCCATTTTTCTTGTGCAGAAGGCAGTACATAAGCTTTTAATCACAAGGGATATAAAGTAATTCTTACCCAAAAGGAAAATTAAGTGCTCATTTTATATTCACTGAGGGGAAACAATCTGATTAAGAGAAATGTGATGTGGTGGCTCCCACAATTAAGCTGTTTCAAAATAAATGAGGTTCGACGGGAAACTAACAAGTTGGAAAGAACTGCATATCCCATTCCTTCAAACAAAAACACTTGTACCCTGACAGCTGCCAGCGCAAGCCGGCCTCCCTCCAGCAGGCAAGGCCGCGGAGGAGCCTCTGCTCGCTGCGACGGGGGGCCATCCCCGGCCGGCGGGGACCCGAGCGGGACTCGAGCGCGGCCCCACGCGGCTCCCAGACAATGGACACGCGCGGAGCACGCGCCGCGGGCCGCGACCGCCACCCGACGCCCTAAAGCAAATTAATTTTACAGCCTGAAGCCCATTAAAGAGCCCCGCCCGGCGTCCCCGAGGTGCTCAGGTGGGCGATCAACGCACCCGAGCGGCGCCCTCTTCTGGGCCCAGGGGACCCCGAGTCCGACCCTCCGAGAGGGAGAAAGAGGGCGCCCCGGTTTGCGGAACCCGGCCCGGGGCGGGGAAGGCGAAGAGGAAACGGGGCCACCACATGCCCGCCCTCGCTTCTCCGGAGGAGAGGCTCCCGCCGGCTCAGGGCGGAGGGAAGAGAGAAGCCCAGGGGCCCCGGCGCGCCGCCATCGAGGCGTCAGGCGGCCGCCCTTCTCCCCGCTCACCAGCGAGTCTGAACCATCACCCTCCATGGCAGCCTTCTGCCAGGTGTCATCAACGGCAGGGTCCGAACTGGCAGACGGGCGGCGCCGGGCAGGGTCTGGTGGGCGGGTCCCTGCGGCGGCCGTGGAGCCTCGGTTCGGAGCTGGAGGGCGAGCTGGTCAGCTGGAGCCGGCCAGCGGACCGACGCGGCGAGGGGCAGGCCGGGGCGGGCGCAAGCACAGGCGCGGAGAGCCGAGCTCTGCTCCCTGCGACGGCCCCCGAACGCCGCCCCGCTGCCGGCTGCGGCGGCGCCTCCGGCAGACTGCGCCTGGGCGGGCGGCCGCGCCGAGACCAGGAGGGGGCGCCGCGCAGGGGCGGGGCCGGCGCGGGGCGGCACCGTCGCCCGGGCAACACCGCCCACCGCACAAAGGAGGAGGGGCTGCGGGGGGCCGGGCGACCCGGCAACTGAGCAGCTGGGCGGGGGTGTGGCGCGCCGTGGGGTCCCCGCCCCCTCCGCCCCTCACCCCAAGCCGGGCCGCCGCCGTCGCCCCCTGCCGGGTTAGGAAGCCTTGGAGGGGCGGAAGTGAGGGCCGGGAGGGGGCGGCGGAGGCCGGGGCGGGGCCCGGTAGAGCCGTCCGGCTGTGGCAGCAGGCTGCAGACCTGGCCCCTGGCCCGGTGCATCCCATCTGCCCTTCATTTTCCTTGCCCTGCGCTTTGGCACAGCGTGGTGCAAGGCATCACTGATAAGCCCCATTGCCTGACTCTGGACGGGGCGGTGAGGGCGAGGGCGGTCGCACTGAGCACTGCAGAGCCGCGCGCTAGGCAGGAGACCAGGGTGAGACCCCGCCCACCCCAGCCCTCTTGGGGCCGGGGGTTTCCCTAGTGGGTCCCTGTCCCCGCCCTGCTCTTCCTCCTGGGTCTTCTCGCCCAATTCGTTGGGGGAACTTCACATTCCCTTACTGGTCACCAACCACTCACATTCTGCTTTCTGCTTCTGCTTTTACACACCAGGGCGCGGCGCTGTCACGCACGACACGTTCTTGCCAAGTGGCGCGAGGTACGGCCCTTTTCCCAGGTGCTGGCCAGGAATTGAATTCAAGAGACGGCGACAAGAGAGCGCCCTCCCCCCCCCCCCCCCGGCAGCCGCTCTGCGGTTTCCCCCCGGGGCTGGAAGGCGCGGGGAAATCCGCACAGCTGCTCCTGGGCTGCTCTGGGTGCCCGTCGAGTGCTGCGGCGCGCGCTCGCCAGTTCTGGGGCTAGCAGCGTAAAATTCACCTGCCACGGCTCAAGCGCGTTTCCTGTCTTGTTTTCAAGGCAAAGGGAAAACAAAACTAATCTGGGATTGTTGAGCTGTATTAGTAGATCCCGCCGCTGCCTTCCCGGCTGGCTAAGTAATTCCATGCTCACGTACAGACTGAGAAAACAGGCGCTCTGAACAGCTGGTGAAGGACCACAGAGCTGTAGCGCGATATTCTGTTTAGGTTTTGAAATGCTTGCCACTTTTATTTCCTATTTGGGAAAAGTCTCTCGCTGTGGAAAGTTCCGCCGTGTTCCCACAGCACTGTCAGCAGTGGTAGCCTCTTCTCCAACCAGGCAATTAAATGACGGGGTAGCAATGTAGAATTAAGAACAGCAAGGGACCATAGCAACTGTCTTCAATGGAATACCCTCAATTTACAGATGAGGTGCAGAGAGGATGAACACCTTGCCAAGTGACCGGACTATTCTGATCTGGATTAATGCCCGTTCCGTGGCCCCACGTACTGGCGTTGAGGCAGCTTCCCATAGGTTCTGAAGCGTCCTAATCAGGAGGGAAATAAGGACAATAACAAACGCCTGCGTAATTTAGTTACCTATATCATGTACTACGCCATGTTCCCATATAAATTTTAAAAGGCTCAACCATTAAAAAGGCACTATAAGTCAGTTTCTGTTTTTTAATACTGGTCTTTGGGTTAAATAATTCCCCTCCGGCTGTAATCTCACATGAGTACACTTAAATAGTGCGTTGGTCCAACACTAACTAGGTAGTCAAAGAGTAAAACAGATTAGAAGGCTTCATTAACATGAACTAAAGATAAAACTTGTATAGACAATATTTGGCTGAAAATAAATTTGAAAGCCTTTCTATTATGCAAATCAAACTTCAATAAGATTCTCATAGTTCAAAAATCATGTTAATACACTTGGCAAGAATGTGGGTAAGTAGGCACTTTTTTGTGACACTGCCGATTGGTACAGTTTATGTGAAGGGAAATTCTGCAAATCCTATTAAAAATTTTAAATGCTTATACCTTTGACTAAGCAATTCCACTTCTAAGGATTTTCCTACTGAAAGACTTGCATGTGTGCACAAAAACATGTGTACAAAGATCTACTGAGACTTTATTTATAGAAACTAAATATCTCTCATCTATAATGTACGGCCGTACCATGGAATACTATGCAGCTGTTAAAATGAATGTACTGATGAGAAAGGATTTCTAAAATAAAGTGTTCAAGTACAAAACCATATGAACTCTGTATGTCTCTACCTTGGCAAAAAAGATGAGAGGCATATATGCTTATATAGGCAAATAAGTAAATAAAAATAAGTCTGAAATAGAGCACAAAAAATGGTAACAGTATTGTGGAGAAGTAAGGGGAGGGAGTCAGGTGTGAAAGACACTTTTCACTCACATTGTATTGTATTGTTTGCACTTTACAATATGTGCATGTTTTACTTCTAGAAACTTTTTAATGTAATTTAATCCACAAACTTTTAAATCTATATTTATTTAAAGTATTAACCTATAAACTTTAAAGGCAAAAAGGGGGGAGGGGGAATATTGGTAAGAAGATAGCAAACATGAAAACCACCATTCTAAACCATGGGTCTCCCACTTCCCTAGGCATTTCTAACCCCCTTGGCTGCCATGCTTTGGGTCAACCCGTCAATTTCTCTCAACACCAATAAGTCCCAGCCTCCCAGTTATCAAGGATATTCCCAATTCCTCAAGTTAAAATCCTGTAGGGTTTTTTTTTTTTTTTTTTAAATCCTCCTCTCTCCATCCCCCTGTACCTCTGGTCAGCCTTCAAATCCCCTTGTTTCTTCTTCTCAGATAATGTCCCTTCTCATCCTCACAGCTAATTCCCCTGCCCACCCTGGGCCTCCTCTCCTCATGCCTGGATTAAAATAGCAGCCTATCAATTAGGTATTTACCGATGACTTTCCATGGGTGTGTCGCAGTCCTTATAGCTCCATTTGCACAGGGGCAGAATAGCTACAGTCCTGGACCACAAGCAGCTTAGTGTAGGAATACAACAGGAAGGGATATATGTGCGTGTGAATGTACTTTAATGTTTCTGTGATGGGGGCAGGGGTTACAGCAGGGATGGTAAACTTGCAATAACACAGAATGAGTCTAGTATAGTATGGAGGCCCTGGAATACCACGCTTCTTTTCCGTAGGCATTGGGAAGCTTTTGAAGGCTTTTAAGTGGGAAATTTGTTTTGTTTTTTAAATCATTATTCCCCCAATTTGCATTGCATATGCTATCCCTCAGTGCCTACTGCTCCCAGTTCGAAGTATCCTAGCACCTCCTTTTCCAATAGTTTCTTTTAAAATACGGGTCAAAATTCAACACAAGGAAGCCTATTCCACACCTGTCACCCCCAAGTCCACAGACCTTCAGTCCTCTTACCTACATTATGATAACTTATCTTACACTTGTTGGTGTTGCTTAATTGCTTAATTAATATCACAGAGGCAGAAGCTGCCTCGCCTCTATCTACTTCATGAAGTCCAAAAGGTCAGGGAAGGATGTTATAAATTTTCTCCTACTTCACCTGCCAACAACCGCCACTCCCCAAACACACACACAATTCAGGTTTGGTAGGCTCAATAAATGAGGCTCAATAAATGTTCACTACCTGATATTTAGAATATAAACCTGTTACCCTTTAGGCTACACACTACCCACTAAACTGGCCTGTTCTCTTTCCATACTGACTCCTAATACCCAACAAGAGATTAAATTCCTGGCCGAGTCGGGTCCTAACGACTGTGGTGCATGTTTCAGTCAGTGCTACGAGGCACCACTGGCTCTTAGTCTGTCTGGTCTGAGATCAAACACCCAGGGTGCCATTCTGTTAGTATCTCCTGAACAAGAAGTGGCAACAAGGTGATATGGCCACATACTTGTAAATCTTGCCTCCTGTTCGGAACCCCCAGCCATTGAACCACTTGGGTACAAAATTAAGAGAGCCCCTGGACATAGGGGAAATAAGGAAGATGGAAATGAAGTAAATCACAGGGTTTCACAGTAGATTGGCACACGCACTTTCTATGCTGTTGGGTATCAGGAGGTTACAGATGAAGGGACAATGAATGGCATTTATCAATTATTGACCCAAGCCTCTGCCAGGCCAAGCTAATATGTCATAAAGTGTTTCTATGGGAACGACCTCAGGGGAGCCGAGTCCAGCGGGCCAGGAAGTTCAGGTTTCCATTACCTAGCCAAATCCTACTCATCTTTCAAGCACAGATCTAGAGCCTCCTTCCTCATTAGTCCAGTTTTCATTGATCAGCTCCCCTTACTTTGAACTCCTTTAGCACTTAGAGTCTTACCACTCAATTTAACACGATTACATGCTCTCATTTCATACACTAATGTTTAATGTTCTGTAAGCCTTACCTTCCCATCCATTTAAGCTTTTGTTTGTTTGTTTTAAGAGAAAATCCAGTAGGCATTTATCTACTAAGTGGTAGCACCAGACCAACAATTTGAAATTTGATGAGAGGAACACATTGCTGCTCTGGCAGACATTTTTCCATTAATGGCAGGAGTGTACTGGTGGGCAAAAAGGTCTCTTAGCCAACTTGAGGTGAACAATATTGGTAATATTTAGAGGTTGTTAGCAGGTCACCTTTGACCGCATCTTATTATTCCTACACTTAGAGTTGCTAGGTTTAGTAAATAAAAACCCAGGACACCCTGTTAAATTTGAATTTCAGATACATAATGAAATTTTTTTAGTACAAGTACATCCCAAATATTGAACGGGACATACTTATACCAAAAAACTTATTTGTTGTTTATCTGAAATTCAAATTTAATTCTACACACTGTATTTTATCTGGCAACTCTACATCCACTTGTTAGTGATCACAGTTTAGATATAAGGTGTCTCAAGACCCAAGCCTGTTGTCACAGGAGCTAGATGTCACAGCTTTCACTTATTAAGGACCTACTATGTTCCAATAACAGTATTAGGAATTTGCATAAAATATTCATGTAATCCTTGCAATAACCCTGTGAAATAGGTATGATTTCTTCAGAGGTAACAACACAAACTCGCACCACCTCCACCCAGAGGTGAACTACTACCCTCAAGGTCACATGGCTCGATATCAAGAGCCAGGATTCAAATCTGGGTCTCCCTCCAACATCCCTATTGCATGGCCCACAGGTAAGTATAAAACAGGTAATTTACAATTTCATAAAGAATATGATTTAAACATTCTTTGACAAAGTAGTTTAAAAGATACTTTTTTTCAAATTATCTTTTGAACAGTGTAGTAAAAACAGAGGAAAATTATAATGATATTTATGAAATCAGCTGTTTTCAAATGATATTGCCAAATTCTAAATCTTTGCCTTCCCTACCCCCATAACAGGCACATTTTACCCAATCCCAAGATATAAAAAAATATTTTAAAGAATACTTTGCAGTGGACACAACCTTGGTATTATCACCCAGTTTAGATTTCAGTTGTGTGAGCAACTATCTATTGAGCCTTCTGAAACAGATCATTTGGTGGTATTTTAGTTTTGGTCCCAGGAGATGTTTAAGACTTTACATTAATCCAGATTTGAGGATTTTCTAAACCTAATTCTTGCAAAGTATAAGTATCTTCTTGTTTAACAGTAAACTTCGTGTTTATAAAAGTTCTTGAATTTTTTGTGTCTCAAAGATGTTCAAAGCTAAAAGTGAGTTATTACTCACCAAATAATGGAATCATTGTCTGTTTCTCTATCAAAATCAAATGTACACTTTCCAAAGCCTCTTTCATTTTCCTCAAACTGTTATACTCCTTGGAAGTGCCTGAACAGAAACTATTGAACTACGGCAAATAAGAATCACTTTCTGGCTATTTATATATAAATGTAAATATGTTAAATACTCTAAATATAAAGAGGTATACTAAATTTAAATTCTAAATTCTTCAATGTTCCTTGTCATCAGATCTTTTTTTTTTTTTTTTTTTTGTGAGGAGATCAGCCCTGTGCTAACATCCGCCAATCCTCCTCTTTTTTTGCTGAGGAAGACGGCCCTGGGCTAACATCTGTGCCCATCTTCCTCCACTTTATATGGGACGCCGCCACAGCATGGCTTGCCAAGCAGTGCGTCGGTGCGTGCCCGGGATCCGAACCAGCGAACCCCGGGCCGCCGCAGCGGAGCGCGCGCACTTAACCGCTTGCGCCACCGGGCCGGCCGCTGTCATCAGATCTTCATGATATGATGCTAGAGCCAGGTTACAGTAACCTGAAGGTTACTGTAAATATTCAATAAGAACACAATTACCTTTCCTTCTTGTTCCCGACACAGATGAAAAGAAGTTAATCTTGTTAATGTGCTGTTTTCTTGTTTAACCTGAGGGGTGACTCAGGGTCACAAGGATTTATGAGCTTTTTTTTGCAGAAGAAAAAGAATGCCTTCAAGGAAGTTATGATCACCAGATAACCAGCCCCAGCTGCCACTGACACCCTGAAGTCAGATTGCCCAGGAGCTTATCCGGAGTGAAAGAAACACGCTTCCCCTTTTGTTTCTCCAAAACTCCTCCTGCTAAGCCCCTTAGCTCTATAAGACCCCCTGCTTTCTTCCCTTGTTAAGGTGGATTTGAGAAAACCTATCGTCTTCCCTTCTTATTTTGGCCAATTTGAATAAACCTTTCTCCATCTCCAGGCACTGAAGTCTCAGTGATTGGCTTACCGTGCATCAGGCACGTGAACTTGAGATTAAGAAGTTTGGTATCAATTCCAGAAGAATGTGTGATGGTGTGAAGAGAAAAGGTGTACGAAGATGATAAAAAAATGAACAAGGCAAATCTTTCTAGAGACCAAAATAGTTTGAAAAGACTGCTTTGAGTAGTCCTAGATATTGACCACAGATTTGGAAAGCTCTCTTTTAGTCCAAAGAGATGAGTTAAAAAAGAAACAAAGAAACAAAAAGCAGCTTTCAGGAATGGTGCAAATTTCTCCGATAGTGAAATGTAAGGGAGTCCATTTATATTGATTTTTAAACGTCTTGAGATTAATCATAGATATTAACTATATTTATAGGGTATTATTTGACGAGCAGAAAGACCACAATGGTAGAGATCACTGTGTGCTTTAAACATTAAAGTGATCATCACAATAGAGTATAAGAAGCTGATCAAGTGTGTCATGCAGGTTTTAGGTTACCCTAAGATGAAAGGCTCACCTCCCACATTCAGAGAACACACAATAAGCTAATTTAATTTGAAATAGACACACAACAAACTGCTGCCCCTGGGGAAGGCAGTGGACTGGAGGTGGAAGTGAAGTTCCACTTTTTACTCTGTAAAACTTTCTGAAAAGTTTGACTATTTTGCAACAAACGTATTAATTTTGTGAAATTTTGAAACCATCAGAGAAAAGTGAAAGAAATGATGATGATGGTCAACCCACTAGTCTCAACTTTGAAGGAAGAGAAGGAGGAAAGGGGGCAGGAAGACTAGGGCCTCTGCTATCCTTGAACCCCATGAAATTGGTGTAACTAGACCAGTTTCACATTATTCCTTACATTACAAACCTGAACTACAAATGGAACCTAACTCCTCAAAGGAAAATAAAGCAAGTCAATCTCAACGGTCTGCAACTCCATGGCTAATACTCACAGAGGTCAAAGCCTGTATCACACACACAGGGAGGGTTTTAAATGGGGGGGGGGGGCGTGAGGAAAGTGGGAAGGGAATGAACTCGAATTGAAATGGTTAGGAGGCTACTCCTGACTACCCCACCACCACCAAAAAAGGGCAGAGGGAGGAACCCTCCTAGCTCTTACTCTGAGAGCCTGCTTTCCAACCTGAGGTTTCCTAGGGACACCTGCTCCTCTAACTCGGGAAGTCAGCTGAGAACTCATGTGTTTGCTGCAGGCCCATTGCTGAAGCCTAGTCAGAGTGAGGCAGAGAAACTCAGTGGATGAAGCCAGAAGGATCAGGATGGAGCCCCGGATAGGAAGAAAAAATGGAACGAAGGTCCTCCATTTGTACTTCTAGTCCCGGGCTGTAAACGGTAGGGGTTTTCCGAAGCACAGCACCCACCTTCGAAATGTTAATAAGTATGTATTCTATTTCGGATGAGTGTATTCCGTGTTTGCACAACAGGAGAGAGAATTCAGGGAGGCGCAGGGTTCGCCTGGGACGCTTCAGTCTGGGAGTGAGTTAAACCGGCCTCCAGCCCGGAAGCAGCAGGACTGTCTGGCCTGAAGCTAAAACCACTCGGTACTGTATATCCGCGCAGTCGGGGTGAGTGAGGTATGAGACTGAAGTTTGAGGAGCTCACACCAGGGCTGCAGAATCGTCCTCCTTTCTGACGAGCGCGCGCAGGGAGTCCTTTTTTCCTCTGTGCCATCACCTCTTCTCGAAACTCCAGGTGCAGAGGGCAAATGCAGTTGCCGTATCTCCTTTCTCGCCGCCTGCGAATCCCGGCGGACCGTGCACCGCGCAGCTTTCGCATTTCCCGACACCTCCCGCCTGCAAGCCACTTAGGAGCCTCTCCGGGCACTTCCTCGGACGCCGCGCGGAGGCCAGCCTCTCCGCAAGGCTTCCCGCCCAGGCGCGGCGCCACCCGGCCCGGCCGAGGGCGTGGTCGCGAGGCGCCACCGACAGCGCCAACCTCGGTTTTGAAAGGGCTCAGGGACAGGTGCCGGGCTGAAATCCGCCTCCTTAGCATCTCCCCTCCCCACCAAGAGAAGGTGTTTGAAATGTTTCGGGCCTGGGGCAGCGTCTTAAGGACCTAGAAAGAGGGCTGAAAACGCCAAGGCAGGGTGGTCGGAAGTCCTGCTTCTATTTACCGGCCAACACGGTCCGACTGCGCGCTGAACCCGATCGCGCCCTCCGAACCTATTCACCCGCTGCTCGGACCCTCCCTCGGCGCTCCGCGCCTGGACAGGCGAGGTCACCCCCTCGAAGTCACCACGGTTGGGCAGCCCTGGGTGCGTCGAGGAGCGCCCCCCTCGGCCAACGCCCGGCCTTCCTCCCCATCTTCGCTTGCTGCGCTCTCGCGCCTCGCCGGCTCAGGAGCCCCCGCCGTGGCCCAGCTGGCCAAGTCCCCCTTGGCTCATCTCAGAGATGCCGCGCAATAAAGAAAAGGGCGGCTACTTTGCATTCTGCAGCTGCCAGGAGGCCCGGGCCGAGAGCGCGGACCCGGGACTCCAGCCCCGCCCTCCCCGGGCGCTGGAAGGGACCGGGACGCGCACAGCTCCAGGCCAGGTAGAGCCTGCGGTGGGGGTCCAGGGCGCGGCACCGCGCGCCCCAGCACTTACCTTGCCTCTGGCTAGCAATTCCATGATGTAGCCAAATTCACTTATCTCCCCCGACTCAGACATGGTTACGACCCTTCACAAACTCTGGAGGACCGAGGTGGGTGCATCGAATTTGTTCTTTTTTTTTCTCCTTTTCTGTTTTTAGTCTGTTTTTTCTTTTCTTTCTTTTTTTTTTTTTTTTTTTTTTTTTGCCAAGCGCCCTGCCAGTATGCTGTTAACGAGGAAAGGTGAGAAAGCGGGGATAAAAGCAAAACGCGGGGCTGGGTGGGATGAAGGCCATAGGGAGCTCCCGGGCAGCCGCGTCCGGTGTACTTAGCCGGGAGAAGCGGTCGGGGCAGAGCGAAGTAACGGAACAAACGAGGGCGGCGGCGGCCGTGAAATCCTCTCCAGGCGGAGCCGGGCGCGGAGGCCCCGCCTCCTCGGGGGTCGCGGCCCGCGCCTCCCGCCCGGGTCGGAAGGCAGCAGAGACAAACACCGACACAAAAGCCGGTCTGCCCCTGGCGTGGCGCGGACCCAGCCCCGACACCCCCGGGCTGGTTACAGCGGTCCCTTCTCCGATGCCGGGGAAGGCGGCCGTGCGGAGCTCTCCGCGCGAGGACCAGGAAGGATCCCCAGCACACTGTCTGGAGGTGCGAGGGCAGAGAGAATGAATGCAGAGGAGGCACAACAAAGGATCTGGCTGCCAGCGCCGGAAAAAAAATAAGTGAGGGCCCAGGAAATGGCAACGCCGCATCTCAAGCCAGCCTTCCTGAAACCCAATAGGTAACAAAGACCAAGCCCAGCGCTTCTGAGATGAGAACACATACGAGGATTGTATTTTAAACGCTCTAAGAGTGTAAGGTCGATTGTATCTCTATATCCTCTTGATACTCAACTTTCCTTTAATTAAAAAAAAAAAAAAAAAAAGGCATTCCTGCAAGCAAAGTCCCGGACAAACACTCTCACCCTTAGTTATGACTGACTCACTTTTCCAATTCGTTTCGTTGATTGAGTTAGACATTCAGTGCATGTTTCTCACATTTTGTACTTCTTTTTAAAATAGCAGCTCCCCAGGAGGCTGCCGCTGAAATGGCCTCTCAGTTTTCTCCCTCCTTCATTCATACCTGACAATCTTCGCTTCTCTTCGAAAAAAAACTTGGCTGAACAAAGTCAGTCCTAATCTATTGCTCGCTCTAGGTAGCCTCTTATCTTTCTTGAAAAGGAGGAAAGTGACCAGGGCTTGAGGAGCCCCCCTCCCCCCCGCCCGCAAATCTGCCAGATTCAATTAGATTCAAATGTAAGATTTACTAACAGGAGTGAAACCACGTTCCTTCAGCAGGTTGGCAGAGTTTGTGCTGGGCTCAGCATCAGTGGGCAGGGTGGTGTGTGTAAATGACCTATTTTGCAGGCAAAAAGGAGTTTTGCAGGATTGAGGAGACATAGGGGTTTTTCTTGTTTGCCTCTTCTTTTGGTCATTTTCTAATTTCTCCTCTCTGGCCCAGCAAGTTAAGCATGTATAACGATTTCTTTCTTTCCTGCACCCCTCTCCATGAAGCTCCAATAATGTTGCTCCTTGACTGTTCTTCCACCAGAACTTTGCTCCTTCGGTGTATTGCATTCCTCTCTGGGCTGATGCTGATAGCCTCTTAGAGCAAGAAGCAAATTAATGTGCTGAGTGTTCATAGTTGGGGCTCAGTACGAGGTGAGACACAGTCAGAATGCTTCTTGCTTAGAAGCTTCCCGTCCTCAAGTTCTGTAGAACCTCGTGTATGCTCTTTGCGTCCATAGGCAAAACTAGTAGATTTCAAATAAGGTCTGTAGCATCCATGAAAGGACTCCTCCCTAATATTGGCAATACTTGACAGATTGCCAGAAAGAGATATTGCTCTAAAAGTGAAAGGTTTTCACGCCCAGAATGGATTCTGGCCCGTGATAAAAATCACAGCGTTACAGCTGAACAACAAATCTTATGTCTGCATTACAAGCAGGAAGGAGCAAAGTAGAGACAAAGGGGCATCCAAGCCAAGTGTTTCTGCTTAAAAAGTTTTTCCCCAAACCCCATCTATGACCTCCACTTACATCTCCCTTGTGAGAACTAGGTCAGATGTCCACCCCTAGCTGCAAGGGAGGCCAGGAGGGTGGATATTTTACTCTGGGAACATTGCCACTCTGAACAAAATCAAGGGTTAGTAAGGAAGAAGGGGAGACAGATACTGGATAGGAAACTGTTAGTTTCTACTACCCCTGGGGTAAGTCCATTCAATTTCCTGGGTTTCAGTTTTCTCTTCTATAGAATGACTGGCTTTGAACTAAGTGGTCTCTAACCCCTTCCTGCTCTAAATGCTAAGATCTCTGAACTAAGGGTCCCTTTGCCATCTGGCAGCACTAGCTGCCACTCTTTTCCCTGAAAAAGTTGCTATTGTAAAAGGTCTGTCCACCTGATCACTTGCTACTAGGAAATACTCCAGGCAAAATATCCTTATCAGTTGCCTGGATTCCTACCTAAGACCAAGACGGGGGTGGGAGCAAGGGTCTTAGCCTCAGCTGCTGCTGTGGCAAGAAGTGGAACTGTCCATGAGGGTCCAGATTGGAGTCTGGAAGTTAGAACCTGGGTTGGGTCCTGAGCATTTACTCAAATGCCTGGTGGTATTTTCCACTCCTCATTGTCGTCAGTGTGTGAAGCACTGTGGAGCAGTAAAGATCTTTCAAAGATGACAGGCATACAAAATGAACACCACATCAAAATTTCACCTGAAATTCTACGCATAGACTTCAAAGACACAAGGTCAGACAGTCAATAAGTAGCAAACAAAAGTTGCTCTATTATTTCTCTTACTTCTAAAAACAAAATAAGATTAATATCAAACTTCATTCTCCACAGGAACCAAAAATAAGAAAAAGTTAATTCATATTTCTCAAAAATATAAAATTAACACAACAGATGCTGCTTCACAGGGAACTTCTCCACCTAAGAGAAAGATATTTTGTAGAGGGATTACGTGATGTGTGAATTTTTCACACTGAGAAGACTAGCAATTTTAAAGAGTCCCTTGCTGTGGAAAATCTGCTAATTGCCAACTTCCATCTAATGGAGAAAACTTTTTACTATAACTGCTCTATTGCCATGCCAATTATTGAAATAATTGTAACCTATAGGGATCCACAGCTTTTGACTTCATTTTCATCCACAGCACCCTATTTTCTCCTCCTGATGGTAAACAACATAACACATAATAGTTTTAACAAATAACACTGACAAAAATAATTCCAAATTTTTTTAAACCGTGGACACAAATAATTGTATTCGTGAAGGTTTAGAAGTTGAAATCTATGATGATGAATGTTTAGCAGTTTAATTTAAGAGTTAGAACCTGGAATAAGGAATATAAAAAGATCTTGGTTTTAATAAACCCTCATATTTACTTCAACAGTTTTTATTTCAAAAGTGCAAACATAAAATGTGACTTCCTGCCACAAATGCATCCTAGCACCTGTATGTAGAAAGGTCATTTTAAAAACCAATTCTTTTTTTTTTAACAGCTTTATTGAAGTATGATTTACATACCATAAAATCCACCCATTATAAGTCTACAGTTTAGTGATTTTTATTAAATTATGGAGTTGTGCAACCATCTCATAATCCAGTTTTAAAATGTTGGAATATCTCTCCGTTTATTGAGATTTTAATTTCTCTTAGCTATGCTTTATAGCTTTTAGTGTTCAGAAATATTGCACATCTTTTGTTAAATGTATTGCTAAATATTTTATTATGAATGAAATTGATTTCTTAATTTTATTTTTGGCTTTTATATAGAAATACAATTAATAATTTCATAATGAGCTATATCTTGCAATGTTGCAAAATTCATTTATTCCAGGAGATTTTATTTGTAGATTCCTTATAGTATTATCTGTAATTAAAGAAAGATTTACTTTTTCCTTTCCAATCTGTATGCCTTTAACTTGTTTTCCTTGCCTTATTGCTCTGGTTAGAACCTCCAGTATGATATTGAATAAAAGCGACAAGAGTGGACATCCTTGCCTTGTTCCCAATCATTGGGGAGAAGCATCAGCCTTTAACTGTTAAGTACTAGTTTAGCTACATCCCATAAATTTTGATATGTTGTGTTTTTGTTTTCATTCAGTTAGAAATATTATCTAATTTCCCCTTGTGATTTCTTCTTTGATCCATGGGTTATTTAGAAATAGTATGTTGTTTAATTTCCAAATTATTCCAAATTTCTAAATATTTTAGATTTCCCATATTTCTTTGTGATGATCTCTAATCTAATTCTGTTTTGGACAAAGATATCCTTTAAATGATTTCAATGTTTTTTAAATATATTGAGGCTTTTTTATGGTCTAACATGGGAGTCAGCAAACTTTTTCTTAATGGGTGAGATATTAATTAAATATTTTACACTTATAGCCACACAGTCTTTTTAACTACTCGACTCTGCTGTTATAGGATGAAAACAACCATCAACAATAGGTAAACACAGGGGTGAGGCTATGTTCCAATAAACATTTATTTATAAAAATAGGCAGCTGAATAAGCACATGAAAAGATGCTCAACATCGTTGGTCATTAGGGAAATGCAAATCAAAATTGATACCACTTCACACACCTATAAGGATGGCTAGTTTGAGTAACATTCCACGTGTGCTTAAAAAGCATGTGTATTCTGGGGCTGGCCCAGTGGCGTAGTGGTTAAGTTCGCACGCTCCACTTCAGCAGCCCAGGGTTCGCCGGTTCAGATCCCTGGCGCAAACCTGTGCACTGCTTATCAAGCCATGCTGTGGCAGGCATCCCACATATAAAGTAGAGGAAGATGGGCACAGATGTTAGCTCAGGGCTAATCTTCCTCACCAAAAATAATAAATAAATAAGCATATGTATTCTCCTGTTGGGTGGAGTGTCCCATGTAGGCAAAGTTGGTTTTCAGTGTCTTGTGTCTTTGTCCTGCCAGTGTTCCTCCTTCACTGCTTTCTTTTGTGTTAAATATTTTTTAGTGTACCTGTTTTATTCTTCTATTGATTTTTAACAAAATTTTTATTTCTTAATAGTTACCCTAGGAATGATAAATTTTAACTGATCACAGTCTACTTCTGGTTAATATTGATTTAGTTCTGGTAAAATATAGCCACTTTACAATATAGTTCCACTTCTCCTCCCTCCATTGTCATACATATTACATCTATATGTTATAAACCCAACAAAATGGTGTTATAATTATTGCTTTATACAAGCCAATAAAAGATTATGTGTTTTTAAAGAAATTAAAAGAAGAGAAAAAAATATATGGATACAATTTATTTACCCACAAGTTTATCATTTCTGGTGCTCATCATTTATTGTTATATGTAGTCATTTCCTTTCATTCTGAAGACTTCCTTTAGTATATCTTCTAAGACAATCTGTTAGCAATGAATTCCTTCAGTCTTTTAATTAATCTGTAAATCCAAATTGCAATAAAAATCTCAAGGATTTACCAGGAACTTGTCAAATTAATTCTAAAATTAATTGAAAAGAGAAATGCATAAGAATGCCCAAGACAATTTATAAAA
The DNA here is from genome assembly GCF_020826845.1 of Diceros bicornis minor. Taxonomy (NCBI): domain Eukaryota; kingdom Metazoa; phylum Chordata; class Mammalia; order Perissodactyla; family Rhinocerotidae; genus Diceros; species Diceros bicornis. The sequence goes on from NC_080740.1 coordinate 37,238,606, forward strand.
GAACAATGTTCTAGTAAATACAAAACTGAAGCCATAATAATTAGAATAATTGGTATAAGAATAGACAAATAGATCAATAGAAAAGAATAGAAAATCTAGATAAAAACTCATGATCAGATTTTACATGATTTTTATTTATTTACTAAACAGTAAGGTGACATTTCAAATCACTAGTGAATGAATGGATCAATCAAATGGTGATGGGAAAACCTCTGTACATCAAAAGATACCAAAGTTAAAAGAAATGAGAGAGACTGGGAGAAAATATTTGCAACATATACAACAGATAAAGGGATACATTTAAGCATACATAAAGAACCTCCTATATTGGGACCGGCCCAGTGGCACAAGCAGTTAAGTGCCCACGCTCCGCTGCGGCGGCCCCGGGTTCACTGGTTCGGATCCCAGCGCACACACACGCACTGCTTGGCAAGCCATGCTGTGGCAGTGTCCCATATAAAGTGGAGGAAGATGGACATGGATGTTAGGCCACTGCCAGTCTTCCTCAGCAAAAAGAGGAGGATCGGCAGATGTTAGCTCAGGGCCGATCTTCCTCACACACACACAAAAAAAAGAACCTCCTATAAAACATCACACCACCAAAGGATCACAATAATCTTCCAGAAATTGATCCCAAAGACATGGCGATCTGCAATATACCTGATAAAGAATTCAAAATAGCTGTTTTAAGGGAACTCAGTGAGCTACTCAGTGAGGAAAACATAGACAATTCAATGAAATCAGAAAAATTCTGGGGTGGAGGAAATGGGGATCTAATGTATAGCATGGTGAATATGGTTAACAACACTGTATTATATACTTGAAAGTTGCTGAGTGAGTAAATCTTAAATGATCTCATCACAAAAAAGAAATAGTAATTATGTGAGGTGATGGAGGTCTTAGCTAACACTATGTGGTTATCATTTTCAATATATAAGTGTATCAGATCAACACATTGTACACCTTGAACTTACGCAATGTTATATGTCATTTCTATCTCAATAAAGCTGGAAAAAAGAAAAGAATGAAACCTGGGGGAATAGCATTAAGAGGCGGGAAGTGAGAGTCTTAAAAAAAAAAACCAGAACCTCCTGTAAATCCATAAGAAAAAAATAAATAACCCAATAGAAAAATGGGTGAGATATGAACAAACTATTTGTAAATGAGGGAAAACAAATGACCAATAAACATGAAAAGATGCACAACCACAATAGTAATAAGGAAACAGAAATTAAAACTATGAGACACCATTGTTCATTCATCAGGTTATCAGAAATTTAAAAAAATTGGTAATACAAATTTTTGTAAGAGTATAAGGAAATGTGTACCTTTAAGAACTTTTGGGTTTTAGTATTGAAACAGCTATTTTGGAGGGCAATTTGGCAACAGTGATTAAAATGTTAAATGACCCAGCAATTCCACTTTTCAGTATCTATTCAGAGAAGCACTTTCAAGGAGGCATATATAAATGTGTTAATTGCAACATTGTTTATAATGGTAAAAAATTGGAAGCAATTTAATCATCACCAATAAAGGAATGCTTGAATAATTTATGCTATACCAAACTTTGGACTCTGTATAGCATACAAATATACATATGGTGTTGAGAAAGAGAGGAGAAACAGAGGAAGGTAGAGAAAATATTTGGAGGAATAATGCCTAAAAACTTCCCCAATTTGATGGAAAACATTAATCTACAGATCCAAGGACTCAACAAACCCCAAGAAAGATAAACCCAAAGAGGTCCTAGCCACACCTAGCCACAGCAGACTGCAGTGTCTTCTTGCTGTGTTCTCACATGGCAGAAGGGGCGAGAGAACTCTCTGGGGCACTAATCTCATTTAGGGGGCTCCACTCTCATGACCTAATCACCTCCCAAAGGCCCCGACTCCTAATACCATCACATTGGCGGTTAGCATTTCAATACATGAATTTTTGAGGGGACACAGACATTCAGTCCATAGCAATGTCCTTTACATGGATATTGCTAGTAAATTGGAAGGCTATGGATTTTCTCTGTTAATCTTGTTTCTGGTCCCCTTGTTGGGTTCTCTTATTATTTCTAATAATTTGTTAGTTGATTCTCCTGGAATTTTTTAAAAAGACAATTATATTATCTGCATATATATGCCATTTTTTTCCTATTCTTCGCCAATATTTAGAGATTATTTTTTCTTGTCTTATTTGTTAGAACTTCCAGTATAATGCTGGATAGCAGAAGTGATAGTAGCCGTTCTTGCCTTATTTCTGACTTTAATGGAAACAGTCCTTTGTGGCTGAGAATTTTTTGGTTTAAGGATTTTGTGTTAATAATATCCTTTATTGGGTTAAGAAGATTCTTTCTATTTCTAGTATGCTAAAAAAATTTTTTATTAGATGTATATGTTGAATTTTATCAAATGTCTCTCTGAGACATCTGTTTACATGACTGTATGGTTTCCATTTTGAATCTAGTAATAGAGTGAATTACATTCATTTTTTTTCAATGTTGAACCTCTCCTGGCATAAATCCTGCTTGGTTATGATATATGATTCTATTAATACATTACTGAAGCTGATGTACTAACATGTTCTTCAGCATTTTTGCTTTAATGTCCACATTTGTCCCATCTGATCACTGTCTGGTGGCCTAGGGCTCTTCCTGTTCCCTGCATCTGGCTTTTCTGAGTCAGTAGCACATTTAAAGTCATTCCTATTTTTAGGTAGTAGCTCTTCTCTGTTAATATTATTCTATCTGCCTTGCATATTTCAGGATTCCTTATAATAATTTCTGGCCCACCTATTATATCCATTTCTATTTTCTAGTACTGCTCTGAATTAAAAAAAAAAAAATCTTTCATTTCTAGGAATTTGGGATGGGAGGGACAGAGGCATTCGCATGGGATCTACCTTCTATCTTGTCCAAGATCCAAGAATGATGCCATTTTTTAGGCTTTTGCTGGAACCTGATTATTTCTACTACCCTCTGGTTTAAATATCACCAGAAAACTGGGCACACCTACCTAACATTTCCTTCTCTTTCAACAACGTGGTTTTTTACTTACTTCCATAAAGTGTTGACTATCAGGAAGAAAGGTAGCACATTAACCAAAGTGGTCTGTGATGGAGATATATCACAATATGCCTTTCCTAGATGGCTTTCCAAGATGCATTTGGGACAAATTCTTAGAATTTTTTCTTGGAATGAACCAGCTTGGTCAGCTGCCAATATTTTTTTCTCCTCTATATCAGAATAGCATTTTTTTCCCCAAATAAAGTGCTGGTTACCTCAGAAGCATTAAGAACAGAGTTTTCTTTTCAAGTCCCTTTTCCCTTGAGGTGAAAAGGACACTGTATCTTCTTAGTTTCTTTTATTCAGAAGTTTATCACACACAATCTATGGCCCAAAGAGAGTGGCAAACTGCCTTAGGAGTGTTTGTGTAAGGACAAAAGATCAATCATTTTCTTAGAGTTTCCCAAATGGCAAAGTTGAAACTGTGTGCAGATATCCTAAACTCATTCTCAGTCTTGCAGGACGATAAGTTATTTCTCTAGGAAGCAAGGCTTTGCCCAGGAGGAAGCCTGGGATGGCCAACCCAGGCTATCATAGGAACTGGCAGCCCCTAACGCATGCTGCTGAGCACGTGGCCTTCAGGGCCTGAATTCCAAGTCTATTCACTGAATCCCAATATATACCAACAACACTCATTCATTCATTCCATATGACTGGCCACCTACTATGTGCCTGGTAGTGTTCTGGCAGTGCAGATTCAGCAGTGAACAAGATAAACAAGATTCTTAAAATACAAATGTCCTTTTCATACCATGCTGTGCTTTGAAAGCTTCAATTTTGTATTAGGCTTTTTGATGCTGAGGTAACATGATCTTGGTAGGGAGGGTAGAACCTTTTTTTCCTGCAGGGTATACTGTGAAATGATACACCATTTCTTTCCTAGGAAATGAGATATGCGAAGAGATCATCAGTTTGTTTGTCATTAGATATGGTAGGACTATATTGGATAACCAGTCTTCTCTTAACCCAGGTCCTGACCTGTAATACTGACACCCCCCCCACCCACAACCACCTGCACTTTCTCATTGGGGCATAATTCTTTGGGGGATGGCAGCTTCACTAGCTACGAGGAAGGTAGGGTTAAGAGAGAAAACTGCCTCTGATCAATACAGCTGCGGCCTCATCATAAATAATTTAACTGCATACTCCGTTTTTAGTTTCTTTGATCTGTTTCTCTCATCATGCCTGGTTGTGTTACTGCCACAAAAGTTTGCCCTTTGTGAGGCTGAAGAACCTCCCCACAGTATCTTGGTCATCTTCCTGGGGCAAAGGTCCACTTTGTGTTATGCCTCCTGCCTCTCATAGCTAAGCATCCATGTTTTTTACCATCCTGAAGGATCTTGAGTGCATTGTTACTTTGAGATGTTACAGGCTAGAGATAAAGGAAGTTACTTATTAGTGCTGGTAATAGGATAAATGGGCTGGCTCTAACAGCCATCTTCCCGTTGTTCCTTTTCTATTTTAGAAGGTTGTTTGTTTTGTGAGTGTTGAGGGAGGGGAGATATGGAGAGGAAGGAGGAGGGATAATTTACGGGATCTCAGATTCAGATCTAGCATTGTTTTTGACGGCAGTGAGTGAACAGAAGGGGTATATTAGGAGGTAGTAATTAGTGTAAGATTGGCTGCTGTCTGATTATCAAACAAGGAGTTGATTGGCTCTGGCAAAAATGACAAAGCGTGTCTATTGTTCTATTTTGCCACCAAGACATATTTTTAAAATCTCCTTCTTGTTGTACCAGGGTTCCTCAACAAAGAACACAGCTCACATCTCCATTAATTTGAACTTAAGAATGTTACCAACACCAATATAGGCTACTGATTTATTGATTAATCTAAGAATTTGCTAGGGCTCAAGCACTGTTGTTCTATTACAGAGGAGAGAAACATCTGGGAAAAAATTTGCAGAGTAGAAAAAAACGCGAAGGCAGGGATTCTATAAGCATCATACCATAAAAATAACACTGACTTTGAGGAGCAGGAAGGATAAGCTTTGGCCAAGAAGGAGGCACATTTTCACCTACAAAACGGCCAGCCAAGGCCAAGACAGGAGCTATGGTGTATGCTTAAAATAAAAAATCACCTTTTTCTGAATAAGATCAAGGGCATAATGGGGAAAGCATGTTGAGAATTGTATTTATTAACCTGTTTGCTGCTTTTTGTAACTGCCATATTTACTTCCTTTCCACAGGACCCTCTCCTTCAGAGTCTTGCTATTCTTGCTGTCTCTCTTCTCCTTGTTGACTCTGTTTTACTTCATTTGCTTCTTATTTGAATCTATAATTAAAATGGAGGGTTCTGTGTCTTTTGTAATTTGAAGTAACTACACTCTATTTTTTTTGGTGAGGAAGATGGGCCTTGAGCTAACATCTGTTGTCAATCTTCCTATTTTTGCTTGAGGAAGACTGTTGCTAAGATAACATCTGTGCCAGTCTTCCTCTATTTTGTTTGTGGGACACCGCCATAGCATGGCTTGACGAGCAGTGTGTATGTCCACGCCAGGGATCCAAACCCATGAACCCTGGGCCACCAGGGCCGCCAAAGTGGAGCGCATGAACTTAACCACTACACCACCAGGCTGGCCCTAAATATACTCTATTTTAAATATACTCAAAAGTGGACTCAAACCACTTTTGGGCCCCTTTCCCTAAGGCCCACACATTTAGACAGATCTCCAGGTGGTGGACTGAAGCTCCTAGGTGCTCCGAGCTTCCTCCCACAACCACTGTTGGCTGTGTACTCTGACAAAGGAAAGGTGAAGAATTCACTAGTTTGAATGGCTTGTCTAGTGTCTGATGGTAATCAGAATTAGTAACAAACTGAAAAAAACCACAACACTCCAGCCATAGCCTTAGGCTCTGACTCTGAATTCCTATCTCTTCATTTACTGTGACATGCACAATTTTGAATTTTATCAGGGGAAACATTATTATAATATTTTCCATTGTAGAAGATTCTTCTACTACCATTTTCTTCCAAACATATTTCTGGAATACAGTAGCAGTATCTATAAATATTTCTTTATAGAAGCAATATGGCTACATTAATATAAATGAGAAGAATATTTTTTGCAATATATCTATATTAGAGTTACATCAGCTTGCTAGGGGAGAGCACTGTATTTCACAAAGGCATTTCACAGTATGTTGTTCACTCTTAAAAAGGAAAATTGTTGGGGCCTGTCCCCTGGCATAGTGGTTAAGTCTGGTGTGTTCTGCTTTGGTGGCCCAGGTTCTCAGGTTTGGATCCCAGGCGCAGACCTACACCACTCGTCAGCCATGCTGTGGTGGCGACCCACATGCAAAATAGAGGAAGATTGGCACAGGTGTTAGCATAGAGTGAATCTTTGTCCCAAAAAAAAAAAGGAAAAAAAAGGAAAATTGTTAATATCTGTCTTCCAGTATCCTTATATGTAAAGATTCATCATGTTTTGCTTTGTGTAATGTGTACTTAGTTGAAATATTTGTAATTCATGATTCCAAAAGGAGTTTTGTTTCTTTTTTCAATATACCAAATTCAGTTTACCATAAAAGTACTCATTGAGTAACAAACTTTAATTTGTTACACGTAACCTCATCATTTTGTTAATAATGAGACAAAAATGACTATCACCTATAAAGCATCCAACACCTAATAAGCCCACAAGTATTTATTCAATTAATGAATGAATATATCTACTTTACAACTGGAGAAACTGAGGTCAAAAGAAAGGTTTTAGCCATAATCAAGTATAGTATAACCCAATTAAGAAATTCTCTAAACATCTAATTCAAATACTTTTCCTTTCTTTCCTTAAAAGACAAATGAAAGCTTTAATATGGGACATTTACTCCTTGAAAGAGAAATCTGAGAGTGATGTCTTGCAGGAAAAACCCTTCAGATTAAAATTTCCAAATAAAAATAAAGAAGAAAATTATTTCATCTAAACACTGCTTCTTTCTTTTACTCTTAATTTTAAGAGTCTAACAAAATCATTTAAATACTATGAAGTTATAGAATCTCATAATTATAACTCTAAATTGTGGATAAGGGAAAACTGGAAATCTTAGTAAAGTTCTCTTTTTTATTGTACACACCACCTTGTTTGCATTTTTTAAATGATTACTCAAAGTAGGAAATAAAAACAGTAATACAGCCTTTTCTTCATCTGCCAGCCAACACACAGTTCTAGTCCGAGAAACTGTATTTTATGGTCCCTGGGTCAAAAATTTATTTTCTCCTCCTTCTTTGTTACAGAACCTTGAGAAATGTTCCAAAAAAAAAAAAAAAAAATAGCAAGACATTTCCCAGGCTTCTTTGCAGCGGGGGTGTCCAATGGGATGTCAATGGAAGTTGTTAGGTAGCGCTTCTGGGAAAGCCCTCTTGCCCTCTCCTTTCTTTTCTCCCAACTGCAGCACCATTCTTATGCCTGGCATTCCAATCCCCAGCTTGGACTATTGAGGAGAACCTGAGGATAGAAGTCATGCACTAAGATGACTAGAGAAGAAAGAGAGATGAGCCCGAGTCTCTCAGAATGGTGAGGCTGTCATTTTAGCCTTAGACTAGGTACCTCCCATCTTCCTTTACTCAACAGAAAATCAAACTCTAACTTGTTTAAACCATGTTATTTGAGTTTTCTGTTACATGCAACCAAACCTAGTCCCAACTGATATTGCCACACTATAGCTATTTGACCTTTAGCAATTCACTTAACTCTCTGTATCTCAGTTTTTTCACCTGTAAAAATGGGCACATTATAATGGTACTGACTCAGACAGTTGTTATAAGGATTAAATGAATTAATACATGTAAAGAGCTTAGAATTGTAACCAGCACAGACTGAGGACTTAATTAATCCTATTATCATTGTTCACTTGCACCATCTATGATAATACCTGGAGCAGGAATGTGGAAGGAGAGGGTGTACGAAGAGGAGAAATCACTGCATTTGTTTCCTGTTACATTCTTCAGAGACAGAGACCTGGGCGAAGGGCTTAACAACACTGATAATACTTCTCAATTAAAAGCACTTTACAGATTACCAAGCGCTTTCAGATAACTGAGTTCCTTTAATGCTTACCAGATCCCTGAGATGAGGGTGAATGTCGAAGCTTGTTTGTGTTGGTAGGTCATTAGCTAGCTGGCTCAGTGGCTGGAGTCCAAGTACACTGTTCCAAAGAAGGCCAGTTGGCTTAGTTCCATTTCATGACCCTAGACAGTGCAGCAAACTTAGCCCTCGTTAACTGCCCTCTGAACATGGTTCTAAGTTTAAATCATGTGGGAGAAGACATGAGGAAGTATAACTCAGCATGCTCTTGAGAAACTAAGCTCTGCCGCCTCCACCTGCCAGCAGGTGCATGCGAGTTGTAACTAAGGATTTTTTTTTTTAAGAGACAGGTTTCCTGAATCTTTTCCACAAATCTGACATTTCTTTCAGCTAGTTTATTTAGAAGCCTTTTGAGCCTTAGGGTTTTAGTTTTAAGATGCCTCCCAGATTAGCTCCACTCCAATCTTCATATAATAATGATGATAATAGCTGTATGTATTGAGCGCTCACTGTGGGCCAGGCACTACTGTAAGTACTCGCATCATCCCATTTGATCCCCACAAAACTCTACAAGACAGGGACTATTATATCCACCCTTCAGAGATGGTCACCCTGAGGCACCAACAGTGGAGTGACTTGCCCAAATTCACTGATGGGCCATGGCAGAGCCAGGAGAGAGCCCTGCTCTTAGTCACCACCTGGTATCATATTCATAAATTCTCCACTTTCTGCCTTTACTCTTCAAGCCTCAGCCCCTCCGGAGGGCATGGGTATGTTTCTTTGACCAGATGCCTTTGAATGTGGCCATATTTTTATCACATGTTATTCTGCATTCCAGTCTTTCATTACTCACAAAGGATTATAAAATCCCTCAGGCAGTGTCTTCTACCAGCATTGTTCTGTTTTCCATGACAGAGGCTTGTTGCCTTTGGTTGGTCCTTCATCTCAGTTCACTATCAAAAGCCCAGGAGAGCCTCTGGTCTGCAGCTCTAAGGCCACTCCTTCAGGGAAGCTTCTTCTGAAGAGTCCACTGCCAGTGCTATCCAACTGGGTAAGAATGACTTCCTGTAACACATACTAGAACAAAGCTTCGTTTCCTTGAGCATAGCAGGCACTGTCAATGTAATAACAGCTTTTTGGGGAGGGCAAGGGGGAGAAAGGGAGAAATTGACACAGGATTTTTAAAAAGTAGAAAGGTATAAAAATGCACTTCTGTGTCCCAAAACCTATGATCCCAGAAAAACATCAGACAAGTCCCAATTGAGGGACAGTCTACAAAATACCTGACCAGTACTCCTCAAAACTGCCAAAGTCATCAAGAACAAGGAGAGTCTGAGAAACTGTCACAGCCAAGAGGAGACATGATAACTAAATGTAATGTGGGAGATTTGAAGGGAAGGGGGAGGGGAGAGGAAAAAGAGGAGACAAAAAAAATATAATGTGGGATCCTGATGGGATCCTGCAACAGGAAAAGGACACCCGGTAGAACTAGGGAATTCTGAACAGAGTTAATAATAATACAATAATAATAATAATAATACATTGGCTAATTAGTTGTAGCAAATGTACCATACTAATGTAAGATGTTAATAACAGGGGAAACTGGGTGCAGAGTATTTGGGAATTCTCTGTACTACCTTTGCAATTTTTCTGTAAATCTAAAACTTCTAAAATAAAAAGTTTATTAAAACAAAAGAAACAAACATAGTAAAGTCCTGTGGTATTTGTGAGATTCTACTAGGCTGGCTGATGTTTATAGAAACCCTGAACCAAATACCCCCTCCTCCCCTCTGAAGAGCTTTGGGCTCTTTCGAGACAGGGACACATCAGTTTTTATTGTTTCTCCTGATGCAGGTGGCACATTTTATGATTCCTGTGTTACAGGGTAAGGAGACGTGGCAAAGGGAATGGCTTACCAAAGGTCACCAGAATGGGGGTGTAGCTGGGTGGGGAGCCCTGTCTATTTACCTTTCCCAGTACCACTGCAGGCTGGGCAGGGAAACTGGCTTAGATGGAGTCAACTCTATTCAGTTTAACCAATGTTAACTAGTACCTACTATGTACTGTAAGCCCTGAGAATCTGAAACTGAGTAAGATTCAGTTTCCTGCTCAAGGGCCAGATGGTGCAGTTAGGGAGAGACAAATATATCAATAGGTAATTTCAATACAAGAAGCTAAGTGCTATGGTAGATGTGTGAAGGGCGTTGAAGGAACTTGGAGGAAAGACACCTCCAGACAAGAGGTGGTTATTTAGCCTTAGGGAAAAGTCTCAGCCTGAAGGGCAGGTGAATCCTGGTTAGGGAAAAATATGTTTCTTGGTTCTGCTGCATCTGATTTCTTACAGCCCCAAGGGCAGTAGTGGGACTGCACTAAAGCCCGTTTTCTGGCAGGGTATAAATCTTACATTCAGTGGCCCAGTTCTGGTGAGAACATGAAAGGGCTTTGCTATACACAAATAGCAAAATCACTGTCCAAGAAACTTGGCTTACTCCTGTGTCTCTGAGGTATGAATGGAGAAGGGAGATTTGCACAGGATGTTCTGCACTGTAAGATATGCTGGCACTCCTGAGAGAGTGTGACAGCCTTGATTTTCTGTTCATGCTTTAAGTGACTGATCAGGTAGTCAGGACAATGGAGATTAATGTTATTTTCTTATAGCCTTTGATAGTAAGGCATGGGCATTTCTTCTTTAGGCTGCAAACCAGATCTGGGAGACACTCTCTGGCCCCTTTCCTCCCTGTGAGAGATTTTAGGAGCCATGTTAACTCTTTAGGCCACTAGGCCTTGGTTCAAGGCACTGTACATAGCCCACTTTGCAAACGTGAAGGATTTTTTTCTTTCTTTTTAATAGTGAGTCTGTGAATTAGAGAAGCAGTTTCCTAAACTAGGGGTTCTATATCAGCTGTCTGTGCAAAGTTTTATTCTCTCTCTCTCTATTTTTTTTTTGTGAGGAACACCAGCCCTGAGCTAACATCCATGCCAATCCTCCTCTTTTTGCTGAGGAAGACTGGCCCTGGGCTAACATCTGTGCCCATCTTCCTCTACTTGATATGGGACGCCACCACAGCATGGCCTAACAAGCAGTGCATCGGTGCGCGCCGGGGATCTGAAACCCGGCCGCTAGCAGCGGAGCGCGCGTACTTAACCGCTACGCCACGGGCCTGGCCCCTATTCTATATATTTTGAAATTATTTGCTCCCATTCCATGTTCTCTGAAGGATGGTGAGCTGCCACTCTTGAGTCCACTTCTCTCTCTGTTTCAAGTCTTCGCTGTCACCACCACCTCCCCTTCTCATGTCCTAGAAGCTCCTCCTCTCAAAGATAGATGTCCACATCATATCCTGAGGGAGGTAACATCCTTTCCTTCATACCCACTTTCCTAAACTCAGAAGAAGAAAGAAACTATCTGCTTGGCTTTTTTCAGCACCTGGTGTGGTCTCATGGGCTGTAATTCCTTGGTAAATTACACCAATAATTGTTCAGCCATCAGGGGGAAATTGGTCCTTTATAACATCTTCCTTTTATGGATCTCCCTAGCATGGCGGAATGGCCTTAGCATCCAGATGAAGATTTAAAAAGTGATATGTGGAGAAGGCCAGCTGAGGATGTATGTGGAAGTAAGTTTACAATTATTGAGGAAGAAAAAGGATATAATATGAGAACATGATTTTTAAAGTGGACGCAGGCCAGCTGGAATAAAGATTTCTTACTATCTTGAAGGAAAAGAAACAGTGAGTGATCAATATTTAGGCTTACATTTTTGAAATATAAGCACTGAACAGTGATTGAGTAGACAGTGGTCATATCAGAAGATGTTTTTCTTCTATAACTTATTTTGATATGATTGAACTTCTCTTTGCAATAACTTTATTACAGTTAAAATATATTAAATCTTGAAAAGACAGACCATAATTTTACATCTGGCCTGAGGGATAAAAAATGGGTTTACATAGTAACCTGCATTTTCTGAAACTGGCCACAAATCAGAGGAATACAAACAGAATTATTTTGAAATGATTTATAACCATTATATACACTATTGCTTTTAGAGTAAATAGTTTTCTGGAAGAAACGGCCAGCAAGATTCCCTGACGGATTTATCCAATAAGCATGAATTTCGTACCTACCATGTGCTATTACCTTCTAGAAATTCAAAGATGAGTAAACCAAAGCTGCTGACACAAAGAGCTCACAATCTGCTTGAGAAAATAGACAGTAAACAGATAATTATTGTCCAATGTGATAAGTACTATAACAGGCGCATAATCAGAACTAGGGAGCAACAGGGTGGAGGTAAGACTTTATAATGCGCTAGTTCTTGCTCTGCCTAATTCAGCTGGGGCAGGTGGAACTTGACTTTTAAATTGACAGTTGAAGGATAAGTAAGAGTTCAGAAGGGCAGGTAAAGGGCATTCTAGGCTGAGAACCAGCCTGTGCAAAGGAAAGAATAGAGCAGAATGTGTTCAGGTATTATAGATACTTCACTGTGATTGGGTTGGGGAGAGGAGAATGACCAAAGATGAGGCTGGAAACATGGGTAGGGCTTAGGTCTCCAAGGATCTTATATAGCATGCTAAGGAGGTAGGTATCACCCTGTAGACCAACACTTCTCAAACTTAAATGTTCACGAGACTCACTTGGGGAGCTAGTTAAAACGTAGATGCTGATTCAATGGGTGTGAATGTCAGCTTTTCTAACAAGCTCCAACTGATACTGCTGCTGCACTAAGGTGATCTGCAAGCCTCACTTAGGTAACAAATAATTACAGATTTCAGCACCTGGAATGGATTACCTGTGTGCTAAGATATACCTTCAGCCCTTTGACAGGAAGGGTGTAGGGTGGGACCTGGGCCAACAGAGCCTCCAGGATGGTGGATTTTGTCCAGAAGCAGCCTCCGGGATTTACTCCAGGTGCCCTACAAATAATATTTTCTATGCATTCTATGACATGAAGCAGGCGAGGAAGCAACGCCAGTTCAAACAACCAGGTCTGTGCTGTAGGAACCACAATCTGGCTTTCTACTAAGAACCCACAGTGTTGCAACAAATACTCCCAGTTACCCAAAGCAGCGGATATTGGTTGTCAGCATGGCCCAGAGCCTTCTCTGGACTCAAGCATTAAGTGTTGGGAGATGGAAATCTCGGTGCCAGTTCCCCTTTGTAGTGGGACTTAGTTCCTCTCAGCCTGAGGTGGTTTCTGCAGCAGCCAAACTCGGTCAAGCTCAGGGTTAAAAGATTTTTATGCAGTCGCAACAAAGGAGTGGAGGAATTATAAAGTAAGACTCTTGTTCTATGACCTTCCAGTTATTATTGTTTAATTATTTTTATGGGTTTATAAGTTATTTTAAGTCATTTCTTTGTCCTTTCTCAAAATATAACAAAAATTAAGTTGGCCATTTTTCCTAATTACCTATAAATGCCAGGCTACGTCAAATGAATGAAAATTTGAATTTCCACTGAGTCAATTGGTCTTCGAGTCATCACTGTATGTAAGCGTGTGAGTATAAACACATTTACACATATGTGGTTGCATCTGCAGGTCCATTTCTAGAAAAGAAACTAGTCACACTTGTTGCCTCTGCAGAGGACTGGGAAATGGGGGGTCAGGTGTGGGAGGGAGACCTTCTTGTCAACAGCACCTCTTTTGTCCTGTTTAAAATTTTTCTGATATGATTGCCTACCTTTTAAAAAAAAACAATAGAAAAGACAGAGTTGTCTCAATGGTTGAAAAGTCTGGTGATACGTGCAGCACCCTTTAGTTCTGCTGGTTTGAGTAGTAACAATGGCTTACCTCCTGGGGCATGTAGTCTTGAAATGCTTTTTGTATTGTGTGTTTAAGGGGAAAAGATGAGTCATTAGGTCTCCTGTTGTTTAAACCCAGGTTGTTACATTATCTATTAGTCTGTTAGGAAATAAATATTTGAAATAAAAAGTTCCCTGTAACTGGAATTTTTTTCAATTGTTTCCTCAGTTGACAATTTCTGCCCTCTTTTCAGACAACAGTGAAAAATAATTGAAATGAGATATAATATTGAAAAATAAAAAGGACCTGGAGAGAAGACATTTGTTTTTAACACAGGCAAGCATCTTCATTGATGCCCCTCCCACCACCTTCTCTCTCCCCACAACTATACTATCAGAACTCTGGGGAAAAGTACATTCCAGATATCTGCTACATGGACTGTTAACATTTAATAGATAACTTCCATTATGTTATTATATATTTATAAGCACAGAATAAGTGTTATTGTGTCTTATGCAAATACTATCAATATTAAACATTCAACGGTTATAACCCAGTTTGCAATTTCCTATGACTTAAATAAAATCTCATTTTAATAAATTGGGATGAGCGCTATGAACCCATTTAGACACTAAAGTAACGTTAGTACATGCCTGTTGTAGAAATGAAGGCTGAAATTGGTTTGGAGCTCTATCGTTCTATAATCTTCTAGTAGGTAGTACAGTGTCATTTGAAAAAACTTAAAAGTAGTGCTTCCTAAAATTAATTTTGTCTACGTCCATATTAATAGGCCTTACATTTAGAAATTCTTCCCACGTTCTTAGGTTTCATCTATGAGGGATGTAGAGATAAAATACAAATGTTTTCAATATAATAACTAACATGGAGCCAACTCCTACTTCTTAAGTGTTTTCAATAAAAACATCTTCCTTCTTCAGTGTTGGACATTGCCTAGTCCAGCTAAGCCTGAAGTAGAAAATAAAGACCTGTTGGGCTTCTTACTTTTTTTCAAATCTTCAGGCTTCCAACTACTGATGAACCTCCCAGGAAAAAAAATACTTCTGCTAGAAACTTAACTGCCTCTTAAAGACACTGCTCCCCACTACTACTATTTAAGAGACATTCATTTATCAGCCCAATTCACCTTAAGGTCATATGCTCTCCAGGTTAGAAGGGACCTTTGAGTTATTTAACACAGTGATTCCTAAGCCTGGCTTCTCATCGGCATTACCCATGGAGCTTAAAACAAGCAGGCAAGAAGATTCTTGTCTCTACCATGGCCTTCTGAATAAAAAGCCTCAGAAGTGAGTCCCACTATAGTCTTTCTAAAACGAAGCTCTGAATTTGTCAGCCCAAATTCTGAATGTATTTCTAAAATATGAGAAAAAAATTTTTTATAGCACAAACCATTATCACAACTAACAATATTAAATAATTTTTTAATATCATTTAATATTTGGTTCATAATCATAGTTTCTGATTCCTTTCAAAAATGTCTTTTAAAAGTTAGTTTGTTCAAATTAGGACCCAAAGTCTATGTGTTATGTCTCTTACATTTCGTTTAATCTACAACAGTCTACGTTATCCCTCTCCCTCTATTTTTTTATGCCTTTGACTTGTTGGAAAAAAAAACAGATTTGTCTTCAGGATGTTCTACCTTCTGATACGGCTGATTGCTTCCTCATGGGGCTATTTACCTGTTCCCATTTCACTTGTTAGATCTAGAAGTTAGATCTGGCAAATTGATTAGATTCAGTCTCAACGTTTTTTGGCCAGGATCTTGACAGATAGTACTGTGTACCTCACACGGCGTTCTATCAGGAGGCTCGTAATGTCTGATGTTCCACTTGTAGAGATGCTCGGATTGATCAGTAGATTCAGATGGTGGCAGCCTGAGCCTTCCATTTTAAAGTTCTCTATCAGGCCGGCCCTGTGGCTTAGCGGTTGGGTGCACGCGCTCCGCTACTGGCGGCCCGGGCTCGTATCCCGGGCACGCACTGATGCACGGCTTCTCTGGCCATGCTGAGGCCACATCCCACGTGCAGCAGCTAGAAGGATGTGCAACTATGACATACAGCTATCTACTGGGGCTTTGGGGGAAAATGAAAAAAAGGAGGAGGATTGGCAATAGATGTTAGCTCAGAGCCGGTCTTCCTCAGCAAAAAGAGGAGGATTAGCATGGATGTTAAGCTCAGGGCTGATCTTCCTCACAAAAATAAATAAATAAATAAAGTTCTCTATCAACTTTTCTCCTAATGGTTTTAGTATCCACTGATGATTGTTGCCTAGAATCTATTCGCATTTGCCAAATAGTTCTTTTCAACCATCATCATTCCTTCTACATTTACGAACTGAGAATTTTTCTGAAAAAGAGAACTTTACCTCTTCATCCACTAGGATGACTTGCTTACTCTGAAAATGCAGTTTGTTCAGAACAGGCAATATAAATGCTACTTTTTTAGAGAAATGGGTTGATGCTCTAAAATAATTGTTTTCCTGTTGAATACCTCTGTCCAAACTGAATGCCATCTGAAAGTGGGTCTAGCTCTGCACCGCCAGCCTGCAGTCCTCATGCTCCCTTCCTGCTTTCCAGCCAAGCCTCAGCTTCTCCAGCAGAGGGAACTCACTGGGGCTCCCCATGCCAGCCTCAGGCAGCTCTGATGTTGCAAAGTTCTTTAGGTTTCTCACATAGCTATTCATTTATTAATTCCATTGTTCAACAAATACTATTTATTGTACATGCTAATTTTGAGCAGTCCCCTTACTGGTGGAGCCAAACTGTGACTACGGAGGGGGTATACATTAACACTAACCTGTAATCTTCACCTGCTCTCTCTAAAGCCAGCTCAAATAAATACACAATAAATAAAGAGTACAGTGATCTGCAAATCACCTTCAAGGCAAGTCCTCTAGGCCTCACTTTCTTACTGATGGCTATCCCCTAACCCTGTCCTAACAGAAATTCTGGAGTAGCCACTGGATCTAAAGCTTCTTCCATAGAATGGCTCTTTATATATTTGAATATGATAAATATGGCCCATTTCTCCTTGCCCTCTGGAAAGCATGATTTTTCTACTTCTGACGTTTTTAATGTGTGGAACCTTGAACTGACTGTGGTATCCTGACAGTACAGAGCACAGTGGTGTCATCACCTCCTTCATTTTTGCTACCCTACTTCCATTAAAGTGATGTGGCAGGGAAACTAACTGAAAAATTTTGATGTGTTCTTTGCCTTTGCATTTCCTTTTCCACAGAGGCACTCATTTGCCTGAGAGGTTTAGCACATTACAGCAAGGAGATAGGGAGGAAATACACAGAAGCAAAATAAGAATAATAAAGCCAGGCTTTGTCACCTGAGAAAGGATTTTCTAAATTTCTTAAAACTCCAATGAAGATATCAAGGCAGTGGTACAGAAAACTCAAGGGATGAAGAAATGGAGTCCCTGCCACAAGGGAAGGGGGAAATCTTATTACTCCCAGAGCTGGGTGAGTGTGGAAATATGAGAGCAGAGGAGAGGAGGTGTGTGGAATGACTAATAGCAAGGTCCAGACAGGCACGAAAAAAAGTGAGAACAAAGGGGCTAGTGGCCTGCCCTTAGATACGGGCAAGAGGGCTCCTGTACTTTAAAGGACCCCATTTCAGTGCTCCCATAAGATGAGGAATTGGTGGGGCCCCTCTCTAGAGCATGCCCCAGGTACCACAGATCCTGGAATCCCAGGGCCTGCAGGGACTTCTTCCCGAGGTCCTTTTTGGACTGTGCTGCCAGGATATGTACTCCTAGGGCCAAGGTGTGATGATGGAGCAGCTGTTTGGGGGAAGTTGGAGGTGATATGAGCTTGTCACAAGCACAAGGGAGCTCCTCAAGGTGTGGAGGGTGCCTAGGGTGGGAAAAAGAGAGCTGGCCATTGGCTGGGAACCCTGAGGCAGCCAAGATATCTAGATTTGATCCTGGCCTTCCAGCCTCAGCTTCCTTTGAGGTGCTTGAAAGGGTGATGTGGATGGGGTAGGAGGCTGGGCATGTATTGTGAACAAACTGTGTGAAGTAAAGGGAAACCCTGAGCTCAGATGGAGGGGGTGCAGGTGGGCAAAGAGAGGAGATTAAGTTGGGGTGAAAGAACCACCTCCTACACTCCCTCCAAGAAGAAGTGGCAAGCCAGGGAGAAATTTTTTCCCATTGTCCACTCTGCTCCAGCCCAGCAGTAGCCACTGCCAAATCATGGCCTGGGGTGGAAAATGAAATTAATTATGAAATTATGCTACTCACAATTATTTGGTATGACCTGCTATTTTTTTTTCAAATCTGTCATTATATATTTGTCAACCTAGGAGGATAGAACATCATAATTTTCTAGTTTGATTTGTAACTCTTAAATATTTAGACATGTAGTATGTGATGTCACCCTCTGACCTGCTTCTCCAGGCATAGCCTTGACGAAGCTGCAGTCCTAGGAGAAATAGTTTTATATCTACATCCAGGGTAGCTCGGCAGTGTTGAAGTGGGAAGGGAGGTAGCTAGATATATGAAATGGAGACAGTGCTTCAGGCATTAAGATCTAGGAGTTTCTGCATATGCCACAGAGGTGTGTGTGTAGGGGGCTGGAGGGTGCAGCTATGGAGTCACTAAGATCGGGCAGATTGGAGGAGGCCTGGAATTAGAGCAAAGGCTACTGTGCCGGGACTGTGCAATCAGAGGCAAATGGCAGCAACCCACCTCCAAAGGACACACTAGGCCATCGGCAGACACTTCAGTAGGCACCAGTCCAGGCACCAGACCAGAGCAGCAACCTGCAGCAGAGCCCCCCACCAACCACCAGGAGTCATATATACCCAGACGGTAAGGAGTAGGAGCAAAAAAACACTGGTATCAGAAGAGACTGAGATTGTTAGTTGACAAATTTAAATCGCCCCGTTCCCTAGCCTCCACTACCCCTTGACGGCCAAAGACATGGGCAAATGAAGACTGGGTCCATTTGAGAAAATACATGTTGTATTTTCTTTGCATATCTGAGCATTCATTACCTTTTTAACCCTGCCACCACAGACTAAGATCATATTAGCTCTTTCAGGGTGGGAGTAAAGATCACATTGTTGAATCATACTGAGCTTACTGTTAACCAAAACCCCTTTGTAAAATTTAAATTTGCAAATAATTACGGGGCTCTCACTTGCATCTCCTGCCCAAGCTGCTTTTTCTAAAGCCGTGATTGGTTCCCAAACTTGAGCATGCATTAGAGGCACCTGGACGGCTTGTTAAAACACAAATAGCTGGTCCCACTCCCAGAATTTCTGATTCAGTAGGTGGCCAGAGAATTTGCATTTTTGAGTTCCCATGAGATGCCAATGCTCCTGTCTGCAGCCCACACTTTGAAACCTATTGCTATTAAGTCCTACGTTAATGGAAAGACATTATTCTGATGTCACTCTCACAGACATAGAACAACTAGCATTCATTCACACAGCACATATAAAGAATGACACCCCCCACACCCCACAAACTTAGACTTGTTTTCCACACGGGTTATTTATCAACAAGGGAATACCATTTTTTTCCCATGCAGAATGGAAAAATTTTAAGATTGATAACATACTGAGTTGCAGAGAACATGAGGAAACAGGTACTCTAATACTCTGTTGGTGAGTTTATGAATGGCTACACTGTATTTGAATGGCAATTAAAGAGTTATTACTAGTATTTTTAAAAGTATACATCCACAAATTAATCCAGAAATTTCCTTCTAGGAACTCCAAAGAATCTATATATGATGTTTACAGCAACATTTGTGAGTTGGAAATAAACTTAGTATGAGAAGTATTAAAATAAGTATTAAGAGGCATAAAAGTAAAAGGTATTGCCTGAACAAGTATTCCTATATGCATATTTCTATAATTTAACCACTGTATGTTTTCCACAGTATGTTCTACAGCAAAAAAAAAAAAAATTCTGTAGCAGAATATTATTTGTGGACATTCTAGTGTGATACTCAAATGCTGAAATTCAAATGGAAAGATGAAAATCCATTAACATTCTAGCAAGCTACTTATGTACATTTTATCAAATTGATTATTTTAATGATTATTTTCCTTCACTCCGTAAGAGATTTCATAAAGCTCGATCAAACTCCCCAACTTGCCCATTTAGGATTAAATGAAAGGGAAACTGGCTTTGAGCCTAAGTTCATAGTTTCTACAATGAATTTTACATGCCTTTCACGGTCCCACGTACCCTTTTAAAAAACTTTTAATTTGGAAAAATTTATAGATCCACATGAAGTTGCAAACGAATGATGGAGAGGCCCCAGGTACCCGTGCCCCAATGGTGACATCTCACATAACTGTAGTGCACTATTAATCAATTCAGGAAATCCCACATACGCTTTTAACGGCAACACTTAATTTAGCTAAAGCTTTAACAAGAGCTTTAATGAAAAGTTATTAGAACTAAACATCTGGAAAAATATTAAAAGGGCAAGGGATGAACACCTCAATTAAAGAAATATTATGGCATGAAAAGAAGATGTCTGTCCTGGAGACAGAAAACATGCATTCTACTCGCAGCATTGCCACTAATTTCATATACATATAAATACATACATATTAGGTCTTGAATGAGTTACTTCATCTTTGGGCCTCAGATTTATAATTGTAAAATGAGAGTGAGGAACTAAGCCACTAAGGTCTTTTCCAATGCCACAATTCTGAGTTACAAATAGACAGTATTTTATTATCAGAAGACTATTTTGTGATGACCTTTAAAATCTCAGTGTCAAGGTAGTGTGTGTGCACCAGTACAACCTTCTTAGAAAGCAACGTGGCAAAAGGAATTAGAATTTAAAATGTGCACACTTTTGTCCCAGCAATTCCACATCTATAAATTTAGCTTAAAGAATCACTAAGTAGGCAATGATACATTTTCAAGGATCTTACAGCAATATTTTTGTAATTGTGAAAAATAAGACACTGATTATGATATGTTTATGCAATGCAATACTATGCAACTATTTGTTTCTTTTTGTTTTCTTTTTTGCAATCATAAAAGGGATCTTCTCTTCAAGTATATCTTCTAACTAGCTGAGGTTTGTATATATATAGTCTTTTATTCTTTTTACTAAACATTTTTATTGAACTATAATTATACATACAGAAAAGTACACAAATCATAAGTGTACACAGCTTGATAAATATTCATAAAGTGAATACACCTATGTAACCAGCACCTAGATCATGAAACAGAACCAGCACCAGCACCATACCAGCACCATAGAAGCCACCTTGTACTCTTCCAGTCCTTGTTGAGCTAAAGAAGCCAGTTAAAAAATAATGTATATATTATGATTCCACTTACATAAAGCTCAAAAAGAGACCATACTAATTGATGGGGATTTAAGTCACGATAGTGCTTACCTTTGGGGAGGGAAGTAGTGACTGCAAGAGGATGCTGATTTCTGACACCATAGATAAGTTTTACCTATTTTGAACTTCATCTAAATGGAATCAGAGTATGAACTCTTTCGTGCTGGTGAAGGCTACTGATACGTATATCCTAACTGTATATAATTACTACTTTACTAACTTCTCTTACAGTTTTTCAACAAATTTCTTTGGGTTTTCCAGATATAAAATCATATCTGCAAATAGTTTTACCTCTTCCTTTCCAACTCACGTCTTTGTTTTCTTCTGTCAAACTCCCATTGGCTAAAACCCCCAACACAATGTTAAATAGTAGAGGAGATAGTGGGCCTTGTTCCTGACTTTAGTTGGAAACCCTCTTTTGTTTCGACGTTAAGATTAGCTGGCTTTTGGGCAGAGGTCCAATGTCAATGAATTATTCATCAATGTCTACTTATTGAGTATATTTAACATGAATGAGTGCTCAATTCCATCAAATGCTTTTTCTGCAAAGATGGAGGTAATCATGATTTTTCTCCCTAACTCTTTACATGACTATTAATGGATTGTCTAGTACTGAATTATGTGTGCTTTCCTATAACTTAAACTAAACTTAGTCATGATGTATTACTTTTTGAAAGTGCTGTTGGATTGTATGTAATATATTGTTAAAATTTTTGCATTGATATTCATGAGAATTTTCTTTTTGGTACAATGTTTGTCAGGTTTTGGAAACAATGCTATTATATTCACTTTAAAAAATGAATTTTGGAAGGCTTTCTTTTTTTTGGCACTTCGCGGTTTGAGATGCTTTTTCTAGCCTCTGGAATTGTTTAAACATCAGGATTATTTAATCTTAAAGGTTTGGTAGAAATCCCCTTGACACAATCTGGGCCTGATGCTTTTTTTTGTAAGGAGTCCTTTACTTGTTTCTTCTATGGTAATTGGTTTGTTTTGAATTTCTGTATCAACTAGGGTAAATTTTGGAAATTTGCATTTTTCTAAAAAAAGTTATTTTTCTAATTTATTAAACATTTAAAGTAGTCTTATAATTTTGAAAATTCTCCTGTTTTGTGATTTCTCTCATCATCTAAACTTTTGATTACTCCCTTTTTTTCTTGAATAGGTTAGCTGGCTGTGTGTCTATCTTTTTCTCCCCCTCCCCACCTTTTTACTAATTTCTTCTCTTTGCTTTCTTTTGGTTTGCTTTTTCCTACAGTTTTTAAGACTTGGTCATTTAATTTTCAGCTTTTCCCATTTTTATTGATGTGGCTCTAAATTCTATAAATTTTCTGTTATAACTTTTTTTTTTAAGTATTAGGTTTTCATCAGTCTTGTGGTCATGTCTTTCTGGTGTGCTTTCATTGTGGGGATGTTGGTCCGCTTATTCTTTTATTTCTTATAATAACTTTGAATGGGATTTGACTGAAATCCTTCTCAGTTGCTTTTTTTGGTGAAATGAGTTTTCCTGTACTTTTAGGAGGGAGGGGTGCTCTAGGATGACTTTTCTTTGCTCTCCCTTTTCATTTTCACAAAGTGATTTAAAAGTTACATATGTCTATATATAATGTATGTATATTGGCCTTCCTTTCCAACATTTATCTGGACTTTCTCTTCTCTTTATCCTATTGTACCTGCCCTGTCCAATTTGGATTCTAATTCTAGCAGTTTCTCCTCAATGCTAGGCAGTGAGACATCATTAGTTTTAAGACGTATACAAGACAGGGCCCAGACTGTTCTAGCACAATCATCAGACCTTATTATACTGCTATAACACTCACCTGCAAATGGGAGCCTGTAGAATGCCTCCCAGTTTCAGCTTCTGCTCTCAGATTGGCCCAATGCAGTGAGAAATGTGGGCAATGTTCTAGTTCTCCTCTTCTCAAGGCTGTCAGACACCAGCTGCTTGCCTCTCACTTACTCCCACACGGACGTGGAAACTATGTTGGTCAGTGGTTTGTCCTCACTTATTTGTATTTTGAGGTTCATGGGGACACCTGTCATCTAGTTTTGTAGAATAGGGTCTGTGGCTATCCTAGCTATGCTGTATTCTCACGGGGAGATCCAGAAACTACACTGCTGCCATTATCTTCCCCAAGTTTAAACTCTGTGAGATCTCTATTACAGAAAAGAGGTTTTAATAACAATAATTTTATGATGGTTATGACAGACATTATAATTAGGAATTTACTGTGTTTCAGGTACTATGCTAAGTGCTTTATATGCATTATCTCATTTAATCCTCAAACAACCTCATGAATTAGATTCCACCCCCCTCATTTTATCAATGAGGAAGTTAGGGTCCAAGATCATACAGCTGAACTGGCAGATCTGGGATTTAAACCCAAGTTATTTGACTCCAGAGCACCTTCTTACTAAATTGACTCTCAAATATTATCAGGTCCAAAAGTTTTCAAACTATGTACCACTGTCAGCAAAACTTCTATTTGAAGTTAAATACTTATAAATAACTATTTAAAGATCTAATAAAAACATATACATATTATAGGTCAAATCTAAAAACACTGTAGATGATAAATAGGTTGAATTATGTTGTGTGACCTGATTAACCTTGTTTTCATGCAGACGCTCAAAACAAAGCTTCTCCTACTATCTTCTAAAAAATACCATACTGGGGGTGGGGGTAAAGCATAGGGAATAGAGTTATTTGAGATTTTAAACTTCATATTTTCCTTCTCATTATATTATCACTGCTAAAAAACAAAGTATATATGTGAAATATGGCTTATAATTTATTTTATTAATAAATACTTTTCTTGTAAATAACTATTCAGAAAAAGAAAGTTTCTCCACAATTCACACTGGCCAGGTATTTTTTGGTCAATATGCTGCTGTGGAATGTGAACATTCACTGGTCCATAAAGTTTCACAAGGCCTCTCACAAGTATATCAATTAGAATCATATCATAATTTAGAATCTTATGCTATTAAATTATACAAGTAATTAGAAAATATTTCTTAACAGTTTTTTGAAATACTTTTACCTTGGAATTCTCTTTCATTTATGTTACTATTACTTTCTTACCTTCCAACCACTAATGGTGATTCAGGAAAAACAATCTGGGCTTTTTACATAGTTCTAAAGCCATTACATCTATGCTATTTTAATTCCCAATGTCTAAGAGATGACTTAGTTTGAGATATGGATGCCTTAATTTGCCAAGATTTAAATAGAAGCAACTAGAATAACTCATGGAAGGATAACATCTGTTGTTAAGCTTATTTTTTCCCCACCATCAGAAAACTGATTTTATTTCTGAATTAAAAAAAAAAGTTTACTTTGCCAAACTGAGGCTTAAAACTAAGCATGCCAATGATAAATGAATCATTTCTCTAAATATATATACTAGGTTTCCCTTGGGAAGGATCATTATTTAAGGGTCTTTTTTCTCCAATTTAGGAAAGAAATTAAAATAAAAATTTAGATATCCCCATACTTAAACAGTGATACTAGTAATTTAGTTTTTATACTGATACTTGTAGAATAATTCAACATTTATTATCACCAAGACTTTAACTTAAACTCAGCTCCTTTAGTGAAGAGATTTCCTTCTCCCATTTCAGTACTAGTCTCACATCTTTGAATGTCATTGAGCAACAGTGATGGATATGATTTATTGATAAATTGATTACTAATAAAGATGAATTTTTAAACTAACTCCTTTACAATTAGCTAGTTCATAGAATGAAGAAAACAAAACAAAAAGAACAAAAGCAAAACCCCAGTCCTTAACCCCTAAATGGTACATTTCCCTCCCACTTACCTGAAAATATAAATATATAAACAACCATGTACGCAGCTATACCATTAAATTTACTTGAGTGGTTCTTTTTTTTTACTTAAATTTTCACTTATTTAATTTGAAAAAATTAGAAAAGCATCAGTTTGAAATTAGACCAGCTAATACACTGGGGGCAAGAAACTAAAAAAAATCCAAATGGCTAAAAATAATTCAGTTATAAAAGTACAAGTATAATTTATAATATCACATATCTCAGAAAAATAAACAAAACCACTAAATGTCTCTCCTTCTAGATAAAACTGTTTTTTCCCCAGAAAGAAAAAGAAAAGCAACTAATAATTTGAGATGAAAATCAAACATAATTGCTATTCACCAGCAATATCTAAATAAATGACCTGCACAGCACAAAACTTTCCCATTCAAAATCACATACAGTTAAATTACTTTTCCCTCAGTTACATAACAGTCTTGTTCAAACAATTTCTCTTTAGAAAATTATCGTATTAGTCAGGCCTATTCATTCTTGCTATGATTATTTATATAAGCCACACAAGTTTAATTGGCACACTGAAGAATAAGACAAAATAAGTCATTCTTCTTTTTAAAGACTATGGGATCATCTGTTTTCAAAGAATAATCCCAGATACTTAATTCCTTAAAGCAAATTTCTACCATCAGCATAAGCTTTTTAAATGATCGATCACTAAGTGTTCACCTGAAGATTATCAATGCTATGTGAACTGTAAACTTATTTTGAAGATTTTTGTCCCTCTTATAATATGATACAGTCTACTGAAGAGTTGTTCAAAAAGATAACCTACATACAGTTAATTTGCCTCAAAGAACTTCTTAGAAATACAGTATAAACATTTAAGAACCACAAGAGAGTCCACTGTGGTTCAAACTTCAACAAAGATTTTCTTGAAACCCAGTACAAAGGTTACTGGCTCAAGACCATATCCCAAAGTGACATCAGCACAAGATTTGATTGTAGGAACCTACCTCTTAAAAAAAGAGCACACTTGGTTATACATGGCTTTTAACCTTGAGCTACAGTTATGCTACAAATCCCCCCACCCTCCCAATCTAAAGTCAAGTCACGTGGAGATGTGTGCATTCTCTGAGCATTGTTTAGAGTCCTTGCTTTTCCAGCTCTGATGGAGATCTCGAAGGCGTTCAGAAGTCCGAGTGCTTACATTCAGGGCAGGATGAACTTTACAAATTCCACTTTCCTCCATTAGTGACAGGCCACAGATCCCAAAGTATGCATGCAAAGCATCTGAAAATGAGGCATTTTTATTACAACAGGCATACTTTTTGTACATGCTACAAAATATCTTAGCTACATATCTATCAGCCCATCACTACATTAAAAATAAATTTAGAAAAATACTATGGTTTTTGAAGTATTTGTTTTCTTAAAGTCTCAAACACCAATTTTTTAAAAGCCAGATCATCAAAATCAGACGATATTTTATTCAAGAAAATATCACTAACAAAGAAAAACAAAAGTTCCTAGCTGAAGCCGTGACATTCCCAACATCCTCTGTGATTAAAGGAGAAAAAGGAAGAGTAGCAGTAATATGTAAGACTTTTCACTGTAGTGAGTGTTCCCCTTTTCTTACTACAGAATATGGAAACAAGTGGCTTTAACTCTGTATCATAAAAGGAAAATTTTTCCTTAAACAAATTTCTGAATCTAAGTAGCAATACTACCCCCCGCAAGTTTCACCTCTAACAGTTCCTAAACCATACACATACTGTTAAATGAAAGAAGCTTAAGCAAAATAATCCATTCTGGAATGCTGTCCCATATTTAATTTTCCTATTTAGGGTAATGTCAGCCATTCTAAAAATATCTGACCTAACAATAAAAACAAACTCACATTCTATTTGGTTATGTGAGTGTTCATACCATAACAATTCTTCTACACTGGTCTCACTACAGTTTCCCATCTTTCAGGAGGCAGCAACCCACTTCCATTAAAGTGGCCAGTGAAATCACATGGCTGTTGCCTGTGAGCCTTATATGGGCTTCTGAAAAGCTCAGAGCCCTGCAGTTATGGGAACACCACAAAAAAAAAAAACGGATTTTGTAGCAGTCAATTATTTTTATTTTTCTATTTTTGAATAGGCCATTATTTATGACCTCAAGAGCTAGGAAAGTTCAAAATATGTTACCAAACTTTGTCAAAAGAATTAAAGAAAAAGTTTCACTTACATAAGTATCATTTAACTTTCCAACAGGAATGACAAATAGTTGTGCTTACTCAATGTTATTTGTGAAAAAGTTTTTTCACTAATGGAGGCCTACGTTAATCCCCTTTTATGTTTTTTCAGAGAATGCTTAGGTTTCGTCTGGGTCATTCTCCTCTAATTTTCAGAACACAAAAATAAATTTGATTTTCCCTATACTATTATATTTTCCTTGCAGTTATTCTAAAATTACAAAGGGCACAAAGCAATATTAAATTTTACTGTCTAGAAATGAGGAAACTTTTCTAGGAAAAAATGTAACAGAGAAATAAAATACATCCAGAATAGCATAAAATAGGATCTTACACTTTTCAGATAATTTAAAAATAAAACATTTTTTTCTCAAAAGGATTTTTGTAAAAGCCCATGAATCAGAAGTTAATTATTTCAAAACTTAAATAGCTTTTTTTAAAAAAAAACTCTTTGTGGGTGGTGACGTTTTTAAGCACTTTAGATGTGGAAATATATATTCTTTGTAATAAAACTTCATTCTTTCCATAATTTCTTTTATAAATGTATATAAAATCCCTTAGCGTCAAATCTGCTACTAGATTTTAGAACCAAGAATAAACTAATTTTAAAAATCTTGTTAAAATGATTTTCATAAAGGCATCCCTTGCGAATAGGTCTTTCCACATAAACTCAATTTATCACAAAGACTTTTTATACTCTGTAGTGCACAGGCTCTGAAGACACTGTAACATATCTGTAAAAACTATTACATCCAAGTATTTACACAAATGTTAAAGTTAACAACCGATCTCTCCACAAAAAAGCTTCAAGAATTTTCCTTTAAAAAAGCTACTGTAAATACTCCAAATGCATTTCAAGTATGTTTATACAACAAAGAGATTATTTCCTTATTCCCATTATTTGTTAAAATAGTATATTATTTGTTAAAATAGTACCATGCACTGATTGAAAACAAAGGCATCAAGACCAAAATAATTCTGTTTTCTTGAGGCACTTTTCTAATATATTTATAGCTGTGTTACAAATACCAAAATTTAAAAATATTATTTTGCTTTAGAAATTAAAAGCACTGTACAGTTTTTCTAAAGAAGCATATTTTACATGAAAATACAGATAAGTATGGATGTGAGGAAATACTCCTGCTCATTCAGATACAAAAATACAATTTTGTGAGCCCCTTATTTATATTTTGATTCAAGTACCTATTTCGACCAAGCAGTTCTATGATAGAAGATGAGTTGAAGAGGTTCTAGACTAATGATAAAAACCATGATTCTATTACAACGCTGCGAAAACAATCATTCCTTTAATCTAGTTTCATATATTAATAGCTAATACTTTGTCAACTTGCTTATCAAAAATGTCAGTGTTCTGAATTATTTTTAACAAACTCGTAAATTGATTTTTTGGGAGGCTGTAAACAGATTCATTTGCTACAGGTAAAAAACACAAGGGGGACGGGTAGGTAGCACGGAGAATGATGCTAGAGGTGAGAGAGGAGCCAAATCTTGGAAGGTCTTGTGTGCTATGCCAAAGAACTGACTCTGAGTGCTGAGAAAGTCTTTGAATAATTGAATAGATTTAATAGAAGAGTTTAGATTAGAGCTTCTCAACCTGTTTTGCATCAGAGCTCCCTTTTAGAGTCTGAAAAAAGCTTTGGCCCCTCTCCTCTCATTTAAGCACATGTACGTACATATGTACGTGTGCGCGCATGCACACACACACACATGCACACACACACAGAAAGTGTCGATATAAGGCGGACTAGACTAGAGGCAGGAAGACCAGCGATAAGACTTTTGCAGAATCCTAGGCCTGCACTTGGGCCTTGTGCCACTAACACTCTGGGGCAGGGTGGAGCATGGAGATTGGGAGTTCAGCTGGCAGGCTAGGTCTGAGGGGCCTGTAGACGACATCCACGTAGTTACTGAGCAGGCAGTTTTATATCAGAGCATGCAACTTAGAATGAGGTCTGTCCAGCTTTGGGAAACAGCAGAATTATCCACATATTTTGAAGAAATGTCATTATTAATAAATATTTTTCATTATTTCTAAAGAACCCATTTAAAAGTACTTATGAAATACAAGAATCCTTCGCTCTTCACATCTATGCCATTCCTAAGTTTGAAAAGTATGGAACATCACATTGTCTGAATCTATTTTGTTCCTGAGTTTTAGATGGTGAATGGTGAGAGCTCAGACAGCAAAATATTCAGCTAAAAAAATAACCTGAATCTGCCGGAACAAGAGTATGGACAGTGAGGGACACCTATATTCAGGATTTGAGATTTTTGATTTAATGACTTCTGAAAAGAATAAGAACTGGTTCCTTTTGGATTAAGAGTAATTTATTCTACACAGCTCAAGTGATAGCTAATAATCCTAAAGATTCTGGATGGAACAAATGATTCTCTTATTTTGAAATGGGCCCATTCAGACCAGCTGCCTTATTGCCTCAAATGAAATAACACACTGCTAAGTGAAATATTTTGGAAAAAATGCAAACTATACAAATACATCCTGATAATTAAACCCCTCCTTTATACCCCCAACACCCTAAATCTACCCTAAACTTAAATAATTTATCCTTTTAAAAACATATTATTTAATGTAAGCTAAATTTTCTATCATATGCCCTTTCTGACAAAGATGCTTGAAGATCTACTCAAGAAGTAACACAAGAAAAGTTGTTCTGGATTCATACAAAAAATAAATTACCTGGATGACTATCTGGCCACTTGGCAAATCCCCCTACGAGGCGATCTTGAGTTGATAAGATGTAATTTCTATTTTTCTCAAAGTTAGTGTATTGGAAAATTTTCAGAAGCTGAAATGACATGACAAATATAAATTTACTGACACAAACTTTCATACTGACATTTGGCTCAATTTTCAGATATGAATCATTTAAATATGCTTTTTTCTATCAAGGCTCTCAGAGAAAGCTTCTGTGGACTTGAGCACTTAAAATTATTATCTTTTTTATCATCTATCAAATCTACTCTCCTTTTCTTGACCCACCACTCACTATTTCCTTCTTTTGAACCATGCCCAACTAACCTCCTTGTGTCACATTTAGCTAGGTTCAAAACACAACTTCTGCAATCTATTCAACTTAGTCATTTAAAAAAGTGAAATTTAAAAAACAAGCAAAAAAAGTGAAAATTTTTCTTCTTATATTTTAACAAACACTTATGATGCTTTTGAGCTATTAGTTAGAAACTGGCAGTAACTAGAACTAAAAATATTTCAAAAAAAGAGCAACAAAGTTATCAACAAGATGTTAGAGACAGTTTTGTTTGAGAATAATAAAAAATTATAGCTCTTTAATTAGGAAAGATGGAAGGTGAGACAAATATGATTTTAGCATAAAAATTAGGTAGCTTAAAGATTTAGGACATGTATCTGTCTTCTCTCTCAAGAGCCCACTGAATAGAAAAAAATTAAGGATAAATCAAATTGTGAAGAGAACGGGGGTGGGGGGTGAGCAGTGGACAATAGAGTTCAAGAAATTTCTGTAAGACACAAAGCCTCATGAATCACAAAGCCTAATGAATCAGAGAGCCATGGAAGATAACAGTGATTAATGAAAAAGCATTATTTCTCAAAAAGAAAAACAAAACCAATAAAGTTATGGCACAAATAAGAAACAAACTTATTCATTTATTTTGATTTAATTAATAGGATACAAGGAAAGAGACTCTTTAGAATCCTGATGCTAGAAACATTTTCCATCAGGGGGCACATGGGTCATTACATAAACAGAAACTATAATCTTAACACTGTATTTAGTTCAGCAATAAACAATATTTACATGATCATAATAAGTGTTGATTACTGGTTTTCAAATTTTAGAACCAACCTACATGGCAAAGCATAAAACAAAAAATATTTTATTATTGTTACTGAATAAAATTTGAATGTTACCTAACTTGACATTATAAAAGTGAAGGTAAACTGACAGAACTAGAAGGTATAAGAGGAGAAAGGGTTCAGAACTAAAAAAAATATATAAAACCAGTAACAATTTGCTAGAAAAAAGGTTAAATCTTCATTTTTCATAGCTGAAAATCAAAGATACTGTCTAAAGGTGATAAGTCAAGAAATCAGCATATTATTTAAAGTTATCCACAAGAATTACAATTGCAAAAAATGTTTAAAAGTGGTTGCCTTTAGAAAGTTGTCAAAGACTACCAAGATCATATCAAAAAGACTCAAGAGCCAAACTGAACGGGCTCCTATTGGCTAATGATGGGACAATTTGAGCTTTAAAAATGATGTAATGGATTAAAACATATAAAATTTTAAAATCTATGAGTTCACAATGATACTCAAAGGAAAAAAAGCCTGTAAAACACAATTATTTTATTGGAAAACTTTAGGTGATGCTAGGGAACCAACTCACTGTACTGAATGAACATTATTAAAATTAAGAGAAAGAATTATTTACCTGCCTTTCACTGTACCAACTATACCTCAGGGTAAAGTAATAAAGAATCCTAGTTAATAAATTTAGAAGGAATGATAGATTATCACCATTTTGCAACCCCCAATGACATAATGAATCTAAGCAATGATCCTCAATGGCTGCTAAAACCATTCTGCAAAAAGGTGACAAGGTTTTTATACACTAACAGCAAACAATCCAAAAGGAACTTAAGAAAGAAATTCTGTTTACAATAGCATCTAAAAGAATTAAATGCGAATAAATCTAACCAAGGAGGTGAAAGACTTGTATGCTAAAAGCTACAAAACACTGCTGAAAGAAATTAAAGCTCTAAAGAAATGGAAAGACATGCCACACTCATGGATAGGAAGAAAACATTGTTGTCACTACTAACCAAAGTGATCTACAGATTCAACGCAATCTCTATCAAAATTTCAACACGATTTTTTGTAAGAAATTGGAAAACCAATCCTAAAATTCATATGAAAGTGCAAGGGGCCCCAAATAACCAAAACAATCTTGAAAAAGAATAAAGTTGGAAGACTCGTACTTCCTGACTTTGAAACTTACTATAAAGCTACAGTAATTACAATAGTATGGTACTGGCATAGGGACAGACACATGGACCAACGGAAGAGAACTGAAAGCCCAGAAATAAACGCTCACATATATGGTCAGCCAATTTTCAACAAGGGTGCCACGACCATTTAATGGGGAAAGGACAGTCTTTTCAACAAATGGTACTGGGAAAACTTGATATCCACATGCAAAAGAATGAAGTTGGACTCTTACTTTAGATCATATACAAAATTTACTCAAAATGGATCAGAGAGACCTAACTCAAGAGCTAAAACTATAAAAATGTTGGAAGAAAACACTGGGGAAAATCTTCATGACACTGGACTTGGTACAACAAAAGAAAAAACAGGTGAATTGGACTTCATCAAAATTAAAAACTTTTGTGCATCAAAGGATATTATCAACAGAGTGAAAAGGCAAACACGAAATTGGAGAAAATATTTGCAAACCTTTTTCCTGATAAGGGATTAATATCCAGAATATATGAAGAACTTGTACAACCCAACAAGAAAAAAACCAAATAACCTGATTAAAAAACGGGCAAAGGACTTGAATAGACATTTCTCCAAAGATATACAGATGGCCAATAAGCACATGAAAAGATGCTCAGTATCACTAATCACTAGGGAAATGAAAATCAAAACCACAACAAGATATCACTTCACATCCAACAGAATGGCTATTACTGAAAAAAAACAGAAAAAACAAGTGTTGGTGAGGATGTAGAGAAATTGGAACCCTCATACATTGCTAGGGGGAATGTAAAATGGTGCAGACACTGTGGAAAACAGTTTGGTGGTTCCTCAAAAAGTTAAACATAGAGCTACCATATGATCCAGCAATTCCACTCCTAGGTAAATAAATATCCAGAAGAAATGAAAGTAGAGACATGAACAGATATTTGTACACCAATGTTCATAGCCACCTTATTCACAATAGCCAAAAGGTGGAAACAACTAAAGTGTCCACCAACAGATGAATGGATAAACAAAATGTGGTATACATACAATAGAATACACATACATATACTATGTATACAAACAATAGAATACTACTCAGCCATAAAAAGGAATGAAATTTTGATATATGTTACAATATGGATCACCTTGAGCACACTGTGCTAAGTGAAATATGCCAGACACAGGACGACACATATTATATAATTCCACTTACATGACGTACATAGAACAGGCAAATTCACAGAGAAAGTAGAATAAAGGTTACCAGGGGCTGAAGGGAGGGGAGAATGGGGAGTTAGTCTTTAATGTGTACAGAGTTTATGTTGAAGATGATGAAAGAGTTTTGGGTATAGATAGTGGTAATGGTTACACATCATTGTGATTGTAATTAACACCACTGAATTGTACACCCACAAATAGTTAAGCTGACAAATATTACATTATGTATATTTTGCCACCATAAAAAAAAGTAAAAAGGAAAAAAAGCTGATGGGCTCCCTTATAACAGAGAAATCAGGTTTGACAACTCTGGAGCCCTTTGATCAAAAGGAGAAACAACCAGCAATTATGTGTCTCTTGATGTGATGCAACAGTTAATATACATTATCACTGACAAGATATTTAATAATAATATGGAATTATGGCTGACTTTTTAGATCTGATAACGATACTACAGTTGTGGTTTTTTAAAAGTTACTTTCATTTAGCAATTATATCGAAGAATTTCCAGATAATACAAAAAATGGTATCTGAGATTTGCTTTAAAATAATACAGTGAGAGAGAGGGAAGTGGATAGGAGTATGGATGAAGGAAGGCTGGCTTTGGGATGAAACTGTTGAGATTGGTTGATGGACATATAGGGGTTCATTATATATAGTCTACTTTTAAATATGTTTGAAGTTTTCCCCAATTAAAAAAATTAAAATGGTACATCTGAGGAATAGCACTAGACGTGAGGAAAGGGAAAGGCTCTTGCCTTCATTTAAAATCATTCTGTTTTCTGAATTTATTTCAACCATAGGTAGGAATTTTGTTTAAGAGAAAAATTTAGGGTATTATGTAAAGGATGAACATTAGACTTTTGCTAGATTTCAGAATATCAGAACTAAGTGACATTGTTTAAAGGTGAAAAGGCATTTTTTTTTTTTTTTGTGAAGAAGACTAGCCCAGAGCTAACATCTATCGCCAATCCTCCTCTTTCTGCTGAGGAAGATTGGCCCTTGGCTAACATCCATGTCCATCCTCCTCTACTTTATATGGGATGCTGCCACAGCATGGCTTGACAAGCAGTGTGTTGGTCTGCGCCCAGGATCAGAACCTGTGTACTTAACCTCTATGTAACCGGGCTGGCCCTGAAAAGGCAATTTTAAGAGAAAACTTGTGGGTTTTTAGTGACTAAAAACCTCACGGAATTAGGTATATCAAAAGGTAGAAGAGATGGGGAAAAATGTATTAACATATCAACACATTTCAGAAGGTTTCCACAAATAAATTAATAAAAAATTTCAAATGGTTTTTAAAGAAATGGCTCATGGTTTATCTTTTAAGATTAGTATCTTCCCATAAAACCTCTACTGGTATGTTCAGACAGACCCCCGCTCTAGAGGGACTACTGGTCAGTTTCAGTAACAAGTTTTTTGTGACCTTATACCTACTTCCTTACCTAGCTTCTGGGCCACTGGAGTTTTATAAGAATGGGAATTTTCAAGTAGATAACTGAAGTCTATGGAAAAACCGGAGACTAGCTTTGGGAGAGCAACAGGAAAAACTCAGTAGCCTAAACCTAACAATATTTAATGAACATTACAAAGACCAAACTCTTTAAGCACAGTTTACATTAACACAGAATATAGGTTTCTCATTTTCATTATTTCTCTTACCTTTAGAGTTGCTCCCACCCAAAAAGAATAACAGGTGTCTACAGGCTTATTAGGTCTTCCATGGTAACCATTTTGTTGCCTCATTATACACCACCTCTTTATCCTGTTCAATTCTTTTTCTGAAAAAACTTCTTCTAGTTTACCCATCAGACACAGGGATGCAATGCCACAAAAAGTGGATCCTCCTGTTAATAAAAACCACACAATACTTTAAACTTCAAGTTAGACATCTAGGAAAATAATATAAAATGGTTGGAGGAAAAAAAAGCGATTAAAGAATTCTAGAAAATAGTGAAATAAAAGTAATTTAAATTTAAAAGACAATTATAATTTTAAAATAGCCACTAAGCACTAAAGTCTTCAACATTAATATGGAAAGAGAAAAGAATTTAAAATAATTTAAAGCTAAAAGAAACATTTTTCTTATGAAAAAAAGACTCAGGGAGATTAAGGAACTTGTTATAAATTACATGGTTAATGGCAGAATTGAAACTAAAATCTAGGACCACCACTCCCTCTCCAGGACTCCATCACCTCAGTCTGATTTTAATTCCCTTAAAGACAGTATATTGCTTATGAATTGAAGTTCAATCTGCCTCAAGCTACAGACTAATTTTCATACATAAGATAAACAAGCTAGAAGCTGATGTGCAGATATGATACCTAGTCAGCTTAAGAAATTTAAGGAAGAAAAGTTTGAGCGAGGGGAGAGGGACACAGTGTGTGTGTGTGGGGCGGGGGGGGGAAGAAAACTGTATCTGGAAGTAGATGCACAGTGAGTATCCACACCCGCTATGGTGGACTGAACAATGCCCCCCAATGATATCCAGGTCCTAATCCCTAGAACATGTGCATGTTACCTTACACAGAAAAAGGGACTTCGCGAATACGATTAAATTAAGGATCCTGAGATGGGGAGATTATCCTGGATTATCTGGGTGGGCCCTAAATGTAACCACAAGTGTCCTTATAAGAGGTGGGCAGAGGAAGATTAAACTACAGAAACAGGAGGCAATGTGACTATGGAAGCAGAGATTGGAGGGATGCGGCGACAAGTCAAGGAATGTTGGCAGCCGCCAAAAGCTGGAAGAGGCAAAGGAACAAATTCTCCCCTGGAGTCTCCAAAAAGAACCAGCCCTGTTGACATCTTGATTTTAGCCCTGTAAGATGCAGTTCAGACTTCTGGCCTCCAGAATTGTAACAGCATAAATTTGTGTTGTTTTACACCCCTAAGTTTGCAGTAAAATGTTACAGCAGCAATAGGAAACCAATATACTCAAAAAGGTAATAAATTTCCTCAGAAAATGAAAAGTCAGTATTTTCCATAAAGGAATAGAAACAACACGTTCCACTAGCACTATTTGTTATCAACTCCAAACAATGTGAAAACACTTATACTTCCAATTTATTACAACTTCACTTAGTGATTTTTATTAATTTCAGCTATTTAAATGGATTGTTCCTTGGACCTAAACAAAATAAGTTAGACAGAGAAAGCCAAATACCATATGATTTCACTCACATGTGCAAGATAAAACAACAACAAACAAACACATAGATACAGAGAATAGATTGGTGGTTACCAGAGAGGAGGGGAGAGGGTAGGGGTGGGAGGAGGATGAAGGGGGTAAAAGGGCACATGTGTACTGTGAAGGATGGCAATTAGACTTTTGGTGGTGAGCACAATGTAATCTATACATAAGTTGCAATATAATGATGTATACCTGAAATTTATATAACATTATAAACAAATCTTACCTCAACAAAAAAATTAATTAAAAAAATAAAATAAATGGATTGTTCCTAATATGCCTCATCCTGTACCTTTCCTTCTGGTGTTACAAATCTTGGATGTATTCTCTGGAAAAGGAAAAGTGAAGATTCCCTCTAGAAAGCTCAAGGCAGCTATCACATTAAAAGGGTTACTGTCAGTAAGAACTATTTAATCTTCAGAATTTTTCCCAATTAGTTGGGAGATCTATGTTAATCATGAGTGAATTAAAACAGAAAAGCAAAACAAATTTGTCACAACCTTTACAAGACCGTCTATTAAGCGACTATCGACCTTATTTCCCCTTCACCGACCCACTAGTTTCAATTTCTCTTTCATAAGCTGGCCATGACTTCACATATTATAACATCATTACACATAAAGCCTCTAATAGACAGTATGTAATCTTTAAAACTAACTACCGAAAAGTAAAAAGAGGCATTTAATTCTTACTCTCCAAATTACTTGTTAGGATTCTTTAAAGCAAAGTGACGCAATTCAAAAGTAAAAATACTCTTTACTTGCTTAAATCACCAGATTTTGAAAATAATAACTTCTGAAGTAAGTTTGGGCTCTCAGCAGCCAAAAACAGTTATAAACAGTTATGCTTTAAGCTAAAATTCATTTACCAACATTTACCCGAGAGGTTCTTGTTTTACACAAAATTCTAAGAAACTAGTTCTAAAAATCTGGATTAAAAGTAGTACATTAGTGGGCGGCCCGGTGGCACAAGCGGTTAAGTGCGCGAGCTCTGGGTTCGGATCCCAGGCACGCACTGACGCACCGCTTGGCAAGCCATGCTGTGGTGGAGTCCCATAAAAGCGGAGGAAGATGGGCACAGATGTTAGCTCAGGCCCAGTCTTTCTGAGCAAAAAAAGAGGAAGATTGGCAGATGTTGGCACAGGGCTGATCTCCTCACAAAAATAAATAAATAAAAGTAGTACGTTAGAAGAGTGTTAGAGACAGACATAAAACAGCAAGAAAAGATAGGTAACATCTTGACAATAAGTAAATTAAGAAATACTAAAAGAATGCAGGTACAAGAACTCAAAGAGAATATTGTTTCGGGGCTAGATAGGATTAGGTCAATAATTCCCACAAGTTTCAAAAAACTTCAAGAATATTACATCATTATATTACAGTACAATACAAGAACTGCTTCTCATAATAATGACCTCAATTCATCAAGAAAAGGTTAAATTGTGTTCATAATGCCTTGGTTGAAGAATGTATGAAAATAATCTTCTTTATCGAAGGCATATAACAGTAAGAGAATATTAGGGCACATGCAAATAAGAGACAGACTTCCATCTGAAATTGCTAAAAATTTGCCACCTAAACTGATACATCTCAGTTATATGGATAATTAATGTATGCAGAGTACCTCAGTCATAAAATATCACAGCTGGAAGGGACCATACAGCTTCTCTCTCACCAACCTACCCCAGTTCTTCCAGGGGTGGGTAAAGGAGGTGTTCCCAGCTCTAGCTCTGTATTCAAAGGAGTTGAATGCTTAGATGAAATTAAGCCAAAGAGAATTTAATATTTCTCTTCTGGGTTAAGGAGTAGAGATATTTTAAAAGAATCATGAAATCATAATTTATCAGAAATTTTATATTATGAATCCTGAGAGGAAAAAATAGTTTTAATCCTAGCAACACAGGAAAATTCAATTCTTCCAAAACACATGAAGATTTTACCCTAAAACTGCACTATTGTAAGAGAATCACTAGGATAAATAGAATCATTACATTTGATGATCATGGCCTAGAAGGTTCCAGTATGCCTGTTTAGTTTTCATGACAAATGGGCTCCAGGCTAAGCAGTAGTTAGAGAAGAGCAGATGAATTAAGAACACAACATTGTATTAAATAACACGTAGACTACAGAATTAGGAAGAAAAGCATATGAAGAAACTTGATTATCAAACTAGCAGAAGTACACATTCCAAACTCAGCCTTCTCAGCTTTGGGATGCAGAGTAGGATACAGGATAACCAATTCATTGAATACATACTGAACTACTACAAATGTATAGCGCATATGGAGTAAGACACGAATAAGACATGATCAGCTTACAAGCTAGTAGAGAAGATAAGGTAAACAAGGGTAAGTACTGTGAAAATGGTATGTACCAAGATTACGGGAACACAGCAAAGGGAGAAGGTGCTCAGGGCTAGCAGGAACAAGAGATGGTGAAAGGTTTTACAGAGAATGTGACACTGGAACCAGGCATAAAAAGATGGGTAAAACTTGGAAGGTTAATAAAAGGGAAACGAGGAAAAGTAGGTGGAGGAGAAGTACTTCAGGCGAAAAAAAAAAGAGAATATCAGCCAAGTCCAGAGGTAAAAAGGCATGTAAGAACACGTGGAGACTACATTTTCTCTACAGCTTAAAGCACATGGACGGGATCACTTACCTGACAAAGCTCGGCTGGAAATGGATCACAGAGAACTAAACTAAAGGATGTAAATGTGGGCAGAATGGTATTGCTGAGCAAGCACAGGGTTTCAAGTGGGTTACGACACTTATCTGACAAGTGAGCCTACTAGGTAAGTTACTTAACTTCTCTGAGTAAAATGACAGTAATTATTGCGGTGGTTTTGTACTGTGTTAATTGGCTAAGCTAGAATTCTGTTTCCCAGAATCCCCTTCTCTGTATGGCCTGAAGTTAAGAGAAATCTGTGTAAGATTTGTAAGGTGGAAGTGAAGCAGCAGCCATTGCCCTGGTTGTGGTTAGAGGAGGTAAGAGACAAAGGCAGAGGTGCTGAGAGATTCCAGCTTGCCCTTATTCTCTCAAATACTTGGAATCCAAGTTCTTCTTAATTCCGGTCGTG
Source organism: Diceros bicornis minor (assembly GCF_020826845.1). Taxonomy (NCBI): domain Eukaryota; kingdom Metazoa; phylum Chordata; class Mammalia; order Perissodactyla; family Rhinocerotidae; genus Diceros; species Diceros bicornis. The sequence goes on from NC_080740.1 coordinate 37,278,277, forward strand.
GTGACATCAGGCCCACAAACAGATGCAGGAGCAACAGACCTCCGCAGGCTCCTCCATCACAGTCACCCTCTGGCAGCTGGATGTGCTGGCTCTCCAGATTCCCCTGCAAGGTCTGACTTGTCCACCTGTGCCAGTGCTTCAGGAGGGCTTGTCAGTAACTTTTCCCTGATCCACAAACTACCCCTTTCAGGTCCTTATTTCTCCATTTTCTTCCACAACTATGTAAAATCTTATTCTTATAATAAATTCTTAGTCTTTAATATTCATAGTGGTTTTGCTTCTCTGATTGAATCCAACTACTACAAAGATGCCTACTCTCAGAGGGCTGGCGTGAGAATTAAATGAGACTAAACGGTAGCTGGCACAGAGCAGCTGCTTAATAAATCAATTCTTTTCCTTTTAGCCTATAGATCAAGGATTATAAACTGGTGACCTATGGAGGACAACTGTGTGACTGGCAAATTAAGGGAAAAAAAGCCACACAGAACAAGAGATTAAACACCCCAAATTCTGAGTTTCTGGCTTCTATGAAATATCAGTAGATTTAGTGGTAGTTCCACACTCCCAAACAGCAAGAACAGGCTTGGGAAGAAGGAAAGAGGAGAACGATGGTTTTAAAAATGTGCAGCTTGAGATAGTGAAGTGACATCAAGGTAGATATGCCTGGCAGGCAGATGGAAAGGGGGCTATGCAGCTCAGAAGCAACAGTACAGATTTGGAAACAGTTTGAGCGCCATCAACACAGGGATGATGACAAAGAACCAGCTGTTAGTTCATTCAACTATGTGCCACACGTGTTACGGGTGTCAGGGATTCAACAGTGATTAAAACAGGCCAAAATCTCTGTTCTCATGAGTCTTACATTATGTGAGGAGAGATAGACAACAAACAAAGAGATAAAATATAATGATACAGAGAAAAATAAAGCCAGAAAGGAGAATAAGGAAGAAGGTGTGGGTATGTGGTTGGTCTGTGTTTCTATAGGGGGTGTGTATGTGGGTGGTTTGCAAATTTAAATAGGGGGCTTATCCAAAAATATCATTTGAGCCAAAACCTGAAGAAAGTGAAATAAAGCCAGAGAACAAAATGACTTCACAGGGTGGTCAAACTGCAGGACTACTTTTTAGGAAGAGGTTTCACTTGCCACCAGTGTACATAGTAACAAGATAAGACAGGGAAGGAAAGCTATACCAAAGTCCTCTAGAGTGGTACTTCTCAGCCTATCTAACCTCATCGAACACATTATAATACCTGATATTTGTAGGGCACATCACGGTGTCCTGAGGCGAGTGCTCCTGGCCATCTTACTAGGGACTCCAGACACCCCGGTCCTGCTTGGCTGCCCAAAGGCTAAGGGAGCAATAGCTTTGGCATACCTATAACCCATTTGCGGTACACCAATATACTGTGGCACTCTGATTAGGAAGCCCTCTTCTAGGGTTTTAGACCTCAAATTTACCAAGCCAAATTTAGAGATAAAAGGAGGAGGGAAGCTTTTTGGCATGAATCACAGTCCATCACTGATGATCTCGATGGGTGCAATCCTACTCAAGTCATACTGACTCAAAATCACAACTTGTGTGACTGAGCAAGATTTTTTCCTGACAGGATCCATCAGAGAGTATCATGTTTGAGCGGCCTGCTCTGTTTCATATCCCAGAGAATGCAATCCTAATTTCTTGGGAACAACAGTGTTTGTTCCACAGGTCTCCTGTACTAGTAAGGTTTCTCCTCAGCCATTAACACCCTTTACAATAGTGAGCACCAGACCCTGTCTTCTCAGAAATTCTTACAGACGTCAGATTTCCTCTTTGTGCGACTACAAGTATATCCCTCCTCACCAAGTGCTGTTGCCAGCTTGCCCCACCCCCAATCTCGTATAGACTCAGGCACACACAAGAATTAAGTTGTCCTAATTATAGTATGGCTTCAAAGGAAAATCCAAGACAGTCTTCTTTATACTCCTTAGTGACACACACTCTACAAATACTTACATTAAAGGAGGCAGTAAAGACGTGAGAGAGGGAGGAGATACCTGATAGGACAAGGTCCCAGGGGAAGTACAAGGACACAGGGTTGAGGAGTATGTATTAAACACATCTTTTTATACATGTTTTATAGTTTATAAACCACTTTTCCCCATATCTCTTATAATCCTAACAAGAACCTTAAAGAAAGATATAATTATTTCTACTCTGTTGATAAGGAAACCCTCAGAGAGATTAAGCGAGGAGGCAAGGTCACACAGCTAGTGTCAGGCTGAGACCTGAATACTGATCTGTTCTTTCCACTCCATCACACTGGCAGAGGGATGGACACGACAGGTGAGCACAAAAAAATTGCTGTGATCAACGGGAAATAAGGAGTTCACTCAGAAAGCCTCCTTGATCTCGGCTTTATCTTTTTAAAAAGAGTATGGAAGCTTATTTACTTTTACATGGAAAAATTCAATGTGCAAGAGTTCAGTCTATTCATGTGCTGACAAACTAAGTGACTAACATCTCACAATTCTGGTTCTGCCAAAAGTAGGGGAAAATGTGAAAGAAGAGATTATACTAACGTATGTACTGAACATATACTATGTAGCAAAATGTTTTATGACTATGACTAAAGATAATTATGTTAAAGGCAAATAAAAAATTTTCATTTACTCACAAATTCATTATTCATATTTAATATTCTGCATCTAGCCTTTTTTAGTGTTATGCCAAAGAAGAAAACTTGCTGTTTTCTAACAATATCCTAAGAAATCATCCCAAGATATTTTCATGAAGTAAACACTTGAAAAGATTACCAGAAAATATTGTATGAACATTCTCGTCTGAATAATCTCTGAATGATTAATGACCTAGAAGAGGCTCACATTGGCACAACAGTCTCAAAAGAGAGAAGCAGGAAAGAAGATACTCAAGCTGCACCAAGGGTTGAGACAAACTTCTGAGGTCCTCCATGTTGAAGATACCATGAAGCTATTTAAAAGAACAAAAGAAACTACATGTTCATTTATTTTAAGATGCCTTACCATGAGATTCAAGTCCAGCTCCCTGTGCCAACCCATTGTCATAGGACTGAAAAAGAAAAACATTGTTCAGTTTAATAGGGAAATAAAAATAATTTAAATAAGTTGCCATTATGCTAATTTTTTCCCTCTTGATCTAATTTTATTTCCCCTTTACATCTTCCAAAATACTTACTCTTTTCCACAAAGAAGTAGATCTAGGCATTTTCAAAACCTGCTCTTGTCTTATTCATCATGCCAAATTATTAAATGTATATATTGGGCACATTCTGAGAACTGATTGTTCAAAGATGGCATCTACGTATTCAATTTCTACCCAATAAAAAGCCCCAAGCCTTATCCTCTCCCACTTGCAAGAATATGCGAGTTTATAAAAAATATAAGCATTTTATACTCATAAAACATGATAAATATGAAACAAATCTATTTTGAGCCTTTTGAGTAGCCAAGGATAACGGTGCCTGCCTAAACTTGAATCTCCCCACATATCCTACAAAATCAAAACTGAACAAGAACAATACAACTATATAAAACTGAAACCTTAGCAAAGCTGGAAGACGTTCAAATTACCTGTCTACAGAAAAAGAAACACCCAATCCCAACAAGCCGTCTTTCACACTCCTGATACATTTTTACAGAGAGCAGGGCAATTTGTGAAAAATCGTGAGGAAGAGAGAGGGAGTTAATGGCAGGTCTGAGATTGATCTAAAATTATTGCCTGAAAGAGAAAGTCTACTCTAACTGTGAAATACAGGCAGTCCTTGCTTTGCACAGTTCCATTATGCACAAATTCCCTGTACGTACCATGGCTTGTTAAACAACACAACTTGGTTCAAATTTCAGTAACCATGGTATGTATATTAACTGTGAGTGATCACATAAAGTATAAACTTGCTGCTAGCTCCTCAGTCCACAGATCACTACATAAATAACAGATGTGTCTCATGATGGTGACCAATCATGTTACCTTTTTCAAAGTCCGTTAGTAATTTGTCACTGCGCATGTTATTATAACAGTTCACACACAGACAGCAAAGTAAGTGGCTGTACTGTCTCTTAGTAATAAACCCACATGACATTTTAAAAAACGGCATAACCAAAAGAGGAGATTGGCCACCAAAGATGAAAGTGCAGTAAAGAAATGAAAAGCAATAGCACTGGAAAGGAAATTGAGTTCAAACATAGAGTTATAGAAGAAATAGCTGATCATGGAAATGTTGACAGTATCGCTGTTTGAGACTACATACATAGCCAAAGAGCTAAGTGAAGGCAAAATATCTACATGAGTGAGGAGAGTAGTTAAGATGAAAAGGATTAAGACAGTCTAGAAAACTGACGCTGGCAAACACTTCACAGAAAAAGAACTCTCAGAGCTATTTCACAACAATGATAACGCAAAAGATAAAATGTTGAAAGCTGATACAAACTTAGAAAAGAGTGTATCATTTATCAAGACAGTAAAGATGCTCACTGCATATACTGTTATATAATGAGAAGGCAAAGCATGGTTCAAACTACTTTTTATAAATTTTTTGCAAATAAAACACTTTAATTCTCAATATTACTAATATTTTAAATTATAGTGTGCTAAATAAATATTGGTCTTACTATTAAAAAAATTCTCCATATATTTATAACTGACAGTAAGAGTTTTTAATGTTTTGGCAAAAAATTGTAAAGGTCACAGAACAACAGTGATTTTTCCCATTGATGATTAAGATCACTTTGCATCATTTCAGGCTGCATGATCATCATTACAGTCTGGTACTACTATGCAGAGTGAGGACTGCCTGAACTGAAAGAGTTCTGGTAAAACTCAGCACTGACTAGAGGCAAGGGACTTAAGAGACCGTGTAAGCCAAAGTGGCAGTGTTCAAAGGGCATAACTCTGGTGAAGACAGTTAAAAAGGAAGGGAGAAGGGCCCTTTGAAGATCAGATAATAAAGGAAAACTCAAAAGAGAAAAATTTAGAGACCTAGGAAACCAAAGAGAACCTCTCCTACTAGAAAATCATAGAACTCACAACTCTTCCTACATCACTAAAAAAAAAAAAAAGCAAAAATAAAATAATACTCAGAAATCAAACTTTGTTTCTTTGCATTGAAAAGAGGCAATTCTTGTAAGAAAAAAAAAATCCACTAAATGACTAAAAAGAAAAAGACAAGTCAGTACAAAGTAACTCTGAGATGAAAACACAGTGATCAGAATGAAAACATCTCAGTATATGAAAATCTGCTTCCATCTCTACAAAACAGTGACAAAGCAGAAGAAACCTGTAATACAGCACCCCAATTACAAACTTAATTACATATCATCAAACAAGCATTTGGGATATGAAAAGGAAATTAAAAATTAAAAGCAGAAAAGGACAAACAGTAAGAAGAAATAAAGAGAGAGTTAATTTCAGAAAAGAAAGGGGAAAAAAAGACAAACTAAACAGAAATGAAGACTAAATTATAGGATGCCTAAAGAATAACAGTCTCAAATGAAAAGACACTAAGGGACATTAAAGAAAGGCTGAAAACAGCCAAAAAAATCCACGAGATAAAGAAGCAAAAAGGGTCAGAGAAAAGTGGCTAAAATGAAAGATAAGCACACAAGAAAGAACATATACAAAATTAGAAAAAAGCAAAGTAACAGCCTAGAAGTAGGCGTCAGCAAGCAGGGACTGCAGCCTAAATGTGGCCTCCAGGCTGGTTTTGTATAGTGCTAGAGTTAAGAAAACGGTCAATCTCACTCATAATAAAATAAATACAAATCAAAAATACACTGAGCTATCATTTTTCACCCACCAGATTGGTAAAAATCAAAAAAGTATGACAACACATTCCATTGGTGAGGCTGTATGGAAACAGGCACTCTCATACACTGGTGGGAATATAAATTGGTCCATACTTTTTGGAGAGAAAATGGGCAATGTCTAATAAAATCCCATAAGCATTTCCCATAAGCATTTACCTTTTGATCAAGCAATTTCACTAATAGGAATTTATCCTGAAGATGTATCTCCAATAATCCACAAGCACATACGCAGAAGGTTTCAATTTCAACATTGTTTATATTTGGAAAATATGTACTCTATACATAGACTAGTTGAAAAAACTATAACACATGCACACAATGGAGTACTATGAAACTGTGAAAAAAAGGAAGGAGGAAAATCTCTATGACCTGGTATGCTATGATTTTTAAGCTATATTGTTAAGTAAGAAAAGCAAACTGCAAAACAGTATCTATGACATGCTACCTTTGAGTAAGAAACTGAAGGAGAAATAATATACATATCTGCTCATCAAAAAGAAGTATAGGAAAGACAAAACAATAAGAATGGTTATCTACACAATGAATTGGAGTAAGGTGGTAAATATGGGGGTTAGGAAGGGGGTGGAAGATAGGAGGCACAGGAGGCCCCCACGAGCTACATATCTCTGAATATACCTTTTTGTATAGTTCTGACTTTCAGAACCAAGTTAATATTTCACATATTAAGGAAATAAAATCAACAAAGTTGGGGGGGAATCCTAAAATGGAATTCAACAGAAACTAACTTAATGGTATGTCAAATAAATAACAAACATACTAAAGGGGGGAAAACAAAAGAAGTAACCCAAGTATTTATTAAATATAGTATTTTGACTATATACGGTGAGGATCTACACAAACAGAGCCAATGCATTCTGGATAATGGGAGCCAGGTTTGCCACTGTCAGAGAATGGAGTTACAAATGAAAAGAGGAAGGTTAAAATGTTAGATTGAAATTAGAGGTATCAGTATGGACTCATGGTTTTTAATCCATAGATAGATACAGAAATACATATAGATGTATGTGTTTAAGGGGGGTGTCTGTGTGTACATGCATATATATACATTTCCTAGCTCTGCCTGCTGAGAGAGGGGCTAGAAGCAATGATATCACAATCCCAATGAGCATATCTAGTGCCCAAATCCTGGCTTCTAAACACCACTCTCCAATAAGAAGAACCAGGGCTCTTTGAAGAAATGACTGATTCCAGAGCTACGGCTGGGAAAGTAAAAGATGAACCTGGAATATCTAGTGCAGAAAGAAAGAAGATGCTCAAAGAATGAAGGGGACATGTCAAAAAGGCACAAGAGCCTGCTTGAAGGGAGTCTCACTGGCCAAATCTGGGACAATGTGAGCACCAAAATAAATAATAATAGGCGGCCAGCCTGGTGGTGTAGTGGTTAAGTTCACAGGTTTGGATCCTGGCATGGACCTACGCACTGCTTATTAAGCCGTGCTGTGGCAGGCATCCCACATAAAATAGAGAAAGATGGGTACAGATATTAGCTCAGTGCCAATCTTCCCCAGCAAAAAGAGGAGGATTGGCAACAGATGTTAGGGCTAATCTTCCTCATGAAAAAAAAAAAAGAAAAAAAAATGACAGTAACAGTTAATAACCCACGGAATAAAACAAGAATCCAGAGTTCATAGTGAAATTAAATAAATAAATGGAGGCAAAGAGAAAGCTTTTTCTAACAGCAGAATTTCAATTGATAATTATAGAAGGAAAGACACAGCTGGAAAATCATCAATGTATACTAACACTAGTGGATAAAAGTTTGATGAGGGACAGGATATTTACATAAGTCTCCAAATATCTCACCACAAGATACTGAATAATTACAAAGCGAAAAATGCTAACTTGACAGAGAAAAATCTGGCACACATCAACTTAACCAAGTGATCAAATTTAACATCATCAGTAATAGGGCAAATCAATAGGTTGTACTTCCAAATACAACGCACTAAGAACACAGTATTACTTCTGTAGTACTCATGCGTATAATACCCCTGTATAAAACATAAATCTCCTTTCCTCTTAAAACTTCTTTAAAGGCTTGCTCTTCCTGCCTCCATAGGCTTTTAAAAATTTGTGCTACTGTAGATTCTACAAAATCTGATTCATATTCACACATTCAGTTAAAAATAATTCTGTTCCTTTACGAACTTACATTTTCATTTTGAAATACTGACTAGTAAAAGCTGAATTACCAACCTAAAATATTCTAACCTATAAAATTAAAAATTTCATATTTGGGAAGTAATAAACCTGGGAAGCAGCACTTTTATTTCTCCAGTTTTATATAAGAAACTAAAAAGTAGAGCAAAAGATAATTCTGGCTGAGATTAAGCTTTCCTTACAACTGCAGATAAAAAGATTAAATTGTATTGTGTGAAAAAAATAACATTTCTACTTGATATTCTCCTTAAAATAAACCTTAGATTTAAAAAAAAAAACACATTAAAGTACTAAGAAACCAAAAGTGATCCAAAAATCTATTGTCAGCCGAGTCAATCGTGTTACATTTGGGTCTTACTAGTCAAAATGGCTTAAGGAACTCAAACCTCATACCTAATACAGGAATAATCTCACCCAGGACGCCATAATTTTTCATTATGTTTGGTCAGGGCTCTCCACTGACCCCTGCTAGCACAGACTATTAACATTTGCCTTTGAGATTTTATTTTTTTCTTTTTTTCCGCTTCTGAGGCTGACCAATCTCTTTCTGAAAAAAGACATTTTTTTTTTAGATACAATCAGATTACATTTAAATTTTAATGACCAAGCAGTCAATCTGTCCTTGGCAATTATGTCTACATGGCTGTTCTGATACATGACATACCTAGAAATCAACTGTATTGCCCTTATTTCCAAATTCTTGCTGAAGGAGATGAGGCATGCATTATACTGCAGCCCCCATATACCAACAATAATAACCTAAAATGAACACTCAGTTTATCAACATAACTCACCATACTTCTTCTAATATAGTTGATGGCTTTTTTCATATCCATGCCAGACCAGTTGTTGAGCATATAGCAAATACAGGAAGCACAGTATACAAACCGCATGTCATTTTCACTGCCTTCAGGTACTGCACAAAAACTGAAAATAATAATATTATTTACTATTAACACTGTACTATATTTTTTTGCAGAGGTTAGAAACACCTACTTCATGTCTTTACTCAAGAGAAATCTATCACTAAATATGGATTTAAAAACCATATACTACTTGTAATCAGTACAGAAGAGGGCTATTAACTTGAATAATATAAAACTGTCTCTAAATGCTTACTCTACTCCAAAGTTCCGATTTCTGGGTAGCTTTACATACCACTACAGTTACTCCTTCCCAGATACCACCACTCAGAGTAAGTTTGTTTGTGCTCAGCAAGGGACAGCTGTGGTACACTGGCTTAAGAATGGCAGAAACAGTAGCAGGTAAAACCTGGGACCTAATGGGTAAGAAATTCCCAAGCCCAAGTTTTGCTATGTGAAATTTCTTCTAAATGTATATACAGATAACCCTTAATTAATCGATCATATTGTTTTAATTTAATTTTTACCTATTTAATTAGTTTTAGAGAGGTAATCGTCTATGTCTCATGTCTATTCCTTTATTTATAAACAATGATAAGGTAGCAGTAATTAAAGACTATACTGAAATATTGAGAAATTAGTCACATGTAACAACTAAGGTAAATATTGTTTTACAGTATTTCCAATTAACGTCAATTTATTTCAGTATGTCTACACTAATTTTTCCCTCATCAAGAGCAGTGTTTTTAAAATACTGACAGGAAAACAGACCTACTAATAGATGGAGCACAGATGTAACAACATAATAGGATTTGTTCGCAAAGTCTTTTCCTTAGCATCACTACTGCTTATCACTTCCTAGACTTAAAAAAAAGTTTCACCTTAAAACTCTAGGAAGATTCTTCTTTAGTTAGATACACCACACGAACCATCAAATACTAATGAACCGATCTCTTTTTCTATCCTTTAAAAATGTCATGGAAACTACCTACACAAGAATATAATATTTAATATTCATCCCTTTCTCCCTCTATCACTATGTCTTAAGGAATAAAAGTTCAGACTAAATGTATGTTTACTTCAAAATATCTATTTTTTCACCCAGAAGGTAAATTAAAGCAGATCATAATCCTGAAACTACTCAACCATTTATTTATGGATCTATTGTCTCAGCTGAACAAAAAAAAAGGGGCCAGCCAAGTGGTGTAGCAGTTAAGTTCTCGCGCTCCACTTCAGCAGCCCAGGGTTCGTAGGTTTGGATCCCGGGTGAGAACCTACGCACTGCTTTTCAAGCCATGTGTGGCGGTGTCTCATATAAAGTAGAGGAAGATGGGCACTCACGTTAGCTCAGTCAGGGCCAATCCTCCTCAGCAAAAAGAGGAGCATTGGCAACAGATGTTAGCTCAGGGCTAATCTTCCTCAAAAAAAAAAAAAAGAAGAAAAGAAAAAGGAAGCAAAAAGGATGGAGTTCTGTTATTGTGATTACTTTTACTTTCATTCACATAAGAAATCTTGGATTACATTTTTGATTAGGTACTTAACTGTACAGTGATGTATACAGTGAACTTTAAGAGTGGTTCTAATAAGAGTTTACGATAAGCTCTAAAGTTCTAGTATAGTATTTTACCCATTTTTTTTTTAGTTCCAAAAGATTTTTCTTAAAAAAAAAAAAAAAAACAAGTAATAAAGAGTTACCCATACCTTCCATCTTCCAGCTGAAGGGCTCTCAAGCCTGCTAAGCAAGCTTCTTTATTTACCCGGCTTAGGTCATCTCCAAGAATAACTAAGCATGAAAGGCCAGTGTAGGTCATCGCTATGTGGCCACTATCATAAGGATGAGCTGTTCCAGAATTCTGAATTCAAAATTAATATAATGTTAATTAATAAAGTGAAATGAAAACTTATTTCATTAAGTAATGTGACATGAGGTTTCACTAAATAGTAAAATTAAATATTGTTCATGATGATTTGTATAGACGTCTGATTTGAGAAAAACCTCGATTTTATATAATGTCTCAACATAAGTATGATTGCATACTTTCCAGGCTACGTAATTTTTAAATTTATCCTAAAGACTTTAAGCTTTATGGAAGTAATTCTGATATTCAAATAAACTAAATTATTGGAACTTCATATTTAATCAACCATATTGGTTGATTTAAGTATAATAATTTAAGTCTCATAAAGTTAGAAAAGCATGTAGAAATAAAAATTCTTTTATGCTGTACAAATCCACATTAAATACCACAGTAGTAATCATCATATAAAAATATTACAAAACAACACAGTTGAAAAACCTTATTCTGCTCTCATATACAGTTTAATTATTTGAGTCTCTAATAAACATCAGTGCTTAGAATAGCAAAAAATAAAAAACAAAAAATGCAAAGACCTCACGGTACTAAACTCAAAAAATTCTCTAGAAATACAATAGCATAACTTCTAAAATTTAGAGCCCATGGGCCAGCTCTGGTGGCACAGTGGTTAAGTTTGGCACACTCCGCTCTGGCAGCCCAGGTTCGGTTCCCAGGCATGGACCTACACCACTCGTCTGTCAGTGGCCATACTGTGGTGGCGGTTCACACACAAAAAGAGGAAGATTGGCAGTAGATGTTAGCTCAGGGCGAATCTTCCTCAGCAAAAATAAATAAATAAATAAAATAAAATTTAGAGCCCAAATGGACATTGCTTGCAAAAAGTGTTTTAAAAGACTTATTAGAAGACTATTAGACTAGCAATCGCCCAGGCAGAGCTGGGAAGTCTAACTAGGAAACTCATATTATCAGAGTACGTGTCAAACTAGTTTCACTGATTTGACTGTTTCAACAAAAGATAACTACGAAGAGTTATCAAAGATCTTTTAAGCTTTCTAAAATATGTGACTCCTTGCAGGAAATCCCGTCCAGACTCTAGGAGTTGGCACAGGCCAACTGTGCCAAATAACTGATCCTATTAATCCGTTATTTAAAAAAAATTATTTCACTTGAAAAATGTAAAATTTCACATTGTACTAATTTATTCCTCAGTTTAAGAAAGTGTCAATTTGATAGACTAAGAGCATGTCTTTTTTTGGTGAGGAAGATTAGCCCTGAGCTAACATCTGTTGCCAATCCTCCTCTTTTGCTGAGGAGATTGGCCCTGGGCTAACATCCGTGCCCATCTCCCTCTACTTTATATGTCGGATGCTGCCAGAACATGGCGTGATAAGCAGTGTGTAGGTCCACGCCCGGGATCCGACCCTGTGAACCCTGGGCCGCCGAAGTGGAGCACATGAACTTAACCACTTTGCCACCAGGCCAGCCCCAAGAGCATATATATACATATTTTTTGTGAGGAGATCAGCCCTGTGCTAACATCTGCCAATCTTCCTCTTTTTTTGCTGAGGAAGACTGGCCCTGGGCTAACATCCATGCCCATCTTCCTCCACTTTATATGGGACACTGCCACAGCATGGCCTGACAAGCGGTGCGTTGGTGCGTGCCTGGGATCCGAACTGGCGAACCCCGGGCCGTGGAGCGCACGCACTTAACTGCTTGCGCCACCTGGCCGGCCCCTCAAGAGCATATATTTAATTCATCTTTCTCATAAGTTTCCCTTCTATTTTAGTTTGGGTTCATCAGTAATTGCTTCAAATACTAGAATAATTACTCATAATACCAGAAAGTTAAAATGAAACTTTACCAAAGATTTGGTTAAAATAGACTCCTCTGCTTTCTAAAATGTTAACTTCTACAACCACTGAAAGGCATCAAATCCTGGCTCTACCACCTGTTGGCTGGCTTAATTTTCCTCATTCTGGAAAATGGAGATAATAGTACCTACCTCATAGGGTTATTGTGAGGATTAAATAAACTTACTGTCTATAAAGATCCTAGTAATCTCAATGATGATGATGCAAGTGCAAGGCAGATATCAAAAGGGCCACTACTTCTTTGGAGTCATGACTCAAGGGTCTTGAAACCACCAGTGACTTAATCACATTATTTTCCTGCTCACTGACCTTCCGTGGTTCCTCAGAGAATAAGTGTTCAATACCCTCTATAATCTGAACCCACCACACACATTCAGCTTTACATACAGTTCTTTATATAGTTTCACAAATAAGCCAAGCAAATTTTCATCTTGATATCTCTTTCATTCTGAGTTCCTCCTTAGAACTCAATTCTCATACTCCTAGCTATCCGTTCCATATTTATAACAGCCTTCTTAGAACTTCTATAGTATATTTCATTTTTTGGTACTTAAAACTAAACATCTGCTATGTTAAAATCCAAACATAAATCAAATGTGGACCTTAACCTTGAGGGCAGAAGAGAGGCCTGCTTAAATAATTATAATACAAAGTAGAATGTCATAAATGTCATGAGGGAAATATAATAACACATGGATTTAAACAAAGGATTCTTTTCTGCAGCAGAGGAGGAGCTTGGCTAGATATAGATGGAGAGGAAGCTTTATAGGTCGAAGAAAAAGTAAAAGCAAAAAAGCTGAGAAGGAAAATTCTGGGATAGGTAGTACACATTAAGGACAATACATAATTTAATAGAGAATATGGGGTTTGTGAAGGAAAACAGTGAGAAAAGCAGGTTGGGAGAATCTACTAGTGTTTCTCAAAAAGTGCTCTATGGCCAGTGAAGGTCCAGGTAAGTCAGTGGCCCAGAGGTGGTTTGGTGGTTTCAGAAGAAAAACCAATGACACTATTTCATTTACATACTCTATTGGACAATCCTGTGTGCATTCTCACATTCTCTTGGCTTCATCTGTCTCCTGGACTCTCAGTCACCCCCTTCAGCCACCCTCTTCAGCGACAACTCCTTGTGGGCCATTATGATTCCACCTGAAGTCTCTAGCTCCTTCCACCACTCAGAATTCAGATGAAGGCAACACAGCATGGACTGGGACCTAGCTTCCCCAGAAGATGCCAGGGTCTAGGTGAATTAAGAGCCAAAAATGGGTTTCAGGCAAGTCTGTGCACCAAAGGTAAAAAATGGTTTCTTCTTAAATTTTATTCTCGTTATTTTGAAAATGTCTTGCAGAGGAGGAAGAGGACTGTCTATTAAAAGTAATGTTATCAAAGCATTGTTTTACTCCAACAAGTGTAGGTATACACCTATATATATATGGTATGGTACTGTATAATGGTCATCATTACCAATGTCATGACATCCAGATATCCTGTCCATTTTAACTAAATGGAGAGCTATCTTTATTCAGGACTGGCTTAAATTGGAAAATATTATATATATGGCAAAAAAGGACAAATTTTATGAATTCTTTGTTTTTAGAGTCCCTACTAAAATGCAATGGATACACATGATTGGAGACACCTTGGCAAATTCACATGACCTTGACAAAACAAGTTGGTCTACAGCTTAAGGCAGAGGAAGAAAGTTGAAGCAGTGCCTCTATCAAACCATGTCACCTTCTCTAAAATCACTGCTATTTATTCTAAAATTATGAAGCAGATTATGGAAAAACTGGCAGCACACCATTTACCTCCAGCTTGCAAGTGGATATAAATCTTGATGTACTCAGTGTAGCCAGATACTGGCCTGTAAACATTATACAAGCAGACTGAGTCCATTAAGGAAAAAAGTTTCTATTTTGACAAAATGATGAAGTTTTTCTCTGCTTTCTACTGTAGTATTTTGTGTACAGATGAAATACCTACACTTGTTCTGGGTCTGATTCTTTGAAGAAAAAAAACTCATTTTGTTAGGACTCACTGCTTTCTACACCTGCACGTGCTGGTACCAAAGCCTTTGGCCATAACCCTAAAGACAGTGTGCCTACTGCCATGAAGGTCATCAAAGCCATCACTACTTGGGTCTTCAATCACTGCCTTGGCAAGAGCTTTCTCTTTTATTCCTAAGAAATGAGAGCCAAATGCACAGTCCTTCTCTAACACATGGAAGTTCACTGGCTTCTTAGAGAGTAAGTATCAAGCACTTGAGTGCTTTATTTCCATTTTCCACAGGAAATCACCAATAATTTTTACACACACACACAGGATAGTAAGGACATAATTTTTGTAATGACAGGAATTTCTGTGTGTATATAGACTGTGCATTCTTCTAGGAAGTAAGGCAGATATAGTTTGCTTTTGAAGAGTTTCAGTTCATAATATACATTAGTATTTAGCTACATTAAAACCTGGAAACCTGGTTCTTTCTGTATAATTTTTTTGTTTTCTTTCTCACTAAAATCTCCCTTTCTCCTTTCTCCTGACCCAAACAGAACTAACCTTTGATGGATTGAATGGAATACCCAGGTATGAAGAGCCTCGGAAACCACAGCGATTTAGATTTGATCCTAGAAAATAAAAACACATACTTATTTAAAGTATACCTTATTTTTGTATAGATTCTAAAGCAGTTCAATTATACAATCTTTCAGAAACAGAGTATTTTAGTACCAAAACTTTGCCACTGTCTCCATTTTCATTCTAGCTAATGTTGAACGCTTACTATGTGCCAGATCTATTATAAGTGCTTTATGGGAATTTCTTTATTTAATTTCCAAACCAGCCAGAGACAAATAATTATTTCCTACCATCTACCTCTAGTTTATAAACCACCTCACTGTGTACAAAATGCTTTCATACTTCTCCTATATGACCATATTTCATGTGATCAACATATTTAATCTCCCATTCTACAGAAGAGAAAGCAGAAGCCGAAAGGTTAAGTGACATATTCAAGGAAACAGTCAGTTAATAACACAACAGGAGCTAGAATCCTAACTTCCCATCTAGTGTCTTTTTGCTTTAACTCATTGTTTCTTTACATGTGAGCAAGCTAAAGGTATAAGCGGCTCTAGAGTCACAGAAAATATATGTACTTTGTCTTTCAGTATTAAACAAATCTTCATTCTGAGTGCAACAATCCGTTTCGTTTCAAAGTACATAGAACACTGTAAGTTAGCACTTAATCTCTACTCAAACAAATATTTTTTCATCTAAAAATTTCCACTTTTCAAGATATCAATGGAATATAAACTGGGAACTTAAGAAAGAAAACAAGTCACATCCACGAAAGGGGAACCCTTATATACTGTTGGTGGGAATGTGAACTGGTGCAGCCACTATGGAAAATGGTATGGAGGTTCCTTTAAAAATTAAAAACAGAACTACCGTATGATCCAGCAACCCCTCTTCTAGGTATACATTTTAAGAAAAGGAAATCACTACCTTGAAGAGATATCTGCAACCCCATGTTCATTGCAGCATCATTTACAATAGCCAAGACATGGAAACAATCTAAGTGTCCATTGATGGATGAATGGATAAAGGAAATGCAGTGTGTAACACACACACACACACACACACGACTATTATTCAGCCATAAAAAAGGAAATCTTGCCTTTTGCAATAATATGGATGGAGCTTGAGGGCATTAGCTAAGTGAAATAAGCCAGAGAAAGACAAATACTATATGTTCTCACTTACATGTGGAATCTAAAAAAGCTGAACTTGTACAAACAGAGTATAATAGTGGTTGCCAGGGGCTGGGGGATGGGAGAAATAGGGAGACGTTGGTCAAAGGGCACAAACTTTTAGCTATAAGCTGAATAAGTTATGAGGCTCTAATGTACAGCACGGTGACTATAATTAACAGTATTATATTATATACCTGAAAATTGTTAAGAGAGTAGATCTTACATGTTACCACACACACACACACACACACACACAAAGGTAATTATGTAAGGGGACAGAAGTGTTAACTAACCTCATTGTGGTAATCATTTTGCAAATACTATACACGTATCAAATCATCATATTGTATACCTTAAACTTACATATGTTATATACCAATAATATCTCAATAAAGCTGAAACAAAATGAAAAACAGTCATACCCACATTAAGAAAATAATTATGGTTTTGATAGCTATTAGAAAATCAGCATGATAGATGGAGAAGATAGAAATGTAGTTTCAGCGGACTAGACATGCATTGTCAATAAAAAAAAAATGAAGTTGGTTTAAAATAACTCCTGATGTGAGGAACCAGCTTCATATCTCTTATGACAGCTACATGACTAATTCATAACAACTGGTTTTCACTTTTCTACTTCTTCAAATCAGGTACTGTACTCTATTCAGCTTTATATCCCCCCAAATACTTACAACAGTAGCTTATACACTAATTCTTTCAACAATTTAAGAAACTTTATCCACTAAATTTAAAACTCTCCACCAAGCATTTTCCCTCTATTAACAAAAAAATTATTTAAAAAAGGATACTATCTAGTAGTGATTTGGTTTTTTTTTTGGTGAGGAAGATAGTCCCTGTGCTAAAATCTGTGCCAATCTTCCTCTACTTTGTATATGGGACGCCACCATAGCATGGATTGATGAGTGGTGTGCAGGTCCGCGCCTGGGATCTGAACCCATGAACCCTGGGCCACAGAAGCAGAGCACACAAACTTAACCACTATGTCACCAGTCTAACACTGATTTTGATGAACATGGTTCTCTTATCTTTGCTAAAGACTTTTATATTGGCAAGCTATTTAAGACTTGCCACTATATAAGAGTCATAAAAATGCTCATACTCTTTGACTCAGTAACAATACATCTGAGAATCTGCTCCAATAACTTCAAATATGAAAAAGGTCAATACATCTGAGAGTCTGCTCCAATAACTTCAAATATGAAGAAGGTCAAATGCATAGAAACACTCACTGCAGTACTAGCGAAAATTTAGAAGTGACACAAAAGTTCAACAGGTTAAGTATAACATACCATATCTACTCAAAGGAACATTACACAGTCACGTGCCTCATGTTGGTCAACGATGGACCACATATATGATGGTGGTCCCATAAGGTTAGTACCTTATAGCCGAGGTGCGTAGTAGGCTATACCATCTAGGTTTATGTAAGAACACTCTATGACGTTTGCACAACTACAAAATCACCTAATGCACTTCTCAGAACTTAACTCTGTCATTAAGTGATGAATAACTGTACTGCTATTAAAAGTAATAATTAGGGGGGCTGGCCTGGTGGCACAGTGGTTAAGTTTGTGCACTCCACTTCGGCGGCCCGGGAGTTCATGGGTTCGGATCCTGGGCACAGACCTACGCACTGCTTATCAAGCCATGCTGTGGCAGGGGTCCCACATATAAAGTAGAGGGAGATGGGTACGGATGTTAGACCAGTGCCAATCTTCCTCAGCAAAAAGAGGAGGATTGGCAACAGATGTTAGCTCAGGGCTAATCTTCCTTATACACATATAAAAAAGTAATAATTAGGGAAAACTACGTAGTGACATGGAGAAATATATATCATCAAGTTAAGAGAAAAAGTAGGATACAAACACATATGTGCATTATCATGTTTATAATTAAGCAAAGGGTGCTTATCAATAAATCCCAGAAAGGAACAAACAAAATAACATTGTGTGGCATGATATAAGGGTGAATTTTGTTCTCTGTATTAGTCATTGTTGCCATAACAAATTACCACAAACTCAGCAAATTAAAACACCACCTACTTATTATCTCACAGCTCTGTAAGGTCTGAAGTTCAAGGCAGATCTCACCATGCTAAAATCAAGGTGTTGGTAGGGCTACATTCCTTACTGGAGGCTCTGGGGAACAATCTGCCTCCAAGTTCATTCAGGTTCTTTGGTAGAATCAAGTTCCTTGCAGTTGTGGGACTGAGATCTCCATTTCTCTGCTAGCTGTCAACCGGGGGGCTCCCTTAGCTCCCAGAGGCTGCTCTTGCCATTTCTTATACGTGGGCCCCTATATCTCTGAGCCAGCAACAGTGCTCAAATTCTTCTCATGCTTAGACTCTCTCTGGCTTCCCCTTCTGCAGCATCTCTCTTTTGCCCTCTTTTACTGCATTTCTCTGACTGACTCTTCTGCCGCCTTCTCCTTTTAAGGGCACATGTGACTATACTGAGCCCACCTGTATATACAACAGCTACAGATAATCTCCATATTTTAAGGTCAGCTGATTAGTAACCTTAACTTCATCTGCAAAGTCTGTGTAGTACAGTAGCCCCCTCTTACCCATGGTTTCTGTTACCTGTGGTCAACCGGGCTCTGAAAATATTAAATGCAAAATTTGAGAAATAAACAATTCACAAGTTGTAAGTTGCAAGTGCCTTTCTGAGTAGCATGATGAAATCTCACCCTGTCCCACTCTGTCCTACCCGGGACATGAATGATCCCTTTGTCCAGCGTATCTTTGTTGTATATGCTACCCCTCATTAGTCACTTAGCAGCCATCTCAACCATCAAGGCATCACAGTGCTTGTGTTCAAGTAACCCTTATTTTACTTAATAATGGCTCCAAAGTGCAAGAGTAGAGATGCTGGCAATTTGGATACGCCACAGAGAAGATGTAAAGTGTTTCCTTTAAGTGAAAAGGTGAAAGTTCTTAACTTAATAAGGAAAGAAAAAAAATTGTACGCTGAGGTTGCTAAGATCTAGAGTAAGAACAAATCTTCTATCTGTGAAATTGTGAAGAAGGAAAAAGAAATTTGTGCTAGTTCTGTTATCGCATCCCAAATTGCAAAAGTTGCAACCACAGTGCATAAGTGCTTAGTTAAGATGGAAAAGGAATTAAATTTGTACAATAAGATATTTTGAGAAAGACCATGTTCACATAACTCCTATTATAGTGTAGTTATACACTATATTATATTATATTATAGTTCTATTTTATTATCAGTTATTGTTGTTAATCTCTTATTGTGCCTAATTTATAAATTAAACTTTATCATAGGTAGGTACGTGTAGGAAAAAACATAGTATATATAGGGTTCAGTACTATCTGCGGTTTCAGGCATTCACTGGGGGTCTTGGAACATAACCCTCGTGGATAAGGGGGGACTACTGTACCTAGATTAGTGTTTGATTGAATAACCAGGGCATAGGAATTTTGGCGGAAGGGGGACATCTTTAAAATTTTGCCTAACACCTCTTTCATATTCCAAATTGGATGTTTCACTTGTTTCAATCTCTCCATAGTTAGGGGAGGGGTAGTGTCCAAAGGTATATTTTCCTAAGCCCTATATTTTATCTGATGCCTAAAATGTTTTTCTATTATGATTTAAATTTTTGAAATCAGTTTTCTCCTTTTTTCCCCTTAAGATTGCCTTTTTAAAGGTTATCCTTTCAAGCTAATGACTTGTTAATAGTCCTCTATAAAAATCTGATCCCACTTCTACTTTTGATGGAAGAAACCTGATTCCACGTTTCAGGTCTGAGTTTATACTTCCATTAGGAAGCCTTTCTTGAGACCCCTGCTAAGTCAGATAATTCTCCCAGGTGTTTTACACAGAGCTGACATATAGAAGAGGTTTAATAAATATCTGTTTCTGAATGAAATATCATTTCCTTAGAGGTAAATGAATGAATGGCATTTCTATTTGCTAATTTCTAGGTTTTCAGCTTATTTAAACTAGTAACTTTTCTGAAAAGCAGCAAAAATATTGATGCTCAAAAATACCACACAAGGTTAGGAGACTGTGGCATGGACACGGAATCAAACTCAAGATCCTATTCTTACTAGCTCTGTGTTCTACAGGCAAGTAACAATCTCTCTGAGCTAGTTCCCTCCATCTTTGAACTAGGTACAATAGTATATTGCAAGCAATATCTCGCAGGGTTCTTGTAAGTGTTAAAGGACATATTTAGATTGTGCTCAGCACAGTGACCGTGGCTCAATAAAGAGTAACCATTTAAAATCAGTTAATTAGATTTTATCAAAAGTGAAACAGGAAGAAATTAACAGCTTCTGTTGTAATTTCTCAAGGAAAGCTTCTTTAAAATAAAAATGCCTTTTATTCCCTCTTTTCAAAAGGAGAGTGCATACTGTCATCTTAAAAATTCATTAGTTGAGAGGCCGGCCCAGTGGTGTGCTGCTTAAGTTCTTGTGCTCTGCTTTGTAGGTTCGGATCCTGGGCACAGACCTATGCATCGCTTATCAAGCCATGCTGTGGTGGCGTCCCATATAAAGTAGAGGAAGATGGGCATGGATGTTAGCCCAGGGCCAATCTTCCTCAGCAAAAAGTGGAGGATTGGCAACAGATGTTAGCTCAGGGCTAATCTTTCTCACCAAAAAACAAAAAAAAAAAAAAAAAATTCATTAGCAATCCTTTCTGGTTACTGTCAAGATTCTCTGCTATTGTGCCTTCCTTTATAATTCTAGTAAGCTTACTTATTCATGACAATTATTAAAGTATAAATATGCAATTCATTTCATATTTATAATTGGATGTGCACTCAGGGTAAGTCTGAACTTCTCTGGCGGTAATTAGATAGCACCATCTAGTGTTTCTATTCAGTAGCAGCAAAACAAAGTGTGGTGTGGCTGCCCCACAGAATCCATTGAATAGTTTGAACAAATATCTATGCCTCTTGGGTCCTAACCCAGGTTCACATCAAAACCCTGCGAGTGAGGCCTGGACAATCGCATATTAAAAAGAAAAACAAACAAAAACAACAACAACAAAAGAAACAAAAAAGAAAAACAATCCCTCTGATACACAGTCAGAATCAAGAACCGCCGATTTGGTGAATGCATCCTCCACTATTGTAGAGACATAAAGTCAAACTAGTTTATCCTATTACACGGAAGTAGTTTAGATAGCAAGATATCATAACTATTCAGATTACTTCAGAAAAATGAAATTGGGTAGGTGGGAAGAAAAGGAGAAGCAGCAAAAATGGAAACATGTACATGGATGTAATACGTATGCATGCTTATGTGAACGTAGAGGGATGTGTTATTAGAGAATATAACGTGTTTAGCTATCAACTGAAAAGAAAAACAATCTCTTTATTTGCGTGCCTACACATGAAAGACAATGATTAAGTTACAAATATGACTCCTGCCTGATGACTGAGTCATATCTCACCTTTTAACTTAGGGTTTTACTATTAAGCTCATAATAAACACCAACTACATGTCAAGCATCATAAAGACAGTGCATTTAGAAATTCTTTAGAAAACAAAGAAAACGGTTATAAACCTGTATAATATAAAACTTCAATGAGAGTTTAAAAAGATTTATTTTAATCAGCAGAGTTGCTTTTCATAAGAAAGTGGTATATATCCCCTCTTTTAAAAGAAAATTTTATTGTGGAAGATAATAAAAAAATCATTAAAAATTATATTTAGGTGCTTCTAATAAAGGACAACTCTTGGGCTAAAATAGCACCACACTATTAATGGTAGAAAACAGCACCACACTATTAATGGTGGTCATGTTGCTTAAACATAATTCAAAACCTGATTTAGTCATGTTCTTAACTTTCTAATCTCCATTTTAAAAGTTAGGTGTTTGCATTAAGCAAACAGAATTCAAGTGAGGAATGTGGCAATTTTTTATGTAAAAATGGACATTTATATTTTAGGACTACAGAAATAATTCCTCACGGGTCTCACAAAACACAAGATTTCCTAGTAAAAGGACACAGCTTACAGAACTTCTTGTTTCAGGATATCAAGAGAGACCCAAAGTAAATAAAAAATTCTACAGCTTAAAAAATGTTTTTTTAATCTATTTTCTAAATTTCACAGGTTAGTTTTAGACTTAAACCTAGACCAATTAAAGAAAAAACAGGTGGGAGACTTTCTTTCATAGAGATTAAGGATTTAATAGTGTTTCATTTAGAATTGCAATTGGACTGTGAAAAGATCTGTGTTGTGGCCTACTAAACATATGCCTAGGGACAGCTGGAGACATAAACCAACCACTGTGGAACTATCTTCACAAAAAATTCTTGATCTATGATGCTTTCAAAACAGGCGCTCTATAATTTTTAATATTTGGAACATGCTCAATTTAGCCAAATAAAACTATAACTGCATTTTAAGCATGTTATTAGAAAAGGGCAGCAATCTGACTGAAAAATCTACTAAAAAAATAAAATTAAACACTTTACCTTTTAATATTAAACCACCTTACCTACATTTTCAAACACTTAATCCTAATATTTTATGGGATCTATTAAGGAACAGATAGCAGATTTATTTTCCTTTAGAGCCATAAAACAGTTTAAGTTCTCATAAGAAAAAAAAAATCTATATCTCATGGAAAAACATACATGATAAACAGAGCACCTATTGCATTGAATCAGTATTGGAAATATCCATTAATGGTATTTTCAGTAATGGAAATATCAAAAGACTAGAAAACAGAAAACTGTATTGTAATTTTGCCTCTAGCATCAACTAGCTGTATTACTGTGGAGAAATTACTAATCTCTCTGGACCTTAACATCCTCATTTGCCAAATGATGGACTATAATACTCCTTGGTCTGTTCTGGCTCCAAAATTTTCTGGTTGTGTCCTTTATCAGAGAAGGGAACACAGAATTCCCAGCCTGATCCCTTGTGTTTCCTAAATACTTCCTCCTGAGATTGATGAGAAGGGTCCCAATCCTCCAATGGTCTGACCACACACTTAATACTAGGTTACTGCTAGGGTCTTTACAACCCTGGAGTTAAGTGGAAGGCCAGGGTTAATTTTGATTAAATATTCACAATGTACTTAAGTGGCATACATGATAATATATATAGTTTCCACTAGGGACCTATACACTTCAACAGTAAAGCAGCATTGGGACTTGGAGTCAGAAGCCTGGGATTTTAGTCCAACTCTATCATTTAACATCTGCGTGTAGCCTCAGGCAGGTCTCTTAATCACTCTGCCTCTCATTTTCCTCTTCTGTGGAAGGCAGATTAGGCAAAGGACAAATTTGATGTTAATATTTGATAGTGCTTTGAAAATAATAAAATATTAAATAATGTAAGGCAATTATTTCTGCCATTAGCAAAATATTTGTGTATAACCATATAACTTTAAGCTCAGTTTTGTTTTTGTTGTGTTTTGAAGACAAGTTAAGCTAAAGCTTTTTCTAACTTGAATTTTTAAATACAAAACATATTTACTGTAAACATTCATACAGTGCAGATATACAGAATAAAATTAAAGTACCTAATCCTGCCATCCCCCACGTGTTCCCACGTACTTCCCCCTCCACAAAGATTTTCTATGTATTCTTTCAGTTTTTCCTATATATTTATAGTCAAAGATCATTTAAGCAAAACACCTCTGTACATGTTGGTATTTATCACTTAACCTTATATGATGAACAATTTCATGCCAGTACATATACAGATCTACCTCAATCACTTTACTATTGCACAGTATTCTTTACTGGACCACAGTTTAACTGTTTCACTTTTGGTGAACATTTATTTTGCTTCTAATTTGTTATTGAAATAAACAATGCCAAAACAAACATTCTTCTACATACATTTTTGTGCACACATAGTTTCCTGAGGTGAGTAACAAATACCACAAACCTGGAGGCTTTAAACAATAGAAATTTATTCTCTCATAGTTCTGGAGCCCAGAAGTCCAAAATCAAGGTGTTGGCAGGGTTGCTTCCTTCTGGAGGCTCTGAGGGAGGATCTGTTTCATGCCTCTCTCTCAGCTTCTGGCGGCTGTGGGCAATCCTGGTGTTTCTTAGCATGTTGATCCATCACTTCAATCTCTGCCTCTGTCTTCACATGGCCTTCCCCTCTGTGTCTCAAATCTCCCTCTCCTTTCTCTTATAAGGACACCAGTCATTGATCTTGAGACCCTTACCTTAATTACACCTGCAAAGATCCTTATTCCAAATAAAGTTATATTCTGAGGTTCTGCTGAACATATCTTCTGGGGGCCATTATTCAACCCACTACAACGCACATGAGAATATGTCAAATAGGGTAAAAAAATTATACTCCTAAAATGCCCCTCAAAAGGTTGTAAAAATTTTCATTTCCACCAAAAGAATATTAAATCTCTCTTTCCTCCACACTCTTACCAACTTTTAAAAACTTTTTGCTAAACTGATGTGTTAGGTAAAAAATAATGTAATATCACTGTTTCTATCGCATTTCTCTGATTTCTAGTAAGGCTAACCCTCTTTTCAAGTATTTACTGATTGGTTATACTTCTTTTGTGAACTACCTTTTCATAAATTTTGTCATTTTTCTAAATGGCAATGTGTCATTTTCTTCTCAATCTTTAAGAATTTCTCATAGTATGGATATTAATAATTTGTCTATTATATATATTGCCACAATTTCCTTCAAGTCTGTCCCTTATCTAACTTTATCTTTCACTACATAACATTTTAAAATATTTATTTAGTCAAATCTATCAAATTTTTCCTTTAGGGTCTCTGGATTTTAACATTTTTAGATTTAATTCCCTAAGATTTTATGTGATATCACAAAGTGAGACAACTACAGACCTATGAGTTAGAGAAAGCATATTCTACCCAGCCTTCAAATGCCTTATGAATGAGAAAATATTTGAGGAACCAGAGGATGCTCTAGGCTAAATGTGAGAATACACAAAAGAGGAACAGCAAAGTTGGAGAAGGTACTGGTGATTTAACAGTGCAACAACCGCTGATATACAACAGTGCTTTAGGCACTGAAAGGGAAAAGAAATGTAAGACAGATAGATTCCCTGCCCTCCAGAAGTTTACAATTCAGAAGTAAGCAAAAATATTTTAAGCAACAGTTAGGCAGCAATGATTGTAGCAATGGGCTTCAGACAAGTGAAGTCCATGGACGCCACAGTACAACGGGAAAAAGAATTCTGATGGGTCTCAAAAGAATGCTGAGTACCAATCCTAATTCAAAAAAAATTTTAAACTTTCATTAAAGTATAATAAACATAAGAAAAGCAGACCTATCATAATTAAACAGCTCAATGAACTTTTACAAAGTAAACTCACCTGTATAACTAGCACTCAGCTCAAGAAAAAGTATATGACAGCACCCCAGAAGCACCCTCCTACTTCCTTCTAGTCACTCCCCAAAAGCTCAGATTGGTTTTGCCTATTTTGGTACTCTATATAAATGTAATAATATACTATGTACTTCTTTATTTCAAAACACGTTTGTGACATTTATCCAAATTTTTGCATATAGTTATAGATGGTTCTTTCCCATTATTGCCTAGTATTCCATAGGGTGAATATTCTTATCCATTATACCGATGACGGGTAGTTTGTATAGTTCCTACTTCTGGGCTCCTGTGAAAAATACTGCTATGAACATTCTAGTACATATCTTTTGGTGAACACATGATTTCATTTCTGTTGAGAATGTACCAGGGAGTAGAACTGCTGGGTCACAGACTGTACATGTGTTCAGCATTAGTAAATACTGCCAAATAGTTTTCCAAAGTAGTTGTAAAACTCCTTCAGCATTGTATGAGAGGTCCAGTTATGCTACATTCTTGTCAATACTTATTGTATTTCACCCTTTTCATTTTAGCCATTCTAGTGAGTTTGTAGCAAACACAATTATTATGGATAATATGAAAGTTCAGATAGTAGCAAATCTCTTATAACAAAAGATCAAACAATGAGACAAGCAGCTTTTTAAAAAGAATAAGGTACTAAAAACAGAATTCTCTTTTTGTTGTAAAAAACTCATTTCACTAATAAAATAGTAGAGGAAAGAAACACATATTAAAGAGCAGACAAAAAAATACCTCAATCATGGAACCAGCAAATAGTCCAAAAAAGTGAGGAAAAATATAAGAAAAGACCAAGTAGGAAGCATGGTAAGCGACCAACGTTCTGGTACTTGAAACCTATAGTATTAGATCTCTCACTAAAATGTTATGGTCCGTACTTTTCTTTTTTTTAGGTTTTTTTTTTTTTAACATTCCTTTTTTTTTTTAAATTGAGGTAAGATTAGTTTATGGGTCCATACTTTTCTGTAGAGACAATGGCTGTTTTATTTCAGGGGAATGAATATCAGTAAATTTTTTCTAAAAATAATATAAAATATATTTTAGCAAAAACTTACAGAATAACTTTTCTACATACCACAGTGTATAATTTCCTAACTGTACTATGTGAGATATATTTCTTTAAGAAAGTACAGTATATAATTTGATCAGGACACATATGTATTCTCAGTAAACAAACAAAAATCAGAACCTGTAATAATACTACCTTACATCTGTCTAATATCTAACTTTGTAAAGAATTCCAGACTTTCACTTAAACTAGTGAAAAAAAGATCCTGGTAAAAAGGGAAAACACAAATTACTTCCATTTTTCAGATGACTAGACCTGTGACCTCACCTCAGCCAAAAGCTTCTAGAGAATGAGGACCCTACCTTGTAATTTATCACAGCCCTTGCCCACAGGTTTAGCAGAATATTCAATAAATTCTATTGACCAACATGCTAGAATCTATAATTACTAACCAATATATCATATATGCTGCTTCATGTAGCTGGTGAAAAGTGATTAGATTTATGTATTATATTCTGATAGACCTAGTTCAAAAGGCTTAATCATTTTTCAATAAGAATTCATCAACAGGCATGGATTTTAAAAATTATATAAAAACAAGGGCTGGCATGGTGGCATAGTGGTTAAGTTCACATGCTTTGCTTTGACGGCTCAGGGTTCACAGGTTCAGATCCCAGGTGTGGACCTACATACCACTTATCAAGCCATGCTGTGGCAGGTGTCCCACATATAAAGTAGAGGAAGATGGGCATGGATGTTAGCCCAGGGCCAATCTTCCTCAGCAAAAAGAGGAGGATTGGCAACAGATGTTAGCTCAGGGTTAATCTTCCCCACCAAAAAAAAAAAAAAAAAAAAAAATATATATATATAAAAACAAACACAATGAACTTTAAGAACAATAAAGTAGAAAGCCACAAACTATGTGCAACAGCATCTACTAATAGATCAAACCTCTTTTCTCTCTCTCTCTCCCTCTTTCTAAATAAAGTTTTAGCCTATTATTTCTCCTAAGTTCACCTGGGGGAGATTTATACATGATAACTCCAACCAATGAACCACACTGTTAATTTATAAATGCTGACTCTTAAAAGACAGGTAAGGGGTGACCATGATAAAAATTGCATGATTTTTCTGGAAGTTTATTTGCTTAATCTTGTGAAAGTTAGAATTTCTAACATTTACAAGTTAAAGTTAGGTATTTTACACTTAGAGTTTATAAAACTTGTGTGTTTAGTTGATCAGGTAATTTATAAATTTATTTGATCAAAATTTATCAAGTTTTAATAAGTATAAAAATGACTTTAAGAAGTGTTACGGTAAGAGTTCTAAGAAACCATTAAAGAAATGCTAATGAAACATTAGAGGGAAAATGACCAGGAGACTGAAATGAAACTTGCTGATGGCAAAGATTTTTTCACTGAAGAGACAAAAAGAATGCTTGGGAACAAAAAATAGAGTGAATGCTGTAAAACTTATCAAACATAAATATGGAATAGAAATAATCAACAAGAAATCATCAAAGCAGAACTGCACAACATAGCATGGTGCAACAATTGTGAATCTATCTAATCCCAGACGACTCTAAACTGTTCTCTCAAAAGATTAATGACTCGACTTAAGTAAGTGTTGTATTGGAACAGGATGGGAGTGTTGCATTACAAGGAAAACATAGATGAATTAAAATATGTTAAAAGTTTATGAATAAATACTAAGATTTCCTAGTCCAACACACATTATGTCAGGTACAACTAGACACACTAAAAATAAAATGCTAAAAACTCACTCACTGTCTTCTGTGGGAAGGACCTGCAGGGAGTAAATCCACTCTATTATATCATCTTTGTTCACCACATCTAAGGAATCCAACATATCCAGCCCGGAGAGCGCAAAAAATGCAATTGTCAACCTAAAAGAAAAAAACGTAAAATTTCATCTTAACTATCAAACCACTGAAGTCCTTCTGGTTCAGAAAAATAATAAACTTATTTTAATTTCAAAATAATTTAAACAATACTCCTATCTTGCAAAACCCAAAAAACCCAATTTATTTTTATAATTTAATAATATCAAAGTTTTGTTGCAATTTTTAAGAAAGTGACATTTAGGGGTTAAGAAACCAATCCTACCCATCTAAAGCGTACATGAATTCACTGAAGCCAGTACACTAGCAACCTGAAGGCTAAACGCAGATTTAAAAAAGAGATTTCCCTGCACCTAATCAGTATAAATAAGGCCAAAAGGCTGGAAAATATATAAAAATCACAATTTTCACTAATTTGCCAAGAGTAATTATGCCTTTAGCTGGTGCTTAATTCTTAAGGAATGTTAGAATAAATCTATCTTTATTTAAATTTATTCATAAATAATGTGACTCCCTTGGAAAAAAACTTTTAACGAATTTTGGGAAATAAGGAACACTTTAAAAAATACAAATGCATTTCAACTCCCTTTTCCCAGAGAGAAATATTTTTTGATGGAATGAAAAACTATAAGGTAACAACCTCCCCCTCAAGATTGTACACTAAATCACAAATCTAAACCTTGTGCTTTCATAGAAAAACTAGTACCTTGGTGATTGCTTTTTACATACAGAATTTGTTATATATCATTCCTTTCACGTTGAGATGCATTCTACAATGCTGTTTGATTGAGCAATCTCATTTCCATAGTCTAATAATTCCTATAACTAATACTGATAAATTAATACTTCAAATTATCTGGTCCAAAATCTTATAGCAGAACCACTTGGCACATTCTGTAACCTTTTTAACGGAGATTCCAAAAGAGAGTTAAGCCTTAATGCCCTAAGGTATGCATTGCATATAATAAAAATTAACTTCTTTCCTGTGCCTCTAGAATGGTATTATCCAGAATAGTATTACCAACTTTGGGAGGAATGAGAAAACAGTTACTCATTTTTTTTAGGGTATAATTCTCTCTCTGATCTCTGGCTGAAAAAGGCTGGCATCCATTAGATAAGGGGAGAAGCAGCAAACAGCAATTTAATTCAGCTTTTCTCCAAAACAAAATGACACTGCAGACACGGGAAAAACTTCTACCTAACAGCAGCCAAGTTTGAAAATCCCTGCTCTCGGTGATAATTATGTCTCAGGAGATAAGGTCTGCCTTGTTCATGGTATGCACTCAAATATTTATTGAATTAACTAACAAAAGACCTACAATACTACGTCTAACCTTCCTGGAGAGCTCTAACAAGGTTTTTAGTTTTGCTGTTATCCATAAAGTGAATGATTATAGTCAGATAAAATTAAGCATCTAATAATTCAGTTTATTAAAGCATTATTATAGAAAAAAGCAACATAAGGTTGTTTATAAAACAACCTGATCAGGTAGGATAAAACAAAGATCTTCCTGTTAGTAGAAAATACATAATAAGAAAACATATCCAGGTAAGGGCCCAGTGGCCTAGTGGTTAAGTTCGTGCATTCTGCTTTGGCGGCCCATGGCCCAGGTTCGCGGGTTCGGATACCGGGCGTGGCCCTACTCACAGCTCATCAAGCCATGTTGAGGCACCATCCCACAGAGAAGAGCTACAACTCTACAACTATGACACACAACTATGTACTGGGGCTTTGGGGAGAAAAGAGACAAAGAGGAAGACTGGCAACAGATGTTAGTGTATCTTTCTCAAAAACAAAAAAAAACAATGAGATATAGCTAAATAAAACAATATATTTAAAAAAAAAAACATATCCAAAGAGCTATAAAAATGTTAGTATTCTTTTCTACCTTCAGAAATTATCTAGTCCACCTCTTTAATTTTCTAGCTCAAGATAATGAAGTCCAAAGAATTCAAGTAATTTGCTTGAGATTTCAATGCTAGATAACCAATTAAAACAACTTAGGAATTCTGAGTGGCAGTGTGATGTTCTCCACAAGGGTGTCTCTCAAACCTGGCTGCATATTAGAATCAGCTTAAAAAAAATTAAAACACCACCAACAAAACCTAAAGAGGTAGGCTCTACTCACGACAATGAAATCAGAAATTCTAGGTGGAAGCTGGAGTCTGGGCACCTAGTATTTAAAAAAAAAAAAAGCTTCCCAGGTGAGCCTAATGTGCAGCCAGGCTTTAGAAGCACTTCTCTAGAGCAGTGTTTCTCCACTGGGGGCACTACTGTCCCCCAGGGGCCACTCTGAAGACATTTTTCATTGTCACAACTGGGGAGGGTGCTACTGGCATCCAGTTGGTAAAGGCCAGGGATGCTGCTAAATGTCCTATGATGTACAGGTCAGCCCCATTCAACAAATAAGTGCCTGGCCCAAAATGTCAACAGCACCAAGGCTGAGAAACAATGCTCTAAAGTCACACTGCTATCCGTACATAAGTGTTATTTGAATGATCTGTTTTTCATTTTACTTGCTCCTGGGTATGAATGCAAATACCAGAAATCAATCATGAGTAAACTACTCATTGGTAACTATTTTAAAATCTTGCATACTTAACTTTTACCGGATTCCAGAAGTCCAGCATTTTCAATTCACAGCCGTCGAGACTAAGATTTATAGGATTAACACAGCTAGAGGGAAAAGCTTATGTTTATAAAATGAAGCACCCAGCATGGCTGGCAGACAGAACCAATAAGTTAATTTGGGGCAAATGTCTGGCCTGCCTCTAAAATAGGCTAGGAAAGTACTGCTTTTCTCACTACACCAGAGTTCTCAAGTAGTCCTAAAATTCTGAGAGGGAGAAAATGAAACAAGCCATAGGAAATACAAAGGAATTCTGGGCTGTGGGTCTCTGAGAGAAATAATGTAGGGTTTATAGCGCCAAGATGATTGTGACTTGGGGTACAGACTGCTGGGCAACCTGCCCTGGTGCAGGTATACAGAGGGGTAATCTTGCCATGCATGCACCTAAAATCAGGCCAGTGAAGTTATTTTTACCTTATTACTTCTTTGGAGAACATTTGTCTGTTCTTTTCCCTGCGACTGAACTCTGAGTCTGTAGCCTGAAAAACCGAAGTAAGCAAGCCATGGCGTCCTGATCATTCTCCTACTACGAACGATACATGTAAAAAGTTTATCTTACATAGATGAAAAAGTAACATTTCCCCCCAAATCAAGTTGCTTCACCAGGGGATCAGTTCGCAGATGGGAGAGGTAAACTAAATGATGTCTCCAAAAAATCTCCAATTTTTCAGGCTTAACAACAAACTTTTCAGGCTTAAGAAACAAGGATTAAAAAGAAAAAGTCTGGGCAGTGGAAAAAAGAATTTAACCACACTAATATGATTTTTCTATGCCACTAAATTTGCAGCATATTGTCAGGCTGGAGCAGGTGAGTGACCATTTGGAAGTATATTGGAAACACTGATTTATGGGAGTTGACTAGACTCCCAAACTTTGGATCAGTTGCTCTGCCCCTTTCTACTACAATCTCTTTACTGGGATCTCCAAGTGTCTTTAACAGTGGACTGCATTCCCTGCCTAGATCTCAGGTGGGGCTATAGCTAAATCATAGTACCAAGAGTTCTAAAATTATAAATCAGCAGCTATATTAAGAAATAGGAACACAGATGCTTGATAAAATTGTTAACAGTGGAATGAAGAAAGAGCCAGCCATAGAGGACACATTAGAATTAATCATGAAGTTAAAATACACAGCACATAGAGACCCCAATACATACTTTGGAATGAATGACTGAAAGACTGCAAGAATTCTAGAATTTTAAGCCTTATTCTTCATCTGTAATATTTTTAAATAGCTGACTCATCTGGTAAATATTTTTAAGTACAGTCCCACATCTTTGGAATTATTTAACATGCAAAATAATTTTTCATTAAGAAACATTTACTGAACATCTACTACAGACTAGATCGTGATAAAAATGAATGAAACAAGCCTCCTAACCTTAAGCAGGTTAAATCATGGCGGAAAAATAACTAAGTAGCTACCTGGTACGTGCTATTATAGAAATCACCGTCCTCCTTTCTACACCTGCTCCTTTTGCCTCTTGTTCTCTAGACCAGACGGCAGTTCCAATCCTAGAATCCTGGGACTCTTTCTTCCTTCATCCTCTCCTTCTATCCCTACTTCTAGCGCCCCAGCACCTGGCTCCTGGACTACTGCAACAGCTTCCTAACTGGTCTTCCTGATTCTGGTTCTTGTCCCATTCAATACAATGACCAATCTCAAATTCAATGGTCACTCGGAGATGCATACCTAACTAGGAAGATACACTGCTTGGCAACTTCCTATCACTTACATGATATCAAATTCAAGTTTCTTGACATGGTACACAAAGTCCTCTGTGATCTGGCCTATGTCTACCTTTCCAGACTAAATTCCTACCACACTTGCCTTACATTTTGAACCACTATCACTGAACTGATGGACTTTCTCTGCTCAACACTCACGTATCTGTCTTTATTGTCTTTATTTATTGTCCATTTGCCTATAAACCACACCCCCACACACATACACACAGAAACTGAATACATTCTTTAATATTTAGCTCCAGGGTCACTCCTTCCAAAAAGCCTTTTCTGAGCCCTGTCTCTTCAGGTTGAGCTAC
This sequence comes from Diceros bicornis minor, assembly GCF_020826845.1. Taxonomy (NCBI): domain Eukaryota; kingdom Metazoa; phylum Chordata; class Mammalia; order Perissodactyla; family Rhinocerotidae; genus Diceros; species Diceros bicornis. The sequence continues at coordinate 37,311,480 of NC_080740.1, forward strand.
TTAGGTGCTTCCAGAATGTCCTGTGAATACCACAATCATCGTGCAAACAAACTCAAAGTGTGGTCAGGGACCAGCAGCATCAGCATCATCTGGGAGCCTGTTAGAACTGCAGCATCTCAGACCCCACCCAGACCTATGCAATCAGAATCTGCATTTTAACAAGATGCTCAAGTGATTCATACCATATTAGAGTTGGGAAGCACTGTTGTAATAATCTGTTTGTATATTTGTTTCTGCTATCAGGCAAACAGTCTCAAACTTTAGTGTGCATCAGAACTACCTGAGATGCTTGTTATAATGCAGACTCCCAGGCCTACACAGAGAGTCCAGTGCAGTAGATCTGGAGAAGGGCCCAGGTAGGTGTATTTTTATAAGCACCCGATGTCACTGATTAAGAGCCTCCCACTATCACCATCACACACTTGGAGAGACACACTGCTAGACTGTGTTACACTTCAGATAAGGGAGAAAATGAAAGGACAGTAGTATTTGTGGGATGGTAGGCGCTGAGTGGTTAAAACACAGGATACAAAGGGGAATATGGAAGGGCATGAGAAGAGAAAGACTAGGCAGACTGTGAATGTCTTGTAAAATAAAAACTAATTGTCTAAACCCTTCTTCTAGAACAGTTGGATCTGTAAAAATAACATCATAGAAAATGGTCAATATTTTGATCCTCAATAAAAAAAGCCTACTCTAATTCCCATTACCCAAATACAAATGGCAACAATATCTCATAACCAAAAAAACTCTCTAAACCACTCATAAAAAAGAAACCTGTTAATTGACAAAGCTCAAAATCCAAGGTTTAATATTCACTTGAGTTAACTGGTAACTACCAGTTTTGAGAAGTTAATACATATAGAAGAAAAACCTCGAGTGAAACAACAAACAACATACCTTTTTGTTTTCATAAAGCTACCCTTATTAGAAAAATGAAAGTTATTTCTACTTGTCACACTAAAAGAAACAAGGAAATGGAATAATTTTGTCAAAATGGTGGGTCAGAAAACAAGTGTCCAAATCTCTAGTCAATCAGCCTTCCTAAAAGTCAGTTGTTTCATATCTATCAGTAAAAAGAAGTGAACACAGGAACACCTGAATCATCGGTTTAATACCCCATCCCCATACCCAGGCACATGGTAGGCACTCAATGAATGCTTGTGGAATATAACTGCAATACTGGATAAGAACTCGACTTAGTCAACATATTGTTTTATCTTAAAACTCTGGTATTAGTAGAAACTTTGTGACCTTTGCTTAAAAGGCTGGAACTTTTTCTCAAGCATCTTAAAGTCAATTATGAACCACATATACCACGAAAGGACTTAAGGCTAAACTAAGAAAAGTAAAGACTGTGAAACAAGAAAGAGAAAAACTGAAAAATTTTAAAAAATCACTACAAAAACTGATATGTACAGATTATCTTCAATGTGGTTATTAAGTGAGCCATAAGAAAACCAAAAACAATAAAAAAAAATATTCTATTCAAGTGACAAACACGAGACATAAAAAGGACATAATTAATATTTCTTAACTAATGCACCATGATGTTATATATCTATTATCTAATATATAATGTCAGGTGTAGATTCTAATATTATACTAAAGTTATTAAATCAACTGTTAAATTAGTTGTTCAATCAGACAGTTTTTGCTGTTTACTTTTACTTATGCTGTGAGCAGGGTTACATAGTTTGCTGCCAACATTCATTAATCTATACAGTTTTGTCCATGTTGGAATTTTAAAGAATAGACCAATCAAACACATTGGAATTTTAAAAATGCAACCACAGACCTATAATGATAGCTACCAGCAAAGCTGAACTGCTTAACAATCACAAAAGGATGGATGGTTTTTTAATCCAAATGCTTTGAATTCACATAAAATTAATCCCCATAAAATATAAATGTGATTTATCAACATTCTGCTTAACATCCCATATCATTACAACCATTGGACTGAGTTTTAGAAATCTTAATTTAGGTCTAGGTATGGGCTCTGCTAGTCAATCAATACCTATGGAGGGAGAAAGGAATATAAAAACAATGCTTCACTCTTTCTTTAGCAAGAATCTGTTCATCCTTCAGGGCTCAGCTCACATTATTCAACAAATATCCACTTAGTGCTTCTCATACGCCAGACACTATTCAAGGTCCTAGTGCAAAGCTGTGCAGTAGGACTTTCTGATATAACGGAAATGCTGAAATAGAAACAAAAGCCACTGGCCAATTTGGTGACTGAGCACCTGAAATGTGGTGGCTACTGCAAACAGAGGAAGTGAATTTTTAATTTGACTTTATTTTAATTAATTCAAATTTAAATAGCCAAATGTGGCTAGTTGGCTACCATATTGCACCAGGCAGCCCTAGTGTTACAGAGGTAAACAAGATAGACAAGATCCTGCCTTCATGAAGTTTACAATCCAGTGTGAAAGAAAGATATTAAACAAATAAACCAATAAATACTAATTTCAGGTGGTGACTAGAAGTGGTCTCTTTTGGAGAGAGTGATTAGGGAAGCCCTCTCTAAAGAAATCTGAATTAGGTACCTACCCTTCCTATATGCTCCCATGAACCCTTTACTAACACACAGCATAGAACTCTATCAAGCCTACTTGTTTGTCTTGTTCAGCTGTACTCCAGCACCTACCATAGTAAATATTTCTTGACCACGTATGCAGAAGTAGTCTATAAAACTTCCAAAATTGACCCAGTCATGCAGTGTACAAAATATACCAGAGACTCAGAGTTCAGAAAATGTGCAGAGAGATCAGAGCAAAAACAATCTCCTCTCTCTTTCCATTCCAGCTTTGGAGCCTCACTTCAAAACACAGCAATGCAGAGCAGAGATCGCCTCCTCCTTTCCCTTCTCTTAACTTCAGACTTTTACTCTGAATGACTAATACACGTTTCTCAGTCTCTACCAGACCACACTCAGCCAACTAGAACTTACAAGGCAAATACACTTTTAACAGGCTGCTTCACGCAACACTGCACCTCTTTCGCCAATCTTCTCCTATCATTCGATTTACAATTCCTGGAAAGTTAATTTCTACTCAAACCTCAGAGGTTCTCTGCTGCTCCTACACATCAAACACCATACAGGCATTCAACTAAAAATTAACGACTGCACGGAGGAAAGGGAAGCACGGGAGAGGCTATTTATCTCAAGTTCGATGACAAACCCTGTCTTTTTTTCTTTATACTCGGAAGAAATGAGGCCAAGTGACTCAGGCTCAGAGAGGGAGTAAAAAGGAAGCTCAGAGTTGACAGGAAAAATGGTTGGGAAACGAAAAGGGCGGAAACTGGAGATTCCAAAAGCCTCCGACTTACAGTTTCCTCAAACCGTCCCGCCGCAGCTCGGGGGAGTGAGGGTGGCCGCAGGCCCGGCGGAGAGGGGAGGCCCCGGGCAGTGCCGGGTGGGCGGCGGCACAGCCCCCGCGGGCGCCTTTCCGCTGGGGCCGGAAACCCGTGCCCACCCCTTTCACTGTGGCCACGAATTACCTGCTGGTCTCGAGCGAAGAATAGCGCTCTGGCAAGACCTGGAGGCAGCGCTGGAAGAACCGCACGTGCCGGTCCCGCAGGAAATCCAGCCGCTCTCCTTCACCAGTCCCCACGAGACGCTCGTCCTCCGTGGCCGCCATGTTGCTGCAGAAGCGACTTCCGCCGCGACCCGGAAGCAATTTGCGTGAGGCGCGAGGGAACCCAGAGGGGCGATGTGAAGTGGCCGGTGGGGAGAGGGGCGTGTGCCTGCCGCAGACCCAATCTGTGGTTGAAACTACACAGTTAAAAGAAAGTTTTACGCAGCATTTTATCTCTGATTTCTCCCTAGATAGCGCACGACCCAAGCTTTTCTACTCTAAGCCCCAAATGTTTGGAAACACCTCGCAAGCTTGGTAAAATTCAGCCCACAAATCCTTCCAGAACTTTTACCCTCGTTCGGTATTTGGGAGGAAGTGCAATGTCAATAGCTTCGAGTTCGCTTAGAGAAAATCATGACCCTAAAGGATGGTATATACGAAAACAGGGATGGGTCAGTATAAATTTGCCACCAGACTCATTTTTGGAAGGCCACAGAGCCACAGATTTAAGCTGAATGGATAGGGAAACTAGACCTACAAATCAAACTCTGGAGATAAATATTTATGAAATAATTACTGACGCTTCAAAAGTTCAGAGTAGTTCCTAGTCCTCTCTAGAATACCAGGAATCACTTTAAAATATATATATAAATGCAACATACACACATACATAATATATATATTTATATGTGTGACTGCTTGCACCATTTTCTTTTACAAGTCTTAAAAGATTTTACTCTTTTGCTTGAGTTAATGCAAATGCATCAATTTGCAATAGTAAACAAGCTCAACATGTTCTCCAACTACCCATACACTAAAAAATAACACACTTCTAGCTATTTAATCAAAAAGGGGGATTTAAGTTGCTACAGCCATATTCTATTCCCTTTAAAAGTTCATGAGGCAGTCTTGGGAGAAAAATCCACCCAAGGATCAGGCCTGAACTAGCTTCTTTATAAGCAACTGTGCTAATAAAAGTTTAAGTATAAATTTAATTGTTAGCTTTCTTAGAAAATGTATTTCTTAAAAGCATACTGTGTGGGCTGGAGTTATCTTATACTTATTCAACAATCCAAAGCACCAAATTTTAGGTACTAGTAATTATTTATTCACAGGCATTTCTGCATGTCTTTAACAAATACCACATTAACCAAGGGCAGACGGCTGTCCTTGGTGCTTCCTTACAAATATGGAGGCCACAGTCCTTGCCCTTCAGATGTGCCCAGTCTAGAGGAGTTTTCACTCTATTTCAGTTAAGATCTCTCTCTCACACACACGCGCACACAGTCAAATGTCTGAAGATGTTCAAAGTGGAGTCATATCACACACATTTAACTTACTAGAATCAACTAAGCACACTCTATATATGTTCAGAAAGACAATCCTATTCAACCTGGCACTTACAGGGAAGCCAAATATTTCATCTGATTCTCAGCTCAAGAACAAGCAATACGATCCAAATCTGGAGGAAATACTCATTGAGTGATAATATAATATACCTGCTAGGTAAGTAAAAGGCTGTTAATGATTTTGACCAGACAAGATTTTTGACAAATGCATGACAGAATCTAACCCCCGCATAAAATGCCACTCTACATTATTAGCTAAGAAATGTAACCAGTTCAAGTCTTCAAAGTATAGGAGTGATAGAGCATCTATATAATTGAATATTATTTAGCCATTAAATGTTTGAATTATATAGAAACACAGGAAAATATGTGTAATATAATGTTAAGTGAGTATAGTAAAGTAACTAAAATGTATCCTATGACTGTAGCTATTTTAAAATATGCAGGTATATTTTTGGAAAAAGTTATCCTGGGGTGATGGAATTATGAGTGCTTTATAACATTTTTCCTTTAGTGTTTTTCTAAGTATCTTGTTAATATACTTTTTAAACCAATGTAAGAAATGTTCTTTTGACATCTCTTCTATGAGCCTGTAACTGAACATATTATGTTTATTCTATGTCCTTTATATAAAGGATCCATATAATAAATCCCTCATTTATTTAAGATTCAGTTAGAAGGACTGTTTTCTTCAAAGAAAGTTCCAAATTTCTTTTATTAAAAAGCAAAACAAAAAATAAACAAAAAGCCATAAGAATTACATCACCCAGTATGCTTACCTCAGATGCAGGACATTGAAAGCTGCATTTGTGTGCAACAAAAAGCCACATGTTAGGAAGCAACACATAAGAAACCTTTACTTTTCTGTATCTTGTAGCAGTTCAGTTGTGTTTTTAAAATCCCTTGTCCTGGGGCCAGCACGGTGGCATAGTGGTTAAGTTCGCGAGTTCCACTTCAACAGCCCGGTTTGCAGGTTTGGATCCTGGGCACAGACCTACTCACCGCTCATCAAGCCATGCTGAGGCAGCGTCGCACACAGAAGACCTAGAAGGACCTACAACTAGGATATACAACTATGTACTGGGGCTTTGGGGAGAAAAAAGAAAACCAGGAGGATTGGCAACAGATGTTAGCTCAGGGCCAATCTTCCTCAAAAAAAAGAAAAAATCCCTTGTCCTGTTGTATATTTTATTTCTAAACTGCCTCAAATCATTTAAAAAAGTTATGGAGAACAAGTACTACAAGCAAAATGGGCATTCCGGATTAAGGATGTTTCATGTTAATTCTCTCATTTTGTACCAATAATGTATAATCAGAATTCAGTTTCCAAAATTTGGAAGCCATCTACTTTGAATATTAACTGTGAAATAAGAAAAGGTTTTGACCACTACTCACAGTAAATCTCTGAGTCATTTAACCTAAATGGATCAAATTACAATTAAAGATACTCTAAGATAAATGTTGTAAGAAACAAGTTTCCTATATTCATTGTGTATATGGTATCTTTCCTATAAGTTGGGAACTAACTAAATTTAGGAACTAAGATTTTATAATATAAAAGGTTGAGTCAAATTAAGTTAAATTGTGTTTTCATGTACAAAAGTTTAGAAATTTAAAAATTAACTCTTTTGACCAAATATATTAGTCTAGCAATTTTAAAACATTTTAAATGCCACCAAGAGAAATCATAGTATTCAAAAGCTAACTTATTTCAGATGATGTTTCAGAACAGAGAATTTTCATATTTTGAGGCAAACAGAAGCAGAAAAGAAAACTGCATCAGCCAGGAAGATGTGAAAGACACAAAGATTTTATAAATGTGTGAAGTCCAGAAAGGCTGAAGGGAGATTTGGAATAGCTAAAGGAAACCAAAAAGATTATATCAATAATATAAATAATAGAGTATATATGAGGTGAGAAGCATATTTTTAAAATAAATATTCTCTATATAAAACAAAGCATGCTTCAAACAAATACAAAATATTTATTACACAAAAATGTAGTAACTGACAAACTACCAATTTAACTTAGAAAAAGTACTAACTTATTTCATAACTCAAAAAGAAACTTTACATTTTTGTTACTCAGGCTAATTTACCTCCAAGTTATAACTGTTACAAAATTTTGGTTTAAAAAATGGCATTCTATGATTGTCCCAATTTATTTTGCTATGCCATGACAAAAACAAAGTATCTTTGAAATGTTCTGAGTATTTAGGTGAAATAACGTTTGTAACATAAACTTATTCAAAAAACTTTTACATCAATAATAGGCCAACATATGCATTAAATACCCTCTTAGTATAAACAGGAAATACTAATGACAATACTTCATGGACCTTAATACCTGTCAATTCACATATAACACAATAATCAATCTGACTAGGCTAGTGATAGCTAAAGAACATGGTTAGTTACTCTCTCGTGGTATAAGTGAATATGCTAACATTCTCATCAACTGAACACCAATTTCACTATCTCATATTCTTTTTAAACTCCTTGTCTCCAGGTTGGAATAGCCCTAAGGAGAAGAAGAGAAGAGCAATTATAAATATATGGAAATTTAAAAAAATCCTAACTGATTAAATGTTAACATTTAAAAATGTATATAGATTTGCTTTATCAACTTTTTACTGTAAAATATACATACAGAACTACATAAAATATAAACATGTAGTTATTAAATTATTATAAAGTGAACACCCATTCTAAGTTCTTTTTACCTATGTGGGATATGTAGAAGCGGCCCAGAGCCTGTTGGTCCTATCTTTTTGGTCCGTTCTTCCCAACCTTTGGTAGGTCTGTAAAGTCTAGAGGGATCTCTACTAACATTGTTTTCAACCTGTAATCAGAAGTACGAGTGCCAGTTAATTTATATGAACTATTAAGTTGGTACTAGTGAGTAAGATCCTTAGTAACAGAGGGCCCTTTTAAGAAACATACTTAATATCAGCTAAACAGAAATAAAACTGTTAATAATCTCTTTAGTAAACTTCTAATTGTGCTCATATAACTAAAATAACCTTTGGACTACATCCATCTATTTTATTTTATTTATTTATTTATTTATTTATTTATTTGTTAAAGATTTTATTTATTTATTATTTTTCCCCCCAAAGCCCCAGTAGATAGTTGTATGTCATAGCTGCACATCCTTCTAGTTGCTGTATGTGGGATGCGGCCTCAGCATGGCCGGACAAGCGGTGCGTCGGTGCGCACCTGGGATCCAAACCCGGGCCGCCAGCAGTGGAGCGCACGCACTTAACCGCTAAGCCACGGGGCCGGCTTCATCCATCTATTTTAAACTGTTAGTTTAGTTTATTTTTTCTAGTTCAATTATTTTATTCTATTCTATTGTTGTTCTATTTTTTTTTCTATTTCTATTATAAGGGAAATGTAATGCAGCAAAGTATGATAGTGGTATAGCCAGACAATAAATTTAGGATAAATAACCATCAGTAAGTCCTTTGTTTTACCCATGAGAGTCACCAACATCTTTAGTTCTGAGGATAACCAGTGAGATTAAGAGACGCTCATAGCTGCCACAGGTCTAAAATAGAGTATCATATAGGAAGAATAACGAAGAGAATGAAGAGTAGGAAGAGAGAAGTAATTTAGGGTAAAAGAAAATGAAGTGCTTATAATGTGGAATGGTAGAATTTAAACAATAGTTGCTTAAATTGTACTAAGCTATGCTTCATAATATGTAAATACATAAGTATGAAATTTAAAGGAGATGATACAGAAATAAAGCTGGGTATAAAGAAAATGGATTTTATGTTTGTATCCTTACAAATCAATAACAACAATAAAGATATACAATAATAATAAAGATAAATTAATGTCAGTACAGAGTACCTTTTCTTTTAATTTTGCCAGTCTTCTTTGTTTTTCTGCCTTTTCATCTTCCTTTGACTGTCTATCTAGAATTTTCAATTCAAGTTTATGTAAATCCTAAAAAACACATACCAACAAGAAAAGATAACATTAAGAAAGTAAAATAATTAGAATTTGTTTCCAAGTTTAGTTGCTTGCAAGTAAAATTAAATTACCTTAAACATAATATCAATACTTCTTCAATATTAACCTTTTCCAACAAAGGCTAAGAGCTTTATTTTTTCTGAATATAAATGTAATACATGTACTTTATTTCTGAATCACTTTCTTTTAGGTGTCTCTTATGTTATGGTGCACTCTAAAACTCCTTTTCTTTTAAGAGCTGAGTTAAGCCCATTTTCACTTATCAATACAGATATGCCTGGTTTTAGATCTCTTGTATTATATTTCCTGTTTTACTGGGGTTTTTTTCTAAGTATTTTATTATGTGGCCTGCTTGCCCCTTTGAGGGGTGGGGAGGCATGAGATCTTTTGTTGTTTAGGGAGATTTTTACATATGGACTAAGAAAAATTCCATTAATGTGTTTTTGTCTATTATTTTTCTTTGTACTTCCCTTATTTTTTGCTTTATGAATATTGCTGCTATGTATTTTGATGCATATAACAATTCATAACAATTACATTCATAACAGTTATATCTCACCCTTTTTTGCACCCTTTATCATTTTAAAGTATCCTTTCTTGTCTTTTTTAATACTTTTTGGATTGTATTCCACTTTGTCTGATAATAAGATTGCAACCTCTTTCTTTGATTAGCATTTTTCTTGTATATATTTGTTTTAAATCACCTAAATCCTACATTTCAGGAGTAACTTTGGTTCCCTTAAGTATACATTGAGTATCTACAATGTACCAGACACTAGAGGACAAGGATGAACAAAAAGGACAGAACCTCTGCCCTCATGGAGCTTACATTATGGTGGGGAGCTGGACAGTGAACAAGGAAGCCAATCACCAGTGGGGTAGAGCCAGCCAGTTTGGTAGAGAAGACCAGACATTCAGGGTCTGGTCTATGGCTATTTTTCCAGCTTTGTCTCCTGCTGGTTCCCATCTCCCAGTGGATGCCCTAAGAATACTGAAGTATTTATAGTTTCCCCCACAAACCACACTGTTATACTCCTTCAAGCGGCCAATCATGCTATTTCCTCTGCTAGTAAGGATCCCCCTCTCCTTCCCCTTTCTTCTCCTTCCAGACTCAGCTCAAGTATCACCTTCGGTCTGACACTCATAGCTATGGTAGGCTTCCCTCCCTGTGTATCCACCTCCTAAAGTTCTCTGTCCACACCTCAATTACCAGCCTATTTACCACATTATACTGAAATCTCCCACTTGCACATCTATCTTTCCCACTAGGCTAGAATCTACTAGAAATTAGGGAGCATGCCTTACTCATTTTGATACACTAATGCTAGGTATAGGTCCAATATATAAGAAGCACTCAATTAATTCTTGCTGAACTGAATCTGGAAGTAATACCTTTACGTGTAGCATCAAAAAATTATTTAGGAAACACATTTACTCACTCTTTCTTGAAACCTGGAAATTTCCTCAGCAGCAGTTTTCCTTTTTTCTGCCTTTTCTGTCTTTTCTCTTATCTCCTTTTCAAGTCTCAAAAATTCTTCCTGTTCTTTCTTCTGCTGGGTATAATTTTCTAGTAGTAATTTTAGCTTAAACTGGCGCTGGCGCTCTTTCTGCTGCTTTTTCTCTTTCTCTTCCTCTTCTTTTAAGTGGGAAGCATATTTCATTGACATTTCTATACTTTTCTGTTTTTTCCAAGCTTCAACTGCCAATTTCTGCTTCTTTCTTTGTTCCTCTTTTTGCTTTAGATTATCTTCCTGTTTATTATGAAAAAGCCTAGGTATGTTCTCTGCCTTTTCCTTTAATTTGAAAATTTCCTCTTTTTTTTGCTGCTTTTTGGTTTTCCAATTCTGAATAGACTAAATGATTAAAACAAGATAGCAAGACAAAAGTATTTTTAATAACCAAAAGCTCTTTAAAACAACCTCAAATCCATCTTTCTAGAGAGCATACTGATTGCAGGATGCCAGCTGCTTAGGTTTTAAAGTGTGCTTTTTTAAACAAATGCAAATTTTTTCTACTTCTGCTTTTAAAAAAATTAATGTATCTTTTAAAACACTGAATAATGGTTTATTCTTTTGGCTTTCCTCTCCTCTCTTACTCCACAGGTTCACGAGGACTACACCTCATTAAGTGTCCCCTTCCCCTTTATCTCCTTTGTTTGCGTTCATGGGCAACATCCCTTTCCTCTGATCATCTCACTTCTGCTTCCAAATCCTCTTTCTAGGTTTAGAATACTTTCTGAGTGACCTTTCTTGGGTCAAATATCAGAAAAGGAATTAAAAGTGGGGTGGTTGAGAGCATGGGTTCTGAAGCCAGGCTATTTGGGACCAAATCATGGCTTTGCCATTTACTAGGAGTGACCTTGGATCAGTCACTAAATTCTCTGTCTTCATTTTGCTCATGTGTAAAAGTGGTAGGTAGTACCTCTCAAAGATTAAATAAGTCAGTGTCTGGCACATAGTGCTTCATAAGTGTAAAAAAAACAAAAAAGTTAAACTAGTTCCATAGCTTTACATACGAGTATGTAAAGGTTATTTAAAATTTTAGCAGCCTCTCTATGCCATAAAGGATACATACACTGAATTACTTTCCCTTCAAGTCAGGAAACCCATGATATTCCTCATGGTATATCATTCATTCACTAAATAAATCCTTATGGTATGTGTACTATATGCAAGGTAATGTGATAGGAACCATAGACAATTAAAACAATACCAAATGCCATCTAGTACAATGCTACTGAAAGTGCTAGTCCACAACAATATCAGGAATTTGCGCCAGAATGTAAACCTAATGTACTGCTTTCTTCAATGAGAAAGTTTTCTATGAAAAAAAAAGTCAACTGAACTAAATAGTGTGCTTTACTGGGTAGCTGATTCTGGTACAATCACTTTACCTCACTGAAGACCAGTAATAATTTGCAAAGTAACATCCAGTCCATGGATCAAGTTTGAGTGGCTCTCCTCTAGGTGTGATGAGATATGTGCATCAATACTAGAATACAGAATGCACCATAGCACATCATAAAAGAGGTATAAACAGAGTGTTAGTGAAATTCTGAGGGGGATCACTTATGTTTGCGTGGGCAAGCAGGAAGCAGCATCTGATCTGGGCAGATTGTGATAGGCTGGCAGTGGAGGGGACAAGAAAAAATGGAGGTTCCAGAAAATGAGAATAAGATAAGCAAGGGTACTCAGGCCAGAAAGTTCAGGGCATGTCTGAAAATAAGTATCTCATTTAGGCAAAACAAAGGACATATTAAAGGAAGTGGGAGATAAAAATGGTAAATTCCCTACTCAACATCTTCAACTCAGTAGATTTAAAACTACATTCCCAATGCTTTTCCCCCCAATTTCCCTCTTCCTCTCCAACATGTCCTACTTCAGTAAATGGCACCTCCACTTTCACACCCCCTCCTACCTCACCCCTACATCCAATCAATCATCAAATATCAGGAAGCAGAGTGGTTGGGAACAAGAAGAGTAAGCTAGAATCCAGGTGGTTGACCTTCATTACAAGAAGCACTGTGTCTGTTCCTTTTCCCTCAAGAAGGAATCCCTAGAGAGGTGGTTCTCAAACTTGAGCTTGTAACACAATAACCTAGAGGACTTGTTAAAAACACAACTTGCTGGGCCCCACCCTCAGAGTTCAGATTAGGTCTAGGGTTGGGGCTTGGTAAGTTCTAGCAAGTTCCCAAGTGATGCTGATTTTGCTGGTCCACAGACCACTTTGCTGGTCCAGGGACCCCAAGTTTTCAGTAGCCTGGAAAAAAAGCCCAAATAATTCTTAATAGCTTGTTATTTTGAGTTTTCAAAAACAATTTATGTTTCAAAAATTTTTCTTAAAGTCCCAAGTGTCAATCTTTCTACATTCAATTTATTTCAGAGGGAAAAAACAACAAACCCCAGCTGTTTCCTCTAAAACTTTAGACTAAACATGGAATCAGTATTTCTATAATGCTCCTTAGGTGTATTGTCTGTTGTACAGTCATACCTTTGTTGTTGAACCAAGCGAGCTGAAGTTTATTATAGCTGAAGTCTACAAAAAAAAGGACTCAGACTTAGACTATCTAAACCCATGATTCTCAACCAGGGGCAATTTTTGCCCTCCAGGGGACATCTGGCAATGTCTGCAGACATTTTTATAATCACAACTAAGCAGGTGTTACTGGCATCCAGTGAGGGGAGGCCAGGGATGCTGCTGACCATCTACCATGCACAGGACCGTCCCCACAGCAAACAGTCCAGCCCAAATAGTCAACAGTGCCAAGGCTGAGAAGTCCTCATCTAAACCAAAGCCAGAATAATACTTTTGTGAAAATGAAACTTTTCAGGTATTCGCTACAATTAAGAGTTACTCTTTTCTCTGGGGTAGCCAAAATTTTGAGTCTTTTAAAATAAGCAAAGAGACTAAGGTTCTAAAACTCAAATAAACTTTTAAAAGTCAAGGAGTTCTTTCTTACTGCCTCTTTATTTCTACTGAAAACAATGTGGCTTTTGCTGGCAAGATGACTTTTATCAAAAGCCTGAGTAGATCTGGATTTCCCACATTTCTGGTGGACACAGAGGGTTTTGCCCACAATCAGAAGTTTTCTGGCCCATTGTATTATTTCTTGGGGTAGAAATGTTTGGGCTTGAGGAAATCCAACTATAGTTCCATTAGTTGGGTAAAATTACTTAACTTCTCAATGCCTCAGTTTCACCTTTCTGAGATGGGATATAAATGTACCTCATGGGGTTGTTGTAAAGTTAATGATACATGTTAAAGAGTTTAGCACCGTGCCTCGAACACAGACATGTACAACAAACATAGCTATTACAATTATTATTACCTCTTTTTTCCTTTCTTCTAGGGCCAGAAACTTTTGATACCATTTCTCATGCTGTTGAACTTCATCCTGTGTTCTTCCAGGAAGGTGTTCTAGAACTTCTCCCATAAACGTTGGCTTCCCTTTATGTTTGTTTCTCACCTTTACAAAGTTCTGGTGATCATAATCATCCCAGCCCCCTTGCCGCCCTCCTGTTTGCTGAAGGAATTTTTCAAAATCGACCACTTCTTCTGGAAGAGTACTTGGTGTTACTTTGTCTACAGGAACTTTGCTTGACATTGCTTTGAAAGCTTTCTCTGTTTCTGAATTACCCAAAGCCCAAGTGTCAATTTTTCTTGATATGGCACTCAACTCGTTATCAGTTGTTTTCTCTTCTTTAATAAGCTCTTCATATCTAAAATTTTAAAAATAAAGTTTGAATAAGATACAAACCAATCCATATTAACCCTTCATTTTTTCCCCAAATTTAATTATTCTTGACTCTTTTCATGTCATCGTCTCCATTTAAAATTATTAACATTTATAAATCTTAGGCTTAAAAGAGTTTCCTCATAGAAAAAAACAATCTTTCAAATTCTTATTTGGGATTTTATATTGTCCAAATAGAAATGAAAATTCACTTTCAACATGAAAAGCAGTCTAAAACCTAAAACAAAAGGAGAGAGATATTATATTGCTTTTGTGTAAGACTAACATTAAATACATAAGAATAAAATGGTTTGTATACAATAAGCTAGTGGAGAATTATTGAAAAATAAAAGTCAATAATTTTATATCCAAAATGAATTTAAAACATACATCAACCTCTGTTCTTCCTTAAAAGTGTTAATTGCATTTTCAATTTCTTCCATCATTTCTCTGAGCTTTTCAACAACTGTAAAAAAAAAAAAAGGATGGAAAAATTATGTTACATCATATTTCAGTATGACTAAGAATTAAATATTAGGAAAAAATGGAATGTTCCCTTAACTTAAAAAAACATTTCTTAACCAAAAGGATAAGAAAATTGTGCTTTTATAAAGCTAATTTTTATGATTGCAATTTTTTTCTGATTACAGATATTTTCCTATGCACTCATATTATTAAATATTAATATTATTATTTTTTACAAAAAAATGTTTCATACTACACAGACCGTTTTGTGACAAGCATGTTTTATTTAACAAAACGTTGAAGTAAAAAAAACCGTGGTTAACTTTCCATATCAATATGTATACGGCTACCTCATTCTTTTTATGGCTACATAATATTTCATTATCTAAATCTACCCTAATTCAATTAATTGATTGTCTAACTGATGAACCTTTATTTATTTATTTTTGTTTTTGTGAGGAAGATTAGCCCTGAGCTAACATCCGTGCCAATCTTCCTCTATTTTGTATGTGGGTTGCCGCCACAGCATGGCTGCCAATGAGTGGTGTAGGTCCGCGCCCAGGAACTGAACCCGGGCTGCCTAAGTGGAGCGTGCCAAACTTAACTACTAGGCCATGGGCCCAGCCCCTGACTTTTTTTTAAAAAATAGTCAATTATGGGGGCCGGCCTGGTGGCATAGTGGTTAAGCTCAGCATGCTCTGCTTTGGTGGTCTGGGGTTCCCGGGTTTGGATCCCAGGAGTG
The DNA here is from genome assembly GCF_020826845.1 of Diceros bicornis minor. Taxonomy (NCBI): domain Eukaryota; kingdom Metazoa; phylum Chordata; class Mammalia; order Perissodactyla; family Rhinocerotidae; genus Diceros; species Diceros bicornis. The sequence goes on from NC_080740.1 coordinate 37,326,833, forward strand.
GACCTACACCACTCATCAAGCCATGCTTTGGCAGCAACCCACAAACAAAATAGAGGAAGACTGCCACAGATGTTAGCTCAGGGCCAGTTTTCCTCACCAAAAAAAAAAAAAAAAATCAATAAATAAAATGAAATACAAATAGTCAATTATGTCCACTTCTGTCTTCATGGTTTCTGATCTTTGTCATTCTTACAAACTATAATACAATTATAAAAATATTAACCCATGTTCTCTTCTAGTATTTTTATGGTTTCATGTATTAATTTAATAAATAATAATTATAATATTACATTTACCATTTTTTAGTGCTTACTATGTTATGAGCACTGCACAAGTGCTTTATGTGCATTGTCTCACTTCAACCAACCAACCTACCCTAAGAGTTAGGTTCTAAGATTATCTCCATTTTAGAGCTGAGGAAATGAAAGCTCAGAGAGATCAAGTAACTTGCCTAAAATCACATAACTGATAGATAAAGGATTTGACCCAACATCTGTCTGACTCTTAAGTCCATACATCTTGAGCACTTGACTATATTGCTTTAATCCTTCAGGAATGAATGTTGGTGTAAGCAAAGAGGTAAGGATACAATTTTGTTTTTACAAATGACTAGTATTTGCTCCAATGCTATTTAACCATTTCCTTAGCTATTCAAAATGCCTCTGAGAGGCAATTATTTCAAAAAGCAATGATAGGAAAAGCACTAGACTATGAATCAAGGAATCCTCTTTTTTCCGCTTTACTAGCTGAATTGGAATCTTTCCACACCACAGATTTTCCATCCTATAAATGACATTAATATCTGTTCTGCCTACTTCATGATTTGTAAGGACTTGATAGCATTTTAAAGATAATAAAAACTACATAAACATCAGATATTACAGTTCTCTAATGTAATCTTATTAATCCCTATCCAATAAAGTAGGGCTTAGCTCCATTAATGCCAAATAGAAAAATTTCTTATTAGAAAAGTATAAATTTTTCTAACGAATAAAAAATACTAATTCATAAGAAAGAACATGAAATCTAAATTTACTTACAATCAGGTGTAGGCTTCACATCTTTTAACTGATGCTGAAGTTTCTTTACATTGTTATGTATTTTGGCCAACTGTTGCTGGATTTTTGCTCCTGTAAGAAGTATGTACTTTAAAATAATTCTATGACAAATGTAGTTACAATACAGGATTCTACACATAAGACTGATCACCTTCACTTAGTAAAAGACAGCCAAAAGCAACGAAATAATAACCAAAAGATGGTTATTTATAAGTGTCAAAACAGCCTGAAAATCTCAAGTACCTTTGCTCTAAATAAAGCATCTGTCCATTTCCTCTGATATTTAACAATGGGTTAAATCTTACAATAACCTGTGCCAAGGAAATGTTTCTCTCTCTCTTTTTTTTAACTCTGTGGAGACTGAGTTATTGGACACTGTTTTAAATACATGCATCAGTAGCTTAGGCTTCGTTGTGTCTTGTTCTTTAACAGTTTTGTCTTTTCTTTTTAATTTGTTATAATTTACAGAAAGAGAATTTGAAATTTGATCTCAACTCTATTGTTGGAATATTAAAACTGTCTAACCAATGTTAATTCTATGAATACTGAAAACTTCCTAATGAGAATTAATTTCATCTAACCACATCCTTTAAGACAGGGACTGGTGATAGCCGCTGGTGTTCTTGTCACAGCCTTGAGGAGGTGCCTTAGGTGCCATTTAGTGGTATCTATGCTACAGGTTGGCAAGCTCAACCAAAGGACCAGCCTGAAGTAAAATGTTAGGCCCACAATAAAAGCCTGAAAAACAGAGGAAGGTCTCAGAGACATTTCCAGATGTTCTGTATCAGTAGCAGAAAAACTGGATTCTTCTTCCATATTTTCTTTCTGAAGTAATAATCTTACTTTAATATTTATTTAAATGATTAGGCCAACATCATATATTCACATTCATACAAATATATATATATATTCATATAATAGTAATATTATTATTTTATCATCTTTGGGTACTTTATTTATGCACCTCCCTCCTGTTATTTTTTTGCAACTTCTCAGATGAGCCTGAAGCACCAAATGGCTCTGTCCAAAAGTCCTTAAAAGCAATTATCTTTTTAAAAAGTTTACCTATAGGCCTGCAGCGAGTGCTAATATCCAAAACAAACCTCAAATATGTATATATGACTTTGGTTTATTCTACTTTTTATTAAAATTCAAGAGTTTCATAAAAGCAGAAACTATATCCAATGTATTTTATAGGGTCTTACTCACTGTTGGACTTTAGGTCAAGAAACTTATCTAGTAAAGTTAAGTAATTAGAAAAGTGTTTGTTGTTGTTTTGTTTTGCCATAGTTTCATCAGCTACAGTGATACCACTGTAGGGCAAATGATCTTGTATTTATTCATTTGGAACTACCACTCTGATTAGGCAAAGCATTTAAGTACAATATTACATAAATGCAGGCTAAAACTGTGGCATGACATTTAAGGTAAGGAAAAGGTATTTACTACCTCTGAGCTGTCATATGGGAAGGGGAAATTTCTACATCCTTATACAAAGACAATGCATTCCTTCGTCTCCTACAGAGTGTGTGAATAACAAAGTGTGAATAAAGAGAGGCAAAATTGTAGAACAAAGGGAAATAAAAAGATTAAAAATAAAGTTGCCTTGGGGGCGGCCCGGTGGCATAGCGCTCTGCTTTGACAGCCCGGGGTTTGCAGGTTCGGATCCCGGGTCTGGACCAGTATACTGCTGATCAAGCCATGCTGTGGCGGCATTACACATAAAATAGAAAAAGATGGGCACAGAAATTAGCTCAGGGCCAGTCTTCCTCAGCAAAAAGAGGAGCATTGCCAACAGATGTTAGCTCAGGACTAATCTTCCTCACAAAAATAAATAAATAAATAAATAAAAATAAAGTTGCCTTAAAAAAGAGAATATCAAGGGGAAAGCCTGGTGGTGTAGTGGTTAAGTTCGCACACTCTGCTTCAGCGGCCCAGGGTCCGCAGGTTTGGATCCTGGGCATGGACCTACACACCACTCATCAAGCCACGCTGTGGCAGCATCCCACATACAAAATAGAGGAAGATTGGCTCAGATGTTAGCTCAGGGACAATCTTCCTCAAGCAAAAAGAAGAGGATTGGCAACAGATGTTAGCTCAGGGCTACTCTTCCTCACGAAAAAAAGAAAAAGAGAGAATATCAAGTGTCTTACAATGCACAGAATGAAGACATTGTACTTAACGGCATGATCGAGAGAGAGAAAGATCAGCCTCTCAACTTTCTACAAAAGACCTGAGGGAAATTAAGAAATATTAAACTAGGGATGTTTAGATTTCTCTGTGAATCAAAGAGGAGAACTGGAAATTTGGTTTTTATATTAGGTCCTGTTGTCGTTCCAACAGAAGAGGGAGAATGATTCTTGACACTACCTGACAAAAGATGACTTAAAAATAGTGCAATCTCATATTCTGAAAGAAAAAGACTTAAGAATTTCTTTTAATTGGCTATGAAGGATTACCATAAGCCGTATAATCTCTATATTTAACTCTTAATATTTTACAAAGCTTAGTCAGTTGATAACCATTATTTTTCCTTTAAGCAATGCTAAGCAGTTTTTTATTATAAAGATTTTGCAACATATAAAATTTACTCTACAATAAAACAAGCTGTTCTTATAGAATTCTTCTTTAAGGCCAACATTTAGTACACTATTAATATTCATAACAAACAATAGAACATATTTGCTGTACAACCTATAAGGCACTTTCTCATATATTATCTCATGGGCTGCACAGGACAGCTCTCCTGAGGTAGAAATGGTAGGTTTTATATCTTATTTATATTTTATAAGTAAACTCAGGTTTAAGCAATTATGTGACTTGACCACTTCATATTACTACTAAGTATAAGTTCTGAATCTGCTGATGTTCCCTCAGTCAATACCAGGGTGATGAGCTAAGATCAGAGAGCCCAAGAATCAATTTCCCTCATTTTAAGAAATTTTAATAGCATTAATTCGTTTGTCAACCAGAAAACAAAACCCTCCTTCTCCTATTAAATTGGAAGAAATACACATAGAACGACAAACTTATTACCAAGTAGGAAGAATCTTGATCAAGAATATAACACAGTCCATGCACAAAGACAAGCACAGGGCAAAACTCCACCTTTATATCACTCAACAGTTTTTGTTCATCATGAACGCAACTTACTTTCTGTTTTCCTGCTGTTAATCAACTTATTTTCCAATTCTTCCAGCATACTATGCTCAATTCTGAAGTCACTTTTTTGGTTGTAGAAATGACTGTGTTTATCTTTTTCTATGTTAATAACTCTTTAGGAAAAGAAACAAATGGTATAAATATGATTTAAATGTATTTTTAATTGTTTAAAATATGAAGACATTCATAATAATCAGTACTTTATATTTGGATTAATTCCAGGAGTCAAAATATAATTACTTGGATTAATAAGGCTAAAGAGTCAAAAGAGTAGTTAGAAAAGAGTTAAGTTCAACTAAAATCACAAATAATTTGAATTGTTATTTAAATTACAAAATGTTAGTTTAAGGAAATGCAGTCATATTCTTGCTTCGAAAATACAATAGCTATTTGGCTACTGATTCCAATTCAATCTCACTGTGGCCGGAAAATGGCCGCCACTGCTGATGGCTGCTTTCAATAGAGATACTGTTAACTTTGTAACCTGAGCCAAGACATTTAACCTCTCCTGGTGTGAATCTCTTCACCCCTAAAATGTGAATAATATTAACCTCTCCTGGTGTGAACTGCCTCATCACTAAAATGTGTATAATAACAGCTCTCCACTACCTAACAGGGCTGTGATTAACCTTATATGGGATAATATATGTGAGGGATCTTTACACAGTAAAAATGTACTATGGAAATGCAAGTTATTAATATTGTTAATAAAACTAAAACTTTGAGAGGCAAACTATCTATGAAGACAGGCATTTTAGGATATTTAAGGGATATTGTCTCCATTTACTTCAAAGCTTCTTTTGTCTCATCCTCATTCCCTGGATTTAGTCCATCTACCAGTAAGGAGTTCTAATTGTTAGATTGAGCCCTGGGGTAAAACAAAACAAATACTATCAAGAAACTTTTTCGGTTGGACGAAGACATTTATTTTTCAACACCTGTTTTCTTTCTCCCAGAAGGTAGAAATTAATATGAATTCTTCTCCACTAATCCCGGATTTAATGAGTGGTGGAGTGTCTCTGGCCACTTAATTTCATACAACCTGAAGGACAACTATCTAAGGCAGTTTCCCAATCTCTTTCACTTTGCCACACATAGAGAAAATTTTAATATTTATACGGCACATTAGGGTAAACAGATGAGACTGTCCCAGGCCTCACCTGGCTGCCCCAAAGGCTGAGGGGATCATAACTCAGCACGTGTGTCTGAGAGAGGAAGCAATGGGTAGAACAGAGATGTCAGACTTCAGTCTACAGGTCAGCTCTAATGGAGAAGGGTGGCTACTGGAGTCTTGTGCTGAGGACTGGGAAGCCCATCTAGGCTCTGGACGGGGGTGGGGGAAATTACTACGATCAAAATATCTGCCGTGGACACAGGATATGCTACGACAGTAAGTAAATTATGTTTTGCCATGCCTGGATTAGAAATATTAACCTATAAAGACATTCAAAAAATACTAATGGAGACAAATTGCCAAGCATATGAAAGATGCTCAACCTCACTCATAATAGGAGAAATGCAAATTAAAACTATTCCACGGCAACACTGTACACCTAGCAGATTGGCAAAACGTTACAAGTTTAAATAACATATTCTGTTGATAAAACTGTGGGGAAATAGGTCCTCTCATACATTCTGGTGGAATTGCAAATTACCTATGGAGGACAATTAAGCAATATTTATCACATCTGCAAATTCATATACGTTTGACCCAGCATTTCGACTTCTAGGGATTTTTCCTAAAGATACACTCATACATGTGCAAGATGACTTGGAACCTATGTGGATACTGCAATTAATTGCAGCATTGTTTGTTAAAACAAAAGACTGAACACAACCTAAATGTCCATCACTAAGGGTCAGGTCAAATAAATTATGATACATTCATACACTGGAATACAATCCAGTGGTACCATGTTCTACGTACAGATAGGGAAAGATCTCCAAGATACACTCTTTTTATAACAAAGGTTTCATGTGAAAATGTTAGATATATCCAAAAGTAGAGAATAGTAAATTGACCCCCTCATATACCCTCATATGATATGCCTCTCATATCACTCTGATTTGGTAATTTTACTTCTCCTGCTTCATCTATCTTTCTTTTCTTTTCTTTTTTTTACTTAAGTATTTTAAAGTAAATCCAGTACATCATGTAATTTCACCCCAACATACTTTGGTGTGCATCTCTGGAGATTATGGATATTTGACTTACATAACACTATAATGCCATTATCATGCCTGACAAAATAAAAATTCCTTGGTATCTAAGATATACTCAAGTTAAAACAAAACAAGATGCAGAACAGTGTGTACAGTATGCTACTATTTACATAAAAAAGGAAAAATCTGAATATGTATTTTTATTTCCTTACACGCACATAAAATATCTGTGGAAAGATACACAAGAAACTAAAAATAGTGGTTGTCTGAGGAGGCGAAGTCGGCGGCTGGGGTCAGGGGTTAACCAGAGACCTTCCACTGTGTACCCTTTGATATGTATTGATTTTTGAACTATGTGAATGTATTATCTATTCTGAAAATGGAACAGAATTATATTACAAATTATGTTTTTCTCTTTGTACCCAATGAGAACTGTTGTATAGAAACACTCTTCCAATGGATTTTTCTAATACTCTTTCAATGAGTTTTTCCAAAATCTTCTAACAGATGAAGAAAGTCTAGAGCTGTAAAACCAACGCGTAGTGGTAGACAAGGTATCTGTACAGGCATAAACTACTGGTTTGCTATATATATATATATGGACATTAACCATTTGGGGGATTACCCACTCCAGAGAGAAACATAAACCAGAACCCCTAACCTAGAGTCCAATTCTATCTAAGGTAATGCATTTTGGAAATCAAAGAAAATAAAACTGTATTTTCTCAAATTCTGAGTATTAAGAATCTAAATATTATATAAATGCAGTGAGAATTCAATCTCTCAAAGTATAGTATGGTAGTACAGTATACAGTATGTATGCACATACTATAAAAGTATAGTATGGTACAACTTCAAAATTCAAACAATATACTTTTTTAGTGGTAAAATTTCTAAACAAACAACTGCCACTAATTCTGGTCCAGTGACCATTTCTTACAAAAGGCTCCTTTTCTCTTGGTTCTTTAGCAAATTGATATTGTATAAATTCAAAGCAGTGTTTTCATAAAGCTCTCCACCATAGGGTAGGGTTGGGTGCTCTGAGTTCTAATTATTTTATCATTCCTCACTATATTTATATCATGGTGCTGCTGACAACACTGAACATTCAATAAACATCACTGGTTATTTAAAGAAAAAATACATATACACTAAAATTTAAAATAAATGGCAACTTTTCAATTAGTCTAGTCATAATGCACAGGATGGATCTGAAAGGGGCAGAGACCAAGGGAGGGAGATCAATTAAAAGCTCATTTCAAAAAAAAATAACTCAAGGGTAGAGACTTTTCATTAAAATTATTCACTCACTCAAAAATATTTACCTAGTGCTTACCTTGCTAAGTGAAAATGTATTCAATCTGTTATTTGATCTATGAGATCTAAAGTAATAACTGTGTCGTTTCCCTTGAAATATACTGATTCAAATGGTAAAAATAAACAAATATAATTTAAATAACTCTACTAAAAATTAACTTTATATTAAATAGCCTATTATCTATCATTTGTCTATTTCACACTTTCCACCTTTCTCTTGTTTTACATTTAAAGGCTAGTGACTAGAATTTTGTAACTTAATGTGGGGTTGGATAGCGTGGAAGAGAATTAACTTTATATTATTCATAATAAAATGGCCAGTAATGTTATTTGAAGATAGTGTTTGTATACTTACTGATTTTTAAATTTTTCTGCTGTGCGTATAAATTCTGCTTTCTTAGTCCGACTAACTTTCTGCTTCCAGTTTTGAAGATGAAAAGGACGAATTCCACCTGAAGTACCAAAATAGCCATCACCCTGCATAAAAAACAAAAATAAATTTATACTCAATAATAAAATGGATGGAGATAATGGGGTAAAGCGTTGTTTTTCAGTTAGAATGGTCATGGAAGTTCTATTCAAGGGGATGATGTTTAAGGAAGAATGCAGCCAGTCATGCCAAAAGCCGTAGGAAAGGTGTCCCAGGCAGAGGGACCAGCACGTGCAAAAGCCCTAGAGGACGAAAGACCTTGGCTAGTTCAAGCAGAGGAAAAAGGAAAGGCAATTGTGACATAGATTAGTAAAGGTGGGGAGCTTGGTAGGAGATGAGAGTAGAGGGGTAGGTACCTGGCATATCACACTGGCATTTTAAGTCACTTAGGGAGTCTGGATTTTACTAAAGGGTTTTGAGCAGAAGAATGCCATGATACATTTAATTTTTTAAGAAAATCTTTCTGGGTATTTTTTGGAAAATAAATTGGTGGGAGGTGGGGGAGGGGTGAGGCAAGACTGGAAGCAGAAGGATCAGTGAGGTAGCTGGTGCAGCAATACAGACAAGGAATGATGGCGTCTAGGACTACGGAGTGATGGTGCAGATTAAAAGACGACGACTAAATACACTTTGGAGGTATAACCAAGAGGAATTGCTGACAGACTGATGTGGGAGATGAGGGAAAAAGGAAACAAGGCTTTACATTTCTAGGAGCAAGCAAGAATAAAGTAATGAGTTTAGGAAATATTTTTTTAATTGAGATATCATTCACATACCATAAAATGTATCCATTTAAAGTGTACAACTCTGGTTTTCAGGATATTCACAAATTTGTGCAACCATCACCATTATCTAATTCCAGAATATTTCCATCATGCCAAAAAGAAACCCATTAAGTACCATAAGTACCCATTAGCAGTCACTCCCCATCCCTCCTCCCCCCAGACCCTGGCTATCACTAATCTATTTCTGACTCTATGGATTTGCCTGTTCTGGACAATTAATCTACATGGAATCATACAATATGTAGCCTTTTGTGTCTGGCTTCTTTCACTTAGCAAAATGTTTTCAAGCTTCATCCATGTTGTACCATGAATCTGTACTTCATTCCTTTTTATGGCCAAATAATATTCTATTATATGGATCTATCACATTTTGTTTACCCATTAACCAGTTGATAATAGGGTTATTTACACTATATGGCCAATATGAATAATGCGACTATGAAGATTTTCATATAAGTTTTAGTGTGAATACATGTTTTCAATTTCTTGGGCATACACCTAGCAGTGGAATTTCTGGATCATAAGGTAACTCTATTTTTTACATTCCCATTTTTAAAATTGGGTCATCTTTTTATTGTTGAGTTGGAAGTATTCTTTATATATTCTGGATATAAGTCCCTTATCAGATATATAATTTGCAAATATTTTCCCCCACTCTCTGAGTTGTCTTTTCACTTTCTTGACAATGTCCTTTGAAGCACAAAAGTTTTTAATTTTTTGAGGAATTGCAAAACTGTTTTCCACGTTGCATGCACCATTTTACATTTCCATCAGTTGTCTTTTCACTTTTGTGGTAAAGTCCTTTGAAGCACAGAAGTTTTCAATTTTGATAAAGTCCAATTTATCTCTTTTATCTTTGGTTGCTTGTGCACTAGGTGTCATATAAAAGAAACCATCACCTAATCAAAGGACATGGAGACTCACATCTATTTTTTTTCTAAGAGTTTTATAGTTTTATTTCTTACATTTAGGTGTTTGATCCATTTTGAGTTAATTTTTGTACATGGTGTGTGGTAGAAGTCCAACTTCACTCTTTTGTATGTGGATATGCAGTTGTCCCAACACCATTTGTTGAAAAGACTATTCTTTCCTTACTGAATTATCTTGGCACCCACAGAAAAGCAACTGCCCATACATGTAAGGGTTTACCACTTAACTTTCATTGATCTATATGTCTATCCTTATGCCAATACCACACTGTTGATTACTATAGTTTAGAATGTTTTAAAATTAAGAAGTGTGTGAATCCTCCAACTTTGTTCTTCAAGATTGTTGTGGCTATTTTGGGTCCCCTGCATGGCCCATATGAATTTTAGGATGAGATTGTTAATTTCTGCCAAAAAAGGCAGCTGAGAATTTCACAGAGATTGCACTGAATTTGTAAATCAATTTGGGGAGTACTGCCATCTTAATAGTATTGTCCTCATATTCACAAACCCAAAATGTCCACTGATGTAAGTCTTCTTTAATTTTTTTCAATGATGTTTTGGAGCTTTCAGAGTATAAATTTTGTACTTCTTTTGTTAACGTCATTCCTATGTATTTTATTCTGTGATACTATTGTAAATGGAATTATTTTATTAATTTCATTTTTGAATTGTCCATTGCTAACATATAGAAGTACAACTGATTTTTGGATGTTGCTCTTGTATCCTGCAATCTTGCTGAACTTGTTTATTAGCTCTAGTAGTTTTTTTGTGGTTTCTTTAAGATTTTTTATATACAAAATCATGCCAGCTGCAAATAAGGATAGTTTTACTTCCTTTCCAATCAGGATGCTTTTTGTTTGTTTTCCTTGCCTAATTGCCTTGGCTAGACTCTCCAGTGAAGAAAGTGGTGAGAGTGGACATTCTTGTCTTGTTCCTGATCTTATGGGGAAAGCTTTTAATTGTTCATCATTAAGTATTACGTTAGCTATAGGTGTTAGATTTGGGTTGCTAGTATTTTGTTGAGAATTTTTGCATCTGTATTCATGAGAGATACTGGTCTGATATTGTCTTGTCTGATTTTGGTAGCAGGGTAATATTGGCCTCATTGAATGAGTTGAGAAGTGTTCCCTCTTCAATTTTCTAAAAAAAAGTTTGTTACAAACAAAAAAATACATTTATAGTAGCTTTTATATTTACCCCTATATTTACCTTTACCAGTACACTTTATTCATATTATTCATATTATTGTTCATGTGCATTTGAATTACTGTCTAGTGTCTTTATTTCAGCTTGAAGGACTTCCTTTAATATTTCTTCTAGGGCAGATACACTGGCAATGAACTCTCATAGTTTTTGTTTATCTGGGAATGTCTTAATCTCTCCATTTTTAGAGAATAATTTTGCTGGACATAGAATTGGTTGAGAGTCTTTTTCTTTCAGCTCTTTGACTATATCATCCCACTGCATTCTGGAATCCAAGGTTTCTGATGAGAATCAGCTACTAATCTTATTGAAGATTCCTGGTATGTATTGAGTTACTTTTCTTTTGGTGCTTTCAAGATTTTCTTTTGGTCTTTGTCTTTCAACAGATTAATATTTTTCATCAAATTTGGGAAGTTTTCAGCCATTACTTTTTGAAATATTCTTCTTCTTTTTTTTTTTTTTTGCCCATTTCTCTCTCCTCTCCTGAGATTCTCATTATGCATAATGCTTGATGGTGTCTCACAGGACTCTGAGGCTCTGTTCATTTTTCTCCAGTCTTTTTTTCTTTCTGTTCCTCAGTCTGGATAATCTGAATCGACCTATCTTCAAGTCTGCTGATTCTTTCTTCTGCCAGCTCAAATCTGATGTTGAGCCCCTCGAGTGAATTCATTTGAGTTCTTGCACTTTTTAACTCCAGAATTTCTATTTGATTCTTCTTTATAATTTTAATCTCTTTATAGATATTTTTTCTTTGGTGAGACATCATTCTCATACTTTCTTTTAGTTCCTTAGCCATGGTTTCCTTTAGTTTTTTGAACATATTTAAAATACTCAGCTTGAAGTCTTTGTCTATTATATCCAATATCTAGTCTTCCTTAGGGGCAGTTCCTCTGCACTGCTTAAAAAAATATTCTCCTGTGTGTGGACCATACTTTCTTGTTTCTTTGCATGTCTCACAATTTTTTTGTTAAAAACTTGACATTTTAAAAAATATAATGTGGTAACTCTGAAAATGAGATTCTCTCCCATCCCTAAGGATTTTTGTTGTTGCTGTTTGTTTAGTCTCTTTCCTGAACCAATTCTGTAAAGTCCATATTCTTTGTTTCTGTGGCACTGAAATCTCTGCTTGGTTAGCTTAGTCGTTAGCTAAGAGATTTTCTTGGATGCCTTGAACCAGTGAGTCTCCCTGCCTTTGCTGAGGGGGTCTGTGTGCATGCTGGGACATACATTCAATACTCAGGCAGGCAGTTTACAACTCAACCTTAGCCTTCACTTCCTGTTTGCAAAGAGCTTTAGCCAAAGATGAGGCCTACGGCCTTCTCAGGTCTTATATATTAGTTTCCTATTGCTACTGTAACAAACTTGCCACAAATTAGTTTACCATAACCTTACTGGGATAAACAACACAAATTTATTCTCTTACAGTTCTGGAGGTCAAGTCTAAAATTAGGGTGTTAGCAGGATTGCATTCCTTCTGGAGGCTTCAGGGGAGAATCCATTTCCTTAATTTTTCCCAGCTTTTAGAGGCCTCCTTCATTCCTTGGCTCATGGCCCCTTTTCTCACATCACTCCATCCTCCTGCTTGCATTGTCACATCCTCTATTACTGGCTCTGATCCTTCTGCCTTCCTCTTATGATGACCTTTGTAAATACATTCGGCCCACCCAGATAATCCAGGATAACTCCTTGTCTCAAGATCATTAATTTAATCACATCTGCCAAGTCCCTTTTACCATGTAAGGTCACATAGTCACAGGTGCTGGGAATCAGAACATGAATATCCCTGGGAGCCATTATTCATCCTACTACCCTTGGACATAGAGCCCTACACATGTGTGTGATCTTCTAGAGGAAATCCATTTTGAGTAATCATTTAAAGTTAGAGAAGGAATGTACTTATTACTGAAGGATTACCGCAGGCAGCCAAGGGCCATAAAATTTAGGCCATCAGAGGGAAGGTCAATAGAAACAACAGAAGACGTAGCCCTATCCTGATACAAAACCAGGACATACCTAGTGTGATCTGTTAGGAATACTTCAAAAAAGTCATAATTCAACAATTAAAATGATCAAGAAGAAAATGGATTTGAGAGGAGGGTAAAGAGATTTGTGAGACAGTGGTGGTGGGGATTATGAACAAATAATACACAAATATTAAAAAGCATAGATAAGATACATTATTACTTTAATTAATGGGTAAGAAATTGGGATTTCACACCCTAAGGAGGTTGTAGAATAACCTCTACATAAATAACATAAAATCATTCTAAAATTTCAAAGATAATTACTCCAAAATAATTTAAGGGAACTGTTATGGATTGAATTATGTCCCCCCAAAATTTGTATGTTGAAGCCCTAACCCCCTTTGTAACTATATTTGGAGATAGGGCCTTTAGGAGGTAATTAAGGTTAAATGAGATCATAAAGGTACAGTCCTAATCTAATAGGACTGGTATCTTTATAAGAAGAGGAAGAGACACCAGAGAGCTCTCTCTCTCTCTGCACGTGCACAGAGGAAAGGCCATGTGAGGACACACGAGAAGGTGGCCATCTAGAAGCCAGGAAGAGAAGTCACACTGGAAACCAATTCTGACAGAACCTTCTAGCCTCCAGAACTATGAAAAAAATTTTCTGTTGTTTAAGCCATCCAGTCTGTGGTATTTTGTTATGGACATCAGACTAATACAGGAATTTTAAATATTTTGGTGGGCATCTCTAATATCATGAGGTTGTCACCAGGAAAATTATATCTTCTCAAGAAAATTTTAGTTGGTTTCACTGTTAAGAGCCAGTAGGAACATTCATTCATTTAATCATATGACAAATATTCAAGTTCAGTGTTAGCCTGCAGAATTTGAGTGTATGGGTATGTGTGTGGTATGTTGAGGGAAGTACAAAGATGGATAACACAAAGTTAAACTAAAAGATCTCATAATATGGTACAGCAGTGATTCTAATTCTCTTTTTAAAGCCCAAACATCCTTGAGGAATTCTACCCCATTACTGCTGTGATTGTCAATTATGTGGCTCTGCCTTCCCTCAAGTGGTGAGAGAATATGAAGCAGGGTGTCTCAACTTCAGCATTACTGACATTTTGGACCAGACAACTTTTTGTTGTAGGGGGCTACACTTTGGCCTTTACCCACTAGATGGTAGTAGCACACACAACCACCGCCCCAACATCGTGACAACCAAAAATGTCTCCAGACACTGCTAAATGTAGGGAACTGATAAAACATTTGAAACAGCTCCACAGGTGAATCTGATCCAACCCCTGGAAAGGCAAACCTCTGAGAATCACCGCAGTGGAGTGATAAAAGTGTGCATCAATAACAATATTAGGTAACTTGTAAGAAACGCAAATCAGGAGGTAAAACATGGTTATAAGAATTTAGAGAACAAATCACTTTGAGCTATAGCAAGCCAAAAAGGTTTTATGGAGAAAGCCAGCAAGATAGCTAAACTACTAGGATCATACATTCAAAAAAATATTTTTAAATTACTTAAAATTATTTTATATATTTTGTATCTTTATATATTTTATATGTTTTTCCTGAGACATTTGGGCCAGAATGAGAATAATAAAGAGAATTAGAGGATGTGTGAGAAAATTTGCCGGAGGTGGAATTTCCTGAACTTATACAAGTAAAGACACAAAATCATTGCTTTCTTAGGGGAAGAAAAAGATGGAACCTGTCCTCAGCTCACAACAGCCTTCCCGCAGGTTTGGACTGCTCCACAAATATTTAGTGAGTGCCTACTATGTTCCTACTATGGACTAAACACGCCCAGTTCTTGGAGCTGGGAATGCAGTGAATAAAACTTCCAGAAGTTTCTGCCCTCATAGAGTTTACATTCCCATGGTGGAGAAGTGGGCGGGTGGAGAAAAACAATAAAAAAATAGGTAACATATGATATGGTAATAAGTGCTATGGAGAAAAATAAAACGAGAAAAGGGGACAGGGTGTGCTGGATCAGGGGATTCAGCTTGGGGAGGTCATGGGAAGAATCACTGGGCTGATGACATTTGAACAAAGCTATCTGAAGGCAGTGATGGTGCTAGCCATGGGACCATGAGGGAAGAGCATTCCAAGCAGAAGGAATAGCAATTGCAAAGCTCCTGAGGTAGGAGAGTGTGTGGCATGTCTGAGGGACCATAAAGAAGCCAGTATGGTTGCAGCAGACTCAGAGCAGGGAACTGGAGAAGAGGTGACAGGGAGGTGCTAGGAGCAGCTCACAGGCCCTGTAGACCATGGTAAAGACGTTGGCTCATACTCTGAGGGTTCTGAGCAGAAGAGTGCCATTATTCAATTGAATCACCCTGACAGTTGAGAATACTTGAGGAAGGCAAGAGTGGAAGAATAGAAACCAATCAGGAAAGTATTTCAGCCAGGGGAGACATCATGGCGTGGACAAGGGTAGCAGCACTGGAGGTGGTGAGAAGAGTGGGATTCTGGGTTTATTCTGAAGGTAGAACAGACAGGAATTGCCCATGCTTTGGGTGTGGTCTGTGTGAGAATGAGAGGAGTTAGGATCTTTGGCCTGAGCAACTGGATCCAACAATTCTCCTTGAGGGATCCTCTGGTCCTTATTGGAGAAAGAGGTCCTACGAGGATCTTTGGAAACTCATCTGCCTTGGACCATCCCATATTTGATTCCTCCTTGTGTTTCCAGCGCAGGTACAATAGAGCAGCCACCAGTTACTGGGCACTGAATCTCTCTCCAACTAAGCAGTGTCCCAGGGGCTTCCCAGACATAATGTCCACGGCTCGGGAAGGTGCATATGATTAGCTCCAATTTTTAGAGAAGAAATTGAGTCGCGGAGAGGATAAGTATGCTCCTATCACATGCCATAAGAGGCAGAGCCAGGTTTCCACCCAGGTCTTTCTCGACTCCAAAACCACATGGAGGTGGCTCTGTAAGGGCAGCTAAACGCACAAGCGAACAAAGAGCAACGCCCGGGGTGCGCCAGGCCCCGAGCAACGGGAGGCTAACCCCGCGCCTCCCACCTCCCGGGGCCGCGCTGCAGGGGACACCTGTTCAGCGAGGGCGGCGGCCCGTCCCTCCTCCGGGACCTGCAGCCCCCTCGGGCCCACGCCCGCCACCAGAGAAGCTTCCCACCCTCCTCGATTTACCTGTTGCGGCATAGGCGCTGCTCCCACGCCGGTCCCGGTGGTCGCGCCCGCCCCCGCCACAGCCCCGGCTACCGCGGTGGCCGCCGCCGCCACCACGACCGTCGTCAGGGCGGCCATCTTTCCTCGCTGAGCCGCTGGGGCCGCTGCGGCCACCCGGGCCCGAGTGGTTCAGGCAGACGGAGATCCTGGCTGCGCAGACGGCTCCCTGTGCGGCCGGGCTCCGCCGGGATGCAGGACCCGGCCGAAATGCGGGGCGGGGCCGGGGCGCGGGGCGGGGAGTGGGCGGGGCCGGGGCGCGGGGCGGGGTGTGGGCGGGGCCGGGGAGCGGAGCGGGGCGGGGCGGGGCGGGGCGGGGCGGGGCACGGTGGTGAGCCCCGGGCTTCGCTCTGCGCTGCTCTGTAAAAAGCCTTGTATAAGCTTTTTCCCTGCGAGTGTCGGCTCTTATTCGGCAAAATCTTCCAAACCGACCCCCTGCACCCCGCACCCGTTCTCTAACCGCCAAGAAAATTGTCTTTCATTGTCATACTTAAATTTATTCGAGTCATATATGGTTATATACGTCTATTTTATCTATCTACATCTATACATATATAGATATTTTACATAATAGAACTTCTTTCTGGGTTTCTACTAAGTGCTTGCGAAACTGAGTCTAAATGAAAAAGCATTACTGCATTGATGAGTTTGAACAATAAACTATATCTCACATTTTCCAAAAAAAAAATCAGAAGCATGCCCCACACTGTCAGATACCAGAGGCAGGAATGACACAGTTACACTCTTAGGACTTGGTCAATGAGAAGAGAGATTCCAAAGGCATTGTGCTGGGAAGTTGGAAAAAAGACATAGATGACTTCTCCAGTCAAGGCACAGGCAACCAGGGGCAATTCAGCTGATTTTTGGATGCACTGCCTTTTCCTCCTTTAAAGGAATTCATACATTCATTCAATCAATCAATATGGACCTCCTACTATATGCCAGGCCTTGAGAATTCATTGTTGAATTAGACACATACACAAGGTTACTTCTCTCATAACTTCTAGTAGGGAATTTAAACAAGTAAACAAATTGGGTATTTATTGAGCTCTTACTTTGTGCCAGCACTGTTCTAAATAACCTAGCGAAGTAGGTCCTAATATCATCTCCACTTCACAGATAAAGTTAAGTGACACAAGGCCACACAGGTAGAGACTAGAACACAAACCTGGGCAGCCTGACTCCAGAGACCATCCTGGTAGAGACGTTAAACAAGCAGCTGGATGAACGTTTCTGGAGCTCGGGACAGAGATTCAAGCTAAAGATGTGGTTTTGTTCCTCATCTCTACATGGAAAATATTTAAAATAAGACTGAATGAGATCACTCAAGGAGAGTATAAATTGAAGTCTGAGAACTGAGTCCTAGGGCCCTCCAACATAGATGACCACAGACGGGAAGAGGAGGAGACTCAGAAGGAGAGGTCCGCAGGAAGGGAGGAAACCTGGAATTCTATGGAAGCAAATGTTTCGAGAAGGAGAGAAAGATCAACTGTGTAGTCTGCTGCCCAGAGGTTGAGTGAGAAGAAAACAGAAATAATGGTTGGATTTGGCAACAGGGAGGCCCTGGGCCACCCTGACAAGGGCAGGGCCAGTGGCACAGTGAGGACCAGAGACTGGCTGAGGGGATCATGAAGGTCGGGGCTAGAAATGATGTCCTCAGACAACTATTTTGATGATTATGTGATGCAGCTGATCAGAGAAATGAGGCAGTAGCTGGAAGAAGATGTGTGATCACAGAAGATGTGTGATCTTTGTTGTTGTCGTGTTGTGTTTCAAGGTGGGGACGAGTAGGCGGTGTTTGTGCCGTGGAGTCCAGGACACAAGTGGAAAGTTCGATCTTTGATAGGGGCACAGGCTCTTCCTGACCAGAGAGTTGTAGCACAAGGTGGTTGGTAGATGTGGAGGGAGAAGAGGGCTGCTTTCTTTTCCCCATGAAGTAGGAGGAAGTAGGTAGCTTGGGTGTATTGAGAAGGTAAAACCTCTCTAATTTATGTACTTACCTTTCACCCTTTCACCTGGCAGCCTCAGGGGAAATCAGTCAATCAACGACCTGAATTAAGTGGTCTCTGCAAGGGGCAACACTGGACTGGATACTCCAAAGAAATATAACAACAAGCAAGATGACTGCTTTGTTCAAGATTTTTAATGTGTGATTAAGATAGGAAATTCCAAAAAATGATTAAGAATCTGATAAATAGATGAGGCCGGCCCAGTGGTGCAAGCGGTTAAGTGCGTGCGCTCCGCTGTGGCGGCCCAGGTTTCGCTGGTTCAGGTCCTGGGCGCGCACCGATGCACCACTTGTTAAGCCATGCTGTGGCGGCGTCCCACATAAAGTAGAGAAAGGTGGGCACGGATGTTAGCCCAGAGCCAGTCTTCCTCAGCAAAAAGAGGAGGATTAGTAGATGTTAGCTCAGGGCCGATCTTCCTCACACACACACAAAAAAAGAATCTTAGAAAACTAGAGCAGGCCTTTGCAACATGCAGATTAGGCAGCTGCCTGGGTCCTCGCTTCTAGGCCCTTTCAGTGGTCCGAGCTACAAAAATTTTTATTGTATAGTTTCATTTCTTACATTTTGTGCCAATTCTGATTTAACATCAGAGGTTTGTCTTTCCTTAACTTCTTTTATATTTACATTTCTTTTCTCTTACACTGAAAATCTTGGTTCCTTAAAATATCATATTTACATATTTGCTTTTTCTTGCAACAGTTATGTAGTTTCAAAATATAATTCCAGTATGACCACCAATAGTAAACCTACTGAGCAAAGTTTAAGATCATTTTGCAGTTCTTTTTGCCCTTAGAATATGTCCTGCACAGGATATCCACTCAGAGTATTGTGTTCAAAAGTTTTCTGAAATCTGTCTTTTTTCTGTGTGGTTATGGAATCAATTTGTATATAGTTGGGTTCTCTTGATTGTACTTGTGTTTAATTTTAGTGTTTCCTCTTTTTTTTTCTTTTGGTTTACTTTTTTAAAAATATGTAAAACGTGTAATATACGTAAAGTCAAAACGATATGACAAGGTATATTTAAGAAGTCTTGCATCCAAAGTCAAGTCCAAAATCAAGGTTGGTTCCTTCTTGGGGGCTCAGAAGGAGTGTCTGTTCCATGCCTGTCTTCTAGCTTCTTGTGGTTGCTGGCAACCCATAGTGTTCCTTGACTTGTGGAAGCATTACTCCGGTCTCTGCCTCCATCTTCGCATGGCCCTCCCCGCTGTGTGTTTCTCTTTGTGTCCAAATTTCCCTCTCCTTAACAAGTTCTTTTTTTTTTTTAATTTATTTTTCCCCCAAAGCCCCAGTAGATAGTTGTATGTCATAGCTGCACATCCTTCTAGTTGCTGTATGTGGGACGCGGCCTCAGCATGGCCGGAGAAGCAGTGCGTCGGTGCGCGCCCGGGATCCGAACCCGGGCCGCCAGCAGTGGAGCGCGCGCACTTAACTGCTAAGCCATGCGGCCCGCCCTTCCTCTCCTTATAAGGACACCAGTCATTGGATTACAGTCCATCCTAATCCAGTGTGACCTTATCTTAACTTGATTACATCTGCAAAGACTATTTTCAAATAAGCTCACATTCACAGATACTGGACATTAAGACTTCAGCATATCTCTTTGGAAGACACAATTCAACTCATAACACATATTATATATAATACTCTACAATTTACATTTTTCACTTAACGATATATCCTGGAACTTATGTGACATCTGTTCACAGAAATCTTCCTCATTTTTTTACAATGGATGCATAATACTCCGTTGTTTTATACAGCCAGTCATCTACTGACAGATGTTTGGGTTCTTTCCAATCTTTTGTTGTTACAAGTAGTGATTCATCAGTATTTCATATTGGGGAAGTGTATCTTCAGTGGAATTGCTGACTCAAGGATAAATGCAATGTAGTTTGATATTGCTAAATTCCTTTCCATTGGAGTTGTACCAGTTTGCATTTTTACTAGCAATGCCTGAGGGTGTCTGTTTCTTTATTACTTGCCATCATGATATTTCTTGGAGTTTTTGGAATTTTGACAATCTGAATAGGTAAAAAATGGTATCTCCCAGTAATTTTAATATGCCTTTCTCTTATAATGAGTGAAGGTCAGCTTTTTTTCCTGATTTGAAGGACATCTGCTTTCTTTTTCTTTGAACTCTCTGTTCACACCTTTTCCATTGGTATCTGGTCTTTCTCTTTCCAGTTTTTAAGAGTTCTTTATCAATTAGGTGATTGTGATATAATTTTGTGATTTAAATTGCAAATATTTTCTTCTAGGCTTTTAACTTGTTTTATAACTTTTGCCTTGAAAAAGTTCTTTTTATTTTTATGTGGTCAAATTTGTAAATATTTTAGTATTTTCTTTAATGCTTCTAGATTTGTAATCACAGTTGAAAAGGGTTTCCTAACTGCCAGTTTATAAACAACCAAAATAGGAAAGAAGGAGAAATGAATTGAGACATGTAAAAGTAGAAAATAATAAAATTAAAAACAGAGAAATGATGATCCCAATAAATAAATTTAACAAATTAAGATAGATAAACTACTAGCTAAGCTGCTCAAAAATTAAAATTAAGAAAGTACAAATATACATAGTAAAAAATACTAAGGAAAATAAAAGAATCACAGGAGACTATTTTGCTTAACTGTCTGCAGATAAATTTGAAAATCCAGATGAAATGAATCATTTTCCTAAAAACATACAATATACTAAAATTGGTAAATTCAAAATTTAAACATTAAATATTAAAAACTTAAGAAAAAAGAAAAAGTTGTCAAAATGGTAGGCTCCCAAATAGCACCAGGCCCAAAGGGCTTCACAGGCTCATCTTACCGAATCTTACAGCCTCAAATGCTTTTGAAATTGTTCCAGAGCAGAGACAAAAAGAGGAAAGCTTCCAAATTCTAATAATAAAAGGAGCATATGCTTATTACCAAAAACTGACAACAAAAGCACAGAAAAACTACTGAAAAAATCAACTATGAATATTGATGCAAAAAATGTTTACCAAAGTTTTAGCAAACTGAATCCAGCAGCACCTTAGAAGAATCAAAAGAAAAATAGGTTTTTTCCCCCCTAGGATCATAAGAATGATTCAATATTAGTCACTATGTTAGGAAGTGGTTGGGTACAGTCTGTTGGCTCACTCAGCATCTATTTCAATCTCTTTATAGTGTGCCATTCTATACAGCAGAGGCTGGAATGCTCAGAATCATCATTTCCCAGGTTCCCTTGCAGAATGGGAACCTAGGGTCCTCAACATAAATTATGTTTTGCCAATCAGATGCACTAGTCTGAAACTTGATTTCAGAACTCTAATTAAATCGGGAAAGAGGTGGTGTCTGAGGCATACATTTTGCTGGGGTAGATTATAGCAGAAATGGTGCAACTCTGGAGCTGACAGTTCTAGCATCAGTTTCCTGATCCAGAGGTGAGAGATAAGAAGTTGTGTTCCTGGAGTTAAGAATTCTGGTGGCAACTTCTCAATCCCAGATCACATTAAGATGGCGTGCTCCTGGAGCTAACGGATGGGAGCGTGACTTCCTGACTGTGGCAGAGGGCACAGGTCTCTTGGTGGGCCAGTTCTGTGGTGTGGTTCTGAGAGCCTGCTCCTCCAGCTCTCCACTGATTTATAAGCAGTTCATTCCTTGTGTTAAATCTCTTTCTGTTTTCTGCAACTGAACTCTGGCTGATAAATAGATTAAAAGAGAAAAAAAATTATATGATTTTCTCCAAATACGCTGGAAAGGCATTTGATAAATTTCAACATCCTATACTTGATTTTTAAAAATCTTCATAAAATAGGAAAGATGGATATTACTTAAAAATCAGCATTATGTTTAATGAGGAAACACTAGAAGCATTCCCATTAAAATCAACAGCACGACAATTATATCTATAATCACTACTGTTATTTAGCATAGTTCTAGAGGTTTAACCAATGCAATTAGACAAGAGAAAGACATAAGGGGTATAAATATTTAAAAAGAGGTACATTTATTACTATTTACAGGTAACTGTATACCTGGAAAACCCAAGAAACTCAATTATAAATCTAATGCAAACAATATGAGAACTTATGAGATAGATGGGTACAAAATTAGTGTGTAAAAATCAATTGCCTTCATCTATACAAACGACAACCAGTTAGAAACATAATGGATGTATGTCAATTACACTTCAATAAAAAAAAAAAAAGAAAACATAACGGAAATAAAGACCCAACTTGAAACAGCAAAAAAGAAAATACCTCAAAATAAACTGAAACATGGTGTTTGATAAAGATGACGTTTTAAATTAGTAACTCTTTCAGAGAGGACTCACTCAAGGTTAATGTTCATACTCATGCATGTCTGAAAATGCTTGTATTTGCTCACATCTGAAGGAGAGTTTGGCTCAGGAGAGAACTCTAGATAGAAAGAAATTTTCCCTCAGAATGTTGAAGATATTGTTTTGTTGTCTCTTCTATCCAGTATTGCCACCCAGAAGTCCAATATCAATCTGATTCTTGTCCGTCTGTAGCTAATCGGTTTCTTTAATTTGGAAGCTCTTTAAAAAGCAAAAAATCAAATCATTTAGCTATTTCTTGTCAGAGGTTTGAGCAGAACTCATGGCCTGCCAAACCCAATAGAGCACTGAGCGTTCTCCCCATCACGCCTGATACCATAATGCCTACTTGCTGTGGATAATATCATGTCAAAATATAAGCAAAATTAATTTTCAACCAATTCAGCTCATAGTCTTTAACGACTTCCTACCAATGGAATTTGAGAACTTCACCTTTCTTAAGCTGTATAAAACTGCACTTCAGTTTTTATCCACCAGATGTCACCCGAGAAACAAGAAACAACTGTACAGAGGCTCAATTTGATTCTTTGCAAAAAAAATTTTCATCTTTTATGCGTGAAAGTTAGAAAGTTCTTGTTATGATATATAAGCAATAGGGTAGGAAGGCACATACTAGTTGAAATGCTGGAAGATAAATAAAAACACTTACTCTCACATTCAGACTCTCAAATATAGTTAACCGACATTGAGTCTCTTCAATACTAAACTTTCCCAAATTTTATACTGAATCTAAGATTTCTTTTTTTTTTTTCTCCCGAGGAAGATTTTCCCTGAGCTAACGTCTGTCACCAATCTTCCTGTTTTGTTTTTTTAGCTTGAGGAAGATTTGCCCTGAGCTAACATCTGTTGCCAATCTTCCTCTATTTTGTATGTGGGTCGCTGCTACAGCATGGCCGTGGATGAGTGGTGTACGTTAATTCCCCAGGAACCGAACCCTGGTGGCCAAAGCAGAGGATGCCAAACTTAACCACTAAGCCACAGGGCCAGCCCCTAAGAGTGCTTTTTAGTGAAAACTGTTAGAATAGTTTTTAATATTACCAATTCCTATATGATACAAACAGTTAGAAAAAAACCCCTCAACTTCTTATACAAGAATGTAAACCAAAAGAATAGAGACTAGTAATTTTAAGTTCATGAACTAATTTTTACCAAGAGCCTCATTCAGCCTTCTGTAATCTGTCATCCCCTGATGTAAGCAACCAGACACCTTAAATGGCCTGAAACTCTGCATGATCTGGTCCTGACCACTTTTCTTGCTTCCCTCTTTTTCTCTCCTGGTTCTCTAGCTCCCCTGGGCTTCTTTCAGACCCCTGAATGTGCCAGTATCCCTTTGCAATATGTTAGCAACACCGTCTGGAATGAGCCTCTAACACTCTCTTTATCTAATTAGTCATGATCCTTCTGGACACAGTTTGAAAGTCAGTTCCCAAGGAAGCCTTCCTTGGCCACCTCCAGCCCCACCTAGATTTGGATCCCCTCTAACCTGTTTTTCCTTCATAACAGTCATCACTATTTGTTATTATCTATTTGTGTGATGATTTGATCTGGAGTCACCTCCATGAATCACCCCTGTATCTCTGCCATGTAGTCCTTAATAACTAGTGCTTAATAAATAGCTCTTAATAAATATTTGTTGAAAGAAAGAATTATTGAGTGAAGATTACAATGTTGGTACACCTCTCCTATTAGAACACAAGCTCCATTAGGGATGATCTTTGTTCTGCTCACTGTTGCATCTCTAGCCTGAAACAGGCCCATTGTAGCATCAATAAATATTTGTTAAATGGATGCATAAATAAATGAATAAACCAAAAATTAGGGCATATTTGAACAAGTATTTGAAAAGAGTACTAACTTTAGACGTATGAGACAGAGGGTTGCCAAATATGGGAGGAGTGAGTTAAATGTCTTTTCTGAATAACTCTTTTTGTCCATCCGTGAAGTGGTATGTAGAAGACGAAAACACTGGTCATCTATGAGGCAAGTTCTAGGTGAAATTACACTTTACTTATTTTTTCAGTAGAAATTTAATTTCTTAGTACCCTCATTCACTCACTCAGGAACCAATCAAACATGACACTAAACATTTTCATTGGTCTTTCTTCCTACCTAGGGAAATTACAGGGATTTTTTTCAACCCTGATGGTGCAATGCAGTTATGACTATCTCACAGGTGAGTGGAAGGGTGGAGCAGCTCTTCCACGCAGAGAGGAGCTTGGATGGAGGATTTTTCCAGGCACTGCCACAACATGGCACTGCCACAACATGGCATGGAGACCTTGACTGGAATTATTGTCAGTTATTCCACAAATATTATTCATTCATTCAACAGCTTTTTATTAAATAATCACCATGTGCTACATTGCTTGAAGCTAGGGCTACAAGGTCAAATGAGATATGGTCCCTGCCCTCAAGAAGCTTACCATCTTTTAGAGAAGACAGGCCAATAGGCCAATAGCTGAAGGCCGGTGGAGCCCACATAAACACAATGCACAGGGTATTATAGGAATACACAGCTCGACATAAACTAGAGATGTGGTTGGGGGTCCTCAGGAGAGCCTCCTCATAGAGGAGACACCAATGACTAGTTTTCAAGGACAAGAAGCATTTAATTGTGGTAATAAAGGAAGGGCAAATGGCTTCTTAGCAGAGAAAATAACCTGAGGGAGGGCACAGAGACATGCTATAACAAAACATGAAGCCATTTCAACTAGGAGCTAGGAGACTCTCAGTGAATCTGAGAGTTGACAAGTTAATTCCTCCACCCCCACACTCACAACCCAATCCCCCAATGAATAATTCTTTTTTTTTTGCACATAAGGCAAAAATAAATTAGAGATAGTAGAAAAGAAGTTTTCAACAGGAAAACTTTACAAATCAGCATGAGCTTCTATCACAAGTTTTCTAGGGAAAATAATTGAAGCTGGTCATAGAGAGACCAGGCAAAGACTCTAGTGAGAATAAATTGCATCTGCAATAAGATGCTCTTGTAGCCTGAGTTCCATTAGACACCAGAGCCTAAGAGAACAGCTTATGAGCTGCCACTTTTTAGGGAGGTGCAGTCTCAGGGAAGCAGGAGTGGGGGAGAAGGGACTGAGGCAGGGGCAAACATGAGGAGGGCTTGAGTCAGCCTGCTATTGGTAGCAAGTACAGTTAATGCTCTATCTCATGGGATGGTACAGGAAGACCAAATAAACTACTGCCTCTCAAGGCAGCCCATCAGAAGAAGGGAAGGGAAAATAATTTATCTGCCAGCTCTTTCCCACTCCCCGTCTCCCATTGGTCAAGAGTCTGCCGCCTGGGGCATTAACTCCCCTGGAAAGGTGTGTCTCAGTCTCTCCAGGCACCTAGGGGAAGCTGAGGTTATACTGCTTCACTGAAGTGGGCATTTGTCACGCATTTTGGACATCCATTATGTTTGGGCCCATTTTATATTTGGAGAATGTTCTAATTTTGAAGAGTTTGCACTCCAAAGAAGTCAGAAACTCTCTTGACATGTTAGATTTGGGGATAGAGGCTCTAGGTTCTGCTAATCAGACCCACCTGACTGAGACCTCCATGTGGAAGTGAGTGAGGTACCTCAAGGAATCCACTGTGGCAGGTACAGGGAGAGGCAGCACCTTCCAAGACCATTGCCAGAGATTCTAGCAGTAGCTTCTAGTGTCCACCGCTGGGGTCAAGAGCTGGGCTGTCTGTGTCTAGGGATAGTGGGGTCTTCCCTGGAGCCATCCTGCTGTGTAACTTGCATGTGGCTCCTGGTCTCAGAGCATCCATGGTTGATTCTCTGGCCCTCACTGAGATTCTGACAACTACTTAAAACCTTTAATGAAATTCTGTTTTTTGCTTAAACTAACTAGAGTGTGTTTTGTTTCTGAAATCAAGAGGCTTGAAAGATTTGTGTAGCCTAAAAATAAATTTTGAGTTGTCTTCAAGTTATGACACACTTCTAATCCTAGATCTGCTCATTTACATGGAACACATCTCATTACTTTCTATTCCATATCCTACAATCATAGAATTCTAGAATCTTAGACAGAGAAGGGTCCTTTTAGAGATTTTTATTTTATCACTCACCTTTGGCTTTGAGCAAATTTTCATATCATACCCATTTGAGAGAGCTGAGTTTCTCCTGAAACAAACAAACAAAAAGGTAGTTTATACTGGCTGAAATGTCTTTGTGCCAGTCATCCAATGAGTAGGGCTGAGAAGTCACTCCTGGGAAATTTTATTTATGTGAGAGACAGGTGAAGAGCCTGCAGGCGGTAACCTAATTTAGTCAGACACTTCTGGTAGAAAAAAACAGTGACCTATAAATCAGTAATTTTCCTGCAACATCTAGTGAAACCAGGTCACTATTTCCAGCCCTAACTTTGTTCTCTGGTCTCTAAGCATTTAGGTATGTCACAAATTTCCTTTTGATAAGGTTGATTAGTAAATTTGTAGGAAAAGGAAAAGTTTAAGGCAAAACCCACAGGAATTTTTGGAAAGTGTCACTCCATAAAGTATCTACCTATGGCCTAGGTATGTCACAGTTGTATTACACCAGGATCAAAAATTATTAGAATTGTTATGGTAATTTTCTTCCTTTTAGCACAGTAAGAAGAATTTGGTGAACTTTCTTTTGGTTTGGTTTAATTTCCCCTTTCAGTGGAAGGTTATAATGGCCAATGGGCAATGAGTTTGATCTTTGATTTAGAACAGTTTATTCCCCAAGGATGGCTGGTAAGTGAGTGAGTGTGGGTGTTAGGTTGAGGTGGGTATAAGAATCACCAAATGACACTATCACCATTCTCCTCCCCCATGGTTGTCATATGCTACCCTTTAGGTTAGGATGGCAAAGAAACAGAGCTCTGTATTGGGTTTAGTCCAGGATGACCAGAAATATTTTAATGGAAAATATATTAGCTGGCAAGATGGCCCTATGCAGTCCAGAGAACTCTGCCCCAAACAGAATACATAGAAATATATTTTAAAATAATCTATCCTGGTCACAAAAGGGGATACAAGCCAATTATAGTTGCAAAAACATGCCTAATGGTTTTATAAGGATGTGTTTCTCTAAAGTAAACCATTCTGTGAGCACAATTCTAGGAATCATCTGCTCCTCCTGTTGTTTCTCCATTCCTCTCTGCCCATGGTCCCTTGAACAAGTTCAGGACCACTTGTCCTGGTCCTACAGGGTGTGTGGCCCCCAGCGGAGAATCACTTTCAGGAGGAGTAGCTGTTCTTTAACTACGTGGATCATACCCTCAGTGTGTTGGGCCAAAACCAGATGGAGAAGCAGCAACTTAGAAAAAATAGAGGGAAAGTCTTATAATAGCTGGCTTCCCTTTTCTCTTAATTTCAAATGACAGTTACTAAATTTACTTTCACTGGATTTTAATCCTTAATTTGAAAAACCGTTCTCAGTAGGTGGTGGGATTGACTACTGTACCTTTCTCTTTCTCACACTTAAACACAAGCATACACACATTCACACACACACAAATAGCAAATTCAAACAAAAAAGAGTATATGGTGATCAGTTAGTCTACCTCTCACCCCTGATGCCCATTCCCCTGATCTCTCATTCTCCGTCAGTAGAAGCAACTATTGTTGGTTCTTGTTTATAATCCTAGAAATATTCTTTCCTATAAGAGTAAATATATATGTGTGCATTTATATATTTATATTCTTCTATTTTTACACAAATATTTATATGCTACATACACTGTCTACACATGCATTTTTTTTATTTAACAAATATCTTAGAGATAATTCTAGACCAGCACACATGATTCTTCTTTTTGATGGCTGCAGAATATTTGACTGTAATAGAGAATCTGATACTCTCTCAACTAAACTCTAATTCTGTATTTTCCCCTAGTCTCATATCATTGTCGACTCTAAAGTAATTAGAGAATGGAGCAGCATTTACTATTAACCAAATAGTTTTACCTTTCTATAGGAAACACCATTTAGATGATTGGAGGGTACTTTGCCAAAAGTGAGATATTTTTATTTTGTTTTGTTTTGTTTTCCGTATTTTTAAAGCCTGTTTTTAAAAGAAAGACTTCAAACTCTACTTTTCCTAAATACCTTCTCTCCTCTTGGCACTGATCCTTTACTTACTGATCCTAAATATGTGTAGGGTTGGTTTTATGTTATTCCCAAGTGCCTTTGATAGAATTCTATTTCCTATTTGCAGTCAGAGTTCAGTGACCAGAGGACACAAGATGTGAAAGTAGCCTAGAATTTTTGGAAGATAGAGGTGGAAGCCAAGCTCCATCTCTGTCCTGCCCCAAGGAGTTCTCCAGCTGTCTTGACCTCAGAAAACCTGCCCAGGGAATTTCTCTTGGTATAACATTTGGGTAAAATCAGTCTGATCTTCTGGTCCATTCCTTTAGAGTTGATAAGATTTTTCCTGGTGGAATCACTGGGCATTGCAGTAAGCAAGGGATCTGTCAAAGTCTCAAAGTCTGGGAAAGTGACAGTGAATGAAATCTGCTGTGGTGCCGTTCCCTCACCCACTACCAATAATTCACAACTAACAATGGTTCACTTTCATCATGCCATCAAGTATGATGGCAAGAGAGCGAAGCTAACAGTAATTCTGTTAATATATTTCTGCTACCAAGACTCACAAGCCTATAATACCATCCTCAGTACAAAGAAAAGTCCAGAGAATAAAAACCTTAGGGCGAATAACTCTTCTTTGAAAGAACCAACACTTTTAGGTGTTGTGGCAGAGATGGTCAGCTGTCCTCCAAAAATTTATGTTCCCCTTCCGAAGGTAGAGCAGTTTGGGGGAATGAGTCTGCCCAACCAGGGTCACTATTTCCTAGCCAGCTTGCATTTAGGTGCACTGGTTCTCACCAATGGAAGGTGAGTGAAAGTAATTTCTGGGCCAAAGAGGTTAAAAACCTAGTACCTTTTCCACTGTTTCTCTTTTTCCACCTTCTGGCTGGATGTTGACAAACAGGTTGACCTTGACTAGGAGGCAGAATCACCATCAGCCTGGGTCTCTGAATGGTTCTGTGGAATAGAACTGTCTCCCTCTTCCTCACACCCACCTTGCACATCTACTTGGACTTTATATAAGCAAGAAGTAAACTTTCATTGTGTTAAGCCATCAAGGTTTCAAGTTTTCAGGGTTTATCTGAACCCAGGGTTATATCAGCTAGATTTTTTTAACTCATATGGATATCTACTACAGAAAAAAGCTTGCACAAGGAAACAAACGCATGAATATCAACAGTAGCATTGTTCACTCTGAGGAAAAAAACAACTTCAGGTTATTGATATAATGAAATACTACTTAGTAGTTTAAAAAGAATAGGTCTACATATATATCAATATGGAACAAAATCTCAAAGAAAATATTGAATGGAAAAGGCAAGTTACAAAAGGATGTGCACAGGATGATACCATTTTATAAAATTTTAAAACACATAAGACAATATAATATTGTTCATAACATATCTATATAGTGAAAACACGAAAATATGTACAGGAAGGATACACTCAGGTTAGTGGTTAGCACTAGGGAAGGAAGAAGAAGGAGATATGGTGGCAGGGTTGGGGGCAGAGGGTGATCTTTAGCTATCATTGTAACTTTTATTCATTTTGAGAAGGAGGGCTCTTAGCATAGTTAAATTTTAATGTTGGAGTTTGAGGAGTCCCTCAAAATAGCACCCCTCTTCCCGCCTAAGTTTTGAACCAAATAAAAGGAAGTTGAAGAGTCAGAAAGACTGACAACAGAAGATCACATTTATTACTAGTTAAACAGATGATGAAAATGTGGCTCAGATCTGCAATTCTAAATACTCGACCCCAAAAATAGACAGGAGTGCTGATCCAGTCACCAACAGGGCTGGATCCCCCTCTGGCCTCCCACACAAGCACCTTTGAAACTTTTAGCTGCTTACATGGCAGAAAGCAATTGAGAGCTGCTCTCTGTGGGAAAGCATGCTCTCAAGAGGAAGAAGAAAGCAAGGGATAGCCCTAAGCGTGAGTAGTTCCTGTTACCAAACTTGCCAGTGAGGGCAGACTCTCCACCTCCCATGAGCCGGAGTAACAGAGACGTCAGCGAGAGACCAGAAGTGTATCAATAATTGAGCTCCCTTCACAGAGACAGAAATCTTAGGAGTGGATAAAAATGTACTACTAGCCCCTCTCCAATAGTAAGTGTCTCCTTAATTCTGGAGGTGGTTACATAGGCAACTGTTATATTATTTTCTATGCTATTCTGTTTATTTGAAATATTTCATAATGAAAATTTTCAGTTAGATGAATCCTTAGTGTAAATGCCTCATGACTTTGCCCAGAAGCCCTCCTCTGACACAGAAAGCATTCTTCAATGGCAATACTTCACTTGTATTAAGATCCACAGTGAAAAATAAAAGCACTAAGACCAAATATCTTTGCTGGGCATTGTCAAAATGAGCCCTTCGAATGCCCTGGAGTTGTCCAGGGATCTGAGCACTTTGCTGTAGAGAAACAGTCAAGTGGACCATAACACTTGCTTGAGTCAGATTCAAGTTTAATTGATATTTCTCAGACAGAGAGGCCCCAGTGAAGTGATTGAGTGCTATGGACTCTAGTGTTGGATCTAAGTTCAAATCTAGGTTTCTCACTGACCTACTAGCTGTGTCAACCTGGGCAAGTTACTTAACTCTCTGTTTCTGTCCATTTCCTTACCTGTCTGATTGGGTTGTTTGTAAAGTTTAAGTGAGGTCATGGGTGTAAAGCCCTCAGCAAGGTCTCTGCACCTAGCAGAGACCGAGCAGTCAGCAAACAAGGCCCGAGTTTTCTTGCGCATATAAGCTCTCCTTCAGAGATCCACCTTGGGCTGTGCTCTCTGTAGAGAACAACAAAGTGTGTCCCCCTGTGAAAGTCCAATCTTTCTAATCCACCAAATAGCTACAAAGCTATCTTATTTTATAAACTCTATTTAGAAAATGCATTTTGTTACATGATTAGAACAAATATCCAATATTTAATTTGCTTCAGTAAAATCTGGGCCCAATCCTCTTTCAGCTCAATAAAAATATAATCTTACTGGAAGACACACTTCTCATCTGCCCTACTTTGAAATTCTCACTCAAATCTGTGTTTACGTGAAATTCTGAATTCTTGCTAGAATTAATGTTCCCTATGTCTGTCCAAATCGATGTTAAATAATTTACATGAAGAATATTAACGCTTGGTCAAGACTCTTTCAGATATTTTGCTTGACATTTAGAACTTCCAGATTTAAAGCTGGAATTAAATTTATTTGCTTATTTGATAATTATCTGTCTCCCTTCAGTAGTGCATAAGTTCTGAGAAAACCTGGAATTTCACTTGGTACATCATAGGAGCTTAATAAGTCATGGTTGAATGAATGAATGAATGAATGAACCAGCAAGGTTTTTACCACACAACTAAAAAAACGTCTGAGCTAGAAAATAAGATTTGTACTTAGGCTAAGCTTCTTTCATCCAAATGCATTGAGTATTACATGTAGTTTTTCTCTAAATTCAATGAATTATTTTTAACTCTCCTCTCTTTTTCATTTCTAAAGTTAATCTAGAACCTTTCACATGCATGAACTGTGTACATTTTACATTGTATGCAAATTTAAATACATTTTCAATGATAATATCCATGTGTTATTGACAAAGGAAGTAGACGCGTTTGGTCCTAGGAGAGATTCCTGAAGCACCAGATGCCTGCTTTCACAGCAGCCTTAGTTCACAGTATAGGTAATTCAAGGGGCTGTTTAGATCTCTCATTTTGTGTGGAATATTTGTCTAATTTTAGTACTAGTATAAAAGAACTTTTGTTAGAGATCTTTCCAAAGGCTAATGACATCATTTCTTCCATATGATGAGTCTATTTTTACCCTTTGTGAAAATACTGGAGAGCTACTCTCAGGTGCAAGGTAATTTTCCTTAATATGCTTTTGCATGTTAATAACTTCTCATATTTTTTAAAAAACTGGAAATGGAACCACAAAGGAAAAGTTCAGAGTGTTTATAAGTTATTTTGTTCTCTTCTGAAAGATGGACTTGACCTTTTGACTGTGATCCCAGAGACACTGAAGGGAAAAATTACCTGCAGGCATTTAGGTGAACTCAGAGCTCAGGGGAATTCCATTTGTCTGCTGGCCTCAAAGGCAGTTTGATGAAGATTAACAAGGAGGAATGTAATTGCTAGTTAAAACACACTTCCATAGGCTTTCCAAGTAGGAAAGTCTCACCCAAATGGCAGGAGATAGGATGGACGTATCAGAAGAACGCATTTCAAAAGCACATTCCAAATAGATCTGTTTGACACAGTCTTTCTGTCACCTTATTGTACTCCAAGTACATACTGCTCCTTGACCTAAATTAATTTTCTTTCAAGAGTGCTGATTTTTCTACCTCAGACTTTTTTTTTTAGTTGTGGGGTAAAAACCTTGCTGGTTCACTCATTTATTCATTCATTGAACAATTATTTATTAACTACCAATTATGTACAAAGGAAATTCCAGGCTCTCACAGAGCTTATGTGCTAGTGGAGGAAGACAGACAATTATCAAGCAAGCAGATAAATAAACAAGATAATTTCAGCGAGAGATGATGATGATGAACGCAATAAAATAGGAAGATGTGCTGGAGAATGTGAGTGGGTAATCTTGGGAGAAAGTTGGTTGGGGAAGTGCTGTCTGAGCTGAGAGCCACTGCATGAGCGGGAACCAGGCCCGTGAAGATGTGGGGACACAGCGTTCGAGGCAGAGAGAAGAGAGAGGAAAAGCAAGTGCCACTACCTAAGGCAGGAGCATGCTGGCCGTGTGCTAGGAACAAAAGAAGGTTATGTGGTGGGCCCAAGTGACCAACGGAGAGAAGAGTGGCAGAAACGAGGTCAGAGAAGTAGACAGAGCAGGATCATAGAATCTGGGTTTTATGCTAAAATGAGAAGAAGTTGGCAGAAGATTTTAGCCAAGGGAAGGACATAATCTGATCTGTATATTCAAAGATGACATGCATGCTGTGTGAAGAACGGATCTATTTTAGCCTTGTAATTTGGGCTGATACCAATTAATCCAGGAGTTCTACCTGGGTCAGTGAAAGGATTATTATTTTTATTTTATTTTCTATTTTATGCAAATCCAGATTAGTTTATGATCTCTCCCCTTCTTCTTCCTTATCTTTAGACTTGACCTCCAGAAATGGCAGGGCCTCTTAGGTAATAACCTTTCCCATCCCCAGAGCACATGACCATAATGACCTGGTATAGGGAGAAAATCAGTCCATTGCCTCATGCTTTCCTAGCAAACACATTTGTTCATCTGACCTGGAAAAGCCGTGCTGCAACTATGCCACAAACCAAGATTTTTTGACAGGTCAGCTATTCTTGATTAATTAAAGTGACTCTAGTTTTCTCTGAAAGTAGAAACCTGTCTATCAGATTACTGCCCTCATGACACAGGCCTAAAACATGGCCAATTGTATAGATTTTGTAACTGAGAGACTTTAGAATTGTGATTGAAGGATTCATTGATAAATCTGAAGTATAAACAGTTCCAGTCCATCAATGGGTGGGGCAAGTCTAGTCTCCAAGACTTCAGTGTGAACTTTTAACAGAAACAATGACACCAATAGTCAACACTCACTGAGCACCTAGTGTTTGCCAAGCATTCATCTAAATCAGGTGTTGGCAAACTTCTGTAAAGGACTAGATAGTAAATGTTTGCGGCTTGTGGGCCGTATGGTCTTGTTGCAAGTGCTCAGATTTGCTGCTGTAGTGAGAAGCAGCCACAGGTAATACATAAGGAATGAGTGTGGCTGTGTTCCAATAAAACTTTATTTCCCAAAACAGGCAGTGGGCTGGATGTGGCCCACAGGACAAAACATAATGACCCCTGATCCAAACAACTTACATGTATTAACTTATTTGATCCTCAAAACACCTTGATTGTTATTACTCCCCTTACTTTACAGATGAGGAACCTGTGGCACAGAGAGGTCATGTAACCGACCCGGACAGCATAACTCATACATTGTAGAGGTGAGTCTCACATCCACGCAGCATGGCTCCGGAAGCTGAGCGCAGAGTCACTGCAAGTGTGGCAGGACTAGGACTAATCTCATGCTTAGTCATCTACAGACCTCATTGATGAATTTATGAATTATCTGGTTCTTTATAAGATACCTACCTCATAGGATTGTTGGAGAATAAATGTTGGGCAATGGAGTGAACCAAACAGTATAATGCTTGCCTCAGCACAGTACTTTGGAGGAGTTGTCAAGTCTCTCCACATTTTTGTGTCCTTTTGGTATAACATTTGGGGAATACCGGGGGTGTCTCGGTTACTGGCGAAAACTGTGTCTGTGTATGTTCGATTGTCTTCGCAGTTCATAGAGAACGGTAGTATTAGCAGCCTAAAATTTCTCTGCTTCTGTTTTTTTTTCCCTCTACATACTTCATGCGATTATTGTGAAGATCAAATGAAAGGGAAGGAAATACAGAGAATTGGAAGAATAAAGAACTTCTGGGATAACAGAAACTCTGTAGCATATAACATGAATATGGTGAGAAACTTTATGCTTCATTTTATTTCTCTGAAAATATGGATAAGTATGTGTGCTCTATAACAGCCATCCTGGGGAACGCTCCTGGATTTTTAAGAGATTAGTAAAAATATTTGGAGTTAGGGAAAGTTTAATTATTAATTTGGAAAACAAAGTTTTTTATGATAAAATCTACTCCATCTGTGTTAACAAGCTAAATCAAAGAGAAAGTCTGTTGTCTCACTTTTTTGAAGCCCAAAGCTCACCCTCCGTACATCATTTGTCACGCCATAGGGCACCTTTTTTATATATGTCTATTGAAAAAACTAATGTCTGCAATGGAAATTTCTTTTGTATAGAACTTCTGTTTATTATTTTTACATTTTTGTTTTAAATTTTTATTTTGAAATAATTATAGATTCACAGAAAGTTGCAAAATATATATACAGAGAGGTCTTAAATACCCTTCACCCAGTTTATTCCAACTGTATCATCTGCATGTCTATAGCTCAATATCAAAACCAGGAAATTGACTTTGGTGGAATACAGAGAGGTTATTCAGATTTCCCATTTCACATGCCCTTACTTTCCTGTGTGTGTGCATAGTTCTATGCAATTTTATCATATGTGTAGATGAGTGTACCCATCACTGCAATCAAGACTCAGTACCGTTTCATCGACACAATGCTCCCTCCTGCTACCCTTTTACAGCTAAACCTTCCCTCCGTAGCCCTTGGCAATCGCTAATCTGTTCTCCATCTCTCTAATATTGTTATTTCAAGAATGTTACATAAATGGAGTCACATAGCATGTGATCTTTCGAGATTGGCTTTTTACTCAGCATAATTCCTATGATTGTCTGTATCAACAGTTGATCTTTTTTATTGCTGAGTATGGATGTACCACAGTTTGTTTAATCATTCACCAATTGAAGGACATTTGGGTTGTTTCCAAGTTTTTAGATATTATAACTAAAGCTTCTATGAATATTCATGTACAAGTCTTTGTGTAAACATAAGTTTTCATTTCTGTGGGATAAATGCCCAAAAGTGCAATTGCTGGGTCATATGGTAAGTGCATGTTTAGTTTTAAAGAAACTACCAAACTGTATTTTGGAGTGACTGTACCATTTTATTCCTATTTATTTTTAAAGCATATGTTAAGTAAGAAAACTCCTTTGTTATTCAATACTAACTGCAATATTTATTATGCATATTTTCAAATTTAATTAAATCATTTATTTTGCCACTTCATAAATTATAAAATTAATCTTATATCAGATCTATTTTTAATTTCAAATCCACCCAATGGTGGAAAAGAATGTAGTCCTCTTGATGTTCCTACAATTGAATACACTTTATGTAGCTGATCTTTATTGATGTTTACCTCTCTAATCTTATAAAAACAAGATAGTCTCCACAGCATGCAAAAATGTGTTTTTCTCCTCTTTTTATAAGTGGAGAATACAAAGCAAAGTGAAACCAAAAGATTCTTCCAATATCCTATAGTTTAAAAGCAGAAAATATAAGCTCTTTTTGGGTTGCTCAAAAGTAAATTTAGAAAAACACAAAAGAACTTGATTTTTATCTCTCTTTTCCTCTACATTTTCATGTAGGTAGACCAAAAGATCAAATGACAGAAACTTCTTTTTCTGTAAAAATCACAAAGTGTTTAGAAGTAAAGGCAGCGTTCTCTAGCAAACAAAAACAAGGGCAACTTGGGCGACACAGTTTCATGGACTGTGAGTCCACGACCTCAGCTGCAATATTTATGACTCACTGACGAGTTTCTGTTGAGAAGCGACTACGTGCAGACACTAAACTAGGTGCTGACTACGTGCAGACACTAAACTAGGTGCTGTGGGGAGATGGGAGTTCAACAATATAGGATAAGAAGTATAATGCCATCCAAACAGTTCCTGTCCAGACACGTGGTCGTGCATGATGAGACTTCAGAGTGATAGAGAACAGCATATACTTAATGATAATAGCCTTG
Organism: Diceros bicornis minor; assembly: GCF_020826845.1. Classification (NCBI taxonomy): domain Eukaryota; kingdom Metazoa; phylum Chordata; class Mammalia; order Perissodactyla; family Rhinocerotidae; genus Diceros; species Diceros bicornis. The sequence goes on from NC_080740.1 coordinate 37,363,899, forward strand.
ATGATATGACAATTGACTTAATGATAATGATAATTGATTGTGGCCCAAACACTGGGCAGAGAGCTTGGCATCACTGGATCCTCACAATAACACTGTGAGGTCACTGTCATCATTCCCATTTTACAGATGACGACACTGAGGCGTGGAGAGTTACTTAAAGTATAACGTTTGCAACAGTCTGGTTTTCCACATTCACGGAAAATGTCTCTCATGTGCATTATCTTTCCTGTCCCAAGGATGGAATGGACAGGTCCCCTCTCTACAAAAGCGCGGCCTGAGCTGGGAGGCAGCTGCAGGGTACAATCTTCTTTGGCCAGATGTAGCACTGAGACTTAGTCATATCAGCCACTGCATAGTGAAGTCACCTGAGCTCCAGGAAGCAGGAATTAGAGCCCAGAGTTTTTCCATTCCAGAGAGCTTTTTCTCCTTCACTGTTGTTTTCCACCTTTATTTTGGCCATAGAACCCCTTTTTCAAACATTTTACACTTTAAAAAAGGGAAAACAAGAATGGCTTCGGTTGAAGAGGGCGGGGGAGGGGCCAGAATCTCACCTGCTTTCACCACCTCCCTCCCCTGGAGGACCCTGAGGGGCTCATATTTAAGCAGTTACTGCACGAAGCCCTGCAACTCTTGCCTCTTCTCTAAACATAAGAGGCACAAAGGTATTATCCTGTTGGCCTCCATGGGGTGAGAGACCTGGTGAGAAGATGAAAGTGGCAGCCAGGTGAGCAGATGAAGGAGGCTACCCCTCACCTACCTTGAGTACTCGGAAGGCCCTGGTGCCCAGAGAGTGCCGTTTTACCTGCTCCTCCTCTTCTCGCTGACACCAGGATTCCACAGTTACAGCATCCATGTTCAAATGCAGACATTTTTCAAGGGGTAAAAGTTTAAGCTATGGTCAGTCATTTGCGCCTAAATCTAACAAAGAATCAAAAAACTTTTTTATAGCTAGGGCACAGAAGAAAACACAGAGGAAGAAGAAAAAGATCCAAAATGGGGTCTAAGCCAGGGAGATACAAAAAAAATCTCTCCACTTCCCAACATTGCTGAGATCTAGCCTGGAGTGTGGAATTTGTGGCCAGAAACCTTCCTGCCGATTAGAGCAGGTGAAATCCTGCCAGAGCAGAGGCAGCTCAAGGCACAAACCAGCTGGACAAAGCATTTGCTTGGACTCTCCTACAGGACCTTAAATAGAAAACAGAATGTGTTTGTCCAGATTTGAGAATTTGATATGGACATGAGGTCATTTGCCTGCTCTTTAAAACAAGCAAATGTTTTAAAGTAGATTTTATTGCTTCCAAAATTATTCCGTATTCTTTGGAGTCTTTCTTTCTTACTTTGGCACCATGTGGTTTTCTTTTGGTTTCTTAGATTAAAAGAATATGACAAATATATTCAACATTAAAAAAAAACAAGCCCAGAGTTATACATTTTCAAGACAGAGAACTTTCACCCTTGCGTTTCTGACGTGAGTCTTTGATACTCTGCCAGGATTTGATTTAGAGCCGTTAGTCCATTAGGATGATATAAAAATCTATGTCCTCTGCCCCCTGACCCGCAGCTAGAGGCTTTCAACAGAAAAACTAACATCACAGATGATGTTTCACAGAGCCCACTGGCGGATTTCAGGGTCTGAGATTTTCAAAAGAGGAAAATTTCCTAGAGAGTTTCTATGTAAAGGTTCTTAGCAAGTCTCTCTCTTTTGACCATTCTGAACCATTCATCTTCGCTTTGTGTAGAGCTAAAAGATCAGAACAAGATGTCAGACTGAGCACCTATGCCTATCTCTTCAAATCCTTTCAATTAACAGGACATATATTTTTAAAATAAGCAACAAAGTAATGCTAGAAAACAAGAACGACTGCCATTAATGGACTAGATGTTTTGAAAAGTGCCTGGAAGGAAGAAGACAGGATTGGGTTGGCAGAGGACACTGTTGGAGGGGCTGCTGCAGAGCTGGGAGCTATTCTGGCTAGTGCTGCCGGCTCAGAGATGCTGGGTTCCAAGTGTGGGGGAACGAGACTCACACGCTATTGGGAGTGTATATTAGCACAGGCTTTACTGACGACAATGTGGTGTTATGGATCAACACTTTAAATGTGCACAATTTTCAATCAAGAATTCCATTTCTAAGGGCCAGCCTGATGGTGTAGTGGTTAAGTTCGCACACTCTGCTTCAGTGGCCTGGGGTTCGAGGGTTCAGATCCTGGGAGTGGACCCACACATCACTCATCAAGCCGTGCTGTGGCGGTGTCTCACATACAAAATTGAGGAAGATTGGCACAGAAGTTAGCTCAGGGCCAATCTTCCTCAAGCAAAAAGAGGAAGATTGGCAATAGATGTTAGCTCAGGGCCAATCTTCCTCACCAAAAAAAAAAAAAAAGAATTCCATTTCTAGATATTTTCCCTAGAAAAATACATGTATACGTGCCCAAAGAATATGTACAAGATACTCATTTGGGGAATAACTGAATTATGATATAATCATGTGATATATTCATAACAGTGGGAAAAAACTGTATTGACATGTAAATATCATGTACTAGCATGTAAAGGTCTCCATGATATTGTGTTAAGTTTTTAAAAAGTAGTAGAACAACCCATAGAACCTGATTCCACTTATGTTAAGAAAACTTCAATGGCTATTTTTCTCTATATAGATCCGTAAATATATATGTGTATATTTATATAAATAGATATAAAATTGTCTGGAAGGATATACATAAACTGTTAGCCACAAATACCTTCTTCTACATAGTACTTCTATAAGTTTGAACTTTTAAAACAAGTTAGACTATATTCACATATTGTGTAAATTTTTTAAAAATTAAAGTTTTTTAGAACAGAGAGGAAACTAAATACTTCAAACATCCAAGGTACTAGATTTAATGAACTGCTAATAATAGAGTCAAGTAAATATATAACTTCTTACTGTGCCTATTCTGAGTCTTATAGTTTTAAAAATTTGTGTGCTGGAAGTTACTGCTAGGCAGGGGTGGGAGTTCTGACTCCCCACTAGGCCTCCGTTGATACCTCCCTGGCTCAGAGGGGTTGGAAGCCCCTGGTTACTGCTCCACTGACACTGACTAGGGAGAGAGGGAGCCTCATTACCATGGGGTGGTGGTGACTGACTCTCATACTACCCCAGCAGGAAGGAGGAGGAGTGCCTTGTTCCTGTCCATGGAGGGTGGGATTCCAAGCCCCCACGTGGTCTCCCCTGACACCATTGAGGGAGGGACTTGCTACCATCTGGCAGAGATGAAAGTCTTGGCTTCCTACTTAGCCTTTTCTGACACCACCTCCTTACAGCCTAGTGTGGAAGTCTAGGCTCCTCACTCAACCTTTGCTGGGGGTGGAGCCACAGTATTTTCCATGGTGTTCGGCTGGAGTAGAGTAGTTATTATCCGACTTATTAGGCTGCCCCTTTCCTGCTCCCTTGGCTAGAGAAAGCAGGCTTTTGTTGGACCTTTTTGTGTCTGCACCCACCGACTTCTCCGGGTGGGTGGATTCTTCAGCTCCAAGTCTGGGGTATAGGAGGAAGAAAGAAAACCCAGAGAATTAAACACTAAGTTGTTCCGTGGGTTCCTGCTGTCTGTAGACAGTCTGCCTTATCTCTCCACCTTTCAGTCTTTTATTTTTGTTTTCTATATAATGTCTAGGGTTTGTAGTTGTACTTAGTGGGAGGCATAGGGAAAAGTGTGTCTACTCCATCTTCCCGGAAATAGAGGTCCACTTTTGACCTGGGGTGTATTCTGGTCACCTATTTTTTCCATTGCAGACATACATAAACATAAGTATGCAGTTTTTGCTTGGTTTTGTTTTTGTAAAAATGTTTTTCTACTTATCAAAGATAAGCAAGCTTTGCATTGTGTTTAAGTTTAGAAATTATTGGAAGCACTATTATTAAAACATCGTGGAGGGGAGACAAGCAAAGTGAATTGCTGTTGCAAATAGCAGAAGATACCCAGAGCTTTTATTGTGTGGGAGAAAAAAAGACAGAGAAGGGAAAGGAAAAAGAGAAAACAACAACTAGTAATTTTTCTGAGGGTTTATACATATATGAAAAGATTAAAACAGTTATAACTTATAGCCTCTCATATTCTTCTGCACTTGGAATCTGATCCTGGGATGCATTAAAGATGGGGAACCTGTGGCCAGGAGGAGCCCAGTGAATGGCTGCAGGAAAGACGACTGTGAGTGTCGCTGTGTGAATGCCCAAGAGCCACGCTGGATGGGTCCTAACAGAAGTGTGTCTTCTTTCTCTCTAGTGAGCACCTCCCACTGCCACACGAGGGGACTTGAGGGTCCCGTTTGCTCACGGGGGGACATTCCCTCCAGCTGCACTAGCTCCTCACAGCCCAGGACCACTGCCCAGGCAGAGGGCTGGTGGAGGTGGAGCTCGGGCACCTCTGCTTTGGGGACTGAAGGTGAGCAGGCTCAAAACCACAGAGCCAGAACAGAAGATGGTGACCTCCCTCCTCGCCGACACATGTGATGGGGGTCTTCACACCTAAAGAGAAATGGAACTTTTTTCTTAGAGGCAGATCTGCTCAGTACAATGACAATTGATCTGTGGTTTCAGGAAAGAAAGAGGCCTGTTTTCCAGAGCTCAGGTCTGAAGGGATTCACATAACATTGCTGTCAGTGTCCTCTGAGGGATCTCAGGGAGGGGCAAGGCTAGTCCTCTTGACTCTGCGTGACAGAAGCAGTGGTCTCTTCTTCTCCACCTTTATTCAAGTCACATGGTCCACTTAAGGTCTGGCCAGGAGAATGGAGGTTGAGGGTACACTGCGGGGTAATCTTCTAGTTTAGATAGTGGCTAAAGGCATAGGATCTATAGCCACGATGCCTGGGTTCCAATCCTGGCTCTAAGCCTTACAAACTGTGACATTGGGCAAGTCACTTACCCTTTCTAGTCCTTGATTTTACTTCTTTATAAAATGGATATAATAAACATAGGCCTGATGTGAGGATTAAATAAGTTAGAACAAGGCTAGGCACATAGTAAGCACTCCTAAAGTATCAGTGTTTGGTTTTCCCAAACCCAATGCTTTTCACGAGTGCATAGAGAAATTGTGGGGCATTATGAAGATGTAGTTATGTTACCGAATGAAAGTGGGTTTGCTTCTTGGTGAGCTGAAATCAAAGCCTTCACCAGAAGTAGTTGTTACACAAAGTAAAATTTACTTGCAGCAAATAAAGAGACCAGGCGGAATTGCTTCCAAAGTCATGGCCCCCAAGCAAGGGAAAACAGGTGCCTCTTCTTTTGGATGGGGAATGAATATTCAAAATTTCATCATCACATGTAGAGGTGGGTATTCGCTTGTGCAGGTGCAGTTGCCAAACATGCTTCCACATGTTACTGCCCAAGGTGGGGGGGTCGTCTTCCCGCCACAAGACATGCCAGTAGTCAAGAGGCAAGGTGGTAGGAGTGAAAAGACTTTTTATCACAGCTTGCTAGCAGGAGGGAGGATGGCCGACTAATGTCCGAAAAAAACCATCTTACAGAACAAAGACTGCGAGCGAGTTATACAGGGGGCCGGTCTCTAGGTGGGGGAGGTATCTGGTCTCAGGGTGGAGGCATCCGTCTGTTCTTAGGTCCCGATAGTCTTTTGTTTTACTGGATATGCATCAGAGACCAGAGCAATGCCCTATACCCTGATCTTTCAGTTGTCATGGATGATGGCAGTCAGCATAGACTATCTTCCCCAGGGGTCATCACATTCCTAAGGAACTAAAAAGAACAGAGTTATCAACTTATTGCAGCTGGGAGGGGCCATAAAATCCACAAAGACTGTCAGTTAATCAGAGGTCATTCAAAGTTACAATATGGTTTCTTTTCCACAATATGGCTTCCCTTATGTCAACCTTGTGTTGAGCTGGTATCACACATTACATCACATATTATGGTAGTAAGGCCTAAGCTCCTCCTAGGGTGGAGATTTTAACATTCAAATGAAGCAAAGGTAACTCTTGAGTACTTCTCTGCCTGTCTGAGCAGCTATTGCTCTTTTGGTAGGGTTTGGACTGGTTCAGAGTGGTTGGTGATTGCATCTCTTAACATAACTAAAAAACACCTTTGAGAAACAATTAAGTGCTTCTGAAACCTCCTTTGAGTTACTCAGAGTAGTTAGTTGGCAACAGTTACTCACAGCTTTCTGAGTTTCATCACTCTCCTGTGATAATTTTTGGACAGAGGGAATAGGAAGTTAGACAAGTAAGTGACCAAGGTAGAAAGGGTTGGGAGAGTGATCTCTGGATAACAAGCCTGAGAATGGGAGGGAGGAGATGGACGGATGCCTGGACAATTATATCTAAGTAAGAGCTAGGGAAAAGAGGTGCATACAGAAAGTCATAGTGGTCTTATAGATTGAAAATGATTGGCAAACAGTCTTCTGTTTCATTTAAAAATATTGTAGGAAAACTTTTGAATCAGCATCTTCCACAAACGGTCCTCTGTGATAGAATCTGGGAAGGTTGTGGAGGAAAGCTTTTCTCTCCTAGGAAAGCGTTGGGGTGTGACACTGTCTACTCTGGAGACCCAGTAGAAAGGTTCTTCTCCCCTCTCTGGGCTGTATCAGCTTCCTTCCTCCTGGTGAAGGAAATCATTCATTCCACATCACTGTGTCTATGCTTACCCCCAAATTTAGGATGGCCTGGAGATTTCAGGCCTCCAGGTCACTCTTCTCAAAAGCTGACTCAATAAAGAGTAACATTGTTTTCAGTTTTGTGTCTCCGAGTGTTGCCTTCTTATTTGATGTGATGATTTTTCCCACTCCTTTAAATATAGCCAGGTTAATTGGGTGTACTGTTTGAAGCCAGGCTCAAAATAGGAGCAATTAAATTCATTAGACCTTTGAGGGATGAATTAGTTAAGGAAGTACACTTTTTTTTTTTTTCAAGAAATGGTACAACAGCTTGAAACTTGATTCACAGCTACATTCCAATGTTCTCAATATTATGAGATGATCCGGGCATTCAATCTTACAAAACTATTTATACCTCACCATCCTAAAGCAAAGGAACTTCTGTTGCTGAACCTGTTCCAGGGATGTGTATGGATTTGAATAATAAGTAGGGAACTTCCTTTAGGAACACAGAGTCTCTGTCACACAAATACTTCATTTCTTAGAAATAGCCAGCTGGAACTAGGCCGCAATACCCTATTTGTCCCAAGGCCTCTGTTATAGGGAAGAACTGACAGCCATCCCCCATCAGCCACCTCCGTGCGCAATTTTATACCATGGAAGAGGGTGGAGCATTACTATCAATTTTATCTGCACATGATTTTTCTCTTCTCAAGTACAGGAAGTATTAATGCTGCAGTTTAACGTAATTAGACCCTGAGGGTTTATGTTCATTACCGAAAACATATAAACACCACTTCTGAATTTATCTGTAAAATAACCTGAATCCTCAGTGACCATATTAATGGATTGTGTTCTTTCGATTTGATAAAAATCCTTTTCATTATTCTTTGACAACTTTTTTCTTTCATGTGTTTCTGTGCCCTTAAAGTTAGAAAATTTCTCCATTTCCCGTCTCTCAAATCAAGACAGCATCTCCTAATCACTGGAAAATTCACTTTTTATTTGCAGTGTCAACTCTAAGTCCTGACAACCAAACAAGGATTCTGAGTGGAAACCAAAGAGTTGCCTTCCTACCCAGGTTAACTCTCTCTACCATTATGCTACATCTCATTTTGAAAAGCAAGTTTTTATTATGTAATATGGTAAAAAAAAGAAACAGAAATGAGTAATATTAGATAGATGGTTGAGCCCAAAACAGTTTGGTACATTTGAGACAGCATCTCTCAAAGTGTGGTCAACGCGTCATCTGCAGCAGAAGAAGCCCCTGGAAAGTTTGTTAAAAATGCAGATTACTGGGCACCACCCCAGATTTATTCACTAAAAATTTTTGTGGTTGAGTCTGGGAATCCTGCATTATTAACAAGCTGTCTGAGTGATTCTAATGCTCACTAAAATTTAAGGAGTTTAAGATTTGCTGAAATAATTGCTCCTTTCTAGCCTCCCCAAAAGTGACATCTTGACAATCACTCAGAGAAAACATCTGTTCCACCTTAATACAATAGAGATGGAAAGAAAGGAATAAATAATTACTGGGAGTGTAAGATGTGCCAGAAACTGTGCTAGTTAGAAATTTATAAACATGCTTTATTTAAATATCAAAACTCTTTGTTGAGATGTTGACCAGTTTAGAGTCAACCTCATAAGAAGCGGAACCAGGATGCATATCCAACATTCCATAATTTGATTACTGCACCCTACGTCCATCTCTTAGAACTAGGAGCTGGCTCTGTGGCTGCACAGAGTCCAGGAAATGGGCCGATGCATTACCTAGAGAGATCTTATGGTGGCACAGAGGTGGCACTGAATCTCCGGGTTGCCTCATCATTTTGATGACCAGTCTAAACTTGCCATGTATAGATGGCTTATGGAATGGCCTTTTGTCCCACAAATGTCTAGTCAATGTGCACTGGACTCTATGCTAAGCACTTTTCAGAATTTACTCTTCATAATGGCCCTACGAGGTAGGTGCTATTACTTTCTCTATTTTCTAGTTAAGGAACAAAAATGTTGTGGAACTTGTTCATGCTCACACAGCTAGTAAGCAGCAGAGGCTGGAATGTCTGTTTGACTCCAACGTCGACTGGAGATCCTCTTGGAATTGGGGCTCCAGGAACTGGCACAAGAAAATGCTGATACTTTGGCTACTGCTAATGCTATGAGTGATAAAGTTCTTTATCTCTGACCCAGGAGATGTTGTGTCTTTTGCCAAGATCCGTTAAACTGTGGCAGGCTAACTTGTTAAGCTTGCAAGTGGTGTGAAATCTCAGACTCTTCCCATTTCTTGACAATAGCAATATCATTAATATTGTTATCATTAATACCATATTATTGTTGGTAACCACTATTTATTGAGCACCTAGTGTGAATTAATGAACCAAACTCTGTTCTAAGTAATTTATCATACGACCTCATTTAATCCTTATACATTGTCGTTAAGTAGATAACCTTAATAACATTTGATAGATGATGATACTGAGATTAAAAGAACAGGCATTGTTGGTTTCCTATCCGGTATCCATTTCCCCCTTCTCAATTGTATTCTGACTTTTGTTCTGATATCCACCCCTCTCTCACCCAGCAAGGAAGTCATCCCTTCCTCTAACTTCAGGTGTGAGCCTATCCTCTTTGCAGATGATCAGTTTCTGAACTTTATTCTAAGCTAATAAAGGCATGACATTGCCCTTGCCATAGAAACTGGTTAGGAAATACATTATCCAGTTTGGGCAAATGGAATTGGGGGATAGTGAGCTAGAGACTTGCCAGAAACTTCTTTTCTTGCTCTTACATAAAGCCATAGGGAAAGATAGGCTCTCTTCCTCCAAATGCTGATATGTATCAGCAGGGTGATACAGATAATATTTAAGTGATACATACTTATCAGAATGAATGATGGACATAAGACCAAAGTAGGGTCTGGAATTCCCTGTTGTGCTATATATCACCCCATTAGGTGCTGGACTGTGGCCAGGTCCTGGGGTGGAGTGCTACAGCAGCTGGAGGTTGGGGGCACTTCGCAGGTCTAGAGCAATGGCTACTTATCAACGGGTACCAAAAGATTTTAATATGTTAATAACCGGTACAGCTATACTAGGATGTGCAGGTGTGATGCCTGGAACTGCTACATCCATCTCATTACCAGTCAGAGGAAGAAGCTCACACACAGAGGAGAGCAGAGCCAAAACAATCACAGAGAGAGGGCGAGAGAGCCATTGGACTGAGATGACGCTGACAGTGCCCTCTCTCTAGACTTTTTCAATTAATAGACTACAAATTCCCTTTTCATTTAAGCTAGTTTGGGTCTGGATTTCAGTCACCTGCAGTCAATAGCATCCACTTGAAGCATTAAGTAACGAGTCCAAGGACTCAGAGCAAGTAAATAGGCACACTAGAGTTGAAAGTCAGTCTGTCTTTCTGCAAAGAGACTGGTGTTACCTTTATGTATATCACTGAGAGTCCTCCCCACTCTTACTAAAATTATACTCATCTAGTCTAATAACAATATTAACATAGAGAAAGAAAAATAAAATGTATCTGATGTTCAAATTACTTACTTAGATGACTAGTGGTAGATCTGACCTGAAGTCAGACTAGATGACCAAAAACTTGTTCCAGGAAAGGCCTCTTGCATTATTAACACCATCTTGAGAACAAATTCTAGATTCATCCTAGGAATATGTTGAACATTGTCATCAGCATGTACACATTATCATAACACCACGTAGATGCCTGTACAGGGAGAATTTACTTTTTTTTAATTTCACAGTCACCCTTAAGTCCAAGAATTAATAACTGCTCCAGAAAAAAATGACTTGGATTCTTCATATTTCTTTGTGCAATCAAGAATCAATGTAAATGAAGACTATACGTTTGCATCTAGTTTAATTAATGATCTTTGACAGTGTTTTCTGGTAATATACATATTTCTGAAAATAGAATATTTGTACATATTCAGAGCTCACCTACTCATAATATTTTAAGAGTTGGAAAGCCTTAGAGACTTCCAATTCAAACCCTCTTATTTTATATGTGAGAACACTGAGGCATAGAGAAGCTAAGTGGTGAAGCAGGCCACTTAAAAAATATCCTTGGGGCCGGCCCTGTGGCATAGCAGTTAAGTGCACGCGCTCCGCTGCTGGCGGCCCGGGTTTGGATCCTGGGCGTGCACCAACGCACCACTTGTCAGGCCATGTTGTGGCGGTGTCCCATATAAAGTGGAGGAAGATGGGCACAGATGTTAGCCCTGGGCCAGTCTTCCTCAGCAAAAAGAGGAGGATTGGCACGGATGTTAGCTCAGGGCTGATCTTCCTCACACACACACACACACACACACACAAATCCTTAATCTTAGCAAGCCATTGTCCTTTAAATACATATTTGATTTTTGGAAATATGCAAAAGTCACTCAGTGTCAAATATTGTGAATAAGGGACAGGGAGTAGAACACAGATCAAGTTGAATAATATTTGACATTGTAATATACGAGTAATGAGTCTGTGATTTTGGTATGGTTGATCCAAAGATAACTTAAAGGAAATGTATTTAAACTATTCTAAACAAAGACAACATTATTCCAAATAAGTCCAAAACCTCACAAGGTTACACCTTAATTTGGAAGTGTATTGTTGATTTTCAAAATATTTGGAGATTTTCATGATTTATTTCTAGCTTAATTCCACTGCGGTCAAAGAGCATACTCTAAGTGACTTCAATACCTTAAAATTGAGGTGTCCTTTATGGCTTAACATATAGTCAATTTTGGTAAATGTTCCAAGTGCCTTGAAAAGAATGTGTATTCTGTTGTCTTTATGTGGAATATTTCATGCATGTGAATCAGGTCAAGTCTGTTAGTTGTGTTGTTTGGATCTTCTATAACTTTATTGATACTGCTTTCTGCTTATTATATCAATTATTGAGAGGTATGTTAAATTTCCCACTATGATTATAGATTAGTCCACTTCTCTTTTCAGTTCTGTCTATTTTTGCTGTGTATAATTTAAAGTTGTATTATTAGATGAATTCAAATTTTGAATTATTCTATCATCTCCCTGGTGGAATGACCTTTTATCATTTTGACATAGTCCTCTGTATTAGTCTGATTTCAATAAGTGGGTTAAACAACAGAATTTTATTTTATTTATTTTTTAGTTTTTTGCGAGGAAGATCAGCCCTGAGCTAACATCCGTGCTAATCCTCCTCGTTTTTGGTAAGGAAGACCGGCTCTGAGCTAACATCTATTGCCAATCCTCCTCCTTTTTTTTTTTCCCCAAAGCCCCAGTAGATAGTTGTATGTCATAGTTGCACATCCTTCTAGTTGCTGTATGCGGGACATGGCCTCAGCATGGCTGGAGAAGTGGTGCATCGGTGCACGCCCGGGACCCTAACCCGGGCCACCAGTAGTGGAGTGCACGCACTTAACCACTAAGCCACCGGGCCGGCCCAACAATAGAATTTTAGTAAAGTTAACAGACTTAATAAATAATTATTATAATAAGAATGACAATATAGTATAAGGAAACTCAATATGGTATTCTACAGCTGAGAGAATACTCAAGGAAGGACAAACATGGAAAGAGTTCAGACCTTGTTGGAGAAGGTATAGTTCAGCCATTGAATAGTAGAGAAGGTTACTGGTTTGCTGAGACTGGAGCTGGTCTGTAGTCAAAGGTAAGCAGGAAGCAACTCTTTGGAGTACAGTTGGGGGCAGAGCATCAGCAATTACATTGCCTTCTGATTTCTAACACATCTCTTGAGAACTAATCTGTCAATCCTGTTGTTCTTCTGAAGGTAGTGCCTTATTTTTCTAGCTTCCTTTTCTTTTCTCCTGCTTTTTTTTTTTTTTTTAAGGTTTTCTCTTTGTCATTTTTAGCAATGTCACTGTGATGTGCCTAATTGTGGCTTTTTTTGTATTTATCCCATTTTGGGCTTGGCGAGCCTATTGAATTTGTGGCTGGATGTCTTTTATCATTTTTGGAAAATTCTTTGCTCTTATCTCTTCAAATATTGCTTCTATCCTATTTCTTCTCCTTTCTCCAGGAGTCCAATTGCACTCATATTAGGCCTTTTTACCATACTGAATCTGTATCTTCATCATGTCCCATATGTTCAATCTATTTTCTTATATTAATTATACTTAACATAAAGTTTGTGCCTGCTAATTTCAATAACTGGTTCATCTCTGGGTCTCTTTGTATTCTCTGTTTTTCTTTTGGTCCTGTTTCTTGGTACGCCTGGAATTTTTTTTAAAAATTAAGTGCTGGACATTGGGTTTGAAAAACTGTAGAGGCTTTGGAGGATGCCATATTCCTCCAGACAAGGATTTACCCTATTGTCCATAGCAAGAACTATGCTAGGCTTTGGGAAAACAGAAGTGAATAAAACAGACAAAATCCCTACCTTCATGGAGTTTACATCCAGTGGGGGCAATAAACAATAACAAATAAATAAATAATAATAAAGAAAGCAGTGATAAAGGATATAGAGTAAATCAAGTAAGGGGATAGAGGTTAAAGGGTGGCGCATTTAGACAGGGTGATCAGGTGACATTTGAGCTAAAGTTGAATAAAGTGAGGGGGAGAGACATGAAAATATTTAGAGAAAAGGTGTTCCAGGCAGAGGGAAAAACAAATACAAAGGCTCTAAGGCAGTGGAGTGCTTGACTTGTTAAAGGAATAACAAGGAAGCCAAGGTGACTACAGTGGAGTGATCAGTGGGGAGAGTGGCAGAAAATGATGCCTGAGAAGTAAGCAGGGGCTGTATCCTGGGACCCTGGAGACCTGTGTGTAATAGATAGCCACGGAAGGATTTTGAGGAAAGTGCTGATGTGATCTGATATAGATTTCAAAAGATCATTCTGCCTAATGTGTTTGGAATAGACTGCAGCAGGGCCGGAGTATCAGTAGCGAGACCAGCTTGGGGTCCGGATTGTAGGGATCTATTGCAGAGCTGATGGCGGCTTAGCCTGGAGAGGTGGTGGTGGATGTCAGGAGGAGCAGCTGGATCTGGGACATGTTTTTGGAAGTAGAGGCAACAGATTCCAATGACGGCTTTGATATAGGGTCTGTGGAGGCAGGTGTCCTGCCACTTGCACCAGCCCATCCAAAATAAATATTCATTTTTTTATACCTAGTTTTATAGTCTTTTTTTTTTTAGTTTGTTTTATTTTATTTTATTGAGGTCACATTGGTTTATAACATTATGTAAATTTCAGGTGTATAGTATTATATTTCGGCTTCTGTATAGACAGCATCTTGCTCACCACCAAAAGTCTAATTTCCATCTGTCACCATACATATGTGCCCCTTTACCCCTTCCACCCTCCCCCCACCCTATTATCCTCTGGTAACCACCAATCTGTTCTCCATATCTATGTGTTTGTTTGTTTGTTTATCTTCCACATATGAGTGAAATCATATGGTATTTGTTTTTCTCTGACTTATTTTGCTTAGCCTAATACCCTCAAGGTCCATCCATGTTGTCACAGATGGCATGATTTTATGGCTAAGTAGTATTGCATGGTATATATATATATTTACCACATCTTCTTTACCCATTCATCTGTTGATGGGCACTTAGGTTGCTTCTGAGCCTTGGCTATTGTCAATGGAACAACAAAAGACCCCAAACAGCCAAAGCAACCCTGAGAAAAAAGAATGAAGCTGGAGGTATCGTACTCCCTGAATTCAAAGTATACTACAAGACTATAGTAATCAAAACAGCTTGGTACTGGCAGAAAAACAGACACAGATCAATGGAACAGAATTGAAGGCCCAGAAATAAACCCACACATCTATGGACAGCTAATTTGTGATAAAGGAGCCAAGAACATACAACAGAGAAAGGAAAGTCTCTTCAAGAAATGGTGTTGGGAAAACTAGATAGCAACATGCAAAAGAATGAAGGTAGACCATTATCTTATACCATACACAAAAATTAACTCAAAATGGATTAAAGACTTGAATATAAGACCTGAAACCACAAAACTCATAGAAGAAAATATAGGCAGTACATTCTTTGATGTCTGCCTTAGCAGTAATTTTTGAATACCATGTCTCCTCAGGCAAAGGTAACAAAAGAAAAAATAAACAAAAGGGATTACATCAAACTAAAAAGCTTCTGCATGGGAAAGGAAACCATGAACAAAACGAAAAGACAACCCACCAACTGGGAGAAAATATTTGCAAATCATATATCCAGCAAACGATTAATTTCCAAAATATATAAAGAACTCATTCAACTCAACAGCCAAAAAACTAACAACTAGGTCAAAAAATGGAAAGAGGATATAAATAAACATTTTTCCAAAGAAGATATACAGATGGCCAACAGGCACAAGAGAAGATGTTCAACCTGACTAATTATTAGGGAAATGCAAAGCAAAACTACAATGAGATATCACTTCACACCTGTCAGAATGTCTATTATTAAAAGATAAGACGGGGCCTGCCCGGTGGCATAGAGGTTAAGTTTGTGCGTTCTGCTTCAGCAGCTTGGGGTTCGCCGGTTTGGTTCCTGGACGTGGACCTACTCACCAGCTCACCAAGCCATGCTGAGGCAGCATCCCACATAGAAGAGGTACAACTCCACAACCATGATACACAACTATGTACTGGGACTTTGGGGAGAAAAAAGAAAAAGAGGAAGATTGGCAACAGATGTTAGCTCAGAGCAAATCTTTCTCAGCAAAAAAAAAAAAAGACAAGAAATAACAAATGTTAGATAGGATGTAGAGAAAAGGGAACCCTCATACACTGCTGGTGGGAATGCAAACTGGTGCAGCCACTATGGAAAACAGTAAGGAGATGTCTCAAAAAATTAAAAATAGAAATACGATGTGAGGGCTGGCCCCTGACTTAGCGGTTAAGTGCGCGCGCTCCGCCACTGGCGGCCCGGGTTCGGATCCCGGGCGCGCACCGATGCACCGCTTCTCTGGCCATGCTGAGGCCACGTCCCCCATACAGCAAATAGAAGGATGTGCAACTGTGACATGCAACTATCTACTGGGGCTGTGAGGGGAATAAAAAAAAAAAGGGAGGAGGATTGGCAATTGATGTTAGCTCAGAGCCGGTCTTCCTCAGCAAAAAGAGGAGGATTAGCACAGATGTTAGCTCAGGGCTGATCTTCCTCACAAAAAAAAAAAAGAAAAAAAGAAACACGATGTGATCCAGCTATTTATCCAAAGAACATGAAAACACAAATTCAAAAAGATACATGCACCCCTATGTTCATTGCAGCATTATTTACTACAGTCTTTTTCTTACAGAGAACCCTCTTCCACCAATGTATGAGATTCGTTTCCACAAAAGCTGAATCTGTCTCTGGGTTCTGAGAGAAAAAGAAAGTCAAAAATGATGGTTCCTAGGTTTTGGCCAGAATGACAGGAAGGATGGTAGCACCATATCTGAGCCATGGTACCCTGGGAAAAGAACAGTTTGGAGGGGATCTAAAATTGTATTCCTGACATATTCAATAAAGTCTAAATTCCCTACATTTGCACTCAAGACCTCATTCTACTCACAAGGCCCTTCTCCCACTGCAACCTAGGCTTCTGTTTGTGAAATTTTTCAGGTTAGAATGTCCTTTCCCACTCTTTCTCTCTTTCTGTCTTTCTTTTTCTTTCTTTTTTTTTTTGAAATCTTACTCTTCAAGGCTCACTTTAAATGAAAGCTTTTCCATAAGAGTTGACTTCCTCCTCAATGTTCCAGGAACAGGAAACTGGAAGCCCACAGTAGACCCTGGGTAATTTTTTAAATTAAATGTGAATGTTTTAGAGAGAGCAAGCATTGTTCTGTTTGCTTGGTCATCCCTATTGCCTTGGTCACAATCACACATTTGTGTTATCTGCGTAGGTCTCACAGCCATTTGAGTTTATGACCCATGACCTTCTCAAATCATTCTGCTTGCACATCTTCTACAGCAGTTATACCCTGGGCACTTTACAAATATTTAGTAAATTAACAAAGGCATAAATGCTGTATTTTCCACGCAGATATACTTGCTATCAGCAGCAGTTTGGTCAAAAAAATTTTACACTCTTTCATAGTATTCTGTTTTTCTTATTATTTTCCTCTTGGTTCTTTTTCTCTGTTGTTACATTTTTTTCCCTCATAGAAAATTTAAGTCCGGAGGAAAAGAATGCCAGGGTAGAAGAAAAGACTATTTTCCAAACTGACTGCTGATTTTATTTGACCTGATTTCAAATTGCTCTCTGAGTTTATTTTGTGATGAAGCAAATATTTCACACTAATACCACCAGAATAGAAGGTAAACATTATATTTTATTAGGCTAGGGCTATGTGAAATAGGTCAGTTTAATTTTAATTAAAAATGAAGAGGAATTAAATAAAAATTTTAATCATGAACTGTTTGAACAGTTTTTATTAATAAAATCTACTCTTAAGTTCAACCCTTAGGCCAACCCTTCGGAAGGAGAATAAAGTAAACCCACTCTTTATCAGAATAATGTTTCTAAACCAATTTGCAGTTTACAAATACAAACAGGCGGCAAAGTCCGCGGGCAGCTTCCTCGGAGGAGGGCTGTGGTGAAACCAGATGACTCACTGTTTGTTTGATGAAGCATTTGTAATACATATCCTTGCCAGTTTGTTTTGTTCCCACTTAATTCCCAACTTCCCATCTTCTTTCTAATGAAAAATCAGCTTTGAAAAATTGCTCACGAAACTGCCTTCAGTGAGTCAAAATTTCATAATACAGCCCTGATTGATTAAATTCTTTGAATGCTGGAGTTTGCTAAGTTACCTCTGGGAAGCAGTCAGTGGAGAGAGAAGCAAAAAAACGTGCACAAATATTAACTGATATGATAGACCATTTCTTCTCAGTGTGCTATAAAATCAGAACGAGGCCATAACAATCAAGCTTTGATTTTCCTCCCATCTCTCTGATGCTTTAGAAATTCTCTCCAAGAAGTATTTTGAGGTATCCACATGAAAAGTATTATGTAAACTCAAGAGGTCCAACTCATCTCTGTGCATAGGGGAGAGGAAGGGTTATTCTGGGGGCTCCACAGAAGAGAGAAGAAGATCCTTCTAACCCTACCTACCCCACCTGCATACCTGACTGTGGGATTATGGCTGCTCTTTTACATGGTCTCTGGGCTCTCTGCTGCTTGGGGCCATGGCCAAGTGCACAGAAGGCACCATCTGTCTCTGCCCAGTAGCTCTGACACCTCCTGCAACTTTGTCAGAAGACTCATGGCTCTATTCGCTTCTCCAGAGCTCTCACTCCAGGCACTGAAGATAGATACATAGAAGGAATCTTTTCAGTTACCTCTTGGTGAAAGGGCGAGATAGCACCAGTGACAAACTATTACTCATGGTTAGCCTCGTGCAGAATGGAGGGAGCCTCTTTCCAGCTAGAAGGGCTGCCGTCTTGGGCAGGAAGTAGGAGGCAGGTAAGGTGCTTCTCCAGAAGGTTCCCCTAGTTCTCCTTTCTGAAATGTGGAAAACTCACCACAGCCACCAAAGCATGGGGCACCCACAAGATGGTGTCAAGGAGGAAGACCTGCCCTTCTCAGTGCAGACCTAAAGGGTCCAACGATGCGGGTAGTGCCTGAGGTTGAAGCTGACTACAACACCATTTTCTGCTCACACTAGGACGCTAGGATGCTCCTTAGCAGCAATTTCTGCCATCTCCAAGGGGGAGCCATGAGTACTGAGGATTTTCTCTTCCTTACACTCAGGAGGCTGCACTACTTATTTCTTCCTGAAGTTAAAAATATGTGTGTGTGTCTGTGTGTGTGTGTATATTTGGCCGATCTTGATTTGCATTCCTGTCCATAGCCAGAGAAATAATTAACCTTCTTTTCTTCAACAGACAGTAAGGTACTCAAATCAAACAAGATGATGATGCACCAAGATCTAACGAAGCCTTTCTCAACTGGAATTCGGTGTGAGAGTTATTCCCTACTACCCCAAGGCATTTGTTATATGTAATGAATTAATTCTGCTCTATGCATATACAATGGTGCTAGTTATAAATTAGCTTGTCTCTGTGCATCCAGAATGGTACTAGCTATGTGCCCTTCTTAGTACCACTCTTGGGAGAACTTAGACATAGCCACTCACATCATTTTCTGTGTCCTGTCCTCTACCAAAGGTTATGGCCCTAGATAGTGACAAGCTGCCTTTCCCTGCTTAGAGAGTAGAGAAAGTAAGCAATAGGAGTGGAAAGAGGCAAAAGAAAGAATATACCCCCTCTGCACTGCCGAAGCTGACTTGGTAGTTTCTTCCTCTCTCCTCTCGCCTCTGCCTTCTCCCCCTGAGGAGTGGGAAGGCTTTCTGCTTAGACAGTGAGGCACCAGAACGGAGGTGCATTTGCAGCATCTGAAAGTGCATTTTGGAAGCATTCCAATTTGGCTGAAAGCGAAGTGTGTCAGATTTGCCCGCCTAGGGAGAGACTTAAAACCATCCATTTATACAGCAATATAAAATGTACTTCATTTTATAACATGTGCAAATACTGCCTATGTAATCAAAACAATCTAATAACAAAGATCTGAAGAAGAACTGCTTTAAAATCTGATGTATTATTTATGCTTCAAGGGAGTAATGTTTTCTTTGTTTTATGCACCTGACTCTTGGCAGCCCTGTCTGACTGGCAGTTTAGAGGATGAACTAATGTTTATCATTAGTGAAAAGCTCATTCCTTCAACATGTATTATGCAGCTACTGTGTACCAGGTGCTGCGGATTAAATGAAATCATACAAATAATGGTGGCTTAAAAATAATTATGATGGTAATAGTAACACTAATCGTTGTTGTTTGCCTCTCTAGCATTCTTTTTCCCATCTCCAAAAACAGCTCCTGACTCTCATTGCAGATTCATCCCCCTAGGAATCCTTCCTCTGGCTCTAAGGACAGAACATGTGACTCAGGCATAAGCCATTGAATGTAATCCATATTCCTCTGTCTACAAGGACTGGTTCAGAGATGGTCACATGACCTAAACTGGTCCAATCAGAATAAATCTTGAGACTTGTTCAGAAACTACTAAAAAAGACCCTCTCTGTTGAGCTGAACTTTAGCCTGAGAAAATGTAAGGCTCGATAGAAGTGTCCCAGCAATCTTGTCACTATGAGGGGGCAGCCTGGAGACTGAAACTAAATGGAGACTGAGAATGAAGTCAAAACACTAGGCATCAAAGTAAAGGGATAGAAAGAAACTGAGTCCCAATGAGATGGTGTAAGCACTAAATCCAGCCATGTCTGAAGCCAGCCCAGCCCACGGGTCTTTCAGCTTCTCCAGCCAATAAATGCACTTTTTGTTTAAGTCAATTTGAGTTTGGTCCCAGGTCACTTGAAACTAAGAAAGAACTAACTCATACAAATGATGATGCTGATAATAACAATAATGTAAAGGTAGTAGGGGAAAGCCAATGAAAACTTTATGTGAAGGGGAAAATGATATTAGATATTAAGACTCTATAGATTTTATAGGAAAGTTGCCTTGACAGAAGCAAAGCAGAAATAAATGAACTAAGATCCAGGGAAACATCACTGAGAACTTTTGGCTCACTCTGTTAACCAAATGGAATTAACCTTGGCCCCAATGGAGTACATGAGACAAAAACCATACGTAAGATATTAAACCCCTCAGGCTCCAGAACAGCAAGCCACTTTCCTGGTCAAGTTTGGAGGAGCCCCAGGATAAATAGATTTTCTTTTTTAAAAAGCTAGATTCAGGAGCTTTGTGTAACCAATAGAGGTATTTCTGTCTGTGCTATCAAGAGCATGTGTAGCCCTAAGCAATAATGTCCAAATGGTAAACAACAAAAACGATCTTTAAGAGTCAGAAGTATTGGAGATTCGAGACAAAGCACACTTTCTTGCATCCCTGAAGTGTAGCCACAAGAAAAGATCGCTTCGTGTGAAGGTAAACAGACTATTATTTGGGCAGCCACTATGTTAAATCAAGTTGTGTTCAGACATATTCCCAGATTTTAACCACTAAAATGAAATTCAGAAGTGCTGTCCCTCTTCCTTTATCACACTCTCATGTACCATGTAGCTCAGGGAAAGGCCTGGAGCTTAGCAGTTTACTTACTATCTTTCTTGTTTACTTATTATTTTTTTTAAACACTCACTTCCAAAGCTTTGCTAGCTAGGAGACTGCTTATCAATTTCTTCACATGGTAGATTTTCCCAAGTAATGAAAAATGCCAATAACTTGGAGAGAACTTTTCTCTTGGATTCTAAAACTCTTAGAGGGTCCAAATTGCACTGCATTATTTGCCATAAAATAGAGATTAGGACGCTGTGTGAAGGGGTGGGGGAGTCTCTCCACTGGGAAGTTAACACCTTCCTTTAAAAACCATACCACTGTGTATTTTCTGTATTAGTCCATGGACAGTCAAACTTATCCCTTAAGGATGGTCACTTTGCCTTTTAAAAACCATATTTGCTGAATATTTTTCTACATTATTCTCTGGACAGTACCTTTCCCCTTCAGGACAGTGTGGCAGATTGTATTTCCAAAGACGACCACAAAAATATCTCTGGCAGTGCAGTGGCAGCATAACCTTGCCACTCCCACTTCAAGAACTAGACTTCATTTCTACATTTCTCCACCCCTCTTGAACTTGGGCAGGCACTGTGACTGCTTTGACCAATAGAATATGGAAGTTATACCGTGTCAATTCCTGGTGTAGCCCGTAAGTGTTTTTCCTGACTCTTGGAATCCAGCTGCCACGTGTGACTACTCTGAGATCAGCACGCTGTGAAAAGCCCCAAGCCACACGGCAAGGCCCTGGAGGATGAGACACCATGTGGAAAGGGAGAGGGGAAAAGGAGCCAGACGCGTAAGTGAAGGAACCATCTTGGGCGACCAGCCCTGTCCAGCCTTCAGCTTACTCCGGTGCCAGCCACACCCAACTGCAACTGCATAAGAGACTCCAAGAAGGGACCACCCAGTTGAGCCCAGTCAACCCCTAGAACTATGAAAGATAATAATAGATTATTGTTTTAAGCTACTAAGATTTGGGGGTGGTTTGTTAGACTCAGCAATAGATATCTGGAACAGATAGGTAATTTGCTCATCTGGGTGTCCCTTAAAGTGTAGTGGATGCAGTAGATGTTTAAAAAAAAACTGAATTTATTGTAATAACAACTACCATATCAGCTAGAGTTCTTCATAGCAAGCAACAAAAGCTAATTCTGGCTGAGTTAAGCAGACAAGTTTTTTGAAAAGATAGTGGGTAACTCCTGAATCATAGGAGGGTCTGAAGACGTAGCAACAGATTAAGCAGGAAATAAGAACACCAACACTGTGTCCCAAAACCACTCTGGGGAGGAAAGCAGTGACACCATCACCACAGAAGTGACAGTGGGCTCCTGGCCCCTTGGGTTGAATGTCACTAGCTCCCAGAGTTTTGGCATAGTGGCCCTGATTGTCAGAGCCTGAGGCATAGGCCTCTGCCCTTGCTGCAAGGGGCCTGGGCAAATGAGTATGCAGCATTTTCAGACTCTATATTGAGAGGTAATCTTTGTCCCCATCAAAGTCCTAAGGGTACGTGTGACTTCTCCAAGGATAGAAGTTTAGAAGCTGGGAAGTCAAAATGAGTGACAAGAGTCTACCGGTGCCACCAGGAATCAAAATGTGGCAGAGTGTGTGTGTGTGTGTGTGTGCACGTGTGTGTATGTGTGTGTGTGTATTATTTGCGTTATGCAATTTCTGCTTTATAACAATATGTGTCCTTCTGATAAACCTAGCATTCTATAAAATTAATACTAAAATTAGCATTCAGACTAAAAATAACAAGGCTTATGGGAAAAATAACATTAGGAGTATACCCCTTAAAATCTATGCAAATTTGTAACCAGGGCATCAACAAAAATAACAATCCTAATAAAAATATTAGTTAAAAAAAGTTAAATTTCTAACAAAGAAATACTACAGTAAATCTAAAATTTTTACTTAAAAAAATTAAAAAGTGAATGTACCTCGATGGAATGGGTATAAGGGAGCATGAGGCTGCTGAGTTATGATGGCAAGGGCAACACGCCCAAAGACGGGGGGAAGCTACGCAATAACACTTTCTGGACAGAGCAGTGGATGGGACTGAGCCAAAAAAATAAGGGGTCACTAGACATTGTGGACGGTACTGTATTCCTCACACTTGCCATATTCACTGTGTAGATATATCCTGTGATCAGCTACTGTTTCTCAAGCAGAAAAACAGCGTGCTGGTGAAGCCCTTCAGGACTTCCATGTTATTCTGCCAGTATTCCACTATTACCAATCACATGTGAGCTAATTCACGTTTACAAAAAGATGACTATAGCAGAACAGAATGTTCTGTGTGTGTGTGTATAAGTCCACCCAACCTTTACAAGCTAGGTGTTATTCTCATTTCGGAAACGAGGAAACGGAGGCTCAGAGAATAACAAATGTGACCTAGTTCACACAGATATCTGTTAAGCTGAGCTCTGAAGTTTGTATTGTCAGGTTTTAAGATCAACGCTCTTCTTTCTTTGTCTTGTCATTTACTAGGAAACAGGCTTCCACTTCTAGAAATTTAGACCTGCATCTCCAAGTTGGTAAGCAGTCATGGCCCTAGCGAGACTGGACTTGCATAGTCAACGCTGTTGCCTTTCAAACTAAAGATTGGTTCAAGCTGGTTTTTCTCCACGGTGGAGACTTGATTCCTTGGACTCCCTAGCAACTCAGCCTCAGCCTGTTCAGACCCGGCTTCAGGAGTCCGTGATGCCGGCAGGTGACTCCTTTCTCCTGCTTTCACTCATGAGTTAGCATTCAGACGACTGTATTAGAAGTACAACTATATTTTCCAAGGGGCATTTCTAATCTCTTTGAACAATGATAATTTTCTTGCAGAACTAAGACTTCTCACTTCTCACAGAGATCAAGGGAGAGAAAATGTTTCTGATGTAAGCACAGACTTCTGCTAATTTCTTTGCTTCTGTTTCTAACTTCTGCATAAACCAACTAGTTGAATAAAAGAAAATCCCTGAGTGGGGACCCGCCAAGGAGTGGATCAAGTTCAGTCGCCTGGGGCAGGGCTCCACCAAATACTCCACAGCTGATAACACTTCAAGGATGAGGTTCATCGAATCAGGAGCTGAGGTGTGCATAAGGAATAAGATGTTAAATGGGCACAAGCTGACAACCAGATTCAAAACCCTTTGAGAACATTAACTTCCTGGCCTGGGCTGGATTTAAAGTGAATTGTTAACTCATACTTCCTGACAATAGCTATACAGCTGAGACACGTTCATAGGAGGGGATGTGGGACATAACCACTGGATAAACCCCCACCATTTAGCAAATAAGAGCCATGAGTCATTTAGCGCATTACGTCCGCATTGCAGTAAACGATGCTTTCAGGGGTTCCCAGAATTGATATACCTTCTTAATACTTAACTTGCTGTTCTCAGAGCAGTGGTTCTCATTATTAGTGTGCATAGAATCATCTGGAGCGCTCATTAAAACAAGATTGCTGGCCCCACCCCCAGGAGTTTCTGATTCATAGGCCTGGTGTAAACCTGAAGAATTTGCATTTCTAGAAGTTGCCAGGTGGTGCTTTGAAGACCATTGTCCTAGAGAAAGCCTGGGCACCAGGGAGAATCCAGCCCCATTTTGTTCCAAGTGGCAAATCTGAGGTTAACATTCCTTAAGCTTCTTAGAAATCAGTGGATTTTCAAAGATATATCTTTCAAACGTTATCCATATTTCTTTGTGTGTGAGCTGTCTTTCTGTCCTAAAGAAGTTTTTGGTTTTGATTATTTTGAAAGATGGAGAAAGAACAGATCTATTTGCAGTGACTCAGAAAAACACTTTTTCTGGTTGTTTTAAGTGAGTGCTAATAAGTCTAACATGTTTTCAATTGTGTCTGTGTGTTTCACAGAGCAAATTTGTTTCACTGGTGCACATTGTCTATTCATATATATAAATCATTAAGATGATTAACATCTAATCTCACAAGAACTCTAAACAGTACTCCTGCTTCATCTATCCTTTTTTTTCTGAAGTATTTTATTTTATTTTATTGGCTTTTTTGCTGAGATGGATTAGTCCTGAGCTAACGTCTGTGTCAATCTTCCTCCACTTTATATGTGGGTCACTGTCACAGTGTGGCTGACAAGTGGTGTAGGTCCGAGCCTGGGATCCAAACCTGTGAACCTGGAATGCCGAAGCAGAGCACTCCAAACTTAACCACTATGCCACGGGGCCAGCCCCTGAAGTATTTTAAAGCAAATATCAGGCATCTTATCATTTCACCTCTACAAACTTCAGCATACATCTTTAAAAACTACGGACATTTTCTTACATAACTGTAATGCCAATAT
This sequence comes from Diceros bicornis minor, assembly GCF_020826845.1. NCBI lineage: Eukaryota > Metazoa > Chordata > Mammalia > Perissodactyla > Rhinocerotidae > Diceros > Diceros bicornis. The sequence goes on from NC_080740.1 coordinate 37,388,806, forward strand.
CATAATCAACAAAATTAACTTGATAATTCTTTGGTATCATTTAATAACAGTTCATATACAAGTTTCCCTGATTGCCTCAATCCCCCCCCACCCCAGTTTTTGTAATCAGGATCCAAATACGGTCCACATATCACATTTGGTTATTATGTCCCTTAAGCAACTTTTAGTATAGAGCAGACCCTTTTTCTTCTCCTTCTCCTCCTCCTTTTTCTTACTTTTTAATCCCAATGATGTGTTGAAAAGAAAAGGCCAATTGTTCTGTAGAATATTCCATGATCTGCCTTTGACTGTTTGCTTCCTGGTGGAATACTTTATTCCTCTACTCATGTATTTCCTATAAACAGGAAGTTAGACTAACAGGATTGATTCAGTTTAGGGTAAACTTTTTGGCAAGAACACATGATAAGTGATGCTGTGTATTTCCTCATGCAGCATACCAGGATACCATGATTGCTTGTCTTACTCTTCGAGACGCCAGGTTTCATCAGGTAGGGCCTGATGGGTTCAGGTAGGGCCATCTTGATTCCTCCTTTGTAAAATTTCCTGTCAACCGTTGGTCTAATGGTTTCATCCACTGATGATCATTCAGCAGGGCTTCTGCCTCCCTGGATAGATACCAAAGGGCTGCAATCAGAGTGTATTTCATTGTTGCTGCCATCCCCTTTCCTCTCCCTTGCCTCAGCAGAGTGCAGTGTAGTGGAGTTGATGTCAATCAACTCAGGGCAATGGGAGTGCTCTGGGGCTGGAGTGCTCCCATTTTGGAAGATGAGTTTCCAGCTTATTCTAAACTTCCCACAGACACTGCTTTAAATGTTTCAAGATGGTGGGCAGTGTCACTGAAGGAAGAGTGGTTAAGCTCAGATTGTTATCTCATAGCATTTACTAGAACAGTGGAAATTGGGAGAGGTCTCCATGGTGGTCTGTTTGCTTCATGTGCTTTGCACGCTAAGAGAGTGCTTCTGTGTGGGGAATCTTAGAGCCACATTCTCATACATTTTCAGGCACAGTGTTTCGTGTTTCTCAGCATGTACTTAGAGACTCCACACTTGCTTCTTCAACGCATAGTGGCCTCTCCCTTTCCGTTTCTTTTATTTCCTTAACAACAAAGGGTCTAATATTTCTGTTATTATTTTTCATTTCAAGAGATTCCAGACTCCTTTATGTCAATTTCTCAATTTTACGTTGTGACTTCAATTCTCATCCTTTAAAAACAAATATGGTTTCCCTAGAGATTGCTCTGACTATAACTGACCTGCAAAGACAACTTTTATAACTCATCAAAGGATTAAAGAGGCACCACATTTGCTTATAGTGTTTTTTATTTGTGGGTCACTGCACCTATTTCTGGAGGACAGAATTGGGTGTACAGAAAGATGGTCAGGCCCAGACCAAATACTGAGTAGAGGAAACATATCTTGGCAACGACCTTTGGCCCTCTTCCCTTCCTCCCTCACCTCTTCCCTCACCACTAAAGGCTTGCTAGCTACATATATTGCTGCTTTTGATTCTCCACTCTCATCACCAAGGCAGAGGACTAGATTTTCTTGTTTTTCTTTCCATCTGCACTGTAGACGTTGAAGCACAGTAGTTTCCAGTAAGTGAATTGGGCGCAAAAATAGTCTCCTCCAGATGAGTGGGTGATGGTTGCCTGGATGGGAGTGATACGTAGGAGGCTTGTCACAAGAAGGAAAATACTATCTTACAGGGCAGAAGTCAATCTGCAAGCAAAGAGAATGAAGAAGGAAATCTTTTGTCATTCTAGATGGACTAAAGGGGAATGCCTTTGGGGTGCAGGGTATTATCTGCTCAATTCCTTTTCTGCTCAGTGTCTCCTCCTACCCTTTGCAAAGAGCCTTAACTTTCCACTCACCCAGGCCTAGCCTAAGCCTAGGATGATGGTGGGAAAGAGGATGGGGGAGTGGGGTGGAGAGGAAGATCTTACTCGCAGGATCTTGGGTCTTTCTCCCCAACCTCCTGCAGGCTCTTGCTGAAGGTCTGATATCCCACTTGAACTGGATTGTTACTCTCTGGGCCTTGGAAGGACCAGGCTGGGCCCAAAGAACACTGAAGGTCTACCTCTTCCTCTTCATGCCTGGGCTAGGGGTCACCCCTCTTTTCCCCTGAGTCCTGGGAGATTTTTGGTTACTTTTCCTCCTCAGTACTGCAGCCATCTCTTTATTCAAGACCTGAAAGGCCACTTTATCTTTGGGGGAGGTTGGGAAGCATGGCTCCAAGGCTCTAGAGAAGCTGAGTCTGGGATCAGGTTGCAGGCAGTGAGAGCTGTTTACTTGGCCTTGGCCTGTTCTTCAGGGTGGTGGGTGCAGGGAGGGGCCCATACTCCTGAGAAGCAGAGAGACTGGCTCCCATGCGAGGTACCAGACGCTCTGATCCTTTTCTCTTCTCCTCACTCTGAGCTCTCTTTCCTGTCTCTGTTTTGATTATTTTTGCCCTTGCCTGCTCCATGAAAGGACAGAAATATCCTCCAAGGAGTGCTGATGAATCCAGGCTGGTGCAGCCTCCTCAGATGTCCCAAAGCTGAACACCAGCCGTGAGGGGCAGGGGGAGACCCACCACCTGCTTGGTGACTTCCTTCGGATTGGACCTTGGATCAAGCCACCTGATCAGCGTGGAATCCAAGTGGCACCGACGGGCTCCTTGGGCCTGGATTTGGAGTTGCATGGAGCATGGGGCACCTCACACAGAGCCCGCAGCCTGGCGGCCAAGTGCATGCTGAGCTGTGAGGGCAGGTAATAAGCCTGCCAGGGGCTGCCTCCGTGGAGGAAATGGAATGGATTTGTTGCTATGGCAAAGTTGAACTCTCTTTTTGCCTACGAATTGTTATATGAGCTTATCAAGAAATGCCGAGCTGTTTCTAGTTGACCAAATTTTCTTTTGTCTGCCCTGAAGCCTCCAGGAGATAAAATAAAAGACCTCAGCATTCTCTACAGCTTGCTTGATACAATCATCACACGCAACCTGTTTTCAAACAGCCACGTGATCCTCTGCAAGCACAGGACAGGAGAGCAAGCTCTGTTTAAAGAGGAGAGCTCTGGGCAAGTGCCACAGATGTTGTCCCATGTCTGAAATGGGTGGACTGCTTTAGTACTAGAGTCTTTCGTTTTAGTTTTCTCTAAAAAACAGTTGTGTTTTTTAAAAGAGGATAATATGCAGTTTGTAAGAAGTAAAACTTTCAGTCGACTCTACACTGCTCCCACGATGGTTGGGAAGATGGGGGACAGAGAGGGGCAGTGTATGTATAGGCTGCAAACTAGTTGAAAGGATATTACATGGAAGAGAGAAAGGTTTTGTGTTTTTCTGTCTCTATGAATTTGACTGTTCTAGGTACCTCATATAAGTGGAATCATATAGTATATAACTTTCTGTGTCTGGCTTTCTTCACTTAGGAACATTAAATACGATGTTTTCAAGGTTCATCCACGTTGTAGCATGTGTCAAAATTTCCTTCCTTTTTAAGGCTAATATTCCACTGCATGTATATACCACATTTTGTTTATTCATTCATTCATCAATGGACATGTGGGTTGTTTCCACCTGTGGGCAATTGTGAATAATGTCGCTATGAACATGATTGTACAAGTATGTGATGGAATCCCTGCTTTTAATTCTTTTCTTTTGGGTATTAAAAAATATTTTTTTAATGAACTAAACTAGATGAAGACTCTGTCTGCTCTTAAAGACTGTAAGTTCCCCTTTATTACAGCTAATAAAATTCCTGCAAATGCCCAGCCTTCAAAGACTCCCTAGGAGAGATTCCCGTCTCTGAGTATATCTGACTAATTAGTGATTCCCAAACCTGGCTCTACATCAGATTCACATGGGTAGCATCTAAAAATTATGGATGCCTAGAAAATCTGGTGGACACCACATTAACCAAGTGATTAAACTTAAGATCACCAATGACGAGACAAACTGACGTTAAGTGTCTCTTAATATGATGCACATCGTCTATGGAGCATTCCTGCCCAAATGCTCAACCTGAATTAATCATGAAGAAGCAAACATCCAAACTGTAGGACATTTTGCAAAGCAACTAAAATGTCAAGGTAATTAAAGACAAAGAGAAAGGAAGGAAGGAAGGGAGGGAGGGAGGGAGGGAGGAAGGAAGGAAGGAAGGAAGGAAGGAAGGAAGGAAAGGGGGTTGGCCCAGTGGTGTAGTGGTTAAGTTTGCACACTCCGCTTTGGTGGCCCGAGATTCGCAGGTTCGGATCCCGGGTGTGGACATACACACTGCTCATCAACTCATGCTGTGGCGGTGTCCCATATATAAAATAGAGGAAGATGGGCACAGATGTTAGCTCAGGGCTAATCTTCCTCAGCAAAAAGAGGAAGAACGGCAGTGGATGTTAGCTCAGGGCTGATCTTCCTCACCAAAAAAAAAAAAAAAAGAAATTATCCTAGGTTAGAGAAGACTGAAAGGATGTGAAAACTAAATTGAGGATAGAGGATTGAAGATTGAGGATTCTTGACTGGATCTGGAATTAAAAAAACAACTATAAAGACATTATTGGAACAACTGGGAAAGTTTGAATATGGACTCTTAGTTAGATAATAACAACAGTAAATCTCCTGAGCATGATCATTATATCGTGGCTATGTAGGTGAATATCTTTGTTCTTAGGATAAAAATGTGGAAATACATAAAGGTGAAGAGAAATTACGTTTGCAACTAATTCTCAAAGAGTTCAAAGAACAAAAGTGTGTGTGTGGTATATGAATAGGTATATAAATATACATATAGAAAGAGCTAAAATAAATGTGGAAAAACATTAATAACGGTGAATCTAGGTGAAACATATATAGTTGTTTATTGAACTATTCATGAAACATTTCTACTGGGTTAAAATTTTTAAAATAAAAGTTAGGGAAAGAAAGACCAGCCTGAACCCCACCTGAGAGCTTCAGAACCTGCCGCTCCTGGGGCAGGGACCTGTATTTTTGGTGAGCACCTCGTGAGATCCCAAAGTGACCGGAAGAGCACCAATCAGCAAAACAACATGCGTGAAGCACTAGCTAGATGCCTACTTAGGTACATTTCCACTGGAAATTCTATGATCTTCTTGAGAGCAGCTTTTCTAAGCAGCAGGGAAAAAATGGATCATCAATAATTCGAACAAAAAGGAAACTGAATGCCTACCTTACTCCAAAATAAGCAGCAGATGAGTCAATATTTAAATATAAAAAAATTAACCCATGAAAGCACCTGAAGAAAATATGAAATAATTTTTTAATTCAATCTTGGAATGAAGAAGACCTTTCTAAGGAAGACATAAAACCTAGAATCATAAACTATTGATAAATTTGTCTACGTAGAAGTAAAAAAAAAGTTCTTCATTGCTAAAAACACTTCAGAGAAAGACAAAAGACAAACTACAAATGAGAACTAACATTAACAAAACAGATGGCCAAGACTAATTTATTCAATATGTAAATAAGCTTACAAATCAAAAAGAAATAGCAGTTACCAAAAGCCCAATAGAAAAATGGGCAAAGGATGTAAAAAGCGAGTTCATAGAAAAAGACGTACAGCTGCCTCTTAGACATACTAAAAAGTTTCTCAGTAGTTACCCATAAGACAAGTGGACATTAAAATTAAACTGATATCATTTTCCACTTTCTAGATTGGCAATCTTCCAAACATCTACCACCACACGATTTTGCAAAGGCTGTAGGTAAACAGGCTGGGCTGCAAATGGTGCAACCTCTTTAAAGGCCATTTCGGCAACACTGATCAAAATATTGAATGCATATACTTTTCCACCCCAAAATTTCACTTTTAGCAAACTAATCAACAGATATATTCATACAAGTGTTCAAAGATGTAGATATAAGGTATTAACTGTAGCATTTTTTGAAGTAAAAGTCTGGAACAATCCTAAGAGACTATTAGTAGAACATTAAGTAAATATTGGAACATCTATATATTGCAACAGCTCTTAAAAATTAGATGGATATGCGGCCAGCCCGGTGGCACAGCAGTTAAGTTCGCGCACTCCACTTGCGACAGCCCAGGGTTCGCAGGTTTGGATCCCGGGCACAGACCCACGCACCGCTTGTCAAGTCATGCTGTGGTGGCATCCCATATAAAGTAGAGGAAGATGGGCCCAGATGTTAGCCCAGGGCCAGTCTTCCTCAGCAAAAAGAGGAGGATTGGCAACGGATGTTAGCTCAAGGCTAATCTTCCTCACACACAAAAAGATTAGATGGATATGCACTGATATGGAACTTTCTGTAAGATCCTTAATGGGGAAAAAAACAAGATGGAGAACAGTTTGTATAACACGTGCCCTTTTATGTTTAAAAAAAAGACACTGTGTGTGTGTGTATAGATTTTATGCTGGTATATCAGCAAAATGTTGTGGAAAATATGCAAGAAACTACTAATAGTCCTCATCTCTGACTTGGGTTCTGGCATAGGACACTCTTCTCAACCCTTCAAATAATCAAAAATTTTAAAAAGTGTTAACATTTGGGGTTGGCCAGGGCATAAGAATAAAGATATTCTCTTGGACTGTTGGTTGAGTAAATTGGTCCAGCCTTTTTAGAGGCAAATTTGACAATGCCTATGAAATTTTTAAATGCTTGTCCCCTGTTACCCAACAATTCCAAGTTCTTGGAATCCATCCCACAGAAATACTTGAACAAAATCACAAAATTATAGGTACTCAGTGATAATTTTGGGGCCAATTAAGAAAATAATCAATATGAATTGATCTCCAGGTCATGATATAAGGTCTGGTGGTCCATTTAGATGTGAGATTAAGACTAAGTGGGCCCGGCTCCGTGGCTTAGCAGTTAAGTGCACGTGCTCCGCTACTGGGGGCCCGGGTTCGGATCCCGGGCACGCACCGTCGCACCGCTTGTCCAGCCCTGTATGTCCCACATACAGCAACTAGAAGGGTGTGCAACTATGACATACAACTATCTACTGGGGCTTTGGGGAGAAAAAGGGGGAAAAAAAAAAAGGAGGAGGATTGGCAATAGATGTTAGCTCAGGGCTGGTCTTCCTCACACACACACACAAAAGAGACTAAGCAACTGTGGGAATTACAATCTCTAGTAGATTGTAAATATCATAAATCTTGACCATGTAATAATAATAATACAATGAACAAAAACCAGAAGACAGAGGGAAGAGATGTGGGAGGATAGGTGATAACTCTAATTACCACATCTCTCATAGCAAAATGAGTTAGTTTGTCAAATTTGAAGCATAAAATAAATTTGCCAGGCTCTTAATGCTTTACATAATCTCGTCTCCTCCTCTGCTTTTTTCTATAATCAACTTTCCTAACTTACAGGGATCATTTAGGGAATACTAGCTCCCGTGGTAAAGAAATATTTACCCAAAGTTCATCAATCCTTCAGGTTACTCAGGGCCAGGGCACATGCCTGTGTATATTGTGCACTGCACAGGTGCCCTTCATAGGGGCAGTAACACAGATGGGACCCCCATGATTGAACAGTGCTCACCTGCACCACTGTACATGGCAGCCCAAGTTTATTACAGTTTTCTTTTCGTCTAAGATTCAAATGTAAAGTTAGTACTTTTCTATTAAACACAGCATATATAAAATGATCTCGTTGATGCCTAGGTTTGACCACTGACTAGCCATGTGATTTTGGGCAAATGACTTAGCCTCTCTGTGTCCCAGCTTCTTCATCCAGAAAACAGAATAACTATAGCCCAACTGGTAGTTGTGAAGATTTAATGAAGTAATCCATGTAAATAGCTTAAGCTGTGAAACTAAGAAGATGAGTTGACAGCCAAATGTGTTCAGCCTGCTGTAAGGAGGGAAACAAAGTGAAGGACTCTGGTCTCCAGCACTCTTTGTCATCCTAGAAGTGGTGGCTCATTTGAATCTAGTTCAGTAGAGAATTCTGCCCACCTCAGGGATTTGCCTTTGTTCCAATTTCCGATGGTTTAGAGTTGCAATATGAATATTTTGGTATAAACCTTTTAGATGTCCATCAAGCACAACAAAAAGAACAGATCTTGTGTATGTTTTGCTTTTCTAAAAAAAAACCCTCTATTTAGTGCATAGATGGTATTATAGTACCCTCATTCAGTACGCCATTAAGTAAATTCTAATTTTTAACATTTATGAATTGCTCTGAAGAGTTTTAGTGCTGGTGGCCTATTGTGGTTGATTTGCAAATTTGATAACCAACTGGGTATCTGGTGAACTGTGACTTCTCCTCTGTGGGCTGCACAGGGCTCTGTGGTAGCTTCGTCACTGCATTAAGCTCATTTGTCACCAAGTGATGGGAGTGTAAACAGCAGATTGTAGACACAGTTGTAACCAATATTGTAAAGCACTTTCTGTGTACATTATTTATTGTTTACGCCAGGGAACACAAATTTATTCTGTTTTGAGGAGAACGGACGTCCATTAAGGAAGATACTGTGACAGAGTATCGTCAAAACACAACATCTTCCTGCCTAAAATTCAAACGAGCCTCACAAAATTAAACACTGTGAATTTTCAAATCCCTAATTGGTGGTGGGCCCTCACAGAAACCCACACACGCATTTATGCATAATTTAATGCAGCTGGCAATCTCTGCTGGCTAAACCACTCAGATTCACTGTAGCTTTCCTGATGCTTCCCTCTAGCATCTTACTTTGGCCTGTCATGGGCCTGCCTATCTGCTTCCCAGTTATGGGCCAAGGGGGCCCAGCACATGCACATTCATGAGAGGTGTCTCAATACATTTTTCAGAAAAAAACCTAAACAAACCCACACCTAATTCTGTAAGGCTGAGTTCTGCTTCCTTTTATGATTTCCTAGGGATTCACTTGCTATCTACACTTGTGCACCTCTCTCATCAGTTTGCTCAAGATTTCAGGTTATAGCAAGGGACTGAAGCTCCTCATATTTTAACTCTCTGCTACCCCCTTTTTGGGGACTTAACATTTAAAAGTAGATTTTATTTTTTTTACGTAACTATAATATTCACATGATTTAAAATTCAAAATTTACAAAAGGGTATACAGTGCAAACTTTCCCTTCTTCCCCTGACTCCCCAACCACCCAGTTCCCTTCTTCAGAGGCATCCGATCTCATCACGTTCTTCATGTTTTTCCAGAGGTACTAGACATACATAGCGTCTCCCTTGCTTTTTCAATTGACATAAGTACACTCCATACAAACTTCTACTTGTTGTTTTTGCACTTGACACAGTGTGTGCACTTTATGAAGGAATGGTCTATCTGGGAAGGATATCTCTCTTTTGACAGCTTCAGGAGGTGCCCACGTGGACTGGGAGGGAAAATAGTCTATCTCAACCACAGAGATAAGCACAGTCAACTCTTCCAAGTGTGGGGAGACAGACCTCACAGCTGGATCACCCTTACATCCTCTTCAGGATCAAAGGTAACAAGGTAACTTCTTAACGCCAAGCCTAGCACTGGGTACCTAGTAGGTCTCAATAGATATTGGCCAATCAATCAATAATCAAAAAATGTTGAACCTACAGAATTAAGAATAAACATGTTGCAGAATTGGTAAAAGCTGTTTAGAGTCCATTAAAAGGTGTTTGTGGTGAAACAAGTTTATTAGTATCTTTTTCTTAAGCCAAGAGTACTCCCCACACACCCACACACTAGCCTTGGGGCAAAGGCCCAGGGTCTGGCAGGACTAGGGGAAGCTATTACCAAGAGCAGCAGGGAGCGGATGTAACCTGAGGTGTGGGTGCACAGGGCAGGCGGTAAGAGCAGGTCACCAAGCATGGGGACTGCAGGGCAAGAGTGAGGCCAGAGACGTTAGGCGAGACAAAAGCTAAGACGCCAATATGGTCAAGAACTAGGGGGAGAGCAGCAGATAGGGCAAGACAGGACAGGAACCAAGGAAGGGTGACAAGGAGTTTGTTCCCATTGGCTGTCTAGCCGGGGAAGAGTTTGGCCAGCTCGCCTAAGAGTGCCTACCGGGCCAAGTTGACAAGTGATGTAGTCCTTTAATGCACGTGTCCTGGCAAACCACACCTTTTTAAAGGTATAGCTGCACATTTACTGTGTTGTTCAGAGCCCTCCTAGGACTCCCACTTGAAATTGGTCCATTTAACAGTCATCCAAGAAAACCAGTTTTATTGCTTTAGAGTTAAATTGTATACACTGCAGGCTTAAAAATTCAGTGAGATCTTCTCCCTCCTTTTAAAGAGGAATAAAACCAATAAAAATACTTTGACTCTAAGAACTTTAGAAGTTATAGGTCATGTGTGATTGTAGCCATGAACTAATTAGCTGAACAGTGGTTGACATTTTCTTTGATGACTTAAAAAGTCCTTCAGGCTACTTTCATTTTGGGCTATCAGAGTCAGACCGAAATACCAGGCAGCCCACATGCAAGCCTGGGGTTTCTCTCACCAGGCCTGGAGAGAGCAGAGGGTCTAGAATTCCCAGGCAAAGCATTTCCCATCAACATTTCCCCTCCAGAGGAGTTCTGACTACGGCTCCATTTTAGCATGTCTCGGGGATGGCAAAAATTTGAGGGCTACTGCCAAAGACAGAGATCTTCTTTTCCAACATAGAATATTAAGCTCATACCTAAACCACACTTTGAAAATAAGTATCTTTGTATTAATAGCTTGTAAATTCAGCAGTGTCACTCTCTGCAACGAACTGTTGTGAGCTGAGGCCAAGAAAGAGTAAACCAAGCTCTTGCGCAGTCTTGTTCCAGAGTGGACAAAGGTCAAAGCTTATTTTAGAACAGCTGAGGTTTCACCGACTACATCAAAAGTCCTTATATTTAGAAACCGTTCTCAGTGCGCCTTGTGCATTGTCAGCCTCTCAGTCACTGCTGGATCCAACAGAGAGAAGCCTGTGGCTTTGTGTGCTTCCCACGTGCACACAAACCATGGGCTCCTGGCTCTGCTCGCTGATCCCCACTCCCTACTCTACTGTTCCTGAATCCCAGGATGGCCACCACCCCAAAAGCACACCCCTCCCTCTGCTCCCTTATATCTGCTCTCAGGCATCACTGCAACAGACACAGCTATTTATTTTTATTACATCTCCTAGAATTTATTCATGTTATGCTATCTTGCTATTTTGAAGGTGAATCTATATTTTAGATATATTTTCAAAAATACACTTCTTTCCTCTGTATTCTTTCACATATACCCATTACCTATTGCTTCATATCTCCTAGAGCAGAAAAATTAAGACATGGCAGATTCAGTTGCCCATAAAGAGGAGTGAATGTTTGTGGAGACGTGACAGAGGGCAAAGCCCAAATACCTCACCACTACCATCATCATCCTAAAGAAGAGGACTGACACTGTGTGGTGACAGGGCCTGGGCCAGGCTCTTCATGAGCACCACCTCACTGAATCCTTATAGTAGTTCTAGGAAGGAACGGCTGTTACAATCTCCGTTGTATAGATGAGGAAACTGAGGCTTGAGAGATTGACTTGTCCAAGAACACACATCTAGAAGCATCCGAGTCAGAATAATCTAAGTCCAGAAACTGGGCTCTTAACCGCTAGGCAATACTGCCTCCCACTGTGATCAAACTCTTAGAAGAGCACTTTAAGGCCCTTAAAAGAGTAATCCCATATTCAGACAGGAAGTGCAGCTAAGGGTTTCTTAAACCATCTGTAAGTGCAACAGATGATTGGAAAGTTGTATGTAAATCAAATTTTTAAAAATCAAATCCTATTCTAAATTCACTAGGGAAGCATGTTTCATTCCTTCACAAAGAGAAGAAAAATATGATTGCAACACAATTAGTTATAATAGATCTGTTTGGTAAGCTTTGATTTTTTTTTTTTTTTTTTTTTTTTGTGAAGAGATCAGCCCTGAGCTAACATCCGCCAATCCTCCTCTTTTTTTTGCTGAGGAAGACGGCCCTGGGCTAACATCTGTGCCTATCTTCCTCCACTTTATATGGGACGCCGCCACAGCATGGCTTACCAAGCAGTGCGTTGGTGCGCGCCCGGGATCCGAACCAGCGAACCCTGGGCCGCCGCAGCGGAGCGCACGCACTTAACCGCTTGCGCCACCGGGCCGGCCCCTAAGCTTTGATTTTTATATATATGACTACCTTAGAATTGGGTTCATCTCCTGGGCCCTGACCCTCCTTAGCCCAAATTCACTCCCTCTGACAATATGGTAACTTGTGATCCAAAGAGAAGAGGGAGAAAGACCACATTCCCCATCCACCATGCCAGGAATTGTTGGCTGGAGGGTAGAGTGGCAGGAATCGGTGCTCCTTTGGGAGGAGGAGGAGAAGGAAGCCAGAAATATGCATGAAAGCAGACTTGCACTGATGGCTAATTAATTCTTCAGTTAATTCACTACTTACTGCTCAGATCCAGCAGCAAAATGAAGGTAACAGTGCTGTGAGTCAGATACCCTTCATGAAGCTATTTAAAATTCTCTTAGGAAAACAACAGAGTCAATAAATATCATCACATTATGTGACCATGCTGCTTCTCCTGCAGATTAAATCAGTTGTGTGTAGCTAGAATCTGATCATCATTCCATTAGCATGGTGCTGGATCTGGAAGGAAGGGCCTTCAGCCCCAGAACTGCCGTCAGCAGACAGCCTTCATCTGTTGGCACCGTCAGGGACTGCCTCAGCTGCAGAAAGCCACTTTGCCTAAGATCCTGTCCTTCTCAGAGGAGGTCTACATCCAATGACTGATGGAGATAGAGTTGTTTATAAAGGCCGTGCCATATTGGCCCAATCTAGGACAACTCTGACAGGCCATTTTAGTTCCATAGCTCTCCATGGGGTCGACTGAGGCTGTGGACCTGCCCAGCCTCTCAACTTCTCCCTCTGCTCGTCCCTCTCTCTTCCACGGGTGTTGATCCCGGGGATGCCTCCTAATAAACATCCTTCACACTACACTCCATCTCAGAGTCTATGTCCCAGAGAACCCAGCCTACAACAAGATCTAAACAATCTATCACAAAACAAAAGTTATTGTATTAAGGGGAAGGGCCTCACATTAATTGTGTATAAAATCTAGGAAGCCATACTAAAATTAACTGAGAATTTGCCCCTGTGTTTCCTCTTTTCATGGTGTCACTATTAGCAAGAATGACTGCTCACTACTATTTCAAGCAAGGTACAAATCTATACAATTTCTTTATCAGCCTATATTTCTTCTATGGAAAATTCACCTGTGATAAAATTATTTGGATCCACTTTTCCTTTATTCGGTAGGTGTAATAGATTGCAAAAATGACTACAATTCTTCCCCTCCCTGTATCTATGCCTTTAGCAATGTGAGTTTGCAACCCTTCCCATCAAGAGGTAGGCTAGCCCTTAAATCTGGGATGGACTTGTGACTTGCTTTGGCCAATAGAGTGTGGTGGAAGTGATGCTGTGTCTGTTCCAAGTTGGGCCTTGAAGAGCCCTTGAACACTTCTGCTCTCTTGCTGGGATCCTTACCCAGACACTCGGTGAAAAAGCCTGGGTTAGCCTGCTGGAAGATCAGGAGACTATGCAAAGCAGCGACAAACCAACCAAGCTGAGACCACTCTACAGTTCCCAGCCAGTCCAGCAGATTCACAACCGAGCTTAGCCAAGACCAGAAGAACTGCTCAGCAAAGCTCAGCCCAAATTGCTGATCCACAAAATTGTGAGCTACATAAGTAGTTATTGTTTTAACCCACAAACTTTGGGGGCAGTTTATTATGCAGCAAAAGCTATCTGATAGAATTGAGTAGCTAGTGGTTATTTCCAGGACTGATTCTAGAGAATGAATTTTGGGGCAATTTGGTCCATTACCAAAAACCTAACAATTTATATCACTGTTTTCCTCTTCCATCTCCCTTTTTCCTTTTTTCCAAGGCAGGGATCTGAGTCAATGATATTGGGTAGATGGGAAGAAATACAGAAAAAATTCTATATAGATGTAGTTAAAATTTCACTGTAAAAATGGCTCAAGAAAAGACTACATAGTCTGAGAAATGAACTTCCAGGCAAATATGTAGAAAGAGTTTTGTGGTCAAGTTGCAAGTTTGAGAATCATGAATTTGAAAGTCCCCTCTGTCCTACAAACACAAAAGTGGGGAATTGTACCAGATGGACGCCCTTAGGGAGACTTTAGGAACCCAGTAATCTTCCCTTGCCTCCTATGGAATGCAGCAAGGAAAAAAAGAAAGAATATCTCTATTTGTTCAGTAACAGATTAAACAGTCTTACAACTTAAAAAAAACAATTATTTCAGAGCTCGACATTGTCTTAACTGTTCCTATCTCTGGTGCAAAAAGTTTGCTGGCACTGCAGCCATTTCCTAGAAAAAAGGCTCCCTGGCCCTCGGCCCAGGTCCTGACATAAACCTGTTTCCTTAGCCGCTACTGTGATGGCCCAGATAAACTTGCACAGAGCAGCTGTTTACACCTGCCACGCTGACACATGGCGAGGTGTGCTTTCCTCTGATACCAGGGCCTGTGCTGGTTTGCTGAGTCACAGTTAGACTTCAGAAATCAGACTCTCTTCACCTCAACCTTCAAAGCAAAATTTCCTACAAATTCAACATCAGTTCATAAAGGATCATTAACCTTCTGGAAAACCTTTGACTTCCTGATACTATGTGTTTCTGCAATCTAGACGCTTGGGATGCAGCTGCACTAATTAGCACTACTTAGGCTGCTTCCTGCTACTCAGCAGCCAGAAGCAGCAGCTGAGAAGGGTAGAGTGTTTACATGCCTCTGAGGTGGTATTCACCTGTTGACTCACTGTGCGGACACTCAGAACCTTCCATGTAGGCAGCTGGCCCTGGGCAGATGTACATAATTAGCATGTATGTGCTAACAAGGTACTCAGAAGGTCCTGTCAGGAGGTCCCATTAAATCTTCCTAAATTAGGGCCTTGAGCTCTCAATAACTTCCTTATATTTGCATGAGTCCATCTGAATGGTCACCATGTCATTTTCATGACAGGGCTTTTGCTCAGAGAAAGATGAGGACATGAATGACAATGGCCTTATGTCCTCCAGCAGCTAGATTGCTAGGAAGAACTGAAACATGTGTTTTTGTTTTCCCTCAGTAATTTTATTTAGATCATAATGGTTTATAACATTGTAATTTCGGGTGTACATTATTATTTATGAATTTATGAATAGACTTCATCGTGCTCACCACCAGTAGTCTAATTTTTGTCCGTCGCCATACATATGCGCCCCTTTGCCCCTTTTGCCCACCCCCCCAACACGCTTCCCCTCTAGTAACCACTAATCTGTTCTCTTTATCCACATATTTGTTTATCTTCCACATATGAGTGAAATCATGCAACATTTGTCTTTCTCTGTCTGGCTTATTTCTCTTAACATCATATCCTCAAGGTCCATGCATGTTGTTGCAAATGGGACCATGTTGTCTTTCTTATGGCTGAGTAGTATTCCATCCACACCACATCTTCTTTATCCATTCACTCGTAGAAGGGCAAGCGATCAAAACAGCAATGGTACTGGCACAAGAACAGACACACAGATGAATGGAACAGAATTGAAAGCCCAGAAATAAACCCACACATCTATGGACAGTTAATCGTCGACAAAGGAGGCAAGAACATACAATGGAGAAAGGAAATAATAAATGGTGCTGGGAAAACTGGACAACCACATGCAAAAGAATGAAAGTAGACCATTATCTTGCACCATACACGAAAATTAACTCAAAATGGATTAAAGACTTGAATGTAAGACCTGAAATCATTTTTCTTCTTAACAAACTCCCTTTAGGTACTTTCTACCCTACCTGGTTTAAACAAGTACATTCGTTCAACAAATACAGGACTGTCAGGGTGGAGGTAGGGGGGTTGGCTGGGGACACAGGCGTGGGCACATTAGTGTACTCCTGTGACACATTCACCCTACCCTCCTTTATGCAGAGATATAATCTAATCAAGATGAACATCAAGTATATTCTTCCAGGAGAAAGTCTCAAAATGATAGATAGCCTGACATGTGGGTGTATATGTTTCTGCAAACCAGGGGACAGGGGAACCCGGTCAGCTTTACCTGTGGGCTAAGGTGACAATAGAGAACACAGGCATGCATCCTTCTGACTCATCTGAAAGAGTCCTTCGTGGGACCCCTCCAGCTAATGAATGTGCCAGCATCTAGTGATCTCATAACAACCATGCTTGTTAATTAATGAACTGTTGACAATATCAGGGGATACTTCATAATAATGTCATGCATCTCTGAGCTTTGTTTGTTACATATTTTAAAATACAGGTTCTACACTTATAACTTTTAGACAGGTATTCAATATTTTGAAGCTAATAAAGTATGGACAAGTGTTTACATGAGTTGTATGCATTTCTGGGTGTTTTTGCATTTCTGGGTGTTTTTATAGGAAGAAAATAATCTTGTGCAGTTTGAGCATTTATGTACTTAAATAAAGGTTTTTAAGTTTTAAGAAGTGTAAGAAAACAAACAGATGAGCTGTAGGTAAGAAACCCTAATACAAGATTAAAGGTCAAATAGAATATGAAAATTCTATTAGAATTAGCAAGAAGAATTCAGCCGAATTAAGAATGTAAAAGTAAGAAGTCAGTAAGAAAAAGAATGGTTAAAAATTTGAAGAGTAAACATGAAAGTAATAAAAACAATCTCTGGATGTGAGTAATCAATGAGCTGTAATGAAAAAGAGAAACCCAAGAACAATGTGGTATAAATAGAAGCACTGCACAGTAATACAATAATATTTTATTAGTAAATAGTAACATTTTCCAAAACAGTGGATGTAATTCTGGGAAAAGCTAAATTGAATGTACAAAATTCTCAAGGTGTTTAGGCCCCTGTGGAGTGTACGTGTAGCAGCTGCTGGCTTCACCACCTTTACTAGCTGAGTCACTGGCCAGTCAGGAAGCTCAGTACAGAGGGCCTCACTACTTAATTGGCTGTGGCCATGTTTAAACACTTTGTTCTCATGTTATAACATGAGAACATTATTGTTATATATATATATAACATATATTGTTATTATATAACAATAATAGTAACAAAAATAATAGTAACAATTCAAATATATTATTCATACCTAATATCTATTGAGAGCTTACTATCTACTAGGCTCTGCTCCAAGCTCTTTACATGTAAAAGGGCATTGATCCTTACGAGCACTTTATTATCCTCATTTGACAGGCAAGGGATCTGAGACAGATCCTTGAGCTCAGATTAGCCTTTACTACTTTTCAAATGTCAGAGGGTAATATGGGGTAATATGAAGTATAAAACTGTACCAAAGGCCTGGATGCTCAATGCCAGAGCTTTCTAGCTTGCTCATGAATCATGCCTGGCTACGAGGCACTGTAGTCTCCTGTTTCCGTCTGCAGTATTTCCAAAGGCAGCCTATGAGCTGCCTCACTCTGACCCGGACCCCAGACATAGAGCTAGAGTCATATGGGTTTATGGCCAATAGTGGGCATTATGTTTAATCCGAGCTAGCTAAGGAATTAAATTATCTTGTTTATTGAACAATCTCATTAACTGTGCAAGGCAATCCATCGGCTAAGAACAAAAGAGGGTGCTTTAGAGTCAGAGAGGCCTAGGTTCAAATCCTAAGTCTATCACTTATTAGATAAGATTATGGACAAGTAATTTAACCTCTTTAAGCTTCTGTTTTCTCCTACACTGCACAAAGACAAAAGGAATTAGGTTTTACCTGCAGCATGAAGAATTTAAGTGAAAAATAAATAGACTCAGGTTTTCCAGAGTCAGCACTTTAACACCTAGAAGTGTTTGCCAGAGAGGTTACAGAATTCTCTTTTCCACGAACCTTCAAAACTATGACAGAGCCTCATTACTCAGAGGGGTTTCAACGAGAACTTTCCCCCTTCGGAGTGCAATCCTGGTGGTCTGTGAAGGACTTACAGGTGGTCTCTTTGGTTTTTTAATATCTATATATATATATATATTTTGTGTGTGTGAGGAAGATCAGCCCTGTGCTAACATCTGCCAATCCTCCTCTTTTTTTGCTGAGGAAGACTGGCCCTGGGCTAACAGCCGTGCCCATCTTCCTCCATTTTATATGGGACGCCGCCACAGCATGGCTTGCCAAGCGATGCGTCGATGCGCGCCCAGGATCCGAACTGGCGAACCCTGGGCCGCCGCAGCAGAATGCACGCACTTAACCACATGCGCCACCGGGCCAGCCCCTAATATTAATATTAATGACAGTCTTTTGCTTCTAACCTACAAGTGCTTAACAAAAGATAATTTTTACTTAATGTAATCACTGTCTTGTTTGCCTCTACCCACATTCCAACTTTATTATAATATATTAGAAAATGAAGATATTTCAAGATGGCAGAAAACCCCCAAACTTATGATGCCTCTGATAATCTTTATCAGTCTGCCAAAATGTGTTAAAACCAGTCAATTACTTCCAAGCATTAATGAAATAAATAAGCAGAGAGATAGATGCAAAATGAGGAACAGTTACATTAACAAAGAACTTATCAATCACCTTTTTGTGCCTGAGCTCTAAATTTGATTAATTTAGGCCTAGTCTTTTTTGTGTGTGTGGTAGCCAGAAAATTGAGAGAAACACAGGTAAACAAATACAGAAAGTGCAATAATGAGTTTTAGGCACTTATGATGAGAGAGTCTGCCTAAGTAAGTGAATGCATTAGGCAGTGGTCAATTCTACCCAGGGGCATTGCCAGAGAAAATCAGCTCAATGTTTCTGCTCCAGGGCTGACCAGACCCAGGAAAGACTTTGAGAGTTGCTTAACAGTACAGAAGTAGATACAGATGCATTCCATCCACGGCGCAGGCCCACCACACTACCTCCTAATGGTACCCACACTACCTAAAACTGCCTGTCCTGGTGGAACATTCCACAGAGGCAAGTGAGCAACTCTGAAAATTCATTCCATTATTCCACAAATATTGGTTGTGTCCTACATGTGTCAAGCTTAGGGCTGTGTTGGGGATACAATGATGAACAAGACCTAATCCTTGCTCCCAGGCCACTTGCAGTCTAGTAAGAAAAAACACATTTATAGAAGAAGTCAGTAATATGAGAATCATGATGGGGAAGTAGAGAGGTGTATGATAGGAGTTCTAACCTAGTTTAGAGGTCAGGGAGTTGTTGAAGAGAAACAAAGCCAGACACTAGTTAAAGGCAGTAAAGGCATATTTTATTCAGTAACTACCACAGCACGGAAAGAGACTTTGTTATAGAACTGAGCTCAATTCCAAATACAGCAAAGACAGCTGGGGACTCATAGCCAACAGGCAGGGTGAGGGGGTCAGTGGATGGACAATTACTAAGAGGAGACATCAAAGGCTGAGGATTCTTGCTAAATTGGTCAACAGGATTTTTGCTGGAGACCAGGGACTTAGACGTCAAGGGTGGGGAATGAGAAACTTGATCAGATATCAAGGGTAGGGAGATTCTCCCTAAACCGACTTAGCAGGATTCTTGCTAAAACCTGCCTCAGCAGGCCAAGGACTGGGCCCAAAGAGAAGGCCTAGTCTAAAAGAAAGGTCAGAGGAGGCCATCTAAAGTTTGGTCAAGAGGAGAGTCTTTGGCAAATTTCTTCTTGCAGAAAGGAGTATTTAAGCTGCAAATTGAAAGGACTCAAGTTGGATGAGGGTAGATTCTAAGCAGAGAGAAGAGCATGTGTGAAGGCCTCAGAGGTGAGGGGAGCAGAGTGTATTTGGGAAAGTGACAAAAGCTGGTTATGATAGGTAAATGAAGTCTGAAGCAAAGAGGGCAGGAAACGGGACTAGAGATATAACCAAAAAAGAGAGGCTTTGAAAATTTTGTTAGAAGTTCAGATTTTGTCCTAAGGCCAGTAGGGAAGGTTTAACTGAGGGAGTAATGTGATTTGATTTCTCTAGCCTGCAGAATGGAATATGGATTGGAGGGGCCAAGGCTGGAGGCAGGGGGTCCAGTTGAGCATGAGCTACAGAAATTTGGGTGTGAATTAATATAACTTGGATGAGGGTGAAGGCATGGAGCTAGAGAGAAATGGAAGGATTAAGATGTTTAGGAAATAGGAATAGTAGGACTTGGGGGCATGATTTAGCTGCAGGAGAGAGAAAGGTAACTAGTCAAGAACAACTGCCAGGTTTCTGACGTTGGCAATTGGATGGATACTGAAATTAGGAACATTGATGGAAGAAAAGCTTGTGGGGGAAGATGACACATTACTTTGAGACATATTGAGTTTGAGTTACAAGATGTTCAAGTTTGGAACTCTGGTGTTGAAACCTCAGTCGTATAGTGCCTTGCATTGTCTGTTGAGGGCTGATGTGGCAATCTCCCATTGTTCCTCACTGATTATCAGGTACTTGTTCTGAGGACTCATCTATACCAGGGAAGGTGGGAAGTCAGGAGACAGAGAGGTTGGAGAAGGGGGAGCCAGAACAGAAAGAATAATGGCAGAGACAGCCAGTAGAAAGAGAATGTAGGAGGCATCAAAAAGGATGATTAGTTCCTCTTTTCCTTCTTACCTTTCTGGAATCCCCCTCAGGCCAGCTTCTAAGAACAAGTTCAGGAGGTATCATTCACTTCCCATGAATTCACACACCGTGAGTAAAATTGACAGTCTACAGAAAACCTTTCCACAAATAACCCAAATTATAATGTGATTTGGAGGCAATTTACTGGTAAGATTAAGATGTCTTCCCATATACACACATTAACCTGGATAGAACTCAGCAGCATAAGGTTGAACGAAAAAAGCAAGCTGCACAAGGAAACAAATATGGAAAATCCTTTTGTGGATATATACATATATGCAAAAACATGGTTAGTTGTTACCTGAAGGGAAGGAGGGAGAAGAATGGGATAATGAGAAGTACAAAGAAGACTTCAACCATATCTGTAATGAATTTTTTTAGTTTAAAATAAAGATCTGAAGTATATTTGGTAAAATGTTAACACTTGTTAAATCTGGGAGTTTGGCATATGTCTTTATTTAAAATATTTCATTAAAATGGCTGCATGAAATCCTTTTCACACAAGAATTCCAAATAATAGAGGTAGATCATCTCCCTCCAGGAGGTGGAGCTTAACCCCGTCCTTCCCAAGGGTGGGCTAGACTTAGCAACCCCGTTCCAAAGACTAGACAGAGTGGGGAAAGGGATAAATAGTAACTGCACAGTGGAGAAACCTAGTAGACACCACGTTCACCAAGCGATGAAGGTTAACATCACCAGAGATGTCACATGGTATCATGCACCCCTGATATCATGTGACAAGAAGGGCACTTCACCTCTGTGGTATCCTTTCCAAAAACCCATAATGCCAGTTAATCATGTGAAAAACAACAGACAAACTCATTCTGCAGGGTACCGGGCCAGTACTCCTCAAGACTGTCCAAGTCATATGAAACAAGGCAAGACTGAGAAACTGTCACAGACCAGAGGAGACTGAGGAGACAAGACAACTAAATGCAATGTAGTTCCTGGATTGGAATCTGGAACAGAAAGAGGACATTAGTGCAAAAGGTAATGAAATCCAAATAAAGTCTGGAGTTTAGTTAATAGTAATGTACCGACACGGGCTTCTTAGTTGTGACAAACGTACCTTGGTTATGTAAGATGTTAACAAGGGGGGAAACCGGATGATGGGGTATATGGAAACTCTCTGTACTGTTTATGCAACTTCTCTGTAAATCTAACATTATTCCGTCAAAAAAAGTCTCTTTTTTAAAAAATGACTGCATGCCATCAAGAACCTCCAACTCAAAATGAAACCCGTGAGAAATCATCTGTGCCTTTGGGAATCGCGGCACATTATGAAAGTACAGTGGTGCCTTGTTTCCCAGCCCAAATGGAGAAGGCAGTGTACCATGGAGGTCAATTTTTCAGAAAATTGAAACTAACCCTTCAATCACAAAAAATGTTGTTTTCAGCTACTTCTTTTGATGGCAAGCTTTCAAAAGTGGATGATAAAATTCTCTGCCCTCTGAACAGAGGACACCAAGTGTAACTGAATCCTTTCTGGGTGAATCAGGGTCACCGGTGTGAACATCTGTGATCACATCATACCCAGCACGGTTCTGCCTTTCACTTTCTTTACTGTAGCGTGGAGATGGATATGCAGAGGCCTTCTCCCCACAGTTAAGAAATGACTAAGGAAAGGCTAAAAACGATGGATTGGATTAAGAATATGACAGGGGCTGGTGTGACCTCAGGTGAGCCAGCACTGGGTAAGAGAACATCTTCCTCCTTCTTAAACAAGCAATTTAGCTGAGGAAAGCAGCTGGTAGCTGGTTTTCCCATTTTCCTGTGCTGTTTCATAGTTAGTAATGCAACCTCTGTAGTTTGCTGAATGCAAAGCGTAGCCTCTGGACAATAACTGAAGACACCAATAATCCCTGTTTATCTCATTCCAGGCCCGGGAAGCAGGTGGAGGTGAGGGGTTAACTCATTGATATTTTCATGAGAGAGTTTAAATTATGGCCTTTTCCAGCTCTACTTAGAGAAAATCATCTTTGTGATGTATATCACGGGGGAATTATTTGGTTCCTAGTATATGAAGAAGTGTCTAGTAAAACCAAAGAAAGCAGTATGATGTGAGCTTTGGTGACAGGCAGCCAGAGAAGTAAACGGAATTTAGGAGTAGGGGGATTAAAAATCTGACTTTCCACCAAGTCTTTTCCACCTCCCTCTTCAAGGGCCGCGTGTCGGCCGGGGCTCCCTCCTTGGAAGGACCATGTCTCTCTGGAGCCCAACAACAGCCCACCCTCACAGCCCAGTCAAGAGATGGGCTCCTGCTCTGGGAAATGGACTTTACCCTGCTCTCGTCCCAGCTTGTCATTCAGTCAACCTCTGAACCTTCACTTAATCTTCATGAAGACAGGGTTGAGAGTGCCTTCCTAGAGTATCGTCCCTTGAATTACTTCTGCAACTAAACTGTAACTCCTCAAGTACCGCAGCCTCTATTTTCTTCCTCTTTTTTATTGCCCAATCACTTTGTTCAATGTCATTCTGGATAAATATTACTAATATTTATTAATATTATGATAAATATTATATTATTAATAAATAATATTAGTGCTTACTCAATGAATCTCTCCCAGTAACCAGATGAGGCAGTACGTGATAAATGTCAAATTACTGGTAGGGACAGGAGATATTTAAAGAGCAATGGGTTGTTCAAGAACCTTCCTATACAATGCCCACTTTGTCACTTGTTTGTTGGAGACAAGACTTAAGTTTCTATTAACATCAGAGATATAAATAAGCTAGGCTGAGGCCAGAGGTTTTGACCTGAAATTAATTGTTAGCTAACTAATCTTAAGCAAAAGTCTGACTAAGGAAAAGATATTTTAATGTCCATGCTATGTCTCCATTCCTCTAGGAAAGTCTGCAAAGAGCTATACTTCATTTAGGACAGGGTTTCTCAACTTCGGTGCTATTCACATTTCAGGCCTGATACTCCCTTATTGTGGAGGGCTGTCCTGTGCGCTCTGGGAAGTTTAGCTGCTGGGGTTGCTAGAGTTAACAAATGAAAATATAGGATTCCTGAGGGCCGGCCCAGTGGCGTAGTGATTAAGTTCGCACGCTCCGCTTCAGTGGCCCTGGGTTCGCAAGTTCAGATCCCAGGTGTGGACCCACACACAGTTCATCAAGCTACGCTGTGGAGGCATCCCACATACAAAATAGAGGAAGATTGGCACAGATATTAGCTGAGGGACAATCTCCCTCAGCAAAAAAAAAAAAAAAAAAAGTTGATTAAAATATAGGATTCCCAGTTAAACTTGAATTTTAGATAAACAACCAATAATTTTTTTAGTATAGGTATGTCCCATGCAATATTAATAGCATCTCAGGCCTCTATCCATCAGATGCCGGTAGCATTATCTACCCCCTCAGTTGTGACAACCAAAAATATCACCAGACATTGCCAAATGTCCCCTGATGGGCCAAATTGTCCCTGCTTAAGAATCACTGATTCAGGGTAACACATCAGAAGGCTACAAATCTGAACCTCTTTATCTTAGTTTGCAGAAGAAATAGCTATATCTGGTAAAGTGTCAGCAAAAAAATCAGCCATATGAGAAACTCCTCTGTACAGCTTACTTCAACCATTTTGAAAACATTATTTTGTCTGCTTTTTAATATCCCTTGGGATCAATTCCCTTTAGGTTTTCATACCAGGTAAATTCTTGGCTCTCTTTCAGAATTAGCAGGCTCATTTTGATCAGATAATGTAAATTATGAAAACTGCCATATTTCCCTTTTTCCATTACTGCTAGAAACCTTAGAGGTAAATTTAATGCTCAGTTGCAGAAACCATCTAAGCTTATGTGGTAGTATTTTATTTTTTAAACAAATATCTACATAGTGGCTTTTATATGCCACATATATTTTAAATGATTTACAAATATTAACTTCTTGAATTCATTCTATCACTGTAACAACCCTGTGGGTAAGTACTATTATTATCCTTATCTCTCTTCTCAGGATAAGAAACTGAGGTCTTTTTTTGTTTGCTTAATTTCTACAAATTATTTCCTCCTTCATCATCATCCTTGTTACGAAGTAAGCCCCTTCCGATTCTGCTGGGAAGTGGGTTGGGCATAAGTTATGGTATCACACACCTACACCACTTCAGATCCTCTCAGCCTCACCTGTCTCTTGTTCCAACTGCCACCATGGCAACAAGCTCCAACTACTTCCTCCAGGTGCACCCTCCCAGAGCCCAGCCTCACGTCCATGCCACACACCTCTCACCTCCCATCCTGGGCTGCCCCGTTAACACCAAGATGTGGGACACAAGGGACCTTACTTCAGAGCCCAGAAATGCATAACCCATAATCGCAAAGGAATTAACACCTCATGGTCAAACTGTTGTCAAATGGGAGATGGAAACTGGTAGATAAATTGGTTCTCTTTTTTCACTCCATACATTCTGTCCTGAGATGCAGCTTTACAGAGGATGGTTCTATAAGACAGAGCAATCAGCAGCATTCAGTGGCAACCGGCTCAGTTACGCCTGCTCAAATTTCTCTCCCTCCTTCCCTGCTTCACTTCAGTATCTCTCACTTCCGCTTCTTGGGCTGCACTCCCTACCAAAGCAGCAATACCATTGTTGGGCAGCTCTGCTTTCTAAGGAATCCAGACTAAGACAATTATAATTAATTATAAATAAAATCACACTGATTGGAAGTTTATCTAGTTATTTCCATTAACTCCAGAGTCAGTAATATTTATTGTGGTCCAATCTGAATGCAGTTCTGGAACGTTATCCCTGCAGGACTTTAAGGGCCAACCCATCATCTTTACAGCTGAGGACCCAAGACCCAGAGAGGGAAGAGGATTGCTCAAGATCACATGTCATGTTAGAGGCATGTGAACATAGTGCAAACGTTTATTTAGGGCCTACAATGTCAGAGTTCCATATAAATTACTTCATTTTGTGCTTGCAAATTGGATAATTAGTATTATTGTCCCCATTTTATGCTCAGAAAAAACAAAGTGAAATGTTCAAGGCCACAACACCAGCAAATGGAAGAATCAGGTTTACACCAGGCCTCCAAACTCCACATACCTAGTTCTTTCTGCAGCTGCCTCCTGGTGGGTGGTCGGAAAGTGGGCCCTGGCTATCTCTGAGTGGAAAACCAACATGAACTTGGGAGGAAGATAGGCTTCCATTCAAGTCCTAGCCCCCCCGTTAATAGCTTTGTGACCTTAAGTTTCTTAATTTCTCTGAACCTTGATTTTTTAATCCTGAAAATGGGGATTATAACATCTACTCACAGTGTGGCTGTGAAGAGAAAATGAGATAATACATGTAAATCTCCCACCACAGTGTATGTACACAGTAAGCGCTTAATAAATGTTAGCCAGCACCAGTTATCTGGAATCAAAGACAATATCAGTTTCTCTTTCGTAGGTGCCTATTAAGTGCCAGGCATGGTGCTAAGCATTTTCTATAGAAGAAGGAATTTCTTCTAACCTTCCTAATCTCACTGAGGGAGGGAAGATGAAGGGGAATGTCTACTACCTCCACTTAATCTCTTGTTGCTTCTAACAACAGTTCATAAATTTTAGTCATTTATGTACTCCCTTATTGACCTTTGCTATATCTGTGTAGCAGTTTCAAAACTTAAATTTATAGTTTTGTTTTGTCCTAAGCAAGAATACTGTGAAGTATTAGGTTTGATGTGCTAGTTATATTTTTTATTATACACATTAAAATATACACACTCATCATTAAAATTA